>NC_139541.1:59629313-62029313 GCF_965153285.1 Podarcis tiliguerta
ACGCACAGACATTTCCCCTTACTTTCTAGGAGGAAAAAAGTGAGTGTTATGGAGGGAATGCCTACGGGTGGCATGCCTACTGATTTTCCTCCTCTAAAAACTACATGCGTGTTATGGTCGGGTGTGTGTTATAGAGCGAAAAATACGGTATATCACTTTGAACTTTCCCCAAAGAATCCTGGGAACAGTAGTCCCCCCCCCCCGAGCTACAATTCCTGGCACCCTTTACACACTACAGTTCCCAGAAATCTATGGCATGTTGTTGGGGGGATGGGGAGTTTGTGTTCCTCAGAGGGAGAGAGCAGGCCTATCACCAGCATGCCGCAACACACGGGGTCACTTTGCCATAGAACTTGCCCCAATCAGAAACCTATTGTGTCCACTGCTTCTGTGACTACCCTGACACTTGCTTGCCCATGACAGCAGGTGGTGGGGACTGGGGTAGGGGCATTGATTGGAGCTTGAGGCTGCACAGCCAGTCTTGCCAACCCCACATCAGTCTGTGTATGTTCAGATCAGGCCAGCAGAATTAAAATGGGCTCACCGAGTTTGTGTGTGTGGCCCAGAGCTCAGATTGGTGTCACTGCCAAACCACAACTAGACAGAAAGATGGACTGTTTCCTTCCAGGCAGTTGGGACAGAGTGGGTAGCCTGACTGTGGCACTGATTGTCAGAGCTCTAGGTCACACACCTAAACTCCCTGGGGCCACCAACTTATTTATGCTGTGCTCCCTAACATACATGCCTTGGGGGTGCAGTCTGTGTAATTCAGAAAGCAGGGCTGGCAAGTTGTGGGAAGCAGCTTAGAGCTACCACCATTGCATGAGGAGCCCATCCACAAGATAGCTGGGGGGCGGGCACTAAGGGAGCCTCCATTACCTGAAACCAGGCCTGTGCAGATAGTTAACTGTTCCCTCAAATCTTAAGCAGGACTTGGAGAGGAAGGCTGTCAATGGCTAATCTAGGGATGAGGGAGAAATTCAGTTTTGTTTGCATTTAAATGTGAACCTGCCTAACCCACCCTTCCCAATGTAATACACAACCTTGAGACATACACACCCTTCAAAATCCACTCTTCAGATTTTTGCAATGCAGTTTTCCAGCCAAGTAATGGGTACAAAATTCATATTCTAGGATAACGTGCAAATATTAATGAAAGCAACATACAAAATGCATTCTGTTAAGGGAAACTGCATGCAAAAATGTGTAGATTAGGACAAACGCATACTAAAATGCTGATGAATTTTCAAGTGGAGTATTTAATTTTTAAAAATGCATACACGTGAAAATATGGAGAACTGAGCTGATTGGAAAAATGAGAAACTGAAACTGACAAATGCATCCATCTACTAGTCATGATACCTGTGTACTACTGCCAGTGTCAGAGATGGTATTCCTATGAGTACCAGATGCTGGAAACTGCAGGAGGAGAGAGTGCTGTTGTGCTTAGGTCCTGCTTGCAGGCTTTCTACAGGCTTCTGGTTTTCAACTCTTGAGAACAATAAGCTGAACTAGATGGGGCTTTGGTCTGATGCATCGGGGCTCCTCTTGTGTTCCTTTCACAATAGTTCTTTTTTCTTGCTAGGATGTGCTGTGCTGTAACAAGGACTTTCCAGTTCTTAATGCAACAGTTTAAAAAACAAGAATTGTAATCCCCCAAATGTTCCACTAGGGTCCAAACTAGTAGTTCAGCAGCTACAGTACCTGATCCTGAGCCTAATTCAGAATATCTAGCAGCCTTGCAAATAAGCCTCCAGAGGTTACTGGCCTGGGAAGAGGTTAGTAGTAGCCTCGTTTTCATACGGTATACAAAGAAACAAAAAGAGCCACTGGCTCATCTAGTCTAGCATCCTGTCCTCGCAGTGGCCACCTGGATGCCCCAATGGGAAGCCCACAAGCAGGACATCATGAGCACAACAGCAAGAGGCGAGAGGAAAACCCTTCACTGCAACAAGCATGGAAACTGCATGGTAGTTTTTAAAATAAGTAAAAGCTCCATCCTTTTGTGATGAAGGAGAAATCTGGCTACAAGGTAGGTTAAATAAAAGGCTGGTATAGAGAGTCTTTTACAACTCCAAAGAGGGATATTTCTTATACAGTAACAAAGAGGACTGATACTTGACCATTCTTGCACACTTCCACTACAAACATTTTTCAGGAGGTCCATGAACACAAAAAATATGTTCGCTTTTAAGATGCTATTAAACTCCCCCCCCCCCAGCAATATAAACACCTTATGGTTACCAAAAGCAATAGTACAGGGGTGGAGACCTGTGGCCTCCCAGATTTTGCTGCACTACAACTCCCCTCACCACTGGCCAGGCTGGCTGGGGATGCTTGGAGTTGGGCGTCCAACATCTGGAAGGCTGCAGGTTCCTCTTCCCTGCATTAGTGTTAGGTCTGCCAGTCGCCTCCTCCTCCCTCGTAGACTTTTGTATCCTTATTCCTTTGCTATGCAAGCACCTTGAGCCTCTCTTGACCTTGAGTCCTGTTCTGCATGGCTATGCATTGTGATTTCCCAATTAGAGACTCTGTGGTTGCAATTTCTCCATGTGTGGAAACTAAAACGCAAGAGACAACTGCTTTGGTAAGCTGTGCCATCCTTGGTCAGAAATCATGTTCTCTTTTGCTTCGCAACAGTTCCCAGAGTTCGCTGGTTCTTAAGCCACTCGGAGAATTGTAGCTCAGGGGGGTGGAGGAATAGGGGTCTCCTAACAATTCTCGGCACCCTTAATAGGCTACATTTCCTGCGATTCATTGAGGGAAGCCATGACAGTCTGAAGTGATATGATACTGCTTAAAAGGCGTAATGCAGATGGGGCCTGAGACAAATGGGCACGCAAGCATTGGCAAAGGGCTTTGTGTGAGGCGTGGGCAGGGGTGGAGCAAGGTGGGTGCGGTGAGTGCAGTCTGCCCTGAGTGTCACCTCTGATGGGGGTGACAAAATGCTGTGTGGCACTAAACGTCTCTGAGAGACGCTGTGGCTCTGGTGCGCGCAGGCTTCCCGCTGCCAAAATGCTCCTCCTCAGGGGCAGGCAGACTCCCCGTTGCAAGGCACGTGGTCTCTGCCAAAAAAGCAGCTCAACAACTCTGGCTCCCCCTAAAAAATTGAAATAAAGGCAAACCATTTTTGCAGGCAAAAAAATAAATAAAATTCAATTGGGGGTCTGACAATGGGGGGTACCACTTGACCTTGCTATGCCACTGGGTGTGGAGTGCTGAACTGTCCACATGCTGCTACACACACACACACACACACACACACACACACACACACACTATTCTGAATTATATTTTCATCAGTTAGGCTCTGGTAGCTAACATGAGCATGGTTGGAAGAAAGGGAGAGCACTAGATTGAAAGATCGGGGAGTTCAAAACCATGTCCCTCTTGGGTGTGTGTTAAAGCACCCACTGATAGGGATGAGGGAGGCATTCAGTTCAGTTGGCAGTGGGGTGTAATGGTTAGGTTGTTGGATTGGAGCTGGGAGACCAGGGTTCAAATCCCCATTCAGTCACTGGAAGCTGCCTGGTGACCTTGGGCCAGTCATCATCTCTTAACTCAACCTACCTCACACTGTTGTGAGGATAATATGGAGGAGGAGAGCCATGTCTGCCACCTGAAGCTCCATGGAGGAAAGATGGGATATAAAAAAGCAAAGTCGAATAAATAAACTGAATACAAACCCATTGCATACTTCCTAAAAATGCAATTATCCTTTGCAAAATTTGGAAAGATACGAATTTCGGTGCAGTTCTCCAACCCAACCACATTTACGAAGAGTGAATATGAGGGTGAATTGTGCATACAAATACACAGAGTACTGAAAATAACATTAAGAATGCATTGTATTAGGGGAAATTGTTTGCAAAAATGTGTACATTAGTCAATGCTGAATACAAAAATAGCCCTCACACATTAGCCCCATGATGAAAGTAGGTGTGTGTGTGTGTGTGTGTGTGTGTGTGTGTGTCTTTTCCTCCACCTGCCAGAACTATCACATCTGCAGACAGAGTATTTGGCCAGAATTCCATAAGAATTAATATGGGACCTCTTCCCATAGCACCAAATAGCACCAAAGGAAGGAAAGTGATGTACCATGCTCATGTGGGGCTCAGCACATCTTTTTGACTGACCAACTGTTTTAAATTATATATAGATAACTACAGTGCTTTTTTCTGGGGGGACGCAGGGGTATGCATACCCCTATATATTTTGTGAATCTAAGTTTGGATTCATTGAGTGGCAGTATTTCAATATGAGTAGTAAAATGAGAGTACCCCTAAACATTTTTGGGGGGTAAAGCATTGGATAACTACAACTCCCTGAACATCTGGAGGGCATCAGGTTGGGGCAAAGAAAGATATAGCTATGTCCTACCTTATCCCCATAGCCTTGGGCTAGGCAGTTAAGCCTTTCCAGCAGAATGGAATGAAATGTAATCAAGTTCAGTGTCTGGTTTCTAACCTGAGTCATCAACCCCAGTGTTCAGGTGGGACTCACAGCAGTTGTGAAAGAGTCTTCAGACTAGACTTTGTTATCTCCAGAAGAGGCTTCTCTGCCTTTTTAACCACACCTTTGGCTTTTAACTATGTGTGGTCTTTTCACGTGGTTGGGATGCTTTAATGTAGAGGTTTTTATTATTATTATTTAATGCTGGCTTTCATGTGTGTATGTGGGAATTAATATATTTAAATGATAATAAAAGTCATACCTCGGGCTGCAAACACTGCGGGTTGCACATTTTCGGGCTGCGGACCACGCCAAACCTGGAAGTCCCAGAACAGGTTACTTCTGGGTTTCGGCGCTCACACATGAGCAGATGCACAAAATGACGTCACACGCATGCACAGAAGTGCCGAATCACATCACGCGCATGCGCAGACACGACACTGCGGGTTGCAAACGTGTCTCCCACACAGATCAGGTTCGCAACCTGAGGTATGACTAACTGTAATTAATAATACGAGCCCTGCAGCAGGGTGGGGAGCCTATGGCCTTCCAGGTGGCTCTTGGACTCCCAACTCCTGTCCTGCCTCTTAGTTTTTGTCCCTTTACAATCTCAAAGACTGATCCTGCTACACTCCTAACCATACCATCTGCCCCTGCCCTATGGGGTAGCCCTGCACTCTATCTGCGTGGGGCTACCCTTGAGCTTGGCTCAGAAACTGCAGCTAGTGCAGAATGCCGCAGTCCGGCTTTGGGCCAGAGCAGTTCCACATCAGCATATTACACCAGTGCTGAAAGTTCTGCATTGGCTGCCAGGACATTACCAAGCTAGCCCTGCATGGCCTAGGACCAGGTTACCCTTATACACCGGCCAGATCGTCTGCAGAAGTCCTGCTGACTTTCCCAGTTACCGGTATCTTATAGTAATTTGGTTTCTACACAAACTAAAAAAAATTTAGTGTAGGAACCACTAAGGAACACTGATCCTGTGGAAAGCAGGCAGGCACCTAAAACACTGATATTTTTTTCGCCTGCTGAAAAGGTTTTAGGATGCATACATACTGTACCTTTAGAGAACATTCTTTCCTTCAAAGAATTTTGGGCACTCTAGTTTAGTCCTCACAGAGTTACAATTCCCAGCGGCCCTTAGTAAACCCTGAGGATTATCTAGTCCAAACCAAATATGCAGCTGTCCCTTAGTGGGTTTGAACTTGCAACCTTGGCGGTATAAGCACCACACTCTAAGCAGCTGAGCTATCCAGGCTGAGGTGTGTTTAGCCTGAAGAAGAGAAGACTGAGAGGTGCTATGATTGTTGTTGTTTAGTCATTTAGTCGTGTCCGACTCTTCGTGACCCCATGGACCAGAGCACGCCAGGCACTCCTGTCTTCCACTGCCTCCCGCAGTTTGGTCAGACTCATGTTTGTAGCTTCGAGAACACTGTCCAACCATCTCATCCTCTGTCGTCCCCTTCTCCTTGTGCCCTCCATCTTTCCCAACATCAGGGTCTTTTCCAGGGAGTCTTCTCTTCTCATAAGGTGGCCAAAGTATTGGAGCCTCAGCTTCACGATCTGTCCTTCCAGTGAGGACTCAGGGCTGATTTCCTTAAGAATGGAGAGGTTTGATCTTCTTGCAGTCCATGGGACTCTCAAGAGTCTCCTCCAGCACCATAATTCAAAAGCATCAATTCTTCGGCGATCAGCCTTCTTTATGGTCCAGCTCTCACTTCCATACATCACTACCGGAAAAACCATGGCTTTAACTATACGGACCTTTGTTGGCAAGGTGATGTCTCTGCTTTTTAAGATGCTGTCTAGGTTTGCCATCGCCTTTCTCCCAAGGAGAAGGCGTCTTTTAATTTCGTGACTGCTGTCACCATCTGCAGTGATCATGGAGCCCAAGAAAGTAAAATCTCTCACTGCCTGCATTTCTTCCCCTTCTATTTGCCAGGAGGTGATGGGACCAGTGGCCATGATCTTCGTTTTTTTGATGTTAAGCTTCAGACCATATTTTGCGCTCTCCTCTTTCACCCTCATTAAAAGGTTCTTTAATTCCTCCTCACTTTCTGCCATCAAGGTTGTGTCATCTGCATATCTGAGGTTGTTGATATTTCTTCCGGCGATCTTAATTCCGGTTTGGGATTCATCCAGCCCAGCCTTTCGCATGATGAATTCTGCATATAAGTTAAATAAGCAGGGAGACAATATACAGCCTTGTCGTACTCCTTTCCCAATTTTGAACCAGTCAGTTGTTCCATATCCAGTTCTAACTGTAGCTTCTTGTCCCACATAGAGATTTCTCAGGAGACAGATGAGGTGATCAGGAACTCCCATTTCTTTAAGAACTTGCCATAGTTTGCTGTGGTCGACACAGTCAAAGGCTTTTGCATAGTCAATGAAGCAGAAGTAGATGTCTTTCTGGAACTCTCTAGCTTTCTCCATAATCCAGCGCATGTTTGCAATTTGGTCTCTGGTTCCTCTGCCTCTTCTAAATCCAGCTTGCACTTCTGGGAGTTCTCGGTCCACATACTGCTTAAGCCTGCCTTGTAGAATTTTAAGCATAACCTTGCTAGCGTGTGAAATGAGTGCAATTGTGCAGTAGTTGGAGCATTCTTTGGCACTGCCCTTCTTTGGGATTGGGATGTAGACTGATCTTCTCCAATCCTCTGGCCACTGCTGAGTTTTCAAAATTTGCTGGCATATTGAGTGTAGCACCTTAACAGCGTCATCATTTAAAATTTTAAATAGTTCAGCTGGAATATCATCACTTCCACTGGCCTTGTTATTAGCAGTGCTTTCTAAGGCCCATTTGACTTCACTCTCCAAGATGTCTGGCTCAAGGTCAGCAACCACACTACCTGGGGTGTACGAGACATCCATATCTTTCTGGTATAATTCCTCTGTGTATTCTTGTCACCTCTTCTTGATGTCTTCTGCTTCTGTTAGGTCCTTTCCACTTTTGTCTTTTATTATGGTAATCTTTGTACGAAATGTTCCTTTCATATCTCCAGTTTTCTTGAACAGATCTCTGGTTCTTCCCATTCTGTTGTTTTCCTCTATTTCTTTGCATTGCTTGTTTAAGAGGGCCTTCTTGTCTCTCCTTGCTATTTTTTGGAAATCTGCATTCAATTTCCTGTATCTTTCACTATCTCCCTCTCATTTTGCTTGCCTTCTCTCCCCCACTATTTGTAAGGCTTCGTTGGACAGCCACTTTGCTTTCTTGCATTTCCTTTTCATTGGGATGGTTTTCGTTGCTGCCTCCTGTATAATGTTACGAGCCTCCATCCATAGTTCTTCAGGCACTCTGTCCACCAAATCTAAATCCTTAAACCTGTCCCTCACTTCCACTGTGTATTCATAAGGGATTTGACTTAGATTGTATCTTACCGGCCCAGTGGTTTTTCCTACTTTCTTCAGTTTAAGCTGGAATTTTGCTATAAGAAGCTGATGATCTGAGCCACAGTCAGCTCCAGGTCTTGTTTTTGCTGACTGTATAGAGCTTCTCCATCTTTGGCTGCAGAGAATATAATCAATCTGATTTCGATGCTGCCCATCGGGTGATGTCCATGTGTAGAGTCGTCTCTTGTGTTGTTGGAAAAGCGTGTTTGTGATGACCAGCTTGTTCTCTTGGCAGAACTCTATTAGCCTTTGCCCTGCTTCGTTTTGAATTCCAAGACCAAATTTGCCAGTTGTTCCTTTCCTATGATAGCCATCTTCAAATATCTGAGGGGCTGTCGCATGGAAGATGGAGCAAGCTTGTTTTCTGCTGCTCCAGAGGGTGGGATGTGGACAAATGGATTCAAATGACAAGAAAGGAGATTTTTAGTTACAATTAGGAGGAACTTTCTGACCATAAGAGCTATTTGACAGCGAAACGGACTCCCTTAGGACTCTCCGCTGGATGTTTTTTTAACAGAAGTTGGATGGCCATCTGTTAGGGATGCTGTAGGTGCGAATCCTGCACTGCTGAGGGTTGCACTAGATGACCGCTGGGGTCCTTTCCACAGTCCTATGATTCTATGGAAACATCTATAAGGCCACAGGCTTCCTGCTTCTGCCCTATGTCCAGAGTTGCAGCCTGTGGCATCCTAGCCATGGGCAAAAGGCGCTGCCACCCATCTGTTTTGCCAAAACCTCTCTTCTAAGCAATTAAGATCTCTGGGCAGAAATAGCGGTGGGGGGGAAACAGCAGCAGCCATAGATTCTGCTTCGGTCTGTTTGTAGAGAAGGCAGCTGAGATGCAGATGAAAGCTATTGATTTCACCAGGAGGAAGCAAAAAATGCTGAAGCTTCAGGGATCAACCTTCAGCAAACTGCATAAGCGCGCAGGATGTCACCGCCTCTAAATGAAGCTGAAAAACCTTGATTAATTAGTGGAGTCCTTGAAGAAAATTAACGAAGGCTGCCCAGTCTGCCGGTTAAGCAAAGGCATTTTTCAGCACTGCAGTACCCAAGGAAAGGGGCAAAAAATCAGACAAGAGTTGAGTTGTGGTTGGGAGAGGTATATAATTCAGCATTTTATGTAGGAACTCCTTTTTGCTTCACATCTCAATAAACTTTGCAGTTTCAGTATGGCAGGCTCATATCCTTACTACCGATAAAATGCCCATTGTTAATGGGTGGAACTCGTGTGAGGAAAGGGCTGCCTTGTTACAAGGATCCAGAAAGTGCCATGAATCTCCCTGCAGAGACCTACTGCACCCTTGCAAGGAAGGATTCCTACTGTTCATGTGTGCATTCCTTTTTCACCATGGCCCTCAACAGGCAAAAAAGAGGTATCTAACTTATACTTCAGGGGTGGGGGATGTTTCTGTCCCCCAGCCCTGCAGGCCAACTTTGATAGGTGGGTGGGACAACCCACCTGCCAAACACCCAGCATCATTATAACATCAGATGACTGACAATTGGTCAACCTATCAAAGTCCCTTGCGCAACAGTTCCCAAGTGAGAGCCAGTGTGGTGTAGTGGTTGAGAGCGGTAGATTCGTAATCTGGGGAAACGGGTTCGCGTCTTCGCTCCTCCACATGCAGCTGCTGGGTGACCTTAGGCCAGTCACACTTCTCTGAAGTCTCTCAGCCCCACTCACCTCACAGAGTGTTTGTTGTGGGAGAGGAAGGGAAAGGAGAGTGTTAGCCGCTTTGAGACTCCTTCGGGTAGTGATAAAGCGGGATATCAAATCCAAACTCTTCTTCTTCTTCTTCAAGTGCCAAACACCCAGCTGGCTGTCAGGCACCAGGGAACCGCAACACAAGGGGCTTGGTCAAACCCGTGCTCCAGCATAAGCCTGGCAAATCTGCCGTCAGCAAGGCTTGGCTCGGTAGTGGTCCTGTGGAATGCCCTCCCACCAGATGTCAAAGAGAACAACTACCAGACTTTTAGAAGACATCTGAAGGTAGCCCTGTTTAGAGAAGCTTTTAATGTTTGATGCATTACTGTATTTTAATATCTTGTTGGAAGCCGCCCAGAGTGGCTGGGGAAGCCCAGCCAGATGGGTGGGGTATAAATAATTTATTTATTATTATTATTATTATTATTATTATTATTAGCTGCATGACCAAGTTCCCTGGACAGAACTGTCACGCAGCCGATCCCTGCAGAAAGCAGGCTTGAAGTCACTGCCCGCCAGCTGACCAGCCCTGCCTTTTTCAGGGAGTGGCTGTGCAATGGAGTTCTCCATGAGGAACCTGGTCACACAGCTGGTCCGGCCTTGTCTATCCCTGCCCCACACCTGACATCATATACGGCACTAGGTGGGCGTGTTCAGCGGACAGCAGCCTAATGCGGCAAACTGGGATCCCTGCTGGGCCAAATGTGGTTTTCCACACTTGTTATACTTCCAAATTAATATGATTTTTCAATGGTGTGTGTGCTGTTTTTATTTAGTTTTAAATTGCATTAAATGTATTCTTTGTTTATGATGACAAAAAGTTATGGCGTATCAATAATTAATATAATATAATATTACTTATCTTGTTTTAACCTACCCTGAGACCTTGTGATAAAGGTTGAGTGATAAATCTAATAAATAACAATATCTGGAGGGCCGCAGTTTCCCCATCTGTGGTTGGAATGCTTGCCTTAAAATACAAAACGAACTGGTCTCCCACTCCAAATCACAGCATCATATTTTCTCCCTTACGCCTTCCAGTTTCCAAGATAGAGCGGCAAAACTACATTTGACGCTGCTGCCAATTAGCAAAGGCAATAATGGTCACAATTTGTCATTAATAATTTTCACCAAAATGCATTTGTTGTCCTCATTGCTACCATCGTAAAAAACTGTTGGTGCTCTGGAAACACCACGACCCTTCTTTATTGCACAAACATTATTGTGGCCAAATGTAAATAAATCAAAGGGTTTCAAGGTTGCAAAGCTTGCTTTTGCTCTTGTCTGTGTCTTTCTTTATCCTTGGGCCCTAATGAGACTGTTTTTGCTAACGAGTTTGCACCAGTCCTGTTGATGTTAATGGCCTGCTCATTAGCAAGTGGAGATGCCTTTGAAAGGAAATGTGTAATATGCTTCAGGAGCTGCAGTGCCTGAAGTGCAGGAGGTCATCGCGAGAGCCCCCACTGTCACACCCACAAGGAGACCCCCAAAATGCAGGCAGCTGTGTCAATCCATTCCTTATTATGACGGATATAGCAAAGAGTCATAGTACAATGCACAGGTTTTTTTAGGAGCATCTGACAGTCATAGAATAAGAAGGTAGCAAAAGGTGTGGTGCAACAGCAAAGATCATTCATTGTGGGACTTAAGGGTTAATTCTGTGGTTTATAAGGCAACTAACCAAGGGGCAGTGACATTGGAGGTGTTGCTTGGCAAGCAGAATGGAATGATTCTCACTGAGGTAACACACACTCTGATTAGCTGAGTAGTTCTGAGGGAGTTTTCCTCTGTTTGTATAGTTGAATATCTCCCTGCTACGCACAAGGCCTGGAGTAAGAAAGTCAAGACCCTTTCGTTCTTTTCTCCTCAAATTATACATTTGTTTTTATTCAGATTCCTCAGTAAAGTGTTAGCAGGGTTTTTATTCTCTCTGAACTCTGCATTATTTAAGTGACTTTGCTAACAGTACAGTAACATGGCTCCCTTTGTCCCTGAACATTGCCCATGCTGTCAGGGACCGTTGGGAGTTGTAGTCCAAGAGACCACAGATTTCTCCTCTCTGCTCTAACCACTACATCAAATTGGCGCTTGTAGCAAGAGAACTCACAACCTAGTGGTGTTTAATTTTATTATAATAATAATAATAATGGTGTGTTTAATCGAAGAAGAAGTTATTTTTTAAAAATAATATGTATATATGCATCAAATAAATATAAATGATAATAATGGGTGGAATCCAACGTACTACTAAGTGAAAATTCTGTTTGTGAAAGGATTTATGCTCACCCAAAACGGGGGAAGAATTGATGCTTTTGAATTATGGTGCTGGAGGAGACTCTTGAAAGTCCCATGGACTGCAAGAAGAACAAACCTATCCATTCTGAAGGAAATCAGCCCTGAGTGCTCACTGGAAGGACAGACCCTGAAGCTGAGGCTCCAATACTTTGGCCACCTCATGAAAAGAGAAGACTCCCTGGAAAAGACCCTGATGTTGGGAAAGATGGAGGGCACACGGAGAAGGGGACGACAGAGGACGAGATGGTTGGATAGTGTTCGTGAAGCTACCAGCATGAGTTTGACCAAACTGCGGGAAGCAGTGGAAGACAGAAGTGCCTGGCGTGGTCTGGTCCATGGGGTCACGAAGAGTCGGACACGACTAAACGACTAAACAACAACAACAACAAAACGGGGGGTGGGGGTAAAAAGGCCACAATCTGCTCCACGTACATCAGCAGAGGGCAGGCTATTACAAAAAAGAGGGATGCCACTGGATGCAGCAGAACTTTCAGCAGGGTTGGGTAGGGTTGCCAGGTCAGGAGCATCCAAGGCTGAGATTTCAGGACCCAATTGTGAAACCTAGGGGCAGCCTCTGGTGATGATAATGAAGGCCAACTCTTGGTGAAGTTACGGGGGGGGGGGGGGCAGACCCTGGTGATGCCATTTAGCATGGCACAAGAAGCATGGACCACAGAGCATGCCATTCAATTTTTTTAAAAAACCCAAAGTTTAACAAATGAGCAGATAGGTCATGGTTGGAAATTAAGATAGAAACCTTAGCTAAAGTGGGTGTTCCCACCTTTCAGTTAAAGTAAGGGGACCCGTTCCTTCTCACCTGCTTAGGGTGCCTAGGTAGTCAGTTTTTAATCTAGCCGACTTGCTTTTGGCCAGAAGGGTTTAAATGCTCTTGCCAGGTTGAAGGTTACAAGCTGCATGCCTAATGAAGAATATTTTTTTAAGGCACTTTCAGCCACTTGGGAGATTCAAGCCGTTCACCTGCCACCTAGAGGAGGTCAGACAAACCTGGAGATTCCAGGTCATCTCTGGAGGTCTGGCAACCCTGCTGTTCCAGCATCCTGTTCCCAGAGAGGCCAACTGGATGCCTGCAGGGAAACACACAAGCAGGATTGGAGCACAAGAGCCCTCTATCCTCCTGTGGTTTCCAGCAACTGGCATTCAGAAGCACTGCTGCCTCCAACTGTGGAGGACAGAGTATAGCCATTGTGGCTAGTAGCCACTGATATCCTCCTTGAAATTGTCCAGTCCTCTCATAAAGTCATTCAAGTGGGTGGTTCTCACTGCCTCATGTGGAAGTGAGTTCCATAGTTTAACAATCCACTACAATACTTTTTAAAAAAATCCGTCCGGAGGGGTGGATCACACGTTTAGGCTGCAATCCTTAGCGTGTGGTGAAGAAGGATGTCACAGGCATGCAGGACAGCAGTCTCCCTCTTTGCAGCTGTGAGATGTTGGGACCGTCCCTTTTCCATCTGCACAGCGAGTGCCAGAAGTGGCAGAAGGCTGAAGGCCCTTGGATGACACGGAGTTGGCTACATGTTGAGAATTGTCTCTCTCTTACACACTCTGTACGTGCGCAAAGGGGCCTATCTCTGAATTGTCCTGACACAATCTCTTTTCCACATGCTGTGCCAAAAGCGTGGCTCCCCCCCCTTCTCCCCCCACCCCTTGCAAGCTTCCAGTATATTTAGCTGTGGTGGAACCTTCTACCTTTCCTTATATAGCAGAGGCCAAAAGGATTTCTCACTCTCCTTATTAATAGGCGGAGCAGAGTTTTGAGGAACCTGCCAAAAATAGCAAGCAAACATTGTATGGTGTGGGGAGTGAGGGGAGGGGGGTGGGGTTGGGGAGAGCAAAGAGACAGAGAAAGGTATGTCCCAGTCTTGCTCTGCTTAAGCGAAGTGTTTTATCCATCCCAGAACACAGCCTTGAAAGGGCCTTCAGATTTGAGTTGTGTGTTTAATATTTTGGACTCTGTGGAAGAAGAACAGCCAGCTTCAGCTCCCACATCGTGCTGTCTGTGGGGGGGGCCGTGTAGCAAGGATAACAAACTCGAAGGTAGGAATCGGGATTTTGTAACTTCAGAAGCTTTCTCCTTTCCAAAGGTAGTTCTTTCCAGCCTCTCCCTGCAGTGATCCTGTCAGGTTAGGGCATTTTCAAACTGCTGCTCGCTTTGGGGTGGGATTCAATCACATACCAGCAAATTCAGGTTGCAGAACCAAAGTTGTTTGGGAGGTCCTATGCAATTAACCCACTTCCTCAAAAGATCACACTTTTTGCGATAAGCAAAGTGAGCAGGAAACGCACAGGAAAGTGTATGTGAGGGTAATGCTTGCTTTGACACGTCATATAAATTCCACACAAATGCTTCAGGATGAATGCTCAATAAATAGGCCACCCAGCATCACACTTAGTTACTACTGCATTTTACAAATTGGGCAACTAGGGCTATACCCACATAAAATATATTTTAAAACACACACACACACACACACACACACACACAGAGAGAGAGAGAGAGAGAGAGAGAGAGAGAGAGAGAGAGAGATCAAGAATCATGGGAAATGTGGTTTGTTAAGGGTTCTGGGAATTGCTGCTCAGTGCGGCATAAACTACAGGAGTCTTGGGGCGGGGCATGTGCTTTAAAGGTGCTTTAAATGTATGGTGTGTTCACAGCCTGAGGCTGAGAAATAGACAGCTTGACTGAGGCCACTGGTCACCAGCAGAGATTTGAAACCCACCTTCCTTTCCCGAGGTGAAGGACAAGACCTCCCCCACATTCACACAGCCCATGTGTACTTCCAGCTGAATCTTATTTTGGCATTTGCAGCAGGGCAGCTTTCTGTACCACACCCAAGGGCAACAGGATGTAGGGGGTGTGGCATGGCACATATCTCCAGTGCCTCTCTGCTGCCTGAGGCGGTTGCTTCCCTCTCCCCAATGGTAGAACTGGGACTGACTCCAGCCAAGCTGGATAGTTACATGGGGTAAAAATATGATGGGGGTGGGAGGGAATGGGAAGCAGATGGTGGAGGGGGAGAAGGGGTGCTTCTTCTCAACTTGATTGTGGTCCTTTTCTCTCACTGGCTTCCGTGATGTGGGCAGTTCAATATTAATTTTAATAGGAAATAAATCCCAGGTCTAGTTTATACTTTGGGGAGTGAGGAGACCACGAACAAGGACACCCAAACCCTCTAACTATGTTGGTTTGTTGACAACGGAAGAGTGCTCCTTCAGGGGTGAAGTCTCACAGCTGGAGAGTTACAGCGCCTGCTGTGGGATGGAGGGATGGTGAAAGTGTGGTGCAAAGAGTGCAGATACACACACCGGGGCTGCAATGTTCTCAAGTGCATTTTCCTGGGTGCAAGACATGCATGTGAGAAGGTCAGTGTGGTATAGTGGTTAGAGTATCAGATTAGGACAAGGGAAAACTAGCTTCAAATCCCTGCTCAGCTATGAAGCTCAGTGTTGAAGTAAGATTCAACTGGGGAAGGGCCACGTAGCCCAGTGGTAGGCCAATTTTGTCCACAGCTTTGTATGTAGAAGGTGCCAGGTTCAGTTCCTGGCATCTGCTGGTAGAGCTGGGGGAGACCCCTGTCTGAAATCCTGGTGAGTATAGGAGATACTGAGCTAAGCAGGTGAATGGTCTGCCTCGGTAACTGCCCTGAACCCCTGGCCTACCTGGCAGCAAGTCAGTATGCCAAGTCCAAACTGCAAAGTCCGAGGGTTGATCCACACAAGCGAAATCCAAAGACCGAAGCTCAGGAAACGAGGTTCAAGGGTGATCCAAGTAGCCGAGTCCAAAGTCCTGCAGTCAGGATACAGTCCTGAGTCAAACCCAAAACACAGTCCCACGGAGGTCCAGGAGCACCTAAGTCCAGGTCTATCAACATGGGCAGTTGAGCAGACCCAGCACCTCAGCTCTGCTGCCCTTGTATACTTTGCCTGCTGACTGCAGCATCTGACCTTGATGAGGCATATGAGCCTCACCTGTTCCTAGCCTACTCCAGCTGAGGAATCACACCCCTTCTTTCAGAGCTAGTTTGCTGGCCTGTGGGCTCTTGCCTGCCTTAGCCTCCTGGAGTTCCCCTCCTGCTGTTCCCTATGCTTCAGAGCCCGCTGTGTTCCTGGGGACAGGGCCCCCTCTGGATCCGGTGATGGGTCCTGCTGCTCTGGTTCCTGTGCATTGTCCTCTGTCACCCTGTGATTACTTCCTACAACAGCTTCTCCTTCTCCATCCCCTGCTTGCCTCGGTGTGTCCCAGTCTTGGTTACACCCCTTGCCGGCATCCTCTTCCTCCTCCCCGTTGCCCTGCCAGTTCACGACAGTAGTGGCAGATTGTTTCTGGAAGGGACGTAGCTCAGTGGCAGACCATCTGCTTTAGATCCAGAAAGTCCCGGGTTCAACCTTCATCATTTCTGGGTAGGATTGGGAGAGGAACTCTCTGCTTGAAGTCCTGGACAGGCTCTGTCAGTTAGCATAGACAATACTGAGCTAGGAGGGTCAGTGGCCTGACTCTAAATATGGCAGTTTCCTATGTTCCTGTCAGTCTGGACAGCTTTTGTACATGGAGTGAGAGAGGCACCATCTTGTCCTTTGCCTCAGGCAGCAAAATGTATTTGGCTGACAAAAACTATCTGGTTTAACCTGCTGTCTATATTGGGGGGGGGGGGGCAGGGTAAGAGACTTTTCCTGATTTGGGGAATTCTCCTTCTGAATAAGTTTGTTCCCGGACAGACTGGTACTCTTTTATCCTCCAGGAGACCAGTTAACCTTTTCTTTGTTGTTTCACTAAGGTTTATGTTCTAATGCCAATTTAGCTGCAGAATCTTGAAATCTGATTTTATGTTTACTTAGCTCATTTGTTAGACTATGTTCGTGTTAACAGTGTCAATGTGTTGTAGCAGATAAAGTTGCTAAACATCAGATATTTTACTTGCACGTTCAGTTTTGCAGCGTCAAATTCAGTTTTGGGGATTTCGCTGAATGAAAAGCCAAGGCAAGTGTTAATTTTCCATTCCTCTTCATCCCCTGTCTGATTTTGCAACTCTTGCTGCATCAAAAGCCATCAAGCCCCTCTCACGTTCTAACCCCCCCTCAGCCCCCCAGGCAAACAAAAAGCCCAGGCTCCACCTCCAGAGGTGACCAAATGATCCCGGCCCCTCTCCCTCACCTGCCAAATCCCCACTAGGTTTCACCCCTTACCACTCAAAACCCACTGATAGTGTTGTTGTTGTTGTTTTAAATCTGTTAGTCATTTTATCTTGCCCAAGGCAACACAAAACATCTTACAAAAACAAAACAAAACAAAACTTCTCCACAGATACAGTAAAACCAAGGACGGAGCATTAAAAGCATCCCATCCACTTCTAAAAGTCCAGAGATTGTTAAAGGCCAAATGCCTGGTTATAGAGGAAAGTTTATGCCTGGCCTCTTATCCTCCAACTGAAGCACTATGGTTAGATTCTTACAACGTTTTGTGGACTCTGTGGGTAATTCAACTTATTGCTGTTATATTTTTACTCTCAGGGAGCTGTGTTTGTGGCCTTTTCTGTCTCAGACGCCAAAATAACTCGACCAAACTTGGATACAAACTCTTTATTTATTTATGGTATTTGCATACTGCTTAGTCATTAGCATTTATAAGCGATGTGAATAAAAATGAACCACATAAGAGAATAAAACAATAAAAAGGCATCATAAAACCAAACACTGCCTTCAAATGCCTGCTGGAACAAGAGAGTCTTTGTCATGTGACTGAGATTAGACCGGCATCCTCCACAAGACCTCAGTGATCAGACTGGGATATAAGGGATCAAGTGGTCCTTGAGATATCCTGAGCCCAAGTTGTTGAGGGTCTTGTAAATTAATGCACCTTGACTTGGGGAGGGGAGCACCATTTGCTGTTCTACCTGGGGCAACAAAACATCTTGGGGCAGCCTTGATGGCTTTTTATTGTTTGAGCGGGAAGGCAGAGGTGCAGTGCCTCATTCAGAGCTTCTCTGACTATGTAAACAAAATGGCTGCCATCCTCATCACAACATCTGTGTATTCTTAACAAAGCAGTATAGCAGTTACCTCATGGGAAGAAACTCTGCTTTCTCACATAACAGGGCAGCATGTTTTAGGGATGGAAGGTGTGCCGTTAGGTTTTCTTAAAAGACGCATCGTTGCTATTTTCAAGTATTAAAAATTTGGGACATTTCCCTTTGCTTGATTTTATTCAGGCCATAATGGCTATTTTTCTGGATTATCTTGACACAACCAGGACAGCTGGCAATTTTCTTTGAAAGGGCTGGGCACAAGTTTGGGTCACTGCAGGGTTCAAAGAAATAATAATAATTCTGGCAGCTGAACGATGACAAGCTGGAATTCAGTAAGTGAAGTTTTCCCTATCACTGCACCTCCCTGCCAGGAACGGCTGCACCGGATGCATTTCTGTTTGTGGTGCAGCTGTAAAAGGCACAGTTAGTCTGCCAGAAAATGAGACAATTTGTTGGAGATCTGGCTCATCCCCTCTTGCCCGGTAACCACTGCCTGCTGGCTCCACCACTATGACATTCCTTTCCCCTCCACCCGTTCACTGCCTTTTAAAATATTGTGTACATCAAAAGCATCACTGTAAATAAACAAAGAAGACGGTGTTTTCCATTTGTGTACAGTTAGACTCATCAGCCATACTCACCCACCTGTGTATTTAATAATATTAAATAATATGTTTTTGAGGGGGATTATTGGTTTGTTTTTTCTGTTTTAGTTATGTATTTTGAGTTCCCATTTTGTATTTTCCTGTTATGGATCTTTGGGTGAGGGGTGGTATACAAATTTAATATATTATTATTATTCCAACAATTACTGCTTAATGACATGGTTTCTAAGCGATGTACAATAAGGCTACAAAAAGCTACAACGGTGATAAGATCTGTTAAGATTAACCATAAAATTAAATTAAAATGCCTGCTGAAATAAGGTCTTCACCAAGTACAAGAAATTCAACAAGCAAGGGGCTGATTTCCACAGAATACTAAACGCATGTCTGCAGCTGAGTATTTGGGCCATGGGCTCTGTAATGGGAAAAGCAGCCCTAGGCCAAATTCTCCCTTCTATGTAACTTTGAAAGTCATAGGGCTCCTTTCAGGGTTCAGACCTGGTACCTGACCCACACAAATGCTTTGTACTTATCTTTGGCACCCAGGCAGCCTGGGGAGAGCAGCAGAGGCATGCCGAGATCTGAGCATGTAGTGGTCATTATGGGGTAGAACAGAGTTGTGTAATGGGTAAGATCAGTTTAGCTCTGAGCTAGGCCAAATCAAGCCTCTGATCAAAACTGCCTCCCAAGGATTTGTTATATTGGTGCCACATGCTTCCGCAGGGCAGTTCCATAAAGTGGATGAGGCCCATTTGATCTTCAGGGACATCAATTTGCATTAAAAATGTCCACATGCTAATTCATATGGATAGATGCATTTAAACAGAAATGTAATAAGACTCAGTAGAGTGGGAATACTGTTACCAGGTGACCTGTTGGCCTGCCCAGTCAGTGGTCCAGGTGCTGCTCACTGGTGATAGGCAACTTCAAATTCCCCTCCTGCTTTTCTTTCCAGTGGTTCCTTTTTTGCTTTAAACTGGACTTGGGCCAGACACAGCTTTTCAAATAGACGACTGCCCTCCATAAAACAAGGACACAAGATTACCCTCACCATAATCTTGAGAGGAAGGGTAAATCGAGAGATAGTGAGTGGGTCTACTAAGCCCCTGCACGGCCTCCATGGCTGAACTAAAATTTGAACCAAGGATGCTGGACTAGATGGGCCACTGACTTGATCCCGCAGTAAGGCTCTTATGTTCCTCCTGAACGACGGACCTTCCCCAAGGAAAAGAATGAGGTTGCTACAATCAGCAGCTGAGCCCCTTAACAAGGTTTGGGCCCTGGCAGTTGCCGTGTTTTGTTGGCCTCTGTGGCACTGGCCATGCCCAAAGCCTTGCTATCTGCTGAATGTGTGCGTGTTAATAAAAGCTGCTTTTAACATTTCACTTAATGAGGCAAAATCCTTCTTACCTGCCTTGGGGGCCAAAAAGGCAAGCAAGCTCTGGAGAGCTATTCACATATTTGCATGTGCTGGTGAAATCTGGAAAGCAGAGAGCCCCTCTCCGCAGTTTGCCCGTGACAATATTTGCTGGTTAATAAAGACACCAAGGATTTCATTAGCATAAGTCTGCTCAAAGTTCCATTGGTTGAGAGCTGGAAAGTGTGTGTGTGTGTGTGTGTGTGTGTGTGTGCACTTGCACAAGCATGCGGGAAAGAGGAGGTTGCTGGCACTAATTATTATTTTGGTTTTGCTCTTTAAGTTGTGGGGCAGGAACTGAAGAGGGGACACCCACCCCACTGCCAAGTGTGCAGAAAGAAGCTCTTTTATGGATGAGGAGCGAGGCAGAGTAGGGGAGAGCCACCTCACCTCCTTTGCACCTGGAAACCCCTGCAAAGCTTAGCTTGCCTTCTGTGCCGTTTTTTAAATCCCTCCCCTTCTTTGCAAGGAAGGAACTTCTCAAGCTGAACTGTGAGAGGGTTTGCTGCTGCTGCTGCCGCTGCCGCTGCTGCCGCTACCGGCTTCCAGGGAACAGAATGCAGAAGGCGAGAGAGAGATGTGCAGGGAGTTTTTTTTTTTCTGTGGCAAAGTCAAGAGGAGCATCAGAGCACCGGTGAAAGGGGGGAAGAAGAGAGAGAAAGAGATCTTGGCAGGCTGCGGGGCACCATCCCAAAGGCCCCCACCGGAAAGGATGGGAAATCACCTCCAGGACTGTAAGTGATGCTGAAGCGGGAGAGGAGCAGAGGGAAAGAGATGGGGGGAAATTGCTGGGCACTGCAGAAGAGTTGGGCGTGTTTAACCTTCACCAGTACAGAGCTGGTGTTGCAAAGCTTGGGCACCCAGAGAGAGGCACCTTTTGGGGGTTCTTGCAAATGGAGGATGGGATGGGATGAGCTGGGACACCCCCCCCCCCTTTGACATTTTGGAAGCAGCACCATTTGCCAGTTTTGCAAGGGTGTGTGTGTGTATGTGTGTTTTGGGCAGGGGGGAGTTCCTTTGGGGAGGCTGGGGAAATCTCTCAAAAGCCCTAGGTGGAAAAGAAGCGGCTTCTGCTGAGAGCTGCAATTTTCTCCTTTCTGGGTGGTCCAGAGAACAGAGACCCTCTCTAGGGGATTTGGGAAGAATTAGGGTCAGCAGAGAGAGTTTGTCAGAATGCTGAGGAAAAGGGAGAGGGTGGTAAAAATAAATAAATCATCCTAGTAGGGTTGCCCCTTCTCCCCCCCCCCCTGCAATGGGGTGCATGATCAAGTTTTGCAGAGGAGAAGTGTCACCAAGTAAAGCATCAAGATCAGGTGTCCAGTCACATTCAGGTCTGTAACTTTTGGGGACTTATTGTGTCAAATTCAATTTGGAAACCAGAATTCGTAAGACGTCTTAGTGGCTTTGAGGGCAGCGCCATTCTCTCTTCCCCCCTGCAGATGGGCTAGAAGAATGAACAACCCTCGTTAAGAAGACTAATACAATCCTGACCCCCATCAATGCTGCCCAGAAGTGCAGAATCTCCCAATCTTGGTCAAGCGTGTATATTAAGTTACTTCTGGAGCCCCAGGCCTAAAACCCTGGACATTTGGTAGAGGCTAATCTTGTATACGTGTCCAATGACAAAAACTTGTAAAATGAGTAAGACAGATAGATAGATAGATCTCAAGAGTGCACTTAATGTGCTGCTGTGTTGTTTTAATTAGGGTGTACAAAAAGATGTAGATAAAGCCTAATATTTACTGTGGAATTCTCTCTCTCTTAATCCAAAAATGCAAATGGAATACTAGGCCTTGTAGTAGGGAAGCATTATGTTGAACTGGGCTCCTGAACACTTCATGCTGGTTGCTAGACTTTAAATACATATATGTTTTTTTCTAGTCTGGTTTGACACTTATGGGCAAAATGTAGATTCTCTGAAGCTGGAAGGGAAATGACAGAGGTCTGTTGAGTAGTTGAATGTTAGTGTCACATTTTTGCTACTTTGACTCCAGTTGGAAAGATTATCTCTTTTGCTGGACCAGCTGTAATTGATCCAAGTGAAATTAATTTGGGTGGGTTTAAGCGGACAGACAGGTTAGGGTTTTTTCACTTCCTAACTGGCGGAGCTTGTTGATTTAGAATAGGGTGTGGATTTGAAGAAGTTCCAGACTTATTTTCTTGAAACCTCTCTGCTCCTTTTTTTTTTTTTTAATGTGTTCATCTGATAAAGTGGCTAATGCAGTCACTTTATAATGGGATCGATGGAGCTGGCAGAGGAGCAGGGCTGGCGGGTGGGGTGGGGGTGGGGGGGACGAGTAGAAACAGGAACTGGGCCAAGCAATGGCAAAGAGTAGTGAAACTTGGAACATCTCTGTTAAGTGAGTGGCTGCAGAAACCCAGGGTTGGAGCTGGAAGGAGATGGGATTAAAAAGCGAGAGACTTCCTTTTATAGCAAATGCTGGGCAGCAAAAGGAGTGTGTGTGTGTTTCTCTTCATCCAATCTGCCTTTGGCAGGTTCCCCAAGAAACTTCATCAGTGCCTTGGCTTGGCTGGAATCCCTATTGCTTCACACGCGACTGAACCCCAGTCCCAACATTCTTCCGCCGATTCCTGAGCCCGGCAGAATCAACAAAATGTCCCTTCTCACAACCATCCCAAACTGGTTCTAGGCTGTCTGGATGACCCTCAAACCCCCCCCCCCCCACTCCTACTCCACCTCCTCATTCCGCTCAAAAGTATGAATTGCAGTGTCAACGTTGGACAACAGGCAGTTTTGAAAGGGCAGACCTTGAAATGTGGCTGTGTGGGGCCTTCTCCTACGTGCATCTTTCGTACATCTGTGTCACTCAATTTCCCTGCAGTTCATTAGTGTATCCTTGATGACTGGCAGCTGAACGCATTGTTAAGAGCTCTCTTGTTCTCTCAAATGATTAGGAGCTCAGGGCTTATATCTATATCTATATCATCTATATCTATATCTATCATCAATCTATGCTTTCGTACGCCATTTATTGTGCACCGAGTGTTGCTCATCCCTGCAAATTTGTCGCAGCATCCACTTGGCATCGCTCTTGTCAAAATCCCATCCCACCAACTCTGAGTTTAACCCAGATTTACCATGATTTTATTTTTTTAATTAATCAGATTTTGTGAAGAAATGGTGAATCCTGTGTAAATGGGGAAATAATACAGGGCAACATTTTGATGAGGATGATGGTGCAGGACTTGCAGGTACAGGGAGCAATGAATCCACCATAGATCATGGTGTGGAAATGCCCTACCTAGCGCACCATGGATGTGCCTGGTACTTTACAAGGCACATAACAGCTCCCTGCCCATAAAATCAATTCTGGGGAGATGAGGAAGAGGGAACAGAGGCAAGGGTAAATGCAAACTGCTCTGTTTCAGATGAACTTATTTAGGCTTGCTTACAGGAGTGCAGGGGGCTTTAGACTTTTGGGAGCCTGTGAGCCACGTTTGCAAGGTGGAGAAACTGTCAGGGTAACACACCACACACACACACACACACACCCCCTATTCTACTGACTACAACAGACAGCTGCTTTCAAAGGCTAATTCCAGCAAGAGGAGGGGATCCTGCAAGCGCCAGGGAAGATTTCAGCAGGTGCATGGATGTCCATGGGCACCAAGCTGGCAAGTGTCTACGGGCGATCGAAGTCCTGGCTGAGGATTTTGGGACCGGGGGCAAGATGGAGAGGTGGGAGCAGGAACGAGAAGCCAGGGGTCCAAGGGTCAGGAAGCAGGGAGTCACGAAGTCAAGAGGGTCGAGAAGCAAGGAGCCAAGAAGCCAAGGTGCAAGGATCAGGAAGCAAGAAGCCAAACGCAGCGAGGCAGGAAACGTGTTACTGTGGCAAAGAGCCGAAGGGAAATGCTGACCTTATATCTCTTCCGGCTCTAGCCACCAGGTGCAGTGAGTTACCAAGCGGCCTCACCTGTGCAGCCGTGCCTTGCCTCTCCAGAACAAACTTAGGAAGGCCCCAGTCCTGCGAACCCCTACTGGTCACAGGGCCCGGCTCCTGCATGCACTCTTGACAGCAACCCCTGCAGTAGTATATGGGAAACTAGAGGGTTGTGTCGCAGAATTCATGGAATAGGTGGCCTCTGAAGAGGGATTGTAAGTAAGTAAGTAAGTAAGTAAGTGGTAACCTCATGTAGTGTTCTGCACAGCAGTTCCACACATCTGGGCACCAAGGATGGATAATGTCTTTTGAAAGAGCAGGAGCGTATTGGATGACTGCAGGTGGTGGAGCTGAGACGTGAAAGTCATGAGCCAGGGTTTATCGCAGGAGTGGGGAACCTGTGACCCTCCAGATGCTGTTAAACGCACAAGTCCCATCAGCCTCAGCCAGCATGGCCTATCAGGGATGATGGGAGTTGTGGTCCAGCAACAGCAGGAGGGCACTAGGTTCCTCATCCTTTGTTTATCAAACTAGAAGAGCAGAGAGATGAGGAGGAGGCATGGCCAAGGACTGCAAAGTGAAGAAGGCAGCTGGGCTGGATCCACCAAGAACAGACAGGAAGGCAGTGGGGGGGGGATTTTTGAAGGCACTGCACATTGTCAATGGGGAAAGGTAAACGGTTTGGGCAGCCAAGAGCTGGCTATAGGCTAAGGAACAAGGGGCACTTCCAGGTCTTCATCCTGATTTGTTTGCGGAGAGAACAGATGGTGCTGCATCAGAGCAAGTGTTATTCCCAAACTTTCCAATTATTCCCATCACTTTCCTTATTGCAAAAAGTCTGATCTTTTGGGGAAGCAGGATTGTTGCACAAGCCCTCCAAAGCAACTATAATTGTGCAACCTGAATTTCTCATATGTGATTCCACCCAAATATAGTGGCCCCCTGGATGAGCCCAAGGTGAGACAAGAGAAAAGCAGAAAGGATATGATTGCAGTAGTCTAGCTAAGACATGATTAGGGGGGTTACATGTCTTCTATTTCCCTTGGAAAAAAGGACCCTGGAGGCTTCGAATGTCTTTGTCATCTCTGTTTTATTTACAAACATGCAAGCAAGTGAAAGCAAAGAGACTCCTGCAGCAGGCAGGAAAACTACTGCTGATCCTGCATCAGAGTCCCAAAGAGAGCAGCTGCTCCCTGCCCACCAGTGACTTCCAACTAAGCTTGAGCACAAAATCTCCCAGCTCTCTGCCTGGCTCCATTTGCCTCCCAGCCCCAACTGAAAAATCTCAAGAACAGCCCCTGAGCCTGAGTTCTTACTAGCTGAAGGGTTTCACCTTCCAAAGGCAGGGAGGAAGATTCACTCCAGAAAGAAAGCCACTCCAGGCTTGGAAACAGATTACCTGAGAGAGAACCTTCTCAAATATCAAGCTACCCAAACCTTAAATTCATAGGATTGTAGAATTGTTGGAAGCACAAGGGTTATATAGCCTAACCCCCTGCAATGCAGGAATTTTTTGCCCACCATGGGGCGAGCATTGTTTGGTGTTGCATTCACTGAACGTACATGTGTGAAGCAAGTTTTTATGACTGACAGCTGTGCGTGTGTAAACTGGTTCCACTGAAGAGCCTTTGTGACTAAGGTGTCGTGGAAGTTCTGTCTGTGGGAATTGCGGTGGCCTGGTCACTCATGCGATCCATCATGTCAGGTTGCAACAAACCAATTAGGAACACGGGAAGCTGCCTTATACTGTGTCAGACCATTGGTCCACCTTGCTCAGAACTGTCTACACTGACTGGTAGCAGCTCTCCAGGGTTTCAGAAAGGAGTCTCCCCCAGGCCTACCAGGAGGTGCTGAGGATTAAACCCAGGACCTTCAGATGCTTGACCAGTGAGCCACGGCTCCTCCCCATGCACATGTGAACCAGTCTGGTGGCAAATGAGCAAGCTGAATATACTGCCCTGGTATATCTTCAGAAGCTTTGAAGATGCTTCTGAGAGGACCTGGGTCCTATACCTGAATGGTCCCAAGCCATTCTTGGTCATGCAAGCAATTGCAATCAGCCAGAAGCACATTTTGTGATTTGAGACAGCATTGCAGTTATTATGGGAACCGGTACTGGCTGTATCTGTGCTTCCCCGGTTATATTAATCACCACCACTTGTAGCATCTACATTTTTCTAAGCTTGGTACCAAGTAGCCTCCCAAAGTGAGCCCAAAATGGAAGAGTGGGTTGAAACGGGAATCACAAGCCTCAAGTTCCCTGAGATTTCTGAGAAGATCTAAAGAAAATAACAAACACAGAGAGGAGACAATGGGACAGGAGAGAGGAGATAGGAAGGGTAAACTAGCTGAGCAATCTGTCTGGGAGCATCCCCTTGAGAGGGCACCCTAGTTGTGCAGCACTAAAACTGCTAGCAAAGCAGGGAGGCCAACAGTAGGTGGAGCCAGAGCAAATGGTAGGCAGAGACTGGCAAAGCCAGAGCCAATGACAGGCAGGCCCAACTCATTCTAGTGTTGTCCCCATCTTCCTCCCTGTTGAATTCTACAGGTACTGAGGAGGAGGAAGCTGACAATCAGTGCCACCCCCTGGGCCAGATATAACCAGGCAGGTGGGGGCTGGTTGAAGGCAGACTGTGGTTGGTGGGCTCAAATAGGCCTTCCTCCAGTTTCCATCTAGAATAAAGGGGAGCAAGGCCAATAATCTGGATGGAGAGGGGCTGGTGGTATTCCAAAAGAAAGGCTGAGCACCACAAGCAATTGCAGATAGAGTACTTTTAAAGTTTCCCACCACAGTGCATGTGGGGGAATATTTGCAGGAGGAAGGCGAGCTCCACGTGCAGAATTGAATAGGGAGCCCATATCAAGGCTGTACTTGACCGTGTGCAAAAAGGGTTCGACATGCAAAAGCGAAGCGGTGGATCCTAACCTCCTCAAGAACTGCAAATGGCTGTTGATTAGTTTACCTGGAGGGACAGTGGGCGCTTGCAGACTGTCAGGTTTTCAGGTGATTCAATTACATACTGACAGATTCACACCACGCAATTAGAGTTGACTGGGAGGTATTGCTGGACAAACCCACTTCCCACTTTTTGCAGAAAGGAAATGCACTAGAAAGTGTGGAATAACGCTTGTTTCCACCTGCAAACATCATCAGGATGAATGGCCAATGAACTGGTCACCTAGAAGTTCCCAGTGCTTACTTGTTCTTACCAGAAGCTGCTGAATGACAGAGGCAGCACATGCCTGTGTTGGCTGTGTGCAGCTGAATCAGGTGCTGCATCAGGTACTTGCATCCCTCTGGGATCCTTGCTCCTCACAGGCAATGAGGACAAGTTTAACTCCTGCTAGAGAGGGTAGCTAGTACACACCAAGGTTAGCTTTCCTCTGCTGTGCTTTGCACAGTCACTGGTAGAGTGAAGCTGAATGAGCCAGGGAGTTAAGGGTCTGCCCTGAAGGACAGTGAGAAGAAGCATCGCTGCAACAAGACCCACACCTTTGAGCGAAGGTTGCCAGGTGGGTGGGATGATTTCAGGGAGGAGGGGGGAAGGATAGTGGTGGAAGGACATGAGTGCTGCATCCTTCTCTTAACAAATGCATAGAATAGAGCAACCAAAATGGCCAAGGGGCTGGAGCATCTCTGTTATGGAGAAAGGTTGCAGTGTTAGGGACTGTTTAGTTGAGAGGGGAAAGGCAAATAATGGGAAGCATGGTTAGGGATGGGGAGAAATCAATTCAGTTCCAAAATTTACCTAATTTGCACTTTCTGAAACAACATGCGAACCGAGACAGCTATTCTTTGAAATTTGCACTTTTGCCAATGTTGCAATGCAGTTCCCCAGCCGAGTGCGGTGCATAAAAATGCGCACGCCAGAGTAAAGTGTACATAAAAATGTGCAAGTTAGTGCGAATAGCATACACAAATGCATTGTAGTGGGGAACACTGCTTTGCAAAAATATGTATAATAGGAAAGATTGCACGCAAACATGTATATTAATGGGAAAGTAACGCCTAAACACTAGGGAAATTTCTTGAGGACTTAAGAAACAACAACACACCAATGGATGTGAAAATGGTGAGAAGTGAATTTAGGACCAGAAAAGCGAGAGTCTGATAAAAACCAAAATGGACTGATTTCCTAATCCCAATACATGATAGAGTTGTATAATATTATGCATGGTATGGTGTAGAGAGAAGTTTTTCTCTTCCTCTCATAATACTGGAACCTGAGGTTATCCAATGATGCTTTAAAAGGGGATTAGACAAATTCACGACAGGTCAGGCTGTGAATGGCTACTTGTCACAGTACCCGTTGCTGGGGAGCATGAATGAGGGCATGCTCTTGGGCTCATGTCCTACTTGTGGGCTTCCCAGAGGCATCTGGTTGGCCACTGACAAAAGAGGATGCTGAACTAGACGGGCCTCTGGCCTGATCCTGCAGGGATCTTCTTATGCTCTTTCCCTATTGCTGTACCCCTTTGCAGCCTTTGCCCCTAAGCCAGGGACGAGGAATCTCAGGATCAGGGGCCAGATGTGGCCCTGCAGACCTCTCTGCCTGGCCCTCAGAATTCTCCCCAGGTCACTGGCCTTGCTTGGAACCCCCCTTGAGTGTTGTTGCCTGGTCGGAAAGGATGCTTGCTTGGGGGGAGGAGAGCGAAGGGTGTGTGGATGTTGTGTTGAAACTGTACAAAGATAATTCACATTTGTTACTCTATGCACCACTGGCATTTGGCCTTCAGAAGGTTGCCCAGAAGGGAATGTGTCCCTCAAAATGGGTCTCTTCCCCCCTGCTGTAAGTCTAAGCCATTTCCTTCTCACCATTTCCTCTCCCCAAGCCAAGCTTATTTCTGGTCTTCAGTGGCCAGTTGGTGGGAATGTGGCCAGGGAGAGGGATGAAACAGATGGGGGCAAGAGTTCAGCATTGTCTCCCATCTGACGCTGCCCACCCCAATCTACCGCTGTACCGTTATGCAGCCGCAACCCCTTGTTTTAATGCAGGCGTCTAGTTTCCCCCTTGAGGAATGAGGCTGGAACAGTCAGTGGAAGAAGTTCTTCTTCCCTGGCCCTGCATAAAAGGATGGCTGGTGGGGCCTTCACTACCATTGGACAGAGTGAGGCGGCTGTCTCAGGTGAGAGTGGCAGGGCGTGTTGGCAAGGTGTGGGTGGGGGGACAGGGCTGTGTGTGCCACACAACTGGCTCTGCCCTTCCTAAGCTGGCCTGCTTCCCCCAGTTGCAGTGGAAGATGTCGAAGGATGCCAGCGTTGAAGTGCAGCTCAGCTGCCACCTCCTCACAGAGCCACCTTGGCCAAGAATTACCAGTCTCTGCAAGGTCATGGGGCAAACTGGTTTTCCAATCCAAGCTGGCAAGGGTTCAGCAGATTTGTCAGCCTTCAGAGCAGAGCTGGGAATGGAAATGCACAGAGTCATTTGTGTGTGTGTGTGTGTGTGTGTGTGTATTGCTTTCCCCTCACAAGTACATTGTGCTCCAGTTGGTTCACCGAAAATAGACAGCTGCAGGGATAGCAAAATGGAATCATAGAATTGTAGGGTTGGAAGGGATCTCAAAAGTTATCTAGTCCAACCCCTTGCAGTGCAGGAATCCCAGCTAAAGAATCCCTGACAGATGGCCGTCCAACCTCAGTTTAAAACCCTCCCCAGAAAGAGAGTCCACCACTTTCTGAGGTAGCCTGTTCCACTGTCAAGCAGCTCTTACTGTCAGAAAGTTCTTCCTAATGTTTGGTTGCAGTCTCCTTTCATTTTAATTTGAATCCATTGGTTTGAGTCCTGCCCTCTGGAGCAGCCGATTGCTCCATCTTCCAAGTGAGAGCCCTTGAGACTGCATGATTCTTTGCATCACCGTGCACCTCAGAAGAGGGTTGCAGGGGAGGGGCATTTCTGCGGCCTGGGCAGACTTTTTAAACATCACCACTAAAGCTTTCTTCTTTGTCTTCTTCAAGCAAAGAATCTGTGACCAGTTTGGGGCATGCACTCAAATTACCGTATTTTTTGCTCTATAAGACTCATTTTTTCCCTCCTAAAAAGTAAGGGGAAATGTGTGTGTGTCTTATGGAGCGAATGCAGGCTGCGTAGCTATCCCAGAAGCCAGAACAGCAAGAGGGATCACTGCTTTCACTGTGCAGCGATCCCTCTTGCTATTCTGACTTCTGGGATTCAGAATATTTTTTTTCTTGTTTTCCTCTTCCAAAAACTAGGTGCGTCTTGTGGTCTGGTGCGTCTTATAGAGCGAAAAATACGGTATGTATCATGCGTATGAAATTCAAGGCATTTTGAGCAACAACCCACCAGTTATTTAAAACCATAAAGCTTCCCTTTCTTAACAATGGGTGCTTCCAGACAGTTGCTATTTTGCAGGTGGCCACTCTGGGCAGCTTATAGCACATATTAAAAATTGTAAAACATCAGACATGAAAAGTTTTCTGATACAGGACTGCCTTCAGATGTTTTCTAAAAGTCAGATAGTTGTTTATTTCCTTGACATCTGGTGGGAAGGCGTTCCACAGGGTGGGCGCCACTACCGAGAAGGCCCTTTGCCTGGTTCTGGAGAAGGCCCTCGGAGCTGGACCTCAATGTCCTGGCTGAACGATGGGGGTGGAGATGCTCCTTCAGATATTCTGGGCCGAGGCTGTTTAGGGCTCTAAAGGTCAGCACCAACACTTTGAATTATACTTGGAAATCTACTGGGAGCCAATGTAGGCTTTCAGGACCGGTGTTATATGGTCTCAGCAGCCACTCCCAGACACCAGTCTAACTGCTGCATTCTGGATTAGTTAATTAACATTTATTAGTCCTCACCAGGCCCCGATGGTAGAGGTGGTGCCGTTAGATTGTGAACCACCTGAAAGAGTCTTCTGCTGCTGTTTTATGCAGATGCAATAGAGGCGGTGAAGAAGGTACTCTACGCTGTCGCTATCGCCACTTGGTATGCTCGATGTTTAGCTCTAATCCAGTCCTATTCAGAATGCGTTTTCTGCCACCAGCACTCAAGTGATTGTTTCATTGCCCTCAGCTCTGGGGGAAACCATGGGGCTCTCTGGGCTCCATGCAATCGGAGAGGGTGCTTCGGAGCCAGCCAATAGCCCTGGTTAACTCCGCATTCTAGCAGGCCACCAGGGAATCAGCTAAGAGGCCATCAACATGGGATAAAACACCTCCTACTACTCTTTGGAAACCATTTGGATCCATTAAGTGGTAGGGGTGGACCATGTTAAAGGTGCAAGAGCCCTGTCCTCTTTTCTGTCTCACCATCCTACTTCAAAAACGAGGTCTGCAGCTGCATGGGGAGTTTAAGGAAAGTGCATCTCCCAGGCCACTGCTCCTGAAAGTATCAGGTGGGCACACCTGAAACACAACAGTGCCTGTCTCCTGTCCTTAGGTGCTTCCCAGTGCATCCCCATGACTTCCTCCTTTCTACAGCCCAGTGAGTATAAGGAAAGTCCTGCCTGCATCAGCCCAAAGACTCTTAGTTGAGAAGAAAGGTGCCTAGGGCAATATGGCACTTGTAGGCCACCACCCTAGATGGACAAGCCAGTTCCACAGTTCCCTGTCTCTACAGGTGAGGCCACCTTGCCCATCACAAAAGAGAGGCATTCTACAGGTACTCAGCAACACTTACTTCCCCTTTGGAAAAGGCAAGAAGGGTAGCAGTGGCAAGTCTTCTTCTCCATTATTCTCAAACTCATTCCCTATTACATTTGCTCCTCTATCTTCCCCCAGCCTAAGTCCTTCTCACAAAGCTGCAACACCCTCCCTTTCTAGGTGGACCTAATGCATTCTGGAAGCAGAAGAGCATTTCACAACAGTGGCAGCAGGAAATGGGGATACAGGAAGCTACCTTAGACCAACAGACCATCTAGCTCAGTATCGGCGACTTTCCCAGCCCTGCCTGCAGATTAGGAGGGGCGAGATGGAAGAAGAGGACAGGGCTCCTGCACCTTTAATAGTTATGAAGAAGGAATTTCAGCCAGTGTAGCCAGTTTTCACATAAGGCACACCTGCTGAGATTCCTCTTCTACAATTAAAGGTACATGAACACCAGCCTCTTCATCCATCCGACTACCCTACTGAAGGTGCCTGGGATTGAACCAGGGACCTTCTGCAGGCAAAGCATGCACTCTGCCACTGAGCTTCAGCTCTCACTTCTACTCTTCCTTCTTATGTGTGTTCTAGCAACCTCATATCAGGAATTCTAAGAAAGGTCAGAAATTCTAAGAAACCAAAAAGCCTCATATAACCAACATTCTCACGTCTAATTAATGCATGAAGGGGTTAATGCCATAGAGCAATCTTAGCTCACCTTGGGAGGGACTAGATAATCAAGGCTTGTTCCCCTCCAGTTGGCCTAAGAAGCTCAGCAATGTGAGGAGGCCTGAGCTGGTTGCTGCTGCTATACCAACAATTTAATAATTTAGTCACTGCAACTAAGTCAAGTTTTACTGCCTGTGCAACTTTTTCCGAATGCTGTATGGAAAAGCACATGAATCTGACCTTTGGAGAGTTTGAAAGTAAGCTACGGTATTTTTAACTTACCAGACATGTGGCATTTTCTATGCTGGGGAAGAGGGAAACTGTGGAAGGAACTTGGAAGGGCATTTTCAAGGTCTGTATTTCCATGCTTTACTTTGCTGTGTATTTTGTGATTTAAAATCTCTGCTGGGGTTCTCTCACCAAAGAGTACTTGCCCCAAACCTGGATATTTGCATCCACGAATTCTTCTTTTAGACCTATTTTATTTTTCCTTGCCACCAACCAAAACCAGTGGTTAAAACCAGTGCAAGGGTTCAGTCCACCATATTGATTCAAAATGGCATCTAGTTGTATCCAAACATGCAAAAACCTGTTCCTTCATCTCAGGAGCTAGAATGCAAAATTTGGCTACAATATCTTAAAGAAGGGTCCAAATGCACAGTGAACAGGTTTCCAAAATACGTAGAATCAAGAACCAGTTGTCAGTATGAAGGATGGGGCTCATCCCAGTTTGTGTGTCCAGATTGCAAATGGAACTGGGGATGCTTGCTAGAGCTGATTTCTCTCTTGCCCGGGGCAGCTTATTTGATAGTTCTGTAAACCTGCTGTGGTTCAGGAGAAGCCTTCAGCACCAGCCTTGAACCACAGAGACCTGGCTATGATTGCTTTCTGGATTTGTTTTGCCATTACTGATGTCAGTGGTGTCCCCCACCCCACCTCCCAAGACCCTCAGCAATTAACATTCTCAGATGCAGCACCCCAAACATGCCTCCAAGACTGTATCTAGGACAGGGCTGACCTGGTGCAGCTGCCATGGGTCTTTGGTGGGTGTCCAGAACTAGGCAAGGAAGAAAATCTGGTGCTTTTGACAATCTCTGAAGGGACCTGGCCAAACCCCATTAAATGCTGCGCTGGGACCAGACACTTCCAGCCATTCCTCTATCTAGTTCTTCGTGGTGATGGCATTACTATATCAGCCTCAGGATAACAACCTGAAGGCCTTCTTAGTTTAGAAAGAAAGATAACTTTGGATGAATACATAATATACATTTAAAGCACATTCAAAACACATTTTTCTCCCCTCCAAAATCTTGGGAACCATGGTCTATAGCTACAATTCCCATGGTGCTGGGAATTGTAGCTCCATGAGGGGGGAGCTACCTTTCCTAGGATTCTGGGGTTGGGTGTATGTGCTTTAAATGTCTGGAGTGTAAGCAGTCTACAAAGAGGGAAGGCAAGATAGAGGTGTATTAAACTGTCCTTGGTGTGGAGAAAATGCACAAAAGTAAGTTCTTCCTCACTGGGACAATTCAATGAAACCAGATAAGAGGAGACTCAGAGAAAGAGGAGGCCTTCTTTACACAATACACAGTTGGCTTGCAGAAATCACTGACACACGAGCCAGTGGTGGCCACCCAATTAGGTTACTTTAAAGGGGGATTAGATGAGAAGTCTATCCATGCCTACTGGTCATGATGGTTATATGTTGAGATGACTGAGAATTTCATTTCCATACTTTTAAGAAAACCAGGATGATTTACAGTTCCTGGATCAGAATAGTTATGCTTCACAGAATGATTCAGATATGGGTCATAAGAGACTTATGAATTAAAGTGTGTGAAACTGATGTGCATCAGAAACAGGTTGATCTGTCCATCCCTAGTTATTGAGATCCTCCATGATCAGAGGTCATATGCTATTGAAAGCTGCTAGAGAGTAATTGCTGGGGAGGACAATTGCCTTCATGTCCTGCTTCTGAGCTTTCCAGAGGCAACTGGTTGGCCGCTGCAAGGATCAGGACGTTATACTAGATACATAGTCCTCAGTTTTTCCACACCCAGGACCCATATTGAGCCCAAGCATGTATTTTGGGGGACCCACTTCATAATACAGTAGTACCCCTGGTTACGTACTTAATTCGTTCTGGAGGTCCGTTCTTAACCTGAAACTGTTCTTAACCTGAAGCACCACTTTAGCTAATGGGGCCTCCCGCTGCCACCGCTTGATTTCTGTTCTCATCCTGAAGCAAAGTTCTTAACCCGAGGTACTATTTCTAGGTTAGCAAAGTCTGTAACCTGAAGCGTATGTAACCTGAGGTACCACTGTATATACTCTCTCTCTCTCTCTCTGTTTGTGTGTGTCAAGATTATATATCGCTTAATCAAAATAATATCTCTAAGTAGTTTGTGTAAAAAGTTAAAAAATATTCATTAAAATAGCAGTAAAAACAGGTTTGATAGATGTAATAAAATTGTCAAAATAATGAAAAACCAACAGATTTTAAATGCAAATATAAACAATAATATGTCCAAGTAGGCTTGCCTAAACACAAAAGGGGTTCAGCAGGCACCAAAAGCGAAGGGATCTGTCTAATTTCAATAGGCAGTGAGTTCCAGAGTATAAGTTTGATTAAATATGCTGAACAAGCATTATGTGGCACTTGTAGAAGTGCCAGTTCCTGAAACCGCAGCAGTCAAGTGAGTAGATATGGGGTGAGGTGATTGTTCTCAAGCTATTAAGGGCTTTATATATTGATAGGAACCCATTCAATCTAGCCTGGTAACAAATCAACAGCCAGTGCAGATCTCCGAGCAGGGGTGCAATATGCTGATAGGATCTTACTCCTGTCAGCAGTCATGCTGCAGCATTGTGCACTAACTGCAATTTCTGGACCAAGAGTAAAGGAGGCCCCACACAGAGTGCAATGCAGTTATGCTGCCGCTGCTGCCCACCGTAGGTGAGGCTGAAACCCTGTACCTAGTGGCTCTTGACCTGCCATGGGCCTAATCCAGTATGGGTGAGAGGTGTTGGGGCTGAGGAGGGGTGTTGTCTGGAAAGCATCCCAAGGGCCAGATAGACAGGAGTGGAGGGCCGTATTTGGCCCCTATGTCTGAGATCCCGCACCCTGTTTTCTGGTTTGGATTCAAGAGCTAGAGGGGACTCATTTGGGCTGTTGTAGGGCTTATGCATACTTGTCTTAATCATTTCCAATAATTTCCAATCAGCCTTAATCATTTCCAAGCCAATACACAAAGTGAAAAGCAGCTATCCTTTGAAACTCACGCAGCTACAAATTCTGCAATGCAGTTCTCCAACCCCCCCCCCCCCAAAAAAAGTATAGCAAAATGCATGTAAGTTAGTGAAAACAATGTGCAGGAATGCATTCTATCAGGGGAAATTGATTGCAGAAATGTGTGCAAAGTTGCATAGAATATTTCATATATTGGGAGAAATGAACAGGAAAGTGCATAGGAATTTTTGTGTGATTAAAAAAAAAATGCAAACTGATGTGGAAATGGTGTGAACTGGACTTGAAATGGGAAAAATGAGGAACGGAAAAGAACCAAAACTGACAGATTGGTCTGCCCCTAGGTTCTGCACCCAAGGAATAAATCACAGTGCAGGGAGGGGATTTTGACCCAGTTCCTGTTATGTTTGTGGGAGGGTTCATATGACCCCAGAGGCAGAGGCAGTAGAGTGGGCCAGTCTCTCAGGAATGCAGCCAACAACATCTCATAAAAATAATCTTGCTGGGGAAAACCCACAGCCCTCTTATCTGACAACAAAGAGCCAGGCACCTTTGGAAAGCGCCAAAGCAGGGTACAGAAGGTTGTCCCCAGCACCTGATACTCAGGAATAGACCCCTTTTGTCCATGGAGGTTCTGCTTAGCTGCCACGATGAAAAGCCTCTGAGAGATCTGCCTTCTGCAGATTTGTCTAAACCCAATCCAGCTTCCATTCTGGATTCTCTGGGACTTCTGAGTAATAAGTTTATTTCTACCTAGCAGTGCTGTGTGCGCCAGAAGCAGTTTAGTCATGCCGGCCACATAACCCAGAAAGCTGTCTGCAGACAAATGCCGGCTCCCTTGGCCTGAAGGTAGACGTGAGCGCCGCACTCCATAGTCGAATTTGACTGGACTCAACCAACCAGGGGTCCTTTACCTTAAATAGGCAGTCTGGACCCCAACCCTTCAAAATCACAATGTGAAAAGTGACAAACTCTCAGCTCACCCCTCTTGAGAGTGTGAAGCTGGCAAGAGCACCTTCTCTGCAGGCAAGTGGGAAGATGAGGGCAGCTTTTTGGAGCTGCTGCAAAGCTAGACTCCAGAGCTCCTTTGTGTTTGCTAGGTTTGGACAAACCTAACCGGCACTTTCCGAAACAATATGCAAACCAAAACACATCCACCCTTTGAAATTAACACTTTCTTGAGTTTTCTAGTGCAGTTCTCCAGTGAAGTAACGTGTCGTAAAATGCATATACTAGAGGGAAGTGTGTATTAAAATGCATACGAAAGTGCAAATGGCATACATATGGGGGAATTGTTTTGCAGAACCATGTATAAAAGGCAAAACTGCAAATAAAAATGTGTATATTAAAGAGAAAATTGCACTCATCCACATGCTTGAGATCAGCCCTGATGTGCTAGCTTTTTTCTGGCACATGGCACAGCAATACAAGCATCCCTCTCCACCACTTCTGCATTCTACCACTTTATGCGGCTGTGTGTAGATCAGGCCTGTCTCTCAGCCTCACCTACCTCACAGGGTTGTTGTGATGATAAAATTGGATGCCCCAAGAAGCTCATGAGGGGGGCATAAATGTGAAGACCATCTCCTCTTGTTTGCATGCAGCATTTGACATGAGAGAGGCATACTGCCTTTGACTAGGAGGTTTTTTAAAGCCAACTTTGCCGATGGATGTTGGAAGAACATCCCACTGAGGCTGGTCCCTTTGGGTGTCACCACTCTAGTCTACCCTAGGGTAGACTACTTGCCTGCCTTCTTACTTACAAGCAGTCCAGAGGTTGGCCTTGGCTGCCAGCTGCTTCTTCCTCCTTAATCTCAGTGTTGCCCTTGTAGAACTCAGCTCTGCCTGTCACTGGCTCTGGCTCCCCCTGCTGTTGGTCTCCCCTACCTTACGCCCTACCAGTCCCAACACAAACCAGCTACCACTGATAACATCTCCTCTATGTGCTGGGCTGGCGTAAGACATGCCTGAAGTTGCATCCAGACTGTGTCAGTATTTTGCAGGAGGGATTCAATTCTGATTCCTGGAGATGTAGCTTCATGCAATTGAAAGTGGATTAAAGCACTCTGGTGCAACAAATCCACTTAAAAATAAACAGCAGGCCTTTTGTGGTTAGGAAAGTCACAGGGAAGTGCATTTTTAAAAGTGTGGGATAGATGATTGATTAACAGGAAGATGTATAAATGGCGCAGAAGCAAATCAGGATGATATCAGGATAAATGCTTGTGGTTGTACAACTCCACAAGCAAATAAGAATGAATGGGTTCCTTTAGTAGGTGGGATGTGTTAGGCCACCTTTTAGGTAGGGGTGTGTGTGTGTAGGTTTAATTTTGTATTGGTTTTATTTTTTTGTATTATATTGCGAGTCACTCTGAGCTTACATTTTGTTATTTTAAAAAATAATGATAAAGACAAACACGTGAAGTCTCTGCATAACCTTTGTGTGAGCAATCAAGATGAATGCTCAACAAACAGGTCATCTGGAGGCAAAATACAAGATGGGGCCCCTACGTTCCACACACAGAAACCAACCAGATTGGCCCTCCAGCACTGGCAACAGCCCAGCATCTTCCACAGCACCCAAGAGCCATAGGCTAGCTTAGGGGGCCAGGCTTGCATTGTCCTCCCACAGCTTGCCACAACTTTCTACCTTCATAGCGGTGGATGCTTAAGGCAGCTGCCTCACTCTGCCCAATGAAAGGGCTGGCCACGCCCATGAGTTTCTCTGAGCTCCACTAACAGGTTTTTCTTATTTTTCAGGGATCTTGCTGGGTTCCTCTGCGAGGCACAGGACAGGAGATGAAGCTGCCCGCTCCCTCTTTCGCTCCCTCCTGAGCCTACATACTTCTTCATATGCCCATATGGAGTCGGCTGGCATTATGGAATGTTAAGAAGTATGTATCATTGGGATGGGATCCCTGCCTGGAATGACCTCTCCTCATCGGCTCTCAGCCTGCAATTTTCCAGAAGCAGCAAACAACTCTGAATACGCCACACAGAGCAGCTGCTAGAGAAGGGAAAGGAGTGAGTGCTTGCCTGTATGCTTTTGTGCCCCTGGCGCTGGTAAAAAGGAACCAGATCGACTGGCAAATGGATTTGGTCCCCTTCAACCAGCTGTAGTGGTGCATGCAACCTCTGGAACGCCTGTCTGGTTTAACCGTGACCCTAAGAACATACCTTTGTATGCCACCATCCCATGAAGGGCAGAAAAATGGCAGAGTTTGGGCTGCGGAATCAAAGTTTCCATTATATTCTCTCTCTCTCTCTCTCTCTCTCTCTCTCTCTCTCTCCCTCTCTCTCCCGCTTCCTCCTTTCATTTCCAGCATCGTGTTGTAAACATAGCTTGGAAATAGTTTGGCGACATTTGCTGAAATCTCAAAAGCCAGGAAACAGTTGTGGAAGGTGTTCAGATATTTATGTGTATTTAAAGAATTTTTATCCACAAAATGAGCCAAGTAAATTAATGAATCCCAAGTACCAATACAAACAAGATGGTTCTTTCCCATAGACTGAAGGGTTGTCCACACTTCTGCTTGCCCTGTGCCAATAAAGCACAGGTCTGAGCAGTTTTGCTTTCATCCTCCTCCTTTCCGCTCCAAAACCTGTTCTTTAGTGCTAAATTGAAGCAAACGTCAATCTGGAGAAAACCCAACTGATGTTTGCACCAGTAGAGCGGGTTATGCCGGGAGAAAGTGATGGGGTTAAGTGGAACTGTGGATGAGCCCTGACAGTCTAAAAGATATGGCACAAAAGGAAAAGAAATGGGGAGGGAGGAAATCTAGTCAAGAGGCAGGGGTTTCAGTAACCTGTAGAACTCTTTGCCCCTCCTGGGACTGGCAGAAGCAGAACGAATTGTGCAAAACAGTAAAAATTCTAAACAAATGTTTCAACACGTGTCCTGCTGGACAAGGCCAAAGGTCCATCGAGTTCAGTGTTTCCAGTGGTGGCCAATAGAGTACAGAAACAGCAAAAAAACAACAACAAAACAACCCATCCCTGGCCACGATTTCCATTTCAGCAGCATAATTAACTTGTGGAACTTACTAACACATGGTATGAAGTGTCCAGTGGCAATAGGGAGTGGGGATTCCTGTACTATTCACATTTGTACTGTATAGAAGAGGGAAAGTTGAAGGGGTATCTTTTCTCACCCTGCAGGTCTCTGGAATGACAAATAGCACTTGCCAAAATCTTTTTTATACAAGACCATCACTGTATAGCTCTACCCTACATGGTTGATCTCTAGAAGGCCCCACGTCAGTCCCCAGATATAAAGGGATGTTGGGCACCAGAGCTTGGAAACGCCTTCCTTGTGGGCCTTGGGGAGCTGTTGCTCATCAGAAGTCAAGAGTGCTGCCCTGAATGAGCCAGCAGTGTGACTCAGAATAAGGCACACAGGTGTTCACAGGTGTCTTCTGCTTCTGGTCACTGGGGAGGCAACCTGGGGGAATCAAGCTTTTAATTGCCCCTGAGCCTGGATACCTCAGGCTCCCCGCTGCCGCATTCTGCATTTAGGGAGATAACTCTGAATTCAACCACGGCTTGCTGGTCACATGCTGACTTTAGCATTATAGTCTGAGGAGCTGCAGGGTTCACATTGTGGACTCAGGTGCCAAAGGATCAAGCGGACGGTCTACCAAAAGCAGGCTAGGGGACGCCTCCCCCCCACATCCATACATAATTGTGAACCACAGATCACTCAGTATATATGTTGTTCCCCATCTCTGCTCCTTCACACCCTGTTTCTGTGAGTTGATGGCAGTTGGATTTTTAATTTGTTTTTTAATTAATAGATCATAGTTAACCTGAGCTGGCCATTTCAGTCCTTCAGAAATTTAATCCTCAAAGATGTGATGGGCTTATTAGTGGACATTAAATCATATCTTCTGGCAATGCAAAGCATCCCTTGCGTGAACATTAAATAACGTGATGGATTTTGGCCCCAGCCCACCAGCCCATTGCTTTTGCTAACCATGCAAAGAGGCAAAGAGCGCTGCAGGAGGACACGGAAGCCCTGCCTGCTAGATCAGGAGACAAGTGAAACAACATCCATGAAAATCCTTAGAAACACATGGGGGGGGGGTTCACTAAGAGAGAAGTTTAGTTTTTAAAAGCTTTATTGCTTAAAGGGTTTACATGGGTGCCATAGAGCAATCCATTGCTGCAGGGAAGGCAAACAATCCATATTGCTTAAGCCAAGTGCGAAGATGGCAAGATTCCTTTCCAGCCCCATCAACCAGCAATATCAATCTATACAGTAGTGCCATGTTGGGGGGGGGCAGGCACCCACAAATTTTTTGGTTGTGGGTGCCCAGCCCCCACATCCCACCCACCCTTTGTGCCACTGCCACTCCCCTGCCACATGCCACGCACCCCCCACCTGTGCATCCCCGGGGGTTGGGCTTCCACCGTGGGGCCTCTGAGGCCCCTTGGCAGATGCAGGTTCATGTTAAGGTAGTGGGGCCCCCAGGGAAAATGTGCCATGAAAGAAACTAGGCCTGTGCAGGCCCAATTTCTTTTATGGCGCACACGCTCCACAACAAAATGGCGTCTCATCATGATGTTGCGGCAAGCGTGCTGGGAACCCTCAGTTGGGGAGCCAAGTTGGCACCCCTGCATCTATATAGTCCTTGGGCCAGACCAGAAATCTGTATTGTGTAAGGTGACAAAACTTCATTGTTTTCTAAAGGTGTTTCTCGATTGCATTCTCAGATGACAACCCATTTTGACTGGGGTTTTTTTAAGCTTTTTATGTCACCAAGACTGCTAAAGCTTTTTTTTTTTTAACCTAAATTAAGCTACAATGTGTGAACAAATTGTCCAATTTAAAATTTTAAAACTGTGTTGGAAAGCTGATGGATTTCTTAGAAATAACTAATTGTAATAATGTCATTTTGTGGTACAAGGCATATATCAAGAAAAGGGGACATGGATGTGATTCTCGTGACAAGCTGCTCTTCCTCTTTTTCTTTAAACATTCCGTCTCCATTATTCCAATGTCTGCTAGGATCCCAGTGCACCTGAATGAATCAGCGAACAGTGTCAGCATGGTTGCTGTTGCTCCCACTTTCCACCGCAGTTCCAAACTTCACTCCCAGCTGAGTTCACTGCAGGGTCCAGGTCACTGAGATGCCTGCCAGATTTCAAAAGCCACCTGCAAGTGGTCTGTTTGGTCTAATGGCAAGAGTGATATTTCCCTCCCCTTTACGGGATCCCTAAGGAATTTTACTTCAGCCCTCTCCAGGCAAAACCATTTCCCTATCTCCCCATCCCTTGCACCCTTGCCAAAGAGATGTCCTGGTGCTCCCACCCCTATCTCCAGGAAAAAAACACCATGATTTAATTCAGCAATTACAAATGACACTTAAACTGAGCGTTTAACAGCACAATCTTATGTCTACTGAAAAGTAAATCCCACAATGAGGTTTGCTCCCAGGAAAGTGGGTACAAAGGACTGCAGCCTAAATCTGCCACGCCAGAAGCAGGAACCTCTGACAATACCTCATTTGCCTTTTCATTACTTCCAACAAGGTGCTAGCAGAAATGTTGTGCTTTACTTGGAAGTAAACCTTGCTGAAGTCAATAGCCCTTGCTCTCCGGGGTAAATATGGAGTAAACCTCTGGGGTAAATATGCAGCAGCGTGTGCTGGAAATTGGTCAAGGCGGGAAAGAAACCAAGGAAAAGTGACTCGGCTGTGGTAAATTAAGAGCGTTGCCTGCAGGAGGGCAAGGAGAAGTGGCCATGCTAGGAGGACACAGGGCCAAGCAGCAGTGTCCTCACGGGGAGCACTGCTGCCGGCAGACTGGGAACGGGGCTCCACAGGGCTGCTGTGATGGCCAGCACCAGTGCCCGGATTCCTCTGGTGTGGCACTGAGAGGTGCAGTTTTTGTCCCCCCTCCCCCCACCTGCACCCTTGGCAGGGGCCAACCTGATCAACCCATAGGTACGCCTCTGCCTGCAATTACAGTGGTACCTTGGGTTAAGAACTTAATTCATTCTGGAGGTCCGTTCTTAACCTGTAACTGTTCTTAACCTGAGGTACCACTTTAGCTAATGGGGCCTTCCGCTGCCGCTGCGCAATTTCTGTTCTCATCCTGAAGCAAAGTTCTTAACCCGAGGTACCGTTTCTGGGTTAGCGGAGTCTGTAACCTGAAGTGTCTGTAACCTGAAGCATTTGTACCACTGTATACAGGACAAACCATGAAACTACGAAGGGAGATCTTGCCTGTTGGCTATCCACTGAAGGGAACCCAAAAGTTCTGTTTCAATTAGCGATGAGCATGGCAGTAGCGCTCCTCACTGAAGCCTGCCTGCTGTCGAAGTGGGAGAGGATGTCATAAGCAAAGGCGTCCAACCCCCTCGCTGAGCTCTGGTGCCTAATCAAAGATAACAGACAAAGTCAAATGCCGTGTACAGACAGTCTGCTCATGGTGTGCCAACTGTGCTCCACCTTCTTGCCTCTCCACTGGAGAAGGAATGCCCAGAGGAGGAGGGGTTCTTACAAGGCGCTTGGTGAATTGGGGCACAGCTCCTGCAGGTTGCAAGGGTCCCCCGCTAGGAGAGTGCCTCCAGGATGCCATTAGAGGGCCTATGCAAGATGCTGCAAGCTGATCTTGGCTGCCTTCAAAAGAGGAGGACAAAATACATTGAATGCCCTTGGCAGAAAAAGGACTTCCCAGCACGACCCTGCAGAATGAGGGCCACTTGTGCCACTCTCTCTAGCAGCATCTGGATGATTGCAGCTGTTTCCCTGCAGAAGAGTCAAGGCCAGCATCTTCCAGACCAGAGAGTCTCATATGTCCCATGAGCTCATGACCTTTTCCTCCTTACACCATCAGTTGTTGATGCTGCCATTGGTCCAACCAAAAGGCTACAGCATGGTCAGAGGTTGCGGCAAGCAATGAGGAGGCTTTGGCATTAAAGGGCACCTGAAAGTGTTCTAAGACACAGGCGGTTATTTTTTTACTCATGCTACTCTAGTTTTTCACTCTTGTACTCTTCCATTCAATCCTGTTAAATATTTATATCAAAGTTCTCACCCTTTGAAACAAATAATGGAAGTGTTTGTTTGGTGTACCTCCTCCTCCTCACCCCCACCCTTCAGCCCCCCACCACTATCCTGCACTCTTCAAGGTCACATTTTAGTCCTTTTTCAAAGCAGCAAAATGAAAAAGGCACCAAAATCAAACCCTGCCTGCCTACCAAGGGACAATGCCATGCCCAAAATGCATCACAGGGGGTTGGACTAGATGACCCTCAGAGTCCCTTCCAAATCTACAATTCTGTAAGGCTCATGGGTAGCCAGCGAAGCATTTAGGGATGCCTAATCTTCCTGCCACATGTGGAGCCTGAGCATATCTGTGAAGCTCAGGAGCTCCCACATGGTATTCCAAAGTTGAGCTGGACGATGCAATAGATTAAATCCTGGCCCTCATCATCCTTTTGTTTGCTCTTGAAATTATTACAACTTTTTCTACATCACGTCCCTTGTTGTTACCCTTCCTGGGTCCTGTGCTGCTCTATTAACGTCCTCCCGTGGCTCCAGGGCAATGAGATGAAAATTAATGCATGCAACTGACTGCTACACAGTATGGGATGACCAGCAGCAACAGAGGAAGCTAGACTCAAACAGTAGCATTCTCTAAACTTCCAGAAAATTGAGCGCAGTGGTCTACCCCAGTGGCAGCTGGTGCCCAATAGATCTAGTGTGACTGCCAGGAAGTCTCAGGGGGGGGGGGGGCAAGCTGTTCTAGTTTTCTCCCCATCCTCCTCCCTACAGTGGACACTGGAGCATCACAGTTTTACTTAAGTAAACTGAAAAGCATCTTTCTTTGATTCAGAAAGGACGCCTGTTGTTGCAGTTGCTTCTCTGCTGGGAGAAAATTTGTGTAGATCCCACCAGTTCTGGTTTTCTTCTTGGGGGGGGGGGGGGAGTTGGGCCTTAAACACTGAAGTTTTATTAAAAATTTAGCACTTAAATATCTTCTTACCATGTTTCAGAAGGGGGCCCTACTGTCACAATTTCTAGTGTGAGTTCATGCCAAATAAACTGTAAGTAATCTCCACTGAAGGGACCCAGGTGGCGCTGTAGGGACCCAGGTGGCGCTGTGGGTAAAAGCCTCAGCGCCTAGGGCGTGCCGATCGAAAGGTCGGCGGTTCGAATCCCCACAGCGGGGTGCGCTCCCGTCGTTCGGTCCCAGCGCCTGCCAACCTAGCAGTTCAAAAGCACCCTTGGGTGCAAGTAGATAAATAGGGACCGCTTACTGGCGGGAAGGTAAACGGCGTTTCCGTGTGCTGCGCTGGCTCGCCAGATGCAGCTTTGTCATGCTGGCCACGTGACCCGGAAGTGTCTCTGGACAACGCTGGCCCTTGGCCTCTTAAGTGAGATGGGCGCACAACCCTAGAGTCTGTCAAGACTGGCCCGTACGGGCAGGGGTACCTTTACCTTTACCTTAATCTCCACTGAATCCCATGGGGATTGCTCCCTGATAAGCATGTACAGGATTGAATGGATAAGTCTTAAAGGTGCTGCACAGGACTGTTAACATAGGACAACAGAAGTTACCAGACCTGTAGGAGAAGATGGTTCTCCTCTCTCAGCTTATTCACTTCTACATCTTTTTTTCCCAGATTGTGGAATAAGGTACAGTGGTACCTTGGGTTACATATGCTTCAGGTTACAGACTCCGCTAACCCAGAAATAGTACCTTGGGTTAAGAACTTTGCTTCAGGATGAGAACAGAAATCGTGCTCCGGTGGCGTGGCGGCAGCAGGAGGCCCCATTAGCTAAAGTGGTGCTTCAGGTTAAAAACAGTTTCAGGTTAAGAACAGACCTCCAGAACGAATTAAGTACTTAACCTGAGGTACCACTGTAAAGGTAAAGGTAAAGGGACCCCTGACCATTAGGTCCAGTCGTGACCTACTCTGGGGTTGCAGTACTCATCTCGCTTTATTGGCCGAGGGAGCCGGCGTACAGCTTCCGGGTCATGTGGCCAACAGGACTAAGCCGCTTCTGGCGAACCAGAGCAGCGCACAGAAATGCCGTTTACCTTCCCGCCAGAGCAGTACCTATTTATCTACTTGTACTTTGACATGCGTTCAAACTACTAGGTTGGCAGCAGCAGGGACCGAGCAACGGGAGCTCACCCCGTCGCAGGGATTTGAACCGCCGACCTTCTGATCAGCAAGTCCTAGGTTCTGTGGTTTAACCCACAGTGCCACTCGCGCCCCATGGAATAAGGTAGAGGAATATTAAACAGACTAGGACCTGGGAGATCTGGGTTAAAATCAGCCAGGAAGCTCACTGTGTGACCTTGGGCCACTCACTCAGCCTAACTTACCTCAAAGGTGAGGATAGCATGGGGAAAAGAAGACCAATGAATGCCACCTTCAGAGCCTTGGAGGGAAGGTTGGATATAAACTTAATACTGATAAATAAGGAATAAACAAAATAAACATCTCTCTCTAGCCTGCTTGCTCTCGGTTTTGAATCCGGGGAGGGGAGACAAGTTTGGAATCATGAAAAAAGGCTTACCTCAAATAAGGGAGGGGAATAAGAATCTCCATCCCAATTTCCCTCATAACAGGGATTCAGGTAGACAGTCCAGGTGACTTACACAGGACACTGCAGAGACAGCTTGCAGAGGGAGTCACCAGCCTGGCATTCCTTGTGTCACAGCACCACCCTTATAACGGCCAGGGAATGTACTGCAGTTTATAAAGATAGCTGGGCCAGATTTGAGAGACCGATGGGAATTGGTTGACTCTGTTTTAACTATTGCTTCAGGCTTTGCTGCCGAAGGCCCAATTACACACAATGCATATTTACCGGGTGCCAAAGAGGTCAAAGGAAGCAGGAGTGACTACTAGGTAAGGACTCTAGGAAACACAGCTGTGTTTTAGAGGCCCAGGGGCAAATCTATACAGGGTAAGGAAGGGGATGGGCTGAGCAACAGCAAGTAGGGTTGCTATCCTATTTCTAGCCCTGCCCCTATGCCTTTAGCGCCAGCGCTTTAATGCATTAAGAGAGCCATGGAGAATATGCAAGATGAAGTATTTCTCATAATACTGCTGAATAACCCTAGTCAGCCCTTGCATAATTATTTTTAAGAATTATGTTTATATTCTACCAGGAAGAGGCAGACAAGGAGGAAAGCAAGGGAGGAGAGGAAGGGATGAAATAATTTTAGTCTAAAACATGGGTTCCCACTCTTTAAAATCCAGTCCTGATTCCCACCCAGCAGCTATTCATCATTAAGCCTGCAATTCTAGCCTCGCTTACCTGGGACTGAGTAAGACCCAATGAACTCAATAGGACTTACTTCTGAAGGGACATTGGTTAGACTTTCACTGTAAAGCGCCGTCACCCTTTGTTTACCACAACTAGGAATGGCACCCTTGTCCCCCCACCCTAGATTCTTTCTCCCTTTCAGTAACAGCAGGCCAGATCACCTCCATGAGGAAGAGGCCAGGGGCACGTGCCATCCGTCTCCCCATTCCCATGACCTAAAAATGGGGGCGGGGATTTAACACTAAAAAAATAATTCAGGGCCCCAACCAGGGCAGGAGCAGCAGAACGAAGAAGAGAAAGCCAGGCATGTGTGTCGTCCCCCCCCCCCCCCCGTTTCCCCACCTCCCCCTTCTCCAAAGGGGGGAAATTATGCTTAAAATCCAAGGAATTGCTTTAAAGCCAACCTGTCAACTGGGGCTCACCCACAGTCCACACATTCCCTATGATGATGGCGACTGTTCTCAGAAACAAGCCAGGGCGATGCTACTGGCAGCCCTGCAGGCTCCTCTGAAAGCAGCAAGAAGGCTGCCTGCCTCCTTCTGCTGAGAACTTGCTGCTCAGGTAAGAAGCAGCACTGCACGTGCTCACAGCCTGCGTTGTGATTGGCTATGGGCGACCATAGTCCCTGCCCCACATGCTTCGTTCCTCTCACATGCTAGGTAAATTCTCCTGCCTCGACTGACAGGAATGGAGGCAGTGGGAGGGGGGCAGGGGAGCCAAAAGGGGCACCTCAGAAGGACAAGCTGCCCCAGCCAAAGGCTCAGTGGCCACCTGCATGTGTTCCTGCCTGCCTGTGTTTCATTTCTGCCCCGGAGACTCTTGGGTGGGAGTTGAAAAGGGCAGATTGGCTGGTTTCAGATGGTGAAGAGAAACAAATCTGGGGAGAGTGCAATTTCCAGTCCCAGGAAATGGGAAGGCGGAATGAAGTTAAGGCCCAGCAGGAGAGCAGACACAGAAAACCTTCCACAGCAGGGTCCTGGGCACCCCTGATGGACCAGCCTCCTCTGGAAGATAACGCCAATAAAAGTGTTACATTTGAGGAGATTGTTTTGCAGAAATGTGTACATCAGGCAAAATTGCAAACGAAAACGTGCTATTGAAACAACTTTGCACTCGAGTGCTGGTGCATTTTCATCAGGACTTTTATGATTGCACAGTGGTGCGGACATGTGAAGAACTGAAGTTAAGGCTGGAAAAATGAGAAAGTGAGAAACCGAAGTTGACATACTTGCTCATCCCTAGGTGGAGCCAGAGCCAAAGGCAGGCAGAGTCAGCTGAGTCTCATTTTTGTCCCTGTCCTCCTCGCTGCTGAGTTTTACAAAGGGGGCACTGAAGCTGAGGCGGAGCAGGAAGCTGACAGGCAGGGCCACCCCCTGGATAGGATGGAAGTCGGAAGGCAGATACCGTATTTTTCGCCCTATAGGACGCACTTTCCCCCCTCCAAAAATGAAGGGGAAATCTGTGTGTGTCCTATGGGGCGAATGCAGGCTTTTGCTGAAGCTTGGAGAGCGAGAGGGGTTGGTGCGCACCGACCCCTCTCGCTCTCCAGGCTTCAGGAAGCTATCAGCAAGCCCGGGGAGCCCGCGGGAGTTCCCACAGGGCTCCCTAGGCTGCGGATAGCAGCCTGCTGCCTGGAGCGCGGGGCGTGCTGCAGCAGAGCACCCTGTGCTTTGGGCAGACACCCGCTGCCTAGGGAGCCCTGGGGGGGAATAATTTTTTTCCTTTATCCCCCCCCCCCAAAAAAAAAACTAGGTGCGTCCTATGGGCCGGTGCGTCCTATAGGGCGAAAAATACGGTAGGTTGTGGTTGGCTGGCTGAGGGCAGACTGAGCTTGGTGGGGCAGATTTGCCTGTGGTGGTGAACTCCCCATGTCACTGCTGTTGCTGCTTCCCTTGCCAACCTTACTAAATACTGTACAGCCTTCCCCGCCTCCCTTAAAAATTTGCTGGTCAGCTGAGGCTGAACAGGCCTTTTCAAACATTAAAAAGCTGCTTATGTCAAGTGACTGTGGTTCAGGCTGAGGGCTTTGCTTGTTTGTTCTTCATACAACCTGAGCAAGAGGAAGGCTTTGCTTTCAGCCATTAAATGGGCCATCCTTTCTTTAAAAAGGCTGTTCTGAGTTTACTCAAGGGATCACATTACCCCGTACGTGTGAATTCAATCACTTCAATCTGCAGAATTTGAACTTTGACAAGTGCTACGCCATGTCTATTCCACATCTGGAAGGAATCATTTCTTTACATAAATATAAATAATTTTTTATTTATACCCTGCCCTTTCCCCTTTCAGAAAACCGGGCTCAGGGTGGCTAACAACAAATTTAAAACACTTAATTGATGCAACAAAAAACAGCAGTGTGGCAGCACCTGAGCTTAGGAACTCCTTGCCTATTGACATTAGCCAGGTACCATCACTGTATTCTTTTAGACACCAGCTATAAACCTTTCTGTTTCAGTCGGCCTATCCAGACACATGAGATGGTTACATCTGTTCTTAAACTTATTTTAGATATTTTGCTGTGTTTTATTGTTTTTAAATAAAGTTAAATGTTTAAACTTTATCTTAAACTGTATTTTTTTAAAGTGTTTTCTGCTCTGGGATCCCCTTGGAGAAAAAAGGGGAGGATATAAATTTAATAAATAAATTAATAAGTAAATAATAAGGCAAAGATGGGAAACCTGTGAACCTTGAGACATTGCTAGCCAGCATGACCAAAGGTCATTTAGAACCCAAAGGGCGCTTTGCATGTGCTCAAAAGTGGAATAGAATAAATAAAAGTATATTTTTCCTTATTACACATTCCAGGACTGAGGCTTGACAATGAAAAGATGTTTCACATTCAAACTTAGCCTCACATCTTGGCCTTAAAGAGCTGATGTTCACCCAAGCAACGCAGCTGCCGCAACCTCAAACAGACATGTCCAAATATAGAAGAGCTGCGGCTTCTAGCTTCCTTCCTCAGCTCTGTTGAACTGGCATTGTTGTGACATCTTTTTCTTTTCTTTTTTGGGGGGGAGGGATGACTCCAAAAGTAGACATCTGACACCCAAGAAATGGGAATACTGAAGCAGAGGAAGTCACCACATTTTAAAGAATACTGTTATGGGTTTGCAGGGGGCAAAGATCACCTAAAAATCCTGGATCCCAGATTCTCACCCACCCAATAATTTCTAAAGTTAGTAAATGTAGGAGATCACTGAATGCTTGAAGTCTTCACCCAGTTGTGAGACAGCTTAGCAGAGTGTAAATGCAGGCTGAATATGTCTCTGTTTCTTGGTCAGTCACTTTATATTTATATATGACCTTGCCTTCCCTACAAATACATTGTGTGCAAAGTGGCTCGCTGAAAATTGACAACGACAGATAGCACATCATATAATTGTAGAGTTGGAATGCACCCCAGTCCAACTCCCTGCAATGCAGGAATCACAGACAAATATTCCTTGACATATGGCTATCCAACCTCTGTTTAGAAACCTCCAATGAAGGAATTCCTGGCCAGGAACCACCTGGGGAAAAGAACCATCATGCAGTAAGAGAGAAATCAATGGGCCACTGACAAAAACAGTTACCTTGTGCCAGCAGAGAAGTGTGAGCCCCTCCCATGCAGGGATGGTAATCAGAGACAAAGGCCAGGTTTAGGATTTCAGTGCTGGATTGTGTAAAATGGGAGTGGGAATGTTGCCAGGACAACAGGGAGCATGATGTCACCACAGGAAGAGTGCCCTTTTAAACTGAGGATCCCCCCCCCCCCCTACAAGTGCTGCTGGGAAGAAGGAGGAGGAAATGAGCAGAACTCCATGTGGGGAACTGAAGGGTAGCAGCCCAGCTGGCTGATTTGGATGACGTGCTAAGCTAGTTCATGCCCTAGCGTGAATGTGTGGCTGAATGTGCAGCCACTAGGTTTCTGTTGCGCAGCACTGATCTTAATCTACGGGGTGTGGTTTAGCTCTCTCAGATAAACCATGAGCTATAAAAAGAGATGAGGATTTAAATTCACTTCCTGTTTATTAAATTTGCACTTTTTGAAACAATACAAGCACCAAAACACAGCCATCTTGCAAAATTTGCACTTATCCAAATTTTGCAAGGGAGTTCTCCAAGCAAGCTATATTTACAAGATTGCATATTATCATCATTCTTATTCATATGCCATTTTTAAATATACAGTTCCTTTCAAGCAAACAAATGAGTGAAATCAACATGATTAAGTGCAATACCTCTTGATACCTGTTTGTTCAATTAGATTTCCACCCCGCTTTCCTCACCAGGCACTCAAGGTGGCTAACACCAGGACATCTCAATACAATAGAAGACAACTGTCAGAAGCCAGTGAAAAAACAATTCAAACATCAACTCAAATATTAAATAGAACAGTAAATAAGGTAAAGGTAAAGGTACCCCTGCCCGTACGGGCCAGTCTTGACAGACTCTAGGGTTGTGCGCCCATCTCACTCAAAGAGGCCGAGGGCCAGCGCTGTCCGAAGACACTTCCGGGTCACATGGCCAGCGTGACATCACTGCTCTGGCGAGCCAGAGCTGCACACGGAAACGCTGTTTACCTTCCCGCTACTAAGCGGTCCCTATTTATCTACTTGCACCCGAGAGTGCTTTCGAACTGCTAGGTTGGCAGGCGCTGGGACCGAACAACGGGAGCGCACCCCGCCGCGGGGATTCGAACCGCCGACCTCTTGATCGGCAAGCCCTAGGTGCTGAGGCTTTAACCCACAGCGCCACCCGCGTCCAAGAACAGTAAATACACCCCCGTAAAAAGACAACAGCAGTCATCCTAGCAGGTAGGCCTGTTTAAACAAAGTCTTCATTTCCCAGAGTGTGCCTCTGCAGGGAGGGAGTAAAAATTTGGGCACAGTCATGGAAAAAGCCCACTGGCCCATTGCTGCCAAGTGCAAGACGCAGAGAATCATGGATTTTTGGCTTTTAGAGCAGTCAGGACTGGTAGTCAGGACTACTTTAAGTAATGGACCAGGTGTGCTAGGTGGGAATTCTTGCTGGACTCCAACTCTCGCCATCTCTGGCCCTGCAGGCAGAGGTTGATGGGAGTTGGAGTCCAATGCCATCTGCGTGGCCAAAGGTTCCCCATCCCTGTGTGAAAGGTACAACAGCCCTATCTGTCTTTGCATCTGATCACCTGCTGAGTTGCAACACAAGTTGATTCAAGGCAAAGTATTTATTGAATGCTCATCCTGATATGTTGGCACAGAGTTTGCAGAGAGGTTAGGCGGTGTCTGCTGCTTATTCAGCATTCATTCTGATTCACCTGCAGGGAAACGTCTTGCCAAGTAATTGTCACCCCACACTTTCCAGTGCATTTCTTCGTCACTTTCCTTATCACATCCGGAAGCACTCATACAATGCGGTTCAGGATGCAGAGCTTCATTATGGCCAGCAGAGGGCACCTCAGACTGTGTGTTGTCTAACAAGGACCTTTTCAACAGTGAGAGAGAGAGAGAGAGAGAGAGAGAGAGAGAGAGAGAGAGATGAACAGGCTGGGTGAAAAGACTTTGGAGAAAGAAGCAGATTCTTTAACAGGCAGGAGCGAAGGAAGGCGCCATGACACCCGGGGCAGGCAACACGACATAGGACGCATGTGCGGTGTCGCTAAGTATGACACATGCACCGTACGAAGTGACGCCACACATGCGCTGTATAGTGGTTTGCCACCAGTGCCACTCCAGCGCCGTACGGACGGTGCCGGGATCCCTCCGTCACCGCTGCAGCCACGAACACAGCTGTAGCGGCGACAGAGGGATCCCAGTACCGTCCATATGACGCTGGAGCAGCACTGGCGGCAAACCGCTATACAGCGCATGTGCGGCGTCTCTACGTACACCGTATGTGTGCAACACCGCACGTGTGCTATACTTAGTGGTTTGCAACGGAGGATCCTCCAAAAGTGGCTGCGGCGGCGCGATGGCTGCTTGTGTCGCTGCGCGCCCCCGTGGGGTGACTTCTTGACCCCCCCGCAGGCATGGAACCCGGGGCGTACCGCCCCCCCCACCCATTGTGACGCCACTATTAACAGCGAGTATAGTATTAGATAGGGGTCCAGTAGTGATGTACAGAAGTGAGAGCTGGACCATAAAGAAGGCTGATCGCTGAAGAATTGATGCTTTTGAATTATGGTGCTGGAGGAGACTCTTGAGAGTCCCATGGACTGCAAGAAGATCAAACACATCCATTCTTAAGGAGATCAGTCCTAAGCGCTCACTAGAAGGCAGATCCTGAAGCTGAGGCTCCAATACTTTGGCCACCTCATGAGAAGAGAACACTCCCTGGAAAAGACCCTGGTGTTGGGAAAGATTGAAGGCACAAGGAGAAGGGGACGACAGAGGACGAGATGGTTGGACAGTGTTCTTGAAGCTACCAGCATGAGTTTGACTAAACTGTGGGAGGCAGTGGAAGACAGGAGTGCCTGGCGTGTTCTGGTCCATGGGGTCATGAAGAGTCGGACAAGACCAAACAACTAAACAACAACATTAGATAGGGGTGGGGGAGAAATTCAGTTAAGTTTGCATTTTAGTGAACCTCAGGTCCAGAGGTCAAACTTGCCTCTTTGAGGCATCCCTTTTTGGCTTTCAGGACTCTTTGCCAGCCTAGTGCACTCCTGATGTTGTGGACTACAATTCCCATCAGTCCCAGCCAGTAAAAAGTAAGTGGGGAGAGTGGACCTGTGGAGCATGCCTCAAACAGCAGCTCCCTTTCAAAATTCCCCATGGTCCAACCAGTTGGTTGTGAAGGAGGACTGAGGCACATGTGAGAGAAAGAGAAGGAGGTTTAACCTGCTTGCTTGTTCTCAGAGCCACAGTTGTGGGATGGGAAAAGCATGCATGCAGTGCCCTATCTTGCGCAGGTGTGGGAAAATCTGCTTCCGTGTTCATCGCACATGTGGCTGGATTAAGGCAAGAGTCTACTAAGCTATCCTTTTAGACTGCCTTGTGGTGATACCTATAATTATGATCTTTGTGAAGCTACTTAGTGGAAAGTGATCCAACACGGGTAATCTGTTTTCATCCTGGCAGTGCACTCTGTCCTGAGCAGCCTTATTGCCTGATGGGTATTTACAATCCTCTTATGCCTGAGAGTCATTGTAGCAGCTGCAAAAGGGCCCTTGGGAAGCCATTCCTGGCAAAGGACCTCCTAAGCGCCACCAGTTGCCCAAGTGTCCTCAGCAAGTGAGTGTTCCCAAACAATCTTGATGAAAGGGCCATAGCTTTGAATGCAAGAGGTCCCAGAATCGACCCCTGGTGTATTCAGGTACGGCTGGGAAAAGACTCTTGCCTGAAACCCTGGTGAGCTGCTGCCAGACAATGTAGACAATACTCAGTATAAGGCACCTTGCCAAAAATGTATTAAGAGATTGTAGAATTGTAGAGTTGGAAGGGACCACAAGCATCACCTAGTCCGAATCCTTGCAATGCACGAATCTCAACACGTGGTCCCCCATCCAGTTTGAAACTTCCTGTTCTCCTCTTGATAAGAGACACTGTGTTTGTGGTCACCCCAATTTTGCCGCTGACACTTCCACATGGCATTTGGGAATGGGGAAGGAGCGGTGCCACCTGGGGAGGACTTCGGGGCAAACGTCCAGGACCTCTCTGAGCAGAATGAGCAAGGATCTCCACACCCACCAACCAAGGCAGCAGGCCTGGCTTTCTCCATGGTGAAGTAAAGCACATGACAACTGGATGCGGTGGCAGAAAAAGAGGGGAGGATAGGATAGGGGGTCCATAACATTTGAATATGTTGCTAACTTGTATGCAGTATATAGATATGGATGGAAGGCTGGAAAACATCAACGTTATTTAAATCAAAATGCAGCACATCACACCATAGTGGGGAAGACTGTGGCCTACAGGTGAGCTGTGTGTGCATCTTCTCCTTCTGCTGCCCAGGTGCCAACAAGTTATGGATGTCATCTTCAAGGGCCCTCCTGCTCTCCCTTCTTAGACTCTTTGTCTTTGAACCAAACTTGGACCAGGAAGGCTTTCAAGTAGTGGACTCCTTCAAACTGAGGGCTGTCCTCTGTAATGCAGAACACAGGGACACCCTGTACTGCTATCTAAACAGCAGCCACCCCCAAACTCTAAAATTTCCTAACTGCACCACTGCAGGGGGTGTGCATGTGTAAAATTGCCACCCCACAATCCCAGAAGCTGTATTTTTTGGTTCAGGCTGCATGCCATGTGCTTCTCTCCCTCTGGCTCTGAGCAGGGTCCAGAGAGCAAACACATGTTCACAGCTTGTCTAAGGAGCCCCGTTCCCTTGGCTGACGGGAAGCAGGGTTAAGGGCTGACGGGAGCAATTGAACAAGCCGGAGCATAACCTTTGGAATGCCAGGTTGTGACGCGTCTCGGAGATAAGGGATGGCAACACAACAAAAGATCATGTGGCTGGAGAGAGAGAAAGAGGGGTTGTGTCACATCTGCACCATGCATTTAAAGGGAATTTAAAGCACATACCTTCCCCCAAAGAATCTTGGGAACTATAGTTCCCCCTACCAAGCTACAATTCCCAGCACCCTTAACAAATTAGTTTCCTGGATTCTTTGGTCATGTGCTTGAATGTACACTGGTTGTGCTTTAAATGCATAGTGTGGCAAAGGGAACAAGAGCGAAAAGCAGAGGGAGAATGAGCAAATGAGAGAGAGAAAACGAGAAGGGGAAGAAGAGAGGGGGAAGAAGAGAACAAGAGAGTGATTGAGAGACAGAACAAGGAGAATGGGAGAGAGAGAGTGTGTGTAAATGAGAGAAAGAGAGAGAGAAGATTGTACCCAGGTTCAAGTATATTCTATTTTGAGGCTCTGCCCATAAAGTATCTTAGACCTGCACAGTTCCAGCTAAGTCGGATATGACTATGGTATTCTTGTTCCCTTTATTTCTGATACACAGAGTTCTGAAATCTTCCACAGCACATTCTGCTGAGTGACACCACTAGGAGCCAAAATGACAGCGCAGATGGTGAAATCAGATGGTGTGATATAACCCTTGCTTCTGAACACAGAGCTCAGTTTGAATACCCCAAGTAAAAAACACAAAAAACACCTCACTGCAGGTAGAAAACTAGCACAAGAGGAAGAGGGCTGGGCTAGAAGATTGCCTTCCTTGATGTTCTAGCTTTCTACTTGCCTTGTTGTTTTAATGTGGGGGAATAATACCTTTGTTCCATGCTCCCCTGTCTTCAGTCAAATGTGGAAGCTGAGCTGTTTTGATGCTGTGCTGCATTATGCAATCATTCAGGTAGGGAGGTTCTGTGCTTCAACCTCTGAAAGGACTCTGATAAGGATGCAAAGCCTGATCTATATGTGCCACTTTCTCAATATCACAACAAAGTGTTGGCAAGAGAATAATCCAGGCCTCCTCCTAGCAGATAAGCCGATACTGTATGTCATCCCATTCTTCCCCAGCCATTACAGTGGGCGCTCGGGTTGCAAACGTGATCCATGCGGGATGCACGTTCGCAACCCGTAGCGTTCACAACCCGTGTCTGCACATCTGTGCACACACAGGTTGCGATTCGACACTTCTGTGCATGCACAAAGTGTGATTTAGCGCTTCTGCACATGTGCGACTGCTGAAACCTGGAAGTAACCTGTTCCGGTACTTCCGGGTTTCAGTGGTCCGCGACCCGAAAAAACGCAACCTGAAGCGGCTATAACCCGAGGTATGACTGTACTGGGAAGGCTTTGGTTCAGGGACTTATCTCCATCTTTCCTGCTTTAAGATCAAAGACTGCGCTGCAGGGAATATCTTGGTACTAATTGGTATTACCAAACATGCCAAATAAGATAAAGAATAATTTCATTATTCATACCCCACCCATCTGGCTGGGTTTCCACAGCCACTTTGGGCAGCTTACTGCACATAACAATGGGTAAAACATTAGACATTAAAGATTTCCCAATACAGGGTTGCCATCAGATGTCTTCTAAAAGTCAGGTAGTTATTTATTACCCTGACATCTGACAGGCGGGCGTTCCACAGGGAGGGCACCACTACCGAGAAGGCCCTCTGCCTGGTTCCCTGTAACCTCACTTCTTGCAGTGAGGGAACTGCCAGAAGGCCCTCGGAGCTAGACCTCAGTGTCTGGGCAGAACGATGGGGGTGGAGACGCTCTTTCAGGTATACTGGGCCGAGGCCATTTAGGGCTTTAAAGGTCAGCACCAACACTTTGAATTGTGCTCGGAAACCTACTGGGAGCCAGTGTAGGTCTTTCAGGACCAATGTTATGTGGTCTTGGCGGCCACTCCCATTTACCAGTCTACCTGCCGCATTCTGGATTAGTTAATTAACATTTATTTCCTCACTATGCTTTCCCAAGCAAGATTATCTCTAAGGGAAAACTAAACATTGCTGAAGGAGCTAGATCAAAGGAAAGGACATTCACAAAAATGGCTTTATTAGGCTGGGTCAACTTGTGCAACAGAATGTGGTGGGAGAGTGGAATGTGCCACTTCAGACTGCCAGTGGAGGATGCACATTACCAGTCTTTTCCCCTCCCACCCACTAATTACTTTATTATCCAAAATTACATCAATACATCAAAGACATATCATCCTTTGTTGTTGTTTAGTCGTTTAGTTGTGTCCGACGCTTAATGACCCAATGGACCAGAGCACGCCAGGCACTCCTGTCTTCCACTGCCTCCCGCAGTTTGGTCAAACTCATGTTAGTAGCTTCGAGAACACTGTCCAACCATCTCGTCCTCTGTCGTCCCCTTCTCCTTGTGCCCTCCATCTTGGAGCCTCAGCTTCACAATCTGTCTTTCCAGTGAGCACTCAGGGCTGATTTCCTTAAGAATGGATAGGTCTGATCTTCTTGCAGTCCATGGGACTCTCAAGAGTCTCCTCCAGCACCATATTTCAAAAGCATCAATTCTTCGGCGATCAGCCTTCTTTATGGTCCAGCTCTCACTTCCATACATCACTACTGGGAAAACCATAGCTTTTACTATACGGACCTTTGTTGGCAAGGTGATGTCTCTGCTTTTTAAGATGCTGTCTAGGTTTGTCATTGCTTTTCTCCCAAGAAGCAGGTGCCTTTTAATTTCGTGACTGCTGTCACCATCTGCAGTGATCATGGAGTCCAAGAAAGTAAAATCTCTCATTGCCTCCATCTCTTCCCCTTCTATTTGCCAGGAGGTGATGGGACCAGTGGCCATGATCTTCGTTTTTTTGATGTTGAGCTTCAGACCATATTTTGCGCTCTCCTCTTTCACCCTCATTAAAAGGTTCTTTAATTCCTCCTCGCTTTCTGCCATTAAGGTTGTGTCATCTGCATATCTGAGGTTGTTGATATTTCTTCCGGCGATCTTAATTCCGGTTTGGGATTCATCCAGCCCAGCCTTTCGCATGATGAATTCTGCATATGAGTTAAATAAGCAGGGAGACAATATACAGCCTTGTTGTACGCCTTTCCCAATTTTGAACCAATCAGTTGTTCCATATCCAGTTCTAACTGTAGCTTCTTGTCCCACATAGAGATTTCTCAGGAGACAGATGAGGTGATCAGGCACTCCCATTTCTTCAATAACTTGCCATAGTTTGCTGTGGTCGACACAGTCAAAGGCTTTTGCATAGTCAATGAAGCAGAAGTAGATGTCTTTCTGGAACTCTCTAGCTTTCTCCATAATCCAGTGCATGTTTGCAATTTGGTCTCTGGTTCCTCTGCCTCTTCGAAATCCAGCTTGCACTTCTGGGAGTTCTCGGTCTACATACTGCTTAAGCCTACCTTGTAGAATTTTAAGCATAACTTTGCTAGCGTCTGAAATGAGTGCAATTGTGCAGTAGTTGGAGCGTTGTGCAGTAGTTGGAGACTAATATTCTCCAATCCTCTGGCCACTGCGGAGTTTTCCAAACTTGCCGGCATATTGAGTGTAGCACCTTAACAGCATCATCTTTTAAAATGTTAAATAGTTCAGCTGGAATATCATCACTTCCACTGGCCTTCTTATTAGCAGTGCTTTCTAAGGCCCATTTGACTTCACTCTCCAAGATGTCTGGCTCAAGGTCAGCAACCACACTACCTGGGGTGTATGAGACATCCATATCTTTCTGGTATAATTCCTCTGTGTATTCTTGCCTCCTCTTCTTGATGTCTTCTGCTTCTGTTAGGTCCTTACCACTTTTGTCCTTTATTATGGTAATCTTTGTACGAAATGTTCCTTTCATATCTCCAATTTTCTTGAACAGATCTCTGGTTTTTCCCTTTCTATTGTTTTCCTCTGTTTCTATGCATTGCTCGTTTAATAATGCCTTCTTATCTCTCCTTGCTATTTTTTGGAAATCTGCATTCAGTTTCCTGTATCTTTCACTATCTCCCTCGCATTTCGCTTGCCTTCTCTCCCCCGCTATTTGTAAGGCCTCGTTGGACAGCCACTTTGCTTTCTTGCATTTCCTTTTCATTGGGATGGTTTTCGTTGCTGCCTCCTGTATAATGTTACGAGCCTCCATCCATAGTTCTTCAGGCACTCTGTCCACCAAATCTAAATCCTTAAAACTGTTCCTCACTTCCACTGTGTATTCATAAGGGATTGGATTTAGATTGTATCTTACCGGCCCAGTGGTTTTTCCTACTTTCTTCAGTTTAAGCTTAAATTTTGCTATAAGAAGCTGATGATCTGAGCCACAGTCAGCTCCAGGTCTTGTTTTTGCTGACCGTATAGAGCTTCTCCATCTTTGGCTGCAGAGAATATAATCAATCTGATTTCAATGCTGCTCATCTGGTAATGTCCATGTGTAGAGTCGTCTCTTGTGTTGTTGGAAAAGAGTGTTTGTGATGACCAGCTTGTTCTCTTGGCAGAACTCTATTAGCTTTTGCCCTGCTTCGTTTTGAACTCCAAAGCCAAACTTGCCAGTTGTTCCTTTTATCTCTTGATTCCCTACTTTAGCATTCCAATCCCCTATAATGAGAAGAACATCCTTCTTTGGTGTCATTTCTAGAAGGTGTTGTAAGTCTTCATAGAATTGGTCAATTTCAGTTACTTCAGCACCAGTAGTTGGTGCATAAACTTGGATTACTGTGATGTTAAAAGGTTTGTCTTGTATTCGTATTGAGATCATTCTATCATTTTTGAGATTGCATCCCAGGACAGCTCTCGCCACTCTTTTATTGACTATGAGGGCCACTCCATTTCTTTTACGGGATTCTTGCCCACAGTAGTAGATATGATGGTCATCCGAACTGAATTCGCCCATTCCCGTCCATTTTAGTTCACTGATGCCCAGGATGTCAATATTTATTCTTGCCATCTCATTTTTGACCACATCCAACTTACCCAGGTTCATGGTTCTTACATTCCAGGTTCCTATGCAATATTTTTCTTTACAGCATTGGACTTTCCTTTCGCTTCCAGGCATATCCGCAACTGAGCAACCTTTCAGCTTTGGCCCAGCCACTTCATCAGCTCTGAATCTACTTGTACTTGTCCTCCGCTCTTCCTCAGTAGCATGTTGGATGCCTTCCAACCTGAGGGGCTCATCTTCCAGCGTCATAACTTTTATATGCCTGGTGTCTTTGTCCATGGAGTTTTCTTGGCAGGGATACTGGAGTGGGTTGCCGGTTCCTGCTCCAGGTGGATCACATTTGGTCAAAACTCTCCACTATGACCTGTCCATCTTGGGTGGCCCTGCTCATAGCTTCTCCGAGTTATTCAAGCCCCTTCGCCACGGCAAGGCAGTGATCCATGAAGGGGGATGCCCAGGTATTTTGCTTTACTGCAGATTTTCAACCCAGATGTTTCCTCTAAATCTTCCCTTTCTTGGATTGGTACATTTTTTGTCAATAATTTCATCTCTGACGTGTTCAATTTAAAACCTGCCACCTTGCCGAAGTTTTCTATTATCCTAATAATGCTTCAGGGGCACAACAAAGTCCTCTTGTTGCCTCCTGCGCAACACATGCAAGGAGGCTAGGGAGCGAAACCTTGCCCGGGGCACGGGCAACACACGCTATGCTACTGTGTTGGTCTACATGTTGGTCTTACTAGGGAGAGGGCTACATTAAATATTTCTTTCTGTTGCACTAGCCTTTTTCAAGCTGATGATTTTTCTACTTGAGGAAATTACAAACTGATTGTTGCCTGCAGTCTAAAGCATCACAGTTCTGATGTTTACCAGCTCTTTCTGTGCAACATGCAGGCGTATAATTTTATTAATTATACAAAATTCTCTCCCTCCCTTATGGCCTTGCAAAATCTCAGCTTTTACAATTCTTTGTAAAATTGCCAACTTCTTTGCAATAAACCTTGGCAAAACCTGAGCTCCCTGAAACGTACAGTTACATATCACCTCCAATTTCCCCATCATTGTGAGATTCTAGGGCTTCCAGGTGTGGTTAGCCAGGGACCATTTTTCCTTTTGGAAATGAGGCACAGCAGAGACTGTGGTGTCTTTATGATACAGTGGTACCTTGGGTTACAGGCGCTTCAGGTTACAGACTCCGCTAATCCAGAAATAGTACCTCGGGTTAAGAACTTTACTTCAGGATGAGAACAGAAATTGTGCGGCGGCAGCAGGAGGCCCCATTAGCTAAAGTGGTACCTCAGGTTAAGAACAGTTTCAGGTTAAGAACGGACCTCCAGAACGAATTAAGTTCTTAACCCGAGGTACCACTGTATATGCTTTATTTACACATATATACAACCTGAGCCTACAATGGAGGGATTCACAGCATTAACACCCCAAGAGGTTCTGGGCTTCTCAAGTCCAAGACAACCTTGGACTTAAGCCGACCCCAAACTAATTCTCAGTTAAGTGAGGGAGCCCACTCATTTCCAGATGAGATCTGCCCTTGATACTTTGTGTTGCTTTATTGGCTCATCCCCAGGCTATCACATGAAAGGAATTTAGCCTGACTTAATTACAGTAGTTTTTTAAAAAAAATTCCTTTTGATTTCCTAGGATTAAAGAGGCACTGGACATACAGCTTAATACACACGGGTCTTGATTAGATTCTAACACGTGAGAGTCTGACACACAGTTTTAACACATAAGCCTTAATTACATTCTAACACTAGACTGATCTGGAATTCAGGGTGTCTGGTACCCACCAACTGATATCAATACTTTGTACCTATTACAGATTTAGCATGAATGTTCCATTACCTTGCTTTTGAGCCCACCACCACATTTTATTAAGCCCCATCTGCACAACACATTTAAAGCCATTTCATCACACTTTAAACTGTTGTGGCTTCTTCCAACGAATCCTGGAAACTACGTTTTTTTAAGGGTGAGCTGTGGTTCCAAGACTTCCCTGGGAAGAGAGAACAACTGTTAAACTACTCTGTACTATACTATAGCTCTGTGAGTGAAACAGTGGTCTCCTAATAACTCTCAGCACCCTTAGCAAACTACAATTCCCAGAATTCTTTGGAGAAAGCTATGACTGTGTAAAGTGGTTTTATACTACTTTACATTCAGTGCAGATGGGGGCCTTAGTCTTTCGAAAGCTATCTCCTATGCAAGCAGGGGACTAGTTTGGCCCTTGAGTGGTGTGTGTGTGTGTGTGTGTGTGAGAGAGAGAGAGAGAGAGAGAGAGAGAGAGAGAGAGAGACCATCTCTCTTGGCTGGGGACTTAACTATACAACATGACAATCCAAGGTCCGGTTTTTGAAGGGTTTTCAATCAAGGCTCTCAGGGACACTTTGCAAACATTTCCCAGAGTTATAATGACCACAAGTCATTTGAACATAGTGCTTGGCAGGTTTAAAAGGTTGAGTAAACATTCATTCCCTCTGGCTCTCTCAATAGGATGGAAGCCAGCTGTGCCCTAGAAGAGAGGCCAGGTGTTCCAGCACGCCCTGGTCCTCTTCACCACCCTCTCCTGCCTTTTGAGAGCACCTGTCTTTCATTGGCTCTTAGGAAGTCAGAACACAATCCTGAGAGATGATTGGCTGGCTCAAGTGTGCAGACGCTCTTGGCCACCCACTGCCTGTGTTGGCAGCAACAAAGGAAGAACAACGTGGTTCCTTTCAACTAGCCTCTGCTATGATGCTCAGTGGCAAGTCAGTCAGGACAGGCAAATCCCGGACAAGCTGGTGGAGAGTCGGGAGAACTGATTGCGGTCACCCCATGCCATACATTTAAAGCACTCTTGTACAACTTCAAACGTTTGTTAAGGTTGCTGACAGTTGCTGGGAGACCCGTGCAAAGAGCTACAATTCCTAGCACCCTTAACAAACAGCAGGAATGCTAGGAATCTTTGCGGGGAGCTACGGCTGTTAAAGTGATACAAGAGTACTTTAAATAGTGCAGCTGTAACCTTAGCGAGCCAATAGGGGTTAAAGTGTTGGACTAAGAAGACCTGGGAGACTGGGGTTCAGCGCCAGATTAAGACCTTTAGAGGCCCTAAGCACTAAAAAGATTGTGGTGCCCCTCATGTGTAATTCAAACAAACAAACCAGACCCTTCAAGTGTGCCTATTTTCCAGGGACGTCCCTGATTTAAAGAAGCCGTCCCGGTTTCTGATTTGATCCCAGGATGTTCCGCTTTTCCTTAGGACATCTCTGTTATCATCGGAGATATGTTGGAGGGTATGAAATACTAAAATGCAAAATAACATTATGTTTTACAAAATGGCATGAAACTTAGAGCAGGGCCGGTGAAGGTTCTGGAGTGAGTCACAAGCACCAGAGAGTGGCACCTGCCAGAGAGGGGTCACATTTAGCTTCTGGACTTGAGATTCTCCGCCCCCACAATAAGCTTATTATTGCATGCAAACATGGTCAGTGACTGGCCTCAGATCACTCAAAGAGCCTCCTGAGTCAGAATTAAAGCAGGGGTCTCACCAGTCCTAGACTGACCTACTCTAACCACTACACCTACTTAGGCTGGGTACAGAGCCTAGGGCTTGCCGATCAGAAGGTCAGCGGTTCGAATCCCCATGACGGGATGAGCTCCCGTTGCTCGGTCCCTGCTCCTGCCAACCTAGCAGTTTGAACGCATGTCAAAGTACAAGTAGATAAATAGGTACTGCTCTGGTGGGAAGGTAAACGGCGTTTCTGTGCGCTGCTCTGGTTCGCCAGAAGCGGCTTAGTCCTCCTGGTCACATGACCCGGAAGCTGTACGCCGGCTCCCTCGGCCAATAAAGCGAGATGAGCGTCGCAACCCCAGAGTCGGCCACAACTGGACCTAATGGTCAGGGGTCCCTTTACCTTTACCTTAAACAGTGGTGTAGCGTGGGGAGGCCACAGGGGCAGTTGCCCCAGGTGCAAAAATTCTTAGGGGAGCAACACATAGTATACCATTGGACCACAGCAATTCCAAAGGTGCTGCGAGACTGGGAGGGAGGTGGCTCATTTTCAGGGCCCAGCAATGTGAGGAGCGCTTGTTCTGATTCAGCAGTAAACTAAACAGCAGGGAAAATGGAAGGACAAAAAAAAACAATCACCACCAAACCTCTTGGATCTGTAACTTGAAATCATAGGACAAACCTAAGTGTGGGTGGGCCCTAAGACTCATTTGCTGAGCTCTTTTCTGACGACCTCCTTCATCAGAAGTGAGGAACCAGAAAAGGCTTCACCAGAATATTCTGCGGACGGAGGAGTTGATGCAACATGTCGTTGAATGCAATAATGAGTGGTGAATTTATACTGGAGCAAGGGACCATCCTCACATACTGTATTTAGTTGTTCTGCAATACTTCCCCAATATTGCCTCATTAAGCAATTAAAAAAAAAACAACCACAAAAACAACCAGAACATTTGTAATACAAAAAGTTACAGGATTTCAGCAGAAAACAATGGGACATGTGTTGGTTGGAAACAAAGCTGAATGTCCAACCTGAAACATTTGCCTGCACAAACAGTATAGAACGCAGGATCACACTTATCTGCCTCAATACTATAATGAATACAAATCATTATGAAGGCACGATAAGATGGGCGCCTGGAGGGACCCGGGCTATTCCCTTGCCACCTCATCTGTAGTGAATTAGAATCGGCTTCAAAGGATTCTTCCCCAGGCCAGGAAACCTCTGTGAACTGCTTGACAACCAGGCCATTCCTCAGGCTTAACACTGTCATTTGTAGATAAGTAATGTTTGTGGACTTATTTGCAAGGTTTTGCTGCATTTTCCCCTGCTGTGATATTTCTCTGCAATTGCTGGACAGCCAGGTAGGAAAATACAGCAGGACCCAGGCACCTTTAATAGTTGTGTAGAAGAGGGGATTTCAGTAAGTGTGGCTTGCGTGACAAGCTTCATTAAGGGTGCAGGGGTCCTGTTCCCTTTTGTCACCCTGTTCTGTTGCGGGGCAGCAGATTGCTTTTCCTTTGCCCCCAAGGTCAGGCCTTTGGGGCAAGGCTTCAGGTCAACATTTGCATGAGGTTTCTAGGCAGAGGCGCACATGTCAGCCGTTCTCTTGTTACACATTTAGGCCAAGGTTTGAAGTAGCATTGAGGAGCCTGCCTATTCTGGGTCATAGCACTATGGTCTAGTTATGACCCAACCATGCCGATCTGTTGGACGCAAATTGCAGAAAGACGTGGATGCTATATCTGCAGAGCCATAACTCACTTTTCACAGAGGTTGCCAAAAGTTCCCTGTGGCCTTTGGAATGCAGTTTGACAACATGGATGGACTTTGAAGTCCTGGTTCGATACAGCTCTCTCACACAGCAGCCCCTGTCCATTCATCTATCATCCTGACCACACTTTGTTCTGCCACCACCATTCTTTACTCTCTCCTGCATAACTGAGGAATCTGGTTTCATTTGTGAGAAATCCTGGCTCCCCATCGGAGACCCCAAGGGAACCTGCATATCAGATGTCTCACAAATGAAAACAGATTCTTCTGCCTTCTTGTCGAAAGCACTCCCAGGTGCAAGTAGATAAATAGGGACCGCTTACTAGCGGGAAGGTAAACAGCGTTTCCGTGTGCGGCTCTGGCTCGCCAGAGCAGCTTCGTCACGCTGGCCACGTGACCCGGAAGTGTCTCCGGACAGCGCTGGCCCCCGGCCTCTTGAGTGAGATGGGCGCACAACCTAGAGTCTGGCAAGACTGGCCCGTACGGGCAGGGGTACCTTTACCTTACCTAACACACCTAGGCTCACACAAAGGGCTGTTGCCCTCCCACTATTAAACTTTCTGTGAGATAGGTTAATTAAGAAAAAGTGACTGTCTTTCAGCAGGAGTGAGGAACCTTTTTCAACCCAATGGCCATATTGCCTTCAATGCAACCTTCGGAGGGAGACTTTGTCAAATTGCTCCCTGATGGCCCGCATCCTCAGTCAGTGGGCTCTGAGGGGACATACCTGGCTGTGGTGGAAGTGCTCCAATCGGCCTTGGGAGGCGAGGTCTCAGCACCCTTTTCAGTTCCTGCATTAGGAAACCTCGGTAGATGTTTTCTTCCCCCCCTTTTAAACTAACATTTCATGAAACCAGCACTCATGATTTCAGAGAAAGCTCTGAAAATAAGTTGGCCATTCTTCTGCTAAAGGTTTAGGAAGGCAGAGAAGATCTTTGAACTTTTTTAAAAAAACATGTTTTCTCGTAGCCATGATCCCACCCCTTGGTCTTGCACTCCTGTGATTGCACCCTATCCCAGTCGAATAGAGCACAATGTTAGATTCCACCCACCCACCCACACAAAGGAAGGGGGAAATTTGCAATGTGAAATGCAATTAGTGTTGGGGAAAGCATTTATTTGCTTAATTCACACTTCCTGAAACAATACGAGAACTGACATGCAACCATCCTTCAAAATCTGCACCTTCTCCAAATATTGCCATACAACTCCCCAGCCTGAATATGCATACAAAAATGGATATAGTGGGTGAAATTGGGGGGGGGGGCATATATTTGTGAAATCAATGTACAACAATCCATTCTATTTTCTGCAATTGCTTGCAAAAAATGTGTGTACAGCACTAGGCAAAACTGAACAAGAAAATGCACATTATAATTACAGACCTTTTAAAATAAAAAATCACAAACTGATGCAGCAATGGTGTGTGTTTAAAGCTGGGGGGCGGGGGGAAAGAAACAGAGAAACTAAAGTGGGAGATTCGTCCATCCCTAACACACTTTCAAAAAATGTAAGGATTCCACAGTGAAACTGTCAAAAAGTTCTGTGGCATCTTAAAGACTAACTATTATATTGTGAAATAAGCTCTTGTCCATGTATGCATTTATCGCCACTGCAGGATGCATTCTTCTCGTGGCATCAGCCATCCTATGCACAATATTTGGATGTCTGCAATATCACTAAAAGTTATATTTCCACCCTGGATCACGGAATACTTCTATTTGCAGCTCCCCATGCTAAAACCTGAAGCCCAACTGGGAAGAAAGGTGGGACATAAATATATCAAATAAATAAATAAGCTTGCTGAGAGGAAATTGTGATGGCGGAGGGAGGGAGGGAGGGAGGGATGTCTCTCAGATAACACAGCATAACCCCTCGCCCCACCCTCACATCCCATCAGCCAAAATCCACAACCTGGTGTGTGATTATTTAATCTTATCAGAGCTGACTGTTCTAACCTGACCTGGCGCAGAAGACAAACAAATTGTGTCCAACCTGGCAGGATTACTAGGAATTCAGGAGGTGAATCTGGAAGCCTGAAGAGAAGGAAGCCCAATGGGCTCTTACCTGACACCTTGGAAGCAAACATCTGACAGGAAGAGGAAGGGCCTCAGAGTCCTCCCTCTTTTGGAGAAACTCACTGCACAGTGTGAGGGAATATGTTTACACACTCCACCTTTCTCAAAGCGATGTACATAGCCCCCCCCCCCATTTTATCCTCAAAACAACCCTTAGAGGTAGGTTGCATTGAGAGACAATGGGTTATAGCCCATGTGAGTCATACTCAGAATGGGCCCATTGGAATTAATGGACATGACTAAGGCCCCAAGCTGCACTATATATTAAAGCAGTACTGTATCATACTACTTTAGACAGGCATGGCTTCCCCCAAAGAATCCTGGGAAGTGTAATTTGTTAAGGGCGCTGAGTGCTGTTAAGACTTAAGAAGCCTGTTTCCCCTCGCAGAGCTACAATTCCGAATGGTTTAAGAGTCTTTTCCCCTCCCTCCAATTTTATTTATAATTTTCAGGTTTATACTTTTCAATAATTTTACAGTCATTTTAACATTTCAAAATTTGACTTCCTACCCCCTCTTTCTACGATTCCATAAATTTATTTTTAATACAGTGGTACCTCGGATTAAGTACTTAATTCGTTCCGGGGGTCCGCTCTTAACCTGAAGCACCACTTTAGATAATGGGGCCTCTCGCTGCCGCCGCGCCGCCAGAGCACGATTTCTGTTCTTATCCTGAAGCAAACCTGAAGCATTATTTCTGGGTTAGAAGAGTCTGTAACCTGAAGCGTATGTAACCTGAGGTACCACTGTACCTTCTACATATCCAAATTAACTTAATTTCTTCATTTATTCATCTACAGTCATACCTCGAGTTGTGTTTGCTTCACGTTGCACTTTTTCAGGTTACAAACGTGGCAACCCCGGAAGTGTTCACTTCCAGGTTTGCCGCTTCGCGCTTGCGCATGAGTGATCTGTGCGCTTTGCGAATGCGCAGGAGGGCTCCATCACGTCACACACACGTGCAGAAGCGGCACTCTTCTTACGGACTTTTTGAGGTGCGAACAGCACCATGGAACGGATGGCGTCCATAAGTAGAGGTACCACTGTACTTTAAATATATACTCTTATAAAACTGCAGGTTATTATTATAATCCTGCCAATGTTCTCATCTGTTTACAATTTATTTGTAAATATTTAATAAACCATTTCCATTTTTATATAAAAAGTTTGTTATCTTGATTTCTTATTTTTCCGGTAAGTTTCACCATTTCTGCATATTCCGTAAGTTTTTGTACCCATTCTTCCTTTGCTGGGACTTCTACTTCTTTCCATTTTGGGGCAAGTAACATTCTTGCTGAGGTAGTAGCATACAGGAATAAGTTTCTGTTCAGTTTGGGTAGTTCTGTCCCTATACAGTGGTACCTCGGGTTAAGTACTTAATTCGTTCCGGATGTGTGTTCTTAACCTGAAACTGTTCTTAACCTGAAGCACCACTTTAGCTAATCGGGCCTCCTGCTGCTGCTGCGCCGCCGGAGCACGATTTCTGCTCTCATCCTGAAGCAAAGTTCTTAACCCGAGGTAATATTTCTGGGTTAGGGGAGTCTGTAACCTGAAGCGTATGTAACCTGAAGCATATGTAACCCGAGGTACCACTGTAATTCCCAAGAATGGTTTAACAGTCAATCCTTCTTCCAAGGGAACTGTGGATAACCAGTCTGCCCACAGCCAACCCCCACCTGCCTGTCTTCTTACTTGCAACCTGTGTGGTGTAGATGGTTAGTACATTGGACTAGGACAGGGGGCGGCCCATAGGGGTCGTTAAACTGGCCCATGGACCCCCGCCGCCCGCTCAGTTGGCTCCTGTGCGCTGCGCTAAACCGGTGCAGAGCAGAGTGGGGACTGCCTTCTGCAATGCCGGCCGGCTTCCCAATGGCTGCAGGAAGCTCCTGCGCACACCTCCGTGCTGGAAGGAGCGCAGAAAATAGCATTTGCACATGTATGCATGCGCACACTCCGGCCCACCCCATCTGCGGGACCGTGAACCAGCTCAAGCCACAAAAACTTTGCCGACCCCTGGACTAGGACCTGGGAGGCCGGTGCTCAAATCTTCATTCAGTCATGAAGCTCACCTTGGGCTTCAGTCACTGCCTGACAGCCTAACCTGCCTCACAGGGTTGTTGTGGGGTGACGAGGCCTGCTCGTCTTTTTGGAATGAGACAGTCTCTCACCAGGTTAGCTTGAAAGGATCTCACACACCAAGATGGATTTTGAAGGGATCTCACACAGCCTCCAAAGCTGTTGCCCGCCTTTATTGTAGTGTTCAGCAAAAGCATACAACAATGTATCAGAAGCAAACAAAGAAAGTACAGTACATCACGCCACCTCAGACCATGTTACGTGAACCAATCACTAAATAGCATGGACTGATCACGCGTTGTCCATGCTTTTAAGCAGCGTCTTGCTTTGCCCTGTAATAAACTTCTGCCCATGTGCTTATGCACAAGCACCATTTTCCCACAGTGGGGATTAAATGGGGAGGAGGGAAACCATGTAAGCCACCTCAAGCTCCCTGGAGAAGAGGTGGGATAGAAATGCAATAAATAGAACTAGATAAATAAATAACCATTCTGGGGCACTGGCTATTAATTTCTTCCTCTGTAGTGTCTCAGTATTGCCTCTGTTGAACTCAGTGAAAGATGGGGGCAAAACTGGAAATAGTTGGCTGCCCCTGTCCTTGGCTCTGCCTCCGTCAGCTCTTGGTCGCCCTGCCTTCTCCCTACCAGTCCCAATGGCCATCAGTCACTCAGTGTGCCCTGGAAGTGAATCCATTGGACTGCAGATTTTGAAATGGACCATTGAGCCAATCTGGGTCATGATGGATTAGATCCGTTGTGCCTGGTTTGGAATCTGAGTAAGGAGAATTCCTCCTCCATCCCTAGCTGCATTGAATAATAACTTCATCTAGAATCATAGAATCATAGAATCATAGAGTTGGAAGAGACCACAAGGGCCATCGAGTCCAACCCCCTGCCAAGCAGGAAACACCATCAGAGCACTCCTGACATATGGTTGTCAAGCCTCTGCTTAAAGACCTCCAAAGAAGGAGACTCCACCACACTCCTTGGCAGCAAAGTCCACTGTCGAACAGCTCTTACTGTCAGGAAGTTCTTCCTAATGTTTAGGTGGAATCTTCTTTCTTGTAGTTTGGATCCATTGTTCCGTGTCCGCTTCTCTGGAGCAGCAGAAAACAACCTTTCTCCCTCCTCCATGTGACATCCCTTCATATATTTGAACATGGCTATCATATCACCCCTTAACCTCCTCTTCTCCAGGCTAAACATGCCCAGCTCCCTTAGACGTTCCTCATAAGGCATCGTTTCCAGGCCTTTGACCATTTTGGTTGCCCTCCTCTGGACACGTTCCAGTTTGTCAGTGTCCTTCTTGAACTGTGGTGCCCAGAACTGGACACAGTACTCCAGGTGAGGTCTGACCAGAGCAGAATACAGTGGCACTATTACTTCCCTTGATCTAGATGCTATACTCCTATTGATGCAGCCCAGAATTGCATTGGCTTTTTTAGCTGCCGCGTCACACTGTTGGCTCATGTCAAGTTTGTGGTCAACCAAGACTCCTAGATCCTTTTCACATGTACTGCTCTCAAGCCAGGTGTCACCCATCTTGTATTTGTGCCTCTCATTTTTTTTGCCCAAGTGCAATACTTTACATTTCTCCCTGTTAAAATTCATCTTGTTTGTTTTGGCCCAGTTCTCTAATCTGTCAAGGTCGTTTTGAAGTGTGATCCTGTCCTCTGGGGTGTTAGCCACCCCTCCCTGTTCGGTGTCATCTGCAAATTTGATCAGGATGCCCTTGAGTCCATCCTCCAAGTCGTTGAATCATAGAATCATAGAATCATAGAATCATAGAGTTGGAAGAGACCACAAGGGCCATCGAGTCCAACCCCCTGCCAAGCAGGAAACACCATCAGAGCACTCCTGACATATGATTGTCAAGCCTCTGCTTAAAGACCTCCAAAGAAGGAGACTCCACCACACTCCTTGGCAGCAAATTCCACTGTCGAACAGCTCTTACTGTCAGGAAGTTCTTCCTAATGTTTAGGTGGAATCTTCTTTCTTGTAGTTTGGATCCATTGCTCCGTGTCCGCTTCTCTGGAGCAGCAGAAAACAACCTTTCTCCCTCCTCCATGTGACATCCCTTCATATATTTGAACATGGCTATCATATCACCCCTTAACCTCCTCTTCTCCAGGCTAAACATGCCCAGCTCCCTTAGACGTTCCTCATAAGGCATCGTTTCCAGGCCTTTGACCATTTTGGTTGCCCTCCTCTGGACACGTTCCAGTTTGTCAGTGTCCTTCTTGAACTGTGGTGCCCAGAACTGGACACAGTACTCCAGGTGAGGTCTGACCAGAGCAGAATACAGTGGCACTATTACTTCCCTTGATCTAGATGCTATACTCCTATTGATGCAGCCCAGAATTGCATTGGCTTTTTTAGCTGCCGCGTCACACTGTTGGCTCATGTCAAGTTTGTGGTCAACCAAGACTCCTAGATCCTTTTCACATGTACTGCTCTCAAGCCAGGTGTCACCCATCTTGTATTTGTGCCTCTCATTTTTTTTGCCCAAGTGCAATACTTTACATTTCTCCCTGTTAAAATTCATCTTGTTTGTTTTGGCCCAGTTCTCTAATCTGTCAAGGTCGTTTTGAAGTGTGATCCTGTCCTCTGGGGTGTTAGCCACCCCTCCCAGTTTGGTGTCATCTGCAAATTTGATCAGGATGCCCTTGAGTCCATCCTCCAAGTCGTTGATAAAGATGTTGAATAAGACCGGGCCCAAGACAGAACCCTGTGGCACCCCACTAGTCACTCTTCTCCAGGATGAAGAGGAACCATTGATGAGCACCCTTTGGGTCCGGTCAGTCAGCCAGTTACAAATCCACTGAGTGGTAGCATAGTCAAGACCGCATTTTACCAGCTTCTTTACAAGAATATCATGGGGCACCTTGTCAAATGCCTTGCTGAAATCAAGGTAGGCTACATCCACTGCGTTCCCTTCATCTACCAGGCTTGTAATTCTGTCATAAAACGAGATCAGGTTAGTCTGACATGACTTATTTTTCAGAAATCCATGCTGACTATTGGTGATCACAGCATTCCTTTCTAGGTGCTCACAGACTGTTTGCTTAATGATCTGCTCCAGAATCTTCCCTGGTATTGATGTCAGACTGACTGGGCGGTAATTATTTGGGTCCTCTCTTTTCCCCTTTTTGAAAATAGGGACAACATTTGCCCTCCTCCAGTCTGCCGGGACTTCGCCTGTTTTCCAGGAATTCTCAAAGATGACTGCCAGTGGTTCTGAGATCACATCTGCCAGTTCTTTTAATACTCTTGGATGCAGTTCATCTGGCCCTGGAGACTTGAATACATCTAAACTAGCCAAGTATTCTTGTACTATCTCCTTAGTTATTCTGGGCTGTGTTTCCTCTGCTGAATCATTTCCTCTAAATTCTTCAGGTCGGGCATTGTTTTCTTTATCGGAGAAGACTGAGGCAAAGAAGGCATTGAGGAGTTCAGCCCTTTCTGTGTCCCCTGTCTGCATTTCTCCATCTTCTCCTCTGAGTGACCCCACTGTTTCTTTGTTCCTCCTTTTGCTACGAACATACCCATAAAAGCCTTTTTTGTTGCTTTTAACCTCTCTAGCAAGCCTGAGTTCATTCTGTGCCTTAGCTTTTCTGACTTTGTGTCTACATGTGCTGGCTATTTGTTTGAATTCCTCTTTGGTGGTTTCCCCCCTTTTCCATTTTTTGTACACATCCTTTTTTAATCTTAACTCAGTTAGAAGTTCTTTAGATAGCCACCCTGGCTTCTTTAGGCACCTTCCATGTTTCCGTCTCATTGGTATTGCCTGAAGTTGTGCTTTTACTATCTCCCTCTTAACAAACTCCCAGCCATCATGAACTCCCTTTCCTTTTAGTATTACTGTCCATGGGATCTCACCCAGCACTTCCCTAAGTTTTATGAAGTCGGCTTTCTTAAAGTCAAGAAATTGAGTCCTAGTATGCTTGGCTGCTCCTTTCCGCTGTATAGTAAACTTCAGAAGAGCATGATCACTCGCGCCTAATGATCCTTCCACTTCTACTCCACTAACCAGGTTATCAGCATTGGTTAGGACCAGATCTAAAATGGCTGTTCCTCTTGTTGCTTCTCCCACTTTCTGGACAATGAAGTTGTCTGCAAGGCCAGTGAGGAATCTGTTTGACCTTATGCTCTTGGCTGAGTTTGACATCCAACAAATATCCGGGTAATTGAAGTCCCCCATTACTACTATCTCCCTTCCTTTTGCATGTTTGGCCATCTGTTCCAGGAAGGAATCATCTATGTCCTCCGTTTGGCTTGGGGATCTATAGTAAACTCCCACAATGAGGTCTCTGTTATTCTTTCCCTTAATTTTGACCCAAATGCTCTCACTTTGGCTTTGAGGTTCTAAATCTTGGATCTCTTCACAGGTATACACATCCCTGACATATAATGCCACTCCTCCTCCTTTCTTGTCTGGTCTGTTTCTCTGAAATAGATTGTATCCCTCCATTATTACATTCCAATCGTGGGACTTATCCCACCAGGTTTCAGTGATGCCTATTATGTCATATTTAGTTTGCTGTACCAAGAGCTCAAGCTCATCTTGTTTATTTCCCATGCTTTGTGCATTAGTGTACAGACATTGAAGTCCATTAATCATTCCCCCGTGTCTCTTATTTAAGGATTTTTTCCTCCCACCACCAGATAAAGATGTTGAATAAGACCAGGCCCAAGACAGAACCCTGTGGCACCCCACTAGTCACTCTTCTCCAGGATGAAGAGGAACCATTGATGAGCACCCTTTGGGTCCGGTCAGTCAGCCAGTTACAAATCCACTGAGTGGTAGCATAGTCAAGACCGCATTTTACCAGCTTCTTTACAAGAATATCATGGGGCACCTTGTCAAATGCCTTGCTGAAATCAAGGTAGGCTACATCCACTGCGTTCCCTTCATCTACCAGGCTTGTAATTCTGTCATAAAACGAGATCAGGTTAGTCTGACATGACTTATTTTTCAGAAATCCATGCTGACTATTGGTGATCACAGCATTCCTTTCTAGGTGCTCATAGACTGTTTGCTTAATGATCTGCTCCAGAATCTTCCCTGGTATTGATGTCAGACTGACTGGGCGGTAATTATTTGGGTCCTCTCTTTTCCCCTTTTTGAAAATAGGGACAACATTTGCCCTCCTCCAGTCTGCCGGGACTTCGCCTGTTCTCCAGGAATTCTCAAAGATGACTGCCAGTGGTTCTGAGATCACATCTGCCAGTTCTTTTAATACTCTTGGATGCAGTTCATCTGGCCCTGGAGACTTGAATACATCTAAACTAGCCAAGTATTCTTGTACTATCTCCTTAGTTATTCTGGGCTGTGTATCCTCTGCTGAATCATTTCCTCCAAATTCTTCAGGTCGGGCATTGTTTTCTTTATCGGAGAAGACTGAGGCAAAGAAGGCATTGAGGAGTTTAGCCCTTTCTGTGTCCCCTGTTTGCATTTCTCCATCTTCTCCTCTGAGTGACCCCACTGTTTCTTTGTTACTCCTTTTGCTACGAACATACCCATAAAAGCCTTTTTTGTTGCTTTTAACCTCTCTAGCAAGCCTGAGTTCATTCTGTGCCTTAGCTTTTCTGACTTTGTGTCTACATGTGCTGGCTATTTGAGCCAGTGAATAAATTGGAAATGACTCCAGATAGGAAAGCAACAAATCCTCCCTATTCCAGATATTGTTCATTTCACATCTGGTTTTGCCTGGGAGACATGAGGCAGCCGCTCACCTTTTCCCTGGGTTTTTCAGGCTGCACAACACAGGAATGCTAAGAATATCAACAATTTCCACCAAGCAAGATCCCAAGAGGCTTCTTGCCTCATCATCAGAAAAATGCTCTGCAACCAACACTTTAAATAGGCCACTGGGAATCCTCCCAGGCCAGCACACTCCACATATCCTGTTGTTTTCCCCACCCCCAGGCCTTCTTTTCACTGTTTCCAAAATCCTTCTGCCTGCCCCCATTCACACACAGTCTTCCCTGAAGGGCTGTGGCTGTAGATCTCCTGCCTGCTTTCACTCACAGTCTCTCCCACACAGCTGTCTTTTTTTCTGCTTTCAGGCTAGGCCAGCGCCCTCAGCTTTCATGGCCAAGGAAAGACCAAGTTTGCCAGATTGAAACTCCAAAGGCTCAAGAGGTCTCCTTGAGATGCAAGACAGGAGTTCTATGGAGCTGGAGAGTCAAGGCTGTTGCCCCACACTTCTGGGTTTTGCAAGCCCCCTGTCTGTCAACATTGTGGCAGGAGGGATTCAAGTGCATAACAGAAATGTAGTCTATTTATTTATTTAGAAATAAATAAACTGGTTGTCCAGCAGAGTGCTTATGTCAGGGGTAGGGATCCTGCAGGCCAGAAGCCTCATTAGGCCTCTCAGGTCTCCTCATTTGGCCAAACCATGCCCACCTGCCAATCACCTGACATCATATATGGCATCAGGTGTGGGCAGGTTAAAGGCAGCTAGGCTTGGCTCAAAGGGCTTCTGAAGTGCTGCAATCAGCTGATCGGCAGCACTTCAGAAGTACTGCATGCTGGGCTTCTGCAGCACCAACAATCAGCTGATTGTCGGGGCTGTGATGAAGGAGCGACACCCAAAATAAGCCTCTCGCACCCTCTTCATTGCCCAACTGCAACACAACAGCCCTGCAGTGTTGCTAGTGGGTCTTACTCTCCGGTATTTGTTGCCCCCACCCTCACACTCCTGAAGCCCAGATGGCAGGGGACCTGGTATGCACTAAATAAATTATTCCATTATGCGTTACACAGAGTGTAAAGGCAGCCCAACCACTTTCTGGGTCTCTCCCAGATTTCAGAAGAGCGTGCTGGTCATTTACAATTCCAGTCCTAAATCTCCAGTAGCAGACGTTTCAATCATCTAGGCACATGTGGATTTCGAAAACCCTGAGGCTGGCACAAATTAAGCAACTTTATTGGGATTAAAAAGCAGGAGGAAGGTTGAAACAGAATACAAAATAAACCACCCTATGGTCACTGTAAAACTGGACTAATCCTAGCCTACTCTCTGCAGTAGTTGTTCTTTACTGAAAGTTTGGTGTTGAGGAAGAACCTGGATCCCTTTTGCAGGAAAGGGAACTTGGATCCCTGGTGGTAGAAAAGGGAACCCTAGATCCCAGGGGGAAACAGATGCAAGGGCAGCTCAACTTTTAAAAGTTTTTCTCCCCACTCATGGGAGGAGCGACCCCTGGTTCTTCCTGACCAATAAGCAGTCAGAGTTAATTGCTCAGGTCCTTCATGGCCTCTTAATTACCCTTTTTGCATTGAAAGGGAGTTGCAGGAGGTACATGACAAACTGGCTTAGAGGTAAGGCAGATCAGGGCCTTTCTTCACAGGGGCTTCACGTACCCTGACATCACTGTGATATCAACTGATGGACAGGTGTGCGGTCCTACCCACCACATCAAATTTGGCATACAGGGGTAGGGGGGTATAAGGTAGGGCTGGTTCACAAGCACGCATACACCACAAGTTATGTGAGGGTTCCCAGGAGCACACACTTGATTTCACAAACGATGATTACAGCACTCTTGATGATTTGTACCTGAATGAAAAGAAACATGATTGAAATGTTTCCCAGCTGCCTTGAAGGTGTTGCAAAATTTCTGCATAAAGTATCTGTCTAGTCTGTGAAGACTGATTCACATTTGCAAATTGTCGCTTGATGCTATAGTCATCAAATAATAATAATAATTATAATAAGCATGCATGAACAATCCCAACATCTGAAGATAGCTGCCGTTCCCTGAAAATCCAGAACAGACAGATTGAGGCATTTTCACTATGATTCTGGTCAGCAACTACTCTGGCCACTTGGCTACACTATGCATAATAATAGCCCTGTAGTGATAAACCCAAACTGAAACCACAGTTTCCTCCCAATGTAGTTCACTGGCTAATCCCATTTCCTTCGTCCAGGATTCTGCTTTAAGTCCGGCTTGCTACCTGGTAGGGCCAGGCAGCTTTTCTCACTGGGCAAAAATAGTCTCAGAGGCTGAAAGTTGCTGATATCTATCAGTTGTTTGTTTGCAGATTAATAGACCATCTCATATCAAAACATTACCAAAGTGGTATACAATAAAATAATGCAAGATAAAATTTAAAATACTAAAGGTTACACACACCACAAACTAAAGGCAATAAAACTATTTCTGCAGCTATACAGTTGCTATTCCAAAAAAAATGGATGGTTCACACTTCAAGGAAAACCTTGCCTAACTGTGAAAATGCTAGGCACTTGTCATTTAGCATTTGTGGAGTTTGTTTTAGGGTTGGAACTTTTTCTTTATTCATGCTTCTCTAACAAGAATGCAACATCAATTCTGGCTAGAATGTGCATTCCATTTATAAAATTTCTCTCTCCTAACTTCTATTCAGATTTTCAACAACTGAAAACCCCACTGCACAAAGACGAGTAACACACTAGGAAAGATCAAGCTAGATCTCACCACGCCAAGCAAGTCTTCTCTATGCAGGGATCTTTTTGCCACGTGGGAGAATTCAGACCTGCTATTTACCCATGTGTAGTTTGGAGCAGTCCTGTCAGAGTGTGTGTGTGTGTTTGTGGGCGGGGAGACTACTGATTGTGTAACTTGGTCCCTGTGGATGCTATCTTTGAAGGCTTAAGCATAAACTGAAGGTCCCCCATTGTCTTTGTTTTCTTCTGCTGCGCTGTATTTGCAACACTTCGTTTGGCCTTAACATAATGCACTTTGACTCATTAACTGAATTGCAGGAGAGAAAAGCTCTTTCAAACAGGTCTTATCTTGAGTGTCATTAATGCTGCTTAAGAAATATCAGTAAAGTAAAAGCAAACCACAAGAGCTTGATAAGATCCAGAAGTGTGTGTTGTGTGTGTGTAAAATTAGTGAACCTCATGCAAAATCATAGAATTATAGAGTTGGAAGGGACCAATGACAGACAGAATGTTATGTGGTTCATAGTGTTCATTGTTCAGACATTCAGACATTGGCGTGTGGCACAGGCAGGAAGTATCAGATACACACAGAGAAACCCTTTCCTCCCACGAATATTTCGGTTAAAGAGAGATGTATTTTTCTCTCTCCAGCAGGAGGATACTGTACCCTGAAGAACTTGCCAACATTTCAGAAGCAAAAACAGGGACATGATTGTAACATCTTAATTTCCACACCGAGGGTTATTGCGCAAGCGCTCTCCTGCTTTCTCTCCCTCCCTCTCTCCCACACTGACAAATGCACTATTACACATGTAGCTTGTAAGGGTGCTGGGAGTTGTAGCTCTGTGAGGGGTAAACTAGAGTTCCCAGCCTTATTTGGGGGAAGCTGTGCGTTGCAAATGTATGTTGTGCATGCAGCCCTTGTCTACTGTTATGTAATGCTGCATTGCTTGCTCTGCCTCCCATTGTTTTATATGCCACGAGGGTGCTTGCTCCCACTTTTGGTTAAATACATAACTGTAAAACATGATCGTCCTACAAGCATTAAGGAAAAGTTCAGAAATTTACTTCAGCAGCTGTAGTGTGTGAAATGTGAATGTTTGTGTATCGGACAGCACATTTTAAGATCATTCACAGGAGATGTTGCAGCTGTTATCTGCTCCTAGACCCTGCGGAAGGGGAAGAACCCTGAAAAACTCTAGGTGTTCTCCCTGAAACAATTTAACAAGGCATCCTCATCAGGCAAAAACAGACATCAATTTTACTGGCTACTTAGCAGAAAATAGGGTAAATAAGGACAGTTGGTGTATATGGTAGAAAGACACCTCTAGTGTGACAATTTGCTGAAGGGTCACTGTATTGCTCTGTTGAAGGAAAATCAGGAAAGAGTTTTGTGACATCATAAAGACTGACAAATTCATTATGGCATAGGCTTTCATAGACCACAGCCCATTAGATGTGCGAAGTGCAATCTTCAAATGAAAAGCATATATACACATGAAATGCAAAAAAAAAAAAGAGGAAATTACCCGAAAATAAAAAAGTTACATGAAAGTTGTTGTAGTGAGGGAAGTCCCTCAAGATTCCTGGCCAGAGAAACGGAAGGGGGGGGGGGTCAGTGGGTTGCATCTTGAATAGGGAACCAAAAATGTGACAAGGAAGTGAGGAGGGTGAGGAAGACCTGCAGCCTGCTCTGGAGGGGTGCGTAGTGGGGTGGAGTGGGGCTGTAGCCCTTTCTGGTGCCTTTTTACTAACATGTAAAGCGCCCACTGAATCACGGACTTCGCATACCCTCCAACATTCCACAGGTGAAAATGTCCCTATTTTCCTCTGAGGAATGTTGGAGGGTATGTGCTCAAGACCCGAATGTGTGCCTCCTACACTCATACCATATTTCCCCAATCCCCAGAGAATCATGAGAATGGTAATTCTTTAAATGTGCTGGGAATTGTTGTCAGTGACGATAGGGATGTGCTTTAAATGTATGGTGTGTACATAGTATGGCTGTGTTGATATATGTTTCTGCTTTGCTCTGTTATGAGTGACATCTGCCTTCTTCTATCGTTCCTTAACCATTGTGCAGTAAACCTGTGCCCGGGATCACACAATAGAATGTTTTCCCACATTAAAAGGAGGGGGGCATCCCTGCACTCAGAAAACTAGCATGTCAGGAGAACGGCCCTGCTTTCCTGTACTGTACACTAGATTTTCTATGTGCAGGGATTCCCCTCCCCTTCATATGGAGAGGTTTCCTCACGTGTGAGCCTCCACCTGTGTCTATGATATGACGTGGTAAAGCCCAAACACAAGTTTTCCCACCTCAGTGAGTACTGTGCTGCGGAGTTGAGGCAGTTATTTTTAGGCACACAATGGTGGAGGGTGTGTGAGGTTTCGTGGGTGCTGCTGACAGTAACAAATGGGGCAATTCAAAGCTTTCAAATGGAGCAAGAGGCAGCTGATCTTGTTCCACTGGTTTACATCCAGATTTTGAATGCAGAGCTGTCTTCACTTTGGCCTCCATCATTCCCCGGAGGAAGTTCCTCCGACGCCGGGAGAGGAGCGTCATGCTGTGCTGGGGGCACCAGTGTGGGGGCCACCTCGAAAACCCACACCTGGGTCCACGGCCCTCTGGCACCCCCCCCCCCATGCTACGCCCCTGGAGGAACCCTCAAACTATGCGATAAACACAGCCCTCCAAGCCCTTTTGTCTAGCCCTTGAGACTCCCCCAAGGTCCCAAAACTGTCATTCACATTTTCAGATTCTTTTGATCCGCCTCAGTTTGTTTGTTTTTTGCAAACCTGAACCATCACCCCAGGGGAAAAACTTCAGTTGAGACAGGAAATGGTGCGTTGTGATTGCAACACGTTTTGGAGTCCCCAAATGTGCTGTTCACCATGATTTCATCACAAATCTGCTTTGTGGATATTTGATTCATCTATAGGGTGCATTGAGTCATAGTTTCCCCCCTTCAGCTCTGCAGAATTATTACGTCCAAATACTATGCAGTTTCCTCCAAGTTAACACAACTGATTTCCGTTTGATCCGTATGCTGTTAAAATTGCTCCTAATATATTTCCATTCATTGGATATATTGGATAATTCTCCCAGACATGGCTGAGCTAAGCTGTTACCTGGCAGTTACCTTTCTGACATTTACATTGATGCCTAGGTGGCACTGTGGGTTAAACCACAGAGCCTAGGACTTGCCGATCAGAAGGTCAGCGGTTCGAATCCCCACAACGAGGTGAGCTCCCGTTGCTCAGTCCCTGCTCCTGCCAACCTAGCAGTTTGAAAGCATGTCAAAGTGCAAGATAAATAGGTACCACACTGGTAGGAAGGTAAACGGCGTTTCCGTGCGCTGCTCTGGTTCGCCAGAAGCGGTTTAGTCATGCTGGCCACATGACCCAGAAGCTGTATGCCGGCTCCCTTGGCCAATAAAGCGAGATGAGCGCCGCAACCCCAGAGTCGGTCATGACTGGACCTAATGGTCAGGGGCCCCTTTACCTTTTAAGCTGCAAGGTGTCAAGGGCCAACCAACATGAGCTGGAGTAGACTGACCATAGAGCACACCTCAGTGCCCCCCAAGGAACATGAATTCTCCTAACTGACATCCACGAAAGGCAAAAACAGAGATAGCAATTTGACAAAGAGCAGGAGATAGGGACCATTCCTAATGAATAGGGGATGCAATTGCTCCACTATTGGGAGAGGTCACTGGTATGTTCCTTTTCTTTCTTACTTGGCAGTACATTGGCTGCTTTCACTGGAGCTATGACAGGGCTGTTGGTGGAGAAGGGCGCTGTCATCATGATGCAGGGCCTAAGCTGAGCTTGGGCGCTCCTCCCAGGGTCCCCCAAGGTGGCCCTTTTGTCGGCACTTGTGGAGTGGCAGGATGCATTTGGAGGAGCTCTCAAAGGCACTGGGCAGCACTTTTAAAAAAGAAAACATTACTTGGAGATCACAATTGGGAGTGAGGGGGATGGGGAGAGCAGCAATGCAGACTTTGGCCTCCGACAGCAAAATTTATAGACCCAGCACTGGTGCTGTTTGATACCTGAGTCCTACTAATCATATTTACTATTTTCAAATGCTGCTGCAATCTTTCTCAATGCTTTATGATGGACAGCCACGCTGGGTGTTTGGTTTCCACCTCTGCCCAGAAGCTTCACGTGCCAGAACCTTTGGACCTTCTGCAGGTGGTCTGAGCAGAGCAGAGGTTGCATCGCCGTGGCTATTAACGTTTCCCCTTCCCGCAGAAGGAAAGACACAGCAGTGCTCTCTGATAAAAACACACACAGGTCTTTGATCTCAGGTGCTTCTAGAAAACGAGCCCTAGTCCAGTATTTCCTAAGATAAAAACCGGACCACTCACTTGTACACATCTTCACCTTTATCAAGCATTAGGACAAAGGGCAGACAACTGTTTTGATGACAGAAAAGACAGACAGGATAAGAGACGGGACTGATTGCCCCTTTGATGGGCATCAAACTATACACTACATCACCCTTGGTTCTCCAAACTATGTCCACCTGGGGTTGCAAATACTTATCACAGCAAGCGCATGAGGAAACCCCAACAGTAACTTCTTTCATTTTGTTTTTATCCGACCCTGCTTCCAATATACTCAGGGCCTCTTGCTTTATCCTCACTATAAGCCTGCATGGTAGATGAGGGAGGGAGGTGTCTGTTTCTGGGTTACCCAGTTAGCATCATTTGAACCTGGGTCTCTGGAGTCAAGATCTGGTAACCTAATCTGAGGGTGGGGAACATTGGGTCTCTGGGCCAAATTCAGCCCCCCAGGGCAGCCTGTCTGGTCCTTGGGGCTGTCCCTAGGCCACATCCTCTCACCAGCCCACAGCCCTCCAAGGCTGAGGACAGCAGTCTAGGCAGCGTGACACACACAACTCTGCTCCAGCAGCTCACTGCCATTGCCTGACACCACCATCAAAAGCAATCTGCCGCCCAAAACACCTGCCTCACCCTGCCTAATGACGGGGCAGGCCCTGTGTGAGCTGAGAAGTCACCAAATTTTGCCTTAGCCTTTAACTTACTAGGTAGCCTCAGACCCAATAAAACAGTTTTCTACTTCTTATAGAGAGAGGTCCCCAATTACAAACAACCCATAGAGTTTATGAACGGGAGCAACCCTAATTCGAGATAATTGCATAGTGAGTTTGGGCATCTGATTACTGTGAGTGAGGCTGTTAAGTATATCAGAATCCCACAGAGATTATGAACAGGAGCAAGCCTAACCTGAGAGAATTGCATTGTGTGTTTGGACATCTGATTACTGCGAATGAGATTATTATGTGATTGTGTACACCAGGGGTAGTTTACCTGCTTGGGTCCAAGGGCCACATTCACCGTTGAACCTTCCAGGGGCCACATGCCAGTAGTGGGTGTGGTCACTACCCTTTCTCTCTCATGCACATAAATATACAGCCCCCCCCCTCAAATAATCCATTCAGATGATTGATCTGATAAGCAGGGAGAGAGAGGGAGAATTGAATCCTCATCAAGAGCTGGGCAAGGCAGTCCGTTCATCCCAGTGCCATCTCTATTTTAATCTAGACTTTTAAGAGAAGGGCACCAAAAATGGAGATTCCATGGAGACAGATCACACCACACACATGGAGTCTGCCATCCCAAGTACTGGTTATTTCACATTGCTTCATGCTGGCCCTGAAGTTTGTTGGGTGAGGCAGACCTGGGTGGCTTTGTGCAATCTGCCAGTGATCAGGAGGTGTTGTAGGTGTGTTGCAGAACTGTGTAATGATGTGTGATCACAAGTGATAGTAAAGGTTGTGGAGCAGGTTAAGTTTGTGTTACCTATGTAGTGTGCCGGAGGGCAGGCATGTACATTTTAGGGGAAATGACAGGATGCTGAGAGCCATTAACCCATAACAGTGTTACAGGTCAGGCAAAGTGACAGGACGATTTTTCACCACTGACACCACCTTCATGCCTTTTGATTTCTCAGTAGCTAAAGGATGCATCTTCACTATCAGGGGCTAGAAGATGATGATTTCAGTGAGCACTTCTCCGAATTTAGCAATAGGGTCCTCTGGCCACGTAATGTGTGCAAATATGTATATATACTGGCATAAAGTGTGCATAAAATTACATATCTTAGTGAAACGAAATTGCATTGTTTTAGGGAACATTTGCAAGAGTGTTTATATTAGAAGAAATTTGCACTAAAATGCTGACGAATTTCCATGTGAACTTTTTCTATTAAAACATTTGCAAACAGTGATCTCTGGGCCGGAAAAGTATTGTTCTGGTGTCAAATGTCTGCATAAACAAGAATGTTTTCAAATTTATCCTGAAAGTTAATAATGATGGAGACAAGTACTAGGGAGGGCATTCCACAACTGGGGAACTACCACTGAAAAGGCCCTGTCATGGGTCAGCACCAGCCAGACAGCTGATGGGAGAGGTCTGTGACTTATGGGTGATTAGGGTGCATGCTCTATCTGCTCTGCAAACTAACTGTGGATGCGCAACCTCAAAGCCCTTCCTTCTCTCCCTTCTTGGGGTTCTTTATCTCTAAACTGGGCTTAGAGCAGACAGAGGGCTATCCTCTGCAAAGTAGGACATCTGCCCACCCTGAACAGCTCCCAGCAATCTTGGGACATGAAACAAGGTTGCGCAGCCCTTACAGAAACAAAGGCTTACTGTCTGCCAGAGGAATTTCCTCTCTACATTGCTCCTGTCAGCTGATCTTGGGAATCCAGTCATCCTTCCTTAGAAGAGTTATGGATGCTATGATTGGCCTACAAATCCTCAGCTGTTCCTCCTCTCCTTAGCACCAGGAGAGAGGATTGCCTAATGCCAGCTTCCTCTAAAATTACTGGCAAGAGTCAAACACACTTTGAGGGAGATATATCTTAGGTTAATAAACCCTGTGATTAAAGCAGTGGTTCTGAAATGGAGAAATCGATCACTAGGGAGTTTTGCCTGACTCCAATATACAGTATATTAAAAGTATGCAAATATTAAAAAGATGATTAGCTGTACCCCCTCTGTGGGTAGATAAATTGGTTGGGTTGAGGAATTTTTGAGCAGATAGCAGGGAGGGAAAGAGTTAAGCAACTTACCAGTTTTCTGTCTTCTTACTACCCTATATCTGCTCCTGATTTCATTCTTCCCTCCTGTCAGTTGCTTTTAGTTTTAAAGTGTTTAGTTAGAGTGTATCAGATTAGGACTTGTTCCAATCCCCACCAGGCCATGAAGCTCACTTGGGTGACCTCGAGTCAGTCACAGACTCAGCTGGACCTACCTCAAAGGGTTGTTGTGAGGATAATATGAAGGGGAAAGAACCTAGAGCTTCTTGAAAGCAAGGTGCATCCTGTTTTGCTGCCTGAGGTATAACAGGAAGGTATTGGTCCACACACGCGATCAAAGACTTCCTTGTGTGGGTTGTGTGGTGGCACCCACAAAGCAGCAACGTTGATGGGTTCCAACGAGATCTCACGAAATCTTGTGGAGTATGCAAGATCTCGTGAGATTTCTGCAAGATGTTATGAGATCTCACTGGAAGCCGCTGCCACTGCTGCCCCACCTCTCACCAGCAGCAGAGGTGGTGGGGCAGGCAGGCTGCTTGCAGGTGCTGCCTCTTGCAGTTCTGCTGCCTAAGGCAATTGCCTCAGCCTGCCTCATGCACAGGCCGGCCCTGTATAAATGTAGTAATAAATGCAATGCATAAAAGCTCACAGCAATGTCTTGTTGTTGTTGTTTTGGTGTTTATAATATTAACTTGAAAGATATGGATTTGTGTTTGTTTGTTTTTTGTTGTTGCTTTCTTTAGTTTTCGAATGTTGAATTTTGTGTGTTGTGTATTGTTATTTTTCGATATCTTTTGTGTTGTTGTGTGGAAAATATGAATAAAATCTATTTTATATATAAAAAAAGGATAAAAGCTCACAGAAATATGTGAGACTTAAGTATAAAAATGGGGTGGTTATATTAGCTGAACATTAAGTAGCAATCTACATGGAAACCTTTGTGTGTGTCTGCGCAAGTGTACGCATTTTCCTTTAAAATAAATATTTGCCACAAATGTACTGTTATTTCCTGCATTGCCAAAACTGACCACAGCTTATGTAATCCTAAAGCATTTTCTTATCAACCCTCACCACGCAAGATGTCTGAAGTCATCATCTGGTGACCAGGAAACGACAGGAAGATTCCACATCGCAAAGGAAGAGAATGGTGATTTAAATCTACGCACATTCCTTCCCCGTCCTTCCATCAACTGGTCTAGCAATGAATCCAGGTTTCTGCACTGAAAGTCTTCTCTCAAAGAGACCGGCCTTTATAACTTCGCTTTGCCAAGACTGTGAGTGACTTTTGTGTGGAGGAACGTTTAGATCAATCTTGTGGCAGATGGAATCAATCTGGTCAGCTGATGGAACATCTGCTAAATGAGGAAAAGAGGTTTGGTGCTGGATGACAGCAATGCCCAATGGCAACTCACCCCCTCCCCCCGTAAAGGACTTGATATGACCAAATGCTAGAAATAATTTCCCCTATAAGCCCAGACAGGTGCAAGGAGCAGATAAATGTGATCAACAGGTTCCCAAAGGCTCATGCGCAAAGATAACCCAGAGTCATTTTCTTCCCAAGACGTCCTCTGTCGAATTCCTGCACTCTGATCCAGCTGTCAGAGATATTCGAGAACAAGGAGTTCTGATGCTCAGCTAGCTTTTGTTCAGAGTGTTACATTTTTGTAGATTAAGAAAATGCTTGGATAAGTGCACAGGTCCCAGTACAAAGAAGATGCATATGTCATAGGAGTGGCAGCGGTAAATCAGATGTGCACCTGTAAGTCATCAACATCAGATGGATGCACATTCAGGTAGGTATCTTAATGCACATTCCTATCAGCATTTGGATGGAGATGTGGCTGAATTAATTACCGTATTTTTTGCACCATAACACTCACTTTTTTCCTCCTAGAAAGTAAGGGGAAATGTCTGTGTGTGTTATGGAGGGAATGCCTACTGGTGGCATGCCTACGGATTTTCCTCCTCTAAAAACTACGTGCATGTTATGGTCGGGTGCATGTTATAGAGTGAAAAATACGGTAATTAGTTAATATTGAAATTTATTAGTCTTTTCTTTACCGCTGAAACGCAAAGTATACAATATTTTAAGCAACAAACAAACGGAAAGCAGCAAAAAACTCCACAAATCTATATTAAAACATCCCACCTTTTTCTTGAAGGAATGTTTTTGCCAGGTGCCTAAAGATATGTAATGAAGGTACCAGGCGAGCCTCCCTGGGGCGAGCATTCCATAAGCAGGGAGCCACCACTGAAAAGGCCTGTTCTTGTGTTGCCACCCACCAGACTTCCCACGGAGGGGGCCTCAGATGACGATCGCTGGTTCATATGGAGAGAGGTGGTTATTGAGTTATCGGGGTCCTGAGCTTCATAAGTCTTTAAAACAAGAGTTTGAATTGGACCTGGATTTATTTATTCATTTTACATTTCAATCCCATTGTTCTGCTGTCATGGAATTCAAGGAAGTGGACATGTGGTTCCCAGGGGGTCACCCATTCAGACCAGATTTGGGCCTACTTAAAACTAATGAGATGCTGATAGGTAATGTATGCATTCCATTGCGCCTATGGACCTACATGTGACCTACACACCCAATGGTGTAGCGTGGGTTGCCAGCACCCGGGGCCATGCAGAGGGGGTAGGTGGGATGGAGGGAAATGGACAGAGTATGCATGCACATTCAGCTGCCTAATAGCATCCTCGTTACCTAGGAGATCACAGCCACAGAGATACGAAAAGAAGAGTTGCTCTTTTGTCTGGAGAGGTCACTTCCTGGTTTGCATGGAGAAGCCGTTTTCAACAGAGCCCAGTAATAGACACACACAACTGTATTGAGGCAGCACAGGATGTTGAAATTTTGCATACCTAACAATTTAGCCCCTGGGGAGCCACCCCTGTGCCACTACCTCTAACTTTACACCACTGTACACACCTGAAGTGTGTCTGGAGGGACTTGCCTTGAACAGGGTGTCCACATCTAGTGGGAAGTTTCATTTAGCAGTCATGACAGGCTGCTGGTATTTTGGACTTGTGTTCTGAGCATGACAGAATCAGCCAATTAAAGAAATGTTTTTAATTCAGTGTAGGCATTTTAATTTATTAAATTAATCAAGGAGGCAATGTGGTTAGCAACAGATGGGATGGCTCCGCGTAGCCTTGATATCACCACTGCCCTGGCATGACCCCACTCTGCCCTGGCTGCTGGTGGTGGTTGTGTCAAGAGCATGGCTCCGCAGAAGAGCTGCCACTCCTGTAATTAATCATTTAATGAATCAACCAAACTTGTGATTTCCCAGAGGGAGGGTAGCTCATTGGGGCAGGCCAACCTCAGCCGTGGAGAACTGTGAATTTAGTGTTTTCTCCATCAACGGTGAAATGCACTCTGTGCTTTCTTAGAATCACTTTGCCTTAAGGACTTTTAAAAAGTCTGCCCAGAGCAATGGCACATGATGCCTAAGATAACCAGTATAAAAAAGCACATAAATGTGGCAACTCTAGGAAGAAACAACAGAATGAGGCCCACTCAACTCCTTCTCATGGTGCTTCTGTTCAGAGGCACCCACTTTCAGACTAGAAAGGGTATTAGCACTCTGTGGCTAATTGCAGTCTTCTGGCATGTGAACACACAGAGGGGGAAATGGTGCATAAAGTGCAGCCGTTACATGATGAAATCTACCCAGCATTTAATGCGGCTCAGTGATGAAGCTTGGCATGCAGAAGGGCCTAAACTCAATCCATCTCCAGATGAATTCAAATTCATCTGGAAAGAAGACCGAGGGGGCTCCCTGTCTGAAACCTTGGAGAGCTGCTGCCAGTCAGTGTACACATTAGTGGGCTAAATGAGCCAACGTTTTGTCTTGGAATTGTTAGGAAATTCATTTAAACAATGCAGATGGATTCCAGAAAGAAATCTTGACAACACTTTAATGAGGAAACTCCACAAAGCAGTGTAATCTGGGAAGAAATTAACAGACAGGTTTTGACTTTCTTAGTTCAGGCCTTTTTCAGGGCAGAGGGACAGTTAACCAAACATATTTGGTGGGGAGAGAAACCCTCAAAACTGCACAGCCAATCAGAGCAAATGCCAGTCTGCCTAGTTGCTAAGCAACACCTCCACTCACCTCCCGCTTGGCTACTTGACTTTAACACTATCAGAAGAAACCCCTTCCAACAGGAATTAGTTAGCTCCCTATGTTGTTAGGCTATTGTGTAGTGAATGCATCATGTTTGAAGCAGCCTTGATGCTGTCAACAGTAGGGAAGAAGATGTTTAGCGTAAACACACACATTGTATACACATAACACAGTAGTAAGATGGTCAGGCCTAACCACCTGTGCCACACTGACTGGGCGGGTGGGGGAAGGGAAGCAAACTTCTCTCAAGTTTTCGGCAGAACACCTTCCGTTGAAATTCTCCTTTGGAGCTGCTACATAACTTTGTGGTCCATAAGATCTGGAAGGGAGCAGGCTGCCTTGAAAGCATCTAAAGGCCACATCCCTGACTCCTTCCAACTTTAACCAAATCATGCCCTGCTGCCTTAAGGGAGCCAGCACAAACAGTGGCTCCACACACAAACACACCTTACTTCACCTTATAATCCAGGGGTGCCAACTCGCCCTCAGGATTGTGGGTGCCTGCTGCGCAACACGGACGTGTGATGTCACAAGCACACGCCTGCACATAGTGATGTCACACACACTACGTACAGAGTGCGCATGTGATGTCATACGTCTGTGTTGCTGCGGCTAGCAGCAGTTCCTCTTCCTCCTCCTCCTCTCCACAGCCAGCAAGGCACCCTTTTCCACGGGCTCGGAGGCAGAGAGACTCTGTCTCCACATCTGAGTCGCTCACCTCCCCAGAAAGGGTGCCTCACTGGCTGGCTGAGGAGGGCGGAGCTGAGCTGTCATCTGCCAGCTTTTCTCATGACTTTATGGGTGCCCCGCCCCCAGATTTATATTATTGTGGGTGCCCAAGCACCCACTGCCCCCTGGAGTTGGCTCCTATGTCATAATCAGTGCACTAGAAACAAGGTCTATTTTCAGAGTGCCTAAAGAAGATATGGTTTCGCTCCAACTCTCACCAACCTCATAGAATCATAGAGTTGGAATAGACCACAAGGGCCATCGAGTCCAACCGCCTACCAAGCAGGAAACACCATCAGAGCACTCCTGACATATGGTTGTCAAGTCTCTGCTTAAAGACCTCCAAAGACCTCCTCAGTTGATGAGTCCAATTGATGGGCAGCTGTGGTCCAGCAATGTCTGCAGCCCCACAACTGCAGCCCCATTCCTGGCCTATATAAATGAATATCTGGGGATGGGGAGGATACGAATAAGACGTGCCTCTTTTCTTTATTTCAGGAAGCAGTTTGCACCTCCCAAATTTGGGAAGTGCTGGTGTAAGCGATCTGGCAAAGCCTGACGCTTTTAGCAGCAGGGGATACGGACGGGATTAGATCAGTTTAAGAATAATGTCTCAGGGACTTCGGAAAGCCGTGATCACAATGTAAAAACGGCAGGCAGGTGGAGGGGCTAAAATTAGGAGCCGGGATTGTCTGCTTCGGCGAGGAGGAGGCAGGCAGAAGGCGATGGGTAAATTGGGGGTGTTTGCGCCGGCGCAGCCGCTGATTGGCTCTCGCGTTATATTGGGTGGCGCCTCCAATTATGGGCACAGGAGCAAAAGAGGATCAGGGCTGGTGGGTGTGCGCTGGGCAGCTGCCAGCCCCCACCCTCCAGCCCCGGGGCGAGGGGAGGAGGCGTGTCTCACGAGTAAGAGGGCGGGGCTCCGCCTGCAAGCGTGCGAATGAAATTCAATCCGCCTCGAGCCGTTCATTCATTCACTCACTTTTGGGCGGCTTCGAGCGGGACCTTCGCCTTGGGAAAAGCGAAAGGAAACGCCACGCCGCTCTGTTCGGGCGAGCGCGCTTATCTGGCCATCAAATACGTGGTGCTGCTTTGTCAACGGGGTACTTTCACCTGCGAAAAGGCAAAGCGAAGAGCAACCAATCGAGCAACAAGGAGAAGAAAAAAGCGAAGGAAGGAAGCAAAGAAGGAAAGGAAAGACCAGTGAAGGGGATCGGGTCAGGGTTTGGGGTTGGTTTTTTTCTTTTTCTTTTTGCCAAATGGCCAAAGGAGAAGGAGCGGAGAGCGTTGCAACTGCGGGTCTTTTGCAGCAAAGTATTTTGAAGCAAGAGGAACTGATACGTCCCAAGGTACCTAAGAAAAAATGTGAGGGGGGGTCCCCTTTGGGAGGTCGGGTCGGGGCGGGAGTTTAGAAATCCTCAAGGGATTTGAAGCCGCGATCCTCGCACGCTGGGCTCGGGAGGAGGGGAGTTCCACCGGGCGTTACTCCCGAGGAGGCATGGCTAGGAAGACCGGGGCTGCCACGTGAGTGGATCCGCATGGCTCGATCCGGATGGCCTTTGGGAGTTTCTTCTTCTTCAAAGGGCCGCGCATTGTGTGTGCAAGAGCGAGGCTTTGGAGCAGAAAGCGCACTATAGATCCTGCGATTCGCCCCAACGCCGGGATGCGGATCGTGGCGTCAAAGCGATGTGGCAGATCCGAATCCCGTCGGGATTGGGGCGTGGGGGTGGTGACGGGAGGACTCCTTATAAGGTTTATCCGTCCAGATGAGAGGAGGGGAACGGCCCACATCTCGGATGAGGACTGTGGCGGGTTAGAGGCGCTTTGTCCGGGCTGGCTTTTCTCGGGAGGCGCCGGGGCCATTAGCCTGGGCTGAGCTCTCTGCGCGGGACGCTGCGAAGTCTCGCACCGCCTGCTGCGCGAGGGGTGCGGCGCCCCCTGCCTTTCTTCCCCCACAACCTTCGAGTGGTAGTAAATCGACTCCAAAGGCCTCCGAGCCGTTCAAGTTCATTCATTAGAGACAAGGGCAAACTTTCCTTAAAGGCGCCGCGTTCGCTTTACTCTCGATGGGTGGGGGTCGCTCGCGCTGTTTTAACTTCCTGGCAACTAGAAAAATCAGACTTGTTCCCGCTTTCTCATATGCATTTAAAACATATACATAGCGGAGTGGGAGGTCCAGGTGAAAGTAAAGAGTATAGGGAGCATAAAGTAATGATTGATTTTTAGGGTGCCTGTACTAATATACAAACTTATTACATTTGTTTTTGTAAGCTAAACTATATGGAAAGGGGGGGGGGTCCATGTCTAGTTTTTAACTCTAAAGTTTAGAGTCTAAACTTTGGAGGAAAAGGCTATGTTCCTTCTCCCCCACTGTCAGAGGCAATATTCCTCTGAACACTGAGAATCACAAGTGGGGAGAGTTTTGCTGCTGGACTCTGGTCTTGGCTTTTCATCTAGTTGGTCCCTGAGAACAGGAGTCTGGACTAAATGGGCCACTGACCTGATCCAGAAGGACTCTTCTTGAGTTCTAACCATGACTTCCAAGGTGGGATTTTGACCTGTTGGCTTCCTCATGACTCTTGAAGACTCTAGAGAATCTGGGGCAGAGATGAGAGAAAGCTGGTCAAAAGATAATAGCCCTGGGCACTAAATAAAAACTGCTAGTACTGATAGTAGATGGTATTGATCCTTATTCCAGGACTCGAAACGGTATCGTTGAACAGTTTGCAGTATGCTGAATGGGTGCAAAATGTGTGTGGAAATTTCACCTACCCAAGTAGGTTCTTGTGTGAATGAATGAAGTAAGGAGGAGTGTAATTTAAGGGGTTTGGAACAGCACATGAACTGCATTACTAGGATTAGAGACAATGACTTTCAGCGAACCATGTGTGATTGCTTCATAGTTAGCAATATTATCACTCAACATAGGTCAGAGTTATTAAAAGGGGTGGTGGGATTCTTGCCATTTTAAAGTGCTCCTGAGGAGCAATTCTATGGAGCCTGCCACACAGCTGATGGCAGGGGCAAAAGCATCCCCCACCCCATGAAATGCTTTGCAGGCTTCTTCCAGTGTTAGTTGCAACATCCCTTCTGAAGATGTTGACTCCTTGCAACAGAAAAGAAAGGCGAGAAGCACAGAGGTGCCTTGCTCAAGGTTGCCTGTTGTTGAATTAGTATCAGCATTGGCTTCTGGTAGCGGAAAGCCCAGACCTTACTCCTTGCAAAGGCTTTGGAGACTCATTGTTACAGCAGCCCCTTGTACTGTGCTGCATGGGGTGAGAGTAGCTCATAACTTCCCACAGGGCACTATTGATGGAGCCCGCCTCCTGGGGAAAGTGTACACCAGTGCCGTTGAAGTACGTGTCTCTTTCAGGGCCTCTCCCTTTCCAATTTCCAATTCCGGGTCTTGGGGGGTGGGGAGCTGCCCCAGCTGTTCTCCCTGCGAATGCAGCTGTGCCGCTAAACTTGGCAGCTGGATTGCTTTGCAGAATTAGGCTTGTGTTCACTGGCTCCATTCAAAGCAGTTGGTTTTGCTGCTTTCTAGAGAAGTTTGCTTGTTATCTGTAAACCAATCCCCCGTTGTTAATCTTCTAGATTAAATATGGTCCAGTGGATCCAGGGAGCTGTGCGTATTGTTCTTTTTTCCTGCTTCCGAGTTTACTGTAGAGATAGATGGAGCAGTTGCATTGCCAGGCAGCCACGTGGAGCTTATGCTGAATAATCTTACTGAAAGAGCAAGGCAGGAAATGTGTGTTTGTGTCTTCCCTGCCCACCAATTCAAATCTCACTTCCGCCATAGATTCAGTAGGTAGGCTTTTGTGGTTGCCATCTGTGTCTCAGCTGTGTCTCATCTGAAAAATGGTGATAGCAATACTGGCCTGCTTTACGGGGCTGCTCTGAAGCTTTTCTGAGGGAGCCCATGGCTTTTCAGTGCTCTGAAGCAAGCAGAGGGAACCCGTGTTGTTGGACTCCAGTTCACATCAGCCCCAGCCAGTAATGAGGAATGGTGGGAGTTCGGCAACATCTGGAGGGCCACAGTTTTCCCATCCCAGCTGTACAGTGCAATGTAGTGATTAAAAACAATTGTGGTGCAAACCTATACATATCTTCTCAGAAGTATATGGAGATCAGTGGGGTTTACTTTCATGGAAGGAAGTGCATTTTAGGAGTGCAGCCTTAAAGAGAGCACTACCACCAGGAAATGGGGACTTGGATTGCAGGTGGTACTTATGATGGAAACAAAGTGGTGCTTCTCTCCAGAAAAGGTTCATATGGCTAAATACTATATATTTGTGGTGGGAGTCCTGGTTTAGACAGCCAGCACCTGCAGAGTGTGTGTCATCAGATGCTTCATGGAGAAGAGAACCCATTTTATGTGGGTTTAAAAAAATATCTTTAAGCACTTCATGTAACTGGTTAGAGTACTATTGTATTATCTGACCACAGACTGAACTGTAGCAGGTACGTATCTGATCCCTTCCGTGATATTCAGAAGGTTTAAGGCTGCACACCTATCCCAAACTCCATAGGAGTAAACCCCACTGAACTCAATGCATCTTTCTCCTGAGTAGATATTGTGTGTGTGTATGATTAACTGTAAGACCCCGATTCTTGAGAAAGGGAGGGAGCAAACTTTATGGATCTCTCTGGATTGTACCTTTAAAGCTGCGTACACACTCTACATTCACAGCTCATTCTTTTTCTCAAGGAATTCTGGGTACTGCGTTTCGCAAAGGGTTGCTGGGAATGGTAACACTGTGAGGGGTAAACCATTGTGCCCAGGATTCTTTGAAGGAAAGAATGGGATTTGAGTGTGCTTTAAAGGTAATAGTGTGTGCAGTGGTACCTCGAGTTACAAACACCTCAGGTAACAAACTCCGCTAATTTGGAAGAGTTACCTCAAGTCAAGAACTTTGCCCCAGCATGAGAATGGAAATCATGTGCTGGCAGCGCAGCAGCAAAAGAGGCCCCATTAGCGAAAGCACGCCTCTAGTTAAGAACAGTGTCAGGTTAAGAATGGACCTCTGAACAAATTAAGTTTGTAACTAGAGGTACCACTGTACACAGCCTTACTTCGGACTACTGCTGCTGCTGATTGGTTGTGGGGTAGGGTTATTCAGTCTTCCAAAGGGCTCGGGGTAGCATAACTGGTCTGGTCTGCATAAAAACCCTGTGAGGTAGGCTTAGTCTGAAAGACTGTGACTGGCCAAAGTTCACCAGGTAGTCTTCCAAGTCCACTGCTCTACCTTTGGGGAGGGCTGCTGCATAGAGAAAGCACCTGCTTTCCGTACAAAGGGTTCCAGGTAATCCCAAGTATTGCCTGGTAGGGCTGGCAAAGACTCCCCTCTGAAACCCTGGAGAGCCACTGGCAGTTGGGAAGGCTAAACTGTGGCTCCCCAGATGTTGCTAGGCTTCAGTCACCTCAACATTAAGAGAACCAGATATAGGCTAGCGGTGGGGAAGCAGTGGTCATAGAATCATAGAACGGGAAGGGACCCTGAAAGTCATCTAGTCCAAGCCCCTGCAATGCAGGAATTTCAACATGCATTCCCCCATCCAATTTGAAATCATACCAGACCCCGCTTAGCTTTGCAAATGTGCTAGCATTTTAATGAATGAATGATGATGCTATTGCTGCACCACTAGGAAATTGGTCGGTTCTGAAATTATTACTTGTTTAAGAAGTAGGCTTGTCATGGCCATAGATTTGTATGCCATGATGAGCCATGATGAAAAGTAAATATTCTGCAGCCTGTAAATGATGTATAAAATAAACATTTCACCCCACCCCCTGAATAGACAGGGAACAAAAAGACAGGGAGAGTTTTACGTGGTTAGCAGGAAATTAGTGTTGTGGTGTGGAATGCATTGCCACGCACACACAAGCAACACACCCACTCTGGGCAACTTCTGTTGTCCGTCCTTGATGCAACTCCATTGTCCGCTTGAGGCAGAGCTGTTTGCAAACGTTGAGTGAGCAATGTAAATCTTTGCTAGTAAGAGTGGGGAGTAGTAAAGCTCTCTGCTCAAATATGCCTTGAGCTAATACAACCAGATATGACACATTGCTTGGAAGTCATTCAAGGCTCTGGACTGATAAACACACACAACCTCAACTAGTTGCAAAGTTGTTAGGTTGCCATGCTGTTCCCACAAGAAGCTGAATATGCCCAGGAATGATGGTGGCTAATTTAGTACGTCCTGTCCTCTATTTTCCAGAGAGAAAGCAAAGGAAAGCTATCGATATGCAGCAAAGTGTGTTATGCCATTGGCGGAGCGCCCTACCAGATCACTGGCTGCGCCTTGGGCTTCTTTCTGCAGATTTACTTGTTGGATGTGGCTCAGGTAAGTCTGACCAGCTTGTATGTTTGCTTTTTGAGGGGTGGCCCAAAGGTGATGGAATGCAGCACTCCACTGAGTAACCTTCAAATTGAAACAGACAGTTGGCAGGAGAAGGGTTTTCGCTATGCCTGACAGACCCTTGCATGAAGGCTGCCTTTGGATATACTGTAGCTAACAATATAGCAGAAGAGAGCGGTAGAGTTCTGTTGCTGGAGGAAGGTCCATAGCTTAGTGATGGAGCAGCTGCATTGTATGCAGAAAGTCGCAGGTTCAATCCCTGGCAGGTAGGGCTGGGAAAGACTTCCTGTCTAAATACCCTGGGAGCCACTGTCCATCAGAATAGACAATATTGAGCTAGATGGATCTATGTCCTAACTTGGTATAAGGCAGCTTTCTATATTCCTGTGTAAATTATGTTGTTTGCAGGAGTAGCATTTCATGATACAAGTTCCTCTTCCAAGGAAAATGTGCCCTACTAGCCACCTGGGGCTTGAAAACCCTCCAGTTTTTTTGATGCCTGCCTGAGGGGTTTTTCCAAGCACCTGACAGGCTGCACTTTGGAGCTGCTGGTCTTTGTGTTATGGTGTCATCTCTCCCTGCCTGCTGAGCCTCTGTAATGTGTGGCCGGTCACAAGTTGTTCAAGCTTAGTGGGGGCAGACAAAGACCACCTGAGATGACAAAGACAAGTGGTGCACTTGGAAAGCATAACTGGTGGAACCTCACCTTGTACTCACGTGCTTCCACACCTTCAGTCTTAAGCTGCTCGACCTGAATTGGATCTCTTCCTCTCCCGCATAGCTGGACCCTTTCTATGCATCCATCATCCTTTTTGTGGGCCGCGCATGGGATGCCATTACTGATCCACTGGTGGGTTTCTTCATCAGTAAAACGTCATGGAGTCGCCTTGGACGCCTGATGCCCTGGTAAGCTGGTTTTTGCCGAAATTTGGGATTCGTAAAGCTAATCAGTGCATAGTGCTTGTCACTATGTTGAGAAGCACATGCATTTGTGAATGGAGTGGGGGCCTGTCTCGGGGCAGATCGTTCATAATATGGCTCCCCATATGAAGCCAAAATTTGGCAGTCTTCTCATATATCTTCTCAATTTTGCGCCCCCTTGGCTTAATCTCCTGTGTAGGGGAAACTCCTGAGGCAAGCAAGAGGCATTGTTCGAGATAAGGACAAATTACTCTAAATCATCAGGAGGGAGGAAAGGAACCCACCAGCTGCAGGAATAGAAGTTTTTGGATTAACTATCTGCAGTCTGGATTCAGGCTGTTCTTCCTAGGCTGGAAAAATGGCTTTTTTCTTTCTTGGCTTCCCCTGCAAAATGAATGAGCCGTGTGTAGTCATAGCTATGTTATTCTGTCTGATAACGAGGAATAGAGAGGGCAGGCATTTGGTTTATGCCCAACAAAGGATTTAGCAATATTTTATTATGCACTCCCCGCTTGACTGAGGTTGAATGGGCTTTATTTAAATTATCTTTGGACTGAACCAGGAGTGTAAAGGAGCAACTCAGAGTAAGATGATGAACGGTTGCTTATTCAATCTGGCAAGAGATTGCATTTGTGAACAGGCTTTGATTTTTTTAAAACTGCATGCTGAGGAAGAACCCCAGAGTGGAACTTTAATGGCAGAGATTGGTCATTCTAGTCTCCTGTGTAGGGGAAACTCCTGAGGCAAGCAAGAGGCAATCTCCCAGTGCAAGGACACATTGCAGCCAAACAGTGCAATGCAGGGGCAGTGAGGGGTGTGGTGAACTTCCTGAGGGCCAGATAGCTAAGTCTGGAAGGCTACATCTGGCTCCCAGGCCAGAGGTTCCCCACCCCTAGTATAGGTGAAAACTGGGGAACAGATCCTTTTAATAATACTGTCATCACTGACATAGCTGTCAACTTACAGCCTTGAAAATAAGGGACCAGCAGCCAAAATAAGGGACCTGCAGCCTCACCTGTTCCAGGCACTCCAATCTTCCTGTCCTCCTGCAGTCTGGTCAAACTCATGCTGGTAGCTTCGAGAACACTGTCCAAACAACTTTGTAACCAGAGGTTCAACTGACTAGAATCTGAATCACATGCACCACAAGGCCTATGCAGCCTCAACTTAAGATGGCTCCCCGGCCTGGCTTTGTACTGCACACACGTGCAACAAAATGGCGTCCAGCATTCAAAAAACCCCTCAGCTTGCACTAACTAGCCACACACAAGGCATGCAAGCTCCACCCCCCAGTCGTTCTTAGACTTCTTATTGGGTGAGCAACACAGCCAAGCAACACAGTTGGAGCCTCCCTCCTCCCTGGCCAGCAGGGAGGGAGGGAGAGGAGCTGCTTCCTTTGAAATTTAAGGGACATCCTTTAAGGGACATCCATCAATAAGGGACAGCAGCGGGACATGGCGGTGGAATAAGGGACTGTCCCTTCAAATAAGGGACACTTGACAGCTATGATCGCTGATAGTCAGAGGCTCCCTGTCAAGCAGGGTTGCAGCTCTTTCTGGAGATAGAACCTTCGAACTACAGCTTTCCCCATCTAATACTGGAGAATGTTAATGACTGGAAAGCTTTTGGTGCCTGGGCAAACAGCAGCCTTTCCCCACTTGAGGACTAGGAGAGTGCTGCCACCTCTTTCCTAACAGGCCTACGCCTCCACAATAGTCTTCACACATTGGGCGCAGAAGAATCTGGAAGGCAGTATATTACCCAAATATTTCCTGTTTTCAGTACTTGGAGAAATTAGGGAAGAGAGAGGTTGTCTGAAGGGTGGAACTGTGCTTAAATTAGAACTTGCAGTGGGACCAGAAACCATTGTGGCTATTCAGATTCCTATGGATAAAGTGGAACTTCTTGATAAATCAAAGTTGCAGCAAAATAAATAAAAAAGGGCTAACTAGCACCCTGGGATTTATAAGGAAAAGCATCTTAGGAGACAGCTGCTTATGTCTGAACTTTCCCAATCCCCTTTCGGCTGACAGTTATGGCTGAGGTATAGTGGCAGCCTCTGAATCTGGGAAGCATTTGCATCTGTTACTAGGATTGCATTGCTCACTGGCTGAAGGACCTAACGGTGGATAACATATGAAAAAGGGTTGGGTGGGGAGGAGCTGCCCAGGGAGAAATTAGATATGCCTTTCTTTGGTAGGGCATGATTATACTCTCCACCCCACCCTTTGGGGTTCTTAAATTTGCTGGTGCAACTTGGTGCTTTTTGTTTTGCTTCTGTTGGCCTTAAACCCAGGCCCAAAATATCCCTCCCCCACTGCTTTTGCCTTTGCTGAGGTTCCAGGACTGGAATAAAGGGCGGGTGTCTGCCCAGCCAGCATGCAATGATGCTATTTGGGTTCAGTCCAGGAAGGCCAGTCAGAAGCCAGAAAAAACTCCTGTCGGCGTCTCACATAGACTGGAGGGGCCTACAACAAAATGTTGCTGTGTGGAATGTTGCTGTTCAGGGTACCTGTCAGTGAACTGGGCCCCCTTTCATGTAATTCCATTTCATTCCCATCTCCTATCCCCTTCCCCCCTTTGCCTCCTCATTTTCTGGGTCAGCTTTCTGCTCTGTGCTTATTGGGTTGTTCTCTGGGTTGTCCTTGTGGTGGTGATTTGGTACTTCTGCAGGCCTTAGGGTCCGTATGTCTATTCCCACCCCCCACTCCCCAAAGTATGCCATCTGTGGGGAGGGTACTTCTGTTTTCGCTGTATAGGGATTGGCTATTGGAGAAGCAGTTACCCATTGATATACTGTTTCACAGCGATGGAATACAGTCGTACCTCGGAAGTCGAACAGAATCCGTTCCGGAAGTCCATTCAACTTCCAAATCACGGCTTCTGATTGGCTGCAGGAAGCTCCTGCAACCAATTGGAAGCCCCATTGGATGTTCGGGTTCCGAAAGAACGTTTGAAAACTGGAACACTCCCTTTTGGTTTTTGATCGTTTGGGAGCCAGAACATTTGACTCCCAAGGCATTTGGGAGCTGAGGTATGACTGTAATGGGATTTATACCCCAACATACTCTGGAGTGCCCAGGCTCCCCATGTTAGCGGTATATAATATAGATCCTCATTGGCTTTTTATGATATGTTAATAAAATGCTGGCCAGGATGTCAGCAGGAAGTGGGTGGGGGGCTAATTAAATTTGTTGGGAGTAGGGGACTAGTTTATTCTTGGGAAGCAAAAAAAATTCTGCAGTTAGGAAAGTGGCTCAGCCAGATACCTTTGTTGGCATTAGTAAATATGACTCACAAAGACAAAAGGGTGTCAGTAGTGTCTGGAATGTGTTAACGAATATGTAGAAACAAATGTAACTTCATCTTCACCTGTACATGATCTCATGGAAATCTTTTGTAAGCGGGCCCATTGCAGAACAGAAAGCAGAACACCCTAGCTGTGACATTGTCTAGGCCATTGTTAAGCTAGAACTGATTCTTTTAAATCTACTTTAGTAATAACTTGCCTGGCAATTTATTGCAGCTGAGATATTTCTGGGCAAGGCTTCCTGCAGTTGAGTTGAAGTTTGTGTGAGTCTGCTTAATAGCTTCCATAGCCCCAGTACTTCTCCCTCACTTTTGCATCTCGGATGGTGAGTTGCAAATACAGTATAGAAAGTCCAGAATAGCAACATGTCAGAGAGCAGTTACGTTTAGTGATTTCTGATGTGGTAAGTGGGCTGAGCAGATGGCTTATGAGGTCGTGTCCTTATCAACCTGAGTCGGCTTGCTTCTCTCTAAAATTGGCTCCCTCTCCATCGCACGTCTCTCCTGTCAGGCTTGCAGGGAACAGGGCTCACTCCTGCGATGCAATCCTGTGCCCATCTCCTTAGAAGTTAGTCCCACTGTCTTTGATGGGGCTTAGCATGCAAAGGCTTGTAGCCTTATTCTAATATTGCCCACAACATCTTCAGCATGTTCTCTGCAGTGGCTTTTGGGCGTCTTCCCTCTCCAAGAAGTAGCCACAAGGAGAAACACAGGTGTTTCTGGAACACACGCTCAATTTGCAGACAATGACTGTGAGGACCATGAGTCCATGCACCCTAGAAGGTGTGCCAGTAGGATTTGCAGGGGTTCTGTGGTAGGTGATTGAGGACTTCTCTCTACAAGTGGTAAACCAAGAACAAACCTTGGTTACAGCTCATGGTTTGTCTGGCCCCAGTTTGGTTCTGGTAGCAGCTGCAGAAGCACTGTGGCTATGATCTTTGCTTGGGAAACTTGCTCATTTGTGCTAAGCTGTGGTTTAGCACAGCATTTCATGAAAACTGAGCCAGGGTTTTACTACTCAATAATAATATTGGGCGGTATTATTATTGCTTGTTACTATGTTATGTATCTTTGTGTTTTTTACATTGTAAACTGCCCTGTACTCCTAGGATGAAGGTTGGTATAGAAATTTAATAAATCTTAATAATGATGAATAAAACACTAATAATAATACAGCAAAAATTTTGCTTTTAAAAACTTCAGCATGGAAGCAAGGCTTACTTTTGAAAAATCTGCTTTTAATTTTTAAAAAAATTAGTATCTCCTCTCCCCCTCCCGCCCCTGCCTCACACTTTCCATTCTGATTTGAAGCCGGGCTGAAAATCAAGCTCTTTCCCTTTCCCCAAGAGCAATGTGTGTGGAAGGAAGCTATTTCACACATGGCAGAGGAAACGGTTAATGCCGGTGGGCGGGGAAGGAGAAGAGATTGCGGTGGAACACACCATCGAGCTCAGCCAATGGAGAGCCAGGGTGTGTGCCTGTCTAGCCTGTTTCATATATCTCTGCGGATCAGCGGGTGGGGGTTACTAGAAGTCAAACTGCTGGGAGACTCTTAGAATGGGTTGGAGAGGAGGAAACGAATGAAGCTGGCCGTCCGGTCTTGAACTCTGTAGCAGTCATTCTTGCTAAAAAGGTGTTTTACAAGGGGATCTCCACAAGGGCATCCCCACTGTAGGCTGTGGACGCTCCTCCACTTTCCGCACCACTATCAAGCTATGTAGAGTTTATGGGGATTTTTTTTTTAAGCCCAGGGGCAAGAGAAAGGCTATGCAAATACTGAGTATCTGGAAGCAGTTCAGAATATCAGGACTCTTGTGATTGTTTTAGTGTCCTACACACGTCACCTTTCCATTCCGCGTCATGGGAATTGGCGTGCTGTGGGGCAAAATGCCCATGAGTCACATTAAAATAATTTCTCTCTTCCGTCTGCTTCCCTTGCCAGATGGAGAAAAGTAGTCTTGCACACACCCTGAGGGATGAATTTAATTTTCGGCCACATGGCTGCAGCCTCCAAAAGAGAAATGAGATTCCTAAGAATTCTACCAGGATTGCCCATGCCTGTTTATTATTATTATTATTATGCCCACATAATAAGCGCACAGAAACCTTTTTTTTAAAGAAAGAAAAACTAATTCAGACTTGCTCTCCACAATAGCTCTTGTTACCCTTGCACTCACTTAACAGTGGGGCAGTTCTTGCCCCACATAGTCCTTACAATCCATGTGAAGCAAGACTGGTGGGCACAGCCCCCTAGCTATCGGTCACATGGCATCACAATGACATCAGGTGCAAAGAGCTTTGAAGTGCTAAAGCTGGGACTTCAAAGCCCCTTTCAAGGCGCTGCTAAAACTTGTTTTCCCAGGGGTTTCCATTCAAATCCATCCTTGAATCAAGAAGGGGTTTGTATGGAATCTTGCTCATTTAAGCTATACTGCTATGTTCCTACATGAGAGATATTCATGCACAGCCAGCACACGATTTATCCTCCCCCTCCTGCCCATCAGATAACTGAAGTCAGTTGAAGAATTGCCTCTCAGACCCCCTGGAGAGCCAAGGTTGGCCTACAAGCTGGAGGTTTTGAGAACGCAGAAAGTCCAAATGACAGTACACACATTTCTAGCGTGTACAGTCCACAGAGAAGTCCTGCACAAAGGCTTATTGAACCAAATGAGAACTGCACTGAGAGAACAGTAAATGTGTTCTTGCAAGGCTCCTCTTCATTTTAATGAGGCCTATGCAAGAGCACAGTCCCATTATAGGTTGTGTCTTCTAGATCTCTCTTGGCAACCTTGAGTTTAGTTATCAAAGGGTGTGTACACGTGTGTAACCCGGTGCCACTTTTGATTTTTGTCTCTGTGCATTAGCTAGCAGATGAAGGCAAGAATGAGCCAGCCAGTCCTCCCCCAACCCCACCTGGATTGAGCACCCACTCTTCTCTGCTTTAGTGCTGAAGGGGGAGCTTTGCTTGGTTGGATCCCTACTCTCCATGCTTATTAGATTGGAAGAGCTGGGGAAAAGTTGACGAGCATTAGGCCAACTTCACTTAGGAGGAATATGGTTCTTCCTCCCCTGCCGGAGGCACTGTGCCCCTGAATACCAGTTGCTGAAAACCACGGCAGAGGAGAGGGGTTGTTGTGCTTGGGTCTGGCTGGCTTGCTTGCTTCCTGCAGACAACTGTGAGACTGGGATGCTCGATTACTGGCTTGATCTAGCCAGCTTCTCTTACATTCACCAGGTCCTTTCCTGTAAAAGGCTTTAGCAGTTTCTCTCCTAGGGAATAAATGGATATTTTCCCCTTTGTCTCTTCACCCCAATCCCCGCCCTCCGTCTCTATGTACTCCTCTGTCCTGTTGATAACGTATCCTTGCTACAGAGAATGTGCATACAGCAACGCATTCTGGTTTCCTGGAGGACCAGTGACACAAGAGGCATTGAATGATAAAGAACTAGGTTTCCAGTTAAGGGCGAAAGCTGTAGCCCAAGTTGCCTATGTTGCAGGATACCCCACTGCTTTCCAGCATGCTGCCTGCATTTTCCCCCCTGGGTTTTTATTTGTTCTGGGGTGTATGTAGATCTTTAGCTTGTTTGGGGGAGGAATTCTGAGCCTTGCCAGTTTTCCTTCTGTGAAATGCGTATCTTGTGGAAATAAACCCACCTGAGTTGACTAGCTTGCAGAAATATTTGGCCTGTCAAGCCACACTTATTTATGCTAGTTTTCTGTGGCTTACAATAGGCTGGTGACCTACACCTAATTCTTTGTCAAGTGGCTGTTTAAAACTCTGTCTTATCATGTGGTCCTGCGTGGGAAGTAGATACACAAAGAAAGCCAGTTCGCTTCTCTTTTCTGAGCGAGGGAGGTAGTGAATTCCTCTCTTTGGGTGGAGAAGGTGGCACTTTAGTTCCTTGGTTTAGCTTTCCTCGCCTCACACGCACAGCATGTAGACTTCTCCTGCCTCCCTTCCAGTCCTGCAAAATGCTTAGCTCCTTCTGAAGCAGACGGACCTTCTTGCCAAATCTCTGCTTTGTTGCTCACAACAGGTTCTAAAGCTCAGCAGGCCTGCTCCTGCTGCCTCATTGAGGGCGACTGTGTGATCAAAGCCCCACTGCACAAAACCTTACTCAGCTCTTTATGCTCTCTGGAACTTTGCCTCTTCTCTCTCTCTTGTTTCTCTCTCTCTCTTCTCCTCCCCACCCAGTCCCGCCCAAGCACTGACAAGCCTGGAATTATAAGCTTGTAGGACTGCAAGCTGAATCTGAAGGTCATCTAATCCCTTGGATCTGAACCAAGGGTTCTGACCATGAGGCGGGGCTCACAGGGACACATACCGCAGCCATAGAGTGAAGAGAATGACAATTATACTTGGCTTTGTTTCCAGTTGTCTTAGCATTTCCCAAGGATTGTGTCAGTATTTGCTTCCTAAAAGTAGGCCGGTATAATTATCCTTTATGATTCAGGTCAGGGACTTGGATTTGGTGGCTTTTCCAAGGCAGCCTAGTAAGTTCACGACTGACATCAGCTTTAACTCCTCCGTGGTAATGAGAACTGCTGTGGCCCCCAGCAGCCATTGAAAGGAACAGGAAGGTGAAAACCCTGTTAGGTCAAGACCAATAGAACTTCTACAGAGGTGGTCAATGGACTACGTCCCTTGCATTTAAAACCAGACGAATTCGTATCAAATTATACTTTTTCTCTTCCTTTTCCTCTCTCCGAACCCCAACTCTATCAGGTTTTTCTCATCTTGCTTCAATTTTCAACAGGATTATATTCTCCACTCCTTTTGCTGTGATCTCCTACTTCCTGATATGGTTTGTGCCCGACATCTCTCAAGGCCAAGTGATGTGGTATCTCTTCTTCTACTGCATCTTCCAGACCCTTGTGACAGTGAGTCCCTCATCTTCTTGTGCACAGACTGCATTTTGCTTTTGAGCAAGGGTGGGAAACTTCCAGTCCACAGGCCAGATTTGGCCCACAAGGCCACTCCCCCCAAAACTACACCTCATTTAGTTCACACCCGACATCATATGTGATGTGGCCAGACCAGCTGCAGAACTGAATTCCCCGTGCGGCAACTTGATCGTATATCGCCAATGCCTGCAGAAAGTGGCTTTGCCAGTTCTCTGCTTAGTGTGCTTTGCGGAACGTAGGCCTAGCAGAGCCCTTGCAATGTACTTCCCGAGTGCAAGAGTTCCTTCCTTCAGTTGGCACTGCTAGCAGAGGGTCTCGGGAGCGGTTTCACCAGCAATATGCAGCTGAGTGAAACCGCCATCCCACTCTGCCCTCATACGATGGAGAGGGAGGAACAAGCTGTATTGGTGAGGAGCCAATACAGCTTGTTCCTTCCTCTGCATCTTTAAACTGCACAGCTGCCCTTGCCTCAGTTGAGCAGTTAAAGGAGCCCCCAGTTAAAGGCTCCCGCAAGCCAGTGGTGGCTTTGGGAAACTGCTCAGCTGAGGGGATCGTGGTTGCTGCTCCCCACAGCAAGCAGTTAAAGGAGCCCTGATGGTCTGGCCACTCGTGCGAGCGCCCCACGGTTGTCTCAGCTTGGGGCGGGGGGACCTTCTCTTCCCCCAGCTGAGCAGTGCAAACAAGCTGCATTGTCCCAGTCTGTGAGCCTGGGTGAAGCCGTCTTGGCTCCTGAGGTGAGAGCTGGGGCAGTTTCACCTAGTGTCTCTCAGGCAGAGTCAAATGCATCTTCTTTTTTCAACATCACGGTATATCGCCAAACCACAATGTTCAGTTGGTGATACACCGCGATGTTGAAAAGCTGATATCGCCCAGCCCTAATCTTAAATAATAAAACTGAAAAAGTGTGCACCGTATGAAGGTGTGTGCATGTTGGTCTTGTTTGCCTCTAAGCACCAGGCCCTCAGCAGGTCAGTGAGCCATTGGCTGCCTGTCTGCAGTGACTGCACCACAGAACAGGTTGGGGGGGGGGCGATGCTTCAGAGACCAAATATGCTACTGGCCCCTGGCACACTGGGGGGTATGGCAGCCCACCACATCAGATAGTTTGAGAAATGCTGATGTAAAACTTTCTATAAATGGGAAAAGTCGAGTCTAGTACCATTGAGAAGGATTTAAGGTCCTTTCTAGCTAGGCATGTGCTTGCCACATGTTGTTGTGTCTCTTGGTCTGGTGTTCATATTTAAATGCCGGAGGAGGGGGGGTGGTTCCTGCTTGCCACAAGATGGGATCCTGGTAGATCTAGACAGTGGAAATTGGGCAGATTTTGAGTTACACTCTATTTTTGCAGGTTGAGCGTTCTCCAAAGTTACCCTATCTTATTTTGAGGGCTTGGTCTGTCCAGTGGGGGGTTTATCCTCTTCAGGTTGGGAAGCTCAGCACGCCTCAGGCCCCGAAGCCTTGCTTAACTCTTCTTCTACATCACCCCATCCCCCCCCCACCCTCCTAAAATAGCATCCACTTTGAATTCGCTTCTCCTTTTGTATATTGTAATTGCAGGTTGGACAAGGGTATGTGTAGTCTGACTGACTTATTTGCTTGTTCTCCTCTGCAGTGTTTCCATGTTCCGTACTCGGCCCTCACCATGTTCATTAGCAGGGAGCAGAGTGAGCGAGATTCCGCCACTGCCTACCGTAAGGACTGCCACTTCCTTGAATGATGAAATCCTTCTGCTCCTTTCATTTGAGTCTGTCTACTTCTTCCCCCCACTCCCTACCCTCTTGCTCCAACTAATTGTGTTTTAACTGAATTGCTGGGACTTCAGCATGAAATTTGCTCATATGCCCCACTCAGTTGCATGTGGAGGCTTGAAATTTTGGGTGTGTGCCTCTGGTTGCTATGGCTGATGATTGAGCGTCATCATTGTTACGTGCAGTAAGGTATGCATTTGAGCGGAAGCAACTTGCTGAAAAGGGGAGAGACTTTTCAGGCTGTTCCTGTCTACTTTGGAGTGGGATGAGGTAGGTTAGGTTAGACTGAGCAATGGTAACTGGCCCAAGGTCATCTGGTCAAAGTGGGGATTTGAACCTGAGTCGTCTTGGTCCAAACATCTACACCCCACTGGGTATTTGGGAATATCCATTTGAAGTAGATGCTGACTTGGAAATAGCTTCCAAGGAAACTGTTGGGAGATGACTGAATACCTTTTGCAAAATAGGCTCCGTTGCTAAGTGGGTTAAACCAGAAATGGGCTTGTTTAGCCAACTTGTGATGGTTAAACTTGTTGGGCGAGCTGGGTTTTCATACGCCATTCTGGTAAAGACTGGCTCAACAGTACACTTATTAGCCCTAACCACCGCTTGTGCATCCCTTTCTTGCAGGCATGACGGTGGAAGTGCTTGGGACCGTCCTGGGAACAGCCATCCAAGGACAAATTGTGGGCAAAGTGGGCACGCCTTGCATTCCAGACCCGCTCTTGTTGAACATTGGCAATACTTCTTCAGTGGCCATGGAAGAGGTCAACATCACCCATGACACTGGCTCACTCACGGACACGGTACAGATCCCTTTTGAGCATTCCCTAATCCCACTTGGTTGGGATAATATAGTAAGGGGTTTAGCGGAAGCCCGGGGCTGCAGAGCTGGGCTGGAGAGAGAACTCTTCCTCCTCCTGCTTCTTTGTCAAGAAGACCGTCTAGTAGCCGTCTAGTAGACCGTCTGAATACGCACTGATGCTCCAGGTTCAGAGGGGGCAGCATGCCTCCAAATGCCAACTGCTAGGCAGCAGCAAAAGGAGAGAGATCTCTTGGCTACATGTCTTGTTTGTGGGCTTCCCAGAGACATTTGGCCACTGTGTGGAACAGGATGATGGACTACAAAAGGGATGGGAAATTTGCATCTCTCCAGCTTGTTGGACTTCATTTCCCATCAGCCCCAACCAAAACACTCAGTGATGGTGGTTGATGGGAGTTGTAGTCCAGTAACATCTGAAGGGCCACAGGTTCCCCATCCTTGGACCAGATGAACCTTTGGGTTCTTACATTCTTATGCTATCATCCCAGGTTTCTTTTGCCTTGATTAAATTGAACTTTGCCATAGGACCATTCTTAACTGGAGGTGCAGCAATCAAACCCGATGCTGTTTCTTGATGTTTTAATACTGCCCTCCCATTGAATTCCAGGTCAGTTTATATGAAAGGAAAGCTACACTTTCATCTCAGCCTGTTCATAGTGCTAATTTAATGCTTAATGTGCTTTGGGCAAAGAGCAAAATACAGATGTAATAATAATTAAAAGCTGTTGGGTTTTTCTGGAATGGTGACTTTTATTTTACTCCATTGTCAGGCAAGCATATGATGACCTGTTTTGCATGTCACACCATGCCAAACCATAGCTTAGCAAGAGCATAGAGGCTTCAGGTGAACCACAAGCTGTAACCAAGGTTTGCCCTATGGTTTACAGCTTAAGTTTTGTTCGGAAGCACTGACTAAACCATAAGCCCAGACTTGGAGAAATGCGCCAAGCCATGGTTTAGCATAGCACAGCGCAACTGCAGAGCAGCCAGGGAGAAGCAAAGCCGCCACAATCACCTCTCCTGACGCCCACATGCTCATGCGTTTGTGCCAAGCCATTCTGGAAAACACCACCTCTTATCTGGATGTGCTTTCTGTCTCCTCCCCACCCCAACCTTGTTTCCTATCCTTGTACAGAGAAATGCCTACATGATCGCAGCTGGTGTCATCGGTGGGATATATATTCTTTGTGCTATCGTCTTATCTGTGGGTGTTCGAGAAAGACGAGGTGAGCAAGGACAGCTTAAGTGACCTCTGCAAAGCGGGTGGAGGGGATGGACTCCAAAAGGAAAAGTCCAGGCATAATCTGCCAAGAGATCAACTTGCTTGTGACAAAGATGGATGCAAGTTGAGTAGTGCAGAATTCATACTGGCTCCCAAAGGAGTCCATCAAAACCTGCCTTTTACTTCATCTAGCTGAGTATTATTATTGTTGTTGTTATTGTTATTATTAAACTGCTTAACACCGTAGTGTCTACTCTGACTGCCAGCAGCACTCCACTGTTTTTGACGGGGTGTTTTTCCCCGGCCCAACCTGGAGATGCTAGGTATTGAACCTGCAACCTGTTTAATGCAAACTGTGTGCTCTGGCACTGAGCTCGGTTCCCCTCCCATTACTTACATAGACCTATTTTAAATATATAACAACCAAACCATGGTTTGGCTTTCATAAGCATATTTCCACTCACATGCATTCCTCTTCTGTTCCACCCACCTCATACTTCCAATTCATAGAGTTTTTTCTGGTTTGAGAGAACTAGGATTATCCATGAAACATTTGGTGCACTCCTAATGTGCTGTATAAGCATCTGATCTCTCCCCCCCCCCCCCACTAGAAAAAGGAGACATGCTTTGTCTTTTCTTCCCATTGGGCATGTAATCGGGCTGGTTTGATAGTTGCAAAATAATCTACTCTTTGCCTCTTGGGGATGGATGTCCTTATTGTGCCTCTTTGTACATGGGCCAATCCCTTTTAATACATGGGCTGACTTCAAGGGAGCAAATGACACACAGGGCAAGAATTTCCATTGCAAGAATTTCCCGTTGCATAAACCAAGCGTCACCTATGTAACTCCAGCTCCTTGTGGAAAAGCCCCTGACTTTTGCTGGTTGAAACCAGCCATTGGGGAGGGAAACTGGCTCTTGCGATCTTTGTTCTGCATTCTCAAAGGCCTCCTTGTCACTCAAGTTCCTCTTGAGGTTTTTAATCCACTCAGCCTCAAGGTGTGCTGGAGGCCATGTTTGCAGGGGGCTTATCAAAAGAATCACCCACAGCTATGAAATATTGTCCCTCTTCTTAGATAACTAGGCCTATCATCACCCAAATACTCCACATTCGTGAAATGATAATTAGCCAGCTTTGAAGGGGAAGTCCTGCCAGTCTTGCAATCCATCTGTCAACAGTCCTAAACTTACGATGGAGAGGAGGTTTTACTGACAAGATTTCCCTGATAGGTTTGCTTGCTTGCTTGCTTTTTCTTTCCCCTCACTGCCCCAATGTGATGTAATAGAGTCCTGGACAATAGACTTGTAAAATAGACTTGTTAGCCTAAATACAGTTGTACCTTGGATTTTGAATAGCTTAGTTTTGGCTCTCGAATGCCGCAAACCCGGAACTGACTGTTCCAGTTTGCGAACTATTTTTGGAAGCCGAACGTCCAAATGCCTGCAGCCAATCAGAAGCTGTGCTTTGGTTTCTGAACGTTTTGGAAGTCAAACGGACTTCCGGAACGGATTCTGTTGATCTTCCAAGGTACGACTGTAGTGAGTAGGGCTGAGGGGGAATATATATCCAAAATATGCAAGTAATGGAAGTATCAATGAGCAAGCGCCTTGGATATCAGAATATATTGCAAAGGCATGGAAATTCCCTTTGCCGTATTCCACCTGAAAGGTTTCAAGCTCTGGTTTTAAGCTACAAAAGTGGAACGTAATGGAAGGGCCATGAATCAGTTGCCAGGTTCAATCCCTGGCATCTCCATGTAGGGTTGGGAGGGAATCCTGAACCCCAGGAGAGCCCCTGCCAGTCAGTGTGGACAATACTGAGCTAGAAGGACCCCCGGTCTGACTCAGCAGTTTCCTGTGTTCCCAATTCATTTGCAGACTTGAGCTTATAGGAACTGGAAACAATTTGCTCACTGCAGGAAAGACGTTGTCTTTCTCTATGCCTTTGCAAATTCATTACCGTTCTCTGTAGTACTGTGAGATACCTTATTTTCTAATCCACGTACATGGCATTCTGAGGGCTGCCCCTTCTTGCTTTCTCTCTCTTGCTAAAATGCAGCAACACGTAAGCTACAATTCCACAGTAGGGTGGATATACGGTAGGATCTGATAGTGGGAGGTCAGTGTTTAGCTCTTAGGAGATGACAGCCACTAGCCCTTATACAGCAGTGATACTGTGGGAAGCATGTTAGGGAGGCGGCTGAGCAATTTTTTTCTCAGCTTGGCCTTGGGCTCCTTGCTACTCATAGCCAGATCCTAAAACCAGGAGCAGAATGATGAAATGATGCAAAACAAGTGAAATAATGAAGGCATTGTAAGGCATTCATTCACAGCATTTTATTTTGCATTCAAATTTATTTATGGTAATTACGTGCCACCTAACTAAACGGTGTCCTCTAGACAATTCACTAAATCAAATAAGATAAGAATATAAGAATCAAAACAAAATTTGCACCAGCACAAGATGAGCATGAAAGCGGCGTAAGGCCTGTCTGAAGATGGTTTGATGGGAAATAACTTGGCCTAGTGCTTCTGTTTTGCTCCCCGCAGAGTCTTCCGATCTCCAGCCAGAAGAGCCAGTTTCCTTCTTCCAAAGCTTGAAGCTGGTGATGAACTATGGCCCCTACGTCAAGCTGATCGCTGGCTTACTCTTTACCTCTCTGGCCTTTATGGTAAGGAAACCATCTTTTACATGCACACACCTCTCCCAGTGATAAATGCACTGTTACTACCCAGCTTCAGAGCTGGGGTCCTTTCTCTCCTCAAACTGAGGTGAGGTCTGCCTGTTTGAGGCCTCCCCACCCCACCTTGGTGACCTTCTCTCCCTGAGAGGAACAAAAGTTCCCAGGTGAGCACAGAATTTCCATTTCCCCGAGTGCTTAGAACGTTGTTGTTTCCTTGATGGGGAAATCCTAATCCTGAAATCCACCACAACACCTAGTCAGGTGGCACTTGGGATTTGCATCGGTGAGCCCTGTGTGGAATTTGCTTGTTCCTATGTCATGGGCTGCCTTGACCACCTCTATTTAAGATGATGATTTTATATGATATCTCTAGGCGGCCAGCCGGTTGGCTGAATTACCGTATTTTTCGCCCTATAGGACGCACTTTTTCCCCTCCAAAAATGAAGGGGAAATCTGGGTGCGTCCTATGGGGCGAATGCAGGCTTTCGCTGAAGCTTGGAGAGCGAGAGGGGTCGGTGCGCACCGACCCCTCTCGCTCTCCAGGCTTCGGGAACACACCGCAGCCTAGGCAGCCCTGCGGGAGGTCCCGCAGGAATGTCTAGGCTGCGGATAGCAGCCTGCCGCCCGGCGGGTGGGGCGCCCTGAAGCAGAGCGCCCCTCGCGCCAGGCAGACATTGGCCAACCCCACAAGCTCGGGGGACAGCAGGGAGGCGCAGCGCTGCCATCCCGCTGTTCCTCGACCTGGTTGGGTTTCCCCAACCTGCTTTTGGGGGGGAAATAAAGCAAAAAAAATTTTCCTTTATTTCCCCCCAAAAAAACTAGGTGCGTCCTATGGGACGGAGCGTCCTATGGGACGAAAAATACGGTAATTAATATACTGCCCTTCATCCAAAGATCACAGGCTGGTTTATTTCATTGCAGCCTTCAGACTTACTGTGTTTCCTCCCTTGCCATGTGGATTCTTTCCAGGTTTGGCAAAATAAAATGCAAGCCTTACAGTATTTGTCAACTTTGCTGGGAACCTATGTTGGGATTGGTAGCTAAGAAGTCAGACATAAGGCTGGATTGCTTAGTATAGGTCATAACACGGAGAGCCGTGTGCTGTTTTAGACAGAATAGATTGGTTCAGGAGTATTCTTGTTAAAAAGGGGATAAGTTATAATAACCATAATCTGCCAGAAGGGTTTTTACGACATCTGTTGTTGGAACCCTTTCCAGAAATGGAGACAAAACACCCACAAAATCTGAGTTAAGAGTGAAACCTGGTTCATTTAGTTAAATAATACTCAGGTTGCCTTTTGGAAACCTGAGCTGGTAATAGAAATGCCACAAATTGTTAAACTTGATCAGAGACCCACAGAGAAGCGTGTTGTGTGTCCTAGTCTGTCTCCTGTTTCTTGAAAGCAAGTGTGGTGTTAGAAGGCAAATTGCAAAAGGAGAATAACATTTTAGTTCCCATTGAGTTGATGGCACTTTTCTGACTAGATTTGGGGAAGGACCACTCAGCTCTGTTTCTATCAGTAATACAAGATAGCATCCTAAACTGAGCAAATGACAAGGTAAATTAGTTTGAAACAGGCAACTATATGGCAGAAACTAGGGCAAGATGTCTACTAGCTAGAATGTTAATACATACTAAGGCCTCATATTAAGGACTGAAAGAGTGCTGTGAAATGGGCTGCTCTCAAAAGGAGGAGCAGAGGAAAACAGCTGGGCTTAATTAATTAACTGAGACCTAGATCTATTTCTGGATTATAGACACATTTGTATAGAAGCAATCACCGGACAATTCTGAAGAACTTTACCAGAGGGTGTCTATGGGTCCTTAATACCAGATTCTTGCTAAAGAGGCAAACTTCTTAACCTTTTCTGGAATCTGCTGTAGTAGCAACAAGCTGCAACAGCAGCAATGCTGAACTTGCTCCTTGGCTGAATACTTCTCATTTAGCTTTTTTTTTTTACTTCCAGCTCAATTGTGAATAGTGACTTTTCTTCTCTGGCCTTGGGGAATCTGCTGAATTCTTCCACTTTTGTTAGCCTTCCTTCCCCTTCACTGTGGCAGTCATCCAGTAGCCTTCTTGTCTTTTTCTCTCCCTCCTCCACACACACACACACACACACACACACACACCCCACTGCACCAGGTTCCAATACAGAGGTTTATTTTTGTACGCCTCTGTTTCTGGAGTTACCGTATTGGTCTGAATATAGGCTGCACTCCCCTGCTCCCCCTGCCCGCCCCCACCAAAAAATCTGGTTTGTATAAACCTCAGTGTATACGCACACTCTTAGAGGAGCTGTGATTTAAGGTATCTTTGGGGCAGTGTTAGAAACTCAGATATATAATCCTAATTGCCAAATACCAGCTTAAACCTAGGTTATGGTCACCACAATAGAATGTCTAGTAGACACACACACACACAAACACACACACACACGATGAAGGTTGTTCTGGTTCTTTCATTTCTATACAGCTTTATATTTTAAAGTACAAATCTCAACGCTGTTTACAACACATTTAAAAAAATAAAATAAAACAATCCAGGGTAAAACTAATTCATACTTCAAGGAAAATATTTCACACCCTTCTCTAAATGACATTTTGCTTTCCCTAGTTGCTGACCTGGCATCCAGAGATCTGTGTGGCTGCAATTGAGCCCATGCCAGTTACAAAATGCACCAGGCGCCTGGCTAATTAAAAAACACTGTTTAGGGGCAGCCTATAATTGGGGATGACTTATATTCATACCAATATGGTATGTTCAGGAGCTCTCTCTCTCCACCTGTCCCATAAGTGCACTTAACATTGCAGCTGAACCTCCACCCCTTATGGGATGTTGGCAAATCAGTGAAGTATAGTGGTTAGAGGGTTAGACTAAGACTGGGGAGACCCAGGTTCACATCCCCGCTTGGCCTTGAAGCTCACTTTGACAGTCTCTCTCTCTCTCTCTCTCTCTCTCTCTCTCTCTCGCCTACCTCACTGGGTAGTTGTGAGAATATTGTATAAGGGGGAAAGAGCTAGATATGCTGCTGTGAGCTCCATAGAGGAAAGACAGGATAAAGATGCTACTTCAGGCAGAAATCAAGAACCTCCCTCCCTTTCTAATGAGATTTAATGAGAGTTCCTAGGATCTCTTCCCTTAATGTCGGCTGTTCCTCTTCTTTTCAGCTGCTGGAAGGCAACTTTGCTTTGTTCTGTACGTACACCTTGGGCTTACGCAATGAGTTCCAGAACATTCTTCTGGCCATCATGGTATGTATATGGCAGTCAGCATGACTACTAGTCACATTTCTCTTGCTCTTTATCTGTTGCAAAAGGGAGCTCTTTTTTGGGGTGGGGGGGAGAGACCTCTGTCATGAACCTGCTTAAGTGGTTTTGGGAAATCCATTTCATCTTAACCTCTGCCCTCATTTTGTTCAGGTTAATGCGGAATAGTTGCTTTTTACAAACTTTTAATGTTGTTCTCCTGCCCTCTGCCCCCTGCCCCCACCTGCAACTTCCTTAGTAGTCATGTAAATGGCTGTACCAGCGTAGTTTCATGGGAGGGGTGAGGCCCAAATTTCCAGCTGGAATCCAAGTGGCAGCAGTTGACCTCCAGGTAATCAGTTTTTCCAGACAATAGGATACATCAGCACAGAATTGAAGGTCTGTAGCTGTTGGCCAGTGTGTTGAGGGAGAAGACACTCATGAATGGAATTTTTCTTTTTATTTCTTTATTTTATCTGACAACGTTTATATACTGCTCGGTTGTAACAAAGCCTCTAAAGTGGTTTAGCGGGGGAAAATAAAATGATCAATAAATAGATGAAAGCAAGTAATTAAAGCATTTAGAAAACAATTAAAATCAGTAGTAAATTTAAAAGATATTAAAACAGTGGTGCGTCTGGATAGACTTGCGTAAACAAAAAGGTTTTAAGCAGGTGCCAAAAAGAGTACAACAAAGGCAGTGAATTCTACACTAAAAAAAAAAAATATTTTACACATGTGCAGAATGAACATTGTGTGACATCCTATGTCTGGGTGTCCCAGGTTATTTTGTAAATACTCATGCACGCCAATCTGTATTGGGGAAAGCTGTAGCTTTCCAAGCTGACGAAAACTAATGGTAGAAGGAGTCTAAAATCTTATCGAGGGCTGTATACTCACTTTGAATATTGGAAGTTAAGGATGCTGCCTTTTGAAAAGGCTGCTGTCCTCCTGAGCAGAAATAACTGGACAGTTGTACTCTATGACTACCCAGCTCTGTATCTGTTTAAGGCATTTTGGGGAAATGTTGAAGAACTTTGATTTGGTTTGCCCAGCAGCAACTGAACACCAAACTACCGCTGAACTGCAAGCCAATAGTAATTGAGGCGCATCCGGCAGTAAACCGGGCTTGAGCTGCCAGGGTGCTGTGAGTCCAAGGAGTACGTGGAAGTCAGAGAACTGAGCCGTGCATTCCTTGGAGAGCCACCATAGAAGCATTTAAGCTGCCTGACAATTGTGCAGGAGTTGGAGGAAGCTAAAGGATGGGCAACCTTAGGGAAGGGAAGGGCAGTCACTTTACATGGTTCCTGGAACAGTGGGTTCTTTGTTAGGCATTTGAAGGAGGCCATGAAAAGGGACGGAGAATAAAAGCCATGTGAGCCTTTTGTCCCAACCCGGCCATTTTTTCTACCCTTAATCATGAGAAAAAAAGGAGCCTTGAGTGTTTATCGGAGAGAGGCACTGAATGAAAGGAATGGAGCCGATTTGTCTGGGAAAGCCTTTCCAGGCTGATGGATGTGAGGAGGAGGGGTGGGGGTGGGGAGCAGGCAGTGGGGGGCATTGTGTTGTGCCAGGCTAGAAAGTAAGTGAAGTGAGGGGAGAGGGAAGAACCCCCTTCCTCTCTACGCCTTTAGGAAACACAGGGACTTGAAAGTAATTCAGGCAGTAATAGCACGGTGGGCAAAGAGGCCCTGTTCTGCTTCTCCAAGCTCACAAAGGAGTCAAACTGTGGCCTGATGCAGACACCGTAGCAGAGTAAAGCCCCACCAATAACTTGCTGTCTTCCTCTTCCTTCTCCTGTGTGTCACATTTACAAAAAGGTTTGATTGCACTGGTTGCAGACAACTGTTTTGCCACATGCTTTCATCTGATGGCGTGGTAAAAAGAATATTCCTTTGCAACCTGGCAGCGTGGTACTGACTGCTGTGCAATGGTGTTGCATTTAGCTCGGGGAGGGGGCTCTGTCAGCTTTCTCTGTGAAGCAGCTTCAGGGTAAGCCAAATCCGGAGCGCAGTCTGGCTTTCTGTTTACCTCCTCCCCGCCCCCCGCCAATGGTCTCTGTTTTCTCATGGCTACAAAAAAACTCAAAACTTTGGGCAGGTAAAATGCCAACTTTTTTGATCTGGTACCAGATCCAGTGATTCACTCTTAAGCCATCCTAGAAATGCAAAACACACAAAAGGAAATGGTGTATTTTGAAGGTGCCATTGTTTCCCATAGAAAGTAATTCTGCACATTAATGGTGTAAGTGTTTGTAGAGGAGGTGCCGTGCCTTGGACTATACGACTTCAAACAGGAGGATAGGAGATGATAGATCTAAATATATAGATATATTCACCACATTGCTAAAAAAACGAGGAGGTTTCTTTTCTTTTAAAATGACACATTCAGGAACGTGCATTACTGAGGCCTCATCCATATTATACATTTAAGACAGTATTGCACCACTTTAAAGAGTCATGGATTTTCCCCAAAGAATCTTATAGGTGCAGAGTTGTTAAGCTCCGGGAGGGGAATGAGTCTCTTATTCCTCCCACAGAGTTCCCAGAGTGATTTAACAAGCAATTCCTCTTCCCAGGGAACTTTGGGAATTGCAGCTCTGTGAGGGGAATAAGAGTCTCTTAACAATTCTCAGCACCTATGAGAAACTAGTCCTCTGGGGGGGTCGGGGGGGTGTAACCATGACTATTTAAAGTGGTGTGATACACACATTCTGCAGAACAGTTCCTAAAGGAAATTGCTGGTTTTGAAGTTAAGCAGGGGCAGCATATGTAGCACACCCACCTGGAGCAGAACAGGATGAATTGGATGTTTTGGAGAGGTTGGAGATGAATGTTAGAGAAGTGAGTGGGAAAAACCTGATCCATTTGCATTCAAGGAGCCATTACAAACCCTGCATGGAATGCTGAGTGTGTGTCCAGGCCGTTGTGGGGGAATAAAATGAACAGGGCTCTGGACTATTTGGAGAAGAGCTCTGAATATTTTGGAGTGGAGGGAGGCGCTGGTAAGAAAGGGCCTTGATGTATCTGAATACCAGGTGGTGACTCTCAGTGCTGTCTCTGTGTGTGTGTGTGTGTGTGTGAGAGAGAGAGAGAGAGAGAGAGAGAGAGAGAGAGAGAGAGAGAGCGACATGTGGCCTCTATAAGGCAGTCCTGAAAGTATGGTGTTTGTTTTTATGTTTTCAAAAAGCTTCTGCTTAATCGGTGTGTGGTCTCCTGCCGTTTTACTGTGTTAATTTGACTTGGCTAGCATATTCATTCCTATTCTTTCCTCCCCACCCAAAACATGTGGCCTGGGCATTTGCAGCAAATTTATAGTCTGCTTATCTAGTGAGAGTTTAGGCCACCCACCCTTCCCCCCCCACCCTTTTTAGGACCTTGTGGCCAAGTCGAAATTGAGGAAGGAAGTAAAAATTAGCTCCATAACTTATTTTAGAGCTATGCAAGTTTGGGAAATAGTGTGTGTTCCTAAACCTGGGAGGGGGTGTTCATGGCCTCCAGCCCAATGACCTGCAGCACTTCCCCATGCTTCCCCCCCCCCCCCCATATGCCCCTTGCCCAGTGAGATCACACACAGCTGTCTTACAGAACAGCCTTTGCCGGCGTAGTGCCTTCCAGATGTTTTGGAGCACAAATCCCATAGAATGAGAGGTGTTGTAATCCAAAGCATCTGAAGGGTGCCAGACTGGCAAAGGCTGTTCCGTAATCACTCCACAAAACCCGCCTTTTTCCATTAAGCCTTTGGCTTAAACCCTTTAATCCTTTTGACTGTAACCAAACCCAAGTGCTGTCCTGGGAAAGGGAGGAGGACGTGGACCTGTGTCACTTTTTTTGCTTATGGAACTCTGTATAAAGTTCAGCGTCCACAGATGGAGCTGTATTATATAATAATAATAATTTGCAACACCATCTCCCTGTGGTGTTTTGGGACAGTGCTGCTGAGAGAGGATGAGAGAGGGTGGATGAGGGGCTGTGCTTGTCCTCAGTAGGATATTCAAGCTTCCCTTAGTTCTAGCCACATGCTTAGCTTTGCTGGATGCCGCCACCGGCTGTGACCTCAGCCCCTCATTGCGTGTCCCTTAGAGAGGGGTGTGGAGCATGTTCTGTCATCCTCGTGGCCAACTCTCTTGGCCAGACTCCATCCAGTTCACGCCCCCTTTGCAGAATCAAAACTTACGCCAATCCCTGATACGTAACAGACCCTGCCACCCTTCATTTCTCCTCTCCTCTTCCCTTTCTGACTGCATAGGAACGTAGGGGCGTGTTCTTGACATGCCACCAACAATTCCTGTCCTGTCCTGTCCTAACAAGAGGCAAGGGCAGAGACGCTGCCCTGAGAGGAACTTTCATGAGGAAAAGGAACTTGACACTGGCTGAGTTCTTGTGGGGAAACTCAGTGCTTTATAAGCCTTGTGGAATTCTGGCATTATTGCTATAGAACGCAGAAATAAAGAAAACCACCAATCAAATCTAGTAGACAGGGGGCCACTTTATCTAAATTCTGTAACTCGGTATTTGAACAAATTGTATTATAAATTGGTATTGTTATAATGAGGCTATTATTGGACTTTAATTGAAAACTAATAAACAGTTTTTATAAAAAAGGAAGGGAGTTTCAGGCGTAAGGGGGCAGTGAAGGAGACTGGACATGATTGTTTGAGGAGACTATGGTGGGACAGCTGAGGATAGAATTGGCATTTGCGCTGGCTATGAAAGAAGCCAAGGAGCTGGTGCAGCCATTTGTAAATGGGCATCATGTAACCTGAGCATGTTTTTTGCCCTGCCATTATGCAACTGCAGGCATTCCTAAAAAAAAAATCTCCCATGATCATAAACTGCCCTGGGGTCCTTAGCTATGTTTGCTGTCAGAACATTTCCCCTTCTTTCTGTGCATGCTTATGAACGAACTGTGGATTCCATACGCATGATTGTGTTTGGAATCGGGGTTTTAAGTCCAGGTTAATCAATGCCACATCCAAGCGTGTGATCTTGCATACATAGTGCCCGAGGCTCCCGCAGAGCTCCCTTGGAGCGGCTGTTGCGAAGACTGACTCTGACTGACTCGAGTAACAACTCTTCCTCCCTTCCCCTTCTTGTTGCTCTCTTGCAGCTCTCTGCCACGCTTACCATCCCCTTTTGGCAGTGGTTCCTCACTCGCTTTGGGAAGAAAACGGCCGTCTACATTGGAATCTCGGTGAGTGAAAAATCTCCAAGGGGAAGCACAAAGCCGACTTGAGGTTTTGTGCCTGTTGCCAAGCCATGCAGGGAAACGTAGAGCTCAGAGCAAGTCTTTCCACTTGGCGCTGCTAAGCCTACAACAGCGAGGAAACCACACAGCCCAAGTGGTCTGCCAAGCAGCTTCTCAATGAGCTGGTCTAGATCTTGATAAAACTATTAAGTCCAAGAACTGAACATGCCATGGAATTATGGGTAAACACTATGGGCCTCTTCAAAGGTTTTCTCTAGAGGGCTGTTAGTGGTGCAGTGTTAGCTCTGTGTGTTTCTCTCTCTGAGATGGCTGTTCTGCAGCAGATCTAAGGCCTATTGACAGTACAGGACTTGGGACCTCATGGGGCTCCTTTACTTTTCCCCAAAACAAGGCCTGTTCCATTGTGGAAAGGCCTTGTCAAGGGGGAACAGACCTCATGTGCTTGAGGCCTACTGACGTCAGTGTTGGGCTGTACCTGCTACTTTCTTCCTGTAAGTTACTAAGTCTATTCACAGGGCTGGGCAACATTGCAATTGGCCTACAAATCAAGAAATGCAGTCTTCTCACATCTTTTGTGGTGGTTATGTTCTGGGGATGGCGTGGATACCCACAAATAGACATATATATAGACATACCACCTCCTTGGAACCCCAGTCTTGCTTTCCTGAACCAGCACACCACATGAGTCTTAAAAACGAGCAGAGAGCTTTTAAGTGTTCTGCTTTGCTTACCAGACGCTAGGAGGCTTTCTGAGATCTTGGGAGACCCTCCCAGAGCCCGAGAAAGAGCCTCCCAGAGGCTGGTAAGCAAGGCAGAGAGCTTAAAAGCTCTTTCTGCACCAGGAGAACTCTGTGCAAAAAGAACTTTTAAGCTCACCAGTTTTTGCGCATTTAATTTGTTCAGTTTTAACCAGTTGGCCATCAACCTTGTAAAGCTGAAATCGCATAAATTAAACACGTGCAAGTTGTGAGGTGACTGTGTTAATATTAGCCCACCTTGTCCCTTAAAAATAAAAATATATATTGCAGGTATATAAATGAATATTTGTATACTGTTTTCAAGGTGCAAACAATTAAAGCCTAAACTATCATGTTTTTTTTTTAAAAAAATAAATCTTTATCCACTATGTCTTGAGCCAATGGAAACCTTCAAATGATTATCTTTTTGACCATTTCCTCTCTTGATTCCACAGTCTGCAACTCCTTTCCTCCTCTTGATCATAATAATGGAAAGTAACCTTATTATCACCTATATAGTGGCTGTTGCAGCAGGAATCAGCGTCGCTGCTGCTTTTCTTTTACCCTGGTAAGTGTGTGTGTGTGTGTGTGTGTGTGTGTGTATTTAGTAAACATAGTACTATGTTTTCAGTGCTGAAAGCAGATTATGCTTCCACCCCCCCCCCCCAATAACTCCTATGTTATGTTGAAACTCCCAACTCTATGTTGAAATGTGGGTGGCAAATAATGGGGCAGCCCCAAAACATGTTTTTCTGGTTATCATTGAGTGAAAAAGTGTGATTTGTAATTTAGGGATGCCGTATTTCAGAGAGTGAAAATCCAGTGACAAATGTTGTTGAGCTTTTTGCAAAATCTCAAAACAAATTAATTTTCTTGACCTATTTTTTAGGAAATTTGCTCAAAACAAGTCCACTTCCAACATGGGTTGCCATATGTCCAGGTTTCCCCAGACATTTTAGCAGTTTTCAGAAATTCCCCCCAGATGCTATTTTTGGCGACCGAATTCCAGGGAAGTAATAGTGCCACTGTATTCTGCTCTGGTCAGACCTCACCTGGAGTATAATGTACAGTTCTGGGCACCACAGTTCAAGAAGGACACTGACAAACTGGAACGTGTCCAGAGGAGGGCAACCAAAATGGTCAAAGGCTTGGAAACGATGCCTTATGAGGAACGGCTAAGGGAGCTGGGCATGTTTAGCCTGGAGAAGAGGAGCTTAAGGGGTGATATGATAGCCATGTTCAAATATATAAAAGGATGTCATATAGAGGAGGGAGAAAGGTGGTTTTCTGCTGCTCCAGAGAAGCGGACACGGAGCAATGGATCCAAACTACAAGAAAGAAGATTCCACCTAAACATTAGGAAGAACTTCCTGACAGTAAGAGCTGTTCAACAGTGGCATTTGCTGCCAAGGAGTGTGGTGGAGTCTCCTTCTTTGGAGGTCTTTAAGCAGAGGCTTGACAACCATATGTCAGGAGTGCTCTGATGGTGTTTCCTGCTTGGCAGGGGCTTGGACTCAATGGCCCTTGTGGTCTATTCCAACTCTATGGTTCTATGATTCTATATGTCCAGGAGAACTCGGACGTATGGCAGCCCTATGTAACTGGACATCTTACTTCTTTGTTGTAACCTCCAGTTTGGAAGCTGAGGACAATTGGGGAGAATGAAATGGTACTGACTGGTTTGCTTCTCTCTCCATTTAGGTCCATGTTGCCAGATGTCATTGATGACTTCAACCTGCAGCACCCAGATTCCACTGGCCATGAAGCGATTTTCTTCTCCTTCTACGTCTTCTTCATCAAGTTTGCATCTGGGGTGTCTCTGGGAATCTCCACACTCAGTTTAGAGTAAGTCTTTGCCTGCCTGCCTCTTTCTCCCCTCCCCTTTTTTAGATTTGGTGGTATATATAGCAGAACGCCATCATTTGAAGCATTATTATTTTTACCCTGCTCTTCAGCCAAAAAGGCTTCCAGACTGACTTTGTTTGAATAAAAGCAAAGCCAATCCCTGCCCTTACAATATAAAAAGATATGATGCAAGAGGAAATGGGGAGGAAGAAGAAGACTATCTGATGCCAACACCATTTCTTTAAAATTGCATGGTAGTTTTCGTCATGATGGCTGGAATGGAGACATTTTAGGGAGAGGAGGATCCTGATGGATCTACTGGCGAGCTAGTGAGATCCAGTGACTAGAATGCATCACCTGGGAGCCCTGGAATTCCTGGGGCTTGAAGCTCTGTGTCACCATTAATTTCACATACCTGTGTGCTGCATTAGGCAGTTTGTTCTGTCTTAGTTGCAGTTTGCCTTCTCTAAAATAGTGACTTAACTCACTAGATTGTTCAAAGAAGTTACGGGGGCTGTAGCAGGAGTGTATGTTGTTAAAAAGAATGTTAAAATTATGTGCCCAGGCAGCCCAAGAAAAGAGTTATGAAACCTGTTGTGTGTGTTGGCTTGTTTATTGCAATTTGAGCCAGTTTGTATAATTTATTATTTTGTTTAATTTATTCTGGTTTTGTTAACCTGGCAGTGTGGTAAGGAGCGACGCAGGGCTACTGGACACTTTACTTGGCCATCATAACAATTCTTTCCTTGGTGTGTAGCTTTGCTGGTTACAAGACCCGGGGGTGCTCCCAGCCAGAGGAGGTGAACTTGACCTTGAAGATACTGGTGTCGGCTGCTCCTGTGGCTTTGATCATCCTTGGCCTGCTCCTTTTCAAGCTGTACCCCATTGATGAGGAGAGGCGGCGGAAAAACAAGAAAGCCCTGCAGGATTTAAGGTGAGACCCCAGATGGCCACTTGGGGCGGGGCGGGGGGGTGCATCTATAACTTGGCAGAGATGAGCAACTATCAGACTGGGACTTTTCTCATGGGATGGGCTATCATGCCCTAGCCAGTAGTTGCAGGAGAAGATTCACTTGCAGGGATGCTGTTGGCTCAGGAGCGATTGCCACAGATGCTATGCCTCCTTGATCCCTTCTGAACAAAATCCTTACTGTAGTCTCATAGGTTGAGCATGGGAGGGGCTCCGGAGAAGGATGGTTTGCAAAGGATCCGGAATCCCGTGTCTGGGTGAAGCTGCAGTGAAGGAGGGGAGTGTGATCTCATGTTCCATTCAGAATCGGGAAGAATCCCCCCACCCACGGAAAACACCACTCTTTCAAAATTCCCCGTGTGTGGCAACGGGTTCAAATCCTGCAAGGACAGGTGGCTCTTCCTCCAGATGACCCTTTCTGTTTATTGCCAAAACTTAAAATAGAGCAGGCATTTGATGGCCCTGGGACAAATGAGTGTCTAGTTTCTCTGATGCAGCACTCCATGGCAGGGTGTAGAGAGCTAAATATAAAATGCTGAGTGATCCTGAATGTTGGCCCTTTATGCACAAATCATTGCTTGGCTTCCTGATAGTTCTGTCTTCACTTGCTGGGATTCCTGACTGTTTAGAGTTGCCTCGGGTACCTTTTTTACTCCAAGATTAGTGGTGGCACATAACTGCCTGATAGTTCAGAAGTGGGGGTAGCTCTAGTTCAAGCAACCTGCACCTTCATAATGGGACAGATTAAAGGTCACCTTTTAGGCAATAGTGGAGGGTCTGCTGAAGCAGTAGCAGTCCCTGCTGCTTCCCAGGAGGTAAGAGAGGAGGAATGAGGCAGGAGCAAGGTCAGCATAGTACAAACACACAGGACCTCGCCTTGCCTGGTACACACCAAACCTTTAAAGCACCCCCAAAAAGAATCCTGGGAACTGTGGTTTACTTCTCACAAAAGCATAATTTCCAGCAACATTAATAAACTACATTTCCCAGGATTCCTGGGATAGGATGTGTGCTTTAAATGTATGGTGTGTACACAGCTGAAGGAAACTTAGGAATTCATCGTAGTGCTGTGGCAATTGTTCCATCAGCGGAAGCATGTTGGCTTACCAGAAGGAACAATCTCCCCTCTCCTCCCCTCATGCACTGTTCTGGGTTTCCCCCACACACAACTCAAGCTGGGAGGATGGGGGGAAGCCCTGTTGCACTAGCAGAAGTCCTGGTGTGGGCTTCCACTAGCAGGACTCATTAGCTGAATTCAGCCCTTACAGCTGCAGTCTCTGTGCCTACTGCAAACCTGTTTGTTTGTTTGTTTGTGTGTGTGTGGTTATCATATATTTTCCTCCTTTTACTTCCCCAGAGATGAAGAAAACAACAGTAGCACCGAGTCAGACTCCACAGAGCTGGCCAGCATTGTTTGACCTCGGCTTGCCTTGGTTTGCTGTTTACACACTGGGATCCTTTGAAGGTGGGGAGGGTCTGCCACGGGGCCATCCGCTGTGCAGGAGGGATGCTGACTTACCTCCTTGAGGGAGTGCTCTATGACGTCCTTCCAGACTTCTCTGGAGAGCAAACACTGGTCCATGCTACGTGGAATTGAAGGAGCACCAACTGCATCTGCATGCAGGCCAATGTGCAGTACTGCAGGAACATATCTCTTGATGGAATAAGTGCGCCACAATGGTTATTTATTTTTACATTTATTTTTTGAAAAACACCTTTTGAGTAGTCATTTTCTTTGGGTGTGCTTCGTGCTGCCTCTAATCTGCCTGGTACCAATGGCATCAAGTGTGGTAAAGAAAACTGCAGTGCTGTTAAGGGTCTCTCCCCCCCCCCTTTTTTTTTTCTTTTTTAAAATTTTATCTTGCCACGGACCCGGATGGTGCTTGTTGGTGTACATTACACCATTGGCATGACCTTGCCAAACACAACCTCGTACTGTTCTCAACTGTAAATAAGACACAACTAATGTTGAAGCATCCTGTGCTGGTGCTATTTATGTACATGCGTATTTATATATACAGAGAGCCTAATTAATAAAAATAACTTAATTATTTTGTAAATATAAAACTGCTATGTTTACCTATTTGTATATATCTGTACAGAAAGAAGACAATGGACCTATTAATATTAATTTACATTAAAATGCAAATGTGTCACCTGTACTTGTTATGTCTTTCTCTAAAGAACAACTGAAACTGGAAAAATTGTTATTTAACTAGTATAGCTTTGGGTACTTGGATTGAATTGCATCTGTTGTTCTGGTTGCCCCAAGTGCCGGTGTTGCAGAAAACAGGACATCATTGACCAAGGGTGCCTTTAGGCTAATCCAAGATTATAGGGGAGGCAAATATAGTTGTTTGCCAGGTGTCAACATCTGCTCTGAAGCTTCAGGTTCAAACTTTCCCTCAGCACACCCAGAGTTTCTCAAGAGAAGAACTAAAATATTGCAGCAAGGAGCTGGGTCAAGGGGCCATGGAGAGGTTTTTGTATTTTCTCACACCCCCCCCCCCCCAGTCAGACTCCATCCCTGAGGGACCAATCACTAGCGACTCCCCACCCCCCAAGTGTCACTAGGCTTTCTGGTTTAAAGATGATGAACCAGAAGAAAAAGCAGGGGCTGGCTTTGGAGTTGTGCATCAGCAGCAGTGGGTACCTGGACAGAAGATTGAGCTGGCAAATGGGATACCTGTTTGCCACTTTATTCCTATTTAAAAGACAGTAAATATTTATACAGGAATGCTGGTGGCGCTGTGGTCTAAACCACTGAGCCTCTTGGGCTTGCTGATCAGAAGGTCGGCGGTTCGAATCTCCACGACGGTGTGAGCTCCCATTGCTCAGTCCCAGCTCCTACCAACCTAGCAGTTCGAAAGCACGCTAAAAAGTGCAAGTAGATAAATAGGTACCGCTCCAGTGGGAAGGTAAGTGGTGTTTCTGTGTGCTGCTCTGGTTTCGCAAGAAGCAGCTTAGTCATGCTGGCCACATGACCCGGAAAAACTGTGTGCGGACAGACGCCAGCTCCCTTGGCCTGTAAAGCGAGATGAGCACCGCAACCCCAGAGTCGTCTGCGACCGGACTTAACAGTCAGGGGTCCTTTACCTTTACCTTTTTTAATATACACTGGCATTTACACATATAAAGTTCGCATGTGCAAATTTATGTCCTTTTTGGTGGGACAGGGTGTAAGTCACTCTTCCAGCAAAGCTACCTTTTCTATTGAACCATGCCTGGCATTGGGCTATCAAGTCCAGTTCTGGTATAGGGACTGGCTGAATCTCTAGGACAGGGAATGTCTTCTGTCTGAAAGCTGCTTCCTTATGAACTGTGCAATTTCCACATGAGCCTACAATTCTTGCACATGACCCTGACATCCATTTTAGGGTCTTTTGACACCGAGAGCTGGGTGTGTCCTAAAACTGGCACTTTAAAGATTTATGGAGTAAAAATAATACATAAAAAATTACCAATTAATCAGACAAGTAAAAGGGAATGGGCATCTTTATTTAAAATATGTGAAACAGAAGTGAAGTGGCATGGGCTTTCATACTTTTAAAGGAATTAACATTCAAGATACCAACATAGAAACATGTAAACTTAGTAAGGGACTGAGAAGGGCAGAGCAAGAAAGAAACTAGAAATTGGGGCCAGGGGAATTGGCTGGGGGTAGTATCGAAAGGAAAGTAGATGCTGACTTAGGCCACTTTAGATAAAGAAGAAGAGGTTTTTAGAGGAAGCAGGGAGTTTTGGTTGTGATTTTATAGGGTGTTGGGGAAGTTTTTAAAGCAAGAATCAAACAAAAGCAATCAGAAGACTTGGCTAAAGGAGGTCCTTTAAGTGGAAGTACCTGAGATTGCATTTGGGACCGTCTGTATGCAGAGCAAGTTCTCTGCCAATGAACAATGGTCCCTTATCCAGTGTAGAAGTAAACTGACTATAAGACTGAGCAGGCCAGCTCCTTCTGCCGGCCTCCAGTCTCTTACTTTGGAGTACTGGAATGTCTTAATCCAACCCCCCATTAATGTGCTGGTGTGTTCACTTAACCCTTTGACACTCTCTCAGCGCAGGCCTTCAGGTTTCCAACAAAGCTCCTATTCTTCGAGATGCTCGTAAAATACACACACACCCCAATGCCATTAAAGCTCCGGTTGCTGAGATTCCAGGCTGTGCCCTAGCTAGAAATGGGAGAGAGGCTGGGAAGAAATCCCATGAACCTGACCTTGTGCTGACACAAGACACTTCTACAACCCTTATACAAACGAAACGAACGACTGATTGGATCCTGTGGGACAGCCTCTGGAGGCAGATTAGATTTATTGCCCCTGTTTTTATGGTTACTGAAGGGGTGAAGGTCAGGTCCTCTTCTTTTGATTGCAAAGCAGGAAGTTTGGGCTGTGGTTTTGAAATGGAAGCAAGTCATTTGTTAAGCGCCTGTTAAGAACTGGGAGCGGGGGGCGGGGTCCCTGAGAAGGATGAGATGGGACAGTTGACGTCATTAAGAAACACAGTGAGAGAGCCTTGCTCTTTCTCAAAGCCTGAATGAGAGCTAGCCTGTGCATATTCTAAGCTTTTTATTTAAAAAAAATAAAATCCTAATGAGTCGACACCTTGCACCAACTCATTCAGCTGGCATCTCTGGGTAGTTGCCAAGGCTCCAGTGCCCATTGTGCGGGTTCATGGCCAGGCCCTGACCCACAAAGATGGAGAAGGAGGAACAGCAGCTGCTGCAGGGTCATCTCTGGGGTCATGGTGGACCTCCTCCAGTGGGTCCTTGGCACCACACACCCTTCTCCCCATCCATCACATAAGACTTTGCACACCATGCATTTAAAGCACACGTGCAAAAATCCTGGGAACTGTAGTTTGTTAAGGGTGTTGGGAAGGGTGCAGAGTAAACTAGTTCCCAGGATTTGGGGGGATTGGGAAAATGTGCTTTAAATGCATGTGCCTGTAGAGCAGGGATGAAGAAGCTGTAGCCCTCCATTTGTTGTTGTTGTTTAGTCGTGTCCGACTCTTCATGACCCCTTGGACCAGAGCACGCCAGGCACTCCTGTCTTCCACTGCCTCCAGCAGTTTGGTCAAACTCATGCTGGTAGCTTCAAGAACACTGTCCCACCATCTCGTTCTCTGTCGTCCCCTTCTCCTTGTGCCCTCCATCTTTCCCAACATCAGGGTCTTTTCCAGGGAGCCTTCTCTTCTTATGAGGTGGCCAAAGTATTGGAGTCTCAGCTTCAGGATCTGTCCTTCTAGTGAGCACTCAGGGCTGGTTTCCTTAAGAATGGATAGGTTTGATCTTCTTGCAGTCCATGGGACTCTCAAGAGTTTCCTTTAGAACCATAATTCAAAAGCATCAATTCTTCAGCGATCAGCCTTCTTTATGGTCCAGCTCTCACTTCCATACATCACTACTGGGAAAACCATAGCGTTTACTATACGGACCTTTGTTGGCAAGGTGATGTCTCTGCTTTTTAAGATGCTGTCTAGGTTTAAGATGCAGGCTTCTTTTAATTTTGTACTGCTATCGCCATCTACAGTGTGCTAACTGTTCACGGAAACCTCCAAAGGCCAACCCTACTCTCCCTTTCTTAGGGTCTTTCTTTTTAAACCTGGCAGCCCTTCAAATAGAGGACTCCTTCAAATAAAGGCCTAATTTATTTTTCCACTAGTGAGGGAGATGAGCAAAACCCCTAAGCAAAACATAAGACAGTGCAATATTTCTGCCCAGAAGACCCAGTTCAACAGGACTTACTCCCAGGTAAGTGTGTATAGGATTGTGGCCTGAAGCACTGCCTGCTTTCTGCTGAAGTCCTACTTAGCCAGCCTCTGAAGGTTCACTTGGCATCACCCATATCCTTTCAAATAACCATAGCAGCTAGAAACTTGCTCTTTACAGAAGGGAAAGAGAGAGAGATGATCAGGGTGCTAAATTCCATTCACTGTACTTAAATGTGACATATGTTTTCAGGGCAATAGTGGAATACATCAGAATCTCTTGACACTGAACCCAGGCAGATTAATTAATGATTGGTTAACTGGTCCTGTGCTTAGGCACTCATGCTGCACTTGGGTGAGTTGGTTCATCTGGTCCGGGGTTGCTAGTGCTGGCTGCCTGGAGTCATGAAGGAACAGTCGTTCCCAGCCCTGTGTTTTGGGTGAGCGTCAGAGTGGATGGTGTCCCCCCAACGAGAGGCTGCAGAACCAGCCTCCAAGGAATGTGCCACAGCTGCTGCTGACACTGTGGCGGCGGCGGCGGCAGCAGCAGCGTGTGGGTAGGTCTTATAGGTCAGATCTGCTGCCCTTGTGGATCATGCCGCCTAAGGTGGTCACCTCACCTTGTCTCATGGGTGGGCTGGCCCTGCCTATGCCATACAGTTGTACCTTGGCTCCCAAACGTCTTGTGAGTTGAATGCTCCAGCCAGTGTGGTGTAGTGGTTAAGAGCAGTAGTCTCGTAATCTGGGGAACCAGGTTCGCGTCTCCACTCCTCCACATGCAGCTGCTGGGTGACCTTGGGCCAGTCACACTTCTCTGAAGTCTCTCAGCCCCACTCACCTCACAGAGTGTTTGTTGTGGGGGAGGAAGGGAAAGGAAAATGTTAGCCGCTTTGAGACTCCTTAAAGGGAGTGAAAGGCGGGATATCAAATCCAAACTCTTCTTCTTCTCCCGAACAATTGAAAACCAGAAGTGAGTATTCCGGTTTTTGAACTTTTTTTGGAAGTCAAATGTTCGGCGCGGCTTCTGCTATTGTTTCTGGCATGTCTGCACAATCAGGAACCAATTGGAAGCCGCGCCTTGGTTTCCAAACTTTTCGGAAGTCGAACGGACTTCCAGAATGGATTCCGTTCGACTTCCGAGGTTCTTCTTTAAAAGTTACCCAGCTGAACTTGATTTCTAGATATTTGGATATCCAATTGAACTTGGATTCTAGATATATTTCTTCCAGTTGAACTTGAATTCTGGCCATCTGTCCTCGCAAGACAGTGGGGAAAGCTCTAAAGGCTGCATCCTTAGCCCCATTTTCTGGCAACCCTTGAGGCAACATTTCCCATGGCCCACAAGTTCAGAAGGGTAACATTAGCCTCAGCAGAGCATAATTCTTGGAGGTGGATGGGAAGGGTGCACAGATGATGACTCATGCGCTGTTTGAATGTTGAACAAAGCGAAGGGGCTGGAACGAGGAGTGGGTTAAAAGCGACAAAAGGGATTATCCCTCAGATGGAAATGCTGGACTGGCCTCCAGATAAAGAGTGAAAAGTAGCCCCGGCTGGGCCAAAAGGAACAGGGCAAAGCCATTGGCCTATGCTAATCAAGGAGCTGAGGCAAATCCTTCAAGACTGGGGTACATCGAGCAAGACGAGTTGACAGGCCAGGGGGCCATTGTGTGGGGTTGTGGGTGGCTCTTTTGCAACTGAAAGTGGCCTTGTTTTGCAGCCAAGGATGATAAGCGTCTCAGGACTTTTTTCTCTCTCTCTCTCTCTCTTTTTTAGGTCGGAAAACTGGAGGTCTCTTCATCCATTAGGAGTGAGCTGATTGATGGCAGCAGATGCCGATGCGCTGGCAAGCCAGAGAAGGGCTAATTTCTCAAAACAAAGGCAAGTGGAAGTCAGGGAGCTGCTTTGAGAAGGGCTCCTGGCATGGGAAAAGAATCAAAAGGGAACTCCCTCCACACCAGTTGAGCGGCTGGGCGGAACGAGGGGACAAAGGCAGCGATGGAAATGTCTTGTTGAATAGGCCAAGGCAAGCCAGGGGTCTCAGAAAATAAATGCAAAGGCCTAAAATGAGCCACGACCTCTTCCCCCCTCCCCAAGGAAGGAAGGAAAGCAGCAAATGGCCCCAGTCAAGCAGAGCTGAACAGGTTGGGGGAAGCAGGCTAGGAAGCGAATGCATGAAAACATACGGTAATTGGAGGCATGCATGAAAGCGATTGCTCAGGCACACAAATCATCTCGATTCACCAATTATTTACAAGTTGGGAGTGGATCATGCCCTCTCACACACTTTGGATATTTTACCAATTTCACTTGAGCGCTCTGTATATTTTGGCGGGAGTGGATTTCTATGAGAGCTTATGCTACAATCAATTAATTTCTTAGGCTTCAAGGTGTTGCAAGGCTTTTGCTGCCAGAAACTAACATGGCTATATAAAGTGGGCTCAGTTTTTTAAAAAACCAAAACGGAAAGGAGGTATTGAGACTATCTGCATATTTGGCAAACTTAGGGATGCCATGTATCCAGAATTTCCCGGACATAGGCGGTATTCAGCCCTCATAAACAGTGTCTGGGCAGAAATCGGCGAAATGTCTGGCAGCCCATGTCGATTTTGACGAATTTCACAAAAATAGCTCAAAAATTCTTTTCTTTTTTTGAGATTTAACTAAAAAAAAAAGGACCACGGTTTTTACAATTTTCTGGATTTTCACTTTTAGAAATATTGCAACCCTAGACAAACTGTGAGATCTGAATGTACAGTGTTAATTCTGTCGTGCAATAGCAAGCTATCACTCTGCTTTGAAACACATTTTTAAAAGAAAAGCCTGGCTAGCTTATCAGAAACCTTTTAATTGAATAAAAGAAATGCCTGAAGTAACTGATATTATCGTTTGAAGTTTTGTTTCTTCTGTTATATTTATTCCAAGACCCATTTATCCTAAACAGAACCCAATAAGGAAGACATGTATGTAAAAAAATATATTTTTAAAATGTGATCCCATTAAGATACCGAGATGAAATTAAATTTTGTAACTTAAATAAGTCCATCATGTACTATATCATATTAAAGCCCATGAAGTTCTGAAGAGATTTGTATCATTAGTTTTGAAATATCTCAATTCTGGGCTGAGTTTTTAAGGTTTTTATATAGTCTGGCAAGGCCAAAATTGTCAATTTTTGAAATTTCAAACCCTTATAATTCAAAAACGAGATGAGATAAAAAAAATAGATTTAAACTGAGTTTTGATCATTCAGTAAGTGTACAAAATTTTAGACAATTGGATGACATGAAGTAAAAAAGTAATTAAAACTTGGATCACTTGGTGTGAGATAACCCTTGAATTTTGCCCAGAAATGCAACAATGATCAGTGATGTTTTGACACAGGTGAAATAGGTTAAAACTCATATGTCCAAGTTAGTATTCTGACTGGTGTGTTCTAAACAAACTGAAGTTTCCAAATGGTTTTTAAGGGGAGCTCCATGTTACTATAGTCTAACCTAGATATTATGAGAGCATGAATGAACTTTGTATAATATGAATACAGAATATATTGACAGCCCAAATACACCACATTTACTCGTTAGTCCCGCTGACTTCTGCATAGCTCACAAGGGAGTATAGATAAGATTGCTGTTATAGCTTGTCATTAGAGTAACACTATATATTTTGACTCAAGGGCTACCTATAAGGGAGAATCAGAGATGGGATGGGGGTTTTATAAGGAAGTTCTTAGGTGCCAAAGGCTCTTGTCATAACTCTGGGCTCTGGCCATTCTTCAGTCATATTACCCACACCCAGCATGAGTAGGAAGATGAGAATGGGCATCAAAGTGGAGAATTAGAATGGAGAAAAGATTAAGCTGTAAACCAAGAAAAACTCAAAAGTTTTAAAATTCTGAACTGAGCCAGCTGCAAGTTTTTAACAGCAGTACAAGGGTAAATATCTTTTTAGCTTATGCTGCAAAGCATTTTCTTTCTGCAAAATCCCAATTTGAAATTAAGACAGCAATTACACTCAAAGTGTTTTATTTAAATATGACATTCACAATGCATGAGAAGTGCAAAATTCAAAAGCTACAGGCAGCTTTAATTCATACAAGCTTTTGTACAGTTCCAAAAGAGATCCAGAAGAGATCCTTTGTGTGTGTGTTTTTAAAAAGGCTAGCAATTAAGCTAATATAGATAGAAGATCAACTTAAATCAAATAAATTACTTATAGTGCATAACTAAAATATTGAATGCAGTAGACTAACACAAATTATAAAGGATAATGGATGAAACCTAAGATTCTTAGTACAGAATTCTGTTTAGAATTATTAAAACCTAATTTTCTCTTAATTGAAGCTATGACATTCTGCAATAACTGAGGACTGTAGGTAGGGTAATTGCTGCTTAAATTGCTCTTAAATTTTAGCTCAATGTTTTATTTTCCTTATAAGGGGAATTTAAATTACAATAGGTGTAGATATTGACAGACATGTACTATCATTATTATTAAATTTGCTTAATTATGGAATTCCTCACTTCCCAAAGTGAAGTGCAAGCAGCTTTGTGGTTGACAAGGAACTTGCACAGCATAAGCCCCACCAAAATGAACGAGCTGTTCTCTTAATTCTTGATTCAGTAGAGCTAGCACAATGGAAATTTCCAATAGATTGGGCTCCTTGTAAGTAGTCAGGTAACCAGGTTTCAGGTGGTAGTGCTTATTTCCCAGGAACTCAAACCAAAACCATTTCATAAATATATATTCATCCAGTGTAGTCGTACCTTGGAAGCCGAACGGAAGCCGTTCCTGTTATGTACTGAAGTTCTCACCCTGGGCCAGCAGGGGGATACTGTAGATAGTTTTCACTCAGGTCCACGTCAGTTACTTTAGGCGGGAAACCCTGGGTTGTTGTTGCTACAATGTTGACAGCCGGCTGCCTATAAAAGCAGGCCGGCTGAGCTGTTTGCTGTTCAGTTCTGTTCCAGCTTACAAAATAAAGAGCTGCTTTGGAGAAATCGCTGTGTCTTCTGCCATGTCTACCCACTATTCAACAGTTCCGGAAGTCCGTTCGACTTCCAAAATGTTTGTAAAACCAACGCGCAACAGATGTTTAAGTTCCAAAGAACATTTGCAAACTGAAACACTCACCTCTGAGTTTGCGGCATTTGGGAGCCAAAAGTATGAGTGCGAAGGAGTTTGGCTTCCAAGGTATGACTGTATCTCTAACGTAAATACCATATGACTGCTTATATTGCACAAAACCTCCCCCCCCCCCCGATTGCAAAAGGACACTTTTTGGTTATAATGACCACCACTCCTCTCTCACTTTCGTATTGCCAACTGCAAATATTTGGGATTTTAACCATCCACCCTTAAGAAGTTTATATCTGACTCTTTTTTGCTGTATTTTCTGTAGAGAAATTATGTCAGCTGGGGTTTTTTTATGAACTGCTTCCATTCTGGCTCTTTTAGCTGGATTTCCCAATCCTTCTATATTTAAAGCCAGTAAAAGGTTAAAAAAGAAAAGGTAAAGGACCCCTGGATGGTTACGTCCAGCCAAAGGTGTTCATCTTGCTTCAGGCCAAGGGAGCTGAGGTTTGTCCACAGACAGCTTTCTGGGTCATGTGGCCAGCAGGACTAAACTGCTTCTGGTGCAATGGAAACACCGTAAGCAATGGGAGCTCACCCCATCGTGGGGATTCGAACCACTAACCTTCTGATCAGCAAGCCCCAGAGGCTCAGTGGTTTAGACCACAGTGCCACCCGCATTCCACTTTAAGCCAGCCACTAGATGGAGTGCTAGCTTGTGAAATACTCATAGCATCAGTTGCTGTGATGCTTTACTTTTAAATATTGTGGAAAGGTGGGATTTCTGGTTGATGTGACTTGGGTTGCTAATCCCTATGAAACTGAACAACAATAACCGCAACAGCAATTTGAACACAACAATAAACAGTTCCCTTTGAATAGGAATCTCCCCCACTCTCAGGGGAGTTTGGAAGAGTTCCCAAAGTTGCAGAGGAGACCTTAGGGGCCAGCGGAGATCCTGCTGCATTTACAAGATCTTCTACCTCCCCAGGGTTTACAATGAACATGAGAATAAGTCTGGTCGCAGAAGCGTCTGATAGGAAAACTCTGTTGAAATATTAGGCTAGATAGCGTTAAGGATAATTCACTTTTTCACTTTCATTTTGTTTCACTTGGTTTGCAGGCTGGATGGATTTTTACTTTCTCTTTTTGCAGTTCACTACGTTCCAAGAATTATCCACTGCTGCTGGATGGGCATCTGAGTCTGATTCTGCTGATTTCAGTGGAGGAGGTACTCCTAGGTTTTGGGAGCATTTGTTCTGATTGAGTTACATTTGATGTGGACAGTGATTTTCCATTATGCTGAACAATTAGTGCAATTGTTGCAGACTCTTCTCCTTTATCCCTCTGCTTCTCCTTCCTCTGAGTTACCTCTGTATTATATGTTAACCTGTAAGTAATAATAATAATAATAATTAATACCCCACCCATCTGGCTGGGTTTCCCATCAGGTCAGGGATCTGTCTTTTGTACTCATAGAATTGTAGAGTTGGAAGCGACCATGAGGGTCATCTAGTTCATTTTGTCCAGCATGGGGCTCGAACCCACAACCCTGAGATTAAGAGTCTCATGCTCTACCAGCTATCATGGTGGGAAGCCTCAGGCCCAGGAGCTAAATGCTTCTCTGTCCCTCTGGACTCTTCCCAGGCTGCCTGAGATGCAGCAGCAAATGATGTGTCCCAAAGTGTTGGAAAGGACCTCAGTTTAGTCCAACCCCACTAGTGAGGCAGGAAATCCACTGCTGCAGCATCCCTGCTAGGTGGCCTTCCAGCCTCTGCTTAAAAACCTCTAAGGAAGGTAGGAGAGTCCACTACCTTCCAAGGCAGCCTGCTCCACTCTCAAACAGGTCAGGCCACCAGGAAGTTATTCTTCCTAACGCTTAGTCAAAGTCCCCTTGATTGTAATCGGAACCCATTGCTTCCTGGTCCTCCTGCCCTCTGGAGCAACAGAAAAGAATTCCACTTCATCATCTGCATTTGACAGCCCTTCAGATAGTTGAAGATGGCTATCATATTGCCTCTTAATCATCTCCCCACCTAAACATACTGAACTCCTTTAAGCTATAGAATGCCCTGCTTTTGCAAGTGAATGCAATACTACCGTATTTTTCGCTCTATAGGACGCACTTTTCCCCCTTCAAAAATGAAGGGGAAATGTGTGTGCATCCTATGGAGTGTGCACCGACCCCTCTCGCTCTCCAGGCTTCCAAGGTAGCCGCCTGAACGCACCTTAAACGGCACCTTGTTTTAGAGCGGGAAAACAAGAGGGGGAAAATTCTCCCTCTCTCTGCGCAGTGTCTCCTACCGCTTCGCTGAAGGGGCGCTGGGCAGAGAGGGGGAGAATTTTTTTTTTCTTGTTCTCCCCCCTCTAAAACAAGGTGCGTCCTATTGTCCGGTGCGTCCTATGGTGCGAAAAATACGGTAATTTGTTTTCATGGTTTTGTATTTAACGAAACTTAACATGATATCAAACCTAGATGGAATTTGGAGACATTATATACATGTGGGAAGGGAGTTTCACGTGGTGGAAAGGAATTTATACATTATGGGATTAAAGTGGAGCAAACCCATGAGGAACTTGAAAGGTTAGGAAAAGGAGGTTAGAAAGTCAGTGTTGGGATTGTGGGCTGATGTTATAAGGCTGGATCAACAGGAGAGGCGAATGATAATGGGTGCCTCCAGACTGCCAATATTTTGCAGAAATATTGGTTTGCGCAATGAAGGTGGATTAAAGTACTCTGTTAAAAAAACACATGCCTTTTTGCAAGTAGGAAATTGACGGGGATATGCATTGAAAAGTGTGGGATGAACAATTAATGGAAAGATGTGCAAACATTCCACAAGCAAATCAGGATGAATATGCATTTGTTATTTTGTTCATTTATTAAACCTGTATCCTGCCCTTCATCCCAAAGGAGCCTGTTGCCCTATAGCTAGCTTTCAAAATTGATGTGCAAATAAATCAGAATGTAATGTTATACGTTCTAGAGGTCAGAGTCTGTGGGTGCAAGTCACCCATAAATCCTGGAATTAGTAAAAATTAGAATTAATCAAGGTTTGATTAAACTGTGCCAAGCACAGAACCCCCCTGGATTTAGCTATGCTAACAAGCCAAGCCACCAGCAGAGCTAGCTGAATGTGGGTCCCACACATTTGGCCAATACCTGTGCTATTACTGCTCATATATTGAATGTTAACAATGCATTCCACAGAAGAGGAACTCTCTGTTCTAGCACAGCAATCCAAGCACCAGACGTTCAGTTCTCTGCTCATGGCTGTTATTACAGATCAGGTTCTGCTTTCAATCCATGTACCACTTCGGTTCTTTCTCAATGCAGCAGTAAATTGCAGCCTGTCAGGCAGAGCTGCAAACTAGAAAGTTCACTTCAAATGCTGGATGAAGGGTGCCCTCTGCTGGACTGCAGGAGGGATAGCATCTCTGTATACTCAGGCACACAACCAATTAAAAGGCACTTTTAAGATTTGCCTTCACGCTGTAATTTCTGTATATACTGTATATACAGATGCAATAAATAAAAGTGACCTCCCATTTTCATCTTCATTTTCAAGGCCATCTTTAATAACTTCTCTCTCCGTCTCTCTCTCTCTCTCTCTCTCTCTCTCTTTCATAAAGGTAAAGGGACCCCTGACCGTTAGGTCCAGTCGCGGACGACTCTGGGGTTGCAGTGCTCATCTCACTTTATTGGCCATGGGAGTCAGCATACAGCTTCTGGGTCATGTGGCCAGCATGACTAAGCCACTTCTGGTGAACCAGAGCAGCGCACGGAAACACTGTTTACCTTCCCGCCCGAGCGGTACCTATTTATCTACTTGCACTTCATGCTTTCAAACTGCTAGGTTGGCAGGAGCAAGGACCAAGCAACGGGAGCCCACCGTGGGGATTCAAACCGCTGACCTTCTGATCGGCAAGCCCAAGAGGCTCTGTGGTTTAACCCACAGCGCCACCTGTGTCCCTCTCTCTTTCATAGTATAACCAAAAATAGCCTCCAAAACAAAGCAGGTGTAGCCTGACCTCGCAGAGCCACTGATTAAAACTGACAAACAGGCAGGAATGATGGTGATGCCAGGTTTTGTGTCAGGCAGAGGGGTGCTTGGAAAAGACACTCAGAATGGACCCACTCCTTTGGTGAGTCTGCCATGGCTGCCAGCTGCTCCTGCTCCTCTGCCCTCCTAGCTGCTGCCACCTGCTTGCTTGCCAGACAGATCCAATGTGCAAGCAGGGGGCGGCAACCACATCTCTTAACCTTCTCACCACTGTTGTTGTTTGCCTGTTGGAAAAGGAGGCAGGTGCAGAAGCAGCATGCAATGGGGAAGAGAAGAAGTAGGTGTTCCAGGGTGCTCCTGCCAGGGGCCTTCCTGCTAATGTTGACTGCTAATGCTGGCCCTGGTTCTCAGATACACATAAGCCATTGTGTGTGCACCTCCCAGTTGCCAGATAAAACAGGAAAGCAAGAGCCAGCCAGACCTCACCGATGGAGAAAGAGGCTCTGACAGTCACTCTTCCTCTTTCTCACCACTTCTGTAGTTTGTTTGCTTACTCCCCCCCCCCCGCCTTGGCCAGAGAGCAAGAGGCAGGTGAACAAGCAGGTTAGGAACCTAGAAAGCTGCCTTTTACTGAGTCAGGCCCACTGGTCTATCCAGCTCAGCATTGTCTGCACTGACTGGCAGTGGCTCTCCAGGGTTTCAGAAAGGGAGGAGATGTTGGGGAATGAACAAGGGATATTCTGCATGCATGGGTGTAGCCAGAATTTATGTTGGGGATGGAGGCTTCATGTTAGGGGGGCAGAATCTCAGTTAAGTATGTTTATTGATTTACTTGATTTAGAGGGACAGTTGCCCCTCTGCCACCCCCCATGGCTACGCCCATGTCTGCATGCAAGACACAGCTGCTGTACCCCTGAGCCCCATTACGAAGGGGAAGAGCAAGGCCAGGGAGTGGGGCTCCTGGGCAAGCACCTGGCCAGGTCAGCCCTTGATGCAAGCCCTGAAAGTGAGCATAGAATCATAGAACTGTAGAGTTGGAAGGGAAGTTCTTCCTGATGTTTAGTCAGACTCTCTTTTCTTGTAACTTGAAGCCATTGGTTCAAGTCCTACCCACCGGAGCAGGAGTAAAGAAGCTTGCTCCATCTCCCATGTGACAGCCCTTGAGATATTTAAAGATAACTATCGTATCTCCTCTCTTTCCCAGGCTAAACATACACAGCTCCTCAGTGCCATAGCATGGGTTGCCAGCACCCGGGGCCACACAGAGAGGGGTGGAAGGGAGGAAAATGGACAGAGTACACATGCACATTCAATGGTTTAATGGTGTCTGCATCACCCAAACTGCAGCTGCAGAGATAAGAAAAGAAGAGTTGATCATGGTCTGGGGAGGTTACTTTCTGGTCTGCATGGAGAAGCTGTTTTCAATGGAGCCCATTAACAGAAGTGCACAGCTGCACTGAGGCAGCACCAGGTGTTGAAATTTTGCACCCCAAACAATTTTGCACCTGGGGCAACTGCCCCTGTGCCTACTCCCACACCATGCCACTGCAGCTCCTTCAACCATTCCTCATAAGGCTTATTTTCCAGATCCTTTATCTTCTTGTTCGCCCTCCTCTGCACACATTCCAGCTTGTCAATATCCTTTCTAAATTGTGGGGCCCAGAACTGGACACAGTGCTCCAGTTCAGTAGTGGAGCATCTACTTTGCATGCAAAACGTCTCAGATTCAATCCCTGATATCTCCTGGTGGGGCTCTGCAAACTGGTGTGATAACAATTACTGTTCTTATCAGCCCTCTGAAGTCAGGTTGCTCAGCTGCTGTTGCAAAGCAGACTGACAAGCACAGCTTTATTTTCCGCTGCTAGGATTTCCAAGCAATGAGCAACTGATAACTCCAGGGCAGATCATCCCAAAAGGAAATACCAGGCTGTGGAACAACAAATGTCCAAAGAACAATCATGACTACAAGTGAGACTCCATGTGAGGCAAACTGATAAAGGTTACGAGTGTTTAGCTTCCAAAAGAGACTCTGAAAAGCAGATCTGATAGAAAGCAAATGTGTACAGTAGTCACTGACAGAGAAAGCTTCTATATACTGCATTGCACAGAATCGGAGGGTGCCAGATGAAATTTAAAAGCAATCACTTGAAAGCAAAACAGTAAAATGAAACAGAAGGCCCCTTTCAATCAAGATTTGGAGCAATAAAATAAAACAGAAAGCCCTTTTCAGTTTGGTGAAATCTCACTTGTTGCAAGGTACTGATTGATGACAACAGCCTAGGAACTGACAAATAAGGCATGGATGATTCAAGACTTGGTCCTAGGTTTCTTGGCTTAATGTTTATGCTTTAAACTGGAGCAGGGAACCGTTATCAAGCCAAGGGCTGCATGGTAGACTACATTCCAGCCACACGAAAGTCAGGGGTTTACATATATCCCCATCTCTTCGTTTTCCATCCAGGCAAGCCAGAGGCATTCTCACAAGTTCAGCCAGGCAAAAGCACTGGAGGAAAGCACAGAGCAGGGCTTTCTGGGGTGTGTTATCGGGAGAAGGTTTAGTCTGGGAAGAGTCTCAAGGGCCAAACAGAGAGTCGGAGGGCAGTACAGTGGTGCCTCGCAAGACGAAAAGAATCCGTTCCGCGAGTCTCTTCGTCTTGCGTTTTTTCCGTCTTGCGAAGCAAGCCCATTAGCGGCTTAGCGGATTAGTGCTATTAGCGCTATTAGCGGCTATTAAAGGCTTAAGGGATTAGCGGATTAGCTGCTAAAAGGCTATTAGCGGCTTAGCGGGCTTAGCGATCAGCTGTTAAGCGGCTTAGCGATCAGCTGTTAAGCGGCTTAGCGACCAGCTGTTAAGCGGCTTAGCGATCAGCTGTTAAGCGGCTTAGCGGCTTGGGAAAAGGGGGGGAGGGGGGGAAACCCGCAGGAACTCGCAAGACATTTTCGTCTAGCAAAGCAAGCCCATAGCAAATTTGTTTTGCGAAGCACCTCCAAAACGGAAAACCCTTTTGTCTAGCGGGTTTTCCGTCTTGCGAGGCATTTGTCTTGCGGGGCACGACTGTACTTAGTCCCCGAGCCTGATGTTCCCCACCCCTGCCCTAAGTAAGCTCAGAGAGCAAGGAACAGGGGAACACCTCTGCCTGACACTCAGGAAAACTGCATCCAGTCCGGCTGCACCTCTGCAGGTGCAATCGCAAAGTGAGACTACAGAGTCCCATTCAATGTGAAACATAGGGTGGATGGGTGGGTGCCTGGTACAATCCAATACTGCTTTTAAGAGGCAGTGTAGTATTGTGGGCAGATTTGGACTCTAGAGACCTGGGTTCAAATCCTTGCCCAGTGGCTCTGGACCAGTCACTGCTACTTAACCATCAGTGTCTGCCCAGCACATGGGAAAGCTATAGATTAGTTTGCGCCAGGAGGGGGTCGTCATACCCAGAGCCCTCTGTATGTGGCCCTCAAGGAAGTCCCCAGGCCTGACCTCTCACTGTCCCTGCTCTCAGCCCTCCTGGAATGCTGTGACTTATCTTTGAACTGGAATAATCTCTTGTGCTTGCCTGGATGGAGAGTTATTTGCATCAAAACCTCTGACCTTTGTGTGCCTGTAATGTAGCCAAGTGTACAAAGATGAAAGTCGCTTCTGCTGCCCCACTTTTGCCCTTGGCCACACCCAGATATACAGATATCTCTCCTCTGTTTTACATGGACCATTGTGGTGACTTTGGGTATTGGTAATGGTAACCATCTAAATCAGTTACCTCTGCAACAGACAGAAAGCCGCAATTGAATACGTGGCTCTAACTTTTAGTGCTAGCCTGGACTTTGATGATAAGAGTGTCTAATCTCTCTCTGTTTTCTGCCCAGTTTCTTCCAGTTTGTTTCTGGTTGCTGGGAGGTGCTGCAATAGCATGTGCACCTGCTCTTCTAAGTTTTTCTCCTCTTTGGAACTGTCTCCTTCTACACACTTGCAGGAGAGCAGATCAGCTTTGGGAATGTCTTTCCCAGACTTGTATGTTGCTTTTAAATTGTACTGTTGTGCTTTTAGGATCATCTGCTTGGTGGAGCCAGAGGTCAGAGGTTTATTTAGTATTCTTTCGAGGGTGTTGTGATTGGATTCTACAATTACAAAGCACCTATAAATGTACAGATCCCACTTCTGACACCATGTGTTGTCTTCAGCTATTTACGTAAAAATTCACTACCAGGTAAGTTAATGGCTAACAAACTTTATCTCTGTTCAGGTCAGGGGGTTGCATAGAGTAATAACAGATTCCTCCAGCCAGACCATGATGCACACTTACCTCTTGCCCTGTACTTTCTAGGCATAGGTCTGCACTTTTAAGGGCCCTGTCCAAGCACTCCCCTCCCTGCTTTCCCCAGGAAAACCCTCTCTTTAATGCTGAATTGGAACACACAGTAATTCAGGTTTTCAATGGATTGCCATTTGCTCCGATTCAGCAGTAAAGAGTGGGTTTCCATGGGGCATATGCCAGGGCAAAAATAAAAGGCAGAAGCAGAGTATGATGTTTGATGTCTGTTTCAATCTATGGGAGAAACAAGACCATCTGGGAGTGCTAATGCTGCAAAGCCCTCCATTGTAGACTCAGGTTGCATATATGTGTGAATAAACTACAGATACTAAAGACACTGCAGTCTCTGTTATACCTCATTTACAAAAGGAAACACAAACCCTGTATAAGTACCTGGAATCTGCACCACTCGGTGATTGGGTTGGCATGCAACAATATGTTTCCTTTCCCCCTGGAATAGTCCTCATAATACAACTGTAAAGGCAACAGGAAAACCGAGCCATCTAAAGCTAACTCAGAACAACAGCACAGTAATTAAAATTAGTACGCTCTGAAAACCTAGAAAGCTTGGCAAAAACCTGCTTGTCACTTAAAGCCAGGTCCAATATACCTCTCTAGGGAAGGATTTCTACAATGTTGGATTCACCACAGAAATCACTTTGTTAGATGAAAATCAGGTGGTGTTGTGATCTGGTGAACCTGAATCTCCATCTGATCTTTATCTAGGGGTCAGCTCCTACTTTGGAACTTGGGCGGCAGTCTTGAAGACCTCCTGATCCCCTTGAGAGTCCAATGATTTCTAAACCATCAATTCATACACAACCTATTTGAAAAGCAAGACACTAGATGTCAGCAATTCCATATCCTTGGCATGTATGCACACACACACACACACACACACAACCAGGAATCCACTGTGTCCTGTTCCCTCCTAGCAACAAATCCCTTCCCCCCATTTCTGAAGGCAAAGAATCCGAGAAATAAAGCAGCCGTCTCTACAAAGCAATGTATGAGCTCCAGGCCAGCATTACGCCTGTTTGTTTCCAGTTTCCACATGCCTGGTGTGTGACTGCCGATGTTACCATCTATGGTAAAAAAAAAGACGAGGGCAGGAAATGGTGGTGAAAACAGCCAACCTCACTGCGGTGTCCCCTCCTTCCCTTCTCAACATGTCCCAGAGCATCATGGCTTTTATGGGCAAGGCTCCCTTGCAAACAAACAGGCTTATTTTTATTTCATTTGTAAGCTGTTCTTGCCTCCTGAGGCTGGTAGTTTAGGACTGAAAGGAATAGCTGGGAATGCAGCCAATGTTCAGAATGAGGAAGGAATGCGGATGTCACGAATGGAATAAAATGCTCTAAATTGGGGTTTTCAGAACTTGTTTGGGAAACATGGTACAGGCGCCTTTCTTCTGCCTGATAGGATTGGAATCCATTACTCCGTCCTTTAGTGGACTCTGTAAGAATCTGAATCCAGATCTACTCAAAGCCTCTGGGTCAAATCCACTACCTGCAAACTTTCCCCTTCTCTCTAGAATGCTAATCTAGGGTGAGGAGGGAAACAAAAGTTGTGAGATGAAGGTGAGTGGTGGGAGCTTCAGAGCTGACAAAAGAAAGCACACCTTCACACAACACACAGCTAGATTCTGATATTTACTACGACAAGATGTGGAAATGACCACAACAGCTTTGAAAAGTGATTAGACAAATTCACAGAGGGGGGGGGAACCATCAATGGCTATTAGTCACGATGGCTCCATGATCTGAGCCAGCATGTCTCTGAATTCCAGTTGCTGCGGAATAGCAGTGGGAGAGGGCCTTTGTCCTCATGTCCTACTTTTGGGTTTTCTAGAGGAATCCAATTGACCACTGTGGTAGTGGGATGCTCAAGAAGATAGGGCTTTGGTTTGATCCAAGATGCTATATCTTTGGGAGTGTCTCCTCCAGGAACAGAACTTGCTGCAATGACTTCATGGGGTGAGAGTTGTAGCACAGGTGGTCCATGTTCACTTTGATGAGGAAAGCAGCCCTTCAAAGACTATTTTTGCTGACCAAGGATTTATGGGATTGGTGGTGTCTGTTTATGTAAACCCCACCCTCTTACTTTCAGACATGGAGGTGGTGGCACGACAAGGGCTAGCAGTGATTCTCTCTGTCCTGTTCCTGCCCACCCACCTCTCACCATGAGACTTCTAGTGTCCCGTCAGGGCTACACTAAGCAATCAATAGCTAGAGCCCATCCCTGAAGTATTCAGCCTTATGGATGGCATAGGCTAAGTGGGGATGAAAGAAGAAAGGGAGGCATTTCCCAGAAGAGAAGTAAACCTCAATCTGCTACCAGATTCTACAGTCTTACACAGATTTGATGTCAATGGGACCTGAGTGAGTCTACTGAATAAACCTATTTAGAGGATCAGGTTCTTAACCGATAAAGTGTGTTTTATATTGCTTATCCTCACGATAATCCTGAGAGGATTTTTTTTTAAAAAAAATGATAAAATAGATTCTGAAAAAGGGACGCGGGTGGCGCTGTGGGTTAAAGCCTCAGTGCCTAGGGCTTGCCGATCGAAAGGTCGGCGGTTCGAATCCCCGCGGCGGGGTGCGCTCCCGTCGTTCGGTCCCAGCGCCTGCCAACCTAGCAGTTCGAAAGCACCCCTGGGTGCAAGTAGATAAATAGGGACCGCTTACTAGCGAGAAGGTAAACGGCGTTTCCGTGTGCGGCTCTGGCTCACCAGAGCAGCGATGTCACGCTGGCCACGTGACCCGGAAGTGTCTTTGGACAGCGCTGGCCCTTGGCCTCTTTGAGTGAGATGGCCGCACAACCCTAGAGTCTGTCAAGACTGGCCCGTACGGGCAGGGGTACCTTTACCTTTACCTTTTTAGATTCTGAAAGAGGATGTCTTACCAGAGTTCCCCAAGGAATTAAGTATTTTTGCTTTTAACTTTTGCTTCAGATGTTTCAGCATTTTTAAAGCATGATTTTTATTATCGTTTGCATCAGTTTTATTTCACACCCCAATCCTGCAAAACACACACAGATTGCCAGCGCGTGCCTGGCTGGCAGAAATCCAACAGGTAAAGCTCTTTCCGTCTCTGAGTCAGAGAAGGCTGCGCCACCTAAATTTCTGCCTACCCTGCTATGCCTACTCCTCCCTTCACCCCTCCCTTACTTACTGTCTATCACAATTTCAAACCCCGCCCCTTCCCTCGCGGGAACCTCCCTATCCAGAAAGCCACGCCCCATGTCTTGTCCCGCTCCTTTTCGTTCACCCCGCCTTGTCCAATCGCCAGCCTCCCTCCCGAACGACCCGAACGAGAGAGGCGTGGCTGCTCTTCTCCCCGCCTCCTCCCGCTCCCGCCTCCTCCTTCACTCTGGCCGTCTCTCGCGCCTTCTTCTAGTTGCAGACAAGCCCTCGCGAGCGTATTTCCGGTAAGGCCGGAAGTGGTGCGGGTAGGGTTACTGGGCGTCTCCAGGCGGAAGTGGAGCAGCCGGGAAGAGGCGAGCTGGGCAGAGGTGAGTGGGTGGGAGAGCGAGAGAGACACACCCTGCGTGGCTGAGCGAGGTAAGGCAGCGGCGGCTGAGGCTCCCGAGGGTCGCCTGTACTTGACTGAGGTGTTTGGGGAGGAGGATAAGGAGGGGACTGGGGTTGAGTGGTCAGTATCATGCACGTCTGAAAGGGTTGGGGGGGGGGAGGCTGAAGCAACGAGTGTCTGAGGTGCTACTTCGGGGACAGGAAGGAGGGCGGAGAGTGTTTGCATGGATGGAGTCAAGAATAATCCCAGTTATTGCGCTAATTTTCTGGGGAAGGGGGAAGGGACGCTTTTCTGCCACATGCTTGACAGTGCAGTTTATCCTCGCGAGGAACGACGCTGGGATTCGGGTCGCTGTCATCTCTGGTATTTGCCTATTGTAAGGGGGGATTTTGAACATGTTGTTAAGTTGCATTGCAGTCATGTGTGTGTTTACTCCGGAGAAAGTTGCGTTGGGTGGAGAGGGCTTAACGCTCGGGAGCGCATGGGAATTACAGCCTTAGGAACTGCTGTGTCAAGTGGCTAAGGTGACAAGCCAAGCTGTTAAGTTGTTCAGGACTATTATTTGGCTCTGTGTAGCTGGAGGTCTGGTCACCCTTGTAAGGTTTGGGGGGGGGGGTTAAAGTTATTTAAATGTTTCACCAGGAGTTATTTTCTAGTATGCATTGTGCATTCTGATTTGCCTTTAGAACTTTAGCAAGCCACAGTCAATTATGACAAATTGGCTAGCGAAGTGTTTCTGTGTGTGTGCGCGCTAGGTTGAGTAGGGATGCTCAATTTCAACACATCCTGTTTGATTTTGGCGGGCTGAACCCTTGGCAGTGAGGAGGGTGATGGCCTACCAGAGACCCTTCTCTGTAATGAAACTGCAACTTCCTCTCTATAGAAGTGTGTCATACACTACCTATTTACAGCTGTAGGCCGTTATTGAGGGCATATCTCTTTTCTGCCTTTGGCAGTTGAATTTTTATTGTTAGTGTTCCCCTATCTGTAGTCTGGCTTGCCATATTCAACTAAATTGTTGCACTAGTGGAAGGTAGTACAGCGGTTCCTTCTAGTGCAACAGGGCTCCCCTGATTTCTACTCTGTGTTTTTTTTAATAGAATAATAGAATTGTAGAGTTAGAAGGAACCACAAGGGTCATTTAGTCCAACCCCTTGCAGTGCAGGGATTTTTTGCCTAATGTGGAACTCTAACCCACCCTTTCACCCTCTTCATATCTGCAGAGGAGGGTTGGGAGAAAAGAGACAGCCTCCTTAGCACTATGTTGAACACAACCCATTGTATCTGGTATCTTGTGTTGTATAGTATAGTATTTAAGGGCAGGTTTGTTTTATTTGTTTTATTGTATTGTGTTATCTTTTTAGACGTAACCCACCCTTGGACCTTACAGTGAAGAGTGTGCAATATTAATCATTAATAGTATGCTTTAGTGTGTGTAATTCTGAAAAGAGAGAAGTCTATATACTGTCTGAAAAGCACCTTCTGATGGAAAGAGTATAGCTGGAATTCAGGTTAGGAGCCCATATACCATATAGGAGCCCATGGTGGGAAGGTTTGTAACTGTATTGGAGATTAAAAGGAGTCATAAAATGGTTTGCTGTGCCGGATCCTGAAAGAAGGAAGCAGATTTATAGCAGGAATTAATTTATACTACATAACCAACTGCCAACCAGTTGTGGATAGGCTACAGTAGACATAAATTATTTAGGTCTACTGTAGCCTATCCACAACTGGTTGGCAGTTGGTTATGTAGTATAAATTAATCAGTTGCACCTTCACAATGTAGTTTCCATGGTATGCTGAAGGTGTGCCTATTTGCCCTGGTCTTTGATGCCTGAGATAAAATAATTTTGAACCTGCCCTATTCTCCTCGTAGTCATGGGCTTTAACTTTTTAACACCTGTTTTTAAAATGTTATAACCTAATCTAAAAAAACAATGCAGGTATAAATGTGTCTGGCTGGCTGTAGGCTCTGGACAAACACAAATAAGTGCTAATTCTCACAAAACATATTTAACTTACGGAATTCATGATGGGGTGGTGGCCACTAGCTTAGATATTTGGGACTGGTTGGCTCAGAAATAGTGTGCTTGGATATCAGAAACTGGGGATAAAGAGGAGGAGATATCTCCATACACTGCTTTTGAACTGCCCAGAGGCATGTGGTTTGATGAAACAAAATGATGGATTAGCCGACCCTTGGTCTAATTCAGCAGGGCAGCTATGCTAAATGTAATTGCTATTGAATTGCCTCCCCCTCCCTTTGGGGCAGGGGCTACATGCCAGCAGATGCATATTTAGTGTCCTCAATCCAAGCTTCAGAAGAGCTGTGACATTGTAAAATAGAAGCCTTTGCCCTGTGGTCTAAGGAAGCTGCAGACTTTTGCCCATTTCTCTGCAGCACGCTGGCACTAGAGACACTTTGCTTCCCAACTGCTGTGTTTCCCAGTTAGTCAGGAACTCTTGGCCAAGGATCCTCCTCCACTGAGTCATCAGTTGCGTGAGATGCATGCTTCCAAGGGTAAGCACAAATGTGAGAGTGAGAGAGGAGGAAGCTAGTACTGTTTGTTTCTGGTTCTTAACTAGACATAACAGAGCAAAGTGAAAACCAGTCACATAGATGTATGAGAAGAAATAATGATTCCCAGGTGCACTTATCTACCAAACTTTGTTTAATATAAAGAGATTTACTTACAGATGTCCTCCATTAAGGCAGGACAAAGACCCAGATTGCTTTATGACAACTTCCTGGATTAATATTTGATAGCAGCCTATAATTCGTTCAGTGAAATGCTCTTGTAATGTGTTGGAATGGAAGGTTTTGCTGTTGGTGGATTTGGGCTCTCTCTTCAAAGGAGTTGTTTAGAGGAGTGTGAATTGAACTTTGGATTGGAAAAGCCTGGGTTTAGTTGTCCTGCTGCATAATGAGAGAGACTGAGGGTTTGCTTAATCCTCTTCTTCGGCTTAAGTACAAAAGATGGTGGCCGGACCGTGGGCCTTTCCTGTAGTGGCACCATCTCATTGGCGCTCCCTTCTCAGACAGGTGCATCTGCACAATGCTTTCCTAAACTGTAAGAAACATCAGACTTTCTAGAGTAACAGAAATGTTTCATATCGAAACTTGCTTGCAAAATTCTCTTGACTGGTCTTGTAACCTGTATGTAAAAAATTGTGTTTAATCTTTCAGGCACATCAAGAGCTTATAATTATATACACTGATTTTGCATGATAGAAATGTAAAAATAAGCATGAAGCTCACTGGATGATCCTGCGCTCATTATTATGTCTCAGACTGGCGTACTTTGCAGGGTTGTTGGAATAAAATGAGAGAGACTTCTGTATGCTGTGCTGACTTCTTTGGAGAAGGGATGCAGTACAAGTGTGGTAAAAAAAAAAATACCAGTATTGGTGACTCATTTGTGCATCTCTGGTAAAATTCTGTGAGCTCAGTTTGCTAGGAACTTTTCCTGCCAACGCCTCCTTGAAATTTGGCCATTTTCTTGCTGCTCCTTATACAGTCAAACCTTGGTTCCCGAAAGGCTTCGTTTTGGAACGTTTCAGCTCCCGGACGCCAAAAACCCAGAAGTAAATGCTCCAGTTTTTGAAAGTTTTTCGGAAGCCAAACATCCGGCGCAGCTTCCACTTGAGTTCAGGAAGCTGTTGCAGCCAGTCGGAAGCCATGCCTCGGTTGTCGAACGTTTCGAAAGCTAAATGGGCTTCCGGGACAGATTATGTTCGACAACTGAGGTTTGACTGTAGCTTTCTCCTACAAAAGGGTACATCCCACCATCTTGCTCTTCAAATCTGTAAGACCCTTCTTTTTCCCTGGACCCTTGACTCTCTCAAGGGTTTTTAGTGATTTTGTCTACAAAGGATTAGGAATGAATGACTGTGTGAATATTGACTTTTACTTAACTGCCTGAGTGACAGATATCTACATGAATAACTATAGTATGTTGTCTTTAGAAAGAAATGGCCAACACACTTATCCCCAACTGAAACTTAAGGCTAAGTATTTGCAGCTGGAACAAAGTCTGTGCCTTCAAAACCATACATGCTCAGATCATCCCACATTCCGGGAACCTCTCTTTCTCTCCCATTGCAAACTTTTCGACTGCAGACTACTTGGGGCAGAGAAGTTTCTTACTTTGTAAATAAACATTGCTCTGTATAGCACCATATATACCCATGAAGGTAAATAAATGAGATTTGCTCATGCGAATGTCAGGTCAACAGGGTTTGCTCTGGGGAAGTTTAGATGCATTCTGATGTGAAATGTGTTCAGTGGGCATTTCAAGCTTCCTGCAAGTATCGGCTAGCATGACTCTGAATCCTGCTGCCAGCTCTAGTAAACATATGGCTTTGGCACAAATGGGAAAAGAGTACTCAAGTTAGGTGCATTAATGCAATTCAGGGGTGGTGCCCTCTTTCTGCACGTTGGCTTCGTGTTACACTCCTTTTGTTTCTCCACTGTTGCTGCTCACTGCCTATCACAGTGCAATAAAATGTGGTTTAGTTTCTCTTTCTGGAACAAAGCATGTCTGGTGGTTTTTGCTTATGCGGTTGATAACGGAAGCAAGGCAAGCTGTAGGCTTGGGCAAGGTGTGTGAGGCCCCATGTCAAGAATTTATACTTGGGAGAAGAGGAGTGTAGTCGTTGCATTTGTGTTTTGGAATGATAATGAATTCTCATCTGATCTTAAGATGTGGAATCCTAGTGAACATCTTTTGCATGCATCAATTACATACTTGAGAAATTAAGCAATGCAGCTTGGAAGATTTTAAAGTGTGTCTTCTTAAAAACTGTTTTGTGAAAGAAACCCATGTAGCGGAAAAACATAAAAGAGTATTAATAAATAAAAGATTGGGGCTTGAGTTTATTACATCAAGTAAAGAAAAAAAGAGAGGGGTGGTAATCTATGTAAAACCTCAGCTGGAGCCAAAACTGCTTTACAATGATGAAAAAGGTCGAACGGTGATTATAGAGGTTAATATCAATAATGAAAAAGTGATAGTTATTGGAATTTATGCACCAAATGAAAGAAAATCTGAATTCTATCAATTCCTGGAAGAAAAAGTCATAGAATATTTAGGGGAAAAAATTGTATTATTAGGAGATTTTAATGGAGTAGTCAATCCAAGCATGGACAGAACAATAAAGAAGAAAGAAAAGAGGCAGATCAAACTCCCAACTACATTTTTCCAATTAATAGAACTCCTGAATTTGTTTGACGCTTGGAGGTTTAAAAATCCAACAGAGAAAGAATTCACACATTACTCAGAGCCACATAAATCGGCGGGACGAATCGATGCGATCTGGACAACAAAGGATTTATTAAATAATATTACAAAAGCAGAAATTCATCCAAGGACAATTTCAGATCACAGCGCGGTCTGGGTTAACTTTAAAGGAAAAGAAGAAAAGGTTAAGAGGTGGCAACTTAATGAGAGTATGCTAAACGATGAAAAAACTGTGCAAAAGGCCAAGCAAATCTTAGAAGAATATTTTAAGTTCAACTTAAATCAAGGAGTAGATCTAGAGACAGTTTGGGATGCGGGTAAAGCCGTCATAAGAGGCTTCTTTATCCAACAAAACGCATTCCAAAGGAAAATAAAGGAGGAGAAAAAAATGGAGATATGGGAGGAAATTAGAAAAAAGGAAAGGATCCTTTTCCAAAAACCAGATGATGAACTAATTAAGCAAAGTATAAAAGTTTTACAGACGCAATTCTCCATGATAATAAATGAAGAAATAGAATGGAAGATAAAATGGTTGAGACATAGAAATTTTGAGTTTGCAAATAAACCTGGCAAACTTTTGGCCTGGCAATTAAAGAAGAAAAAGGAAGATAGAATTATCAATAAAATTAAAATTGAAGATAAATGGATTCAAGAACCGAAGGAAATTAGTAAAAACTTTGCTGGTTTTTTCGGAAAACTATATAAAGAAGGTCCAGAGACTCTAGAAAAAATAATTGATTATCTGGGCAAAAATAAACTACCAATAATACCTAAGGAAAAAACTGAAATCTTGAACTCACCAATAACAGCTATGGAGGTGCAACAAGCTATACAGAGATCCAAATTAGGAAAGACACCGGGCCCAGATGGTCTCCCAGCTAATTACTATAAAAAGTTAGAACAAGTATTATTTCTTCCCATGAAAGACCTAATGAATAATATTCTGGTAAATGGAAAGCTACCGAAAACCTGGAAGGATAGCTTTATTACGCTTATTCACAAACAGGGAACAGATGCCTCAAATATGGCCAATTACAGACCCATCGCACTGTTAAATAACGATTACAAGATATTTGCAGACATTCTTGCAAATAGATTAAAAATGGTGCTGAAAGAGATAATCCATAAAGATCAAACTGGATTTCTTCCCGGACGATTTATGCAATCCAACATTAGATGTGTGATTAATGTATTAGAATATTTGGATATTAAAATTGACAAATCAGCAGCTATTATGTTGGTGGACGCTGAAAAAGCTTTTGATAATGTTTCCTGGAAGTTTATGAAAAAATTAATGGAAGAAATCGGACTGGGAGAAAATATTTGTAAAGGAATAAATGCCATCTATACAGAACAATATGCAAAACTGATCATCAACGGAAGAATTACTGAGGAGTGCAAAATAAACAAGGGAACTAGACAGGGCTGCCCACTGTCACCACTGATATTTATCTTGGTGATGGAAGTCTTGAACAACCAGATAAGAAAGGATCAGCTTGTGAAAGGCATCACTCTGGGAAACAAAACATATAAAATTAAAGCTTTTGCGGACGATTTACTCGTTATGACTGAAAACCCTAAAGAAAGTCTGAAAAGAGTGCTAGAATTGATTAAAGAATTCGGAGAAGTGGCAGGCTTTAAGCTGAATATAACAAAAACAAAAATGCTTGTTAAAAATGTAACCACAGAAGAAAAGGACGATTTAGTAAAAACATTGGGCCTGAAAATCTCCTCAAAAGCGAAATACCTGGGTATTTGGATCACCCCCAAGAACATAAATTTATTCCAGGATAATTACACCAAAACTTGGTTAGAGATTAGAAAAAATTTGGTAACCTGGAGTAAACTAAAATTAACATTTCTGGGTAGGATTTCCATTATAAAGATGAATGTGCTTCCAAAATTAATCTTTTTATTTCAAATGATTCCAATACTGGGCGAAGCAGGTTGTCTCAAGATATGGCAAAGAGAAATTTCCAAATTCCTGTGGGAAGGGAAGAAACCTAGGATTAAACACCTGATCTTAATAGACATAAAAGAGAGAGGAGGCTTTTCCCTACCCGACCTAAAACTTTACTACGAGGCAGCCTGTTTCACCTGGATAAAAGATTGGTGCACGTTGCAGGATTCGGACCTCTTGGACCTGGAAGGTTTTGACAACCGCTGGGGATGGCACGCCTACCTAATATATGGAAAAGCGAAAATTCATAAAAACTTTACCAACCATATAATAAGAAAATCACTCTTTGCTGTATGGGAAAAATATAAAGACCTGATGGAGCCTAAAATCCCGTGGTGGACTTCTCCAGTAGAAGCCATAGCAGTAAAACGGAAAAATACTCAGGAAAGCTGGCCAACATATAAAATACTTCTAAAAAATGAAGATAACCAAATAAAATTAAAAAACTTTGAGGAAATAAGAGACCACATTTCAGACTGGTTCCAATACCATCAGTTATTTGAAAAATTTAAATCTGACAAACAAAAGGGGTTCTCAACAGAAATTTCCCGATTTGAATCTGATCTTGTAAATTCTAAAAGAAAAACCCTTTCCAAAACTTACCAACTCCTCCTTGACTGGACGGTCAAGGAGGAGGAGGAAACAGTGGCAATGGTGAGGTGGTCCCAGGATTTTGGCCACTCAATAACCATGGCCCAATGGGAAAATTTATGGAAGATCAATTGGAAATTCACAAATTGTTACACGATTAGAGAGAACTTTCAAAAAATGCAACATCGATGGTATCTAACACCCTGGAAGCTTTCAAAAATGTATAAAAATGTATCAAGTAATTGTTGGAGATGCGGAGACTCAGGAACATTCTTCCATATGTGGTGGATATGTAGGAAAATACAGGCATTCTGGGAGAGTATACATGCAGAGCTGCAAAAAATGCTAAAGATCTCTTTCAATAAAAAACCAGAGGCCTACCTCCTAGGAATAACAGATTTGGATATTCCACAAAAGAGGAAGGGTATCTTTTTATATGCCACGGCGGCAGCAAGAGTTTTGATCGCAGCAAAATGGAAGAGTAATGAAATCCCCTCTATTCAAGATTGGATCCAAAAGCTGACAGAATATGCTGAATTAGATGGTTTATCAGAAAAAATAAAGAATAAATCAAAACAGGAATTTGTTTCTAAATGGGAGGTTTTCAAAGAATATTTGAAAAATAAATATAGTAGTTTAAATTCTGTTGCAGCATTCGAGGAACTTCAGTAATAGTAGTAAGGTAGATATAAGAAATTAGATTTAATGAGAATAAGTTTAATTATAAGAAAAAATGTGTATGGGCAATAAGTAATATGAATTTGAAGTATGGAATGGACGGGAGGTCGGGTCTTTAGTGTTAAGACCAATAGATGTTTTATTGTCTGCTAGGAGTATTGTGTGTCTATGGTTGTTTTTGTGATTAGTGTATGGTTTGGTATTCGTGTTCGGTGTTTGTTTGTTTGTCTTTCTTGTTGTATAAATAAAAAACTTTAAAAAAAAAAAAACTGTTTTGTGACAGAAAAACCAAATCCAGTTGGCTTTATTCTCCACTACCCCACCTCCCGCTGAACATACTAAAGTTCTTGAAGGCAACATTACTATACCAGTTTGAGCTACAGCACTTGTTGCAACAAAAACCTTCAAAGGCCGAAGCCCCTCCAGGGGTCCTTTACCTTTTACATACATACATACATAATTTTATTTGTATGCCATCGTTCCATAGTTCAAACCATGCTCAAGGTGGCATACAAAATGAAAAAATGCCTAATTACAACATAACAAAAGAATTCACAAACATTAAATAAAACAACGCGTGCACCCCAGGCAACAAAGCCCTCTAAACCATACCCCAGCCTCAGAATATACTTGTTTTTCGGGTACTTTTAGTGAATCAGGAGTAGTTGAGGGGCTTTTTAGTATTTGAGTAACACTTGTGTAAGAGCTCCTTGGCAGTAGATGTAGGGGTTGAAATAATTAACTCTGTTACAGTGAAGAGACATGTTATGGTAGAATAAAACCAGATATGAATGATGTGTTGAACTGCTTGATCCATATGCAGTCATGTTATTTAATGTGGCTTGTTTTCTGTTAGCAGTGGGTCTCAATATCTAAAGTTTCAGTAATTAAGGGCTAGCCACAAATTTGGGCATGAAACCATGCTTTGAAGTAAAAACAGCAATCCTTTGGCAGTTTAGAGGTTAACAACTATATGACATGCTTTGAAGTGTGTTTGCAAACCATAGTTTGCATTGGCTAATCATTGTTGCTTGTCCGCTGACAAAACCACAGCTTAGGTATTTTCCATGGCTTTCTGTTTGCTGGTCTCACTGGACTTCCTGTAGATGCCCTTGGAAGACATGGTTTCATTTTGCACCCTTGGAATTTTAGCCATGGTTTGTTTCCTTAATGCTGACTTGCAGTATCCATGCTTTTTCTAAATTTCATGTAGAGATGCTTGGATATGTGCTTCTATAAATTCATTATCTTTCTAAAGGAGCTTGTATCGCTAGCAGTTAAGCGGAGTCCAGGACCAATGCCAAGAAGATAAATATTTCCAAGAGTTGTAGTTTGAGAACCGGCTTCATATACGTTTGGTCTGCATGTTGTGAAATCTCTTGGAAGACCACAAGGGAGAACTAGGGAAGTCTGACATTCTGGAGGTAGGCGTTAGCTTCTTGATGATCAGGAACTTATTTTCTTAGTGGTCCACTTCAAGGAGGCCTCATGTTCCACTGCAGACAGACCTGCAACAGCTTGTCAAATTCCTCTGGGTTAGAAGCCACTCTGCTTCTAAGCTTTCAAGGAGCAAGTAATCCCTATATCTGAAATGCAATCAGAGAGAGGGTAATGGGGCTCTAATCCGATCAGACCCATATGGAATGCAGCAGAACGGCACCTCTGTCTGTTCCATTAACCATTAATCACTTACAAACAAATTCTTCTATTGAAATGTCTATAAAGTCTCAGCATATTCAGACAGCGCAGAGAACGGCCTGTAGCAAAGATGTTCAGCTGCATTTTGATTTTCGTACTCTCTTCAAATGGATGCATACAAAGAAACAGAACCAATTATTACCCTAATCCCACTCCACCCCCTTCCTGCATTCTTTTATAGAATTATTCATGAAATGGAAAAACTAGGAATGAAGGAGATTTAGCCTGTGGTTGTTAGACTGGAAATTTTTAAGGGTCTGTGTCATGAATCTTAGTGTAATGGATGGGCCTGTTACAGCTAGGGTGGCCTCGTGTGACTTACATTTGTATTCTGTATTCTGCGCAGCCTTGCAAACAGATTGACCACTGCATTAAAGTTTATGGGCGAGCAAAAAAGCTTTCACCTACTGAAGCTGACAAGGTACTGGCCTATGGAAATCTTACTAGGCTGCCCGCCCACACATAACCTAATTTAGATGCTTGTGGCCTAAAAGAATCAATTTTAGGAACTTCTGTGGCCGACTTACCACAGGCAAACCAGATCAGGCTTTTTTGCAAGCCTGACCCTTTGTTTCGAGTAAGTTTATTTGGAGTTGCCCCATTTCATCCTTCCAGAACTTGCACAAGTGATTCTGGGATCAAATGATGGGCACAGGTTATGCAGTGAACTTAGGGGCTGAATAGGGGGTCAAATCTGGGTCTCCCCAGTTCAAGTCCAGCACTTAACATCAACCTGTTGGTGTCTGTGGCTGTGGACAAGATGACTGTTCATGTTGACCCATTTACAGCTGCTTTAGAATTGGCTGCTCTCAACTTTAACCATATAATTCAGCAGATGGAAGCACATATCCCGCATTTCTGATGATGATGCTATAGAGTAGTGGTGGGGAGCCTGGTGTTGCTGGGCTGTAACTCCCATTTTCTGTGACTTCTTGAATCAGAGTTTGGTCTTAGCATGACAGCTTGCAGTTCCGTCGCTGAAAGTAATCTAGCATAAAGCAGAAGAGGCAGTGGATGGTCCTACGTTTTGTTAGATGGGTTGTCATAATGAAGTGGAGTAAAATGTGTGTCTGTGTGCTTCCAGAAGGAGTATGAATGGGTCTGCTGGCATGGGCTTTTAAAGATCCACTCATGGTACCTCCAGATTGCTTTTGGGTAAACAGGCAAGAAGGCCTGTTTTCTAGTAAGTTGGTTCTTTGCCTCTTTGAGGCCATCCAAGCATAGGTAGGCTAGTATTAATATCTGGCCAGGCCCACATAAAAGCTACTGAGTTGTGAGCCGAGTTGTCAGAAAAGTCCTACAGCTCTTTACATAAAAGAGAAGCTAGTATGGATGTAGGTTGCATCATTTGCAGATGTGGGCAGCTGTAAGCAGCTACACACAAGTCAGAATTGCTTTGCAGTTGTTTCCCAACTTCAAAAGACATCTGACCCTCCTTCCAGCATCTGAGATGTGTGTGTGGTGACAGTTCCAGGCTTAGCTCAGGCCATGGTTGCATCTAACCAAGTACTGTACTTGTCTCCACTGAGTGGTAGTGGCTCACTGGCATTTCAGACAGGAGTCTCTCTCACCAATTTCTGGAGGTGCTGGGAATTGAACCTACAACCTTCTGCAAGCAAAGCAGCTGTTCTACCACTGAGCTGTGGCACATCTCCCAGGAGTGCTCAGCTGCCAAAGTTCTGAACGAATCAGAGTAAAACTGTTCCTCCACCTTCGCCCCTCTTTAGCAAAGCACTTAATGAGAATGGACTGTGGTTAGTATCCTTGTTTTCTATCCTAGTGTCCAGTAAGTTTGGATGGAAAATCTGGAAGTGCACTTGGGGCTGGATTCAACCCAGTACTCTAGTGGAAGTCAGTGCAAGGACTTCCACTAGTGCAGTAGGGTTTCCCCCACCAGGTCTGCTTGAGGAGGGGCATGAGGAAAACCCACCTAGAACAGCTCCTGGGGAGGAGAGGGGAGATCATTCTATCAGGCAAACAGAAATGTTTGTGCTAATGGAGCAACCTCTTTAGTGCTACTTCACATTCCACCTTTAATCTTCTGACTCCTCCCTCAACAACAGTGATCTGTTGAATTCGTTGATGTCAAAGAGGTATGTCGCTGTTCATTCTTGCACTCTGAAAGGCAGCTTGCCCTCTGCTGTGTGAACAAGTGTCAGGGTTGCGTGCAAACTAGAGCTAGTTGAAGCAGGGGGGTGAGATGGAGCCTTTGAGGAGCCGCTATTGCCCCTCTGTAAAGGGGAAGTCAAGAAGAGCAGTCTGTTCCAGGAAGGAAGCTGTCCTCTTCCTCTTTTTTGAGGCCAACATGTGTGGGGAGAAGGATAACATTGCATCGGACTTCAGTTGTGTCTTTAGTGGGTCTTTTGATGATTCTTAAAAGTATCTGAGTCGTGAGTGTGCGTAAAACAACTTTGCTTTTCTCTCTCTTTCAGCAGAACTTGCAAACAGAAATACAATATTGATATAAACCACGGTTAAGTTTCCAGGCTTTCTAGTCATAATTGACGTACTGTTTGCTTGCTGTGCTCTGTTGGCCCTGCCTCTGTCGCTTCCCATGGCAGTTATGGACTGCAGCACAGCACAAACTGCTCCACTGACAGCTGCTGTGAAATATGGGTCATCCCTAACCGCAGACACTCTTTTGTTAAGCTGCTGGCTTCTCCAGGCTTTGCTTGGGTGTCTTGACTGGACCCTGAAAGGGCAGCTGCACAACCCCCATGAGTACTGCACAGACACACTGCAAAGATGCTGTACGGCTAATTGCATCCGCCCGGAATTTAAGGTGCAAAGAAGCCTGGAGTATAGCTGAGCAAGTGTTTTCCCCTCCTTTATGCCCTGCGCCACAGCCAGTGATTGCAAAGTGAAACGTTGCCTGGCTTCGTTCTGAGCTCTTAAGGCATATAAGGGAATTCTGCTCTTGGCCTGGGGTGGTGATTCATGCTCCAAATGATGGCTGTGATTCATTGTGCAAATGACCTAAGCGATTAAAAAAAAGTAGCTGCCAGTTCCTCCAGGCTTTCCCATCACACTAGGGAGGGAGGAAGGCAGGCTTGAAATGGTCTCCCATTTAGAAGGCTACAGACAGACTTTGTGCTCCTGTAACAGGAGGCAGCTAGCAAAACTCGCGTGCCAAAATCCATTCTCCTTCGGCATTTCTTGGAAAACAAGGTCCTGTGCAAAAGCATGAACAGGGATGCCATTGTTCATTATCTTGGGCAGCTGGCTTGTCTTGGCCCGTGTAGTAGGCCTCCTATGCTAATTTGTCTGCCATGGTTGGGACTGGGTGGCTTCGATGGTTTTGCGATTGCTTTAAAATAGTGTCTGCCTCAGGTAAGCTTTATGACTCTGTCCCTCTATTGATTGGAGAAGAGAGGAGCCGCTGCAACCCTTAGGATTTGCCAGAAATGTTAGGTTTCTCTATGATACTCATTTAGGCCTGCCCTTCCTCCTCTTGGCTCTAAGCAGATCCTATACTGTACATTTAGATGAGAAGAGCGAGGAAGCTTGGGTTGCTAACCTTTTATGTGGGCTTGAAAGCACTCTGTGACTGTCTAACTCACTCTTTGCCAACCAGGTGCTCTCCACACATTTCAGACCACAACTCTCAGGCCTAGTCAGCATGGGAATTGTAGTCAAACACATCTGGAGGGTACTAGTTTTAATAAAAGTGCCTCATTACCTGGAAGCCAAGGAGAAGAGAGAATCTAATAGGGAAGACAAAAAGCTATTTCACTTGATGCATAATAAACTTATGGGAACTGTTTCATAATGTGGTGGGCATTTAGATGCCCCTTAGAAATGGATTGGGGAAGTTTATTGAGGACAGGTTTGCCTTTGGCTGTTAGCTTGGGGACATCCAGAGGTAGGGTACCTCTGAATATCGGGTGCAAGGGCTGTTGCTTTCAGGCTCTGCAGGGGTCCTGAAAGGATCAGGCTGGCCGCATCCAAAAACAGGCTGCTGCATTACTTTTCCTCCTATTTATATCCCAGCCATCTTCTGTCATGGTACCCAAGGTGGCATTCATGTGGTTTCCAGATGGACACCCATACAGGCACTGACAGACCAGGCCTACTTAACCTCAGCAAGGTGGTGGCCTCATGTGCCTTCACATCATATCCTGAATCTAGACCATATCCTGCTCTAGATGAAACTTGGGTGGTCTTGTGTTCACTGTAGCCTTGAGTCTGTATTGCTATCACCAGCCCAGGCCCATGGCCTACCTAGGCTCATCTTGAGCCCTTTTTCCATACTAGAGGGCACAAAAGCACAGCTTTCAAGATAGCCAGTGGCTGTTGGAGGTCAGAGAGTTGTGTGTCTGCCTGTTGCACAGCTCCTGATAATGTAGGTGTTGCGACACACATGCAGTGGCTGGGGCTCATTGCGTACCTCACCCCTGTAGTGTCAGCGCAGACACAACTTGAATACAACTCAGAGCCTGTGCTCAGTCAGTAGAGCATGAGACTTTTAATCTCAGTGGGTTTGAGCACCATGTTGCACAAAACGATTCTTGCCTTGCAAGGGGTTGGACTAGACAGCCCTCTTGGTCCTTTCCAACTTTAAGATTCTATGATTCTTTGATGCTGAGTCATGCTTGGAGTTGACGCATTAAAATGAATGGATTCAAGTTAGTCATGATTTCAGGGGGACTATTCTGAGTATGACTTGGTCAGAGACAGGCCACTGTGTGTTCAGGATCAGGATCTTTTGGAACAGAATACTGTACTCATTTGGGGGCACTAGTTACAGGGTGGCACCTGCGATTAAATAAGTGCACCAAAAAAGGTAAAATGGGAAGTTATCTTTGTTTACAATTGTTGGGTGGTGGACCCAGAGCTTCTGGCCAGGACCTTGTTTGTTTTCAGCAGGGAGTTGTTCCCAAAAAAGGTACAGTAAGCAAGAGTAAGTAAATAGTCTTCAATTGCCATTTCTTCACTTCAGTCTGAGATTGGTACAAGATTGCCCTTTGATTAAATCTATATTAGTATTGGCTCCGTCAAGCTTTCCTCTGAATGTATGGTCTAACTTTGCAGGTGCTGAGAGATGACAGAGCTGCACGGTCTTGTGGAGCGATTGGAGAGAGCTGTGGGCCGCTTGGAGATGATGTCCCATGGCCCTGGCACGCAGGGTGGCTGTGGAGATGGCCTTTCCAAAGGTGAGAGGCCCTGACTTGACCAGTGTATTCAGGATGAATTACTTTAAGCTCTCCCACTTAGTAGGAAAGTCAGTGCATGCAGCTGACTTTGTGTAAACCAGATTGGGAAATGCAAGGAAGAGGAAGTGAACTGCCCTAATTGTCAACCCTCAGCAGCTAAACGTTGGCGTCACATTATTCTGGTGTCAGCAATGATACTGGCATTTTACTTAGAGTCCAGCTGCTTCCTTTTAAAAGTGAAAAATCTAATTAGAGCCAAGACTTGGGTGCTAACAGGCAAGGATTTTAATAAACCTAGAGTGCTCTGCCAAAGTTTTGTGCATTGCGGCCGGGAAAGGAGGGGCTGGAGTGGAGGACAGATGCTTACTGCAAAACATGACTTGCAAATCCATCTGCTGTCTCTCGGTTCTCATGATTGACTTGCTTGCATTCCTCTACAGACATAGCTGAGTATGTACAGGCTTTTGACACACTCTTGGCGGGTCCAGTAGCTGAATACATGAAGATCAGCAGAGAAATTGGCGGTGATGTCCAAAAACACGTAAGGCTCTGGCTTCCTTCCTATTTGGGGAGAGCATTTGCTTGCTGCACTCAAAATTTAGGTTTTGGAAAGTAGCTGGCTAATGTTCCATCCGCGCACCCCCCCCCCCAAGAGTTGGAAGTGGTGCAGTCAATGTTTTATCTGTGGTTTGCCCATCCATCCCCCCATAGTCTATGTGTACACATTTGCAGGGAGTTATTTTTGGCAGTGTCTCAAAACAATGTGAATATTTTTTGCCAGAGACTGTAGTACACAAGGAGAATTAAGTTCATACCACAGGCTACAATGGCTCTAACAAAAGTCTACAAATTGTCAGTCTATTTAAAAACACCAGCAGTGCCCCAAATCACTCTTACTTCGCCATAAACAACCAATACCAGCAGCTGTTAAAAGGGAAGTGCATCCGACAGGTGGCTACAGTCAGGGCTTTTTTTTCAGCCGGAACTCAGTTCTGGCACCTCTCATGTGGGCACCATTGCCATTACAAGAGAACAAGAGAGGTGTTCATGGTGAGTTCCGGGACCTCTCTTTCTAGAAAAGTTGCACTGGCTACAGTGTTGAACTAGGATCACAAAGACTTGGGTTGAAATATCCCCCTAGCCATGAAACACATGGGTTGACTTTGGGCAATCACATTCACTCTGATGTTCTAAGGATGAACCAGGTTGAGATAGAGGGAGACATGTGCCCCACTCTACACACTTGGAAGAAGATTAAAACAAAGTAATAAAACTGCCTGAATAAACGGGGGCTGATCAAATTGATTGGCGTTATGGAAGAGTGATTTTGGAGTATCAGGTATACATTATAGCGAGGGAACTATAAAATGCACACTCTTATCCATATTCCAGGCGTCCCAAACTCATGCAGAAGAAAGTCGGTCTTACTGTGAAGCTGCTGCAGTTGATACTTCAGAGCTTTTGGCTCTTAATATGAAACTGACCATCACATGTGCAGCACAGTCCTCATTGGATACAGCTGGTGCTCTTTTTGTCAGTGTATTACCACCCAATGAGCAATATATATGCAACTAATTCATGCGCACCTTTCCCCCCTTTTGCCTCTTGGTATCCTCTCCTCCTCCAAGGCTGACATGGTGCATGCAGGGTTGATGACAGAGAGGGCTCTCCTGGTGACAGCATCTCAGTGCCAGCAACCCACAGCGGTAAGTCTGGGGAAACCCCTTGTATTTCAGCAGTGAAGCTCAAGGGCAGGTGCAGCTGGAAACTAGTTTCCTTTTTCCAATGGATATAAAAAGTGGTCTTCTGAGTGGGGATTCCCAGCTGCTTGGGATTGTTGAAAAGGGTTGTGGGCATGGTCAGCTGTGGGGGTGTGGTCAGCCACCACATTTTCAAAGCACCCCCACTTTGTGGTGCATGCTCTGTATTTTCTGTTTTTTCTCTCTCACACACAGCTCCTTCCCAATACAAAAATTGCTCCATTGACTTGCGTGGGAGGAAAAAGACACACACACACACACACACACACACACAGTGGCTGGTGAGGTGGAAAGAGTCTGCTACTGCCAAAAACTCCTTTACTGTCAGGAAGTGGGCTACCCTCTCCCACTAGACATTTTTGGTAATAAAGCTTTCTACCCCATCCCCTTAATTTACATAGGGCAAGGATTGCTGGCCTGTGTCCTTCCTGATATTGCTGGACTAGAACTCCCATTGTCCTTGACTACTGGCTCCCTTGTTTGCTTGGGCTGGTGGGAGTTCGAATCTGACAAGAAATGGAGGACCACAGATCAGACACCTTAGGGATAGGAAGAAAGTTGCAGGACCTCCAGATGGCAGGACACAGTGAGACTATTTGCAGGCAGCATGGCTTCATGGGTGCTGGGGTATTGCAAGTGCCTGTTCCAAGACAAGGACTCATTTTCCGGGAAGCCAACATCTATAAATTTTGAGTGCATCCAACGTAGCAGGTGTGTACGTTGGTAGGATTATCCCATAACACCTTCCTGTCCAGGAGAAGGAATTAGGGTTTGGTAGGAAAGTGGTACCCTCCTTTCTTGCTTCACTACATGATATACAGAACCTGGCCTATCTGCTACTTTGTTCCTCCTTCCCCAGAACTGCCTACTACAGATCAGTCAAGTAACTTATATATCACAGTGAAACAATTGCTACCTGGCACTTGCTTATTTTCCTCTTCCCTCCTTGCTCAATTTTCCTCTTGTGTCTTGCCATTTTGAATTACAAAAAATGCTTGATTGCTTTGACAAGGGTGGTAGGTAAATGTATTTATTTCATTTATATTTTGCTTTTCCTCCAAGGAGCTCAAGGTGGTGTGCATGCCTCCCTGCTCCCCAAGAAAACCACTTGTGAAATATGCTGGGTGACTTTAGGCCATTCATTCTCTTTAGTGTGAACCAGCCTACAGAGTTACTGTGAGGTTAAAATGGGGGATAGGGACTCTATACACCATCTTGATCACCTTTGAGGAAGATTAGGATCATTTTTCTCTCAGCATTTTTAATACATGGATAATACTGTCACTGGCCTGGTTAGCACAACACTATAACTTAAGTCATGGTTTAACTATGACTTGTTTTTTCCAGGCAGGATTTGTTTTCCAGCTGCTCTTGCCTTGTGCCTTTGTAGCTTGTGAGCATTTGGGGTGGAACCATGGTTAAGGAAGGGTGCCAGTTTCACACAGTATGCCAAGCCATAGCTAAAAAGCTAACCAAGGTTCGTAGGGCAACAATAAACCATGGTTCAGCTTATGGTTTGACAGTAAACAGCCCTGGGCAGGGTTTGGATCATCAAACAAACCCTGACTTAGCTTTATGTGCAAATCTGTCCACTGACAGGGGCAGGCAGGGGGAGGAGGGAATGCAAAGGCAAGGAAGACCAGCAGGCTTAAGCAGTTCACACCTTGCTCAGCTTATCTTCTGTAATTTTGTTGTTGCAGAACAACTTCTCAACTGTGCTGAAGCCAATATCCGAGAAGATCCAGGTGGTCCAGAGCTTCCGGGAGAAGAACCGTGGCAGCAAACTCTTCAATCACCTCTCAACCGTTAGTGAGAGCATCCCTGCATTAGGCTGGGTCGCCATGGTAAGGGCTCAGGAACTGGTTCTTTTCTGTCAAAACTTGTTCTGCGATTCTGGTACTCAAAGGGCCAGCAGGCCTCCCTGAAGCTCCTTTAACTGCTCTTATGTCTGTAGCTCTGTTTTTAAAATACAGCCCTTCTCAAATTCTGTACGTGGACACGTGCTAGGAGGAAAATATTGCACAGATAGCATGATTCCCCTCCCCCCCCCATATGTGTCGGTGCTGATGGTACTATTCTCACATGGGCAGTTTTAGTTGGCAGTATCAGTCTGGTCGAAGAGTCATTCACTTTCCCCAGGGAAACCTGGGAGTTGTAGTTCTGTATGATTTGGCGGGGATATCTTAACAGAAGCTTCAACAACCCCTCCAGACTACACTTCCAAGGGTTCTTGAGGTGCACCAGATACTGTTGGATTCCCAGCCAGTATAGCAGAGATTGTGGACAAGGGTAGTTGTGGCCCTGGAGGTGATGGAGTACAGGTTCCCCACCCTTGAATTAGGGGAAAGTCATTGCCAGTAAAATGATATGGAACTAACAATAAGTTGGTGGTTTTCTGCCCATAAGCTTCCAGTTTCTTTTTGTATTTCCTGAGAGATTACTTGGTCCTTGTCACCTAATTTTCTCTCATCCAGATGCAGTTTTAAGATTTCAAACTGCACTTCCGGTCTTGCCTCTGTTATCTGGGTTTGGGGATGGCGTCTCTGTCCACTACCTCCTGGCAAGCTTGACTTCTGGTCCTTAAACCATTTCACTCAGAGGGTCAGCTTCCAAATAACTCTGGTGGGTTTGGAAAGCTTCTGGGTCAAATGTGAGAACTTTTACGTTCTAATGACGCCCTGTCTTTTCATAGGCTCCCAAACCAGGCCCTTACGTGAAGGAAATGACTGATGCCGCCATGTTTTATAGCAACCGGATCCTCAAGGAATACAAAGATGTGTAAGTGTTGCTTGCCTCTTGGGGGGATGGGGAGCCATGGGGTGCTGCCGGCAGCAGAGGATTTTGAGGGGAGGCAGCATTGGATCACCTTCCAATGTTTGCGTCACTTAGTTTAAAAAAATTACTCATCTCCCTCAGATTCCCAACAGCAGGAGGTGGCTAACCATTTTTGGAATGGGAGTGGCATGTTCTTAAACTCAGCCACTCAAGGCGGGCTCCACTTTTAAAAGGGAATGCTAAGAAATGAAGACAGTTCATGGAAAATGAGAATGCAAGGGTGTGGAGTTACCGTGAATAGGACTACTGAGATGCAAAGTTTTGGAATGCTGTTAATGAAACCATGCAGAAGAGCAGGGAGAGAGATGGTGCTGTGACTGCGTAGAAAATGAGGGAACCTGAGTAGTGGGGGGGGGGGGCAGTGCAGGGTTTCATTCCCAGAAAGCTCTGAATAGTCAGTTTGTGAGAAGTTCCATCTGCAAAGCAGGAGGGTAGGAAATCTACGGCTCCTGTTGCAAGCGGAGTTTCAAATATCCCCCCTTACCTAGACCAATTAGTTTGCCTGGCTCCTCTTTCTCCTAGAGATAAGAAGCATGTGGACTGGGTGAAAGCTTATCTGAGTATCTGGACAGAGCTGCAGGCGTACATTAAGGAGTATCACACCACTGGGCTGACCTGGAGCAAAACGGTGAGTACAGGCTGGACGCTAATCTTCAAGGCACCACAGAACTCTTGCATTTATTATTCTTGACATTTCTCTGTTTTCTGTTCCTGTCCCATCCCCTTTTCCAGGGACCTGTTCTAACTGAGTCAGGAAATGGATCCCAAGCAGCAGCTCCTTCTCCTGGTGGCCCCCCACCCCCGCCACCTGGCCCTCCACCCCCTCCAGCTCCCACCTCCACAAATTCTGGCTCAGATGACCCCACAACCCGTTCCGCGCTTTTTGCCCAGATCAACCGGGGAGAAGCTATCACTTCCGGTAGGTGAAATTAGTTAATGGAATGGCAAGGTGAGCAAATGGCTGTGCAAACTCACTTGGGATAGAAATTGCAACCCTTCTACACCAAGCCTTTGTGATCTACAGGGGTCCTTTCGCTCCAGCATCTGGGGACAAGGTCCAGCGTAGTCCCATCTTTTGAACCATACAGGTGCATTTGTACCCATGGTCTTGTTGCAGATGGCCCTAGAGGATTTCTTGGTCATCTTGGTTTTCACAAGCTGTTCTTAAAAGTGAATTTGCATAGCTTTTCACTGACGCAGCAGAAATGCATGGCTAATTCTGCTAGTGTGTTTTGGTGCATTGAGTGTACAGAATGTTCTGTTGCGTCTAGATTCCAGTTTCCTGCATTCTGATTCATGACGTCCCTTTGAGGAATTCCTCCTCCCCACAAAAAAACCCCTTGGGTCATAATTCCCTAAACCAGTTTTGCTTGCTAAACAGGCCACTCAACTTCAGTGTGCAAAACATGAATTTTGAGAATGTCCTTTCCTTGGAGAAAGCAACCTGAATGTTTTGGATGAGGACTAGAGGTAGCAGAAGTGGGTCCATAAAATACCTTTGTGGTTAGTGAAGATGGGAGAAATCTGCACTCTAGGAATTGCAGTGGCCAAGAGGGAAACCCAGTGGCGAGGGAAACCCAGGGTATAAATAAATAAAAATATTACTATTATTATTAGAGGACTCCAATGCTGGGCTTGGTGAGGGTTGATGATATGCAGAAGATTTAATTTTATGTATCCTAAGGTTCAAGAAACCCAAATATAGTGAGGGAAGCTTTTGTACTGGGGAATTGATGGAGTTTAATTTTTGGAATCTCCAGCCCCTGCCTGGTGACCTGTACAAATAGTTGAAGCTAATCTCTGATCTCCAGTATATTCTTCCTTAAGCCAATTAATTCCTCTTTTTTTCTTTTCATCAAGTGAAACCAGTTAGATTGCAGGTAGCTGTGGGGGAGGGCACGCATGGAGGACAGTGCTGTGTGTAAATTGCACATACTGCAATGCAGTAAGCCAATGCAGAGATCTCCCTGTGGCTCTGGAAGTCACTGCTTTTGGCTTCTGGATGCAAATGATGTGCCTCCTGAACCGTCAAGAACTTGAACCTGCTATTAAAGCTATTTTATTGGATCATTTTAAGCGCAACACCAGTCATATGACTGCCAGTGACAGAAGCAAAAATAAGGGGAGGGGAGAAAGGGACATCTCGCATCACATACCACTAGGAGCACTGAGTCTCTGTTTTCATGTAAGCTGAGGAAAGACTGCTTTGTTAAGGATAAAATTTCAGGCATGCTCTGCACGTATTGTAACCAGCTTTAAACCTTAAAAATGTGATGAGTTGTTTCACTCTTCCATAGCTCTTTTACTGGCTGTCTAGATCAGCAGCAGATGGGAGTGAGAGATTTCCTTCTTAGGGTGGGATGGTTTTTAACATGGTTAAAACTTGTACCCACTCCTTCCTCTAAATCCAGTGTGTATCATTCTTTTTTATCTTTGGAAGAGCCCTGTGGGGTAGGTTAGGCTGAGTGGCAATTAGACAAGAGGAAAACACCTTGGCCAAGATGGCATTTGAACCCAGGTCACGAGTCCAGCCCTCTACTCGCTACTACTCCACACAGGCTGCAGTGTCTGTGCCTGCTATTTAGAAACAAACGTCTCTAAGAATTGAGGACTTGACAGCCCTTTAGCTAGCCAGAGAGAGAAGAATGGGCAGAACTAGACCATCTTGGTTATGGACCCTGGTTTGTGGGGCTCTTTATTGAAAATGACAGCTCTAGCGACACAGTTTTTTGGGGAAAGCAGCGTATGACACATTACGATACCATTGTAGTAGTGGATTTTTTCCTGAGGCTTATAGCAATTTTACTTTGAATTTGTTTTGTTTTAATTACATTACATTGGTGTTATAAACCCTGGTTTCTAGACTTCCACGTTGAAATTCATTTTGAGCTTTTTGAGTAAAAGCAGCACTGAAGCCAACCAATTGGCGTCAAGCTAGAAATGGGAACTAAATTTGTCTACAAGGCACAAATGGCTGGTGGTCTGATGCAGGCTGGGGAAGTTCTTGGTTCGTAAGAAGCGGCTCTTTGGGCCTGGCTCTGACATTGCCCTTGTGGTAGAGAAGCGGCAGCTCTGCTCTGCTTGGGGGTAATGTCAGATGTACTGAAGCTTTAGAAAGGGTGACTCAAGCGTGGGAAAGGCTTGTGGCTGGGGTTGCTGATAAGTGGTGTGGGAAGGAGCTGCACTGCGATGCTCCCACACTGCAAAGCTGCCACAAGAATGGAAGCGCCTGGGTGGGGAAGAGTAGCTGCTGGTCATGGCTGAGGGGCAGCTCTTAAAGCTGGTGGCATCTTCAAGGTGGACGTTAATGGTGGTTTCCCTCCTAGGCCTGAAGCACGTGTCGGACGAGATGAAGACCCACAAGAACCCAGCGCTGAAGAACCCAGGTGGTCCTATGCGGACGGGACCAAAGCCTTTCATGGCTCCGAAGCCAGCCTGTCCTGTCAGCGCCTCCCAAAAACTGCCTGCGAAGAAGGAGCCTCCTGTGCTGGAGCTGGAAGGCAAGAAATGGAGAGTGGTGAGTTCCGAGGGGCTGGGGCGTCACAAGGGTCCCACGCAAAAGACTCCCCGCTGCCATGGATAACTTGAGATTTCATATGAGAAGGTGGAAAAAAATCTGAATTGTATTTTGCATTTAGATCATGCATGCATTTTGAAGCAGGCAGCATCTTAGAAGAGGCCCGTCATCTGCAGTTCTTAAGAGTACTTATTAAAGTCTGCTGTCCAATTAATTCAAGCAGCACCTTTAGTCTTTGTTTTAATAAATTAAAAGAAGGAGGGAGGGAAACTTTGTCTTCTGGGTGCTGGACTCCAGCTCACAACAGCCATGGCCAGTGATGAGAACTGGAGTCGGTGGGACCAGAGGTTCCCCATACCTGACCTGAGTAAGAGAGTCTTGTAAGGAGACGCTGGCTCATTGCTGTCCATCAGGCACATCTGCAGGTCATACGCGTATCCGAGGAGGGAAGCGGCTGGAATGAGCGGCATTTGTTTTTCCCCTTCCTCTTTAGGAGTACCAAGAAAATGCCTCCAACTTGGTGATCAGCGACACGGAGCTGAAGCAGGTGGCCTACGTCTACAAGTGCATGAACAGTACACTCCATATCAAGGGCAAGATTAACTCCATCACACTGGGTAGGTTCTTATTGGCTGGGGCTGGGGTGGGAGGCTTTAAAAAAAAAAAGAAACCAACAACTCATGCCCACCAATCAGCTCTTGCCACTCCAAGGGAGGTGGGTGCAATTCTCTGGTTCAATTCACTGTTGGCTTCATGCACCAGTTCCCTGCAGGATTTAACACCCCACGCCTCCCAAGTACATCAGCTGAAAAGAGGGGAGTTAAATCCTGCTCAGTCCAACAGGGTTCACCACAAGTGTCTTCCAGATAATAGGTGGGGAACTGGTGTGTGCAGCCAAACCCCATGGGGTTTCCCCCCCTAGTTTCTCACTTTCCCAAAAATTACCCTTGCATTGCAAATGAGGAGTGCTGTTGTGACTTAGCTTGGAGCACCCCGTGGATGGGTGGCTAAATCAGAACTTGCTGAGGTATTCTTCAGCCACACTGGAAAAAGGTCCTTAATGGTCCTTTCTGTTCTCTTTCCCTCTATTTTGTAGATAACTGCAAGAAGCTAGGTCTGGTGTTCGATGACGTGGTGGGCATTGTTGAGATCATCAACAGTCGGGATATCCAAGTTCAGGTAATTGCACTCCCTCGCCCCCAGCCAGTTTTGCTTTCCCTTAACCTCGTAAGGGTCCTCACTCTGCCTTGCCTCTTTTGAAGAGCAGGAACCCTTAAACAGATGAGCAAGAAGAAGTAGTCTTTGAGGGGGGATTCAGGGGCTTCAGATTCCCTAACAGAATTAGAAACCCATCTTGCTCCTCAACCCATGCACACACACATTGCTCCGAACCCAGAAGTGGCCCAAAAACGTCCCAGAAAGGGGTGGAACGGCGTGTTTGCCAGCTTTTTCAATTGCAGTTTCACTTAACTGTGCAGTGCCTTGGAACGTAAGCCCCATGTAAATGGGGGAGGGGGTTGCCTGTACAACAATTATCATCTGCATTAAAAATGGCAAAGGACAGAATACTAACAGCTAGGATAAATGTTTTAAAATGGCAACCTGTAGGATTAAGCACAGCTTTAAAAGGTATGGATGAATAAAAAGGTATTCAACGGGTGCTGAAAAGTTAGCACTGGGCAGGCCTCTCCATGGAGGGTGTTCCAAGGAAGGGCAATTGCATCCTGTGGAAGCCCCAGTCTTGGGTTACTGGGTCCTGCCATCTTGGGAGCAAGACAAAGAAGGGCCCCTCCAAAGATGATGTTGCATCCAGGCCAGGTTCACGTTGAGAGCAAGTGGCACTTGAAGTACAAGCCACTTGGAGCTTGAAAAGAGAACATATTGAATTTTGTTTCCCTCGCTCATAAGATTCACCACACTACTGTTTTATGATTTATTGGTAATTAAATGTGTTATTGATGGATCCACAGGCTTCATTGATGTATTATTTATATATGATGTTATAAAGAGTACATATAAAGAGTATTGATAATGATGTTTTCAGAACAAGGAGAAGTGAACTTCTGTGTTTCTTTCAGACTTGTAGGGTGGTAGGTGCTCTAGCCATGTCTGACATCCTTGCCTTTCTTGCTAGGTGCTGGGTAAAGTGCCAACCATTTCCATCAACAAGACAGACGGTTGTCACGTCTACCTGAGCAAGAACTCATTAGAATGTGAGATTGTCAGTGCCAAGTCCTCAGAGATGAACGTCCTCGTTCCTACAGACAGTGGTGATTTTGTAAGTTTCTTTCTGGTTACTTGGCGTAGAAATCGGACGCCGGGAGAAAGCCACTTTGCTGTGGGTGGTGGTTGTTGCTGACATTGGGAAGAAGCTGTTTTGGGATAGCTCATGGTCAAAAGTCACCAGGCTGAAGAGCTGTGTTGCCAAAATGATTTTAGCTGGCTTTCAGAAGCCCAGGCTTAATAAGGCAGGCAGGCTTTCAGTGGTTTGGGATCAGTGTACATCTGCACCACACTTTTAGGATTAAGAAGCATGAATCAATAAGCACAGCTCTAAGGAGCTTAATATTGGGGTGGAGAACTGGATCCATCTGACAGGCTGAATCCTGCATTCCCCCACCCTCAGCAGGCTACTTTGACAGGTGGAACGGGCCCTGCCCACCTGTCATAACCTGGTATCACTGTGTCAGATGAATAGTTTCTTCTCTGTAGCATGGCAAGCCCCACTAAAAAGATTCCAAGCCCAGCCAAGCAGGGCTTGAAGCTACTGCTGATTGGTGCCAACATCCTGCCCCTCTTGGATGGGTGGCGGGCTGCATTGCAAATCCTACCAGGCTTGCTGTCACCACCTATCAGCTGATGGGCATGACAGCAAGCCTCCTTTGCCACTGAGCATCCTAGAGTATACTTTAAGGGCCCCAGTTGTGCTTTGGCAGCTGCATCTACTTGACATCGCATTTGAAGTCAGGTGTGTGGTAGGGGGACATGGCTTTGCAGGCCAAAATTGCACCTGTGCCAGATCTAATTAGCCCCTTAGGCTGGAGATTCCCAGACCTGGCTTAATTTGGTACTTGCTCTGTTTTTTAAGTTGATATATTGAATGGGATGTTAATAGGTTTGTTGCTGAATTAGGCGCCTCTGCAGTTTTCTCATGTCTCCACCCCTGGCATGCAGCTCATTTAGACAAGATATGAAAGTGGAAGGTCTGCATTCAAGACAGTGTTGTCCCAGAATGCCAGTCATTGAGGGGGAGGGGAGCAGCCAGGCAGATTAGTACCTTGCTTGTGGGCTTCCAAGAAGCATCCTGCTGGCCGCTCTTGAAAAGCAGGATGCTGAGCTAAACGGGCCTTTGATCAGATCCAGCAAGGCTCTCCCCGTGATGGCAGTAAGCTTTTGTGTTAGAGGTGTAGCTGTACTAAAGGACAGAGAGCACACAGGAGCTTTGAAAGCTGTACGTCTCTGCAAGTCACTTCCATGTAAATGTTACTGACTCCAATATTTTGTTTCCCCCTAGAATGAGTTCCCAATCCCAGAACAATTCAAGACACAGTGGAACGGGCAGAAGTTAGTCACCACTGTCACGGAGATAGCTGGATAAGTTGACCTGGCGCTCGACATTCGCCCCACCACTGCTGTGGGACAAATCTGCTTTTTTTGGGATGATTTATAGATTTTCCTGTACCTTTTCCGCTCTCAATCTGCTTCTGTCTTCTCCCCGAGAGACTTGCCTACCTGCCTTCACTGAAAATACCTCAGGCTAGGATTTGGGGTAGGGTGGCAGAATCATTTGCTTCTATCAATTGATCAGCAGGAAAGTGTGGCGTTTCCCCTTGGTCAGGCAAACCCGCATCACCAATCAACTTCTGTCTGGCCTTTCTTTTTGTGCTCCCTGGAGCCAGTATCTCAAGGACTTGGTTCTAGAGGTTTTTTTCTTCCCCTTTCATTTTAAGCAAAGGAAGATGGTTCCTCTTGGAGTAAAGCGAGTTATCAGGGTATAGAGTCCCCAGTGATATGTGTGTGTGACAGTGTATCTGGAAGGTGTGGGTTGGGGGAAGTGCAAGGGAGTTGACTTCATTCTGTTTAATCTAATTGGGGCTGTTCAAAGATTCCAGGAATGGCTTTGCTGGACCAAAAGCTGAAGGACTGGTGCATGTATAGCATTCCTCCCCCACCCCACCTCCCCATTTTTCCCCTTACGTGCTCAGTGTAAAATTCTGTGTTGTGCCATGATGTTGGGGGAGACCTCTCAGTTACAGGTGCCACAAGACTACCATGGGACAGGCTCCCCACTCGCCCCTTCCGGGAGTCTGTCCAGCGGCTAGAAAACTGCTGCTCACCCACTTCCATTCAAGCCCTCCTTTAAAGGGAAAATTGTGCCCAAAGGGTCCCTCTTCTGAGCAACTGAGCGTTGTCCAGGCTTTCCAGGACAGGTTTTGCCTTGGAGCCCATCTCTCTCTCTCTTTTTTTTAGGGAGGGACGAGTCTTCTTTATTCCAGGTCCAGTATTTAATTATTTGTAAGCACAAGTTCATTCCAATCCATCATCTGAGCTTATTTACCCTGCAGAGTCTGGAAGACTTTCTCTGGCTGTCCTTCTCTCTGTCGCTCAGCTTCTTCTCCACCGGAAGGCCAGTGTGTGTGTGTTAGCATGGCACTGCAGTGCTTGCGCCGAGACCAAAGGCATGGTACTGTACTGACCCACCAAAGGGAGTTGCCTGCGCACCAGAATCATAAGTGTTTTTGGATAGCATATGCATATCTTATTTCCCTCTTTGCCACATTGATGATTCCCCCCCCCCTAAAATGAAACTTAACAAAAGATATGCAATTTCTTTTTATTTTGAAACTGTCCTGTGACTTGTATTTCTCTCCCGAGGCTTGTGGAAATAAAACCTTTCTTATGTACTTAAAATTATACTGAAGATAGAATAAAGTTAATGCCAAGTTGCTCCTTAACATGGTGGTCCTTCCTAAGCTCCTCTGCAACCAGCTTCGTCCAGAAAAGCCGCAAATCTCCGTTTACAGCTTCAGACTCAATGCTGCTCTCTCTTTCAGCAACATTTCCAGCTTAAGCTTGTCTGATGAGTCCTTGGGAGTGTTTTCACACTAGTCTCTCAGAGCCCGCTGTGGCTTCACTCAGAATTTCATTGTGGCTAGCGGCAGTGGTGGGCAAATGCATTCATGGAAATGTTTCCTGGCTTTGTTAAAAGCTGTTACCACAGAGGCCACTGACATCTGTTGTGTTGGCAGGAAGGTCTTGAACTAGCCTGACAGCCTCCCTACATCAGGCCCCAGAAAGCCATCTCTCCACTCACCAAGGGACTGTAGTGAAATAATTCAGATATTTCAAATGAAGGGATTCTGGAATTTAAAAGAATGGAAGAGGGGGGCAACACATAAAGGGCAGGAGAGAGTTAGTACTGTATGCATAACCCAACATAGTATATAATGGGTGGGGAAACTGTTGGCTACCCAACTTCCTTCCATCAGTCCTAGCAAGCAGAGCTAGTGGTCAGGGATGGTGTAGCAGATGTAATCCAGCAACAAGTGAAGGGCTGCAAGTTTGCCAGACTCGCATGTAGACTGCAACGTGGAAGATGCAGTAGTTGCTTCATCATCCATCCTCTGCCCTTTAGAACCCAGGTAGGAGTTTGGGGGAAATGACACTTATGGTTCTTCTAAGTGAGTATCTCTACTGAACTGCAGATCTTGTGTTTTACACCTGTTGTTAGATTACAATTCCCAATTAGCCGTGGGGGCGGGGGGGTTGAAGGGAGTTTTGAAACCAACAACATGGGGAGCAGTACCTCTTCTATTGCCTTCAAGAGGAATGTTGCTTCATGCTAGGAGTGTGGATGCAATCTTCCTCTACAAAGAAAGCAGTGCTGCTGCTCACTGAATCATCTTAAACATTTTTATTGGAATGTATTGATTTTTGTGTGTGCTATTGCTTATAATACAATACAAAGCCAAAGAGCTTGAATCACCATTTGTTAAAATCCTGCCATTCACACGGCCCAACAGTATTGTTGCAAGTATAAGTCACCTGTTTCTCTTGTGTACCACAGACCTACTGCCTGCTTTCAGACTTGCAGTCTGGTGAGAGAAACGTAAGCTAGTGCACCACCCCACCCCACCCCACCCCCATTTTATCTCTTGTTCTAACAAGAGGTATTAAATATCCCATCCCTGAGATCTCCAGAAGGTTAACTGCATCCTCAGTTCCACGCAGCCTTGCACAACATGCTCCACAAGCAAATGTGTTCATTTTGATGGCTGCCTGTCCTAATAAAATCACTAAAGGAGGAAGAAGACAAAATGATCCTCCCCTCCTGCTGTAGTCAAAACATTCAGGGGGCAGGAAAAGGTTGGCACAGATCCCAGAAAAGGAGCCTGATAAAGCATTGTAACCCACATCAATTTTGCCATCCCAAAACAAATATGAATGACTTTTCACATAGCTGAAAGGACTCTTATATTTCAGTGCCTCTGCAGGGCAAAGCTGATAAGAGGTCAGGCTGTATGGAATAAAGGTGCAGAAGACCTACTGAGAGAGTTCAATTAATTGGTGTTAATCCTTATATCAAGCTAGCCCCTACCTAGCAGATTAGTGAGAAGTCTCTTCCTTCCAGCCAAGCGCTATAAAGGAACACACCAAACACTCTCATCTCCAGCAACACAGAAAGGCGGGCTCAGCCTGTGGGTCATCATCAGCTTCACTGCAAGAATGGCAAGATGTTCTTGTAGAACCATTCTTCGGAAAAGTGGAGGTGATCTCCTTCTGCGCCCAGGAACACCAGCTTCCCTGCTTGGTCCATTTCCTTCAAACCCAATCGATCCTGAAAGAAGGAACATAGAGTAACAAACAGATGGACCTCAGCTAGAAATCACCATGCAAAACTCAGGCAGCAGGGCATGCAAAGAAGGTGGTTTGGGATCTACTGGTAGATTGCTGGCTGAAAGAGTGTTTGCTTCCAACTATATGTCTTTTGACTTGTTATCAGATCTTAGACTTCTAGTAAAAAAAGTAGGCTCCACTCCTGCCCACTTTGAGGTTTTTTCTTACAATCAAGGGGTATATAAATTTTATTAAATAAAATAAATCAATATTAAGATCCTAAAGCTGCAATCATAAGCACTGGGGTAAGCCTTATAAATGGAGCTTCTGAGAAAATACAGCAGCAAATGTTTTCACAGCTGCATATATAGAACAACTGGCTTACATCCAGTTTAACTATCAAGGCTTCCTCTGAGCAGATCCTGGGCCAATCTAGTTTGAGGGCACCAAGGAAACTACTGGAAAACTGCTAAAACCTACCATTAGAACTAAGCTGCAGTCCAGGGGGAAATTCCACCAAATTAACTGGCGTGAATTTACACCCCCTGCTTCATTAAGTTAAAGGTAAGCAGCAGTGACAAGAAAAGGGTATAAAGAACCAGGCTGTTAATTTTTATCCTCTAACTCCAAATCGTTCAGGGTACTATCTGTCCACTTGGCCAGATGTTTTGCGGCTCACAGCCAGTGTATCAATTGCACTGATTCAAGAGTGTAGGGATGATGCTCTTCAAATATTTCTGCAATTTATACTATCTTAAGTTACATCCACTGATTTCAATGGGTCTACTATTCTGAGTACAACATTGTTGGACCTCACCCAATATGTTGTCCCATTAACCAGGGCTGCCTTTTTAATTAATTCACAAAGGCTTTCAGTCACTTAAAAGGTTGCAGTACTAGTCCAACCAAATTCCTTTAACTGGCCCCTGAGAGTAGGCAGTAACTGTTCTTAAATACTGTATGCATTCCTAAAAGCTATTGAAGTCTTTTTTTTAAAAAAAAGACACACATTTGCCAGTTGTTTTTGGAAGTGTGCACCCTGCTCTCTCGTAAAGCTTGGAAGGAACGTGCTTCCAGTGGTCAGCACATCTTCAGGTTTGGAAGATTATCTCTGTTCAGTTACACCAGCTTAGACTCATTTATCATTTTCCTGTCAACTGTCTCAATTTCAAATTCTGCAAATCAGTGTTTGTAGAACAGTATTTATGCAGCTCTTTAAGCAGGCTACTTTAGAGTGGAATATACTTGCATGCAACTATGCACACCTGCAGCACAGGAACCCAGAAGAGGGGAGCACCCTAGAGCGTCCTCTTGGCTCCCCACAGCCCAAAGAGGAAGGCCTCCTTGTGAACCACAAGCACTCCCTACTTAAATAAGAGTGCTCCCCACTTATACACAATTATGGGGCCCCCAGAACACAACCCCCCATGCAATCTAATATGTAGATATTAATCTCTCTTCTGCAAGTTATTATCTAGTTACAAAACAAAACTCTTTGTTGCAACAACTGATGGGATGTCACACAGCTGGTTTGGTGTCAAATTCTTGATAGGAATAATAGCAACATTTGGGATAGTTACCTCTGTGTACAGTGAGGTCTCTTGCAAGGGAATGGTCTCTTTGGCCTGACCGCTCCGGTAGTAACCAAACCACTGGGGAAAGAAGAGAGCAATAAAATGAGCCACACACTGTTGCAATGGCCAGTTCATACCTACATGCACCAGGCCAGCAAAGGCCTGTCCCTTTCGGGCTGCTTGTTCTTCCTCCGCCGCTGCCGCCACCACCAGGTTTGTGGTGTGGTGAACCGGCTTATACTTACTCAAGTCAATAAGTTTTCCCAGTTTTTTGTGCTAAAATTTGGTGCCTCGGCTTATATTCGGGTCGGCTTATACTCAAGTATATACGGTATATTGGGTTTGCAAAATCAGCCCCCTTCCATTTCATCAGATTCTGCATGTGTTTTTCACACATATATATGCGTACACACAGACACAAAGCTGCCCACCTCAGATGCAGGAGGGTCCACCATGGTATCATTGAGGAACTTCACCATCACAAATTTCTTCAAAGACATCAGGTTTTTCTTATAGGTACTGTTGTTGCTCTGGAAAGAAGATGGGGGCACAGAGGGAGGAAAAGACAGAGAGAAAAGAAGATTTAAGAGAATCCCAAGCTACCTTGGAATCTGCTTTGCTGATGACACTGCAGAAAATTCCATGCAAATCCTGACCCAAGTGCGCCCCAACAGTTTAGTCATGCTGGCCACATGACCTGGAAAGCTGTCTGTGGACAAATGTCACGCCCTCGGCCTGAAAGCGAGGTGAGCGCCGCACCTCACAGTTGCCTTTGACTGGACTTAACTGTCCAGGGGTCCTTTACCTTTTATATTATTATGCAAACATATTGTTTGGGTACTAATTGACTACATGTTTAATAACTCGCCCTTCAAAACAAGGCTTATAGTACATAACAAAACAAGTTAAACGTCAACAGCAACCCTTCCTCTAAGGAAGCATAAGCATGTAGCTCACAGGCCTTCTTCTTTCTGGTCACTGACCAGGTGCAGATCTTACAAGACTCAGCAAGGCTGCTCCATTGGGTGCCTATGGACCATGCCCTGCATATATCTGCTTAATTTCTGCATGTTTTATTCTACTTTTTCTAGCTTCTTTTTTTCTTTCTTGAGCCCTTCCAGACCTTCACAATTTCATGATAAACTTCCTGCAGTTTACAGGGGTTGTTTTTGGATTTGATTAGAGGGGCGGGATGAGCACCCAGACCGGCCAGGCCCAAACCTATCAAACTTACTCGCTCTTGATTGATGTCAGCCAGGAAAAGACTGTGCTTCCGGTATTCCTCTTCATTCAGTGGGTCGTGCCAGTACTGGGCTTGGACCAGGCTGTAGTGGAGGGAGAAGAGGGAGTTCAAAACACAAGCCAGAGCAAGCCCCAACTCCAAAGAACATGCCCCCACTCCATAACATTTGACTTCTGCCAAAGTGAACTCACCGGTTCTGGACCACTGCAGTATAGGCCCCTAGGTCTAACATCCTTCGGATCCAGTCACAGAGGTGAGAACTCTCCCCGGGACAACGCGGAAAGCCATACACACCTGTGGCAGCAAGATACCAATTTGCAGGCATTCAGGATCTGAACATGACACCAGCCATTAAGATTAATGGCCCTCAGTCATGCTTATTACTTTAATAATAATTGTTGGTGTTGGTGTTGTTTTATTATTTCTACCCCACTCATCTGGCAGGGTTTCCCCAGCCACTCTGGGCAGGTTCCTTCCGGTACGTGCAAAAACATCATAAAATGTCAAACATTTAAAACTTCCCAATACAGGGCTGCCTTCAGATGTCTTCTAAAAGTTGTGTGGTTCTTTATCTCCCTGACATCGGATGGGAGGGCCCTCTGCCTGGTTCCCTGTAACTTTGCTTCCCTCAGTGAGGGAAACGCCAGCAGACCCTTTGAGGTGGACCTCAGTGAATGATAGGGGTGGAGACGCTGCTTCAGGTATACTGGGCCAAGAGCTTTAAAGGTCAGCACCAACACTTTGAATTGTGCTTGGAAACGTACTGGGAGCCAGTGAAGATCCTTTAGGATTGGTGTTATATGGTCCCAGCAGCCACTCCCAGTCACCAGTCTAGCTGCCACATTCTGGATTAGTTGTAGTTTCCAGGTCACCTTCAAAGGTAGTCCCACATGAAGCACATTGCAGTAGTCCAAGCGGGAGATACCTAGAGCATGCACCACTCTGGCGAGACAGGCTGCGAGCAGGTAGGGTCTCAGCTGGTGTACCAGGTGGAGCTGTCCTGGACACAGAATTGACCTATGCCTGCATAGCTGTGAGTCCAAAATGGCTCCCAGGCTGTGCTGCTGTTCCTTCAGGGGCACAATTACCCCATTCAGGACCAAGGAGTCCCCCACACTCGCCCAGCCCATCCCCAAAAAACAGTATTCCGTCTTGTCAGGATTCAACCTCCAGCTGCCTCCACACACTCACAGCAGAACCAGGGACAGCTTTCCCTTCTGTCCCTAGCCCGCCGGAGATCACTGACCAGCACAATCAAGGCAGTTTCAATCCCATGATGGGGACTGAATCCCAATTGGAAGGGATCCATATGGTCCGCATCCTCCAGGCATAACATCCTCTGTTGCTATGACATAACTTTCCCTGCCTAAATCTGCATTCTCCCATCTAGAAAACAAAAGACCACTCAGATGGGCTTACCTTGGTGCTGACCTCCTACAGAAATCAGATTGAACATTGGGGGAGAGGGACATCTCTGAACCACCGCCCTCCTGGAAAGGGGGGGGGGGGGAGAGACAAAAACAGATTAAGCAGCAACCTCCAAGACAGAAGACACGTTGTCCAGACAGTTCTTATATACCAGTGCAGAACGTAGAACTGACAGGATTATATTGGCTTTGATTTAATATTGATTTTGTAATTCAATTTATATACATTAGATTTTATTATACTTCTTATTGGAATTCAGGTCGGGGAGGTAGGGTGACCTGTCGGATTTTCCCATCATCCCCAGCCAGCATGGCCAATGGCCAGGGGTGATGGGAGGGGACATTTGATGTCATCTGGAGGGCTGCAGGTCCCCATTTTTAAGGTAGTCAGTACTGAGATGGAGGGGCCAAGGGCCTGGTTCTGTAACCTATGTCACAGATAGGTCATTCCATATCAAGTGATTCAACTTTTTTACCTCATCTCATCCAATTTTCTTAATATTTTGTACACTTGTTGAATAATCAAAACTAAGCTTAAATCTAAAATTTCAAATTTTTTATCTCATCCTGTATGTGAGTTATGAGGATTTGAAATTTCAAAAAATTGACAATTTTGTCCTTGCACAAAAACCTTAAAAGCTCAGTCCAGAATTGACATACACCAAAACTAAAAACACCAATCTCTTCAGAACTTCATGGGCTTTAATATGATATGTCACATGAAGGACTTAAATTTAAAATTAAAGTAAGTTACAAAATCGAACATTTTAAAAAGTGATTTAAAAAAATTAATATGATTTAAACAGTCAAAAAAAGTATATTGATTATTTAACATTTCTAAGAGCCTTCTGCATGCAACACACGTGCTCTACCACTGCATTCTACCCAAAGTTGCCCCCTTTCACCCAAAGCTCCTCCCTCATTCTGCAACGCTTAAGACACTTACAGAAACTGCCCTCCCTGTGAGAAGCCCATGGCGTTGAAGCCGCCTCGAAGCTTCGGGTCCTTTGCGAGTTCGTCACACACGAGTTTCACCTGGTCATTCACGTTCATGAAGAAGCTGTTCTCCATGTCCTGAATAAAATAGAGAACTTGAAGAACAGGAGAGAGCCAATGACCTGCACATGCCAAAGTGTCACACACTGAGCAGGAGGAAGGCAAGTCCCCACAGGGAGATTGCAGCTTCCTTCCCCAGGCAATCAGCCCTCCTCCTTTCTGTTCAAAAAGGAAGTCACTAGCCCAGGGATAGGGAACCTGTGGCCCTCCAGATGTTTGCTCATTTAGGAGTATTTGTGAAGCTTACAGTATATTAATAATGCAATGATACAGCAGTCAAGTGGGACAAGTTTGTATATAGATTTCCCTCACTAATTGTCCAATGTTTCAACAAGTGTCACTCTGCAGCTGAACCTCCTGGTCTCGTAGGAGCCAGCTGTTAGTCCTTCCCAGGCCCAGCCTTCCTCTCCGGGCTGAGGACCACCTTGAATTTGGCCCAGGAACAAATCAGTCGTCAATACAGATCTATGAGCTGAGGATGTAATATGCTGGCAGGATCAGCAAACATCTTGCAGTGTTCTGCATTAACTGATATTTCTGGACCAAACGCAAGAGGGGTAGATGATAGATAGATGATAGATAGATGATAGATAGATGATAGAATGGAGAGGGAAAGATGAGGCTGCTCTGTCTCTCCATTGGCTCTGCTGGACAGCAACTCCATCAGGTTTCTCCTTCAAGTGCCTAGCAGCCAGCAGCCGTTCCATCAGGATACAAGAGGGAAAGGGAGAGGGGAACTACAGGGTTCCATGTCTGTGGCAAAAATGGGAGGTGAAACTTTAGCCGAGGTCACCCAGAATATATGCCTAGCTAGCTGCTTCCATGGGAAGTAAAGGTAAAGGGACCCCTGACCATTAGGTCCAGTCATGACTGACTCTGGGGTTGTGGCGCTCATCTCGCTTTATTGGCCGAGCGAGCTGGCGAACCATGAGAAGTAGCTTTGTCTAAGTGCTTATGTTATTGTGTCTGGCCCCACTCACTACTGGGATGCAGCCCCGACAGCTCTCCACTGGGGAAAGGCAACCCTCAATGCTTGGAAAAGTAATGCCAGGGTGGAATTCGATTCAGCACCCAAGCTCTGAGCTCTGCGTAGCAAAACCAAAGCCACGAGCATGTGGGAGAGAGCTGGGCGGCTCAGCATCAGGACCAAATCCATTTAGAGATCAGAGCTTAGGCACAGACAAGGCTTAGAAGAGGCCTAAGTCAGAGGCCATCATGGCTTCAAGGAGCTCATAAGCAGATCTGCGTCCAAATCCAATTACAACCCGCAGCTTCGGGGTTACTTCATGGGAGTCTGCCCTTCTTACTCCCTTACTTGCTCACACCTGTTTTCAAGGTGTCCATGATGATGCCTTTAGGTTCTCCCCACCCTACTCAGACATGCACACCCAGTGTGATTGACAAGTCCATTGGGTCGGGGGGGGGGTGAGAATCCTGCTCATCAACAGGCAGGTCTCCTAGCCTTTCTCATGAGCCAGCAAAGGTATGAGGGGGAAGAATTCAACTGCCCCAGAAGGGTCCTCCATTTATCCCCACTGGATTCATGAGATTACTGCTCCTCACCATACCATCATTTCATCCTCTTTCAGGCAGAAGAGATGCTGCTTTGTTCTAATGGCATTTCCCTACAAACACTCCCCCGCCCCTGTCCCTCCTCTAATGCCAGTCTTGGCATCAAGACTGATTGACCCAATGCACAGATCCTTGTTGGAAGCGGCATGGCAAAAACATGCAGCGCTGTCCACAATGTTCTGCACACTGTCCTTTAGAATTGAAGAGTTGGAAGGGATCTAGAGGGTCATCTAATCCAGGGGTAGGCAACCTATGGCCCGTGGGCTAGATGCGGCCCAATCGCCTTCTCAATCCAGCCAGTGGACGGTCCAGGAATCAGCGTGTTTTTACATGAGTAGAATGTATGCTTTTATTTAAAATGCATCTCTGGGTTATTTGTGGGGCATAGGAATTCGTTCATCCCCCCCCCCAAAAAAAAATATATATAGTCCAGCCCACTACATGGTCTGAGGGATGGTGGACAGGCCCATGGCTGAAGAAGGCTGCTGACCCCTGATCTAATTCAACCCTCTGCAATGCAAGAATATGCAGCTGTCTCCTAAGGAGATCGTACCTACAACCTTGGCGTTATCAGCACCACACTCTAACCAACTGAGCTCTCCAGGCTGATAGCTGGAGCTCAAGTTAACAAAGTATGAGAAGCACCATTTTAAACACCATGCCTACTTCACAATAAAATAAAATTCACAATAAAAATGACCCCACCTCAATTAAGTTGCTGCCAATCTTCAAAGACAGAACGTAAATCCCTGGGATTTTCTTCTCCACGATTTTTTTTATGTAACCCATGCTCTCAGGATTGCAGCAGCTGTCACCTGGGATTAAAGAAAAAAAAGCAGATGAGGGGAAAGATTCGGAATCAGAAATTCAGCAATGGGACTGTTGCAGTAGCATTCTTTTTTAGTCTAGAAAAATATATTTGCAAATTATAACAAACGTAGACCCAGCTCATGTGTTACTGGGGCCCCCAGGGGGCTATAGGGAAGCCCCATATTTGGCTCCCACCTTAACACAGGTAAGCAGGGTGGTCAGCTATTAAGTTAATTGCTCAATTATCTCTCCTGAAGTTAATGGGATTACATTAAAAGAAAATCCTGCATTTTACAAAAACTGCCACATAAATATCTTCTTGAGATACTGAAGGCCAAGGTACGTAATAAGCAGATAAACAAAAACATATTTGTTTCTCGGTTCCACACAAACAACACAATTATCATTCCTGACCATCCTGGGCAAGGCCTGCTGTTTCTTGTGCGAGGGCTGCTGAACGTCATCCTGGACTACACCTGGGAAGATAACAGTGATGATAAAGTGGGTTTATACAAACGGCGTGCATCTTCTCTTGCCAGTAAGTCAGGAGACTGACACCTCCCACATAGACAAGGGCAAAAGGAACATGTAATATTTATAATACTCCCATTTGTGGAATGCTCTCCTCAGGGAGGTTCGCCTGGCTCCCTCATTATATATATTTTAGGTGCCAGGCGAAAATGTTCCCCTTTGGCTGATTAACATTCTGCAGCCTTTTAAATGTGTCTGTGAGAAGTGGGCAGGTTATTGTTCAGCTGTTTTAATCAAGTGCTTGTTTTAACCTGTATTTTATTCTGCGAACCTCCCTAAGATCTTATAATGAGGGGTGGCATATAAATCTAATAAATACAGTGGTACCTTGGGTTAAGACTTAATTCGTTCTGGAGGTCTGTTCTTAACCTGAAACTGTTCTTAACCTGAAGCACCACTTTAGCTAATGGGGCCTCCCACTGCTGCTGTGCCGCCACTGCACAATTTCTGTTCTCATCCTGAAGTAAAGTTCTTAACCCGAGGTACTATTTCTGGGTTAGCGGAGTCTGTAACCTGAAGCGTCTGTAACCCGAGGTACCACTGTAATACTATGGATTTCTGATTTCCTGACTAAACCTCAGCCATTTTGATCCAGATATATACAACAGGCACTTACTTGAACAGCTGTAACCCAAAGCCCCGTCCAAAGAAAGGGGTGGGGGAAAAGAGACAAGAGTATGGTTTTAGACACACATAGGAATACTGCACTTCAAAATAAATGCATGTCGAATGTGGCTTTAGACACGGTCCAGAGTTTCCTGTCCCCTTGTTAACTGTATGCTCATGACATCAATTTAGATTGTTTGCCATTGAATATTAGTCCCAGCAGAGAAAGGGTATCAGGATTTTTTATTCTCCAAGCACAAGGCTGAGACGTCACAGGAGGCAGGGAACTGAGGACACGTTATCTGGCAGATCAATAGTGTTGTGAGAATTTTATATGAAGGGAGAGGGTAAATCTATTACTAGGAGGGTAGCCCCTTTTAGAAGGAAAGAAAGAAAGAAAGAAAGAAAGAAAGAAAGAACGAACAAGTTTGGTAATCAAGATAAAAGCCCAGATAATATCAGAATGAGGTCTGGATGGATGCAAAATTTCATACTATATCTAACAATTCATGTTATTCCAGTTATATTTCACAATGGGTCTATAACTGCATATACATCATACAGTTGAAGCACATTTCTTCTCCAAAGAATCATGGGAACTGTAGTTGAAGGGTGCTGGGAATTATAGCTCTGTGAGAGCTAAACTACATATCCCAGGATTTTTGGGGGGAAAGCCATGCGCTTTAAATGTGTTGTCTGTGTGCAGCCTTAGACCATATAAAGAAATCTGGCCTGATCTCATCAACCTGGGACTCCAAAAGAGCCTGAGGGGAAGAGACAAGATCAGCAGGAAACTGGAGGAGGATCTGGGGCAGGGAAGCTGTACATATCATCTTCCCCTAAGGAAAAAATATTAATTGCCCAAGCAGCTCTGTCATCAGTTTCCTAGTCATTAGTCCCTCCCTTGTTTGTACTCCATCCCATGGATAAAAGCAACAGATTACAAACCGTTGGCAGTAAAAGTCCGAAACAGAATCAAAAGTGCAACAGGAGAGTGCACATCCAAATTTCAAACCTCACTCACAGTACTGAGTGTGCTTAACATCTTACATGGTGATTTGGATTGAGTAAGAACCCTAAGACAAGAAGTCTGGAGCCTTGGACTTTTATAAAGCTGAATGATCACACAAATGCAGCCATGCTATAAACCAGTCTTTAATTGAGGCTGAAATCACTGTGAAGAGTCACGGAAGTCTGGAGCCTGTGGCCTTTCAGGAGATACAAATATTCTCTTTTATACTGTGGCTGGAGGGGTGGTCCTGACCTGGAGCCAGTTCCTCTAACTCTTTACCCCTGGAAAAGAAATATTATCTCAGGGCAAGGTGGACAACCTGTGGCTCCTCCAGATGTTGCTGGACACCAGCTCCCATCAGCAAGGCCGGTAGTCAAGACAGATGAAAGTCCACGAATATCAGGAGGTGCACAAGGTCCCCTGCCCCCATCCTAGAGTCAGCAATTACCTTGAAAGGAGGCTGGGCAAAAAAGGGCCACCCTCTACTCCCACCCAAAGTGGACTAACAAGTAAACCTCCTAATGTAGCCCCTCATCACCTCTAAATACCCCTTTTGCAACTCGTCCTCTTTCAAGGTTGGAGTTGGTCATGGGGCCTCCAGTTGCTAACCCCGACTCCAAGACGTCTTGCCATTTCAGGATGCCTTCCCATTTGCAATTTCTCAGCAACTGCTTTAGGGCAGGGCGAGGGTTAGGCAAGAGAATCAAACTGGTCTTAAGGAACAGCGTTAATGCTACCTGCCCTTTCTCAATGTCTTATTCAACTGTAAATGCATATAACACTTGCAATGTCACTGTCTGGAACTAGATGCTATGTTTTGTATGGCATTCTTCCAATTTTGTAAATTCCGTTTTTTAAAGTTTCATTTTCTCTTCTGTTTAGTTTCGGTTATTTAATGATGTTGGTCAGCATATTTCTTTGAGAAACAGTGTCCCATGATCCCAGTTACAGAGGCAGGAAGCCCTTTTCATCTCAAGGGCCACATGCCTCCGGGGGAGGAGCAGGGCAAGAGGCAAAGGTGGGCACAGCAATCCATTTAATGTTTACCTTTGTTCAGAAGGCTAGTTTCTACACACATCCCTCTCCATCCTCATCCAAACAAGAAAGAGGCGCTATCAAAGTTCAAGGACACATTCCAGCCAAGCAAAAACACTCAAGAAGGGTGCAAACCAGGGCCAGCAAGGGAGGGATATGGGCTGGGGAGAGTCCCAAGGGCCAGACAGAGAGCCCTGGAGGGTCTGGTCCTTCAGGTCCTCTGGAGGGTCTGGTCCTGGACCTGGACCTCTGCATTAAAACAAATTATAATACATTTTCCTTGACTGAGATGAGCTTTGAATGTCCAGTTCTTTTCATGCCACTCCAATTCAACCATCCCCTTGTATAATCCAATTCAGTGATAAGATCATAAAAGGGAAGGATGGCACTTGGCCAGCTTTGAACAAGCTTCATCAGATTTCTTGCCACCTGTCTGTTTATGCATCAAATATTGCTTTTAGACTAAAGCCAGCAGATAAAAAAGGTCACCGTTGGCAGGATAATTACACTGAGGTAGTTGTTAAATATTACTGCTGTATTTATAAAAGCTGCTTCCATTTGCACTACTCATGCAGAATCAAGCTTCATTTGTGCGCACGTATGTCTTTTTATGGCATGCAATTGGCAGAAGGATGAGCTGTATCAATCCACTTTTCAACTAATGTAGTCTACACATCAATCACAGCAACCGAGAAAAAACTGTGAACACCCAAGAAATGCTAGAAAGATTGTCACTACTGACAAGTCCTCTCTTAAGGAAAACCACTAGGGAGAAATGCATACAAGCTTTGCTTGGTGAAATACTGGATCAGTGAAATACTGGATCAGTTTCCTGCAAGTTGATAATCTAGTAAATCACACAGTGAGGATAATGTGATTGGCCAGGCTACTGGGGAGTACAAGACTGAGGTCAGCAAGCATGGGTTACAATGAAAGACTGACCCTATGGTTTAGATACTAGTCCCTCCAGACCCTTTAGGCTGCTTAATGACAAACAGGAGACAGTGGCTTGGAGGAGACTTGTTTTTTAGTTTCACAGTCATAGTGTAACTGTGCTGCTTCTGTTCTCAAAGCACTACACAGTTATGATTTTCCAGATAAGGAACTGAAGCTACAGGACCATTAGGCAGTTACCACATTAACTTCCTTCTGAAACTGAAACAAGAAAGCCATGGAGTTTCACCCTAAAAGAAACCTTGCAAGGTAACTGAAGTGGTGACACTTTGAAGTAGCAGAATCCAAACTTGAACCCATGTCCAACGGTTTAACAACTAATTAACACTTGCTTTGCTCCATCCTATGCACCTGGCTTTTTTTTTCATTTTTTTGCTTGACAAGAGTTAACTGACAGTGCAATCCTATGCAGATCTTCTCAGAAATAATTCCCAGCAAGTTAAATGGGGCTTATTCACAGGTAAATGAATAGCCTCCTGACAATTAGCAACCTGTTGACAGATACCAAACTACGAACAAGCCCACACTGCTGTTAGTAAGGCTGCGATCCCCACTTACCTACGAGTAAGATCCATTGAATTAAATAGGCCTTACTTCCAAGTAGACATGGCTAGGATTGTACTACGTTTTGTTAAAGCACCTCATAGTACATGCTATACAGATGTCCCTAGTGCTTTACCACAACGAGGCTGGAACTCCGTGGGAAAGCGTTTACCCAGAACCAGGGTTCGAATTTGCATCCAGCCACAAAGCTAACTAGCCTGGTCACTCTCTTGTAAAACTCTGTCAAGACTGCTGCGAAAGCAAAAAAACCCCGGGAGGAACATTTAAAACACCCACTCTCGCTCTCGCTCTCTCGACAAAGCATCAGCCGAGACCCTGACTAGATCCCGCTCACTCACCCATGCCATGCCAGATGACCAGCGGCACCGGCCCCGCCGAGCTCCCGGGACTCAGCAAGCAAAATCCGCTCAGCAGCTGGAGCAGCAAAACTTTCAGCAGCCTGGCCGACGCCATCTTGGATCTGTCATATGACACAAATCCTCCCCCCCCCCCCCCGCAGCCGAGGAAAATATGCCATGTGCACAGAGAGGAGGCGGGCCTGGACCAGCCTTCTCGCCTCTTCAGAAAGGAGCAGCTCTGGGAACGGGAGATTGGAGGACTTGGGTTGGAGGGGCAGCCAATTAAATAACAAAACGAAAATCTCATTCAGGTTGTTTTTTTAATAAAAAATTGGTAAATATTTAATAAATATTTTATTAATTTCCCAATATAACAAAAATAAAACATCAATACAAATTCAATATCAAACAAAAAATTGACTTCCCCCCTATGTCCCTTGCTTGGTTCCAGTGTTTATCAACATACCGCATGTCCAATGTAAATAAAATAAAAACCATTAAAATTACTAATAGTTCATTCATAATCTAATTACAAGTAGTGCTAGAACCCTGCCAATATATTAACCTGTGTACATTGCTTCTGTATATATGCAATAAAGTCCTTCCATTCTTCCTTAAATTCGTTGTCATCTCTTTTTCTTAGTTTCATTGTCATTTTTGCCATTTCAGCACGTTCCATTAATTTAACTTGCCAATCGTCTTTAGTTGGGACACCTTCTTCTGTCCAGTTTGTGCAAGCAGTACTTGTGCGGCTGCAGTCGCATACATAAATAAGTTCATTTGTAATCTAGGTATATCTACTCCTATAATAGTAGGGATGCTTCTCGTTTTTTGACAAAAGGTTTTTTTTTAATCATTTCATTATAAATTGTTTCCCAATAGTTTTTGGTTTGTTTTTTTAACTATTTTACATTCCCACCACATATGGGAAGGTTCATGGCTGAGTTGGGATTTGAACCCTGGCTTCCTAGGTCCGAATCCAGCGCTCTAACCACTACACCACACTATTGGCATAAGAGGGAGGTGTCAGAATGCAGAGGAGGAAGGCAGGGCTCCTGCACCCTATAGTTGTATAAATGAGATTATTTCAGCAGGTGCAACTTGCCATGCAAGCTGGGCAAGGCTACCAATAGTTAGTAGCCGCAATGGGTATTTTCTGTCTTTGCTGTTGGACACAGTGTGCCACTGAATACCACTTGCTTCCCGCACAGGTGGGGAGAACACTGTTGCAATCCAGTCTTGCTTGTGGGCTTTCTAAGAGACACCTGGCCACTATAGTAACAGCATTGACCACATGAGTCTTTGGTCTTCTATTCTTGTAAGTACAGTAATATATCCATTGAGTACAATGGGACTTGTAAATACACCTAGGATTCTGCTTCAGAGGTGAAAGCAGGTTTCAAATAACAGATGAGGAAAGAGTGGCCCTCCACATGCTGTTGGGCCCCAGCATCCCCACCCATTAGCCATGCTGCAGCAGCTGATGTGAGTTGGGAGTCAAAACAGTACCTGGAAGACTGTAAATTTCCCCACCTATTTTAAACTGGCAGACATGCCTGACCATTATGCTTGTTTGCAACAAACAGAACAAGCTTTCCACTGTCAGATTTGCAGTGCAACTCTATAAATGTATACTTCAAAATAAGCCCCTTGATTTCACACATATGGTAAAGGTAAAGGGACCCCTGACCATTAGGTCCAGTCGTGACCGACTCTGGGGTTGCAGCGCTCATCTCACTTTATTGGCAGAGGGAGCCGGCGTTTGTCCGCAGACAGCTTCCGGGTCATGTGGCCAGCATGACTAAGCCGCTTCTGGAGAACCAGAGCAGCGCACGGAAACGCCGTTTACCTTCCCGCTGGAGTGGTACCTATTTATCTACTTGCACTTTGTGCTTTCAAACTGCTAGGTTGGCAGGAGCTGGGACCGAGCAATGGAAGCTCACCCCGTTGCAGGGATTCGAACTGCTGACCTTCTGATCGGCAAGTCCTAGGCTCTGTGGTTTAACCCACAGCGCCACCTGCATCCCTTGGACTTGTCAATTTTATTATTTTAGGACTTGCCAATTTTATTATTTAGGAGAGACCAGATAACTTTCCTCTTAAACGAGCCTTTGGTGCAAGATGACATCTTTCTGTCCCACCTGTTTTGAGAAATATATTATGCCCTGATGTCCACCTCTCACTCTCCTCAATATTGATAGATACAAAGACTGGAAAGTAAATACATGGGGCAGAGGGAGGATGGTTTAAACTTTAAGCTTAAAGTTTGGAAGGGAGAAGACAGCTGGGTTTGAGCCTTATGGAAGAATCACCTTGTACTCTTGCTTAGCTTTTTCTGGATATCTTCATTGCTGGAGAGTCCTAGGAGGAAGTCACTGCCTGAGGCCCAGCAATCCTGGTAACTATGCATGGCTGTTCATGTTCTCTACTTTTTAAAGTATGGCTGGGTACATCTAGGTTAGACCTAGATTGTAGAATCATCCTCTTACCCCCTGCTCCTACAAGCAGAATCCTCATAGTTGCTAAAGCAGTAAAATAACACTAGCATTTGTTTAGTGCTGTAGATGCAGTTTTTAAGAAGTCTCCAATCCTATGCACACTTACCTGGAAGCGAGTTCCATTAAACTCAGTGGACCTTACTTTTGAGTAGACATGCAGGATTGCACTGAGAACCACTACAGTCCTTAAAACTAAGGATTATAAAGAGGCCAATATATTCTCTTCCTCCCCTGCACCCAACTGCAAATTGTACATTTGGACACAAGTATTATAATCTGGTTATGGATGCTATAACAATGGAGAAACATGGCAAATTAGATGCACATTTTTATTTTTATATATTTAAGGCTTTTAAACCCACCGCCCACACAGAGTGTCCAGTTTCCTTCAAGATCCTCTTCCGCTGCATGGCAGTGCTCAGCCATCAGTCCAGTTTGAGTGAGGCCAGGCTCCAGTCAGGGATCAGAAAGAACCTAAGCACCAGCTGTTGATGCTGGGGGGGGGGGAGCAAGAAGCTGTTCACTTTTTACTGGCCTTTATGGCAGACTTTGTTATTTTAGCTGCCCCACTAGCCTTCTTCTCCACAGACTTAATTACACCCACAGCCACTGTCTGCCTCATGTCCCGAACAGCAAAACGACCTGCCAGAGAGAAGAGATCTCATTAGGGCACAGAAAGTTCAACACAGTTTCTGGAATCCTTTTACCTATGACCAACAGGTTTGAACTGCCATGGCTTAACTGCAGTTGCCAAGTTTGAAATTTGTAGCTTCACTCACAGAATTACCAGCCCCTAGTATTCCTTAGGAAGGAGGACTGATTATTAAACTAGTTTTTAAAGCTGTCACATAGATGTAGCTATAAATGGCTGTAGAATGCAAAACTGCAAGCTAGAAGAGTGCACCATTAGCAAACAGCAGCCTTCCTAAAAGCCAGAAATAAATGCCTAACGGAAGATGGGGGTTACCTTTGGTCTGCCAGATGTTGCTGCACTACAACTCCCTTCAGTCCTAGGAAGCATGGCCAGGGATTATGGAAGTTGTAGTTCATCAACATCTGGAGGGGTAAAGGTTACCTACTCTTGGCCTACCCACTCATATCATACAATAGCCACTAATATTTAGCATGTGGCACATTTAATAGGAGGATACAGTTAAAGATCACTCACTGCCAAGCTTCAAAGGAGGACCTGATTCATCACAACTGACCACAGAATGATTCATTATTTGCTTATTTGGACGATTTATGTGCACTCTTTTCAAGTTCAGTCTACTCAAAACAGCTACTGAGGCAGACAGGAGAGGGTTGAAAGAAGACTCCTAAACAGACCCAGAAGGTCCCACAGAGGCAGTTATTCTTAGCAGAAGAATACCCTTACATGAGCAACACACATCAAGTACAAACCTACTCAAAACTTCCTGTTATAGAAAGCTCTCAAACCACATTCTGCACCCACTCCCACAATTCAGTCTCACATCCTCAGTCAAGGGCAAGATGTACTGGGTACAGACTTAGCTACCCAAAAATCTAATTTTTCAGTCCATTTTAAAAAAACTCCAAGTTGCTAGCCCTCATGGCTGTTGTGGTATGTGCACATGCACAATGCCCCTTAGTGCCAGATGACAACAGGAACATATACCACTGGCCCATCAAACTCAGTACCATCTTCCCTGACAAGCCACGGTTCTCCATGGTATCAGCCAGTGAGTTTCTCTTCCAACCTTACCTGGAGATGCCAGGGGTTGAACCTGTGACCTTCTGCATGCAAAGCAGATGCTCTGCCCAGCTCAGGGCCTAGGCATAGCTGAATGACCTGAAAAGGCCCTTGCGCAACCTAGACCTTCACCCTTTCACATAATGCGAAAACCCAAAATGATGCCCATTAAAATGGAAGTACGGACACTTTTGCATGATGGTTCCCGAGACCAAGCAGCAGGCTTTCATCTGTGGGGTTTTTGGTTTTTTTTTTATACATTTGGAAGTCATTTTGAATCAAGATAGTGGACTGAACTTTTCTAAGCTACACCAATTTCAAAACTGCCCTGATGTTTTAGTTTTTTAGAATTCCTAGCCAATCCCAGATATGAGGCCACAAGTCTCTGATAAATGTGCTGCAAACGTACCAAGAGGTGGGTATTCAGAGAAGCTCTCCACACACATGGGCTTGCCAGGGATCATCTGAACAATGGCCGCATCGCCAGTCTTCAGGGATTTGGGGTCATCCTCCAGCTTCTTGCCAGACCTGCGGTCAATCTTCTCCTTCAGCTCAGCAAACTTACAGGAGATATGGGCTGTGTGGCAGTCCAGGACTGGGGCATAGCCTGCTGAGATCTGGCCCGGGTGGTTCAAGATGATCACCTACAACATCAAAGTCAAGGAGGAAGAACATGTAGGACTTCGGAACACATTCACTCTACCTGTGCAGCAGCCTTTCCCCAATTGGGTGCCCTTCAGATGTTTTGGACTACAACTCCCATCAGCCCTGGGAACATGGGAGATGGCCTTTTCGGTGGCTGCTCCTAAACTATGGAACTCTAGTGAAGCTAGATTGGCACCCTCCTTGCTCTCCTTCTGCTGGCAGGTAATTTTTTTTTTTTTTTTTTTTTTTTTGCTCCAATAGGCTTTTAGGAATTGACTGCTTTTTATGAAAGAGCTGGTGCCGTACTGCTTTTTATTGTAATTATTTGTAAGGTTTTAAATAAATTATATGTATATAGCTTTTTGTTCTATCAGTGTTTACTTTTTTAATGATTGCTTTCCCCCCTTTTTTGCAGTTCTTATTTTTACTTATTTTAAGGCACCTTGAGTCCTGTTCTATGATGATGATGCTACACAGCAGAGGCAGGAAACTGCCCACTTGACATTGGATGATTGTTCGACTTCAACAGATTCCTCTTGCTGTTTATGCAGTATTCCACAAGCTTTGTTTTCTTCTCTGAATGCCATGTCACCTGGGGCAACTCCATGTTTCTGACCAGGACAGTAATAATAGTTCAGGATTCAGAATACTTGTAATGCAAAGGGCTTGATCTCAATGGTGACTGGAGCCCATGGGGAATGGAATGACATTATGAGTTACTGTATCAGCCATGTTGATCCTTGATTCTGGCCCTGATTTTAAGGTACTTAACCTGGGCAGACTGGAAATGAGAATTGAGCATCCAATGAAGCTTGGCCTTTTTACACCCGATCTGGGAGGGTGGGGCCTCAGGCTGCTGAGGTGGGATTGAGGAGGGAGTTGTTGCTCTTATTGCTAGGTTGTTGTTGTTTTTGTATTGTTTGCTGTGATATATGGGAATTGTTCGGTTTCGTTTTGTATTTTTGAATTTACTACTGATGTCTACTTTTGTTATGTTGTAGTTATGTGTTTATTCATTATGTAAGCTGCCTTGAGCATGGCTTGAACTGTGGAAAGGCAGCATACGTTTGTATGTATGTATGTATGTATGATTGATTGATTGATTGATAGGTAGTAAGTTGGCCTGTGCAGGTGTGGGGAGATAAAGGCCTGGCCCACCAGGCCAAAAAGGTCCCCCACCCCTGCTTTATGGAGTTACAAGGATGTGCAACCAAGCATTATGGGAAGGGCTGCAGCTCAGTGGAAGAGCATCTGCATACAGAAAGTCCCCAGTTCAATCCCCAGCAACTCTAGGTAGGACTGGGAGGGAAACCAGGCCCAAATCATGGAGACCTGCTGCCAGTCAGTGTAGACAATACCAAGCTAAATGGACCAATAAGTGACTAAATATGGAAGCTTCCTCTATCTCCCAAGACCCCTCTGGCCCTGCCCACCCCTCACCTGGGCTGAGAAGCTGCCTGCCTCCATGGGGGGGTCGTTCTTGCTGTCCCCGGCCACGTTCCCACGATGGATGTCTTTCACCGACACGTTCTTGACGTTGAAGCCCACGTTGTCTCCTGGCAGGGCCTCCGCCAGCGCCTCATGGTGCATTTCCACAGACTTCACCTCTGTGGTGATGTTGGTGGGGGCAAAGGTGACCACCATGCCGGCCTTCAGGAACCCTGTTTCCACCCTGCCCACCGGGACAGTGCCAATGCCTAAGGGTAAAGCAACAGAGTTACACACTGAGCTGCACAGCTAATGACCTGACCCAGTTACTCCAAGCTTTGCCTCATAGAACAACAGCTGTCCCCAGTCGAGTAGTGAAAAATATGGCCTAGTCAGCCTCAGGCAACCCACTAGGCTTCCATATGTAAAGTAGTACTATTTAACACTTAAGAATTGGTGGCCGAGTTTGTGTTTCTCCTCTTCCATCCCAGTCTCTTTCCCCTTGTGTGCCATGGCTTTTAGACTGCAAGCCTTCAGTTGATTCTATGTAAGCTGCTCCAGGAGCCTTTTTGGCAGAAATGCAGGCTACAAATGCAGACCAGCAAGGACTTGGAATTCTTCCTCCTGAAAGCTGGAATATTTGCCTGCATTGAATCACTGCACTGTGCATAACTATTGAAGCGCAGGTCAATATCCTTTTACATTATTATCCCACCAGTACAATAATGCATACCACCAATCTTGTAGACATCCTGCAGAGGAAGGCGAAGGGGCTTGTTAACAGGGCGGGAAGGAGGGATAATAGAATCCAGAGCCTCCAGCAAAGTGGTGCCAGAGGCATTGCCTTCCTTCCTGGTGATGCTCCAGCCCTTGAACCAAGGCATCTGCCAACAGAGATGAAGAGCATGTGCATAGTTTTGAGCATGCCTGCAAATATTTGTGACAGCCTGAAGTCACATCATGCAATTCTACAGCTGGAGACCTCCTGGTCTTTGGAAGTGGGCATGTTCTCCTGTCTCTCTCCTGGGAATGTGTTTTTAGGAGGGGGTAGGAACAAGCTTGGCAAGTCTAGGCTTAATCCCTGGGATCTTCATTTGGGAGCTTACCAAAGACCTCCTTCATGGTGCTCTGGAGAACTACTACCAATCTATATCAGCCAAAGTGGGTCAGGTGGGCAAACAGCCTAACTTAGTATGAACAGGGCTATGTGTCTTCTGCAATTCCACTGGATGTGGAATTCAGCTCAAAGGAGGGGGGAAATGAACTTTCTAGTTCTTATGACTGCAGAGGTATGCTTGAAAGTGGGCATAAGATGTCTGCTTAAATCTCCAATGCCAGAACAGATGCTTGTGTAAGATTTTTAGACATGGGATAAAGAAAGGATGAGGTCTTGTGGCCCTCCAGATGTCTGACTCCAAGTCCCATCAACCCCAGCAAATTCAGTCAGGAATGATGGGCGTTGTAGTCCAACAGCATCTGGAGGACCACAGGTTCCTTTGTGCTGGAAAAATACCACTGACCTCATCAATCTAAACTTCCCTACTGAGTAGGTTTGAGGAAAGGGGGAGAAAAATACTGTAGGCTACTCACGTTACTGCTGGGCTCCAACATGTTGTCTCCATGCCACCCAGAGATGGGCACAAAGGCCACAGTGGCTGGGTTGTAGCCAATCTTCTTGATGTAGGCACTCACTTCCTTGGAAATCTCCTGGTAGCGCTTGCTGCTGTAAGGAGGCTCTGTGGAGTCCATCTTGTTCACCCCAATGATGAGCTGCTTCACCCCCAAAGTATAGGCCAAAAGGGCATGCTCACGGGTCTGCCCACTCTTGGAGATGCCAGCTTCAAACTCACCCATGCCAGCAGCCACAATCAGCACTGCACAGTCAGCCTGGGGGACCAAGAGACAGCTCTGGAATACTGTCTGGAGTCTAGGGACTCCCAAGGAGTCAGGGTAGAATCTGGGGGACAGTTAGGGCAAACTAATATGGTAGGCGTAAGTCATTTACATTCATCTAGAAACTATTAGTGCCATGAAACGGGATACAAATCTTTAATGGAGTTTCAACAGCCCTCAGAAACTACAACCCATGAGGCTGCGTTAGGGCAAAGGTTTGATTTCCAGACTTTTTATCATCTTGGTAGCCCTCCTCTGCACACGTTCCAGCTTGCCAATATACTTCTCAAACTGTGGCACCCAGAACTGGCCACAGTACTCCAGATATGGTTTTACCAAGCCAGAATAGAGTGGAACTATTACTTCCCTTGATCGAGACACTATACTTCTGTTAATATAGCCTGATTAGCTTTTTTTTGCTGCTGCATCACACGGTTGACTCAAGTTAGGCTTGTGGTCTACTGGCAAGCCAGATTCCCACCCCCCGCCCCCCCATCGTATTTTTGTGCAGCTGGTTCTTCCTCCCTTTTCTTTAAAAAGGTAAGTTACATTTTACTTTGCACTGTTTTGAAAAAGAAAAAAGAAGTAGCCATAACTAATGGCACACGTTTCCTCTCCAGGGGAGTGGAAGACAGCAACCTTACCTGAGAGGTCCCAGTGATCATGTTCTTTATGAAGTCCCTGTGGCCGGGAGCGTCAATGATGGTAATGTAGAATTTGCTGGTTTCGAACTTCCACAGGGAGATGTCGATGGTGATCCCTCGCTCCCGCTCAGCTTTCAGCTTGTCCAGCACCCAGGCATATTTGAAAGAGCCTTTTCCCATCTGCAAGGAAGAGAGAAAACTACTTTTAGCAATCAAACTATACACGATGCAAAATGCATCATCAGGAAGCCTAACTTTGTTTGTTTTTTAATTACAGTGGTACCCCGAGTTAAGAACTTAATTCGTTCTGGAGGTCTGTTCTTAACCTGAAGCATCACTTTAGCTAATAGGGCCTCCTGCTGCCACCGCACCACCAGAGCACGATTTCTGTTCTCATCCTGAAACAAAGTTCTTAACCCGAGGTAATATTTCTGGGTTAGCGGAGTCTGTAACCTGAAGCATATGTAACTTGAAGCATATGTAACCCGAGGTACCACTGTAATTGCATGCATGGATGGCAATGGGGGGGGGGGAGTTATAATTAGGACTGCAGTGCAGCACATAGGAAGATTTAAACTTTTCATTCTCTACCACATTCCTTATTAAAATGACATACCTACTCATTGCTGTAGGAGCTGTTTCTTTCTGTGGAATTAATAGCATGCGAAGGGGATTTTCAAAATGATTGTAACAGGGGTAGAAAGGGTTAACTTGGTCATATACCAATAATAATAGCCTCTAAAACAAATTTAAATAGTTAACAATAGTTTGTTAAAACAAAATAAATCCCTGGTATGCTTGCTAGTAGGCATTTAACATCTAAGCTAGCTTTCTCCTGAATCTTGTGCAGTTGCAGGAGGTAGATGTAGCTGTGTGTGAGAGAGAGAGTTAATATATTGCTACTGGCCACCCCAAACTCTGCCAAGCAGTAGCAAGATTTCAGGGGTCTTGACACTTAACCGAGGTTTGTGTTCCTTTTGAATGAGGCATGGCAGAGCCTGTAGTGTCTTTAAGATATATAGTTTTATTTACACATATATACACACACCTTAGCCTTGAAGATGGAAGCTATATTCCGTTAAGTCAGCATCTTAAAAAAATAAAAATAAATGCACACTATTTCCAAAACACTCCAGCTGAGTGAGAAGAGGACAGACAAGGGGGTATAGGATTCCTGGAGAAGCCAGTGATTAATTAAAAATAAAAAAGCAGTAGCAGTGTCAGTGGTTCAAAGCTACCCCAATATCCTAGTTGTGCAGGCACAGTCAATGAAGCAGGAATGCCCTCTGCACGTACCTAGAGGTACTGCCTTTCATTCTAGGCCTGAGGCCTAGCATGAACTCACCTCAGCTGCCTCCTTCTCAAATTTCTCTATGGTACGCTTGTCTATGCCTCCACATTTGTAGATGAGGTGGCCTGTGGTGGTCGACTTGCCAGAGTCCACGTGCCCAATAACCACTATGTTGATGTGGGTCTTCTCTTTGCCCATGGTGACAAGGCTGAGGGAGCCTGTAAGGATTGGAAGCAAGAGGCAAAGCCCAGATGTACCTGGAAGAGGGGGGAAAGTCTACAAACATGGTTCAAACTGCAGCTACACAACAACATTTGCAGGCCGCCAGCTTCAAAAAAAAAACACCTCTGGAGTCCAAATTATGCCTCCAAATTTAACATCAAAGTTTTTCTACTATGCCTGCATGCTCCCCCCCCCCAGCATTTTTTTTTGGGGGGGGGGGTAAGTAGAAGACAGTGGCCCCAATCAGAGGTTGCTAATTTAAGATGCCCATGCCCATCTGATTTGGCAAAAAAAAACTATCCAGGCTTGAATTCTGCTGCATGCACCAAAGTTACTGGAGTAAGACCCATTTAGACTGCTGTAAAGATGTGCAGTGAACACACAAACACACACACAGCCAAGACATAGCCTTGGATCAGAGAAAAGACCAGAAGGGAACAGAATAAGCAGGATGGGCAGAGACCCCCACCAGCAACTGGCACCTTCACTGGTCCAGTTTGACAGCCCTATATTCTGCATTATGGATTCAGAAGTAATTCCTATTCAGAAATCCTATCCAGTTCAATGGGCATAAAGTAGGTGGGTTATGAGTCTACAATTTTAAGAGCTAGGGAGTAAAGCCTATTGAGCACAGTAAATATGTACAGTATAGGATTGCAATGTTTAACCCTAAAGAAATTCACTCAAATAGTCATAGTTGGGGTGGGCAGGGGGACAGAGAGGGCAGGTCTCCTGCACCTTTAAAAGGTATGTAGAATTGAGAATCTCTCCTCCGCACGTGTGCCTGGGATGACAAGCTGCTAAATTCGCTCCCCAAACACTGATATTAAAGGCACAGGAGCACAGCCCCTTCGCCCAACCACCCTAATCGCAATTTCACGAATTGAGCCCTGCATGCACGCTTCCGAGTACAGTACACCTCACCTCTCCCGACCCGAAAACCAAACGCCCCCTAACCGAAACCGAAGCGACTTCGAAGTCAAACCAGACCAGAGTCCCTTCACCTTGCTAAGATCAGCGGGGGAGACACACACACCCCCGGCCAAGCATCGGTTTTATCGGGGGGTCTTTGAAAAGAAACAACCCCCCCCCCTTTCCAGCCTGCGTGTAAACGGATCAATTCGAATGAACCTTGTAAAAGACACCCAACCCTTTCCACAAGCAGGTGCCAGCCTCGGCACTTGCAGAAGTGAGCCCCCCATCTTTGCAACGCACAAGTCACTCGCGAATAAAACGGGTTGAGAAATCCCGCCGTCCTCCCGTTCTAACCCCGCGTCACCTTTCTCCACGTGTGAATCCCGCAGGCCCAATAAGCACGCAGTGCTTTGGTCCGCGGCTTTTAAGTCCTCAAAGGCGGGGCCGAATTTGGGCCAAAAATCCCTCCCCTCACCCCCCATCGCTTCTTTTCAGCCATCACAATGGATTGATGGGAGGGCTGGGTTGACATGAAACAGAACTTTTTAAAGGTGGAGGGAACAAACGAGAGAAGTAAGGTGACACTGGTGTCTCACTTTACTTCGGAATTTGATTTTTTTTACAAACTCTTACTTTCCTGGAACAATGAGGGCTAGAGAGTTAAAATGATAAAATGAGACATTCCCTTCAGTTTTAGCGGTGGATCTGTTTCTCTACAGGGAAAAGGGTGCTATATGCGGCCACAATGCAGTGCAAAAACACTTTTTTTGAGACAGTGGCAAGGCCAGAGCTCCAACTCTCATCCGATCCAGCTGGCATAGCCAAGGGTCAGGGATGATGGGAGTTGTAGTGCAGCAATATTTAGAGGGCCACAGTTGCCCAGCTCTACAGTAAACCTGCATGAGTTCATGCTGCTCCTGCTAGACCAGGGGTGTGTGGTTTGAATATTAACATAACTCTAGACAGATTTCTAGTGCAGAATTTATATATATATTGGGGGGAGGCGCCTCTCATTGGATTCTTCCATTTTATGTCAACAGAGTACAGTGGTACCTCGAGTTACATACGCTTCAGGTTACATACGCTTCAGGTTCAGACTCCGCTAACCCAGAAATATTACCTCGGATGAGAACAGAAATCGTGCTCTGGTGGCGCAGCGGCAGCAGGAGACCCCATTAGCTAAAGTGGTGCTTCAGGTTAAGAACAGTTTCAGGTTAAGTACGGACCTCCGGAACGAATTAAGTACTTAACCTGAGGTACCACTGTATATTTATTTTTGATGGATCAGTCTCAATTTCCAGTCTGAAGAAATGCTCCACAGAATGTAAAGCAATTTTCCATTGCTTAGGCTGTATAATACATTCAAATTCCTTAATTCACACATCTCGTAAGATCCATTAAGTTTGTATGAACAATGGCTACAGGTTCAACTTTCTTTCAGGATCCAGCTGTTTCCTCCAATGATTTTGGAGATGTCACTCATTGTCCCTTTTAATCTAACACCCAGGACCCGAGGTTTAGCCACACCCATTTGTTATAGATGAGAACCAATAACAGATCAGTTTCCAGTGGAGTAGCTTTGTGGCACTTTAAAGCCTCACAAATTTATTATGAACAGTTCACAAAAACTAATGCCATAATGAATTCGCTGGACTTTTAGGTCCCACAAAACTCATTGTTAGCTTTGCTAGATTGGTTAGTCACTCTTCCTGCAGAAAAAGAATTAGGAAATGAACACTTTATCCTGAGTTCACACACACAGACACACCCCTTGCTCTTTAGGCAAAAAAGCTCTCAGAATAACATAACATGTGAAGTAAAAGGAATTGAGAGGGAGGAGGAAAAGCAAGTTCAAAGACAAATTATTCAACTTACAGAGCATAGTTCATAACATAGTTCAAAGACAGGTTTGGTGTAGCTGAGCATACACATGTTTACTCAGAAGCAAGCTTAGTCTGCATTTAATAGGCCTTACTCCCAAGTGTGAGATATTGAACGTGGTCACCAAACAAGACAAGGAAACCTTGGATATAAGGATAACCCTTTTATTTGTAACGCGTTTGCAAAGGCGGGCCCCCCCGCACTCAAGAGTACGGAGAGGCCCCGAGCAAGCTACGGATCGTGACTTTTGTTCCTATTGCTGCCGCCCCTCCCTTAGAGGCTTGGCTTACAATCTACCTATTGCAATTCAACACAACTCTAATACATAGACCAATCTACACTCATTATCCGAGTTTTACCTAATATGGGAGCTGTGCATTCTGAAGCTCCTTGTGGTCTTTTGTGGTCTAACTGACAGGAAGCACGCTCAAGCTGCTGACTCTGCCTGCATACAGGGTCTTCTGTAAATTTCCACTGGGTTTGAGGCACAATTGATTACTCCTTCTCACAATTCCCCCCTCTTGTTGTACCCTGCCTCAAATTCACATAACAATTCCCAATGTTCTCCTTCTTCGCCCTCCGTAGGCACAGGGGCATACCGCATGGACATTAGCTGGGTTTGGACCTGCCTTTGCGCTAGTAGAGAAAGAGAATTATTGATTGCCCTTACAAATATGGGCAAAACACATGGAATTAACACACACCCAGCAGCTATGAGTCCAATAAGGGCCACTTTTTGGAGGGATTATCCGAGCTCCACCATTCTTTACCATTCCATTGCCCTAGGCAGGGCATATTCCCTACCCATGTTCCATTGGTGTCATTCCTCACAAAGCATTCTGTTCCCACCAGTTGATTGGAAATCTGCCATATCTCATTTCCCAAATGGTGGTAGGTAAAATTCTTTTGGCTTTTATAGACCTCAGTATAGTTCACCTCATGGGCTACCCAGGGCCATTGATCCCCCATGTTGGTGCCCCCGCATACAAAACAATTCCTGACTGTTAGTTCTTTTGCAATTGTTTCGGCTAAGCTTAGAAACATGTTGTGAGCTTTAGGTGGAAGAGGGAGATGGTTGAGCTGTTGCATCTGTTCCTCAAAACTATCAAAGACCGTAATGGGTCTCTTTGTTACTTTGCTCGTGTGTACCTGAATAATTAAGTAGCCATAAGGATCCTTCCCTGTACCATCTATCCCCAATCCCACGTATATGTGTTTCGGTGTGGTTGTTGTAGATTCCTTGACCCATAGGCAGACGGGATTGCATCCTCCAGATTTGCAGTCTGTGGATGCTCCCCTAGTGGTGATATTTACCCCCTCAGGTCCCCTGTAACTGGGCTGCCTATTAACTCCCTCCGTGTACCAATAATTCCGCGTCCCACTCCCTGCTCCCACATTGGTCTCTCCTATCCGTTTGGACAAATACTTCCTGTTCTGTAAATATGACTGTTCCCAGCTGTGGGACCCACATGTCACTCCTGCCTAGTTGTTCGGGCCCTGTCCCCTGGCTATAGCGGTGCATGCATCGAAACATACATGGACTGCTTCCCCTCCCCTCGTTACATTGTGTGCTATGTACCCCTGCCTGCCTTGGGCTATAGAGAACATTGTCTTCCTTCCCTCCCCTTTGTTTGCAGTTCCCTCTTTGTATCCATATACATATATACTTGAAGTGATCGGCCCCACCGCCAGAGGTTCATAGCATTCTGTCTTATTTTCTTTGGTCTGACACCTATAATACTGAGTTTGATTATATATACACGGTCTTAATTGTGTGAGGCACTCCGGGGCCACGTTGTAATACATTAAAGTTCTGGTGACTTTATTCCCTGTTTTAGTAGTCTGGATACACTCTGTACATTCCTGGTCCTGGGTGCCTGAACAAATCCGGGCAATGCCCAGACCCAGGAAAAGGAGCATTAACCCTCTCATGGCTCAGGGAAAGTGTCTCGGATCTGGCGTTTTCCTCAAATATCTCAAGGCTAGAGTCACCGTGGGGGTCTCTAGTAACTCACAATGGACCACCCCCTGCAGAGTGACTCTACAATATTGAATTATTATGTCCTCTACAAAGACTATAGAGCATTCTTCAGTACAATGCACGCAACAAACACATGCTTCACAGTGAGCGCAGCAACAACATTCGTAGAAACACTTGCAAGTACAAAATAAACACATCAGGAAAGCATTCACTGTCCTTAATCTCCTCCCTGGTTCCTGGTCCCTGATCTGGTGAGTTTCACCTTCAACGGATTGTCTGGGCTCGGTGTTGCCGTCCAACTCTCAGGCGGGGCCCTTTTTACCCGGTGATAGTGAGTCCATCCGTGTTCTCGGGTCCGTACTGCTGACTCAGTGGTGAGCAGGACCTGGAAAGGACCATCCCAACTCGGGCTGAGCTCCTCCGCCTTCCACGTTTTGATCAGGACCAAGTCGCCAGGCTGGAAAAGGTGTTGTTGTTCCAACAACGGGGGTCTTTGTGCCAAGACTCCCTGCCTATGGAGAGATAATAAGGACTGGGACAGTGACTGCAAATATTTCCTCAGAAACAAGTCTTTGAATACTATCTGGGGGTTCCCCAGCTGTGTCAGGTAAGGCCGTCCCATCATCATCTCAAAAGGGGACAATCCCGTGTCCTTCCTAGGAGCTACCCGCATTTGCAACAAAGCCAGGGGTAGATTTTTCGTCCAAGGTAGTCCATTTTCCAAGTATAATTTAGTCAAATGTTTTTTTTAATTTCTGCGTTTGCACGCTCCACCTTCCCGCTACTTTCGGGGTGCCAAGGAGTATGAAAGTCCCATTTTATTCCTACCAACCCCATGACTTCCTGCAGCACCTTTTGGGTAAAATGAGTTCCTCGGTCTGAGTCCAATGTCTCGATCATTCCATACCTAGGAATGAGGCTTTCTAGTATGTTTTGGTGACTACTTGAGCTGTGGCCTTTCTACTGGGGTATGCTTCTACCCATCCCGTCAGGTGGTCTTTAAAGACCAATAAGTACTTCTGCCCTCCCCTCTCCGGTAGTTCAGTGAAGTCTGCTTGCACTCGTTGAAAAGGCCATACTGCGAGGGGTCTCCCCCCTCTTTCTGTCTTCTTTGCCCGCGTTTAATTAACCTTCTGACAAATTAAACATTTCCAGGCGATGGCATGAGCCATTGGCCACATGTCACGGCTCCAATACAGGGGCTTAACTAGGTTAATCATTCCTTCAGTCCCAAAATGTCCACTCTCGTGCACTTTCTCCAAGATTCCCATCATAGTTGTTTTGGGGAGTACCATTTGTCCCTCTGGGGTCTCCCAACCACCCTCCTTTTCTATTGGACAACCCAATATACTTAGGTTCGTCCTGGGGGACTGGCTTATATTCCTTCATCAGGGCAATCACCGTAGGATTCATCATCTTTGTCATTACACGTTGTACCATATTTTGCAAGCATTGCAATAAGCAGGGAATACACAAGCAGAGGAGCAAAAGAATTAGCAGGGGCCCTATTAACATTGCAAAGAGTCCCTGAACCCAACCACGTGGTAGTCCCAGCCCTCCCAGGTCTATTATAGGGATTGTGGGCTCCCCAAACACGCATCTGGTTAGTGAGATTGAGGCCCCATACCAGAGAAGGGGGAACTCCGGCAGCTGTGGGCTCCCCTACTAGAAAAAGCAATAGAACAACTAGGGGAAATAATTGCAGGGCGCTTTCCCCACAAATTCTATGGCGTTCATGCCAGCAGAAATAAATGGCCATCCAGGAGCACAGGGTTCCCACTGCAATTCCCAGCCACCAACCCCAATGACTCCAAGGCTCCTGCATTTGGTCAGGCTCGGGCGTATCCCACCCAAAACACAGCAGGGGGTTGAGATGAACGTATCAGCACATGCTGGCTGTAAGTGGTAAGGCTGGCTAAATCAGCCTGCTCCTGATAATTCCACCGTGGAGTGGTGGGGGGGGGGGGTAGACCTGGTCAAGTTGGCCCCCGTCCACTCCCTAGTTCCTTAAAAAGGCTCTCGCCTCGACATGTACTCTTCTAGTCTCCTCAGTGGTCAGGATGGAGTCTAGAAGGTACTGCACGTCGTCAAAAGTGGGGTTATAAGTTTTAAAAATGCCTTCAAACAATTTAATAATTTTTGCTGGGTTTTCCTCAAAGGATGGATTTTGGTTTCTCCAGTGACATACATCAGCACTGGAAAGTGGCACATGTTGCACTGTGTAAGTGCGCTCAGGGACCACTCCATTGGGGTCTGGCACCCCGGGAGGATCATAAACCACCCTCAAAGGCATGGTGGCCACAGCTTGTCCTCCTGAGCCTCTTCTCTCTTCAGTTTGAATCCCCAATCATCATTTTTAGTAGCCGCTTTCCAGTTGTTCAGAAAGCATTGTAAAGGGGTGCATTTACTCCCTCCCGACCCCATCTTAATTTTCCTCAACAAAGTAAAAGTAATCCGCTCCTAGAGACAATTTTATTCAGGCAAGCAGCTCTCACTCCAGACTGTGACTTCAAGAAATGCACAGTCCCACATATGGTTAGCCAAGGGGAAACGCTAAACCCCGACCACTCAAACATTCATCCTTTCACTGGATTACTTTGGCACACTTCACACTTTCCTTTTTTTTTTTTTTTTTTTAGTTCAAATTAGCTAATTCAGCAAATCCTTTCCCTCTTTCTCAATCCTTGTTCTATATTTTATCTTAACACAGTCTAAGTTTTCCACTTTAGCCCATTAACAGTCAGTTTTTGCTTAATCCTTTATAACATTTTTCAATTTTGCAATATTTCTGTAAATATACTTTAAATTTATTTTTTTTTTCAATCTTCTTCCATCGACTCTTCTCCCTGGTCTCAGATTCTGCCAGTCATTTTTGCCATTTCAAACAATACATCAAAACACCAAGAGAAAAAAAAAAAAAAACATCTAAAAACACATCCAATTTCCATATCTTTATCTTTCATTTACTTATTTCCTCGACTTCCTCACATCTCCCTTTCCCTTATTTTCCCAATTTCCTCCCTTCCCCTCTTTGGGCATCGGGTGGGGAGGTTTCCTTGCATTTCCTTACATGCGCAACAGCCTTGTTTATCTCAACTTGCACAGCCCCTTGCACAACAACCCTATCTTGCCCCACCAGTAACTGCTTCACCCGTTACTGGCAAGTCAGTCTCTCTTCCCCCTCCCTTCTCAGGAGGCATGCTCCTGGTCATGTACACTCTTTCCTTCAATATGTATCAGTTTCCCCTTCTGGATTCCAATTATAACCTCTCTCAGGTCCTATTGGATATTGGGGCCAAACTACCCTAAAAATTAATCATTTTTTACTTTTGACAGGCCCCTGGTATACTGTCTCACCCCATCTTCATCCCATTCTAATAGGACCTGCCCCAAGGGACTATTCGGATCAATGGGATCCTGCTTTCCTCCATTAGACCCTTTTCTACACGTACTCTGTCCCTTGCCCATTGTTACAATGTCTCACAACCGCTCACTCACAGATTCACGCGGACTCGCCTGGCCGTTTCCCTCGCGGGACCACGGAACCGCAAGCTAATCCTCTCGTCAGGACTAGGTCCTGATCCACACTCACGCGTCCGTATGGAACCTCTCTTTCACTCAGGAGACGAGTCTCTCACCCCCGTCCCTCTTATAAATCCCAGGATTTACTCACCCAATGCAGTTCAGCGCCGTTTCCCTCGACTAGTGAACAGGCGGGCGTCCCCGCTGGGTACTCACGGTCCCCGACCGCGATATCTCTCCCTCTCAGTCTCGGATTCAGCTCCCTATATCAGGTTTCCGTCAATCAGCCCTCGTGAACCGTCACAGACACGCCCGGGTCAGGTTTCTCCGAAAAATCGGAGTGGCGCCTACCCGTTCACCGGGGGTCGCTGCACAGCTCGTCGAGGGCCCCACGTTGGAGCGCCAATTTGTGAGATATTGAACGTGGTCACCAAACAAGACAAGGAAACCTTGGATATAAGGATAACCCTTTTATTTGTAACGCGTTTGCAAAGGCGGGCCCCCCCGCACTCAAGAGTACGGAGAGGCCCCGAGCAAGCTACGGATCGTGACTTTTGTTCCTATTGCTGCCGCCCCTCCCTTAGAGGCTTGGCTTACAATCTACCTATTGCAATTCAACACAACTCTAATACATAGACCAATCTACACTCATTATCCGAGTTTTACCTAATATGGGAGCTGTGCATTCTGAAGATCCTTGTGGTCTTTTGTGGTCTAACTGACAGGAAGCACGCTCAAGCTGCTGACTCTGCCTGCATACATGGTCTTCTGTAAATTTCCACTGGGTTTGAGGCACAATTGATTACTCCTTCTCACACAAGTAAGTTTATTTTATTTCTGTATCAAAATATTTAGAGACCCCACTTTAATAAAAATACATAAATAAGGTATGCAGCATACAAAACAAGATAAAACATCAAACATTAAAACTTCCTATGAAAAACTAGCTCCTGTAAACTCGGTGGCAAAGGATTGCTAAGAGGTTTAGCTATCTATATGGAAACCATCTAAAAATGTTCTCACTAAAGACCAACTAAGAAGACATGAATGAATCAACAAGCTTTCAAGTTTATCATAATTATTTATCAACAAAGAAAAATGTTGGGTTTTGGTTTTTTTGCAGAGATACAACATAGTATTTCTGGGCATGATGAAAAAGCGTCTGATGAGATGAGCTCTTGTCCACGAAAACTTATACCACTGCAAGGCTGAAGCCCTGAACCCATTTACTTAAACGTGAACCAAACTAGTTCATTTTGTAAATGGACTAACATGGAGCAGAATCAGTTCCTTTGGGGACATGTTGAACTTGAAATAGTTCCTTTTTAAAATGAACTTTCCAAGCTCCAAGCAGCCCTCCTGTCTGATCAGGAATGTTTGCTCCCTAACATTCTGAGGGGTTTGGGTTTGACCGTTGGAAGTGGGCAGTTGGTGTCTCTGGGGTAAGTAAGGCTCCTTAGGAAACTCTGTGGGGTTGGGGAATTGCATAGGCAGGTCCCTACTAGTGAATATAGGCTAGGGGGATTTAAATATAGTAAAAACAAAGAAGCCCAACGTCCAGATCAACTTCCCTACAAACCAAGAGTAAGTTCATTTAACACGAAACAGCTCCATCTTTATATTTGCTAGCCTTTTAGTGTCTCTTCACTTACTTATCAACCATTATTTCAGTAATTTTATTGATATCTACTATGCTTTTATGCTCCACACACTTGTTGGTCTGTTTATATACTACAGTGGTACCTTGGGTTAAGTACTTAATTCGTTCCGGAGATCCGTTCTTAACCTGAAACTGTTCTTAACCTGAAGCACCACTTTAGCTAATGGGGCCTCCTGCTGCTGCCGTGCCGCCGGAGCACAATTTTTGTTCTCATCTTGAAGCAAAGTTCTTAACCTGAAGCACTATTTCTGGGTTAGGGGAGTCTGTAACCTGAAGTGTATGTAACCTGAGGTACCACTGTGTTCTCTTTTGTATGCTCAGTGTTATTGCAGGAAAACTCACTTTTAAAAAGTCTGTCCTCGTCTCCTTCCTCTCACACCAGTCTCCCTGCCAGGCCTGCCAAATGTGCTGCTACTCCAACCACAGACTAAGCAAAATATTTCCTTAGCACCCACCCTTGTTGCAGGATGTGAGATTCCTCAGGTAGTTTTAGGGCAGCCTGCCCCAAGGTATTTTGGACTACAGCTCCCATCACCCTCAACCTTTCACTGTGACGGCTGGGGCTGTTGGGAGTTGGAGTCTAACACATCTGGAGGGCATCTGGTTGGGGAAGACTGGCTGCTAATCTTTCAACATGGCTTCCAGAGTGGTCTGTGAAACTAGGCCCGGTTCTCATTCCCATTCTCAGCAGCATGCCTGTCAGGAATGGCGAGAAGATGGAGAAGAGGTCTCAGAGTAAGAACAGAGGGAGGACATGCACAGAGGCCAGCGATAAGGAGGTGCCTGGCTGCAAAACCCCATTGCTATCAACAGCAGAGTCCAAAGAGCCTGCAGATGGGAATCTGCAAAGTCCCAAGGTGCCCCAAATCCCTCAAACTGTGGAGCATCCTGGGACACCAGCCCCCTGGTCCAGACGGAGGCCAGACAGGCTCAGGCAGGAGCCGGCAGGTAGGTTATTATCTTGCTTATTTTACGCTCATTTTACTGCTGGTGCCACTTTTGTACTAAACATTTTAGATCAGCCTTCTTTGACCTAGTTCCCTCCAGATGTTTTGGACTACAACTCCCAACAGCTCCAGCCAGCACAAGGATATTGACTCCAGTCTTCCCTGCCCAATGTGTATATTTGTAAAACATGCACAAAACCTCCAGATATTACAAATACACCATTAATCTCACAACAAAACTAATTTCATGTGGCAGCTGTTACTGGAACTCCCCACTACCTTGGGAAGTGTGGAATGTAGTAGTAGTAGTAGTAGTACTAGTAGTAATAATAATAATAATAATAATAATAATATAAAACCTTAGCAAGTGAACTAAATACAACTATGATCCGAAATGTTTTTTTGTTCTAGCAGGTGATGGGTGGGTGTCCAAAGATGCAGAGGCTTTGTCTGCAGTGGCTGTGGGAGGCAGAGAAGGAAACCACCAAACCCTGCAGGCAGAGAGCAACACACTGGTTCAAAAGAAGGCAAAGCCTCTGCCCCTGAAGGAGCCAGACAGAGCCCAGGCAGCAGATGTGCTTGAGAACTTCCTCAGTCATTTTCTCACCTATCTGCATGATTGCCCAGACAGGCCTTACTTCAGGGACACCAGGGAACTCGTTCCAGGCAGCAGCTATGAGTATGAAAAGGTAATGTATAACAAATGCCAGGTAAGCAGCTTTATCCAAACCTGGGCAACCTCTCAGTTGTTGCTGGGATTCAATCCCCAACATTCCTAGTCAGCTTGGCCAGTGGTCAAGGATGATGGAAGCTGAAGTCCAGTAACATCAGGGGACCCAAGTTGTAGAATAGGGCTGGGGAATCTGTGGTCCACCAGATGTTGCTGGACTCCAGTTGCCATCAGACTCAGCCAGGTGACCAATGATCAGGGATGATGGGAGTTGTAGTTCAGCAACATCTGGGGTACCAAAAGTTCTCCACTCCTAGTAGAAATAGTTAAAGACCCCTTATCTCAGTGCTGCCGCTCTGATCAAAACTGAGGACATCTCCACCCCATAAAACTTCAGGAGATCGAGCCTCCTACACCTTACCTAACTGGGCTCTGAGGAGGAAAGTTCAAAAATCCCACCTAAGCAGCAAACTCACCATATGGCCTCAGGTGAGCTGCAGGCTCTCTCAGCCTCAGTCTGAACCCATCTGCTCCATGGGGATTCAAATTGCAGGCAACAATCCACCACAGAGTTTCACTTGCCTAAGCCCATTAGAACCAGTGGGTATTGTGCCATATGAAGATTGTAATAGCAGTGTAACATAATGGCTGTAGATCAAACCACACCTAATGGACTTTTAATTTAAGCAATGGGAGGGAACCCTGTGGGTGCTACAGAAGGCCCCTGTGGGTGCCTGTGCACCTGCAGGCCCCACATCAGTGACCCCTGTGCTGTAATAAATACTTACTACTGCTACTTTCTGGTTGTTGTTGTTGTTTAGTTGTTTAGTCGTGTCCGACTCTTTGTGACCCCATGGACCAGAGCACGCCAGGCACTCCTGTCCTCCACTGCCTCCCGCAGTTTGGTCAAACTCATGCTAGTAGCTTCGAGAACACTATACAACCATCACGTCCTCTGTCGTCCCCTTCTCCTTGTGCCCTCCATCTTTCCCAACATCAGGGCCTTTTCCAGGGAGCCTTCTCTTCTCATGAGGTAGCCAAAGTATTGGATCCTCAGCTTCACGATCTGTCCTTCCAGTGAGCACTCAGGGCTAATTTCCTTAAGAATGGATGAGTTTGATCTTCTTGCAGTCCATGGGACTCTCAAGAGTCTCCTCCAGCACCATAATTCAAAAGCATCAATTCTTCGGTGATCAGCCTTCTTTACGGTCCAGCTCTCACTTCCATACATCACTACTGGGAAAACCATGGCTTTAACTATTCGGACCTTTGTTGGCAAGGTGATGTCTCTGCTTTTTTAAGATGCTGTCTAGACTTTCTGATACTAAAATCTAGACTTTCTGCCTAGACTTTCTGGTACGAAAATCCAAAAAGCCAATATAATGCTGGTGAAGCATAACAGTTATCTAAATCAGGCCATTTGCACTCAAGGAGTAAATCTTCAAGGAATAATTAATCTCAAGGAAGCTGCCATCTGTCTCCTTACTGCTCTGCTGCTGCAGCCGCCACTAACCTGCCCCACCCCCTGCAATGCAATTGGGCACACCTCCCATAATCTCAAACCACGGATCATACTGGCTGAGGCTGATGGGAACTGAAGTCCAAAAACAGCTAGAAGGGAAGACCTCAGAGTCAGTGTGACAGGTGAGGCAGGGTTGGTTCTGTGCCTCAAGCCCTCTCCTTCCTTCCCTGTTGTCTTCAACGATGCTGTTGGTTTGCCTGCAGGTCTTGCATCCGGGCGAGTTTGAGGTGATGCTAAGCATCCTTGTCCCACAGGACGTCCAGTACACTGAAGTGGAAGGCTATGGCGGCCTCTTTTACACCCTGGCTCTCTTGAGAAAGTCTCGCAGCTTCCCAGCAACACTCCTTCTGGAGGATGGGAAGACCATCTCCCCACGGAACATCATGGAGGAATTCCGGAAACATGTCGACCAGTTTCTTAAAGTTTCTTATTCAGGTGTGGCCAATCAGGGATTTGGGGTGAGGGTAGGAGGAAAGGATGAATAGCCAACACCGGAGTGGGGATTTGTTTACAGACCTGAACCACTTTATACTGCACCCAGGCACCACACATTCCTGGGAGGCTTGTAAACATTGCCAGCCACAGCTTGCTGAACTATGCAGGCATCCCAAGCAACTCCCTAGGATGCCTGGGATACCCAACACACATTAAAAGCATATGACTTCCCCCCAAAGAATCCTATGAACTGTAGTTTCCACCTCACAGAGTTATAATCACCAGCAAACCCATTTTCTGTAAACTGCTTAGAGATTTAAAAAGGTAAAGGGGTAAAGGGACCCCTGACCATTAGGTCCAGTCGTGGACGACTCTGGGGTTGCGGTGCTCATCTCGCTTTACTGGCCGAGGGAGCCGGCGTACAGCTTCCAGGTCATGTGGCCAACATGACTAAGCCGCTTCTGGCGAACCAGAGCAGCGCACGGAAACGCCGTTTACCTTCCCACTGGAGCGGTACCTATTTATCTACTTGCACTTGATGTGCTTGCGAACGGCTAGGTGGGCAGGAGCAGGGATCGAGCAACGGGAGCTCACCCCGGATTTGAACTGCCGACCTTCTGATCAGCAAGTCCTAGGCTCTGTGGTTTAACCCACAGCGCCACCTGCGTTTAAAGTAAGTGGTTTATAAATCCTGCTAAATAAATTCATAAATTTGCTGCGCACATGTACACCTGGGGGTGTACTGCATTTTTGGCTTGCATTTTTTGCTAGCGTTGCAGGCTGCTTGGCCCCCTGAGCTGCCTCAGTTGTTCACCTAGCTGTCCATCTGGTCTTTCAGTGCCTTTTCCAGGTTGGCAGATGAGGCTGGAGAAGAAGAAGTCAAACTGTCCAGCAGTTCAGCTTGTAATGCTGGACAACCAAGGCGCCAAGTTCATGTCCTTGAACCTCGTCCCTGCTCTGGAGATGACTGGCCAGTGGCCATGCATGAAGAAGGCGAAGGAGCTGATCAAGGGGAAAGAACTGCTTCATTTGATGAGGGTGTTTTATTTCATAGCTGAACAATCCCCCGGGAGGCACAACAAAGGTAACATACCCCTCTTACCTCTGTCAGCCAACCTGGTGCCATCAAAGGGTTGTTAGGGGTAAATTTCAGGCTGCAAATAGAGGCAAAGATTCCAGTTTCCCAGCAAACTCTTCCAATATGTAGGTTTCACCTAGATTCCCACTTACAAACGAACACACGTGCCCATTAAGGATTTTATTTTTGTAGAAAATAACTAAACATGTCACATGTCAGCAAAGCATGAAGCTTTTTGAATTTTCCACATATATGGTAAATCTGGATTGTGTGGATGCTGTGAAAAATGTGCATTAATTGAGCATTGATCCCATGCAACAAGCCCCCACCTGGAAGCAAGCCTGGACTGTGTTTAGCCCAGCTGATCTTGGATCCCTGCTGGGCGGAAATTGGGGGCAAGACAGCCAAGGAAGGGGCTAGGTGCAAGGAGGAATGCAGCAGCCATAGGAGCCAACTCCAGGGGACTGAGGTCCCTATGGCCCCTCCCCCAAAACATATTTCAGGGGACCCCCCCCCCCATTGATGGGCATTGCCATTCAAATGGTGTGTGTGCACCTCGTCTTATGATTGAGGGCAGGGCTTACCTGGGACCCCACAATATTCAAGTTGGCACCCCTCCTCCACATCCTGCATAATTTAATCCACCTCTTTCATATAACATGTCTCCTGCCCCTAATTTTTTTAAAAAGCTGTACACCACCAAACGTTTCCTTGTAAGGAGGTGTCTCCAGCTCCTTGATAATATTGATTACTGACACAGAGTGGTGCATGTCTATCTCCTGTATATTTCAGAGACCTGGAGAATTTCATTCTCTCATGTTGAAAAAGAGATTTTGAACCTCAACAGCAGGTCCCAATCGTATCACAAGACAAAGTGCTGCAGGTATGTGTGCCTGGCAACATTGTTAGGGTTTGTGATTAATGAGGGCAGCACTTAGTTTCTGACATAGGTGCTGGGGGGGGGGGCATTGTGTATGCATGACTTCACGCACATGATACCCCTGCCAACCTGGCCAGGCCAGCTCAGACTGCCACCCCCTCCCCTGCCAGCCGTCTTGCCTATGTGAAAGGGGTGTGCAGGACAAAGATGCTTCGCCCTGCTACGTCCCTGGCAATCCTCAAAAGGATGTGGCAGGGTGAAGCAGCTTTATCCTGGTGCATCCTTTTCAGGATCGCTGTGGGGGGGAGCTGCCCCCTTCTTGAAAATTTTGAGGGGCTGCCCCCTGCCCCCTCAGTAGATGGCATCCCTGGCTTCTGAAATGAGATGGGCAGCTGTACCAGCATTCCACAAATGGGGAGCCACTGCAGAAAAGGCCTGTTCTCCTGTTGCCACCTACTGGTGGAGTGGGCACACAAAGAAGCCTCTGTTCCTCTGTCTCAGCCTCCTCCCTCATGTCATCCTCCTGTTCACCCCCTCCTTATATGTCTCAGCCTGACGTTCCATTTCTGAGCTCACAGAAGACTTAAGACTCATAACAGAAAGCCTGCTCTTTGGCAGGTGTCTTGGCTGAGATATTGCAGTGCAGAAAGGAGTGTTTGACCAGGAGTGGCAATGTTTGGCATGGAGTGCCTTTGTGAACGGAAAGCTTACCTGCTGCATGTAGGGATGAGTGCTTCTTTTATGTGTGTGTGAGAGAGAAACTGTTCCCTGCTGTTGGGTTACAAGAGAGTTAGAGCAATATAGTGTACAGACAAGTTCCAAGGCATAGTAGTCATATATTAGTAAAGGGAAGAGCAACTGCTCCGCCATCACTTTCTCCACCACCCTGCCCCCAAAGGTTTTCTCTTTTCCATAGTTCCCCTCAGCAGATATCCTCCATGTATGCTCTTGTGTGGATGACATACTGTACGGCCAGAGAGATATACCTCATGCCACAAATCCTATCGTCAAGTGACTACCCAAGTTTCAGAAATGATAACCATAGTTCATTGTATGCAGAGAGATGGGGGGTGGACATTGTTTGGGGAAAAGCTCTAAGAAAAGATCTGAATGAGTCAGGCTAATGACGGGGGGGGGGTCTGTTCTAGGAAAGACTGCTTGAAGATGCTGGAGGACCTTGTGAATGCTCTCAAGATGGAATACCCTCAAATGTTGGGTCATCTGAGTTCCTACCACAGTCAGACATCCTTCCTGCACACCCTGTGGGAGTGGAAGGCCGATAAAGACTGGAAGCCTTCTGAAGTCCCTCAGTGTTTCGAGAGGGTCTTGACCAATTTCATCCACAAGGTGGCCACTGCTCACCTGACCCACTTCTTCCTACCCAAATGCAACCTGTTTGGGGCAAAGTTCTTCCCGCCCACAAAGCTGAAATTCTTATGGGCGCAGCTGAAGGAGAAGGAAGGAGCTATGACATCGTTCACTGTGTCCCGCAAGAGACGCTCTTCTGCCCTGATTGTAAATCCTGATATGACTTGGCCTCTCATGATTACGCTTGGCCTGATAGTTCTAGTATCAGTTGTTCTCCCACAAACTGCAACTTAAAAATGTAGGGTTATCAGCTTCCACTGTTTGGTTTTCTGAACTGAGAGAAAATGTGTTTTAGAATTTCTTTGTTAATGGCCAATCATAGTCATCTCATCCTGACCCAGCTAGCAACATTTTGATGTAATCCACAGCAGTGCTTTAGAGGCAGTGTTTTACAGGATGGATTTTGTGTGGGAAATGTGTCACTGGGCTGGAAAATCCACATGGAGTTTTGGTTAAGACAAGAGATCTGTGAGCAGGATAGCAAATGATTGTCAGCTCCTCTTCTTGGTCCTTCTTGCAAAATCTGTGGGGATCTTTCTCTTGCACATTTTTCGCATGTAAGGGTGTTTGTTTGTTTGTTTGTTTTGCATCTCAAGCACTCCTGACATCCATCAGAGATAGATTATATGGTAACAGTGGTAGCACATGCAATGATCCCCAATATTCCTGTTACGCATTTATCCCTTGATGATTTGACCATATGAGGAAGACAAAATATGTGAGTATATGGTGAAATAATATACCAGAGGAATGTAAATAGATGGCCTTATTCCTAGTATAAGACAGGCCAATTCCATTACCACTTTTGATCAGATCTCTGTATTCTGTTTAATTAGGAAATTGCTTCTCCAAAAATGTTGATTTGTGGGTTGGTGCTCTGTCCTGAAAATTAATTTCTCTCTGTGTTTATGCCCATAACAGCTAGTTAAAGCTACATCTGTGGCTCCAAGTTGCTTGGTCTTCTCAGTCACAATATACAGGATTTGATAATGTATTGATTTGCCATTCAGCCTTTCCCAATCTGGTGCCCTCCAGATGTTTGGACTGCAACACAATCCCATTAGTCCCAGGCAACACAGGCATGTTTCCATCAGCCTCAGCATCATGCTTGCCAGGGCTGATGGAAGTTATAGTCTAAAACATCTAGAGGGCATCAGGTTGGGGAAGGAAGGCTGGTACAGTATCACCACCTTTTGCTTGCCTGGGTATTACTTCAGCTAGAAGTGGGCTGCCTAGTTTGGTTTGGAGAGATCTCCAAGTTATTGAGTGGGATGAAAATAGTTTGTGTTTAATTTCCCTCCTCATTGTTTTGTTTATTGGTCAGCTGTGTTGGTGTTCTGATGGATGGATTTTGTTTATTTCAAAACCAGAGAAAATTATAATAAATAGATTTCCTAAAGTTTATTTATGTGTTTGTCTTATTTATTACCTTTTTATCTGGCACAAGCACATCCAGGAAGCTTCACGGTGGAGTGGAGATTTGTACCCAAGTCTCCTTGGTCTTAGTCTCAGTGTACCACACTGGCTGTCTATTCCCTCATTGCACAGCTAAAATTCCTCGAGAGGGGGAGAATGTCTATTAAATCAGAGGATGCTGCAGCTAGACTGCTGACAAGACACCTGCTTATTTCAACTTACTACTCCAATACGGCATCCTCTTAATTTACTTCTCAGAGTTCCCTGTGAAACAGCGTTTTTAAATCATTATGAAAAGTGTAGCTCTAGGAGAGGACTAGAGGTCTCCTAACAACTCTCAGCACTAGTAACAACCTACAGCTCCCAGAATTCTTTGTGGGAAGCCATGTTTGTTTAAAGTGGTATGATACTGCTTTTAATGTATGGTGTGGATGTGGCCTTAGTTGAAACAATCCTTAGTCTATTACAGCCAAAAACCACAGAGTTTTGTGTAGGGTGGTCACAGTCTTGTTTAAAGGACTTCTCAGGTTGAAAGGCTGTTCAGTCCTAAGGATAAATTCTTCAGTTTAACAATAAATAACCCTAACAAGGGAGAGCTGGAGGGGCCTAGAAGTTGCCCATCCACAGCTAGCAGCACCTTGACAGCACATTGAGCAGATACAAAGCTTGCCTGATTGCTGAGATTCTTGCATTGCAGGGGGTTGGACTAGATGACCCTTGGGGTTCCTTCCAACTCAACAATTCTATGATTCTATGACAGTCTTCTCTTCTGCAGTGAGATGTATCACATTTTTGCTGAAAGTATAGTAATGATGTCTAAATTTCCACCTGCACATATAAAGTACTGGAAGCAAATCTTATTCAAATATGTTTGCATCTGCACATATAAAACAGCAGATGCAATTTTCATGCAAATCCGTGTCATGTTTTTTTGGCGATGTGTAAGCGACCGCCCTCGTCTAGCGGCCGATTAACACAGCGTCGTTATCCATTGATGGGGACCGCGTGCAGTTCTTCCCTCCAGCCTCCAGAGGGCAGCAACGCTCCCTTCAAGCAAGCCTTCTAGCTCCCCTTCTCTGTGGCAGTCCAGCGCAGCTTAGGCGTTTAAGATCCCGTTCCGGGGCTATCGCGCTCTCTTCCACGCCTCCAAGATGGCGGTGAGTAGCTTGTGTTTGAGGAGCTGCACGGAGGGATCCCTTGAATCCGCCGCCATCCTTCCGCGTCCGAGTCCTTCTGGGCAGGAATTTACTCAGACGCGGCGGCGAAGGGCTGGGGGCTTTCCATGGGGCCGTTTTGGGAAGCGGCGAGAGTCTCGCCGGGCGGAGAAGGAGGGCCGTAGGAATAGTTGGCCCTGTGGCTAAACCAGGCTAAGGAGTCGAGCTTCCTCCTTTGGAGAGGCCTTAAACGTGGGTCTGGAGGTACTGTGGTCCTCCAGGCCCTCTTATCTCTGACCATTGGGCAAGCTGACTGGGCCTGATGGGATGTTTGATTCCCATCCTCCATTCCACACTCGGTTCTCTTTGGGGTGCGCGCTCCGGGAAATCAGTGCATCCCCCAAACTTCACTTTCTTTGGGGCTGCATTTTCTAACCCAAGATGCTTTTCCTTGGGTGATAGGTGGTTGCCAGCTCTCCCTTTTGTTTCTTCTCCCCCCTCCCTCCAACTTGGGTTCTTTGAGAACAGCACGATAACACAAGAAAAGCAGCCAGTGCAATTTGCCCTGTTGCTTTTGTCTCCATGCTTGAAAAAGCTTCGCTTGCTGAATTCTGTAGATGTAATTCTCTCAAGGCTGAAGGGGTTTTTTTTTGGGGGGGGGGAGGGCAGGAGGGATAGAATACCTCATGCAAGAAAAGTTCATTACACACATAAAGTTGGTATGTTGTTTGAAAGGCTAGTTTAGAATATTTCTACCTAGCATGCTAGAAGTCTAGGGAAAGGCTAGACTGTTTGCTATCTTGTTGTTTTTGTTGTGCTTTTTCTGGGCAAAGCCTGTCCAAAGTAGTTTACAAACAACAAAAATGACAGGTATAAAAAGTCAGTATTACTAAAAACAGGGCTAAAACAAATTCATGATGTTAAAAACAAACCAGAACCTGTTGCATGTCTGGTTCTTGTTGTGTTTACCTTTGTGTATTGGTCACCAGCTTCACTATATTTTAAAGATACTGTAAGTTGCAGTTACCCCTTGTAAAGTATCACTCAGTATTGTATTTACCTCTTGCTGAGTTTCGTTTATAGCCATGCTTATGAACAACCTATTAAAACTCTACTTAGGGAAGCTACCAACAGGTTTTTACAGAAACACCTCAAACTTTGAAACACATCCAGAATTAGGAACCATTTTAACAATTACTGTGTTTCTCATGGTGCTGCTTATTCTACTCTATAAGGTGCTCGTGTGATAGTGGTGGTACATATATTGATGTTGGGGTATTGGAAGGCTTCCAGTAGGGAAGAAAAGGCTTTAGGATAGGATTTTTCAAAAGCCTGTACTAATCACATTTTGTTGGCTAGTAGGCTGATTTTCTTGAAGCTTGCCTACTAGAGCAGAGTAAGGGGACTGGGCAGACAAAGGAGTTTGATGGTAATTTGGCCCTTTTCCTCACGTGGATGGGCAGTGTCAACAGTATTGGTAAGCCATAACATTTGGAGAGGGTAGGGTCTAGTTCAGGAATCTTTCTAAATTCCAATAATGAGAGATGACTATGGTGAATACCACAAAGAGGGGTGGAGTGGCCACTTGAAGGCCTTTTAGGGTCCAGGGCAAGGATGAGGAACCTTTGGCTCTCTGGCTGTTGCAACTCCCATCATTCCTGACCATTGGCCATGCAGGCTGGGACTGTTGGGAATTGGAGTCTAACATAATGTGGGGTGGGGCACACATTTGCCACCCCAGCCTAGGGTTTCATGCTAAATTGCCAACATGGGGACAGAAGATATGCTTGTAAACATTAAGCGTCTTATGAAAACTTGTCCCAGCCCTTGTGTTATGCCGTGTGAGTTGGGTATAGGGAAAAGCTGTCGCTGGTTTTAACTGCTTTCTTTCCCCCACCATTGCACAGCAACAAGACAAGGGTGAGAAGGAGAACCCCATGCGGGAGCTGCGCATCCGCAAACTCTGCCTGAACATCTGTGTTGGGGAAAGTGGAGACAGGCTCACCCGGGCAGCCAAAGTGCTGGAGCAGCTCACAGGCCAGACTCCTGTTTTCTCCAAAGGTAAGCTTTTTTGGAAGACTGTTACTGACGTTTCTAGAGCAAGAAGGCTGAAATTTTATTCATACCATTTTATTTTTATTTTTTAAAAAACAAGGAGGATCAGTTTCCGTGCAGGATGTATAGTAGTGTTTCCAAAGTTATTTAAGACCATCAGTGGTCTGGAAACTTCATTTGCTTCCCCTTGCCCAGACTTCTCTTTTTGTTGTGTGGGTGGGCACCCTGGTCCAGCTTAACGCATGCACAGCATGGTGACTAGAGCAAAAGAATAGGGAAAGGTGATTGCCCCAGGGCAGGAAGTCGGAATGGGTTGACCCACCTCATAGTTCTCAGTACATCAAATTGGATTGATTTTGAACTGGAATCCACATTTCATGCTTTCTGTTCTGTAGTGCCCAGGTCTTTGTACTTTGCAGACTTCCCTTTAACTATGAATTCTAGAAACCTTTAAAAAAGAGAACTGGATTCTTAAGTTAGCCTATCAGTATTACCAAAAGTAGATTTTAGCTCAGGCCTCTCAGTCTAGTGCTCTCTAGAAGTTTGGGCGGCAACTTCCAGCAGCCTCACTAAGCACAGCTAGTGGGTAAGTGTAATGGAACTTGCCCAAAAACATGGTGAGTACTAGGTTGGGAGAAGTTTAAGCCATTGACTGGGGCTGCTTACAGCTGGTGTTTTTGTTGGGGAATTGCCACTCAAACCCATTTCCTGATCAGCAGTGATGCATGCCTTCCCTTCTTTGTGCTTGCTGTCACATGGCCTGTCAACAAGTTTTCTGTATAGCTTGTTTGCAGATGTGGACCTACTGTTTGGAAGTTGTAATCTTAAACTTGGAGCTGGGTGTTTGGTGGACATTTCTGACCACCATATTTTTGTTTTCCTTGAATATGCCATGTCATATGTGTCCTTTTGCTGACCCTTTGAGCAAACTTAAGAAAAGTTGTGTTTCTTCTTCAGCTCGATACACAGTCAGGTCCTTTGGGATCAGGAGAAATGAGAAGATAGCCGTTCACTGCACTGTACGCGGGGCCAAAGCTGAGGAGATCTTGGAGAAAGGGTTGAAGGTGAAGTGCTGTCCTTGCTGTATTTGGATGTTTTCTTAAGAGAACTTGGCACACACAAGGCAGAAAATGTCAAAGCTTAAAGCTGATGTCAATGTTTCAGGTGCGAGAATACGAGCTGAGGAAGAATAACTTCTCTGACACCGGCAACTTTGGCTTTGGAATCCAGGAGCACATTGATCTGGGGATTAAATACGATCCTAGTATTGGTATCTACGGCTTGGACTTCTATGTGGTTTGTATACTTAGCTTACCCTTTTGCATTCTTAGGCTGTAATCCAGAGGTCATGTCTGTAGAGTTGTTTTGTCAGTCTTACTAACTCTGAGCCTTGGTGCCACTGCAGTGGTAGCTGCCATTTTCTGCATGGTTGGACACACAAGAGAGGGGCTGTTGCCCTAAAACAAATCTGGGGAGCCTGAACTTAAGTTGCAGCAAGTGCACTTGGTGCATGCATGCAAGCAAATATTTATTGATAAAAGTAAACAGCTGCAAAGACCTATTGGCATAGAAGGTTCTTCAAGATATGCCTGAAAGTCAGAAGCAAGGATGCCTGCTGAATCTCTCCTGGAAGACTATTCCACGGTGCAAGAACAGCAACACTAAATGCCTGATTTATAGTTGAGACTAGTTGGACCTCTGTAAACACAGGAGAAAACTAAATGCTCTCCACAGAGGGTCTCTGTGATTGACCTAGTATATAAGGGCTTAGCAAATCCTTAAGGTATCCTGAGACCAAGTTGTTCAGGGTTTGTAGATCAACACAAGAGCCTTGAACCTGGCCAAGTAGCATAAAGGGAGTCAGTGCAGAAGTTTTAGCAAAGGTGTCACATGCTTTCAGCTCCCATCAGTGGTCAAGCTGCTGCATTCTGCACCAGCTAGAGCTTATGGACCAGAACATTCCATGATACTTTATTGTTTGAATCTGTATCTAGTTAACATTTGTATCTATGGACACCTGAGTTGCGTATGAGGTTAAGTAGGCCCAAAATATGTGGTTTGATGTGTGTGGGCCCTCTCCCTGCTCTGTTCCCCTGTGCTATAACAACTGGCAACAGCTGTAGAAAGGGAACCCTGTGGTTTGACTCTGCAAACTTTGCCACTGGATATGCTCATGTTCAAATTCCCACTTTATCAAGCTTATTGGGTGAGAAGAGTCTCCTTTCTCAGTCTATTTTAGCTGACAGGGCAGCTGTGAGAATTGAATAGGAACAAATTGTAAAAGCATCAACTGAAAAGCACTACTGGAAAGACTGCTGCTGTGCTTTACTGCTGCAGCCATACAGGCCTGCAACAGAATTGTTTTTTGAATAGTTTACTGTGTGTTCCTGGGGCGAGATTGACATGTATGTCCAGTGAAGCACTGCTGACACTGCTCCTAAGATAATTTTAATTGACTTGCTGAAAGTTGCCTTGTTACACTTACTGTTTTAAAAATAGATTGCTGCATTTATTTATTTATTTCCCAGATTCATTTTCTCCAGTTGTTTTTTTTTACAAAAATTAAACACAGAAAGTTAAAAATTATATAAAATATAATAGTTTAAAAGTAATTAAACTATACTGGAATCAAAAGGATATTGTCAGTTTTCTGCTCTGTTTTTTGATAGTCAGTTTTGGGTTAAGTCCCTTTGTGGGGGCCACGCAGGGGAAAAAATGGCTTTACAATGAATACATTAAATAGCTGTTCATGTAACATTATGTCTATAGATTCTTTAAAAGGAGCATAGGAATTAGTCCTCAGCAAGTGTTGCTCATGATGGCTTTGCTTATCTCATTAATGTTGGAAAGTGGGGCATAGCATTTTAATCTTCAGGCCTACATCTGAGGTAGGTTAGTCTAGGAGAGTGACTTGCATCAGATCACCCAGCTCTTCCTTGTTACCCAGGTCCTGCATCCAAATTCAACCCTCTAGCAGCTGCTGCAGTGTGTTTACTCTGTGAGAAGCTGTGAACCCCCTTCTTGGGTGCTATGGATAACTTGGGTGCTTTTCTTAAATTTCTTTCTCGAACACTATGAAAGATGGAAGTCTGTCTGAAAAGGCTTTCTAAAGGTAGGTCTTCAGGACTCAGCGAGGCTTGTGTTTCTGCTGCAGGTTTTGGGCAGGCCAGGCTTCAGCATTGCTGACAAGAAGCACCGAACTGGTAGCATTGGGGCCAAGCACCGAATCAGCAAGGAGGAAGCCATGCGTTGGTTCCAGCAGAAGGTAGGTTTTGCTGCATTTTAAGCTGTGAACAAGCTTGCAAAACATGTTTAGTCCACTTTGTTGACCTCTTTGTGTTAGACCAATATATCTAAAAGAAAAAATCCCTGCCCTCCCCTCTCCCAAGTGTACAGTGATGCCAAAATCAATTGGAGGCTTAACAGTACAATCTAGTGCAATCAACTGTTTCTGGCCTTAGCATCTTTAGGATGGGGTTTACAGTTAGCTTGGCCCATGTCAAACGGTCAGCGAGAGCAGAGGTATGTTGAACTTTGCCACCTGGCCAAGCTCAAGGTTCTTGTGTTAATTCACAAAGCCCTGAATAACTTCGGTCCAAAGTACTGTAAGGGCAATTATGATCTCTTATGCTCCACCTAGATGACTGAGGTCATTTGATGGAGCACTTCTTGGTGTTTTGCGCACTCCTGAAGCCCAACCAGCCTTCACTAGGGACCAAGCCTTTAGTGTGGCAGACAATGCCCTGTAGAGCTCCCTGTAGAGGGAAGGCATGCATCAGTAGAGGTTTGGCAGGAATCACCCTTGCCTTCTTTTAGATGTCTCCTAAAAAGGATGTTGTTTAGATAGGCCTTTGAAATGTGATTTTTTCCAATTTCCAATTTATTTGTTTTTGTTGTATTTTTTGTATGGTGTAAATTTTTATGGAAGTGCTGTTTATAAGTATTTAAATAAAATAATTGTGCTCAGTTCTTACCTTCCACTTCTAAAAGAATCCCAGTACATAAGTCTTCAGCAGTTCTGGTAGTTTGGAACAGTTTTGGAGAGCTGCATTGAATTGTTAGTGTTTGCCTACATTAGTCTAATGGAGCTCCGTTTAACAAATGTAAAAGATGTGTGTGACCTGTGCATTCTGCAGCAAGGTGGCTGGAGATTTTGGGGGTGGGGAGCAATTCATACAGTTCTTCACAGTATTGGGAAATGTTGTGAGCAGCATCTCAAAAGTATTTGGAATATGCTTCTGCATGACAATATCATTATTTACAATGTGTAAGCATCTCTTTTATAGCACTCTTCCTGCTTAAATGGCTTGTAAATATACTCTTGCCTTTCAGCCAATCAGAAATGGGTTCTTTTTCTGTGCCACAAAAAATCACTAATGTGTGGGCTGGTGCAATCTGCTAACTTCTGAGTTTGTTTCCCAGTGCATCAAATCACTTTGCCGTAGACATGATTTGGGAAAAATTTCCTGGTGGTGGCTAGTCTTTCTTGCACAATTATTTTGATAATCCTTTTCTTCTCTTGCAGTATGACGGCATCATCCTTCCTGGTAAATGAAAAGTTTCCAGTATAAAAAAGTCAATAAATTTTTCCACCATTTAACTTGATGCTGTGTATTTTGTGGTCATTTATCCTTTGCTGAGCCACTATATCTGTTTGTCTTTTCCATGTTTGTCTCAGGAGCTATTGTCTGCCTAATCCGGAGGCATGGCAAAAGCTGCTATAGACATACAACATGATTTCAAACAGTTCCTGTAGCCTATCATTTGGCAGGGTGGGGGTAGATGGAAAACAGGACAGAGACACTCCACAAGTACAGTGGGTGGGTGAAAGTGGCAATATTTCTGATTCTGCTCTCTTTCACTCTTACAAAAATAGCTTGGAGGTGTTGCCTGTGGTTGGCTTGGCCGTGAAGGGCCTAGTTTCCCCAGCCTAGGCCACTGGCCATCAAAGACACAGGTGATCCCAGTAGCCATCTGCTCATTGCTAACAATACATGTCCTTTCTCTACTTTGGAAGATCTTGTACCTTCTTAGATAATTGTATGCATGATAATCCATTTCCTGTACTAGGAAAATGCTCCACATTATTTTGACATCCAGGCCACCACTTTTATCTTAACATTTTTCTTCTAAGGAACCAAAGTGGCATATAGAGGGCTCCCATCCTCTTGCGTCCAAGCACTGACAGTAGACCTAGACCTAGTTAGCTTCAACATGGCTGCTGCATCACATGTCTTCAGATCGTGCTCTGTCTGATATTAGTAACAAATTGAATTCTGTAAAAACTTCAATTCGTATTCTCTGTGTGTAGTGGAGCAGAGTCTTTGCTCAGACTGCCTTTTAGCATATTCTATTACTAATCCCCTTTCTCCAGTTCTGATCTGTATTCAATATTTGATAGACAGCTGGAGTACCGTGGGTGATTCTTTTTTGGGTGGGTTGTAAAAAACCCATTGGCCTTCTTGGCTAGGACAGCCAGCCTGACGTTTCCTGAGATCAAATTAGTAGCGCTCCTTGAAAAGCACAAGGCACAAGTGAGAGCATGAAGGAGAATTAAATATATTCTGAGTCTTCACAAGATGTGCCATCCAAAGACACACAAAATGAGTGACTTCCTACTCCCCAAATGGAGCTAGCTCAAAGCCAATCTAATGAGAAAGAATTGCTCTGACCTAAGAGCCAAATGGGTAGATAAGAGGAAGGGCCCGTGGAGGATGGCTTTTAGCATGTGTGTGCAGTTACTGGGGAAAGCTGAAGGCTTGCTGTGATAACAGCGGAACACAGTGGTACCTCGGGTTAAGAACTTAATTTGTTCTGGAGATCTATTAACCTGAAACCGTTCTTAACCTGAAGCACCACTTTAGCTAATGGGGCCTCCTGCTGCTGTGCCGCCACCACACGACTTCTCATCCTGAAGCAAAGTTCTTAACCCGAGGTAATATTTCTGGGTTAGTGGAGTCTGTAACCTAAAGCGTATGTAACCCGAGGTACCACTGTATACCACCTCTTGGTCAAGGTGGGGACAGACAAAAGTGAGCTGGCATGGAAGATTTAATTTCTTATGGTAATTGAAGGGGCTGTAGCTGAGTGGCGGAGTACCTAATTATGGACACAGAATGCCCAAGTTGAGTGTTGAACTCTCCAACTAAATGCATCATAGGAAAATGGCTCTGGAAAGACCTATCTTTTTTTATTATTATTTTTAGGACAAATGTTGGCACCAAAATTACACAGTGTAGGAATTTCCACCTATTTAAATCGCAAGTAGCAATGGGAGCTGATCCAGATAAGGACTGCCAAGGGGAGGGACGTTTTCCTTCCGTTTCTATTGCTACCTGTAGAAATTTTAAAAAGAAATCCACATATTTCCTGTTGTTGCATCCTTACTTAGTAGATACTATTGGGTTAGATGGACCTGGTATAAAACAGCCTCATAATTGGCACGAGGCAGGCCTGTGTGAAAACAGGAAAATCTTGTGCCTTCCTCTATAATGGTTGCACTTTTTCTTGGGAGGCTTATACTGCCTTGTACAAAAGGCTGTCACCACAATTGTACAATCCCCTGTGTTTGATTCAGCTCAGTACAAACACTTCCAAGCACACGTGCCCGCTTTGCCCAGGGTGGTGGGGGAAAGCGCTGTCAGCCACCCTGCAATTAACTCAGCTTCATTTGCCTCTCATAATTATTCTGTCCCCTAGCAACGTACTTCCTTGAGGCATGGTGTGAAAGAGAAATTATTATTAATGTAAAAGGTTTGATGAGAAACCCTTTTGTTCTTATGGGTGGTTCTCCGGGGATGGGGAGGCTGTAAAACTGTAAGGGCCTGAATGGGCAGTGTCAAAGCCAGGTATGAGAGTGCAGGATTTGCAGCCTAAATCCCTTCCTTGAGAACTTCCTTTCAAGAGAGTCATTGGTTGACAGAACACACACAATGCCATTTCAAAGTTCCACACCACATAGACCACACAACACAAAATTGTAAAGTGTGCTTCAGATTTTTAATTTAGACCTCAAGAATCCTATATCTCAGTGACGCAGTTCATTCAAGGTAGGCCTTAAGGGTCACACCTTTCTTTTAAAAAACTGGTGGTGATATTTGGGGGTAGAAGCTGAGGGGCGGGGAGTTGTATTTCAGCTCAAATGACGTCTTCAGGTTTCACTTGAGGGACTGGAAATTGTGCTTTAAAAGTGTTATTAAAGTAAAACCATGGGAAGGCGGTGCTGTATTCAGCCCTGTTACTTATTTTTCTGTGAGGTAATCTATAGTACATGGGTAACTAATTTGTAGCCCTCCAGATGCTCTTGTACCCTATTAGCCCCAACAGTCAAGGATGGGGGTTGTCCAATAACACCTGGAGGGCTGCAGGTTAGCCTCCCCTGTTGCAGTAAGACAGTGCTAATTCTATAAAGCAAGTTTGGGGGACCTTTGGCCTTGGAAGTGTTGCTGAACTACAATTCCCATCAGCCTCAGCAAGCATGGCCTGTGGCCAGGGATGATGAGGTTTGTATTTCTGCAACATACAGAGGGCCAAGAGCTGCCCACACCTGCTCTACAGGTAGAATATTTATCTCCTGGAAGCTGGCAAAACCAAGGCATAAATGAGATTTTTAAAGAAGTATTTCGACGTTCTTGTGAACCCCCTGATCATGCCAGCTGAGGCCAGTTCTGACTCTTTCCTCCATTCCATCCAACCATCCTCTCACCCTTAAATGCTGACCGTTGCTGAGGCAGCTGAGCTGGCTCTGGAGCCCCTGGTGCTTGAGTGCGGAAGGGCGATGGTGCAGCAGGAGACCCCCACGGTGCCTTCGGAAAGTTCTCCTTCCTCTGTCCATTCATTCAGGTCCGGATTGTAGGCGTGGATGCTCTTCTGGTACTTTTTCCCACTCTCATTCCAACCACCGACAACCAAGATCTGCCCACCGAGGGTGGCCACCCCCGCCATGCTCAAGCCGGTGGGCAGGGGGGACATGTAGCTCCACTGGTTCGTGGAAGGGTTGTAGCACTCCACAGGGATGACATCCACCCTCTCCCCCCGGGGACCCAACTGGCTGCCACCCAGGACGTAGGCGCGGTCTGCTAAGGTGGCAGCGCAGTGCCAGCCTCGGGGGCTGCTCAGCCATGCCCCGTCTCGCCATGAATCTGTGGCGGGGTCATAGCTGCAGACGGTACGGGAGTAGGCGTTGTTGACGTAGCCGCCCGTCACCAGGATCTTGCCATCGATGACCACGCTGGCATGGCAGCAGCGGGGCAAGTCCATGTTGGCTTTGGCTTGCCAGGTGTTGGCTGAAGGGATGTAGCATTCAAGAGAGACTAGGGTCCCCTTGGCATTACGTCCCCCGACGGCATAGAGGTTCCCATTGAATGCACTGAGGCTGAAGTGAGTTCTTCTGTGCGACATGCTGGCCAAGTGCAGCCAGGTGCCGAAACGGGGATCATACCTGCAGAGGGGAAGAGAGTTTGTCATTGCCACCATTGAGTGTGATGGCTATGCTCTGCCTCCATAGTTGGAAGCAGTAATGCCCCTGAAAACCAGCTGATGGGAACTGCAGGAGGAGAGAGTGCTCTTGTGCTTGGGGCCTGCTTGGGGGTTTCCCACAGGCATCTGCTTGGCCACTGTGAGAAGAGGATGCTGTACTCAATGGACCATTGGGCTGATCCAGCAGACACCACAGGTGTTGCTGTGTTGGCTTCTTATGTGTGGTTGAAGCAGGGGATCTGAGTTTGCCTAGTGAGGCTGTCAGGGTAACAGTTTGCGGTCCCACTCCTCAGTGGTCCCTAGCAAACCTGAGACCAGTTAACTTAAGGGGTCACAGGTTATACATTTTCTAAATACAGTCGTACCTCGGGTTACAGACGCTTCAGGTTGCGCTTTTTCAGGTTGCGCACTGTGCCAAACCCGGAAGTACCAGATGGGTTACTTCTGGGTTTCGGCGCATGCGCAGAAGCGCGAAATTGTGATCCACACGTGTGCAGACGTGGCACTGCAGGTTGCAAACGCTGCGGGTTGCGAACGTGCCTCCCGCATGGATCATGTTCGCAACCCGAGCATCCACTGTAAATAAATGCAGCAGGGCCATAAGACCACTAAGCCCAGAGTCATAGAGAACATTCCTTTTTTCTAGGTGCCCCTGGGGGAAAAGACCTCAAAACACATCTAAAGTTCCTCTGCCTGTTGTGCCCCTTCATTTTTTGGCTCAAACGGATGTCTATTATAATGTCTCTCTCACCCATGAAATAATGTTTTGTGACATGCCTTAGGCTTCTGTCCTCAATAAAAATCAGGGTTAGAAATAAGTACCTTCCCCGTCCATAGGAGCATAATATAAGAAGAGTCTGGCGGCTGAATCAGCCCAAATGCCCATCTATTCAGCAGCCTGTTCCCAGTGGCCAACCAGATGCCTATGGAGAAAGTGTAAGCAGGACCTGGGTACACCAGCAACTCTCCCCACTTGTGATTCCCAGAAACTGGTCTTCAGAGGCACATTCCCTCCAATACTGGAGGCAGCATGCAGCCCTAGCAGCCAGGGATAGCCTTTTCCTCCATACACCTCAGTCCATCTCACCACCCCAAAACTCTTCAAGCCTTGCTAGCTGTTGGCCCTGAAATGGACCTGTTCAGTGGTGATCCCCCCCACCAGCTTTAGAATGCCTTGCCTCTTAAAAGTATGTAAGACATCTACGGGACTGTCATTAAGAAGCCAACGTAAAATATGACTTATTACACAAGCATTTAGAGATCAATACTGATATTCAGATCTATGTCTGCCTTCCTATATGTGATTATTATTTTGTGATGCTATTTTTTAATTGAGGTTCTTTTTCTGTGCCCTATGAGGGAGTTTATACATCAGGTGTGGGGAATCTCAGCCCCAGGGGACACGTACAGCCCACTGGATCTCTCTACTTGGCCCATGGGACTCTCTCCAGGCCACACCTCTCACCTGCCCCACTTCATTCTGCCTTTTAATTATTTTTTTCTGGCTGGAATGTGTCTTTGAGCTTTGACAATGCCTCTTGCTCGCCTAGACGGAGGATAGAGAGGGCTGGGTGTACAGAAACTAGTCTACTGTACAAAGGTGAAATTCACATTTGGTGTTCTGCCTACTTGTGCCTCTGGCAGGTGACCCCAGTATATCCAGGGCTGGAAAACTGCTGGCCTCTTCAGACGTTGCTGGACTACAGCTCCCAAAACCATTGTCCATGATGGCTGGGGATAATAGGAATTGGAGTTGGGCCATGGATACCCCAACATGGATTTAGAAGATTTCAGGCATGAGGAAGACTCCTGCTTGGGAACCCCATAGACAGTGTCAATCAACGTGCAACCTCCCCATTACCTGCACAGGTTGTTAACTGCATGCTTTGCCTGGTTCCGCGCATCAGTTTGATCCTCTCCGCCAGCCACATAGAGGAATCCATCCATCACCACAACACATTGGTTAAAACATTTGGTAGGCATCTCTGTTAGCTTATTCCAGTTTCCTTCTTGATCTCTGTAGCTTACATCTTTGCTAAGAGCTTTCTCGGCCGAGCACGGGCGGCCCCCAACCATGAGCAACACTTTACGGCTTCCTCGAATCTTGGTCCTTCTGGACTGGAGGTCATTTTGCTGATAAGGTAACAAGTGGTAATTCATAGCGTCTACCAGGAGCTTGTGGCATTCCGGGTTCTGCATCATGCACGGCACAGGCTGGATGTAGTTGATCAAGTCGTGAGCCGGGATCGTGCCAAATCGGACATTGTTCAGGAGGTCGGCGGCGTGTTTGATCCGCTTGGGATCAAACTCGATCCATTTCATGACAATCTGAAAGACCACCACTTCATTGGGGAACTGAAGGTTGTCGTCCATTATCAGCTCGTTGAGCTGGTCGAAGGTGAGTTTCATGAACTGTTCAGTGTCGGAGAACTCCAGGAAGCATTCCCGGATGAACTTCCTTGCAGCATCCTTCGCCTGACTGAGATTGTAGGTGTCTGCCAGGTTGGCGATGTACATCCAGTTTTCCACATTCATCTCCTGGATGAGGAAGTCGGTGCACATGTTGAGCAGAGCATACATCCTCAGGCGGCTGGCTATGGAAATGGTGCTCCCAATGGTGTACAGAGAAAGGTTCAGCTTTCCGGTGTAGGTGTAGGCAATGGCGGTAGCCAAGCCTAAGGAGGAGGCATCTTTGAGGTCTACTTGTTGAAGGTTTGGGTCTTTTTTCAGCAGGCTTCTGAAAAACTCGCTGCAGGAAGACATGACCAACTTGTGAACGCTGAAGGATTTTGTTTTTGTGACAATAGTGACGTCACAGAGGAAACGCTCCTGGTGCATGAGGCTCATCTCCTCCAGAACACTGGTTCCATGGCTAGGATTTGTGACTTCTGTGGCAGTGCAGAGGAAGCCACCTGAACCATTTTCAAACAAGCTGTCCAGCTGCTGATGGTGGTCAATGTCAAGAGAAGAGTCCTCTACCATGGTGACATTCGTAGACGTCTCCGTCTTCGACGGCTTGCTCTTCTTTGGGGCTTTCTTCTTGGGTGCCATTGGAGCGGAAGCGTGGCCTGTAAGGCGTATTAAGGAGAAAGCTGCTTTGTAAAGGAATATCATAGGTGACATATATACTGGCCTCCTGTACAAAATGGATGGAGGAATTTGAAAGAGACAAGAGTGGGGAACCTGTGGCCCTCCAGATGTTGCTGAACTACAATTCCTATCAGCCCCAGGATGCATGGCCAGTTGCCAGGGGCAATGGGAGCTGTAGTTCAGCAACATTGGAGGGCTAAAGTTTCCCTATGCCTCTACTATCAACTGCAATTGCATTTAGATGTAGCCCTAATCTAGGAGCCAAATGCATTCTACCCCCCACCCCTGTTTCTCTAAGGCCCTTGGGACTGTCTCAAGGCCACAACCCATTGTTAGCCACACCCTCTCCCCAGGCCACACCTCTCACCTGCCCTACTTCATACTCTCCTTGGGTATTTTTGCCTAGCTGGAATTCATGGGCATAGCTGGGGGGGGTGAGCTTCATGGGTGTAGCCAGCATTTTTGTTGGGGGGCAGGCCTTTTCTTAAGGGGGGCAGAACCTCAGTTTGTTATGTATTTTTATTGATTTAGGGGGGCAGTTGTCCCCCCTTGGCTATGCCTATGGGGAGGTCCCCCCCAGATCAAGTAAAACAATAGAAATACTTAACTTCCTGACTAATCACATCAGTTCTGCCACCTCCCAAAAAAAGTCCCCCCCCCAAAAAAAAATCCTGGCTATGCCCATGCTGGAATTTCTTCGATTTCTGTGAATGCCTCTTACTTATTGGATGGGGGCTAGAGGATGGGTTTGTGGCTGTATGGATAAACAAGCCTATTTTACAAAGCTAAAATTAACATTTATTGCTCTGACCACTTTTGCCTCTGCCCACATCCCCGACTGCTATTTTATTTGTTGCATTTATATCCCACCTTTCCCTCCAAGGATCTCAAGGTGACATACTTAGTCCTCCCCCCCCCCTCCTCTTATCCTCACAACAACCCTGTGTATTATTACTGTCCTTTATTGATCTGTTGCAACAGGGTGCTCCCCTCACCTGCAGGAGAGAGGAGACACCCAGAAAAATGGCGTGCAAGGCCTTATAAAGACTTTTGAAATTGCCGCCCTGTAGATCAAGACCACCCCCAGAAACATCATACATACATCACAGAAGGGGTGTAACCTAAGACCACCCCTCAAATACATCACACCTACATCACAGAAAAGGCGGTCCAAAATAGAAATTTTAATATTGTTTTTCTGCTGTTTTTGTTTATCTCCTGTCTGGCAGGTTACTTGATTGGATTTCCTGGGTAGCCTGGCCAGTCTTTTGTAATGATAAATACTTAGTTCCTGGGCCAGGTCACAGGCTCACATCCTATTCAAACACAGACACACCCTTAAGACAGGATTTGTGAAGGAAAAGACAATGGGGAGGCTTTTCCATTTTGACCTTGCAGAGAAAAGATTTGCTCAGTTTAGGAATCAAAATGGTTCCAGGTTGGCCTTCCTGTGCTGATCTATGTATGTGCTTGGTTGGTACGCTTATGAACATTACCATATATCTAAGACCATAAAATTCCTATCACAGCACAAAGCTGGCAGGGTGGGCCTGAGGCTTTAAAATAGTAGCTTGGCCCAGGTCAATCAAGGGAGCTCATAGCTGTGGTTTGATTTGAACCAGGGAGTTGCTCCCTCACTGCTCAAACTTTCAGCTACTCCAGCTCTGTACAGTTCTTTTTGCAGAAACCCATCGTGGGAGAATAGAGTATACGATTTAGGCTGTTGCGTGTAACTGAAAGCATAGGCTGTGTCTCTGGGCAAGACAGGCACCGTATCTTCCACAACACAGAGAAAAGGTTGGTGTACCCTTCTGTAATAATTCCTTTCATCAAGGCCTGCCACGTGTGGACTTCATGACTTGGGACATGCTGCATGACTGCATTTGATATCTGAACTGAGCGTGCATACAGATTCTGACCCTCCACAGGCAGGACGGCTTATTGCTAATGTTTCTCAGCTGTTTCTGTCCACCTTCCCTTCCCTCCGCTGAGGGGAGGGGGGGGGAGGGAAGGAGATCTGAGCTCCTGGGTGACAAACCTGTTTGTTACAGGCCAGAAATAGCCGAAGTGCCTCTCTGTCTTGCATCTCTCAGAGCTGGACATAAAGATCAAATTTCTGGAGGGTTAAGCAATTGGCAATTCTTAGAACAGGATGGGGAGGAAGCAAAGTCCTAGGCTAGGGTTGCCAACTTTTTTACCAGCCTTTGTAGCTGTGCCTTTAATAGGAACTTGATCTGCAGACATTTGTAGGCGTTAAGGATCTGGATGGAGTAGAACACCCTGTGAAAGATCAGGCTTTCAGTCTAACAGTGTTTCTGGACCCAGCTTTGCCTCTGGAGGCAGGTTGTTGCTGTGGCCACAGAGTGTGCTTTGTGTATCTGTGACTAAGGTGCTAGCTGCGACCCTTCTTGCAGAAGGCAGATCGAGCCACAACTACACATGCTTTGATTACATGTAGGTTGGACCACTGCAACATCCTCTGCATGGGGCTGACTCTGAAGACTGTTGGACAACTATGCTACTGCCACAGACTCCTTCTTGACAGACTCTGTATCTATTTAGTAAAGGTAAAGGTGGCCCTCAGTGTATTTTTGAAGCCCAGTTCTAAGTACACAGCTTGGGTCTGTGAAGGACCCCTCCCCTTGCTCCCTCCACAGGACTCTGCTCACCAGTGAAGACTTTCTGAAGAGGCTTTCCCCTGCATCTTACCACCATCTGATGTGCAAATGGAGAGTACACAGAACAGGACCTTCCCAGAGGTGTGCCTAGGCTCTGGAAATTCTTCCCTGCCTCTTCCCTCCCAGTCTTTAGGAAAATGTCCCAAGCGGACTTAATTAGACATGCTTTCCATGCTGTCTGTTTCCCAGAGTTGTATTTATGATGCTACTGGTTCCCCCTTCCCCACACACTTTTCCTAGTGGGGTTGCTTGTTCCTAAATTGGTTTTATTGTTTTGTGGTGGTTGTACTTCGGTCTGGGGACAAAAACGGTGTGCAAAATCTGTAAAGGCAATGCGAGTCCAAAACTGGGATGTGCTAGTGTGCCGCAAGCAGGGTCTGAGACTGCAATGCTAAGGCACTTTCCAGGGAGTAAGCCTCTTGAACTCGATAGGCTGTTTTTTTAAATAAAACAACAACAACACTTCTGAGTAGATCCATCTACAATTGCACTGTAATGTGTGTTTTGAAAAATATATGGTACAACCTGATATGTACATAGGAAAGCCACCTTATACTGAATCACACCATTGGTCCATCTACCTCAACATTATCTATACTGACTGGCAGTGGCTCTCCACAGTTTCATACAAGGGACACTCTCAGCCTTACCTGGAGATGCCAGGGACTGAACCTGGGACCTTCTCCATTGAAAGCAGATGCTCTACCACTGAGCTACATCCCTTCTACTTAAAAGTAAACTGAGTTCAGTGGTATTTACTCCTAGGTAAGTGTGCCACGGGTGGCGCTGTGGGTTAAAGCCTCAGTGCCTAGGGCTTGCCGATCGAAAGGTTGGCGGTTCGAATCCCCGCGGCGGGGTGCGCTCCCGCTGTTCGGTCCCAGCGCCTGCCAACCTAGCAGTTCGAAAGCACCCCTGGGTGCAAGTAGATAAATAGGGACCGCTTAGTAGCGGGAAGGTAAACGGCGTTTCCGTGTGCGGCTCTGGCTCGCCAGAGCAGCGTTGTCACGCTGGCCACGTGACCCGGAAGTGTCTTCGGACAGCGCTGGCCCTTGGCCTCTTTGAGTGAGATGGGCGCACAACCCTAGAGTCTGTCAAGACTGGCCCGTATGGGCAGGGGTACCTTTACCTTTTACTTAAGTGTGCCAAGGATTCCAGCTTGAGCCATTACATTGGATGCCTCCACTACTCTGTGTCCATTGAGCAGCAATTGGGAGGAATAGGGATGCACTTTTTCCTGACGGGGTCCTGCATTACCGGTTGGTGATGTATAAAACACTGTAGACCAGGTGGTTTCTTGATCTGATCCAGCAGGACTGCTCTTATCTGCCTATATCATAGAACATTAAGTACATTCATGGAGATGGTGCAATCGAGCTCTAAGGTATTAGCTATGGCAGCTGAAGAGAACCTCCCCATCTAGATATAGTCTACCTATTAATGAATAACAGCTGCTGGGGTGGGGGGCAAATGACAGGTGAGGATTCTTGCTTCCATGTTTTGCTTGTCAGCGTTTGTCTGGCCAGTGTAAGAAACAGGAATCTGACCTAGATGGACCCTTGCTCTGATCCAGCAGAGCTCTTATTAGCGTTCTAAAATGGATCCATATTTTTAGTGGGAGTGAGTGAAGTGTGTGTCTCCAATATAAGCCAAAAACATGCTAACTGCGATCCACATAACAAAAATTTTGGAAACACTGTAATGCAATAACTATTCAAAACAGCAACAGCAGCATCAACTATGTGAAGTTCACTGTAGGCTTATCTATGGGGCTACTAGCTGACATACCATTCACTGCTGCACAAACCATATGGCTTGCCTAAGCATTTGCGTGGAGATGGGTGCTGATTCCTGCCTTGGAGGAAATGCTTATATGAGCCATCATTCTCATTTCCCAGGGATTCCCCTTTTCCTTTCCAACTCTCTACTGAAGTTTCTAGCCAAAACAACAGCAAAGCCCAATTGAAAATGTCACTTTCTGAAAGCAAATGCACTCTTTAATTACACTGCAGAATATAGACTTGGATCCAGACTAACCAAGTGGCAATTTGGTCTCACTTAAATCAATATGAAAAGTTTAAGTCAATGGGACCCAAATGTGATTGACTTGCAGACTTAAACTGCAATCCTGTGCCCCTTAACTGGAGAATAAACCCGCTGAACTCAATGAGACTTACTTCTGAGTATAGGAACATGCCATTAATCTGGATCCAGCACATCCAACTCAATTTGCCAGTGTAAATCCCCATCAATAGCAGAATTATGTGCAAAGTTACTATTTGTTGACTAAATATCGTATACACACAACATACAGTACAAAACCTATTGCACCACAATGTTTGGAACCTGGATATTTATTCTGTTCATGTTTTAATAAAATAATAATTTGCATTTATTTCCTGCTTTGAGTTTTCAGAGCACTGTACCCATCTCAGGACATCCTCAACTGTTCTATATCTATATTCCTTCTCCCTCCACCTGCTGCCTTTTTGGACATTACCTTTGCTGACCATTTTTAAGCCCCACCGGCAGATTAGATCAGGGTTAGAATAATCTGTTTTATGTGTTGCAGTCCTCCCTCCCTCTGCTTAGAATCCCTCACTCATGGCCACCAACATGTGTTAAATTTATAAAGTGAGAGTGCACACTCAGTATCTCTTAACAGTTAAGGCATAAGTAATCAGTGTCAGGTGATACTGAGCATGCTAAATGATACGTTTACTTAGAACATAAAGAAGTGTCTTGCTAGATCAGACCAAAGACTACTAAGTCCAGCATTCTTTGCAAGAATCCTAAGAACCAGAAATTGTCCATTACGAGACCTTCCCCTCCAATCTATTTTTTTCTGCCCACCTCTAGCTTAGCTAAAATACTGCTATGGCCATTCTGGGTCATATTTACTTTTTGGGGTGCTGACTTTGTCTCGATAAATAGCTTGAGTTTGTATTTTGTCCCCCCACCCTGAAATCATGAAAAATTGTAGGTTTTAGGCAACGGAAATCTAAGCCATCTCCTGTTGTTTTTTCCACATTCCAGTCACTCACACAGCTAATGTTTCTTTCTCTTAAGAAGGACTCGCTTTGTTTCATCTGCACCCAACTTTTTAAGAGCTCAAGTGACCCGTAAACCACTCGGCAAATATTAAAGTAGAAATGGGCAAGCTGGTTGGTTCAGGACAGACAGACAGAGAGAAGGGCCTTTGCTCCCTACCTTGGCGTCAAGAGGCTGATCCAGTGGAGGGTATAGCAACCAATGCCTGTACGCTGCACAAGCTAAGAGGCACTCGGGAACCCAGGCAGACGTCCAAAATGTAGCAGCTACCCTGTCCCTCCTCCTCCTTTCCCAATTCAGCCTGGCCAGCTGACGACCCTTATCAACTCGCCAGTTGCATCCAGCTTGATGGGAGTGACGCACTACTGCCATACAAGTATGTGGTAAAAAAAAAAAAAAAACAGACATGGGACTCCAAATGAATGTTTGGGCTCCAAGTGGGTCTGAGGTTGAAGACTATTGCATTCAGTGGTCTTAGGCAAGCCACCATTCTCTGTCTTAGCTGCTATTTGTTATGTGGGGGTGATGATTATTATAATTAAAATAATAAATAATAATAGATGGATGCCAACCAATAACAACTGACCTATCACCTTTGGCTGTGCACACACTAAAGCTAAAGGTAAGGGACTCCTTAAAGCACATAGCTCCCCCCCCCCCCAAATACTGCAGTTTACCTCTCACAGAACTACAATTCCCAGCACCCCTTAACAAACTACACTTCCCAGGATTCTTTGGAGAAAGTCATGTGGGGTGTGTATATAGCCTTGGTCTGTTGGAAGGATTGATTATGCATGCTTGAATTACATATTCAGCAAAATGACATGGTGGGAAGACTTCTGGTGCCAGATTTTGGGGAGCCCTTGGCATTGTGCTGCTGGTGCCCTCAAGTACACACATCCACTTAGCAGGGAAGAATGGCCACATGCCTTGGGCAGGTGGGCCGAGTGCTGTTGCACTCATGTCCAGCATGCAGGCTTTCCACAGACAGTGGGTCAGCCATTGTGAAAACAGGATGCTGGACTAGTTGAGCCTTTGGTCTGATCCTGCAGGTTCATCTTATGTTCTTAGGCAGCAGTGGCACCGCACATCATCATCTCTTTAAAAAGCAAGCGGCTCATCCTGGGAAAAGAAATAGAGGGCCCTGCTTCTCATAATTTTATCATGAACAAAGCTCAGTTCATAAGAAGTGTCCCACTGGATCAGACCACAGATTCATTGCCACATCTTGTGATGGTGAGATCTGTAAATTAATTTTGTATCATATGAAGAAGTAAGAGGTAAAATCAGGGATAAGGAACCTACCTATAGCCCTCCATATGTTTTAGATTTGTCTGTCTTAGAAGGTAAAAAGATAAAGGACCCCTAGATGGTAAAGTCCAGTCAAAGGCGACTCGGTTTGCGGTGCTCATTTCACTTTCAGGCTGAGGGAGCCGGCGTTGGACCACAGACAGCTTTCCGGGTCATGTGGCCAGCATGACTAAACCACTTCTGGTGCAACAGAACACTGTGATGGAAACAAGAGTGCATGAAAACGCCATTTACCTTCCCACCTCAGTGCTACCTATTTACTGTATCTACTTGCACTGGAATGCTTTTCAACTGCTAGGTTGGCAGGAGCTGGGACAAAGCAACGGGAGCTCACACCATCATGGGGATTCGAACTGCCAACCTTTCGATCAGCAAGCTCAAGAGGCTCGGTGGTTTAGACCACAGTGCCACCTGTGTCCCTGACCTGGTTGGGGTTGATGGAGGGTATTAGGTTGGGGAAAGCTGAAATAAGAGGCAAATCAAGAATGAGGAACCTGTGGCTCTCCATTATTGGATTCTCCCATCACCAGCCATAGCATACCCTCCAACATTTCTCCAGTGAAAATAGGGACATCCCATTTGGGCCATTCCATAATGATAATTTTACTATTTATACCCCACATATCTTACTGAGTTGCCCCAGCACTCTGGACAGCTTCCAACATATAACAACAACAACAACAATAATAATAATAATAAAACATTAAACATTAAAAAACAACATCCCTATAAAGGATTGCCTTCAGACAGCTCGGGGGTTGGATAACTCCATACCCTCCAACATTTCTCCAGTGAAAATTGGGACGTCCTAAGGAAAATCAGGACATTCTGGGATCAAATCAGAAACCGGGACGGCTTCTGTAAATCAGGGACATCCCTGAAAAACAGGGACACTTGGAAGATGACTCACAAGAGCTGGAAGGCCACACATTTCCCCATGCCAAGGATAAGCACTGTTGTAAGAGGAGTAACCAGTCTTGTTCTTTCCTTACAGTGGTACCTCTGGTTACGAACTTAATTCGTTCCGGAGGTCTGTTCTTAAGCTGAAACTGTTCTTATCCTGAGGCACACTTTCGCTAATGGGGCCTCTTGTTGTGTGCGCGCCAGCGCACGATTTGTGTTCGCATCCTGGGGCAAAGTTCACAACCAGGAATAGCTACTTCCGGGTTAGCGGAGCTTGTAACCTGAAGCGTTCGTAACAAGAAGTGTTCGTAACCAGAGGTACCACTGTACTTAAATTCCAGTTTTGGGGTTTGTTGATGCAGACACAGGACCAGCAGTTGGTCTGGTTGGGAACTATCCAGGGCTCAGCAGAAGGACTGATCACTGGCCTAGCCCAGCTATGCTGCAGTTCATTGCTGTTTGTGTTGGGGGCCTGTCTGGCTACTTTAGGGGTGGGTGGCAGATCCACTTTTGAATAGGAAATGAGGTCTATTGCTGCCATGCAGTGGGAAAAGAGTATGTGTGAGAGTTGGGGTCTGGGTAGGGCCCCATTGGCAGCACTAGGCTTCGAGCTCCCTGAATGGTTCTGGCCCTGTAGAGACAGTTTTGTTTGCTCCTGATGCTTTGGAGGGAGAGGGAACCCCAAGAATGGATTAGGATGGAGAAAAGGCTAATATGCAACAAATTCTCAGTTGATAACAGATGGAGATTTCTGAAAGCATTTCCCACAAATTGCAGTGGAAAAAAGACTTTTAAAACAAAACACCACCCCATTAAAAGTATATTGTATAGTAATTTTCTTATCTGAGCTATTTACTCAGTAAAGCTGAAATCCTGGCGTTTTCATACTATGTGAAAAGGCACGAAAAACCTCAGCAATCGACTCCAGGCTGAGAACATATGAGGAGAGTAGGTTCTTGCCAGCACGCAAGATGGCGGCTGCACCTCAGCAAGGAAACTTCTTGCCCTTCTCCAAGATGAGAGGATTCCAACCCGTTATCCCTTCAGCTGTTTTTCGAGCTTCGCCCTGATCCGAGATGGCGATTTTTGTCCCTCTCTACCTTTCTCGGTTTCGAAGCAACTTGCCAGCTTCTAAGATGGTGGAGCCGACCTATGGAAGAGAACGGCTTACTGGCCCTTCTTTTGACCACCGTCTTCTTTTTTTGCCCGGAGCAAACATGGCGGCGCGAAAAAAAAGGAAGCGAGGGAGTAAAGGTTCGGAAGGAGGGAAGCCCCGAGTCCTCCTGGGTAGACGGTGAAGCAGCAGCCACTTCCGCCGAGGAGAGGCCTCGCCAGCAGTAAAAATGGCGGAGTCGGTGCTAGAAGTTGTAGGGAAGCTGCAGTCGCGGCTCACGGGCAGTTCGGAGCCCAAGAAGGTAAAGGACCCCCTGAAGGGGAGGGCGAAGCAAAGGTGGCGGGTGGGTCCTCTGGTAGCCGAGTGGTTTGGGGAACTCTGGCTAACTGGGTGGACAAAGAGGGGGCCCCGCTTGTAAGGGCCACACAGCAAAGGAGACGAGAACTGGGGAGGGGTCCTTGAGAAGGAGGGGGGGCGACTCGGAGGAGGTCGGTGGGATGTGGCGGGGTGGCTCCCTAGTATGGATCCAGGTGATCTGGACTAAGGGATCCCACCCCCTACTCAAATTATGAATTTGGGGCAGGCTTGGACTTTTTCACACCGGGAAGATGGAAAGACCAGGGGGTCCAGGGTCTTTTCCCCCGAAGTAGGGTGGCAGTCAGCAGAGTTCCGTTTCCAAGGGCATGTACCTTAACGTGTCTTAAGTTATTCTACGCCTCCCCCCTCCCCGCGACGCCCCACGACACCCTGGTTGAACTCTGAACCGGGGTGGTTGCAATGAGGGCTCTGACCTCAAGCCCCGTTTCCAGTGTGTTTCCTGAACCCCCTTTTCAGTGTGTGCTGATGAATGGTGTGCGGGTTGTCGCTGTGGACCTATGAAAGGGTCGATCTGTCAAATAAAATCATCATATGTGCAGTGTAAAGAGGGAAGCGAGGAGGTTGTTGGGTTTACCCCCACATCGAGGGGGTTGCTGGAGATATCCGAAGCAAGGCAAAATTTTATAAATCCCTCTGCACAAATGTGGACTCATAACCACCATTTGATTTTGTAGTTGCAGCTACTTTAGGTGTGCTGACCAAAAAGTAGAATATATCCTTATTAATTTTAAACAGTGCTTTTTTCCTGGGGGGACGCAGGGGGACGCATATCCCTAAACATTTTGTGAATCTAAGTTTGGCTTCATTGATGGACAGTATTTCAATATGAGTAGGAAAATGAGAGTACCCCTAAACATTTTTAAAGAAAAAAGCGCTGATTTTAACCATCATGTTTACATGCATCCCCAAAATGGTTAAAGTGTGCAAACGGGCAACTAAGCTAAGCTAAGTGATTTTCATTATGTGCTGATTGGGGATGTAAAGTGGGGGGGGGGGGGGCCAGGCATGGGATATGGTGAGTGGCTCTGTGAATAATTTAGAGGAAAGGGCTGGATTTCTTTTTCCTGGACTCATAAAAGAGGGTTATTCTGGCAAATCAATATAACTTTGGTGTCTGCTGAATACCTCATCATGTCTTTGCATTGAACTGATTTAAAATAAGGTTACCGGAGAGATCAGATGCATTGCACACCATGTTCTGGAGCACATTAAGTGCTAGAGGGAAAGCACCATATCTCTAGTGCACCCCATTAAACCACGAAGTGAAAGCAACTTTGTATCTAGAAGTGCTTCTTGTATTTTATGGGTTTTAGGTTTGCTTAGCAATGTGAGTTGCATTTTTACCTAGAGATTCCTTAAAATCAGATGACCCTGCTCCTTGGGAATTCTGGGAACTACAGTACTATAGACTTGGGGGTTTCGAACCAGGTCAAAAATGCTTTTTGATTTATATGTAAAATGTTATTTTTTAAAAAAGTGCCTGGTTCTTGCAACAATTTATAAAAAAGAAATCCATAGGTGTGAAAAGGAAAGTTCCAATGCTCCCCCACCCCAGCTTAATTCTTATTAATCTGCATGTCCACAAGTATGCTTTTTCTATCATCTGCTCAGTGTATTTGTGAGAGGGGGTGGGAAATGGCATGCACAGCTAGAATCTGGTGTGTGCCCTATAAAATATTGGCTTCTGCTTAAATAAAAATATGAAGGTCCTAGACCTACTCATTAGGGGGTGGGTGCCAACCATCCAAAATGGCAACTTATCATAGTGTACCTGTTACCATGTGAGACATCAGGGTGGTCTGTAATATCCAGGCAAATGATAAGATGTGTGTGCTCTTTCCTGTTTTGTTGACTTTCTGAATGGGTGCAGATGTTTGGCCAAGGTCTTGTCATACAGGCAACTAGTTGTGCCATATGGCAGCATGTGTACCGTGATAGCTGATACCACTTGGTAAAAGGACCGTCTGTGTTCACCCTTCATCCTGAAAAATTCTGTGAGCTTTGTCCAGTGCAAAGTCCAGAAACCAGTAATATAAGCTTCTTGGGAAGAAGCTTGGAAAAGCAAAATCAAATAATTTTGCTGCTTTTAGCAAAAACTTGATTTTATTCTTGCAACAGATTTTCTAGTTAGAGTCTTCATAAATCATCAAGGTGAGAGGACTGCAATTTAGAAAAAAAGGGACTTACATACTCATGTAGACCAGTGTTGAACAATCTCGGGTCTCCAGACATTACAACTCTCATCATCCCTGGCTAGCTTAGTCAATGGGCAGGAATGATGGGAGTTTTAGTACAATATCTTGGGACCCAAGTTTGAAGAACACTGTGCTGAACTACATGGTCCTGAGGTTCCCAGGTGGGGATTTTATTGAAATAATTTCTTCTTTGCCTTTTAGCTAATAAGGCTTCCAGAGCAGTTAGAAAAATCAGTAGTAAGTGGTTCACTGCCCTCAGGCTTATGACACATGAGGAAAAAGGGACAGGAGGGCATTCTTTCTCCTTCCTCTCAAATGCTAACACCTCAGGTGGACCCTTGCCTCTCCTCCCCCGCCCCATGAGGCTTTATGTCTGTTGTCCAGGAGATAGGGATTTTGCATGTTTTATAAAACCCAGCAAAGTGGAAGTATTGTTGGAATAGAACTCACACCAGCCCTTACCTGGCGATCAGGGCTGATGGGAGTCGTAGTCCAAAAACATCTGGAAGGCCACCCCTGCTGTAAATCCTCTTTTCTATTGCCCTTTTGTTGTTGTGTCATCTGTATTAAATCCCCACCCATACTTTATTCTCGTACTTTTCTTTTTAAATAAGCTGGTTGTATGCCTTTATTCTTCACTCTACCAGATTTTGCGTAACAGAAACTCTAATTTTGGGCTTAGCATAAATGATTACACAGTTTGTAGTTTTATTTTTGCTTCCAGACAGTTTTCAAAGATGTTTATTTCTCTTTTGGGCGAAAGGCTGAAGTGGTAAGGTGACAAAAAGGACTGAAGACCCCAGAGATGGGAGTTCTTTGGCCAGTTGGGGCTTGTGGGTACATTGTTCCACCTCTGTCTCTGATGCTTTATGAAGCATTTTCTTATTTGTTTCCTTACATGCTCCCCCCCCTTTTTTTCTGTTTGGAGCCATGCTGTTAGATGCAGGTCTAAGTGCTAGACACCAGACTGTGCAAATACATGCTTGACCTGATGGCATGCAGAACACATGCAGCCCTGGCTGCAAATAAAAGTCTGAAAGGAGTTTGATCTCTAACTGAAATTTTGCCATTGAGCTGCTAATCCAGGGTTGGGCAAGTGCATTTGTGTACATGGATGGCTCAGAAAATGTCGCTCAGTGGTCTGAGTTGCAGAAGTTCTTTACGGCTTGTGAAACATTTTGCCTGACTCTGGTCTTTTGCTTCCAGACTGGTTTCTGGAAGAGGTAGAGCTCTGGCTTTAGCTAAGGGGCTGAACAGGGGAAGATAGGAAGTTGACATATGAAGTCGGTCCATTGGTCCATCTAGCTTAGTGTCATCCATACCTCTTGGCAGCTGCTCTATGGTTTCAGGCAGGGAGTCTCTCCCCCTTCTACCTGGAGATACTGGGGAATGTTCTGTGTGCAAAGCGGATGCTCTGCAGCTGAGCCACGGCCCTTCCCTTAAACAAAGATAGCGGGCACTAGTGGCAACACCAATGTTTTCTTTTTTGCTTTGTTAGTTTGGTCTTCTTTCTGAAGAGAGCTAGAGAGAGAGAGGTCGACCAGCTGCAGGAGAGAAAAGGAGCAGATATCTGGCTGCACCGAGAGTAAATAATTTGGCACGGCACATTTTAACTCGTGCAGCTCTTCTTTAGACCATCTATAAACAAAACTGCAATAAAAGAACAAATGACAAGACAATTGGATGGGCTCCCTTTGAAGTTTAGATCCATTCAGTAAGCGAGTTTGTACAATTATCCTGTTAAAATATCTTCGGATTGTAACCAGTGTTGGTCCGACTCGGAGTAGATCCATTGCAAATAATGGACATGGCTAACACATTAATTTCCATAGGTCTACTGTGAACATAACTTACAACCCCCTTGCTGAAGAAAGAGCAGTGCCACATTGGCCCAAATGAGACTCTGCACCTTTGAGGCCACGTCTCCCTTTTGTTTTTAGACTTGGCAGATGGGAAGGAGGTGGGCGGAATTTTTCTCAAAACAGTTGTGTAAAGCAAGAGATTTGGATAGATGCTGCTTTTTCACCCACGAAAAGGCACTCTCCCCTTGGAAGAATTCCCTCTGCTCCACAATTGTTATAAATACAGGAGCCTTGCGTTTGGGGAAGGGCTGCAGCTTAGAAGCAGAGCATCTGCCTTTCCTGCAGGACACCCCAGGTTCAATCCCTGCCCCCCAGCAGCCTTAGCTGGGCAAAAATAGCCTGGCTTCAGTTATCCATTCTATGGTAACCTTCAGGTTAGACTACTGCATGGGATTGCCTTCAAAGATTGCATGGAAATTATTAGTGGTTGGTGGGGCATAAATAGAATGTATTCGTGGCATTGTATACAGTGTTAGTCTTCCTCAGAGTAGCCCATTGAGGTTACTGACCTTACTAGGCATCACACAGTTTGAGTCATAGAATCATAGAAGTGTAGAGTGAGGAGGGACACAAGGGTCATCTAGCCTAACTTGCTGCAATGCAGGAGCCACAGCAAAAGCATCCATGATAGATAGTGCTTGATTCAAGATGGTGCAGCCCTCAGTAGGTCTCTTTCTTATCTATCTATCTATCTATCTATCTATCTATCTATCTATCATCTATCTATCTATCCATCTATCTCACCCTTACTCCAAAAGCAGCCCATGGCGGCAAACAAAGCTGCAAAACAACGCACCTAAAGATAAGTAAAAAAAGAAACAACCCGTCAGAGACTCCATCAGCAATGCATACTGTCCTTGAGGTTGGCCCAGAAGCTGCAGCTGGTGCAGAAATTGGCAAGTTGACTATTTGGGGCAAACTATCACCACCGTGTTTCACTGCTGCTGAAAGAATTGCTCTGGCTGCCAGTTTGCCAGCAAGCTTAAGTTCAAGGTACTAGTGTGCAAAGCCCTGTACAGCTTGGGACCAGGGTGCCTAAAAGATAGTCTCGCCCCTTCTGCACCCAACCAATCACTGGGTTCTGCAGGAGAGGGCCTCCTGTGGATACTGTCTTATTAGGAGGTCCATTGAGCGTGATAGAATTCCTTCCAATACATACTAAGACAGGCACTGACTATGTTGACTTTTTGGCGCCTACTGAAGACATTCTTCTTTCGGCAACTCTTTTAAGTGGAGATCTTTATCCCAGCCTATGACGGCATTGGAACTGTTTTTATATGTAGATTTTTAAAAAAATGTTCTATACATATGGAACTGGTCCCCCCCCCCCCACTTTTTTTGTTTTACAGCTGTAACTCTTTTATTTGATTTTTATTTGTATTAATTTATTGTTGCTACCTTTCCTGGGACCTTGTGGTAGAAGGTGGATTAAATAAATAAATAAGAGCATAGAAAAACATTTTTTAAATAGTTGCATGTCCTCATGGCTAACAATTTCAAGGTTGCCAAGAACAGTATTTTTCAGCCATCAGATGCCTGCTTAAACAGGAATACGCTCAAACTTTTCCTGAAACTTAATAATGCGGGGAGATGGGCATGCCTCACCAGGGAGGGCATTCCACAAATTGGAGAACCACCACCGAAAAGGCCCTGTCACGAGTCAGTGGCAACCGGGCAGCATCTAATGGTGATACTGCCACCAAGGTCACAACTGCCAATCATCGGCTCCGAGATGGTTGATATTGTGGGAAGGTGTTCTTTTAGGTACCTGGGTCCTCAGCCAGTTAGGGCTTTGTATGCTAGTACAGACATCTTGAATTGGGCCAGGTAGCTCCTGGGCAGGCCATGCAGTGCATTTGGGACCAGTGGCACATGGTCCTTCCCACTAGCTTAGCTGCTGTATATTACACTAGCTGCAGCATCCGGACCACCTAAGCAGGTCTAGGCAACTCCTTGACTCTGCCAGCTTCTGGTCCTGGCCATGCTGCCTTTGCAGAAAAGCCACAGCAGTGGAGGGTTAAAGTCAGAGCGCCACCTGCCTTGAGATGCTAGGAAGCTTGCTGTGCTCCAGTAATTCAAATTAGAGGAGAGCTTCAATGGGGCTGCCTTTTGCTGCATCTTCAGGATTCCTTGTTCTGCATCGTTTGCCCACAAAAAAGTGTGAGTATTCTTGTTCAGCAGGACTTAATTTCCCTCTGTGTGGCTGCCATCATAGAAGCTGGATGGATTTGTTTTCTTGTGCCCTTCCTGCTTTGTTGCTACAAAACAGAACTCCCTTTGATTGGCGGACGCCTCACTCCCTTTTCGTTTTTGTCCCTGCAGCTGATGAAGAGTTTGAAGCGGCTTTCAGAGTTGCCTATTACGGTTGATATCCTTCTGGTAAGACCTCTTTTGATAACAGCACTTCTTATTCCCAGATGTGCAGTGCATCACTGAGGGTATGCACCACCTTTAGGATTAAACAGGTGGAAGCCAAAATGAGCTCCGGTGGCTTTTTGTCTGACCCTTAGCATCATTCCTAATCTCAAGGATTCTCACAATATCTCAGTAATTTCTCCCAAATTGAGAACCAAGCAAAGGATTCTTTCATATTTTATTTGTAGTGGTTTTTTTATTTGGTTGTGTTTTGATGTTTTTAATTTAACTGTTTTGGGCTCCCTTTTGAGAGTGAAAGATGGGGTAAAAACAAACGAGCTTTATTTTATGTACTTGGGGGGATTGGACATGTTACCTGCCAGGATGTGACTGGATATACACAAACCTAAAAGAAATACACATTGGCGATCAATGATGGTCAAAACTTGAGGTTTTCTGTATCCCTTCTGCAGGAGACTGGAGTGGGGAAAACTGTGAACGGTTTACGGAAACACGAACAGGTTGGAGAGTTTGCCAAGAATTTGGTGGCAAGGTGGAAAAAGCTAGTGCCAGTCCCACAGGAAGTGGAACGGTAAGCCAGACCTATCCCCTAATTCTGTTCTTTGATGACCTCTTATACCAGATGACATCTGGGGACTTGTAATTCATCAGCTGAAGTCATTTCATGCCTCAGAATAATTTGAAAGATACCCGCGTTTCTTACGTTGATTGTGGCTGACCAGGTAGGGACCAAGCAAGTAAGCCCAAAGCAGTGTGGGCTAGAGTCCAGGAATCCCTGCTCTTTTGGGGTACTTGGTGGTACAGCACATTCTTGGGGTGTAGAGTTTCCTGTCTCTCAATCTCTGGCATCTCCAGGTAGCACTGGGAAAGGACCTTCTCTATTGGAAACCCTGGAGAGGTGCTAACTTTGGGTTATAGCCAATGTTAGTCCTACTCAAAGTAGACTCATAGAAATTAACAGGCATGACTAACTTAGGTTTATTAATCTCCATGGGTCTACTGCTTGAATATCACCCATTCTGTGTAGTGATAATATGAGCTTGGTACAAGGCAGCTGCCTTTGTTCCATAGCACAGGGGATTCTGGTTCATCTCTGATCTGCCTTGTAAGCATTAGGAAGGTTAGAAGGGGCCTGTTGGATTAGGCCGCTCTAGCACAGCATCCTGTTTTTGCGGTGGGCAATCAGATGCCTATGGGAAGACTGCAAGAAGAACCCAAGTGCATTCCACCTTTTGACTTTCCAGAAATGTCAGAAGCATGCTGCCTTCAATACTGGAGGGTTGTGCATAGCGACCGACAGCTTTATCCTCAATAAATTTGTCTGAATGCTTTTTAAAACCATTCAAGTTGGCCCCCACTACATCTTATGGTGGTGAATTCCATACTTTTAACTTTGTGCTGTGTGAAGAAGCACTTCCTTTTTCCTGTCCTGACTCTTCCAACATTCGGCTCCTCTGCATGGCCCTGGGTTCTAGAACCGGGAAACTGGGAGAGAGAAAAGTCTCTCTGTCCATTTCCCCAGCACCATGAATAGTTTGTCCACTCTGGTGTTTCTCTCCCTTTTGATCATTCATAGAACTCCTTGCAGGCATTGTAGTTAAACATACATGCCACTCTTACAGGAAAGCCTTGGTTTGTTTTAGAGAACTTCAGTGCATATATGCTTTTATTTGGAAAGCAGGCTGTAATATATATTTAATGGATACCTTCCCTCAGAAGATAAACCCTCCTGTTACTAGTATTTCTGCAGGAATTGGTGATCTGGGCATGTGTCCTGATTGGAAGAACACAATGGGTTGTAACTCCCCACCAGGAATGCTTGAATGGTCCAGCTGCACCCATTCTAGAGGCAGGCAGCAGAATTGTCCACCTCTAAGTGATGCTGCATAGAAGGAAGCGAGGCTAGCTATATGAGACTTACCCAGAGGGATAGTAGGCATCTTCCTCAGATGCCATGTAATCTGTTGAATCTGCATTGTGTGCAGTCAAATAATCTGTTGTTCCCAGTCCCGAATTGGGTCACAGCAGGAATAGCCCACCTCCAGGAGAGACTGGCTGAGAGTTGGCACAGGCACTTTCATGTAGAGATAGCAGCAGGAAACTTTTTCCATGTGATGACCCCTTTGGGCTCCTTGGAGTCTTTAATTACTATTTTTATTTTTATCGTGGCTCGTTGACCGCTTTCTCCCAGCAGTAAGAATTACTGGCCTCGCTGCTGTTGCTGGACAAAGAACAGATACTGAGAACTGCTGGAAACAAAGGCGAAGTTGACTGACCTCCCCTCCCTTATGCTCAAGAAGGGCAGTGACTAAGTGTGTGAGAGTGAGACCGTAACTGTAACTCAAACCCCAGAGAGTTGCACCATCTGTGTTGCCTTTTCCTATGCATTGTATGTGATCATGGAACCTGGGTGCCAATTTTTTGGGCTCTTTTGAATGATGACTGTAGAACACCAGTTTAAGCAAACATGTTCACTTGCATTTTGTCTTCTGCAGTATTTCAAATGACATATTCTGTACTTGGACTGTTGGCATGTGAGAAAGTAAATAAGTGGCTGTCAAGGTGAAGGAAGAGATACATTGTGCTTCTTGAGTGCAGGGATATTTCATAGACACATGTGGAAATGCGCAGGCGCCATCTTCAGCCATAAGGGCTAGAAACCTGGCCTCAAAAAATCTCCAGCATTCTGCCTATTGTAGAACAGGAATGGGGAGCCTCTGGCATTCCCAATGCTGTTGGACTGCAACTCCCATCACCCTTAGCTATGTTGGCTGGGGCTGATGGGAGTCATACTCTAGCGGTGCTTGGAGGGCTGGGGGTTCCTCACCCTTGTCGCAGAGGCACTGAAGTCAACAGCCTTGGCTGGATTCTTTTTCTACCTCAGTAAAGGGAGGGAGGCCAACCTCAGAAGTAACTTAATGCTCTGATGTCAGGTTTTTCTGATCTACTACTTCTTTCCTTTTCTATTTTGCAAAGACCTAACCTCGAACCTGTAGAGCGCAGCTATGACCGAAGCATCTCTAGGAAACGGCAAAGGGAACCTTCCCCCAAAGAGGATGAAGAGGTCGACCAGGACTACACAGAGGCGTACCAGCCTTCCTGCAGCCAGTCGTACGAGCCAGACAGTGGGGCAAAAAAGCCCAAGAGATATTATGAGCCCGAAAAAGCCCATGAGACGTTGAGCTATGATGTTCCAGAGGAAAGGACGTGGGGCAGAGAGTCCCCGGCTCTCTCCTCCGACCAGGAATGCTCTGACTATGGACATGCGGCCTCGCCCGAGCCTAGTGATAGCCCTCAGGACCTGTACATGGACCTCTGTAGAGCTGAGGACCAGGAAAGGGAGCAGAAGTCCCTTAATCGGAAGTCCAGTAAGGGCCATGGCTTTCAGGACAGGCAAGAGGGAAGCCAGAGTAGGAGCTTCAGTGACTCCCAGGAGAAAGCCAGCTTGGGTCGGAGCAAAGAGCACAAGTCTTCTCACAAGGAGAAGCTGCGGCTGGAGGCCAAGGGGGAGGAGAAAGGGCCTGCTTTTAGCCCAGAGAGGCTGCTAAAGGCTTCCTCCAAAGAGCCCCTGCGAGACTCTTCTATGGTGGGGGGCAGCAAGGAGAGGCTGAAGGCCTTGGACGGCACCAAGCGAGAGAAGAAGAGAGAAGGCGGCAGCAGCAGTAGCAAGAAGGAGAAGCCACATGTGGACTTGGAGGAAACGCTGGACAACCACTTGAGGAAGCAAAAGCACCAGGACTCTGAGAGAGTCAAGCCAGAGAAGGTGAAGCTGGGCAGCCTGGAGACTTTGCCTGGAGATCGAGAGAAGCGCAAGCTGGAGGGCGATCCCTCCAAGAGCAAGGAGAAGAAGGCCTCGGGCAGCTCCAAGAACTTGGAGGGCAAAGCCAGGGCCTCCGAGTCAAACAAGAGACCTGCCAACTTCTCTCCTCCAAACGATGGGGAGGGAGACGCAGAGGATGAGTACGAGAAGCCGAAGATGTCCTTCGAGTCCTACCTGAGTTATGACCAGCCGCAGAAGAAGAAGAAGAAGAACGTGGTGAAGCCCACGGCTCCTGTCCCGGAAAAAGACAAAGGGCACGGCAAGCAGAACGGTTCCAAGTCCAGCACCAAGAGCTCTGACACGAGCAGGAAGACACACAAGCAGGCCAGTGAGAAGAAGCAGTCGGGGGCTTCCAAAGCGAAAAAGGTGAGCTCAATGTTTTGGGGATACATTGCACCTTCTCCCCTTGAGGGGTCACTTGCTCATAAGTGCCTTTTCCAATAAGGAAAGGGGAGAGATGGCAGGTAGAGAGCATCCACAAAGGCAGCAAAGAGGTGGATCTGCCTCATGGCATGGCAGCTCTGGAGGAAGGGAAACTGGAGTAGCATTCTAGGGTGCTGCTGTTCATTTCAACGAGACTTGTGCAGAGACAGTCTCCCAAGGGATTACATACACCCTCACCTTATTAATGAGGAGGAAGGGGAGACCATTTATCTTGAGGTGGTTCTGCATGTGCTCCATCTGTTTGTGAAATATGGTCTCTCTTATCTCTGTGGTCTAGCACCTTCTGGGCAGCCCAGGACCTCCATACATACTGCCCAGGCTTGCACCCCAGAGAGGTCACCAGTGCTGCAAATGCAGCAAAAACAATGTGGGAGGAAGCAGTGCAGTGCAATTACATCTTGAACATTTGCACACTTATCAGAGACTGTATTTTACTCTATTCTTGATGTTTTATTAAAAGGTGTAGCTCCCCTCTTTTTAATTTCTATTTAGCTGTGGGAGCGGCCTCAGCTCATTGACAGAGCTTTTGCCTTAACCCAGAAGGTCCTGGGTTCAATCCTCAGCACCTCTAAGTAGGGCGAAGAAGGACTCTTGCCTGGGACCCTGGATAGTCGCTGCCAGTCAGTGTAGACAATGCCAAGCTAGATAGGCCCATGGTCATTGATCTGACTCAGTATAAAGCAGCTCCCTAAGTTCCCTATGTCTTCTTGGTGACTCCAGCCTCTGATAAACTTACTAAAAAGCAACTGTTGAAGATTTGATTTCTCCTTTGCAGCATAATTGCAAGTGGTGTAGGGCTTGTGACACCTCTGCTCCCCAATGCCTCAGTGCATCTTGCTCTCTGTTTTGCTCCTGTGAATTCTGAACTCCCCAAATTCTGAATTAAAGAGAAAGAACTGCTCTCTGCTTAGGAAATGCAGTTTGGTACCTGATCTAGCTTCAGCACACTGAGGGGCAAGCTAGCTTTAGTAAATCAGAAGGAGGATAGAACTTCTTCATGGAACAGTGCTGTGAGAATAAGGAAGAATATCCATGGAAATGGGATCTGCCTTGTCTTCATCCCAGACTTATTCACATGTAATGATGATTCATGGTTAGTGGATAATTGCATGTATGGGGAACCTTTGGCCCTCCAGATGTTGCTGAACTACAATTCTCAGCAGCCCCAGCAAACATAGCCAATGGCAAGGATGATGAGAGTTGTGGTCCAACAACATCTGGAAGGCCACAGATTCCACTGCCCGGCCTGCACAGTGCCACCTCCCTCACCCTGAAAATGGCTCATCAACATTGTGTAAAGCTTGCTTAACTTCTGTATTCTTGGGGTCACTATATTCTCCAGGCACTAATCCACAGAGACCAGAGCAAGCCAACCAGTTGGGCAATGAAATAAAATTGACACTGCCTAACAGCGATGGCTTCAGGTGTATGGAGTGCATGAATTGGCATGGCATGAGGTCATGGGGGCTGGGCAGAGTGCGGCCAAATAAAAATGCCTCCCGTGAGATCCCCTTGAGCGGCAGCACTGGCAGGGAAATACACGTCTGGGTAGGACTTGCTGTATCTTTCCTTTGAAGAAAATTTCAAACAAAACATTTTACTGCACTTTTATTTTAAATGCTGCACTGATGTCAATCTCTGTTGCTGGTTTTATTCCGTGTTAGATTTTCTTTTCATACTGTATTTTATGTTTAGAATTTTTACTTGTAAACCACCCAGAGGACTAGTCATTAGCTGGTATATAAATATTGGAAATAAGCAAGCAACTTCCTTTGGCCTCAACTTGAACTGAAAAGAAGACTAAGTGGATGTGATTGTATTTGCTCTCATTTCTAGCGGCGGAAGGGAGGTGATCATAGGTCACTGGTAGTGAATATGCTTTGCATGCTGGGAATCCCTGGTTCAGTTCCTGGCATCTCCAGTTTAATGGATCGAGTAGTAAGTGATGTAAAGAAAAATAACCCTTATGTCTGAGACTCTGAAGAGCTGCTGATAGGTTCGTATAGCCCAAGGGTGGGGAGCCTCAGGGCCAAATCTGGCCTTGGAACCCTCCCTCAGGTCCCAGGCCACACCCTTTACAGGCTGCTGCCAGTCAGTGTAGACAGTACTGAGCTAAATGGACCAGTGGTCTGATTCAGTATGGCTTCTTCAATTTGGAGGGCAGAGAGAACTGCCTTTAGGCAACCAGGCAGACAAGTGTTTGCTCTCTCCCCACTCCTGCCGTCTTCCTTCAGGACATCCATGGGCCACAAATGACTGTGTGTGAGAAGAAAGCCTAGTAAATATTATAGCGGATTAGCAACACTTTCATGAACTTTATTTTGCAGAGCTGCCTTAACTTAAACACTTTGTTTTCTCCTCTATTCCAGATGATCATTGACGTGGTGCCAACGCTTCCTGACATCCCCTTGCCCCCAATCCAGGCCAACTACCGCCCTCTTCCTACAATTGAATCGATGCCCCTTCCCCAGCCAAAAAGGAAAGGTAACTTCTGAGCTAAGAAAAGGATGGAATCTGCTTGAGAAAATCCTTTCTAAGAAAGCTCCATTCTTTTAAAAGCATCAACAACGAAACCCCTATTAGAATGTAAAAAGCAGGTGCTGAAAATACCCAATACAGAGATTATTGGAGGAATCTTACCTTCCAAAGGCTCTTGGAATAGAAATGCCCCATAGCTCTTCCCCCAAGGCCTCTAAAGAGCTCAGCATGCAGTCCTCCTGGGGAAGGAGGTTTCACACCTGGGTGCCACTGCTGGAAAGGCACTGCCTTGAGTCGCTCTCAAAGGGTGTAGAGAATGGTGTCATGTGAAGATTTTAATGTACAGCAGGGGTGGAGAATGTGTGGCACTCCAGATATTGGCTTCCCAGCTCCCATAAACCTTGAACGTTGGCCATGCTGGCTGGGGGTGATGAGGGTTGAAGTCTCACAGCATCTGGAGTGCCACATGTTCACTACCCGTGATGTATTAGGGAAAGGTGCACTCAGGTACCTTGGACCTTAGCCCTCCGATATGCCTGCTGGATTGAGAAATAGATGGACTCAAAATTTAAGTCATTAGGATCTTGTGGAAAAGGTGTGCCCCTCTGAACAAGCTTGGAGATCAATTCTTGACCTCTGTTTGGCTTTGAAATGCAGGCATGGGTTTCACTTCGTTGATTCGTGATTCGGTCATGCGAGGTTTATTTCCACTTCTGTCAGTATTTTGCCATGCAGCATACTCCTTGTTTTCTGTGTTGCTTTTGGTTGCCTGGTATAGAGAACCATCATTCAAAAGCTCTTTGCTTCTAAGTCATTTTAGTCACTATGATATTAGTGGAAGAAGGGCTGGAGCTCTGTGGTAGAGAATCTGCTTTACATGCAGAAGGTTCTAGATTCGATCTGTGGCATCTTCAGGTAGGGCTTGGAAAAGACTCTTTTCTGAAATGCCGGAGAGCCACTGCCAATCTAGCACTGAGCTAGATCGGCCAATGGTTTGTCTAGGTATGAGGCAGCTTTGTATGTTCTTCACACCAACCCTCTGAAATCATAGGATAATAATAATTCACAGTTATGTAGTAATAATAATAGTAATTAAGAGAACTTATAAACCACCTCTTGGGATCAGAATGGCATGTGTTCCATCAATTTAAAGTGAATTACTATTAAAAACAGTTCATTGTCATGTTATGGGAGCCATGTCTATTAAAAAAGAACTAGACAAATTAATGGATGATAGGTCTGTCGACTCCTAGAAAACCAGTGGCCCTCCAGGTGTTGCTGCACTGCAGCTCCCATAATTCCAGACTGCTGACCATGCTGGCAAAGGCTGATGGGAAATGCAGTCTACTGACATCTAGAACACCACTGGTTTCCCATCCCTGTAATAAATCATGGCGATTGCTATGTGGAATCTTCCAGGTTCATCCGCATACCTGAGCTCCTGATTCAGGAGCTGTCAGCTTCCCAGTGGCAGCTTTTGGGCCAAGGGCTAGAGATGGAGTGGTATCTAAGGCAGATCATTGACCTGCTGCAATGAGACAGCAGGTCTTCTTGGGAAGGACTCAGCAAGCCGTCTGAGCTTTGTGTTGTATTTACCTAAACTCTGTACTGGATCCTGAGAACTGACAGTGACTTGTTTCTCTGCTTTTATCTCACTTTCCTCCTGTCCCTCAGTACTGTCCTCACCCACAGAGGAAGACGAGGCTGGCTTCACAGGACGCAGGCTGAATTCCAAGATGCAGGTGTACTCAGGCTCAAAGACTGCCTACCTCCCAAAGATGATGTCTCTGTATGAGCAATGCATCAGGGTACTCAGCAATAATATTGACTGTGAGTATTTGCCAGCTGGGCTCCTTTAACATAAAGGGGGGAGTTTTGCAGGGAGGAGGTTGGGGCCTCTGGCTGGCTGAGGAAAACTGCCATTTCTGGTTCCCCATGTTGACTGAGTACTTCTAGTGGGGGAGGGAAGGGCTGCTTAGGCCTTCTCCACAGCTCCTCACCCTTGACTTCCTTCTGCCCCACCGTAATGCAACCATGTTTATTTCCTGGCTCAAATGCTGGAGACCCTCTGTCAGGGTAGGCAATATATGCACCATATATATTTCATTTATTTATCCCAGCTTTCCTGCAAGGAGCTCAATGTAGTGTGCATAGCAACTCTCCCCCCCCCCCCCCCGCTTTATCCTCACAACAACCTTGTGAGGTAGGTTAGGCTGAGAGTAAGTGACTGGCCTGAGGTCACCCAGTGAGCTTCATGGACAAGTGGGGATATGAACCCTGGTCTCCCAGATCTGTTCTGACTCAATCTAAAGCAGTTTCCTGTGCTCCTATTGGCTTGCAGTAGCAGCCACTCTAAATTGTCAATGCCAGGCATATGTATCTTTCACTGGAGACATGCAAGGCTACAGGAACGTCCTTATTTGTATTCATAGAGTCATGACCAACAGCAACTTTCTTTCACTTTATTTATTGGAAGTTCTCTCTGCCTGTTGCTCTGGCTCCCCCCCCCCCTTCCTGCCTCTGATTCAAGATCCTCCTGCTTATTCAGCGATGGGGAACTTGTGGTCCTTCACATGTTGATGGACTACAATTCCCATCATCCTTGATGCTAGTTGGGAATTGGAGCCAATAACAACACCGGGAGGCCTATTGGTTCCCCATCCCTGTGCTAAATAGTGGTTTGAGATAGAAGTAGGACGTTTGCTGCTGCTTCTCTCCATGACCTTTTTTAGTTCTTCATTATTCTCCTGCTTTGCCTTCCTCAAACCTTTCCTTATATGGTCTCTCAAAGCCCCACTGGGAGAATATTCACACCCCACTCTCCTGGTAAACACTCCTGGTGTGTGTGCCCCTCTACGCCAGTTTCAAGCACCCCTTTCTACATATTTGTCCAATGCCAACAATAGGCTCTGTGACTGGTCAAGTTCAAAACAGTCCAGGTCTTGCTTCTGCTTACTGCCCCCTCCCCAGCTGATCCACGTGACGGTCACCTCCAGACTGGATTATTGCTCTATGTGGGGCTGCCCTTGAGAGTGACCCAGAAACTCCAGCGGGTGCAGAATGCTGCGGCGAGACTCCTTACGGGGTCCTCGCTGCGAGATCACATACATCCGGTGCTATACCAGCTGCACTGGCTCCCGGTGGAGTGCAGGATCAGGTTTAAGGTGCTGGCTTTAACCTTCAAAGCCCTATACGGCCTAGGACCCTCGTACCTACAGGACCGCCTCTCCTGGCATGTCCCACAGAAGAACTTACGGTCTTCAAACAAAAACATATTGGAGGTGCCAGGCCTCAGAGAGGTTAGGCTGGCCTCAACCAGAGCCAGGGCTTTTTCAGCTGTGGCTCCGATCTGGTGGAACGCTCTGTCACAAGAGACTAGGGCCCTGCAGGACTTGACATTTTTCCGCAGGGCCTGCAAGACAGAGCTGTTCCACCAGGCCTTTGGCCAGGGCACAGCCTGACTCCCTCCTTTGGCAATCCTCACAGAACTCTAGCCCAATGGTTGCCATTAATCTGATTTGAATTAATTTTATAATGAAATGATTTTAGAATGTTTTATCATTTTACTGTTATTAGCCGCTCTGAGCCCGGCTTCAGGTGGGGAAGGCGGGATATAAATAAAATTTATTATTATTATTATCATCATCATCATCATCATCTATTTCTGCCTTTGCCAGCCCTTCAGATGTTTTGGAATACATCTCCTACCAGCCCCAGCCAGCACAATAGCTGTGGCATTCTGACACCTCCCTGAGTTTCAGAAGGTGCTACAGTGGCCGGTGCTCTACAGCGAGTCAAATCAGTTGGGTCGTTGACTGCTCTTGGGGTCGTTTTCGTGGATCTGATGGGTCGCCTTCTCTCTTACAGCAATCTATGAAGTAGGCGGTGTCCCTTTCTCTGTGCTGGAGCCTGTCTTGGAGAGATGCACCCCGGAGCAACTGTACCGCATTGAGGACTGCAATCACGTGCGTGTTATGAGATGGTGTGGGAGCATCGGGGGCAAGAAGTGTTTGCATCTGTTGCTGCTGCTGTTCCATTACCGGCTGCGATTAGTGTGTGTTAGTGGAGGCTGGTCCATTAGGGGAAGTGTCACGCTGCCCCATCAGCCTCTGCCTGCCCTCATCCAGGCCCCGCTTGCTTATCTTCTTACTTGCAACCAGTCTAGGGTAGCACTAGCTGTCGGCTTCCTTCTCCTTAGCCTCAGTGTTGCCCTTATAGAGCTCAGCAGGGAGGGAGATGGAGACAAAACAAGAATCACTTGGCTCTGGCTTCACCTACTGTTGTTCTCCCTGTCTTCTGCCCTATTGGTCCCAATAGGCACTAGCTTCCACTTCCTTATTCAGCCGTGCCCCCAGCTGCCAGTGCTTTACTGCCTTCTGCAGTACTACTTACATTGGGGGCACAAAAGGGTGACTTGAACCTGCCCCTGGTTATCCCATGCATTAGGAAACAAGACTGCTCCTTCCTCTCTGTGTAGTTTTGCACCCTGGATTCTGTTTCCTGGGATCTGCAACGAATTTTTGCAGCACAGAATGTTCCTGTTCAGGTGCCGGCCAGTAAGTCATGTCCATCTGTAGGATATTCCTTTCTCCTTCAGCCAAACTTGCAGAGTCAGCATTTCATGCCACAGAGCATGCTCATTGCTCTCTGGTCGTTTCTATGAGGGGGTTCCATCCCTCCCCACCAATATTAGTATATACTAATATTAGTATGATGAGTTCTTCCATTTATCTGGGTCTTTCTTCCAGTGAGCTCAGGCCAATGTAAGTGACTCACTTCTCTCCCTCCTCCCATTTTGACCTCACAACAATCCAGTGAGGTAGGTTAGACTGATGATCACTCAGTGAGGGATTTGAACCCAGGTCTTCCCAGTCCCCCTCAGACATTCCCCAGCCTTCCCCAACCTGCTGTACGCCAGAAGAATTGGACTTCCAACTCCATCAGTTCTAGCCAGCACAGCTAATGGTCAGGGTTTTTTGGAGTTTTAGTCTGGTAACATGTGGGTTGTCCCAGGTTGAAGAAGGCTGCTCACAGTGTTCTTTGTATGGGTTCCCAGCCACCCTCTCAGGAAAGGCAGCCTTGGAGCTGAGAAGGGAGAGCAAATCCTTTCCCATGGGGTAAGGGGGAGAGGAAGTCGGGTCTCCCTCTTTTAGTATCGACGTGCTCCATGGTCAAGATTGATAGGGCAGCTGTTGTGTCTTATCTATAAAATGCTTACTCATCTGACACTCCCACAGGAAAGCTGACAAAACATAAACGCTGTTAATTGCAGTTAGCCACAGTCTTGTCGGCTGCTTTTCCAACATGCAAAAATAGTTTGGTTTAAAAGTGTTTAAAAAGGCAAAACTAAGTTTAAAACTAAATTTAAAGGCTTAAAAAACTACTGAGCTATAAATCTAGCTGATGTTCCTCTCCTCAACTGGAGCCAGAAGGCTGCTCTTAATCATTATGTTGTGTTTGCTCAAGATTGGCCAAAGTGGTGTCCTAGTTGGACAGGATGCAACTGATTTCACCCGTATGAAAATTATCTGACTTACTCCAAAGACACACCTTCCCTTGCTTTACCAACCTTACTAAGGGTGTAAATCATTAACTACTTAATGTTTATGTCCAGTATTGAATACAATGAGCCTGATTGCTTTTCAGGAAAAGGGTCAGTTGAACTACATCTGTGTTGAATAGTAACGTTTTAGTTCAGAACTCATAGCTTTAAAGTTGGGGGATGCTGGCCAGCATTTCTGGCACCGAGATCAAATTCTGATGTGAAACTTGAAGTTCTAGCTGTTTAGGCTTCCTAATTCAGATTTTGAATTACAAAATCGATCCGCCTCTTGGGTTTTTTTCTTTGTTGATGGCTTTAAAAAAAGGCGGCACAGATTTATCAGGGTGCATGTGTGTTTCCTCCTTAAGGCAGCAAGCACTTTGTTAAATGTCATACCAGTTGTGTTTTGATGAGAAACCTTAATACAGCTTTCCCCAATCTGGTGCCCTCCAGACATTTTGGAGTGCCACTACCATCATCCCTGACTGCTTGCAGTGCTGGATGGGGCTGGTAGAAATTGTAACCCAAAGCACCAGGAAGGCATTGGTTTGGGGTGGGCTGCTTTCATAGTACATGTGGATTTTTGCTACCTTCCCACAAAGCAGAATCTCTTAGAGCTCAGCTGGATTAGGGTTCCCTAGACTGCGATGGAGCGGATGCTGCGTTTTTCATTGAGAGGGAATTAGATCTTGGTTAGAGCAGTGCAGGTTGGTCAGCAGCTGTTGCTGCTCTAAATGAGCCTCGGGGGTATAAACAGAGGAGAAAAAAGAGAGAGGTGTCGCATGTTTTTGGAGAGCGAAAAAACACACTCAAGAGCCCTTTAATTTATGCTCCAAGGGGGAATGAAAGGCAGCCTCTCCAGACAACCAGGAGGCAGGTGGTACAAGTGGTCTCTCAAGAGCAGTGCAGAGAGCTCTGCCTTTAAGAAGCCTGCCTTTAGAAAAGCAGTTCCAAGTGGATGTGTAGAGAATTAATTGAATCCCCTGCGGTGTTTGTCCAATGTTTTGCCTTCTGTCTTTCCCATTTGCTGGGCTCAAGCCTTTTTTCTGCTCATGGCTTGCAGGTTTTAATCGAGGACACGGATCAGTTGTGGCACAATCACTGCCTTCGCGACTTCAAGAAGGAGAAGCCAGAGGAGTTCGAGTCGTGGCGGGAGATGTATTTGCGCCTGCATGATGCCCGAGAGCAGCGGCTGCTGATGTTGACCAAAAACATCCAGTCGGCTCATGCCAATAAACCCAAAGGTAGAATGTGAAGGCCTGGATTTTGAGGGGGAAATGCTAGCCATTTGCTTATGAAACTGAAAGGAAGAGTGGATGAGAACGGCCAACTTTTTAAATATAAAAATAAAAATAGTCCTGCTCTTTTGACTTCTGCAGTAGCTTAGGTGGACAGAAATTTAGCATCAAGCCTGGAAACAGTGAGAAGGAAAATCTGGTTTATTTACTTTCATTTGTGAATTGTTTCCTGTGAAACATATTTAAATGATTTAGCAATTTTAAAAAGTCAACTAGTAAAGCCTATATAAAATCATTTCATACATTAAAAAAAAATGATTTAAACAATTTCAAATATAAACACAGTTTTTAATCCAGTACAGGTACACACTGGGGTAAAAATCTCCACATAAAAGGTACCGTATTTTTCGCACCATAGGACGCACTTTTTCCCTCCTAAAAAGCAAGGGAAAATGTGTGTGCGTCCTATGGAGCGAATGCAGGGGGGAGGCAGGCGGGAAAAGCCCCCAAGAGTCGCACACAAGCTCCGTGCGCTCTTGCAGGCTTTTCCACAGGAGGGAGAAGGGACTGACTGGCCGCATCAGTCCCTTCTCCCACCTCCCAGAAAAGCCAGGAGAAGCCGCAATCTCTTTAAAGGGGTTGCGCGGCTTCTGCGGGCTTTTGCGAGAGGTGAGGGAATGCCCCCACCTCCCAGGAAAGCCAGGAGAAGCCGCAATCTCTTTAAAGGAGTTGCGTGGCTTCTGCGGGCTTTTGGGAGAGGTGAGGGAATACCCCCCACCTCCCAGTAAAGCCAGGAAAGCCCTGCGCAGCGTCTCCCGGCAAGGAGAGGCTGCATGGGGCTAAAGGGGAAGCCAAAACAGCGAGCGGGATCCATCCCGCTCTCTGCCTTGGCTTCCTCCATAGCTGCGCGCAACCCCTCCGGCAAGGAGAGGCTGCACGGGGCTAAAGGGGAAGCCAAAACAGCGAGCGGGATCCATCCTGCTTGCTGCCTTGGCTTGTGCCATAGCCCCGCTCAACCCCTCTGGCAGGGAGAGGTTGTGCGCAGCCTGTACGCTGCTCTTTGGGGCTGGGGGGGGGGAAATATTTTTTTTCTTGATTTCCCCCCCAAAAAAACTGGGTGCGCCCTATGGTCAGGTGCGCCTATGGTGCAAAAAATACGGTATGTTTAAAAAGAAAAGTATTCGGCAGATGCTGAAAAGAGAGTCAGCACCAGTCTGATGTGTAATGTAGGGTTGCTATATTTCAAAAAGTGAAAATCCAGACACAGATTTTTTACAAAATATCAAAAAAATAATGAAGTTTTGAGCTATTTTTAAGGAAATTTGCCAAAACCTACACTTCCGACATGGGTTGTCATATGTCCACATTTTTCCGGAACATTTAAGCAATTTCTGCCTAGGCGCTGTTTACGAGGGAATTCCAGACATATGGCAGCCCTAATGGGACCTTTACTCATATAACTTCCTTGTGCCTTTGTTAAAGGCATAAGAACAAGGACAAACAAGATATGACCATTTTAGAAGTATTTTTGCGTCTTGAGTCACATCTCCTTCAGAGGCATTGCTGTCCATGATAACATGAGTTATCTGAAGGCTTTGGCTCCATTCTAGGAAATGAGAATCTGTCCTGTAGCCCTTTCATAGGTGACTCTCCAAGGTTATTAACTAATAGTGAAGTGCTCTGGCTCTCTCTTGTATCTTTTTAAAAGCAAGAAGCTTCTAACGGCATGGAGTGAAATATTATTGCCTGCTTACATCTACAAATCAAGGAACGACTACAATAGCCAGCAGAAATGTTGGCAGCACTACCTTGTTCTACAGAGTAGGGTTGCTGCACTCCATCTGGGATTGGGCCCCCTGTTCCTTTAATCCAGGGGTCTGCAACCTAAGGTCCATGGGCCACAAATGGCCCATGGGGGTCGTTTAACCAGCCCACGAGCCGCCCCTGAACCGAGCTGCTTACTCAGCAAGTCCCCACTTGCTGCACTAAACCAGCACGGCACGGTGCAGGGACTTGCTTCCGTGGCGCTGGAAATCACGTCTGCAGACGCAGATGCTGGAACTCGTGAGTGTGCGCGCTCATGTGATCCAGCCCACGGACTGATCTCCGCTGGAGTGAACCGGCCCAGGCAAGGTAAACCTTGCTAACCCCTGCTTTAATCTGCCTTCTTTGGAAGGCAGGTTTCCAAAGAAATAACTTTTTCCTATCTCCAGTGTTGCAGTGATTGGGGGGAGGAAACTTTGACTGCTGAATATTTCCCAGAGTTGGTTCTTTTAAAGAGGCCGTAGCCATGTCCTACATATCAGGTGCCCCCTGTCCTAAAAGACTGTGAGTCTAATCATGCATGCTTGAGTTGCTCTTGGTAGTTAGCAGTGAAATGGCTTGTATGTGTATTGCATGTTGTCAGAGGGAAGATGCTATCACTGGGATCATTCTGGAATTTCATGCAGGAAAAGGTGCAGCAGGAGGAAGCTTTCATCAGAGAGGATGCAAGCCATCTGCTTGATGTTGGGAGAAAGCCTCCCCCTGCTCCATTAGTGGCTTGAGGCCATGAGCAGGGAGGGGGGTGGATATATGGGTTTTCCTTGCAAAGCGCTTTTTCTTTAACCTCATCCTTCTCCATTTGCTCACCCTTTTAGGCAGAGTAGCCAAAATGGCTTTCGTCAATTCAGTGGCCAAGCCGCCCCGGGATGTGCTGAGACGGCAAGCAAAATTTGGGACTGGAGGAGCTGCAGTCCCAGAGAAAATCAAGTGAGTCTGAAACCACATAGTCACTCTTTTTTTGTAATATTGAGGAGGAGAGGACCTGGGGTGTTAATTTGGTGATCTAATCTGATTCCCGATTTGCACTTTATCAACCAGTGGGCTGGGGAGTAAAGCTCAACAACTGATAAAGACCACACACTCAAGACTTTAACCGAAATGAATCAGTTGGTTTATTGATAGACAATGCATCATTCACAGAATATAACGTATCCTAACATGTCAGTTTCCTCATATTTTGAAACAAAGTCCATAATCACCCAGCCAGAGCCATAGGCTAGAATCTTTTTTTTTCCCTCTCAGCTAGGGAAGGGTATGTGAAGGACTAATGGTAAGAGAGAGAAAAGTATCTTTGGACATCTAGCTTGCTCAAGAACTGGACCAGAATTCTCCATTTTTTTACATTCAGTCTATTACTTGCATAAGAGAACTTCTAAAGGATGTGAGGTGTCTGTGATCTAACTAGGGGAAAGTGTAACTGGAATTCCGGGTTTCTGGCATCTCACTTTGACACATTCCAGCAATTTCCCTATACAGTCCAATAAAGTTACAGTTCCACATTCGCTGAGATGCCGTTGTGGTTCTCCTTAGCATCTTACTGGGTATGGCGTTGTCTTTTAACCATATTGGGTTGTGATTGCCAAAGAATCACAAGTGGGAAGTGTTGCTGTTGCCCTCAGGTCCTGTTTTAGGGCTTTGGGTTGGCCACTGCGTGGTGTAGTGGTGTAGTGGTTAAGAGTGGTAGACTCGTAATCTGGTGAACCAGGTTCGCGTATCCGCTCCTCCACATGCAGCTGCTGGGTGACCTTGGGCTAGTCACACTTCTTTGAAGTCTCTCAGCCTCACTCACCTCACAGAGTGTTTGTTGTGGGGGAGGAAGGGAAAGGAGAATGTTAGCCGCTTTGAGACTCCTTCGGGTAGTGCTAAAGCAGGATATCAAATCCAAACTCTTCTTCTACTGTGCAAACAGAATGCTGGGAAAGATGACTGCTATTCCCGGATCCAGCAGGGCTCTTCCTTGTTCTTAACGTGCCATTGTCCCTATGATTCAGGAAAAGTTCCAAGCAGCTTACAAGATGTGTACTTTTCATTCCTCTCCTCCATTTTGGCCCATTGTGGCTGTTCTGGTGTTTGCAGAAGCTGATGATTCCTTGAGCCTAGCAGGGCCCAGACTAACAGGAGACAATTTGTAGGGAGAGGGAGCAAGCGTCTGTGAGGCTGAAGTGTACAGTTTTGATTGTTTTTTGGTCTAGCAGTTGCTTTCACATAGCAAGTATGATGGCTGGGGCCGAAAGGAGTTGTGTTACAAAACATCTGGAGGGTACTAGGTTGGAGAAGATTGCTCAAGACGGTTCAGATTTAGCAGTGGTGCTATAATACCTTCTCTTCCATTCATTGTTAGTCTGGTGTCTTTTTTAATCCTTGCAACCTCCCTGTGAGGGATGTTAGGCTGAGAAAAAGAGAGCTTCCACTCTCCCTGGTTCTAAACTGACACCCTCTCGTCTACATTCTGTCAGCTTAAACTCAGAGTGATTGAAATTGCCTCACTTATTCCAGCAGCAGTGTGATTTCTTGGGTGCACACAGAGCAATCTCGTGTCTTTTCTCTCTGTCTAGGATTAAACCAGTGTACTTCACGCCAGCTAAAATCAGCACTGTTCACACAGAAGAGGAACAGTCCTACGATGGACCCAGCACTAGCAGCGGCCACTCGGGGCCGTCCCTGGGCAGTGCCTCCTCTGCTGGCTATGACTCCAGGAAGCCTCCTGTGAAGAGTAAGTAAGGCAGATGTGGGAATGCAGCTTTCTCTAGGGCAGGGGTCTGCAACCCGCGGCTCCGGAGCCGCATGTGGCTCTTTTACACCTTTGCCGCTGCTCCGGGGCGGATACTAGCGAGGGGAGGAGGCGCATTGTGCGCCCCGACACTCCCCACTGTGGCAGACGCTGTACTGGCTGTGACGTCGCATGGGGGCGGTGCGTGCGTTAGTCACGCACCGTCCCGACGTCACCTTCCCGCCCGCCCGCCCGCCCGCTACATTGTAAGGGGCATGTACGCTGGTCACTGCATTGAAAGGGGGCATGTACGCTGGTCACTGTTTTGAAGGGGAGTGAAGAACACACACACATAAAAAGGTAACTTGTTAATTTAACGTTTATTTCTATGAGCAGGAGTATTTCTGAGGGGTCAAACAAAGAAATAATTTTTAAAAAGTGACAAAAAGTTATTTTTATAATGACTAGTTTTGCGGCTCCCAGTTGTTTTTTCTTCAGAAACAGGACCAAGTGTCTCTTTTTGTCTTAAAGGTTGCAGACCCCTGCTCTAGGGGTTATGCTCTGCTTGAACTCGTAGCTGTTGGTATACATTGTAATATAGCCTGGGAACAATGTTGGAGCTGTAGGGCATCTTGATTTAAAGGGCTAGAATCTTACTTTAAACATCAATTTGGGGGTTCTGTATTCCAGAGGCACTAACTGGAATCCGATCAAGCACATTCTTGCACGAGATGGTCTCAACTTTCCTTTTCTCTCTGTCTTTATTGTGTTGTTTCAGAGATTGCACCTATGATGGCGAAGACGATTAAAGAGTTCAAAAACCGATTTTCTCGGAGATAAAGACACCCATGCCTGAGCGAGAAGGGAATTTTTCTCCTCCTCTTTTGATGGAAGCAGTGCTTAATGGGAAAACAGGGAGGGGTTGGGGTGGCTAAGAATCCCCCCAAGCCCAATTTTAAGACCAACAGCACAGTATTGTTCAAAGCAGCCCTCCAGTTCCTTCCTCTGCTCCTACAACCTGGTCTGTTCACCCAGCGTTTTTTAAAATGTGAAGTCTTGGCACTTGCTGAGATAAGAAGGTCCACAAACTGTTGCTCTTCCTTCAGTCTCTTTCTCTGAACTCCAGAATGGAAAGGAATACCTACTTCCTCTATCTACAGTGTTCTTTTCTCAGTCCCAATATGTATGGATCTTGATCTCTCCTAGCATCCAGTTTGGAGAGTTCTTTTTTGCTGGTACTGTTACGAACAAAGGCCTTTACTTGTGACTGTGGCAGCCGCTGCTGCTTCTCAAACCCCATTTGGAATCCCAGAGCCCTAGATCCACCCCATGGTTTTGCCAGCCCTCTATCAAATCATCCCTGGTGCAGCACGTTCTTATCCCCTCAATTCTTAAATCCCCATTTCCCCTCTTATCCCTAAAACTCATGCCAGATATGTGTTGATTAGGCCTTTCCGCATATGGACACAAAACTGTCCCTGCCCCCTGCCATTTCTCCCTTCTCTTCATTCGGCAAAAAACACATGATAAAGCTCTTCCACTTCTTCCTCTTCCTTTTAAACTCATAGGAAAAACAGCACAGGATCTGAGAGGAGGAGCCTCAGGAGGGGGGAGAAAATGGCAGGTTGCAGAAATCTAAATTTAAAGCAGTCTGATGAATTGGAGACTGATCTCTGCTTTTGAAAGCCAAATTTATTTTAAAAAATGAATAGTGATGTTTAAGGTTTTGTGTCCCTGCTCCTAACACCTCTCTTGGTGGGTTTGGGGGTGTTGTTGTTGTTCTAATACCCACTTCCAGTTTTTGGTCAGACTGTGTTCTGACTTTTTTTAAAAAATATGATGACAACAACTGGCACTTTAATCAGTTCCCTGCAAGGAACTTTGGGAGAGATGCATGGAGTAGCTTTACAGCCTGTCTTCGTTTTCACATTGAGCTTCTAGATGGGAAGATGATGAAATTTCTTTCGCCCAAGAATCTTGGACGGCACCTAACCTTAGAAGGAGCTCCAGGCAAAAGATGCAGGTGTTTTGTCTACCTTGGAGCGGCAGCTTGTGCAACTGAGTAGAATCTGGACCTGCATTTTCCCCATGCAAGAGGCCAAGGGAGAAAATCCACTGGGAGTTACATCTTTCTTGTCTGTCTGAGGAGTTTGAGGCAGCTGTACATTTGGGGGCCTGCTTTTTCAGCAGCTGGAGGGAGCACAGGCTTTAACTATTATTTATGCTGATGGTGAAGGGGGTTATTGGTTGGGCAGGTCTGAATCAGGTTTGGGAGACTTGATGGTGTGTTTTTCTTGTTGCCAAGGATGCATGAAGTTCGGCTAGGAGGTTTATGAAGCAGCCTAGCCCTTTCCTGATCACGTGAAAGTGGAAGATGGGAATCTCTTCCTTCAGTGGTTTTTCAGCCTCGCTCTTGTAAACTCAGGCCTTGCAAGGATGTTCCACAGTTTGACTGACACTCAGTGGTGTTAACCGAATTGCAGCAGCTGAAGAAGCCCTGCTACCTTTAAAAAACCCTGCTGCTAATTCCTCAATGCTTGGGGCTCGATGGGACATATGAAGTGTGTGCCATGCAGGGTTTGAAAACCTTCTTGATGTTCTCTCTGTTCAAGCTGAAAAAAGCCCCCCAATGTCCCTCGAAGTTCCATTTTTATACACATGCACACATACATACACACACACATGAAAATTTTAATGATGATGGTGTTCGAAAACGGGACTCTTGGTGTCTCTCATGCTGTTTGGAGCTGATTAAAGTTCCCCGGAAGCTTTAATGACATCGTGTAGCATTTCAAGGTGTGTTGTGATGTTGAAAAAAAGAAAAGAAAATCATGCTCCTTTTTGCTTTTTGCTGTACTTCATTTTGCTGTATTAATTTAGTTTATTATATAGATAAATCTTCTGCCAACTGTTGTACTTAATGTATTTTCTCCTTGTAATAATTGGGATCGGTGGTGTGGATGGGGGGGAAAATTGAAGAATTATCAATCACTGAGGAAAGAGCATTTGACCCTGGAAAATATCCCTTCTGTTAGCCACAAAGAGTAAAGGAAATGTGGGTGGTTTCCCTGTTTTTACTAACCAAGGAAGCATCTGAGGAATTGTGTATTTGAAATGGTCAGCTGGCTGTAGCCCCTCCCACCTTGCAGTGTGTGATATCATTAGTCTGCAACAGCCCTGGTGTAGGAGAAAGCTCCATAGTGTACAGCACACAATAAGTTATGGCAGGGGGGCGGTGACTGTGGCAGCCACTGGACCGGAAGGATGTGATATGAGGCTTGCTTGACTGAAAAATGGGCAGTTGGGTGGGCTAGTTCTCTGAGATCAGGGTTTGCCCCTTAATTTCTGGTTGTTGCTATTGCCATCTTGTTGGTAGAGATGAGTGTCTGGATCATACTTGCTGCTGCTATCAGCTATGCCATCGGGTGTATTCCACCACTGAAACTGAGCCATCGAGTATATTCTACCCTTTGTGTCTAATCTGAGACTTCAGCTGTCTTATCAGTATTACGGACTAGTTAGGTGGCATTGTCCGATGAAAGTTGCAGTGCAAATACTGTGATGTCTAGCTCAGTGATACTGGAACAAATTTTCTCAAATAGGAATGAATTAGCACATTGTCATACCCCTCTATTTTACAGGTGGGCTTTTTCTCCAGCCAGACGCTAGATCAGTTGGCTTAAAAAGCATTTTTTAAGCTTTTCAGTGCCTGGGTGATACACAAACAATCTCGTGCAGAGTAAAATGACTCCAATTCTGATTCTTCTTTGGGCTTCCCACACATTTTAAAATGGGTACAATTTTCAGAGCTATTCTACATGCAAAGGAATTGAATGAAAGTGCCCTTCCTCCCCTTTCTTCCTTTTTTTTCTGCATACTACAAGGAAAAGGTAATGCTGAATTGCATTTGTCTTTTGTTTCCCACAGCTGTAAATAACAGTTTTCTATTTTACTTTTTTGTGGTAACTATATGGAGATGAATATTTTAACTAGATAAGTTATATGAAAGGAAGAAAATTGTGTCTCAATAAAAGCCAAACACTGGACATTTGTGTCTGTCTGTTCTGCATTGTTTGTTGAGGTGTATGCTTTGCTTGCTGGGACTTGGGAGTCCAACAACATGTGGAAGGCCACAGATCACCCATGCTTGCCACAAGGCAATAATTTCCAAACGTGTCCACAGGGCCATTGCAAATGCCATGAAAGCATGGCGGGTGGACTACTAAGAATAAATGAAATAATTCAAGGATTATGTGAGTTCAAGATCACAACCTGCATATGTGTCTTGGTCATGGCATGTGGCAATTCTTTCGTGTCTGCATGTAAAGACATGCTTTCCAAATGGTGTCACAACACATTAGTGTGTCATATGAACACTCTCTGCACTCCTCCTGGAGCTGGAAAGGGGTTAATTTAACCTCTGGTTTGCTAGTAAAACTGAATTGCTGTGTTGTGAAATGATGGATGTCTAAAAAGTGTCACCAGCATGAAAAGTTTGGAAAGCTCTGACATAAAGAGTGTGACCTGGTTTCAGGAGACACTGTCTATGACTAAGTAATGGCACATGAATGTCACTTATACCTCAGTTGCTTACTGACACTTGATATTTGTACGTTTAAGACTCATATTGCTGTTGGGGTTGTAAGATGTTTTGAACTGTTTTTTTTTATATTGTGTTTTAATGTTGTAACTTGCCCTGGGACCTTGGGATGAAGAGTGTGTAACTAATAACAATAACATTAATGATAAATGCTCAGGTGGTTAGGGCGTGATGCTGATCATGTCAAGGTCGCAGGTTCATAGAATCATAGAATCATAGAATCATAGAATCATAGAGTTGGAAGAGACCACAAGGGTCATCGAGTCCAACCCCCTGCCAAGCAGGAAACACCATCAGAGCACTCCTGACATATGGTTGTCAAGCCTCTGCTTAAAGACCCCCAAAGAAGGAGACTCCACCACACTCCTTGGCAGCAAATTCCACTGTCGAACAGCTCTTACTGTCAGGAAGTTCTTCCTAATGTTTAGGTGGAATCTTCTTTCTTGTAGTTTGTATCCATTGCTCCGTGTCCGCTTCTCTGGAGCAGCAGAAAACAACCTTTCTCCCTCCTCTATGTGACATCCTTTTATATATTTGAACATGGCTATCATATCACCCCTTAACCTCCTCTTCTCCAGGCTAAACATGCCCAGCTCCCTTAGCCGATCCCCATAAGGCATTGTTTCCAGGCCTTTGACCATTTTGGTTGCCCTCCTCTGTACACGTTCCAGTTTGTCAGTGTCCTTCTTGAACTGTGGTGCCCAGAACTGGACACAGTACTCCAGGTGAGGTCTGACCAGAGCAGAATACAGTGGCACTATAACTTCCCTTGATCTAGATGCTATACTCCTATTGATGCAGCCCAGAATTGCATTGGCTTTTTTAGCTGCCGCATCACACTGTTGGCTCATGTTAAGTTTGTGGTCAACCAAGACTCCTAGATCCTTTTCACATGTACTGCTCTCAAGCCAGGTGTCACCCATCTTGTATTTGTGCCTCTCATTTTTTTTGCCCAAGTGCAATACTTTACATTTCTCCCTGTTAAAATTCATCTTGTTTGTTTTGGCCCAGTTCTCTAATCTGTCAAGGTCGTTTTGAAGTGTGATCCTGTCTTCTGGGGTGTTAGCCACCCCTCCCAGTTTGGTGTCATCTGCAAATTTGATCAGGATGCCCTTGAGTCCATCATCCAAGTCGTTGATAAAGATGTTGAATAAGACCGGGCCCAAGACAGAACCCTGTGGCACCCCACTAGTCACTCTTCTCCAGGATGAAGAGGAACCATTGATGAGCACCCTTTGGGTCCGGTCAGTCAGCCAGTTACAAATCCACTGAGTGGTAGCATAGTCAAGACCGCATTTTACCAGCTTCTTTACAAGAATATCATGGGGCACCTTGTCAAATGCCTTGCTGAAATCAAGGTAGACTACATCCACTGCGTTCCCTTCATCTACCAGGCTTGTAATTCTGTCAAAAAATGAGATCAGGTTAGTCTGACATGACTTATTTTTCGATCCCCATATGGGCTACCAGCATATTTATTCATTGCAAGGGATTGGACTCGATTAGTCCAGGCTGTGCGGGGAGATTCTATCCTTTTTCTAGCTCTGTGACAAAACGGGCACCGTGTTTCAAGAGACGCGGGAGGAGCCAAGGGAGGCCGGCCTCATCTCTCGAGGGCCGGGAGACGCCTTTGAAGGCGGCAGTGCGCATGCTCTGCCATTGTTGACATCCGGATTCTTTCCCTCTGCTCCGCGCGTGTGGCTGCGTGTTTGCTGCTATCGCTGCGGGGAACGGGGCGTGCGGGGGGCGTCGCCACGCGCTCGGCCATGTCTCACGGGCACAGTCACGGCGGGGGCAGCTGTTGCCATAGCGACGACCACGAAGAGCCTCCCGAGCGACGCGGCCAGGCCTGGGGCCTTTACCTGCGCATCGACCGCGAGCGCCTGGAGTGCCTGAACGAGCGGAGGGAAGGCAGCGGGGCACTTGTCTTCCGCGCCTGGGAAGACCGCGGGGACCGCCAGAAGGTCTGCCCTCCTTTTTTTGCCTCTCGCCTCCCGGAGGGGTTGTGGAGAGGAGGAGCTTGTGGCTGTTTCGGTGCTGCTGAACTGCAGCTCCTACCAGGCCTCTCCATGGGCTGTGCCAGGGAGTTGTAGCTCGACAACACCTGGAGGGCGTTGGTGCAATGCACCAACACAGGTCGCTACACTAGACCCCATGTTGCTGAAGTACAACTCCTGACATCCCTGCGTGGGTGCATCCAGGATTTATTTTGGGGGGAGGGGCAGGCTTTAGGTTAGGGGGTCAGAATCGAGTTGTCTTCGACGCAATTGTTCAGTTAGTTAAGAATTTTTTATTTATTTACTTCAGGGGGGGGCACTTGCTCCTCCCTCTGGCTGCACCCATGCATCCCTATCATTGGCCATCTGGCTGAGTCTGATGAGAGTTGGAGTCCAGCAACGTCTGGAGGGCCACAGGGCTCCCCATTCCTGGCGTAGATATCGACCCAGCGAAGGTTCTGGTTATGGGGAGGGGCAGAGGGAGGGTCAAGGGTGTGTGTCAAATGTCCAGGCACTCGCCTGCCCATTCATTATTAGTGGATGCGTGTGGTAACTGCACAGAAAGGTATTTTTCCATGAACAGATTATAACTCAGTTATGAAGTGGAAACTTTTAAAAAATCCTAAGCATTTTCCAGAGAGGTAACGGGGTTTATTCTGTTGCTGTAGAAACAAGACTTATCTATTTAAGATATTTGTAAGCTGCCTCTTAGGTAAGCTATCTGAAGGTGGCTTCTTAACAGTATAAATTGAAAACCGGCATGCTTAGAAAACAAATACTAGAGTTTTACCCGCAAAACATATGGGGGAAAGTTGCAGCACTCAGGACTTTGTAGTTTAGAGAACAGGCGAGTGTGAGGTGACATGACAGAAATTTATAAAATTATGCATGCCATTCAGGAAGTGGATAGGGGGAAAAACCATTTTCTTCTCTCAAAGCATTAGAACTCATGGACACCGAGTGAAGTTGAATGTTGGAAGCCTCAGGACAAATAAAGTACTTTTTCATGCAGCACATAGTTAATCTTCAGAACTCGCTCCCACAGGAGGTGGTGATGGCCACCAACTTGGATGGCTTTAAAAGAGGATGGGACAAATTTATGGAGATAAGGCTGTCAGTGGCTACTAGCCATGATGGCTATGCTCTGCCTCCATGGTGATGCTTCTGTATACAGTGGTACCCCAGGTTACATATGCTTCAGGGTACAGACTCCGCTATCCCAGAAATAATGCTTCAGGTTAAGAACTTTGCTTCAGGATGAGAACAGAAATTGTGCTCTGGCGGCGCAGCGGCAGCAGGAGGCCCCATTAGCTAAAGTGGTCTTCAGGTTAAGAACAGTTTCAGGTTAAGTACAGACCTCCGGAACGAATGAAGTACTTAGCCCAAGGTACCACTATACCAGTTTCTGGAAACTGCAGGAAGGGAGAGTGCTTTTGTTCTTGGGTCCTACTTGTGAGTTTCCCACAGGCATCTGGTTCTCTACTGTGAAAACAGGATGCTGGACTACATGGGTTATTGGCCTGAACCAGCAGCTCTTCTTATGAGGGCTCACAAATTTAATATGGCAGATAAGATTGACAGGAGTCTGCATGCTTACTATGAAAGTTAACTCCATCAATATAAATACAGTGGTACCTCAGGTTAAGTACTTAATTTGTTCCAGAGGTCCGTTCTTAACCTGAAACTGTTCTTAACCTGTTAGCTAATGGGGCCTCCTGCAACCCAAAAGTGGCCTCTGGTGTTCTCAAGGTGCCATGCAGGACAACATTTTTATTCACTGGATATAAATTTCCTTATATTAAATGGAGTTTTATGTTTCTTCTAGTTTGTAGAAAGCGATGATGATGAAGAGCTTTTGTTTAATATTCCGTAAGTACCTATTTTGCATGAGTGCATGATTTATTGACATTCACGTCTCTTCATGTTCAGTGCTGTTTTCCTCACTCTTGAAATGTAGCTTGAAATGCAGAGCATTTGGGTGGCAGTCAAGCTGTAAGAGGTAATTTTGGAAGATGGCTACTATAATTTTATTTTTGTTTCTACATGATTTTCAGGAAAGACTGACTCTCAAAGCAGGTTGCAATTAAAAATCCACAAAAAGAGTGATGTGTTAGGGATATGTGAAGTGTTTAATAGAAATTTCAGAGGGGGGTGCAGAAGGAGCTGTGGGTAGACTGGGCGGCAGTATGACTGGTGGTAAAGATGGCAACCCACAGCAGCAGTCTTTCCAATTTTCTGAAGAGTCATCGGACAATGTTGAAGGTGTGACATTCTTACTCCAAGATTTTAATCATATGAGTACAGATTATGTTACACTTTAGTACACCACCTAGGAATTTTCTGGATTGTTAAAAAATGCTTTAAATCTACTGTATTTGGAAAACCAGCAATCTGTCTCTTGTTGCAGTTTTACCGGCAATGTGAAACTAAAAGGGATAATTGTGATGGGAGACAATGATGACACACACCCATCAGAAATGAGACTGTAAGTGGGGCTGAAGGGGAAATATTTTGTGGTGGAACTGTTGTGCTGTGCAAATGCCTAATCCTACCAAGACAATAACTGAGTGGTTATTCTTTTTTTTTGCTTTAGCCCTTCTATTATTCTAGTCTAGTCAATACTGGCCACTGTGTAGCTTGCAGTAAACGGTTAAGTTCAGTAAATTTGAAATTGCCCATGCCCAAATTTTGTGCCCGAAGAACTGTCTTTCTTTACTCTCACAGGTCATCATATAGCAGTGATAGCAGAAGCTACAACTGGCAGAATTTGTCAAGATCTGACTTCTAAACTAATAGGTGCTCCTCCCTTGCTTTCCTGCCACTGCTGAATGGTCCCTGTGCCCCAGTCCTACGTAGGAGAAAGTAGAAGAGTGCTTCCCATTCTTCAGCTCCTTCTTTCCTCATGTGTCTGTTTTGTCCCATTTCCTTCTAACCATCTTGCCACTTGGCTAGCCTTCCTTCCACTCCCACCTCACCTTGGTAGCACATAGTGTACTTAAGGTTTCCCTCTTCGCACCTTTGTCGCCTCTGAACAAAATACAGGATGCTAGTTCTTAGGTGGAGCCCATAAAAATAGGGCCATACAAATAAAAGCTTATGATATGACCTGTGGGACCCCCTAGAAATCATACATAGATCCCTCACATTCATCAGGAAGAGTGCAGGTTTTTACACTCCTGTGTGCAACTGTGAAGACCGGAACTGTAGAATCATGAGAGCCATCTTTAGTGCTGCAGGGGGATATTGTTGCTTTGGCTGGGTGCTCTAGGCAAATTGGCATTTGGTTTTGCTGTTGTGGCATTTGCAGGTTGATGCCCTTAGCAGTTGGGTGCAGGAGCTTCGCAAGTAGCTTGCCATTCTGTCATCTGTGGTGGTTTGAGGGCAGAGTCGCAAAAGAACAGGGAGTTGGTGAATTGGGGATGTGGCTGAAGATTCTTAAATTGCTAACATTTATTAAATCAATATTTCCCCTAGGTAGCAATGTTGGTACTACTGATCTACCAGCCCAGTTATACAGAGATCCATGAGTTGTAGTTCCTTTTTTTTTCAATAGGAGGAGAGTTTCCTTTTCTAAGCAGTACATTAGGGCAGTACTGTAGTCTTCAACTTTTTCAGACCTGGGACTCACCTTCAACTCAAGTATGCATTTGGGGACGTATCTCTTATTTCTTTTTACTACATACAGGTAACTCACATCTATGCTTATTTTAATTACACTATCATAGCTTTGCGTGGGTGGGTAAGGGAAATGATTAAGTAAATGGAGAGCGGAGGAAACCCACTCTCCATTTATTTATTCCCCCCACCTGTGCAAAGCTTCAATTGCGGGCTTACCATGCTTTGGTTAAGCAGTGCAAGGGCCCTGGAAGCTTCCCAGATCCCTTGCACCACCTTCCTAGAGCCAGATAAGTGAGGCACTGGGCTTTGGGAATGGTGCATGAGGGCTCTGGCAGGGTCCTAGAGTCCTCCCACCTCCTTCCCAAAGGTGGGCAAGTAGCGCTGGACCTTGCAGGGGGGCTGACTCTGGGGGTTCATGACTTAATTTATTTTTGTGTATATGCATGGACCCCTGGAACCTAGCCCTGACATAAAATGAGAGTTACCTGTACTTTCAGGGTGGTATTTTGGCTGCTGTGACCCACCTTAGATCAATCTGTGACCCAGCAGTGGATCCCAACCAACCAGTGGAGGACCAATGGAATGAAGCAGGGGTAACCATTGTAGTGCCCTCCAGATGTTGACAAACTACAGTTTCCATCATGCCTGATTTTTGGCCATGCTAGTTGTGGCTAATGGAAGTTGTAGCTCAAAAACATACGCAGCTCAAAAACAAAATATTGGGCTGCCTTTGCATTAGATAGAGCATGTCTTCAGCCAGCCTTCTCCAACCTGGTTCCTTCCTGGTGGTGGTGGGTTACAGCTCTTGCCACCCCTGACCTTTGGCCGTGCTGCATGGGAATGATGGCCACAGCAGTCCCAAACAGTTGGAGGGCAACAGGATGTGAAAAATAACTTGTTTTTGTCTTCTGATTTCTCCGTTTGTGTGGTGCTCCTAGCAGTTGGGCTATGTTTCACAGTACAAAGCCAAATTACTACAGTGGTTGGGATATATAAGCAAACTTTGAATTTGTGCAGGCTGACCTTTGCCGTTGTCTTGTATTTATTTCAGCTTTAAGAACATTCCTCACATGTCTTTTGGTGATACTGCCAGAGAACCAGATCAGATGTTCAGCCTGAATCGTGACGTTACTGGAGAACTGGAATATCCTACAAAGTGAGTCATTTCTCAGCTCTCACAGGGGATGTGCAGAACTCCCTTGTTTTGAAACTGGAAACAAATATTCAACCTGTGCCTCAACACCATCTCTCTTATAGTTCTCCATGTACCAGATGTCAGGACCTTCTCTATTGAACTATAATTTGTCGTGTTCTTGAGCATAAGGAGCCATGGCAGTTAAATTGGTTAATATTTCTACTATGCAGACATTCTTGGTGTAAGAAACGGAACATAAAGAGAAGGGCAACTGTTTTATTTCCAGACTGATTCTTAATTATTTTATTTTCTGGTATAGCTCACAAACAGTATTTTTGCCACTGCTGTTTTATGTGGTATGGTGCTTAATTGCTGCTCCTGAAGCGTATGTGTTGGGTGGGAACTAAGCTGGATACATGCAAATTAATAAAGAAGTCAAAGAAGGGAAGTTAACTTGACACCTAGACTGTAGAGAAGCTTTTTCCTTACCCAGCTTCTTCTTGAGCTTTCTTCTGCAATTGAGGATTAGAGAGTCTTTTGTGGCTGGAGAAGACGTGAAATGTAGCAAAAGCTATCCATCATGGGGTTTTGGCCTCCTGTTTGCGTGACACCCATTAACTGCCATCATTTGCTCCCATTTCCTTTTGTGATATTATAATTAGTTATTATTGATTTGATGTTTTGTCATTACAACAGAACAAAGGTGATATGTACCATTTTCTGGAACAAAAAAACCACAGGAAATTTAAGGGTGTGGAAAGTTGCTGCCCTGGTTTTGAAGTAATTCAATTTCTGAATTAACTTCCCAAAGTGACATGATCCCCCATGTGCCCCAGAAGAGGAAAGGCAGGAAGAAGAATGTAGTAGGTTGGTTGTATTGCTGAACAGACAAAACTGGAATTTCAGAGAGTTGGAAGCCCTCTAAAGGGGGAGGGGGGGTACTATGAGGCATAAATAGACACAACGGTCTCTAAATGTGATCGGTAGTGTAGTCACTGAAAAATCCCAAAAATCAAGAAGTGAGTTAAGTGGCTTTAAGGGGCAGCATCTGATAGAGGAGTATTTCAGTAAGGGGTCAGGCATTGGTAGGTCTCTCCCAGAAAAGAAAGATAGCACCAGTGACAAGTGTGCCCTGATGGGTTTGCTGAAACAGCCAAAAATGCTCTAACTGCTGCTGCAATCCAGGAAGTTAAGGTGATCCCTTTCTCCCTTCAGGCTTTGCCAGTTCCTTAGCTTGTGTCTCGGTCTGAAGTTGGTAGAGACAGTGACCCCCCAAAACTGTTTTTCTATCCCTATGTGATTATTATTACTCCATAGACCAGAATGCAATCTCTTGCGTGTCTGTAATGAGAATTGTATATTCAGAACACCAAATCTCTTTTTTGTTTCAGAATTGCTCGCTTTTCAAATGTTTATCATCTGTCCATCCACATCTCCAAGAACTTTGGAGCTGAGACGACGAAGATCTTTTACATAGGCCTGAGGGGAGAATGGACAGAAGTAAGGGGCCAAGATGACAAATGGAAAAAGTGTGCAGTTATGAGGAAAGAGGGCCATGCAGAGCTTCTTAAATTTGTATAAATTATCAATAGAGATAGAAAAACAAGACAGACCCAGCCCACATGCTTCTAGATCAGTACACAGTAAAAAAGGAAAAAGGGGTGGGGGGCAGGCAAGGGAAGGGAAGCAAACAAAGATAGATCTTGTGCCAGCAGGAATGGCCACCAAGGATACCGTTACTTATTTATAAAATTTCTATACTGTCCTTCATCACTGGGGAGTATATAATAGCAAGTCAAATCACATTACAATTCTGTATGTAATTCTGTCTGAGCAGAGGCTCCAGGGTGGGTGCAAAATCAGTGTGACTGCCTTGGATGTTGTATATTTAAATGACTCCTAGCTGTTGTCTGCTGTTGTTAGTGGCTAGTGGAAAAGAGCATATGAAAGTCTGTGCTTAAGGTACATCCATAGTAAAACATTAACAAGGTTTAAATGCAACTATTGCATTCTAGTAGGTGCCCACCCCTTATGGTTCTTAGTGCTATTTGCTGTAGTAATGATGAGGAGTATGACATATACCCAAGCCATGCAGATGAGTCCACAAAAGCTGCTATCCCGTTGAGCTTGCTTGACTTCCTGAAGGTTACTTGTTACTTTTAGCACGTTGTATAAGGGAGTCACCCTTCTGTAAAAAAAAAAGCAGCTTTCCTGCCTTGTCACATCTTGATGCATCTTATGTCTCACAGATGACTCAATGAGTGGCTGTTTGCAGACATGCCACTTTTATATACCTGCCACTTGATTGCTACAAATCTGGCCCCAGGCTCTCTGTGCAGGATGTGTTTCAGTTATGTGAAAGATCTGTCCTAGGATCTAAAGCAGAGATTCCTTAGCTGGGCAGCCTGTCTTCAATCCCACCTGCTGCTCCAAATTAGGGTATGATTGTAAACAAAGCAGTTATAGCTGTTTTGCTGGTTTTCCCTAGTGCAGAGCTCTGCCAGGTTAAAGCAGCCACTGACTTGTCTTGACAATCCTGCCATTTTTCACTGCACACAGCATACCTGAATGATAAGGCATGCTAGACTTTGAGGGGACAAAACATGAAAAGAGACATCACTGCATCCCCAAAGGGGTAGGTTAGCATCATCTTAAAACCCATCAAAGCATGCCCAGGTTACTCAAGGAATCTTTGCGTAGTGAGTATTCTAGGGAAAATGTATGGTGGAAGAGAAGGTCCTGCTAAATGGAAATAGTATCAAAGGACTGCTCTGGCTTTCACCAATTCTCAACTTTACTGCATTGCATCTTAGGAAGTCTTTTGTCTTTCCTGTACAGCCTCATCGACATGAAGTGACCATCTGCAACTACGAAGCAGCAGCGAACCCAGCTGACCACAAAATCGATCAGTTCACACCGGAGACGTACTTCATTTCCTAAGTGGTTTGTGCACCACCAGACTGCTGTGGAGGCTTGGAAGATTGTCAAACACTTGAGGCTATAAGGAGTATTGTAGCGTTCATTCTTTTGTGGGTGTGGGTGTGGCTGCTTTGGTAAAGCAGGGCACCAAATGCTGGCAATTAGGTACCAATAATTATACCATTGCTAAGGACAATCATGGCTTGAGATCTTACAAATATTGAAGGAGTAGGTTTTGGAAATATTGGCCTTTGCCTGCCTGTAACATGGTTGTCTCAACTATGTTGTATCTGTCAGGGCAGAAGTTGTTTTTTTCAGTCAGTGATCTTCCTGTTCAGTTGCTGCTTTTGCTGGCAATACATAAAGGTGTGAGGCTGGTGGGAGACTTGGTCTGGGAGTGTTGTACCATCTGAGATTCTGTTCTGCCTCTTGAATGTACTTTATACAGGGGGATAAGTTATTGGTGTTCTAGATGAGCTCTTGGCTAATTTCAAAAGTTAATGTGACTTGTACACGGCCGTATTCATTTGGTTGTGCTCCAGAGAGTGCACCAAAGTACCGCATTCTTCTCCATGAATATCATCCAGTAAGCTGCTTGCCAAAATGCAACAGTTTCAACTGTGCATCTAAAACCTGAAGAGGGATGTCTCTCTCCTGGGCTTAACTTTCTAACCAATGTGGCTTAATTTTTTCTAATAAACATGGCAAAGAACGTGTATGTCCCTTGCTTATATCATTTTTTTTTACCCTCCAAGCAGGAAATCTGCCCTTAGTGCCTGACACAATTGACTGGTACAAAATAAATGTGGAGTACAAAGAGCACAAGAAGAGTCCTGCTGGATCAGATTAAAGGCCTAGCTAGTCCAGTTTTTGGTTCTCACAGTGGCCAACCAGATGCCTCTCGGAAGTCCACAAGCAGGGCAATGGGGAAATAAAATAGTATGGAAGGATTGAGATTTATGGACTGCTGTCAGCATTAGGGTTTTGTTGACAACACTAGATTTTTAAAAAACTTTTCCCCCTGCAATGCAGGAATCTCAGCTAAAGCATCCATGACAGATGGCCATCCAACCTCTGCTTAAAAACCTCCCTATCATCACATTTATATTCCACCTTTCTTTCAAGGAGCTCGAGGTGGTGTATGTGGCTTTCCCTCTCTCCAGTAGGCTAGGCCAAGTGAAAATGTTTAGTTCAACATCAGTGATCTTCATGGATGATTGGGAATTTGAACCCTGATCTCCTTAGTCCTAGTCGAACATGCTAGTAGCCAGTTCTTAACTAAGGCTCAGCCTTAAACCCTTATAACAGATTATTCCCCATTGAACAGCAGGACTAAAGGACACAATCCTGTGCATGTTTCCTGGCAAATGTCACTTTACATGTGCCAAAGTAATAAACCCTTTGTTGCCGCTGGGTATAATCAACAGCCAATCCAGCTTCCTGTACATTTTCAAAATATGTGTGCATTCAGTGTCCACTTTATAGGCTAAAGATGTCAGCCCTTTTCCTATTACACCTTAACATTTGATGAAGGGAGGGAAGAAGAATATTTGTTTCATTGGTCGTGGTGGTTGTGAGCAAGTCCACTTGTTGGCATCCATCTGTCTCAAGACAATGGAATGTGCCTCTGAGAGTAAAGCCAGACCATGGGGCGCAAGCCTGCACAATGTGTTTGAAGGTCCTGGGCTGCCAAGATGACAAGAACTCCCTTTTGGTCTCACTGATGTGATCCAACGGAAAGCAGAGCAGTACGTTTGGCACCAGCTTGGCTGCAGGAGATGCTAGAAGGGAAGGAAGTGTACAAGGCACTATCCAGCCACCTTAGGGACTCCACTCTGGATTTGTGTAGGGTTTACTCCTTAGCCTTTTCTTCTCCCGAAGATATACTGCAAGGTAGTGGAGATTTAGGATCAGTGTTTTCCTTCTAGATGGGCTACCTTCCCAGGTTAATAAACCCCATCTACCCCTCACTTCCCTCTACTGCGCATGTAGAAACTGCCTTATTGACCATTGGACCCACTTTTGGTCTCATCCGCTCAATCCACTGGGGCCTGTCTTCACATGCAGAGGAAGTCCCTAACTCAACAAGGGTGAGAGACCCATAGGCTACCCTCACCTGGTTTAGCCAGCCAGTGGAAGCTGTTCCCAGGGCGTGGTTATAAGTGAGAGCTGAGTGCAGGGTGGGGACCAAAAGTGGACAAACTACCCCACAGAGAACACATGTCCCCCACCTGAGGCACTACCCCTCCCTAAAATCCCATACCGATTAACACCCACCACCCACTACCAATTAGTGTTTTTCATCTCAGCAGATAGATGAAAATAAGTAATCTTGTTACTGTTGAACAATTGTGTCAGAAGTCCTTGCCGATTCCCCCTCCCCTCTCCTTTTTCCTTTCCCCCTCTCCTCTTCTTCCTGATTGTTTAAACCAATTCATAGACCAAGAACTTATACATTGACCACTAATAATGAAACACGTATATATTTTTCCACATTATGCTATTTTTGTGATATACAAATGACATGAGAAAACTTGGTATAAGGTAAAGGTAAAGGGACCCCTGACCATTAGGTCCAGTCGTGGCTGACTCTGGGGTTGTGGCGCTGTACTGGCCAAGGGAGCTGACGTACAACTTCCGGGTCATGCGGACAGCATGACTAAGCCGCTTCTGGCGAACCAGAGCAGTGCACGGAAACGCCGTTTACCTTTCCGTCAGAGTGGTACCTATTTTATCTACTTGCACTTTGATGTGTTTTCGAACTGCTAGGTTGGCAGGATAACATTATTCTTGGCAGTATAACATTCTTTATAAAACCCAATTAAAAGAAGTCATTGCTGATCTACGGTTGTACCAGCAGATCCTAATCTATCTTTCGCGGGCATACCCATTGCTAATAGGTGTGGGATGTTAAATTCACAGGAAGGGATCGCCGTCTAACCTGGTATGCTCAGTATGGTCACCTGGTCAGACTTTCAAAATCAAGTCAGGCAAAATTTATCCTGCTAACTCGATACAGTTAGCAGGCACGTGCTACCATTAAGTACAGTATGTGTGACGTTATTATGACTAACGGCTGATACCAAGAGCGCAAAAATAATTAGCAACGCCAACGCTGCTGTTCACCATAATAATTATGAATTGGCCATGGCATCAAATGCTATAATCCCCATTACCAAGACCCACCAAAAAAAAGAACTGCTATTTCAAATACAGTGGTACCTCGGGTTAAGTACTTAATTCGTTCCGGAGGTCCGTTCTTAACCTGAAACTGTTCTTAACCTGAAGCACCACTTTAGCGAATGGGGCCTCCTGCTGCTGCCGCGCCGCCGGAGCCCGATTTCTGTTCTCATCCTGAAGCAAAGTTCTTAACCCGAGGTACTATTTCTGGGTTAGCATAGTCTGTAACCTGAAGCGTATGTAACCCGAGGTACCACTGTAATAACAGCAAAAAGCCATATGAAAATACTGAGCCATTTAATTTATGACACCGGAACGAAGAACCCCGGCACGAAGAACTTCAGCCAACCAAGATGGCCGCGCCCCTCGAGGCTCCTCTTCCGGACTCCGTTCTTTCCAGCGGGATAGAGCGGCGCGCGACACTTCCGGCGGGGCCGAAGCTAGGGCGGACCCGCCCACCTCGCGCGCGCTGGCGGCGGCGGCGGAAGTTCCGGAGCCGTCTGGTGAGCTCGAGAACTGACTGAATCCTCTTCAGTTGGAAGCCGGGTAGAAAGAGACAAGAGGAAAGAGGTGAGGGGGGAGGGGAGTAATTAGAATCGGGACCGTTTTCCAGGGGAGAGTCTCTTCGCCGAGGGGGCTTCTGTATGGGGAGAGGAGGAGGAGGGTGGACCGGTCTCTGCGTGAGCGGCGGGCTGTTGGTAGAAGTGGGGGGGGGCACGCGAAGGGGCCCAGGTCTGTGAGGTAAAGGGTTGGGGGAGGGCGCGGGTGGGAGCGGAGGGGGCGTGGGCTGGAGGGAGGCAGAGGGTGGGGCGGGCTGGAGGGAGGGTGTGGCCAGGAGGTGACACTCGCGAGGAGGGAAGGGGAGCTGAGAAAGTGGAAGAGGGTTTGAGGTGCTGGATTTTTTTGGGGGGGGGTGTCCAGGGGTTTCAGGTGGGAAGAGGTCAGTGATGGAGGGTTAGGAGCACGAGGAGGTGCTAGCATGGCCCAGATGCAACGGAAGAGATGAGAGAAAAATATGCACCTGCCAGGACTCCTTGTCATTTTGAGAGTTGTGTGTGTGTTTTTTTAAAGGTGTCCTGGCAGGTGCATATTTTTCTCATCTCTTCCCAGTTTACATTTACATTTGCCTTTGATGTACAGGAGCTGCCCACCTTTCTCTTCCTTGGCATGGGCTCATCCTAAGAGGACAGGGGATGAGGAGGGGGAATGAGTGTGGGCAGGAAGATGCAAGCGGTCGTGTGTGTGTGCGCAGATGAATGGGGGGAATCTGGGCAGGACGCTTTCTGAAAGGAAAAGAACCAAAGCTGTGCCAAATCATAGGAGAGAAGTTAATTGCATGCTGCAGTATCTCATGCAAACTGTATTTTTATTGTGAGCAGTGACCTGAGTACCTTTAACTGCTTACAACCTTTGCATATATTGTAGGTACCCTTGCAAATAATAGATGATATTCACTCAGTTTCTATCTTCTACCTTATTCCGAGAACAAAGGTGGACAACACATTCATTATTAAAAGCACATATTGTCTTTTTTCCATTGCATAATAATGTCCAAAGTGAATTGCAAGTATCATAATAATACAGTATGAAATAATAATAAACTAAGCAGCATAAAAACATAACTTTGATAACTAAAAGAATATGATTCACCTGAACTCAAAGGCTTGTTGAAACAAAATAGCCTTTACCACAATGTTGTATTGTGTAATAACTGTAGATTACATTGGAACTTTTGCCATCACACATCAATAGAAAATGGGTGTCTCTCATGGACTGGGTTCTTTAATATTTAAAGCGGGAGAGAGAAACACATACATTCGTTAGGAAGGAATAATAACTTCGTTAGTTGTAAGTTGACCACAAGTTTGAATGTCTTAAACCTTAGTTAACCTACAGACTGATCTAACTATGTTTCCTTGGCATTCCAAGATTGCCTAAGATTGCAGTCAGCATGCCAGAAGTTATAATTTGACTTACACAAAAACTCAGTTTGTGAAAAACACATCGGAGTGATTTGTAAGTTAATTGATTCAGCAAGGCCAGAGTTTCCTGAGCAAGTTATAATGGAATCAAGCTGATGAGTTGTGGTTTTGGCTGAAGATGCACAGCACAGTGTTCTTCATTACAGTACACACAAGTCACATTGCTAGATCTGACTAGGAGCCCACTAATCATGCTGTTTTCAGCCAACTAAATGCTTCAAGATAGAACATGAAAGCAAGAGCCCTAGCCTTTTGCCTTTCCAATTATCTGATGCTCAGTTATACTCTCTTTAAACATGGAGGCTTTGCTGAACTTTTGTGGCTAAAAGTTTCTGTTAATCTTGTCCTCCAATGCGTTTGTCTGATCCTTTTTAAATACCATCTCAGTTGGCCATCAATCACTACTTCTGGCAGTAGCAAATCCTATCAGTTTATTTCATGTTGTGTTAAGTACTCAGGTCCATTTGCAAAGGTTGAAAGCACCACAGCAATAAATAGAATGTGTGGGAAAGGTTTGAAGGGAAGAAGATTTATTCTTAGTACGTATAGTCCCTTTCCCCATACATCTCAGGCATGTAAAATGCTCCACATTGTAGCATGGAGGTTTGATAAACCATTTCCAGCTTGTTGGGCTATGTGTCCTATAAGAAATGAAGTATCTTTTTTACTATAGCATAGGAATTGATATCAGGGAAAGAACAACATATTTGTGTGAAATAGTGCTTTAAGAGTTGGCTTCTCTTTCCAAGCAACCATCTACTTATGACATCCTGTTCAGGAGGCACTAGGGAGAGACTTCTTTGAACCAGTAAACAACAATTGCAAGTAGTTGTTAGGTCTTCTAGAAAAAAATCCAGAAGCAGTGTTATAACACCTTTATTAGGGCCACCTCAAACATTACCAAGTAGTGAGCAACCTTTCAAATTGTTTGAAACTCACTCTTTGGTAGTGTTTTAGTTGGTCCTAATAAAAGTTTTATGCCACTGTTGCTTTTGGACTCACTCATGTCATGTATTTTGGGAGCATGTTGGGACTGATTTTATTAGCAATGTACTTAGCTCTGAGAGTGCTGTTACTACTGAACAAGCATTATTATTAATATTGCATGACTTCTCTTTGTTACTAGAGAATGAGCAGAGAACACAAATGAAATTCCATTTGCCATTTGAATAGCTTGTTTCTCTTGCCCCATCACTCAAATATGGACAAGGAATGTTCATTTTCTCCAATCCATTCTCCTAAAGAAGTGCTGGTCATAAGAGCATAGAATTGCCTTGCAGAAAGTCTCTTTAGTCCGGCTTTCTTTTCCAGCTGTGGCTAGCCAGATGCCTCTAAATGAAAATCATGAGCAGGATATGATGAGAGCCATCCCCTGTTGTTTGTCCACAGCAGCTGATATTCTGTAGTATGCTACCTCTGAACATGGATATTCCAACTGTTCCAGGGTTATTGGCCATTAGCTTTATCCTCCTGAGAATATCACTTTTGAGACAGAGCAACTGGTAACCTAGTATTCTAATAGTAGGTGCACCACAGTTTTCTATATATGTAATGGCTGTTTTATTTTCAGTCTCTTTCCATGGGATTATTCCATCCTGTCTGAAAATTGCTTTATCGTCTACTGCTACCTCATTGTTTCCCACAGCTCCATATAATTTATGAATAGGTGAAATAACACCATTCTCAATTCAGAACTGAGGGAGTTTAGTTTGCTTCCCACCACTGTGAAAACTGACAATTTATTTCTGATGTCTGTTTCCTGTTTTTTAACCAGAATGCTAAGGTTTTTTTTCTTAGCAGCCCTTGATAAAAAGTTTTGTCAAAAGCTTTTGAGATGTTGTTGTATTCTTGAATTTTCTGAAATCTTTTGACAAAATTATATGTCTGGCAGGTCTCATGTTTAATGCTCAATGAATTTTCAAAAAAATGGCTAGAACTATCCTTGAAAAAGCTGTCCTGAATCTTCCTCAGCATACTAATTCCTCAGCTGATTCTTCCTCTCTATATATTTAACAATTCTAGCCCTTAATAAGGTTTTCTATCAGTAGCAGGGACAGCAGTTAGCCTAATTAATCTGTAGTTTACCGGATCCCTTTAAAAAAATGGTGTTACGCTGGCTGTGTTCCAATAAGGCAGCTGATTTCCATGATGCTGTAAGTGTGTGCTAAGTGGTGAGTTCTCTTAAATTCAAGCAAAATTGTCATTGTTCTTGAAAACTACCTAGCTCATTCAGATTTAGCATGGTTTGGCATGAGGTTCTGTAAAATGTTTTCCGCTCTCCTCAGTCCTTATATTTGACAGACTTTCACATCTGTTCCTCAACTAGGAATGAATGGGCCCTACATGCAGGTATGCTTTCCTTTTTTTTAAAAAAAGGAGGCAAGCCTAAGTACTGTATTGTGTAAAATGTGTGTGGGGGAGTAATTAGATTACAGTACCAGTGTTAATTTCAAGGTGAGTACCTTGTATAGAGGTGAAAATGTACGCAAGGTACTAAGATGCCAGTGTCTGATTTTAATTTTTAAATGCACAGATGACCAGGTTTTCTATCTGACACATTTCTTTTACACTCCTTCATATAAATAAGGCCATGGCATGCATTTGGGGGAGGAAGGGATTATGATTTCTTAACAGTTAGGGATTGTATTTCTCATGGCCTTTTTCCCATGAGCCAGGGCTCCTTGAATGAGGAAATCCTGCTGTTTTCTGCACCAACCTTTTCAACATCTTGTGCTCAGAGATCATATAAACTAGGGATAGGAAATCTGTGATGCTCTAGGTGTTACTGGACTTCAAATCCCAACATACCTGATCTTTGGCACATTGGCTGGAGTTGATGTAAGTTGGAGTTAAGCAACCTATGCTATGTGCATAGCAATTTAAATATTTTGGTCACCGCCCAACATAGAATTAGGCACCTTTAAGTTCTTTGCTTTTTGGTGGATTTATGTACACATGGCCCTTGCACAGGTTTGTGGCCCTGATCTTTGCCTTTATGGAATTCTAGCCTTGAATACTGTACTGTGTAGTCACTTTTTTGGTAGGCTTTAAAATGATGGTATGGAATAAACAAGCTTGGTATGTCCTCATCTCACTCAATTTGTGGGCAGGTTACAGGACTTCCGGGGAGAGGAATGGCGGTTTGGCTGCCTCTCTGTTAGCTCCTGCTTACAGAAGATAATTATGGCATGTAGTAATTGATAATAGACAGATAGTCTGACTATTAATCATTATGCAGATAAGGGTGATCTGGGAGTTGACCTCAAATGTTTTGATCAAGACTGTTTTTATATGCCTGGTGGCTTGGACGGGAGTTATAACGAGCTGGGAAACTGAAGAGTTGCCATCGTGCCCAAACTCCACGTAATCAATTTTCACAGGTAAGAAAGACCCACACCCTCTCTTTTTAAAACACTTCTGGGACAAGGAAAACTGTAACAAAAATTCCCTCCATCAGCTGGTGAAAATCTACAATCTGAAAATCTGTAAGTAACACCTTCCGTCATTAAGGAAAACAGAAAGGAAAACGGATTGTTGTCTAAGGCAGAGTGTCTACGGCAGAGCAAAATTCCAGATTTGTGGTTGACAATAATGATTAAATGGACAAGGGGAACCTCTCTGTGAAAAATCTTTAACCCTTTTTCTCTTTTCCTACCACTAAACAACTGAAAAAACTGAAAGTAAAGTGGCCGTTGCCAGCTGTGGGTTAGAAGTTAATATGAGATAAGACACGTTGCAGCTGTGATTTTAAGGTGGAAATATTAAGCTAGACTGAGTTGCTAATAATATCCAGAACATCAAAAGAGTCCATTATGGTAAAGGCACTTTTGGATCTTCCAGTGACTGTTGGTGTAGTTCAACAGTTGATGACTGAATAATTTCAAATGATCGGATCAGAGATTAATGGAGAAAATGTAGAAGGGGAATACTCAGAGGCTTCAGACTAAATTGATGAAAAGTTGAGAGGACTGGATCATGAAATAGTTAAGCAGATGGTGATGCTGAAGTGGAAATGACTTCCATGCCTTGATTTGGATGAGAAGGAGAAAATAAAAGTGAGGTTACAGGGAACCCGACAGAGGGCCTTCTCTGTAGTGGCGCCCGCCCTGTGGAACGCCCTTCCTTCAGATGTGAAGGAAATAAGCGACTATCTTAAGTTTTTAATATTTAATTCTGTATTGTTTATAACACTTGATTGGAAGCTGCCCAGAGTGGCTGGGGAAACTCAGCCAGATGGGCGAAGTATATTCAAAATTATCTGGATATGGTATTGAAGAAGTTGAGGGGCGAAAAAAACTTAGAGAAAACTTCAGTCCTAGCCTTGCTTCAGTTCTAGTAGAGAGAAAGTATTCTGCATACAATCTGAAGTGAATTAAGAAAATGATGCTGCTAAAGTTATGGTATTCTCTGTGGAAAAAGACTGGAAAGAATGAAAATGGGCATGGGCAGAAGAATTTACTATCACTCAATATGGAGTAATGGTGGTGGGAATTAATGGGGGTAATGGCAAAAGAAAAAATATGGTTGACATTTATCAATAGCAATAACAATTAGAGAACCAATTTTGGACTTTTCATGAGAAAAAGAGGCACCTTGACATAAAAGAAATATTTTTTTAACAGAAAGTGGAGAAGATGGATGTTAGCATGGACTGAATGTTTGAAATAATCCTTTTTTCCTTTTTTATGTAACCTGCGGGTGAAAAATCAGAAGTTTTCTTTTTGTAGCTTTCTCTAATGTTTCTTCTTTAGTCTCCCCCTGCCCTTCTCTCTTCTTATTGTTCCTTTCTCTTTTTGTTTCTCTCTTTTGTTTCTCTCCTTTTTTTGGAGTCTTATGTCTGGTGCCTTTATTAAGGTCCAGAGATTGTATACTTATGGGAGTGGTAGATGGTGGATGGAGAACCCTGGCTGAGAAATAGGGAAATGTCGGTCTCCCAAGGTGCTTATTTGTCCTCTGTGGGTGGTAAGGGCTAAGAATAACTTTGAAGAGAGAACTCTGTAGTCTAATTACTTAATTTGTATTTTTTTGTAGAAGCCATTTTATTGTATTTTGTAATAATAATAATAATAATAATAATAATAATAATAATAATTTCATTCAAGGGAAAAAATGGTGGGCAGGTTACTGTTCACGCATTCATGTGTGGAATGCAGTGGATCAGTCTGTGTCTGGACTCTTGGCAAATGGCCTTATCTGAACCATTCAGCTTGATTGCACCAATAGCTCAATATGGCATTTTCAGTGGGGAGGTAAAAAGCTGATGGATCTATGAAAGACCAGCTTCATCCAGATAAGAAATAAGATGCAGGAAATATAGCAATGTGAAGAAGACTTGGTTCCTATGTATTGTTGATATCTACCGTATTTTTCGCCCTATAGGACGCACTTTTTCCCCTCCAAAAATGAAGGGGAAATCTGGGTGCGTCCTATGGGGCGAATGCAGGCTTCGCGGACCTCTCCGCTAGCAGCGGGAGCGCTCCCGCTGCTGGCGGAGAGGTGCCTGCATGCCGAAGCCTGCGCGCGCTGAGCTCAGCGCGCCCAGGCTTCGCGGACCTCTCCGCTAGCAGCGGGAGCGCTCCCGCTGCTGGCGGAGAGGTGCCTGCATGCGGAAGCCTGCGCGCGCTGAGCTCAGCGCGCCCAGGCTTCGCGGACCTCTCCGCTAGCAGCGGGATCGCTCCCGCTGCTGGCGGAGAGGTGCCTGCATGCGGAAGCCTGCGCGCGCTGAGCTCAGCGCGCCCAGGCTTCGCGGACCTCTCCGCTAGCAGCGGGATCGCTCCCGCTGCTGGCGGAGAGGTGCCTGCATGCGGAAGCCTGCGCGCGCTGAGCTCAGCGCGCCCAGGCTTCGCGGACCTCTCCGCTAGCAGCGGGATCGCTCCCGCTGCTGGCGGAGAGGTGCCTGCATGCGGAAGCCTGCGCGCGCTGAGCTCAGCGCGCCCAGGCTTCGCGGACCTCTCCGCTAGCAGCGGGATCGCTCCCGCTGCTGGCGGAGAGGTGCCTGCATGCGGAAGCCTGCGCGCGCTGAGCTCAGCGCGCCCAGGCTTCGCGGACCTCTCCGCTAGCAGCGGGAGCGCTCCCGCTGCTGGCGGAGAGGTGCCTGCATGCGGAAGCCTGCGCGCGCTGAGCTCAGCGCGCCCAGGCTTCGCGGACCTCTCCGCTAGCAGCGGGAACGCTCCCGCTGCTGGCGGAGAGGTGTCTGCATGCCGAAGCCTGCGCGCGCTGAGCTCAGCGCGCCCAGGCTTCGCGGACCTCTCCGCTAGCAGCGGGAGCCAGCACTGGGCTCCCACGGCTTGCAGAGAGCTGCCTGTTTGGGGGCTGGGGTCGGGGGAAGCTCGGGCTTCCCCAACCCCGCGCCTGGGGGGGAAATAATTTTTTTCCTTTATTTCCCCCCCAAAAAACTAGGTGCGCCTTATGGGACGGTGCGTCCTATAGGGCGAAAAATACGGTATCTTGGTGAGGTTGCTCAGCACTTGAATCAGGGTGTGAATGATTTGAGGATCATCTGGTCCACCTTTCTCATCCTCCCTTCACAAAGATAACTGTGGACCCCTCTGCATACCGCCCGGTCCAGTCCACACCACACTGTGACATAATCAAATAACAGTTGTTTGATGGGGGGGGGGGACAAGCAGAGCAAGCTGCTTCATGTTATTCAAGCAACTGGTACGCTATTGCAATAGAGATGGAAGACCGCTTGAGCTGGACCTCTAAAGATTCTGTGCTTTAATAGCCAAAATCCTTCAAGTGGGATACATTTATTGTTACTATTATTATTATTATTATTATTAATTGAATTTATATCCCTCCCAGGGTGGCAAACAGATCTACAGTTTAAAAAACAAAACCCTTCTAAAACAGTTAAAACCTTCTAAGAGCAGTTACAGTTTAAGCATTCTAAAAGTTACAGTTAAAACCATTCATTCATTCCAGTGATCTCAGGGTTGCCAAGAGCAGTGTTCATGCCACCAAATGCCTGGGTAAACAAGGAATGTTTTAGTATTCCTCCTGAAAATTAATAATGATGGAGACAGATGTACCTCACTAGGGAGAGCATTCCACAAACAGGGAACCACCACTAAATATGTCCTGCCATGGGCCAGTGTCTGCTGAGCTGCCATTGGGTGGGTGTGGGTGTTTGGTGTTGTTGATGGGGAACATCTCTGTTGTTTGTGTTAATTTCAGGGAAGCAAGGGATGGGCTCACAACAAAGACAAGGGAGCATGGGCTAAGAAACTGGAGTGTGGCTGATAAGTGCAGTAATTAGTGAATAATAACTCTTGTCCTGACCTTTTGGAATTCTCATTCCAGCTTCCTTCCTAATCTTTTTCGGGCAAGTTTCTTCGCATAGCTACAGTCACAGGAGGCTAGAAACTTGGTGTTTATTTTAAATAGAAGATCGGGTTCTGGATTGTATTCTTAGCCTCTGCTCTAAGCTTTTGTGGGTAACCATAGCATTCAACTTGCCGTTGCTTTTGGCTGTAACACTGATGTGGGCTTTTAGGTGATCTGGTGGCAATTGAGTTATACAGTGGTACCTCGGGTTAAGTACTTAATTCGTTCCGGAGGTCCATTCTTAACCTGAAACTGTTCATAACCTGAATCACCACTTTAGCTAATGGAGCCTCCCACTGCTGCTGCGCCGCCGGAGCACGATTTCTGTTCTCATCCTGAAGCAAAGTTGTTAACCTGAAGGACTATTTCTGGGTTAGCGGAGTCTGTAACCTGAAGTGTATGTAACCTGAAGCATATGTAACCTGAGGTACCACTGTAGTATGATGATTTGCACTGCGTGATTAGGTTAATAATAGGCTTCCAGATGTACTGGCAGTGTGGCAATGGTTTGATACCTTCCTGGCTTTTGTGGTCATAGTTACACCCAAGTGGGCAGCCATCGGGTATAGCTCTTGTTTTTCATGGTATTGGCTGCATCAGTACATCTCCAGTAGCAGCCGAGGCAGCACAGACTCTTGAACCTTTATGCCCCTGCACTGTTATCAGCGGTTATATAAATAGCCTTGTCCTTTACTGGTGCCATAGAAGTAACAAAAACTACTTTTAAACCTTCAGCTTTTTGGTTGCAGGAGGGGTTTGCTGGGATGAGAAATCCCAGGCTTAATATCAGGGTCTTTATGCTGCAGTTTTGTAAAAGCCACTGACTCTCACTCTGTCCTTAAGCTGTGCCTCCCAAGGCCTTTGGCAGGATGTTACAGGGAACCCTTATCAAACCATATCACTGAATATAACAGATAAGCAGCATTTGAAAAACAAGTCACGGTTGCTTTGAAAACCCTCAGAGTTGGGAAATACAGAGTGGGAGCTCAGCTACCATGTGGTAGCCAATTCTTAGCCTGTTCAAAATGTGTTCACACACACATATACATATTATTTTGTGCCTACGGTATATTCCTCTAGTTGCATCCTGGTTTTGAATTTTGCCTTTTATGAATGTAGCATTTCTTATTCTTATATTTCTACATTAAACAGGTTCATACTTAATTTGTGGGAAAGTACCTTGTGATTAAATACTAGGGTTGTTTCCTAGTATTGGATTGGGTTGGTTGTTTCAGTATAGGATAGGATTTTGTTGACTAGATAATCTGTTACAGACCTCAACTCTATAATTCATTGACGTGTGTCTACTAGAGGACAACTATAAAAGGGTACAGAAATGTTTTCAGAGGTATTAATAATCTGAATCCTTGCATGTGTCCTTCAGAGGAATGTTTGTACGTCACATTTCAGGCAGCTCTTTGTGTTTCACGTTTTATATTAAATAATGCTCTAAAGAAGAGATCCATGGCCTGAGATAGGTTGGAGTTTAAAGTATTCAAGGCTTTTAAATGTTGTGTATGTTAGTCTTTTTGCACCTGGCCTGTATGCAGCCTTCTTTTTGTTAGTTCATATCTACCGGAAACTTTCCCAAATGAACTTTTTAAGCAAATGTAAAGTCTCCTTGGAAACCAGACTGGATTTTTGCTTTGCCTAGAGATGGAATATTCTCTTTGCCACTGTCAACTGCTGGAACTAGCTGATCCAGGTTTTCCAGGTGGATATTCCACCTTGAGAGCTAGTTGTTTGTGGCTTTTGGTCTTGGGTGCTGGTCTGAAGCCCAAGGTTTCTGGGTTGCAACCTTTGCTCTGAAAATCTTGGTTTTCATTTTTAATCCAGGAGCAAGCTTCTAGCCCTTATGCAGGACAGGGAAAGAGATGAAACCTGATGGGCTTCAGAACGGGAACTTGTACATCATGCGCACATTTGAAGAGAGGCTTTCACACCCCTTTTGATTCTGTACCCTGCCTGGTTATAAAAGTGACCTAGCTCTTCGCATAGTTGTAAGGTCCAACAAGATTAAGCATTGCAGAGCGGCTCTTAAATTAAAAGTGCTGTGCATATAATAAATGTGTGTGTGTGTTTCTCTATCTCTGTGTCTTTCAGGCGTGAGCAGTTGAAACCTCTATTGGTGTATGTGCGGTAACAACATGTCTGTCCCCCTCCTCGCCGATGCCGTGACCATTTCAGGGGCAGAGCGGGAGACTGCAGCGGTAAGGGCTTTCTCTGTCTCTCTCTTTGGCTTGCCATCTGTCGGGATCCAGAAAGATTAGGGGAATTAACTGGATTTCTTTCCTCCACCCCCCTCCTCTTGGTTGCTGCTAATGTCAAGGGGCTGCCCTCCCTTTAACTCAGAAGCTGTTTGAGAGAAAGGGGTGGGGGGGGTGGCAGAGGAATTGTGCAGAGAGAAACTTTGGTGAGGGGACGGCTGCGGGAAGAGATCAACATGGTTTCGTTCCTTTCCAGTAAACAGCACAATGTTGTTTGTGTAGGACCTGCGCAAAACACCACCGCTGCCTCTGGCAGGTAATTAGCCCAGCTGTATCAAATTGTGTTGGCCTCGACGCTACTACTCTTGCACTAACAAGGAAATAATAGCCAAGGCTTGCTTTCTACCACCCCCTTAATGCAATTGTGGGGCTGCTGTGGTCAACCATCATGGCCAGGCGCTTCTGCAGAAATGACACTGACACCCACCAGGCTCCCAAGCTCCTATAATCCTCGCCCTTGTTGCTGGCTCTGCCTGCATTTGCACCATCAGATGTACCTTGCAGTTTTATTTCCTGCCTATCTGTGTGAACCATGCCCTCCCCTTCACAAAGATCTAAATTCTGCAAGGAGAACACATTACATAAATCAAACACATTTTGCCTAGATCGGCTTATTTGTATATAATTCTTTTTCAGTATTTGGTCTCCTCAGTGCTGTGAGAGTAGAGAGATGAGTGGTCTCCAGGGGTGTGGCTGTGAGTGATCAGGAGGCAAGGGGACACCGGAAGTGCTCCCTTCTGACCACTGGTTAGTTCTGCCAACCCCCAGAACACTTTTTTTAAAAAAAAGTTTGTTTTCTGCATTCCTGAGGACTAGTAACTGAGCTTTTCCAAACAGATGTGCCCAACAGACAAAAGATGCTAAATTTTGCCACATTCTGGCCAACAGAAATTATTGCATTCTGGAATTCAGCAAATATTACTTTGTAAAACCCATCTCCTTGTTCTATTATGCAAATGACTCTTGATTAATTTGCAGGTGTAATTGTGCCTCTGTTTCCTTTTTAAAGGACAGAGAGAAAGGCTGATGGGATATGAAGATTTGGAGTATGGTGTTAAATGTTTCAGAACAGTGGGAAGGAGTGAGATTAAATTCTCAAAGAGCCAGCTCCCCTTTGCACCCAAGTTCCATGGGGGGGGGGGTTAGATCTGTGAAGCAACCCTCAGATTGTCAAGAACTCTATGGGATTGAGAGTTTTGCTGTAATGTGGGCTGATTGAGATGGGGTAGGCAGAGGTGTTTGTAGAATTTGTAGCCGTTTTGGTGAGGGTTAGACATAAGAGAGAAGAATGGATGTGTTAAATGAAAGATGGAACTAGGACAGTAATAGGTTTTCTGGCATAACCATTTGGAGCCACAGGAAGGGAAAGGAAACTGTACAATTTCCTCTCCCAGAAACCACAGTGATAATGGCTAGGAACTTGCTCTTCCGCTAGAAATGAAAGCCACGTTTTTCAGAGCTCATAAGCAGCCAAACTATATATCAAGATCTGCAACAGAAGCAAAGCTTTACAAGTTTCTAGCTTTCCATTGGGTAAATCCTGTGAAGACATTCACGAGAAGTTAGTTTGCACTAACTTCTCTGCAAGAGTCAGAAGAAGGTCTCTGGTGGTCTGACACATGGGGAGTGGATGTGAATACTCAGGTGTAAATATTCAGAGTGTGCCTCCTCAGTTAACTTGGCTTGTGAACAGTCTTGGCTTGTGAACAGAGATTGAAGCTGCTCAGGAGACATGACTCTGAGGTAACTGATGGTGCGAACAGGCCTGTCTGCCTGCTAGTGGATCTGTCACTGCCAAAATACTGCTGGGTTTAGCAGTGTGGTAACCTGCTGCAGAGATGTAGCCATGGAGCTGGTTGATGGAAGCTTTTTAACCCTCTCACCTGGACTGGAATTGCTAACTTCCCTGACCTTTCTAATGAACAACTCTGTTTTTCTTCAAGAAGGCTGGAACTTGTGGTTGCCAACAGAAATGGGGAAGCAAAGCACATCCAGCTCTGCTAGCGGGTGTTTGGTTTCCTCTATCTGGGCTGCTGGTCAAGAATAACATTGATAACAGAGGGGTGCAAGAAGCTGTGCACCAGCATTTCTGTGTGAATTTTCGAAAGGCCAGATTCCATTGCATGGAGAGCCTGCCTTTTAAATAGGACCTTTATATCACTGTGATTCTCCATGGTAAGATAAATTGCCCTGTTTTTCAGCAAAAAATGCTGAATTCTTAAACCTGTATAATTTTTTGCAAATTTGTGCAATATCTCTTTATTATGCATAATTTACTGCACAACTTCTACTGTTTCCATTCTCAGCAAATAAATATACCGTATTTTTCCATGTATAAGACTAGGCTTTTCTCCCTAAAAATAATGTCAAAAATTAGGGTGGGTCTTATATACAGATACATCTCCCCCGCCATTTTCTTGAATATGAGTCCCCAAAAATAGGGGGCGTCTTATACATGAGGGCATCTTACAGACGGAAAAATATGGTATTATGCAGAGGAATGCAGAGGAGTTACACAAGGCTCAGAAGCCTCAACCACTAGAAACCAGACTGGGCCACATCTATGGTTTTTGATACTTTGCCGATCATACCCACTTGGCCTCATAGCCATAAAGACTAGAAACATCTTCTTTTTGAAAATGGAGATTCTCAGGAAGCCAGATATTGTGATCCTGCGAAAGCTTATACTTTCTTTGAGGTGAAATATTAAATGCTTGAAATAGGCAAGGTTTAGGAGAGGAGGTGGTAGCAGCCTGTCGGATTAATTCACAGAAAGCAATAACCTTGACCCAGAAGTTATTGGGGGTGGGACATATTTTTTAAACAACATTTATATAATGGTTACTCAAACAAAAGACTTCTAAGTGGTTTACAAACAATCTATAATATTCGTTTAAAAATACCAGCAAAAGCAAACATTTAAAAAGTTACATCAAAAAGTTTAAAATATAAAAGAAGATAAGTAAATTTAAAAAACACAAATTGCAACTACATGCCTGAGTAGGCTTGCTGAAATGAACACATTTTTACCAGGCACTGAAAGTATTACAGTAGGTGCCTCCTACTGTAAGTGGGCAGGGAGTTCCAAAGTTCTGCCACACTAAAGGATGGATTTCTCACAAGTGTGGAATGCATGTTTTGTGACATTTGTAGAGTGCTGGTTCTGGAGATCTAAGCAGTCAAGTGAGCATGTATGGGGTGAGCTTATCACAGCGCCTAGGTTTAGGAATCCTGGATTATGGTTTAGGAATCCTAGGTTCCTAGATTCCTAGGTTTAGGAATCCTAGATGATGACGTCTTGTGTTTGCCTCTGTCTTCCAGGTGCAGATGTGCACATGATGTGTTAGCAGTCCCTTTTCAGTGATGTGGGTTGTGGTTGAGGCATCTTCTCTTATTACAGCTGGGGCACACACATGGTGATGTGTAGGCTCTTAGTTCCCAGCCTCTCCTCCTCACTTTAGGTTGGGTCCTTCCTGCTTTTCCCCTTTAGCATAATTCACTGATGTGCTTTTTTTTTTTTTTTTTTTGGCAACTAATTGGTCTCACAGGATGCTCCTGATGTGCTTTGGTAGCACTTTTGCACTTGTTGTGCTGCCTAATGTGTTATTTTCTGCTTGATTTCACAGGTCATTTTTTTACATGGGCTTGGAGACACAGGGTGAGTGTTTGGGTTGTGTTAGTAACTGAGGCAAGAAGGGAAGGGGGAAACCTTCTTTGTTCCAGCAGCCTGGACCCAAAAGAGCTCCTGTTTCTAGTTGGGAAATGTTGAATGTTAATATTCCAGCCAGCATGAGCAGCGGCAGGATTGGAATGAGGAGATGTTGAGACAAAAGCAATAGTTTACCAATCCAGAACACATTTTCACATAGGAAAATGCCTCATACCAAATCAGATTATTGGTCTATCTAGCTCAGTATGTCTACACAAGCCTTCTCCAACCTGGTGCCTTCCAAAAACCTTGGACTACTGCTCCCATCAGCCCATTCCAGCATGGCCATTGGTCAGGGATGATGGACATTATGGTCCAAGACATCTGAAAGGCACCAGGCTGGGGAATGCTGGTCTGTGTGGACTGACTGCTGAGCTCTCGTGTTGGGATGCTGCACCAGGTGGAGGAGAACTTACCGACTTTACTGGATTGCAGTTACTCATACAGGGTATATAAATTTACTTGCGTCTTTATGCATAGCTTTGCATAAATGCTTCTAACCACAGTTGGCAGCTATGAAAATGTCCCACCATGGCTTTCCAGTAGAATGGGTTTTGGTGGGGGAGACAGGCAGTGGGAAATGCTTGCTTCTCCATTTTAGTTTGTCTGCTGTGCAGTGCAAGTTCTGATCTATGTTCTTTCTGCCTTCCCTACTTCAGGCACAGCTGGGCTGAGGCCCTGTCCTCCATCCGGCTTCCTTATGTGAAATACATCTGCCCTCATGCGTAAGTGTTGCCTCTGCCCTGGGTTACAATTAAGGCTTGCATATGTTTCAGGAAACAGGCCTCTGCTTGGGGTGTGTGTTCCCCTTATCAGTCTAGTTTCCTCCAGCCAGAAATAAGCTTCCCTTACAAACTCAGAAAATACACTCACCATCCCCAGCCTAGTGCCCTTCAGTCATTCTGGACTGCAGCTCCCATTAGCCCCAGCCAGCACAATCTCATCATCCCTCACCAATGGCCATGGTAACTCTGGGCTAATGGGAACCAAAGTCCAACAATGGGGAGGAGGTGCGGAACACAGGTTCCCTTAAGGCCTGTGTGTGGTTTTAATCCTAGCCAAACTGGAAACATTCTCTTCACCCATGGAAACTAGTTTGCAGGCATTCTGACAGCTTTGCTCTCATGTAATTTGGAACCTTATAGGTTGAGAGGCAGGATAAGGTTGTTGCCTTATGTCATTTTTGTGAGCTTCTCTGGGCTTCTGGTTGGTTACTGTAGGGAGCAGCATGCTAGAGTAGGTAGCCCTTTGATCCAGCAGAGCTCCTCTTAGGCGCATCATTGCACCAGTGCCAGAGACTTCGCTTCCTTAAGCACAATACAATATATATTCCATTAGTGGAATTGGGCTGTGATGTTTTTCCTGCCTGCGTCCACTTTTTTCCTTTTTAAAATAGAAATATATGTATGTGCTAAGGCAGAATCTCAGCTGCATCCCAGTTCTCTTTCTTGTTGGATCAAGCCAGCTCTGGCTGTCTCAAAGTGAGAATAGCACTTAACCTATAGCTTTTTAGGGGCTATGGCTTAAGTTTTTGCTGCCCGCTTAAGATTCTGCCCTTGCAAAAAAAAACCCATCCCCACCAATCATTAATTAACCAATCATTGTATTATCCCTGATATTCTAATCTTTTTCAGTCAATTTTTTTGAAAATTTTAAACTGTAAGATACTACAATCGCACGAACATCACAACAAAAAACAATAATTTGGTGTTAATGGTAAAATAGCTATATTAAATATTACAGATTGAGGTTAGTACATTAATATCATAGTGGTGACCCAATCTGAAAAATAGACATCAGACACGATGTTGACGTTTGACCAAACCAGGTTGGGAGTTGAACACCTGGAGGTCAGTTAATGCAAACTTCTTGACTGACCAACATTAACAGAAGCCACCATTTCTCCACGAGGATGTCAGCCTTAATCAGCTGATATTCTAATCTGATCTGCTGGATCAAGCCACTGATGCATCTGATCCAGCATCCTGGTCTCACAATGGCCAACCTGTTGTCTCTGGGGAGCCTGCAAGCAGGACCCGAACACAGAAGCACTCTCCCCTCCTGCACTTTCCAGCAACTGGTACTCAAAAACATTACTGCCTCTATGACAGTGGCTGGAAGGAGCTCAGTAGATCTTGCTAGCTAACCCAACACTCTGCCTGAACTCCCTAAGCTCCAGCTCCCTATAACATGCATGGATTATCCAGTGTCAGCCATTCAGGGTGTTGTACACCACCCAGCAGAGGTGCTTATTTCAAAAAGCCCAAGATCTTTGAGGCACAAAGCACACTGCCTCTCCACCTCAGCCCTTAGCACGAGTTTGCTTGCTTTGGACAAACATAGTATCTGCCAAGCACATACTAAGAGGGGCTCACAAATAATTTTGCCCTTGTTACAAAACTTGAGAGTCAGTTTGACTTGGTTTTCCCTTCACCAAGTCCCCACCCCCAGCAGCTCCCAGGTGGAACATGGACAGATAATCATACCCCACAACTGGACCATCGTGCCCCCCCTTACACTGGGGAATCTTTAGGTTTGCCACAAAGAGCATGTTGACAAGCAAGGTGGGGATGCATCAGCTGGGGTGGGGCTAAAGTGGTGTGTCTGGGTGCCATACAAGATGATAAACAGGCATCCGTTTCCCTTCCTAGGCCCCTCTTTGAACCTGGACTTGCAGTGGTAATGGCAGGATGAGTAAAATAGGCTCCAAAAGAGCTGATTGCTGCCGTTACCTACATTCTTTTTGTCAAAACACTGGGAAGAGCCATGCAGTTCTGCCTTGAGCCTGCAGTATCTCCCCCCACCCCCCGCTTACCTTGCAAAGCAGCCGTGTCTGTTTTTGCGACGCCACCTGGGTTAGATTTAAGACAAAATGGAGCGACTTGCAGACTGCTCCTACTTGAGTCCGGCTCTTTTGTTGGTAGCAACAGGCAGACACGCGAAGCCCTGTGCCCACTGTGGTGAGTGCAGGCTCGTGAGCTTTTCAGCCCAAAGGAGATGGCTGCTGCTTCCTCAGCAACTCTAGCCAAAGCACCTAGCTCATGCTCAAGTCAGTCCCCAAATGTCCAGGTCCCAGGGTGGGCTGCTTGGCAACCACACCAAACGCTGCCTGATCCAGGAGGGACTGTGTGTATTTCTTAGAAAGGAAGTAAGGGCAAGCAGAGCAGGCTGTGTGTGCGTGCGCATATGTAAAGATCTTTGTCACCTGCTTCTTTGCAAAGCTAACCCTACCTGAGATGATGCTATGTCTGGATGAGTTGAGGTTTCTTAGGTTTGTGAGGAGCCTCATGACCTGTTGTCTCTTCCTACTGGAACATAATTGCCTGCTTCTCTCTCTCTCTTTTTCTCTCTCCCTCCCCCCACCCTCTCATATGCTTGCAGGCCTAGGATCCCTGTCACCCTCAACATGAAGATGGTCATGCCATCCTGGTTAGTATAAAACAATGTTAATTTAATTGCTGACAGATAAGCGCCGTGCCCCGGCCTCCTGCCTCCCAGGCACTTCTTTTTCTGGCCTGAATGACATCATAAGGAAATATGGCAGCCAGAACTAGGCTTGTGGCAGTCACCAGGAGTGATGGGGAATGATACAGATGAGAGGCTGATGGGAGGGGGGAAATTAAAGGCAGCAGCTGTGTGCAAAGGTTTAGTGGACCTGAGGAAGCTGGCCGGTGTTTTTTGGCTAGGGCAGATTGGTGCATGATTTGTAGGGGGCACACCATGGCTACTCCTATAAGGCTGGGGTGCAAACACTGTAGAGGACGAAGAGTGAGTCTTTAAATAAGACATTTGGGCCATGAGGTCGAGGGGTACTGCCTATCAGGTAGCTTGCCTTGCCTAGGGTTCTGATCCACAGCCCTTTAACAGTCTTTTAGGCAATGTATATTGTTTCAACATCCACAGGTTTCACTTCTAGATTTTTCTACAAACTTTTCCTGTGTCTCTGGTTACTTTTCTGGGCAATGGGCATTAATGTATATTCACAATACAGCAGGGGAGCATAGGCAGGCTTGCTGCCTTTTAAGACCTGGTGGAAAGAAGGCCTCTGAATTGATGCATGTCTGCAGCCAGCAGATAGTCTGCCGGGTAGAAACCTCTCCAGCTTCCCAGCACAGTTCTCCCTTAATCACTTTAATTCTTTCATACGGAAGAGTTTGGAATGGCACAGCCAAGCTGCCAGGACACTATATAGTCATATAATGTGCTTGCTTAGCCAGCCTCATGTAGGCTGCTGGTGGACCAGAGAACAGGGGCTAACTTGCATTTTTTTCTTCCAGGTTTGATTTGATGGGCCTGAGTCCTGATGCACCTGAGGATGAAACTGGAATTAAAAAAGCTGCTGAGAACCGTAAGAAAAGCTTGCCCAGGGGTAGTGTTAGAGCTGGTCTACATTTCTCCAAATTCTAACTGACAGCATTTGAAAGCCGGAGAGAAAGAGAGAGACGGGTTCTGTTCCTTGAGTCCTAAAGAGCCTCTGCCCTTTTTTACATTCCCAGTTCAAAAAGGCCCACTTCCTAATTCTTGCAAAAAGTAAAGCGAGTGAAGCAGTTTGGGATGTTTACATTCTGAATGCATGGAAGGCTCGTTTTAAAACACTTCCTCCTAGTGAAATGTAACAGAGGCATCCTGTAGACAATGTTTTGGATATCTTAAGCCCTCCTCCACTCCCACACCATATTTATCCCTTCTCCGAGAAGATTTTACCCCTGCCTGCCCTTTCCAATTTTAAGTAGTTTTGTGTTGCAGGTGCAGTGGTTGCAAGCCATAGTTCCTATCCAAAACCTATGGAAACCATGGTTATGAGGAAAGCTGGTTGTAGTAACCATGGTTTGCGTTGGTCTGTATAACAAGTCCTTGGCTAGCAACATGGGAAATTACCTTACCTAGTCAGACCCTTGGCTGGGTGCTGCTAATGCTGATGGACAGCTTTTTGACAAGGGTCTGTCCAGCCCTACCCAGATTCTGGGGATTGAATCTAGGATCTTCTGCATGCAAAGCAAATGCTCCACCACTGATTTGCAGCCATTCCCAAATTGTTAATGTTGGCAGGAGAAGAAGAGGAGATGAATCACTCCAGCAGGAAAGACCCAGAGAGTGGGAATGTGTGCTCTCAAGGCGGATTCCTGATTTGCAAATGTGTGGCATCTTAGCACTGTCTGCTTTTTTAAACATTTCAACACCAAAGAAGAGTGGTTTCTGGGTTTTAGCAATCTCACACCAACTCTCTCCAAAGCTGGTGTGACATAGTGGTGAAGGCTGTGAATTGTGAATTCACTGAAGAGGTCTTGGGCAAGCTTCAGATTCCAGAGAAACAGCCATGTTGGTCCACTGCAGCAAAACCAAGAGTCCTCTGGCATCTTAAAAGGCTAGCATGTATTTTGTGGCATCACTTTTCATGAGGAAGAGCTGAGCCCAATGCAAACGTTGATTGTCTTATGCTCCCCCCCCCCCTTTTCAAACTCTACTCCTTTTCCCTTGATCTCTGCCACCGGAGGCCTTGCCAGAAAGAACATCATACTCCTTTTAAAAACATGACATTTTGAAGCTGAGGAAACTTTGTGAAATAGATCCTGTGCCAACAGACTTTGTCTTTGTAATTATTGTGCACCCAGCATGTTTGGCACCTGAGATGCAAGGCCTATGATATTATGCCACCTTGAACTCTCTCCCTCTGCATTCCAGTTAAAGCGGTGATCGAACATGAGATAAAGAATGGGATCCCAGCCAACCGTATCATCCTGGGAGGCTTTTCGCAGGTGACTGGTGTGTGTGTGGCAGGCTACATCCCCAGGATGGCAAGCCGGTGTGTGGACGGTGGGGTTGGAAATGAGGAACAGGACATGGGCACTGGTGCTGGGGGAAGAAGGAGAACTAGCGTCTGCCACCTAGCTAATGGGGGGGGGGGAGCATGGGAGATGAGGTATAGGTTCCTCTGGAGCAGCAACTTGGATGTGTGCAGTTGTTCCAACAGTACTGAGGTTAAGTGGTATCCTGAGTCATACTGCTTTCACTTTTCCATTCAAAACACATTTCTAACCCTTATTGCCATGGGAAACACATATGCTTTGGGACAATGTCTGGTAAAACCTTACAACCCAAGGATGGGTGTGGGGACAGAGTTAGACTTCTGGAGTGGAACTTCTGCCCTCCTAACTACTACAGTGGTATCTCGGGTTACAAACTCCACTAACCCAGAAGTAGTACCTTGGGTTGAGAACTTTGCCCCAGGATGAGAACGGAAATCGCGTGGCGGCAGCGGGAGGCCCCATTAGCGAAAGCGCACCTCAGATTAAGAACGGTTTCGGGTTAAGAATGGACCTCCAGAACGAATTAAGTTCATAACCCGAGGTACCACTGTACTTCCCTCCGGAAGCTCCCTCTGGCAAGCTGAACATTGCATGCAAAAAAAGAGAGGGAAGCCTTTGAAATTTGTGTAGGTAGAATATAATCAAGTTGCAGAATTTGGTTCTATATTTTTGAAAGGTTTAGGTTGCACCAGGTCTTTTTTTCCTCAAGCAGTTAAGTGGGGCAGGAAGCGGTGAGGGCTCTTCTGACGCTGTGCATGAGGAGTGTGGCCTCCACTGACCTGCGTGCCCCCCCCCCCCATACCAGTCATGCCATAAGAACCAGGAAATCTCTTACAAAGGGGTGGGGTGGGGAGGGCTGTTCACAGGGGTGGCAGTAGATGAGAGTTGTGTGCGCCTTTGCATTGTAGAGGGTCTTTTCTGAAGCAAGCTCTGACCTGCTTTCTAATCTTGGTTGCGCTTCAGGGTGGCGCGCTGTCCCTCTACACGGCGCTCACGTGCCCACACCAACTGGCTGGCATTGTGGCCCTCAGCTGCTGGCTCCCCCTGCACAAGACCTTTCCTCAGGTACTGCAGCCCCCTCTCCCCCTTGAATGTGTTGCTGTTGGCCCTGTGGGTTGGGCTTGGTGCATGCCAGGATGGCTGCTCAACTGGGAAATGCCTGTCTGGTAGAGCAGTTCCTTCACAACTAGCTTGCCCAGGTACTGCATTTCCCAGAGTGCAATGGGTTGTTCACAGCTTGGTGCTCCTTCCCCTGCTGCTGTTTTTTTCCCCCCTCCCTCCTGCAGGCAGCAAATAACAGCATGAACAAAGACATCCCCATCCTACAGTGCCATGGGGAGATGGACCCCATGATCCCAGTCCGCTTTGGAGCCCTCACTGCCGAGAAACTGAAGGGCATTGTGACTCCAAGCAGGGTCCAGTTCAGAACCTACCCAGGAATGATGCACAGCTCCTGCCCTCAGGTTAGTTGGCAGCCGGTAAACCCATTTCCTAGGATGACTGACTAGTCTTAGTTGAGTGCCATATCTTGGTTGCAGCCAGGGTGCATGCTGGGATATTAGGGTTGAGATGCCCTCTCTCTGCCTTACTCCGGGAGTATCTGAGAAGGTCCTATGCCTGGTGCCTCGACCTTCACAGGTTCAGTGGAGGGCATCCAAAAGCAAAGCATCCTTTGAGGTACTCCTTGAAGTGCCTTCTGCCATGAGCCCTTATTATGGCTTGCATGATCCAGTTTCCTAAGGCAGCTTTGCAGACCTGGTGGTCTCAGGCAGCCTCTTTTTGATCCCCACTTAATTATATTGTACTGCTGCAACCAGCTGTCTTTAACTGGATATGTATTTTTTTTAACCGATTAATTCAAAAGAAATAACAGTGTTAGTCTGGAGTACTAAAAATAGCAGGTGCCCTGTGGAAGCTTAAAGGTAGACAACTATATTGTGGCATCAGCTTTCATGGGCCAGACCCCCAACTCCTGATAAAGCCAAGTGCCATCATGACACTGTAATTGTGGCTTTGGTTTAATCTCGACTTGCTTCAGTTGACTTCTGATTTTATATGAGCAGTGAAATAAATTGCTGTGAGCTGGCTTGGCAGCCGCCTCTTGTGGCAGCCAAAAGACTGCTTGAAACTTGAAAATCAGCGTACATGTGTGGGCAGCAACTCATGTAGCATAACAAGGAAACTGGCCGGCCCCCCCGCCCTGCCTCCTGGACTCTTGATAAGCTCAGTTCTCATTTCAGCTCTTGAAATTTTTCTGTTTTATGACCCTCAGTTCAATGCAGAGAATCTTGTCACTCCCCGAAGGGAGCACATGAACTGTTTGAGGCTCTTATGTCTTTGAAGGGGAGGAGAATGAGCACACGCACAAACAAAAACCACTACTTCTCCTTTTACTCTGTGCAGGAGATGATGGCTGTGAAAGAATTCATTGAGAAGCTGCTGCCCAGGATTTAAACAAAGCTACTCGAGACTGTTGCAGGGAGAGGAGACAGAGGTCACCACCTGTGATCTTGAACCTTGACCTGCCCAGCTGCAAATGGGGAGCCACAGCAATCCACCTCCACTTCAGCCGGTTTCCTTTCTCTGGCCTTTCCCTTCCTCCTGCACCGCCCCCCTCCAGTGCATAGGGAGGGTTGCCCCTCTCTCTCCTGTACAGGGAGTGAAGGTACGGAGCGGTTTTAAGGTACAGCTGAGAACCATGTGGCTGCCTCCTTGCAAATTTAGTATTTTTGGTCACCTGATTTCCGCCTTTCTTTGCTATCTCTCCCCCCTCCCCCAACCCCACACAAATGCTTGCTGTGGCAATGAACTGGGTGGTAGCCAAAGGCTTAAAACAAAGGTATTATGAGACTGTGTTCTGCGCTGTTACAGTATTTGCAGGGAGCATCTGCAAAGGTATCTGAGCTCCCTGATGGGTTTGCAACAATCCCACCCACAGTCCCTGTGCCTCCCCCCTTTTCTGTGATGCAGAGCCTGAGCCTGTCCTGGTGGAACCACCTTAGAGGTGCAGGTAGGGTCAGGGCCCCCCTCTCGAGTTGCCAGCGCTTGGCTTTTTTGGGGCAGGGGAGGCAGGTAAACTGCCCCACCCAGGCAATCATTCCATCCCTGTTCTGCCATCCCATCCACTCTTGCCAGGCGAAAGGAGGAAGGTCTGGCTGGCTGACGGGTTGCTGTACATCCTCCAAGCATGTCCTGGGGCTGCTCCTCCCCAGTCAGCCACATGCACCATTCAGCGTGCTAACAACTCCCAGCTTGGGCTGGAGATACCGTCGGTTGGGGCGTTAATGTGGTGGAGGGGCCCCCACCTCACCAGGAATTGCTTCTAATGTATGTTCTTTTAAAAATTCCTTTGTTTGTTTCTTTCAAAATCATCTCTGCTGTGGTCCCCTCCATTGGGTCTATCTTGTTTTGTACCAACACAGAGATAGGGTAGCGTTTGTCCAGAAGGTAGACACGCAGCAAGCTCTCTGCAGCCTTTTGGGCACCGCAGCTCTCAGAAGCACCACTCCTCCACTTCCTATCCAGTCTGTATCGAGTAGCTGCAAGCGGCCTTTTTGTCTATGGGGTGCAGTCTCCCTCTTATCACTCCCCACCCCTCTGGTCTTGTTAGTGGAATGGGCTAGTACGGTCCCCCTCTCTCCCTTCTAGCCCTGGTGGCTGGCGTATTTTTTTGAGGCTCTCCCCTAAGTCTCTAGTCTGTTTTATTTCAGTAACTGTCCCCTTTCACCTCAAGCAGAAGGCTCTCATCCCTATTTCTGGCAGGGGGCTGTGCTGTTGAGCAGCCAAGGTTCTCTTACCATCACCCCTTCAGCATCCACACCCAAATTATCCACCGGCGTGGGCTGACACCAGCACTGACAGCCAGGGACAAGATGTCTATTCAAGGAGCTTTCCTCTTTTTGTGTGAAGGGCTAAATGTTGCCTCCCACATTGTCCTACTGTGTTGCTCTTTGTGAGGGATCTCTCTGCTCACTTCCTTCCCCTGGCTCTGTATGGTCCTCGGTGGTTGGTAGCAGCAACAGCAAGGGGGGTGCTTGGGGTCCCCCAAAGCTAGGACAGCCCTCCCTCTGCTACACTTTCCAGTGCTTTATACAGCTATGTGCAGCAAAGGGGGATCTCAGCATATCCATGTAGGAATACATGGCCTGCCCTTCTGGAGCTTGCATCACAATGGCAGCCCCAAAGGAGATGTTGCTCCCCTTCCTGCTTTCAGTGCAAGGCTGCCTCCTCTGCCCTGAGCAGCCGCTGCTTCCCCCAAAATCTGCTTTTTGCCAGCCTTGGGGATCATTTGGCCGAGGCCAAACTTGGCTTCTCTAGAAGGCAAAGTGCCTTCACTGCCAAGCGGAACGCCTCCCACTTGGGGGTCTTTCCTTTTTAGCAGCTGGCAACTTGCTGGGTCGTCCTCCAGGTCGCAGGGGCTTCCCAGATCTCACTGGAAATAGGGCCAGATTACATGGCTTGGTGCTGGAACAGCTCACATTCACAGAAACAGCAGGGATGGTTGGAGAGATTTGTTTGTAATGGGCCGGAATATTCTGTATGTCCTCTTTTTATCACCAGAGAAGCAGAAGGCACTAATCCTTTCATAAACTGATTTGCATTAGACTCAATTTGAGTGACTGCTTAAATGGCAAAGCTGCCTCTTGCTTGCTCTGTGGAGGGTTTGAATCCTCCGCTCTTCTTTGGGTTTGGGCGTTCTAGTGGTTGGGAGGACTGTGGCTGGTCTTGGACATGCAGCAGAATGAAGTGGTAGAATCCCAAGGTAGCAGAGGACTGTACAGCTTCACAATTGCAAGGTGGGTTTTGTGTGCACTGTTCTTGAATGCTCCCTGACGTAAAACTCAAATCCCTCTAAGTAGCAACACATCAAACAGAGGTTCTTATCTAGCCATCTGATCTGCAGGATTTCTACCTGCAGGGACCTTTGTGCGTGTGTATGCTGCTTTTTTACGTAGGGAGTATTTAGGCATGTTATCCCACCACCACTTCAGCCTTCACAAGGAAGTGTTGTGGTGACAGTCCTTTTCCTTCTGCATTTTGCTCCATCTGCAGACCAGGCCTTGACTTCCTTCTCTATAGTGAGCGTAGGCAAGCAGACATGAGGGGCGATGCTCCTCCTGTGCTTGGGGCTGCCTAGCTGCTGCTGCTCTCTCTCCTCTTCTTGGACCATTAATTGGATTGTTCTGTATAGTAGTTACACAGAGAAGTGCCCTGGACCCTGCTGCTGTTGCCACTGCCAATTTTGACTAGATCCTTCTCAAAGCAAATTGTCAAAGTGGCCTGCAAGTCTTGGGTGTCTCTGGAGGGAATATGTTAAGAATATGGAAGCCAAAGCAAAACAGTGGCTTCTGTATGTTCCTGCACATGAATTATCTTCCCCAACCCCCCTTTCCCTTTTGTCTTTCCCATACATCATTTTTATTTTTGTGTTCCACTGAGATTAAACAAACACAACCATCTGTGCCTCACCTTGTTGTTTCTTCAGTGTAGTCAAGACGTGTCAGTTTCTCCTACAGTCGTTAGTGTTTAAAACACTGTGTACGCCTCTTGGTTTAGATGAATAACAAGCCTGTGCGGTAGCTCATAGGCCAGGGGCGGCTGGTATGTGACCCTCCAGATGTTGCTGAACTACATATCCCATCGCCCCCAACCATTGGCCATGCTGGCTGGCGCTGATGGAAGTTGCAGTTCAGTAACATCTGGAGGGTTGCAGATTAGCAACCCGTGCTTATAGGTGACTTTCCTACATGATAATCAGCAGGGGAAAGAGAAACTCACCTAAGGCCACCTGTGGGCTTCATTTGTGAGCTAGCATTTGATCACAGATATTCCCAGTCCAGGCCCAAATACCTATTGCAACACTGGAATTCTACAAACTGCAAGTTACCATCTATGACTTTTAGAGTGCAACATGTGACCCACAAGACGAACTCCCTAGAAAATGTTTTTTGTCTACTAAATTTTAAAAGGTTCTAGCCCTTATTGTGGCACAAAAAAGCCTCCTGAGGCTAACTGCTGAATGGCTCTGAATCCAAATACTGTATGTACAAAAGGGCTTTATGTAATAGAGAAGCAGAGTGGGTGGTTTGGGTAGGAGATACTATTCCCATGTAACATCCTCAGTTTGAAAGGGGTTTTCTTAACTTCTCCTCCTCATTGAGTCAGCTCTACTGTTAGACAGGTGTTGAAGAGGTAGGGAGCAGCAGTGAAGTGTTGGCTAGCGCTGTGTGCTTGTGCCTTGTGATCCGCCTCGCAACCCCTCTGCTGGCCGCCAGTTGCAGTGGAGAATGCTGTTCCATCGCCAGCACTGAAGTAAGGCTGAGATGCCACTCGGGGTGTGCGTCTGTGTGCATGTATTATTTTGTCTTTCTGGCACTGGCAGCTAGATCTCTTAGGCTGGCCCTGAGGACAGTATTGTTTACTCTGCTTAACACTGGCTCTTCAAGATCCCTGTTCCTTGAGAATTGTTTCAGCTGGAGATGTTTAGGGACTGAAGTTGGAACATTACATGCAGAGCAGGAACTCCCACCGCAATCACACAGGAAACTTGTAACCCAACCAAGGCAACATTCTCATTGCAATAGATCTTGCTATCGCCAGGGTGTGTGTGGTAGGCATCTGTGTTAAGTGAGGACAAGGAAGTTCCTGTTGCCTACATTTTGTCTCAACAAAGAGAGATGCCTTGTGCGTCTTGAGGTGGCAGTCTAATCTTACTCTGCTATCTCAGAGTATGTTAGGCAAGGCCTTGTAAATACCTGGCTTTGGGGCAGGAAGCCTTAATCCACTTGTTCGCAAACAGTCCCATTGACGTCGGTGGGCGCTGTTTCACCACCAGGATGTGCTTGCATGTTACTGCTGGTGCTATAATAAAAGCTGGAAGTGAGCCTAGTCATTATTACTATGTGTTAATCATTTCGTGTATATTTTCCAATATCTAAAAATATATCAAAACACACCTTTTAAAAACCTCATCCCCCTTAGTCTCAAGCCACCAAATTTACACTGGCAAGATTTACATTTTGCTGGTACCTTCTGGGATGTGTTCCAGGCAGATGACCCTAAGAATAACTTAGTTATCTATAATCATTCAATTGCATTTTCCCCAATGCCCTTCTATATGTTTTTTTAGACCTCAGAAAAATCTGGCTCCTTTTAGAAGGATCAGTGCCACCTCTGCTGCTACTTGGCCATGTTTCTGGTGGCGGCGGCTATCATTATGCTTCACTTACTCGGCACAATTTTAATAATGTGTCTATTTTTATTGAACTTCTAATTTGCCCTAAAATACTTCTGCCTACATTAAAAATTATATGCACATTCAGATGCTGGTGCTCAAATAAAGAAGTGCTTCACTACGGATTTAAGAGTTCTTTAAAAAGCTAGGCTGCTAAATGGCCATTCTTCAGGGCACTGTAACTCACTAGGGTAGAGGTTGCCAACACGCCGCACACAGGTGCTAATGTGCCAGCCAGTATCACCTACGGTGTCTGCAAAAGGTCTTGGTAAACATATATAACGTAAGAGACTGTTTGATCTTCCGGTTCAATTTGTGTTTGCACTTGGCTTGGCTTCTCCTACGTTGAATACGCCCCTTTAAATATGCCTACTTTTTTTGGCTGCCCAAGAGTGGGCACCTACCATCTCTGCTGCTCTGAACAGGGAAATTAGGCTACCCCCAGCAGCCATTTTGGCACTTCCTCAAAATTCCAACTATACCCTACAGGCCCCAAAAGGTTAGCAACCCTTGGACTAGGTTATGTTTCCCAATGTAGTTGGAATATAGCATGACACTACCCACCTCCCACCAAAATTGGGAAAAATCAGCTGCAATTCTGCATGTAGCTTACAGTGGGAGCAATGAGCTTTAAATGAAGTTTTCAAACATTGGAAGATGGTAGCCTCAAATGGATTCTCCTCTTGTTCACTCCAATAGGCAAGGCTATGCAGCTTCTAAGCCCCACAGAACACATTAAGAATTGCTTCTGAGTAGGCAGGCACAGGGTGGTGCTTACAGTGGGGATAAAAAACTTCTAGCAACTGGCATGGGAGTTAAAGCTTCACCTGTGAACTGCTTGCCAGCAAGCAGGGCGGATCATAGATTATTAGCAATACAGAGGTGCAAAATCTGGCCTTGGACTTCTTTTTTTAACTTCAAAAAATCAAGTATTTAGTCCTTTTTAAGATGGAGGGAACACAATGGCAACAATAGCACCGCAACAGAGACACACAAATAGATCAGAAGGGTAGAAAGAGTAATCTCTAGTTCTTTGATCTTGTAATCCAACATCTGGGGCTGCATCTCCCATTATCCCTGACTATTAACTATGCTTGCTGTGGATTGTGTGAGCTGTGATCCAAGAAGAGACAGGGAGCCATGGTTGAAGGACGTTGCTCCAGTCAATCAGGTAGAGCTCTTTCCCTCAAAGCTTTCCGCCCTCAAGTTCTACACTAATAATAAAACATTCCGTACTCGTGAAAGCTGCTATATACACAATTTCTTCTAAGTGCACAATCTGGCTTTCCACTGCGGGAGCTACACACAACTTTGCTATTGGAGCAATTTATCTGCTGCAAGATGACTGCAGCAGGATTTTGATTTGGCTGCAACAGAAACTGCTGTGTGAATTTGAGTTAGTTGTAACAGATCAAGGCAGACCAGAAAGGGGAACTTATTCCACCAAGCAAACCCTAGCTGATGCTCCATTTTTGCAACTGGTTTCTTTTCTTTTTCTTTTCTTAATCCATACACCACCAAACATTTTCATAATGCTTCAGAGATTGCTGCTCACAAACTGGTGGTGGATGATCACTAGAGAGGCCAAAATAATTGGTTCCAATGGGGGCAAGAAATGTGGCTGGTTCAGGAAAAAATGTCCTGCCTCAGAATACATTAAATATAGAAAGAGGAAGGCTGGTCTCTGGTAGTAGGGATGGTACACTGATCATCAGGCATTGCAAAGAAATCCAAGTGTGATGATGAGCTGAGCTAGCTGGTGCAAGACTAGGCTTTTGAGTTTCCAGGCTGACCACAGCCTGTGTCTCTTACTTGACCAAAGCAATTAACGGATTTTTGCACCAACTGTCACAGTTACAATGAACACCAAAGAGGAGCTTAGGAAGTGCTCCCCCCCCCCCCGTTTAGGATCTGGCCCCTATGCCGCACAGCCTAAGCTCAATGAACTGGTTTTACTGGTCTGGCCCATTCTGTGGCGCACCTGAGGTGAAACGGGAATGTGCTGTCCCCTGCCCTGCTCCACCACCATGCATTGCCTGCCCCTCACTTCCACTGCCATCGGAACAGCCCGGTTCTCACCAAAACTCTGCAAGAAGGGGCCATTCTGTGAGTCCTTGGCGCTCATCTTCATCCCAGGGGAAAAGAAATAGCAATATTGTGGCCAGCTCTGAATTTTACAGGACTCTCTGGATTCTGGTTTTTATGGGGCTACACAAGCGCAATTATGCTTAATGAGAGGTCAGCTATTTGCCTCATTATCTAGTGCAGTACATACTCGGATTCTACCTCCTTCTGCCTCCTCTGAAGCTACAGCCCTAAAGCCAGCATTAATTATAGTTTGGGCTTGACCTTTACAGCGACCCTGTTTCCTTAGCCTCTGCCTGCTAGAAGATACTTCAAAAGGTTGCTACATTCCTATTCAGCTGCAGTATTTGTCCCCTCCATGTTTGCTTAGGAGCAGCCTCCTGCCCTGTTGAAGAGTAACAATGCAAACCAGATTTCCCTATCCTGGTGGCATCCAGCTGTTGTGGACTACAACTCCATTCAGCTCCAGGCAGCACAGCCGATACTCGGGAATGATAGGAGTTGTAGTCCAACGCTTTCTGGGGGGGCGGGCGCCCCTTGATCTAATCTGAAAAGTGCATTTTCCTACAGGTGGTAGACATGCCCTCGGAACTGACGCCCCTCTTTTTCCTGTCTTGATTTTCATCCCAGCCTCACGGCCTCAGTGACCCCTCGCAGTCTGTGGCCCACCCTGCTAAGGGTCACTTGACTTGGTTCAAAGCTGCATCAAACTATAAGCCTGAAAATTCACTGACTCACCTGCCAAAGAGTTGCTGTACTTTTCTCCTACTAATGCTTTATCACATCAGTATTGGGGAATCTGCCGGACTGCTAACTCCCAGCAGCCCTAGTCCAGGATAATGATGAGCTGTAGTGCAGTCACATCTAGAGGGCCACAGGTTCCCCACCTCTGATTTACAGAAGGCATTACAATTTAGAAACGGGAAGCCAGGGAGCAAACGACAAGGCTCCATGGACCTAGCTGTCGTTTTCCAACTACATTTTAACGCTTGTACCTCCATGCAGCCTCTTCCCACAGCTCAGAACCTCATGGCGCAGCCTGCATCCACCAGGACATCTCAAGAACCTGGCAGCAGAGGGTGGACTCTTTAAAACCAAAGAAACCAAGGTTGTCCCCAATGAGGGGAGCTTGACATCCTCCGTGGGCTCCCATTGACACTTTTTATTTGTCAGTCTTCCCGCTCAATGGGAGGGTCAGAGCTCCTTGCTCCCTGTTTGGTACCAACCTGGCTGGCAGAGAAGGTTCAGGGAGAAGGCACAAGAGAGTTAAAGAAATGGGTACAGCAAAAGGCCAAGATAATCTTCCCCTTCCTGAGTCTATTTGGTCTCTTACGAAAAGGGAAAAGAAGGGCAGGGGAAGGAACGAGCAGGAACCACCATCTTCCCTGAGTGAAAAGCAAAACAGCCCTTGGAACTGTCCTTGGGTCATGGCAGCCACGCACTGGGGAGGACAGGCAACATCTTCCAGGCGCTAGTTCTTGCTGTAGCCAGTGGGGTTCTGTGACTGCCACCTCCACAAGTCCTCACCTGGAAAGGGGCAAGAGAATAACGGCAATGAGTTAAACTGGAATTCGCTACCACGCCGTGGGGGTGGGTGCCACTACGGAGGAGGCCCTTTCCTTGATTTCAAGAGAGATTAGACAAATCCGTGGAGGATAAAACTAAAAATGGCTACTGGTTGTGATAGCTAAGGTCTACCTCCAGTGCCAGAGGCTGCGTATAGCTCTGAATACCAGTCGTTGGGAATTGCAAAGGGGGAGAGATATTGTTGCACTCAGGTCCTGCTTGTGGGCTTCCCATTGAGGACCTGGTGGGCTGCTGTGAGAGCAGGATGCTAGGCTAGCTGGGCTGCAGGCCTGACCCTGCAGGATTCTTTGCATGCAGATGTCAATGCAACACCCCACCCCATGAGTGGCGAGTGAAGCAACTTGGTTGAAATGAGGAGGAGGGAATGGAAACCCATTTATTTCTCCAGCTTCCACCCCTAGGAATAAAGAAGGGGGAGGCAAAGGCTGGCAGAAAAGGAGCAGGCAGATAGCCCTCTGTGGGGAGGCTCCACTTACACATTTTGTCCAGGCCAAAAACAGCTTTCCAGCCCAGCTCCCGCTCAGCTAGGGCAGGGTTGGCGTAACAGGAGGCGATGTCTCCTTCCCGGCGTGCAACAATCTTGTAGTTTATCTAGAACAAGGACGGCAGCCTGTCATTAAGCGATGGGAAACCGACCGGGGCAGCAGCCAAGATGATAAGACGCATTACTATTAGCAGTACTATAATTTTGATTTATTAGTCTCTCACTACAAAATAAAACCCTCTCAGACACAAGAACAAATTAAGTGTCACAGGCAAAGAATGAAAATGAAAAAATTACGCATTACAGTGGAGCAAATCGCCAACAGCAATAAACAAAACATTTCTCATAAGCCATCGAATGCATGGGAGAAGAGAGTTGGAAGGATGTTAATGATGGTGCCAGGTGGACCTCACTGGGGAGAGCATTTTTTCATTTATTTAAAGGCAATCATTGGTAAGCTGCTTAATATTCAATAATCTGCAACCTAACCACAACGGCATTCCTTCAAGAAGCGCTGGTTGAAGTTCTCTACTCTAGTGTGAGGCTCCTAGACCAAAATGTTGGCTGGTCCCCTCAAAAGCACCCTGCATTCTGCATAGTAGGTGGGCTGGTCCTGTCACTGGCAGAGGGGGGCAATGAGTCTCTCTATAGTCCCAGTATTAAAATTTAAAGGTACAAATTCCAGCCACAGTTTTATGTCAACACTTTTTAAACAGGGTCGCAGGTCAAAGAGGCCATGTTTGCCTCATATCAAAGGAGGCAGATTTTGGATCCCAAAATACCGAAAGCTACTCCAGATATGGCAGGCATTTATTATTTTAGCACAGGCTAAATAGCCTATGAGCCCCTAAAGCAGGGGTGGGAACCTGTGGCAAGTCATTTGATTCCAATTTCCATCATCCCCAACATCATCTATAGGGCCACAGGTTCTCCCCAGTCCTGCAGAAAAGTGGATGCAAGCCATCAGCCATATATGGAGACCTGGCTTGACAGCCAACCTGATTTTGCTGTCATAACTAGCACTGCGAACAGAACAGCCGGGCAATGGTCTGGTAAGTGCTAAAATGGGTGGGGAGCCTCCAGTCCAGGGGCAAAAGGCAGGACTTCTCCAGGCCACTCCCCTTCCTGGCCTTGCTCCACTCTCACGACTGGAATGTGCATTGCTGGAATGTGTCCTTGAACATCTGGAGGGCACCAGGTTGGGGAAGGCTGAACCAGACTCCTGCTTGGTGGTGGGCCCAGCGAGGGTTGGCCAGTTGGCAATGCCTTCCTCTCTCTGGTCCCCTTTACCTGGACCCTAACAGGAGTTCAATCCTTCCTGGAACCCAGGTTGTCCCGATACTCTACCTCTCTTCCCGACGCCTTCTCCATTGCCTTCACCATTTGCAGGACTGAGCAGCCGGTGCCGGTTCCAAGGTTGTATATCTGCAAAGATGCAACTCTTGTGACAAAGGCTTTGTCGACCTTATTGCCCTGTGCGGCACTTTCCAGGTGCCTGTCCCAAGGAACTTACAAATATAAGAAAAACTGCACCACAAGGGAAGGGTCTATAGGAAGGAAATGCATTCAGTTTTCAGGTACACACCCCTAGAGCTTAGTTTCTGTAGGTTGTGGGAAGGGGACTAGGTTGTGGGAACTAGGGGGCCATGCCAAAATCTTCATGGAAAAAGCATTATGTGGAACGGGAAGTGTGCGTAATCATATAGGGTGGTGGAACTTTATTGGCACAAAATTTTGAACACACCCCTGCCTAAACTGAGCCCGTCTCCTGAACAAATTAGGAGAGGTGCCTGGAGTCTGCAAGCAAGGATGCTCCCCAAATCCAGGTGACGGAGGCTCAGTTGACGTGGGCTCCAGCAGAACACAACAGGGATGGAAGCAGTGCTTCGGACCAAGTCTATGCACTTTCCTACCTTGCAGCCGCAGTTCTCCTTGAGCTTCTTCAAAGCCGCAATGTGGCCTTTGGCCAGGTCCACCACGTGGATGTAATCCCGGACGCCTGCAGGAGGAGGAGGAAACCCATCAGCCAGCGCACTGTCCACCCCCTCTGGGTAGGCCTACATCTAACTTAGTTCAACCTCTGCCAACCTGGTAGCCTCCAGATGATCTGGACTACAAGTCCCATCAGCCCCAGCTCACAGGGTCGCCACCAGGATGGCGAAGGCTGAACTGGTTTATCATCAGAAGAAGGGATGATAAATACCCTATCCTGCTATGAAGTGAAAGAAACAACCCAGGGAAGATTTTCCAAGCAGATCGTGGATTTGCCAAGTCTGATTTTAAACAGGGCTTCCAAAAAAGAATTATGGGGATTGCGGTTTGCCAAGGGTGCTGGGAGCTGTTAGGAGACCCCCTCTTCCCCTCCCGGTGCTTCAATTCCCAGAGTTCGCTGGGAAGAGGGATTATTAAACCACTCTGGGACTGAGACTCTCCCCAGGCCACACCCCTCACAGGCTATGGTTTGCAACCAGACTGCTTTCGCCTGGCTGGAAGGTGCTCTGCTTCTTGGTTGCCTGGATGGAAGACAGAGACGGGTGTTTCAAAACTAGCCTATCATAAAGGTAAAGGGACCTCTGACCGTTTGGTCCAGTCGTGGCCGACTCTGGGGTTGTGGCGCTCATCTCGCTTTATTGACCGAGGGAGCCGGCATAGAGCTTCCGGGTCATGTGGCCAGCATGACTAAGCTGCTTCTGGCGAACCAGAGCAGTGCACGGAAACGCTGTTTACCTTCCCACCAGAGCAGTACCTATTTATCTACTTGCACTTTGACATGCTTTCGAACTGCTAGGTTGGCAGGAGCAGGGACTGAGCAACGGGAGCTCACCCCGTCACGGGGATTCAAACCGCCAACCTTCTGATCAGCTAGTCCTAGGCTCTGTGGTTTAACCCGCAGTGCCACCCATGTCCCTTTATAAGGGGTCAATTCATGTTCATTGCTCCACCCACGTTTGCTGTTCCTGGCCCTGCCCTTCACTGGCCTGTGACTCTCAAAAGGTTCCCCTTAAAGTTTTCCCATCTCTGCCCTAGAACACAAACAAAAAGAGAAAACACCCCCGTGCCTATGTGTGTCTATAAACCACTTGGGTTAGAGGCCCATAACCTCTCTGGATTCCACATCTCCAAACTTCCCAGTCCCATATTTCAAGTAGGTTTGGAAGTGGAGGCATCGTTCCTTTCAAGCTAGGGTGACTCCAAGCAACTCACCGGTCCCATCCACTGTATCATAGTCATCCCCAAATACGCTCAGGTACTCTCGGCGCCCCACAGCCACCTGGAGTGAACAGAAGGAAGAAACGACAGGAAGGCACAGGAGTTAGCAGGAGAAACTCGCTGTGCAAGAGGTGGAGCAGAGCAAACTCTCCCGGGGGGTCTTGGCTACCTGAGCAACGTAGGGCATCAGGTTGTTTGGGGTGCCCTGGGGGTCCTCGCCAATCCTCCCCGACTCGTGGGCTCCAATGGGGTTGAAGTATCGCAGGAGAACCGCGTTCCAGTCCTGAGAGAAGCAGCACAGGAGATCGGATCAGAAAATACCGCCCAGGAGAGCTGTATGGAGGACTCTGGCCATTTGCTTTCCAGTTCTGCCTTGCACAAGTCTGACTTTAGAGGCATGAGATAAAAAGCTTTTATTTATAGTGGTATCAGAAAAATAACATGTCACTCAAAGGTACAAAGAGGTAAAGCCACTTCTGAGGATCTGGCCACTGTTTAGTGGCCATGGATCAATAATCCACTTAAATATTATATGCCCAGACACAATTCATTTATATGGAATTACTTGTAACCAATCTCTGGCTTATGTCAATTATATTTTAAATATATGTTTTTATATACTGGGGCAGACAAACTAAGCTAAATGGATAGGCTTATGCTGGTATTATAAGGCCATGTACTTGTGGATTCTTAATATATGCCTTTCTTTCCATTAGTTCCAGAAGTAATAAAATAAAATTAATGCTATCTGAGTTTTTGCAAAAATGACAATAAAGATTATTTTATTAAGAAAAATAACCCAGAAAATACTGCTGAGGACAATTGTACCCCTGCGTGATAAGGGGGTTGGTGGTGTGGTACGTTGCTCACTCACCGGCTCTGCCTTGCACAAGTCTCGGATCATCTCCTCAATGAAATACTTTGATTTCCCATAAGGGTTTGTGCAGCCTCCCACAGGGTGGTTTTCATCAAGGGGGAGGTAGGCCGGGTCGCCGTATACTGTGGCTGAGCTGCTGAACACAATGTTCTTGACCCCGTGCTCTTTCATGGCCTGTGGAGGAATGCAGACAACCTAAGCTCAGTGCTCTTCCTCCAGACGTCTCTGGGTGTTGTTGGACTGCAACTTCCATCATCCCCGACCACTGAGATGGCTGAGGATTATGGGAGTCCAACAAGAGTAGGGGACCGAAGCTCGAAGGGCACTGAGCTATCCAGGCTCCATTTAGCAGGGGTTCTGTTTGAAAGTGATTCCTCAAGAGCATGAGGAAGCCCTGATGGTGGGCGAACAGCACTTCCCCAGGCCAGGGCGGGCCAACTGATGGGCCACATCCAACCCCTGCCCAGCCTTCCTCCAGGCCAACATGGCGCCTAGAGTGACACTACGGAAAGCCTGTCGCACGTGATGCTGGAAACATCTTTGGGCTGCTCTGTGCCACACGCGAGATGGGCCTCCTGCAGTTGACATCCTCCCGCAAACCCAGACTTATAACAGAAGCCTTACAAACCCTGGTGGAATAAGCCATGTTCCTGCTCACCTCCAGCAATCGGATGGTCCCAGTTAGGTTCACTTTGTAATATTCCAGCGGCATCTGGACAGACTCTCCCACAGCCTTGAGGCCTGCAAAATGCATCACGGCAGAGAAATTGTGCTGAGGGGAAACAGGAGGGGCAGCTGCGTTAGGAATACTTCTGCGGAGGCTACAGTACGTTTTCTATTTATACATGCCCATTTTAATAAAAAAAAAGTGTTCCCCTAATGAAAAGCCGGAAGAGGGCAAAAAGCGCCTGTGGTGCTTTTTTTTTATGAGAAAAGCCATTTTGTGTACCGATTTCAAAGGGCTTTTGGCCCAAGCTTGCAAACCCACACACCAGAGCCAGATGTCCTGTATCTCTGGCAGGAGAGCCAGATGCCAGCCTGACACAACCCACAACAGGGTGGTGTGGCTCCTGAGTGGTGCAGATGCCACTTCTGAGTTCTGGGATTGACAGGCATCTCTCGTGGCTCCCCAGCAAAACCCAAGGAGGCACATCTGGCGCTTTTGCCACATATCTTTAGGTGCCAGGTGAAAATGTTTTTCTAGAAACAGGCCTTTGGCTAATTAACATCCCTTGTGTTTGTGGGAGAGGGGAATATTGATTTCTTTTCATTCTTGTTTTTATTATGTATTTACAAAATACAAAATTATCATGTTTCGAACCGCCCTATGATCCTTCAGGTGAAAGGCGGTATACTAAATGAATAAATGAATAAACGAATAAATGAATAAATGGGCCAGAAATATACACAGCGGGGGTGTTAGGGGAGCATCATGGCAGCAACACAAAGATGCTCTGATGCACACACATTGGGAACAATAAAATCTCCCCAGAGGCTGAAAGGAGTGCTGAGGGGAGCAACAGGGTGGGTGGGTGGGTGTGAGCAGACAGAACCCTTCTCCTGCCAGCCCAAAGTGTCGTCCAAGACAGTGAAGACAGGAGATCTAGGAGATCACCACTGAGGAGGCCCTGATGCCACCCAGAGGGCAAAAAGTAAGCCAGAATAGTGCCCCCATTGGTGGGGGGGGGGTGATGCTCTGACCCATCTCAATAGGTGTAATGGGGAAGGAAACATTAAGCCCTCACCTTCTTGAAGAGGTTGTGGAGACCTGCCTCATCGAGGACATCCAGTTCCTGGAATGGGATCTTCTTGCCCACGATCTCCTCCACCCGCTGAATACTCTCGGGGACAGTGCTGCCCCCTGGGGAGAAAGACTGTTTTTGACACCATGCCAGAGTGGACCTGATTCCCAAATCATTGCTGTCCTCTCCCGTGAGGAAGACTTAGTGGTGCCTTTTGGGGGGCAGAAACCCAGGGGCCCCCACTCAGCAGAATGAATGGGTGGGGGACCCTCAAATACGGAACAACTGAGTTAAGGATCACATCGTGAGGTAAATACATGTTTCCATCTAAGGACTTAAATTATCCCAACAGCACTACTGAAAGGACTCACACATCCAGATCTATGGCAGCCTTCTTAGGATTGGAATAGGCACCTGGTGGTCCAGGAGCTTGGTCTGGGCCCTCAGGGACTTTCCATCCATGTTCCAGCCTAGAGCAGGGATGGGGAACCTGTGCCCCCCCCCCAATTGTTGGGCTTCAACTCCTATCAGTCCCAGCCAGGACAGTCAATGGTCCAACAAACATCCGGAGGCTTCCCCTCCTTGTCCTAAAGAGTTAAATAAACCTCTGCTTCTGTGAATGGGTGGGTGCAGCCAATGTTGCTGCCCCACCTTGACCCGTCAGTTCCTTCCTCCTGCTTGAGCCAAGCCAGCCCCTTCGTATCCAAATGGCAATGGACATTCCTCCATCACTCTGCTGTGCCTCTGACTTGGAGGCCCAAGGGCTCTTGATCCCTCCCACAGGTGGAGCAACAGTGCCTGGGCGGATGACTGGTTGAGGTGCACAAAAGCAGAATCCTGCCACTGACCAGTTGCTGTTAATGTGGGAGAGTTGGATGAAAAAAGGAGACCTTTTGTCTGTATCTCAAGTGAGTGAATGGGGAGGCCTGGGAAGAGGAAGGCCAAAGCCTATGTTGCCACGCTGGGAAAGAGAGGGTTAAAGAGCCCTTTGCCTCTGCAAATCAGTGGGTGGAGCTAATGCTTCTGGCCTATGGGGCTTTGCTCAGTTATGAATCTCCCTTTGCTGAGTCGGACCATTGGAAGGGCTATAGCTCAGTGTTCGAGCATCTGCCTTCCATGCAGAAGGTCCCATGTTCAATCCCTGGCATCTCCAGGTAGGATTCATAGAGAGCTACTGCCAGTCACTGTAGACAACCCTGAGCTAGATAGACCAAGGGCCTGAGCTCAGCTGAAGGCAGCTTCCTGCATTCCTAGAGGTCCATCTAGTTCATCAGAGCTCAACCTCAGGTCCCCAGATGTTACTGAACTACAACTCCCATCATCCCTAGCCATCTTTGCCAATGGCCAGGGGTAATAGGAGGTGCAGTCCCAACAGAATCAAAGGACCCACAGTTGAAGAAGGCTGGTCTGCATGAAATGGTAGCAGCTCTCCATGGTTTCAGGAGATGGGACTTCATTCTTCTGGATAAGCATCAGGTGTGATCTAGCAGGCCTCTTTTGCCAGGGATTGAACGTGGGACCTTCTGCATCCAAAGCAGGTGCTCTACCACTGAGCTACGGCCCTTCTCTAAATCCCCGTCAAGCTAGTTGCTGCCAGCCCTGGCCTTGGCTGCCTCCTTACCTCGGATGGCATTGTGGAAATTGTCAAGGACCACAGGGGTGTAGCCGGCCTCAGCCAGTTCCAGAACACAGTGGCTCCCGATGTAGCCGGCTCCGCCCGTCACAAGGATCTTTTCCGACATCGTCACCTGAAAGGGGACATGGAAGCTGCTTGAGAGAGGAGGGATGGGGGCCTTCATGGGAACCTCAGGGCTGCAGAAGCTTTCACAGAGGACCTAGGAAGGATGTAGGTGCCCCCAACTGATATCTGCCTGGATGGCACAAGAGACGAAAATCCAGCCTGAGTCAAGGCAGGTGTTGCACAGAATGAATGCACACAGCTTTCATATATCGTGATGGCACTGGGGAGATCATGACATTCTTTTCAGGCCCAGAAGTCAGCATCCTGAGTGTTTTGGCTCATATTTAATAAGGGAACATAGCAAGTTTCTATTCTTTAAGACAGCAACGGCAGGCTTGGAAATCAGACAGCGCCTGGTGACAGTGGCGTAGCGTGGGGGGTGCAGGGGGGGCCGGCCGCACCGGGCGCAACATCTGGGGGGGCGCTCGCACTCGCAGCTCTCTGCCCCTACTAAAATCCACGGGTTAGGGGGCGCAAATTACTTGCCTTACCCCAGGTGCTGACAACCCACGCTACGCCACTGCCTGGTGATGTTTCAGAAGATGGGCTTCAGTGGTGCTGAGGTACTCAGGACATTAAAACTGTGCTAAGACAGTGCAGGGATGTTGTGAAGAGAACCATGATGCCTTCTGGCGCCCTTTGCATGCTAAACAGAAATAGGGGAGTGTTACCTTCTCTGAAGATGTGACATTAATGTCACAGGATGAAAGCCCCTCCAAGCCTGCCTCCTTCCTTCCCACATCTTCCCTCCACCTCAATACAATTTGGAGTAAATTGCAACATTTACTTCATCATCTATTTCCCACTCCTTTGGGGTCCTCTGTGTGGCAGATGCCATACAGAACCAACACTGTCCTTAGCCAGGGACCAAAGAAACTTGCAGTTCGTGCGAGTGGCGAAAATATAGTCATCTGGGAGAGGACAGGATCAACCACTGGGGGGGAGGGGGAGTTGGACTCTGACCAGGGCAATGAGTCACTTTGTTGAGATCCACCCTGTTTTGCCCAAGAACCAAAGAGTGGGTTGCCAACACCACAGGGCAGCTGCCCAAAAGCACACCTCTGGCCATGTGAGCCTCTTCGCAGTCGACAGACACATGGGTCAGCCCCACCTTTCTGCCCCCTGAAAGAGGTTTCTGTCCTTCTGCTCCCTGGAGAGAAAGGTGGGGCTGGAGCAGGAAGGGGCGGGCGGGTGTTTCATCCTCCCAAATGGACAATTTTTTTCCCAGAGAACAGACAAGCTTTTAGTCTTCTTGAGCTGGCAAGGTTCAGCGTCTTGCTTGGAATAGAAGCCCTCAGAGTAGCAGCTGAGAAGACTAAGCCAACTAGACAAACTGGGCTCACTCCAAAGGCCAACGGAAAGAATATCCAAATACACATACACAGAGAAAAGCATTCATGTTGGGGGAAAATCATCGCAGAGATGTGGCTGGGCTGTTAGGCTTGGACTAAGGTTCAAATTGAGCCTCAGGCATGCTCCTGAGCAGCCTTGGCCAGATTACCCCAGAGCCTCAGTTGTCTTCATCTGCAAAATGGGAATGCATTGGGTCCCTGTCTATTTCTGGATCCAGCAGGAGCACCCTGTCCTTAGCTTCAAAGCCCTTATTGGCCTTGCCCCCTCCTCATCCCATGGCTCATTCAATAAACCCATGTCCGTGATCTTCCCTCCTTCAGTTCCACCGCCCTCAACCAACCAAACGTTTTCTCAAAAGATTTCATTCTTCCTCTGTCTGCTAGAAACTGCCTCCTACAATGCCAGCCTGATACCACCTCTCCCCCTTCAAAACCCACCCCCATCATTTTTGTGAAATCTTTGGCACAACCCCACCCCAATGTCCTACTGAAGCCACATGCAACTGAAAGGGATACATATTTTATCCCCATTTCCTCCCTTCCTCTGTTGCATCTGCTGCCCACTGAGTCAAATTACAGATTGGAAATGCCATGGGGGCAATGACTTATACATTGTGAAGTGCTGATACCACTATGGAAATGAACGATTAAAAGCTAAACTAAAAACAAGGTGAGAACAAGGTCATGGAAGAGATGCAGAGCCTGGCAATCTGAAACCAGAAACATGCCTAATGTCCAGGCCAGCCTCCCTTAACCTTGTTCTCTCCAGATGCTTTAGGCTAGGCTGATGGAACCCAGATCATCTGGAGGAGAGCACCTGGTTGAGAAAGGCTGGTTTAGACACCCAGCAGAGGAAATACGAAGGACCCAAGTGTACATCTGATGCCCATTAACATAACTCTTACAAAGGCATCCGCCACAAAATCCCCACCACTTCCTAAAAGAGAAATAGGAGCAGGCGTGAGGAAATGGCTGGCAAATGGCTATGGCGTGACTATGGCTGGCAAAAAGAACTGCAGTTCAGCGGTCGAGCGCCTTCTTTGCATGCCAACAATCCCAGGTTCAATCCCCAGCTTCTCCAAGTGGGACAGGCCCCCATACAAAACCCTGCAGAGCCACTGCTAGTTGCAAGAAGAAAAAGCTTCCCGTGTTCATAAGCTCCTATGACAAACTCAGCATGTGAGCTTCTTCCAGGGCCTCAGGCCCATTTTCACACCATAATAAAGCAGTTGTATGGACTTTGGCGCTCCTGCAAGCACATTTGACCCAATATAGTATTTGGATTATTATTTTTACTATTTTAAATCATGATTAGCCAAAACAGAAGCCCTGGTGATAGCCAGCAGCTATGATGCTTCCCCCCCTGCCATTTCTCCTGGCTGAACAGACCATCTGCTTAGCCCCTTCTGGGACTGCCCTGGCGTAACCTCACTTGCGCCTCCGCCCCAAACCATGTTTTCAATCCGTTTCTGCTTTATAATCTGCAACCTTTGCTGCAGGGTGATTAACGTTTAAGCTTTGATTGCCAGGACAGGCAATGGATATACTGTGCTTCCGACAACCGTGCAGTTCCCAGCACCCTCCAAATTAGCCAACTTTTAAAAATATGTTGACAGGTTCTGCTCCTGCGCCTTTAACAACAGCCTGAAAAGCACAAATGTAACAGAGAAAGCTTTTCCCATTTCTGTGTATCTTTATGTCTGGAAAAGCTACACTTGCTGGTGGTTGTTGTTATTTTTGCAGAAGCAGGGAGGTTAAAATGTTGGCGGCTCAATTCCTGCATTGCTGCTTTTGCAGGGAACAAGAGAATTAAGCTCCGTGCCAGTTCAATCTACTTTCTGGCCCCCATCGCAGGTATGTTGAAACACAGTCACACCCTGTGGGTGTGCAGAGTCAGTTACATGGCTGGGAGCCAACCTGCTTCAGAAAACAGGATATGGAGACACCAAAGTCACACAGTTCCTGGTCAGAGATAAAAGGGGGAGTGGCATGATGGACTGGAACTCACCTGGGCAGGCCAGATACCTGCAAGTGGAAATAAAGCCTTAGGAGGAACGGCTGAGGGAGTTGGGTAAGTTTAGCCTGGAGAAGAGAAGGCCGAGAAGTGATGATAGCCATCTTCAAATATCTGAAGGACTCTCCTTCACTGGGGGTTTTTAAACAGAGGTTGACTAGCCATCTTTCAGGGATTCTTTATCTGTAATTCCTGTATTGCAGGAGGCTGAACTTGGAGTCTCCTCCAACTCTACAATTCTATGATAATTAGACTCTCCTAAACAGTAATCATTAGAATAGTAGATGGATTCAGGCATGGACTTTTCATATTATTATTAATTAGATGTATTGGTCACCTTTTTTTACCAAGGTAACTCAAAGCAACTTACGGTATATAAGCAAAGAAACACATACAGTGGTACCTCGGGTTAAGTACTTTATTCGTTCCGGAGGTCCGTTCTTAACCTGAAACTGTTCTTAACCTGAAGCACCACTTTAGCTAATGGTGCCTCCTGCTGCTGCTGTGCCGCCGGAGCACGATTTCTGTTCTCATCCTGAAGCAAAGTTCTTAACCAGAAGCACTATTTCTGGGTTAGCGTAGTCTGTAACCTGAAGCGTATGTAACCTGAAGCGTATGTTACCTGAGGTACCACTGTACAGTAAAACCAGCATAAAAGAAAAACATTTGAGGCATAATCAAAAGGGTGATTCTATCAAGGAGACCACAGATAATTAACAGCCAAATGTTTTTCTAAGCTATGTAATGATGGTGCCAGGCAAGCATCCCTGGAGAGAGCATTCCACAAGCTGGGAGCCACCACAGAAAAGACCCGTTCTTGTGTTGCCACCCTTGGACATCGTGAGGAAGGAACACACGATTAAGGGCTTCAGATGACACTCACTGGGTCCAGGTTGGTTCAGAGGAGACTTTAGAAGGTGGTAGGTATACAAGCTGTACTGTAGCTACACCAGCAGTGCCACACCAAGACCATCTGGCTCTGCTGGCACAGCTTGAGTACACACAGCCCTCTCTTCCACAATTTGAGCGCAACTCTAACAGCCCAATGAAGGAGGACAAGTTAAGGTGACTCAGTTATGTGAGAAGAACCACAAGCTGTCAACAACTGTAGGAGAAGGAGGAAGAAAGCTGATTTGAGTCAGACCTTGTACAAGCAACAGAAAGAGACACTGTGATGGGCAAGATGCAGAAATCCAGATCAACTAGCAGGAACACAAAAGCATGCATAATACAGACAGGTCTTTATTGGCATGTCTGTGAATTTTGACAGGTACAAATTGCTTTAAACCAGATTGTGGAGACATGTCTAGAAAATTTCTTTATTCTTGTAATGACCAGAAAAATCTTCTGTCATATCATTAATGAACCTTGTACAGCTTCTGTTTATTAACTGGCAAGAGCCAACAATTATCCTAGGACTGTGGGTTACAAGCATGCTCGCAGCTCACAGCATCTGCATCGCTGAAGGGGTGCCTTTTCCTTAATCTGAAATCTCCCCCTTCCAACCACTATTTGTTCTGAAACCTGTATGCTGGAGGGGGCAGGGGCAGGGGCAAAGATTTCGATCAAGGAAATAGCACGAGAGGGAAATTTCAACCACTTCCCTTATCTTCAAGGCAGCTATGCAGTGCTGGTAATTAGTTAACCAAAAAGACAAGCCATGGTTTGGCTTGACATGTTGTCTGAACCCAGACTCATGGTTTAGCTCCCCTGGACTAACCATGAGCTGTAAACCATAGGTTCAAACCGCCAGCTCTGTTTCAGATAACATGCTAAGTAAGGCAAACAGTAGCTTGTCCTGGCACATCTACAGATTGACTGGCAGGGAGCAAAGTGACCTCAATCTCCTCTCCCACAGCCCATGCATTTGTGCTAATCCATGGCTTGGCTCAGCATGATGCGCAAAGTCTTTGTTGGCCATAGTATCACATCAACATGATGCAAACTCTTCCCTCTATATGTGATGCTAGGCGATCTGAAACCTACAGACAGAGATTATGTAATGGGGAAAGTGCATCTCTGTGCAAAGAAAACATTGGGGTACACTGAACACATCTGGCTCCCTGCAACACACTGGCTTCTCCTACTACTTCCTATTCTAAAGCATAGGAAGTTGCCTTGTGCAGAGTCAGACTATTGGCCTATTTAGTTTATTATTGCCTTTTACACTGACAGGCAACTACAGTGGTACCTCTGGTTACAGACACTTCAGGTTACAGATGCTTGAGGTTACAGACTCTGCTAACCCAGAAATTGTACCTCGGGTTAAGAACTTTGCTTCAGGATGAGAACAGAAATCGTGCGGCAGCAGCAGCAGGAGGCCCCATTAGCTAAAGTGGTACCTCAGGTAAAGAACAGTTTCAGGTTAAGAACAGACCTCCGGAAGGAATTAAGTTCTTAACCTGAGGTACCACTGTAACTGCCTTGCAGGGTTTCAAGCAGGTATGCTTCCCAGGTCTACCTGGAAATGCTGAGCATTGAACTTTGGACCTTTTGCATGCACAGCATGTGCCCCAGGCACTGAACCCTGCCCTTTGCCATAGCCAGCATTTAGCTGGTTATAACTTTAGAGGAAAAGCACAAAAGTTATTATGGCATAAGCTTCCACTGAGTAATTTGTTCGTCTTTTATTAGGTGCGACGACAGTCGGTTATAAATATAATGGATTGTCCACAGTTTGAAGTGATCCAGACCAGCATGTGGAAACAGCAGATAAACATGCCTTGCTTTGATTTTAACACACAGGTGTTTACTTGCATACTACTAGAAGCAAGATGCCAGCTCTGCCTCCAGATATTTAATTTCTGGAGATTCAGGAGAAAGCAAGAATAGGAATGCAGACTAACCTCCCCACTCACCCTCCACTAGCTCTTGCAATGTAATTACCCCAAAAGCAAACAGGAAATGTAGGAATACGGAGAAATGTCTATACTGAGTCAAATCATTCCTGCATCTTGTGTACCTTGACTAACAGTGGCTCTCCAGGGTTTCAGGCACAGGCCAGCCCCCAGCCCTATCTGGAAATGCCTTGGGATTGAACCTAACACCTTCTGGGTGCAAAGCAGATGCTCCACCACTGAGTTATTGCCCTTGAAGAGGTTTAAGACAGGTATCGGGAAGTAAATGGAGACAGCTGTATTGTTTCACAGCAGGTGGACACATGATGGAAACGATCAGGTGAAGGCTTTCCTTTGCATGGAGGTACAGCAGGCCGGGAAAGGCTGCTCATTTGCTAATACTCCAGCCTGCTGTTAAAGGCACACGAGCAGAGCCATCAGGAAAAGGTGGCAACCTGATTGCACAAAGGCTACCCGGGCTGCTGACCTCCCTCGCTGAACACCAAGAGATCCTATTAACCCCCCTAAAAACTCCCCCACCCCGCTTTTAGCATGAGCAGCATCCCTCGAACAGCATCGCATGTATTAAAACAAAACCTCAGTCAGTAGCATCTTCCTCCCTATGAGGTTTCAAATTGCCAGGGCCCTCCATTTCATTCACAAATATATAAAAATGCACACACACTGCCCGGTACCGCCTCCCAAACTCCCACACTCACCAGCAGCTCTGAAAGCGCCTCCAATTCAACAGGGGCGCATTCTTCGGCGCGTTTCCTTTAAGAGCTCCTGGGTCCCCCTCCTCCCTTGTTCCCTCCTGGCCCCGCCCCGGCCCGTAGCGTGGCGACACGCAGCAGCTTCCCCATGGAAACGTGTCACTCTTCTTCCGCCCCGTCCCCGCCCACCGCTACGGGAAGAGGCAAGAGCCAAAAACAGCCAAGCCATCAGCCATTGGATATAGACAAGTCGGCGCTGTCCTTCTCCCAGCCAGGCACCGGCTAGGCAGAGACCTGCTCAGCTCCAAGCTGCATTGTGACTGGCCTTAAGCACCTTCTCTGCTTGGCTTCGGAGGCAGCCTTCTCCAACAAGGGATCCCCAGATGCAGCTGGGCTACCCCGTCATCCCTAACCAGCAGGGCCAGCGGTGAGGGATGCTGGGAGTTGTAGTCCAACATCTGGAGACCCAAGGCTGAGAAAGGCTGCCCTAAGTGCACCTTGCCAACAAAGGTCCGTATAGTAAAAGCTATGGTTTTCCCAGTAGTGATGTATGGAAGTGAGAGCTGGACCATAAAGAAGGCTGATTGCCGAAGAATTGATGCTTTTGAATTATGGTGCTGGAGGAGACTCCTGAGAGTCCCATGGACTGCAAGAAGATCAAACCTCTCCATTCTTCAGAGAATCAGCCCTGAGTGCTCACTGGAAGGACAGATCGTGAAGCTGAGGCTCCAATACTTTGGCCACCTCATGAGAAGAGAAGACTCCCTGGAAAAGACCCTGATGTTGGGAAAGATGGAGGGCACAAGGAGAAGGGGACGACAGAGGACGGGATGGTTAGACAGTGTTCTCGAAGCTACCAGCATGAGTTTGACCAAACTGCGGGAGGCAGTGGAAGACAGGAGTGCCGGGCGTGCTCTGGTCCACGGGGTCACGAAGAGTCGGACACGACTAAACGACTAAATAACAGCAACAACAAAGTGCATAGTTGCTGTTGTTTTTCCTCTCCTTTCAAGAAGAATATCGAGTTGCAGAATAATAAACATGTCTTCGTAATACAGATCTGTGTCATTTTAGAATCAATTATTGCAAAGGTTGATGAATGCAATACATCAAGTAACAATAGAACAAATAACTATTGACTCCCGCACGACTCCTCCCCGCCCAACAGAATTCTTTTTGCTGTTGTTCATGAAAATAAGTTTATATTCAAAAAGTGGGAGAGACACCGTTACCTCTTCGGAAAATCACATCACAAGCATTACCTGATTTAAAAATTAATTTCACTGATTGGATGCGTTGTATCAGCGGCTGCTTCTTAGACCATACTGCTCCCTAGTGGCCGAATGTGTGAACTGATATCTACCTCCTTGTACTTATTTCTCGAAGTACAGGAGTTGGGAACGCCTGGCCCCAGGGCCTGAATGCAGTGGCGTAGCGTGGGTTGTCAGCACCCGGGGCAAGGCAAGTAATTTGCGCCCCCTAACCCGTGGATTTGCGCCCCTAGCCCCCAGATGTTGCGCCCGGTGCGGCCGGCCCCCCCTGCACCCCCCACGCTACGCCACTGGCTGAATGGGGCCCTCAGACTCTACCCCAAGCCATACTCCACACTGGTCCTACTCCAGACCCTTCTCGACTGCTTGTGCCTGGTTGGAATCTCATTTCCTTGACCTGTGATAATGCCTCTTGCTTGCCTGGATGAAGAAGGGTGCATGAGTGTAAAAAGATTTGGCTTTTGCACAGCTGGGATGTAACAAACAGTAAAGAATCACACCTGTTACCCCATTGCCTTTGACTTGCCCACAAATGGGATGGTCCCCCCACAGCGAGGTTGCCCACAAGGGAATGTGGTTCTCAGGCTTAATGCTTTTAACATATTATCATCAGGATAAAAGAATCAGATGACAATATATTTAAAGAATGTAAGCCCACCCCTTAAAAAGCAGAGAATTCACCTTGCCAACCAAGGTCCGCATAGTTAAAGCTATGGTTTTCCCAGTAGTGATGTATGGAAGTGAGAACTGGACCATAAAGAAGGCTGATCGCTGAAAAATTGATGCTTTTGAAGTATGGTGCTGGAGGAGACTCTTGAGAGTCCCATGGACTGCAAGAAGATCAAACCTATCCATTCTGAAGGAAATCAGCCCTGAGTGCTCACTGGAAGGACAGATCGTGAAGCTGAGGCTCCAATACTTTGGCCACCTCATGAGAAGAGAAGACTCCCTGGAAAAGACCCTGATGTTGGGAAAGATGGAGGGCACAAGGAGAAGGGGACGACAGAGGACGAGATGGCTAGCCAGTGTTCTCAAAGCTACCAGCATGAGTTTGACCAAACTACGGGAGGCAGTGGAAGACAGGAGTGCCTGGCGTGGTCTTGGTCCATGGGGTTCACGAAGAGTTGGACACGACTAAACGGCTAAACAACAACAACGGCTTGAACCCACAACATGGAGATTAAGAGTCTTGTGTCTTAGCAACTGTCATCCAATTTTGCTCAAATATTTGTGTATCACTTTCGTTTCCCTCCTTCTCCTCAGAGGGCTGGGAAATAGAAACCTAAAGGTTTGTGGAATGGTCCCTGGACGTTACTTAATAACTGGAGCAGGGCTGCAGCATGGAACTAGAGTCCAGATTCTGTTTACATTGGTGGAACATGCTGTCAGTCACTAGCCTCTCCCCACTACAGAGAAGGATATAAACAAGAGGGGGCAGTGGCTGCAGATACACAAGAAGCGGAGTGGGTGAGTAGGAACTTCTCGCAGGATTACCCAAAGGGTAAGCAAGGGAAGTTGGTGACTCCCATCAGTTCCTTCCCCAGCAGCTGAATATTGAGATGTTTCTATTTCGGAGAAATATTTCTTAATACGCAAGACCAAGTATCACTTCTCAGAATGTATACTTTCCAAGAATTGAGTAGCTTTTAAGCTTATTTGGTGGGGAGGTAAAGATACGTAGTGTTTTTGGCAAAGTATCATAAAAGGAATCAAAGAAAAAGCAGGGTGTGAGCTTCCCTTGCCCCCTTGGTTTTGCTGTTAGACAACATTAAGGATGTTTTTAAAATGAAAGCTCTAGCTGTTAAAGTATTGTTAATAGGTTGTTTTCAACACAAATACTGAATGCCTTTTTAAAAGCAACAATACCTTCGTTTAAGAAAAGAAAATCTGGTGAGAGGTAACTTAATACAATTGCTCATATTGTTAGCAATTTGTTAACTTAATGCAACATATATAGGATAGATTGAAACAAGCCGACTCCTCATATAATTTGCAGCTGTTTGTTAAATTTCTGGATTAAAGTCATATGGAAATGTTAGATAGGAAATTCTAAAGATTAACTCTTTGGCTGTGAGGACGTTCTTTACTTCACCTTGGTATAACCTGGTGGCTGTTGGTTGTTTCCCTGATACTATGAAATTTTAATCATATAAGTTTACACATATTAAATTTACATTTGGTTATATTAAAAGCACAGTACAGTATTCAGGGGTGAAACTATGCTTTATTTCACTGAAGTCAAAGACACAGTTTGGCACACACACACAAACTCGCCATCGGCATTTGCGCACACAAACACATCTCAACACATTTGTTCGTAACAAGTAGACAAAATATTATTTGAATACAAAGTTTTGCTTTTAAAAAAAATTCCCCCAGCATAATTTACACAACAGAATGTCCAAAAAAACTTTTATCAATAAGTAATAAAAATTATGCATTTTTTTTACAGTTTTAGGGGATATAATTTATATCTATTTAGAGCATTATAATGTTTTTGCTGCAGGTTAGCTGTGAGATAAATAAATTGTTCTTATATATTAAAGGCCAGAGCCAAACTGACTGAGGATGGGGGTGGGTGGGGAATAAGAGTGCAAAGAACAATATACATGCATGGAAACATGAATCAGGGTTCCTCACTTACGAACAGGAAGGCTGGGCATGCAAGCTAATCCCTGAAGCCCTGCAGGCTGGGGGCCTCAATGACGCCCCTCGGGATAGGGATTATTATGACCGGAAAGTAATTGAAATCAGTAAGATTTTGGAACACAAAAATAAAGAAAATCATCCAATCATCAATTCCAGCACCTGGGGGGGGGCACCTTATCTAAATTATATAATTTGGTATCTTAATGATTGATATTATTAATTGTATTATAAATAGGTATTATTATAATGAGGCTATTATTGGATTATAATTGAAAATTAATTAAAAAATTAATAAAAAAATATTATTAAAAAAATTGACACCCCCTGGAGGCTTCACCCATAGCAAAAAACGTGGCTACCCACCCCACCCTCACCCCCAACTAACTTTTTATCCAGCTAACTTTTTCCTCGAGTGCCCTTCTTACTGGCTCTTCTATGCCTTTTAGCAGCAGCCTGGCCTGCAGAAATGTCTCTGAATATTTTCCTGCCAGGCGGATGACAGAGTGAGGAACCCTCTTCCCAGCACTTGGTTTATCTGCATGCCAAACTACAAACTGACAAACTACAATTCCCAGGATTCCTCGAGAGTGCACCATTTTCTGAGTTCCCTGGGAAGAGGGATTGATTGCTAAACCACTTTATCAGAATTATCCTAAATTAGCCAAGTGATGTACACACAAATGCTTGGGAGGCAGAGGGTATGGAGAGGTCAAGAGGGAAACAAAATGCAAAAAAACCCCAAGCAGTTGGTAATTGTGTAAAGGGAAATAATAATAATACCCCTGTTGGGATAAAAACCCAGGCAGTTGGTAACCGTGTAAAGGGAAATAATAATAATACCCCTGTTGTAAATACTTGTATATAGCTCACATTAAAAAGACTGCACTGAAAAGAAACCTGGGACTCTGAGCATTTCGCTAAAAAGTGCCGCGAGGAGTTCGCAACAACCCCACCCTTCTATGTATAAACACCCAGCCACTCTGGGCTGCTTCCAGCAAAATATAAAAACAATAAAATGTCACACAGTAAAAACTTCCCGAAACAGAGACCAGCAGAGGATGATAATTGTCACTGTAACTATTTAGGGAGTGATTGTTAAACCACTTTGATACTTGTTGCTCCCAAACAGGAACAGGGATCTCCTAACAACTCTCAGCACCCTCAACAGACTATAGTTCCCAGTATTCTTTGAGGGAAGCCATGAGGACCATTTAAAGTGGTATAATACTGTCAACCAGCACATGGGCGTAGCCAGGATCTTTGTTGGGGGGGGTGTGTGTCAGGACTTTTGTTAGGGGGGCAGAACCGACGTGATTGGTCAGTTAGTTAAGTATTTACAATATATTGTTTTACTTGATCGGGGGGGGGGGGAGCTGTCCCCCCCCCCCCCCGCTACAACCATGAACCAGAGTCCTTTTTTAACTCATGGAAGCTTATGTTGAATATAATTTGCTAGTCTTTATGTTACCATGAGACTCTTGGTTGCTTTTGCTGTGAAACAGAATTAACACGGCAGTTTCCCACCTTGGGAATTGTTTTAAGCAAATCATTTTAACAGTGTAGTGGCATAATGTGCGAGTGGGTTCTGGACGCAGTGGGAGTCTGAGTGGTTGTTAGTTAAGAACGTAAGATCTTGCTGGATCAAGCCAATGGTCCATCTAGTCTAGAATCCTGTTTTCCCAATGGCCATTCAGAGGCATCTGGAAAACCCTCAATCGCAACTCCAGTGGTTTCCAGCAACTGGTATTCACAAGCATTGCAGCCTCTGAACTGGAGGCAGAGCACAGCCATTATGGCTTGTAGCCACTGATAGCCATGTCTCCATGAATTTGTCCAGTCCGCTTTTAAAGCCACCCAAAATTGGTGGCCGTCACTGCCTCCTGTGGGATTGAGTTCCAGAGTTTAACACACAATTGTACACTGCATTATCCTAACAAGAGTTTCTGGAATCTCTATACAGGTCTTTAGGAAGCCAGCATGCTTGAGCCAGGTAAGAGAGCCTGTTTACTTTCTTGGGGATTGGGTAACTGTAACCTTACAGTCCAAAGCAGTTGTCTCAAACTCTCAGTCAGTGACACAAACTCTCCTCACCTCCACCCCCACTCAGCGCAGATTAAAATTGGAAGCATGCTTCACTGTTAGGATCTGTTGACACTATGGCATTAATGTGTACACAGGTAAGGGGAAAAGGTAAAGGACCCCTGGACCTTTACCAGTCAAAGGTGACTATGGGGTTGCAGCACTCATCTCACTTTCAGGCCGAGGTAGCTGACATTTCTCCACAGACAGCTTTCTGGATCATGTGGCCAGCATGACTAAACCACTTCTGGTGCAAACACTGTGACAGAAGCAAGAGTGCACGGAAACGCAATTTACCTTCCCGCCGCAGTGGTATCTATTTATCTACTTGCACTGGCATGCTTTCAAACTGCTAGATTGGCAGAAGCTGGGACAGAACAATGGGAGCTCACCCCATCGCGGGGATTTGAACTGCTGGCAAGCCCAAGAGTCTCAGTGGTTTAGAACACAGCGCCACCTCCATCCCAGTACACAGACACTGTTTCTGTGAATGTATTTGTGTGCCTTCATCCGCATAGGAGTGCTTTTAATTTTATGTTTCCAAAATCTGTCTTAATGTTCATGTACACTAGTAGGCAGTACTTGGTTAAATGTGTGTGTTGCCCCACACTTCAATTAGAACTTCCCCGTTCCTGAAACTGGAGGTCTCTTGTGGGTATGAATGCAAGTACAGTGGTACCTCGGGTTAAGTACTTAATTCGTTCCAGAGGTCCATTCTTAACCTGAAACTGTTCTTAACCTGAAGCACCACTTTAGGTAATGGGGCCTCCCGCTGCCGCCGCGCCGCCAGAGCACAATTTCTGTTCTCATCCTGAAGCAAAGTTCTTAACCTGAGGTACTATTTCTGGGTTAGTGGAGTCTGTAACCTGAAGCATATGTAACCCGAGGTACCACTGTATTTCAAAATCTTGTACAACATAGTGACTAAGACTAGATGAAAGAATTTAACAAATCTGAAATACCTTTCTTCTAGTTCTGCATGGGCAGTTACATGCTCTTGTAGCATCTTAGATTAATGTAACAGGCCACATCTTGGGCAGCTTTTGAAGACAGCATGGAAACAGAAGCTGGTTAAGAAATGCAACTGTGCCATTATGTTGGAAAATGCCAGTTTGAAATCTATCTTGCCCACTATTAAAAGATTTGCACTGAATAGCAGTTCATTTCTGGGCACAGTGCCAATTGATAGCTTCCACTTCCCTCTGCCACAGGTAGGGATGGGGGAGAAACTCATTTCCTTTCAAATTGAAAGGTGAACCTCCCTAATTTGCACTTTCAGAAGCAGTACAAGAACCAAAACAACAACCCTTTGAGATGTGCACTTCTCCGAATTTTGCAGTGCAGTTCTTCAGCCAAGCAATGTGTACAAAAAGGCACACACTGTCCTTAAAAATGTGTAGATTGGTAAAAATAACATTTTTTAAAATGTATTATTTTAGAGAAATTGCTTTGCAAAAAAAAATGTGTGCACTAAGGAATATTGCATACAAATGTATATATTAGGAGAAATCAGCATTGAAATGTTGGTAAATTTTCATGAGAATTTGTTTGTATTTGCTTTTAAATCAAGGTGATATGGAAATGTGAACTGAACCTGAGATTGAAAAACATGAGGAACAGGAAGGAACTGAAACTGACAAATATGCCCATCAGAGTTGTAGCTCACCTGATGCTTTTTTGCATTTTACAGTCATACCTCTGGTTGCAAACGTGATCCATGTGGGAGGCACGGTCGCAACCCGCAGTGTTCATAGCCTGAAGCGCCGCGTCTGCGCACAATGCAATCCGGCGCTTTTGCGCATGCGTGTGACATCATTTTGTACTTCTGCGCATGAGCGAGCGCTGAAACCTGGAAGTAACCTGTTCCAATACTTCCGGGTTCTGCGCGGTCTGCAACCCGAAAACGTGCAACCCGCAGCATTCGTAACCCGAGGTATGACTGTATATGTACTTGAGATCCATTATATCTTATTAAAACAGGTCTCTCTTTCAGTAACTGCAGTTTTGGGAGGTGCAGCCGGCTTGGGTAAGTAATCTGGCTTTCCAGTTGGGCAAGCTTTGGTGATTATTTTGCTTGCAGCAGCATGAATGAAGCTTGCAAGTCATTGGAAATGGTGGAGTTCACAATGAAAGTCTGGCTTGATGAGAGTTGTGAAATGGGTTTGACAGAACACCTGGCATATCAAAACAGAATAACTGAAGGGATAGCCAACAGCATTAAATTTAACAAAATTTGGATGCCCTTTCTGCATTAAGCAAATATCATCATCATCAACAATCTTTATTACGGTCCAGAGACCCAACAAAATCAATACACAGTTCATACAGCCTACCTCCAGGTTAATCAAGCATTTTTTTTAGAATATAGGGCTCATTTGTTCTTGCAACCACCGCTAAAAACTTTGCCACTGCCAACATTCTAGCTTTTGTCCGGTCTTCCAGTAGTAACCTGACATAGTGAGCCTCTGATTTTCCCAGGAAAGGCACCAGCAAGGGTAGTATCAGTTCAGCCCTGGCCTGCTCATACTTCGCACAATGCAAGAAAATATGATTTATGGAATCGATGTCTTGAGCACACGAGCAAAGTCAGTCCTGGTAGGGAACTCCTCTCAACCTACCATCCAGCACTGCAGAGGGGAAGACATTTAGTGTGGCTTTGGTGAAAAGCCTTCGATAGTTAGGTACTGTCAGGTTTTTTATGTAAGATGTTAACTCAAAGACATACCCATATTGAACTCCTGCTGCCAGCGGACTACAGACTGCGTGTGATCGAGATCGCAAGTCACTGTGTGCATTGTCCTATAATCTTTGCTTTAAAACCTTTTGGGCGCCTTCATAACCCAGGTAATACAGTTGGGGGGGGTGACAGACCAATAGAGGTGGCTTTTTTAGCCATGGTTTTCTGCCATTTGCTGACAAATTCCTCATTGGTCATATGTTGGTACAGACCCTTCCCTAGATTAAACACTGAAATCCTGAGCCAATGTTTTAGGGCAGCCCACCACGCTCTAGCTGAAATTGGGCATTCACCAGCTTCCAACAGAAGTACGGAGTTGGGGACGCAGTTAGGTACTTGTGGCAGAGATCGTATATATTTTGCCTGAAAGCCATCTAGCTTTGGCAGGTCCCCATTATGCCAGACATTTGCTGCATACAGGAGTTAGGAAATGGGCTTTGCGTTGAAAAACCTTAAGGCTGCTGGAGCATATTTGCTGCCCTTTGTGAAGAAGAATCTATGTATGGCTAGCTTTGTAATCTCCGCCTTTTGAAGGGAGGTTTGCCAATGGTGCTTCCAAGATCCTGTATGATGGAATGTGAGCCCTAGGTAACTGAAGTATTTTACCTGTTCAAGGTTATGGCCATCCAGCATCTATTTAGACTGGGAGAATCTTCGTTCGAAGACTAAAATTTTAGATTTTTCATAATTAATGGATAAACCATTTCCAGAACAGTAATCAGAAAATTTCCTCAACAGATAATTCAAACCCGGTCTGGAATGCGAGATGATGGCTGCGTCATCAGCATACAACAACAAAGGGGTCCTTCTCATTCCTATTTTTGGAATGTGTCCATCTGGGTCCATTAAGTTCTCTTCTAGGTCATTTAAGAATAGACAAAACAATGTGGGGGCCAAAATACAACCCTGTCTCACTCCCCTAGTCATCTCGATGCTGTTCGATAGCTGCCCCTGTCGACCGCATCGGACCTGCAGTTTGGTTCCATTGTACAGGGCTTTTATAAGAAGCCCTATATATCTATATATTGTAGTAGTCCCACGCTGTGCACCCTATGGAGCCTTGTGTCTAGAGGGAGATCAACACAAGGTAGAGGCTGTCGCCTGGGCGAGATTTCTTCTATCCTGGTTAAACATCTGCCTGACATCAGATAAAGATCCTCTCCTCAGCGATGTTTTGTTAGATCCCTTTCTTTCCCCAGGGCTACAGCAGTTTAACAAGAAGGTACTGCAACTCAGGCTGTCAGTGGAACTTTTGCGATCGATGTCCCTACCATCTGCCAAGGCTATATTAAAAACTAGGTTGTGGGATATTGAACGCCAAGAACTAGCAGCAGCAGCAGAGGAAACATGTTTCCCTCTTTATTTTCAACTTTCTTGGGCACATGAAACTAAGCACAATTACCTTGAATTTCTGCTTAACCCTCAAGAAAAAGGGCATTTTCGCTGGCCAGGTTTAATTCAAATCCATCAAACCTCAGGCAGGGGAAGGTTCTGAGGCAGGGTGGAAGGAGAAAGAACTTGCCCATGTGAAGACGACCTGGTGGAAACCCTTACACACATGGTTCTTCATTATAAACTATATGCTGATCTCCTTCAGCAATTTCTAGAGCAACTCTCTATCCCCAAATGGAAACCAGAGTTGGAGGTCATACATTTTCTTTTACTGGGGAATGATCAGGAGCTCACCAAGTTAGTGGCTAAATATATATCTATTTGGTTTTTTGCCATTGAAATACACTGCAGATGTCTGATCTCCCTGGAGACCTAGAGATGTGATGATAGTCTGCTCTGCCTCTTTCTTTTAGCAAATGTTTTGTGCCACTGGGGAAGTGTTAATTCTGTATTGATTTGTTTTGGATGTTTGTATGTGATGCCAATAAAAGGTTTGATGATGATGATATATCGTAGTCAGTTCCCCTACTTCTATCATGTAACATATTCCTAATTCTGTGTTCTTGCAGCAGTGGCCACGATTGCTGTGCCAGTAGCACTGGGAGCAGCAGGCTTCACTGGAGCTGGAATTGCAGCTGGCTCTCTGGCTGCAAAAATGATGTCGGCAGCGGCCATCGCCAATGGTGGAGGAGTAGCAGCTGGGAGCGCTGTTGCCGCGCTTCAGTCAGTCGGTATGTCTGCTGCTCTCAGGACAAGAACTACATGACTGGCAGAGCCAGTCTCCCCATCTTGAGATCTTCATCACAATAATGGTGTGCCTTGATCCTTCTAGGTGCTGCTGGGCTGTCCACTGCTACCACAGCTGCATTGACAGCTGGTGGAGCACTGCTGGCTGCCATCATCCCTTAAGAAGAAGACACACATACACAGAGGCCATATCTACTTGGAAAAGCAGTACTTAGAAGATTATGCTTTGCTGTCAACAACATAACTCACTTGATTTACCTTCAGTAAAATGTGATTTTAATCAATGCTACGTTATTCCTAGTGGCTGAGATATGCAACAACAAATAAAGCTTTGAGAGTTAAACAACAACAAGAGTGTTAGCAAGAAAGCTGATTGGTGGTATCGCACAACGCAGATGTCAACAAGTTTGGCTTTCCTCCCTAAAACAAAACTCAACAACTTTGACCTGAACCCCTCCAAAAGGGGTAGATCACTGTCAGTTTTTTATTCTGTAAGTAGATTGCAGTCTCTTGGGAGTTGGACGTCCCTGCTCTAGTGCAATCAATCCCCATTTTTTACTTCTGAAACTGAAATTGACCAATTCTACGAAGACTTACAACACCTTCTAGAAATGACACCAAAGAAGGATGTTCTTCTCGTTACAGGGGATTGGAATGCTAAAGTAGGGAATCAAGAGATAAAAGGAACAACTGGCAAGTTTGGCCTTGGAGATCAAAATGAAGCAGGGCAAAGGCTAATAGAGTTCTGCCAAGAGAACAAGCTGGTCATCACAAACACGCTTTTCCAACACCACAAGAGACGACTCTACACATGGACATCACCAGATGGGCAGCATTGAAATCAGATTTATTATATTCTCTGCAGCCAAAGATGGAGAAGCTCTATACAGTCAGCAAAAACAAGACCTGGAGCTGACTGTGGCTCAGATCATCAGCTTCTTATAGCAAAATTCAAGCTTAAACTGAAGAGAGTAGGAAAAACCACTGGGCCGGTAAGATACAATCTAAATCAAATCCCTTATGAATACACAGTGGAAGTGAGGAACAGGTTTGAGGATTAAGATTTGGTGGACAGAGTGCCTGAAGAAGTATGACATTACACAGGAGGCAGCAACGAAAACCATCCCAATGAAAAAGAAATGCAAGAAAGCAAAGTGGCTGTTCAACGAGGCCTTACAAACAGAGGGGGAGAGAAGGCAAGCAAAATGCGAGGGAGATAGTGAAAGATACAGGAAATTGAATGCAGATTTCCAAAAAATAGCAAGGAGAGACAAGAAGGCCTTCTTAAATGAGCAATGCAAAGAAATAGAGGAAAACAACAGAATGGGAAGAACCAGAGATCTGTTCAAGAAAATTGGAGATATGAAAGGAACATTTCATACAAAGATTACTATAATAAAGGACAAAAGTGGTAAGGACCTAACAGAAACAGAAGACATCAAGAAGAGGTGTCAAGAATACACAGAGGAATTATACCAGAAAGATATGGATGTCTCGCACACCCCAGGTAGTGTGGTTGCTGACCTTGAGCCAGACATCTTGGAGAGTGAAATCAAATGGGCCTTAGAAAGCACTGCTAATAACAAGGCCAGTGGAAGTGATGATATTCCAGCTGAACTATTCAAAATTTTAAAAGATGGTGCTGTTAAGATGCTACACTCAATATGCCAGCAAGTTTGGAAAACTCAGCAGTGGCCAGAGGATTGGAGATCAGTCTACATCCCAATCCCAAAGAAGGGCAGTGCTAAAGAATGCTCCAACTACCGCACAATTGCACTCATTTCACACGCTAGCAAGGTTATGCTTAAAATTCTATAAGGAAGGCTCAAGCAGTATGTGGACCGAGAACTCCCAGAAGAGCAAGCTGGATTTAGAAGAGGCAGAGGAACCAGAGACCAAATTGCAAACATGCGCTGGATTATGGAGAAAGCTAGAGAGTTCCAGAAAGACATCTACTTCTGCTTCATTGACTATGCAAAAGCCTTTGACTGTGTTGAGCACAGCAAACTATGGCAAGTTCTTAAAGAAATGGGAGTACCTGATCACCTCATCTGTCTCCTGAGAAATCTCTATGTGGGACAAGAAGCTACAGTTAGAACTGGATATGAAACAACTGATTGGTTCAAAATTGGGAAAGGCGTACGACAAGGCTGTATATTGTCTCCCTGCTTATTTAACTCATATGCAGAATTCATCATGCGAAAGGCTGGGCTGGATGAATCCCTAGCCGGAATTAAGATTGCCGGAAGAAATATCAACAACCTCAGATATGCAGATGACACAACCTTGATGGCAGAAAGTGAGGAGGAATTAAAGAACCTTTTAATGAGTGTGAAAGAGGAGAGTGCAAAATATGGTCTGAAGCTCAACATCAAAAAAACGAAGATCATGGCCACTGGTCCCATCACCTCCTGGCAAATAGAAGGGGAAGAAACGGAGGCAGTAAGAGATTTTACTTTCTTGGGCTCCATGATCACTGTAGATGGTGACAGCAGCCACGAAATTAAAAGACGCCTGCTTCTTGGGAGAAAAGCAATGACAAACCTAGACAGCATCTTAAAAAGCAGAGACATCACCGTGCCAACAAAGGTCCGTATAGTAAAAGCTATGGTTTTCCCAGGAGTGATGTATGGAAGTGAGAGCTGGACCATAAAGAAGGCTGATCACCGAAGAATTGACGCTTTTGAATTATGGTGCTGGAGGAGACTCTTAAGAGTCCCATGGACTTCAAGAAGATCAAACGTATCCATTCTGAAGGAAATCAGCCCTGAGTGCTCAGTGGAAGGACAGATCGTGAAGCTGAGGCTCCAATATTTTGGCCACCTCATGAGAAGAGAAGACTCCCTGGAAAAGACCCTGATGCTGGGAAAGATGGAGGGCACAAGGAGAAGGGGACGACAGAGGACGAGATGGTTGGATAGTGTTCTTGAAGCTACCAGCATAAGTTTGACCAAACTGCAGGAGGCAGTGGAAGACAGGAGTGCCTGGCGTGCTCTGGTCCATGGGGTCACGAAGAGTCGGACACAACTAAATGACTAAACAACAACAACAACAAGCCCACCCCATGCCTCAGCCAAGCACAGCGGGCACCCCTCTCTGCAGGGGGTGGACTTTGATTTTGTGGAATGGGTTTCAATGGGCTGGAGAGGATATATTGATTACAATGTATCTCTCCAGACATCCATGCATGTGGGTTGAACAGAGTTTACAAATCCCATACTTGGCATCAAAACTAAAAGCATAGGGAATTGAGCTGTAAAACTTTATTTGGAGCAAGTCCAACTCTGAAGTAAGCTTGCTTTCCCCTTCTTACCCTGTTTAATAAAGAATCAGGGAATAATTTAGGAAGTAAGTTTAAAAATATATTTACTTACTTTATAATCATGGATTGGTTCACAGCAACATAGCAGTAACAACGATGCAGGCAAAATACTTATATTTACAATATAACCAGCTTCAGGCCTGTGCCTAAAGATGGGGCAAGCAGAGGCATGCCTGCGTCCAACACTGGTCAAAGGAGGAGAGAGAAGAACAGGAAGTACTATATGCTGCTTCCTCCCCAGGAGAGGAGGGGAAATGGCATCACACAGAGCCCTCTCTATGAATTGCATTTCTATGGGCTGAGTATCTGGCTATTGGCAATACAACTCTGTGGACTTAGTCCCTTCTCATGCTAACTAGCCAGAACATGCACATGTTGGGTTTGGCTGCTAATCTCCCACAGATTGTGCCAATGTTCCTCCTTGCACGGAGGAGCGCTACAGCGTGGCCATTGCGTGCAGCAGCAGCGATAGCCATTCAATCAATGTTTAAAATGCCTTCAGTGAAGGAGAGTCCGTCACTTCCGAAGGAGTCCATTCCACTGTCAAACAGCTCTGTCAGAAAGTTCTTCCTGATGTTTACTTGGAAACTTCTTACTTGTAATTTGAATCTGTTGGTTCAGCTCCTACCCCCTGGAGCAGCAGAAAACAAGCACAGCTCCATCTTCCATGTGACAACCCTTTAGATATTTGAAGATGGCTATCATATCACTTCTCGGCCTTCTCTTCTCCAGGCTAAACTTACCCAACTCCCTCAGCCGTTCCTCCTAAGGCTTTATTTCCACTTGCAGGTATCTGGCCTCCCCAGGTGAGTTCCAGTCCATCATGCCACTCCCCCTTTTATCTCTGACCAGGAACTGTGTGACTTTGGTGTCTCCATATCCTGTTTTCTGAAGCAGGTTGGCTCCCACCCATGTAACTGACTCTGTGTCGGAAATCAAGCCTATATCGGGAGTAACTGGCAACACTCCCAGGCACCCGGCTTCGTCTCCTGTTGACCTCCCTGGCTGCATTCCCAGCAAGATCCAGGCTAGCCTTATGAGGAACGGCTAAGGGAGCTGGGCATGTTTAGCCAGGAGAAGAGGAGGTTAAGGGGTGATATGATAGCCGTGTTCAAATATATAAAAGGATGTCACATAGAGGAGGGAGAAAGGTTGTTTTCTGCTGCTCCAGAGAAGCGGACACGGAGCAATGGATCCAAACTACAAGAAAGAAGATTCCACCTAAACATTAGGAAGAACTTCCTGACAGTAAGAGCTGTTCGACAGTGGCATTTGCTGCCAAGGAGTGTGGTGGAGTCTCCTTCTTTGGAGGTCTTTAAGCAGAGGCTTGACAACCATATGTCAGGAGTGCTCTGATGGTGTTTCCTGCTTGGCAGGGGGTTGGACTCGATGGCCCTTGTGGTCTATTCCAACTCTATGATTCTATGATTCTATTCTATGATTCTAGGTCACGATAAGCGACCCTTCCCAGTGTGGGAAGAGCATACTCACTCCCTCCTGCTCCCCCCCGGCAGGGAAAAGAAGATAGACAGAAACGTATTTACATGCTTTTATTCCTGCCTTTGCAGCATTACAGAAAACATGACTGCTCTCTTCAAGCTCCAGCAGTCGAGGGACAAACACCTCCTGTACTTGCTGTACAAGAGCAAGAGGAAGAGCTCATATTACACTCTGAGCTAATTCCGGTGCATTGCCCTGTGAATCGACTGTCCCTCTGTTTCCCACGGAACAGTCCCAGCATTCCATCATGTTTTGTTTTCAAGCTACCAGCTTGCAGCTGCATTGCTTCTATATCGTAACACTCTGCACACCCACAGAGTGTGACTGTGTTTCAACATACCTGCGATGGGGACCAGAAAGTAGATTGAACGGGCACGGAGCTTAATTCTCTTGTTCCCTGCAAAAGCAGCAATGTAGGAATTGAGCCGCCAACATTTTTACTGCCATCCTCCTGCAAAAAAAACCTAGCAGGTATAGCTTTTCCAGACATAAGGATATATACAGAGATGGGGAAAGCTGTGTTACATTTGTGCTTTTCAGGTTGTCGTTAAAGGCGCAGGGGAGCCAACCTTGAAAACATTTTTTAAAACTGTTCCTCATAAGGCTTGGTTTCCAGACTCTTGATAATCTCTGCATGTTCCAGCTTGTCAATATCCTCCTTAAATTGTGGCGCCTAGAACTGGACACAGTATTCCAGTTGGGGTCTGACCAAGGCAGAATAGAGTGGCACTATTACGTTCCTTGATCTGGACAACTTCTGTTGATGCAGCCTTGAATTACATTCCACCTAAACATTAGGAAGAACTTCCTGACAGTAAGAGCTGTTCGACAGTGGAATTTGCTGCCAAGGAGTGTGGTGGAGTCTCCTTCTTTGGAGGTCTTTAAGCAGAGGTTTGACAACCATATGTCAGGAGTGCTCTGATGGTGTTTCCTGCTTGGCAGGGGGTTGGACTCGATGGCCCTTGTGGTCTCTTCCAACTCTATGATTCTATGATTAGTTTTTTTTGCTGCTGCATCACACTGTTGGCTCATGTTAAGCTTGTGCTCCTCATTAAGATCCTGATACGCCCTCCATTCCACTCCCCTTACCCATCCACAGCAATTCCAAAAAAGAACAACAGATTTTATAACTAATACTTTATTTAAAACATTTCTATACCACCTCCCACATCAAGTCTCACGGTGGTGTACAACAATATTAAAATACATTTATCAAAACATTAAAATATGGGAAGGAAACACAACTGAAAATCTAGGGTAGCTTTATTCTGAGACCAAACGGCACCAGAATCCTGATGGCACAATGTGGTTTTAAGATGTGCAAAGTAATGAGGTTTGGGCATACTGTATTTTCCACTCTCAGAAGGCAGGTGGTTTAATAGTATGGGTGCCACCACTGAAAAGACTCTCCCTCCAGTGGCTGCAAACTGTAGCTCCATAGGCTGCAGCCCAACAGGAAGAGCCTCAGGTATCCTGGTACCAAGTTGCTTAGGGCAATAGAAGTCATTACCAAAAACCTTAAAAGCCTGGCCCAGCAGCCTCTTTGCAGTCAGTGCAACTCCTTGGATTAGTGTAACATGCACATGTTGCCCACGCCTGCAGCCTAGCAGCTGCATTTCATACCAGCTGCAGCTTCCAGAACAGCTCCACCCAGTGTTATAACAGTCCAGTCTTGAGGTTACCAATATAGGGGTCACAGTGGCCAAGCCAACCCTGTCCAGGACCAGGCACAACTTGCTTATTTACCTAATAATTCCCTTCCCTTTACCTTCTATATAGAAAACCAGAACAATCCCTTTCCATATATTCTATTTCAGCCCTCCCCCCTGGGGCCAATCGAGTGCCCTCCAGATGTGCTGGACTCCCATCAGTCCTAGCCAGCATGGGTATCAACACATGTGCCTGGCATATTGAACACCACATGTACCTCTAACTCAAGCATGGCCAAACTTGGCCCTTGAGCTGCTTTGGGACTACAATTCCCATCATCCCTGACCACTGGTCCTGCTAGCTAGGGATGATGGGAGCTGTATTCCCAAAAGAGCTGGAGGGCCAAGTTTGGCCATGCCTGCTCTAAGGCATGGGCTGTTTGGGGAGTCTCAGAACTGAAGGGCCACAGGTTTGCTACCTCTGCTCTAACCAGTTCTGAAGGATTTCCCCAGCAACAAGACGCGAACAATCATTTGGCACCAATTCCTCCAGCACAGGTCTGTTAGAATAGCCAGAAAGCTATCAAGCCCTGGAGCCTTTGCTGTTCCTCATCTACAGAAAGACTTAAGAGCCTAACAAAGAAAGGGAAAGTGAACTATAAGCAGTGAAGGAACCGGGAAGCAAAAGGGTGAGCGCCATGTGGACATTAGGATGACACAGAATCATAGAATTGTAGAGTTGGGATCCTGAGGATCATCTAGTCCAACCCCCTGCAATACAGGAATGTGCAGCTGTCCCATATGGGGATCAAACCTGCAACCTTGGCATTATCAGCTGTGTCATCCATGGGTCAGGGGCTGGAACAGCACAAGGATCAATCAGCTGCAGAGGCCCAAATCTAGGGGCAGGCACACCATCACTCAGTGGCACACAATCCATGCTACACCTCTTCCCCCAAGACTGGAAGCCACCATCCCATACTGGCACAAGAAGGAATGAAGGCCTGCACACCATTCTCCAAGAGCGAGTAGGAAACTCAGCATGCCCCACATTTCCTAAGGAAGATCATGTGGGGAGGCTGAACTGGCATGGATACTGGCAGCAGGAGGAGCTTCTACAAGAGGGGGTCTTCGGGGGACAGGAGTTGGGGGTCAGACCAGGATCCCACCCTCTGAGGCCCAACAAGAAGATTTCAGCAAAGGTTTCAGAGAGGCTACTTGCTTTTAGATATAGAAAGTAGCATATTTAATTGGTTCATTCTTTTTTGCAAGCTGGGCAACCTTGGGATAGGTGTGGTGAACAGAAGGCAAAAACTATTGCCTGTTTTGGGTTGCCCACTTATATCCCCACGAGTTGATTGAGAAAGGCATCCTGGTTGGGGGGGAGGGTACTCCACAGCGCACTGTTGACGCAACCACAACGCCACATAGGAGACTCCGAATGAGAGAAGAGGAAAAGATAAATTATGGCCCAAGCAAATGCAAGGTCCAAAAATACAAATAGGAATAGAGGTATATAGGAACTCGGGGTGCTCCCGTGAAGACTAATGTTTTAAAAAGCTCCCATTGAAGATGGAAGATTCGAGACAGGAAAAAGGAAGTTCTTCTTCACAAACTGCAGAGTTTAAACTAGGGCATTTGCTCCCAAAATATGTAGTGACGACCCCCAACTTGGATGGCTTTAAAAGGCAAATTCATGGTAGATAAGGCTATGAACCACTATGGCTGGGTTCTCCCTCCCCTGTCAGAAGCAGGATTCCTCCGAATATCATTTGGAGTGACCCTCAGGTGAGGAGGGCCCCACTGCACTCTGGTACTGCTTGTGAGCTTCCCATAGGACTCTTGGTTAGCCACTGTGAGAACAAAATGGTGGACTGTGATAGGCCTTTGGCCCAACCCAGCAGGGCTCTTTTTATGACCCCCTGCAACAAATCTGTTCCTTGGAGGCAAGTTGTGACCAGTGGAAAGGACTCAGATTCTTTGCGAAGCCCAAGATATCCCAACAAGTGCAAATACAGTGCTTTAGACTACTTTTTTTAATGTCTCTTTTCAGGGTAAAATTTGGCTGACTCATCTTCCTGCCGTCGAGTCCGGAGAGTGCTTAAATAAAGTTAGGAGAGGAGACCAAGTGCAAACATGGCAGATTCCAGAGTGTCGCTTGTAGTTTTGCTTCCAACAAGTCCCGTAAAGGCGCTGCTCTGCTTCACAGTTTGCAGGAGGCCTGTGCCACTTTCGAATTGGTCCTCCTGTTCAACGCCTTGCAAATAAAGGTTCCTGCGTCTAGAAGTTTCGTGAGGTCCACACCCTTCATAGGGAAGAAGAGACACAGCTGCTTACTTGTACATACAAAGCTGCATTAAATGACGTCAGATCATTTGTCCATCTAGTCTAGTACTGCCTGCTCTGTCAGCTGCTGTCCAAAGATTCAGACACTGGTCTTTCCAGCCCAGTAAACTGAGGTCCTCCCACTTTCTTTCTTTTTTTAAAAAAAGGGGAGATGCAGAGAATTGAACCTAAGACCATCTACAGCCAAAAACATGTGCTCTTCCTCAGAGGTCACATCCGCACCATGAATTTAAAGTACACCTATACTGTGTTAACAACCATGGCTTCCGTCAAAGTATCCAGGGAAATGTAGTTTGTTAACAGAGCTCATTAGGAGACCCCTATTTCCCCCACCATGAGAGGAGAAGACTCCCTGGAAAAGACCCCGATGTTGGGAAAGATGGAGGGCACAAGGAGAAGGGGACGACAGAGGACGAGATGGTTGGACAGTGTTCTTGAAGCTACAAACATGAGTCTGACCAAACTGCGGGAGGCAGTGGAAGACAGGAGTGCCTGGCGTGCTCTGGTCCAGGGGGTCACGAAGAGTCGGACACAACTAAACGACTAAACAACAAATTTCCCCCACAAAGCTACACCTGACAACTATGCACACCCTTAAGAAAATGCAGTTCCCAGGATTTGTTGGGGGTGGGGATAGACTTAAAAGTGGCATAGGAGTGCTTTAAATGGATGGTATGAAGGTGACCAAAGATACATCTCTTACTCAGAAGAATATAATTTTCAGGCAAGTCATGCAGTGACCACATGTAGTAAAACACAACCTGTTTCCAACACATATACAACTTTACACACAGTGGCAGATAAAGCTCGGCTGGATGCTCTAGTTAAGAGAGACATCAAGTACAGTAGCAGCTGATCAGCCAATGAGGGCCACAGACACCCATCTCTATCAAAGCAAAGCCTGGTACTAACTCCCAAAGCCAAGACAAGTGTGCCCCCCTCCTATGACCAAGTACTTACAGTGTGGATGCCAAGACCGTTGAGCATGTACACCATGTCTTCTGTGGCCACATTCCCAGATGCTCCTTGGGCATAGGGGCAGCCACCAAGGCCAGCGACTGAGGAATCGACCACATTCACGCCCATCTGCAAACAGAAGCAGAGACGTTCTAAGGAAAAGTCTTGCCTGGTCCGTCCAGTGAAACAGCCACTTATAGGCTGATTAACTAGACCAGGGATGTGGAAGCGGTGGCCCTCTTGATGTGGGTGGTTCCTAGCTCGCATCAGTCCCAACCAGCATGGCCAATGGCCAGGGATGAGGGGAGCTGTGAGCCAACACCTGGGAAAGCCACAGGTTTCCCATCGCTGAATTAGACTGAAAGTCCAGGTAAGGGGTTCTGCCTCCCTTTTCTTTTCCTAAAAATAGGTCGCCTCCCTTTCTTCCAGGGTATCAGAAATTCTTGTATGATTAGGGGAAGGTGGATGTATGCTGGAAAGGCTCCTAAGAGCATTCCTTCTGCGTGGATCCTGTTTTATATGTAGTCCGAATGCCTTTTGTGGGGCCAAAAGATGCCCCAGGGACCCTTTTATTCATTCCAGGTCACTGAGCTCTTTGGAGAGTCACTGTTAGTGGTCCCCCATGGCTCAGATGCACGGCTTATATGTGCCAGAGGCTATGCATTCAGAGGACCCACTTTTATAGAACTTCCTTCCAGCTGAGGTCAGACAGGTCCCCTCTTTGTTACTACTTACTACTGAAGACTGCTTTTTATTCCAGCAGGCATTTTAACAGAATTCTAATCTTTTGTTTGTTTCAATTTATTTTCTTGTACATGGCTTACAGGCAATTCTAATTAAGTGATACATAAACAGTCAAAATAAATAGATAATCTCTATCTCAGGCAAGATTGGCCAATGACCAGGGCTTGTTCATGGCTAGGCAAGTGGATTGGATCGGTTGATTTGTGCCACCCATTTTAGTGAATTTTGTCTTGAGCTATGAAAACAGCGAGGAAGTCACCTGAAGCGCTACCAGTGTGTTGGCAAGTGCCTGCCCGTAAGTGTCATGGCAGTGAACAGCCAGTGCTCCAAGAGGCACCTCCTTCATGACAGCAGAGAGCATGTCCTTCATGTTGCCGGGGGTCCCAACGCCAATGGTATCACCAAGGGAAATCTCGTAGCACCCCATGGCATACATTCTCTTTGAAACCTGCAGCAGAGAACAGAACATTTACAGAATTTCCAACGCGTGAAGCTGCCTGACACCAACTCAGACCACCGGCCCGTCTAGCTCACTGTTGTTTAGAGCAGAGTTTCCCAAACTTGCGTCTCCAGCTGCTTTTGGACTATAACTCCCATCATCCCTGACCACGAGTCCTACTAGGTAGGGATGATGGGAGTTGTAGTCCAAAAACAGCTGGAGACCCACATTTGGGAAACCCTGGTTTAGAGTGAGTGGCAGTGGCTCTACAGGATCCCCAGACCTACTTGGAGAGGGTAGTGACCGAATCTGTGACTTTCTGCGCAGCAAAGCATGTGCTCTACTACACTTCCCATGCAGACCTAAAGTTTGAGCTACACAATGTAAAGAGCACAGGGACAAAGCAAAAAGCAGGAGCCCCTGGCTGAGTTCCATCCTCCCTTTGCATAACATATACTTCCGTTCACCCCATGTCTCAATATTACAGTGTGCGTTCTCCTGCTCTTCGCATTGTTGGCTGCTGGTGGTGAGGATAAAATACATGCAGCTGCCTTTTACTAAGTCAACCCATTCTTTCACCTGGCCCAGTACTGGGCTCTTCCCATCCTTGCACTGCTGTCAGAACACAGTGCAAGGTGAATGGGGTGTGTGTGTGTGCCTATATCACATATATACACGTACCAACTTAATACAGGGCTGCCATTTGGGATGACAGCCCTATGCTCTTTGCAAAATGCAATTCCATCTTGAAAAAGGCGCCTTTTGCTTTTTCCACCTTGGAATGAGAACTGAAACGACGGCAGCTGCAACATGCAGTGCTGATGCGTGACTGAGGTTACCAAGAATATCAAACACAGAAGGCCACCACAGCCCACAAATGCCTTTTAGTATACTCACTTCTGCTACTTTAGCAGGAGAAATCTTGCCTTCATATGGGCAGCCAAGGACACAGGAGACATACCTGCATGCAGGGGGGAAAGAACAGACATTATTATACCCAATACATGCAGGAGTTTCAAATGCCTTTTACACAACCAGAATGGCAGCCTCAGACCACCAGCCTCACACATGACCTACAAATCATTTGCAGAATAAGAGTAGCTCCTAGGGATTTACGGCCAAGCCTGTGGTATGAAAACCTCACTGCAGCCTGTTATATACACGATAATCTTCACTCCATCACATAAAATGTGAAGAGCTCCCTCACTCACCTACTGGGGAGTGGCAGCTAATTCCTCACATACATGAAAGACAGTGACCGATGGCCGCCGCCCCCCCCCCCCCCAAAATATGGCTCAATTATGGACCGCGTTATGGAAAGCTCCTTCAGGCCATCTCAGAGATGGTCCAGTATTTTGGTTCTGAATCCCCTCCTCTCTCCCGAACTTCACCAGTCCATTTGTAAATGTAAATATAACAATAATAAATAAATCACGGTAGATTAGCAGGTAGAGAGGAACGTTCAACACCTCAGTTAGCACATAGCTCTAGAGCTTACCCTCGGACCGGGATGCCGGTTTCTCTAGCTGCACTCAGGACGTCACTGAATCTGTCCAGACTCTCCTCAATGGAGCAGTTGATGTTCTTCTTTGTGAAAAGTTCTGATGCTGCCCCGAAGATTGACACCTCCTTAGCTCCTGCTGCCACCTGCCAATACAGGGAATATGCCCTATATATCACTCCCTCTGATAAGTGAACTCAGGTGCTGGTGAGTGACAACAATTTAATTTTCAAACTCAGGTAGTGACTGCAAGCAATCTTGATTGTCTGCTTATCTTTTAACGCAGGGGTCGCCAACCTTTTTGGATCGGGGGCACTTTTTGAATGTTGAGAAGCGCTGTGGGGGGCCAGTCACAAAATGGCTAGGGGCGGCGTGGCATAACTCAAAATTAATTACTGTACTTTTCCATGTATAAGACTGTGTTTATTTCTTTAAAAATTATGCTAAAAAGTGGGGGTTGTTTTATACATGGGTAGTACATAGGGTGGATGATTGATTAGTTGCTGCCACGGCTGTCAATCACTATTCTGCGTGTTATTGGTTGCTGCGTCAATGAACGGTGCTGATTGGCTGATATCCTAGCAGTTGGGTGGGCAATTGGCAGCTTCTGCTGGCGATGGGACAGATGGGAGGCTGACTTCACATCGCGTGTCGGTGAGGCAAATTTTGGCAAAAAAAAAAAGCTCAACAACTCTGAGCCATCTACTCCCTTTTTCTAAAATTTGAGGGGTAGTTTTATACACGGGGGCGTGTTATAGACAGAAAAGTATGGTACCTCCCTAACAACCTTATGCTAACCATGGGAAGTCAGCTACGTCCAGCTGCTCCTGGTTGTGGAGATCACGTAATATTGATTCTACACGTATAAATGATGTTACTGTGTAATAACAGAAGGCATTTCGCAGCACCAGGTGGCGACATCACACTCACTCTCATTTCACAGAAATTGATTAGAAGGTACCTAAACATTTTGCCCCAAACCTTTCTTCCTATGAGGAATAGAGACTGGGTTGTTGTTGTTCTTTATAAAAAACCTAGAGCCTGGGACAGCAGTGAAAGCCTTTGCAAGGTGCAGAGTAGGGAACCTCTGTCTTAGTGGGGTGGATCTGATCTATTACCGTATTTTTCGCTCTATAGGACGCACTTTTTCCCCTCCAAAAATTAAGGGGAAATGTGTGTGCGTCCTATAGAGCAAATGCAGGCTGCTCCGCTAAGCCGAAAGGCAGAACAGGGAGACGGAGCGCTGCGGAGGGCTCCGTCTTGCTGTTCTAGCTTGGGGACGGCTGCGTGCAAAGCCTCTCCAGGGCAGCGGGGTGCCTTCACCCCGCTCTCTTGCAGAGGCTAGCAAGGCTGTTCCCAAGCCAGAACAGCGAGACGGAGGGCTCCGTCTCGCTCTTCTAGCTTGGAGACGGCTGCGCGCAAAGCCTCTGCAGGGCAGTGGGGTGCGTTCACCCCGCTCTCCTGCAGAGGCTAGCAAGGCTGTCCCCAAGCCAGAACAGCGAGATGGAGGGCTCCGTCTCGCTCTTCTATCTAGCTTGGGGACGGCTGCGCGCAAAGCCTCTGCAGGGCAGCAGGGTGCTGCGCTCCAAAGGCTTCAGGGATCTGTGAGGCTGGGGTGGGGGGAAGCAGCGCTTCCCCCCACCGCCAGCTCCACACGCTCGGGTGAATGCACCTTGAACGCACCTTGTTTTACAGGGGGAGAACAAGGAAAAAATATTTTTTCCCTGTTCTCCCCCTCCTATGGTCCGGTGCGTCCTATGGTCCGGTGCGTCCAATAGAGCGAAAAATACGGTATATGTATTATTGGCACAACCATTTTAGGTTGTGTTTATTCTTCTTTTCATTCGTTTTTAAAGTTCCTATTTGTAAGTCACCCTGAGTTCACCTTTCTGGAAAAAATTAACTAAATCAATACAATCAACAAATAAATAATGTACAAAAATCGTACCAAAATGGGTCTAGTTGATCCGATTCAAGGCTACATTGAGCTAATTAAGATTCCTGTGATGCTGAAGAGACTTTTCCCAGCATGGCCTACAGGTTTTTACATATACAAGCACCTTCACTGAGTTCAATTCGGGGGGGGGGGGAGATGTGCCTCCCCTAGTTAAATAAATGAGCTGCCTGTCCAGGTGCACCATACCAGGAACAGGATATGAAATTATAGTCATAGTTGTGTATTTCTCACTACTAAAGCCATGACCTCAGAGCTTCTGCTCTGCCATCTTCCTTACCGCTGCTTGGAAGCCTTTGAGGTTGGGAGTCAAAACAGGGTAGCTGATCCCAGGAACCTTCCGAATCCCTTGCATGACTTCAGTATGATCAGCCATCTAAGTTGCAAAACAAAGAACGGAGAAGACAGGATTTTAATTTTCCACTGTAAAAGAGCGGAGCACCTTAAAGCTTCCAAACCCCCGCAGACAGACCAAAATGAGAAAAAGAAATAGGATTGTTAGGCGGCAAATGAAAAGTATGTTTAAAATGTTGGCATATTCAAGACAGACTTTCCTCAATGAAAAGAAGGCTCCTCTTGCAATCTCCGCTTCCTTCATTAGCTGGTTTTTAAAGAGGGACTCTAGCTTTCTGAACAATGTTTTACAATAACAGGTGGCTTTAAGAACAATGCTCAGTAATCTACGAAGATCAGAAACTTTTTATAACATAAACAACCGCCTCTGTATGCTGCTGTGTTAAATTGCTGCATAGCCACATTACGCTTAGCAGCCCTGGGGGGGGGGGGGGGGAGTCCTGAGAATCAGAGAATGGCTCCCAGCTTCCCAGACCTGCACTAAACTATAGTTTGGAATTACCTCTATGCAAATGCAGCCTATGAAAGAGACCAAGTTGAGACACAGTAATTTATCTAAGCCACCCAGCAAGATTATGGGAGAAGCAGGGACCCGCTCTCTTTACTGCATCCCACTATGAGACTCACACGTCAGCAACGTGAATTTGAGGCTCACCCATACTGACCTGAGGAATCCATTTGGGAGACACAAAACTGGTAGCTTCTATGACCGAAAGACCCGTTTCCGACAGCATGTTGATTAAGTCAATTTTCACATGGGTGGGGACGATGTTCTGCAAAAAGAGAGAAACACATTTCCCACTTATAGCAATGCCACAATCCCTTCCAGAAAGTCTAATCAAACCCTTCCCTGAAGTAGAACAAAAGTGGCTTCGAAGGGTTGGGGAAGGCCACTGAGGTGGAGGATCACAAACTGGAAGGCAAGAAGGCTGCCTCTTATTGGAGACAAGGGAGTGGAAATGGCTGGGATCCTTATACAATGATCTTATTATTATTTTTTTACAGATAGATGAATTACCACAACCTTTTTGCATTTCTTTAATTTTTAAACTGCATCTGACCTTGAGCTTTTGAGAACGGAGAAGACTAAAAATCTCCTATTATAATAAACAATAAATACGTAAGAACCGGCTACACTGAACTCAGTGGAGCTTACGTGGTTAGTCAATTTTGCATCACTGTGAGTATTGCGCACCACACAGCCTGCCAGAGGGACAAAGATTTCCTGTTTTGCAACGTGGTAATGCTGGACAGACTTTGCAATGGGTAAACATTCACATCAAGCCTTAAACAAACTCCCTGGCTCTGACTCTGTGTATTTGGAGATATTTTCCCCTCTCCACAGTTACCGTAGATCAGAACTTGTACTGTTTTACCTAGTTGGCTACCTGCAATGATTAAATAGCTTTAGAAGAGGATCGGAAAAATTCAGGGAGGAGAAGTGGTCTATCAATGGCTGCTAGTCAAGATGCCAATAAGCAACCTTCCAGTTTAGAAGCATTATGCCTCTGAATACCAGTTGCTGTGAAGCAAAAGCAGCAGGAGAGGCCCATTACTCTCATGTGGGCTTCTCGGGGGCACTGTGTTGGCCACTTGGGAATCTGGGTGTGGGGCTAGACAGAACACTGGCCTGAGGGGGACGTATTCTTGGTATTCCAACAGGATTTTTCATTATGCCTTTATGAAGTCAGTATCTCCATGGGGTGCAGGTAAGACTGCTAAAATCCCCCAATGGAACTTCCAAGATATGGTTCACAGGCATAAATAAAACCGTACACATCCTACAAGCTGAAAAGACTCCCACTGAAGCCAGAGGCAGACAGGACAATTCTGACTCCATGCCTGGGCTCTTGCAGCTTCTCCTCCTAGTACAGAAATCCTTTGATATTTCTGAATTATGCCATTTCAAGGCAAGAGCTGGTAAAATGTAGTGGCTAAGAAGCTAAGGTTGCTATGAACCAGGAAGAGCCCAGTTCAAATCTTGCCTCTGCTATGGAAGTAGCTTAGGGCAGACTATTCTCTGAGCCTCAATCTCCCATCTGCAATATGGGTACAACACCACTGACCTCCCTTACATGTTTGCTGTTTGAACAAAAATAAGGTATGCAAAAGCATTTTGAGCAAAGAAAGAGGGACATAAATACTAAATGTTATTGTCAGCATCACTCATTAGGGTGCCAGTCTCCTCATCACAATGCCACCTTAAATCCTTAAAAATTGAAACTATCAAGGTCTGTGTAATGCAGAGTGCTTTTCAACCAGAGCCTGCAAACATTATACATACTACTGTGCATGCTCATATGAATCTGATGAAATGCAACAAAGATCACAAAATGTTAGATTAGAGCATGTTATGAAATGTTATCTCTCAAGGTGCTCCTTATGATGGTCCATGGCATCTTTGCATCATCTGCGCAGTAGGTTGTACCCATTTCACAGACTGATTTAATTTATACAAGCTGTTGTATTGAAATGAACAAATGAGAAATTGAGCAGCAGAGACTGCAGTTTACCCAGACCTAAGTCTCTGAGGTGAGTCTAATGTGACCCATCAGCCTGGATTGATGCATTTCTAGTGATCAATATACAGGAATTGCCAGAAACAGACAAAGTAGGGTGAAAGGCTGAGGATGGAAATTTTGAGCTGTGACCCATGTTCTAGTTGGCAGCAAAATCAAAACAGCGCAGATGTTGAAAGAGCAGGTTCATGAGAACAAATTACTGTAGGTTTCACGAACAAGACAAATAGCTTATCAGGAGTCATTTACCTTTTCATTTTGCAAGCCATCTCTTGGACCGACCTCAACTATTTTCACATATTTGGGAAGCGTACCAGCTGCTGTGGAGCTGAGCTGTAGAGGGGAAAAAATGATAAATTTATTTATTTACAACTGGGATGAACAATACATTTTCACAATGTTCTTATCAGTCAACATGCCTAATGAATAAATAATGAAAAGACATACGGAAGTCCATCTTGGTACAGTACATAGCTAAACTAAAGGATGTAGCAATGGTCACCGATTTGGATGGCTTTAAATGGGGTTCAGGACAAATTCATAGAGGTTAAAACCAATTCACGGAGGGCAAAAACCAAAATATAGAGTAGATTCAACTAAGCCTGACATCTGCCCTTCTAGCATTTTTGGAAGGGTGGGCAGAATGTAGACCATGATCTACAGTACTGGTAGATCTCTGGGAGATTTACAGTAGATCAGCAAGGACTCCCAATTGTTTCAGAACAGCAACAACAAAATTTCATCCCCGGAGAGGGGCTGGAATCCTAATATCCTGAAATGAAGAAAGCTTAAACTGGAATGGGTTTGTGCGTGGAAGGACTATAAGCCCAGCTCCAAATGATTCGTCATACCTCACAGCACTTTATTCATGTATTTCCCCAGAGACCCCTGGGTAAGCGCATCATGTTAAAAAACCCTATATTCCTGTACATAAAACATGTTCTTGTTCAGTGATTCACAAGTTAGTAAAAACCTTTGGAACTGGTCTTTGTTTTTCTGGAGAACTTGTAAACGAAACGGACCTCTACCATTCTCCGGCAAAGGCGCAATTGTTGCTCTTGCCAGTCTCAATCTGCGCGCCTTTGCAAGTGTTTATCTTGCACACTGGGCTGCAGCTGGTGGAGCTCGGGAGGCTGCAGTGCAACAAGTAACCTGAAGCGTGCCCTCCCCACAGGCCCTAAAAGCAGCCTGTCTGGGGACGATACAGAAAACAACTGGAGGTGGCCCCTGCCGTTCGCAGGACACCCCATAGCAGCTGCCAGGGCAGCTTAGGGACACCTCCCCCCACGGACAGCCGCCACAACCGCAGCGCCCGAAGCGCCCGCAGCAGCAGCAACAACGTCCCACTTCCCAACCTGGACCCGCCTCAGCTCTGCTCTCCCGCTCACCGGCCGCAGCGAAGCCACCAGCCGCGGCAGCGCCCGCTTGGCCGCCACCATGTCGCCGCTTCTCCTCCTTCTCCAGCTAGAGTCAGCGACTGGAAGCGGGTCACGTGACGGTGGCTTTGTTCCTCCACGTGACCCGCTTCCCTCGCTGCGCGTGCGGCGGAGTGGGCGGCGCTGGCGCGTTCGCCTTCCCAGGAATGTGGGCAGGGCTTCACCTGGTGAATCTCTGCCTGACAAGTAGCCGAGAATGGGAGACCCCGCCACGGGAGGGGGGCGGTTTGTTTTATGCCCTTTGCGCCTGAGCATGTGCAGAGTGTCTCCCTCGCCCCTGGCTAAGTAGCAGTAGCAGCTGGGAGTGCAGCCGCCGCGCAGCTAGGAGTGCGGCATCCAGAACCAAAGCTTGAGAGGACAGCGTAAGAAGTGCTTTGATGAACTGGGCGAAATGCCTATTGTGGCAGACATCCTCTTGGCCAGGCATAGGCAAACTCCGGCCCTCCAGGTGTTTGGGACTACAATCCCCATGATCCCCAGCTAACAGGACCAGTGGTCAGGGATGATGGGAATTGTAGTTCCACACATCTGGAGGGCCGGAGTTTGCCTATGCCTGCTCTTGGCATTAGTAGCTGCCGCCTCCAAGCAGACGTTGCCCCTGGGAGGCTTTCAAGAAGGGAATAGGCGCTTCCTGTATTTTCTGACCGGCTACAACTGTTAGAGCTCTGTGCCAGATTTACCTAGCTATAGCTTAGAGCCCCTCTCTCTTGGGGGCCCCCAAAAAAGTAAAAGGAAAAAAACTGATGTACATTTCCGAAGTATAAGATAAAAAACAAATAAAATAGAACCTATAGCAGCAGTGTTTTGTGTTGTATAGGCTTCTATTTGTTATGTGCAAATGGCTTTAGATACCTATTAGGTCCATAAATTACCATATAGCATATATTCAACACAAAAAACAGTGACAATTTGTTGTTGCCAAAGGACAGCTGGACATATAAATGGCCTCATTACCTTCAGTAGCTTAGGGCCTCATCAAACCTAAATCCAGCTCTCTGTATGTATAAAATGACACCAGACTCATACAAACATAACAAGGATTGTTTTTGACAAAGGTAAGCACAACACACAAGCAACATGGACAGGATACTGTGCCCTAAAAGAATTCCCCATCAGTTTCACATTTTTGCATATTTGAGGTATGCTTGAACCTCAACATCCGAAGCAAATCCCTCATCTTCAAAGCTCTTCCTGGTCAAGCCTGATTATCTCTCTGCCCCATAACTTTTCTGCCTCTTAGCATTAGTCACATGGCTACTATGAAGTTTCCTGCTAACAATCTGAGCTTATGCACAATAGGAACGGCAGCCCTAGATGGCTTTTGACCACTCTCAATTGCTGTTGCTGACCCCACCTTTCTGCCCTGCTTTGTGTTCTTCACAACTTAGAGGCTGAAGAAAGCAATGTAATGACACATAATCAATTACACCTCATTTTGCTTGCTACACTTATCAGCCTAACATATTTATAGTGGCCTTCAAAAAAATCCCCAACCTATACAGTATGGTACGATGCATCTTTCTTCAGGTGTACCCAAATTCTCAAGTGGGCATAGAAGATACAAGAGATAACCATGATTTTTCCTAATAGCTGAAACAACTCATTACACATACTATTTGCACCCATTTTTGAAAAATATACCTGTCCCATCAGGCTTCCTCTTCGTAAAGGTCCCATTTTGCACTCTGGTGTCTCCTGCTCACACAGGGGTTTGACTTAGCTTGGCCTGCACGGGTGACTTGCAGCACTGCCCTATGTGCATTTATACCACTAAAGCAACAGAAACCTGTGGCTCTGAGATAAGAGCTATTTGTTTTGGCTCTAAAACTGCCAATTTTATTTACTTGAGATATTCCCTTTATCCAAAAGGTGTGTTACTATATTCTCCTCCCTCCCACCAAAGTTCGCAATGGTTGCAACCCAGTGCCAATACAGTTTGTATGCCCAGTATATACTCAGCATTTTAGCATCGTGGCATTTTCCTCAGTATGTTGCAAGGGATGACCAATGCCAAAAGCTATTTGCCAATGTCCCCAAGCCAGGAGACAGATGACATCAATTGCATTTTTTGGATCCCCCTAGCTGGCATTGAGCTTGAGCTTTTGAGGTTGACTGTTACTTCACAGCACTGCAATTAATGATTGAACCAGGATGTTCATTGGAAACCACCTTTCTTTGGAACACGCGTAGGTCTTTCCCCTTGAAGGTGTTAAAAATCATTTTAGAAATGATTGAAGGTAACTAAAGGGTTGGGAGAGGATTTTCTTTGCCTCAGAGGTAATGGATACCTCTGAAAAGTATTGGAGTAAAACAATGGCACCTCTCTGATGTCTCCTTGGCTTTCTCAAGAGCCTGTGTCCATGCTGTGAGCTGCTAAGTCCTAGATAAATCCCCTATTCTCTCATCCTATGCTTATCTATTATGGAGATAATAATACTAAGATGGTGATTAAATGTGGTATTATTATTATTCCACAGGATAACTGAAAAGCTGCATTTTATGTGCAGAAAAACTGGACACCACAAAGGGTATTCTCACCAGCCAGTTCTAATAGCCGCCTACCCCTTCCCAAGTTCTTACCCATTTTGCTTCCAAACCTCACTTGTTGCAATGCCTTATATTCAGATCATGCAATGCTTTTACTTCAATTCCAATGTTTTATTATTTTTGCAAAACCAACATTTCAAATCAGATATGAAAAACAGAAAAGGCACCGTGATCAATACATTGCAGAACAACACATCAGGACCATTCATACCATGTGGTTCAATCTAGCAGTTTGGTTTTATATATATATATATATATAAAAGATTTAAACATCTGATTTAAAGTCCTTCATTTACAGAGTTGCACTGTATGAGTTTCTCTTTGAAATATACTGTCTGTCGTAGTTTGTCATGATAGGCCATATGATGGAGGTGAGGAAATCAACTGTTATAGTTGCTAAGCAACTGCAACACACTCCTTAAACTTGCTGGGATCTACTGCATTGCTTGATCATAGTCTAGAGGCCATGGTGGGGGTGGCAGAATGCAGTTGACTGCTACATAACCCTTGCAGCAGAGATAGAGAACCTGTAGTCCTGCAGATGTTGCCCGGCTACAAGTTCCATCATCCTCAACTGGCTGGTGCAGATGGGAGCAGGACTAACATCTGTAGTGCCACAGATCCCACATCCATCCCTTGCAGGGTCAACAGTTCAACCCAATTACTCATACCCTTCACTTGGAGCCACATTTGCCCTCAAGTGCATGATTAGCTTGTACTTCCAGAGCACAAGAACATCCCTCAAGAAATGGGGTAAAAGGTCCTGCAATCGTATTCCCCATCTTGTATGTTTATTCATTTAGAAGGTAAGTTTATATGCTATGGAAGGGTTAGCCAACATGGTATCCTCCTGATGTTGGACTACAACTTCCATCAGTCACAGCTAGCATGACCGGTTGTCAAGGATGTTCAAGTCCAACATCTGGAGGGCACCAGATTTGCTACCCTTGACATAAGGGAAGGGACTAGCTAAGGAAAAACGGGGTGAGATGAGCAGCCAATGGTGAAAGTTTCTAAATTTTGCCAGCCATGCCTGTGGAAAAGGCACTTAATGCCATATGCAGCAATATGAATTAACTGGATGTTTCAGGATAGCATTAACTCTTCATCAATAGAATGCATGAGAAAGGCAAGTGAGGGACCAGCTACTTTTCTTATTTACAAGTGAATTCTTAATTGATTTGTAAGTCTAGACCTTGAAACCCATTCTAAGAGAGTCCTTTCCCTGTTCTACATGGGCTCACATTCCACTTTTTGCAAGAGATGAACTTACACAATTCTGAAAGCATGAAGGTCGTATCATCACTGCCTTCCAAGAACAAAGTTGTTTTGTTCCCCTCAAATCACTGCACCAAAATCTGGCATTTAATTATCTATTGCCCCACAACTGTGATGTATTGATGGCTTGTTACCAGTGATTCTAGTTAATTCTGTGTTCCCTCCCATTGGACTTTGCTGGTTTGTGAACTTAGATACAAGGCCTCTCCTTTCCACTTCCAAGCAAAACACTTTTCAGAAGCTTTCAAAGTTCTAATTAATACTAATGGTCTATATTTTGGACATATATTTTTGGTGTTCATACTTATTGGATGGGGCAGTTATTCATGTTTTTGAGTGATTTTTGTGAGTGAACACTTAATATAGTTATTTTGTTGTATACTTCATATATGTTTCATTTTGATATTTTTTTTATTGTCGATTGTATGCTGTTGTCTCTGGAAACTGCTTTGTGACTCCTCCTGTGTAAAGCGATACATAAATGGGAGACCTGCTCTAATTCAACTGAGATCAATTGCTGAGCTCTGCTCATTTTGCCTCTAATTGATGGCCTAAGTTTGCATATCACAGTATACCAGGTAATGGTTTGCTGGAATGTGCTTTTCAGAGCTGCTTTTGTCCCTTTCCTGCAAGTGGACCCAAACCATTATCCCTGGCTTAGCATTAGAGCAAAACAAACCATGACCCCAGCTTTAGAGGTAACACTAAGCCAGGAATCATTGTTTCTTTTGCTCTAACAAAGCATCATCAGTAAGCCAAGGACAAACCTTGGCTACAGATCAGGGTATGCTGAGACTGAAACAAACCACAATTTCTGCTTCAGGTGTAATGCTAAGTCAAGGATCACAGTTTATTTCAAGCTAAGTGGCCAAGATCACAATAATTTTGGTGTTCAGTTAGCCACTAGGTATAGTTTCCCATAACATGTAAGTGAAGTGGAACTCATCACAGCCCAAGCTGATTTCCCTGAGAAGTTACTGGAGACAGTTCTCATTCTGTGCAAATGATGCTCAATGCACTACAGCAGAGTGCTTTTGGACATTTGTGTCAGGCAAATTAAATCCTGCGGGGAGAGTGCCCGTTCTTCGGTTTCTCCCTACTGAAATGCAACACCTGAGGATTGCTAACACATGAACACTGCATTGCATTGCAGACCCATCTTTTAAGCCCCAACCACCCACCATTTCAAACCCATTCATGCCGCTAATCACACCAGCTTGAATGGTTCGTCATTGAGAGAGATACAGACGTTCCTCAATTTCCTTCCAACTTCACCATCATGCCACTCCAACTAGCTTAAGAGTCCAGCCATGCTGCAGAGGGAGAAGTGAAGGAACAGCAGAGGGCAGCATGATCTTCAGTCCTTTGCCTGGGGCTACCTGCCATTTCAAAGGTTCAGAGAATCCCAACATAGTCACCTACAACAAGGATACAAAAGTTGTTTATTTGTTACTTTATACAAAAACATTGTAAGATAATTAGGCTAGGTTCACATAGCTAGCAATCTCCATATTGGTCTTGCAGAACATGTGGAACCACCAAGCAGCTCATAACCTGACTAGTAATGTATATTATGATTGCACATCTTTTCTCAGTGACATGGCCACCCTGCCGCAGCATCCTAGCTGGGCCATGAGCCCAATGCAGGTACTGTGTGTCAATCACATGGGGAGAACCAGTGAGGAGTAGTGGTTAGTGTTAGACTGGGAGACCAGGGTCCAAATCCCCACTTAGCCATGAAGCTCACTAGGTGATCCTGGACCAGTAACAGTCTCTCAGTCTAACCTACCTCACAGGGTTGCTGTGAGGAGAAAATGGAGTGGGGGAGCACAATGTACTGCTTTTAAGCTTCTTGGGGGAATGGTGGGATATAAACATGAGAAATATAAACAAACAGCTACTGCAAGAAGGATCCCCATTGCACTAAACAACTCAACTGTCTTCAAACCATTCAGAATTGGGGTGGAAGGAATGTTCAGAATAAAGCACAATGATTTCAGAAATATCCTCTGCTTCGTAAGAGTTTCCAAGAAAGGAAGAATATGGAAATGGCAAGTTTCAATTAGGGATAAGGTTTTCACTGTGCTCTTTAAGAGAAAACTGTACCACTGTAAAAACAAACTGTACCAAGATTGTAAAGAGGTGACTGCCTTTATCAAGCTTACTGCAGTTAAGAAAATACCAAGAAAAAATAACTTTAAGGCACAGACATCTGCCAAGCACTTGCTTACTGGCTTAAGGCCTGAAGAGTCTAGGGATTGTGGGTAGCCTGAACAGGCACAAAACTACCACTGCTTCCTTCCCAACAAGAGGACAGAGTATCCATCTGCATAGATTTATCTCTTGTCAGAAATGAATAATTAAAAAGTGATTGCAGAGCACGGGGTAGACCACATACACAGGATGCAAGAGGAAGCAAATAACATTCTTATAAAATGGCATTTAAAGATGTGAATTCTGTTTTCAGATGGCATTTTGCTGTTTAAGTCTATTACAGAACATTCTGGCAAGTATCTAGCTACAATTGCCTATTGAAGGAAGGAGCTTCTCTGATTATTTGCAGCAATCTAATTTTCTGAAGAGTCATAGGGCAATTTTAGGAGGGAAAACCTGCCGCTGCCAGATGGTGCAGCAAGATGGGAACATGTGCCAACCCTGAAAGCTCTACACTGCCTGCATGATTCAAGGCGTTAGAGATGGCCTAAGAGCCCTAACCAGCTTTGGGCCCAAATATCTGCCAGAGCATCTCCTCCAATGCCAGACAGCTTGATCTTAAGATCAGCCAGTGGGGAGGTGGAGGGAGCAGCTCTGTTCACAGGCCCCGCCAGGATTCAGGTTGAGGGGATGTATAGAAGGAACTTATCTGTGGTAAGACCACATCTCTGGAATGATCTCCTCTACAAGTGAATTTCAGTTCAATTTATTTCTGATAATAGAAGATTTACCCTGAGCATCAACATATGTGTTTTAATTAGCTCTTACAATTTCCACCCTCATTTGAATATGCTTTAGTTATATTTGCTGTATTTTTGTTGATATGTTTTGATGTGTATCACCCTGAGCTCTTTCTGAGACTGGCTAATTATAAATATGCCAGATAAATTAATCTCTTGGAAATACTCAGCGACTAGATTGACCACTGACAGGCTGCCTTCCTACACTGTAGTTACTACTTCTCCTGCTGCCCACCTCACCCAACTGCATTACTTATAGGGAACAGAGGCTGCAGCCTCTGTGTTAATTTGTGGCCTCCTCACAAAAGGAAAAGAAGAGAATCTAGGAAGGCACATGACTGACAGGGAAATGCAAACAATGCACGCCTATCATTTTCTGGTGTGGGCATCATAGTGACCTGGAGCCAGCTGGAAGTCCAGCAAATCTGCAGCCCTAAAGTGGGCAAGAGCAACAAGAGCAGTGCATGGGGTGGGGGAGATGGAAGGAGCTACTTGCCTTCATGCTGGGCAGTTTTCCCTGCCCCTCAGAGGTTAAACCCAGCTAATCAGATAACTGGGGAAGTGCCCTAACAGCATGAAAATGCAGGTTCAACTCCTGGTATTTCCAGTTAAAAAGATCTCAAGAAGCAGAGCTAGGAGACAGCTTTGCTCAAGACCATCAGCAGCCACGTTCAGGATCAGGAACAATCCAGCCTCCTCTTGGTCAGTCAGGGTTTAGGTTGCCATCATTTAGCAGAAATGGGTACCCATGTATGGAGCACATGAACATGGATGATATGAAGTGATACTTGAAGGGGTACTTTGCCTTTCCAGAGCAAATATGCATATGAATCTGATATGGAGATTCTGTGGTGCATTTCCTTTCAAGCAAAATCCAGCACAACTTCTACTGTATCTTGGCAAAGGTAACTGAGAGGGCGTTATCTGGTCATGCCTGGAATAGACAGACCAATAGCCAGACTAAAGTAATTTCATATTTGTATTGAATACGGGGTATTCAAGTTCCTGCTAGAGCCATTAAAATTATTCTTTGTCATAACAAAGGCTCAAGAAATGTTAAAAATTACTGAGATGCCAGTAGACGCAATTTTCAGGCCTGCTTTCCCTTCTTTCCTTACTTTAGTGGTTGCAGATGAGGCAGGTGATGGAAGAATCAACACACTGCTTTCTGGCCAAGTCAAGAAGATGGCATAGACTGTTTCTCCCTTTGAAGTGTACCTGAGAAAATATATAGCAAAGCAAAGTTGTGGAAACAGACACAAAAGTTCCAAAGCAAAGAAAAAGCATCCATCTTTTGTAGGAGCAGAACATCTGTTTCGGAAATACCTTCCCTTGCTGATGTTTGCAGGGATCTAGTGCTTCTTCCACCTTCTCATGTTGTGGCTGCGTGGCCAAGAATGATGAAAGCCTCAAAGTCCACCTTTACACTCACACCCCCTAAAAGCAAACATTGCATGACAGTCTGTCCTTGCTTTTCAACTGCTGCCGTCACCAACATGGAGGTGGGTCTGGCAGGGGCCTGTGGAAACTTTCCATTAGAGTTCTATGCTGGGCTATTCTCTTTTAAATGTTCTCTGCTCCTGAAAGACTTTCGGAATTGGTATTCTCTCATCTCTCCCTCTACTTAGGATTTAGCGAATCACCATGTCATAGCTGATGTATGAGGGAGCTTTTAATAGCAAAAATTATTCCTGCATTGAATGGGGGTTGAACTAGATGACCCTCAGGATCCCTTCCAACTCTTCAATTCTGTGATCTACAAAAAGCTGCCTTGGAGATAATTGGTTATTGACAATTTGTGCACCTTTTAGATAAATAAAATAACTACCCCCAATGTAGCAAATACCAAAAAGTCAACCAAGAAAATTTAAAAGTGTAACCAGAATTTAAACAAAACAAAACCATTTGTGGCTTCAGATGTTAAATCTAACACAAACCTTCTCATTAAGTAAAATAAAGCAAAGCACAGTAAGAAAAGAAAGCAGTAATCTGAATAGCACACCTTCATGGGCTTTGGGTGCTGAAAGAGCAGAGAAGTGCAGTCCAATCAAATACTTTAACAGCCTGCATCACCTGTGATTGACAATACTTTATGTCTTTTTCTAAGGTGAGGCCTCTTGCATATCAGTTTCCTTTGAACTACTGCAGCACATGCAAAAGGTTTGCCCTTCTTACTACCTCAGTAAAATAGTGTCTAGTAATAAAGGCTTATAGAGACTAGATCTTCTTTCACACCTGAATTTGTGTAAGATACTACAAAAGGAATTTTGTGCAAGTGTGCTCGTTCCTAAAGAGGTTCTAACACAGTTTACTCATCACATTAAGGCCAACACTGCAATCAAATATACATGAAGACACTGTGACATCTCCTCTTGTTGCTATGCAAATAATGGTTAACTACAGGTAGCTGAAGCATTAGATGCTACCTCCCTGAATCTTCAAGAAGAAGCCCACTTTTGTATTAGTTTTTGCCATACCATGTGCTGCAAGTGCAATTCTCCTTTTGTATTCTCCATGGCTTTGATTCATAAATGGCCTCCCCATTAATGCCTAGCCACTTCCCAAGGGCTAGGAGCCTCTCTTGGAAGACTGGAGCGATCACCCCTTCTTTTGTGGGTCCCACATTGAGAAGATAGTTTCCACCATAGCTCACAGTTTGCACAAGTTCCTGTAGTAAAGACAGAAACAAAAACATATAAACATTTTTAAGTCAAGAGAGAAAGAAAGTCATTCCCCAAAGCAGCAATAAGATTGCAAGTGCCTGTTTAACTAGTCCAGTCCTTTACACTGAGAAAGGATACTCTAGAACAGGGGAGATAACATGGCCCACAATACCTCAAAGACCGCTTCTGCCCATATGAACCAACCTGGACCCTGCACTCATCCTCTGAGGCCCTTCTTCATGTGCCTTCTCTGTTAGAGGTCCGGACAGTGGCAACATGACAAGGGGCCTTTTCTGCAGGGGCTCCCCCATTTGTGGAATGCTCTCCCCAGGGAGGCTCTCCTGGCACCTTCACTACATATCTTTAAGTGTCAGGCAAAAACAGGTCTTTAGCTTTTAACTATCTGTGACCTTTTAGAAGCAAATGGGATGTTTTAATGTCCTTCTCTTTCCTCTTGGTTTTAATGTATCTATGTTGGGTTTACTGTCTGTTCGTAAGTCGTTTTGGGTTTCATTGGGCAAGATAAAGCAACTAACAAATGTTAATAATAATAGTAGCAGCAGCAGCAGCAGTCCAACATCTGGGGGGACAACACATCAGCCACCCCTGCTGTAGAACAACACACAGACACCTGCCTCCTTTTTCCTGACTTAGGAAATTCCATAACCACACAAGTATCCAACATTATAGTAAAATATTCACATTGCAGAATGTATCCTGCTGCTCTTGCAGTAATTTCAACAAACTGACTCAGATAAACATACAAAGCAAAATTTTCACCAAACATAAATATCTTGCATGCTCATGTTTGATGCCTCGAACTTTTGTGGGGGATTTAAGTTGGGAAGAAGGAAAAGGGCCTGTCTGAGCAGGTGTGGTGGTGGCATTTCATGCCAGTTCTTATCCTCTCCTTCACCTTCTATCTTATGCAGTCCCTTCAAAAGTCAACAAAAAGGATGACTGCTTATGGTTTTGCATGGTTTGTTCTCTTTTCAGGTATTCATCTGTGGTTGTAGGAGGCAGTCAGTTTGGGGAAGATTGAAAAAGCCTTTTTTAAAAAAAGATACTGAGCTTGTCCAGCACCATTTACATGGGCTTAAGCTGAAGTACAAAAGTATCTAGCATTTTCCTAAAGAATGTGGCCTACTTTAACTAGAGATGAGGCTCAATTCAAATCTCTGCTCTGGCTGTTGCAACCTCCAGGCAACTCTCTGCAAGCTTTTGCAACATCATTGCTGGATGGCCAATCCTTGGCCTTTGTTTACACTTCAAAGTGCTCACCTGAATGATGCTGGATTCATCCATGAGTTCATTGATTTGCATGTTGCTTCGATACCCCCAAGATCTCCTGTCAATAGAGCTGCACATCTCCCACTTGTGGTCTGGCAGAGTGCCAGGCTTGTATTTATCTTGACAGTTATAGAAACCTCCATGGTGGCAAGAGCAATTGATGCCCCATCGATCATTCACCACTACAGTATCCTAGAGGGAGAGATTCATATGAAATAACTGCAGCTGTTTCGTCTTATGCTACAATCTTCAATAATTACAGGTGCGTGTGAAATCCTCCAGATAAAACACAGCTTACTGTTTCAGGATAAAAATGGAAGTATCCAGTGTGTTCTGCTCATCCACTTTGCTTTGGATCAAAGACGGGGGACAGCAACACGAGGCCCTATAGATGGCTATAGAATCCCTGTTAGCACTCTGAAGAAAGTGGCCTCATTCACACAAAACCATGACTTGTGCCTGAGCTGGAACGAGCCTTAACAAAGGCTAGGGCTTGCACCCAGCTCCCTGACAGCGCAGTGAGGAAAAAGATTTTGCTACAGTTTAGTTTCAATGTCACAGAATCCTGGCTTGTTGTCTGCCCATTCCCAGATGACAGCAGCATTGGGTGGCAATCTGCATGTGGGAATGAGCCACTGCTGATGGAACTTCTGTATCACCTCACCTTAAGCAAATGCCTTTCAGCTGAGTTTGTACACCCATTCAGCTGCCTAGTTGCAGTGACAGACTGGATGAGGGTGCTGGATGGGGATAGGCTGCCTATGCTCTGGTAACATCGCATTAAGTCTAGTATAACATGCTACATGTGGGGCTACCTCTGAAGAGGCTTCATGAACTTCAGCTGGTGCAAAATCTGGCTGCCATATTTATAAGTGGAACTGGGATGATGAATAATCTAATAACAGCGCCAGCCATCTGTACGGGCTTTCAGCTGATTTCCAGGCCAAATTCAAAGTGCTAATTTTAACCTATAAAGTGACATATGGATGAACACTCTATTGCCTTAAGGCTTATGCAGTGTCTCTTCCCTGATGAACCTGCTCAGAACCTCCTGGTCATCTCTGAAGCCCTTTCCTGAATACCATCTCCAACGGCAGTGCAGAGAGTTGCCACATGAGAAAGTGCCTTTTCTCTTAGAGGCCCTCTGCCTTTGCATTACCTTCCCCAGAAAGGTGCACCTGGCTGCAAATCTAACATCTTTTCACTGTTGGGTTGGTTTTTTTAAAAAAAAATACTGTACACCCCAATATTTGAATACTGACACCATTCTCTGGCTAGCTCAATGGAAGGTTTTTAGCTGCTTACGGTTTTACGGTGATTGTGTGTGGTTAATTTTATGGCAGGAAGTGCCCTCTTGGAGGGACACATAGTGTGATCTTTTTTAGTTATTGTAGTTGTAGGTTTAAATATTTGTTTATAAACTGCCATGAGACCTTTGGGTATAATAAAGCAACACATATATAATCATAACCATAAGCTGATCCCGCATCAGAAGCAATTCATACATCTCACCCCGGAGGAAAGGGAAAGGGGCAGAATTTACAAAGGAGCACAAAAAAATGTGACAACCCCATATACCAGAAACCATTCTAAGAGAATCATCTCAAATGCAAACAAGGAGACTACCCTGTTCTTAACCTTTTTAACTGATCAGTAAACATGAAGGAAATTGAGATACCTTGACTGGACTGTCATTGTAAAGCCAGGCGAGGAAAGAGGTTGAGTTCCAGTAAGTATCTGGTGCCTCCCAGTCTCCATCAGACCAAATGAGATCTGGCTTGTATCTAAGATGCAAGTACCATTGTGTCATAAATCCGAGTTAGTCTTTCTGCAGAGATGAGCCACTAATAGCTGCTTATGGTATTCAATTATTTTGTAAATGTATTACAACAATTTATACCCCACATTTCTACACCAAGTGTGCTAATTGCACTTGTCTACAAATGACCAGGTCGACAGAAGCCTATTGTGCCAGTGGTCTGCATGCAAGAAACCTACATTCTTATTATAAAACTGGAGTTCTTTGTGCACTACAAACATGTTTTAGAAATGACAAAGTTATAGGGTTGCATATGTACTGCAGTTCCATAAAGCATAAAATTGGACACCTGGTACAGAACTTGAGTGGGGGTTTTTTGGGGGGGGGGGTAATGTTCCTAGCTCTGTCGTCTGTAAAGATATGCTTGAAAGTCTGTCAGCGTTGTTTGCTGAAATTCTGGAAGCCACTGTGGGCAAAACAAAAGGGGTTGACCTTTACGCTCACTAAGACTGCAATCCTATGCACCCTTACCTGTGTGCAAACCCCTGAACACAGTACGATTTCCATCTGAGTAAACATGCCTATAACAGAGCTGAGGGGGATGGGGCAAAGCTTGGCTACCATTTCTAAATAAGTAACCATGACAGGGCCTGAGAGGCAGAGCTTCAGTGGCTTGCCCAGCTATTTCCCCCTCTAAGACTATCAAAACAATACATGCATATGCATATATAGCCCTGGCATATATATCCTGCCCTTCCTCAAGGAGATCAGGACACTGCTTATGAACTTACCCATTTCATCCTCATAACAACCCACCAAGGTAGTTTAAGGGGACACATAGTGAACCATTTGAGATTTCATAGCTAAGTCATGGTTTCAACGTAGGAAACATGGTGGTAGAATGTTGGGACTATGGCAGAGGCGGCCTATGTAACTTTATACAGCCCCATACACTCTGTTAAGTGTTGGCAAGAACAATAACAATCTACCACCGCAACAAGTAGCAAGGGGAAACCTCTGAGCAACCCAATTTACTTGAAAGTCTCACTTTGTTCAATGGGGCTTGGTAGGGAGCAAGCATGTAAGTGGAGGTTGTTCAATCTTACCTCAAGACAAGCTCATAAAGCTCAGGCAGGACCTTGCCATAGACAAAAAACTGACTCTTGAAGCCATTTTTTTTGTCCAATAAATAGAGCGGGTTAAACCATTCAAAGAGGGAGTGGTACAGTCCATAGTGTATGTTCCTAAAGATTAAACAAAGGGGGAAACACAGTAATAGAATTAGATAGGTCTGGATGTCAGCAGAAGGCTGTGAAGCCCAGGACCCTGCACAGCAATAAGCTTCCACTCCCCACTTATTAACCCACATAGATACCTTTCTCTGAGAGCATCCCCCAGTTCACCCACCAAGTCTCGATGGGGCCCCGTATCTACCGAATTCCAGTTCCATGACACGTTCGACCCCCAGTTGGTGAAGCCTTCATGATGCTTTGTCGTCAACACCACATATCTGTAGGAACCAAAGACACAGGATTAGAAGGGAAGAAAATTAACCAACAATATTCCCAAATCTAACAGGGAGGGTAGGTGAGAGCTGAAGAGACTAGACCAAGATGGGCCTTCCCAACTTTGTTAAATCACTTCATTTTCTCTCACTCTGGCTGCACTTCCAGACTGTCACTATTTTCATGTGAGATTCAATCATGTACCAGCTAATTCAGGTTGTACAATTATAGCTGACTGGGAGGTCTTGCAGCAAATCCGCTTCCCCCAAAGGTCTGACTTTTTGCGCTAAGCGACAGGAAAATGAACTGGAAAGTTGGGATAACATTTGCTTTGATGCAATGGCATTTAACCACCCCACGAACAAATCAGAATGAATGCTCATTAAATAGCCAGTGGCATCTAATCTCCCTGCAACCAATTAGGACAAATGCTTAACAAACAAGTTGGCCTGAAAGACACTTAAGTAATGCTTCTATTTTGCCTTCTCCCTGTGTACAGTACTCTTCAAGACACTGTAAAAACAACTATTGCTTGTGTATTCTGCAAAAACACAGGTCTCTTCTTTTATTTTCCCAGTTTGATGACTGAAATTCCCTTTGTACGCTCAGATTCACCCTTTCTCCTCCATTCTTATTTCTGGTGCCTGTACAGCTGGGTTTTTTTCCATTTCTTGTTTTGCTGGCTTCTGTTTCTTCATTGCCCTGCATTTTGTCCAGTTACTACTTTTCTTTTTTTATTTTCATACTCTGGCCCCTTCTTATCTATCTCTTCCTCTCTGCGAGTGATTGAACTTCTTCCCCAAAATCTTCGACCTCTTGTAACTTCTGCAATGACTTCCCCATTCCACTTCCTTTTGTATCCCTCCCCCTCCCTTTACTGTATTGTATTCTATGGATAAGTCCTTTTAAATCAAGGGTTGTATACAATGCTACTCCGACAGAGCAGACTCAATGAAGATAGTGAACATAACTTAAGTCCATTAAGCAAACAATCTGTGAGCACCTAGAAAGGAATGCTGTGATCACCAATAGTCAGCATGGATTTCTGAAAAATAAGTCATGTCAGACTAACCTGATCTCATTTTTTGACAGAATTACAAGCCTGGTAGATGAAGGGAACGCAGTGGATGTAGTCTACCTTGATTTCAGCAAGGCATTTGACAAGGTGCCCCATGATATTCTTGTAAAGAAGCTGGTAAAATGCGGTCTTGACTATGCTACCACTCAGTGGATTTGTAACTGGCTGACTGACCGGACCCAAAGGGTGCTCATCAATGGTTCCTCTTCATCCTGGAGAAGAGTGACTAGTGGGGTGCCACAGGGTTCTGTCTTGGGCCCGGTCTTATTCAACATCTTTATCAACGACTTGGATGATGGACTCAAGGGCATCCTGATCAAATTTGCAGATGACACCAAACTGGGAGGGGTGGCTAACACCCCAGAAGACAGGATCACACTTCAAAACGACCTTGACAGATTAGAGAACTGGGCCAAAACAAACAAGATGAATTTTAACAGGGAGAAATGTAAAGTATTGCACTTGGGCAAAAAAAATGAGAGGCACAAATACAAGATGGGTGACACCTGGCTTGAGAGCAGTACATGTGAAAAGGATCTAGGAGTCTTGGTTGACCACAAACTTAACATGAGCCAACAGTGTGACGCGGCAGCTAAAAAAGCCAATGCAATTCTGGGCTGCATCAATAGGAGTATAGCATCTAGATCAAGGGAAGTTATAGTGCCACTGTATTCTGCTCTGGTCAGACCTCACCTGGAGTACTGTGTCCAGTTCTGGGCACCACAGTTCAAGAAGGACACTGACAAACTAGAACGTGTACAGAGGAGGGCAACCAAAATGGTCAAAGGCCTGGAAACAATGCCTTATGAGGATCGGCTAAGGGAGCTGGGCATGTTTAGCCTGGAGAAGAGGAGGTTAAGGGGTGATATGATAGCCATGTTCAAATATATAAAAGGATGTCACATAGAGGAGGGAGAAAGGTTGTTTTCTGCTGCTCCAGAGAAGCGGACACGGAGCAATGGATACAAACTACAAGAAAGAAGATTCCACCTAAACATTAGGAAGAACTTCCTGACAGTAAGAGCTGTTCGACAGTGGAATTTGCTGCCAAGGAGTGTGGTGGAGTCTCCTTCTTTGGAGGTCTTTAAGCAGAGGCTTGACAACCATATGTCAGGAGTGCTCTGATGGTGTTTCCTGCTTGGCAGGGGGTTGGACTCGATGACCCTTGTGGTCTCTTCCAACTCTATGATTCTATGATTCTATGATTCTATGATTCAATGGGTCTACTTGAAGTAGGACTTAGTTGGATACAATTGTATGGCACATACCTTTTGAGGTGTTTCCTCAATAAGCCTATAATTTTAAATTAGACCATCCCAACAGCAATGTCTGGAAAATGGCTAGCCCAGCCTCATAAGAAGCCTCACCAAGAGATAGGGTGTGCTAGCTGGTCAAGAACTGAATGAATGAGGGAGGACTACGGCAAAACCTTTTGCACCCCAACTGGATAAGACTAATTGCCTATCTAGTTCAGCATCCTGAACTTCTGGGAAGTCCCCAAGCAGCACCTGTCTGAAGGCAATAGTTTTCTCATTACCACATATTTCAGCAGGAAATTTCAAAACTTAATTATGTGTCTTAGTATGTATTTTACATTTTTGTAAATCCAAAATCAACTGCATGTCAATTTTATTGGGTGATGCTGTGACAGAATTTAGGAAAGGGCCATAGCTTTGCAGAGCATTTGCTTTGCAGACAGAATATCCCAAGATCATTCCCTGGCATCTCCAGGTAAAGCTGGGAGAGGAAGTGACACAGTTCAGTGCAACACCTTCATTCTTCTGCAGGTTAAGACTGTACTCAAGCTAGACTCAAGCCTAGAAAATATAGCTATATCCTAATAATTATGAATGCTATAATAGTTTTGCAATGATTTATATTATGAAAGAGCAATGGTGTGTAGTAACAATAATTTTCTATGCAAGAGTATTTTATCCATCGCAGAACAATGAAAATGCCACGCAATAAAAAATATTGCAACATAAATTAAATGAATTATGCGCAGCATTATCCTTTCCAAAGATGCTGTGTAGGAATAATTTGCTATGCGCTACATCATTATGCAAATAACAGATTATACACAGCATAACCACATAATAAAAAGAAAACACTACTATGCAGTTACAAGGCGGTATGTAAGGCCAGTAGCATTCCATACCAAATTATTAAAAACAGCATTATTACAGCTAAGCGTATAAAGGATAAGGTAAGGCACATAATTCTTTATAAAGTACACCTCCACTTGTAACAATGCTAATTATTCGTCCATCTTTAGTTGCAAAAATGCTACAAAGTCCTAATAAGATCCGATATCATTCAATGCGTTTTCATGTTAACAGCTATATATATTCCTGATATTCCTGATATTGTTTCTGTGACTGTTGTTTTAAACTGCTTTTGATGTTCTTTTTTATGTTGTAGTCCACCCTGGGACCTTAGGGTTAAGGGCGGGAAATTCATAACAACAACTGCGATTAACACAGTCCGCGCGGTGCTGTTTGTCACATGGATACATAATACACCACTATTATTATTACTGCTCAATCGTGCTAAGCCCCAGGCCGGCCGCTATGCAGAAGCGGCCTCTGCTGCCCGCTCCGCCCGTCTGCTGCTGACCTGGCGCCGGCCTGCTGGAAGAGCTGCGCCCACTGCCGGGGCTGGAAGTCGTGGGCGGTGAAGCGGGGGGCGAAGTCCGCGTAGCTGGTGCCTGGCGGGAAGCGCGCCTGGACGAAGCGGTCGAAGTCGGGCTGCTTCTCGCCCCGCCAGTGCCACCAGAACCATTCGGAGCCCCAGGCCGGCACCGAGAAGACTCCCCAGTGGACGAACACGCCGACCTTGGCGGCGTCGAACCAGCCCGGCAGCGGCCGAGCGTCCAAGCTGGGCCAGTCGGGGGTGTAGCGCTGAGGGGGCGCCGAGGCAGAGGCTGACCCGACGAAGCAGAGCCACGCCACCGCCGCCCGCAGGAAAAGCCCCCGGCCCGTCTCCATGTCTTTCCCCTCGGCAATCGCCGCTCAGAACGGCGCTCGCCAATTGGCACCAGTAAGCGCTTCCCTCGGCCAATCGCAGCCTCGCTCCCATATGTAAATCATGCATAATAAGTGTGCGACCCGTCCGGGGGATGAAAGCGAGCAGCTGATAGCGCGAGGGAGTGAGAGCGGCATACATTATAGCTACAGGAGCGGAACTCAAGCAGTTTCCCAAGGGCTTGGGTCTCGAGAAAGGAAATGGGCGGTGTGGCTTGTACAGTATTTCATTTTTTTTAGAAGAATCGCTAGACGGAAGTCTTTTCCAAGGCGGTTTCCATAAGAGGTTAAAATAGAAAGGCGTACCAACAGTTAAAAGGGGGGGGGGGGGAAGCTGTCGCATAAACTCTGAATGGTAGCTCCAAAGGCAAGCCGGATGCACTGACTGCAGTACCAGATCCGAGTTCAAATCCTCAGCCATGAAATGCACTAGATGACTTTGGGCCGGTCACCAACTCATAGCCTGACCTAGCTTGAAGGGTTGTTGCGAGGATTAAAAAATAGGGAGAATCATGTATCCTGCCTCAACTTCCTCATTCATAAGTATAATAAATAAAAGTAGCAATAAAAAAAATCCAACTGGCTTACTAATACCATTTCAGAGCATATAAACCTTAAAACTATTATAACACACAACTTTTGTGCCAATGCCATCTGTCCTCAGTGCCTATGTGTGTGTATGTATATATATATATATATGTATACATATATATGTATTTGCTTTCGTATATATATACACATATATATACATATACACATATACACATATATACATATACACATATGTATATATATATATGTATATGCAGGTTTTGGTGTCCTCGGGTGTCTTCCCGTGTAAAAGTTGGGGTGTCTAGTCGCCTAGACACCCCAACTTTTACACGGGAAGACACCCGAGGACACCAAAACCTGCATTCCTGTACCCGTGAAAATCTACGAAAGCAAATATATGTATATATGTATATCCCAGGCGGGAATTTCATAGTTGGGGTTTTGTTTTGTTTTTGAAATAATTTTTATTAAAGATTTTCATGAACTACAAAAGAATGTGCAATGTCTCTTTTTTGTTGTTCAGATCAGGGAATTTCATAGTTGTACAGTGGTACCCCTGGTTATGCACTTAATTCGTTCTGGAGGTCCGTTCTTAACCTGAAACTGTTCTTAACCTGAAGCACCACTTTAGCTAATGGGGCCTTCCGCTGCTGTTGCGCCGCCGCGCGATTTCTGTTCTCCACCTGAAGCAAAGTTCTTAAACTGAGTTACTATTTCTGGGTTAGCGGAGTCTGTAACCTGAAGCGTCTGTAACCTGAAGCGTATGTAACCTGAGGTACCACTGTAGTAGGATGATCACTAAGAAGGCAGGTCATATCTGCCAGCCAAACTGGTTGTACTGCTCGGTCTCTTCTGGAGCTTATCTTAAAGAAAAGGCAGACTGGTAGAGCTGGAGGCAACCTGGATCCAAATGGTTTGACAGCAGGTTCTTCTTCCATCTCACACAGCATGAGGCCTGGTTTTTCTGGGGAAAACTGATTTACTCCTTAACTTTGCTTACCCCTGGGCTGACGCTCCACATGACTGGTTCAGCCATGACTGCTTCCTCCTTCAGCCATGACAAGTGTGACATTACCACACTATGAATTCTTGGTTCTGGCAAGTGTCATAGGGCAGTGTGTAAATGCTACTCGTGTTTATTTTAATATAACTACATTTATAGCCAACCTTTTTTCCAAGGAGCTCAAGCTGGTGTATATGGTTCTCCCCTCCCCCATTTTATCCTCACAATAATCCTGTGAGGTAGGTTAGCCGAGTGAGGATTTGAACTCTGGTCTCCCAGGTCCCAGTCCATCCCTCGATAACCACTCGATACAACCTCGATACAACCTGTGATCAGTTTTAACTTGCCTGGCATGTTGTATAAGACTTAAGTGTACACATGGAGCTGAATGAGAGGGTAGAGATCGTAAGGGTCAAAATGGGCTGCACTACTGCAGGTTGGTCACATTTTTGTGTCTTTCTAGATATCAAATATTCACAACCAGCACATGTACACATGATTGCTAATTGAATGGGGTGGGGGACGACAAACCTGACTGTTCATTTATTTTGCTTTTGGACTTTTCAGACTTTTTTTTTTAAGCTGTATGTCCAAAGCAGCAGCTTTATTTTCTCCGTCACCTTAAGCCATGCAGCATCAACATGATGCCTGAAATATACTCAGAGTCGCAAAGTGATTTCATGCTCTTTATTCAGCTCATAATGGTGAGGAGGAATGAATGAAAGTCCCCTCAAAGTATCTGCTTTATATACATTATTTACACAATGGGCCGCACATGATTGGTTAATTCTGGAATTCTACTGTAAGCCAATCAGGTTGTGGATTCACTTATATCTGCAGCATGATTGGGTGGTTCCTGCCAACCAATCATACTGCTGCATTGTTCTAGGACCAATCAGACTGCTGCATTCTGAATCCTATTGTTCTAGGACCAATCAGACTGCTGCAGTTTGGATCCTATTCAACTCAGTACATAGCAATGCCCCAGGGAGCAAAGGTGCCCTTTAGGTCTTCCCCTGACACCCATTAAGCCTCAACCCTGCACACACACACTCCCTGCCCACCTTGGTCATTTGTTGATGAGAACGGTTATCTCTTTCTATCCTTCATCTGGAAATCTGGAAGCAGGAGTTAATATGTGTTCTTTTAAGTATAGGAATCAAGAAGTAAGATGGTTTAGATTCTGTACTAAAAATAACAGAAAAGTCTAAAGCCGGCACAACATAATTTTCTTTTATTTTGCACATTGTAGTTCGTTCCAGCTGTTGCTTGTTGTGGATGAAGAGGGACAGGAAACTATTCAAGGTGAGGCTCTGCCCACAACCACTGGAAATTGCATGTAGACCTCTCTCTGGATTCAGACATGCCGGCACAAATTTATCACATACTGCCAAGCACAATTTTTTTCAGTCATAAGGTCTAGATACCTTTTATTAATTAAATAAATCTACACAAAATGAAAGCAGAGATTCCTAGGAAGCCAATTTTTGCACCCGGTATTTCTTTATTTGTGTATTAGCCTCCCAAACTCTCTTCAGCTAAGGTCAGCTCCCAAAGTGTTACATTCTGCCTTTTTTCTGCTCTGCCACATAAATATGACATCTGAGTAGCCCTGATTGTGTCCAATCCTGGCCCACAATAATTGGAGTTTGTACAGTGTAGAGAGGTGCTCCCACTTTACTTTTTATTAAATAACAAATAAACTTTCCAAATGCCACCCTGTTGTTGCAAATGGTCAGACCTGATAGTCTGTTCCAGAGGTGGACCACTTTAATGGCCCTGGTTTCATACTGTCTTTGACATCTATTGCTGGCTATTTGATGGTTTGTATGGAGTTGTTCCTGCGATCTATAAACTGGGAAATCATTGCAACCAAAAAACTGCTACCATACTCAAAGGGCAAGTCGAACTCATGTAGAAAATAAGCTCTAGAGTCCCTTCAAACAAAGTATAAAACATCAGTTTCTATGTATAAGTTTTGACGCCATTTGGAGTGCAGACCTTCATCAGTTCTGCCCCTGTTCTGGCGACAAATTAATCGCAAATTGTTTCGATTGGGCAGGACTTCTGAGTGCTCTCCACTTCTGGGTTGCTCTCAGATACACCCAGCAGTCTTCCAAAACAGGAGCAGACTCTCTTCAGGGGGGAGCACAACTCCCTACTCCTTAGGGCATAGATAGCGGGGTTCACCATAGAGTTCACCAGACAGAGTGTGCTGCAGAAGGCAAACGCTTGCTTTATGGAGTCGTCTAGTTCGGCAAAGATGCTGTAAGTCATGAGAGCCAAGGCTGGTGACCAGCACATCACAAGAACCACCAGGACAATTACTAAGGTCTTGGCAAGCGTGACATCTAGTCTCACCTTTGTGTTCTGCTGGCCTGTTTGAATGTGGTACTTTTCCATGTACACCACATGCTTGCGGGCCTTCCAAAGAACATTCATGTAGGCATAGACAATAAATGCCAGAAGGATGGCCACCAAGACAATCCAGCTTGAGAGATATTTGTTGTCGACAAAAGGAAAAAGCTCGGAGCAAGGGGAGCTGAGGTGGCAGCAGTTCCATCCCAGCAACGGCAGGAAAGCAATTAGCATGATGATGACCCACAGCATCACCAGGGCCACCACAGCTCTTCTGCTCGTGACAAGGACTTTGTACTCTGTCGGCCTGAGGATACAGATGTAGCGGTCAAAGGCCATCAGCAGCAGGCTGCCGAGGGAGGCTGTGAAAGACGTGTTGACCCCCCCAAGTTTTAGCAAGAAGATGTCCTTTGATGAATCAATCTTCTTGAAAACATGGAAGTTGACAAAGCTACAGACAAATATCATGCTGGCTAGCGTGTCTGCCAAGGCCAGGCTGCTAAGGAAGAGGTAGGAAGGCTTGTTCCGGATCTTGGGGGAAGAAAATATGAGGTATAGCACCAAACAGTTCTCCAAGATACAAAGGCTCCCAACGCTGTAACAGAGCACGGCAATGACAGTCTGAGCTGAATTGTCAAGTACCATGTAGCATTCCATGGGCGTTGCACTGGAGCCGCATTGAGAGGTGCCGGCCGTGGTGTTCTTGCACTTCTCCATGCCGGTGAACTCAAGAGTGAGCAAGCTTTCTTCAGAAAGGCGTTGTCTTCTTTTGCAGTATTTATGGTGCAACTGCAAGAGAGTTGGAAATGAGAGAACTTAAATATATAATAGTGTACAAATGCCATCAATGTGTTCTGCTCAACTCCACCCTGTATTTACTAAGTTCTATCTGCAAACCCCCACCCCCACCCTGCCCTTTTTAGCTGCATAGTTTCCTTGGTTGATTCCTTCCTTCTTCGTTTTACTATATACTGCATTTCATTTCTTTTTCTTCATTTTTTTTAAATGCAAAACTGCATTTTAAAGAATTGCACAAAAGTACTGAGTCACATTCGTGTCTTCTATTAGGCCTCACAGCAAAAAAGGAGAAATGTATCTCAAAGATGCTGGAGAGGATGGCTATTTTATTATTCAATTAGCCCCGCATGTTTTGGCTCAAAGGCTTCCTTGTTTCCTTTCAAGTTGTCATCTGGCTGTCTTGGGAGACAATGGAGGAGTGCGCCTTCGAGGGTGAAGTCAAACTGTTGGAGAGTTATAGTGTCTGCTGAAACTGATACAGGAGAGACATATTTTGTTGCAGCTGGGGCAAATGAAGGCATTCGGTTGTGCTGCTGCAGATGCACCAAGGCATTTCTTCTCTCTGCAGTCCTCCCAGTGGTCATTTCTCCTCTGGTCACTGCTGTGGTCTGTCTCCAGGCACTGTGGTTATCTGCGAGGGATTCCCACACGGCGGGGCTGATGTTGCCAGCCTTTATGTTTTACAAACTGCTCAAAAGTCATCCTGAGGCACTTTTGTCCTGCAAGATCTTTGAAAAGGAGAATTATAAGCAGTTTGTAAAGAAACTAGTAACACTTTCAAAAGGTACCTGAGCCAAATTGCAAAGAGCTGATTAAATGATAAAATAATAATCCTATCCAGCACCTTTGCAGTATATTTCTCCCTTTTCTTTACATCATTGGATGCTTCCCGGGTTTTGTATGTTAATGATTTTTTTTGAACAATTATGTAACTAGTTTTTAATGGGTTTGTTGTAACTAAGGCCCGGGGACCAGATCCAGCCCAATCGCCTTCTAAATCTAAAACTTTTACATGAGGAGAATGTGTCCTTTTATTTAAAATGTATCTCGGGGTTATTTGTGAGGCATGCCTGGTGTTTTTACATGAGTAGAATGTGTGCTTTTGTTATTTCTGGGGCATAGGAATTCGTTCACCCCCCCAAATATAGTCCAGCCCCCCACAGGGTCTGAGGGACAGTGGACTGGCCTCCTGCTGAGAAAGTTTGCTGTCCCTTGCTACACCATCATGTAAATTGCTTAGAGGTCTTTTGCTCTAGTAAGTGGTATATACGGTACATTTTGTTAAAAGAAAAAGGCAGAATGAATGTTCAGTAACAAGGTTGTCTGGAGGTATCACACTCCTCCATAATGGAGTAACAGCACAGGTGTAGCACTGTAGCCTTTTAAGAACATGCAGGAAGCAAAGCCTCTTCATCTTTTCATGCACTATACTGGTGCATCTACACTGTCTTTAAAAGATTAAAAACAAGATATACATTTCATTTATATGTTTTCTTTTCCTGTACATGCATGGTTATGCAAAGCTGCAAGTTATTTATTGAGGCTGAGAGCATGCACATGACATTATGTAGTGAACTGTTTGCGCATTTAAAGCTAGCAGCGTGCGACATGCTCTGTGCTCCTGCGTATAAAGCAGCTAATGGGAAAACCAAAACAATGATATAATAGAAGCAGAAGTGCTAAAAGGCGTTTTCTTTCTGAAGAGGAAGTTGTTTCCATCATGTTTCCTGTTTTTACAAGCATACTTCTTTAACTAGAATACCCTTAGAAACCCTTTCGGGGGGGAATCTAGCAAAGAGAAGTTAGGCAGCCTTTGATGCTACTAATAGAGCTAAATTAAATGAGCATTGAAGCCTTATTCCAAGCCCTGGGTTAGGGTCCGCAACTACATGACATTCCCTATAACCTCTTGCCTCCAGAGCTTTTTTACAGCACCACATCTGCTTTTGCTAGCTCCTGTTTTCTAATGTTTGCTTCTGCCAAGCACACAGCATTCTGGATAGATTCTGGTCTGTGCTTTGGATTTTTGTAAACCTGGGCTACCTGACATAACTCCTTGAAACATCTAGTCATGACAGCTAAAGGAAACCTCCACACTCAAAGGCAACATAGATAAGGAAGGAAGGCTCTGTCTATTTTTGTTTCCGCAGCTTCTCATTTCTGCAATCTTATATTCGGTTCTCCACATTCTTGTAGCAATATGTGATTTTTTTTTTTTTACCGGTAAGTCTTCAAGAAAAATATTCAGCATTTTAATGTAAATCTCTCCTAATAACACCTTTTTCCATGTAGTTGTGACAAATTTACACCCTTTTGGTGAGCAATTTCTCCTAATATAATGTATTTTGGTAAGTTATTTTCACTAACACACTCATTTCTATGCACACTTTCCCTTAACATACCCTCTTTTTAAAACACTGGTTGGAGAAGTGCATTGCAAAATTCAGGTAAGTGTGAATTTCAAATGATGGCTGTGTTTTGGTTCTCATATTGTTTTGGAAAGTGTGAATTTGATAGATTCAGCTTCAAATGTGAACTGAATTGAATTCCTCTTCCATCCCTAAGTATAGGTACAGATCCTGGCTCTTAGAGGCAAACATCAGGATATGGCTATCCCCTGCTTCTGAGCTTCTCAGGAGTCTCTTGCTAGCCACTTTTAAAGAGAAAATATTGAGACCAAAGCTCCATCTTAGCACATCCACATCCATTCACCTTCTTTCTAATTAGGAGTGAGGACCTTGCATAGGGTAGAATCACACTTTGCAAAAAACTGTGGGGCTGCTGCTGAAACCCCATGTTCTGACATTGTGTTGTTCACTGTCCTTCCTCCAACAATTTGAAGTGAAATGCAAAAGTGATAGAAGAAAGGGCAGTAAGGCTGCATTCACAATATACATTTAAAGCACATTCAAAGGACATCCCCACCACCACAAAGAACTCTGGATGCTGTAATTCACCCCTCACACAGTTACAATTCCCAGCAGCCCTTAGCATAACAAGCTACAAAGCCCAGAATTCTTTGAGGGAATTAATGTACTTCAAATGTGCTTTAAAGGTGCCATGTGTACACAGCCTTCTATATTACAGAAGATAAGAATTTGATAAAGGCCAGCCATTTTCAGCATTTCTGCTAATGAGCTGTTCCACCCTTTACAATCCTACCCAATGAGAGATAACGTTAGCGAGCATTTAAAAAACAGTGGGCTGCTTCAGGAATAATGCCCAACTATGTTTTGGTATTAAATAAACAAGCCTGCCTGAGCCTCAAAACATGTATGCTCCTTACCTCACAATCTCTCCTCCTGCATGGTCAGTAGATCAGAAGCATTTTAAACTAACAAGAGTTCCCTATTATGTCCAATATTAGTGAACAAACCAGGATCACAAACCATGGTTTGCTCCTGCTTTGTTTGAGCTATCTGTAGTTTGAACCAGGGATGGAGAACCTGTGGCTTTCCAAACGTTGTTGGATTCAAACTTCCGTCAGCCCCAGCCAACATTGCCAATAGTCAGGGATGACAGGAGATGTAGTTAAGGAAAGCAACATTTGGCGGGTCAGAGTTTATCCACTCCTGATTTAAGGTAATCCCTATTCCATGGATTCTGACAGAGAAAAGTCATTAATTTAAAATTGTGTTCTCCCTTGGAGTGTTCTCCCTTGGAGCACACCTGAAGCTTGAGCAGGCTTGTTCATATAAAGCTAAACCACAATTTAGTGTAACATTTGAAAAAGGCCTTAAAGACTTATTGAGATCCCTGAGATTTTCTCTCAATTTCATCTCACTCTCCTGCAATGCATTACTGTACATTTATTGACTAGAGAACTTGGATTATTTAGAAAGGCTCTCAAAAGCAGCGCACTGTGCTCTGCAGCTTCCCAGATGCATGTGCAATTATCAAATGCAATTTTCTTCGTAAGGTTTTACAGTATTCAATCACTTTTCATGTAAAAAAAAAAAATCATCAAAAGAGCCTTTTACTCCTTGCTTCCAACTACAAATTTCAAATGCAGGATTGTCATAATCACCGCTGTAAAATGAAATTTTGGGAAGGACCTACCTGGCTGACTTCTTGCGATTTCCTCACCTGATCCGAAAGAGTTGCACAAAATCAGCCCGAATGTTGATCTCCGCAAGAGTCTGTGGGAAGAACAGATGTCTGGAGAGCTAAAACCACAAAGTAACAGCCTTTGCAAGAGAAGAACCACAGAAACCTGCAAAAGCTGAATCATGGCATGTCGGAGAGTAGAGGGATGTGGTGGAAAAAATAAGACCATGTGAGATTCAGCGCTGGCTTGATCTGCGCTGGGACTTTCCAGGAGTCTGTGCCTGGCTTTCTCTGTGCGACCTTTGAAATGGAAGGAAAGCAGGCAGGCATCAGCTCTGACAGGAGAGCAGGTGGCAGGAGCGGAACAGCTCTCCAAAGGCGGCCACCGCAAAGGGCTTGTGGGGCAGAGATCTCTGTGTCAACAGTTGCCACCACCAGAAAATGTAAGCAATGTTCTAAAAAGAGCTCAAAGTTGTTTGCAAAGAGCACTATTGTTTGTGACACTCACACTAATTTCATTTGTCCCACTGTTGTCTCTCTTCTCAAGGAGGCTTTGAAGCTCCAGAATTTGGGGAGCCCTTGGGCAAGATGGTCTCAGTGAACCCTCCTCCTGGGTTGTCCCCCTTGTTACTCTCTTCCTTTGGACCCAGTCCGTACCCCTGCCCAGACAGAGAACGCAAGGGAAATGGAGGCTGTTACTCTTTCTCCCTGATCTTCTTGCACACTTTAGAAAGGACAGGTGAATGAAGAGGAGGAGGAGCAGGGTGGGGGGGCAGCAATGGGCCCTTGCTGGGGTGTTGGGGCATCATCAGACACCTGACAACTAGCCCTCTTTGAAACCCTGCAAAAACCTGTTGTTCCCTAATGAGGAGCAGGACAGAAAGCAAACAAACAGGTAGGCACATTAGAAGCAACAACAGTGATTCTGCCAGTAAGGGACATTTGAGCATATTTCTTATAAATGCCAATCTCGTGAAGATTGCTGTCTGGAAATTTGGGCTATGTTCACAGTCCTATTTACTGTGCACTTAGTGCCTTTCCAGTGATTGGTCTTTAATCCATGTTCATATAAAGTTATTTGGGTATGTTCATATGACGGCTTACTCTGCATCCACTGCACTCCCACTGCTAATTTCTGAAGCCGCATTGACACAACATTGGACACAATCCATATTGATCCTGTAGTTTTACAAATACTACCATCACCAGCAAGGCTTCCTGGCTGACAGGAATGCATCAAACCGTAGTATTTGTCAAACTACAGGATCAATATACATTTCCAACCTCTGCTTAAAACCTCCAATGAAACAGAGTACTGTACACCACTTTCCTGCTGCAACGTGTCAAGGAGAAACTTATCGCTCCCTTGCCTCCAGGGGTGGCTGGTGCCTATTGGGAATGGTGCAGCAGAAGGCAGGAAGACGAATAGCAGATGGAGTCAGTGCCAATGAGAGGAGCCAATTAATTCTAATTTCCCCCCATCCTCTCCTCTGCTGAGATCTACAAAGGCAACACTTGGGCTATGTGCACACCATACATTTAAAGCACAACTCCCCCAAAAGGAATCTTGGGAGCTGTAGTTCCCCCCACAGAGCTACAATTCCCCAAACTGTCAACAAACTACGGTTGCCAGGAAGCTTTCTTTTGGGGGTGATTTAAATGTATGGTGTATACCCAGCCTGAGAGGAGGAGGAAGCTCATAGGCAATGCTGTTCCCTGGATTGGATGTAAGAAGATGGGCAGGTACAGATGAGATGAGATGGGCATTCTCTCTATGGTTTGGGCTGTGAGATGCACACCTTATGATGCTGTCATTAAGCAATGCATTCACACATACGAATTGGCTGTTTCCCACATATCTTTTAATGTTTAACGGACTATTGTATTTTAATATTTTGTTGGAAGCTGCCCAGAGTGGCTGGGGAAACCCAGCCAGATGGGTGGGGTATAAATAATAAATTCTTCTTCTTCTTCTTCTTCTTCTTCTTCTTCTTCTTCTTCTTCTTCTTCTTCTTCTTCTTCTTCTTCTTCTTCTTCATTGGGCCACACACCCATTTTCCTTAAGTCAAATCTTAGAAGTTGAGCGTGGTGGCATGCTTGTGGTAGGTCTGTGCCACTTTGGGTGCAAAATCTAGAGGCTGACGGGCCCTCAGGTGATGAGGCAAAAGCACATCTAAAACCCTGTCAATGTTTTTCACTGAAAAAAAACAGGAACAGAGGAATCCAGGAACTGGAGCATCGTGGGAAAAGAACAAGACTGGTTATAAAAATGACAGGTTTACAGTCTCAGCTGTATTAAGAAGAAGGATTGCTTCTTAGCTGAAGAGAACATGGCTCTTATCTCGTGCCTTTTTGGAGTGGAAAAGAGAGGAAAAGTCAGCAAGTGCAGCTGTGTTTGCACACAGAGCAGAAAGAGATAACAGCAACATATTGTAAGAGAATCCGGAAAGATTAGCAGCAACGTACAGTGGTACCTTGGGTTACAAACACCTCAAGTTACAAACACTTTGGGTTATAGACTCCACTAACCTGGAATTAGTACCTTGGGTTAAGAACTTTACCTCAGGATGAGAACAGAAATCGCGTAGCAGCAGCAGGAGGCCACATTAGCTAAAGTGGTACCTCAGGCTAAGAACGGTTTCAGGTTAAGAATGGACCTCCGGAACGAATTAAGTTCGTAACCAGAGGTACCACTGTATTGCAAGAGAATTCAGTGCTCCTTTTTTCCTTCTGTGCCTGCATACCAAACAGTACCTGCTGGAGGAAACAAACCTCCTGAATCCTTTGAAGGCTCAAAGAAGTACTGAACGCAGGATTGTGTATAACTGCCCCAACACAATCATGAGCACAAATCATTATGAATGCACAATAAATGGGATGTCTGGAGGGGCCCTCAGATGGCTAAGAGTGGTGTAGCTGAAGCAGTGGAGGTCACTGACAGAAGCTGACCGGGATACAAGAGCAGAGAGAAAACTACTGTGGGGGCTACAGAGGACTTTGACAGGAAGGTCATGGAGCTTGTGCTGGATCTGGGAATGAACAGAAAGCCTTTGAGGGATTTGGGAAGAGACACATCATGTGATCAAAGAGATGAGAGAGGTGGATGAGTTTGGCTGCAGAATACTTGTTAGACATGAGGGGGTCAAGATGGAAAGGTACCAGCTGCCTGAAGATGCCCAGTGGGGACACCAGGTCTAGGGGAGGGAGCTGAAAAGAGGAGTAGGCTAGTTTCTCCCACAAAAATTTCCGGTTCTGAGAAGAGCTTTTGTAACAGATTTCATTTCACATCTCTTGTTAAGCATAAATTGGCTGAGATCTTGAAAAGCAAGGATGGAAGCACCTTTCCAAGTTATTTGTTCAATTTTGCGTAGCTTTTGTAAAGTGGAAACCTTTTAGTGGAAACTTTTTCAAACCTAGCAATTACATCGTGTGGATGCTCCCCTACTTTGGGCTTGGGATAAAGAGCTCAGTGCACTCTTTTCATACCCGCTGATTTCAGATTTAAATCAGGAGGAAGGCTATTAAGACAGTCAACAAAAGTTTCAATAATATTATTATTTTCCACATTTTCTGGGGGGCCCTTCACCCAAATAGTTTCCCTTCTATTTTTGTCCTCGTTGTCAGCTAACATGCACCAGATTTCCTGTTGTTCCAAGGCAGGTGATTTTAGGACTGCTTTATTTTTTAAACTTGTTTCCTTAGCCTCCGGGGCGACTGAAGTTGCCCCCTCCCCCCGTTGAGCTGTGAGTTCTCTGAGCTGATTTCTAAGGGGCCACAAAGGTTTCATCCCAGTCTTTCATTATATCTGATCTAAGTTTTAAAGGAATCTCCATCGTGAAATCAGCATCTACTACTTTGCCACCTTTTCTCGACTTTTGCGCTGTGTTTCAACAAATCTCAGAGTTGGAAGCACCAGTGCTTGCCCAACTGCCACAAATGGCGAGTGCTGAGGGGGAGGGCTGTAACTGCCATTGCAGACTGTTGCTGTGAAGCCAACTGAATTGAGACAGGGGTCTGTGCTCTACAAGTTGCCTTCTCTGCTCCCCTTTCCCTTGATCTCTTCAAAACCCTTCCCATTCAGAGGGCAGCCCTTTTCTTTATGTTACAACTGCGTTAAAAGTGGCTTAAGCCATTTGCTTTCTCCTGTAACAAGCAATCTCTGAAGAGATCTTGAAGTCTTCACTTACCCCCTTCTAACCACAGTAAATCTCTTTACAAAATAAATCAGCCCCACCCGTTTTTGTTCTAATTATGAGCACTGTAACATGTACAGACAGAATTCGCTATTTTGATAAGCGTTTTTTTAAGATTTTGAGTTATCTAATATAAACATCTGTGAGCCCTGGGGTTGGGGAGAGAAAAGCTATTCTGCCATCTTGTGGTGATGACGTCATCCGCCTAAGCATCCTCTTGCAAAACTGCCTGCCTGTGCTTAAGGTTTGTTTGGTGCTTTGCAAAATCTGTTGGGCAGTCTAGACACCTGTCAGCCAGGAAGCCTTGCTGGTGATGGTGGCCATTACTTGAGTCTCCTTAAAAACAAAGCAAAACAAAACATCTGATAAGTCTTGGTCCTGTCCATCCCCCCCCCTCTAGAATGGCAGAGCCTCAGGATGCAGTTGATATTGGGCCAGGCGGATCAGTGGTCTGACAGAATAAGGCAGCTCCCCTGCATTTCCCCAGCTGCCACTCTTTTGCCTTTACTCTCAGTTCATGAAGTGAGAGTGATTCATCTCCTCATGAATGCAGCAAATTCACCTCAGCCAGGCAGCAGGAGGGGGGCAGAGGGGCACTGGTATAAATGACTATCAGACTTTGAAAAAGTGCTATCAAGTCCAATGTGTAAATAATTGCTACTATTTTGACTTTTATTGTGTTATCTTCCTTAGTGGGTTGTGGAAAACACTATTATGAATAATGCTTTTTATAGGGTAGGATAGCATGCACTGAGATGAGTTTATGGAACCAAGGGATCAGTAGCCTGGTAAAGTTTGGGAACTACTGCAGTTAAAGCTTGCTGGGTCAGCCAGGCCAGCCATTCCAAGTCCTGAGCAGGCCTTGTCCAGTAAGGAAGGCAGACTGGGAAAACCCAGCACAAAACAACTTTTAAATTCTCTGCCTTCTTTACCAGGCAAGGCACTCAGCATGTGTGCTCAGTGGTGCTCTTACGAGATCTCGCAGGGCTGTCTGAGTTCTCGCAGGCATGGCTCTGGAAGGGTGATACTCACATGGGCACAGTTTGAGTATATGCATTCTTAGATATACGTGCCATCCCTGGAACATAACCACCACGCAATATAAGCTGCTGAAGAAGACCTCTGAGGTGTACTCAGTTAAACCTCTGTGCAAGTTTATCCAGTGGATGTACCCTGGCAGAGAGTTTCAGGTGAAGCACTTCCACAAGCTGCTCAACAAGCTGCTCAAGAGTGATTTTGGATGCTTGCTGGACAAGCACAAGACCCTCCTGTGATACTATGATCAGCTGTATTCCACAAAGCCAAGATTTCCATTTTCTGAAAACCAGATCTCCGGAACCTTTACCTGGAAAGATGCTTTTGACAAGAGGTCTCTCTTCGTAGGATCTGTCCATCTTGCTTTCGCAAATCTAGGCTGTGGGAAGACTCATGTGTTGTTCAGTCATGGAGCATTGGCTAGCATCATTATTAAAGTATCTTCAAAGAAGCCCTGCTTGTTATAACTAAGGGAAGCTTGCCACAAGCACACTAAAGCTGTAGTTCCAGTTCATGTTTATTATAATTTATATATCCCACTCTACCATGGGGGCTTTCAGCCTGGTTTCAAACTCTCTAACATTCCTCAGATGGAAATAGGAACATTTCTCACTCCCCCACAACTGACCTTCATCGATCAATGGGGCTTACTCCCAGGTAAGCGCATATAGAATTGCAACTGCAGTTTCTTTTTTAAGAAAGTAAATACAGTCTGTCTGCTTACAGTTCCCTACCATCATCATGATCATGATCATCACACTCACATGTTAAACACTGCTCAGCTAATTGTTGATCATCTCTCTATGCAGCGCTTATTTTAAGTGTAAGCCAAATAATTCAAAGAAAGAGGCAAATGATTTATGCAATGCTGTTGATGCACTTTCCAAAAAGACAAGGCCATGCCCCAAGGAGATTCCAATCTACATTTCATATAGGGAAGGCAGCAGAAGGAAGGGAGGGAGGGAGGGAGAACCAAAGCAGTCAATGAGGCAACGGGGACACATCTCCACAAATGTCATTACATGTACTTAGGCTTCTATAAATGAATAAACATAAATTAGAATCAGTAAACACTTTCATCTTACAAGTACCTTTTCTCCCAAGAAAGCTGGACCCTTTGTATAGCAGATCAAAGCTCCAGGTGGCTTTATAGATGGGATGCCCCAGTCTGGATGCTTTCTGAGGTTCTCTCCATTGCACCGCCTGGGTTCCTTATGTTGCCCTCCTTCAGCAACTGGGCACTGCACACCCTACGCCTCTTGTACTCATTGGCTCTGCCAGGGCATCCATTCCTGACTGGGTGGTAACTGGCCAAGGTTCACCCTCCTCTCCTGAGTAGAAATGCTCTGCTGTGCATCCCTTCTTGGAACAAGCATGGGGGAAGAAACCCTCCTTTCTGTTTAATCAGCACTCCAGTCAACCTCAGTTGCAGATCACCTTCCAGAGTTAGATTTTCCTCCGAGCTACAAGAAGTGTTTTAAGTTGCAAGCCAGAGCAGGGAAGTATTTATTACTTCTCCATCTCTTGACTTCTGCAGGAGTCTGTCAGCCAAAGAATGCGCCCAGTCTGCTGTGGCTTTGCTATGCATCACCTTTCCTAAGAGCTCAGTGGTGTGGTTAAACTCTTGTGGTGTTTCTGTGTAGGTAGGAAGGCAGGCAGGGAGATTGCTGCATTTGGAAGACTTCATAAGCCCCTGATCAGCATTATCTAACCATTGTATAGGGATTGATTAAACTACCCATTTCCATTCTCATTTCTAGTTCCCCACCTGTCTGCAGCAATATGTATGTATATATATATATATATATATATGTGTGTGTGTGTGTGTGTGTGTGTGTGTGTACACACACACACACACACACACACAGTGGTACCTCGGGTTACATACGCTTCAGGTTACGGACTCCGCTAACCCAGAAATAGTACCTCAGATTAAGAACTTTGCTTCAGGATGGGAACACAAATTGTGCTCCAGTGGCGCGGCAGCAGCAGGAGGCCCCATTAGCTAAAGTGGTGCTTCAGGTTAAGAACAGTTTCAGGTTAAGTACGGACCTCCGGAATGAATTAAGTACAGTACTTAACCTGAGGTACCACTGTATATATAACCTCCTCACAAAAACATTGTGAGCATTCTAGAGCTTGTCTGCACCTAAGTTTAATGTGTATTCAAAGTTGTTTAGGTTCCCATTTAAGCCTGTGTACACACATAGCCTATGAATGCACAGGGGCTGTCCCCCCCCCTCAAGAGTCTGCTTTTGTACATGGTGGTTTGCAGTTGTACACACCTTTGCACGATAACATCATCTACTATCCATGTTGTCTGTATACATATGGGCATGTTTACAAACTAGTGTGTAATGGTGTTCTCTATCCACCTTCCCTCAATTAGTGTTTTCATACTCTCTCTCTCTCTCTCTCTCTCTCTCTCTCTCTCTCTCTCTCTCTCACACACACACACACACGGGTGGCTAATTTAGTGTGTTGCTTCCTATTTTGCCTATTTCATCCATAGGCAAGTTAAACATGAGGTTGGGTGTGGGGCACAGTCCTGGAAAGTCAGTAGGTCTGTCCCAGTGGGAGGGGGACATGAGAAATCCCACTCAAGTGTACACATGCACAAAAATGGAGCATATGTGCAGGAATCTGTGAGCTACGGAACAAGCCCAGTCTATTCTAGTTTTTAAAAGAACAAGGTCCAATAGAATCATTACTATAAGCCATGATGGGTAAACAGAGCCTCCATGTTTTGAGGAAGTGTACTTAGGTCAGTGGTGTAGCGTAGGTTGCCAAAGCCTGGGGCCGGGTGGAGGGGATGGGGTGGGAGGGTGTTGTAAACAAAAATTGCCCTTTTCCCTTATGGGGTATCCAAGAGCCCATATAGAGTCCTTACATAGGTTCCCTATTGGTAGGAGAGAATAACAGAGGCCAACCAGAGTATATTGAGAAGCAAAGCAGCTAGTAAGCTTGATCTTTATTGATCTGTTGCAACAGGGTGCTCCCCTCACACGCAGGAAAGGAGGAGGACCCAGAAAAATGGTGTGCAAGGCCTTATAAAGACTTTTGAAATTGCCACCCTGTAGATCAAGACCACCCCCAGAAACATCATACATACATCACAGAAGGGGTGTAACCTAAGACCACCCCTCACATACATCCCACCTACATCACAGAAAAGGCGGTCCAAACAGAAATTTAAATATTGCTTATCGCTTGTCCTTGTTTATCTCCTGTCTGGCAGGTTACGTGATTGGATTTCCTGGGTAGCCTGATCAGTCTTTTGTAATGATAAATACTTAGTTCCTGGGCTAGGTCACAGGCTCACACCCTATTCATATTTTAAATGTGTCCTTAAGACAGGATTTGTGAAGGAAAAGACAATGGGGAGGCTTTTCCAGTTTGACCTTGCAGAGAAAACATTTGCTCAGTTTAGGAATCAAAATGGTTCCAGGTTGGCCTTCCTGTGCTGATCTATGTATGTGCTTGATTGGTACACTTATGAGCATTACCATATATCTAAGACCATAAAATTCCTATCACAAGGGAAACAGACTCCGTACGCATGAGCATTCAACTGTCTAACAGCATCCATGTCACCCAAGAGATCACAGCCACAGAGATAAGAAAAGAAGAGTCATTCCATTGTCTGAAGAGATCACTTCCTGGTTCACATGGAGAAGCCATTTTTAACAGAGCACAGCAGCAGAAGCGTGCAACTGTATTTAGGCAGTACTGGGTGTTGAAATTCTACGCCACTAACACTGTATGCTTAAAGCATAACAGCAATGACTGGTTGCTGCTCAATCACCTACAGTTAAAAGGCAAGAGCAAACCAATTTACTGGTGTGCTGTACTGCCACCTGTTGGGGGGGATGTGCCATCACCAGACCATAGTTTACCTGGTACATTATACTGTATACAGTATAGCTGACTATTATACAGTATCTTTAAAGCCCATGTTTCCTCCTTCAAATAATTCTGGGCATTGTAGTTGCTGAGACATGAAACTCTGTGAGGAGTAAATAGCAGAGTCCGAGGAGCGGAGTGGAATGTTCTTTAAAGGTGTAGTGTGTCTACAGCCTATGAGGCAATACAGCCTATTGCTATGGCCCCAAGAAGAGTCTGAACATATAAGCAGCTGTATTGATCCATTATTAAACACACACACAAAAGAAGCAGGACATAGCATGATACCTAATTTATTAGGTGGCATGACTTCAATCCTATGCTGTTTTCTGCAAGCAAGCTCCAAGGAAATCAGAGTTGCTTACTTCTGGCTGCAGGTTCAACATATACAGCACGTTAAGCTTTAACAAAAGATCTTTATGCAGTTGAAATTCTCTCTTTAGTTTTTAATTAGAAATTCAAGCAAGCTTGTAAAGGGGTATTGCCATTTAAACTGCTACCACAAAGCAGGAACCACATCAAAGAAAAATAATATATAGCCTCTGCTTGGTTATTGTCCTCATTCTCTGACTTGGTCTGTGGTAAGCTGTCACAAAGAAACCCGAAAGCCTCCTTATCACCTTATTCACATGCCAGAGCAAAGACGGTCCATCAATTTCCCTAGCCCTCTAGCAGATAATGCCATTGCTCCTGTGCTCTGGAAAAAATAGAATAACTCTGTAGCTACACACTCCTACACTTCGCTTTGCTATGCTACTATTATGCTTCCCAGCCACTGGCCAAACCTGGACTAGAAGACTTGGACCCAGAAAGGTCCACAACTGGGAATTATCTTTGGGTTCCTTGTGATTACTGATAGAACCGTCTGTAACCTAAGACAGCCAATAAGAGAGATAGACGGAGTCAGGTGGCCAAGATGGAACACAAGCCAGTGGAACACAACGTCAGGAGCTGCGGGGATCTGTGCACAGCTTGCCTCCTGTGGTGATATGGTGAAATGCAGGTAGCAACTTCTCAGCACCTCTGGGTGCTAGACGATTCCTCCCATCCAGGCAGACCATTGGATCACCCCGGAAGAGGAGGAGTATAAAGGGCTTCCAGTTCCCATCAAGCCTTGTCTGAACTAGGTCTTCCTGAGCTCTACTGTATTCCTGTAGCTGTTTCACTTAAGTAAAGTATTATTATGTGTCTGCACCCCAATCTTTTAGCAGCAAGAGACTCCGGGGGGCAGGGTACTGTGCTTACCCCGGGTTTTGTTTCCAAATGATAAGTGGGTTTCAAATAATAATTTCTCCCTTTCCCCCAGATATGTAGGATGCGAGTTCCAGTAACACTCAGAGCATTTAATGGGCCTTATTCCCATAGAGATATATACTTAGATTTGCAGCCTTTAGTGCCATTCCAAATGAGGAAAGAATTCTATGCCTTTACAAAGAGTAATTCAGTGAAGTCCATTGCTCCCACAAGGACAAATAAGCAGGCTAGGACAAACATATATTTTTAAGCCTGGGATGCATGAAAGAAAGAAAGAAAGAAAGAAAGAAAGAAAGAAAGAAAGAAAAGGAGAAATAACTAACGCATCAAGCCCCTGACAGAGAATTTAGGCTATAAAGCCAATGAAATATCTTTAGTGCTTGCAGCGAGTGCTGAGTCTTCTGGCTGCTTGTTCAGGCTAATAACTCGGTAGCCATAGAATTAAGTAATGGAGGCCATTATCCTACACGGACCCACAGTAGACAAAAATAAAAGCAGAGAGAAAGATAGCAGCTGACTAGGGAAGAAAGGTTCCAGAAGATTTGTGCCAGTCTGCTTTGCAGCGGTGAGGGAGGTATGTGTGGGAAATACTTATAACACACTTATAGCCACTCTGGGTGGCTTCCAAGTTCCAACACATATAAAACACATATAATTAAATAAAAGTTTTTTTAAAACCCCAAAAACTTTACAGGTATTGTTTATTAAAAGAAACTAGAACACAGTTAACACTGGCTTTTCATTCGGAAGTAAAACCTGCACTGCCAACTAATCTGCAGGGTAAAAACACCCCTGATTTGACCTTAAGGTGTGCATCATGGTTTCAAACAAAAAGGTGCCAAGGCAATGTAATAATAATAATACAGTGGTGCCCCACAAGACGAATGCCTCGCAAGACGGAAAACCCGCAAGACGAAAGGGTTTTCCGTCTGCAGAAGCGCTTCGCAGGACGAATTTCCCTATGGGCTTGCTTCACAAGACGAAAAATGACGGAAAAAATCGATTTTTTTTTTTTTGCTCCAAAACCCCTTATTCTGAATCGCTAAGCTGTTAAAAGCATTTTAGCAGCAAAATCGCTAATCCCCCCCCTAAAAAAGCCATTTTTAGCCCTTTTTTAGCCAATAGCGCTAATAGCGCTACTCCGTCAATGGGCTTGCTTCGCAAGACGAAAAAACCGCAAGATGAAAAGACTCCCGGAACGGATTCTTTTCGTCTTGCGAGGCACCACTGTAATTTATTATTTATACCCCGCCCATCTGGTTGGGTTTCCCCAGCCACTCTGGGTGGCTTCCGATACAATATTAAAATACAATAATCTATTAATCATTAAAAGCTTCCCTAAACAGGGCTGCCTTCAGATGTCTTCTAAAAGTCTGGTAGTTGTTTTTCTGTTTGACATCTGGTGGGAGGGTGTTCCACAGGGCAGGTGCCACTACCGAGAAGGCCCTCTGCCTGGTTCCCTGTAACTTGGCTTCTCGCAGTGAGGGAACAGCCAGAAGGCCCTCAACACTGCATCTCAGTGTCTGGGCAGAAGGATGGGGGTGGATATGCTCCTTCAGGTATACAGGACCAAGGCCGTTTAGGGCTTTAAAGGTCAGCACCAACACTTCAAATTGTGTTGGAAACGTACTGTAGGGAGCTGCCTGATCCCAAAGTCGGACCATTGGTCCCTCTATCTCTGTATTGTCTACTGAGGTTCTCCTGGGTTTCAGGCAGGATTCTTTCTCAGCTCTACCTGGAGATTCCGGGGTTGACTATGGGACCTTCTGCGTGCAAATTGGATGCTCTGCCAATGAACCGTGGCCCTTCCTCTCCACCACCACCATGCGTGCAAACGCAGGCATTTCCAGTTAATGCTGATATTATTTCTTTCAATACAAATTGGAAGTACGTTAGCATGGAGACATTTGCGGGCATGTCCACAGCGGAGTAAATTGTGGATGCGCACCAGTCTGTCTCCCCATTGATACAGAGAAAAGGACCAGGTAGAACAAACAGGCTATAAGCTCCTCTCCTGGAGCTCATGTGTGTCCTGACAATGACATCATTGTTCCTGCTCAGAATGGCACTGCCCCTCCACTACATATACAAGATGGGTGACACCTGGCTTGAGAGCAGTACATGTGAAAAGGATCTAGGAGTCTTGGTTGACCACAAACTTGACATGAGCCAACAGTGTGACGCGGCAGCTATAAAAGCCAATGCAATTCTGGGCTGCATCAATAGGAGTATAGCATCTAGATCAAGGGAAGTTATAGTGCCACTGTATTCTGCTCTGGTCAGACCTCACCTGGAGTACTGTGTCCAGTTCTGGGCACCACAGTTCAAGGAGGACACTGACAAACTGGAACGTGTCCAGGGGAGGGCAACCAAAATGGTCAAAGGCCTGGAAACGATGACTTATGAGGAACGGCTAAGGGAGCTGGGCATGTTTAGCCTGGAGAAGAGGAGGTTAAGGGGTGATATGATAGCCATGTTCAAATATATAAAAGGATGTCACATAGAGGAGGGAGAAAGGTTGTTTTCTGCTGCTCCAGAGAAGCGGACACGGAGCAATGGATCCAAACTACAAGAAAGAAGATTCCACCTAAACATTAGGAAGAACTTCCTGACAGTAAGAGCTGTTTGACAGTGGAATTTGCTGCCAAGGAGTGTGGTGGAGTCTCCTTCTTTGGAGGTCTTTAAGCAGAGGCTTGACAACCATATGTCAGGAGTGCTCTGATGGTGTTTCCTGCTTGGCAGGGGGTTGGACTCGATGGCCCTTGTGGTCTATTCCAACTCTATGATTCTATGATTCTATACATCACTAGGAGCACTCCTGTGTTAGAGGATGACTGTAATACTCCAACATTTTGTTGCAGGTGCTACTGGTAATATCTTACAGAACTAGGCGACTGGTAATTCTAATTGTACCCCAAAATCTGTCCCCTGAGGCAGGCTGCTGCACCCTGCCTTATGATAGGGCCGGCCTGCCCAGTTCTCCTCCACTATTCCTGTTCTGCGACAGTTTTATGATTCATCCAGTGCCTCTCTGACCATATTCCGCCCCTGAAACTAGATAGGGGCAGCAGCTGTCAGCTCTGTGTCACTAGGCTTGGGTAATATATTTAGCCACATTTCCTGCTGGGAATTTTGCCAAGCCAGTTACCTGAGATTGCAAAGACTGCACTGGAGATTTTCTATGTGGAAAGCTTCTGTTTTTTTCTCCCCCGTGAGAAAGATAGAGCCACCCTATTCTTCCTGGGCTGGGCTTGTCCAAGACTGAACCTAGGGCCTGTTTCAAAATACATGTCTCATTTTCTGTCTTTAGTTTGTTTGTTTAATAGCATTTATCTACTTCATAGTTCAAAAGTCTCCAAGTGATCTGTAGTCTATAAAAGCAAATAATGCATCATTAAAACATTAACATGAAAAAACAGCCTAAAACCAATAAAACAGCAATATGAAAGGAAATAAAACAGATATCCAGAGGATTCAAACATGTAAAACAGAGTTCCATCTTATTGGGCAGGGAAAGCCTGGGCAAAACAGTAAGTCTTCACAAAAGGTGTGGAGCAACTGATGTTTCTGCTCTTGGGCAAACAACTGCTTTGATTGAGGTGATTTAATCAGGGAAATGGCACAGGAGGAAAAGGTTAAACAACCCTCTCCTTCCAATCAAATCCTGAGCCCCCCTGCCACTGCTTTGCATATCTTAATGCCCTCACCTGGAGAGTGAAGTCAAATGGGCCTTAGAAAGCATTGCAAATAACAAGGCCAGTGGAAGTGATGGCATTCCAGCTGAACTATTTAAAATTTTAAAAGATGATGCTGTTAAGGTGCTACACTCAATATGCCAGCAAATTTTGAAAACTCAGCAGTGGCCAGAAGATTGGAGAAGGTCAGTCTACATCCCAATCCCAAAGAAGGGCAGTGCTAAAGAATGCTCCAACTACCGCACAATTGCACTCATTTCACACGCTAGCAAGGTTATGCTTAAAATTCTTCAAGGAAGGCTCAAGCAGTATGTGGACCGAGAACTCCCAGAAGTGCAAGCTGGATTTAGAAGAGGCAGGGGAACCAGAGACCAAATTGCAAACATGCGCTGGATTATGGAGAAAGCTAGAGAGTTCCAGAAAGACATCTACTTCTGCTTCATTGACTATGCAAAAGCCTTTGACTGTGTCGATCACAGCAAACTATGGCAAGTTCTTAAAGAAATGGGAGTGCCTGATCACCTCATCTGTCTCCTGAGAAATCTCTATGTGGGACAAGAAGCTACAGTTAGAACTGGATATGGAACAACTGATTGGTTCAAAATTGGGAAAGGAGTACGACAAGGCTGTATTTTGTCTCCCTGCTTATTTAACTTATATGCAGAATTCATCATGCGAAAGGCTGGGCTGGATGAATCCCTAGCCGGAATTAAGATTGCCGGAAGAAATATCAACAACCTCAGATATGACACAACCTTGATGGCAGAAAGTGAGGAGGAATTAAAAAACCTTTTATTGAGGGTGAAAGAGGAGAGCACAAAATATGGTCTGAAGCTCAACATCAAAAAACGAAGATCATGGCCACTGGTTCCATCACCTCCTGGCAAATAGAAGGGGAGGAAATGGAAGCAGTGAGAGATTTTACTTTCTTGGGTTCCATGATCACTGCAGATGGTGACAGCAGCCACGAAATTAAGAGACGCCTGCTTCTTGGGAGGAAAGCAATGGCAAACCTAGATAGCATTCTAAAAAGTAGAGACATCACCTTGCCAACAAAGGTCCGTATAGTAAAAGCTATGGTTTTCCCATTAGTGATGTATGGAAGTGAGAGCTGGACCATAAAGAAGGCTGATCGCCGAAGAATTGACGCTTTTGAATTATGGTGCTGGAGGAGACTCTTGAGAGTCCCATGGACTGCAAGAAGATCAAACGCATCCATTCTTAAGGAAATCAGCCCTGAGTGCTCACTGGAAGGACAGATCGTGAAGCTGAGGCTCCAATACTTTGGCCACCTCATGAGAAGAGAAGACTCACTGGAAAAGACCCTGATGTTGGGAAAGATGGAGGGCACAAGGAGAAGGGGACGACAGAGGATGAGATGGTTAGACAGCGTTCTCGAAGCTACAAACATGAATCTGACCAAACTGCGGGTGGCAGTGGAAGACAGGAGTGCCTGGCGTGCTCTGGTCCATGGGGTCACGAAGAGTCGGACACGACTGAACGACTAAACAACAAATGCTCTCACCCAGATCTTCACTATCTTGCATTTCTAGTCTAGTCTAGTCTAGTCTAGTCTAGTCTAGTCTAGTCTAGTCTAGTCCACCCTTCCTCCCAAAGGAGTCTAGGGTGCCAAACACAAAAAAGTTAAAACAATACAATTAAAAATGAAAACATTTAAACATATAAGATCAATTAAAAATATAAAACGACGACGACGAAGAAGAAGAAGAAGAAGAAGAAGAAGTTGTACCCAACTAAGTTCTACTCAAAATAGACTCACTGAAATTAATGCAACTAGGTTAGTCATACCCATTAATTTCAGTGGGTGTGCTCTGAGCAAAACTTTGTTGGAGCCAAGCCAATAATGGTACTGCTCCTACTAATAGTAATTGTTGTTGCTGTTGTTATTGTTGTTATTATATTTCTTCCCTATTGGGAGCTCAAAGTGGTGTACATGATTCTTCCCCTCTCCATTTTTTCTCACAACACACCGAAACTGTAGTTATATGAGGGGAACGGGGTGGGTGGGTGTTTGTGTCTCCTAACAACTCTGAGCACCCTTAAGAAACTACAGTTCCCAATATCCTTTGGGGCAGCCATGACTGTTTAAAGTTATATGTTACTATAAATGCATAATGTGGCTGTGGCCTGAACAGTTCTATAAGTAACGTATGTATTCTGTCACTGAGCTTTGCACTCTCCCTGCCTTGTGTAGGTTTGCAGAGCTTATCAGAAGGACCAGGATGTGACTCAGAAGCAGGTGGCAATGCTGAAGTGGGCGCACGTCAGCAAAAGGCCTTTCCTAGGTTGCCTAAGAGAACATCCTAGTGACCTTAGGTGAGCGACTGATGTAGCTGAACTCAGCTGCAAATGCTCACTGGCTTTGGTCTCACTAGCCATCTCCATAGCAAATGGCGCCCACCTGAGAGGTGCTGGAACTGAGCGGGGAAAAGCCCTGGGTGTTGTCATTCAAATGGTTTGCGTGTGGTGTGCCGCATCTTGTGATTGATTATTCAGGGTGGGGCTTACCTGCCCTCACTCAATATTTTATCCAAGTTGGCACCCCTGCTTCTGTTATATCCACGTACGCGTGAGGAAGTTCCATTAGGACTTACCGGTACTTTTAAGTAGACATGTGTAAAATTGCCCTGTTAGAATTCTAAACCTCCCTCACCAACAAATTTGGTATTCACTGAAAACAATGTTCTACTCTGAATAGGGCTTAGCTGGATACAACCCAAGCTTTTTATAACAAAATAATAATAATATGGGCCACTTTCATTTCTAGTTTGTATTTCTGCTTTTTCTACATGTTCCCTGTTGTTTTAGTTGCTTTTTCTTTTATTACTTGCCACCCACTACCTCCTCTGCTTTACACTTCTGCCCAGGTTTCATTTCTGGGATGATAGACATGCTTTGCATATCAATAACACCACAAGCACTTACCCAAGGCCCAAAGAGGCCCATTGAAATACCTAGATTTCCAGTTATTTCAGGGGTTTTTTACTAGACTGTCAGCCTTGAGCACTGTTTTAATCTTCATCCCCCATGAGAAACTTTCCTACAATTAGATTGTAAACAATGACAAGAGTTCCTTTTAAATCACCACAAGGAAACAAATAAAGGAAGTAAACTTGTTTTTACTGAGTCACCAAGAACCTTTACAAAGTCCAAAAGTCTAGAAATTGCATCAATGAGATTTAACAAAGCACAGCAGAATTTGACAGATGTATAGATACGGGTGACTGAGAATATGTGTGCATAAGTGACTTCATAAAGAATAACAAGTTTATATTATGATTATGATTATTGAATTTATGTGTCAACTACACAGGAGCTTATTGCTAACTTACATTTAAAAACAAAACACATCTGTCTAAAGCGCAGATGATATAGCAGCCACAGTAAACAATATTTAGTCACTGGCCAAGAAAAAACAAGTATAAATAACAAAAAAACTGTTGCATTGCTTAAAAAAAAATACAATCCTGATTCAGGCTTTTACTTAATGTGTTCTTATATACAGTATTTTCAGTATTTGTTTTTGTAAATGTGATTTACTGTGTACCGTTGAGTCTGTTTTGAATTTTTGCAAAGAACATTGCCAATAAGCAAAGAAGGTTTGACCTGACCTGTTCTAGCTTTTAATACTAGAAGGAAAAGTCTTCACTTAGGGCCCTGGGCATGTAAAGTGGGTATCAGGCAAGTTTCCTTGGGGAGAGCGTTCCACAGGTGTGGCACCACCAATGAGAAATTCCTCTCTCGTTGCCACACTCAAAATCCCAGCAAGAGGGGGCACCGTGAGCAGGACCTCCAATGACCTGAGGTAGGCTCATAGACCCTCAACATTTACCTGTTAAAGGAACCCAGAGATAGATGTAGAAAGCTGGTCAGTGGTCAGCACTATTGGACATCACACAAGTCTTTGTTCTTCCTGGTGTGCTTCTCAACCCATCAATCAGAAGTGACCTAACCCACATAATCCTGCTGTTGTGAATCACCTAGAAATGCCACAGCTGCCTGCTGGTAATCCCCATTAATTAAGAGGACAGTCTTGTCTCTTCCTATTTAGGAGAACATCCCACTGGTGGATGTGTACACATTACTAGTTAGTCTGGCTCCAGTGTGGTCCCACTGTTGGTGTTTGGGACAAAGTACACACAGCGTTAGCCACAATCCACAGGTCGTCTGTAGCTTCTTGAGATATACTGTACATTTATTGATGCTATGTCTTTTTCAAGGGGATGTACCCGGTTCTCTCCCTCTCAGTTTTATCCTCATAACACCCCTGCGAGGTAGCTTGGCTAAGAGACAGCGACTGGCCCAAGGTCACCCAATGAGCTTCATGGCTGAGTGGGGATTTCAACCCAACATCTTTCAAATTATAAGCCAATATAAGCAAGAGCATTTTTGCTAAATTAGTATTTGAAAGATGGTGGAACTACCACTGAGCTTTTTGGCAGTGTAACCTGTATTATCTTCACTCTTCTTAACAGCAGTGAAAGTTTCCTTGGCCGTCAGCAGACATTGTGCTTTATGGAGTTCTCCCTGACCACAGGGCACATCGCTTTTGCTGTTGCTGTTGATGGCAAGGGAATTGTTTGCACTCAGCAGAAAATAAGAGAAGTGCAAGTGAGGCAGCCTATAATTTCCCCATGATGAGACAGGAGCTGTTGCTTCATTTCTATCAACCTTTTTGCGGAGCCGCTGACCCATTATTTTCCTGCTTCATCCTTCAGTAGTTTTGGAATTGGATAACTTTTTTTGCTATTGTAGTTTTTAAAGTGATATTTAGAATGGGAAGTAATTACATCTCTGACAGTCCTAAGGGGCTCAAGTCGGTGCCATTTAAAAAATGAAATTCTACCAATAATCTAGAGGCCAGTCTGTACTGCTTTGAGGTGGCTCAGGCCTGTCTCTTGCTCACGATGGATGTGAATGTTTCCCGAAGTAATGAATCTGCTTTGCACAGATTGGTTAGCTGCTGTAGGGTGTGGCTTTCCAAAGGAGGACCTATGTCTGGCACATGCAGCCTTGGGAGGGAAAAGAGCATGTAAACAACCTTCTTCATGCTCCATGGAAGTACATAGATAGGCCAGATGGCTAGACACCAGGAATTCAGAGCTGAAGAAGGCGAGATTGGCAATGAGACATTGAATCAATCATCAAATGAACTTTGACTAAGGCTATGTAAACATTACCATTAATGGCTCCAGTGCACTCCCACGACTGGTCTTTGAAGCCATGTATGCATGACTTTAGCCACAGTCCATATCTGTCCTGTTGTTTCTTGAGTAATACTACTGTTTGATGTGTTGTCTCTCAAACCAGATTCCATTCAATCTGAAAGCACAAGCTGCATTCATTTTGCAGTTAAGGTGAGGTGTGTACATTCAAGACAGCAGTTGCACATGTGCAGATGACAGCTTCATAGAATAGGAGTTTGGCGGGCAAGGAGTGGGGCTGCAGGCATGGGAAAACATAAATGTGTGCCAGATTAAGACAACCCCACCCCTTCTCTGGTGTGTACAGCAACATGCAAATGTGACTTGAAATGCACAGGAGGCAGGAATAACCTTTTTGCATTTAAAGCCACTAATGAATACATATCCACATGTTTTTGAACACTTGAGCTGGGCTTTTGGCACCCAAATAACCTCCCGCTGTTCGGTCCCAGCGCCTGCCAACCTAGCAGTTCGAAAGCACCCCTGGGTGCAAGTAGATAAATAGGGACCGCTTACCAGCGGGAAGGTAAACGGCGTTCCGTGTGCTGCGCTGGCTCGCCAGATGCAGCTTGTCACGCTGGCCACGTGACCCGGAAGTGTCTGCGGACAGCGCTGGCTCCCGGCCTATAGAGTGAGATGAGCGCACAACCCTAGAGTCTGGCAAGACTGGCCCGTACGGGCAGGGGTACCTTTACCTTTTTTATTATTTTTAAGTAAATAGATAAATCTTTAAAAATGTTTGTAGGGGGGAAACATTCCATTTTTAATGAATAGATTAGGGGCTAAATTATCTGGAAAGTAAGCTAGAGAAATCCTTCCAATCAAACCCTGAGCCCCACTGCTGCAGCTTTGCATATCTTAATCCCTTCACCAAGATCTTCACTATCTTGCATTTCTATTCTATTCTGTTCTATTCCACTTTTCCTCCCAAAGGTGCCTAGGGTGCTAAACACAAAAAAGTTAAAACAATACAATTAAAAATGAAAACATGTATTATAGGAATTCTAAGGTCTTATATATATATAAATTAAATGTACATAAATGTACAAGGTAAACACATACATAAGTATACAAGCCACGTGCCTTAAATAGTGCAGGAGAGCAATCCTGAAGCCATTTTGACTCTTTCAGTGACCTCAAATATTCCTCTGCAGTAAGGGAGGCCATTGGGAAAACCTTCCCATTGTCTTTTTGCTTGCAACTCCTGTTTTAAGGGCGTCTTAAGGGCGTATTTGTGTATGAATAGGGTGAGCCTGTGACCTGGATTCAGGAGCCAAAGTATTAACCATCACAAAAAGATGGCCAGATTGCCCATGTAATGCAATCAGTGACCATTATCAGGTATCCTGGCAGACAGTGATGTGATGTATGTATGATGTTTTTTGAGGGGTAAATGGGTCTTGGGCTACAGGGTGGGCAATTTCAAGAGTCTTGCTTGCGCACCATTGTTCAGGGTTCTCCTCCCTCCTGCGTGTGGTGAGTGGGGACCCTTTTGCAACAGTTGCTTTAATAAAGATCAAGCTTACTAGCTGTTTTGCTTCTCAATATACTCCGGTTGGCCTCTGTTACTTTCTCCTACCATAGGGAACCTTAGAAGGACTCTATATGGGCTCCTTGGAAACCAGGAAAGAGGAGCAGTTTTTCTTACAACACTCTTTAACTTGAAACATGGTGAAACTTGATCCTTTGGGCATATTCTCCTTATTTCAACTTTGATATTTGTTACACGAAATTTTACAGCCCAATTCCTTGGACTTGGGTCTATGATCGGTCAGAGAAGAATGGATGGAGGCAGGAACCAGTTGAAGAAAAGCAAGGAAGTGCTTTTATTTTTTCTGTTGCAACAGAGTTCCCCCTCCTCTTTGCAAGCTGAGGACCCGGAGCAAAAGCGTGTAACAACTCTTATTTTAAAAACTGCCCAACCCCTTCGCGAAAGACCACCCAAATGCATCATACACGCATTCTCCCCCAGAATTCATGAGAACCGTATTTTGTTGAGGCCGGTGCTGTGGAGTGTAACTGACGGGCCAACCACAGTTCCCAGGCTTTTTTTGGAGGGGGGACAAATGTACTCTAAATGTATGTTGTGTGATTATGACCTAATGCACAACTACCCTCTGAACCGTAGATGAGTAAAAACAAGTTACGTGCAAGACCGAGCAAGAGAAGCAGAACACCTCCCTCTCAGGAGCTGCTACAGTCCCTCCGCCCCACATCACATCCTCAACTGCTCCTGCATCCCTTCATTTTCCCGACATGCCCCTCTCTCGAGAGGTTCAAATCAAACAACAGCAGCAAAAACAACAACTCCGCCTGCGCCATCCTCCTCCTTTCCTTTTCCCTTTTAACCACTCCGAGTTCCCTCCCAAGCCTAGCAACAGGCGGACGCAATTCCTATTGGCTATCTGTTCTCAGACTTCGCTCTCTCATTGGCTAGCCCGAGCGAGAGAGGACGAGGCCCTGTTGTGCGTGGCTCCCCCCCCTCCTCCTCGCTCGTACGTAAGCGGGGAGAATGTGGCCGCCATTTTGTGTGCGAGTTCGCTTCAGCGGAAGGCGAGAGCGGCAGCGGCGGGAGGCGAAGAGAGGAGCGGAGCGGGCTGCGCTTTAGCGGTGAGGCGCAAAGGACTGCGGCTCCGCGGCAGTCGGGAATGTGTTGGGCGGCCGAGGGGAGGCTCTGGGTGCGGCGGGTGGGGGGGGACCTCTGGGTGGGTTCGCCGCCATGTTGTGTCTCCCCCATTTAGGATGGGTCTTTCTTCCCTAATCGGTGGTGGAAGTGATAAGAAATGGTAAGATTTTTAAGGGGGGGGGGAATCCGGGGTAGCTGGCGCCTAACTCTGTCCGTGTTTATGCGGAACTGAACCTCAGAGGGTTGTCTCCTCCTAAGCTCTACTCTTGAGTAGGCTTATTGAAATGGACCTACGTTAGCCGCATCCATTGATTTCAAGATTTCAATGGGTCTTGTGAGTAAGAGCTCAAGCTCGTTTCTTCCTCCCCTTTTCCCTGGGCGGGGGAGAGACTCCGGTTTCCTTCACTCGCGTGAGATAAATAAGGCAGCAACAACAGGGCCCTTTAATACCAACAACTACAAAACCCCGCATCGGGTTGTTCCTGACCAAATCATACGCTGGACTTGGGTTATAGACCGTGTCCCATTTATTTCTCGGCGGATCTGCTCCTGAGTGTGACTTCGTAGGATACAAGCCCGTTTCAGGACGTTGACCAGTACAGCCCCCCCCCCACTCCTAATAACGTTGGGGGGGCATTGTTTTCTTGTGGGGAAGGAGGAAATCGAAGCTCCCCTCCCCCCTTGGTGTTAGCGGCGGGAAGGGAAAGACTTTAGGCTTCGGTTTCCCCGGAGGATTGGTGGTTTCTTTTTCAGCAATGAGGCTTTACGAATTCCCCTTTGTGTTTGTGTGTCGCGGTGGTAAGGCTTTACTTGGGAAACGAATTCCAGAAGTGATAAGTATATAGGAGGTGGGTAAAGTATCCTGCCTTGTTTTGAACCCAGGACCGATTTTTTTCCTGTAGTGGTAAAGGAGGTTAGATAAATAAGCAGGGTTGGGGGGGGGGGAGGTCGCTATCAAAAACAATATCAAATAAAATTTTGTGAAGTTTGCAGTGTGCGCAGTTAGGAAAATATGTGATCCTGCTGAGAATTTTGTTTTTATTCCTTTGGTCATGTCAGTGGGCAAAGAAAGTGGAACAAGTATGTATCCTGGATTTAAAGATCTCTCCAAGTAACACACGAAAGAAACTAGATAAAATGCAGCTTAAATCTGAAAACCAATCAGAAAACAAATATATATGAAACATTGTGATGGTGTTGTAGTGCTCCCTAAATAATTGAAATATAGGGGTTTAAGATGCCACCAACTGCATACTGCATATCTGTGTGAGAGTATACTTGGCAACAGTGGATAGAGGATTTGCTTGAAGGAAGAGAAGTGCTGCCATGTAGTTTCTATTGGAAGGAGGGAAGAAACGTTTTGCATGCAAAGGATACCAGGTTTTATCCCTGGCATCTTAGAAAAATAATAATTAGGGAGTGGAGCAGTAGTTGGTGAGACACCTCTTCTGGAGAGCCACTGCCAGTCAGAGTAGACAGCATAGGAGCCAACTCCAGGGGGCTTTGGCCTCCACAATAAAATATTTGGGGGGGGCCTGGGCCCCCACAAAGTTCATGGGCATTCCCATTCAAATTGTGTGTGTGCACTGCATCATGTGATCGATTATGCGGGGGGTGGGGCTTATTTGGGCCCCCCACAATATTTTATTCAAGTTGGCACCCCTGGTAGACAGTCCTGGACTAAATGGACTGGGTATAAGACAGTTTATGAATCTAACCCCCTTTCATATTGTCTTGAATGGGAGTACTGGCTTCTTGAATAAACTTTTCTGTTCAAAGATCTAGCTGTGCTTGCTTTTTAAAGAAATAAATAAATTCCGGAATCTTACTCTTCCTGAAAAAGGAGGATTCTGGTAGTCATAATCTCAGGAAAAGGATTATTTGTTTTAATGATTAAATTGTCGGATACTGAGCTTGTTTAAATAGAAACTGTTTAAATTAATTAGTTTCAGCACTTGTTGCTGAATATCTTAACAACAAACCATTGAACATTTGCACATAAGGGTTTGCTGCTAAAGTTTTTTTTCATTGACATGTTTCTGGTTAATGCAGCCTTCCTTAGCCTCGTGTCCTCTAGATGTTTTGATGGGAATTGCATTCAAAAACATTGGGATACAGCACATTTGAGAAGTCCGGGTTAATTTACTATTGTAATGAGTGGGGAGTTAAAAGAGTACCTTTTGGAGTTAAAAATAAATACAGTGGACGCTCGGGTTGCAAATGTGATCCATGTGGGAGGCACGTTCACAACCAGCAGCACCATGTCTGTGCATGTGCGATTTAGCCCTTATGCACAAAGCGCGTTTTAGTGCTTCTGTGCATGCGGTGAAACCTGGAAGTAACCCTTCTGGTACTTCCGGGCTTGGTGCGGTGCGCAACCCGCAAATGCGCAACCTGAAGCGTCTGTAACCCGAGATATGACTGTAGATGGACAAAGGCTGTAGTCCTGTGCATACTTATTAGTAAGCTTCCTTGAGTACACTGGAACGTCTGAGTAAGCATGCATAGAACTGGGTTCTTCCAGATCCAGGCTGAAAATCTACTGAAATAAAGTGAGATCTAGCCCACAAATTCTTATGCCACAGTCTATTTTAGTCTGTGCTTTTGCTAATATGGCTGCTCCTCTGAAATTTGATACCCACGCTGAAAGAAAAATAATTACTAACTAGATGTTTTTTAAAATCAGATGCAACTGATGGTTTAGAACAGAGACAATGTTGATATTATTTTTAAGAGAATCAAAATTCTATTTGTTCTCCAAACTGTATTTCTGACTAGGAGCTACCGTATATCTTATTTGTTTTTTTTTAAAAAAAACCTTTATCTTTTCAGAGCTGGGACTTCTACCCTAGAAGCCCGTGTGCCGAGAATCCGATGTTGGGCTCGGCTTCGTGGCTGAAAACAGCAAATCGGCCCATGAGAACTACCATTCCTAGCCAAAGGAAGGGGTCCAGCAGGAGTCAGTATCTATTCCTTCAGGTCTGGCAGCAGGAAATAGAACAGGAGGTGGAGACTGTGGAATCTGAAGAGAGAACTGAAAGGTAGAGGACAAAACAGCATTGGAATATCACAAGTACTCCTAACCCTCTATAGTTAACATCTGGTCTTTGAACCACTTGAAACCTACTTATCAAGCTTCTTGAAGCCTTCAAATTATGTCTTTGTGAGGGACTAGGGGTTCCTCGGCGTATTATGCAACCTTTAAAAAAGTTTGCAAATTAAACTTTTAAGTCATTATGACTTGTTACTTGGTGTACCTTCAGGCTCTTAAACCTATGGTTAATGCTGTAGTTTTGTTTTTTTAAAATGGTAGTGGTATGAAAGGCCAGTAAAGTCATTTAGATTTTTGTCTTTTCAGTTTGAAAACACAAATCTGATAAATAATCAATCTCTTTAAGACTATATCATTTAGAGTGTGCTTTGTATCTTCAAGAAACTTTGTCTAGTTTTCTATTGACAATTGCATTTGCTTTCTTCTCTGCCTTGCCCTAGGTGACACTTAAGTTGAAGATGGGGGGTGGAGAAAGGTTCAACATTCCATCTACCCAGCCCAGAAATACTTCGAAGAACCACCAACAACTGAACAACAGGAAAAAAAGCAAAGATCAGAATTCGCAGATAAAGAAAATCCACAAAAAAGAGAGGGGACATGGATGCAGCCCATCATCTGTAGCATGGCAGGCCATGCAGAATGGGGGGAAGAATACAATGCACTTCCCAACTAACCAGACTTGGAGTCCAGCTTTATCCCACTCCCTCTTCATGCCTCAAACCAATGAAAATTATGCTGGAGCAAAATTCAGTGAGCCACCATCGCCCAGTGTTCTTCCTAAACCACCAAGCCACTGGGTAACTGTTTCACTTGACCCTGCTGATAAAGAAATCATGACTTTTCAACTTAAGACCTTGCTTAAAGTCCAGGCTTGAGATACAATCTATGAATACATTGGGATAAAAGATACATGTTATCATTTCAAATTCCATAAGGTTGGTCTGCATTGGGTTCCCAAATGCAAACCAAGGCACATCTTATGGAATTAATGAGCTGTGTAATAGAAGTTGGGTCAGTTTTTTATGTCATGCGGGGAATCCCCACTTGGAAACACCCGTTTTGGGGTTTTGTGCACTGGTTAACACACACCTCTTTGGGGGTTCTGTGCACTTTTATCAACTTCTGTGCTACTGATGCACCATTGTAATCAGTATGTAGTCTGAACCAACTCCCGGTGTGGTCCTGGAATTACAAACACTACCAGACCCTCTTAATAAATATTTCAGTTGCCTTCCCTTTTGGAACTGCTTGATGGAGCATGTATTTGGGGGAATTAAAATTTAACACCAGCTGACCAAATTTACAACCACTGCAATGCAAATTAATTGCAAAATATCATTGATTTCCCCCACATACTGTGAAATGTTAGTAACTTTTTGCCTAGAGTTTCTGATTAAAAAAACACAAACACCTAAAATTGTTTTAAGAAAGCCATTTAGATTGTGATGGATTTTATTAGTTTACGAGACCTGTATCATTTGAACTGGTGGTTTGGGCGGGTAGGCATCCATCCAGAACCCTGTGACCAAAATGCAAACGCTTAAATTTGGAAATCTCATTCTGTATAGAACTTGTTTAATAAGAATGAAAACATGGGCATGCACTTGATTTCTAGCTTTTTATACCATAGAAATGTATTGCATTGAGCACAAACAGTCTGTGTGTGCGAGGTCAAGAACATTTTTGCATTGCCAGTTGACTGCCAAAAGCTTTCAAAGTGTTTTTTTTGTTCACAGAATTTCACTGAGCTGTGTGTTTGAAACACATTCTGTATGTTTTGTATCTTTTGCTGAAACAGAACTGTTGAGGCCAGTCTGAAATTGGATGATATGAACTTGTTTAAATGAACTTAGCAAGTGTAAAACATCCTTTATCTAGGGAAAAAAGAGCCATGTAAATAAATGTAAAACTTTGTAGCATATGTAAATTTATGCTGGGCTTTCCTGCCAAGATGAAATATTTTTAGTACAAAACTGCTGAATGTAAGAAGACCATGCTAAACACATGGCATGATTTTTTTTAAATAAAAAAAAAGTTAAAAAAAACCTTAAAAGCACATGTCTGTGCCATTGCACTCAAGTATCAGTGAGGGTATAAGCCCCCATTTTTTGGCTTTGGTTGTTAAGTTGAATTTTAAAGTTACCTTGGTACAAAGAGAAGCTGCTTTTTAAAGGTAAAACAAGCATTTTTTAAAAAAAAGTTCAGGGTGCAATGGAGCTGAATTGTGTCCTTGGGCAGCAATTCTAGGCACACTTAACTTGAAAGCAAGCTTGATTACATCTGAACTACTCAAGTGTGTTTAGGATTGGGCTGTTGAGGGAAGGCTGCATTGTAGCCAGTAAATGCTTTCATTTTGAATGTACTGAGTAAATAGCAGAGACAAGCCATTATCAAAAATTTAAATACCCACAATGGTAGTAAGGGTAAAATAAAGATCTGCCAAAACCCCATCTTTTATTTGTGACAGTCTAATCTTAGTTGTGACTCAGGTTGGATATTTTATTTGGTTTAAGAGTATGCATTTGAACTCATTACCTTTCCTAGCAGCATTGAATGATGCAATTAAGGGTTGTATACCATGTTAGTCACACTTGAGTAGATCCATTGGAATTAATGGGCACGACTAAATCAGGTCAATTAATTGCAGTGGATCTGCTGTGTAGAACTTGGCTCTCTCAGGCCTGTAGTTCAACTATCTCATGACACAGTTGAAAACCAATTTTCAATTTCTGCCAGCATCCAAGAATCTACAGAATTGGATATAATTTCTTAAATTGTATGTGGTGCATGACTTGGTAGCAACGGAAATCTTAAATTCCTTCCATGATGAATATCTGGTGGCGATACCAAAGGTGGATTTCTACCAGTAGTTACTAATAAACATGTTTAATTACTTTAGAAAGTCTCTGCAGCACTTGACAATACAAAAGTGCATGTTTTATCTATTTGTACATTCAAAATGTTTGCAACCGTGAAGAAACTTTCCATATTCCCAAATGAAATGTATTGGGCATCTTGAAAAAACACAAGTATTGTTTCCCCAAATTGTCATCAATATGTTGAAATCATTGTTATAGCCCTAATGTAATTCTGATCTAAATTTCATGTTTGAAGTACTGCTTGAATTTTAATTAGAAACAAAATTTAAATAAAAAATTGTAATGTTTTCTCTCCCCTAATAATGTGTTGGCTTATTACTTTTACACAAACTTTCCCTTTTCCGGGGTGTGGGTGTTCTACACACTTTAAATGTACTGTAAGCCGCAAGATTAAATCACTTGGTCACACGATTACTTAATTTGCTTTATCTTAGAATTATGGATTTGGGTTTGTAAATTGAATATGCGTTACTCTTCTCAGCCCGAGTTTATTAAAGAGTAAAAGACTAGACCTTATGCATATGTTGGTAAAGGATGCCTTGGAAAGAATGGGAGAAAGACAACCGACAACTCAGGCTATCGGAGCGTGGCCTGAGTTTTCTGTTGTCTTTCTCCCATTATTCCTCTGCAACTGGAGCAAAGAAAATATTTAGACAGGATATGGTGTGCTTAAACAAAATTAAAAGCAACAGTGCACAACTTCAGAGTGCTCTTTCCCATCTCTGGTTTGTCAGGTCTGCATCGTTTGGATGACAAAATGCAACAAGGACTCATAGCTGCTCACTAAATCCAGTGTGCATCCCAGGGACCTCAACAAACTTGCAAATCAAGCAAACCTAAAGTGATTGCTATGGCCAAATAGGAAGTTGAAACACTTGTCTGCCAGAAGACTAGTGGTTATTTAGCTAACAGTGTAGACACATGGGGAATTTGGAAGGGTGAGCAATGAGCAATAGCTTTTAGAATTATAATGTATTAACCTCATTTGAAAAAGAATGAAATAAATGTAACTCACTTCTTGTGTGGTATGTAACCAGTGGAAAATGATAGGAATTCATAGGACTGTATGTTTTAGGATACCTGACCCTCCAAAATCATCCCTATACCCAACAACCTCTTACTTGCATCATGGTATCATGTAGCAGTTACATGGTTGAGGGATTCCCTGCTCCCTGTACCCACAAATGTAGCACTGGAAAAGCACACAACCCTGTTGTAGTAGCCAACCAATCTTTAATTTTCCAGGAAGTTTCTGTCATATAGTAGCCCCAGTGCACACCTGAACTAAGGTACGGCATGGATGTAAAGATAGCACCTCTAGTGTAATACATATGTACACTGAATATAAATGCAGAATGAGCCCTTAAGACTATGAATATGGAGGTTTGTGCAGGATGCATTTGGCATGATTGTCTCAAAGGACTGCCTGTCATTGCGTCAAGGATACTTTGCAGTCAGAGAACAAAGTTTGGGTCAAGAAAACTTACTTTTCTTAGAGAAGGAATCCTGCAGCTTTATGTGCCACAATGGTGACTATCATAGGGTCAGTTATTGCAACAGGACGATGAATGACTTCATATAACCTAGCACTGCTAGGGAGAACAGGAGATTTCTAGGAACCAGGAGTTCTACTGTGAGCACTACAAGCTGAAGGCTTATTTTAGCTACTTGATTTGACCAATATTTTGTTTTTTAAACTAGTCAAATGCAATCCTATAGAAATACCTACACCAAACTATCCCAACAAAGAATTATCTTATTTCGTTGACCAATCATAGTTGGAAATACATCATTGGTATGTCTTGAGCAATACAACTTAGTACCCATTTTTACTCAATACTGATATAAAATTTTATCCCTCAGCCACAAACCGATACATTTTAAACAGTGTTTGGAACAGGTTAAGATTACAATGCAGAACCACTGGATCTCTTTTATTACAGCATGTTTGCTAAATTTACAGCAGATAATAAGCTGGGTCTTCCTTGATCAAAACATTGATGTTTTAAAGTAGTACACAATATTTTAAAAAGAACATATAAAAATACCCTTTTAGAAGCCTCTATAAGAAAGGAAATACAAAGTTTATTTCCACAACTTTCATCTGACCAGAGCTGCACAGTAACGCTACCATTTTACACTTTGTTTTAAACTATACATCAGGGGAAAGTCTACAAAATTAAAGGAACGCAGATATAAATGATTGCATAGCAGAACGTTAACTTTTAACATTAAATGAAAGTTAGAAATACTATCAAATATACAAAGGTTCTAGAATCACCTCTTAAACACATTCCACAGCCAGAATTTTAAAAGCCAGCTTTATTTAGAGTGGCCGGTTAGAACTAAAATTGAAACAGAACAATTCATCAACATTCAATTATCCTACCAAGCATAAGTGGAGGGTCTTTAAGTGTTTGATACTGGCTTTCACATTTGAATTAAAAAGCTATGGTTTGTAATACAAGAGAGCTCTCTGCAGAGAATACTTTGAGATTATGCCATGGCAACTTTTCATGTTCAGTTCTGATACTGTATTACAACAAACCAAAAGTAGGATGCAGCTTTTCTTCATAGGGATGAAGAAGCTCACATTATGATAAACTATACTGGAACTGGATATGCTACATTGCAAGTGGAGCACAATTTATAATCACCTTCTGGGTAAACAGACTAGTTTAACCTACTGTGATGTAGGTTCTGACATGTAAACTCAAAACTGTCAATTATAATTATTAAAGATAGGAGACTAGAAATTGGTTCTTATGGATACACAGGCTACCTATGAAGTCATTGGCAAAAAATATTCATTCTTACATATCGTACACATTAATCTGAGATGTTTTCTTTGCAGTTTTACAGCAAGTAACCCTATGCAATTTAGAGGTCAACTGTTCACTAGATAACAATACACTGGATATAAATGTATACACATTCACCTAATTATGTAACTAAATATTTTAGGTGTCAATATAGTAGGCGGCAAAAAGTACCTGGAACCTTGACAAATTCCACAACAGTCTCATGGCTGTTTTATCTCCTTTTCACTATGCTACAAGAACCATCCCTTCAGATGTTATCAATGAGAATCTTAATACTATTTTTCACAATGCCTTAGGAACGAGCCACCTTGGCACAAGTGGGGAAGAAAAATGCAAATCCCTTCCCTCTTAAATGTCAAAGTACTAATTTCTGACTTCACAGCAATTACTGGACAGTTTTCCAACTGTACTGCAGGGATTATTGGACAATTTAAATATACATCAAACAGTTATTGTTTGTGGGTGAGTTCATTAGGACAAGCTGTAAACTACTGTCATAATCAATGTGCCATTGATATTTGAAGCATAAAAATGCAAGTCTTTTACAAAAATATACATAGAAACACCACAAGAACCTCAGTAGCTGCCCATGACATTTAACAAAGTGGACTCTTTTGTATAAGATTCTCAATATTGTGTTTTAATAGTATTAATTGTCTGCTAACAGGATAACTGACGAAAGTTATTTTATGCAATGTTGCAACATCATAACTCAACTGTGTAACTGGATGATACATGCCTAAAAAACAAGGTACATTGTTAGTGGCCACTGGACTTGGGACTAGCCCATGACCTGGATCTGGATTTTGATCTAGATCTAGAATGCGATCTCGACTGAGATTTGGATCTAGCTGGTTCTTTTTTCCTTGATTCTTTTTCATATCTTGAGCTGGATTTATATTGTGTTTTAGAATCCGTTTTAGAGGTGCCTCTAGATTTAGTGCGAGATGCAGATCTAGAACGTGATTTAGCCTTCATTTCTTTTTTGGGTGATTTAGATCGTGATCTTGAATTGGACTTTGACCTTGAAAAAGATCTGTTACGGTGTCTGAACCTATCAGAAAGAGGAAGATAATACATTTGAATATGGACAAGTTGCTAGGAGTTGGGTATCTCACATCAAAATAGCTTACTCTTGCAGGCACAGACTAGTCTGATTTTGAATTTGTTATATAAAAGAATGTTTACCTATCATTATCTGAACGACTTCTGCTACGTCGACGTCTTCCAGCAGGTCTACTGCTAAAAAGGTACATCAGAAAAAGTAAACAGTGGCATATACCTTTAAAATTATTCACACACACCCAACTACGTTAAGTTTCTTGAGAGTTGCATTTGTTTTTCATTTTTCTTCAGTGATGCACAGACTTTTGGATGGTCCATGCAAGGTACAACAACTTCCATGCATGTTATTACAAAGGTGACTTGATATCTAGAAGTGTCAAACAGTCAATATGATCTCTCTTCTCCATTACATGGCAGCATAGGTCAATCCAAGTACAACACTTACTTTCTAGGACTATAAGATCTGCGATAGCTGTAGTCAAAAGAGCGGCTTCTTGACCTCCTCCTTTCGTAACTGCGGCTTCTAGAACGTCTGTATCTGTCATAGTCATCGTAACGGGAAGAGCTGTATACATTTCTTCCTTCCTTGGCTTTCATTTGGTTTGGTGCTGCAGAAGAACAGAACAGCAATTTTTTAATGTTACAATAAAAATTCTCAGTTGATGTTTGTAAATGCAATACATGTTAATCATTAAGTAACAGACCCCTGAAATGACTTCCCACCACCAATGGATCTTCATCTCTGAAATGGAACAATTTTAAAAACATACTGTCCGATCATTTCAGTTTATTTTAAGATATATGGAGGGCCAAATGTTTCCCATCCATAATCAACAGCAAACCCTTTCCATAGTACTCAATTACAGTAAGTTATTGTATGCACACGCAAATACATAATTATATGAATACATTTCCTAGCTGAAATACACATGCACTGTGCAGAAATTATCAGAAACATATGCAAATCAACTTTGCATCCTTTATTCGGCATCCAGCATTCTAGTTTATGATCTGCACTCTTCTTGACAAATGAGGAAGAGTTGGACTATCAGACTTGGGTAGATACTAAGTTAGTTCTATTAACTTCAATAGGTCTGCTTTTGAGTATTGCTGATATTGGAGCCAACCCACTAGCTTTGCTTCCAGGATTTTCTCCTTGCCTCCAATCATACACGTTAGAACCTTAAAAATGGCAAGTAGCACTCACTCCATCAGCTGTTGTGATAGACCAACTACATCTGGCCTCCTCTCTCTGGGAACAGACATTCCATCAGACTGTCTCAGTGGGATGGATAGGAAGCAGGGTTTATTCCATCCATTTCGCTAAATGCCTAGCTCAATCAGGCTTTCCATAACATTTCATAATAATAATTATTTTATTTGTATGCCGCCCATCTGACTGAGTTGCTCTAGCCACGCTGGCTGGCTCCCAACAGAGGATTAAAAATACAATAAAACATCAAACATTTAAAACTTTCCTAAACAGAACCCTGAACTGTGGCATCTAGTCATGAACAACTGTTTAGGAATAGGTGCCTAAACAGTGCCTCTTCTGCTTCCCTCCATGTCCCTTTCCCTTTGTGTCATTTTTATTTATTTAGTGTAAGCTTGTGGGTCTTATTTATGTATTTCATAAAATTTATATACCGCTTGTAGAAAACCCCCTCAAAGTGGTCTTGTTTTAATTTACTGTACCATTTAAAAGCCATTCTGGGAGCCTTGTTGGCTGAAGATTGGGACAGAAGTGCTTTAAATATTCTAATTTATTTATTTCAGTGGTAAACCCGCACCAGATTTTGTCTTCTTCTGACAAGTCTGACAACACATTTAATACATAGCCCTGAGTATTAGACTTTACGTTTTACACTACACAATTGTTAAGACAGTATACATACTTTTACGATCTCCTTGAGCAAACTGGATTTCTATTTGGCGGCCACAAATCCACTTCCGGTCCAAATTATGAAGGGCATCTTCAGCATCACGGACATCTTCAAATGTGCTAGATGTTAAGGTACTTGGGAATTTGATGTATTTACAGCTACACAGTTAGCAAGCTTTGGCTTTCCCATAATGTCATCACACACCCATGTTTACCAACTTGTCCTCATTTTTTGGCATGTTCTATGGCATAACAAAAATTAGCTGACATTAAAAATATCTATTTGAGACAATAGACAAATTTCAGTTTAAAATAATCGTTCTATATGGGTATATATATGGGTCTATATGGGTATTTCAAATATAGCTTCTCTGAAAATCTGTTTTGCTTCCCTCAGCAGACTCATTAGAAGACATCAAAATGTTGCTTTTTGCTGATGAAACTAGTACTAGATGTTTCCTAGATTCTTATACAGTGGAACCTCAGGTCGCAAACGTGATCTGTGCAGGAGGCATGTTTGTAACCCGCAGTGCCTGCGCAGTTGCGATTTGGCGCTTCTGCGCATGCGCCGGAAGTAACCAGTTCCTGATACTTCCGGGTTCAGCACGGTGCGCAACCCAAAATCGCATAAGCTGAAACGTCTGTAACATGAGGTACCACTGTACTAAGGTTTTAAAGTATGAAATTATACCAAATTTTATTATATAATGTAATAACCCATATCCTGCATACCTCTAAGTAGGTTGTCCCTATATGTTCGTACATCAAATCCTAAGAAGCCAAATTTCACCCTATTACAGGTATACTCATCTCAAATAATGAGTGATTGCATTTCGTTGAGAACCATAATTTCATAAGATACTACCAAAGTTAAGCAAATTATTACAGGGCCCACAGCTAGACTAAACCAGAAAAATTGATTGGTTAATCACTTACACAAGCAGCCAGAGGACAGCTCTTATTCTGTAGGATACATCAGGTTTGGCTCCTTTTATCTTGGCCACCAGTCAACTTCATCTTGACCTTTAACTCTTTAAGTGCTTGTCAGAAGGACTTGTCATGAGATGCTTGGTCAAAAGTGACAGATGGCTTTATCTTTATACTTTGAAAAACAACCTTTTCCCCCATTTGCAGATAAAGCGAAGCTTTGTCTCCCATTATGGCTTGTCCTTCTTCCAGCTTTTTCTTTATCTTTTCTTTTCCCAAACTTTCCCTTCTCTTCAAGCCTGATCCTTAAGAGGTCTTTGGCTTGTCTACTTGCCTTAATTCTTGAACTCTACTCTAAAGGTTCTTTCATGCTTTCTCTTTGGGGTCGCCATTACTGTACAGCTTTACACTCTGAGGCAACAACAGAGGACAGTAAATTAGGGGACAATAATCAGAGCAAAACTTTTCACCTCATTTTTATACAAATCTGCTTTTGATCAAATTATTCCAGTTTCCACGAAGTTAAACAATAAAATATCAGCCACATTTTGCTAAGCACAAGAACAAGTTTATCAATGCCAGTAATATAAAACTGCAACGATACACTTGGAGGCAGCAGCAAAAGCCATTTCAATGTTAAAAGCACAAATCTGTATATGAAGCTTGCAATAACAAAGCACATTTTACTTGATGCAATTTAAATTTTAACTTATAGAAATTTTGTAAGATAGTCATCTGTGAGGGAAATGGAGCACACTACAATGACATTGTATACAACACAGAACAGCTTTTTCATTTAGGGTTGTTACCTCATACACAAACGTGAATTTCAAACTTCAACACCCCTCACTAATCAGCCATCTGAAGAAAGGATATTGAACATAAGCGAATCCTCTTGGACGGCGAGTGTAGAAATCCAGAGGTACATACACATCTACTATCGGACCATAACGACCAAATTCACGACGTAAATCTTCAGACCTGAAACAGAACACTGACCATTTGAATGTCTTTACTAATTATAATCAAAGCAAGCTACACAAACACATACTTAAGAGACAATTGCCAAGCCACTATTTGAAATTATCCAATGCTGTGCTTGCAGAGTTCTGCACGTGTCCCCAAAATCTGCTTTGGAGAGGAGTTCTGTCGTGCAAGTGGAACAGTAATGTTGGATACAAGCCTAAGGGATCTATCCAACTAAATTACGCTTAGAGCCACTGAAATTGATAGACCTATTTTAGCTTATGTCCACTGTCCAATAATATCAATGGCCTAACTTTGAGTGGGATTCATGTTGGATACAACCCTAAGGCTACAATTCCATGCTAACTCAACAGGGAATATAACCCACTGAACATAGTAGAACTTACTTTAATGTGGGACTGAAGACTTTTTCCTTAGCATTTTGTTGTAACAGTCCATTCCCAAATACAAGTATACCAAATCATTATTAAAGTGTATCAATTAGATGAAAATAATCTATGCTAAAGTGTCCCTCAAGACTTTTAGGAATTATTACAGAATAATAGTAGATAAAAAAAATCCACCATCGCCAGGAGCTATGAACTGCTAACTGTAAAATACTTTAGAGTTGTGTTAAGCCTATTGAAACAATGTACTTTAAATAAAAAGGTACTATTTAAATGCTAATATCTAATATAAAATTTTCCTAATGACACACATTCTCCTTTTCTTTGCTATTGCAACCTGGAAACATTTTTTTTAAAGAAAAGAAAGGGGACTGAATTAATAGAAAAAGTTTGACCGCTCTTGATTGAATACAAACTACTCTATATTTCAAGTAATTTCTAGAGGCTTGCTAACCAGTTTAACCATGGTGGAGGGAGAGAGACCTGGCATAACAGACCTAGTAAAACATAAAGGAACTAGATACTGAAAACCTAAAAATTGTAGATTTGGATTAGAGAGGTAATTAAAAACATAACAGCCCACTAGATCAGGCCAATTGCCCGCCTAGTCTGGCAGTTAGTTCTCAAGGACCAACCAGATGCCTGTAGAAAACCTGCAAGCAGGATTTAACCACAAAGCACTCTCCCTTCCTTATTTTCCAGCAATGGGTATTCAGAAGAATACTTCCTCAGAGACAGAGTATAGCCATCGCAGCTGGTTGAAAATATAGGCAAAACTATCTAATGTGGATAAATTCCACACAGAAATTAGATGGTGCCATGAATAGAAAAAAAAGGTAGACAGACGAGACTCAGGTGGGGATGAAACAATATAAAGAGGGAAAACGAAAGAGACAAAAAGAGGGCAAGAGAAGAAAAAGGAAAAGAAGCGCGCGCGGGGGGGGGGAGAGGAGGGGGGAAAGGGAAAAAAAGTCTTTGAAAATAAACGCTGCTGCGATAGGGTTTTTAACATTAATTTGTAACCTACTCGGGGGATTGTTCCGGCTGAAGAGCGGAGCCTAAATGCCTATTTTTCTTATTATGTTTTGCCAAGTCACGTTTGGCTCGAAACGGGAAAGCTTGAGAACACCACACAGAAGTTCAGCGGCGCTTACTCCCAGGGAACCCGCGTGCTGAGACCTCAGAACGACATTGGCGGTTAAGCGCCACGGAACAAACGCGCTGAAGTGGGACGTGAAACGAGGGGCATGGTGTGCAGACGCCCGACGAAGAGTACACAAGAAGCGCGAAGAGAAGACAAATGGCGGGAAGGCGGCTCGCGAAGACCTCCGCCGCGAGTTTCCCCCCCGGCTTAAACTGAGGCCTGGCGCATTCTGCATAATGCCTATGCGGGACGGGAAGAATCAAGAGAGCTAATGGCGGCGGGGGGGGGGGCTCCTCTCTTTCTCTCTATCTCTCTTTCTCCGCGCCTCCGCCAGCAGGCCCAGCCAGGCGGCTGCCATGCCCTCTCCACCCCCCGCCTCACTTACACACACCTGGTGTCGTCGGCCACGTTCCGCACGAAGAGCGAGGTGTTGGGAGGCCGCAGGTAGCGAGACATGGCTCGTCCGGAGGCGGCTGGCTCGAAGGGAGAGCGAGGTCGGCGAAGCGACCCTCCTCACGAAGAGACACAAGCAGAAAGCGCCTCAGGCCAACCGCCTTGTGCTGACCTCTCGCGAGACTAGAGCCGCGCGGGGCGGCAAGACTGGAGCTCGCTCACAATAGGAGCGGAGGGAGTGCGAGCGCGCAGGCGCCGGAGAACTTTCGCCGGCCGTCTGCCCTCGCGGGGCCGTATGCGCAGGCGCCGAAGTTTCTCCCGTTCCCCTCCCAGCTCCACCCATTTCCTTCTCTTTGAGGCCTCGTCATTTCTTTTTCAAGCGGGTGCCTCGCGGAGTACGCATGCGTATCTGTTGAAGCGGTAGCGAGGGGCTCATTTCCTCGCGTTTAAGGCGCGCGCTGTGTTGTTCTCTTCGGGGGTCGGGCTGAGAAGGTTGCTATTGGCAGTTGGGCAGGCATTCATTCATCTGGGCACTACCTTGCAGGACACAAAACCTTTCAAGGATATATTTCTACGAAAAAAATATTTTCGTAATCTTTTGTAAACCTTTATTAGGTTGCATTTTATAAAAGGTGACCTTTAGAGGTTCATTCTTCACATAATGCTCACAAGCCGCCTGCACGGGCCTAGCGGGGGCAGATGCTTCCCTAAATAAATAAAAATAAATACAAATCCCCTGCCCCTCCCAACAAAAGTCTCCCCCCCCCCTCCCAAATCCTGGGTATGCCCATGGCCCTCTGGTTTCATTACATTGGTACAAACTAACTTGAATCCCCTGTATGGGAAATACACACTGTTCAGAGACACTGTGCCTGTGGTTTCACTGATTTAATAAAAAATAAAATAATAAATCTGGAAAATGCCCTCATTGGTAAAGGGAAGGCATTTTCTGTTGGAGCAATACTCTGCATATCCTGAGAAGCACTTTCCCTGCCTGTAAACACTTTTGATTCACACATAAAGCACTGTCCAGTAAAACCTGCAGCCTGAGGGTTGATTCATCCAATGATATCTTAGGACAGTGTGTTTCTGAGGCTTGGCAGTGGAAATAGAAAGATGGTGGAGAAAACTACAAGCAAGGTACTCAGTGCTGAGGCCAATGTAATGATTGTGATTCTATGGCTACAATCACTTTGTAGTAGATACATAAAAGTGTTGCTAGTACATCACATAAAAGTATTGTGCCAAAGGTATACAGGTAATGAGTTGAGTGAATAAAGCACTTTGGAGTAGAAGCCTAGCTAATGTTTGGCTTGTGTATATTTAAAAAAACCTTCAACCAGATGGAGTCATCACAAGTCTCCACATGCCCTTCTGCTTCTGAATTATGATGCTGCCAGCTACAATGCGCTTGTTTTTCAAACCTCTTTAACGTCCTGCTCTTGCTGCTAATTATGTTTGGAATGCAGTGCCTTAAAAAATACATTTTCACTGAAAGTTTTTTTATGGTGCAAGTTACATAACACAAAACAAATCCAATAGGATAACAATATACTTCCCAAAAAAGTGAAGCAGTTTTCAAACCGTGTTTTAGAGGAATCTTAGCATTCCTTTTGTTTCTCTGACAATATACACAACTTACATTTAAAGCACATACCCTTTGGCAAAGAGTCATGGCAACTAGTTCATTCCTCACAGAGCTACGATTCCCAGCACCCTGGGAATTTGGAAGGGCTGTAGATGAGTTGTAGTGTATCTGCTTTGCATGCAGAAGGTCCCAGATTCAATCCTCAGCATCTCCAGGTGGGGTAGGAGAGACTCCTGCCTGAAACCCTGGAGAGCTGCTGCCAGTCAGTGTAGATAATATTGAGCTAGATGGATCAATGGTTAGGTCAGCGGGAGGAAGCTTTCTACATATCCTTAACAAGTTTCCAGGTTTCTTTGAAAATCGGGGAAATGTGCTTTAAATGTATGGTGTGTATATGCACCATACATACAAGGAAGCTTAGGATTGGTTATAGCTTCAATTTCTTTAAATACTTGTTTCTGCTCCTATTTCAGTCTACCAAAGTGAGTGGCAAAAGCACGTCCAGTTCTGAACTTCAGATGGCAGCACAACCTACAGTCCTTTTGTTTTTTCAGTTTTATCTGGAGTGCATTTTTCTACACTGGATGCCATGCTTGTACATGTGTTTGCCTTTTTTCCAAGACTGGTGCTGATTTATGGAGGAATTTAAGCCAAGCTGCAGCAGAGCTGTGCATTCGACCCACTGAGATAACTTTGCTCCGCATTCTTGGGACTGACTTTGTTCCCTGCAGATACAGTAACCAGTGGCAGACTGTACTTTGCTGTCTGCACCTCAGGGTTGCTGATAAGCTCCAAGCATGCTAGTCTGCTAGCCCATTGCCCTTAGTAAGCCTCTGGTATGTGCTCCTTTCACAGCTCTTCCTCCCCGCCCCACCACTAGCTGTTCAGCACCACTTTATCAGTGTCAGATTCAATTCTGTTTGTCTACACACCAGGGGGCTTTCAAAGATGTCTACCCTGTGCAAAATGAACCTTGGCTAGTAATGAATTAGCAAATGGCTAACCCAATTGGTATGAAGCTGCTTGTTGTGCTTCAGCTATAAAGAGCGGGTTTTCACAGGGAAAGCTCTGGGCGAAGGAGAGCGCTCAGAGCTTTAAGGCATGGAACTCAGTTGGTTAGTGTGTGGCGCTAAGGACTCCAAGGTTGCAGGTTCCATCCCTGTAAGGGACAGCTGCATAGCCCTGCATTGCAGGAGGTTGGACTAGGATGATCCTAGGGTCTCTTCAAACTATGATATATAACATGTGCCTGTAAAGAGCAGGGCAAAAAGTAAGTGTGGATAAGCCCTTTGTCTAGTCTTTAATGAGTATTAATTCTAATTTGTTTATGGGGCAGTTCTATCAGCATTCTTCTTGATTTGCTTGCAGGTTGTTTACATGTCTTCCCATTCGTCATTCATTCCACATCTTTCAGTGCATGCCCCCGTCACTCTTCAAACAGCAGTAAGTTATTAAAAGAAAAATGTGGATTTGTTGCACTAGGGGAAGAGATATGTTTAAATGCATAGACCCCAGGTTCCAGTTTGTGCTGGAATCACTCACATAAATTACTGACCATCTGGAAGAACCCTAGGTCTCCTGTTTGTCATTTCCAGTGATGTTCCAATTCTGTCTGGTGTTTCCATTTAACATTGTTGCTTTTAAGTAGCACATACCCCAAGTTCAAAAGTTCTCCAAAGAGTTTGTGGTAAGTGCTGAAAGACCGTCCTTGAATGCTTACCTGTCATATGCCTGTCCCCAGTATAGTCTGCTCAATGTTCCAAATAACTATTGTGATTAATAGTCATCAACAGCCCTTGGGGTCATAGAAGCATAGAGTTGGAAGGGACCCTGAGGATCATCTAGTCCAACCCCTGCAATGCAGGAATATGCATATCTGCCATCCATCAATTGGTCTGATCCTCAATTATTATTTTTTAATGTCCCCTCAAAGCTATCGACTATCACAACTTTGCAAAGGAGTGTTTTCCTCTATTGGTTCTGAATCTACTGCCAGTTAATTGCACTAGGTGAATCCGAGCTCTATTACTGGGGGCCTCATACATGTCTGGACTCCAGTCAGAATGGGATTCTCAACTAAGAAGCTAATAACTGTGCAAAAAGGGAAAATGGAGGTTCCCCCAGTGAAGCACAAACACTGAAGTCAAAAGCCTGCTAAGGAAAACATGGATCTTTTCCTCATGGGACAGCAAGTATTTTACATGTGCATTGTACGATACCACCAATCAGCTTCCTTGCTAACACTCTTGTTGTTCTATAATTCTCAAAGCTTTATTTGCTGTTGCACATTTTGGCCAACAGGAATAACGCAGCATTGATTAAAATCACATTTTGCTTAAGGGAAGTTATGTCGTTGACGGCAAAGCATAATCTTCCAAGTACTGCTTTTCCAAGTAGATATGGCCTCTGCGTATGTGTGTCTTCTTCTTAAGGGAAGATGGCAGCCAGCAGTGCTCCACCAGCTGTCACTGCAGCTGTGGCAGCAGTGGACAGCCCAGCAGCACCTAGAAGATGATCAAGGCACACCATTATTGTGATGAAGATCTCAAGGTGGGGAGACTGGCTCTGCCAGTCATGTGGTTCTTGTCCTGAGAGCAGCAGACATACCGACTGACTGAAGTGCGGCAACAGCGCTCCCAGCTGCTACTCCTCCACCATTGGCGATGGCTGCTGCCGACATCATTTTTGCAGCCAGAGAGCCAGCTGCAATTCCAGCTCCAGTGAAGCCTGCTGCTCCCAGTGCTACTGGGACAGCAATCGTGGCCACTGCTGCAAGAACACAGAATTAGGAATATGTTACATGATAGAAGTAGGGGAACTGACTACGATATACCATCATCATCATCATCATCATCATCATCATCATCAAACCTTTTATTTGCATCACATACAAACATCCAAAACAAATCAATACAGAATTAACACTTCCCCAGTGGCACAAAACATTTGCTAAAAAAAGGAGGCAGAGCAGACTATCATCACATCTCTAGGTCTCCAGGGAGATCAGACGTCTGCAGTGTATTTCAATGACAAAAAACCAAATAGATATATTTAGCCACTAACTTGGTGAGCTCCTGATCATTCCCCAGTAAAAGAAAATGTATGACCTCCAACTCCAACCTAGTTTTTAATATAGCCTTGGCAGATGGTAGGGACACCGATCACAAAAGTTCCACTGACAGCCTGAGTTGCAGTACCTTCTTGTTAAACTGTTGTAGCCCTGGGGAAAGAAAGGGATCTAACAAAACATCGCTGAGGAGAGGATCTTTATCTGATGTAAGGCAGATGTTTAACCAGGACAGAAGAAATCTCGCCCAGGCGACAGCCTCTAACTTGTGTTGCCCTCCCTCTAGACACAAGGCTCCATAGGGTGCACAGCGTGGGACTACTACGATATGTAGATATTTGCTTAATGCAGAAAGGGCATCCAAATTTTGTTAAATTTAATGCTGTTGGCTATCCCTTCAGTTATTCTGTTTTGATATGCCAGGTGTTCTGTCAAAGCCATTTCACAGCTCTCATCAAGCCAGACTTTCATTGTGAACTCCACCATTTCCAATGACTTGCAAGCTTCATTCATGCTGCTGCAAGCAAAATAATCACCAAAATCCACCAAAACTGGAAATCCATATTACTGAAGACTTACCCAAGCCGGCTGCACCTCCCAAAGCTGCAATTACTGAAAGAGAGACTTGTTTTAATAAGATATAATGGATCTCAAGTACATATACAGTCATACCTCGGGTTATGAACGCTGCGGGTTGCACGTTTTCGGGTTGCAAACCGCGCAGAACCCGGAAGTACCGGAACAGGTTACTTCTGGGTTTTGGCACTCATGCATGCGCAGAAGCACAAAATAACATCAGACGCATGCGCAGAAGCACATGCACGTGCGCAGACGCGGCGCTTCAGGCTATTAACACTGTGGGTTGCGAACGTGCCTCCCGCACGGATCACATTCGCAACCAGAGGTATGACTGTAAAATGCAAAAAAGCATCAGGCGAGCTACAACTGTGATGGGCATATTTGTCAGTTTCAGTTCCTTTCTGTTCCTCGTGTTTTCCAGTCTTAGGTTCAGTTCACATTTCCATATCAGCCTGATTTAAAAACAAACACACACAAACTCTCATGAAAATTTCCTCACCATTTTAATGCTGATTTCTCAAAGTTTTACAAGATTTTAAAATATATCATTAGCATTTCAAGGTAGCTTGCCTAGAAACATTATTTCAGTTTTCGTATGACTTTTTATCGTTTTCTTCTCTGTGTGGTCTCTTTTTAAAAAAGAATTGCTTAGCAATGCTAATGATTCAGCGGCATAATGATTTAGCCCTAAATTTAGCAAAGTCAAGACAACTTGTATTACGACAAGGTGCTGGACCCAGGTAAATGTCTATTCATGCCCACAAGAGACCTCCAGTTTCAGGAACAGGGAAATTCTAGGTGAGGTGTGAGACAACACACACATTTAACCAAGTACCGCCTACTGGTGTGGATGGGAAACGTCAAGATAGATTTGGGAAGCATAAAATCAAAAGCACTTATATGCGGATGAAAGCGCACAAATACACACTCAGATACAGTGGTCTGTGTATGTACATGTTAGTGCCATAGTCTGGACGCAGTCCAGTAGTGAAGTGTGCTTCTAATTTTAACCTAGGCTGAGTGGGGGCAGAGGTGAGGAGAACCCCATGTCCCCGACTGAGAAGAGTTCGAGAAGACTGGAAGGTGACAAGTTACCCAATCCCCAAGAAAGTAAATAGGCTCTCTTACCTGGAGCGCCCACCATGTTGGCTTTAAGAGACCTGAAGAGAGATGCCAGAAACTCAGTTAGGCTAATGCAGTGTACAATTGTGTGTTAAACTATGGAACTTGATCCCACAGGAGGCAGTGATGGCCACCAGTTTGGGTGAATTTAAAAAAGGACGGGACAAATTCATGGAGGATAAGGCTATCAATGTCTACTAGCCACGATGGCAGCAATGCTTCTGAAAGGCAGTTGTCTGAAACCACAGGAGGGAAGAGGGTGCTCTTGTGCTTGAGGGTTTTCCAGATGCATTTGGATGGCCACTGTGGTAACTGGACACTGTCTATTTAGGATACAGTGGTACCTTGGTTTACGAACTTAATTTGCTCTGGAAGTCCGTTCTTAAACCAAAGCGTTCTTAAACCAAGGCGTAAAAATCCATGCCAAACTGCTGTCCTATGAGATCTCGCCCACTGAACTGCTCAAACTGGATCTAAATGTGGCAAAACGGTGTATAAATCAAAGGCTGGATGATGCGGAGCTATACCAAAATTTCGTAGCTGGTGGTGGAGTATGCTCACCGTTAAATTTCGGCATAACCCCTATCTACCATGCTCCGTCCTACTTAACATCGCTTATGGCCGCGTCTCACCGTTATGCCTTCATTAGAGCTAGGTTCAATGTCTTTCCAACAAACGTGCTGAGACATAGATTTTCTAAGGGCCAAGTCCCTTCAACGTGTGCTTGTGAAATGAAAACATCTGAATCTCTTCATCATGTTATGTTTATCTGCCCTTTGTACAGTTCAGCCCGCTAGCATACTAACCAGTAGATCTACAGCTTGCCTGGGTTCTCCAAGATGTGGATCCTTATATTACTCTACAGGTTGCTAAATTCCTAACAGCCGTCCTCTCGTATAAGAGACGGAATGGAATGTTAGCTGATTATTGATAGCTACAAGAATTTTATATGACCTCAGATATTGATTTTAGTGTAGTGCCTAAAATTTTTTAATCTTAATCTTAAATTTTTCCTATGAATGGCTAATATCTGTCCTTGTGAGTTGTGAACTGTGTTACACTACTTGTGATTTGTACGAGTCCGCTGTTTTATTTGATCTGTTTTGTTTCTGTTGTGTTGTGTTCCATTATGGGCGTAAAGCCGAATAAACATTTTGATGATAAACCAAGGCGTGCTTTCCCATAGCAGCAGGGGACTCAATTTAAAAATGGAACACACTCAAGAGGAAGTGGAACATGTTCTTATTCCAAGGCAAAGTTCACAAACCAAAACACCTACTTCTGGGTTTGCAGCGTTCTTAATCTAAGTTGTTCATAAACTAAGCTGTTCTTTGACCAAGGTACCACTGTAATTCTATACATCTGACAAAGTGGACTCTGGTGGTTTAACTACCAATCCCTCTTCCCAGTTAAGTCAGGGTATTGTAGTTTTTTAAGAGTTAATTGAGAACTCTCACAGCACCAAGGCCGGCTCAAGACATTTTGGTGCCTGAGACGAATCAGAAAATGGTGTTGTCCCCTCAGGAATCCTGGAAATTGTAGTTTGTCAGGCTACAAACTGACAACGTGCTGGGAAAAGGGTTCCCAACTCTGTCATCTGTCTGGCAGGAAAATATTAAGAAGAATTCCTGCATGCCAGGTTGCTGCTAAACGGCATAGAAGGACCGGCAAGAATGGTAGCAATCCCAACGCACAATACGGGATAGTCCAAAGTCTGAAAATAGGCATACGCCCTGTGAAAGACAGGTGTACTCTTTTAAAGCCTTCTCAGACATGTAATTTTATTATGTACATTGGTTTTTTAAATCTGTTGCTTTTATCTCCATTTGTTTGAAAGCAATATTGTCTTTATTGCTATATAAAGTCATTATTGCTATATGAATATTTCATACAATTTTATGTATACAGTTTAGAGGGGTTTTTTTTTAAAGTGTTATATAAGGGATGTGTTTATGCGTGCAGCACCTCCATTTTCAGAGGCAAATATACCAGCAACTGCAAAACTGCAACTGCCCCAAAGAATAAATGCTGAGAAACAGCATAAAGCCAAAATTTGATTTTTAGGTGCAAATAAATAACCATGAGTATGAATTAAGGGGAAATAAAAGTGCCTGACAGCAGCACTGGACACCCAGAAGCTCAGGAGGAGGATAAGAATATTGCTTTTATTTGTGGTGTCTAGGATTGTCTGTAACAGCTGTGTGGCAGACAGAAATGCCGGAAGGCCAGCTCTCCCCATCAAGGCATCCTCATGCTGGGAAAAGCTGCACCCTGGTTTTTGTTTTTCACCCAGACACAAATAACCTAAATATGAAAGCATGAGAAGTCACCTTCCTTGCCTTTTCATCAGGAAACATAACACTGCAAACAGTGTTAGAAACTGAGATATGAAAGCTAGGAGTTACATAAATGGAATCTTAAACCTTTGTTATGGGCCCCACAACAGAATGTCTAGGCGTGTTTTTTTATAACAATACAAAGCTGAAAATGAATGAACCGCAGCTAAAATCTTATTTTCATTTTTCACATGGTCTAGTCCTCATCTGAAGCCTGCAAAAACACACACACAAAGCCATGCTTCCTTTGCCCACTCTGCTAATATTCTTACGAGGGTCCCTTCGCCAGTCTTCAGAGAGTGGCTGGAAGTGGGGAGGCAGAAAAAGGTCCTCCTTTCTGTCCAGCAGTGGCAGTTCTGCACCCAGAGCTCAGAAGCTGCTTGAAAAAAATTCCCTGATGCAAAACATGCCTAGAACAATGGGGAGTTTCGAGCGCTGGCTGCAAACGGGAGAGAGGAGCCTCCATTTCAGTTTGGATTGTGTCAGAATGACGGGATTCAAGTTTAAATCAGGGATGGCCCAGCCAGGCCCTAAGCCCTGCTCCCCACACCACCCACCTCTCTCTGTTTGCCTCTCGCTCTTTCTGCGCAGGCAGCAGCTCCCAGCCAGTGGATGAGGATTTCTTCTCTGGCTTCTCCCCGCTCCTGCTGCCCCCAATGAGCTTGCCGCTCACTCTGCACAGCAGCGGCTTCTCCTCAGCTGTTGTCTTGGCAACAGAAAGCGAAGGCCAGAGGACCCCTATGCTGGCCCTGCAGTCCCCTGCAAGGCATCACCTAATGTTTCCATAGAGCTTTAATTGGTTCCAAAATTATAACAAGCGGCTGCCGGTTATCCAAAGGGTCTGCTTGCTTCAATCCATCCTATAAGTGTTGCATAAAGCTAACAATATAAACAAGTTACCTCTTACCTGTTTTTCCTTTCTGAAATGCAAATGTTTTTGTTAAAAAATGGCATTCAGTATTTACATTGCAAGCATCCTATTAACAGTACTTTTACAGCTAGATCTTTTATTCTGAAAACATCCTTAAAGTTGTCTAACAGCAAAAACGGGGGCAGTGTTATTCTTTAATTCCTTTTACGATATCCTGCCGAAAACACTGCATATCTGTACATATCGACCAAACATACTTAACATCTACTAAATTCTTGGAAAATAGACATTGGGGTGGGTGTGATCCTTGGTCTTGCATATGAAGAGAAGTCAGCTCTCCAAAACAGAAACATCTCTATGCTCAATTGCTGAGCTGGGGAAGGAACGGATGGAGTCACCCATTTCCCTTGATTGTTTTGGTTACCGCTGCTAGAAGCTGTTACTTACCCACGCCTCTCCTCGGAGATCTGCAGCTACGTACTTCCATCACGTTCTCTATAATGGGGAGAGGCTAGTGATTGACAGCATCCTCCGCCAATGGAAACAGTACCTAGACTCTCGTTCCATGCTGCAACCCCCCCCCCCCCGTTTTTAAGTGATTCTCAGAGACCAGCCCACAATACCTTTAGGTTTCTATTTCCCCGTCTTCTGAAGAGGAAGGGAGGAAACGAAAGTGGCATTGATACCACGTAGCTTGTAATTTAATGATTCAGTTTTCCCTTTTGTAGCTTGCCTAGGAGCAAGAAGGGACAGACTGAGCTACGTGTCTATGGGAATATTCACAAATTAAGCATTTTCATCAGGAACCATGAGAACGTGAAAACCATGAAACAAGGACTGAGTCTATGAAGTGTTTTGAGCATATGCTGGTAATGAACCCTATTAAAACACTTCTCCCCACCATTTTTTTAAAAAGGACAATCCAGTAACTAATTGTAGCTGGAAAATTTCTGAAGATGAATGGAACTATGTAGGGGAGGAATGAAATGATAAAGCTGAGTCATGATGAGATTTCAGTACTTGTATCAGAAAGTACCGTATTCAAAATTCTTCAGACAAATCCTGGGAGTGTGAAAGAGGAAAAATGAGGCAATGAAGGGGTGGGATGGCTCTTTGTAATTATGCTAGAAGGTAATGGAAGCAATTATTACTGTGATTCTGGAAGAAAACTGAAGCCCAGGCAACACCAAGTAAAAATAAATCATCCTGCATCTGCAGTCAGCATGGGTGTTGTGAAAGTTCACTAGCACATTTTTGGGGTTGGGTGAGACTTTGTCACCCCAAAGTGGTGACATTTTGGTGACTGATATTTTTCATCATTAACTTTCAGGAGGAGTTTTAAAATATTCCTGCATACCCATACATTTGATTCATGGGTAGGCAAACTGCGGCCCAATCGCCTTCCCAATCTGGCTGCAGACGGTCTGGGAACAAGCGTGTTTTTACATGAGTAGAATGTGTCCTTTTATTTAAAATGCATCTCTGGATTATTTGTGGGGCATAGGAATTTGTTCACCCCCCCAATATAGTCCGCCCCCCCCCAAGGTTTGAGGGACAGTAGACCGGCCCCCTGCTGAAAAAGTTTGCTGACCCGATTGATGGCTGAAAGATACTACTCCCAGTAAACTAGACATTACTAGCTTTCAGAGCAATTCTTAAGTTTTTGGATGTTTTTAATGTTTTTCATTTTATTTACAACTGTGTTGCGGACAAAAGGTCCAATGGTGGGGTGACCTGAGCCATTAATCACACCAGGATTGAGAAGGAAAGATTTAATCAGACAGCAGGAAGAAAGTATGGGGAAATCGAGTTCCAAATCCTATACGTACACCATTTGTGGCATGCTCACACAATTTATACAGTTAACTCTATATGCAGTAATACTTATGACGATTCAATTGGCTATCAGCATCGGCATATGCTTAGCAACCTACTTTTTTGGGGGTCTTATCTTGCACAGCCAACAGTGTGTTGTTGTTGTTTAGTCGTGTCCGACTCTTCGTGACCCCATGGACCAGAGCACGCCAGGCACTTCTGTCTTCCACTGCCTCCCGCAGTTTGGTCAAACTCATGCTGGTAGCTTCCAGAACACTATCCAACCATCTCGTCCTCTGTCGTCCCCTTCTCCTTGTGCCCTCCATCTTTCCCATCATCAGGGCCTCAAGAGTCTCCTCCAACACCATAATTCAAAAGCATCAATTCTTCAGCGATCAGCCTTCTTTATGGTCCAGCTCTCACTTCCATACATCACTACTGGGAAAATCATATCTTTAACTATATGGACCTTTGTTGGCAAGGTGATGTCTATGCTTGCTCTCTTGACAGAACTCTATTAGCCTTTGCCTTGCTTCATTTTGATCTCCAAGGCCAAACTTGCCAGTTGTCCTTTTTATCTCTTGATTCCCTACTTTAGCATTCCAATCCCCTGTAACGAGAAGAACATCCTTCTTTGGTGTCATTTCTAGAAGGTGTTGTAAATCTTCATAGAATTGGTCAATTTCAGTTTCAGAAGTAAAAAAAGTGGATTCGTTGCACTAGGGCAGGGACGTCCAACTCCCAAGAGACTGCGATCTACTTACAGAATAAAAAACTGGCAGTGATCTCCCCCTTTTGGAGGGGTTCAGGTCAAAGTTGTTGAGCTTTGTTTTAGGGAGGAAAGGCAAACTTGTTGACTTTAGGGGGGAAATGTAAAAGTCACTTACCAAAAGAACGCTCAGGATCATGGCGAAAACTCTGTCTTCCGTACTAGCGATTATACACAAATGGAGGACGGGGCAAGGGGGTGGGACCGGATGCTCTTTTGCCCCCGCAAAGGAAAAAGAGCCCAATTTGACATCCCTGCACGAGGGGAAGTGTTGTTTAATCCACTTAAATACATAGACCTTACGCTCCACTTTGTGCTGGGATCACACATAAAATACTGACCATCTGGAAGAACCCTAGATCTCCTGTTTGTCAGTCCCAGTGGTGTTCCAATTCTGCCTGGTGTTTCCATTTAAGATTGTTGCTTTTAAGTAGCACATACCCCAAGTTCAAAAGTTGTCCAAATACAGTGGTACCTCAGGTTACATACACTTCAGGTTACATATGCTTCAGGTTACGGACTCCGCTAACCCAGAAATAGTACCACAGGTTATGAACTTTGCTTCAAGATGACAACAGAAATTGTCCAGTGGTGGTGCAGCAGCAGCAGCAGGCCCCATTAGCTAAAGTGGTGCTTCAGGTTAAGAACTGTTTCTGGTTAAGAACCGACCTCCAGAACAAATTAAGTTCTTAACCTGAGGTACCACTGTAGTTTGTGGTTCGTGCTGAAGGACCACCCTTGAATGCTGGCAATATAAGTTTTGTGAAGCTTAACAGGCAGGCCTGTCCCCTGCTTGTTCCCACTCTATTCTGCCCAATGTTCCAAATAACTATTGTGATTAATAGTCATCAACAGCCCTTGGGGTCATAGAAGCATAGAGTTGGAAGGGACCCTGAGGATCATCTAGTCCAACCCCTGCAATGCACGAATATGCATATCTGCCATCCATCAATTGGTCTAATCCTCAATTATTATTTTTTAATGTCCCCTCAAAGCTATTGACTATCACAACTTTGCAAAGGAGTGTTTTCCTCTATTGGTTCTGAATCTACTGCCAGTTAATTGCACTAGGTGAATCCGAGCTCTGTTACTGGGGGCCTCAGTACATGTCTGGACTCCAGTCAGAATGGGATTCTCAACTAAGAAGCTCATAACTGTGCAAAGAGGGGAAATGGAGTTTCCCCCAGTGAAGCACAAACACTGAAGTCAAAAGCCTGCTAAGGAAAACATGGATCTTTTCCTCATGGGACAGCAAGTATTTTACATGTGCGTTGTGCGATACCACCAATCAGCTTCCTTGCTAACACTCTTGTTGTTGTTTAACTCTCAAAGCTTTATTTGTTGTTGCACATTTTGGCCAACAGGAATAACGTAGCATTGATTAAAATCACATTTTGCTTAAGGGAAGTTATGCCGTTGACGGCAAAGCATAATCTTCCAAGTACTGCTTTTCCAAGTAGATATGGCCTCTGCGTATGTGTGTCTTCTTCTTAAGGGAAGATGGCAGCCAGCAGTGCTCCACCAGCTGTCACTGCAGCTGTGGTAGCAGCGGACAGCCCAGCAGCACCTAGAAGATGATCAAGGCACACCATTATTGTGATGAAGATCTCAAGTTGGGGAGACTGGCTCTGCCAATCATGTGGTTCTTGTCCTGAAAGCAGCAGACATACCGACTGACTGAAGCACGGCAACAGCGCTCCCAGCTGCTACTCCTCCACCATTGGCGATGGCTGCTGCCGACATCATTTTTGCAGCCAGAGAGCTAGCTGCAATTCCAGCTCCAGTGAAGCCTGCTGCTCCCAGTGCTACTGGGGCACCAATTGTGGCCACTGCTGCAAGAACACAGAATTAGGAATATGTTACATGATAGAAGCCTTAAATCTAAATTGCCTAGACCACAGTGCTTAACCGTCTTGGCTGTGGGTCCTAGGAGACCTGCTCCCAGCCTTGCAGGCCTTTTCCCACCTAGCCTGGGATGGTGGGGCCCTGACTGACAGACTCTAATTTCAAAAGCTAAGGCTCTTGGGCTGAGGTATTTAGGACAGTGGTTTCCAATTGGGGTGTGTGTGTGGTCTGTTGCACCCCCCTGAGAGAACTTGCTTATCTTGCTAATTGGGGAGTGAAAGCCGTGGATCATTGAGCCTCCACGCACTATCAGGGAAAGTTGCTGGATGGCAAGAGAGTAGGGATTGGGGGAAAACCTTGCAATTGGTACAAGGAGAGAGTGAGAATGCAAATTGCTTGCTCCACTGGGCGAATTCATGGAGCCCTGCTAGGACGAAAGGGGAAGCAGCTCCTGGCTGCTTCTCATCTAAAACAGGCTTCCTCAACCTTGGCCCTCCAGATGTTTTGAGACTATAATTCCAATCATCCCTGACCACTGGTCCTGCTAGCTAGGGATCATGGGAACTGTAGGCAAAAAACATATGGAGGGCTGAGTTTGAGGAAGCCAGATCTAAAATAATTAAACTAGAAGCGCCTAATTCAGACGACTTGGCGTGTAAAGCTCTCCACCTATCGTTGTTGTCATCATCAATCCATCTTTTACCCCAAGGTCCCAAAGCAACTTACAACAATTAAAACAATATTTTAAGGCAATAGAAAACAACTTAATGCCATATGAGTAAGGTGGATTCTAAAAATATGCCCAATCAAGCAAATGCATAATTTTGCATCCAGACCTCATTGATTTTGGAAGGGGGGTGGGCCGGGCAACCAGGTGCCTAGAAACTTGGGCTTGGGGAGAATTTGGTTCAATTCCCTTTTTTGCTTTAAAAATTCAGAGTAGCCCTAGACCAGTCACTGTTTCTGAGACCAGTGGAGTGAGGGGGGAACAAACCTTTTCACCAGCTCTAGGTACCTCCGTTGCTAGCACCTGCTCACAACAACTTGCCATAACCTCAGCTGCATTTCTGACAGTCAAGGCAGTTTGTTTCTCTCCTCCATCCACCCACCCCTGCCATCCTTCCTGCTTTGGCTATCCCGGCTACCAGTGCTTTTTTTCTTGAAAAAAAGGGGGGGGAACTGACTACGATATATAGATACAGTGGTACCTCAGATTACATACGCTTCAGGTTACATACGCTTCAGATTACAGACTCCGCTAACCCAGAAATAGTACCTTGGGTTAAGAACTTTGCTTCAGGATGAGAACAAAAATCGTGCTCCGGTGGCGGGCAGCAACAGGAGGTCCCATTAGCTAAAGTGGTGCTTCAGGTTAAGAACAGTTTCAGGTTAAGAACGGACCTCCGGAACGAATGAAGTACTTAACCCGAGGTACCACTGTATTTGCTTAATGCAGAAAGGGCACCCAAATTTTGTTAAATTTAATGCTGTTGGCTATCCCTTCAGTTATTCTGTTTTGATATGCCAGGTGTTCTGTCAAAGCCATTTCACAGCTCTCATCAAGCCAGACTTTCATTGTGAACTCCACCATTTCCAATGACTTGCAAGCTTCATTCATGCTGCTGCAAGCAAAATAATCACCAAAGCTTGCCCAACTGGAAAGCCAGATTACTTACCCAAGCCAGCTGCACCTCCCAAAACTGCAGTTACTGAAAGAGAGACTTGTTTTAATAAGATATAATGGATCTCAAGTACATATACAGTCATACCTCGGGTTATGAACGCTGCTGGTTGCGCATTTTCGGGTTGCAGACCACGCAGATCCCGGAAGTACCGGAACAGGTTACTTCTGGGTTTCAGCGCTCGCTCATGCGCAGAAGCACAAAATGATGTCACACGCGTGCGCAAAAGTGCCGGATTGCATCGTGCGCAGACGCGGCGCTTCAGGCTATGAACACTGCGGGTTGTGAACGTGCCTCCCGCATGGATCACGTTTGCAACCAGAGGTATGACTGTAAAATGCAAAAAAGCATCAGGTGAGCTACAACTGTGGTGGGCATATTTGTCAGTTTCAGTTCCTTTCTGTTCCTCATGTTTTTCAATCTCAGGTTCAATTCACATTTCCATATCACCTCGATTTAAAAGCAAATACAAACAAATTCTCATGAAAATTTACCAACATTTCAATGCTGATTTCTCCTAATATATACATTTGTATACAATATTCCCTAGTGCACACATTTTTTTTTGCAAAGCAATTTCTTTAAAACAATACATTTTTTAAAATGTTATTTTTACTAATCTACACATTTTTAAGGACAGTGTGTGCCTTTTTGTACACATTGCTTGGCTGAAGAACTGCACTGCAAAATTCAGAGAAGTGCGCATCTCAAAGGGTTGTTGTTTTGGTTCTTGTACTGCTTCTGAAAGTGCAGATTAGGGAGGTTCACCTTCCAATTTGAAAGGAAATGAGTTTCTCTCCCATCCCTACCTGTGGCAGAGGGAAGTGGAAGCTATCAATTGGCACTGTGCCCAGAAATGAACTACTATTCAGTGCAAATCTTTTAATAGTGGGCAAGATATATTTCAAACTGGCATTTTCCAACATAATGGCACAGTTGCATTTCTTAACCAGCTTCTGTTTCCGTGCTGTCTTCAAAAGCTGCCCAAGATGTGGCCTGCTACATTAATCTAAGATGTTACAAGAGCCTGTAACTGCCCATGCAGAACTAGAAGAAAGGTATTTCAGATTTGTTCAATTCTTTCATCTAGTCTTGGTCACTATATATACAGTTGTATACCTGAAATACAGTGGTACCTCGGGTTACATACGCTTCAGGTTACAGACTTTGCTAACCCAGAACTAGTACCTCAGGTGAAGAACTTTGCTTCAGGATGAGAACAGAAATTGTGCTCCGGCGGCACGGCGGCAGCAGCAGGAGGCCCCATTAGCTAAAGTGGTGCTTCAGGTTAAGAACAGTTTCAGGTTAAGAACGGACCTCTGGAACGAATTAAGTACTTAACCCGAGGTACCACTGTACTTGCATTCATACCCACAAGAGACCTCCAGTTTCAGGAACGGGGAAGTTCTAACTGAAGTGTGGGGCAACACACACATTTAACCAAGTACTGCCTACTAGTGTACATGAATATTAAGACAGATTTTGGAAACATAAAATTAAAAGTACTCCTATGCGGATGAAGGCACACGAATACATGCACAGAAGCAGTGTTCTGTGTACTGGGATGAGTGTTGCGCTGTGTTCTAAACCACTGAGCCCTCCTGGGCTTGCCGGCAGTTCAAATCCCTGCGATGGGGTGAGCTCCCATTGCTCTTCATGCTTCATCCTAACAGTGAAGCATGCTTCCAATTTTAATCTGCGCTGAGTGGGGGTGGAGGTGAGGAGAGTTTGTGTCACTGACTGAGAGTTTGAGACAACTGCTTTGGACTGTAAGGTTACAGTTACCCAATCCCCAAGAAAGTAAACAGGCTCTCTTACCTGGATCAGCCATGCTGGCTTCCTAAAGACCTGTATAGAGATGCCAGAAACTCTTTGTTAGGATAATGCAGTGTACAATTGTGTGTTAAACTCTGGAACTCAATCCCACAGGAGGCAGTGACGGCCACAAATTTTTAGTGGCCTTTAAAAGAGGACTGGACAAATTCATGGAGACATGGCTATCAGTGGCTACAAGCCACGATGGCTGTGCTCTGCCTCCAGTTCAGAGGCTGCAATGCTTCTGAATACCAGTTGCTGGAAACCACTGGAGTTGCGATTGAGGGTTTTCCAGATGTATCTGAATGGCCATTGTGAAAACAGGATTCTAGACTAGATGGACCCTTGGCTTGATCCAGCAAGATCTTATGTTCTTAACTAACAACCACTCAGACTCCCACTGCGTCCAGAACCCACTCGCACATTATGCCACTACACTGTTAAAATGATTTGCTTAAAACAATTCCCAAGGTGGGAAACTGCCGTGTTAATTCTGTTTCACAGCAAAAGCAACCAAGAGTCTCATGGTAACATAAAGACTAGCAAATTATATTCAGCATAAGCTTCCATGAGTTAAAAAAGGACTCTGGTTCATGGGTGTAACGGGGGGAGCAGCTCCCCCCCGATCAAGTAAAACAATATACTGTAAATTCTTAACTAACTGACCAATCACGTCGGTTCTGCCCCCCTAACAAAAGTCCTGACCCCCCCCCACAAAGATTCTGGCTACGCCCATGTGCTGGTTGACAGTATTATACCACTTAAATGGTCCTCATGGCTTCCCTCAAAGAATACTGGGAACTATAGTCTGTTGAGGGTGCTGAGAGTTGTTAGGAGATCCCTGTTCCTGTTTGGGAGCAACAAGTATCAAAGTGGTTTAACAATCACTCCCTAAATAGTTACAGTGACAATTATCATCCTCTGCTGGTCTCTGTTTCGGGAAGTTTTTACTGTGTGACATTTTATTGTTTTTATATTTTGCTGGAAGCAGCCCAGAGTGGTTGGGTGTTTATACCCAGAAGGGTGGGGTATTATTATTATTTCCCTTTACACAATTACCAACTGCCTGGTTTTTTTTTGCATTTTGTTTCCCTCTTGACCTCTCCATACCCTCTGCCTCCCAAGCATTTGTGTGTACATCACTTGGCCAATTTAGGATAATTCTGATAAAGTGGTTTAGCAATCAACCCCTCTTCCCAGGGAACTCAGAAAATGGTGCCCCCTCGAGGAATCCTGGGAATTGTAGTTTGTCAGTTTGTAGTTTGGCATGCAGATAAACAAAGTGCTGGGAAGAGGGTTCCTCACTCTGTCATCCGCCTGGCAGGAAAATATTCAGAGACATTTCTGCAGGCCAGGCTGCTGCTAAAAGGCATAGAAGAGCCAGTAAGAAGGGGACTCGAGGAAAAAGTTAGCTGGATAAAAAGTTAGTTGGGGGTGAGGGTGGGGTGGGTAGCCACTTTTTTTGCTGCGGGTGAAGCCTCTAGAGGGGTGTCATTTTTTTACATAATTTTTTTTTATTAATTTTCAATTATAATCCAATAATAGCCTCATTATAACAATACCTATTTATAATACAATTAATATCATTAAGATACCAAATTATATAATTTAGATAAGGTGGCCCCCAGGTGCTGGAATTGATGATTGCATGATTTTCTTTACTTTTGTGTTCCAAAATCCTACTGATTTCAGTTACTTTCCGGCCATAATAATCCCTATCCCGAGGGGCGTCATTGAGGCTCCCAGCCTGCTGGGCTTCAGGGATTAGCTTGCATGCCCAGCCTTCCTGTTCGTATGTGAGCAATCCTGATTCACGTTTCCATGCATGTATATTGTTCTTTGCACTGTTATTCCCCACCCACCCCCATCCTCAGTCAGTTTGGCCTTTAATATATAAGAACAATTTACCGTATTTTTCGCTCCATAGGACGCACTTTTTCCCCTCCAAAAATGAAGGGGAAATGTGTGTGCGTCCTATGGAGCGAATGCAGGCTTTCGCTGAAGCCTGGAGAGTGACAGGGGTTGGTGCGCATCGACCCCTCTCGCTCTCCAGACTTCAGGAGAACCCCAGCACCAGCCCCACAAGGTCGGGAGACAGCAGGGAGGCGGAACGCCGCCACCCCGCTGTCCCCAGACCTGATCTGAAGGCAGGCGGTGGGGAGAAGCGCGCTTCTCCCCGCTGCCTGCTCCGCAAGCTGCGGGGACAGCGGGGAGGCGGAGCGCGTCTTCCCGCTGTCCCCGGACCTGGTCTGAAGGCAGGTGGTGGGGAGAAGCGCGCTTCTCCCCGCTGCCTGCCCCGCAAGCTCCGGGGACAGCGGGGAGGCGCGGCGCGCCTTCCCCCTGTCCCCGGACCTGATCTGCATGCAGGCAGCGGGGAGAAGCGCGCTTCTCCCCGCCGCCTGCCCCACAAGCGCCTGGGGGGGAAAAATAATTTTTTTTTCTTTATTTCCCCCCCAAAAAACTTGGTGCGTCCTATGGGCCGGTGCACCCTATGGAGCGAAAAATACGGTATTTATCTCACAGCTAACCCCTGTCCCCCTGAAAGGATATCTGTGGCAACAAAAAATGAAGTCAGACAACTAATAAAGCAGGCAAGAGTTTGCTGGCAACAATTCAAGAGTCAAATAGAGTTAACACGGGCAAGATGCAATAGGAGCGTAGGGATCACTTCCCTGCGATGAGAGAGATGGATAAAAGAAAAGGGGGTGGGGGAGAGGCTCGAATGCACGTGTGGCTGCCTGCAATCAGTTTACAACACTGAGAATGAAGATAAACTGGTAAAATAAGGGGGCTGGGTTAAAGCTAAAGGGAAAACCTCAAAGATCCCTCAATAACAAGGCAGGGGTTCAGGGCTCCTAAAGCCGAGCTGCAGCCTTAGAAGGGAAAAATGGGGCTTTTGGAGGAGGTTTTTACTGCCCTGCTGCTTCCAATTTTTAAAAGGCAAATTGCGGGAGAAGATGCAGCAGTCAATCACTCTCTCACTCTCTCCAAGCACCCACGCTAGCAAACAAACACACAGGCAACCACACACTCACAAAGCACACACACTAGCAAACAGACAGTCACGCTGCACACACAATCAAGCAATCAGAGTGGCCAAACCTCCTAGCAAGCACTTCCCTGGCTTCTGCTTACCTCAACGAAGTCGGCCCTGTTGACTCGAAGAAAATGTGTGTGCGATGGTGGGGATGGTTGGCGCGGCCGCATTTAAATGGCAAGCCACGCCCCCACGAGCTTCCCTGTTGGGTGCCCAACTGTCTTTTGTACAGGTACTGTAACGAGCTGGGATTACAGGTAAGACCGCTCCCTTACAGCAGGTGCTTCTAATCTCAGCTCTTTACATACAGTGAAGATACCAGGTAGCCTGACATCTGGCTGGTTGATAGGGGATCAAATACTTATTTCACTCATTATAATGCACATCAATCTCTAACTTTTGTCTTCTGGGTTTCTGGGGTTTTCCCTGTTGTTATTCTATCTCTCACAGCTACAATAAACCTACCATTAAAATTATGGACTGGTCATTTCTTCGTCAGAGGGCAAACGGGCAAATTTAGCAGGGGATCAAATACTTTCCCCCCTCACTGTATGTCTGGCACCTTCGTTATACAGTTTTTAATTGTATGCTGATGGTATACCTCTTTGCCCTGGCTTTTGACACCTGAGAAGTGTGTTTTGGGACCTGCCCTACTCTTGTGATTTGCTTAAACTGCTTTTAGCATTGCATTTTAGATTACGGTAACACACCCTGGGACCTGCTCATGAATAAATAAATTTAATGCTAATAATAATACGACAGACAGTTTTTGCAAAGCAATTTTCCCAAACACAATGCATATTTGTATGTATGTATGTTTTTGTTTAGGAACGCGGGTGGCGCTGTGGGTTAAAGCCTCAGTGCCTAGGGCTTGCCGATCGAAAGGTCGGCGGTTCGAATCCCCGCGGCGGGGTGCGCTCCCGTTGTTCGGTCCCAGCGCCTGCCAACCTAGCAGTTCGAAAGCACTCCCGGGTGCAAGTAGATAAATAGGGACCGCTTACTAGCGGGAAGGTAAACAGCGTTTCCGTGTGCGGCTCTGGCTCGCCAGAGCAGCGATGTCACGCTGGCCACGTGACCCGGAAGTGTCTTTGGACAGCGCTGGCCCTTGGCCTCGTTGAGTGAGATGGGCGCACAACCCTAGAGTCTGTCAAGACTGGCCCGTATGGGCAGGGGTACCTTTACCTTTACCTTATGTTTTTGTTTTGTTTTTTTACTAATATATGCATTTTGTGCACGTTACTTGGCTGGAGAACTGCATTCCAAAATTCAGAGAAGTGCAGATTTTGAAGAATGGGTCTGTTTCACTTTGCATATGGTTTCAGAATATGTGAATAACGTAGGTTTTGCTTTTAATCTGAATTGAATTTCTCCCAAATCTCTAGCTACATATGACTACCATAATAGGTACTGTATATGTGCACAGTCAGGCTAATTAAAGATAACAGAATCATAGACTGTAGAGTTGGAAGGGATCCTGAGGGTCATCTAGTCCAACCCCCTGCAATGCAAAATCTCAACCAAAGCATCCATGACAGATGTCCATCCAACCTCTGCTTAACAACCTCCAAGGAAGGAGAGTCAACTATCTTCTGAGGAATTCCATTCCATTGTCAAACAGCTCTTACCACCAGCTTGTCAATATCCTTCTTAAATTGTGGCACCCAGGACTGGACACAATATTCTAGGTTTGATATCACCAAAATAGAATAGAGAGCCATCTTATTATTTCCCTTGAACGGAACACTATACTTTTGTTAGTGCAGCCTAGAATAGCATTAGCTTTTTCCATGGCTACATCACATTGTTGACCTCCTAAGACTGTGGACTCCTAAGACCCTTAGATCCTTTCCACATGAACTACTGACAAGCCAGGTGTCCCCCAATCTTATATTTGTGCAGCTGGTTCTTTCTGCCTAGGGTAGAACCTGACATTTGTCCCTATTGAAATTCATTCTATTAGTTGGGACCCAGTTCTCCAATCTGTTAGGATAATCTTTGTTGAATTGTGTCTTTAAATGTAAAGGTTCATCATTGTTTCACCCGATGTGTATATCTTTAAGGGGCCAGAGCAAGGGCCAGAGCAAAATAACGAGATCCAGCTTTACAGCTGTGAAACATAGCAGGTGCTGCTGAGTTGCATTGATTAAGCTGTGTCAGGAATTGGGTGTAGTATATAAGGAGCAGCACCTAGCTCTGCCATTACCCTGGGGGATGGGTTGGTGGTTGGGTCGTGTTTGTTTGTTAATGTATTTAGTGTAAAGGGAGTTTTTGTTTTTCTTATTAAAACCTTGTTTAAGTTATTTTTGAGTCCCTTTTTAATGCATGGTCTCCCCAGCAAGCTCTCTGCAGCGCTACCATACTGCAAAAAGCCAACAATCTTGAATCCCGAGTCTATCATCTGCAGCATTAGCTACCCCTCCCAGTTTGGTGTCATGTGCAGAACTGCAGATGTGTATGTGATAGTAATTCCGAACTTATTTTTAAGGTTCTTACCATGTTGTTAATTCTAGCGTTCTCATTTTTTTGAGGGTGCCACAATTTCACTGGAGGCAGAATTGTGAATGGGTTCTTGGCTGCATGGATGATGTCAAAACCAGCACATATCTATGCTGGAGGAGTGTCTGAAGTGAGCATTGCTATCCTATTCTCGTCACTCTTAGAGACCTGTTACGCGAATGTACCAGGGTTTGGCCCTCTAGCTGAGGATTCACAGTAACAGTGTTTCTTACTCTTCTTTCTTCTCAGCTGCTGCAGGTCTGTAATTAATTGGCACAGCTTTATGGGCAGCTATAGGGGCACTATTGGGAATCTTATATGAGGGCTTTGGCATGAAAGAGGCAAAAGGCAGGAGATGATGTCCTTTGCAAGAGGAGAGGCACTTGATGCTTCACGATGCATCTTTGCCATTTGATGAGAAGCCAACTTCACATGACTAATTTGTGGTTGTTCCCAACTGAGTTTTATGTGGAGTAAAGCCATTGAAATGAATGGGCCTAAGTTAGTCATGCCCATTAATTTCAGTGGATCTACACTGAGTAGGACTAGAGTCGGCAGCAACCCATGCTAACTCCATTCCATTTGGTGACACCAGAGTTCTTTTCGCCCCAAAGCTTTCCTTGGAATCTTTTCAAAACTAAAGTCCTCTCAATTTCAGCAACGTCCCTTTACATTTCCTTTAGCATTGCTAAGCTTAAGAAGAACCTTACTGCTGAAACACACCAAGGACTCATCTTGTCCAGCATCCTGTTCTCACAGTGGCCAATGAGATGCCTGTGGGAAACTTGCAAGTAGGACCCAAGGGCTACAGCACTCTCCTATCCTGCAGCTTCCAGCAACTGGTGTTCACAAGCACACTGCCACCGACAGTGGAGGCAGAACATATTGATAGTCTTGTTAGGATTTTTATCTCACCAGCTGCTCAGCAAGTAGCACTATGGTTGTTTATATCATGTGAGTGTCTGAGAGCGTGAGACAGGAAGTCTCATTATTGTTGGAGTACTGATAGAAGTTATTTCACTTCTGTGTGAGATGTTGTTCTGTACTGCTGCTGAGAGAGAGCAGACATGCTGTTGGAGCCTCTGTATATAGACTGTTAAATAAAGTAGTTTTTAGCTACTCATTGTCTCTTTCTTCTGCAATGAGATGCCAGAAGACGAGTGTGCTCCTCTCAGGAGGAAGGGGTCGCTTATCACAGGTCTCTCTGGACTGAGGAAGATTTACAGCCAGAGAGTGACCACTGGAGAGATGCCCTGGTGTCTTGGGAAGGTGGTGGCCTTTCCGGGCGTTTTCCCAACAAGTCTCACCCTCCATAAATAAAAGGAAACATGATCAGTGATGGACAGGGCACTTTATTCCCCAAATATAAAAAGTCTGCTACAAAACTGGGTTGTCTTCTGAATCTTTAAACCTTCCGGCTTCGTCTGGTGAATGTTGCTGAGCCAGATGTGATGGTCTGTGGAAGATAAATTGGAAAAGGTTTCTCTAAATTGCCTCGTAACTAGCAGGTGTAAGACTTACCTAAGCAACGCAAAGTACTGTATTTTTCGCACCATAGGACGCACCGGACAATAGGACGCACCTTGTTTTAGAGGGGGGAGAACAAGAAAAATTTTTTCTCCCCCTCTCTGCCCAGCGCCCCTTCAGCGAAGTGGCAGGAGGCACTGCGCAGAGAGAGGGAGAATTTTCCCCCTCTTGTTTTCCCGCTCTAAAACAAGGTGCCGTTTAAGGTGCGTTCAGGCGGCTACCTTGGAAGCCTGGAGAGCGAGAGGGGTCAGTGCACACCGACCCCTCTTGCTCTCCAGGCTTCAGGTTCCTTTCAACCTGGGAAGCCCACCACCAGCCCCAAAGAGCAGGTCAGAGAGCAGCGGAAAGGCGCAGCGGAGAGGCTGCTGCCATAGTCGCACGTCACTTCTCCAGCTGGGAGAGGGTCGCGGGGCTATGGCTTCTTTAGCCCCACACACGCTCTCCCAGCTGAAGAGGTGGCGCATGGCTAAAGAGGCTCCTGCCATAGCTGCGCGTCACCTCTCCAGCTGGGAGAGGGTCGCGGGGTGCTTCTTTAGCCCCGCGTGCGCTCTCCCGGCTGGAGAGGTGGTGGGTGGCTATAGAGGTTCCTGCCATAGCTGCGCGTCCCCTCTCTAGCCGGGAGAGGGTCGCGGGGGGCTGCTTTAGCCCCGTGCACGCTCTCCCGGCTGGAGAGGTGACGGCCGGCTATAGAGGTTCCTGCCATAGCCGTGCGTCACCTCTCCAGCCGGGAGAGGGGTCGCGGGGCTATGGCGTTTTAGCTCCATAGGACGCACACACATTTCCCCTTCATTTTTGAAGGGGAAAAAGTGTGTCCTATAGAGCGAAAAATACAGTACATCAGAACGTGTTCCAAAACACTGCAAATAACCAGGTAATTGGGGCAATCGTTGAAGCCAGGGGACCAATTAAAAGTAGATCCCTTAGTAAATTAATTGACACATACAATTTAGCTTCAAAAACATTCCAATGAAACTATTTTGTTTGGAGTGAGTTTTCACCTTTGTTCGAACCATGGCTATTGTTGGAGCATATTCCTGATGAGATCCAGTTTGCTGTAGTCTTGGACTGGGGATAGGGTGGCCATGTTCAAAATGCTCTTGTATGCATTAGCAACTACACCTGCTTCGATTCTTGCTTTCACATTTGCAATAGTTAAAGGAGCAGGTGCCCTTTGAGCATGTGCAGAGTGCCTTTCTCTAGATGGCCTGCAGTATTTTGCAGAACCATGTGGTACGATGCAGAATGCCCAAATAAAAGTATGCAAAATGCATGATGCAAAATGCCAAAATAAAAGTGTGCAAAATGCTTGCGTTCTTGCCCAATACTTCCCACATGTCTGGGATTGGGAGAACAGGAGCTTCCCAAGGCAGAGGCACAGGCATTCTCCCAGCCCCTCCTTTGGAGAAAGTGACCCTTCTGCAACTGTTCATCTTAAAATACAGTGGTACCTCGGGTTAAGTACTTAATTCATTCCAGAGGTCCGTTCTTAACCTGAAACTGTTCTTAACCTGAAGCACCACTTTAGCTAATGGGGCCTCCCGCTGCTGTTGTGCCACCACTGCACGATTTCTGTTCTCATCCTGAAGCAAAGTTCTTAACCCGAGGTACTATTTCTGGGTTAGCGGATTCTGTAACCTGAAGCGTATGTAACCCAAGGTACCACTGTATCAGCATTTACTCACCTCCACCATTTCATTGCCAACTACTTCCTGCTCATGGACGAATTTATCTGCTTTGGCTATTAGTTTCCCATTTTCCAGGGTTACTGTGCACTGTTTTAAAAAAGAAGAAGAAAAACCATTACTGCACAAGGTTTGGGCAGCAACAGATCAGACGCATAGGTGGCCACAACCAAATGGCCAGCAGAAGGCAGAGTTGCACCAAATGAAGGAAATGAATACAGGCAGTTACTGTTTTAGGCACCTCTGATACGTGCGTGGCTTCACATGTCCACACTGCAGTGAACCCATGAACACCCAGAAAATGTCACCCAAAAAATCACAAAAAAGGGGCAGAACAGGACAGGGCACCTTACACAGGCACCACTGATGTGCGCAGGGGTCTGGAACGTAACCCACACTCAAATCAGTTGCTGCCTGTATATACATTCTAAACAAATGTGTACATTATGGAGCCCCTAAAGTAAATAGAAGCTTCTCCATACACTGCAATGGGAAAGAAACAGGTGCCTCTTGGGAATACTGTGCCACAAAGATTGAGGGTTGCCAGCCAGGCCCAGAGTCTCTGACCACTCTGCGCCATTCATTTATAGCACTTTGCTACCATGTTAAACAGTCATGGTTTCCCCCAAAGAATTCTGGGAACTGTAGTTTGTTAAGGCTGTTGAGCATTGTTACCAGACCCCTGTTCTCCTCCCAGAGCTTCAGTTCTCAGAGTTTCCTCTGAAGAGGGCTTGGCTGTTAAACTACTCAGCGAACTGTAGCTCTCTGAGGGGAGTAGGAGCCTCTTAATGCCTCTCAGGATCCTTAACCACCTACAGGCCCCAGAATCCATTGCGGGAAGCCATGCCTGTTTAAAGTGGTGCCATAGCACTTTAAATGTATGGTGTGACTGTGGCCTCTGTGTCTAGCTTTAAGAACCCGCCCATATGGGCTCTCACATGCAGGTGTGAGTTGGGATGAGTGAACCTGTTTTTCATTGTTCCATTCTTCAGTTCTCTACATTTTCACATCAGTTTGATTTTTTAAAAACGTCCTTGTGAAAATTCACTAACATTTTCATACAAATTTATCCTCAAATATATACGTTTTAATGCATTTTTTTTACTAATATACTCAATTTTGAGAAGCCGTTTCCCCCAATATAATGCATTTTTTTTCTTTGTTATTTTCTCCAGGATATGCACTTTAATGCACACTTCACCCTAGTAGATGCCTTCTCGTACCCGTTACTTGACTGAAAAACCTGCAACGCAAAATTTGGGAAGTGTGGATTTTGAAGGACGTCTGTCTTTTGCCTTGCGTATTGTTTCAAAAAGTGCAAATGAGGTAGGTTTACCCTGAAATAAAAACTGGAACAAATTTCTCCCTCGCCTGCCTTTTTCTCTGGGTTTGGCAACTCTACAGAGAATTCAGGACTTTTGCTTTTCTGGTGCTGAGAAAGGAGACGTCTGAGTGCTTCCTTGCTTGTCCCGTACTTTCTAGGTGCAGGTCGAAAAGGTTTTGTCTTTGTCCCACCACGTTCCCCCTAGGAAACCTCTATTTTAGTGCTAAATTGGAATAAGCAGCAATCTGAGGGAAACCTGATGGCCAGTTGTTCCAATTCGGCGCTGAACCACAGGTTCCCCAGGGAAAAGCGGCAGGGCAAACCAAAGAAGTGTGGATGACGACAGCAGCCAGGTGAGGCAGCTGCATTGTATGCCTCTGAGGATGGCAGAGTAAAAACAGGTAGGGCAGATTTGAGTCAGGAGGCACAGTCCTGTGGGATTTTCTCTTGCTCAAGCCCCCGTGAAACGAGCAGCAACTGCAGCTTAGTGTTGCAGGAGATTGTGCACCCTGTTAAATTCATGCACGTGTGAGGAGCAGTCGATTTTCTACATTATGCACCAAAATATCTTGGACTGGCCCTTTTCTGTACATTACAAACAAGACGGTTTTAAAGAAGTGTGGTTATAATGCCTTTCCAGCAAAGAACCTTGGGAACTGTAGTTCTGGCAAGCCATCTGGGAATCTCCACCAGCTACAGTTTCCCAGCAACTCTCACACAGGAGTCAGCTCTGCTCTAGTTTGTGTTGCAGATGTGCCTGAGTAATCGATCGGCAGCGTCAAGAGCCACCTGCTAATGCTGTTAACTCTCAAAGCCCTTAGTTACCTTCACTTTCTTGCCATCCATGGTGGTCATTTCTGTTTCTTTTCCCAGAGTAAATGAATTTGTGACGGATTTGTTGGGGGTTTTGGATGTGACGACAAAGCTGTTCCCGGTTTGCTTGATTTCAGTGATGGGCTTAATGTCTTTAGCCGCTTTGATGATATCGTCTGACAAAGCTGGGGAGGTGGAGAGAGACAGAGGCACACAGAGAGATGTGGTGGAACAAAAAGTGCAGAACATGAAAGATCCAGACTGGATCAGATCAAAGAACTGCTTATTAGAGCATTGTTCTTCCCCCCTCCCCCAATATACCTCTGGGGACGCCTTCAAGTAGGAGCACAGTCTCCCCCCACTATTGCTCTCCTGCAGCCATAGTTCACAGGCAATGGAAGTTCCATTTTGCTATCATTCCTTCTATTTCCCAGGCTTCTGGTTATGAGTGCCAATCCTTTATGTAGCCCAAACAACACCACCTCAACATGACTGGGAGGTATATCTACAAGGCTTGTGGGGGACTCCAAATTAAAGGACCCCCAAACTGAGCATGCTCATTGACCACAGAATGACTGTAGGAAGGGGGAGAAGCCAGAGGGGAGGTGGGGTTGGAATCCTGAACAGCAGCCCTAGAAAGGGCAACATTTGGTTGCAGGTGCCAACTGTGCATGGCTAGTAGTCATTGCTAAGCCTCTCTTCCTCCATGTATGTGTCTCACTTGTTTTTAGAAACACAGGAAGCTGCCTTGTACCGAGTCAGACCCACTGATTCATCTAACTCCATACCAACTGGCAGCAGCTCTCCAAGGTTTCAGGCAGGGGACTGTCTTCCAGCCCTCCCTGGAGACCCTGGAGATTGAACCAGGATCTTCTGCATCCATATCAGATGTTCTGCCATTGAGCTATGGCCCTTCCTTTTAGATTTAACGCCTTCTAAAGCAGTGACCATCACCCCATTCTATGGTGGGGAACCCCATGCATGCTTTCTGCCTGAAGGATTGCTTCCTCTTGCCTGGAAACAAGGAGCATTATATTCTCAGTAAAAGAGCAATTCTGAAGTTGGAAAGGTTTCGGGAAGATGTCTAAATTGGGGTGATGGTGAATGTATGACTGGGCGAGGAATGATGTAGAATTGGAAGGGACCACCAGGGTCATCTAGTTCCACCCCCAGCAATGCAGGAATCTTTTGCCTAGCATGGGGCTTGAACCCATGACCTTGAGATTAAGTGTCTTAATTGCCAACTGAGCTATCCTTGGCCTCTAAAACTGGAGGGAAACAATCACAGAATTGTAGCAAAGAAGGGCTTTCTAACTGCAGCGAAAGATTGATTCTGTAGCAGAAGATGCTGCTCACCTTGATCTAGCAAAGAGGTCTGCATGGTTCCTAGCCCTGTCCATTGCCTCTCTGCCCAGAGGACTTTACAAATTCTATTAGTACTCAAAGCAGAGAGAGCAGGTCTCCCGTGAGACCCCTGATTATACTCCAGCGAACTTGTTGCTTCCGGAAAAAGCAAGGAGCTGCTTACCGATAGCTTTCAGGAACTCTTCATATTTCTCTTGGCTGTAGACCTGCCATGTGCCATTGAATGCCATTTTGGAAAGCAGGAATGACTGAACGACAGGCTACTGGTGAAAGGCAAAAGAAGTTGGTGTCCCCAACTTAACTGGGTGCCATTTATAAAGATGTGAATCCTGCATCCTGTCCAGATTCAAGCTGCAAATGATTATACTAGGAACTATCAATAATTAATCCTAAATGTTGGCATTGTGGAAATAACCTTCCGGTCATTGGGTCGGTGCAAGCCTTGACTGATTCCTCACAGGAACAGGCATTGGCAAATCACACATTATTTCAAGATCCAGGGTTTATGTAACAATGAAGGCAGGAAGCCTCAATGTATTTCGGGTGGGTGAATCCAATGCAAAGGTGGTTGAATGTGTCAATTTCAGTTTCTTACTTTCCTACGCTTAAATTCATTTGCTACATTTCCACATCACTTGGTGATTTATTTATTTTTTTAAAAACAAGTCCTCATGAAAATGCTATTTTCACTAATTAGGCATTTTTTTGTGTATACTTCACCCTGGTATATCATATATCTCCTCCACCCTCACTTCAGATTTTTACCACAGAACATTAGGGATGGATGAATCTGTTGATTTTAGTTTCTCATTTTCCCAGTCTAAAGTTAAGACCTGCAGTTTGCATTTTTTAAAGTCCTTATGAAAATTTGCCAACATTTTGGTGAACATTTCTCCTAACACACACACTCTTTTGTATGCAGTTTTGACTAGTATGCACATTTTTGCAAGCAATTTCTCCCAATATATTTTGTGTTATTTTCACCCATGTGTGCATTTTTATGCATGCTTCCCCTACTATAAGCATTTCTGAACAAATTTATTTGGTTGGAGAACCACATGCAAAATCTGGAGAAATGTGAATTTCGAAGGATACTTGGAAGTGTCTTAGAGAGCGGCTGCCAGTCAGTGTAGACAATATTGTGCTAGATGGACCCAATGGTCTGACTCAGTATAAGGCAGCTTCCTTTGTTCCTAGCATAGGCTTAAAAGCAAAAGCAACAAACTACCTTCCAGCTTCCAGATTGTGAAAGTTTGATTCCTGATTGTCTAGAATCACCACAGGCAGCCAGGTGAATGTCTATTGAAAAACTTGGCCTATCAGGCAGGAGGATAGAATGCTTGATGATCGGTCCTTCAAAGCTGAGATTGCTGGTCTTCTGTTTGATAGGAAATCAAGTGGATCATGTAGGATACTAGCATGGTGACAACCTTCTTTTGTACTTAGATATCTTGGGCGAATTCAGAATTTCACAGTCCGTTTATAATAGTCACAGCCATACCCCAGTTACAGCCACACCCTCTTCTAAGATTATACAATACAGAGGTACCTCGGGTTAAGAAATTAATTCATTCTGGAGGTCTGTCCTTAACCTGAAACTGTTCTTAACCTGAGGTATCACTTTAGCAAATGGAGCCTCCCGCTGCCACCGCACTGCCATCGTGCAATTTCTGTTCTCATCCTGAAGCAAAGTTCTTAACCCGAGGTACTATTTCTGGATTAGCGGAGTCTGTAACCTGAAGCATCTGTAAGCCGAAGTACCACTGTAATAATCATTAGGGACTAATTGCAACAATCAATGCAGATGGCCCTGTGTTGCTTTTCAGCGAGAGCTATTATTTTCTGCGCACATACATGAGCAAATGATTTGGAGTGCTCCAATATCTTCCTATGCAGTGGCTCAAGCTGTGTTTTCCTTGAAATTCCATTGTGCATAACAGAACTTGCACACTATTTTCTTGAAAACAGAGGCACTTTGCATTTTCAGTGTTCCTAAATGCTCAGTTTTGGAGCATATGGAAAAACAACTCCTTGGTGTTCTTCCCATGTGCCTTCTCCAGGGTGATCCTAGGAGCCAATCCTCAGTGGCCAACTCACCTCCTTTCACTCCCATTGGCTCCAGTCAGCACAAATGGTAAGAAGATCTCTTCTCAGTGGCTACGAAGCTCCCCTTTCATGCTGATTGGATGGCTCTAGGATACTGGAGACAGGGACCCTGCTGCAGAAATAGTAACGGGTCTTTGACCCCACCCCCCGTGACTCCAGACCTCTACACCTTTTGGGCACAGGGCCAAAGAACAGAGATGAATCATCACTCCAGGACGATGGCTTGTTAACTTTGGCAGGCTTTACACTGCAGTGTAACCTTGTATGCCATGAGATTGCTTAATTGAAGTAGTATTTGTGTGCTACCAGATCTGACCTACGCAGGTCAACATTTCGAGTCCTGCATACTACACAATGCACACCCTTTTGATAGCAGAATGGAAGAGTAATACTTTCCCTCTTTTGTAACTGTATGCAACTTGTCCCCCCCCCCCGCCCGAAATGCCAAGAGGTGGAAACCATCTTAATACCCCTGCGCCATACTTTGAGAAACATCACACCATGAGTCCTGGTTTGGAGCAGCTTTGGACTTGCAAAGTACTGTTGAATTGATTTGGTGGTGAAAGCCTTGGTGACTCCGGGCTCTCACTAAAAACTCCTTGTTAGCAATAGCACCATGGGCTACTGGTCTGTTTCCAGGCATAAATCAGTGCTGGTTTTGATCTACAAAACCTTATATGACATTGGTCCAGGCACCTTTGGTGAGGACACAAGAGAGGGATTTCTTGGTGGCTGCTCCCAGATGGTGGAACTCCTTTCCATGGGAGGCTAGGCTGGTCCCCCCTCTGCTTTCCTCTCGCCAGCAGACAGAGAGCTTTTTGTTCAGACAGGCCTTTGGCTGTTATGGCAGAGTCTTCTGAGGGTGGGTCACAATTAGTGGTCCTGCAGCTGAGGTAGGACATAAAAGTCTTACCAGCAGGGCCCTGGAGCAACTGGCAGATGCCTTTCTTTCTTTGGCGATCACTCGTAGACGAGTAAGCCAGTGTGGTGTAGTGGTTAAGAGCAGTAGACTTGTAATCTTGTGAACCGGGTTCGCTTCTCTGCTCCTCCACATGCAGCTGCTGGGTGACCTTGGGCTAATCACACTTCTTTGAAGTCTCCCAGCCCCACTCACCTCACAGAGTGTTTGTTGTGGGGGAGGAAGGGAAAGGAGAATGTTAGCCACTTTGAGACTCCTTTGGGAGTCCTTTGGGTGATAAAGCGGGATATCAAATCCAAACTCCTCCTCCTCCTCCTCCTCCTCCTCTTCTTCTTCTCCTTCTCCTTCTTCTTCCAGAAACACGGTTTTAACAATGAGTCCGTAAGTGACTGTGCAGATGTACGGGGAAGAGCTGTAGCTCAGTGGTAGAACATTGACCTTGCATGTAGAAAGTTCCATCTTCAATCCTGGACATCTCCATGTAGGTCTGGGAAGGACTGTTGGCTGAAACCCCAGACCAAAAGTCTGACTCAATTTAAGGCAGCTTCATATATTTGTATGGTCCTATTTTTATGGCATAGGTATTTCTTGATTAGAGGCCCCACCCACTAAATGATGTATCTGGTCAGTTGATGGGCTGGTGCCTTCTGTGGCCATTGGCTTCTGCTAGGCCCTGGGGTTTCAAGCTGTGGGGATATCTCTCTCTCCTCATCATCCAAGGAATCTGGATAGGGAGATGTGGACTCTGGTACATACAGCCCCACATGGGATGGACCAGGGAGTGGAGCCATCTTCTAGACTAGGACCAATAGCAACTGAATCATGCAGACCATGCGCAGGAACACATTTTCAGAGCTAGCTTTGTATCAGAAAAAACATACGTACGTATGAGATGGAGATTAGGGCTCTCTCAGACAGGTTGGCCATGTCTTACTTTACAGAAGACAGTCATAAATGGCTCATTGGTTCCAGCCTAGTTTAAAAAGAAATAACCTAGGAAGGGAGAGCAGGAGTGGCCTTGAAGAAGCTGCCCATCAACCCTTAGCACCTTAACAGCAAACCTGGAGAGTAGGCACACAGGTCACTTGAGCAGTCTTTCCAATGCAGTGAGAAGTATTGTGTTTCTATTTATTGTAATTATTTCTGAATTTGCATCTTTACATACAGTATAAGTTAGCATATGCCAATTTCTTCAAATCTGCCTCCTCTTTTGGTTTATGCAGTTCCTCTTCTCTTGCTCCCTAATGGTATCAGAATGCCTGAAGGCATTTAGTGCCTAACAGGACATATTCAGCTGTAACACTGGAAAAGTTCATTATCTCTTAAGCAATCCTGCTCAGTTCTGCCAGTTACCTCTTTTGACTTCTGCTGACCCTGGGGAGCTAAAATTTAAGCTGCTGTGTCAAAGGGACTGTGGCATTAGCTAACCAGCCCTAGCCACTAGAGAGGGTGAGGAGGACATGACAAATGGCCACAAATACTTTTAGGAGCATTTATAACACAAAATAGCGTGGCAGATTTTGGCCACGTCTACACCTTATATTTAAGGCTAATGACTTGCCCCAAAGAATCCTAGGAACTGTAATTTATCCTCCCACAGTTACAGTTCCCAAACACCGTTAACAGACTATAGTTCCCAGTATTCTGTGGGGGATCCCCGTGCTTTAAATGTATCACGTGACTGTGACCACATTCTGGTCCATGGACCACTGTCAGAGAAAAAGTATAGAAATGAAAGAATTAAAGAAAGTTGAAATGTGTGTGAGAGGGGGTTGAGATCAAATCAGTAGAAGCTAGTAGAAAGAAGTACTGCCATATATGGAGATAAAGGCCCCTTTGCTAGCACATGTACAAATGCTTGTGCCTTTTTTATATTTGGTGTGCCATCCTCTCAACTACTTGCTGGTTGAGGTTGCCGCACTGGCCTTGCAACGCTTAAATAAACACCCTTGGTGACCAACAGTTGAAGTCTGGATTTTATTGGCTGAACTCATAGGGTCTTGGGTATCAAACCCCAATATTTCCCCAACACCAACAGCGGTCTGTGTGCTTCTTTCAAGTGGTCCGAAGTGTGTCTGCATTAAATATTCACCTATATTTGGCCCACGGGGGGGGGGGGGGGAGTTGGGCAACCGCTGTTAGCCTTTTTCATAACAAAGGAAGACCTTCAAACTTCTTTTGATGTAGGTAGTACCACAGGTGAGCAGCCATGAATTCAGGTTTTAGGCTTCTAGTTTATTAATGCATGCCTCATCATCAAGCATCATCATTTGCTCTTGTCTTGTCACATTTAACTGTTTTCTTTCACATGAATATTAAAGGCATAGCATGAACCACAAAACAGCTCACTACAGATTCTTGATCAATAACACCAAGGAATAAATGCATCAGAAGTCCACTCAAGCCTTCTTTCACCTGGACTCTACATCCAGAATAGAGCCACTGCTATTAACATCAGCAGGAAGGTCTCTGACTTCAGACATATCAACACTATTCAGTTAAAGCATACTTAAACCAAAGCACATGACTTCACCCAATGACTCCTGGAAGTATACTCCTCACAGAGCTACAATTCCCAGCACTCTAAACTATAGTTCCCAGGAATATTTTTTTTTTAGGGGGGGGGAACCATGTGCTTTAAATGAATGTTGTGGATGTGCTGTGTAAACTGAGACCTCAACCATCAAACTCACTAGGTGACCTTGAGCCACACACCAACTCTACCAGTAGCCTGCCTTTCAGGGTTGTTACTGTGAGAATAAAATTAGGGGACGGGAATAATGTATACTGTCCTGAGCTCCTTATAAGGTGGGATGATCATGATCATAATAATAATAATAATTCAGGTAATAATAATGCTGCTGCTGCTACAGACATTTGATTTCAGGTTTGTTTTTCATGAAAAACAAATTCAGCATCTTCTGTACTCTAGTTCAGACCATGTTTGTCCTGTAAAGAGATCCAGCTGTAGGCCTGTCACTCTTTCCAAGCACCCCTCCCGCCACTTTCCCCATTCTCTAAAGTACAATTTCTTTTCTCTCTGCCTGCCACGGCTGAGTCATGCATGCATGCTCGTTACTGGGCAACCGCAATATCATGTTATAATTTGTGAATGAGCCACTGTAGACCTAACATCACTCTTAGACCTGCCTGACATACCACCCAAGTCCCAAAACTTTCCAAGTCTCTTTTTAACATGGTGAACCCAGATTTTTAAAATTGTGATTTCATTATGGGTGGGGTATAAATAATAACATCATCATCATCATCATCATCATCATCATTATTATTCTATTAGGGATGTCATATGCAATCCCACTATTTGCACCTACAAAAGTTGGGGCAGTCACACTACTTCATTTCCAATCGGTACACATCCTGTGACTTCCTGCTGAAATTCCTTGACTTTTCGTGCTACAAATGTTCTGGGTGTGTCCCACTTTTGTTCTGCTGCAGCCTTTCCAGACATCAATAATGAGGTAGCATTGGAGAAGCAGCACAGAACTAATGAGCAGAATAAAGCCACCACTAAAACATAATTTTTGTGATAGCCCCCACAATAAAGCACCAGTCTGGAGGGGCCCTTAGCTTGCAGTCGACATTTCCCGAGTGGGATTTTCATGTACAGTACTGTTCCTATCAATGCTCTGATGCAAGTCCTCGTAGCTGTGTTCTGAAATATTTTCAAAAAGTGGGCTACCAAGGGATGTGGTGGTGGTTGGCACTTTCACAAGCTCAGATCACTACGACAAAATCAACTAGGAAGAGTCAGAAATTGTATGCGACAGAATACCAGCTACTGGATGTGTGTGTTTAGGTGGAAGCACAATGTGGGGAGAGCTATTGCCATCCTGCCCTGCTTTTGAGTTTCCCATGATGCATCTGTCTGGAAAGATGCTTGACTAAAGGTAGACCCTCATGTCCATTCATTGCAGCAGTTGTCCTTCAGAGGGACTCAGTAGAATGGGGAAGTCCATTGCACATGCCTCTTATTTGTGTAATTCCTGGGTGCCCACAAGAAAACCGGGTTTCATTTCCAGCCTCCTACCTTGACTGCCAAGTGCTGCCTCCAACCTCCAGCCATTTCATTGCAACTGCCCCTTGGCACCATCTGTTCTAGGTTTATGAAGGAGGCAGTACAAACTGTGCATGCCCACTAGTTAGGATAGATAAAAAAACAGGAGGATGGATCCAGATTAGGGTTGACACCCCAAACAAATTTACTGGGTGAACATATGAGGAATTTTGCTGGCTGAATTCAAGTTTTATTTATTTCAATGCAAGTTAACTCATGACTTCCCCAATACATTGATTTCCATGGGACCCACATTCAATTAGCTTAGCCTGGATCCAACCCAATGACACTACAGATTGCCTTTACCATGTAAAAACATGGTTTTTGATTCTTCATAGGTATTTATTTCCTTCCCATGTATCTATCTAAGTGTGCATGCATGCTGTGTTAGGAAATACTGTCAGGATATTAATCAACACAAGAGTAGGGGCTGGGGAATTATTTCTCTCTAGTGTTTAATTTCTAAAAGGAGAGTAGTTGCGGCTTCAGGCAGTCATATGAACACAAGAAGAGCCATGATGGATCAGGCCTCTAAAGGCCCTTCTGGCTGAGCATCCTTTTCTCACAGTGGTGAATCAGATGCCTATGAAAAGCTCAAAACTGAGTGCAACGGAGCTCTCACCCTTTGTGATTCCCAGCAGCTGCTATTCTGAGCCATATTGCCTCTGACCGTGGAGGTAGAACATAGCCAGCATAGCTGGTAGTCTGTCCTGGAAGCACCAATCCAGATATACTGGGGGCAGGTATTTGGCAGTGAGAGAAGTGCTCTGCAAATGGGGAAGGAAACAAAATCTCTTCTATCTGATTATTTTATGTGAGCTCTGGAGTTGAATCAAGGCGCTGGGCTAAGGCCTAGCTCAGATCAAGGCCTGCTCATCTCTTAGCTCCTTAGGCTCTTCTCCATGCTTGTAGACACTGACGGTAACCCTGCCAGTTTCAGAGCCCCACTTGTTCTTGACAAAGATGCTGAATTTCCCAGAGTCCTCGCTGCTGACATTCTCAATGGTGATGGTGATAACGGTCCCTTTCACTTCCATCTTGTACCGATCTTTGAATGTAATGACCTGCTCGTTTTTGTACCAAGTGATCTCTGGATAAGGATCTCCAGATATGATGCATGTCAAGCAGAGAGTCTGTTTAACAAACAAACAAACAAACAAACAAACAAACAAACAAAGCATTAGCAATAGGAATTCAGGCTTTACAAAAGAAAAGCAATACAGATAAGAAAGGTCTCTGAGTGGGAGAGTATATTAAACTTACGGCCTTATAAAATGGATGCAGCACCAATTCAATTGTTATGTGTAAGCCTTAATCAGTGTTAGGTTATTTTAAGCTTCCAGACTCAGTTGGTAACAAACCATAGTTTACCATTTTCTCTGAATATGGGAAACTGTGGTTTGCTACTAATCACAATCAGGAGCTTTAAATGCCCTCCCCTTGTGTGTCTTTTCCCTGCCTCATATATACACAGAGAAATGTAAATATGAGAAAAAGATTTATACCATGGTCCCGTTAATGAATTAGGGTGCGGAAAGAGGGCATTCTTGTATCCATGGTGTTATAAATTGTAAGGGCTCTCAAGCAGTTTAGGGCATCCAGAGGAAGAGGTTGTTCCCCTACAATTAGGGCTAGAGTTAACCTGTTCATAACATTAGAATTACCTTGTTCTCCATTATGGTGGCAACATCTGGAAGGCCCCGAACAACTTTTGCTCGGCCTGACAAAAGATCAAATATCATTATTATTTATTCAGCTATCACCTCACCTTTTCCCACCAAAAGAGGAATGTCTACTAAGCTTATATATTAATAATGTTATGACTGCTGCTTGACTGTTCCTTGGTTAGGCTACTGACTGTTTCACCAGGACAATCAGCTGATGCTTCACAGCTGAGAGCTAAGGCCAGAAGATGATCTTGTGATAGCTGGGAATCTCTCTCGGTAGCTTTCAGAATGCATTGCACATCAAAGCTCGGAGAAGGAGATACTCCTCCAGCTGCAAAGAGGAGGCAGATAGACAGAAAAAAAAGCAGCTTGCAGTTTGAACTTTCCACCTGGAGTTAACTTCAGAGAGCAGCCTTGATGGCAGGGGTGGAGTTGATGCTGCTGCAGAAGATTATCCCTTTTTACCTGCTGAAAGAATGTCTGCTTGCTTCTTATATGCCCAACTTGTATATTTACGAGGATAGCTCCTATTAGAAAGACATCTTTAAGTCTCCAATACTTTTGGATCCATAGGAAACTCAGCCCACTGGTACTGCCCCTAGACCTCCGCTCCATGACCAAGGGAAATGGAAGTGTGCCACAGTACAATATATAATACAAAGCAATGCATTTTGGTTCAGTCAATAAAGATTGCACTTTTGTATACTCACGCTCTTCCACAACAGCTGCTTCCCTAAAATGAAAAATGATATTGTGAAATCAGCATAGGCTTTTTCTTATTAAATGAGTATCTAATACTCATAAAGAGATTTACTTCCTGAATCTCTGCTTTCCCCTATTCCAAGGAGCCAACCCATTTAAGCTGCATAATAACCCCGTGATGTAGGTTGGAAGGAGGGGCAGATGAATGTGCCAATTTCACTTTCTCTCGGTTTCTAATTTTTTTCAGTATTAAGCTCGGTTCTCCACATTTCCACACCTATTTGCAATTTTTAGAAGTCCAAATATATACAATTCCGAATGCAGTGTTGCCTAATATGTACATTTTTGCAAAGCAAATTTTCCTTAATGTAATGCATTTTTGCATATCCCCCCCACTATATTCCCATTCAATGCACAGTTTATTGAAATATATGCATTTCTGTACCCCTTACTTGGCAGGAGAACTGCACTGAAAATTCGGAAAAGTGCAAATTCTGAAAATGGCTATGTTTTGGTTCTCATATTGGTTTCAGAAAGTGTGAGTTAGGTAGATAGACCTTTAAATGTGAGCTGAGTTGAATCTCTCTCCGTCCCAGCCACTCTAGCTGGGAGAGAGTGTGTGTGACATCCAAGGCCCACCCAGTTGGCTTCATGGCTTCATCAGGTATTTGAACCCAGGTCATATTCAATGCTCTAGCCTCTACACACTATACTGGCTTATTACATAAGATTAGAGAGTTCCACCATAAATATTCAAAGCCCTCCCACCCTTAATTAAAACTAAAACACTAACAAAGACACCATCACCCCAACTGTAGGGCAAATAAAAACCCCTCACATCCCTCAAGTAATATGACTACTCTCCTAGCTGGTATTTCAATCTTGTTTCCCCACCCCACTTTCTGGTTTTGTTTTGTTTTTTGTTTTGTTTTAAACAAAGCTTGCCATCAATGCTTTTTTGACAAGATCCAGTTTGGCAGCTGTTGGAAGAACAAATTACACTTCCCTTTGTTTAATGGTAGGTCCAGTGCAGAGTACTTTGCTCCAAAGGGCAAGTGCCTCTTGAAAAAAATGTGGCTGCAAAGGATCACTAAGAGGGTGAGCAGGCTGATGTAGATGCCATACTAACTGCTTCCTATCTCAGGATGCACATTTTGTCATGAAGCACACAGTTAGGGCATCAGCTTCACATCCAGATGATTGGAGCATGCTCAGAAAGGAAGCAAAACCTTCCTCTGCATTGAGTCTTGGTTAAGTGACAAGTAGAGATTTTCTTCGGAAAAGGAAAGAGTGTGGAGCAAAAACTTACTTGAGCCTTTGATGTTCAGCCAGCGCATCATCGAAAGCTGCAAAAAGGGAGAGATTTTGACTGAATGAATCATGTTTTTCTTTACTGTTGAAATGTGAAAACAATACCAGGTTCTTGTCCTCTATTTGTCTCCTATGCACAGAATTGTCATTCATCTCCAAGGAAGTGCCCAAACTCTTTCTCCCTTGGGTTACAGACACTTCAGGTTCTGTTTTTTCCGGTTACGGACCCGCCCAACCCAGAAGTACCAGAACGGGTTACTTCCGGGTTTCGGCGGTCTCGCATGCACAGAAGCGCTAAATCGTGCTTTGCACATGCGCAGAAGCGCCAAATTGCAACCTGCACGTGTGCAGATGCACCACTTTGGGTTGCGAACGTGCATCCCACACAGATCATGTTCGCAACCCGAGCGTCCATTGTATATAGTTTTAAGGCAAATACACAAGCAGCCAACGGAAAGGAAAGAAGGAAAGATTGCCAGCAGTAAAATGTTTTCTATTATCCCAAACACGTATGCCCATAAATCTGGACGGAAAATGCTCAGTTGCCCTCTCTAACACGGGGAATTAGTTTTCATTAGTGAAAACAGAGCCTTGTTCATTGGGAGAGGAGAAGGGAAGGTACTTGTAGAAACTGGAGGTAAAAAATGTAGAGCTGAAATGACAGAGACGGGGAATTCTAAATTTCCTGCAACATCTCAGGTAGGAATGGTAAGTAGGAACCAAAGTGTTATTGGAATAAGTACATGGAGGGAACCAGTTCTGTGGAACACCAACAAGTAACTGAAACTTACAGCATAAGCCTATGAATGCCATTTAGTTCAGTGGGACTTACTCCCAGTGCATATAGGATTGCAGGTGCAGGGTAGCAGTAGCCATTTTGAATTTGGTTGTTGTAAGAGATGTAGTGTATTAAGTAAACTTTGTTCCATAGCTCAGTCTCCTGCCACTCAATGACATCATATAGCTCCTTTGCAATAGCAAAAATTACATCTCAAAAATCAAATATCAGTACAAAAATCTATAAATATCTGAAATTCAGAAAGTCAAATCTGACATCTGAAATGCTGTTGAATCTGTGGAAAATTTTCTTCCAACTCTAATCCTGCAGGAAGGAGTGTTAAACCAGGATCTCCTCTAAGATGGAGCTAAGGCTGGAACTTAGCAAAGTCACAGAATGCTAATTTTCTAGGCCAGGGAGACTCATCTTTGTGGGGTGAGGAAGCAGGACTTTAGTCAGCATGTCTTCTTTAGCTTCAAATGGCTGGAAGTGCAAAGGCAGGGATCATGCAGTTTGCAATGTAAGGGTTAATTTTGCCAGTGTTAGAGAGAGGAAAACCAAAGGCCAGGCAAAGTGTTGGGTGTTGAGATGGAGGCAAAGATGACCCTTGGGGTACCTTCCGACTCTACAATTCTATGATTCTAAAAAAAAGCTGTTGGTTTGCTGCTTACCTTTGCCAGACAGGTCAGTCGACAGCTTGCGTGATTTTTCTCCATGAAACAACTCCAAAGTATATTTGCCTTTGTCCGACTCCTTGGGATCCAGGATGTGGAGCCAAACCTGCTCCATGGTTGTTCCTGTTTTCAGTCGGTCTCCTCCTTCCACGCGCTTGTCGCTGAATAAACAGGATGACATTGGATTACCATGATGTAAAAAACAACAACATTTAACTATGTCAGAGCAATGGTGCTGGGGCCAGACGTCTTAGTGCTGGTGCCAGCTAGCCTCTTCTCTGGGGAATGTGATTGATGGATTACTGCCACAGAGAGTTAAGAAGCTAGGGGTTAAGTTATGGAAAATATCTAAAATTGGGGTGTGTGGCCTTTTGCTACACTCAGAGGTTCCAATGTTCCTTTGTTCCTCCCTCCCTGATTTAAAAATAGGGGGTTGACCTTTGTTTCACTCCTCCTGGAGCAGACTAGTCCATTCCCTCAGTTTCGTAGACAAAGAACTACAAATGCTGAACCAAACCCCGTGCCTTTGAGTTATGTGAGAAGGGAGCAGCAATTCCCCCTCTCATTTTACCAGAAGATTTGTCCCACATTTTCAGGTATGGAGGCCATGACTTCTGACAAGCGGTGTAAAGGTTTCCCCCCTCCATCTTTAAAATAAAGCTCAATTGCTGAGAAGAGGTTAGACAAGTGGTGGCCTGCAGGCAAAAGGCTCGTGCATATATGGCAAACCATGTGGACGTGCCATTTTTGAACACTTCCCCACCCCATGAGTACACATATCTCTTATGCTAATAATTTCCAAAAATGCTAGATTTGAATGTGAAATACTAGTTTTGAATGTAATTTCCTTTTGAGAATCTTTTGCAAGCCTCTGAGCAACGCTTGGAGCTTTAAAGTGGAGGTATAAGCATTCTTTTTTTTAAAAAAATCGATCCTTATCAGTTTATAAGCAATACACAAAGAAAAAAGAAAACATAACTCCAAAAAGAAAAAAGAAAGTACAACACCAAAACACACAAATATTACAAACAGACAACTTTCTCCACCGACTTCCGACCTCCTCAGCGTGGGTTCTTTGTTTCCGTATTAATTGCATCTATTTTTCAACAAACTTAACCTGTATTAAATGTTCTTTGTGCTCTTTTTACCTTATGCTAGTCAAAGCATACTAAAGTTAGAGAGTTAGTCAAAGCATACTAAAGCTTTGATGTGGGGACAATGTTCTTTTAAATATAATCTGTAAATGTCCCATTCATTGTTAAACTTTTGGGTCATCTGATCCCTGATCTTCTCAGTCATATTCTCTAATTCCATATACTCAAATAACCTGCCACTCCTCTTTTGTTGGTATAAGCCAAGGGTCAGCAAACTTTTTCAGCAGACAGTGAACCGACACCGGACTATATTTTTTTTTTGAGGGGGGGGGGGAATGAACGAATTCCTATGCTCCACAAATAACCCAGAGATGCATTTTAAATAAAAGGATGCATTCTACTCAAGTAAAAACATGCTGATTGCTTGACCATCCGTGGGCCGGATTTAGAAGGCGATTGGGCCGGATCCAGCCCCCGGGCCTTAGTTTGCCTACCCATGGTTTAAGCATTCTAAACCAATTAAGTACTATTAAATAAACACATACTTGTGGTCCCAGGTTGCTTTCATGGCATCTGTGTAGTATTTCACCTCACTGTAGATCTTGATGCCTTCTACAGTAGGCTGGACTTTCAAAGGTGATGCAGAAAGAACTAAACAGAGAATTATGGGGAGGGAGGGGTTGTGGGGATGGAAATTCAGTTGAGAAAGATGATCAAGCCTCCTATTTTTTGCCTTTCTTTTAACCCACATTTGTTTATTTTCTTTCTGCCTTTCTTCTATGATGATAGCAAAGGCAGGTATGTATACATGTCGTTCTCAGAGGTCACTGATCCTGGCACTGACCAAACCCAGACCTGCTTAGCTTCAGCAAGGCGGCAGCCTTGTACCTATTTACATCTTTAATGTAATGTAATTGATACCACAAGGATGTGGGTTTAGAAGCAAACAACTTACCGCTGATCCTGGCAAGTTCCTTGAGGATGTCATCAAACGCTGTAAAACACATTTTTAAAAATACTTTTAAGTAGATAAAAACAAACAAGCAGCAACACGTAGCAAACATATCAGAATGGCAATATTTTCAAACTATGTTCTGGATAACCTTGGGATTACTTGGAAAAGAATTAGGGCTTATTCAATTAGAAGTTCACTGAGATCTCGCCCTTCCTCCAAGGAGCTCAGAAGAATGTGCATCAATTTTCTTGAGCCTGGTACCCTCCTGATGTTTGGGTCTACAGTTGCCATCATCCCCAGCCAGCACAGCTGTTGGCAAAGTGCTGGCCACACAAGTCTTTCTTCCTCTTATCCACACAACAAATCCTGCTTAGGTAGATTAGGCCAAGAGAAAATGAGAGGTCAAAGTCACCCAGGGAGATTTATGCTGAGTGGGAATTTGAGCCCTACCTGGTAGGGTATTACCTCCCAACACCAATAATAATAATTATAATTTCCAGGGCATGTGAATGAAACAACCCATATTTGTACTTCTTGTGTGTATGTATAATTTTTGTTTACATTCGGTTCTTGTTTTTGTTATTGTTATTGAAGTGCATTGTTGTTGTTCAGTCGTTTAGTCGTGTCCGTCCGACTCTTCGTGACCCCATGGACCAGAGCACGCCAGGCACTCCTGTCTTCCACTGCCTCCTGCAGTTTGGTCAAACTCATGCTGGTAGCTTCAAGAACACTGTCCAACCATCTCGTCCTTGAAGTGCATACTCTTGTTTAAATCAATGAAAATATTTTTTAAAAAAACCAGAGTGTGTTGCTTGATACCCTCTGGATTTGTATCGCTAAAGGGCAGGTTATAAATATTTTTTCATGAACAGACAACAATATATCTCCTGCCCAAGGAATGAAGAGAAACATACCTTCCTTAGAGAGATCAAGCTGAGTTGTATCTTCCCCTCGGTCATCAGAAACCACAGCTTTGTATATTCCCTTATCTGCTTTGGTAATCTAGCAAAATATAGACATACAGACATATATTTATCTATCAAGAAATGAAAAAAGCACTGAGCATCATTGATGTGTAGGGTGATCAGATGCAACAAAGGTCCATGTGCACCATGATTCATTCCCCCACCCCATTTTAGCATGTAGTGTCTATAAATCCATTTTAATTCCACCCTATACATTACTGACCCAGCTGGCTATTGCACACCCTTTACCTTCTTAATCCGCAGGACTCCAGCACCTGTCTTTGGGTCATACTGACCATCTGAACGAGGTTTGTTATCAAAGAACCATTTGAAAGTGCTCTCCTTCTTCATGTTTGCTGCCTGTTGAAAGGAAATGGGTAGGAGGGTGGAGGCTTACTTGAAATCTGGTTAGGGGAAGCAATGTAGAAACTCCTCCTTTCCACTGCTATAGGGCAGCCCTGCCAGGGAATCCCATTTCTGGCGCAATTAGTGTCACAAATGGTTTAGCTTTCAGCAGTTGTAGGGTGGAGGGAGAGTGCAAGGGAGCGCAGCTCCAGGATATTTTACGGGGCTAGAGCAATGACATTACCTGCTGGGAGTATAAGGGAATTGACAAATTCTACTTGCTCTGGCAAGTGAAATGAGCGATAAAGAGACTTTCAAATACAATCTATTGTCTGGGACAGAGAAGCATAGACGAAGTCAGAGAAAGAGGGAAATACTTAAATAGAGGCTAGGTACTGCTTTACTTTTATTGGATGGGATGACTGCTTCATGCTAGTGGTTTAAACTTATTGCAGCTTCCTTGCAAGATTGATTGCATTTCTGTTGTTGCATTTCAGTTGGCTGATATTTTGTTAAAGCTCAGCGTCATATACAATATGACGCTATGCAGTCAGAAGCAAGTACCAATGAGTTCAATTAAATTGGCTTCCTGTAAGTTTACTCCCAGCAGGATTACAGTCCTGCTGGTCCTAATAAATGGAGTATCGTGGTATGTACTGCTGCTCTTTGATGAGTGTATAATATAGAGTGGATCAATAACAACTGCTTGCAATGTTGGACTCTCCTTGAGTTCATGGTTACAAAGACTAATGATCTCTTGCACTTAAAAAATCTACCACTATGCCACTGGTCCACCAGCCTCTGGTAAAATGGGAACAAGGCTGAGATTGTGGGGATAGTTTTATTTTGTTAACTGAGACCAGGAGACAGAACATTTTGCATCTTTGTTATGCCAGAACAATAGGCTTCACTCCCAACCCCACTTACCTGGGAGTAAGCCCCATTGAATTCAACAGGACTAGGCATAGATAGGATTGCACTCTTAACTGCCTATTAATTGTGGATATTGTCTCTCCTCTTTCCCCCCCCCCCCATAATGATAATGATGATAATAATGATGATAATGATGATAATGATGATAATGATGATGATGATGACAATAACAATAATGCCAGTGTCCGGGATTGTGCTGTTTACCTTGCAGGTCAACAGGACTTCACAGTCTTCAGTGACCTTCCACTGTAGCTGTTCAATAAAATGTGGACCTATTAAATGGAAAGAAACAATCTCGGTCATCTGCTGTGCTCAAAGTCATTGTAGATTTGAAGAAGGAAGGGGTTGGTTTCTAGGCATAGTTAAGCATAATTTTCTTTTAAAAACAGTCAAGGGAATCTTGACTAGGCAGAACTAGGCAGGTGATGAGATGGGTGGAATTTTGAGCACTATCACTTTGGGGACAGGATTGATTTCTTCTTCTTTTGCTTGTTGAAATTAGGAATTTTCCTATTTTAAACAATTTTAAATGGAAATGTCAGAAATCATAGCCCCTGGTTTTGAAAAATTCTTAGATGAGAACGAATGAGGCATCCTAGTGGGGAGGTGCATCCGCTGGCCCCACACTGGCTCAATGTCCCTACAGCAGAAGCCATTGGGGATTCATTGTTCCCCTTCACCATCCACACCACTGTGCAAGTCTGTGTCCAGCTTTGGGACTGTCTCTAAAGTACAACACACTGTACAAAACTCTTGCTAACTTTTCAGCTCCTCTACCTGTAACCGTGACCTACTTTGCCCCATGTCAACAAATGCCATTTGGTATCACAGCTTTACTCCCCCACCTCTCCATCCCAGGTGCATTTTATGGGTGACCCCTTTTGCCACAAACACAGCTTCTCAAGCCAGGCATATAGCTACTGACTGCAAGGATATCTTACCATGCTTTCTCTTCCATTCTCTCTTCTTGGCATCAGCCTCTGCTTTAAGTTTATCAAAATCTGGAAGAATAAATACACCATCAGATCAGTGTGTGATGGCAAGGAAAGATATCTTGATTCATGAGGGATAGTGTTGGATGTTTAACACTGTGCTAAGATGAGTAACTTCCCCAGATGTGTTGATCTACTAGGTTTTACAGTAGATCTACTAGGTTTTCAAGACCCAAGGGCATGAATATGGAGCGAAGGTGGGAGACTGACTGTGAGACAAGAGAAAGTAATGTCACTTGCCTGTGGGTGGTAGGGATGGAAGAACCTTTCCATTTCAGTTTGTCTCAATTTCTAATTTTTCCAATCTTAAGTGTGATTCACCACATTGCCATAGCTTTGTGATTGATTTTTTTTAAAAAAACCAACTATTTAAGAGCTGTTCCCTAAACACTGCATTAAGTTCAGACACTTCCTGAACATTTAAACGCAGCCTTCCCTAACCTGGTGCCCTCCAACTGTTTTGAACCACAGTTCTAATCAGTCTCACCTACCCCTGGCCTGGGCTGGCTGGGGCTGATAGGAAGTGTAGTCCAAACCAGGTTGGGGAAGGCTGCCTAAAAGTTACACTGGACGCACAGTCACAAGAGACATTTGCAGCTGCCTCCTTTTGCTTCCTGACCCTCCACTTACCGTCCCCAACCAGAGCCAAAGTAAACTGGTTTTCAGCTTTGCCGTCTTTCAGCTTGGCAGTGTATGTCCCCTTGTCGTCCTCAGAGAAGTCTTGGATGATCAGTTCCACAAGGCCTTTTGCTTTGTCAAAATTGATCTTATGTGTCTAAATGTAAACAACGGCAACAGCAACACAAGCAAAATTAAGTTGTTAGCAAAGGAGAACATGGCTAGTGAGGAACTGAACAATGCATTTTAAAATCCCACTAAAATCCCAGCAAAAGACAACCATGAGAATAAGAAGGAACCATTTATTTATATCAGCTCACTACTCCAAAGACTTCAGAATTGAGAAATGGGGTTTGCAGCATCCAGAAAGCAAGAAGGGAGCAAGCAGGAAGGGATTCTTAGAGGCAGAATTGCCCCAAGACATTTTGCGGCCTGAGAAGTACAAGATGGAGCCCTCTCCATTTTTCATACAGAAGGTGGCTGGACTGTCAGCATCTTCCACTGGAACAACCTCTTCCATTGCATTTGAGGGAAACTCATCATCCTGTGTGTGTGTGTGTGTGTGTGTGTGTGTGTGTGTGTATTTCTGCAGGAATGTCTGCAGACACCAATTCCACATAAGGAAATGCCTTACACGGCAAAACTGAGCAGGATTTAACAGCCCCATCAGCTAATAAGCTGGGGTGTGTGTGTGTTGAATTGTGCTTTATTGGATGCTTGCCCCAGTTTCTTGGTGCACAGCCAGTGCAGACCTAAACCTCACTCCTCTGCCCATTAGCTGACATCACCAAGTGACTTCAGTTGAGTGACAGGTTTGGGGGAAATGGCATCATGGGCCAAACTGGATCCCAGATTGGCCACAGAGCAGCGGTTCCTCACCCTTCTCGTAAAGCAAATGATGGGAAACTCACTGGAGTGCTTGAAAGCTCCTTTCCATTGAAAATCAAGTGCAGCTCTGCCTCTGGGGAGAGCTTCTCAACCTCCAGCCACAGCCGCACCTCCCCTTTCTCCAGAACATCAATGTTCCATCCAGATATCAGGTCAATTACTGAAAGGAACAGCAGAAGATGTGACAGGTTATTGGAATCCGAGGATGAAGAGTGAAGCTCAACTTGAACTAGCAACATTTGATGGATTAAGGCTTATTGCTGAACTCCTTGGGAGGCTTGCAAAATGTAAAAAACAACAACCAACCCCATAATTATTTGGTCTGATTTTCCTTTAACACTATGCCAATCCATGGCAAAACCAATGCCCAAGGGTGTGAATACTCATAGTAAAACACTTTTGACTTAGCATTATGTTCATCTCCTCCAGACAAACCATGAGCAGTAAGTCAAGAACATACGTTGGTTACAGCTTGTGGTTTGGAGCAAAACCGATTCTAGGTTTGGCCACAATGCTAAACTAAACCATGGCTTGGTTCCAGATAGGGTGGCAGAGGAGGAAAGTGGCCAAAAGTAGATGCCTGTATGCATTCACCCTTAGCCCTGGTTTGGCTTGGCTTTCTGTGCAAACTGGGCCTACACAACACACCTAAAACAAGCTTGCCTGGTTGCTGAAGGCTGATGTAAAACATACAAACAGAAAATATACAGAAATATACACAAAAACCACTAGGAGTTATTTATTATTATCTATTTTAAATTTTAATTACAGTGGTACCTCTCGTTATGAACTTAATTCGTGCCGGAGGTCCGTTCTTAACCTGAAACCATTCTTAACCTGAGGTACCACTTTAGCTAATGGGGACTCCCATTGCTGCTGCGTGATTTCTGTTCTCATCCTGAGGTAAAGTTCTTAGCCCAAGGTACTACTTCTGTAGAAGTCTTTAACCCGAAGTGTTTGTAACCCAAGGTGTTTGTAACCCGAGGTACCACTGTATTTTTACCCTTGTGTTTGTTAACCCCCTTGGTCACTGTTTGTAGCTGCAAAGTCACATATCATTTTTTAAAACAACAACTTACAGGGGTTGCGGATCTCCTGGCTGATCTTCCGCAGCTTGTCCAGTTCTGAAAAAAATGCAATGAATAGAACTAGGCCTTAGACTTAAGAGAAGGAGCCATGCACATCCCAACCCTTTCCCCATTGGGTGCTGGTGCTTTGGTTCAGTTGCCAAATTTCTACTGTGTTGAATAAATGAGTGGTAGAACTTCTGAGACAGCCTTGGAAGGAGCCGATTCAGTAACTAATAGAAAACACTCAAGGGTGGCACACAGCAATGGGTGGTCTGAGAAATGGCCCTGGCCAGGCCAGGCATGAGTCCCCAAGGGGTAGGCAGGCCAGGAGAGCCTCATTCAGCTCATGGGCTAAAGGTTCTGTACACCTAGTCTGGGGTGCTTGAGTGCAATGACCCCACAATGACATTGGTTCCCTCTGATTGCATTGCCTTAGACTGGGTAACCTGGAACCCACCAAGTCACGTAAAGTTTGCTTGCCACATACAGTGGCCTGTTGGGTGTCAGGAGGTAAAGTACCGGGCCCCTTATGTGGGCTGCCTTTCATGGCTGCTTAGCTTAGTTTGGGTTGGTGGAACACAAGTTGTGCAAGGTTCCTCTTAGAGCAGCCTCTCTCAACCTGTGGGTCCCCAGATGTTGTTGAACTACAACTCCCATCACCCCAACTAGCAAGGCCAGAGCTCAAGGATGATGGGAGTTGTAGTCCAACAACATCTGGGGACCCATAGGTTGAGAACCACTGTCTTAGAGGATGATGTGAATGAAACCAAAGTAACCATGCGGTGGATTGGATTTTACTTGAGGAGACATTTTTGTGGAGGTAGAGGATGTAAGAAGGCAGCAATTTCTATTCTGACCTATATTACTCTCAATCAGCGCTGTTTCTCTTTTGCTGCAGCTCAGTTTCTGTCAGATACTACAGTATTTGTCTCACTGTAACATATAACATATGTTACATAACTAGTTAAATTACTTATATACTTTACCTTCATTTCAGTGTTTAAAAAAACCCTCATGCTTGAGGACTTAAAAAGACAACGTTGTGAATGAATACTGGTTGTATTCACTTGACTGATTCCATTCGTGACCATAGAAGAGCACACACTATTTCTGCTCCCTTTTCCATTTTTGTCAGAATTCTCCAACATTCCAAGGTGCAGGAAAAAACCATTCACCAATCTGCACTCAGACCTCTTGTCTTTGTGAAAAAGGAGAGTCTTGCAGAAATAGAACCTGCCCACCCCAACTTCTTTCAGGCACATTTGAGGATGGAGCACAGAGGACGCACAATTTCAAACCTAGCAACTTGGGAGGAATTTATATCTGAGCCTCCAATCAGGCAGAATTAGCTATATTCTTTTTTTTTTTTTTTAATCCTGTAAGGAAGGATTATTTACCTTCCTGGGTTAAAAGATGACTGGCAGAGATGTCTTCATCAGTGTCTGTTACTTCTACTGAGTATGTCCCCAGATCTCTTTCAGTGGCATATTTCAAAATGAGTTTAGATCTTAGGAGAAAAGAAAATGCAAACACGCAAATTAAGACATATCTATGCAGCTGTAGTTGTTCTCAGGGTCCTGTACTTTGGGTGGCTTTTAATGGCACAAAAGCACACCTAATTAAAAACTGGCAACACTGCAAGCTTACTTATCATCTTTGTTTACAACCTCGACCCTGTCAGGATTTGGTGGCCCTTCGTAATCCTTAGACCAGATAAACTCTGAGGTGTCAACCATTTCTGGAGCTTCAAAGGCCATATAGATGAATCCTTCTTCATCCACCCCAACTTCAATTTCTTTTGTGCCTGCAAATTAAAAGGAAAAAATAATTTAATTTTTCAACACAGTGAAATAAACCACAGCTTTTATCACCTTTTCTCCTTGCCTAATGCCATTACATAAGAGGATCCTGCAGGATCAGGTAAATGACCCATCTAGTTCAACATCCTGTTCTCACACTGGCCAACCAAATGCCTAAGGGAAGCCGGCAAGATGGACAGGAGCGATGCCCAACTGCGATTCCTAACAACTGGTATTCAGAAGCATGCTGCCTTTGACTCTGGAGGAACAGCACCGCCACCATGACTGATAATAATAATAATAATAATAATAATAATAATAATAATAATAATTTATTATTTGTACCCCGCCCATCTGGCTGGGTTTCCCCAGCCACTCTGGGCGGCTTCCACAAAGAAGTGGTAAAGGTAAAGGTAAAGGGACCCCCGACCATTAGGTCCAGTCATGACCGACTCTGGGGTTGCGGTGCTCATCTCGCTTTACTGGCCGAGGGAGCCGGCATACAGCTTCCGGGTCATGTGGCCAGCATGACTAAGCCGCTTCTGGCGAACCAGAGCAGCGCACGGAAACACCGTTTACCTTCCCGCCGGAGCGGTACCCATTTATCTACTTGCACTTTGAGGTGCTTTCGAACTGCTAGGTTGGCAGGAGCAGGGACCGAGCAATGGGAGCTCACCCCGTCACGGGGATTCAAACCGCTGACCTTCCGATCGGCAAGCCCTAGGCTCTGTGGTTTAACCCACAGCGCCACCCGCATCATGACTGGTAGCCACTGGTAAACTTGTCTTCCATGAATTTGTCCAATCCTCTTTTAAAGCCATCCAAGTTGCTGGCCATCACTGCTTCCTTTGGAAGCAAGTTCCAATAGTTTGACTATCTGTCCTGCATATTCCAACATTTAGCTTCATTGGATGCCCATGAGTTCTAGAGCTGGGAGAAAAACCTATTATCTATGCACTTTCTCCAGACACTTCTATCATGTCACCACTTACAGAGCTGTTTTCTAAACAAAAAGGTCCCAAATACTGCAGCCTTGTCTCATAATGGAGTCACTCCATCCCTTTGATCATTTGGTTGCGCTTCCTTTTTCCAACTCTACAATATCCTTTTTGAGGCGAGGTGACCGGAATGGTACACAGTAGAGTGGTGCCCCGCAAGACGAATGCCTCGCAAGACGGAAAACCCGCTAGACGAAAGGGTTTTCCGTTTTGGAGGTGCTTCGCAGGACGAATTTCTCTATGGGCTTGCTTCGCAAGACGAAAATGTCTTGTGATTCCTGGGGGGTTTTTTCCGCTCCCCACCCCCTTTTTCTAAGGCACTAAGCTGCTAATAGCCTTTTAGCAGCTAATCCGCTAATCCCTTAAGCCTTTAATAGCCGCTAATAGCCGCTAAACCGCTAATAGCGCTAATCCGCTAATGGGCTTGCTTCGCAAGACGAAAAAACCGCTAGACGAAGAGACTCACGGAATGGATTCTTTTCGTCTTGCGAGGCACCACTGTATACCAAAGGCCATCACACTATACATTCGTATAATGGCATTAAGATATCTGATGAAAGGTCTACCTTCCCTGGCCTGGTGCCCTCCTGAGGTCTTGGACTACAGTTCCCACCACCCCCAGTCTACTGACCAAATCTTTCTCCAAGGAAATGCAGACTTTTGTGAAGAAATGTGGAAATAATAAAAAATGTTGAGAGAGGAAAGGGAGAGGAAGAGAAGGGCAGAGGCAGAAGCTTTGTACCTGGTTTGGTTTTTACTACCACAGGATCTGATGGCAAGGATGGCGGGCCAACTCCTGCCTTATTCAGGGCCCGCACTCGGAAAATATAGCACTTTCCTGTCTCCAGATCTGACAGCTATCAAGAAAAATGTAAGAAAAAGAGCAGGTAACAGTCAGAGGTAACATGCCAGAGATGCAGCAACTCCAGTACTTGCTTTCATTTCCCCTCCGCGTTCGTTTTTCCTTTGGTAACAGTCAGAGATAACATGTCAGAGGAGGGCATGTGTGCGCACACACACACACGGGCAGAGAGCATTTCCCTCCTAAAATAGGAGATATTCTTCTCTTATCTCTATGCTGCTCTGTCGTGGAAAAACAGTAGTTTCCCTCCACTGGCCCAGCACTGCCGTGGGGTGGAACAGCAGTTTTTAGAGTGTTTCTGAAATCTCTAGGACTTATTGTAATGGGGCCATCAGAACCGGCCCAGCCATTAGGCAGAGTGAGACCACCGCCTCAGGCAGAAGAAGCCCGAGGCAGCACCCCCATGGGTGCCCTGCCACCTCCGCCAGTGGCAGATAAGTGCCACCACCATTGGCATTGATTTCAGACAAGACTGCATCCAGTTTGGGTGAGATCTCACCTGAAACTGTGTGAGAACTTGCAGAGCGCACAATATCTCACACAATTTTGGGTGATCTCTCACCCAAAATTGGTGCAATCTGCCAGTGGTGGATGCAGCAGGGCGTGTGGTAGAGGCCAAGTGGGCGGCGTAAGTTGTGGCAACAGCAGCAGACGTGGTGGTGGCAGGAGTGGCGGCAGTGGCAGGACAAATTTCTGTTTCGCCTCAAATGGGACACACCATCCCTGGGGACTGTGCAGTAGGAAGAAGAGATATTTTTTTCCAAGGTAAGAAGTGAGCGTTACTCTCTGACTACCAATTTTGGCAAGAGGTCTGGTGGTACACTAGAACTGGCTTCATGGGCTGGATTCAGCCTGCAGGCTTCAGTGGATCTTGGCGTCAGAGGAGCAACAACAGCTGTAATACAGATGTAAAAGGCACAGGAAAAACAAGAGAAAGACCTTCATGTGTGTGCTGGATATTGGCTGCTTGTTCAGTTGTTCCCACGTGTCTGATCCCTCCTCACAGGCATCCACGTAGTAGCCAGTGACAGGGCCTGCTCCAGTATACACAGGTGGCTCCCAGTGAAGCATCAGAGATGTGTCTCTCACTTCTGTACACCTGACATCATAGGGAGGTCCTGTTTCAAGGGCAGATGAAATTTCAAAGTATGCGCAAATGAGAAGGTGGGAAAACAGGGGCAAGGAGCACACAGGCCCCTTAATTTCATAGAATCATAGAACCATAGACTTGTAAAGTTGAATCCATGGACATACATTCCCCCACACACCTGCCAGGAGGGGGCATAGTTAGACCACCGTTCCATCTGCTTGGGAGTCATCTGCTGTGACAACCTCACAATTGTCCTAAAGCCCAGACCTTCCTGGCCAGGCATTCTTCTCCTGCTGTTTTAAATTCCAAGGTGAGATTGGGCAAGATGCTTTTACCTGATGGTACAATTTAAGAACAGCTTTGGGACTCTTAATTGGTGTGAAGCTGGTTTGAGGCATAACCCATCAGACAGGAGTTGAAGCAAAGTACAGGGTGTGTACGCATTTGGAATCATGTTGTGAGACCACAAATTTTAAAACCCAGCAAGGGAAATGCAGACAGTGCACAGTAAATGGATGTGTGAAGACAGCAATCAGTCTCAAGGCCTGGCATTGACTTTTACCTGGTTCTGGCATGGTCCACTCCTCGCACTTGAATATGTCACTGGGTTCTGACACCTTCCCAACACCAGCCACATTCATTGCATAACCACGGAACTCATAGAAGTGCCCTTCATCCAGGCTGGTGACCTACAGAATCGAAAGAGAGTGAAAGTCTTGCCTAAAAGGGATAGTAATTTATTTACTTATTTCTTCAGAGGCAAACTAATGTCACAAACACCCATACCGTGTAAACACGCTGAGCGATTGGCTTAATGTTGATCTCGTGCCATTCAATCTGCGACACATCATGTTGATCCAGGAAATAGCCCAGGATTGTTGTGCCTCCTTTGCGTTTGGGAGGCTTCCAAGCAATGGTCATGTTGTCTTTCCCGCAACTCAGCAAGGCAAAGGCCCGCGGGGCTGATGGACAAGCTATGCAGGAAATAAATTAAAGGACAATGAAGGTTTAGAATCTGATCGGCATGCAGCTACTCTCTCAAGTTTTGGTGGTTTCAGGGGATAATGTGTACGCCATAACTAAGAGAAATTTGAATTGGTTTACCTTTTAAGAAGAAAGGACCTAATTCATGCTTCTCAAACCAATTCATGAACTAAAACACAACTATCCTTCAAAATTTGCAGTTCCCCTAATTTTGCAAAGCAGTTCTCCAACCAAACAATATGCACAAAGATGGCTGAAATGTGACATATCAGGCTGAAATGTGCATAAAAATGCACATTTTAGTGAAAATAACACACACACACACACAAGCATCGTATTAGGGGAAACTGCTTGCAAAAGATGTTTATATTAGTCAAAGCTGCATACAAAAGAAATTCACACTAAAATGCCAATGAATTTTCAGAGGATTTTTCTTTTCTTTAAAAAAATGCATGTTCCTACAGAAATGCAGAGAACTGAGTTTAAAGTAGGACAATTGAGAAAGCTAGAGGACAAAAATGGATAGATCTGCCCAGCCCAAACAAAATACTTACAGATAGCCTGCCTCACAATGATGGCATCTGATTCAGGGGAGCTGTCACCCACGCCAGCTTCATTGACACATTTCACACAGAAGACGTACTCTTTGCCTGTTCTGAGCCCTGGAACGGTGAACCTGATAAACAATTGAAATCGCCCCTGCATGGTCATTTCTTAGCACCTTACAAGTCACCTTCCAAACTCAGAATGTAAAAGTGCTTGCAGTGTTCAGCCTATTTATTTATTTATTAACATTTGCAGACACAAACAATGCTGAAAGCAGAATCGCACATAACCACCATGAATATAAGTACAGTGGACGCTGAGGTTGCGAACGTGATCTGTGCGGGAAGCACATTCGCAAGCCGCAGCACCACGTCTGCACACACGCAGGTCACCATTCGGAGCTTCTGCACATGTGCAAGTGCCGAAACCCAGAAGTAACTCATTCCAGTACTTCCGGGTTAGGCGCAGTAACCCGGGTTAGCATCTGTAACCCGACGTATGACTGTAATCACGATTATGAAATAAAAAGAGTTTCTGGAGCTGCTCCTAGTGAATTCAAAATGACTAGCTGATTGGAGAACTGGGCCCAGGCTAACAAAATGAAGTCAAATAGGGGTAAATGTAAGGTTCTGCACTTAAGCAGGAAGAACCAGCTGCACAAATATAAGATGGGGGACACCTGGCTTACAAGTAGTACATGTGAAAATGATCTAGGGGTCAGCAGTGTAGCTAGGGGGGCAGGGGGAGGAGTGGGGCACACTCGGTGCCACTTATCCAAGGGGCGGCATTTACCATGGGGCCTGCAGTGTGCCTGGGCCACATGTCTCTCCTGAGAGTGATGCGGTGGCTCAAGTGTCTTCAGGCACCACGTCAGGCACCACCTTTACATGGAAGATGGCGCAAGCTTGTTTTCTCCTGCTTTGGAGGGTAGGACTTGAACCAAGGGCTTCAAATTGCAAGAAAGGAGATTCCAACTAAACATCACGAAAAACTTTTTGACTGCAAGAGCTGATTGACAGTGGAATGGACTTCCTCAGGAGGTTGTGGACTCTCCTTATTTGGAGGTTTTTAAGCAGAGGTAGGATGGCCATCTGTCATGGATGCTTTAGCTGAGAGTTTTGCATTGCAGGCGTTGGACTAGCTGACCCTTCCAACTCTACAACTCTTATGATTCTATGAATCACAGTGTCTTGAATATCTCCCAATGAACACAGTGAAACTTACTTCTGAATAGACATGCACAGGATTGCCCTGTACACTAGTTACAGTTAGATCCCATCGAGATAAAAGGGACTTCCAAATAAGTCATAATTTGCCTTTCATTATTGATTTCAATGGGACCTCAGTTTAGCTAACTTACCTGACTGTATCCAACCCAATAACGTCATAAAATAGTACAAACAAATGGGATTTCCCCCTCCCCTGTTTCAAATCTCAGAGCTGGGTGATGGGATCCAGCCCATGCCCTCAAAGGAGGTCAGAGAGGAGATGCAGGGAGAGATACCAAATTGCTTTACCAACTTACTCATTACATGTGACGGGTTTATTGTTGACCGTTTGCCATTCATCTGTCCCAACCTCCCGGCAATATATATAATAGCCAAGTGGTTCCTGGCCCTCCTTTGGCTTGCTCCACTTCAGGAAAACAGAAGTGTTTGTGTCTCTGAAGGTCAGCACCTGGGATGGAGGTGGGAGGGGAGCTGAAGAAGGAAAAAGAAGAGGGATGGACTCACCAAAGAACAGCAGCTATTGGGAGCCTATTATAGCTCCTTCCAGGTTCAAGTTGGGTGTTATTGCCATCAACCACGGGTAGGGATGGGAAGAAATTGGGTTTGGTTCACATTTTAATGCAAGCCCACCTAATTTGCATTTCCCGAAGCAATCTGCGAACTGATATACAGCGGTGCCTCACAAGACGAAAAGAATCCATTCCATGAGTCTCTTCGTCTAGCGGTTTTTTCGTCTTGCGAAGCAAGCCCATTAGCGGATTAGCGCTATTAGCAGTTTAGCGGCTATTAGTGGCTATTAAAGGCTTAAGGGATTAGCGGATTAGCTGCTAAAAGGCTATTAGCAGCTTAGTGTCTTAGAAAAAGGGGGTGGGGAGCGAAAAAAACCCCCCAGGAATCGCAAGACATTTTCGTCCTGCGAAGCACCTCCAAAACGGAAAACCCTTTCGTCTTGCGGGTTTTCCGTCTTGCGAGGCATTCGTCTTGCGGGGCACCACTGTACAACTAACCTTTGAAATTCACCCTTCTCCAAATTTTGCAATGAAGTTCTCTAACCAACGTGTGTAAAGAAGTGTATATTAGAAGAAAGTGTGTGTAAAGATGCATATACAGTGGTACCTCAGGTTAAGTACTTAATTCGTTCAGGAGGCCTGTACTTAACCTGAAACTGTTCTTAACCTGAAGCACCACTTTAGCTAATGGGGCCTCCTGCTGCCGCCGCGCCGCCAGAGCACGATTTCTGTTCTCATCCTGAAGCAAAGTTCTTAACCTGAAGCACTATTTCTGGGTTAGCGGAGTCTGTAACTTGAAGCGTATGTAACCTGAAGCGTATGTAACCCGAGGTACCATTGTACTAGTGAAATTAACATACCAAAATGTTTTATATTCAGAGAAATTGCTTGTAAAATGTGTGCAAGGAAAACTGTATCAAGGTACATCAGGAGAAATGTGCGCTGAAACGATTCCATTAAAAAAAAAGATTACCTATTTTTTCTCCAGAAGAGATGGGCTCACTGGGCAAGGAAGGCTCGCTCACTCCATACTTGTTCACAGACCGCACTCGGAAGCAATAGGGCTTCCCTTTGTCCAGGTCAAAGACAGTGAATGTTGTGGAATTCACTGGGGTGTCCAGATTAGCCATCTGCCAGCTGTCGCTGCCTGCTATCGACTGAGAAGATAGGAAGGGTGATTTATCAGTGTCTAATTGCTATAAACTAGAGACAGTAGTGCTACAAGGATAAAGGATTATTATTAATGTTGTTTATCTGATTTATATACGACTCTTCCACCCGAAGGAGCCCAGGGCAGCAGACACCATAGTGATAAAACATTTGAAAGCTAAAAACATTAACTCAACCAGTGACCTCGGGGTTGCCAGGAACTGTGCATTTCTGCCATCCACTGCCTGGGCAAGCAGGAAGGTTTTCAGATTTCTCCTGAAAGTCAATAGTGAAGGAGGCAGAGAGAGGGCATTCTGCAAATGGGGAGCCACCACTGAAAAGGACCCATCAGGAGATAAAGAATTACACAAGTTTTAGAAGACATCTGAAGGCAGCCCTGTAACGCTTGATGTTATGTTTTCAGATATGCTGTAAACCACCCAAAGTGACTGGGAAAACCCAGCCAGATGGGCGGGGCATTATTATTATTATTATTATTATTCATTGCCAACAGGGCAGCCTCCAGTGGTGGGACCACTAACAAAGCCTCTCCTGCTGATCGTAGGATCCAAGATGGTTGAGACTTGGGAAGGTGCTCTTTTAGGTACTTGGGTCCCAAAATATAGTCTACCCCCCCCACAAGGTCTGAGGGACAGTGGACCGGCCCCCTGCTGAAAAAGTTTGCTGACCCCTGATCTAGCTCAGCATTGTCCACACTGACTGGCAGGGGTTTTAGGCAGGGGATATCCCCAGCCCTACCAGGGAGTGCTTTAGGATTGAACCTGTGACCTTTTGCATGGAAAGCAGCTGCTCTATGACTGAGCTACTGTCCTTCCCCTGGCTTGGAGCACTTGGAGGTGGATCAGATCCAAAGGCCCATCTAGTCCTGTTCTCATGGTGGCCAACCAGATGCCTCTGGGAAGCTGCAGGTATCATAAAAGCTGCTACTTTTGCACTCAGCACAACAAAGTGACATATAAGTAAGGATCCCTGGATGGTTAAGTCCAGTCAAAGGCGTCTAAGGAGATGAGAGAGTAGCTTGGAAAAATTACCCAAGTTCTTGCAATTTGGGGGGTTGAACAATTTGAATAATTTCTGAGTTAATCCATGGCACACTTGGAAGCCCTTGCCCATTTCTAATTAATTTTATTAATTAATTGAAAAGCCATTCTAGGCCATTTTTTTTAAAAATCCACAGTAGTATACAAAATAGCATAAAAACAACACTATAATCGAAACAGTAGAAGAACGTTATGAAAACAGGAACAGTTAAGAGAGAAATACAGAAATAACAGAGTCAAATCCTATAGGTCAGGGAAAAGCTGGGGCAAAAATATAGAGAGATCTTCACAAGATCTTTGAAGCAACTAACAGGAATGTAGGACGGCACTGACTTCAGTTCTGTCCTGTATTTGCCAGATACAACACCGCTTCCATTCTGCTGCAGTTCAGCTTCCAACAAAAATAACATCTTGCTGTCCTCTGTGGTGAAATGTGGTGAAATCAAACAATTAATTAATCACTTTCCATTACATTATTGCACATCATTCATTACAGCGCAAAGGAAATGCAATACACATTGAGGGTGGGTGGGCGGACAGGGGAGTCATAAATGATGTATTGTTAGGTATTGTTTGAGGCTGAAAAGCGCAAGAGCAGTGCTACTGATTGCATTCGCTGGGTTGGTTTTCGTTCCAGACATGGGATGAATTAGGGAACACCGGCAATTTCTACTCCCATTTCCGATGGGCTTCTCCAGCATCCTTAGCAACTAACAGATGGTGCTTCTTGTATGCTCTCTGTGCCCTTTCCTTACCTTTTCAACAAAGTAACTCAGTGGCTCTTTGCCTCTAGGGTCTGGCTCATCCCAAGAGAGGACAACATATTCTTCCCTGATCTCACTGGCATGAACGTTGGTGGGTGGCAAAGGGACTTTGATCTTGGCTGTGGGAGAAAAACAACAAGCCAACCTTTCAGCAATTTAATTTGGAATAGAAAAGGGTTTGCAAGGAAGACCAATTAACAGCCAGATGGATAAAAGTCACCAGATGGAGCAGCCCCCAAAATAGCTGATGAGAAGTACAACTAGAAATTCATGTTTGAAGCCAAATTTATCAAATTCGCATTTCTGAAACATTATGAGAACTGGAACACAGCCAGATTTCAAAAAAACTTTGAACTTATCTGAACTTTGCAATGGAATTCTCCAACCAAAGATTTGCAAAAATGCATGTATCAGGGGAACATTGGTGAAAATGCATTATATGAGAAGTTGCTTGCAAAAGTGTGCACATCAGTCAAAACTGCAGATAGGAGAAATTTAAAACAAAAATCCTGGAGATTTTTTCAGGAAAACCTGCAAATTCAGAAAACGAAAACAAACACCCCTGGCAATTGCTGCAGAAACTTGCGGAACTGAATTGAAGAAAAATGAGAGACTTGCAGAAATGAAATCGACAGATCCTTCCATCCCTAGCCACCACTGATCAGACCCCATGGATATAATTTTCATTCTGCTCCAACGCCCAATGTTTTTCAAAGGAGACAGCAGCAATGGTACCTCAACTCTGCCGCCAGCATCGCTGCTAGGCATGGATGGGATAGGGCAGTGGTTAAAGTCCAATCGCTGCATCCAGGGCCAGCTCAGGGGGTTTTGCCTCTTGAGGCAAAAAATGAAAATGCCACCTTCTGGTAGAGCCTCCCCCTCCTTCTCTGCAGCCCCCTGCCACTGTCTCCTTCTCTGTGCTCCCTCCTCAGGTGCCTGGAGGTGGCCCAGGGCAGCCCCAGTGCGCCAAATTCGGTGAGGGAGTAAAAGAAGGTGGTGGGTGGTGGAGGGGGCAAGAGACAGTGAGTGGCACACTTCTTAAAGCCTGTGTCTCCTGCCTGAGGCAACTGTCTCACTGCGCCTCATGCATGGGCCGGCCCTAAGTGCATTCATGCAGCCCCCTCCCCCCCTCCAGCACCATCCAGTTAAGCAACAGCGATGGTGGTGCTGGGAGGGCAGCTCTGCAGTGTCACCCAACCACATGCCCCACTTCTAGGAACTAGGGCTCCTGAGGTATTTAAAATACAGAGAAATCAAGGGAAGTAAATGTTTTTGGATAACCCCCTTGTTTAACAGAAATGCCCATTCAGAGCCACTTCCACTTTGAGCAAAATATAGTTATTTGGGCATTTCTAGTCTGCTAAACTCCTAAGTGATTGTTAGTTATATAAAGAAGTTCTCAGGCACGACATTAATTATTGGTGGGGAAAAGGACAAAGGTCACATGCGAACTTACGTTCCAGTTCATCTTTGGAAACTGTAATTGTCCTAAATCCGTCATCATAAGGGATATCTAGACAGGGAGCAGAGAGGGAAAGAGAAAGAGATGGGGATAAGTGGGGAATCGTGAAAAGAATTACAAATTGAGTTTGGGGGGCGGGGAATGGCCAGGATGCTACCTGGCTTGACTAGGGGGCTGTGGCTGGGAACTGACCTGCCCCCATATATGTGAGCGTGCGCCTCTCTTAGTGGCCTTCAATCCATAGTGGGGGTTAGTCTTGAGCACAGTGGATGAGTAGGTCCCAAAGCTCTTAAGCAACCATCCAATGATGGTATAGAACAGAGCTTTCCAAACTTTTCATGGTGGTGACAGACTTTTTAGACATGCATCATTTCGTGACACAGTAATTCAGTTTTGCATCATTTTGCAACACAGTAGTTAAGCTTTATTAGCAAACCGGAGGTTAAACTAACCCCTTTCCAGCCCCGGGACGAGTGTGGTGAGCATTCGTGCGACACACCTACACACTGCAGCTGACACACTAATGTGTTGTGACACACAGTTTGGAAAGCTCTGGTATAGAAGCTAGAAGGCTGAAGCTTGTGCCCTTGCTTCTTCAGCTTCCAAAGCAATCATGCAGACTTGTGTTAAGCTTGTGCTAGGCTAAATTGGTGGGTGTGGGAGCCTATATGGTGAGGAATAGGGAACAGGGTTCAGAGGCTGCATGCCTGATGAGAGCATCTTCAAAGACCAATTCTGCTCCTCTAAGCTGCAAGGGGGCAGAATTCTTCAGAGATAGTCAACATGGCACCCTCCAGATTTTGGTGGGCTCCAGCTCCCATCAGCCTCAGCCAGCATGGTCACTGGTCAGGGATGATGGGAAGTGAAGTCCAACAACAGCTGGAGGGTACCACTTTGGCTACCCTTGGTTTAAGGGACCTTAAAGTTGGGAGAAGTCCCCGCTTTCCTTACTGTCACCATTTTGAACTACAGTGGAGTCTTGTATGCAAAGTGTTGCAGCTGCTAGTCTTTTTGTTCTTCTTGTTTTAGGCTGGGCCAGAATAATCAGCCTAGATTTTTTCCCTGGTCACTTTTGGGGTATGGAAATAATCTTAGGGAGTTGTTTAATATGTGTTAATTTTTGTCAGGGGGGCTTACAAATAAGACGAGGTGGAAGAGAAGTAGAAGAGGATTTTGTCTTCTCTCTCTGTTTCATAAACAAGGGGGGGGGGGGGGACTATGTTGCTGAGCTGCTTTCAAAGCCGACCAGTGATATTTCCACATGTCTTCCAGAATGGATCACTGGGAATGATGCTGTGTTGTGACATAGTGCCATTGCCCGGGGCATTCTTGGGGGGAAGATGACTGCCCCCACCAGCCACTTTTGATAGGACATGTGACATTACTTTGAGTGGTCCTGCACAGATCTATCGCTCTTGAAGTCTGCTGACACAGGGTAATTGTTCTGTGTTTTGAACATTAAAATTGTTTTATTTGGGATTACTGGTGGGTTTTATGATCTTGGAGGTTGCCTTGGATGTTAAGAAAATAGCAATTGTCTTGGAGCGATTAAAAAACACAACGTACTTAGCACTCTTTTGCTGTCATTTGGGTCTATCATTGTCACTGGGTCGCTGGCCTTCGATGGGTTACTGATGCCTGCATGGTTGACGGCCTTTACTCGGAATTGGTATGTCTTCCCTTCAGTGAGACCTAAAACAGGAGATCTGCAGGTTTTCACGAGCTTATCATTGCACAATACCCATTCGTCTGTGCCTGCTTCACACCTGGAAAAAGAAGGACCTTACAGTTTGGGTGCAACATGGTCTGGGAAAGAAAGAGATAACAGATCTGTGGCTTCTGAGGACAGACCTCTCAATGTAATAGCCGATGACAGGACTTCCACCATTATCACTGGGAGTAATCCAGGAAAGTATGAGACTGTTTCTATTCACGTCATGGCATTGCACACTGAGGGGTGACCCAGGAGCTCCAGCAGTTTCAGCCTCAGCATCTAAAGATAAGAAAAAGCCATGCTTAGATGGTTTCCTGTAGGTCAGGTTGGCCCATAAGCTAGAATGGCTCCCAAGTTTATCTTCTGGCCCATGAAAGCATTGCCAAGTTTTAGAGAAGCCACTGTACAAAATTCGCCTATAGCAGGTATGTGGAACTGAATCTGACCCGGGGACTGGATCTTTATCTTCCCCCACTTACCCACAGGTCAAGCTTGAAAGGTAGGTGGGACCATTCACTCGATCTCACAATGACAACAGGTGACTCATTTTTGTACAACGCTCTGCAAACCCTGACAATTAGTTGGTTGTCAGGATTTGCATAGCACTGTGCATGGAAGCCCTGGCTATCAGCTGATCAGGAGGGCTTGCAAAGCAGTATGCACAGAGAGCCAGTGTGGTGTAGTGGTTAAGAGTGGTAGACTCGTAATCTGGTGAACCAGGTTCGATTCCCTGCTCCTCCACATGCAGCTGCTGGGTGACCTTAGGCCAGTCACACTTCTCTGAAGTCTCTCAGCCTCACTCACCTCACAGAGTGTTTGTTGTGGGGGAGGAAGGGAAAGGAGAATGTTAGCCGCTTTGAGACTCCTTAGGGTAGTGATAAAGCGGGATATCAAATCCAAACTCTTCTTTGCAAGCCCTGACAATCAGCTAATTGTTGGCACTCACTAAGCACGATGCAAGGAGCTGTGAAGGTGCCACTGATCAGCTGGCGGCTGGCACTTGCGAATCCTCTTTCAGCCCAGATGCATCTTTACCTGCCCTGCACTTGGCCTCCTCAATGGCATCAGGTGTAGGGCTGGTGCATGTGGCTTTGCCAAAACAGCCTCATGGGCTAAATGGGAAGACCTGGTGGACCTAGGCCTGTAGGCAAAAGGTTCCTCGCCACTGACCTGTGGTTTTGCTTTTGCTTTCTCTCTAAAGACTGTAAGGCTCTAAGCAGGACCTACATTCTTTTTAGTTCCATACAGACCATTGACATTTTAGGGCCTTTGTAAATTACAATTATAAACCAAAGCCATCACCAAACAGCGGCAAACAAGTGCACCTACCCCTAACAAACACATAAGCTCTTTGCTCGTTGTACCCATCAAGTGTCGGTATACGGATGCTGTAAAACCCTTCATCTTCTTTGTAAGCACAAGAGACTGTCAGGGAAGCCTCCTGGGCCTCACACTTTATTTGCCGGCGATCAGAATCTCTCAGCAACTCACCTGAGCGCAAGAGAAAGATGGTAACTGAGGATTTACCTGGTCGGTGGCTTCCTACCAGAGCTACCACATTTCAAAATGTGAAATTATAATTCCAGCCCTATTTGGGAATGTTAATGGAAAAATAAATGCAGAGGGTATTCTTGCATAAACACTCAGTCTTGGATAAATTGCTTAAAAATTTCGCCCCCAGATTCATTTAATCTCTTCTTCCAGTATTCATTTGGGAGAAGCCAGGTGCCTTTCCCCCCTTTCCCCCAAGAGAAATTTCCCTGTAATTAGTACCAGGAACCAGGTATGTAGCATCAGGAGCCATGTGGCCCCCCAAAGGTTTGCTGAAAGGGAATGTGGCCCTCAGGCTGAAAAAGGTATTCCAACCCTGGTCTGAAGTGTTGGCTGTATTGGGGCCCCACTTCAGACAACAAAATGTCTTGGGCCAGGATTTTCTTAATACTTGTCAAACGGCAATAGTCATGGATGGTGGGGTTTTTTTTGGGGGGGGGGGTTTACAAATACAGACCATCTCTGAACCAGCGGATGTCTCGTTGGTATTCCTGCAAGTCTGAAGTAAAAGTGCAGCGAAGAGTGAAGGGCTCCTTTTCTCTGGAAAAGACAGGCCTCAAAGTGCTAGCAAAGTCAGCTTCCAGGTCCCTGAGTGACTCTAAAAAGAGAAGATGAGGTGAGGTAAGAGCACCTGGCCTTGACAGATGTAAGGAGATAGCGATTTCCATCCAGTGCATCTGGCTGCTAACCAAAAGGTTGGTGGTTTGAGCCCACCCAGGGACAGCTGTGGGCATGATTCCTGCATTGCAGAGGGTTGGACTAGATGACCCTCGGGGTCCCTTCCAACTCTACAATTCTATGATTCGACGATCTGTTCATCACAATCAGTGCTATTTCCATTCAGCTACAGTTCAGCTTCTGCTAAAACCTAATTTTGCTCATCGTGATGTCTCCTATGGCCAAAACTAATGTGATTAATGATGCAATTAATTAATTTAAATGCATTTCAGAGGAAGGGAAATGTAAAACACAATGCAGAAAACAACTAATTATTTACATAACGTTTGCAGATCAAAAAACCCAACCATTTCCATTCCTGACTTCTAATGAACATGTGAATTGTAACAATTTCTGCTCCGGTTTTCCATTTTTGTTAGAACTCTCTAGACATCTGCAGCTTTCGGTTGCCACAAACAGCCAAGCTCACAAGCAGAAGACAGTGCATGGAGCTATTCTCTGCTCTTTGCATCCAGTTTAAGGAAAGTGTGGAACTGCTGCGTTTGACTCATTCATTATTTTTATTGGGCATCTATACAACTCGCTCCTCCAATCACATCTATGCTTTTTTTAAACCCACTTTAGGGCTGCTCCAGACAACTTGTTTATTGAGCATTTATCCTGATTTGTTTACAAAAACGCTTACAGTGGTACCTCGGGTTAAGTACTTAATTCGTTCCGGAGGTCCGTACTTAACCTGAAACTGTTCTTAACCTGAAGCACCACTTTAGCTAATGGGGCCTCCTGCTGCTGCTGCACCACCGGAGCACAATTTCTGTTCTCATCCTGAAGCAAAGTTCTTAACCCGAGGTAATATTTCTGGGTTAGCCGAGTCTGTAACCTGAGGTGTCTGTAACCTGAAGCATATGTAACCTGAGGTACCACTGTACTTGGAGTTTATATAGTGTGCAGTCTTTGTTGAACATTCATTCTGGTATGTTTACAGGGAGGTTATGTATCTTCTAGCATTCATCCTGATTTGCTTGCACCTACCCTCCTCCTTCCATTCTGAACAAGTACAAAGAGGTTCTCTCCGTGAGCAAATGTGTTGTGCCACAAATCCTGTGGCAGCCATTTTGTGACTGGTGCTCACAATACTCTCTCAAAATTCCAAATGTGCCCACAGGCACTAAAAGGTTAGCAACCCCTGGAGTAAGGCTTATTTGGAACAGGATCCTTTTTCTCTCTCCACAGAATAGACATAGACCTGCTTCCCAGTCACCATTTAGACATTCTTCCAGTGGCATAGCAACCCTTGCCAGCACCTGGGGTGGACCAAAGATGTTGAGCTTTTTTTGGGAAATCGAAGTTGTTGAGCCCCCTGAGGAATCGCAGTGGCATCTGCAAACTCCTTTGTCACACAGCAGCCAATGTAAAACACTGCAGACCCCCCATACTGCCCTAAAGAGCCCCATGACACCCCCTCCACCCCTGGCTACCTATGCTACTGCTTTCTCCCCAGTATTCCCACCTCATCATTTAGGCCACAAAATGGCCCCAAACTGTACTATGAGGTCACATGCCAGGCTAAACCACAACATAACTACAGTTTTGTACTTACTTTTATATATCTCTGAGTCAAATCCAGATTCCTTTCCATAATATTCTACCAAAAAAGAGAGAGGAATGGAATTGATGAGATAGGCATTATATATACTTATAGCTGGGATGAACAATCTGTGGCCCTTCAGATGTCGTTGTTCATCCTCAGTGAGCACAACCAATGGTAAGGGATGACTGGAGCTGGAATCCAACAACATCTGGAGGGCCACTGGTTCCCAGTTCCTGGTTTATAGAATTGTATTTCAGTTCTCGGAGTCTAAATAATAATGCCCAGGAGCTGATCAGCAGATCCTCCAATGCAGTGTTCACATTCCCCATTCCCCCCAGGGTCATAGCTCAGTAGCTTTGCATGCAAAAAGACTGGGTTCAATCTCTGGTTTCTCCAGGTAGGGCTGGGAAAGACCAGTCTCTGTCTGAAATCTAGGAGAGCTGCTAACAGTTTGTGCAGCAACAATCCTGAGCTAGGTGGGTCCATGGGCTGACTTGGAATAAGGCAGCTTCCTATGCTCGTATCAACATTGAAGAATTCCAGAAGCAGTTCTGGTGGGTTTCCTTTGGATGAGAGGGTGCTAAAGCCTTGGAGGGTTCTGCATTGTTTGGTTTGGTATACAGGCAGAGCATAAGTGAAGGTAGGCACTCTTGGAAGGCAGCAGGTCTGCTAACTCACATTAGATATCTAGAGCAACTTCCCCCCAATCAGGTGTCCTTCAAATACTTTGGACTACAACTCCCATCAGCTCCAGACAGCATGGCCAATGCCCAGGGATCATGGGAGCTGTAGTCCAGAACATCTGGACAGCACCAGAACGCTGCCCAAGAGAGAGGCCCTATGTATCCACAATGTGCTTAGAGGTCACTTGCAGATCTCACTGTCTCGGCCTCATAGCTGTAGAGGAAAATCTCCTATATACCACCAGAGACAAATCCCAGTGGGTTACAGGGATCCATAATCAAAACAAAATTTTAAAAAATCCTTCCAGGAGCACCTTAGAGACCAGCTAACTTAGTTATTGGTATGAGCTTTTGTGTGCATGCACACTTCTTCAGATACACTGAAAAAGAAGTCACCAGACCCTTATATATGGTGAGAGGGTGGGGAGGGGTATTACTCAGAAGGGTGGTGGGAATGGTTGATTGGCTGATAGGTGTGGTAAACCCGTTGACGACTCTTAACGACTGCAATTGGTCTTACAGGAAAAAGCAAGGGAAGAGATGGCTAAAAATAGCTTTATCATATATAATGAGATAAGAATCCAATGTCTCTATTCAGACCAGGTCTCTCCATGGTTTTAAGTTTGGTAATGTTGCAATTCAGCAACTTCTCTTTCCAGTCTATTTCTGAAATTCTTCTGTAATAAGATAGCTACTTTGAGATCTTGTATAGAATGTCCTGGGAGATTGAAGTGTTCTCCTACTGGTTTCTCTGTCTTGTGATTCCATAATGGAACAGATGGGGCCTGAACCAAAGTAAATGCGGGAAACAATCTGGTAGACATTGTGGATGATTAAATTATATGTTGCTTCTGTTACAATGGGTCGTTGCTATAACAGCAGATTAAGGTAATTTTGCATCACATGGAAAGTCTTCCATTTCCATTTTTTACTGCAAGGAACTTCAGGCTCCTGAACGAAAATTTTGTTTTATCATTATGTTGATGGTTTATTAATTTATATACTGCTTAATTGCCGAGGTGGCTTCTAAGTGGAAGAATTTAGAACAAAAACTAAATTACCAATAAAACAAGGTCAAAATATTTTTTTCTATGAAACATAAACACCAGTGAAACTTTTAAAAACAAATATGCACAACTCAATTATATTGCCTAGGTAGGGTTGCTGAAATAAACAGGTTTTCCCACAGGAGTCTAAAACGATACAGCGTGGCCACCTGCCTAATGTCAATAAGCAAGAAGTCCTAAAGCACAGCTTTTACCACGCTAAAATATTAGCTCCTCGCAAATGAGAAACAAACATTATGTACAACGAGGAAGCTGCAAGGAAGGTTCCTGAGAGAGTCCTAAAGCATTTTAGAGAGAAAAGAAAATCACTTCCCCCTTTCCCACATCCACTTACTCCTGACGAGCACTGTGGCAAATGAGTAGGCTTCGCCATAAGCGTTTTTCACTTCTACACTGTATTCTGCAGAATCGTCCAAGGAGCACCTGAAAGAAAGAGAGGAAGCTAAAAGCACCTGGCTCTGAGGGGGCCCCAGGAGGCCTCAACAGCCATGAGCGCCAGACCAGAGTCCAAGGGCAGGAATGGGATGCCTTTTTCAGCCAGAGGGCCGCAATCTCTTGAGGGGAACCTTCTGGGGGCCACATTCAAGTGGCGGTTGGGGCCAGAGGCAAAGGTGGGTGGAGCAATTGACGTGGAGATTCTTAACTTTGCAGACTAGGCTGTATTCTAGCCTCACAAAAGTGAAAGGTACACCTATACATATACACGCACCTTCATCCCTCAACCAGGAAATAAGAGCCATCATTGTACTTCAAGGACCCATTCCAGCTAGGCAAAGGCACTTGTGTGGGGTGAAGAGGAGGGCCAGGGAGGGGGTGGGGCTTGGGATGGGGCGTGGTCTAGGGAGAATATCAAGAGATAGACAAAGAGGCTGGGAGGGTTGCAGTCTCTTTAAAGTGTTGGGGTGCCACACGGCTTTCAGTCCAGAAGCCCCGATTTCTAATATACAAGTGTGTGCTTATTTTTAATACCTGTGGTTGGACTATTAAGACATTCTGCAGAGAGCTCAGAGGAGAAATGGCACCTGATGTTTCAATAAAGATAAATCACAATCTGGCTTTTCCTTGCTTTCATGCAAGTCCGTTACCTGCTGATGTCCAAAGTCAGCATTCCAAAGTCATTCTTCATCTTGTATTTCCCCGCTGGAGCCAGACGAGGGTCAATCCGAACTCCATTTTTATACCTAGTCAGGTGCAAATAAACAAACACAGAGACATGAAAAGAAGCAGCAAGGCCAGATTTCAGGTAGGGGTGGATGAATCTGTAAATTTTGGTTATCTAAGTTTCTCGTTTTGCCAATCTTAAATTCAGTGCTCCATGTTTCCCCAACATTTTGTGTTTTTTTAAGAAATGGAAAGAAGTCCTCATGATAATTTCTCAGAATTTTTTTGCCAATTTCCTCTAAGAAGCATATTTCTGTATGCAGTTTTTTAAAATAAACATTTTTTTGGCAAGCCATCTCTCCTAATATAATGCATTTTGTGTCATTTTCACTAATAAATGCATTTGTGTGCACACTTTAACCAAGCAGATACATCTACATATACTTTACTTGGCTGGAGAACTTCATTTCAAGTTTCAGAGAAGTGTGAATGTCAAAAGGATGACGGTGTTTCCCTTTGCATATTGCTGCAAAAAGGGTGGGTTTAGCAGGGTCACCTTTAAACTGAATCGAATTCCCCACCCGCAGCCCTAATTGCAGGGGGTTCTTGAAATCGAATTCTTCCATCACTGCCCACTCACCAAGTCACCTCTGGCAGAGGAGAGGCCAGAACTGTACATTCCAGTTTGACGCTCATTCTTTCCCAGACGGCGTGAGCCCGGAGAGGGATCCAGAACATGGGCGGCCGGCAAGAAAGCAGCTCCATGACCTCCTTTTCCAACTGTGCCTTTGCTTCAGCCTAGGATAAGGACCACAAACAGCTTTAAAACCTTTTATCTTAGTGTTCTATAAATACACTTGCAGGAATTGGGCAGGCAACTCTTAACACCCTTTTGTTTTCTGCTACAGAATAATCAGGCAGGCCCTTTCTGGAAGCTGCCTTATATGGAGTCAGACTATTAGACCACCTAGCTCAGTATTGTGTACACTGGCAGCAGCTCTCAAAGGTTTCAGACAGAGCGTCAAGCCTGTGAAGGTATCTCATGGAACAGCTCTCCCAGGAAGCTTAAGTTTGCCTCCAGACTGTCAGCCTTTCATGGGAGGGATTCAGGAGCATACTGCAAATTTTAAGTTTGTGCAGGTAAGATGGGTTAAAATGTTCTTCTGCTTTGGTGCACTAAATCCAAATATATACCTTTGTAGCTGGGAAAGTGTGTGGGGTATGAACGAAGAAGAAGAAGAAGAAGAAGAAGAAGAAGAAGAAGAAGAAGAAGAAGAAGAGTTTGGATTTGATATCCCGCCTTTCACTCCCCTTCAGGAGTCTCAAAGCGGATAACATTCTCCTTTCCCTTCCTCCCCCACAACAAACACTCTGTGAGGTGAGTGAGGCTGAGAGACTTCAGAGAAGTGTGACTGGCCCAAGGTCACCCAGCAGCTGCATGTGGAGGAGCAGAGACACGAACCCGATTCCCCAGATTACGAGACTACTGCTCTTAACCACTACACCACAAATGATTTATAGGAAGATGTCTGACATGCAGCACACCTGTCACAGTATTTCTATTTAAATCATAGAAATTTGCATCTATACATATAAATCCATATATGCAGATATGTGTCCTCCTGGGCTGGATCCAACTAACTTCTACTCAGAGTTGACCGATTGAAATTAATGGTCATTGCTAACTTGGGTCCATTAATTTCAGCGGATCTATTACAAGTAAATGTTAGTGGAGAGCAGCCCCATCCTTTCTGGAGATATATAAGTGGCCACTGTATGGAAGTCGCATGTCCACAATTTTGGAAATCTAACACGTTCCTTTATCTTATAATGTACTGTTTCACAGAGCTACAATGGTTGCAATGGTTTAACAGTAAATCCACCTTCTCTGGGGCTCTGTGTGGGGTAACAACTCTCAGCACCCTTAAACTACAGTTCCCAATATTCTTTGGGGGAAGCCATGACTGTTTAAAGTGAGATGAAACTGCTTTAAATGTATAGTGCATATGGGGCTGAAGGGGCTTCAGAACTAACCAGGAGGTGTCAATCAACACTGAGATTCCTTACTGGCTTGGTTATTTTACCTGCTGGTTGTTAACCCACTTGCTATAACAACAGAGTATCTGCATATAACAGTCAGGCTCTCTTTTCGCAAACCACGCAGTGCTGACCCTTTCTTATCCCATCTAACATGCATAACTTTAATCTGTTGCTCTGGCAGAAATCACTGCCAGAAAGCAATGGAAAAGTATCCACACATGCGCAGAGCCAGACATTCCTCCTCCGCAAAGCTGCAGCCTTGAGGCTGATTTTCATAGTGCAATTTGCAAGCTTCCAGACTGTCCCCAAGCTGGTGGATGAATGTGAGTTGAAATGCTACGCAGCAGTTTCACTGAAAGTTTGTATACGCCCAATGAACTTTGCCTCTGTGGATGCTGCTGGCTCTTGACTCTCAAACAACCCACTTTAAGCTGCTCCTCCCCTTACCTTCCTCCGCAGAGCCTTTTTGTCAGCTCTCACACGCAAGGCCCGGCAGTTCCGAATGACCGTTTTCTCCAGTTTCTCCATTTCATTCCCAAAACGAACTCTCTTCTGTCCTCTTTTCTCTAGCTCCAAAACAGTAGTCTTCTGCCTCATTTTCGTTTCCCTGGGGACAGAAAGCATAAAATATATAGCACCCAGCTTTTCATGTCCTCTCGCAGGGTTCATGTTGTGGGATGTGATCCACTAAGAGCAGTCAAGTACAACATTCCTTGTTTTCCTAGAGTGGACATGCAAAGGAATGTTTGGTCCAGCCAGGCGAAACCTCCTGTTCCTCCTGGCCTGGAGCATCCTTGCATGTCACTAGTGGGTGGGTGTGACCTTTCCAGACCTGGTAAAAGGACAAGGCTTGCTGCCACTCTCTCCTCTTCCATCTTCCTTTCGTCCTGCGAACTTCCTTCCCTGCCTTCAGGGATCACACTGTGCTCTGCCTGATCGTGAGTAAACTTTCTTTTTACTGCTTATGAATAAGACTGTGGTGTCTTTATTCTTTTAGGAGGGATTCAAAGGGTCTTACCAGGAAAATATTAGAACACATTTCAATCTGGACAAGACAGATTGAATCACGTATTGTCTTAAGAAACTCACACAAGTTTTCAACTAGTTTTCTGCTGTGTAGAGGGGAATGCACTCTGCTAAATAAAGGAACTTGCTGTCAGGAGCTCATCCTACACTCAAGTAGGACCCTGGCAGAGACACATGCCCAACTGGGAACTTCAAAAGCTTTCTTCTGCCCGAACATCACAGCGACCGATGCCAACAGACATTGGCACACTTAAGGATCTGCAGAGTCTTCACAGCTTGCATAACAGACCTCAGCAACTCAGCATTTTGGCTAATCTACTTTATTTACATATAAATACACACGGAGCACTGTAACATGGCTCCCTCTCTCTCTAGCATCAGACATCAAAGAGGGATAAAACAAAGGACAATAGTCCCACTTCACGGAACACAGTAACACAAACATCCTGTCTCCGTCACTTCCCACTCTGTGGAGTCAAAACATACACCATCATGTGATAGACAACAATCCCATGACTGCAGTCATGGAACAGGAATTCTAACACTTGCTAGTGCAAGTTAGGAAGGATATTAATAAACAATATATCCTCTTGGGGCCCCCTGAATATTCCCACACAGGTTTTGCCCGAACTAGCAATCTTTATCCTTTTTCATTCTCTTCCTCTACAGTCAGAGGCAGTAATGCTTCTGAATACCAGTTGCTGGAAGCCACAGGAGCGGAGATGGCTCTTGTGCTCATGTTCTGCTTGCCAGTTTCCCACAAGCATTTGGTTAGCCGCTGTGAGAACAGGAGGCTGGACTAAATGGGCCATTGGAATGATCCAGTAGGATCTTCTTATGTTCTTAACCTATGAGCAGGGCTCTAGATGGCGAGCAGCCAATATGGTACCCTCCAGATACGTTTGGACTCTCAACGCACATTAGTCAGCATGGCCAATAACCAGGGATTTTTGGAGCTGAACCACATCTGGAGGGCATCACATGACTATCTTCTTATGCTCGCAGGTATGGCTCCAGAAAATTAATGCGTCAAAGGTTTGCTGGTGATATCAGTTCACATTCACATTTTATGCAAATGTACACAGTTCAATCCCTAAGATAACTGACCCTAACTGAACTCATTATGCTTTAGAATTTTGGAAAGGTTTGCTCTGGTAAGCTACTGGACCTACCATGATTTTTCCGATGTCAATGCAAGTGCAGATGCTATGGACAAATCCAGACGTGTGAAGCCCTCTTCTTCTTCACTGTTGCCCCCAAGGTTGAGAAAGCAGATAGAAATGAAAGATTTCATGAATACCAAAGAAGTACTACAAGGTGCAGCAAGGGAGATATATAACAGGACAAGTTCTAAAACAAAAATGTTTCACATGGACTAGAGGTGCCACCCCCCCCCCCAGCCTGTTTCTAAATACAACAGCACTATACTCAGTTAGGGATGGGTGAATCTGTCAATTTCAGTTTCTCCCTGATTCCCATTTGTCCAATCTTAAATTCAGATTCCTGGCATTACAAATGGCAACTCCGCTCATATGATATGCTGAATATCCAAACTGCAGTGACATTCTCACAGGAATCTTCCAAAGCTTCGCTCTTAGTTTTCATGAACTCACAAAATTTATCACAAAAGGTTTACATTATCTGAAATTCTGGCATTCACTGTTAGCGAGCGCGCGCTCACACACTATATATATATATATATATATAAACACTTTGGAGCACTGGGTTTTGTCATTTCATTCATTCCTTGGCTAACCTGGTCCTGAACTTTGCCTTCCTTGTTCTAGAGCTCATTTGTAGATTTCTGTGCCTCTCCTCCTTTTGCTCGTCTTCCCTGCGGTGGGAAAAGCTTCGGATTTCCATGATGGATACTTATGGGGGGAGGGAATTCCTGTCAGAAACAATAACATCAAATGTTCATGAAAATAACAGACAAAAATGCAAAATTGCATAGAAACATTTGTATTTATGGAAAAATTCAGACTAAAATGCTGGTGTATTGTTATCAGAACATTAGAAAAGAAAATGGAAAATAATGTGAAAAATGTGAAGAACTTGCTTGGAAAAAAATGAGAAACCAAGAGAACTGAAAATTGATGAATTTATCCATCTCTGTTGAAGAAGACACACACTAATTCATCCATCCATCCATCCATCCATTCAGTTAGTTAATTAGTTATTTGCTTTCTCTTGCCCAGGATAACCCAAAGCAACTTACAACCAAACAGACAATAAGCCCCACCTAGATATGTTAAAACCAAGATAAATTATTCAGGTGAATTATCTCAGAAATTACTCAAAATACTTGTTAGACAACACAGTCTCCAAATCTGTAAAATGAAACTCCCATTTAACTCACTGGATTTAAATAGGTTTTTTTTTTGTCTTTGGCATGTTGGTTTTATTGTGTGTCTCAAGTTCTGTTTGGAAGATGCATTTTCTGTTTTAATTAGAACATCTGAGGCTAATACTTTTAATAAACTGTTTATGCTTGAATGCAAGTAACGGGTTTTAAAATAGCCCATGTGTTAAACTGTTGCAGTGAACACAAAACACTCAGCCTTAACTGTGCATGTGTTCCCATCACTCTTGCATCAACAGGGCTCAGGCAAGAGGAAGCATAAGAACTGCAGCAAGTGGAAAGACAATTGTCTTAAATTCGGGATGAAAATAACACTTAGCAGCTGCGAAATGGATATAAATAAATTAGTAGTCTTTAGTATTACATTATAGACTTTATTTAGATTTAATTAAGACATTGTTTAGACTGTACATTATAAAAAATGAGGTCATTGCTTCTTTAGTCCAGAATCCCAGGTGTGTAACCTGATATCTGTAACACCTAGCACTGAGGTCACCAATCCAGTGTCCTTGAAGGATTACACTGGAGCTGCTGGGCAAGTTCCCCAGACTCTGAGCTTTCATTTTAAAAAAGACATTCGTCTCTAGCCCTCCTAGAAAGAAAGTTATGTGGTAAAATTTGCAGGTACCTTCAGAATGACTTCTGCAAAAAGAGAGTGCAATGTGGACACAATGTGGACACATGGTATATTTTTCCTGCTACTGAGGAAACACACACACACACACACCTGTTATTAGATAGCAATAGCAAAAGTGTATGCATTAACTGTTAAACCACTCTGAGAATTATAGCTTTGTGAGGAGACCAGGGGTCTCCTCATAAGTCTTGTTATGCTTAATCCCAGAGTCACCTGTGAGAATAGGATACTAGAATAGATAGGCCATTGGACTGATCCACTTAGGTGCTCTTTGCGTTCTTACGCAAATAAACTATAGTAACCAGAATTCTTTGGGGGAAATCACAAAGGTTTAAAGTGATTTGATGTGGCTTTAAATATATAGTACTTGGAGTCCCTGATTTTTAGGGGCCACGTGGCACATCTGGCAATCTAAGGAACTATTGCGGGCTCCACAAAATTCATTTTCACTAAAGAAAGACTGCTGCCGCCCACGAAACAGGCAATCACCTATACACCGACCAAAACAAAACACAGACCAAAGAAGCAGGCAACAGACACCCCCGCCCCCGTCCCATATCGGGTACTTCCCTAAACAGCAATCAGTAAAGAAACAACACCGCTTTCAATTTTAAAAACTGGAAGGGGAGAGGCTGTTGCCAGGCACCAAGCGGGAGGGTATTCGATAGTGCCATTTCTGGGACTCCAGCAATATACTCATGAGCAAGTCCTCTTGACATACTCAGAAATAAATGCCTTCGTCTTGAAGGATTTGCTGTACTCTGGTATACATTGCTAGATGATTTAACAAGAAGTTCAGGAGATGAGAACATGCAGTATGCTCCACTCATTTGTAACGAGGGTCACCCCGTAAGTAAATAAATACAGGAGAGGTTAACTCTGTGTGGAGAGGGATGACAAGGGTCTGACAATTTTTGTTTCTTCCCCCTCTCCCCAGTCTTAAGTTCAGTCCTACACATTTCATCAACAGTTTGCAATCTTTCTTTTAGAAGTCACCGTGAAAGGCCAACAGCATTTTAGTGCAAATTTCCCCACTAACGGAACCTTTTATGCATCCTATTGTCACCAATATATGCATTTCTATCAGGGCCTGCCCAGCCATTGGGATGGGTGAGGCCACCATCTCAAGCCATGGAAGCCCCCAAGGTGGCAGGGGTAGGGCAGGGTGGCACTTCCCAATTGGCCACAAGCAGTGCATTGAGCTATGCTGCTCCTGATTTCTATGCGCACCTTACCCAAGTACTTACATTTTTGTACACATTACTTGGCTGGAGCACTGCACTGGAAAATTTGGAGAAGGGGATGGCTGTGTTTCATTTTCCCTATTATTTCAGAAAGGGCATATTCATTAAGTTTTCTTTTAAATGCCTCCTTTGTACTTATTGGCACACAATGCTAAGCACACAATGGCTTAGCGCATACTACGCAACTGTCCCGTTTTAAGCAGGACATCCTGGATTAACAGAAGCCTTCCTGACTCCTGATCCCAATCCTGAATGTCCCATTTGGGACCAAAAGACTTGTAGTTTTTGGTTCCGCGCGGTGGTGCGAGTCAATTGGCTCACACCAGAATGCAGCACCAAAAAAACAGAGCTGAAAGATGCTCTCTTACCTTTGCCTCCATTAGATTTTTTTCAAGCCCCCTACACCTTCTTTAGCACCACCACTCTCCTTTTGTGTCGCCATTGGCAGAAGCTGGTGCTCAGTCAGAGCAAACTCTTCTTTTCATTGGCTAGCCGTACAGCAGGTGGGTGTTGCTGACCTTAGCCGTGGCCACTTGAAACATTGCTGTTGCCGTTGAGTTAGAGGCATGAAAGATGGAACGGTGGGGTGGGTGGGGTGCAGCAACTCTGAAGGTGGTTACCTGCTGTGGACCATTGTTCATATATTGTACTGTCATACTGAGAAATAAATGAGAACACTGGGTCCTGGCTGAGGTTTTGGAGCAATGAGAGGTGGGCGGGTGATGGGGGGGGGGGAGAAGTAGTATGAAGATCAGGCAGGTGGAGGCCAGAAAGAGTGCAAAATTCAGGCGGGAGAAGGAGCATGGAGTTTGGGCAGATGGGGAGGAGCAGGAAGATCGGGTAGGAGGGAAGGTGTCCCATTTTGCCCTCCCAAAATGTCGGAGGGTATGAGTGCAAGTGAACAGATGTGCAGACCCTGAAGTGGAGATTGTAGCTGCTTCGCTCCTCCTCCAGTCATTCCCTTTCAATAAATACTTTGGCTATACTCTCAAGTTGGGGGTTTGCTCTCCTTGAAGGCAAGTGAGGTGGTGAAGTTAGGAAATTTAATGGGTTTTGAGATGGGAGTGCCAATGGAAACACTCTTTGCCCATGACACTGGTTGGAGCCTCTGGGAAGCCACGGAGGTGGTTCAGCCATTTTAGGCAGCTATGGTTTAGTATCTTGCAAGTGAGTAGTCATGGGGTGCGATCCATCAGCGCAAGCATTTCTCCTCCCCACATACTGTTTTGGTGGTTCTCACCATCCAGAGCAGATTTCGGGTAGGGGAAGCTGAGCAGGAAGACAGCCCCATTCTTCTAGCAGGTGTCCTTGTCCTAGCTTTTGTTAGTGCACCATGTTGGCTGAATCTGGTGCTTAATCTTACGCATTCATCCACATTGCTCCCGCCCTCTCTTGCCAATCAAGACTAGGAACTTCTAGTACCTGGTTGCAGGAAACCATAGTGTGCCCTTTCATCTGATCAGCAAATTAGAGTTGGCACATGCTCTGCAAACTGGGGTTGTAAAACTAGGATTGGTGATGTTGCCCTTTGTCCATAACACCCCGTTGCTTCACAGGGTGTTTTTAATACAGTATAGGATGTGTGAAGTATGACAGAAATGATAAATAGCAATAATCAAAGAGATCTGAGCTAAATAAAAGAGCAGAGCATTCTTTTTAGTTTAAGAACAGGGAGGAACTGCATTTCCCTTCCATGCTAAATTAAAATGATATTTAATTTAAAATCGAGCAAAAGAATTCCTGTGAAACAAAATGTAAGAATAGCAGCAACAATGAAAACCAGCTAGTCTTTCATACGACAAGAATCACAAGCAATCTTTAAAGCAAGATACAAGTTTGGGGCAGGCGGCAGGAATCACGTACCTTCCCTGAAGTTGGGAGATCTTCTAAATCTTGACTTTGCTATCCCAGTGTAGAGAAAAATCAGAGAGCAGGTTGGCAAGGGAGCTAGTCTTGAAGAAGAGAGATAAAGGACAAAAGGAAGGATGCCTTCCCCGTGCTTGATGGCATTAAGAATGACTGTCCCGGGAAGAATGTGTCCAAGGGTAAACTGCCCACCCTTGCAGCCTTAAATATAGCATTATCTCATGTCATTTCAATGACAATGGAGAGAACTATCTAGGATTTATGATCCCCAAACAGCTCTCTGAACGGGTAAAGCAAGATCATTTTTCTAGGTCAGAAGTATTCATAGCCATTGTCAAAGCAGAACAAGGAAGAAAAGCTGCAGGCTGATTTTCCAGGCCCAGAATCTACGGATTTCTTCTGTTTGGGCTCTCAGAAAGATTTATTTGCACAAATTTTAGCCAATGAACAAATCTGTGGATTTGTGCTGTGTGTGAGAGAGAGGCGGGTCGAGAGGGAGGGGAGAGAGAGAGCAGGGCTCCTCCAGATTACCTGTTTATTGAACATTCATCCTGATCGCTTGCACAACGTTTATATTGCAAAGCAGGGTTTTATTGACTTTTTTTTTATTAAATCATTTTTATTAAGTTTTCCATTTTAACAATCCAATCAAATCACATTTAATGTTCCAAATTATACAAATACATATCAAATAGTCCAAATATTCTGCCTAAATTATATAAAAAAATTTTGGGACTTCCCATGCTTCAAGTTCGGGGAGGCTCTGATCATCTCATATCTCTGCTGCCTTGAATAGTCTTTCCAACAGTTTTTTTTAAATCTTCCTGTAGGGTTTTATTGATTATTGGACACAATATGCCTCTGAGTACCAGGTGCTAGAAACTGCAGGAGGGGAGAACGCTCTTGTGCTTGAATCTTGCTTGCAGGCTTCCCACAGGCACCTGGCTGACCACTGTGCGCAGGGCCCGTCTGGGACATTTTGCTGCCTCCTTCTCCTCCCTGGTTGCAGTTGGGAAAGGGTGGACACACCCATGATGGGGGCATGGTGGAGTGGGGTGCACTTGTGGCAGAAAGGGTGGCCATGGTGTTCGCGGGGCATACCTGTGGCAGGGGAGGCAGTGGGGGGCACTAGCCACAGTGGCAGGGTGCTCCCATGGAAGCTGGGGCAAGGATGTGGCCCTGGCAGCGAGTGGCACACTCCTTAGGTCCAGATCTGCTGCCTGAAGTGACTGCTTCACATCGCCTCAAGGGCTGGCTCGCCCTGACTCTGAGAACAGGGCATTTATCTTTAAATGATTGAAACGGTTTTCATTGATGAGTTCAATGTTTTACTACAATCAGGTGGCATATACAATTTGGTAAATAAATAAATAGATTGCGCTGGACCTCGTTGTATCTGGGGGAAGTCAGGAGTTTCATGTTGTCCTTCTTTAAATATCCGAATGACTGGACCTGCCCTGGAAGGTTGTGGACTCATTACAGTGGTACCTCGGGTACCTTTGTTCCAGAAGTCTGTTCTTAACCTGAAACTGTTCTTAACCTGAAGCAGCACTTTAGCTAATGGGGCCTCCTGCTGCAGCGCTGCTGGAGCATGATTTCTGTTCTCATTCTGACGCAAAGTTCTTAACCTGAAGCACTATTTCTGGGTTAGCGGAGTCTGTAACCTGAAGTGTATGTAACCTGAAGCATCTGTAACCCAAGGTACCACTGTAGAGGTTTTTAAAGAGGAGTCTGGATTGCCAACCATGAGGTTGGACTGGTTGCCCTTTCGGGATCTTTTTCAACTCTATGATTTTATGATTCCAAGAGAAGGGCTGATGGGAGTTGTAGTCCATAACATCTGGAGGGCCAAAGACTCCTTATCACTACTCTAAGCCTTCCATGACATGGTGTCAGCTGTAGAGACTCAAGGCCTGCAAATTTATAAGAAAACAAAGAAAAAAGGACAGCCACGCCTGAACCAAAAGCCTTCGCCTTTCGTAATTCTGGAGGGTGGCCTGGGTTGAAACAAACAAACAAACAAACAAACAAACAAACAAACAAACAAACAAAGGTTTGCTGGAGTCCCTGATAATAACTAATTCAAAGGTGGGCCCACCAGTGAACTCTCCATTTTGTATGACTCCTTCAAATGGAAGGCCTTCCCCTTTTGGTCCAGTAGTGTCCCCATTGATGGTTCTGTGTGTGAGGTTTCCTTTTTAAAAAGTGAGCAAGAACAGGCTCCGCCGTGGCATTTAATCACTGGCTGAGTGGCATCACCTGGCATGCTGCTGACATGGGATCCCCGGGCTATTGCTCAGAAAAGCATCCCGCATCAAGAGCTTGGAACGCGGCCCCTGGCAGGGCAGCCTGCACCCTTTAAAGCCCCGTCCTTGCATGGAAACCAACAGGTGGCCGGCTGGGCTGTCAGCAACATCTGCAGCTGCTTGCCCAGGGTCAGGGAAGGAGGAAATGGACTGATGATGATCCCACTAAACGTTTCCCCAAGCTTCAGACGGCGGCACATGCCCCTTCCTTTAGGGTCACAACCACTCAGCCTATCTCTTGACAAGGGATGTGTGGATTTCAGTTTCTCCCACTTTCTCATTTTTCCAGTCAGTTCTCTGCATTCCCGCATGTTTGTGATTTTTTTTTTTTAAGAGTCCTCGTGGAAATTCATCAACATTTTTGTGCAAATTTATTCAAATAAGCACATTTTTGTGTGTAGTTTTGACCAGTGCTTACATTTGTGCAAGCAATTTCCCCCAATGTAATGTGTTTTGGTATGTTACTTTCACTAATATATGTGTTTATATGCCTGTTGGGGTTGAGCCATACCCATACAGTGGTACCTCGGGTTACATACGCTTCAGGTTACAGACTCTGCTAACCCAAAAATAGTACCTCAGGTTATGAACTTTGCTTCAGGATGAGAACAGAAATCATGCTCCTGCGGCGCAGCGGCAGCAGGAGGCCCCATTCACTAAAGTGGTGCTTCGGGTTAAGAACAGTTTCAGGTTAAGAACGGACTTCCGGAACGAATTAAGTATTTAACCTGAGGTACCACTGTATATCTAAAGTGCACTTAGCACATTTTTAAAGCACATGGTGACTTGAAAGAAAGAAAGAAAGAAAGAAAGAAGAAAGAAAGAAAGAAAGAAAGAAAGAAAGAAAGAAAAGGAACTGTAGTTTTATTAAGGGTTTTGTGAATTGTAGTTCTGTGACTGGTAATCAGTTGCAAAGATTATTTGTGGCGAAGCCACGTGCATTAAATGTGTTTGAAATATAAGTTGTGGCTGTGACCTGCTATTTACTAGATATCAATGTAGCAATGATTACCATATTTTGCGCACCATAGGACGCACCGGCCCATAGGACGCACCTAGTTTTTTGGGGGGGAAATAAAGAAAAAATATTTTATTTCCCCCCCAGGTGCGGGGCTGGAAGAACCAGGTCCGGGAACAGTGGGAAGGCGTGCTCCGCCTCCCCGCTGTCCCCCGAGCTTGTGGGGCTGGCGATGGGGAGAAATGCGCTGAGCCCGGGACTGGAGGCAGCTCTGGAGGCGCAGCCAGCGGGAGCCGGGCGGGACTTCGCGCCCCGCTCCTGATGGCGGCGCAGAGCTGTGCTGAGCCCAGGACTGGAGGCAGCTCTGCGTGGCCATCGGGAGCCGGGCGGGACTTCGCGTCTGGCTCCCGATGGCCGCGCAGAGCTGCACTGAGCCAGGGACTGCAGGCAGCTCTGCGCAACCCTCGGAGCCGGTCTCCCAAGGGTTGTGCAGAGCTTCCTGAAGCCTGCATTCGCCCCATAGGATGCACACACATTTCCCCTTCATTTTTGGAGGGGGAAAAGTGCGTCCTATAGGGTGAAAAATACGGTATTTATTTTCACACACTGCTTTAGGTCATAAGTTGCCAACAGAGGCCTTCTCTGCAGGGCCCTGTTCCCTACCCTCCCTAGCTGAAATTAGGCTTGGAAGAAGTATTCTACTTTGGTTAAGGCTCGTTTCAAGTATAATTGCAGCTTGTGTTCCTCCAGTTTGCAAACGTACCCATGGGCCCCAAACATTTGGCAACCCCTGCTTTAAGGCATGTTACTGACGTGATGTTCTTTCACTTGGGAGTGGCCCCATATGAGGTGCAATATGTGACTCATACTTAATGGGGCATGTTTTATAACCTCTAGGACGGTTCCTATCCTTGTATCTTGTAGATGTTAAAGCATGCTCCAGCAAGCTGAGAAGGCCTTCCCGCCTACTGAAGAGACTTTTTGAACCACTTCCAGAATGTTCATTTTCATAGCTCTCCCTAACTCACAGGAAAACTGTACATAAATATTGATTTATTCAATGTTTATTGTGAAATTTGGACCCCTCCTTTCAACCAAAGAGTGCCCAAGGCAGCTACCAAACAGTAAGAAAAGGGAAAAGCAAAACAGTAATGAATAAGGAACAAAAACGGCAGATGCAACATGCAGCTAAAATCACAGCAGCCAGATGAACGAATTTCAACATACCAGCCACAGACAAATCAACTTATCAGGGCAAAGTTCTGTCTGTATAAAAACCCATTTACCTGCTGCCAGGTCACCATATGGACTTCCTAGCAAAGAGTTTCAGTTCTCTTGAACAGGAATGGACGAACTTGGCCATTTTGGTTTCTCATTTGTCCAATTTTAGTTCAGTTCTCTCCACATTTTTCACATGAGAGTGTGTTGTTGTGGTTGTTGTTGTTTTAGTCCTCCTGAAAATTCACCTGCATTTTAGTGCAAATTCCCCCTAAGATAATGCATTTTTCTATGTCATTTCTATGTGTTTATACGCATATTTTACCCTAGTTTATGCATTTTCTTACAAATTACTTGGCTGGAGAACCGCACTACAAACAAAGGGGAGTGCAAGCGATGAAGAGCTTATTAGGCGCTGCAGGAGGTGTCACAACTATAACATCCCGTGGAAGGTGGGGGGGGGGGGGAGGGAGCGGCGGATTTGGGTGTCTCACAGGGCTTCAGTGAAATTTTACAGTCTGCCACTACTGCAAAATTTCAAAGGATGTTGGCATTTTTCTTCCTATACAGTGGTACCTCGGGATACAAACACTTCGGGTTACAGACTCCACTAACCCGGAAGCAGTACCTCGGGTTAAGAACTTTGCCCCAGGATGAGAACAGAAATTGTGTGGTGGTGGTGCGGCACCAGTAAAGATAAAGGTAAAGGGACCCCTGACCATTAGGTCCAGTCGTGGCTGACTCTGGGGTTGCGGAGCTCATCTTGCTTTATTGGCTGTGGAAGCCGGTGTACAGCTTCTGGGTTATATGGCCAGCATGACTAAGCCACTTCTGGCAAACCAGAGCAGCGCACGGAAACACCATTTACCTTCCCGCAGGAGCAGTACCTATTTATCTACTTGCACTTTGACGTGCTTTCGAACTGCTAGGTTGGCAGGAGCAGGGACCAAGCAACAGGAGCTCACCCCGTCGCGGAGATTGGAACCGCTGACCTTCTGATCGGCAAGTCCTAGGCTCTGTGGTTTATCCCACAGCACCACCCGCATCCTGTGGCGGCAGCAGGAGGCCCCATTAGCTAAAGTGGTACCTCAGGTTAAGAACGTTTTCAGGTTAAGAACAGACCTCCAGAACGAATTAAGTTTGTAACCAGAGGTACAATGCAAATTGAGATTAAGATTAGGATTTAAATGTGAATGGTAGCAATTCTCTCCCCCTGCAGCTACTTTTGAGTTTCCGCCAAATACGCTTTAGATGTTGGCAGGATAAGAGTGTTGCAAAGGTTTCATGCCACCCCACCCCACCCAACCCCAATCTCTGCTGAGCAGTAACAAGATTCCAGGGGGTTCCAGGTGCTCACCTGGAGTGAGCAAAAGGGTTGTGCTTTCGTTGGGAAAATCAAAGGATGGTGAAACACAAAGGCAGTTTTGCCACTTTATTCTATACAGTGGAACCTTGGGTTTTTGAACGTAATCCGTTCCGGAAGACTGTTTGACTTCTGAAATGTTTGAAAACTTAAAACGGAAGCCTCAATACAGTAGGGAAACTCAAAACGGAAGCTGCGTGGCACATTCGGTTTCCAAAAAATCATTCGAAAACCGAAGCAGTTACTTCCGGGTTTTCGGCATTTGGAAGCCGAAACATTCATCAATGGAGATGTTCGAAAACTGAGGTTCTACTGTGCTAGCGCCAGATTTAGAGCTGTGTGGCCAGTTCCCCTGCAGAGGGCGCCAATCAAGCCAAGGGGGCGCAAAATAATAATAGTAATAATAATAATATTTTTAAAATCTATATTTATATGGATACCTCCTGAGAAGATCCATTAAAAAGCAACTGTACTGAAAGGAATTACTGTGAAAATAATAAATATTGGGAGGTGGGGGTTTTGTCCTTGCTCAGGGCTCCGTACCACCAAAGTCAGCCGCTGCCTACACCCTACATGGCTTGAGGTGGAAGTGAGGATGGAAGAACTCTCTTGCATTGCTTCGTCTGTTTGCTAGTTAAAATAAAAGTGGTGTGGTGTGCTCTTTTTTTGCACGTTTTATTCTCCATTGGAAACAATAAGAGGTAAAAGGGAAGGGAAGATTTAGCCAAGCTCTGAAGTGCAAGTTCAAATCCTCTCCCTGTTTCTGAAATGGGGGCATTTGGAGCCCTAGGGATGTTGCAGCTCTGATATCAGATGCTTCATGATGCTCCCAAAATGACAAAGAGGATTTTCCTCTCTGACATCAGAGCAATGTCAAAAAAGTAGACCCATTCCATCCTATGACAATGTTGATGTATTTTATTTACTTTTTATTTCATAAAAATTTATACACTGCTTGACTGTAAAAATAAAATTCTCAAAGTGGTTTACAAAAGACAGAACAGTAAAATCAAGACATATTTACAACCCCATTTTAAAACATACAAAAGTTAAAATACTAAAACAGCTTAAAATTACCTTGTGCTACATCTATTGTTAGCAATACTCAGAGTAGATCCATTAAAATTAATGGATATGGCTAATTTAGGCTGAGCAATTTAAATGGGTCTGCCCTGAGTAGAACTTAGCTGGCTGTAATTCTTCCTTCCTTTAAGAGCTCTTTTAATGTTTTTATACTTGGCTCCAGAAAATTAATCATCTGAGTGTATACACCCTTCCATGGAATTATGGAATCATTGCCTCTGGCAATTTATTAATAAAGCTTTCCTTACATTCCATTGTGTTTGGACCTGGTTGTTTGGTTCAGTGCATTTTGCAGGATCAAGTTAGCTGTGAAGTTTGGAACACAGACAACTCCTCAAAGGATATAGGCTATTTTGAACTATAAATACAATTCTTAGCTCTCTGTAGACTGAAAATAAGTCAGACTAATAATAAAAATATTTATTAGTAAAGTACAAAGATAGTACATACTTCTCTCGCACCCCCCATGTAATATAGAACTGGGGAAGAGTCACCAATGTCTCTTTTGCTTCTGTTCCTGTCCCTTTAACTCAGGAGCGGCCAACCTTTAGGAGCCAGTGAGCAAATGTGGAATTTTGAGGAAACAGACACCAGTCAGAAAATGGCTGCCGTGGGTATGTGACACGCCACAAAATGGCTTACATCTAAAAGAGCAGAAAAAGAGACGGGTCCACAAAATGGTGGAGGCATTCACCCCATCAACAGTCCTGTCATCCATGAGGAAAAGGTACCTACATCAGCCACTGCCATGCTTGCTCACAGAGAGAAGCTCTTTGCAGCAACCATCTGTTCAGAATGGGAGGGCAGGAAGGTGTCCAGCCCTGCCATCCAATGAAATGTGAGCAAGTTTAAGGGCGGTGTGCAATGTAGAAGAGGCCAAGTCAGTGCAAACAGGAACAGAGCAAGAAGAACAAGCAGTCTCTTGCAAGCACTGTGGATTTGTTTGGTGGAAATTTACTGAGACCTTTCGTGGGCACCATAGGAGGAACTCGCGGGCACCCTGTTTCCCACGGGCGCCACACTGGTGGTTCCGGCTCAACAGTGGCAGCTTCTTCTGCTGACATGAGCAGGTGGTCGTTCTTATTGCCAGGCCATGTAAAGCATCGCCTCCCGACTTGCAGGCAAAACTGCAGTTAACACAAAGGCAGGCCAATCTGTGTGTTTCCTCCCACACCCAATCAGCCGGCAACTCAAGTTTGGGGTATCTGCCACAAGGTAGGACCAGCACTGTCAGGATTCCTTGTGCAAGCTAACCAGCAATGTGTGAGGGACAGAATCACTTGGGAATAATCATGCCAGCAGTACCCACCCAGTTGGCAGGGTACCTATCAACCACATTTACTTTTCCTTTAATGGGCTGAAGTGTGATTCACAAAGAGGATTCAGGAACAGCTGGGAAAAGATATTTCCTTTCAACTCTGTCTAGGAGGGAGACATTTCCACCTCCCTTGTGTTATTGCCTCCCCTCGCTCCATTCCTCAGTTGCTGGATGCGTTAACCATTATTCCTCAGGCGCTTGATCCCACTGCACCTTCAGCTCCAAGTCTCTGAACAGGCTTGTGAAGAGCCCATTGCTGTGGGCAGAGTCTAAGGTATCTGGGTTTGTACCAAGGAACCCAGGCTTGTTTTCCAACCCCTTGCTCACTTGAGTTATGCAGTCCGATACAGGGAGCCCCAAAGGCTGATGCTGGGGATTTGTCCAGGCTGTCAAATCCCAGGCCACCCACTGCCCAGGGTTCTGATCTTGAATGATGCTGCTGCAGGTGCGATGTGAAAACAAGGATGGTGGCACGCTTGACAGAAGATTGCCATCTGAGATGGCATTTTGGTTGAATTCCACCACAGATGGTTGCAATTCTGCAGGCTGCTCTCTGTAGCTCCCTGTCTTGTTGCCTCTTGTGGCAGGTACTCTCTCTTCCAGAAGGGGTGGAAGCAGCTGTGGCATATCTTGCATGTCTTCCTGAAGCAGCAGACACTGAGTTCGCTCTGCATCTCCCAACACAGGCACCGGCATCTGTTGGGGCTTGTTTCCCCACAATTCTCTTTTGATCTGTTCTGGCGGCTGTGCTTTATAATGCTTGCTGCTCAAGGAGCCCTCAGCTAAAGACTCGAGCTTCCTCACTTGATTTGCTGAAGAATTCGCTTTGGTGCAGCTGGTGCCTTCAAAACACACTCCATATGTTAAAGGCGAAGGACCTTGTGTGCATGGTGGGTTGTTCTTGGCCATTTGTGGTGTATAACCTTCATGCTGAGCAATGGTCTGGAACAGTGGTGCGTTGGCCTGTTTCTGGTAAGCTGTTTCTGTCAGGCTGAACACTCCCTGATGTTGGGTGATCTGTGCCTGGTGCTTCTCTATAGTAAGTGGGACAGGCTTGCACGATTCATAGGGGTTCAGAATATATTCCACTCTCGGCACGAGAGGTTGGGAGCGTAAAATATCCTTGAAATCCTATCAGGGAAGAAGGATTAAATTTAGTTGCCAGAGATAAGCATCAGCATAAACGTAGGCAGCTAGAGAGATAATGAAGCAGAGTGGTGGAAGGACCGAGTGGTGAAGCAGGAAGTCCCCACCATTAAGCAATCAAGTTCACTCTCTGCCGTGGGGCCAGCGTGGAACACAGGAAGTTGCCTTATACCAAGTCAGGCTATTGGTTCATCTAGGTCAGTATTGACTACAGCAAGGGTAAGGGGAACCTCTATCAGCCTGAGGGCCACATTCTCTTCTGGGCAAGCTTCCAAGGGCCACATACCAATGGTGGGCAGGGTCAGAGGCAAAAGTGGGTGGAGCAATGAATGTAAATTTCACTTTTGTGTACTAATTTCTACAGACACTCACACACTCCTCTTTAACTTCCATCCAGGCAGGCACAGAGTTCAAGGTCACATCCCAGCTGGGCAAAAACATTCAAGGAGTGTGTGAAGCAGGTTGAGTGAGGGCTGTGGCCTGCTCAGAGGGGGTGTGGCCTGTGAAGAGTTTTGAGGGCCAGACAGAGAGGACTCGAGGGCCACAGTTGGCACCTGGGCCTGAGCTCAAATGTGACAGGCTACAGGGATGGGCAGCAGCTGACCAGGATTTCAGGCAGGGGTCCTTCCCACTGCTACCTGGAGAAGCCAGGGATTGAACCTGGCATATTCTGCACGCAAAGCAGTGGCTCTACCACTAAGCTATGCTCCTTCCTCTAAGAGGAAAAGGTTTTTCACTTCAGGGTGAGCATCAACTTTGCCCTCAGGGAACCTTCCGTGAATTTAGGGGAGGGGAGAGAGGGTTCTTATCTCCTTTCATAATGGGCTTTGTAGAAAGCACTGCTTCTATTTTATCCAAAGCCCACTGCAAAAGGGTCCCCTCTCTCCTCCTGAGTTCTCTGTGTAAGCCAAAGAGCTTGAGGGCTTGAGAGAAATAAATGGCGACCACAAAAATCACAGGTGGCTACTAAGCCAAGCCAAAATATGGGAACTCCTGGTTTAGTTTACAAGAACTGCCAAGAACTGCCATGTTTTGTTTACAAGAGTAACCATTCCACCAAGTCTCTCCACTTGCAAAGAAATTCCTAAAAGAGAAATCAAACTATTAGGAACCCAGGCAGTGCATCAATTTCTCCAGCCTTCCTGGGTGGGGGCTGCAGCCTTCTCCTTGCCCTTCAGGCGCTACTCTTTTATGTATGAACAATGCCCAGCAATTAAAAGCCCAGGCTCATTAATAAAAAATCCAACAACCTTCCATAAAGCGGGGGGGGGGGGGGAGGTACAGTACATACCAATGACGTGGGTTGCTGTGCGGTGTGCTGTTTAATATACTTGTAAATGAAGTAATATATTGTTCCAAAGATCAACAATGCCGCAAACAGAGCTACCGTGAACAAATATGCAAACCAGGTGGTATCTGGAGAGAGAAAACAAACCGTTAAAGATAGCAAGACCAGGAGAGTTGAGAGGGCAGGAACAGATGGCATGCATTGTCTAGTCATTCTGGCTCAAGAGTTCATAGGACTGGTCTGAGCATTTATAAAGTATCATCATCTTTCCAGCCGAAGTAAAGGGAAGCGATGAATGTCCATAGGGACAAAGGAAGCTGCCTTAGTCAGAACATTGGTCCATCTATCTTAGTATTGTCTACACTGGCTGGTAGTGCCTCTCCAGAGCTTTGGACAGGGGTCTTCCACAGCCTTACTAGGAGATGCTGGGGGTGAAACACGAGACCTTCTGCATTCAAAGAAGGTGCTCTACTACTTAGCTATGTGGCCCTTTACTTTTTGAACTAGCAAAATGCCCTTATTGTGGAGAACAGAAAGAAAGTCTATGAATGGCAAAGATGCCCAGAGGGCCTCTGTACACACTCAAAGAACCTGGAGCACCAGGGGCAGTTTACTGTGGTGTCCACAAGTGTAACACTTTCCCACAGGAATGAAGCATAACTCTTTATTTATATGAGGGCAGGTAACAGGTCTCAACATTTGTGAGATGGAATCTGCTTCCTGCTCCTGGTGTCCCCCGTTTCTTGTGGTGGAACAGGGTTTGTCTCCTGCAGGATTTCAGCCCGGTGTAATTTAGTCACCCTGCTGTGAAGGGTGTCTCTTGTTTAATGCCTCTTGGTTAGCACTTGCGACATCACCAACCCATTGCAAATCCCTCAAGCAGTGTTTCATTGTTTGCAAAATATTTGTGGCTTTCTTGTTGTTAAGATAAGGGCTTAACTCACATTCATTGAAAGGTATATGTACCTGTGTAAAATAAATAAATACACTGAGATGGGGGGGGGGGAGGACAAATTGCTCAATAGACTCATTTGTGGCAGGCAAGACTGGGGATTGGTACATTCATTTGTGATGCAAGTTGTGCCATTAGGTTCACAATGGGAAAATTGTCTGTGGTGACTGCTTCATCTCTAATGTTTTCGGTATTTAAGATCCGGCAGCATTTCATAACAATGTCTCACCTGATAATGTTTTTGCCCGAAAAACATAAGGCTTGCTGATTTTGTCTGAATATCTTATGTGTATTGTGCCATTGTATTCGGTGTTGGGATACAAGTCAGAGATTTCAAATTCATTGTTGTTGTTGACTTTGACCCACTAGAGAGAAAGAGAGAGATTTGTATTTTAAGTATGGAAAGTGGTACTTGTGTTATCTACTTTCAAAGCTCCACTAAGGGCCAAACTGTATGTTATGCTTAATGTGTAGTATATAGTTGTGTCTTCTGTTTTCAATCCCCTGATTTCCACTCCTGGTGGCAGCTGGGGATAAACCTGCCCTTTCCAGACCATCAGGGATCCTTGCACCTCTGATTCACTCAGGAAAAACAGAGGATGTAGCTGCATGCTGTGAACTGAGCATAACATGAAACTTACTCCTGACACTTCATAAAACAAGGGTGTTTCTGCATGAATATGTATAACAACACAGAGAGAGCAAAAGACTGAAGCTGAAACTTTTGGTTACCCTCAGTTTCTCATTTCTCCAATCTGAGGTTCAGTTCTCCATGTTTCCACATAAGTATGAAATTCTTTTTAAAAATGCCCTTTGAAAATTCACAAATGTTTCAGTGCAAATTACTCCAAATCCACACATCATTGTATGCGTTTTGCCTAATCCACACATTTTGGCAAAACAATTTCCCCTAACATAATGCACGTTTGTATGTTATTTTCACCAATATATGTATTTCTATGCACACTTCAGTATGTGCATTTTTTGACAAATCACACGGCTGGAGAACTGCATTGCAACATTCGGAGAAGTGCAAATATTGAAGGGTGGCTGTGTTTTGGTTTGCATATTATTTTGGAAAATGTGAATGAGGTAGGTTTGTCTTTAATTGAGAATTGAATTGAATTTATTTCCCATCCTTAATCTGTATGGAATAACACTCCACTGACCCTCAAGAAGTGTGCAGTGGGGAGGTAGCCCATCTAGGAGAAGGAAGGGTTTGGATTTGATATCCCGCCTTTCACTCCCTTTAAGGAGTCTCAAAGCGGCTAACATTCTCCTTTCCCTTCCTCCTCCACAACAAACACTCTGTGAGGTGAGTGGGGCTGAGAGACTTCAAGGAAGTGTGACTGGCCCAAGGTCTCCCAGCAGCTGCATGTGGAGGAGCAGAGACGCGAACCCGGTTCCCCAGATTACGAGACTACCACTCTTAACCACTACACCACACTGGCTCCCAGGAAAACTCTGACCCTAAACCTCTGCTGCCTTGCAGGATATCTTTGGGAGAAGAAAAGGCCAAGGAGGGAACCCTACACAAATCCAGAGTGGAGTCCCTAAGACAGTCGGATGGTGCCTTGAACACCTCCTTCCAGCAACTAACGCCAAACATGTTGCTCTGCTTTTCTTTGGACCACACTCTGTCATCTGGGCACACTGCTCAGGCTTGTACCCTGGGGAGGTCACTTTGGTGTTGCTAACGCAGCAGTTTGACTTCACCCCCAGAAGTGCATTCCATTGTCTCTTGAGACAGACAACAACAGTCAAAGAAATAAGAATTGGGTACTTTCCCCCCAAAGTTACCATTTTCTCTCATACACCTTCCCCCCCCCCCTTACCTCCTGCTTTGTCTTTTGGCAATGTATCGTTAATTCGTATTCAAAGGTCGTTCCAATTTGACTGAAAATGTCTACGATGGTCAGGATCTGGTTATCCTTGTCTCTCAGAGGGGTAGCAGGAGGTTGTACATAGAACTTTATTGAATTAACACTGGGTGTGTATTTCACATCAGGACTCCCAATAATGGCTTGGAGAGAGAGAGAGAGAGCAAGAGTGAGAAAGCAAAAGGGATTTGTTTAAGACTGAAGAGTTTAGTGATAGTAGTTTTGAGAACTGGATAACTGAGGCATTTAAAAAGAATTGGCTCAGTTTCTTCAATACTGACTTCTCATTGTTAGCACCCTTGGCCCTCACATGATGTCTACACCATGTATTTAAAACATTCATACCGTATATGCATAATTTTATTTGTATGCCACCTTTCCACAGTTCAAACCATGATCAAGGTGGCTTACAACATGAAAAAATACATAATTACAGCACAACAAAAGCAGCCATAAAGAAAACATCAAAAAATACACAACCAAATTGAAAAAAAATACACATAATTCGTAGTAAGATCTAAAATAAACTTAAAATAAAATAAATTAAAAATTAATATCAATAACAGCAACAACACCCCCTAAACAATTCCCCAACCAACCCAAGAGTAAACACTCTTGTCTTCTCCCTCAAGAATCCTGGGAACTGCAGTTTGTTAAAGGTGTTGGGAACTGGCCCAGTGCCATTATCAAACTACAGTTCTCAGATTCTTTGGGGAAAGCGATGAGTGTCAGAGCAGTGTGAAGAGGACCAAAACACAGGAGTGCAGAACCTTTGGCCCTCCAGTTGTTGCTGAACTACAACTCCCATCAGCCCCAGCAAGCACACCCAATGGCCACAGGGGATGAGAACTGTAGTTCAGCAACAACCGCACAACCTGCAATAGCTGCACCTGCTGAATGAGGCAGCTTTCTTAAAGAAACATGAGGCCTGTCTTTGGGGAACATGTTTACCTTACTCCTGCAGCTTTCAACTACTGTATGGAAGGGAGAATTTCAACAAATGCATCTTACCCCATCATGGTGCCATAGTGGCGAGACATCCTACAAACTGTTGACGTTTATTTTCTTGTTTACTTTTTAACAATGTTTCCCACTTTTCCACTAAAGTAGAACTCAAGGCAACTCAAGGAGAGGGTGTGTGGTTTGGAGAGAAGTTTGAGGGACAGGCGCTTTGGTAGACATTTGACGGCTGGGCCAGAAGTTCCCCAACCCGGTTTACAATATTAGCCACTTACTGTTTTCCCGGGGATAGAATCTTGAGGACTCGGCCCATTCGGAGACGCAACAGTTAGGGACAGTGGCTCTCACTCTGGCGTAGTAGCACTCGGTGAAGTTTTCCGTTTCAAGCGTGAGATTGCAGGAGCGGCGTGTGATGTTTTGGCACTCGCTCTTGTTCTGCCATGCATCCCCATACCTATGAACAAAGGTAGCTGAGTCAGGCCAAAAGCCCATTTAGTTCAGTATTATCCAGAGAGAGCCAGTGTGGTGTAGTGGTTAAGAGTGGTAGACTCGTAATCTGGTGAACCAGGTTTGATTCCCTGCTCCTCCACATGCAGCTGCTGGGTGACCTTGGGCCAGTCACACTTCTCTGAAGTCTCTCAGCCTCACTCACCTCACAGAGTGTTTGTTGTGGGGGAGGAAGGGAAAGAAGATTGTTAGCTGCTTTGAGACTCCTTGGGGTAGTGATAAAGCGGGATATCAAATCCAAACTCTTCTATTATCCAAGCTGACTGGCAATAGCTCTCCAAGATTTCAGGCTAGTGTTTTTCCCAGCCTCACCTGAAGATGCCACCGGGGATTGAACCTGGGACCTTCTGCATGCAAAGCAGATGCTCTAGCTCTGAGTTACAACCCTTCCCCCACAACCACTGCTCCCCATCTGCTTTAGGCAATGTGTGGGTGGAGAACAGCAGGCAGTGGCATAGACAGCACACGTCACTGTTAAACCACAGGGAAGGCAATTCAGGTCTGAGATAGACATCAGTGAAAAAGAGACACGTGCCTGGATATGCCACGGAGCAGTGTGTTGCAAGCTGCGACGCTACCAGCCGCTTGGCTGCCTGTGCTATTGTTGCCGGGATTCCAGCTTAAGACAAAAAAGATGTGAGGGTTTTAGAGCAGTTGGGCCTATTTGGAAGTGAGTTTTCTGCATTCAGCCCTGCATTCACTCCAGGGTTGAGTTCAGGAACCTGTTTGGTTCGGCAAGCAGCAGAACTGAGCACTGCACAGCACCGATTGGCCAGCGCCTTTAACATCACCAAGGCAGCTCCCACCTCCAATCTCTAGGACAATTTTGCTTTTAAAAAGCTTCCTTTTTAAACAATGCTAAGGTGGCATATGACAGATACTTTAGGGGTCAAACAGGCTGCCACCTGGGACACAGTGGATGGAGTTAGTGCAGATCATATCACACAATGTGGGCCACTAAGGTCAGAAGGCAGGTTTCACCCTCAGCCCAATGGTGTCCTTAAGAAAACTCTATTACTTTTTCCTTCATAAGTGGAAAACAACAACAACAACAACAACAACAACAACAACAATTTTTATTTATACCCCCCTCCCCGGCCAGAGTCCGGCTCAGGGCGGCTAATGCCAGTAAAATTGCAGTTAAAACACAATAGGGGGGGGGGAACCAATTTAAAATACAGGCAAAAATGCAATTTAAAATGCAGCCTCATTTTAAAAGTAGCCCATAAATCAAAACCATAAGGGGAGGGAAACATAAGGGTCAGACTGAGTCCAAACCAAAGGCCAGGTGGAACAGCTCTGTCTTGCAGGCCTTGCAGAAAGATGTCAAGTCCCACAGGGCCCTAGTCTCTTGTGACAGAGCGTTCCACCAAGTCGGGGCCAGTACTGAAAAGGCCCTGGCCCTAGTTGAGACCAATCTAGCCACCTTATGACCTGGGACCTCCAAAATGTTGTCATTTGTGGACCTTAAGGTCCTTCGTGGGGCATACCAGGAGAGGCGGTCTCGTAGGTATGTGGGTCCTAGGCCGCATAGGGCTTTAAAGGTCAAAACCAGCACCTTGTACTCCACTGGGAGCCAGTGCAGTTGGTAAAGCACTGGATGAAAAGAGCAGAGGGTGTCATGTTACACTGAATCAGACCTTGGGTCCATCTAGTTCAGTCTCGCCTACACTTACTGGCATCAGTTCTCCTGGATTTCAGACTGAGGTCTCTCTAGGCGCAGTCTGGAGATGTCAGGGATTGTACCTGTTTCTGCATGCACTGAGCCACTGTCTTACTTTCAGATGGCCGGTTGCCATCCATTGCTGCCCTGGGCTCCTTTGGGAGGAAGCGTTGGCCATAAACTCAATAAACAATGACAATAATGTGAGGAAGAAGAGCATACTTCCCCACCACTCTGGTAGCTGGTGGCCTTTGTCAGTAGGAATCTCATGGATGGGGTGCAATGCAAGAATACAAAAAAGGGCAAAGGGCACCTCTGTGCAGGCCCTCCTTCCAGACAGCCTCCACCCATCATAATAGCCCATCATTTTGTTTGTTTCATCACCCTTGGCGCAGGAGGAGTGGCTCCTCTCATATTCCTCCCTTGAATGAGGCATGCCAAATATGTAGAACGGGGAAGGCTCTCTCTCTTGGGGTGCCAGCTTGTCACCATTTTAGTTATTCGGCTATCCAATTTCTTAGCTGCCCTTTGCTGCAGAGTCCCCGACTGGGTTGCAGCAGCGCAAAAAACAAAAAAACCAATGACATTAAAACCGGTTAAAAGTATTTGCATTGAAGAAAATGCCAGAAAAGTATATGGAAAAATAGAAAGGGAAGTTGAGTAGGTCCTAAAATATATATATGTCAGAAGGCCAGGGTAGAGTGGTTTGTCTTCAGTGCACAGTGAAAACAATGCAGTGATGGCACCAAGTGCATTTCTTTACCATCGCAGCAGGCACAAGGCCTGGGCAAAGGGGTGGGTGTTTCACTAAGGCAGAGGCAGCCAACAGATTCTTTGGATTACAACTCCCATTATCCCTGGCTATTGGGCATGCTGGCTGCAACATCTGGAGGGCACCATGCGGGCTACACTGACACTAAGTTGTCATGTAGTATACCTTGCCTGCCATATTTGACCTGATGGAGGGATGGAACTCAGTTTCTAATTTTTCCAGTGTTTGAGCCAGTTCTCTACATTGCTGCAGCAGTTTACAATTTTTCGCCATGAAAAGTTGTCAGGATTTTAGTGCAAATTTCTCCCAACAAACATGTTTGTGTGCGGTTTTGATTAACGGGACTCATTTCTGTGAGCAATTTCCCCCAATAGAACACACATTTATATGTTCTTTTCATGAATATATGTGTTGTTATGCGTTATGTGTTTTATACACTTTCCCCTAACATAATGCATTTTTGTGAAACATTGTTGCAAAATTGGGAGAAATACGGATTTCAGTGGATGGGTGGATGGGTTTTGGTTCTCATATTGTTTTTTGAAAGTGCAAATTGGGCAGTTTCACTTTAAAATGAGAACTGAATCGAATTCCTCCTCCTCCCAACTTTCTAAAAGCCCCTGTGAGCAAAACAAAGCTGCAGTTAAGAGGAGACCAGGTGTCCCTATAGGCCAGAGATGCACGGACTGTAACCTCCTCCCAACTTTCCAAAAGCCTTTGTCAGCAAACAAGGTTTCAGGTGAGGAGTTTTTTTTAAAAAAAAGTCACCACCCTACAGTGCAATCATGTCGGCTTACAATTAAGTCCTACTGGGTTCAGTGTTTACTTCTGTGTTATTAGGATTTGGATTGCAGCTTTAGCAAAGCAGCAACAGCAGGATTAGAGGAATAACCCAACTCTTCCTCCTTCTCCTCCTCCTCCAGACTTTCTGCTAGCAATTTCATGGGTTGACAGAACGGAAAGATGACAAGACTTACTGCAACTGTCTGCTACCAAGTTTGTGAAAGGCTTTGTGGGTAAATACGCTTGTGGAAGAGGAGGGCAAGTTTTTAAAGAGATGGTGTCACTTACTGCGAAAGCCATAAATATCGTCGCCAATCTCTTCATCAGTCATCCATGCATTATGTTTTGGTGGGTGCTCCCTGAAAGTGTGTGTGTGTGTAGCTCTCAAGCTATCTGGTGCCCTTCAAATCAAATCCAGGGATCTCTTTTCCTCCCTGTTTTGCATCTCGAAAGCAGGCAGTGGTGTAATTTATCTGCATATTTTTTCCCTCCGTACTTTAGCTTAATTGCTACAATGAATATTCAATTTAGATATTAAAGTTTAATGAGAATTTCATAACCCATCCATGGATTGCAACCAGAGGGTTATGTTTACTGGAAAGATCAAAGGAGAAAAGTGTCTGGGTGCCAAGTTCTCCAGCTTGTGCAACAGAGGAAAATCTAAAGTACGATGCAGTTCAGGAGGACATCAGCTATCTCAGCAATGTGATGGAAGCAAATTGGGTGAAAGCTGTCATCAAGAGGATTTGTTTACACGCCACCCCTACCCAGTCATCTGAGTTAGATATGTCTTTGCTCATTTTACAGTTATTGGAAAACATTCAGGTTGGGTCTACTTGTGCAACAGCATGAAGTGGACTGTGTCATGGGCATGCATGATGAAAAGAGAGCTCTTTTTTTATCTGTTCTGCCAGAATAGGAATAATTCTTGCATATTTTATGCATTATTATAATATGCATTTTATGCACATACAGTGGTACCCCGCAAGACGAATGCCTCGCAAGACGGAAAACCCGCTAGACGAAAGGGTTTTCCGTTTTCAGAGGTGCTTCGCAGGACGAATTTCTCTATGGGCTTGCTTCGCAAGACGAAAATGTCTTGCGATTCTTGAGGGGGTTTTTCCGCTCCCCACCCCCTTTTTCTAAGGCACTAAGCTGCTAATAGCCTTTTAGCAGCTAATCCGCTAATCCCTTAAGCCTTTAATAGCCGCTAATAGCTGCTAAACCGCTAATAGCGCTAATAGCACTAATCCGCTAATGGGCTTGCTTCGCAAGACGAAAAAACCGCTAGACGAAGAGACTCACGGAACGGATTAATTTCGTCTTGCGAGGCACCACTGTATATGTATACCCCAAGTTTCCTAAAGTTACCAGCACATAAACAGATACATACAACAATGTGTATAAAAGGGTACTTTGCATTAATACTTATACAATTATGTTGCAGAAATGCAGTACAGTGCTACCTTGGTTTGCATACGCTTTAGATTACAAACATGTCAAACCCGGAAGTGCGTGTCCCGGTTTGCAACCTTTTTAAAAATTATTATTACAACCCATAGTTTTTGGATTATGAACAAAAAGAATTTTGAGGTCTCATTGGCAAAAGCGCGCCTTGGGTTACAACCTGTTTTGGTTTACAAACAGACCTCCAGAATGGATTATGGTTGTAAACCAAGGTACCACTGTTCGGTATATATATATTGCAGAAATATAGTGTAGAATTAATTGAGTTTTAACAAACCAACAAAACGGATAATGCCCAAGTGCTCTATGCAAGAGCACTTGACTGGGGCTGAATCTACACACAGGGGAGGAAACGCTATAAATAAGTGTCAGGGAACTGCCATCGGCAGGACAGGAGGTGCCAAGGCTCTCTGAGGTAGAGAGAGACTTGACACCTGAAGAGGGAACCAGTAGGGGGCGAACAGGAACGTCAAGGGAAGGGGAGTCGGAGGAATGGCTCAGAGATGCTTCCAGTGAAAACAGTGGGGAAGTCTCAGGACCCCCTATAGGAACACCCGTTCCTCGGCGGAAACTGTCACGCAGAGAGTCCAGAAGACGTGTTTCCGTTAAGGAGCTTTTATGTTGGAAACGTTTCCGAAAGCAGCCACTTTCGGATTCTGCTAGCGACTGACGCAGCCATGCTGGAGGGGCTCCGTCACAGGCAGAGGTTTGAGAAGCTGTTCAAACTCTGAGGGATTGCAATTTACACACAAGCAGCTCTTCATCCCATCACAGCAATCCGAAAGTCATCGACAGCTAGCTTGTGCCAGGGAGAGGCATCATGAGCGAACCAGCAGGAACCGGAGGGGCAGCTGGAGGAGGTCCAAGCCTGGAGGAAAGGTATAGGACGTTGGAAATCCAGCTTGCCTTGCAGACGGCGAGGCTGGAAGAAAGGAGGGCTCAGGATGCAGAGAGGGGGAGGGAGAAAGCCACCCCACTCAACAGAAAGATGCCAGGATTGGTGCAGAAATTTGGGGGGGACCCCAGGAACTACCATGCCTTTAGGACAGAGATGCAATATGCTCTCAATCTGCAATTCGATGACTTCCCTGATGAGGAATCGCGAGTGGCTTTTGTAATTAGCCACCTCGAATCAGGGGCGAAGGACTGGGTTAGACCCTTGATGGCAGCAAATAATGAGATCCTAAAGGACGCGATGAAGTTTTTTCGTGCCATGGACCTGATGTTTTCCAGTGACATTGAGCAGGGAGGGGTGCGAAGGCAGTTAATGGCTTGCAAACAGGGAAACCGGACTGTCCGTGAGTACTGGACTGAGTTCACTATGTTGATTCATCGATTGGGGTGGGACTTGGCTTCTGAGCCCATTCAAATGCTTTTCGAAGAGGGTCTGTCTTCGTCCTTGAAAGATGAACTTTCCCGGAACCCCAGAGCAGAGTCTATGGACCAGCTGACTAAAGCCGCGCTAGCCATTGGAGCGCGCCAGGAAGCGAGGGCTTTGGAGAAGCGGGAGGGGAAAGGAGAACGTTGGAGGGAGCTCCGCATTCCAGACATTCCAGAGCAGCCTTTCCCGCCGGCAGAGCCGATGGAAGTGGGAACAGCGCGTGCGCGCACAGTTTCAAACATCGGTGAAGGGCGGAAGAAAGAGGGAAAGGGCGGGAAAAAATGCTATCTCTGCCAACAGCCAGGACACTTTGCCAGAGTCTGTCCACGGAGAAAGGAATGGCAAGGCATGGCAGGAGCTGTTGGGGGAGAGGAGGAGGAAAGCACAGAGCAAGTAAAAGCCAACGCCTGGCTGCCGTCGGGGCACAGCAGCCAGGCTCAAAAGCAGTGAGAGTGCCCGCACCAGAACCTCCCAGGCCTGCTCTAGTGATAGAGGTGTTGCTAGAGCTGCCAAATGGACACCCCCTACAGATCAAAGCCCTGCTGGATTCAGGCAGCTCCTGTAATTTCATGAGTAAGGAGTTCGCAGCTGAGCACCAGATACAAACCCTCCCCTTAAGTAAACCCCTGCAGGTAACCACGATTGACGGCAGAGAGCTGTTGGGAGGAGAAGTGAACCAACAGACTGTTCCCATGATAATGAGGGTGGCAAGACACACCGAGAGGATAGCGTTTAATGTGGCCACATTGGGAGGAGCTCCCATTATTTTGGGGATGAGCTGGCTGGCACTTCACGATCCTCTAGTGGGATGGCACCAGAGGGTGGTCTCCTTTGGGTCGGCGCATTGCCTGGAACACTGCAAGCAGGGGAAGGATCCAGGGGGAGCCAAGATCACCTTAGCTGGGATGGAGGTAATGAAGCAAGGGGAGGTGCCTCCGCAATATGCAGATCTGAGCAACGTATTCAGCGAAAGAGAAGCGGACAAACTGCCGCCGCATAGACCCTTTGACTGTCAAATCAACCTACTCCCGGGGGCTCAACTCCCAGTGGGCAAGCTGTACGCCATGTCAGACAGGGAGATGCAGGAGCTGAGGGAGTTCATTGACAAAAACCTGAAGAGGGGTTTCATCAGAGAGTCCCGAGCGGTGGGGGGCAGCCCAGTGTTTTTTGTGGACAAAAAAAACACAGATAAGCCGAGACTTGTAGTGGATTTCAGGGCCCTGAACGCCGTGTCGGAACCCCTGGCCTTTCCTATGCCCCGAATTGATGACATTCTGACCAGGGTGAGGAAGGGGAAGATTTTTACAAAACTGGACCTGCGGGGGGCGTATAATCTGATACGAATAAGGAAGGGGGATGAATGGAAGACCACCATGTTCACCCCTTTGGGAGCATTTGAATACCTCGTAATGCCCTTCGGTCTCCAAGCCGGCTCCGCATGTTTTCAAGCTTTCATCAACCACGTCCTGGGGCCGTTGCTCTACAAGAATTGTGTGGCCTTTTTGGATGACGTGTTGGTGTATTCGGAAAATGAAGAGCAGCATGTGAGGGACGTGAGAGAAGTGTTGGGCCGGCTGCAAGCCAATCAGCTGTGGGTGAAACTGGAGAAGTGCCAGTTTCATGCCAAGGAGGTGGAATTCCTGGGGTACCGCCTGTCAGACCAAGGATTGGCCATGGATCCAGGCAAGGTCCAGGCGGTGCTGGAATGGAAGACACCGAAAACCAAGAAGGATGTGCAAAGATTCCTGGGGTTTGGGAACTTTTATCGGAAGTTCATCAAGAATTTTGCACACTTGACGGCGCCCATCACCGACTGCCTCAGTAGCAAGAAGAAATTTGTTTGGACGGCGGAGGCGGAGAGAGCTTTTGAAGAACTGAAAAGGGCTTTCACTTCGGAAGAACAACTTCTGCATGTGGACCTACAGAAGCCCATGAGGGTGGAGACAGACGCGTCAGACAGAGCGGTGGGGGCTGTGCTTCTTCAGCCGGGAAGAAATACGTCAGGGTGGAGACCGTGTGCCTTTTTCTCGAGGAAGCTGAATAAGTCCGAGCGGAACTACACGGTGTATGACAGGGAACTACTTGCCATTCACGAAGCGTTCCGGAGGTGGAGACATTTATTGATTGGGGCACAACACAAGGTGCAAGTGTGCACCGACCACAAGAATTTGGAGTATTGGAGAACAGCTCGAGTACTCAACCAACGGCAAGTGAGATGGGCACAGGAATTTTCCAAATTCCACTTTGAGATTTGTTATGTACCAGGCCCAGAGAACGTCAGGGCGGACGCTCTCTCACGCAAACCAGAGTACTTGGAAGGGGAGGGGGCAAGCGAAGAAAGACATGTCATTCCTGAGGACCGCTGGGTGTGTGGGGCGGCGCTGGTGGGGAGACGAGAGCTGGTAGAAGAAACGGAAACTGACGAATATGCCCAAAATAAGCTCAGAGGCCTCAGGGGAGAGGGTGAGAGCCCGGAGGGTTTTGAAGAAAGAAATGGGGCATTGTATTACAAAGGGGCACTGTATATACCAGAAGGTGAATTGAGAGGGAGGGTACTCAAGCAGTTGCATGATAGTCCCACGGCGGGACATTTTGGACAACACAAGACCATGTGGATGGTCACCAGGGAGTTTTGGTGGCCCAAGGTGAGGGAAGATGTAAAGGAGTATGTAAGAGGGTGTGACCAATGCCAGAGGGCCAAGGGGGAAAGAAGGGCGCCGGCAGGGTTATTGGAACCACTACCCACGCCAGAACGGCCTTGGGAGGCGGTATCAATAGATTTTATGACGGATCTGCCCAAATCCAAAGGGAAGACGGCCATCATGGTAGTAGTGGACCTGTTAACTAAGATGTGCCACTTTGTAGCATGTTCACATGCAGTCACAGCGGAAGAAACAGCGAAGTTGTTTGTAGAACACGTCTTCCGGCTGCATGGCGCCCCCTTGAGGGTTGTCTCGGACCGCGGGAAACAATTTACTTCCAGGTTCTGGAGGAAGCTCATGAGCTTGCTGCACGTGGAAGTCAATTTTTCGACGGCCCGGCATCCTGAAAGCAATGGGCAGGCGGAAAGAGCAAATGGCATCCTCCAACAATATCTGAGGTGCTATGTCAATGACAGAGGGAATGATTGGGTCGAAAAGCTGGCGCTGGCAGAATTTGCCTACAACAATGCGGAGCATGTGTCCACAGGGATGAGCCCCTTTTTGGCCAATTACGGGTGTCACCCCAGGGCATTCCCGGGGGAGGGGGGCGAGAGATGGAGCGTCCCAGCGGCCGAACAGTTTGTAGAAGAGATGGAAGCGATCCATCGTCAGCTTCAGCTCAACTTAGAAAGGGCCAAGGCTCAATATAAGAAGCAGGCAGACAAGAACAGGAGGGAAGGTGAAACCATAAGGGTGGGGGATCAGGTGTGGTTGTCCACCCAAGGGTTGCCGTTCAAAGGGGGTTGTAAGAAATTAAGACCCAAGAGATTGGGACCCTTTGAGGTCATTCAGCAGGTCAACCCAGTGGCTTTCAAACTCCGGTTACCCAACCACATGAAATTGCATCCAGTGTTCCACAGGTCATTACTGTCACCGTACAAGGGGGGAGGTGAAGAGGAGCACACCAGGGGACCGGTCTTGGAAGAGAGGGAAAGCAGTAACCATGTAGCGGAAATCCTCGATTCCAGGTGGAAGGGCAATCAGGTGGAGTATTTAGTGGCGTGGGAAGGGGAACCGGAGTCAGAAAACACCTGGGTGACTGCAGAGGAGGTCAATGACGAGGTTTTAACAGAAACGTTCCACCAAAGATTCCCGCGGAAACCACAGCCGGTAGCAAGGTTTAGAAGGGAGTATTTTGGCACCACAGACGAGGAAGAGGAACTGGAAGGATTCGCGGAGTCGGAGTTGGAAGAAGGAACGGACTCAGATGACGAGGAGTACCGAGAGACTAGGAACCACAACGAGTGGAGAAAGGTGTTCGAAACTTCAGACGATGAGGAAGGTTCTTTCCGGGGTTTTACCTCCTCACAACCCGTAGGGGAGGAGACGGGAGGGGGTGAAGGGGGCCCTGGAGGGGAGGTGGATGTCAGGGAACTGCCATCGGCAGGACAGGAGGTGCCAAGGCTCTCTGAGGTAGAGAGAGACTTGACACCTGAAGAGGGAACCAGTAGGGGGCGAACAGGAACGTCAAGGGAAGGGGAGTCGGAGGAATGGCTCAGAGATGCTTCCAGTGAAAACAGTGGGGAAGTCTCAGGACCCCCTATAGGAACACCCGTTCCTCGGCGGAAACTGTCACGCAGAGAGTCCAGAAGACGTGTTTCCGTTAAGGAGCTTTTATGTTGGAAACGTTTCCGAAAGCAGCCACTTTCGGATTCTGCTAGCGACTGACGCAGCCATGCTGGAGGGGCTCCGTCACAGGCAGAGGTTTGAGAAGCTGTTCAAACTCTGAGGGATTGCAATTTACACACAAGCAGCTCTTCATCCCATCACAATAAGCCATGAATTCAATCATTATAACAAAAGTAAAAACTCTATGTAAAATCGCATAGACAAAGTTTTTTTGCTCTACAGGAGCATTTATAACACATTTAAAACACTGTTGGTTCTCTAATGTAGCTGAGTCCTTTGTCAGGACCACTAAACACCGTGCATAAATCAATGGAAAACAGATTGGTGAATGTGTGTACTTCTGTGTTTGCTTACTCGCACGCATGCTGAGCAAGGGGAAGTAAGCAAGTCTTGCAAGCAGCACCAGTTTCTCCCACAGCTACAGTGGCATTGCAGCTCCTCAAGGCTGCCTCTCATTTGCCAGTTGCATTCCAAACGGCAAAACTATTTCTGCACCCTGCCATGTAGGTGTGACCTGAATTCCTTGCACTGGGAGTATTCACATTGCGATACTGGCACAAGGCAACCAGTGTGGTGCAGTGGTTGGAGCGCTGGAGACAGGGGTCCACACCCATACTCAGTTCAGTGGCAGAGCTTTGTGCTCCGGCACTGTGGGGCGGAGAGCAGGTGGGGGCGGGGCTGGTGCGCATCCTGGGGGCACACCACCTACAGGGCGTGTGGTGCCCTGCATGGGCAGGGGGGGTGCAGCCGCGATGGCACCCTGCTGGGATTGCACTGCTGGGGGCAGTGCGCTCCTCCCGCATTCCTCTTCCTCCGCCAGTGACTCAGTTATCAAGCTCTCTGTGTGAACTTGGGCCAGTTACAGCCTTTCAGCCTAACATGCTTACTTTGCAGATAAAATGGATAGGATCACATTGAGCTCCTTATAAATGTAATAACTGGGACTGTCAGCGCCCATTAGTGAGAACCTAAAGTTACACAACAGCCTCAAAATATGGCCGTATCCAGAGCCACCTCAACCATTAGGCAGAATAAGTTTATCATTTCAGATGGTAGATACTGGGGGTGTTCCCTTCTAAGCCCCCCCCCAACTGTTCCCTTCTCTTACAGGACAGAGCTGTGTTTTTCCATATGTACTTGCTGTCATCAAATGTGGCATAGGACACTGTCCCATTGACAGTACTGAAAAGTCCAATTGGCTTCTGTTTCTAGAATGGGGAGGACACATCATCTTGCCTGTTGCCTCAGGCAGCAAAATGTCTTGGGCTGGGCCGGGGTCTGTTTCTTCCTTGGACCTGACACAAGGCTATTCCCACAGCAAAGTATTTTTCTCCCTATCTGTGGGTTCAAAGAATAACAGTCACCCCAAGTAAGGAGAAGGAACAGTCCTCTTACTTCTTATACTGCACATCGTACACCGTGCCTGGAAGTGGCTCCCCCCAGCTCTTCCAAGTGAAGATATTTTCAAAGTTTGTGGACGAAAAGATTGGTTGTTGAATGAGTGGTGATCTCTCTGCTAGTGAATTCCCTACAATGAAGGGGAAAGATTATTAGAGGTTAACCGTAGAAAGTGCAGCCTCTGTACTTAGGCTGTGTATATCTTATCAACTTAAAAGGCAGCTAGGGTCATTCTTTTTCTCAATTCAGACTAAAGCTGGTTGCATGTGGTGGTGGTAGGGACAACGACACATTGAAACAAGGGGTGGAAGGATCCATCCATTTTGGCTCTCTCAGTTTCTCATTTCTCAAAATTTGAATACAGTTTTCTACATTTTTTCAACAATGATGGATTTTTGGGGGAGTCAAAAATCCGCATGAAAATTCTCCAGTATGTTTACGTGTAATTCTGCAAATAGATATATTTTTCCATGCAGTTTTAACTAACAATATATTCCTCACAATATAATGCATCTAGTATATTATTTTAACTAATATATTGATTTTTTTTTTGCAAAGTTTCCCTTAATATATCTTTATAAACCACCTGTGGTTGGAGAACTGTATTGCAAAATTCTGATATTTGCGAATTTCAACGAACTACCCTGTTTTAGTTCTCATATTGTTTTAGGAAAAAGCAAATTTGATAGAATCAGCTGTCAATGTGAACTGAATCAAATTTATCCCCCATCTCTATTTTTCCCATACAGTATTTCATAAGAAATGACAGGATAGATATGGATAATGATAACATTTATTACCGACCTTAATGTTTTGTGGCTAATGTCATGTGTGCACCACTTCCCAAACCAGCAGTGGGAGCACAGAACAAACAAAATTCCCCTTAGTTTGAGAACCCCTATTTTAGAGAATTTTATTTGCTGCTTTTTGTTGCAGTGTTGTTGTACATTGCTCTGGGATTTTGTAGGTGGAAGGGTGGTGTAGAAATGCCATAAAACTCAGGCCAGTGGTGACTCCCTACCTCTTTACCTGGTCCTCTCAGGCCTTGCTTTGCTCCCTCCTTGAGGGTTTTTGTCTCACTGGAAAGTTTCCTTGGAGTAGGTGGAGGATAGGGAGAGATATGTGCGTAGAAACTAGCTTGCTGTACAAAGGTAGCATTTACACTCATTGCTTTGCTCACTTTTGCCTCTAGCCCCGCCCACCATTTGCATGTAGCCCTTCAAAAGGCTGCCTTGGGCTGAAATGGGCTCTCTGCCCCACAAACAAACAAACAACGGTTTCAGGTGGGGAGCCAGCTATTGCCTTAAACCTGTCAAGCATTCTCAGCTGAGCAGTGTTTTGGCAACAGTGATCAGGAAATACAGACCCACATTGTTTAAAAGGTTTACAGTTGTTTTTTAGAATTGTAGAAGTAAAAAATATGCAGCTGGGATTTCCCCTATCTCATTACCCTTGCCTCATGGCAGCGATGCAAACTGCCGTGCTGGGTGTTGGCTGTAGGAGTCAACTCCTAGGAGTCTGGGGCCCCCAAAGTTGATGGGCATTGCCATTCTAATGGTGTGTGCGATCGATTATGTGGGGCAGGGCTTACCCCAAATATTTTGTTCAAATTGGCATCCCTGGTGTTGGCTCCAGGTCTTGCAGTTCCTATGGGCAAGAGGACCTCCTCAAAGCCCACTCTCTCAACAAGTCCAGCTTCTATTACCAGGATTCTTGGTTGTGTGTGTGCTTTAGAAGTGTGTTGTGTACACCGTCAGAGTCTCACAAGCAGCAAATTGCAATAAGGATGAGAATTAGAGTCTAGCCCACATCTCTCCCTATTCAAGGGGCAAAACCTCCCATGGAGGGAAAAGGAAAAACAACTCCCAGTTTGGACTCCTGCTTTGACAGTGTAGTGAAAAGACCTAAGAAATACTTTGATTTCATTTCAGCTTTCTGTTTTGCTCCCCCCCCCTCAGCGCCCCAGATAGGTTGGAGACCACCTATCTGTTGAGAGGAAAACTTTCCTCTTTAGGACTGAAATCCTAGGCTTAGTGCATACCATACCTTCAAACCCGTATAAAGTTAAGATTAGTAAGATTTTTTTTATTGTAAAAATTTCCATAATACAATAAAATTAGGAATAGCAAAGAAGAGAAAAGGACAATAGAAATAAAGAAAATAAAAGGAGAGAGAGAGAAATAAGATAGGCAGCCCCAGTCAGAGGTAGATAGAGGGGAGTGCGACTTGCTTGGTCGCAGAGCCTGGGGGGCACAGCAGGAGATGTTGCAACTATGCTGGATAATGGAAGGCAAGAGGTGGGGGGCGCTGAATTTTGGCGTCACACAAGGCACTGCTGAATTTTGAGACCCCAGGCCTGCCACTGGCCCCAGTTGCCATAGATGAACGCTGTTTCTACCTGCGTGACAATTGAAACAATTGAAGCTATGACAATGCCACTCCAGGGCGTAAGCTCGAAACAAAGGTAATGGGAGCAAGAACCGACCACGGAGATCACGTTTGCCTGCTTGGTAAACTCTCGCTACAGCTTAAAGAGATTCAGAGATCATGAAGAGAGGCTTTAATAAAGAGGAGTCAAAGGTTGGGTACTTACCCACTAGGGAGCACAGGGCCCAGAAGACGAGAAGTTCCTTCATTAATAGCACGGCACAAAGAGTCGTGGTATGGGGCTAGCTGTCCTCAGCACTGGCTGAATAAATTTGGGAAGGCTCCAGGCTAGTGATCCTGGACTACCCTGTCTGCCTCGGCTGAAGAGGTAATACGGTAACTCTGTCCCCACTGCAGCACATGGAATCGAGCGAGCTTCGTAGGAGACCTCTTCTTTGCTTAAGTGCCAGAGGCATCACAGCATCCAGCAGTCTGAAGCCAAGCCAAGCATATTTCCTGATAAGGGACTTCCTGCTGACATTCCTCACGAGAAGTCAGGAACTGGTTTTTCTGGTCTAGTCGCCTTTTTCTTCTTCATTTGCTATTACCTCAACCAGCAGAAACAGGGCTCCGCACCTCAGCCTGTGGCTACGGAACTTCTGCAATTCTTGTCGCGCAAGCTGCTGTCACACTGGTGAATATAAAAAAAAAACCCTTTGAAAAGACTGCACAAGGGAAGACAGTGTCAGGGTGTCCTTTTGAAACAGCCTTTTACTTTGGTTTGCTTTTTAAGAAAGCAACATCCATGCATTCCTAAGCCTGAGGTGAGCTGAGTTATAAAGAAAAATAAATAATATTAAATAAAATGTGAGTTTTTGTTTGAAAGCTACATACTCTGAACACTTATATTATCCTAAAACAACTTGCATCTGGTCCACACCATACTTTTGAAGTGCATCCAATACACACATCCAATACACAGTACATACCTGAAGGAGCGTCTCCACCTCCATCGTTCAGCCCGGACGCTGACAAAACCCCTTCCAAAAGCCCTTGCACAGAGCTCTGCAAGACCCGAGAATCAGCTAGCACTGGGGTTGATGGGAATTGTAGTTCCAAACATATAGAGGTTACTAGGTTGTTGAAGGCAACCTACTAGGTTGTTGAAGGCAACCACATTACAGTGGTGAGTAACCTGCTTGTCTACGTGTGATATATAGAGGTTATCACTCATTTGTACTTCCTAGAGCAAAGAGCTGCCACATCCACCTCCTTGACAAATGAAGCTACCCAACAGGTCTATTAGTTAATATATACAGCTGCTCATCACCAACGGCTTCTTTTTGGTCATAAGAAGGCAGTCACTGTGTTAACAGCTGCCTGTCTCTGTTAAAAGATGTACCTGCCCTTCAAATCACTTGGAAGAATTTTTCCAGCACTAAGAAAATTTCAGAGGGCACAGTCAGTTCACAGACCCTTTCCGCTTTCAGGTTCTACACCGTGAGAATGTGGTGGAAATTCATTTTACCACTTTCGCTTTGTCTGAACACTATCATTACGCGTCATGTGGACTCATTTCCCCTTTCTCGCACTTTGCCCTGGCAAACAGCTAACTTTTTTCTAAGGTCCAGAGAATAAGGAACTATGGCAGCCACAGAACTGGATAGCAATTCTCCTTTTCTGTCTGGAGGACCCCAATATTGATTTCAGATGGGAATATGGAGAAAGTGGTGTAGCCAAATGTCACAAAATGGCTGCCTGGCCAGTGGGGAGGGAGAGGACATGGCCCAGCACTGAAGAGCTAAAGCGAAAAATGTCTTTGTTTTCTCCATCCCTGGCCTAGGCAGACTTGTAGAAAAGCAGTCATCAAGTTTTTGTTGCACACGTAAGAGCATAATAAGACCCTTACGTACTTCTGGATCAATGGCCCTACTCATCCACCACCCTGTTCACACGGTGGCCTAGCACAGACATTTTTGCAAAGCAATGTTCCCTGATCTAATGCATATTTGCATGTTAATGAATATATGCATTTTATACACTAATTACCTATTACAACTTGTGCAACTGGAAAATATAAGGAAGCTCCAATATGCAAATCAGATTCCTTTTCTCACAGGGATGTATCTTAAGTTCTCTTGCAATGCTGATTCAATACCAGTCTCCACTGTGAGGTTGCGGCAGATTACATTTGTCTGAAACAGTGGTTCCCAAAGTGGACGTTACTGCCCCCTGGGGGATGGTGGGATTACCAAGGGGGCACTAAGAGGCAAGAGGGTGGCAGGGGGTGCTGGAGGGGGAACCAGGCTCTGAAAAGCATGCACCAGAGGGTCAGGTTGATCAGTTTTGTTTAATCAATTGAACTAAATGGTTTTAACTGGGTTTTGAATAAATGTGCAATTAATTGTTACTGTTCTGGATTTTATTGTGTTCTTTATCTTCCTTTATCTTTATCTTCAAGTAGATAAATAGGTACCGCTTTATAGCGGGAAGGTAAACGGTGTTTCCGTGTGCTGCGCTGGTGCTGGCTCACCAGAGCAGCTTCGTCATGCTGGCCACGTGACCCGGAAGCGTCTCCGGACAGCGCTGGCCCCCGGCCTCTTAAGTGAGATGGGCGCACAACCCTAGAGTCGGACACGACTGGCCCGTACGGGCAGGGGTACCTTTACCTTTATCTTCCTTAGGGGGTTGTGCAAACTGCTACTCTGAATGTTCTTTAGAGGGGCACAGAGGATGAGTTTATGGAACCAGAGGCGAGGGTGTAGCCTGAAAAAGTTTGGGAACCACTGTCCTAAAAGTTCTACCTCAGGGGTGAGGAAGGTTTGGCTCTCCAGAGACTGTTGTTGGACTTCAGACCCCATCAGCCCCAGCCGCTGTGGCCAGTGGTTCTCAGTATTTTCATCCCTCCCATTGCAAGGATCACCCGATCATGTTTTTTCCCCGTTCTGTCTGAGAGAGAGGAGGGGGCTGAAGCTGCTGTTCCAGAATTCTGTCCCTAGTACTGTGTGCTTTTTCTTTGATCTGTCTAGAGACAAGATGGCAGTACGAGAGAGCTGTTTCTCTTGTACATGTTTCTTACATTCTTTTATTTGTTTAATTAGAAGAAATAAATCAGGTATGCAATGAAACCTCCACAGCTTTGCTTCCGTTACTCTGCTGCATTTGAGGTGCTCACATGAGCAAATGTGAGTCCGCTGCACCAGGACCTATTCCTTGGGAATGCTGTGTTGCTGTTCCTACGTTCCTGTGATCGGAAGGTCAGAGAAGGTGCTCCCGACACCCAGCCCATGCAGGCACTGAGACGTGGGCTGAACATGGATGTACGGAAAGTGGTCAGGGACAAAGGGAGTTGTAGCCCAGAAGCCTCTGGTACGCCACAGGCTCCTCACCCCTTCTCCATATAGGTAACAGATAGACCTTTCCTCAGTCACATGCAGGGCAGACCCAGCCTGTTAGGCCCCCTTGTTGTCCTGTGTGAATTGGGGGTGGGCCCTAGTACACTCTTCTTTGGGTGCAGTGGGAAGCCATTGCTTGTAGCGATGGGGAAAGCTGTGCATTTGGAAAAGCATTATGGATCTTCTCATCGAGGAAACCTTGAAACGCTCCCAGTGACCCCCAGGCCACATTCACACCATACATTTGAAGCACCATCATACCACTTTAACAGCCATGGCTTCCCTCAAAGAATCCTGGGAACTGTAGTTTGGTAAGGATGCCGAGAGTGGGGTTAGCCTGAGATTTCCCTGCCCTGCTCCTGGGTCCTGTTCAGTAAAAAATATTGCCTGCTGACACTTCTGGCAGCTTTATCACCACCACTGTCAGGCCTATGAAAAATATATTGGCACCAGCAGCAGAAAAGGTGAGCTGGGGTATTGGTGAGTTTCATTCTGTACGAAGATGTCACATACACACCCTGAGCCTCTCCTGCATTTCAAGCTGAAAGTTCTTAACAAAATGTTTGGCTCAGCCCTATTTCAAAGTGAACTTGGTTGTTCTCGTCACTCCTGTGTTCCACAGAAACATGTTCGAGTATCTCCGCTTTTCACCGATTGAAAAACACACACAAAGTTTTGAATAAAATATTTTCCCCCTGTAAAAGTTTATTTGTAGCCTATTTCTGGCTCTAAAAACATACATTATTTAGCAATGCAAATAACAATACAACTCAACATTATACACATACAGTGACACACTTGCCATTTTATTGATAGGGTTGCCAGTTGTTATTATTTATTGAATACGGCCCTATACCTGGAAGCCTCAGCTTCCAACCTGGTGGTTCCTCAACCATATTTTTCATTCTAAGGAGAAATACCACCTGCCAATATGCATGGAAAGGAACCACTTCTCCTGCCTGAAGAAATCAAGCGAGAAGAGCGTGCAAGGTTACACTTCAAATGTGTGCGTGTGTCAGACTCTGTCACAGTAAAACTTCCTTTAGAAAATACTGTTTGAATTACCCAAAGTGTTACCAAGGGTGGGTGTGCATGGTGGTTTCAAGCACACTTAGCTAGGCAATAAAAAGGAAGGTGGGAAGCAGCTTTGGGCGAGGTAGGTTTGTTTTCTCTGGAGGAATCATAGAATCATTGCAAAGAACTAGCCAATGAACATGAACATAATATTCATGTCTCGAGAAGTGGCACAACACAGTAATGGAAAGGTCTCCGGTTAATGGATCTTAATCTGGGGCTCAAGGAGAGCGGTTTTTCCTAGCCCTTATCTGAGCATGTGAGCCCCAACACTGTATAAACATGTCAAAACAACTGCACATCAGAAGCAAAAAGGCTGTAACAACAACAAGGCGCGAGGAAGGGAAGGAACAGGGAAGGGAGCAGAAGGCTGTATGGCTTTTATTATAATACTGTGAAAACCCAAATAAAACTTTCTATCTATCCAAAGAGGCATTAACGCCTGGAAGACTCCAGATCAAACATGCCCACTTGAGGGCTGCTATCTTGACCTCCATTTGCCAACCTCCTCTCTCCCTCCACCTCCTTTTAAAGAGCTGGGGCTGGAGAGAGAAAGATGGAAGGGAAAAGAGCCTTCCCTCCAGGTACCTGCCACACATTATCCTCATCCCAACAGCTAACCTGCTTCAGGTAATGTGGAAGAGGATAGGAGACGAGGTTGTCAGAGAGAACAATGGCTGGATTTTTTGGTTTGGACCGTCGTACCTTCAGAGCAAAGCTTCTTGGCAAAGCTAGCTGCCAGCCTCAACGCAAGGTTCACAAGATTCAGCAGCCTGTAGGCCCGGCTGTCACCAACAGAGGGTGACAGTGCATGGTAAACTCTGCGCAAGACTCTTTGCCAACCTGTTGCCTTGCAAATGTTTTGGTTCACACCTGCCAGTGGCCCCGACAACACAACCCTGGCTGGGGCTGATGGGAATTGTAGCCTAAATGGGAACTTTCCAAAATATCTGGGGCACCAGATTGATAAATATATGAGGTATGTACGCACATCTAACAATATATTAACAATATAAATTAACAAATGCATTTAGAACACTTACAACAGCTTGGGACTTCAGAAGGCCTCTTTTGCTCAGCAGAGAGGATTTTTTTTAGTTCCAACAACGGAATTTAGACGTAGATCTATTTATTGAAATGACAGTTCCACCCTGTGCCCATGACACAGTTCCAAGTGAGCATATATAGGATTGCACTGTAAATTAACACATTTAATCTGGCTTTCTTTGTGACTGCTGAGCTGGCCCCTGGAATAAATGTAGAAGCTTTTGCTACAGCATGGGGCTAAAACTCTGAAGCAGGAGGCACCTTTCTCTTCCCACACCTTGTTCATTATAGGATGGGGGTGAGGATTAAAGGAAACAACATGAGCTTGGACTGAATTGGATTCTGTATAATGGTTAACTTCCCTATTATAGAATTCAGATCTTTCAGTGCAAAGTTCACCACCCTGGTACTGGTGAAACGGCTGTGATCTTAAGATTCTATGACTAGGGAAATCCATTTCAGGGCATCCAAATCAGGTTCTTGCAATATAATGTGTGTGCCTCGGCCGATACCCATGGAATTTGGGTTCTGGAGTACGGCCCGATTCCAAGTCTCTGTTTTCTCCAAGCAGCCCAGGTTCTAAGGCTCCCATGCAAGGCACGTCCAGAAGAGGTATTTCATCCACGAGACTTCCACAACCACTGGAGTCCTTTTCAGAACCTCTTTCGTCTACAAACTGCCCCTCAAAATGGAACCCACAGGAGTCCTGGTTGCCTAGCATCCCAAAGAGAGGTATCTTCAAGTCCTCCAGGTTTGCACAGTTTTCTTCCGGATGACCTCTCACAGGTGTGAATTGCTTCCCAGTGGAAAGGTTAATGCCAGAACCTTCTATCAACACCGACGAGAAGTCTATATCTTCATCCCATCCTTTTCCTCCAGCAGTTGGAAAGCCAACTGGAAACCCAAGGGATTCCTCCACAGAGGAACTCTCAGAACTTGAGGTCCCCTCGTTCTCTTGGAACCCAGAAGAAGACTCCCCTGTCACCCACTCTGTTGAAGCAGGGACCCCTGGCACCGTTAAATCTGGCAAACCTGACTGAGAACTTCCATAGCCGGAAGATGGCAGAGGTGCTTCCAGGCCCATGCTGGCCATTTGGCAGTTCAAGCTTTTCTTCTGGAATCGAAGCACTTCCGTGTAGGGTATGGGGCTTCCGCTATCGTCATCGTCCTCTTCCTCATCTTCCTCACTTTCTTCTGACGGCGCAGAAGGACTCAGTGCTGAGTGTTTCTGGGGGCCAGTCCTGTTCCTCCTTCCTGATTCCACAAGTGCTGCTGTACACGTGATGGGATCCAACTTGATTGCTTCCCTTTCACCAATCAACAGCAACTTTGTTGGGCCTTTGGAAAAATCCTAATTAAGGAGAAAGAATGTGGTTGACCATTTTAGAGGCATATGGCTAGATATTTTTAATTCTGGATATAACATTTATCTATTTCCTTAGTTACTTATACACTCCTTGACTGCAAAAACAAAAAACCCTCTAAGCAGTTAACAGGAAGTATTTAAATTATCCATAAAAACAGTTAAACAGAATTAAAAGCCTTTTTAAAAATAATTAAAATGAACAGCAAAATATATTAAAATATGTCAACATTTCATCTTGAAGTCACCATGACATACGACTTTAAACTAGGACTGATTATGTGAATGGTCAATAGCTAAGGAGGTTTTCGGGATGGGGGAGAGATTAGCTTCTGTTCACATTTTAATGCAAACCTACCTGGTTTGCACTTCCTAAATAAATTTTAAATTCACACTTCTCTGCATTTTGAAATGCCATTCTCCGACCAAAAAAAGCAATGTGTTAGGGGGGAGTGTGAGTAAAATTGCAAATATTAGTGAAAGTAACATACAAAACTTCTTTATACAATATGGAAAATTGCTGTCAAAAATATGTGAGTTAGGCAGCGCTGCATTGAAAAAGACATATGATAGTAGAAATGCACACTAAAATGCAGAATAATTTTCATAACGCCTTTTTTCCCATAACACCTCATATATATATATATATATATATATGATTTCTTGATTTACAAAAGTATGTGCAACGTCTGCTTTTTCAAGTTGCATTTTCTACAGATCAGTTTCATTTGTTGTGAGACATTAGTGTTACATTAGGAAGAAAAGGGGGAAAGAGGTGGAGGGGGGAGTGGTGAGTGGGGTGGGGTCGGGTGGCAATGCTTTTGTTCTACTTAGTGTATGTGTGTGTCACAACGCCTTTTTTTTAAAAAAAAGCAAAAAGCAAAATGATGTAGAAATGTGGTGAGCTGAACTTAAGGCTGGAAAAATGAGAAATGGAGAGAAAGTAAAATCGACAGATTCATCCATCCCTAAGAAACGGTGCGATAAAGTGCAAGGTAGAACAGAAATGCATGCTTGCAAATATTTAAAATGCAGCAAAATTTCCAGCTCTACTATCCTTGCATCCCTTCCTGTCTACCAGGAGCCGTAGGTAGTAGCAACACTGTCACATAGAGCAAAAGTGTGTCTGGCTTAGTACAGTGGTATCTTGGTTCTCAAACTTAATCCGTTCTGGAAGTCCGTTCCAAAACCAAAGCATTCCAAAACCAAGGCTCGCTTTCCCATACAAAGTAATGCAAAATGGATCAATCTGTTCCAGACTTTTAAAAACAACCCCTAAAAGAGCAAGTCAACATGAATTTTACTATCTAACGAGACCATTGATCCATAAAATGAAAGCCATAAACAATGTACTGCAGCCACACAATCAGTCAGTCAGTAGCTGAACTGGGTTCCACACAGTCGCAAAAACAAACAAAAAAGCCGCAAAAACAAAAACGCAAAATAAATAGGAAAAACAGACATACCTGAGCGGAACACTCAAAACGGAAGTGTGGCACTCAAATCGCAAGCGCAACTCTCAAAACGGAGCCCGTTAGGCTTCCGGGAAAAGTTTGCAAACCAGAACACATAATTCTGGGTTTGCAGCATTTGGTTCCAAGTTGTTTGAGTACCAAGGCATTTGAGAACCAAGGCACCACTGTATAAAGCAGCACTATCTGTTCCGTATACAAGGTGTTTCAGTCCTTGGTTTCAAATGCAGAAGTTCAGTCAGGTTCATGTCTCTGGCAAGAGGAAAGAACCTTGCCATTTGATAAAAACCACAGAACAGGGAAGTAATCTACCTTCCTCCTCCTGTTCTTCAACATCTACACAAAACCCCCGACTGAGGTCATCCAGGATTTTGGAGCACGATGTGAGCAAAATGTGGGTGGCACACAGCTCTGCTTCTCTTTGACATCTGCGAGCATGGCAGCAGATGTGCAAGATTGATGTGTTGTCTTGGTAAATGTCTGGATGAGATCCAATCAACGAAAGCTTAATCCTGACAAGGCTGAGGCACTGTTGGTGTGGGGGGGGGGGGCCTAGATCAAATAGATGGGATGCAGCCTGCTTTGAGTGGAGTTATGTAGCTTGGGGGTACTAATGGATCTATTACGGTTGCTTGAGGCTCAATTGGCCTTGGTGACATGGAGCACCTTTTATCAGCTTCAACTGGTGGCCCAGTTGCACCCCTATCTGGACAGGGGCAGCCTAGCTTCTGTCGTCTTCAATCTGGTAATAGCTACGTTGGGATACTTCAATGTGTTATTTGTAGGGCTGCCTCCACAGTCAGGGATGCGGGTGGCGCTGTGGGCGCTGTGGCACTGAGCCTAGGACTTGCTGATCAGAAGGTCAGCGGTTCGAATCCTCGTGACAGGGTGAGCTCCCGTTGCTCAGTCCCTGCTCCTGCCAACCTAGCAGTTTGAAAGCAAGTCAAAGTGCAAGTAGATAAATAGGTACCGCTCTGGAGGGAAGGTAAATGTTGTTTCCGTGTGCTGCTCTGGTTCGCCGGAAGCGGCTTAGTCATGCTGGCCACATGACCCGGAAGCTGTACGCCGGCTCCCTCAGCCAATAAAGCGAGATGAGCGCCGCAACCCCAGAGTCGGTCCCGACTGGACCTAATGGTCAGGGGTCCCTTTACCTTTACCTCCACAGTTAGGAAACTGCAGTTGGCACAGAATTCAGAGTCCAGATAGTGAACCAATTCTGGTATGTCTGCAGTCACTACCAGTTAAGTTTCCAAGCTCAATTCAAAGTGCTAGATTTGACCTATAAAGCCTTTTGTCGCTCAGGACCCCAATATCTCAGGGACTGCCCTCTCCCCACATGAACCAATCCAGAACCTGACAGTCATCAACAATGGTCGGTCCAGAGGGTGGCAGTACAAGAATGGGCCTTTTCCATGTTGGTTCCCCACTTCTGGAATGCCCTCCCCACGCTTGGCGCCACCTTCATCCATTTTTAAGTGCCAGGCAAAAACTTCCCTTTTCCCCGGGGCTTTTGGCTCTTGATTTGAAGGGCTTCAGGTATTTGTGCCCTTTTAGTGGAAGACTTGTTTTTTATTTGTATAGCTGTGTTTTTAGATTTTTTTATCAGCAGTTTGTTATACTTGAGCTTAGTGTTTTGTTTTTTCTAAGTTGCTTTGGGTCACTTTTGTAGGGAAAGTGATAATAAAATTAAATAAATAAATAAATAAATAAATAATCATCCCATACCAAAGCTTGAGGCATCTTGATTGGATTGTTCATCTTTTTGTAGCAGCAGAAGACAATAAAGGCACCAGCAGGGAGCATGAGTAGCAATGGAACAGCAACAAAGACCCAGTTTTCTGCTGCAGAAGAAAGCAAACAAACGAAGCAGTTAATACTGCATTTGGGGTAAGTTCTTCCCCTTTCTCCACTTCAATCTGTTTTATTGTTCCGTTCTTCCTGGTCTCTTAATGAAGAGTGGTGTTTTTTGTTTATCACAGACAGAATGAAATTTTCACTGAACCAGGGAAGCAGGCAGAGGGCCTTCTCGGTAGTGGCGCCTGCCCTGTAGAACACCCTCCCAGCCGATGTCAAGGCAATAAAGAACTATTTTACTTTTAAAAGACAACTGAAGGCGGCCCTGTTTAGGGAAGTTTTTAATGTCGGATGCTGTATTGTTTTTAATATTCAGTTGGAAACCGCCCAGAGTGGCTGGGGAAACCCAACCAGATGGGCGGGGTATAAATAATAAATTATTATTATTATTATTATTGATAAAACAAAGCTTCTTTGTCACACAATGTCTCTGTATATATTACTGGAATGTGGGGCTACCCAATATGAGGCCACAGGGATCTGTTCCCATCTACATAAAGAGGCAAAGCTATCTACTTTAGCTGTGTGATCACAATGCAGCTTCAAACATCCATTTGCACCCATCTAAACTGCATGTGCACAAGCCTGTCCTGCACGTGCTGGATCAGGGCAATTATGGACAGTAAAGTCTTCGCACGGGCCCCCGTTTCCTCCTTCCCTGTACCTTTTTCATGCAAGAGAGTGCAAACTGGTTTCGAGTAGTTGCTCCATTTTTCACTCATGACGGCACGGGCACGGAAGCAGTATCTGCCACTGCTCCAGTGTGTCGTGTCGAAGCCCAGAACATTCTTCTTCATCTCAGTGTAGTTCCTCTGGCAGATAAGAAAAGCAAAGGGGGTTGAAATCGCCGGTGTCAGGGACCGTGCTGAGGAGCGCCTGTACTGAGGAGGAATGGGGGGAGCCTTCCCCTCCCCCTCCTCCTGATCAGGATCCTGAATCTTCCCAGGAGCAGGAGGACAGCATAGATTTGAAACAGTAGTTTGCAGAGGGGCATAGTTTAGAAGGCAGAAGCTGGGAAATGCTGGATGGGGAACAGCTAGGAGGAGAAGAAGTGGGAGAGAGAGTTAACAGACTAACTGTCGCTTGAAAGCGTTCATCTGCTCAGCCCAAGGTCAAGAAGGGCAGGTAAGAAAGCACAGTGGTTGCGAGCTCAGGTTGCAAGACGCGGTAGTGATGTGGGTGACTAGGGAGGAAGTGGGTGGAACCCTTAATTGGGAGCACCTTCATTCCGATGAATGTATTCTTTGTTCTCTCACTGTGATCATTAAAGTTTCTAACTGGTAAGAGACTCCTTTCTCTTTGTTCTGCTTATCTTTTGCTAAAGGGGGGAAGGTGTCACGGTCCGGGTTACAGGCGGTCGGAGTCCCAGCTTGGTACATCAGGACCGGGATACAGGTCGGGAAGCAGGAACCAGCAGTCCAGGGGTCCACAAATCAGGAAACCAAGAGTCAGGAAGCCAAGAGTCCGAGGATAAGGAAACCAGGAGTCAGGAAGCCGAAGCACAGCTCGATGGGTAGCATGTTGCTGTGGCAAAGAGCCAGGGGGAAATGCTGGTCTTATAGACCCCTCCCAGCCCTTGCTACCAGGTGCTATGAGTCTTCTGTCAAACCTCACCTGTGTGGCCGCGCCTTGCCCTTCCAGGCCAAACTCAGGAAGGCCCCACTCCTGCGAGGCCCTACCAGTCACAGGGCCCGGCTCCTGCACACACTCCTAATAGAAGGAAGCCAATTCCCTGAACAGACAGGGATATCAGCAAACATAAACTTTGGCTGAGACTAGGGTTGGAGAGGGGGGATGCTCAATTTTTATTTTACATTTTAGAAACTTGCATTTCATTGGGAAACCGGGGACAAGTTCACACTTTTTTTACACATATAAAACACAAACTGAAACACAGTGTTTGAAAATTTGCACTTTCCAAATTTCACCATGCACTTCTCCAGCCAAATAATGCGTGCAAAAATGCATACATTATGGAAGTTGAAAATAACAGACAAAAATACATTATAGGAGGGGAAATGGGGTTGCAAAAATGTGTAAAATAGTCGAAGCGACATGCAAAATGTGGTTAACAGGAGACATGTGCACTAAAATACTGACAAATTCTCATGAGAATTTAAAAACAATTGAGGGGATAAATTGCTTCAGAAATGCAGAGAACTGAACTTAAGGTTGGAAAAAATGAGAAACTGAATGGAACTGAAATTGACACACTTGCCCATTCTTTGTCCACCAAGAGGCATTAGCATGGTTCCAGAATGATTTCAAGCCAGGCAAAAAACAGCTGGGGTGCAAGGCAGGGCCTGGGGAGAGTACCAAGGGCCATAGAGAGAGGCTTGGAGGGCCACATTCAGCCCCAAGACCTGAGGATCCCCGCTCCTGGTTTAAAGTATACACCAGCACTCCCTGCTGCAGCTGCACTTTGAAGAGGTCCACTGCACCACACACAGGAGGCTTTTAAATGGGAGGAAGGGTGGGATACAAGTTTAATAAGCACTCCCTAAGCAAGCCCTGAAATGAGGAGGGATTGTTAAATGTAAACGACAATGACTTTCCAGAAGGATGTCTGCAGATGATTTTGAAGTTGCATATCCACCGCCTACTTACTGGTTTCCCTGCTCCATCGATGCCATACTCCAAGTCATAGGTCAGGTCTTGAAATGTGGCCTTTGCACAGGGTGGGTAGGAGAAAGCAACGCTCACATCAAGAGCGTTTTCAGTCTTTTTCAGTTGCAGAATTGGGGGAGCAAGTTCCACTGGAAACGATTGGACAGATGTTAGGGCAATATTGAGGGAGACAGAGAGGAGTAAATACCCCCCACCCCCAAATGCTTGGTTGTTGCCAATGTATTCCACATCTCAATTATGCAATAATACACATCATTCTGCTTTATCTGTCGTTCAGCAATGCTTTCTGAATGATACCGCATTACTGCTGTCCAGTACAGCACTCTTCAGCTATAGAGCAACAAAACTGGGACCCAGAACATTCGTGGTATAAAAAGTTACAGGATTTCAGCAGGAAGCTACAGGGCATGTGCTGACTGGAAATGAAGGCAATGTGCTTGCTCTGAAACTTTTGCAGGTACAAGTAGTATTTGGAAGAGAGATTGCATATAGACACCTCAATGCCACCCTGAGCACAAATTATCATGAGTGCACAATTTTAACTATATGTCTGGAATCGTCCTAAAATTCCTGCTCAGTTATGGGCCTGTCAGGTAAGCTACCTGGGCTTTTCTAAACCACAGCATTTGCTCAGTCTCAGCTTCTCCAACCTGGTGCCCTCTAGATATTTTGGACACAGTTCCGTGTCTTTCTGCTTCACTGCCAATGAGTGCTAGGTTGGGGAAGGTTAATCCCATCAGGTATGTTATGTACTGAGTTGAATAGGATCCAAAATGCAGCAGTCTGATTGGTCCTAGAACAATAGGATTCAGAATGCAGCAGTCTGATTGGTCCTAGAACAATAGGATTCAGAATGCAGCAGTCTGATTGGTCTTAGAACAATGCAGCAGTATGATTGGTCCACAGGAGCCACCCAATCCAGCTCCAGGTGGAAGTGAATCCGCAACCTGATTGGCCCATGGGAGAATCCCGGAATTAGCCAATCACGTGCGGCCCATTGTGTAAATAATGTATATAAAGCAGATATTTTGGGGGAACTTTCATTCTTCACTACTATGAGCTGAATAAAGAGCATGAAATCCACACTCGACTCTGAGTATATTTCAAGGTATTAGTGTTTTATCCCTGTCTGCCAGGCTGTCTGGAGAGAAAGGAACCTCTGGCCTTATAAGGAGTTCCCCTCCTCTCTTTCACTTATTAGGTCTTCTGGGACAGAACTGTGAGCAGAACCTTCCATTTCACAAATTAACAATTGGCAGCATTAGTACAACCGCCCTCTGCACCTTGATCTCAGGGTCCTACCAGCCATACCTTGAACAGTGTAGTCAATATTATTCAGTTCCACCCATTTGGAAGAGGCCATCCCAGAGTTATTCTTCATCTGAGCTTTCACGTGGACTGAGTATCTGTTGTCCAGTTCTGGAGACATGCAAGTTATGTTGCAGACTGTTTCAGAGATGTCCCTACAGGGTAAGAAGTCGTCCCATTGAAGTCCGTAAGGCTCCCTGCAAGAAGAAGCCACAGAGGTGGCAGGTTAGTATTCAGATTCACATAAGGATGTGACGATTTCAATTCTGAAGAACAGTCAGCAGCGAATTGCAGCCAGGGGTGAGGATTAGATGGGACTTTGCCAATACTCAGTCCCTAAAGGATCATCTTTGTTTTTAAATGACAAGTTCAACAAAATATCCGAGAAAGTGTACCATTCTTTATAGAGGTATGATTTAGAAGAGATGTCATGAAACAAAATAACCTTGCCTGCATAGCAATTTTTTTACAGAATACAAATATGGTTTAAATGCAATACAAAAATACATATACATATACATATAGGCCACATTCACACTATATATTTAGAGGACTATGTTGTTGTTTTAAACAGCCATGGCTTCCCCCAAAGAATTCTGGGAAGTGCAGTTTGTGAAGGTGCTGAGAGTTGTTAGGAGACCTCTGTTTCCCCTCACAAAACTACAGTTCCCAGAGTTCCCTATGAAGAGGGATTAATTGTACCGAGAACTGTCGCTCTGTGAGGGGAATAGGGCCCCCCTAACCAGGCTCAACACTCTTAACAAACTACAGCCCCCATAATTCATTGAGGGAAGCCATGACTGTTTAAAATGGTACGACAGTGTTTTAAATGTATGGTGTGAATGTGGCCATACTTGTTTCCTGTTTTGTTTAATGTGTGCATGTAACTATGCCCTTCACCCCAGAAATATATTGTCAAAGTATAAAAATGGAATGCCCAACCCAATAGCACTGTAAATTTCCAAACCAGTCTGAGCCTGACCTATGGACTAAGCCGTTCTGACAAGTGACTGGTGTTACACAACGTATTCAGTCAAAGGCCACTTCAGGCCAAAGCTATTTTTGCAGATGGGATTCCATTGCAAAACACCAAATACAAGTCATGCAATTAATGAGTATTCGGCGTTCTTGGACAAAACACACACACACACTTACTGCAGTAAGGAAAGTGATGGGGAAATGCTCTAGAAAGTGTGGGGTGACAATTACTTCATGTGACATTGGATAAGATCCCTGCAATGAACACTCAATAAATGGTGGGCATGACAGCACCTCCCTGTAAACTTTGTGCAAACAAATTAGGTGTGAATGCTCAATAAACAGGTCATCTGGGAGACTGTCCTCCCCCCATTTTCTCTGAGAGGTGTGTGAACCTAGCTCATCCTGCACAAACTAGAAGATGATTTTTTAATTGGCAGACATAAACACACCCACTGCCTCCAATTTCTTATGTGCTAGTAATATCCCAGAAAAATCAAGTGGAATTTATAGTCCAGCCTTTCCCAATCTGGTGTCCCTCAGATGTTTTGAACTACAACTCCCAGCAGCCACAGCAGCCAGCAAGTTGGTGGGAATTGTAGTCCAAAACATCTTGAGGGCCACCAAGCTGGGGGAAGGCCGTTCTAGCCATTGCTCTTTTCTCTGATGCTCACATCCATTGAACAGTGTAGGTTACTCCAGGAAGGTCCTCAGTAGCTGGCAGCCATGTCAAGAACAGATGGAAATCCTTCGACACGAGCATCAGATTTTGAGGAGGTGATATTAGGAATTCTTGGCCTGTTGGAAAGGAAGACTTCTTTAAGTGCCCTGGGGTTCATTTCATCTTCACAAGGCTAGCCCAAGACTTTTTGGTGGCTCAGGCAGAAGATCCAAAGGACAACCACCCTACTATTAATTCAGATAAGGCAAAGCCCACAGGGAACATCTGTGAGGAAACCTTGTAATCTGGATGACAATCCCACCTGATGGGCCTCATTTACTCATTACCTGAGTTGGTAGTATTCTTATTAATATGAATTAGTTGCATTCTTGCACTCAAGTGCCTCAAAGCAAATCACACCGTTAAAAAAAGAACATAACAAAAACATTAAAATCAATTTTAAAACAGCAATAAACAAAAATTAAAACACTCCCCCAATAACCTATTTAAAAGGACCTTTCCTACCATCTCACTTAAATGCATTTCAGGCGCAGACAAAGGCTGGAACTGTGGAGTAGCTTTAGTACATATGATATGGGCCTGCCTAATGGTTACCCCTCTCTGGTCCGAGGTCCTCACACTTGTTAATCTAATTCTAGAGAAATATTTGACATTAGTGGATGTTGAACTGTATCTCAGTGGAACAGGACCTCACTGAGGGGCAGTGAAACTGGATTCTGTGGGTGCTGACGCTGCAGTACAGTGGCACCTCTGGTTATGAACTTAATTCATTCCGGAGGTCCGTTCTTAACATGAAACTGTTCTTATCCTGAGGTGCGTTTTCGCTAATGGGGCCTCCTGCTGCCGCTGTGCCACTGGCGCGCAACTTCCGCTCACATCCCAGGGCAAAGTTCACTACCAGAAGCATCTACTTCTGGGTTAGTGGAGCTCGTTACCCGAAGCGTTCATAAGGGGGATGGTATGTAACCCGAGGTTCCACTGTATTGGGAAGAACGCCTCTAACTCCCAATTGTACAGCCATCAAACGTTCTGTTAACATTGGCAGCGTACAAGCGGGCAGGTTTACACAGGCGGCGGTAGGACAAGAAGTTCTCTGACATTTGGCCTGCGTATAAAGGCTTCTTTGCCTGAACTGGAGTTGAGCAACAGGCTTCTTCATCTAAGGTGGTTTGTTGAATTTGGGGGCTAGAGCAATAACCCTTGGCTTTCCCTTGTGTGTCTCTTCGTATGCGTGTGGATAAATGGATGGTACACACGAGTGCCTGTCTTTTGATACTGATGCAGTGTCATTTTGGTACCTAATAAAAACTATAAACAATAGTGATTTTTAGAGTGCTGCAGGGGAAAGAAAGGATGGTCACGACAAAGACAACCGACCTGTGTAAACCTGTGTCTTCTCAGCACAGTGAAGCCTGTTTCTAGGTGAGGCAATAAATCTATACTTGGGCTAAACCACCTCAGACTGCAGGGTGGCAGAGCAGAGGCAAGTGTCATGTGACTGAATGCTCCTCCATGGGGAAAAAAACAGTTGGGGAAAGGTTGTAGCTCAGTGGTAGATCATCTACTTTGCAATCAGAAGGTCTCTGGTTCACCTCCTGGCATCTTCAGGTAGAGTTGGGAGACAGACTCCCTGTCTGAAACTCTGGAGAGCGGCTGCCTGTCAGTGTGGGCAATATGGAGCTAGGATTCAGGATAAGGCAATTTCCCCCATTCTCTGAGCACTTTCACACAAATATGCTCTTCCGCACAATTTGTCCTCACAACAACTCTGTGAGGGAGAGGGATTGGCCCAAGGGCTGCTAACCACTATCTATTTCAAGGCTTTCCGTAATGATGCCCAGGGAATGTGTCATGGTTACATATGCATACATAGCGATGGCTTCTTAGAGAATGATCCCAAGCTATGAACTCCTGCAATACAACAATTTTGCCTTTTTAAAGGGGAAATGTGATTGCAGTTGCAATTATCAAAAACGGGAGCACTATAGACACCCATTAAAAGGTAAAGGGACCCCTGGCCATTAGGTCCAGTCGTGGCCGACTCTGGGGTTGCGGCGCTCATCCCGCTTTATTGACCGAGGGAGCTGGCGTACAGCTTCCGGGTCATGTGGCCAGCATGGTGAAACCAGAGCAGCTCACGGAAACACCGTTTACCTTCCCGCCGGAGAGGTACCTATTTATCTACTTGCACTTTAACGTGCTTTCGAATTGCTAGGTGCACAGGAGCGGGGACCAAACAACAGGAGCTCACCCCATCGTGGGGATTCGAACCACGAGCTTCTGATTGGCAAGCCCTAGGCTCTTTGGTTTAACCCACAGCACCACCCGCGTCCCATAGACTCCCATTATACAGCTGCAAATAAAACGCTTTTAAGGGGACGACAGAGGACGAGATGGTTGGAGAGTGTTGTTGAAGCTACCAGCATGAGTTTGACCAAACTGCGGGCAGCAGTGGAAGACAGGAGTGCCTGGGGTGTTCTGGTCCATGGGGTCACGAAGAGTTGGACACGACTAAACAACTAAACAACAACAAAGTGTGCTTTAAGTGCACTAGATGGGATGGTGAACCTTACGGAAAATTCAAAGTATGTTTTTAAAAAAGCATTTTCAGAACGGTTTTTATATGTGTGTAGATTCCACCTACTACATCAATATCCATCTTTGGTCAGGCGTTTGTCTACCCCACATTGCTGCTGCTGAGCAATTTGGATAAGGAAGTGGGGGAAAATACAAACTTATTCGCAAAACAATATTTTACTAAACCTCCCTATAGGGCAAATATATGTAATTGGAAAGCGCCCAAACCACCCAGCAGGAAATGATAGTCTAGTATATATAAAAAAGGGAAGTGAAGATTATGCAAAAATGATCAGATCAAAAGAGAGACGGTGAACCAATCTTGCACAGCTGCCTGGCATTATCCCATTTCATACGTTTAAACACCCAGTTGATAACTTTAGGGCCATATCTGGAATTCTGTGGCTGAAATTCTTTTGGGAACGTATCTGCGGGGTGTCTGTGATTTGGACAGGAGCACTGCAAAGAGGTGAGAGTCCACTTCCGCACCCAAATGCTGAAAACTCACTTTAAAAAAACGAGTGCCTATTTACCTGTTAGGTGCCTGTAAGTTTCCCTTAACGGGGTGTGTAGCAGCCAGAGTTAGTATGTCCCATTTCAGTGCACCACCGCCACCAAAGCATCCCCTCCCTGGGTTACATAGTGACACAAAGCAGCAATGGTGACAGCAGGTACTGACAAGATTTTGCGATCACCAATGCTGTGGCATTTGTTAAAGGGGCTGAGAGTTGTTGGGTGACTCCTATTTTCTTTAGAGAGCTACAATTCCTACAGTTCCCCAGGAAGAAGGATTGGTTGTTAACCATCCTGGAATAGGCCAACATGGTGAATAGGAGCAGCCAACGTGTTGCCCTCTATTTATTGCTTGGAATACAACTCCCATCATCCCAGGTCATAGGCCATGCTGGCAGGGGTTGATGGCAGTTGGAGTCTGACAACATCTTGAGGTCACCACATTTGAATAGGCTAGGGTTACCAGATGTCCCCATTTCCCGGGGACAGACCCCAGATTTGCAAATCTGTCCCTGGACAAATTCCATCGCTGGATTTCATTAAACATCCCCAGGAAATGTGACATCCTGGTCTCCTGGAGTAATATGCAGCTGGAGGGGTGGGAAGACAGTTTTTGCGCAGGCAGAGGCAGAGCTGGGGGGGGGGGATCGAGGAGTGTGAAAGAAGGGCTTTGCACCTTGCCCGGCAGAGAAATTGTGTGGCTTGCATCCCTCCTGGGCAACAGCAGGCCACCTGCCCGTGACTCCCCTGATCTTCTGCCTCCTTTGTTTTGAGAGGTCACGGGTGGGCGACCGTTGCCCAGGAGGGGTGCAAGGTGTGCAGTTTCTCTGTTGGGCAAGGTGCAAAGCTCTTCTTTTGCACCCTGTGAGACTCTCAAAATGAAGGGGGAAGGGGGCAGGAGATCAGGGGAGGCTCAGGAGTCACGGGCAGGTGGCGTGCAGTTGCCCAGGAGGGGTGTGAGGGGCGCGGTTTCTCTGCTAGGCAAGCACGGAGGGGTGAGATGACTTCAATCCCCTCGGCCAACTGGAGCAGCTGAGCGTGAGAGAGAGCGTGAATGAAAGCGTGTCCCCGACGGCCAGGAACTGCAGAAGTCAAATTGGAGCAGGGAAGCCTTATGTTCTTTTAAGTTGAGGGTGCTTGAGTTGAGGTACCTCCATTGCAGGGGGTTGGCCAAGATGCCCCTCAGAGTTCCTTTCCAAATCTGTGATCATCCCACAGTCATATTCTCAAACTCTGCTTCCATCTTCACCCCCCAGGTTTCTCTCCTCCTCTGGACTTCTCAAGACAGCAAAACAGCTGATGTACAAATGTAATTGGGGATAATAAAGCATGTAATTTATTATTATTATTATTATTTTATTCATTGAAAAAAATCTGGTAACCATAGAATAGGCCCCTGCAGAGGGTTCCTTCCACCGTGCAGAAGCTCAAAGCATTCAGCACTGCATGTAACAGCCCTCACAGTGCTGCTGCCCTCCCGATGCTTTCGACTGAAACTCCCATCGGCCCCAGCCAGCGTGTGAGAAAAAGGAAATCATTTTACACCCCACTTTCAGCCATTCATTCATTCCCACATCTCCTTTCTCCCTGCTGCCTTTTTCCATCTGAGTATACTCCTTCCACACTGACAGACCGACAAGTTTGTTCCTTGCCATAAATCGTCACTCCCTGTCAAATCCGGCCAGCAGCAGAGAGGCTTTGAGAAAGTGAACCCAACAGCAGGCTCTCCTTTTTAGACTTTGCACCCTTTGGAGGATAACCCAGCAAACGTATGAGTAGAAACGAAAGAGGCAGAGGGAATTTGGGCTTACCGACTGTCCCTGAAGCCTGTCCGAAGGAAGCCAGCACCACAAGACAACAGACCCTCAGAAGAGACATCCTGGAAAGGAGCGCAGCAGCTCATGTTTGGGCCAGGAACTTCTGTTTCTTACTTTCACTTTGAGGTTTCCTGGCAGGAAACAGCACCTGTGGCACACGTGCCAAAGCACAGCAGCCCCCTAGAGGACAGGAGGCACATTTACTTGCTGAATCTCCTGGATGTACATAAAAAGGCACCTTTGGCTGTTGTACTTAAGAGGCTGCTGCACTAGCCATCACTAAAATGTCTCTCTATCCCAACCCCTGCAGGCTTATTCGCTTGCTGCTGTTGGTGTTGTTGTTGTTCATGACATTTATATCCTGCCCTTCCTCAAAGGATCCCAGGGCAGCAAACACATCAAGACTAAAACTGCAACTCAGACTTCTAAAAACAGTTTGGAACTCCTAAAAGCAACCAGGATCCCCAGGGATGTGCTGTGCGCAGTGCCGGATTTACGTATAAGCTATAGCTTAGGGCCCCACTCTTTAAAGGAAAAAAACCTGGATGTACATTTCCAAAATATAAGATAAAAAACCAATAAAATAAAACCTACATATAGCAACATTGTTTTATGTAGTTTAGGCTCCTGTGATGTAAGTAATGGGCCCCGCCTGCTAGCCTGCTCCCTAAAATATCACAGGTTTGCTCATTTCTATATCAATTACTTTGATAGAATACATATTTTGTTATGTGCAAATGGCTTAGGTCCATAAACTACCATATAGCATACAGTGGTACCTCTGGTTACGTACTTAATTCGTTCCGGAGGTCCGTTCTTAACCTGAAGCACCACTTTAGCTAATGGGGGCCTCCCACTGCTGCTGTGCTGCCGCTGCACAATTTCTGTTCTCATCCTGAAGCAAAGTTCTTAACCCAAGGTACTATTTCTGGGTTAGTGGAGTCTGTAACCTGAAGCGTATGTAACCTGAAGCGTATGTAACCCGAGGTACCACTGTATATTCAACACAAAAAAGCAGCGACAATTTGTTGTTGTCATAGGTCAGCTGGACATATAAAGGGCCCCATTACCTTCAGTAGCTTAGGGCCTCATCAAACCTAAATCCGGCCCTGGTTGTACGGGGAGCTGGCTTCTGGCACGGGACCAACTCTGCGTTACAAAGATGTCTGCAAACATGAGATGAACCCTGCCATGTGGGAATCTCTTGCAGACAACTGCACTGCCTGGAGACAGGCAGTCGAGTCCATAGCTGTCAACTTTTCCCTTTTCTTGGAAGGAATCCTATTCGGAATAAGGGAATTTCGCTTTAAAAAAGGGAAACGTTGACAGCTATGGTCGAGTCATGTATCCATAGCAGTGGCCAGAGGAGAAATGACCACTGGAGAGGAGCACAGAGAGAAGAAATGCCATGGTGCATCTGCAGCAGTGCAAACAGACGCCTTCATCTGCCCCAGCTGCAACAAAGCATATCTCTCCCTCATTGGTCTCCACAGCCACAGCAGGCGCTGCAACTGTCCAACAGCTTGACACAAAGGTGCACTCAGTAGCATAGCGTGGGGGGTGCAGGGGGGGCTGGCTGCACCGGGCGCAACATCTGGGGGGCGCGCTCGCACTCGCAGCTCTCTGCCCCTACCTGGCTCACTCACTCTCACTGCAGTGCTGGCTGTGCGAATCCGATCCGAGCCGCCGGGTCGCCGCCCACTGTGGAGGGGAGGGTGCCAGGCGTGCGGTGCGGTACGGAGAGAGAGCGAGGGACTATCTGGGGGAGGGACAGTGCAGCGGGGGGGGGGGGCAAATTACTTGCCTTGCCCCGGGTTAGGGGGCGCAAATTACTTGCCTTGCCCCGGGTACTGACAACCCACGCTACGCCACTGGGTGCACTCCTCCATTGTCTCCCAAGACAGGCGAATGTCAACAACTCTCAAAACTAGTAATTCAAGGTGGCCGGAGAGAGATCTTTCTGCCATCAAATGCCGGGGTAAATTTCTTTCACAATCCCATCAACGTCTTCAATACACTGAATCTCAACAATTGCTCTCTTTAGTGCTTTGCCTCCTTGTGGTGGAATGTGTGAATTTCCCCAAACATTCTCTTTGGCCACTAGCCAGAGACTGCTGCAAAGGACACCATCCATGTAAAGCACTCTTATACCACTTTAGCAGTTATGGGGCCTAGAGGTGGGGGAGAAATTCTATGCAGTTCTCATTTTAAAGGAGGATCCATCCAATCTGCAGTTTTCCAAAGCAATATGTGAACCAAAACAGAGCCATCCTTCCAAATTCACACTTTTCCAAATTTTGTGATGCTGTTCTCTACCCAATGTTTACAAAAATGCATGTATTAGGGGATAGGGTATATAAAAATGAGTATTTTTTTAAATAAAAATGTGTTATTTAACAAAAGTTATATGCTGCTTGACTGTAACACATCCTCTAAGCAGTTTTCAATAAATATTTAAACCCATGTGTGTTAAATTGTGATTTAAATGTATGATGCAGGTGTGAAATTCCCCCCACAAATGAGCACACAATTTGCTTCAACTTGGATATGAGCATAATTATTTATTTACAAGAGTATTTGTCTACTGCTCTGCCATTTTTTTAAAAAAAAATCAAAGCGATTTGCAGCAATAAAAACTTGAAACCACAAAATGAAATAAAAGGAGTGAGTTAAAAACCTATAGCAATGTGTTGCCCGCCCCCTTCTCAAATACTAGAAACCTCTCCAGGGTTATGTGTTCAAGCTGGGAGTGGCAGCCTTGAATCCCTGCCAGGTTTCATCCACCGTTGCTTGAACATCTGGAATGAAGGTGCCACCAGAGTCCCCTTTGCGCAAACAGTAGCAAGTGAAAATGAAATGAGGCCGGTTGGTTTGCCGACTTTGCACATTCCTTTATCAAACCAGACTGCAACACCCCAGGCGCTAGGAGGGCAGAGCCCGAATGACGTGGGGATCTGGGTGCCGCCTGCTTCTCTGAACAAGCACAGAGGAATCGGGGGCCGGGCCAAAGCAGTGGACTTTTAACCTTTCCTACTGTTGAATGTGTACAAGTATATTTTAATCGCACCTTGTGGAAAACAGACCAGATCAGGGTAGCCAACGCAGTTGACACCGACCACCACAGGGTTCATGGGACTAGGCAGGGGGTGAATAAAAACCTAGAGATTGAAAGGGGGTTGAGAAGGGCCTAAGGGTGGAAAAGAAGATTGCATGGTATTGTGTGAAAAAAATAATTTGGTACTATGAGCCTTAGAAACAAGGGACAGGGGCATGTACAGAGTGCACCTCCCTTGCCAGTGAGGAGCTTCTGTGTGGTGTTATTATTTTCACTTGATTTACATCCTTACATTTTACATGTTATTATTCCTAGTAGTAGGGATTGATGATGAATAAATGTTGATTATATATTGCTCTTTCTTGACTATTTTATTTACATTCCTGAGAATTCGGGTTGGGATCAATGACGACTTTGTAAGGCAGGGGCGGCCCGTCCTGTTTTTGCCACCTGAGGTGAAATGGGAATGAAATGGGAATATGCCGCCCCATGCCTCTGCTGTGCCCCCCTACTTCCTCTGCTTCCAGAACTGCCCCCCCCCCAAATCAATGAGAGCTAGGGAATTCCCCAAGATGTTCTCACTTGCCAGAACACAGCCCTTTTGCTGGCAAGAGGGTGGCAGAAAAAATGGCGCAAGCAGGAAGCCACCTCTTGCAGTTCTGCTACCTGAGGCAGATGCTTCACCCTGCCTCATGGGTGGGCCAGCTCTGTTTTAAGCTGAGAAATCGGGAAAGCCCAGAACTAGAGAATGTGGTTTCCCCTCAGAGAGCTGCAGTTCGCAGAACACTACAGTGCTCAGGATATGTGTGTGTCTGCAGCCTCATGATGGGAAAGGGTCAGAGCTCAGTGGAAGAGCATGTGCTTTGCATGCCGAATGAAATATACTCAGAGTCGAGTGTGAATTTCATGCTCTTTACTCAGCTCATAGTATCAATGAATGAAACTTTCTCCAAAACGTCTTGCTATATATACATTATTTACACAATGGGCCCCTAATTCCGGGCTGCTCCTGTAGGCCAATCAGGTTGCGGATTCACCTCCTCCAGAAGCCTGACTGGCTGCTCCTGCAGGCCAAGCAGGTTGCTCATTCACTTCATCCAAGAGCCTGATTGGCTGCTCCTGTAGGCCAATCAGGTCGCTGATTCACTTCCACCTGGAGCTAGATTGGATGGTTTCTGCAAACCAATCAGACTGCTGCGTTCTGGATCCTATTGATCTAGGATTCAGCTCAGTACATAACACCGAAGGTCCCAGGTTCAATCCCTGACATCTCCAATTAGAGCTGGGGCAGGGAATTTTGTGTGAAACCCTGGAGATCTGCTGCTAGATGGACTAATGGTCTGAATTGGTATAAGGCACGATCCTATTGTTCTCCAGTGACGTGGGTACCTTCATCATGTGTTTTGTTGGACAGCTCTCAAGGTCGAACCACTCAGTGACTCATTCAGAATGATAAACTGGGCCTATTTATTATGTGGGTGTGCCAGAGTCACAAATCCCTCAGTTCTAAAAACCAAACAAACCAGCTAAGACCTAAATTCAAGCCATCCAATATTTTTAAAGTCATTATTCAGTTGATTGAACAATGCTTCATTTATTTGTTAGTTTTTAATTTATTAAATAATTTGAATCAGACAACCTTTAATCAGAATGCAATTAAGGGCGCTTCCGGGCCGTTGCTATGGTCGGATGAGATTCAGATTCAGCCACAGCTCGTCAAATCCAGGTTGTGCAATTAAACTGATTTGGAGCTGTTCTGCAAATAAACCCACTTCCCTCAAAAGCAGACTTTTGTGGGTGTAATGAAAGTTATGAGGAAACACACTGGAAAGTGTGGGCTAGCAGTTGCTTTGAGGCGATGCTGTTTAGCTTCCCCACCAGCAAATCAGAGTGAAGGCTTATTAAATAGCCAACATCATCTCTTCTCCCTAAAAAGAAATCCAGGTAAATGCTCAATAAACAGGTCAACCAGAAGCACTTTAAGAATAAGCATCAACGCATCTTTTTCTTTTACTTCTTTATTTTTTCTTTGTTCTTTTTTTCTTTTTTCTGATGTCTTATCTTTCATTTCACTCCTTTACTGTGAATAGCATTTTATAGAGGTTATAAATAACTGTAAATCTGAAAAGACACAAAGTATTCTCTAATTTTTTTCCTTGTTATATGTATTTTCTTTTTCTTTTGTTGTAAATATGTATGTTTTCTAATTTGTACTTAATAAAAATTAAAATTAAAAATAATAAGCATCAAAGATCTTGAACAGATTCACTTCTCACTGGGCAGCTGGATGGAACAGAATAGCACCTGGGTATTTTTAATTCTGTACCTCTGTTAGTTAAATAACAAGAGATTTCCTTCCTTCCTTTCTCTTTGTTTAAAATGTAAGTTTTAAAAACCAACCGAAGGATTCTAGAGTATTACTGAAAGGTGCAGAGATGGTTGATATCTGTAGATGCTCTTTTAGTTTAATTGGAATAGGTCAGAGATTATGAAGCACAATTAAAGGATGCAAAAATGGTGTGTGTGTGTGAGAGAGAAAGAGAATTAATTTTTATCCGCACATTGGTACACTACCTCCGAATTTGTTTGAAGGGCTGTTATCAAATATTTTAAATATTTGTTATATATTATACAGGGTGAGTCTTTTAAAAGAGGCCCCGTGGAACATGTGTATTCTGTATCCATGGGGCCTCTTTTAAAGGACTTACCCTGTATATGTTATACAGTGGTACCTCGGGTTACATACGCTTCAGGTTACAGACACGCTAACCCAGAAATAGTACCTCAGGTTAAGAACTTTGCTTCAGGATGAGAACAGAAATCGGGCTCCGGCAGCGCAGCAGCAGCGGGAGGCCCCATTAGCTAAAGTGTTGCTTCAGGTTAAGTATAGTTTCAGGTTAAGAACGGACCTCCGGAACGAATTAAGTACTTAACCTGAGGTACCACTGTATATGTTATATTCATTCATTCTCTCTCTCTAATGTGGCATTGCAATGGAAAGCAACTGCCACTAGATGGCACTGCTTGCCACCTCAAATGCCATATGGGAGCAGTAAGGCAAGAGAATGAAAACTACTTCAGCCTTGAAACATCTTTTAGAAACTTGGAATGTATGTAACCTTATTCTCTCTCAGGTCAGTCTCATAAGCAGCTTGGGTTTACATGTTACGGTACTCTTCACTGTTAATTCTCCCTATTTTATTTATTTATGTGGCCATATAAAGTCTCAAAAAGCACCAAACATACTAGTTTTAGAGTTCTCATAGCATTCCAATACACTATCTAAAGGTATGTTCACAATAGTGGCTTAAAATGCGGCAAGGTCATTCCCATTCACCCCACTGCATTTCAAGGCATGTTTCCATGGTCTTGTTCACGTCAGAGAAGAGGCCAGGGATATCTTCACCCATGACCTTTTAGGTTTCCCTGTCCCTAAAACCGCCATCTCACAGGAATTCCTGTTCATCTGTCCTCTGCACGTGTGTCCTGATTTGCACATGCACAAATAGCTATCACAAATGAAATCTTAGAATTTTCTATACCGCAAATGTTCTGGGGTTGTGGGGTTCTTTTCATCCTGCTTTTGTTGCATTATTCCCCCTCCGGATGGCAAGACTGTGGTAGCACTGCAGAACATCACAGAACCAACTGAAGGAGACTAAAACCACCACTAATACAGTATTAGAGCATGTTGCTGAATACCCACAAAATAAAACATGTCTGGGGTAGTGGGGGTCCCTCTCTTTATAAGTGCTTTTAATTTCCGAAGTGCTTTAAAATTGTATTGCTCTCATCCTCACAAAATCCCTTCAGTGTAGGTCATTATAATTCCCTTGTATCAATGGAGAAATGAAGCCAAGGCAGGCTGATGTGAACACCGTCCTCTTCTTTGGGTGAGGTATCTTCTTTCTTTTTTCATGATGCAAAAGTGGCCACCCAACTCCTAAACATTTTAGCCAAAGGGTGGCCGACATCGCCTTCCAGGTGTTGCTAACTTCCGTGAGAAAAAAAGCTTTCTTAAAAGTTTTCCCCGCCTGCTTCTGGTTTCTGTCTTTAGGGCCTGATGAGGCCCAGCCATTCCTCGTCTCTCCAGAACCCTGAAACCGAGAGGATGAAAATTCCTCTGCATTCTACAACTCCCATCAACCAACACGGCCAGTGGTCATGGCAGAAGGGAACTGTAGTTTAGAAACATCTGGAATGTTCTCTGTTAAGTTGTGGGTGAACATATCAGACAACACAGCGATTCGTCAAGCAGCTCTTGTTTATTCACAGGCCAGAACAGAACTGAAGTGAAGGGTTCAGCCAGCCTGCTTATACAGAGCTCAACTACAAAGCAACAGTAACAACTTTCTGTAACTATCCAATCACTGAACGTCACTTTCAATTCCTTATTTGCATATGTGGACCTGAGTGAAAACTATCTACAGTATCCCCCTGCTGGCCCAGGGTGAAAACTTCGGTACATAATACTCTCCCTTGTTGACGTGTGAGAATCAATCAACTCTTGGGTTGTATTCTTATTCAGGCTTGCAGCAGAGTTTCTTTTTACCAAGAATCTTTATTATTTACCCCCAAAAAATTACACTTGTCAAATAAAGCAACATAATTCCTTCTCCTCTAGCCATCCGGCTCTGAGACCCAATTGCTGACTCATTTACAACTCTGTTCATTAACACACTGACTGACCTTTATTTACCTACATACCTTTAATAAAGGAACCTGTTACTGGGGAGATTTTTCTGTTGCCTAGCAACCTGTTCAAGACCAATTCTCAGGTTCTTTCTAGAATATTCCAACATCCCAACCTTAGCTTTTCTTTAGGGAAGCTGCTGCAATGCCCATTTTAGATGTCCATTTTAGTACCTTTTTTCCAGCTCTACAATATTCTTAAAAAAATAATAACAGAAAATAGTGTTCTTGGTCCCAAATTTGGTTTCCTTGCCTCAAAACCTGGATTTCAGCAGTGCAGAAAATCAACTCTGTTGTATGTATAAATTTAGCAGAAAAGATTCCTTTAAAACAAAACAAAAACAGAAGTTACCGGTATATCATTTCCCAGAATGCTTTTAGAACCTTACCACCACATATGATAGAAGGTGCCTTCCTTTTGCTTACATTTCCAGCAGATATTTGCACTTGTCTTATACATTTTTGCAAGCTCACTAGGAGTCAAATACCACTGGTACATCATTTTCATATAATTTTCTTTCAGCGTACAACACGCTGAGAATTTCACCACCGCCCAAGCCTCCCTTACCTGGATTGTGCAGCGGTGCCTGGCAGCAACAATGGCAGATTCTGGTGAGATCTTGTGAGATCTCACTGAGCTCTTGCAAGATCTTACAGAGTTCATGAGATCTTGTTCAGGAAGATCTCACAAGATCTTGCTAGCCTAATACTGCTATTAAACCAACTAGATTTAGTAGGATTATGCATAGGGTTTCCATGTTGGGTTGCAGCTAGCACTGTCGGCAGAGTAAGGTCCTGGCACTTACATGACCTCCCACTACTGACATTGCTGGTGCTGGCAGGGTTGAGTAAGGTTGGCACAGTGCAAACACACCTGTGCAGCCAAACTGGTGCTCATGTCAGTGTGTTTGCACCACATCAACCTCACATCCTTCCTCCTCTACCTTCTTGTAAGCCACAGTGATGTCAGCGTTGGGAGATATGCTAAGTGCCTCCCCCCACCAAATGCTACTGGTTTGTGGGTGGCCTATGATTTTAAAAGATTCCACCTTCTTCCCAAGTAGTGTTTTCAAGCGGCCATTGTAACTGTGCTTTTAACAGCAGCTCGACATGCAGACATAGGGTGATATTCGCTTAAATAATTGCATGAGTGGACCACAATGGGACTTTCCTTCCTCTCTTCCCCCTGTGATCCCCCAAAATCTGATCCCCCAAAATCCTTTGTACTGGTTCCCCCAAACCCAGATTGAGGGACAGTGCAGGGTTGGAAGAGAGGAAGGAAAGTCCCATTGCAGAAGTGGAAGTTGCTCTGCTCATGAACTTATTCTGCCAAATACTGCCTATAATCCAGATCTCAAAGGTTGTCCAGAACAGGCCAGGAAGTCGTGTTGACTTTTTCTAGATCAATTGGCAGCAAGATTCTGCTGCCAAAATAGCTCCTCCTTCACAGGCAGGCCATTGGCCTGGGCAGGCCAGGTCTTCCTGTTATATACCTGCTGGGATAGACAAGGCATATGACCCTCACCTGAATCTCATTTAACTCTTGGGGGCAGGAATTAGCATCAGGCCTCATGTGCATGGAAGTTGCCAAATCAATTAACCAACTAGGGTTACTGTTAATAGCACCAGTTTTCCTATAACTTGATATTGCTGGATAGTTCTGATGAACTGCAAAAGCATTTTTAGTTTGCTTTCTGTTGCCACCCTGGAACTTTTCTTTATTAGTGCCACTTTGTTTTGTACAATTCCTTGCAAATGAAGGAGAACAACTTTTCTCCTTGTATATGTTGATAATATGTTTTTGGTTACTGAGAACAAACAAGAGTGTACAGAAACAAGATTGGGTGCAGGCCTGGCCAAGACATAGGCATGACGCACCTGTGACAAAGGTGACCTGTGTGCTTGCTTGATTAACAGCTGTTGGGAACTTCAAGGTCCCTGCTCTCCCTTCTTATGGTCTTTATATTGGACCTGGAGACTCCAATAGAGAGCATTCCATGTCAAGAAGGAGGGCAAGTGGGCACCCCATCAAATGACAGGGCAGGAGCTACACAGAGCAAGGCCTTTTCACTGGTGTTGCCCATTGTATGGCTCGCTCTTTCCAGACCTGCTCTCTTTTGGCCTGTATTTTGGAGCTTTATAATCTAGGAAGACTTTGGAATAACAGGTTGACAAGTCTTATCAGTCGCTGACGTATGAGCGGATTTTATTTGCTGTTATTCTGGGTTCCTAGTGCACCAGGGTTTACACCAGCGTAATAGAGTTGGCCAGGACGAAAGAAGGGATACAATTTATGAGCTTTCTCCATTATCTGCACAGCAGGGAGTGTTCAGTCAACAGTGCAAAGGCTGAGCTGAAGCGTTTCCTGCTGGTTACCTGCTTTCAGCAATAGGGGTCGCTGTTTGGTAGTACCCAATTGGTTAGCTGTCAGATTCTAGAACTCCCTATTGGTGGCTCTTAGGTAATTCAAAAAATACAGAGTCCATTAATAAAACACAGTGTTCATTCATAAAGCAGTAACATAAATCTCCATTGCTACATATTGGGTGTGTATTTCAGCAGTTGAACGTACAGCTTTATGGCCATGCTGTAGTGTAGTGCTTATGCGACTGTGAATAAAAGGTGGCTGGGCTCATCATCCTGGAGTTGGGGGGGGGGGAGGTGACAAAACTGATTTCCAATAAGTGCCCCCCCCCCCATTTCCATTACAAGTCCTTGATTCTGTACTCTGAATAGTGACACCAGGGACCTAGAAGGTGCAGGGCTTGTCAGTCCAACCCCTAAACAGACTCATCAGGGCTGAGCTGACCTTAAGGCAATTGGAACAATTGGGCCAAATTGGGTCCTGCAGGCCGCTCCTAAGGGGGCCCACACACCAGGGGAATCTAGATGGATTTTATTTATATCTATGAGATTTTGCGGACTTGGGCTGTGAACTGGGGCTCTGGTAGGGACTTTGTCTTCTTTCCATCTCTGGTAGTAGCATCCACATTGCTGTTGTCACATACATGAAAAGTCCTTTCTGTTCCTTTGGAATGTCAATACCTACAATTCCTAATAAAAGGCTTCTGGGTTTGTTTGTTTTTACAAAAGTTATTTTAAACATTTTTTTCAGTTCATTATACCGTATGTCTCTACACCACCAGCACCACCCATTTGTGTTCACAGTAATGCAGCGAGTGACAGACAGGACACATTGAAAGAGAAACTCTGGCAAAAAAACTACAGCAATAGAAAACCCCCATACAAACCCATTTTCAGATTCAATGGAGGCATTTTTGGTTATGAAAAATGTGTGGGATTATAGCCTGGTCTTGAAGGACCAATGCTGACATTCCTTCCAGAGCTGCCTCTCAAAGATGCTTTAAATGCTAATTACCTGGAAACAAAAGCCAGGTCAAGCAGCCTAAAGTGGGAAGAGTCCACAGGCCATGCCAAATGATTAAAAAATCAAATCTCTTAGTGCTACACCCACAGTAGCCGGGAAGCAATGAGCTGGTGGTGTGAGACACAGGGAAATGTTCTTATGAAAGGATGCATTTGAATGTGTTGCTTGATCATCATTATTTTTTTAAAAAGAGAAGTGTATTTTTTATCAATTTTCATTCACAAAACAATTTCAAGCAATAAGAAAAAACAACATAACAAAATTTAAATGCACCCCTTAGAACGTTTTAATCTGAAGACTGATTGACATTAATGCAAATTACTTGGGGGGCAATTCTAATGCTTTTAATTGTTTTCCATTTTGATTGTTTTGGTGTTGTTGTTTTTTATCCTTTTGTTTATTTCAGGTGTTTATATAAACTGGGTGGGCTGGAGCAGGAAGGGAGGGCCCAGCTGGTGGTTTTCCTGTTTTTATATATTTTTAAAGAGCAGAGCATCACTATCAACTAGATCCCTTCCTTCTTGCTTAATTAAGCACTTCATTTTGTTTCGAAGCTTGTAGTGCTGTTTAAATACTTTGGGTTTGATCCAGTGAAAGATACCAGCTCCTAACAAGCTCTTAGGGATAGTTGCTCAAATTCAGTTTACCTCAACCTGATTTAAGGATACTGTATGGTGCAAGAGTTTGTGATGAAACAGATTAAACATTTTAAGTGCAGTGCGATGTTCCTGCCGCTGCCCTCCAAGGTCACTTGAAAATGACCTTGAGCATTCCACCTGATTTGTTTGCAGAGAGGTTAGATTACATCGTCTTGAGCCAACGTTATCCCACACTTTCCAATGCATTTTCCTTCTCACAAAAAAAGTTTGGTTTTTTTGCGGGGGGGAGGAGATGTGGGTTTGTTGCGCAAAAGCTCCAAATAAACATTAATTATGCAACCTGAATTTGCAGATAGGTGACTGAATCCCATATGAAAATAGCAGGGTGGAAGCATCCATATATATATATACACACACATGAAGGGCGCCCGGTGCCAGCATGGGGTGGTGACCCCCTCAATATTGGGGGGGGCGCTGCCCCCTGCCAAAAAATATTTGGGGAGCTGAAGCCCCCTCTGCCCTATATACCTGGCTCCGTTGGCTCCAAATATCAATTTGCAACAGTTTTAAAATATAAGTACATTTTATTTGTTGGAACACTGATGGATGATTCCAAGTACACACACACATCACTGCATTGCCCCTTCTGCATTACAAAGCAGTAAAGTAAGGTAAAGGGACCCCTGACCATTAGGTCCAGTCATGACCGACTCAGGGGTTGCGGCGCTCATCTTGCTTTATTGGCCGAGGGAGCCGGCGTACAGCTTCCGGGTCATGTGGCCAGCATGACTAAGCCACTTCTGGTGAACCAGAGCAGCGCACGGAAACGCCGTTTACCTTCCCTCCGGAGCGGTACCTATTTATCTACTTGCACTTTGATGTGCTTTCAAACTGCTAGGCTGGCAGGAGCAGGGACTGAGGAATGGGAGCTCACCCCGTCGCAGGATTTGAACCCCCAACCTTCTGATCAGTACCATACCACTTTTCTCAGTCATGACTCCTTTGCCCAAATCATTATGGAAACCTAGTTTGCAAATGGTGCTGAGAGACCCTTATTCCCCTCAAGGACCTACAATTCCCAGAATGGTTTAACAGTTGACTGCTCTTCCCAGAGAATTCTGGGAATTGCAGATCTGAGAGGGGAACAGGTGCCCCTTTAACAGCTCTCAGCACCTTTAACACACAACACTTCCCAGGCTGTTTTGGGGACAGGGAAGCCATGACAATCCAGAGTCATAGGATACTGTTTTAAATGTTTATAGAATCATAGAATCATAGGGTTGGAAGAGACCACAAGGGCCATCGAGTCCAACCCCCTGCCAAGCAGGAAACACCATCAGAGCACTCCTGACATATGGTTGTCAAGCCTCTGCTTAAAGACCTCCAAAGAAGGAGACTCCACCACACTCCTTGGCAGCAAATTCCACTGTCGGACAGCTCTTACTGTCAGGAAGTTCTTCCTAATGTGGAATCTTCTTTCTTGTAGTTTGGATCCATTGCTCCGTGTCCGCTTCTCTGGAGCAGCAGAAAACAACCTTTCTCCCTCCTCTATATGAGATCCTTTTATATATTTGAACATGGCTATCATATCCCCCCTTAACCTCCTCTTCTCCAGGCTAAACATGCCCAGCTCCCTTAGCCGTTCCTCATGAGACATAGTTTCCAGGCCTTTGACCATTTTGGTTGCCCTCCTCTGGACACGTTCCAGTTTGTCAGTGTCCTTCTTGAACTGTGGTGCCCAGAACTGGACACAGTACTCCAGATGAGGTCTGACCAGCGCAGAATACAGTGCACTATTACTTCCCTTGATCCAGATGCTATACTCCTATTGATGCAGCCCAGAATTGCATTGGCTTTTTTAGCTGCCGTGTCACACTGTTGGCTCATGTCACGTTTGTGGTCAACCAAAACTCCTAGATCCTTTTCACATCTACTGCTCTCAAGCCAGGTGTCACCCATCTTGTATTTGTGCCTCTCATATTTTTTTTTGCCCAAGTGCAATACTTTACATTTCTCCCTGTTAAAGTTCATCTTGTTTGTTTAACAGGGAGAAATGCAGATGGAGCTTAAAAGAGAGACAGCCTACTTGATGTCCAGCAAGCGAAGGAATACTGAGAATCAGCTCTTCTTATGAGAAGCAATTCACGAAGCCAGTGTTCCCCCACCCCAGAATGCATGTCTCTCAAACAAATGGCAAAGGTGCGTTCACATCATGTGTGAGGAATGCGCTGTGGCTGCTCTAAGCAAACAGTGCATCTTCACCTACCTTCTTATATATGGTGCTTTCAACACTAGGTGCCGATTGAATGTAGAATTGCCACCCTTTGTTTACTCACTTTTTATGGAGCATCTACATGGCACTGGCATCAAATTGCTGTTCTCCTGTGCTTTCCCTCTGCTCCTTATAACTTTCTCCAAGCCTTGTGACAATTTGAAGAGCACCATTCCTGCCAGCGTAGATTTCTTTCTCGGAAGCGATTGCTCTTCCTTTTGAAAAGGAGACAGGTTTTTGACGTGTGTGCACCAGTGTGTCAGGCAGGTGAGCCTACTGTCGTATTTTATTTGCTTTATTTGTTTGTTTGACAAGGGTTTACATCTCATCATCATCACAGATACCAAAGCAGGGCTGAGCATAAAACAGAATAAACAAGCAACATATCTAGACAAACAACAATAAAAGGGTAGGAGAAACTAAAAAGAAGAAGAAAAGCAGAGACAGCTAAAAACAACATATCAGGGGAAAACAATCACCTGGTTAAGAACACTTAAAATTCCTATGCAAACAGGTAAGTTTTAACTTGACGCTGAAACCATCACGCACAGCTATGTCATAGGAACATAGGAAATGGCTTGTGGTGTGAGACAGGCCCTCCTAGCTAACTCAAGATTGTCTACACAGAGAATAGGGAACCTTTTTGGCCTGATGGGCTGGATCTTTGTCTCCCTCACCTCCCACCTGTCCATCATCTGATATCACAAAAACCCCAGGTAATTGACACCTGTCAATGTTTGGACCATGGGGGTGGAAGTAGATCATTTTCTGCAACATTCCCCAAAGGCTTGGCAAGCAGCTGGTTGTTGGGTTTCGCGGAAGTGCTGTGCGTAGGCTTTGCAAAACAGGTTGCTCAGTGCTTCAGTGATATTGGGATAAGGCAAGTGGCTGTTCCTTCCTCAAAATGGCCTCATGGGCCAAATGGGGAGGACATGTGGGCTAATTTTGGCCTCTGGACTGGAAGGTCTCCACTCCTGGTCTACACTGATGGAAAGTGGCTCTCTGCTGTTTTCAAGAAGGGGTCTCTCCCAGCCCTGTCAGGAGATGCCCGGGAAGGATCCTGGGACCGACACTGAGCTACATCCCAATAGCGTGGGCAGAACATAGACAGCCTCCACATGTTGTTGGACTACAACTCCCATCATCCCAGGCTCACTGGGACTGATAGGAGTTGTAGTCCAAACCATCTGAAGGGCACCAGGTTGGGGAAGACTGGTCTAGGTAGCTCTGGGCCAGGTGGGTGGGGACAGGACCCATGGCTGAACAAACCCTTCCTGCTTAGTCAGCAGAAGATGACTACCTGCACTGGAAAAGAAAAAGGCAATGAAATCTGTTCACAAACAGGAAATCCACTACAGTGCATAGCTGGAGCTATTGGTCTATAAAGCTCTCAAGAGCCCGTGACCACTTTACTTGGCCTCCTTACCCCTTAAGTTTGTCACTTCCATCTGAGGACCTGGCACTGCTACAAGTGCCACATAACATTTGCTCTGCAGTGGTGGCAAATCCTTTTCATTGTGGCAGCAGCTATTACCTGGAACCACCCCCTGTCTAATAATATGAGGGAGGCGACTTCAGTGTGTTATTTTTGATGTGTTTAAAAGATATTTTTATTTAGTTAGGCAAGCCTTCCCAGCATGGTATTTTAAAATGTTTGTGTGTATATGTGTGTATAATGTCTGTTGATTTTATCTATCTTTGGATAAAGTTATTATGTCTACTTGATTTTAAAAGTCTGTTGATTTTATCAGTATTGCCTTATGAATATTTTATATTTTATGTAAAACGTTTACAGGTTGCCAGGTGCTTGTTGGGTTTCGAGTAAGGGGTATAACTTCAGCTTGTTGAATGAATGAATGAATGAATGAATGAATGAATGAATAAAACTACAACCAGCATTGTGTTTGTTTGTTTTTTGTGGGGGAAGCCTAGTAGGTTGTATCCAACTATGTTTTCTCCATTGAAATGAATGGACCTAACTTAGTCAGGGTCATTCATCTCAATGGGACAGCTCTGAGCAGGGCTAGCATTGCTTTGCTTGCTCTCAGTTTGTTCTCTGGGTTTTAATTCTCTCCGTTTGGACAAGGCCTTGACTCCCTCAGGTCTGGACTCAGGGTCCTGGCTCCTAGCCTCAGCTCAGCAACACTGCTCCTTGAAAGCAAGCAACAGGAATATGGGGTGAGGGTACGGTGGCCTGCCACATAATGGCATCAAATAGGGACAGGGCAGGAATTTTGGTTGGTTCATATCATGAACCAAAACACAGCTATCCTTCAAAAGGTACACTACTCTGCATTTTGCGATAATAGTTTTCACTAGGAAGAAAAAGGTGTACAAAAAGTATGTATAAAAATGCATTAGAAAAATCGCTTGCAAACACACACACACACACACCGCAAAATTGCAGTGAATATGCTTAGATTAGGAGAAATTCACAATAATATGCTGAAACATTTTGTAAGAAATTTTATTATTTTTAATTGCAAACAGATGTGGAAATGTGGCGAAGGGAACAAGAAACTGAGTGAAGTGGACTTTATCAGATTCACCAATCCGTAGCATCAATCCACAAGTTCAGTATACGTATTTTGTGAGTACCTCTAACACCTACCTATGATAGACAGCCCTGGGATGATTTGGTTTGCAGGGCTGCAGTTTGCGACATCTCCTCATGGCAACCCTAAAGCATGTTCCTCCTGCTCATAAAACTGAACACCTTTTGCAACCATAATTCCTCTTGTTCTACTGACGCTGGAATGATGTCATGCTTTAGGGCATTATGGAGGTTCTGGTGGCTGTCGTTTGGTAGAGCTGCCGTTGACAAGCACATTTCAGAGAAAAATGTGCTGCAGAAAAACCCCCTATGTCCTTCTACAAAATGTTAAGTGAATGATTAACTTTGGTTATTCAAACCTGAAAAGCTTTTAAAAGCACCATTAGTCTTTTAACATGTGTACAGTACAGTATGTATCTTGTATGCTTAGAGGCAAGTTGGCAGTGGTGCTGTCGGAGCAGGACTCGGACAGAGGTCCACGATGAAAATAGGGATGTGCTAATCCATCATCATCATCATCATCATCATGTTATCATTTATCCCCGTCCATCTGACTGGGTTGCCTCAGCCACTCTGGGCAGCTTCCAACAAATATAAAAAGCATAATACAATATTAAACATCTAAAAACATCCCTATACAGAACTGCATTCAGATGTATTCCAAAAGTTGTATCTCCTTGGCTCAGAGTGTTGCATAACCCCATACCCTCCAACATTTCTCCAGTGAATATAGGGACGTCCTAAGGAAAAGAGGGACATTCCGGGATCAAATCAGAAACCGGGATAGCGTCTCTAAATCCAGGACTGTCCCTGGAAAATAGGGACACTTGGAGGGTCTGCATGGAATCTGCTCATTATTTTATTTTTAAAACATTAAAATTTTTACTTTTTTTACTAACTAATTTTACTTTCACCTCAACTATCTAGGTCTGCCTTTCTCTCTCACCATTCATTCCCTTGCTGGACCAGACCAAAGGGACATTAAAGCCCAGCTGCATCATCCTTTAGAATAATGGGATGTTGCCTTATAGTGAGTCAGACCATTAGTCCATCTAGCTCAGCAGGGCCATGCTGCCTGCGGCTGATGGGAGTTGTAGTCCCAAACGTCTGGAAGGCACCAGGAATGGCCAGCTTTTCATAATGCAAAGACAGGGGGAAAGAGTGGAATTTCTTCTTAAAAGCTGCCTCTGGTCTGGTCTGCTTTGTATTGGTCTCTGGCAAAGGGACCCTGTAGCAACAGAAAATTATAGACAGTACTAGTACGAAGCATGTATTTTTATTTCCCCTAGCAGCAAATTTTAGAAATGCAGAAAGCAGGCAAGGCCTCTCTGAATCAGCCCATGAGTAAGCACTCTCCTCCTCCAACTGCTCATCACCACTTCGTCATCCGCTCCAGAGACAGTTTCGCAGGGCAAAGTCACGAATATGTCCCGACTGGCCCTGTTCACCAGGGACAGTCCCTCTTTTCTGACACTTTCCTGACAAATGGTGCTATAAGGTCACATTCGTGGCATACATTTAGGGCACATGGCTTCCTCCCAAAGAATCTTGGGAACTGTCGCTTTCCCCTCACTGAGCTACAATTCCCAGCACCTACAGCAAACTACAGCTCCCAGGATTCGTTAGGAAAAGCTATGTGCTTTCAATGTACTAAAACAGGGGTCAGCAAACTTTTTCAGCAGGGGGCCGGTCCACTGTCCCGCAGACCTTGTGGGGAGCCGGGTTATATTTTTTTGGGGGGGTGAATGAATTTCTTTGCCCCACAAATATAACACAGAGATGCATTTTAAATAAAAGAACACATTCTACTCATGTAAAAACACGCTGATTCCTAGACTGTCTGTGGGCTGGATTTAGAAGGCGATTGGGCTGGATCCGGCCCCCGAGCCTTTGTTTGCCTACCCGCGTACTAAAAGGTAGAGGTGCCATATTTCAAGCAGGAAAAAATGAAGTTTTTGAGCTATTTTTTAGAAAAACTGCCCAAAACGACATTGGCGACGTGGGCTGCCATACCGGATTTCCCTGGGCATTTGAGCGATTTCCACCCAGACACTACTTCCAACTGCAGTATTCCGGATGTATGCCAATCCTATAGGCCACCTGTCTGGACTAGAGGTGCATTGGTACATCCAGCCTTTCTGATGAAAGTAATGCTCCTGGAAGTGTCTACTTAAAAAAATAAAGAAAAAGAAAAAGTAGAGAGAATCTTTCAATTGTGCCTATTAAGATCTCTGCATTCTCTCTAGAATCACAAAAGCAGGAAGATGGGGGCTAGCAAACACTCAGTGCTCTGTGGTAGTCTTATAGATGGCTATTTGGAGGAGTGTCTTGTGACCCGATGCCTCTGCGAAATTGATACTGGCTGTGCCTAGCTGAACTTCTGTGTCCTCTTCATCTCAGAAACTGCAGGCACTGGCCAGATCTGCACCTTACACTTAAAGTGCTATTATATCTCTATAACAATCATAGCTTCCCCCAAGAATCCTGGGATCTGTAGTGTGATAACAAAGGAGTGGTTTAATAAAGGAATTCCCTAAACTGTGCTCTGTGAACTTCATTCATGTGGTCACCGGCATGTCTGTAAAAACACAGTTAAAAATCATACCACGTCTAGCACAATGCATTAGAATTGCTACAACAACGGGGGGGAGGGGGGGTAATTAAGTTGCCTGCCAAGACCGTCAGCGATTTGCAGGTGGTCTATAAAGAGGAAAAAATGGGAACCGTCAATCCCTCTTCCCAAAGAATGGTGGAAATTTTGGTTCTAACAGTTCTCAGAACCTGTAACAAACTACAGTTCCCAGGATGCTTTGGCAGAAGCCATGGCTGTTAAAGTAGGATCAGAGTGCTTTGAATGTAAGGTGCAGGTGTCACCTTTGCAAATTTCAAAATAAGCAGATAGAGGTGAATTTGTTTATTGACCTAAAAGCTCACACCTTCAACCTGCAGCCCTTGGAAGGCTGCCTAGAGGGTAATGCAGCCCTCAGCCTGAAAAATATTCTGCACCCCTTATCTGGATAATTAACCTATATCATATATAATGGAGAGAACCTCTTGCCGATACCATGGACATGGGAAAATCGGGAGAGGTAAAACTTCCTGCAGTAGACAAGTTCACTGGGTGGTCACTCCCTTAGGCCTCAGGGCCTAAGCTATATGGCTGCGTTGGAGAAACCCCTCCTTCCACCACATCTGCAGGTCTTTGAAGTCAAACCTCAAGCCTTGTTTATTGCCAAGGAAAGAGAAGCAGATAAGTCTTCCCCCAGCTCAACCCTCCCTGTTTACAGTAAAGCACGACTGTTCAGGCTTGATGAGTGTTTGCAAAACACATCTTGAATTGGGCTTGTTCACACTTGCGGTTTATTGACGCTTAATCCCACTAATTTGCACACTTTAATGAGGTGTGAATTAACCCTTGCTACTACTCCCTCCCTTGAATTCCTCAGAGATCTTGACATCAGTGTTTCACTTCCACGCCTTCTCTGCATCATCAGCTTAGAAAGGAGAGGCGGGTAGGGATGTAAAAACTGGGAACGGTCTCGCCTACATGCTAGAGCACCATGGGGTGCCCTCCATAGGTTTGCTAAACTTCAACTTCCATCAGCCCCTGCCAGCATGGCCAATGGCAGAGGTTGAGGGGAACTGAAGTCTGACAACATCTGGAGGTCACCACATTGGCTACCCCTGTGCTAGACAGCCATTAAAGGGACATGGGTGGTGCTGTGGTCTAAACCACTGGGCTGCCGATCAGAAGATCGGCAGTTCAAATCCCTCTGACAGGGTGAGCTCCTGTTTCTCTGTCCTAGCTCCTGCCAACCTAGCAGTTCAAAAGCACACCAGTGCAAGTAGATAAATAGGTACTGCTGCGACGGGAAGGTAAACGTCGTTTCCGTGCGCTCTGGTTTCCGTCACGGTGTTCCGTTGCGCCTGAAACAGTTTAGTCATGCTGGCCATGTGACCTGGAAAGCTGTCTGTGAAGAAATGGCTCCCTTGGCCTGAAAAGCAAGATGAGTGCCGCAACCCCATAATAGACTTTGGCTGAACTTAACCATCCAGGGGTCTATTTGCCTTTACCTTTTTTAGACAGCCATTTCAGGCCACAAAGTGGACAGGAAAGGAATCATGGCTGTTCTCCTCCCCCAGGTGCCAGAAAACAAGGCAGTAAAGTCCGTATTTCCACTGACCACCTGAAAACATAGCCCTCCAGGTCTCTCGGGCGGCTCCTTGGGATGTCTCCAGGCCACCCCTACTCCCTAGCTATACCCTCTCTTCCCAGGTCCCACTCCGTCACTGGCCCTGCTTCACATCTTCCTTGAATGTGTGTGTCTGGCTGTGTCACATGCCAGTGGGTGCTCTCAGGGTTCCAGGGCCAGGAGATAGAAGCCTTTCACTAAAGTACTCATCAATCAGCAGGGTTTCTGGTGCAGTCCAGGCCAAACAAGCAGAGGTCAAACACAGTATGGGTGCCAACAGTGCTTCTTCCCCCCCCCCCTAAAAATGTGCTTAGGGGTACTCTGATTTTGACTCAAGAAAATCACCATTTTATAGTTCAAATTGGGAAAAATAAATACAGTAAATGGACAGAAGTACAAAGAACATGCATTACCTCATATTACACAGCTGACAGTTCACAGTAACTTCCACATTAGCATGAGGTTGTGTGCACTAACATCCTCCCGATTCCTCTGTAAAACACCACACATCCACATTCCACACTGCTTCACACATTAAACGCTCGCTTCCGTCGGAGACTCAGGAAACACTGGGAAAGGAACTGAGGTCCCCATCAGGGGTAGCAATGGAACTGACGGTCCACCGTGTTACAGAAGAAAGTAAAAAAAAAATATTTTTTTTAGTTTCTTCTCCTGTTACAGTGACAAAATGTTTAGGGGTGTGCATACCCCTGTGTCCCCCCAGAAAAAAGCACTGGGTACCAATGTGAACCAGAAGGTCAGGAAACAGGCCAAGGTCAATATCACACAGCACAACACAGCAAGGAGCCTCAGGCAGCTGAACAACTTGAGCCGGCATTGCCCACAGACCAGGATCCTCTTGCCCTGGTAATCAAGTGGTCCTGGAGAGCCACTCCTATTCTACCGCCTGCTATGAAGTGCTGAGGCATGCTGCGCTCTCAGTCTGGGAAACCTTTTGAGGGAAGTCATGCTCACCTTCTGTGTTGCCTGGCTAGCTACCTAGCTAGCTTCCATCCATGATGCAACCATCCATCCCATCCACCCATCCGGCTGCCTCAGTGGCAAGAGATGAGAAGCAGGGCTCCTTCCATCATGGCCAGCTCTATCAGGCACTTCCTACCTTTGAACTATTTCTGTGCCAGATGATGATTATAAGATCTACTATTGTCACTGGAGGCTAGGAGTCTGGTTCACCGGCAACAGCCATTCCTGGACAGGGATAGCCTGACTACTGTAGTCCATGCATTGGGAACCTTGAGGCTGGACTACTGCAATGTCCTCTGTGCTTGGACTTGGTTCAGAAGCTGCCTCAGGTGCAGAATGGAGCAGCCAGATTGCATCAGGACAACAACAGGTCCTTGAATTAATTTGCAAAGCCCTGAACATCTAAAGTCCAGGGTATCTCAGGGACTTCCAGCTTGATCACTGAGATCATCTGCAGGAGCATCACTGGCCAATTTCCAACAAAGAGAAACCAAGATTTTTGTGTCATCAGCCCAGACTTGTGGAATACTCTGCCTTCTCTTTCAATTTTTAAGTAAACTTTTGTTTGTTTGTTTACTCTGACAGGCTATACGGGCAATTAAGAACACATCCTTCCATAATAGCTGGTTTCTGGTTGGGGCTTTTGTTGTTTGGTTTTTATTGTATGGCTTTGTGTACGATCGTTGTAAACCACTCTGATTTTTTTATTTCTTTTTTACAGGTAACAAAAATAAAATGGGGTCTGAGTTTGCTCTCCCCCTCTCTCCTCTCTGTCCTTGTGTGCCACTTTTCTTCGACTGTAAGCCTGTTTGAATTGATTGTACCTCACCTGATCTGGGAGCCTTTGGGGCTGATGGGCAAATAAATAAATGCTCCTCTGCAACTGGGTGGGGTGCGGTGGGTTGGATATCAGTGCCCCACATATTCTAACTGCAGGATCTGGGTGTGTCTGCCTGACCTCAGATTTATCTAGCGGAGGAATCCATCTGGGCTTTGCCTCAGACAGCCCTCTGCATGGCACAGCCAGCCCTTTTCCTCCAGGCAGGGCCATGTTTTCTGGTGCACATCGGAGGTGTGATTTTGGGGGGCGAAATTCCTTGTTGCTACAGCAAAAGCAGGAGACTTGCCAGACGCCTCGCTGATGGAGCCTGGAGAGATAGGTGCAACAGCATCTCCTAATTAATTCTCCTTCTTCGTTAGGCAGAAAGGGAGGTCACCGGCATTTTCTGCAAGTGTAGGTGTGTAGGATGGGCGAGGAATATAATCTCTGCTTCAAGAATGATAAACGGATTCCTGCTTTTGCTGGTGTTGACTGTTTGTTGCACACTAACTCTGTGTGTGCTCAGGCAAACAGACCCACCCAGGGGCTGGGAGGAGGGGGGTATGGTTTTGATTGCATTTTTTTAATCGCATTGGGTGAAACTTGCTTCATCTGCATAAAGCCAGCGTTACTGGAGGCTTTTCCAGGGCTGGGAAGGGAGGAGTGTAAAATCCTACATCCAGGCATTTCTGTTTGCTGCGGCCTCTTTACTGGAGAAAATCCATACGCTGCACTGCCTCCCTAACCAAAGCCAGGCTAGATGTTTTTCTGATGGGAAGCAAACTCTTCTTTTCACCACTTCTTCCTTCCTCTGTGGAGCCTGGGCGACACCAGAGTGGGGCAGCGGATCAAGTGTACCCCAAGTAATGAGCTCACCCCCACTTGCCTCCCGCCAGTTGCTGGACTCTCTTCCTCTCTTGCTATGCAGAGAGATTGCACTTTTCAGACTACATATATGAAGAAAGACTGAAGGTAATAAAAAATGGTCACTCTCCTTAACTGGTCCAGGTTAGGTCTCCTCCCTCCAACATGGTCACTGCATTTCACAATCCCCTCTCAGCAAAGCAGCAAGAACTCTTTTAGCTCAGTTCTTAGTGGGAGATAAGAAGAGCCTGCTGGATCAGGCCAATGGCCCACTTGGTCCAGCATCCTCTTTCACAAATGGCCAGCCAGACACCCATTGGCAGCTGGATCCCCAGCATTTGACATTCAGAAGCAGAACGCAGCCAATGAGGGCGGTAGCCATTGATAGCCTCTCCTCCATGAATTTGTCCAACCCTCTTGTAAAGTCTTCCAAGTTAGTGGTCATGACTACCTCTTCTAGGAGCAAATTCCATATTTCAGATATGTGTTGTGTGAAGAACGTACGCACAGCTTGTACATTGGTGGTGTGTGGCTTTGGGAAGCTGAAAATGCTGAGTGCTCACAGCTTGTGGAAGGAGTGGGTGAGGAACACCCATACGACAAGGCTGGGAAGCGTGAATGTTACCAGAATGTTACCTTTGATGCTGATAGTACTTGGATGTGTGTCAGGAGCCCTGAGTGATGGTTGTTTTTTCCAGCTGCAGCTCTGCCCTTTTAAGTAGAGAACATTGCATTCTGAAGTCATACGCGCTGTACCAATGCGGAAGGAGATCAGATGTTTAACTAGCCTGCGGGCTTCAGAGGCCCAGCGTTGTGAAACAGCATTCTTAGCATGCAATGCCGGCATTAAGCAATGATGCCAAGCTAAGACAGGTGCTGCTGAGATCTTTATATATAGAGCAGAGAGGGTGTCCTAACCTATGGGGAGCAGTTATTGTAATTACAGTGTGCTAATAATTACTAGCAACACAGCTAACTGTGCTCTTCAATCCACCCCGGCCCTCTTCAAAGGCCTGCTCAATTAATAACGCCTTCCGTTGTTTTGCAAATTTAAATTGTGCGCCGCTTAGGCAGGGCGAATGAATGGGAAGTCATGTTGAGAGGGGTGGCATGCACAACAGAAACTGCACCATTGTCGTGACAAGCCAGCTGGCAAGGCAAACCCTTAATCCCTGTGGATGGTGTGGTGGCAGGAGGATGTTTTTGCAGATGGTTTTTGTCCTCATTTAAGGGTGACAAACCTTAATTTGGGGACGCGGGTGGCGCTGTGGGTAAAACCTCAGTGCCTAGGACTTGCTGATCGTAAGGTCGGCGGTTCGAATTCCCGCAGCGAGGTGAGCTCCCGTCGTTCGGTCCCAGCTCCTGCCCACCTAGCAGTTCGAAAGCACCCCTAAGTGCAAGTAGATAAATAGGTACCGCTTTATAGCGGGAAGGTAAACGGCGTTTCCGTGTGCAGCGCTGGTGCTGGCTCGCCAGCTGCAGCTTCGTCACGCTGGCCACGTGACCCGGAAGTGTCTTCGGACGGCGCCGGATTCCGGCCTCTTGAGCGAGATGAGCGCGCAACCCCAGAGTCGGTCACGACTGGCCCGTACGGGCAGGGGTACCTTTACCTTTACCTTTAAGGGTGACAAAAGCAGACATGACTTTCATGGGTGCTGGCTTCTGGAAAAATGTATGTACAAGCACTGGGTGAAATTTCTCACAACTTAATCGACATTCTTGGCTAATTTGTGAAAGAATCTTGGGATATTTCATGCTGTGACTCACTGCACTCAGGAAAGGTTCTCCATGCCCCTTCCCCACAGCGCATGAGCTTGGGTTTCCCCCTTGCTTCCAGTGTCTAGGGCAGGCAGTTCCAAGGCACAGCTTTGACTCCAGCTTGCAACAGTGAACCACATAACTTTTTATGGGATATGCTCCTCTTTTTCTCCCTCCCCCATCATCTTTCTACTTCTCTTTTTAAAAAGTGCTGAACAAAAAAAAAGTGATACAGCTGTTGCAGCCCATCTTAGTTTGGAGTGGAAACCACCTGTGGGTCTTAGACAACCAAGCTTAGTGGTAAAGCACCTGCTGTCAAGCATCCGAAGACCCAGGTTCCATCTTCAGTGTCTCCAGGTAAGGCCATGACAGACTCCTGTCTGAAATCCCAGAAAGCCACAGCCGGTCGAGGTAGAGAGTACTGACCTAGGAGGGCCAGAATTCATACCTGATATGAGATACTATGTTCCTGTGATGAATGCATTGCATTCACCAGTAGCCAGGAAAGGCTGGGCATTTGCTGGAGCTTAAAGACCAGTGAGATGTGATCCTGCTAAGCCAAGGAGGCTTCTCAAGGTGGTTGCCCAAGGATGCAGGCACACCATACCTTCAAAGCACATTCTGCACCCAGTGGCGGAGCTTCATGCTCCAGCACCGGGGGCGGAGAGCAGGCGGGGGTATAGCTGGCACGTGTCCCAGGGGCGGGTCGTGTCCTAGGGGCATGGCACCCAGCACGCCCCCTCTTCCTCCGCCAGTGTTTGCACCCACTCCCAGGAAAGAAACCTGGGAGCTGTAGTAGCTTCTTCAGGGTGCTGGGAATGGTAGCTCTATAGTTCCTGGGATTGTTGTGTGAATGTGTCCTTGAAATGTAACTCATTGCACCACTGGTTCTGTTAGGTAACCAGCATTAGGGTTGGAAAGTCATAAAGCCAAGTTTCTATCCTACCTCCGCTCCTTAATTTATGAGATTCTGACCTGGCTTTACCTGTCCTAGCTCTGCCTCCAGACACCTCCCCTGCCTTCCAGAAGACATTATTTTTCAACTCAAAAGTTGACATCTCAGCAACTCAAAAGTAGGCTGACATTTAACACCTGGCTCATCATTCCTGCTATATTTTTGTATTTTTAAAAGTTACGGATAACCCGTCTTTCTCTTTAGCACTGGGAACCTGTGTGGCGCAGCAGGCAAGTGCCAGACTCAGGATCCATTTCCAACTAAGTTACGGAACTCACTGGGTGACTTTGGGCCATTCCCTCCTTGCCTAACCTACATCGCAAGATATTTGTGAAGATAAAATGAGAGAGGCAGGTAAGAACACACAAAAACGTAAGAAAAGCTATGCGGGTTCAGGCCAAAGCCAGGGGTCTTGTCCAGCATCCTGGTCTCACAGTGATCAACCAGATGCCTATGAGAAGCCCCTGAGCAGGACCTGAGCGCAACAGCAGCTATTCCCCCTTGCAGTTCCCAGCACCTGGAATTCAGAGGCCTGCTGCCTTCCACAATGGAGATGGAACATAACCATTGTGGCTAGAAGCCATAAAACGTATGCTGCCCTGATCTCCTTGGTGAGCTATAAATGCTATTAGTTGTCCATATTCCCTGAGAGAAAATTAGAAACCAGCACTCATTCAACTATTTGTGGGGAAAAAAGATGTCCCAAACAAAACTGCTTGTGGATTTTTGCTCTGGTTTGGGTGAAGTTAAGCGGGGAAAACCAAACACCTGCAACATGCAGATATTAAATTCCCTTTTCGGACCACCAGAGCCTAACCCAAGCCTGTCCCTCCTACTTCTCCCTCCCTGCCTCTCTGATGCATTACGGTTGACAGCAGTAATTTTTAATGACAGATACAGAATTCACCTAAGGCTAAAGACAACAGTAATGGAAGTTTCCTGTGGGAAAAAAGGCTTTTTAAAAGCGCTTAGAGTTTTTTTTTCCACCCCCATCTGGTTTCTGTCTTTAGGGCCTGATTTCAGGAGGCCCAACCACCCCTCGACTCTCAGAAACCCTGAAACTGAGGCTGGAAATTCTTCAGCATTCTATGGGATGGGGGCCCCCAATCCAGAAGTGAATAAAATTTGCAAATTCTATGCAAATGGGTGCCCTCCTTTGGGGGACCTGCCTAAGCAGCCAGCCTAGTGAGGAATCTGCGGCTCTCCAGATATTGCTGGACTCCAGCTCCCATCAGCCCCTGCCAGCATGGCCTGAGGTTGGGGTGATGGGAACTGTAGCTCAACAACATCTGGAGAGCCACAAGTTCCCCACACCTGGAATACATATTCCATCAGACTTGGTTGTTTTAATTAATATTTTGTTTTTTGGAAATACATAGAACATATCAACCAAAACAGAAGTAGAAAGAGGCACCACCATATATGTAGGATTGTTCCCGTAGTTATAACGGGCCCATGTTATTCAACAATAGCATAATATCAACTATGGTAATAGTTTGAAAGCTCATGCCATTGTGTCTTGCCATCAAAGTCCATTCATTGATAGTTCTTGCTAATTGTGTTCCTTATCATCTATCTATATTCTAAGGCATTGCCAACATCTCCAGGCCAAGACTAAAGTGTGGCGGCTCCTTATCAAAGAGATGTTGTTTGCAGATGCCACAGCCTTGACAGCACACTTCAAGGAAGCTCTACAGAGACTCATCAGCTGTTTTGACCAAGCCTGCAGGGAGTTCAGCCTCAGTGTCAAACCAATATATTTGGTCTGGACTTTACCAAAGCATCAGCTTTGGTGACCACATGCTTGAGGTGATAGACAATTTTGTCTGTCTAGGTTCCACCGTAACCGGCAGCAGGGCCGGATTTAGGTTTGACAAGGCCCTAAGCTACTGAAGGTAATGGGGCCCTTTATATGGCCATCTGTCCTTTGTCAACAACAAATTGTCGCTGTTTTTTGTGTTGAATATATGCTATATGGTAATTTATGGACCTAATAGGTAATCTAAAGCCATTTGCACATAGCAAAATATGTATTTTATCAAAGTAATTGTTGAACTGAAATACAATTAAGAAGTATATGGACCTAATAGGTAATCTAAAGCCATTTGCACATAACAAAATATGTATTTTATCAAAGTAATTGTTGAACTGAAATACAATTAAGAAGAAGTATATTAAGTGAAATACAACCCGATATATAGAAATGAGCAAACCAGTGATATTTTTGGGAGCAGGCTAGCAGGCGGGGCCCATAACATACATCACAGGAGCCTACATAACACAAAACACTGTTGCTGTATGTAGGTTTTATTTTATTTGTTTTTTATCTTGTATTTTGGAAATGTATATCCAGGTTTTCTTTAATTGGGGGGGGGCAAGAGAGTGGGGCCCTAAGCTATAGCTTGTTTAGCTTATACGTAAATCCGGCACTGACCAGCAGCCTCTCCATCAATGCAGAGCAGGACAAGTGTATTGGCAAGGCAGCTACAGCAATGGCTCGCCTCTCCAAAAGGGTATGTGTTATGTATTGAGGTTCTCACCCTGGCCACCAGGAGTATCGTGTATATAGTTTTCACTCAGGTCCACGTCAGTTACTTTAGGCGGGAAACCCTGGGTTGTTGTTGCTACAATGTTGACAGCCGGCTGCCTATAAAAGCAGGCTGGCTGAGCTGTTTGCTCTTTAGTTCTGTTCCAGCTTACAAATAAAGAGCTACTTTGGAGAAATCGCTGCGTTGTCTGCTATGTCTACCCACTATTTAACAGTATGGGAGAATGGGATGCTAATGTCCAATTCCAAGATGAATGTCTACCAGGCTTGTGTGTGGAGCACGCTGCTTTATGGGAGTGAGTCATGGGCAACTTACAAACTTCAGGAGCGACGCCTCAACGCCTTCCACATGTACTGTGTCAGGAAATTTTGGGTATCAAATGGCAGGACAGAGTTTCAAACAAAGATGTGCTCTCCCAGGCCCAAGTTCCCACCATGTTCAGATTGTTTCAATTGCAGCCAAATTAAAAGAGGACGGTTTGTCTGCAGCAGGGATAGGGGAGAAATCCAATTCACCTCACATTTAAAGGCAAAGCTACCTAATTCACACTTTCCAAAACAATACACAAACTGAAACACAGCAATCCTTCAAAATTCACATTTCTTCAAATTTTGCAATGCAGCCAAGTAATATTTACAAAAATGAATGTGCTACATTAAAGTTTGCAAAAAAGAAAAAAAGAAAAAAGCATATACTGGTGAAAATAACATGTTGTTGTTGTTTAGTCGTTTAGTCGTGTCCAACTCTTCGTGACCCCATGGACCAGAGCACACCAGGCATACAAATGCATTATATAACGTGAAACTGTTTTGCAAAAATGTGTGTACAGTATTAGGGAAAATCACATACAGACATGTACATTAGGAGAAATTTGCACTACAATGCTGACAAGTTTTCATGGTTCCTTTTTTTTTTAAGTAGGGGGGAACTGCAAATTGATGTTGGGATGTGGAGAACTGAAGAATGGAAAAATGAGAAACGGAGAGACATCAAAGCAGAGATTTGTCCTGGTCTGCGGTATAATGGATTGAATCACAGGAACCTAGGAAGCTGCCTTGTACCGAGTCAGGTTATTGGTCCATCTAGCTCACTACTATCTACACTGACTGGCAACAGCTCAGTATTTCAGATTGGGGTCCTCTCTGAGCCCGGCCTGGAGGCGTCATAGGTTGAACCTGAGATCTTCTGCGTGCAGAGGAGGTGCTGTGCCACGGGTGGCATTCCAGCGGCAGCCCCACTTCTTTTCCTGAGCAAACAGATTTCAGAACTAGGACGTTCAAATGTACTGGGGTTATCTCCAAGGCCACACCTTGATACGAAACGTCATCTTTTGCACAGTGGCTGAAATGGTGAGCTAAAACTGGAGTTGAGCAACCTTCCACCTCTAATCTTGAATGGGAAGATAACTTGTGAGTCACAACCAAATTGCTCGTATCTTGATTGGCAGAAGGCTGTTTTGGCAATCAGAGTCATGTGGAGTGGGAGGGGGGATTGATATCAGAGCTTATTTGCATGCATGCAATAACTGTGAGCCAGATGCTTACTCACTCAGATCTTCATTTGGGTTGCAGCGTTGAGTAAGGAGGACATAACACACTGCGGATAAACAAGGAGCATACGAGCTTTGTTGTTGTTGTTTAGTCATTTAGTCATGTCCGACTCTTCGTGACCCCATGGACCAGAGCACGCCAGGCACTCCTGTCTTCCACCGCCTCCTGCAGTTTGGTCAGGCTCATGTTTGTAGCTTCGAGAACACTGTCCAACAATCTCGTCCTCTGTCGTCCCCTTCTCCTTGTGCCCTCCATCTTTCCCAACATCAGGGTTTTTTCCCACGAGTCTTCTCTTCTCATGAGGTGGCCAAAGTATTGGAGCCTCAGCTTCTGGATCTGTCCTTCCAGTGAGCACTCAGGGCTGATTTCCTTAAGAATGGCGAGGTTTGATCTACTTGCAGTCCATGGGACTCTCAAGAGTCTCCTTCAGCACCATAATTCAAAAGCATCAATTCTTTGGCGATCAGCCTTCTTTATGGTCCAGCTCTCACTTCCATACATCACGACTGGGAAAACCATAACTTTAACTAACATACGAGCTTTACACATCATCATTTCCCTATATTCCAATTCCAGTTCCATTCTCTGACAGCCCCTCCAACTGCTGGGGGTTTTTCTTGCCAGTGTGATTATGCAACATGCCATCGACACAATCATAGTGCATCCATGGTGGGTTTATTCTGGGCCATCTGCACATCATTTCCCTTTATCACTTGCTCTGCAGTGCTTCCCCAATGTTCCTGCGTTGTTGACCAGGGTATGTGGGGAGGCTCTCTTGCAACACAGTGCAACAAAAGTGGGACCTGGAGCTGTTCCTGTATTTACTTCTCTCAACCTATAAAGCAAGAGTGGTGAATCTGTGGTCCTCCAGATGTTGTTGGATGGACTCCAGCTCCCATCAGCCCCAGTCAGCATGGCCATGGGTCAAGAATGATGGGAGTTGTAGTCTAGAAGCATCTGGAGGACACCCTTGCTTTATGGGTTGGGAGAAGTGGGTGCAGGGCCAGCTCCATGGGAACCCCCTCCATGCCCTCAGCTACTAATTGAGTCTACCTCCTCACTGCCACGATCGCCAGCTCCCCCTCCTCCTCCTCTGTCTCATCATTGCTGTCACCTGCCTGCTGGCCAGGAAGAGAACCAATGAGCAAGCAGGCAGCAGCATCTCCTGGTCCTCCTCCTCACCTGCACTGCCATCTGGACCAGGGTGTGGGACATGTTGTGAACAAACAAGCAGATTGCAGTGGTGAAGAGGAGGAGCAGGAGCAGGGGGCTCTTGTCAATGAGATCCTTGCAGAGATGTCGGTCCCTGGCACATGCCTGACCAGGCTGACTTTTGACGCCTGCTTGGGTGCATGATCATAGTAATTTTATGTTTTGTTGTTCTTTCTCTAAATCTCTGCCAGAGTTCCTACTGGGGGTTTTCGTCTGACCAAAATGGCTGGACAGCCACCAAATATTGAAGTTTTGCTGTTGCTGCTAAATTAAAGCCGTGAGATAAGGACCATTACAGTGGTACCTCAGGTTACATACGCTTCAGGTTACAGACTCCGCTAACCCAGAAATAGTGCTTCAGGTTAAGAACATTGTTTCAGGATGAGAACAGAAATCATGCTCCGGCAGCGCAGCAGCAGCAGGAGGCCCCATTAGGTAAAGTGGTGCTTCAAGTTAAGAAGAGTTTCAGGTTAAGTACGGACCTCCAGAACGAATTAAATACTTAACCTGAGGTACCACTGTATCTGTATTGAGTGCTGCAAAGATTGTAAAATGTGAATAACAAACTAATAGACTCAAAAAGTGGGTGGGTGGTTTTCACGTGTGCTTCAGGTGGCCTGTTCTTGTGAATTTGTTTCAATAACCTCAGTAAATTTAATGAAATAATGGGCAGATCAACCTGTACTCTGATATACTCTGTGGAAGGGAAGGGAGATACCTCACCTCTACATTCACTGCCATATCCCATGAGGGCCCCCAGACTGAGTTCTCCCCACCCTCAGTGTATTCTGCAACAGCTCATTGATGCAATAAGTGGTGAATTTATACTGGACCACCCACATACCATTCCCCTTTATTAGTTCTCTGTGATGCTTTCCCAATGTTATTGCATTATTGCCCTCTGGAGGGGGACTCTTGCAATAAAACAAGCAGGACAAGAAGAAGAAAGAAAACCGGAATATTTGTGGTATAAAAAGTTACAGGATTTCAGCAGGAAGCAATGAGAGATCCACAGATTGGAAAGGAAGCAATATCTCTCTCCCCTCCCCCGCACCCAGCACTTTTGCAGATGCCAACAGTATTGAAAACAGGACTGTGTATGACATAGCTGTCAACTTTCCCCTTTTTTAAGGGAAATTCCCTTATTCCAAATAGTATTCCTCACAAGAAAAGGGAAAAGTTGACAGCTATGGTGTATGACCACCCTGACACCATCAGGGGCACAAATCATCATAAATGCAAAATAAAAAGGACATCTGGAGAGCTCCTATATATACACATGCTACTCTAATAAAGCCCTAGACAGTGTAAAAGGGCAGGAATGCCCACAGCACCCTCAACAATGCCACCAAAGTCCACCAGTCATAGCCAGTGTGGATCAGCTGACATGATGATGTTGGGGAGACTTGTAAGACGTTGTGGGAATGATGCAAAATGTCAGGTCAACTTGGGAAGAGCCAAACCATTCCACTCCTGCGGACAGGGAGATGCCCTTGTTACGTCCTCCCACTCCCACTCCCGCCCCCCACCCCACCCCTCTGCTGCACACACAACACATAACCTGCTCAGATGTAATTAGGCAACAGCACAGTCCCATGTGTGAGTCACTTTGGCACAAGCTGGAAGATGCCGGCAACTAAGAGCCTTGGGCATCTTTGTGCAGAGAAGTCCAGTTCCCTTTATACCGCCGACTGTGTTTATGATCACGATAGTAACCAGCTTTAAGAGCCAGTCATATAGACTGTCTCATAGCCAGGACTCGTAGATCATTCACACCACTTGCAAGGAACAAACGTTTTCTTATGTTTCATGGAAACAGCTTACAGTTTCTTTTAATTAAGTGATATATAAATATTGTTAAATAAGTAGATAAAATTAAAAGGTGGGAAACAGCTCCTATTAGGGAAGAAGGGGTTATCAGTTTTAAACAGGTTAGAAACATGATGTTAGCAGTTCAAACCCATTCCAACGCTGCCTGTATCAGACTGCCTCTTACACCAAGTGGCCACTTCTGTCCTAGCTTCTCACAGAATGTCAGGTTGCTGTTTCTTTCTCTTTTTGATAAAAAACATAATTTTATGCAAAATTATACAGGAGGGGGAAATTGCATATATTACATATAAAAGAGCCAAGCCCCATGTGTTACTGTAGTTCTGCAGTGTAATTTTACAATATGTAAGTACCGTATTTTTTGCTCTATAAGACTCACTTTTCCCCTCCTAAAAAGTAAGGGGAAATGTGTGTGCATCTTATGGAGCGAATGCAGGTTGCACAGCTATCCCAGAAGCCAGAAAAGCAAGAGGGATTGCTGCTTTCACTGCACAGCGATCCCTCTTGCTGTTCTGGCTTCTGAGATTCAGAATATTTTTTTTCTTGTTTTCCTCCTCCAAAAACTAGGTGCGTCTTGTGGTCTGGTGCGTCTTATAGAGCGAAAAATATGGTATTTTAAGAGTTAGATGTTGTGTGTATCTGTTCATATGTGCATAGGAAACTTGGCGTCTATATGTGCATAATATGATAGATATCATTTTTAGCAGAACCAGCAAAAACTCATAGAGATCGGGAAGTAAGACAGGAATTAGGGAAAAGATCCATGCAGATATTTTCAGAAAATGCCATCCTCAGGCCCATTTTAGCCAATCATGAACCAATAATGGACTTCTCCATGGGGGGAGCTTCTCATTTGGTTCATCATGAGTCGATGCTGCCCCATTTTCAGTGGCCCTTTTCAACACCCTCTCCTTGTGGGAAAATAATTCATTGGAAAATATAATTCCTCGGCAATCCTTTCTCCCTCCTTCTCTGGCTCTTTTTTTTCTTTCTCCCCACAGCAACTTAGTGTAGCTCTTAATTCCAGCAATGACAATTTAATCCTTTTTATCTGATGTAATCCACTCCCATCCCATCTCTAGGGCCTCCTTTCAACATTAAGGTAGGAGAACAACAACAATAAAATCTCAACCAGCCACCCAGAATCCCACCCCTAGTAAAAGCAGAGAGAGAGAGAGAGAGAATGAACTAGACCAACGAGAAGAGTGACTGTCACAGGAAGAGCCCTGGGAGGAGAAATTAGTAAGCAATGCTGCTAAAATATAAAACAGATCTACTGATCCCCTAAGGTGTGCCCTGACCAGAATTATGCTGGCATTAATTAATTAATTCAGGCATGAGAGCAGCGCAGAGTGAGGACTCGAGAACTGTTGGGGCTTGGAAACTGCTGTAGCTGCAGAAGAACCTCCAACTAATTATCTTAAACTACAAAAGTCTGCAGCAGCATAAGATAGCACACTGTGATATTGCCCTGTGAGCCCAAGGCACGAGGAGATACTCTTTTCCAACTATATGCCACTGAAGAAGACTTTGCACACTGAAATGCATCTGACATGTTTTCTGAAAGACATCTCTTGTAAACAGCCTTAATTTTCAGGATTTCAAGGTTTGGGGCAAACGTATCTTTGCAAATCAAAGTGTTGGTGCTGACCTTTAAAGCCCTAAACGACCTCGGCCCAGTATACCTGAAGGAGCGTTTCCACCTCCATCTTTCTGCCAAGACACTGAGGTCCAGCACCGAGGGCCTTCTGGTGGTTCCCTCATTGCGAGCAGCAAAGTTACAGGGAACCAGGCAGAGGGCCTTCTCAGTAGTGGCACCCGCCCTGTGGAACACCCTCCCACAAGATGTCAAAGAAATAAATAACTATTGGACTTTTAGAAGACATCTGAAGGCAGCCCTCTTTAGGGAAGCTTTTAATATTTAATTAATGATCGCATTTTAATATTTTGTTGGAAGCCACCCAGAGTGGCTGGGGAAACCCAGTCAGATGGGCGGGGTATAAATAATTTATTATTATTATTATTATTATTATTATTATTATTATTATTATTATTATTTCATCGCTGTGGCACAGTCACCATTATATGCAGATATATGTGTGTGCGTATGTTTTAGAAATACATTTAGTAACTGGACTTTATTAACCATTTCACAAGAATTAATCTCCTCCTCATCCCACTATTAATCTTTGCCTAATTTCATTATAGGTGCTTCCCAATCCCTGGTCTGCAGTTTTGCATCTTACTTTCCCCCTCTTACACTGCTCCACTTCTTCCTAGTTCCATATCCTGCCTTCTGGTGCCTATCCCTGTATCCCCAGCACCACTTTGCCTCTTGGAAATTTAGGAAGCTGCCTTTAGAGGGGGGAGGCTTAGGTTGCCCCCCCACCCCGCCACCAGAGTTTGGTGAGCACAGACCCTCCAAGTGTCCTTATTTTCCAGGGACGTCCGTGATTTAGAGAATCCCTATTTTCATTGGAGAAATGTTGGAGGGTATGGAGTTATCCAACCCCCAAGTCATCTGAAGGCAATCCTGTACAGTGGTACCTCGGGTTAAGTACTTAATTCGTTCTGGAGGTCCGTTCTTAATCTGAAGCACCACTTTAGCTAATGGGGCCTCCTGCTGCCGCTGCACCGCCGGAGCACGATTTCTGTTCTCATCCTGAAGCAAAGTTCTTAACCTGAAGCACTATTTCTGGGTTAGCAGAGTCTGTAACCTGAAGCGTATGTAACCTGAAGCATATGTTACTCGAGGTACCACTGTATAGGGAAGTGGTTTTTTAAAACGTATAATGTTTTATTATTATATATGTTGAAAGCTGCCCAGAGTGGCTGGGGCAACCCAGTAAAATGTGTGGGGTATAAATAGGAAAATTATCATTATGGAATGGGACGTCCCTATTTCCATCGGAGAAATGTTGGAGGGTATGTGAGCAGCTTCTGGCCCTGCCCATTTTCCCTTCTTCCTGCTCCCGTCATGCTCCAGAGCTGCCGCAAAGCGCTCTGCTCCCACACAGTGCAATTTCCCACTGAACGTCTACAGGCACACAGTCTAATTTGGGTTGATTGTTTTATTTCTTTAATCAATCCACGCCGCCTCAAGCGCATGGGGAATTGGAATGCAAATGTTTTTTGAATTAATGGATTACAATTATAATGTGTTTGCTCCGTAATTGCCCTCTTTTCTTTCCTTTTCAAAAATAAATTTGCAACAGCCTCTAAGAGCACCCGGGAAGGTATGGGCGTTGTCCTTGACGGTGCCCCACAGCCAATATCCTGCAGTCACCTCCAAGACAGGGTAATAATCCCAGTGCAATGTAATATATACAGTCATGCCAAACTGCAGCAGCAGCAGTAGCAACAACAGCATTAACATTTTATGCAATGAAACTCCTGCTTCCTCCTCTATGCAGATTACTTTTGCAAAAAAAGAAAAAAAAAGGTGGCTGCAAAGACAAACAAAAAACTTGTTCTCATTTTAATTACTAGATTGGTTTTAATTAAGTTGTTTGTTAATCTCTGTACTTTCCTTGGGCTCCATCGAGTGGCCTGATTGGGCAGCGACCGGATAGCCTCAGGTCTGCCTTGGTCCTATTTACTGAATATTACTACCTAATAACAGGTTGGGACCGGAGTGTTTGTCTCACTCTCCTTTGACCTCATTTACAGGCCTTCCATTGAACGCTAAAGAACTGCTGCTCACTTGGTTGCTGCTGGTGGGACTGGCAGGGCACTAGGCTTGGTCTTGCAGGCAGCAGAGCAGCGCATAGATAAAATACGGACTTAGCTTCCAGAAGATGTGGTGGCGGCCAAAAACTTGGATGGCTTTGAAAGAGGATTTGGCAGGTTCATTAAGGATAAGGTTATCATTGGCTATGCCCTGCCTCCACTGCTGGCTGGCCTTGTGCAAATAGCTCATGGTGTGCAGGGTCTTCAAAGATGTGAAGTCATTATCTCTTCGGGGAACCCTGCTACCAAGCCCCAATGTTTATGTACCTGTTAGTGTCTACTGGACTGTTGTTGTTGTTGTTTAGTCGTTTAGTCGTGTCCGACTCTTCGTGACCCTATGGACCAGAACACGCCAGGCACTCCTGTCTTCCACTGCCTCCCACAGTTTGGTCAAACTCATGCTGGTAGCTTCGAGAACACGGTCCAACCATCTCGTCCTCTGTCGTCCCCTTCTCCTTGTGCCCTCCATCTTTCCCAACATCAGGGTCTTTTCCAGGGAGTCTTCTCTTCTCATGAGGTGGCCAAAGTATTGGAGCCTCAGCTTCACGATCTGCCCTTCCAGTGAGCACTCAGGGCTGATTTCCTTAAGAATGGATAGGTTAGATCTTCTTGCAGTCCATGGGACTCTCAAGAGTCTCCTCCAGCACCATAATTCAAAAGCATCAATTCTTCGGCGATCAGCCTTCTTTATTACTATCCAGAAACAAGCATATTGAAGAACAGCTGTTTTTAAGTTGAGAAGCATTTACTTGTTGTTCATGAACACCTTCCTTACACATACAGTCATTTCCTTAAGGGACCCCCCCCCCTTTTACACACCCTGCAGTGTCCAGAGTCACCAGAGCTGAAAGGGGGTTTGTCCAAAGGTCACTTAAATGGAAGAGTGATAGTAATCTATGAGGGTGAACTGTGGCCTCTTATCCTGGGCTGCTGCTGAGCAAATGTGAAGCATGATTGCAGGACCCAGGTAGCATTAGGATTGGTATCATAAAGATTGGGTAGGAGTGTAAGGAGGCAACAACTTCTGTCCTAACCTGGATTCAGGGCAATCAGTGCGCTTTCATTTTCCCCCTAAATAATTTTGTTATTTATATTGAAGAAAATGCAGTATCAAAAACATTTTGATTTACATGCGGAAATATTGCATCTTTGGGGGGAAATACTCAAAAATAAGGTTTAAAAAGCAAATAAATAAACCATATGTTTATTAGAAATAGATAAACTAACGGATACCAATGGATAGCATATTTGTACAATAAAATATGTAGCGTTTTTATACAGTGGGCGGAAGATAGTCGTATGCAATAGCTGAAAAGAGAAGGGAGAAGGGAGGGGAAGACGCAACATCATTAAGTTTATCTTACTGAAATAACCAAATTCTGTTAAATGCTGAATGAGGGATTAAGTTGTATGAATTGTCACTAATCAGCACTGTTTCTGTTCCGCTGCAGTTCAGGTTCTACCTCACTCTCCACTATGGAAAAAACTAAAGAATTATGGAGTTAAATAGGCTGTATTCTGAGACCCTTATTCTAACCCCTGGATCCACCAAGTATTAAAATATAAGCCTGGTGAGGTGATTGTTTGGGGGTTGGGCCATTAAGGGGGAAACAGCTCTGTGTGAGATGGCAAATGGGGGAGATGGCTCCCCCAAGATTTGGACTCCCTCAACTAGCGAATGGTTAGAAGGACAAAGCGAGAGTTGAGAGCAGAGTTGGCAGTGATGTGGGCCAAAGGAAAAGCAGCAAGCTAGTGGAAGACAGAGAGACAAAGCAATGCTTGACTTCTGTTTAAATCCAAGGCTGCGGTTCTGGGTTGCTCATCCTGAAGCAAAGTTCTTAACCCGAAGTAATATTTCTGGGTTAGCGGAGTCTGTAACCTGAAGCGTATGAAACCCGAGGTACATCTGTACCGCTTGGAGATTGGGGTGGGGTACAACACCATGACCGGATCCCCAAATTAACACCTCAGATCCCCCTGAAGAGAGGCCCTTGGTGGACTCCTTGCTACCCAAGGGTTGGCTTGCAACATCAGCCAAAGCAACACCAGAGATGTTGTTAGTGAAGAAGCTTAAATCCCATCAGGATCAACTGAGGCAGTTGAGTAATGGCCGGGCACGAGTGAAGCATTCCTTCTTTGTGCCTGTAGGCTGCCAGCACATGCCCCATGGCAGCAGCTTAGGTTGCCTCCTTCAGCTCTTAACCTCGCCTTTGATCTCTCTTATACAATGGTTGTTTTGCGGTTGTAAAAAACTTTCCAGCCCGTTTTGTAAAACTTGAGACATGTTTGTTGCTTCTCTCGGCGGAGTGATCCTCCTGCGGCTGCGGATTCCACAGGGTGTCACGGACGAACTCCGCGTGTGCCCGTAATTTCACCCCTTCCACCGTGACCCCCCCTCCCCTTCGGCTGGGTCCCTTTCGGGCACTATTGTGCAAAAAAGCCAAGAGTCCCTCCAGTGCCTCAGTGACGCAGGTGGAAGATAATGGGTACTTCTACTCCTTGCAAAACAAAGGAAATTTGCTAGGGGAAAGGACAGCCCTAAGAAAACTGTGGCTTGTCACACTTCTCCAGTACAGAGAGTTTAGACCAACTAGGAACCAAGGTTATGGTTTGTTCACTATATGGGTGCCTTTCGCCACCTCAAAAATATTGACACCCCACCTGTGCTCATCCAGGGCAAGCAGAGTTTGTCATTGCACCAAGGTCTGACAACCTGCTCTAGCAGAGCTCTTCTTATGTTACATAAGATGGGGTGGCACATGGCAAGTCCTGGAGGGAGAAGCTCGAGGTACAGGATGAGGGGTCCAAGGCAGGCAGTGCCAGGCCACAGCCACCAAAAATACAGAGCTGAAAACTTTTTATTTTAGTCATTTATAGCATCCAACCTGCCATCCTGTACACACTTACCTGGCAGTAGTCTCATTGATCTTGGTGGGACTTACAGTGGTACCTCTGGTTATGAACTTAATTCGTTCCTGAGGTCTGTTCTTAACCTGAAACCGTTCTTAACCTGAGGTACCACTTTAGCTAATGGGGCCTCCCACTGCCACCACGCCACTGCCTTGCGATTTCTGTTCTCATCCTGAGGTAAAGTTCTTAACCCGAGGTACTACTTCCGGGTTAGCGGAGTCTGTAACCCAAAGTGTATGTAACCTGAGGTGTTTGTAACCCGAGGTACCACTTTACGTCTGAGAAGGCACACATAAGATTGCTATGTTACACCTGGCCTTTTGCTACAAATGACCTCAAGGCAATTAAAAGCAATAAAGCACAATAAAACTTAGCACTAAGCCAACATAATCACAGAAATAAAAAGCAGCAGAACCAGAAGATTATGTGATCAGATGATCATGTTTAACTAGCTGCTATGAAAAGTGTCACTTGCTCATTGAGAGCAGATTGAGAGCAGATCAGCACCATATTTTTAAAGCATATGCAATGTACAAACATGACACCCCCAACAATCCTGGGAACTGCAGTTTCCCCCTCATGTAGGTGTCATTCCCAGCATTCTTAACAAACTACAGTTCCCATGATTCTTTGATGGAAATCATGTTTGTGCTTTAAATGAGCATTGGATGTGCATTAAATCTATGGCAGCATCCACAATAATGGATGTATACATTGTCACACACACACACACACACACACCACACATTTAAAGCACATGGCTTCCCCCAAGGAATCCTAGGAACTGCTGTTTGTTAAGCATGCTAAGAATTGTAGCTGTGGGGGGGGGGGGGTAAACTATAGTTCCCAGGATTCTTTGGGAGAGGAAGCCATGAGCTTCAAATGTACAGTATACTACTAGTGATGGAATGTATACAGTGGTACCTCAGGTTACATACGCTTCAGGTTACATACGCTTCAGGTTACAGACTCTGCTAACCCAGAAATAGTGCTTCAGGTTAAGAACTTTGCTTCAGGATGAGAACAGAAATCATGCTCTGGCGGCACGGCGGCAGCAGGAGGCCCCATTAGCTAAAGTGGTGCTTCAGGTTAAGAACAGTTTCAGGTTAAGAACGGACCTCCTGAATTAAATACTTAACCTGAGGTACCACTGTACTACTCTTTCCTTTTATCTTTTTTTCCCTGGCCCCTCTCAGCCTTATTGGTCTCGGTTTTGACATGCTGTGACGACGTTCAAGCAGCTCTGAAAGGAGAGGTGGAAGGAGCCCCACCCAGGACAACAAGCACCAGCCTGCCTGGCTACCTGAGGAAGTCCACCTGTCATCAGTTGTAGCAGGTACTGTGATGTGTCATGTTTGGGCCAATGTTTCAGGATTGGTCACAGATCGGGAGGCCTGGGCGAGGGAGGTTATTTAAAGCAATCTCATTTCAAATGGAACCAAATCCATTAGGACACACCCCTTCTGTTTCTTTCATAGGAGGAGTTCCTCCTCGTCTTCGGTTTGCCAACAGCTCTTAGAAACATAGGGAAACAAATCCTGTTTTTAAAGAGAAGAACCAACCTGCCCCCCACTCCAGAGGGCCAGAAGGGCCGTGGCTCAGTGGTAGAGCATCTGCTTTGCATGCAGAAGGTCCCAGGTTCAATCCCCAGCATCTCCAAGTAGGGGTAGGAATGTCCCCCTTCCGAAATCCTAATGTGTTTCTGCCAGTCAGTGTAGAAAATATTGCACTCTATGGACCAATGGACTGACTCAGTGTAAGGCAGGTTATTGCATCTCTAGGATATTCTTTCAACCTCCAACTTTCACTAATAGGTAATTTGTAAAAAGGAGGGGGTGCTGGAATGGGCCTGGAAACCTTGATCCCAAATCTGTGGAGAATGTTGGGGTTACTCATTATTGAATAAAATACACTCTGCATATTCTCAGGGGTGCTTTATTTGATATTATTTCAAATGTCTCAGGAATTTGGGACTGGGTCATGGCTCAGTTAACCAGTGGCAACAACTTCTCTAAAAAAGGAGGAAATGTTGTGGGAATAGTTTTCAGTGTTTTGAATGTTCAAGGGGAATATATTAATATAACACTGGCTGTGCCCTGGACCCTGAATTTATGGGCCATGCCAACCAGTGTGCTTCCTTGTACAGTGGTACCTCGGGTTACATATGCTTCAGGTTACATATGCTTCAGGTTACAGACTCCGCTATCCCAGAAATAGTGCTTCAGGTTTGCTTCAGGATGAGAAATTGTGCTCCGGCTGCGCGGCAGCAAGAAGAGGCCCCCATTAGCTAAAGTGGTGCTTCAGGTTAAGAATAGTTTCAGGTTAAGTACGGACCTCTGGAACGAATTAAGTACTTAACACTCACATGATTATTGATTACATTTTAAGCCAACCTGTCTTCCAATGCGTCCAGGACTGTGTACAAGGTGACCCCTCCATTCTATCCTCACAACAACCCTGTGAGGTGGCTCATTAAGTTGGCAGTTAGTGACTGACTGAAGCACACCCAGGGCGCTTCCAGACAGTTGCCATTTTTTTTGCTGAGATCGAATCGCATACAGGCAAATTCAGCTTGCACAATTATAGCTGATTGGGAGGACTTGCGCAAAAGACCCACTTCCCCAAAAGATCAGACTTTTCGCAATGAAGGAAGTGATGGGAAAACGCACTGGCAAGTGTGGAATAGCTCTGGCTTGGATGCAACATCATCTAACTTCCCTGCAAACAAATCAGAATGGACGCCCATTACATAGATGTCATCTGAACTCTTTGCAAACAGCTCATATGGAAGCCAGCAAGTTCCATGGCTGAGCAGGGATTTGAATCCCATGGAAGATCTCCCTAGTGCAAATCCAACACGCTATCGTGTACTGTGGGTCTAAACATGCAAACTCCATGTTCTGAGATTTCACCCATTTGTGTTCCCCCACACGTTAGCTGCTTGAATTATTATAAAATTGCAAATTATTGTAGAGCAAGGCCACGCACATATTACCAGCTTTGAATGCAGTGAGGTCATTCTTTTTTTATTTGCTTCAAAGCGCATTGGTGTGCCATTGTACATGTCATCGTGGTTTTGATGTGCATCTGAGTCGCTGCTGTATGTGTCCACAGCAGTGGGTGGAGATGGGGCAGGGATGTCTTCACCCAACGAGCTGGTTTCCCCACCCCTCCAACCACCCAGATGTCATCTTCATCCAGGTGTCCTCTGCAGATACACAGCCAATTGTTTACCTGGGCATGCCCACCTTTATGTATATTTTTCTGTGTCCACACTGCAAGTGGGACACTCATCTACAGTACATGCCTATGCTGATGTCATTCTTGTAGAACCACCCACTGCAGGAAAGGTGTATTTCAAAGCAGTATGTATGTGGGTTGAAGCACAAAGTTCTCAGGTCAGATCAAAGCTGGTTTGGGGAGGAAATGCAGCATTGCATAAGAAAGAGGAGGATAGAGATGGATTGTGGCGAATGTTGTATGTACCCCGCTTCCCAAACCAGCAGTAGGAGCACACTGGTTACACAGTAAACAGGAGTGTGTCCACACAGCCCAGACGTGATGTAGTAGAATTGGTGTGGGGTATTGGTTAGAGTGCTGGACTAGGACTGCTGAGACTCCAGTTCAAATGCCCACACAGCTCATTGGGGTGACCTTGGTCTAGTCACCATCTCTTTCAACCTGCCCTACTCCGCAGGGTTGTTGTACGGATAAAAGGTGGCAGGTGCTACCTTCAGCTCGTTGGAAGAAAGGCAGGATATAAATGCAACAAGCAAATAAATAATTAAAAGGTGGGGTGTACACTGTTTGGAATAAATTATTATATAAGTACCTACATACATGCCATTACATTCAAGGTGATGTTGTGCAAAAGGTGGTGGTGTAATGAGATACAGTGGTACCTTGGGTTACAGACGCTTCAGGTTACATACGCTTCAGGTTACAGACTCCGCTAACCCAGAAATAGTACCTTGGGTTAAGAACTTTGCTTCAGGATGAGAACAGAAATCATGCTCCGGCGGCGCAGCAGCAGCAGGAGGCCCCATTAGCTAAAGTGGTGTTTCAGGTTAAGAACAGTTTCAGGTTAAGAACGGACCTCAAGAACGAATTAAGTTCTTAACCCAAGGTACCACTGTATTGCTTCTGATCACCCATGATGTAAATGGTTTGTGGTGGTGGTTGAGCTCTCTGGATCAATCAAGGGGGTGGGGGGAAATATTGCATAGTACAGTTAATAACTCAAAAATGGCAAAAGAGATGGAAAGTGGAAGCAGAAAAAATGTCACACATGGACACACTAAGCAATTTCAGATGCGCTCTCTCTCTCTCTCTCTCTTTTTCTATCTCTCTCTCTCTGTGTGTGTGTGGCTTTGAGAGAGAAATGACAAAACTATATGCATCCCATGCATATAAATCCTTGCTGTCTCGCCCTCTCGCCTTGGAGGTTTGCAATGTTCCCAGCCCTTCTTTCCATGATGAGATAGGGACAGAGGAGGACGTTCAGCAGCGGAGAAGGAGAAGGGTGTCGCCAGCTGCCCTACATACAGTCTCCATGATCAACAGATTCATGCAGGTGCCTGAGGCAATACAGGCATATTTTCATCTCGGAAAAGCTACAAGGATGTGGTTTAGCGATAAATAAGGGTTGTTGTTTATTGCCCCTTCTTACTCCATCCTCCTGGGAACTGTAGATGATGGGGAAAGATGTTCAAAAGATACACAAGATGCTTTAGGCACCTGCCTACAAGCCAAGCAAGAGGGGATTGCGTTCAGAAACTGATCTCTCATTCTTTGTGTCTTTGAAAAAATTCCCTTTCTTATCATGTGATTCTATGTCCCTTGGGATCTTAGCTCCATCCAGGCCTTTAAACTGTACTATGTACATGTGAAGGAATTACCCTGTTAATATTTTTTCCTTCCTGGCAGTAAAACTGTTTACAGAACGATCTGCTTTGGCTTTGGGTGGGGGGTAACTATGCTACCATTCTTGTGGTTATCAACCATTGTTGGCTGAACAATTTGCCCCACACTAGCTAATATTCAGAGCGCAAAAGAAAAATCACAAATATTTGAAATGTTCCACGATTTCCTGTTTTACCACTCAGGTTCTCGTTGTAAAATATTACCTCAGAATGTGAGTGAATGTCGTTTTATTTTACCTGAGCATTCACGCTTGCTCACAAACCAGGTTGATGATTTTAAAAATAAAAATGAAATGTAAGGGTGATTTTAATAAACCCAAAACGCATTCATTTCCAGCTACGGTTTGGAGCACATGACACATGAGGAAATGCTGATGGGCGCATGTCACATGCAGAGAAGATTTGTGCCCGGGGGGCTGGTGGGGAGAAGGTGACAGCAGTTGAAATACATCTTAAGAGGCGAAGAACTGCTGTTTACCAGAACCATGGAGGGAAGAACAATAGGGTAATTGGGTTCAAGTTGCAACAGTTTGGTTGGCAATCAGGAAATGCTTTGTCACACTCCAAGGATGGTTGGAATGGAGTGAAATTGTTCTCCATGGGGGCTGTGAGACAACATCCTCTGTTTTTCCTGGAGGCCTGTTCACATGAGACAGTTCAGGGCCTGTAGGTAGGACAGAGCAACAAGTGTAGCTTTCCTGGGGCACAGCTCTCTAGCTACGCCTCTGAGTAAGAATCATAGAATCATAGAGCTGGAAGAGACCACAAGGGCCATCGAGTCCAACCCCCTGCCAAGCAGGAAACACCATCAGAGCACTCCTGACATACGGTTGTCAAGCCTCTGCTTAAAGACCTCCAAAGAAGGAGACTCCACCACACTCCTTGGCAGCAAATTGCACTGTCGAACAGCTCTTACTGTCAGGAAGTTGTAATGTAAAGTATTGCACTTGGGCAAAAAAAATGAGAGGCACAAATACAAGATGGGTGACACCTGGCTTGAGAGCAGTACATGTGAAAAGGATCTAGGAGTCTTGGTTGACCACAAACTTAACATGAGCCAACAGTGTGACGCGGCAGCTAAAAAAGCCAATGCAATTCTGGGCTGCATCAATAGGAGTATAGCATCTAGATCAAGGGAAGTTATAGTGTCACTGTATTCTGCTCTGGTCAGACCTCACCTGGAGTACTGTGTCCAGTTCTGGGCACCACAGTTCAAGAAGGACACTGACAAACTGGAACGTGTCCAGAGGAGGGCAACCAAAATGGTCAAAGGCCTGGAAACGATGCCTTATGAGGAACGGCTAAGGGAGCTGGGCATGTTTAGCCTGGAGAAGAGGAGGTTAAGGGGGGATATGATAGCCATGTTCAAATATATAAAAGGATGTCACATAGAGGAGGGAGAAAGGTTGTTTTCTGCTGCTCCAGAGAAGCGGACACGGAGCAATGGATGCAAACTACAAGAAAGAAGATTCCACCTAAACATTAGGAAGAACTTCCTGACAGTAAGAGCTGTTCGACAGTGGAATTTGCTGCCAAGGAGTGTGGTGGAGTCTCCTTCTTTGGAGGTCTTTAAGCAGAGGCTTGACAACCATATGTCAGGAGTGCTCTGATGGTGTTTCCTGCTTGGCAGGGGGTTGGACTCTATGGCCCTTGTGGTCTCTTCCAACTCTATGATTCTATGATTCTATGATTCTAAGTTCTTCCTAATGTTTAGGTGGAATCTTCTTTCTTGTAGTTTGGATCCATTGCTCCATGTCCGCTTCTCTGGAGCAGCAGAAAACTACCTTTCTCCCTCCTCTATGTGACATCCTTTTATATATTTGAACATGGCTATCATATCACCCCTTAACCTCCTCTTCTCCAGGCTAAACATGCCCAGCTCCCTTAGCCATTCCTCATAAGGCATCATTTCCAGGCCTTTGACCATTTTGGTTGCCCTCCTCTGAAGCAGAATTATAACACTGAAGAAGGTCTGGTAGGCCATATATCCTTGTTGGCATCTGTCTGTCTCGAGGGACAATGGAAGAGTGTGCCATCGGGGTAAAGTCAATCCATTGGAGAGTTACAGAGCCTGCCCTGTTGTGGCTATAGAGACCAATGCAGGAGATGAAGGCGTCAGGTTTCCCAGTTTCAGATGCATCTTGGTGTTTCTTTCCTCTGTGCTCTACCCAAGAGGAAAGTAAGTCGTTATTCCAGGGCCTCAGGGCCTCTGTTGATACTCTTGCAATGCAGGAGAGAGTGAATAATGGCTGAAAAATCACTAGAGGGAACCCTCCCAGCTCTGAGGAAAGGCAATCTGCCTTCGGCATGATGCCTCCCGCCCTAACTGCAGCCATAGCTGTCAACTTTTCCCTTTTCTTGCGAGGAATCCTATTCGGAATAAGGGAATTTCCCTTAAAAAAAGGAAAACGTTGACAGCTATAACTGCAGCTTCACATTGTGGTTTGTTGTCAGAAAGTGAACCATGGTTAGTCTGCAGAGCTGGTTTGGGACATTCAAAGCCTGTGACTTTAAATAAAGTGCCTTCAGTCACATACTGGAGCATACATTTGAGAGGTAGGAATTTACATTTACATACCCACCAACCTTTTAATGAGGGTGAAAGAGGAGAGTGCAAAATATGGTCTGAAGCTCAACATCAAAAAAAGAAAGATCAGATGAATGAATGAGATGGTTGGACAGTGTTCTCGAAGCTACAAACATGAGTCTGACCAAACTGCGGGAGGCAGTGGAAGACAGGGGTGCCTGGCGTGCTCTGGTCCATGGGGTCACGAAGAGTCGGACACGACTAAATGACTAAACAACAACCCACCAAGTGTCCTGGGAAAAACCCGGGACATCCCATTTTTTTTGTGAGACATTGCAGCAGACATTTTGGGTGCTGTAATTGTATGTTGCACTCTTACCCCCCCCCTCAAAAGCACTTTTGGGGGGGAGCAACATCATGGCATTGGTTGTGTGACTTGCCCAGGAGTGTGCCCCAGAAGCCACGCATCCCGGATTTTGACTTAAAAAGGTTGGATGTTATGCATTTAGAATCATCGCCATCATGTTTATTTATTTGCCACTTTTCTACAATATTGGTCAAAGTGGCTCACAACATACCAAGTGAACAATAATAAATACAACAATTTTGTAAAAACGTATTAGGAGCAATTAGAAATAATCATAACGTGTTCAGGGGTTGCATAAAATAAACTGAGCGCTGAGCTGCTCCTTCTTATGCTTGCCTTTGTGCTGAGTCTTTCGGAAGCAGAACAATCCTGTAGTTAGTACATGATGCGCATTAAGACTGCAAAAAGCAGCGCCGGGACTTTCTGTTGCTATGGATTTTTCTATTCCTAAAGACATCTGTGTAAACTTGGTGGATTTTAAGGAGCTGAAGATTTAGTACACAGATTTCAGTGCCTGTAATTTACATCAAAAGACACAGTTGTGCTGAGAGGTGGCCACACCTCAGTTTGGAGGTATTATAGTTTGCTCCATCCTGCTTTGAGGTTCTTCCTTCAACGCTATGATAATTGATTTGTGTGGGTTTTTTTAAGCACATGAGACTAGTTCCTTCTTCTGAGGTTCCCCCGCCCCCCCCAAAGTGTTTTGACCCTTCAACTCATTATGTTTCGCATTCCTACGCAGCCACCTTTCTTTTAGGAACCAAAGCATCACAAGACATTTCAAATGTTCAAAACACTTTGTCATGTGTTGCCTAATTTGTTCTCGACAAATTACGTGAGCTAGCATAGAGCAGATCTATAGATCCACTGGCCCAGTTCACATAATGCAGTAAGCTAGGGACACCCAGGGATATTTTTTCAGATGTTGTTGGACTACAACTCCCATCATCTCTGGCCATTGGCCATACTGGGTAGGGCTGATAGGAGTTGCAGTCCCAAAACATCTTAAGGGGACTCAGTTAGCTATTCCTGCAATGGTTTACCATGAATGCACCTATCTTGCCCACTTTGCTCCTAGTGGCTAGCACATGGGAGGAAATAAATCAGTGTGAGGGTGAAAGAGGATGGCGCAAAATATGGTTTGAAGCTCAACATCAAAAAAAGAAAGATCATGGCCACTGGGCCCATCACCTCCTGGCAAATAGAAGGGGAAGAAATGGAGGCAGTGAGAGATTTTACTTTCTTGGGCTCCATGATCACTGCAGATGGTGACAGCAGTCACAAAATTAAAAGACGCCTGCTTCTTGGGAGAAAAGCAATGACAAACCTAGACAGCATCTTAAAAAGTAGAGACATCAGCTTGCCAACAAAGGTCCGTATAGTTAAAGCTATGGTTTTCCAGTAGTGATGTATAGATGTGAGAGCTGGACCATGAAGAAGGCTGATCGCCGAAGAATTGATGCTTTTGAATTATGGTGCTGGAGGAGACTCTTGAGAGTCCCATGGACTGCAAGAAGATCAAACGCATCCATTCTGAACGAAATCAGCCTGAGTGCTCGCTGGAAGGACAGATCGTGAAGCTGAGGCTCCAATACTTTGGCCACCTCATGAGAAGAGAAGACTCCCTGGAAAAGACCCTGGTGTTGGGAAAGATGGAGGGCACAAGGAGAAGGGGACGACAGAGAATGAGATGGTTGGACAGTGTTCTCGAAGCCACAAACATGAGTTTGACCAAACTGTGGGAGGCAGTGGAAGACAGGAGTGCCTGGCATGCTCTGGTCCATGGGGTCACGAAGAGTCGGACACGACTAAACAGCAACAACAGAAGTTCACTAAGTTAAGATAGGTCAATTGCACACTCTCTCAACCTAAACTATCTCATGGGTTTGTTGTACAGATAAAATGGGAATCACGCTACCCTGAACTTCTTGAAGCAAAAGTAGGATTTTTTTTTAATGAAATGATAAATATATTTAGAATGTTTATGGCAGGATTACAGAGAGGCCCAAGGTGGATCTAAAGTGGACTTTGGACTGAGGACACTTCCAGACTGTTGATTTTTTTCAGATGGGATTCATTCATATACAACAAGCTCAGGTTTCACAATTAGAGCTGATTTGAATCTCTTCTGCAGCTAGCAGCTTCCCCAAAAGATTGGACTTCTTGCGATAAGGAAAATTATGGTGAAATGCCCCGGAAAGTGTGGGATTTACATTGATGCAACATCATCTAATCTCCCTGCAAACGTATCTTGATGGATGCTCAAGAAACAAGTTGTCTGGAAGCACCCTTGGTTCAAAAACTTCACTCAGGCATAAAACTCACAAAGGGTACTAAGTCAGCCACTATGTCTCAGTCTAGCCTGATGTGCCTCATTGGGTAGTTGTGGAGGGACCTCAAAGTTTTCTTGGAGGAAGGATGGAATACAAAAGTTATAAATCAATGAGTATTTTGGGGACATTGTAAGTCTTTCCAAACCAGGAAAAACCTAAATATACACTGATATGCTTGAAGTCATTAATGCATTAAATACTTTTGATTTTAATAAAATAATACTACATTTTGATACATTTAAAAATGCCAGGTGTTCTTCATTCAACCCGGTTTCTTTGCACTCCTTTGCCTGAATGAGAAATGGACACATCTGTTTGGTTCCAGCTCATTGCAGTTTCAGCTGTGTTCATTCAAAGTCCCTTCCATCCCATTTCTCCATCATTCTGCTAATTGTTTTTAAACCAAAATTTGCATTTTGTTCACATAATATGTATTTATATTTTTTTGCACTGAATCATACGCATTTTTGATACACGTCTTGAGCCATGAACTGTCTCGTAAAATTTGGAGAAATGTGAAAACTAAAGGATAACTGCATTCCAAATCTGCACACTCATCCTCAAAAGTGAAAATCCATTTTCACAGAGTAATAATAATAATAATAATTTATTATTTATACTCCGCCCATCTGGCTGGGATTCCCCAGCCACTCTGGGCTTGTAAAGTGTGTGCATATGTATATTTCTTTTATATAGATGAATATTGATGGCCTCCCATGCCCATGGGGTGACCGGACTCAGTCCTGTAGGCTTCAACAAGTGCTGATCAGATGGTGGCAGCATGTGCCGTCAAACCATAGCCTTGAAAGTCTAGTGGGGCAAACCGGGGACTGCCCCACCATCTTGATTCATCAAAGCTTGCCTGTCTTCTTACTTAACAACCAGTCCAAAGGAAGACCCTGGTTGTCTGCTTCCTCCTAAGACCCAGATTTGCCCTTGTACACCTCAGCAAGCAGAAGCATGGAGACAGAAGCAGGATTAGTGGACGGTGCTTGTCATTGGCTCTGACTTCATTGGCTGTTAGTCTCCCTGCCTCCACCCCACCTGTCCTGCAGGGTACCTGCCACCACTGTCGAAGCACCTGTCCTCCAGAGTCACCTGCTGACCCCTCCACTCCCCTCCATTCAAAGGGCACAGCTACACATCCAATGCATGATTACTGCTCCCCAACCCCCTCGGAAAAACACTCTTTAGCAGTCAATCAGAACAAACAGCAATTTAGAGTTTCCCCGGATTGCCATTTGTTCCAATCAATCGCTAAAGAGCAGATTTTCCCTTGGAAAGTAGTGTGGCAAGGTTAAAACTGCTTGGACCCAGGCCTAAAAAGTGCAGAAAACAACTAGGTCCTGTGTTTTTACGGGACGGCACAAGCAAAAGTGTGGGTGAGTCCTTAGGAAGAGTTCTGTAAAAATTTATTCCGAAGTGTCTATAGTACTGCTGCAGCCTTAAGATGATTTAAAGCTCATTTCTTTACCCTCAAAGGGCCCTTGGAATTGTAGCCTTGAGAAGAGAGAGATATCCGAACGGAACATTTTCAGCATCCTCACCAAATTATAATGTGTCAGACACTGGGCTCTTAAATTTCAGCAGCCCCTGTGCGATGCTAAAATTAGTCGTGCCCTCGCCTCTCTCGCTCCGTTCTACAGCATTGTTCCCATGCAGTGCGGCGCCCAGTGCCATCGCGCCGGTTGCGCCAACCTTAAAACCGCCTCTGCTACAATTCCCAGGAATAAGCCCTGTGAAACTGATAGAAACTCGATAAACCTTTTGTAGCATAAAAAGGGCTTTCGAGTCCCAACGTTAATCACCAGTCTAAGAAGAACATGGAAAATGTGCTACAGGAGGCATGCTAAGAAAACTTGGATTTCCCAACAAGAGTTAAAAAGGCAGCATCGCTGTTGGGCTACTTCCCATTGCAAGCCCACACATGGATTGTCGCCTTTGGACAAGCACCGCTTTAGGTTTGGGCTGATAGAGCAAGTTCCACTCTGAGTGCTGGGAGCTTCTCTGGTGGCGATGTTGAATCATTGTCAGCCCTTCCAGAGAGGAAATTCTGCTTAAGGTAACTCAGTGGAGGCAATTTGTAGGTCTTGCCAAAAAAAGACGCCTTAATTGCACTGGTGAGTTCAGCGCAACCCTGTGGTGCAGTATGCCGGATGTTCACACACCCTTTTATCATTAGCGATTTCAAAATAGCCCAAGATGTTTACTCGCTGTGGTCAATAACATGTTTATGTTTTTCCCTCTGAAAAAAAATAACCCTTCCTCTTGTTGCAAGCCAAGTAAGAGAGAGAGAAAGGTAGTTAAGGAAACAGAAGTTGCCCTGTATTTAATTCTCCTCAATGTCTATTTAGCACCACCAGTTTCCTGTGAGGCTGAAACTCTTTTTTAAAAATGGATATGAAGTGCTAGCACACACAGTAGATGCTTCTGAGCATGTGCAGAGTGTGCCAATCAATTGCATCCTGCCTCACACATTGAGATGCAGGAAGGGCAGGGCTTCTCCCTATTTATTTCTCTATAATTGCTTGAACTTACGTATATCTCATTCAGTGCTGAGTTAACCAATAAGCATGCTTGCTTTGAGCAGCAGCAAAGCAAGGGGTGCACACACAAAAATGAGAAATTGTTTTTGGAAAGTATTCGGCATTTCATACTTCAAAAAACAAGCCTCAAAGTAGTTGTCATAGGGAAATCAGAACTTTGTTTGACTTTGTTACACTCCACTCCATACAAGTATAGTTTTAGTATAGTTTTTATTTTAAATTACATGGGGGCGGGGGAAGCACCATCATATTTTCAGTGTTTAGGGCCTATAAAGGTCCTAATCTGGCCCTGATCTCACCTTTCCACATTAGCACCTGCATTGGTTTGCAAGAAGTTTTACAAGAAAAGTGTAATAACGTTAAAACCAAAGCCATTTATAAAATAAAAACAGTCCAGTCCAGAGCAGCAGCCGGTTAAGCCTGGGTTACTAAGGCAAGTTGCCAGCTCCACCCAGACCTGAGCCCTGGCACCTCTTCTGATGTTATTTAGCACAGTTCTATCATGCCTTCTACCAAGGAGCTCAAGTTGGGACACCTGCTTCTTCACTCCTTGTATTTTACCATCACAACAGGTTGTGTATCCACAGCAGTGACCAGAGGAGGGATGACTATTGGGAGGAGCACAACCGGATGCCTTCATCTGCTCCAGCTGCAACAAAACATGTCTCTCCTCTATCGGTCTTTACAGCCACAGCAGGCGATGCAACTCTCCATTGTCCCCCAAGACAGCTGGATGCCAACAACAACAGCAATTCTGGATGCCTCCTAATGACCTGTTTACTGAGCATTCATTCTTTGGCTTTGTACGCATTAGTAGCTTCAGCCTTGGTGAGGTTATCCCTCCAGCCCTCTGGCTGCATCTCAGGTCACTTTGATTGTTGTTGTTTGGACCACTTGAAGATTGCTGAGGGTCTTGGTGTACTACTTAAAGATTTTCCGGCTTGTTGTAGCAATTGCCGTGCGCTGTGCCAGCTGCTATGCGGATTTTAAAGTGGATTTTAATTGCTTCTTTTATTTCTTATATGCCATCCTTATAGAAATCAAATTGCAATAAAACGCAATTTAAGAAATAAACAGAGCAATAAGAATACAGTTAAAGACCAAAAGTGTTGCAGTGGATCTGCTGTCTCTCGCCTTCAACCACAAATCCACAGACGCAACGTGGGCCACCCAAATGAAGCTCTCCGACCACATTTTGTTAACCCCTCGACCTAGACTTTCTGACTCTAGCTGGCCCCTTTCGCCACTGCTGTAGGCCGCTACAATTGCGTGGCCTCTGGAGCAGGGAGTTTTCAGGTGTTTTCAGATTAGAATATACTGTAAGATTAAAAAGCACTTTGTCCCTTAGTCTGCATTTCCAGTGATGCTTGCTCTCTCTATCTCTCAACTTCCAGGCTGCCTTTCAGCAGAAAACTGCAAGGCGAGTGTACATCTGATAGCAAAATTACAATGAAATGAGTGGCAAATTGTGATAATCATACTGAAACTCGGGAAGATAAACACTGCAGTGAGCAGTAGGTGGCCTTGCACCTGTTTTGAAGAATCATCATCTCAGCAGGTGAAAAAAAAGGTTTCCACAGCTGCTTTAAGTAGCTACATTTTTTTTACTCCCATGACAATAGTTTACTTTTGTCCACATTGAACACCCACCCAAAAATAACAACTGTCCAACAGGCCCATCTCTGGGTTTGGACTAGCTGCTCATTGTTTCTGTTCTGATTATTTCCCTCCCCGGCCCTCCAAAAGACCTCCCATCAGGGTTAAATTAAGTGACCTCACATTAGTGCTAATTTAGGGGGCTAGCCTTTCTATTCTGTATGTAACAAAAGCAGCCAGAGACACGACCACACGCAGCCTCAGCGCAGGAACATTCCGGACATCTGTAAACCTTTCTCTAGTTCCTTTCACACATCTTTTTCCAAAGGGGGTGGGGATTGACAGTAGACTTTAATTGCTGTGATTTGAGTTAGGAGGGGGTGACATTCACCTCCCTCGATCACTATAAAACTTAAGTGCCGCCTATAATTGTGTTGCCATTCTCTTAGCCTTTGTCCTAAGGATGCCAACTGGCCAGAATAGAAATACGACCTAGATTTCTCCTCTGCCCGTTGCTTTGCACTGAGGCTGGCATATAAACATAAGTGGGGAGCATCCAATGTAGTGAAAGCAAACCGCTCAATTAGCATAAAGGTTTCTGCTTGTGGAATGGAACTTCCCCCCTTCTCCCCTGTGCACCTGCTAAATCTGTGTTGGGGTTTCCCCCAAACCTCTGGAGCAGATTTGAGGGCATCATTGGGGAGAGAGGGGAAAGCTCTGTTCTGCAAATGTAAATCCTCATGCAAATGGAACAAGCGCATTGGATAATGGTCATTGTATTTAGGTTTACCCTCCTTGTTTTATTGACAATTTAGCAAATGGAACGGATGGCAGACACAGATTGAACAGGCGAGAAAGCTTTACCTGTTATGCAGATGGATTGCTAAGAGCTGCACCTGCTGAACATCTGCCTGCCATGCTACATGGAAAGGCATGGAAAAAAACGTTGGCAACCTCATTAGAATATAAGGGATATGAAGCTCCTTCACCCTACCTTTTTTTCCTTCTGTCTCATACATTGAGCATTTTTATAACACATTCCAGATATCTGCAGTCTGATTCATTTTCCTTCAAGCCATTCCTGTATTATAACTAGGGCTGGGTGATAGGGGCATGTGCCTCAGGCACAGCCTGGAAAAGGGCACAGAACTGGCGGCAAACGTCATGCAATACTCTTCGTGTGTCTGACACTCATTTTAACAGTGCTGTGATGCTTTTGTTTTTAGCTTGATGTTGTTTCAAAGTAATAGATAAAAAGGTAGATTATTGGTGGTCATCAACAGCACAGCAGTTTCTCACTGGTTCTGTCCCCACAGCCTAACACAGTCAAGCACATTTGACCACTGAAAGAGACACCTTCCAGAAGTACTGTTGAGGGGATGTTGTCTAGCGAAAATGTAGGATTTCCACAGGAATGTCCCTTAAATGTCTGCAGACATTCTGAACTCACCCTGACTTCAGTTGCTCTCACAGTCCAAGGGGTCACAAGCAGTATTACAAGGTCTGCTTTGTTTGGTCCAGTGGTGCCATATAACCTTTGGAACTCCCGCCTGTTACAAGTGCTTTCTCTCCTGTCTTTGTAAAGGTAAAGGGACCCCTGACCATTAGGTCCAGTCGTGGACGACTCTGGGGTTGCGGCGCTCATCTCGCTTTATTGGCCGAGGGAGCCGGTGTACAGCTTCCAGGTCACGTGGCCAGCATGACTAAGCCGCTTCTGGCGAACCAGAGCAGCGCACAGAAACGCCATTTACCTTCCCTCCAGAGCAGTACCTATTTATCTACTTGCACTTTGACGTGCTTTCGAACTGCTAGGTTGGCAGGAGCAGGGACTGAGCAAGGGGAGCTTACCCCATTGCGGGGATCCACCGACCTTCTGATCGGCAAGTCCTAGGCTCTGTGGTTTAACTCCCGCCTGTTACAAGCACTTTCTCTCTTGTCTTTGTAGCATCCATTAAAGACCTCCCTTTTCCAACAAGTCAGTTAAGTGGAGACCCTTGTCCCAGCCCATATCTGAAGTGGAATTGAAATAGTTTTTATATATGTTTTCATTCTTGGTGCTTTTATAAAGTTTTTATTGCTAATCGCTTCAGGATGCTGCGTGGGAAGCAAACCGTAAATGAAATTAATGCAAGAGATAAAATAATGTTGAGGAGCAGGAGTGAGTATAGGGGGCTCTTGTATATTATTTACTGCAAAGCTCGATGACTAAGCTCTTTAGCGACGAAACGCTGGATTATCAGAACGACGTTTGAGCACTGAACCACCAATATATCACAAGTGGACTCTTTATTACTGCATTTGCAATAGTTCAAGATAAAATCTATTTTGGAAAGAGAAGAAATGAGCACTGAATAACTGATATTTTACTAGTGGACTCTTTATTTACTGTGCTTGCTATTGTTTAAGATAAAACCTATTTGGGAAAGAAACTACTTTTGCCATTTTTATGGACGTTTATTGTTTGTTTACAGATAGTTGCCTTGGTGATATTATCGTGTGTCGACTGCATAAAGTATGGTGAGCAGTGCTTTTACACATGTGCATCTCTGTGCTTTGAAACGACCTCATCGTACCTCCGCTACAGCTCGCTTGTGAACGTCTAGCAGACTGGCTGTATTTGAAAGTAGGATCCCACACTCAGTGGAGTCCTTTGTGTAGCCTAGCAGAATAATATGTAGCTTTTTATTAACACAATGGAAGCCCCACTCAGCCGTTGCCTAGTTTCTGAGCTTTCACACAAAATGACCCATGCTACTCCCAAACTGCTACAGAGGAAGCCGCCTTATGCACGCTCAGACCAGTGGTCCTTCCAACAAGCTCTGTATTGTCTATCCCAGCTGCCAGTAGCTTTCCATGGTTTTTAGAGAAGGAGTGTTTTCAAATCCTACCTGGAAGTGCAGAGGATTGCACCCGCGACCCAGCGCTTGCAAAGCATGCACTGAATTACTGCCCTTCCCCAAGGTGTTCTCTGACACCATTAAAACTAGATAATTGCTTGTGTGACACTGAAAAATGGGAACTCCAAGCAGGGTGTAGGTGGGTAAGCAGACAAAAATAGCCGCTATGGTGTTAATTAGCACGTCTGAAGGCACTCTGCCGAAGACCGAAACTTTCAGCTTTCAGTTGTTGATAAGCATCAACAGATGTGATGGCACTTAGTGACTTCCTTGCGATAGTACAGCTGTGTCGCCCAAACACTTGTTTATACAGAGCCATCCTCTTAAACACTGTCACAGCCTGAACTTGCTTATTACATCACTTGTTCACTTAAGTTAAGGAGAGGCAAGGCTGGGATGGGGTAAGAAGGAATGAAGTGCGATGGGGAAGGCGTGATAAAATGGTTTCACGTTTTTAGCATCGTGAGATAGCAGCAGGACGTCGAGCAAAGGACTATAAGCTTCATTCCTTCATCATAATCGTGTCGTTTCACGTTTAGCTCCCTTCAGTGTTGTGATTTTGCCATCTTGTCTGTTTTAAGAACCCACGAATGAAATTATTCACATGTGGTGGGGATGTGTCAAGAGTAAGCCAGTTGTGGGTTTGGGCAATTCTGGTATAACTAGCCAGATTCTGGTCCCAGACCCTGGGGTGGCCTTTGCTCTCGGCTGAAAACAAACAGAACGCCGTGGTGTGCCATAAAGAGCAAGGGTCACAATTGTCAGCTACACGGATGGAGGGGGCAGCGTGGAATTCAAGTGGGGCCAAACTGTGAGAAGGGGCTCCCTTGGGACACTGGTCGATCATCACAGTATAATAAAAAGAGGTGTAAACATGAGGCAGCTTAAAAGTTTTTTATTAATGTAAAATCGAAAGTGTGAAAAATACATAATCAAAATTGCAAATGGGAAAATCTCTTCCTGTTACCACAGCCCACGCCCTTTGGGGTGTTATCACCTTTATTAACAGAAATAACACCTCTCCATTCTTAAGAAAATCAGCCCTGAGTGCTCACTGGAAGGACAGATCCTGAAGCTGAGGCTCCAATACTTTGGCCACCTCATGAGATGAGAAGACTCCCTGGAAAAGACCCTGATGTTGGGAAAGATGGAAGGCACAGGGAGAAGGGGATGACAGAGGATGAGATGGTTGGATGGTGTTCTCGAAGCTACCAGCATGAGTTGGACCAAACTGCGGGAGGCAGTGGAAGACAGGAGTGCCTGCCGTGCTCTGGTCCATGGGGTCACAATGAGTCGGACACGACTAAACGACTAAACAACAACAACAACAACGCCTCATACCAGCCCCCATTGATCCACATGATGCTGTGGGGGATATCTCATGGCAAGCAAATTATAGTATTTATTCGAGAATTTTATACTCAGTAATTACCCTTTGTAATAATAATAATAATAATAATAATAATAATAATAATAATAATAATAATAATTTATTATTTATACCCCGCCCATCTGGCTGAGTTTCCCCAGCCACTCTGGGCAGCTTCCAATCAAGTGTTAAAAACAATGCAGCGTAGTCTTGATAAGATTGCCCTGTCTGTGAGTTGCCATCGGTGATGGCATGTTTCTGTTAATGGATTTCTTAACATTATGAAAACTTAACAAAACTTGATTTAAAAACCACAACACATGAATTATGTTGCTGGATCAGTCCTGATTCCATCACTCAGGTGCCCCTCAGAAGTTCCCAAAGGTGATGCTTATGTTTATTTATTTACTACACATCTGCACCACCCGATAACCAAAGTTCTCTGGGCGGTTTCGAGAAAAGGTGAAGAACATTTAGAGCCCAACTAAAATGGAACAATGCTACAAAAACTGTATCAATCAGTTGTGATTCCTACATTGCAGGGAGCTGGACAAGATGACCCTTAATAGCCTTCCAACTCTACAATTTACAATTTGATGGTTCTGTGAATAACAGCAGTTTGCAAAGCTAAGAAACACTGGTGAAACACTTTCTCAAAAACCTCAAAAACTTATTTCAGCATCCAGCCCAAACTGAACTAAAATCCAATGCATAGGTACAACCAACACCCATCAGCAATCCCCTCCCCGCCCCAAAAGCACCTCAAGAAAAAGCTGGTGAGAACAAATGGGCCTTTAGGGCTGCCATAGAAGCTGGCAGTAATTTCTATATGTTTGGGGCCACCACAAAAAAGGTCCTCTCCATCAGAGTTTCGAAACTGACTGCTCTCAGAGGTGGGCCTAAGCAGAGAGACTCTGCTGCCAATCTTATGCGACAGGCAGTTATGGCTGAAGAAGATCTGTCATTGTAAATCTCAGTTCAGCTGGTACTCTGGACATGCCTTGGAACTGTGTGACAGCTTTGGCTTAGCACTGTGCAAATCCAAGTAGAGACCAGAGCCATGGCAGGACCGCTGACGAAACTTGGAGGAAAATCCCCAAGAGACCTCAGCAAGCCATCTGTCTCCATCAGCTTCCCAGGGCGAACCATCAAATTTTGCCTCCTACATCTGCAGAGGTTAAAGATAGTTTGAAGGGCAAAACTCACCAGGCAATTCATAATTTATTTATTCATGCAACAACATTTATTTACTGCTTGATTGTAATTAGAACCTCTATAAAACAAATATTAAAATTGTCAGTAATAACCGATGTTAAAAACAGGTATCATCATCATTAACAACAACAGTTAAACTGATTAAAATCCAAGTCAACTTCTACTTCTCGCTTGGACTACTGTAATGTGCTCTATGTGGGGCTACCTTTGAAGGTGACCCGGAAACTACAACTAATCCAGACTGCGGCAGCTAGACTGGTGACTGGGAGCGGCCGCCAAGACCACGTAACACCAGTCTTAAAAGACCTACATTGGCTCCCAGTACATTTCTGAGCACAATTCAAAGTGCTGGTGCTGACCTTTAAAGCCCTAAATGGCCTCGGTCCAGTATACCTGAAGGAGCATCTCCACCCCCATTGTTCTGCCCGGACACTGAGGTCCAGCTCTGAGGGCTTTCTGGCGGTTCCCTCACTGCGAGAAGCCAAGTTACAGGGAACCAGGCAGAGGGCCTTCTCGGTAGTGGCACCCGCCCTGTGGAACGCCCTCCCATCAGATGTCAAAGAGAACAACAACCACCAGACTTTTAGAAGACATCTGAAGGCAGCTCTGTTTAGGGAAGCGTTTAATGTTTGATGCATTACTGTATTTTAATATTTTGTTGGAAGCCACCTAGAATAGCTGGGGAAGCCCAGCCAGATGGGCGGGGTAGAAATAAATTATTATTAGTAGTATTAGTATTATACATTTCCAGATAGATTTGCCTGAACAAAAATGTTTTTAGCAGGCGAAAAGAGTACAGTGAAGGCACCTGCCTGATGTCAATAGGCAGGGAGTTCCAAAGGAAGGATGCATTAAGATTACAGGTTCAGAAGAAGTATTATGTAGCCCCTGCAGCAGTGCCAGTTCTGGAGATCGAAGCAGTGAAATGGGCACATTGCCTGAAATGGGAGTCAGGCAATTCGTCAAGTTATTATTCCATCCATACCCATTAATGGTCTTTATCTCCTCCACCCACCCACAGATCGTTATTCTCAAATCCTATACAGAAGACCAGATCTAAATCAAGCCCAGACACATATGTGGGCCAGAAATTGATTGACGCAGTCTCACTTATGGCCATGACACCCTGAGCTGCTCCTGGCAAAGTGACCTCAGTGTGACTTTTAGAGAATATTAAGCTTCTTCAAGATCACCAGACTTGGGGGCCTGAACACCACATTTGAGACCACTGGGACTTCTAGGCAGTGGGGTACCTAAATCCCAGTCTTGTTTCAGGATCCCAGCATCAGGTACACACTTCAAAACTGGTCAGCTACCAGAAATCCTACCTAACCTTTCTCCTGAAATGACTCACATATGCTCCCAATATGTTCTCTGCCACCATGAAGACTAGATACTTGCTTTTTCACTTGAGGGGGTGGGGAATGAAAGTGTAGAATGTGTGCCTGATCACAGATCAAACTCTGCATGTGTGGAACATACGTAGTCCTGCCTGTTGCCATATCACTAATATCTTAGCTACAAAGCTTTCCTAGACAGACTTTAATTAAAAATATTCTTAACCTGATAACTAATGCTTTAATGACTTTCGACACTGAATGATTTCACACTGAACAACACTGATGCAAATTTTATTAATCCTGACTATGAATGAGTAAAGTGAAGTGACATTTCGGTCTTCCTGGAACCTGGATTGATTCCTTGTTTCACAGTTAAGAAATACCCAGCTGCCAGCTACTCAGAAGGGCTGGAACCTCCCTTGCCACTGGAAAAGGATTTCACATCCGTACCAAGTCCAGGAGACGAAACTTGGAGTCACCAGGTTAAGCTAATTCTTTGTAATTTTGAATTCATCTCAGGGTTGGAATTCCAAAATGAAAGATGACAAGGAGTCACATTCCTTCCTACAGAGCCTCTCCCCTGATGACACTGCTCCACTGCTTCACTAGTGAAGGGTGGGGAGCACTTTGCACATCCTCAGAGGTCCTCTTGTCTCACTTATTTTACATGAGGTGGCTAAGCTATTTTTGGCCTGCAGGCTGCTTTGTCCTGTTGTATCTTCTCCGGGGAATGCATTCCAAAATGGCTCCTGAAGTAGGTGTGGACAAAAAGTGGGGGTGCAGATGGCCACACTCACCCATGTATCACTAATGTGTGGGAAGGTGAGAGGAGATGCCCCATGTCAGGGCAGGGCTATAGGGGCCATCTTGCAGTCCCTTTCAACATGCTTTAGTCCTTCATGTGAGGAACACACCTTTTCCCATCTTTTTCTTTACTTTTGCTCTCTGCCTTTCAAAGTACTTAACATGTTCCAATAAGACTTCGTAGCAGATCAAGATGACTGCCTTTTAAATTTGTTTCGAAGGAACAAGCTTTGTCTGTGAAGAACACTTACAGGAACAGCTGTGGGGGGGGGGACAGCAACTTTGAAGACTGATAACTTCTTTATTGATTTATTTTCAGTTGTGTTGTACAGATTTATAAACCTCGTCACAGCTAAGGCTATCAAAGCTGTGCACAATAAGATGAAGTGAGAAAAAATTCAAAAGACACAGATTTCTAAAAACTATAAAACCATTACTACAACTGTACATGTAACATTCCATAAAATGAGTGTGTCACACTTAAGGGAAAGCCTTCCTGTACAAAAATCTCTTCAGTATGTACCTCCCTTAACATTGGGAAAGGATATCTAATTTGCACCAACTCCAGTCACCAGGTTAAACCTATCTAATTTTAGCTGGCAACTGATACCAGAGGGCTGGAGCGGCAATACTCAAAGCCCAGCTGCTAGTAAAAACTAAGTGCACCTCGGGGGCATGTTGTAGTCTTAGCTCTGCCCTGGATGATGGGAGCAGCATCAGGAGGGCCAAAGTTCCCCACTCTTGTCTTCAACTCCAATCAGCCCCATCCAGCATGGCAAAGCCCCAACCAGCATGATAGGAGTTGTAGTCCAGTAGGGTTGCCATATTTCAAGAGGTGAAAATTGGGACACAAAAGTTGCTGCAACTTCTGGAGAGCACCCTAATGGCTAGAGGAAAAGGGCAGCTGTGTCCTTAACAAGGAATTTCAGCAGTGTGCAGGTTTCCAGTCCTTGTGACATGATGGTCATATTGTTCTCTATTCCAGGCCTGGGCAGAAGGTACCGGTATATTGGGATCATCTACTAGTAGATCTCTGGGTAATGCAAAGTAGATCAGCAAAAGTTTCTGACTCCAAGTTATTAAACAATGTTTAACAATTATGCCTCTGAAACTAAGAAAGCCGGGGTGGTAACTGGAGTAGATTTTTTATGTGGAAGGACTGCAAGCTCAGTTCAGCCTTGGTACTCAGAACAAACACCCAGGTGAAACATTATTTAATTCTAAGAGAACTTCAGCACTAATTTGCAGGTGCAATCCAAGCGCATGCTGGCCAGTTCAGGTTGCTCAGCTGATGTGGATGTGGTGCTCTAGCGCAACAGACCTGTTTTGTTTTGTTTTGAATCAGACTTTTCGGCAGCAGGATAAAACGACAGAAAATGCACTAGAAAGTGTGTGGAGTAAAAGTTGCTTGGCATGAAGTCATCAACATCAACCCTTCCTGCAAACAAATCAGGATGAAGGTTCAACAATCAGGACTTCTGGAGACGACTGTCTTTTACACATGGCTCCAGTGGATCTCCAGACCCTCCTGTAAAAAACAAAGTGGGTCCTTCCAGCCTAAAGTGTGCCCCCAGTCGCTGCTCTAATATGTCTTTGGACACTGAATGTCTTTCCATCAGTTGCATCCTTGACTTTCCGTGACCTTTGGAAGGATTGGAGGGAGTTCTCTGAGGACCAGGAAAGTTGATTGCTCTGAATTAATCCTATCTGCATCTGAGTGCAATAGTGGTGCTGTGTCCTTAAGGCACAAAGTGCCCTGTCCCTTTTACCATTGCCCTTTTGCTGAACCAATGCAAGTGAGACATAAAACGCAGATAAGGGCAGTAGGGGTGGGTGTGGCAGTCTGTGTGTGCCTTTTCTGTCTCCTGATGAGAGATCAAACAGACTGAATGCACGTCATCATCACTGGACCCTCATTTGCTGTCTGGGGATTTGCTGCCTCTGATGTTGGTTGGTCCTGGTGTCCACCTTATGCCTGGAGGCTGGGAATATCCAAGGGACTTTGCAGTGACTTAAGCATTCTCTCTGTCTAGCCCTTGCAAGCTGACGGGTACCCCCTTGGCTGGATAGCTGAAATAGTCAACAGATTGAGACAGATGAAGTGCAGTATATAAATTTAAATAATAATAATAATAATAATAATAATAATAATAAGCAATTCACTTTCTGTTAAGGGAACTGAAAAGATTGAGGTTTTAGGGCTTTGTAGAGGGTGGAACCCAGGCTGCCTAAAAAGTAAGATTTAGGTTGCAAAAAAGTAACCCCACTTACCTGGGAATAAACCCCACTTGAACTTGGTAGGGCTTACCTCAGAGTAGACATGATTAGCATTGGGCTACATGTCCTTTATTCCTGACATTGTCGAGGGGAACTGAAAGGATGTCTCTGATCTAGCTGAATATATTTTTGATTGCGAGTAATGAAACTTTTAGGGCCACCCTTAGGTTTTCATTTATTTTTAAGCATTCATATACTGTCTTCCTCATCAATCCCAAGGAGTCTTGCCATGTCTTAAACATAAATGAAAACCAATATAGCTAGAATGGTTCTCAAAGCCAGGTGACCAGTACCACCACTACCCTGCCAGAAAAAAAAATGCCTCGGTGAATAAATGTGATTTCAGGTGTGCTGAAAACTCAGCCAGGTTTGGTTCCATAAACTGGTTGGAGAAACAGAGAAGGACCTCCCCCTAGTTGCAGAAAAGCCAAGAGCTTTTGTATATGAGCACAGGTGTTCCTTGTGGTTCGAAGGGGCATTGGGTAAGATGCTCTCTACATATCCCCACCTCAGCACTAGCCTGGTGGACTCAAATTTCCCAAAGATTCCTTCCATGTGAATGCTAATACCTGTGTTCCTAGGCTGCCTCAACACCTGCTGCTGTTCCGAGCTGGCACTCAAGAATACAGTGGTTAAGAATTTAATTCGTTCTAGAGGTCCGTTCTTAACCTGAAACTCTTCTTAACTTGAAGCACCACTTTAGCTAATGGGGCCTCTCGCATCCCGGTGGAGATGAAAACAGGAAAAGGAAGTCTCCACCCTCATAATTCAGCCTGAACACTGAGGTCCAGCTCCAAGGGCCTTCTGGCAGTTCCCTCACTGCGAGAAGTGAAGTTACAGGAACAAGGCAGAGGGCCTTCTCGGCAGTGGCACCCTCCCTGTGGAACGCCCTCCCATCAGATGTCAAGGAGATAAATAACTACGCAACCTTTAGAAGACATCTGTAGGCAGCCCTGTATCAGGAAGTTTCTAATGTTTGGTGTTTTAGTATGCTTTTTTAATCTGTTAGAAGCCGCCCAGAGTGGCTGGGGTATATAAATGATAACAGCAATGGCAACAACAACAACAACTCAAAATATTTCATGATATGAGAAAATCTGGACTGAGAGAGGGGAGACTATGAGAAAGCAATGATCTGGAGGGGAAGTCATATAGAATTAATGGAAGTACATTAAACAACGGTATGGATGAGCCCTGACTGGCAGCGGGTGTCTAGGGTTTCGGACTGGAGACATTCCCAGGCCTACCTGGAGATGCTGGGAATTGAACCTAGGACCTTGTGCATGCAGAGCAGATACTCTGCCACTGAGCTGCAGCTCTTCCCTGAGTTGTATTAGATATGACACAGGGGGAGGGTAGACTCAGGAAGAGAGGACTGTTGACTTTAGTGACAGCCACATGCTTACGAAAAGTATAGCTTTGGCTCCTAAAAGGGGAGGGGACAACGAAAGAAAGAAAGAAAGAAAGAAAGAAAGAGGCATCGGAAGCATCCCTGGGCTAAGTTCACACCAAAATACCTGTTTGTCCTACAAATTAAAAAAGGAGAAGAAAAGAAAGCATTCCTTTTGCAACATTTGGCTGAAGAATGGGGCACTAAAAACATCAGAGATGGCAGTTAGTAAATGTTACTGCTGGCCCCTAAGGGTGTGGGGATTTTCCCTCCTGGTGGAAAATGCCAAATGCAGCACCACAACATTGTCGCTACAAAACAAATATGCCGCTGCTATAGCATCGAAAAGAAGGCAATGTGTTATTCATGCCACTCCACTCTCCCTCTGCCCACTGAAAGCATCCCATCCTATTGAGGAAGAACATATTTGGTAGAGATGGGGAAGATTCAGAAAAGGGCAGGCAAAATGATGAAGGGGGCAGAGGGACTCCCTTTGGTCTGACTCAGTTATAAAGCAGATTCCTGTGTTCCTAGATTCCCTCAACCCCACCCCCAACAGGGTTTCTGCTCCCATGTCTAACCCACTTTTAAAGCCACGCAAGTCAGTGGCCACCACTGGATTTGTAGGAGTCCCCTATCTATCTGCCTAGAGCATTTATACCCTGCTCTTCAGCCAAAAAGTGGCTTGTCTGAAATCAAAACAAGACACTTCATACCTGCAGGCTTACATTCTGAAAAATAAAATTTAACAATAACAACACACAAGGAACAAGGGACCAGGAGGGAAGAGAAAAATAAAGCTCCAAACTCAGGCACCAGTTGCTCCTATATTGACCAGCTGGCGTAGTTCAATTCCATAGTTTAACTTTGTTGTGGGGGAGGGGAAAATATTTTGTCTGCATAGAATCAAGAAGGTATCTTCCCTCTGAGGAAAGAAGGTTTCAAATTCAATTCCCAGCATATTTGGGTAGGAGGAGGAAAGACTTCTGCCTAGAGAGCTGCTGCCAGTCCGTGTATATCATACTGAGCTAGATGGACCAATGGTCTGACTCAGTATGAGGCAGCTTCCTGTGTTCCAGCATTCAGATATTCCCTGGTTGTAGCTTTATGAGAGAGGGAAGACAAATTCCCCCTCTCTGCTTCCTCCACACCTGCCTACCTTCCCTATCATATAGATGCCCAGTAAAAAACATTTTATATCCTTGAGCTTTGGGGAATCAGCTTTTTGCTGTGGTTTCTTGGCTGCTACTCTTGCTGCTGATGGTTCTCTCCCCGTCTTGTTTTGTTGCTGTTTCTTAATTCACGTAGATTTTATTTTACAGTGTTTTACCTTGGTGCGTTCTCCACTTTGAAGAACCCGTGGGCTACAAATGTGGGTTGCACATGTTTGAAATAAATAAAAATACAAAGGGGGGGGGGACATCGCTGAGATTGGCGCCCGTGAATTTGGTCCAAGTCGACCAGCCAAAAATCAGACATCCTAATCTAGCCTGAAATGAGCCTTGAATGGATTTCCTAGCGGATGAAAGCAGCCACCTGGGCTATCCAGACGCAAACTATTTGAAATGGGAAATCAGGAGGAACGCTTTTAAGGTCAGACAGCCCATTTTGTTTTCAAAGGCGAAGAAAGACCCAGACACGTATGTCAGAGAGAAATCCTCCCTCCCTTTTGAAAGGTGGATGGTTGGGGGGGGGGGGGACAAAGGAAAGACGAAACAAAAGGTGTGGAAGAACAAGCGGTCCAGATTTGCATCTTGAGAAGGATTTTGAAAGAGGCTTCTTCTCAGGAGCGACTTGGGGGTTTTCGGCAGCCTGCTTTGTATATCCTGATCAATCCAAATTGGTCCATGCAGCTGATAAGTATCGCTGAGTCACCGGGAATCTTTTCCAGGGTTTCCCCAATTGCCTTTTCCATCTGAGAGAGGCGGAACGAGATGAATCAGGGCCGGGTAACAAGAGAATTCCGAGCGTGACTAGAAGCTGTCTTTCTTTCTTTCCCTCCTTTCTTTTTCCTAACCGAATTGTACTGTGCAGGTGACTAAGTGCCAATCACTGGAGTTTTTAATATTACGAACGGGACCTGCAAGGAAATGTTGCCGCGCGCAGAGCTCGGGTTCAAGGTTCCAACCTGCCTCGCCCCTTTCCCGAATACTCCATTCCGTTTTCCCTCCCCTCCTTTTTCCCCCTCTGGAGGGCACCAGGTCGGGACAGGCGACATCAGCCTGGTGTCTGCCATTCTGGGGTCAGAGAGGCGATGGCCGTCGGGTGAACCGTCCAGTGCGCCCTGAGAATGTGATACAATCATATCCTGTGTGAATCAAGAACAGGACGGGCTGTGTAACTTACTCCTGATGACAACGGCCAGACACTCTCCTATTTATGACCAGCTCCTCCATGCACTCCTTGGGCAACTCCCCAGGATGGCTGGCCTCCTTCCCACAATCTGAATGACAGCCCTTAAAAAGTGAAAGAGGGAAGCTCTGGGGAAAGGGCGTTTTCATCGCATGGGTCACTAAGTGCTTGGCAGCTGTTTGCACACAACTCCTCCTCAGAGTCCCCCTGCCCTAGAAAAGTCAGCCTCTCCGCTTGCATGTATTTAGGGCTGTCATGGTCCTTTGCAGAATAACATAAGTGAAAACAAGGGGGGGGGGGTGTATTCAACTATGGCTGCATGCACACCATACAGTTCAAGTACATCTAAAGCACCACCTCCAAAGAATCCTGGGAATTGTAGTATGTTCAGGGTGCTGGGAATTATAGTTTCCAGGATTCTTGGGGGTGAGGGAGAAATATGCTTCAAATGGGGTGGAATTCACCATGGCGCTAAGCGGAATTTGCTCATACAGTGGGACTTTCCTCCCTGTTGTAAACTTGTCTTGGGGGTTCTTCCAGCCCCTGAGTAGATTTAACAGATGTGGGGCAGCCCATGGTGGGGAGAGGGAGGGAAGTTCTGTTGCCTGAGTAGACCTCATCTCACACACAACAGCTTAGCTGAATCCCATCCACAGTGTGTATGCAGGCCTAAGTATTATTTAAAGTAGACCCACTGAAATTGGTAGACTTAAGAGAGTCATGTTCATTCATTCAAATGGGTCTACTCTGAGCAGGACTAGCTTTGGCTACAACTGACAGGTCCTTGATCCAGGGAACTTACAAAACTGGATATAGTTTGGAAGGGATGTCTCACTGTAAGAACTTAAGAACTCTGAAAGACAGCCTTTATTGATGATGTTGTAGGCTCTAGCCAGTACTGTAGATGCTATTTAATATTTGCATAACCATATTCCACACAGCTTACGTCTGCAGTACATCTGCCTCTTGTTTTCTGCTTCTGTTTTCCTTTTGCACAACCAAGGCTACTAGCATATCTAAGTACCCACCCAATAAAAAAAACAAACATAAGCCTGGATAAATAAGAATGTTTTTGCCTGGTGCCTAAAAACAGACAGTGATGGTGCCAGGCATGCTTCTCTGGGGAAAGCATTCCACAATCAGGGAGCCACTACAGAAAAGGCCCATTCTCATGTTGCCACCCTCTGAACCTCCTGTGGAATGGGTACACAAAGAAGCGCCCCAATGATAAACTCAGGTTCTGGGGTGGTTCATGTCAGGAGAGGCAGACCTTGAGATATAGGTGTCCTGAGCCTCATAAAGCTTTAAAGGACAAAACCAGTGATATAACCATTTGTTATAGCTCAACAACCTGTTTGCAAATGAAACCCCTGTATGGCTCCAGCTGCGTTCTTATTTATTTATATAGAAAGATGAACAGCTTAATCAAAAGAGCTTTCTGCGCATAACAGAATTGAAAACAACCCACAGCTGAAATCCACAAAGCTATTACAAGCAAGTGTACATTAGATAATTATCATTAAAGCACAGATAACATCAGTGCTTTTAAAATGAATATAAGTGACGAAATTATATGTCTGGGCAGGCTTGCTGAAGTAAAAGCAGTTTTCAGCAGGCGTCTCAAACTATGCAGCAAGGGCGTCTGCCTAATGTCAAATATTTCTTCCGGAATAAATGGCTGCAATCTTGTGCATAGGCCCAAAACGGCCTTCTTCTTTTCTCCCTTTTCCTCTGTGCTCTCTGGGGCACTCCAGATGTTTTGAACTACAACTCCCATCAGCCCTCAGCCATGTGGAGCGCACCAGGCGGGCGAAGCCTGCTCCATACAGTGGCTACCCTGGCTGTTAACCATGTCAGATCTCTGATTTTCCAAAAAGTGACAACAAACGCCTCTTCCTAAACTAGGTGAAGGGTGCATCTGAAAGTAACCTTAAACTGAAATGTGCCCTGTGTGGGACATGTTATTTGTTGACATATTTAAACTGAAAGCAGTTGCCTCTAAGACACTTACGCTGTTTACAATCTAAACTCTTTTTTTTTTCTATAAGAAAACTGGTAGAACGAGATGGAAAGGAAAGGGAAGAAAACACTAGGAATTTTCCTACCGCCTATCTTTTGCAGAGGATGGCAACAGGACTGGTACATATCCCTTTGAGGAGGGAAAAGAGAATGCGGATGGGGAGGGATCACCTTGTTTTTTCCATCTCCTGGCTTCTTGTCATCATCAACGCCGTCACTTATTTATATGCCAGCTTTCCATAGAAAACTACGCTCACAAGGCAGTTTACAAGGAGAAAAATACATAATTCACCAAGTTACAAAATATGACAAAATGTAAATGTTAATGAAAGCATCCCTTTTTAAAATATGAGATTACAGTTTTTCATAATGCAATAAAATAACAACTACAGAAAATGCAAATAGAATAAATAGAATATGGAGTCCTCTCTTAAAAGTATTCATTAGCCCTTATACCACCCGCTGCTTCATTGGATGTCCACGAGAGAGAGAAAAGCTTTTATCTATTCATTTTCTCCATGTCATGCAGAATTCTATAAGCTTCCATCATCTCTTACTCACTTTTCTCTAAACTAAAAAGTCCCAAGCACTGCGGCCTTTCTCCATAGGGGAGTCACAGAACAATGACTTCCCTGGGTCACTCTGCTTCTGCTTGTGCAGGTTAGGGCAGGGGCAACCAATGTGATGTTTTCCGGCTATGGCTGGCTCAAAACTCACATCAGTACCAGCCAGCATGGCCAGGAATTATGGGAGATGGAGTCCAGCAACATCTGAATGGCCCTACCCCTCAGTATCTGGTGTCCACTGACATCCACAGGCAAATGTAAACAACTCCAAGCCAATGTCGAGCCCGTGTTTTTATCCTTGTGATTTTGCTCACTGTTTGAGACGGTATTCTATTGTCTTCCCTGTTCTTGGCAAGCTCTTGTCGTGAACAACGGGATGGCTTGCTTGCCTGAATGGGTATCACAGATTTTAACACCTCAGACTGCATGCTTGTGTACAAAACAAAATGCTTTGCTGGTGGAACCCGTTAGCGCCAGTCCCGTTTAGCTCACTGTACAGTGGTAGCTCTGGCTACAAACTTAATACACTCCAGAGGTCCATTCTTAACCTGAAACCGTTCTTAACCTGAGGTACCACTATAGCTAACGGGACCTCCCGCTGTCGCTGCGCCACCACCACACAATTTCTGTTCTCATCCTGAGGTAAAGTTCTTAACCTGAGGTACCACTTCCAGGTTAGCGGAGTCTGTAACCCGGAGTGTTTGTAACTCGAGGTATCACTGTATGCAATGTATTTGCATGCATGTGTGCCTGAGCTTTTACCTGCTCCTGCAACTAGATTTACCCTCCAATTGCCAGTGAAATTGCCACTTATTACAACCATTGGTTGGTTCTAAAATGATTAGCTGCTCCACCTGTCAACAGTCACTGCTGCCACCCTTTGAAGCAGAAGATATATCACAACCCTGCCACTCTCACTGCCTGATCTTTGCAGCTGCTCCTGCAGCCAGAGTTAACCAGTTACTCTGGGTGATATCTATTAAGCATTCACCACCCCCGCCCCACCACCCCGGCTTACTCAGAGGTTCTATCTGGTCATTATTGAACATTCATTCTTATTTGTTTGTGGGGCAGTTATATGGCAGTAAACATTCATCCTGGTTTGCTTGCAGGGTGTCTACATGTCTCCCTGTTAACCATCAGTTCATTCTGTGCTTTCCAATACATTTCCCCATCACTTCCCTAACAGCAAAGAGTCTGTTTCTTTTTTGAAGCAGATTTGTTGCGCTACGGTGACAAGTGACTTTAATCCACTTTCGCTGCGCAAACCTAAACTTCCCGGTGTGCGCTTGGATCCCTCAAATACCGACAGTCCAAAGGTGACTCCGAAAGTACGTGGTACCCAGCTCATGCTTGCTCACCCTCACATCTGAGAGGCATCTCAGTAGGTCCTGATCAGCTTGCCACAATTATATACGCTGTTAAATGTTCTGTTCTGTAGGCTTTCAGATTTGTTACAGTACGTACTGCAGTGCTTTCATTTCTTCTTAAGATTTCCCTTGAAATACCAGCTCGGTCCTGGTGCCGTTCATCTTAACTGCCTGTCTCGCTTTTATTTTTAGAATATCATAAAGGGCTTTTGTTCCAAGGTATATTTAGCAGGGGAGTGGAAAGGGAGTGGGTCACCCTTCTGCATGGGAGAATGTCTGGTTCTTCCCACCCATTCCCCCCCAAACACTCTGAGAAGGTGGAGTATCAGTTGCTGTTTTTGAAAAAAGACAGATGATACAAATTCAAAATACCAAAATCAGAGGAAGGAAAGGAAGGAGAGAGGGGGGAGGTCTAATATTTAGGTGCCCAAGCCTGGAGGCATCTTGGCAGCTTGTAACAGAAATTATTTCAACATGCTCCTATTCATGTCTAGGACACAACAGGGGGTGGTCTCCTACAGTGGCGTAGCGTGGGTTGTCAGCACCCGGGGCAAGGCAAGTAATTTGCACCCCCTAACCCGTGGATTTTAGTAGGGGCAGAGAGCTGCGAGTGTGAGCGCCCCCCCCCCCAGATGTTGCGCCCGGTGCGGCCGGCCCCCCCTGCACCCCCCACTCTACGCCACTGGTATCTGTTATGGAGATATTCACTTGGGTAGTAATGACTGCACAAATGCAATCCCACTACTGGGCTTCCATTCCTGCCCCCCACCTTCAGGGTGGGGTGAAACTGAACAGGCATGACCATCTTCCCACCCACCCGCCCCACCATATATGTGTGTCAGGCTGCAGTTTCTCCTGTCCAATTTCTGCCTGGCATGCATAAGGGCATAATAATTTTTTTAATTGTCAGTGCATAGTATACATAAAGTCATTAATTCAGTTTATTAATTAATTGTGGCCCATCTGATTAGAAGCCACCACTGCTTCTGAGAACAAATCCCTAGGCTCAAAATGTGCTCAGAGGTGCCCTGTTCTTTAACTCTTTGCTGGCCGGCATCAGACCTGAAAGATCATCTCACCCCTTGTTTACTTAATTGAACACTGTGAGAGGGCCTCTCGCAGATACAATCTTGGGAGGAGGTCTGTTCTCTTTAGTGTGGTGGCACCTAACTCCTGTTTTACATATCAGACAGGCACCATCTCTGTTGCCCTTCTGGGGTCTGCTTAAGATTTTCCTCTTTCAACGAGCCTTTTAAGTGGAGATTTTTATCCCTGTCATATTGCACCTATTTTTAGCTGCTTTTATATGCAGAGTTCTTCTTCTATATATGGGATCTGTTTTGTTTTAAGCTGTTTTGTGTATGTGATTTCCCCATGGCTCAGATGTCTACCAGGAGCGCTGCATTCAGGTATTGTGGCCCCAATTTTGTAGAACTGCCTTCCACTTAAGATCAACTCTTCCTGTTGAACTTCCAGAATCTACTGAAGATTTTTTTTTGTTCCAGCAGATATTTCAACTAAAGTCAGATTTTATAAAAAAAAATTAAAAATCATTGTATTGAGGTTTTGCACACTTCCTAGAGATGACCGTGATTGGTATACATAAGTTGTTGAAATAAATAGCAAATAAATTGGTATATGCAACAGCTTCTAATGATTTTTGCAGTATTCTTGCTTTATGGTTGGTAAACAAAAACAAATATGGTTTATTTGTTTTATACTTGTGTGTTTGCTGTTGTAAAGGGCGGGTAGGAAATCTGAAAAAAATAATAATGAATGAATCACTGGGCACCAGCTGTCGCTCCTGTGCTCTGCTGAACAGCATGAAACAGGGACTTCCTGCAGGCAGTTCTGGCTCCCTCATGAGGGTCCTTTGATGACATCCAGTGTCGGATTTACATACAGTGGTACCTCTGGTTGCGAACAGGATCCATTCCAGAGGCCCATTCGCAACATGAAAAGAGTGCAACCCTCAGCGGCACGTCTGCACATGCGCGGGTTGCGATTTGCTGCTTCTGCGCTTGCACGTGATGTCATTTTGCACTTTTGTATGACTGTATAATCTAAACAAGCTATAGCTTAGGGCCCCACTCTCTTGCGGGGGGGCCCCAAAAAATAAAAGGGGGAAAACTGGATGTACTTCCATAAAATACATATTTTGTCATGTGCAAATGGCTTTAGATACCAATTAGGTCCATAAACTACCATATAGCATACAGTGGTACCTCAGGCTAAGAACTTAATTCGTTCTGGAGGTCCGTTCTTAACCTGAAACTGTACTTAACCTGAAGCACCACTTTAGCTAATGGGGCCTCCCGCTGCTGGTGCGCCGCCATCGCACAATTTCTGTTCTCATCCTGAAGCAAAGTTCTTAACCCGAGGTAATATTTTTGGGTTAGCGGAGTCTGTAACCTGAAGCGTATGTAACCTGAAGCATATGTAACCTGAAGCATATGTAAGCCGAGGTACTACTGTATAGTCAATACAAAAAACAGTGACAATTTGTTGTTGACAAAGGACAGCTGGACATATAAAGGGCCCCATTACCTTCAGTAGCTTAGGGCCTCATCAAACCTAAATCTGGCCCTGATGACATCGCATGCTTATTTATTTATTTTGCTCTGTTTTGTTTCGCTTCCCGTGAAACAATTAACAATTTAAGCAATCCACAGAGCGCAATATAAACAATCTTTAGAGTGCACCAAAAAGACAGTCAAGATGGCACCTGTCTGATATGTAACAGGAGGGAGTTATATCACACCAAAAGCCCGGTTCCTACCTATGTTGTACAGAAGAATGCACCTCTTGATGAGATGGTGTGTGCATACAGCCCTTGCCTGCAATTACATTTGTCTCATTCACACATTACATTCTGGGATATAAACGTACCCCCCCCCAAAAAAATACCCTCAGAAAGAGATGTGCACACACAAAAAGGGTTCACAGGTTACCTGGTTGTGTGGTGACGCAGCTACCCAAGTCTGCCCTGCAGCAACACCCCCATTTTTCTCTGCTCCCCCGAAGGTTACTCGTTCACCATACCCTCCAACATTTCTCCAGTGGAAATAGGGACGTCCCATTCCATAATGATAATTTTACTATTTATACCCCACACATCTTACTGGCTTGCTCCAACTGCTCTGGGCTGCTTCCAGCATATATAGAAACATAACAAAACATTAAACATTTTTTTAAAAAAACTTCTCTATACAGGATTGCCTACAGGTGGCTTGGGGGTCGGATAACTCTATACCCTCCAACATTTCTCCAATGGAAATAGGGACGTCCTAAGGAAAAGTGGGACATTCCGGGATGCAATCAGAAACCGGGACGGCTTCTCTAAATCAGGGACGTCCCTGGAAAATAAGGACACTTGGAGGGTCAGAGTCACATCCTTTGGCGGCGGGGTGGGGGGGGTGTCTTTGTATTTTCATAAGCATTTTTAAAGCTGAGACCCCATACGATATAAAATTTAAGAGGTCCAAAACATTACAAGAAAAAGTATACAGGCTGCATCCAATGCAAGGTCTACTCAGACATATGTCCACTAATTCCAGCTGGACATAACCCTATTATTTCATTATTTTTCAGCCAATTATGTAACCCTTGAAAATTACTATACGTGTGTGTGTGTGTGTGTGTGTGTGTGTGTGTGTTTAGAGGCCCCTCATAATCTGAGGGCCGAAACTGTCGTTTACTTAGCTTGTGCGTAAATCTGGCACTGTTTAAGCTGCTAGAGGGAGAAGATGGAAACACTTTTGTTGATAAGAGACAGAAAGAGAGATGGGGAGAGAGAGAGGGAGGGTATGGTGAACTTTTCCCTTCCTTTCAAATCGGCTTGTTCCGACATGTCGCTTGGAATCCTCCGCTGAATTGCCTTCCATCCCCAACTGAAGTGAGTCAGACGCCAAGCCCATCCACTTGCCTACTCTCGTTTGCAACGTGGGTGACAGAAACTCTCCAGGAGGATGGGAAGTGCTTGAATACTCAATTAGTTTTGTTTCTGTTGCATAAATCTTAACTTCTCTTGACAATAGCCGAGTTTGAATCTGTGGCTGTGTTGAGGAGAGGGAGCCCAAAAGACAAACATCTGTGCATTGAAGGAGTACGGTTTATGCAGCCAAATAAGCCAACGAGGTGTTTAATTGATTAATTCATGGGTTAAATGTGAATCAATCTGCACATATAAAAAACAATAGTTTGAGGAGGGGAAACATAGAGTTGATTTTTTGGGTGGCACATTTCTGCACATGTGGCACCTCCTGCTTAATATGTGTGTATGACAGGGGGGAATGCTTCTTCTAAGATGATGCTTTTCTAAGATGAGCATTTAAGAAGTAGTGTAAAAACAATTTGAATTTTTGCAAAAAAGAGATTGTTTAATTAAACAGCAATTATGAGCCCTCAGGTGGTGCAATGGGTCAGTGAGTCTGGCTGTTAACTGGAAGGTTGGTGGTTTGAGCCCACCCAGGGATGAGTGTGAGCAGGATCCCTGCATTGTAGGGGGTTGGACTAGATGACCCTCTGGATCCCTTCCAACTCTACAATTCAGTTCTGTGTCTTAAATCTGAGGTTCCCCGCCCTTAATCTACCTGATTAAGGCTGCAAATCTTAACTCGCTTACTGAATTTATTGGGACTTACTGCTGAATAAGTATGTGCATCATAAAGGACTGCATTGCAAAGAGAACAGCTCTATTTATATTTTGTTTTGTTTAAAACTTTTGTTGTACCCAACCTTATCTCTCCCAAGCCTTCAAGGCAGCTAACAAAGCTGAAACAGAGCCACAAACAATGAAATGACAGCAGCAGCCACAACCACCTTGAAAAAACCAATCCAAACATAAATTTGAATGTCAAGAAACAATATGTAATCAGATAGCTGTAAGGGAAATAATAATATTAATAATAATAATAATCTGCTAAATGCTCAGGGAAATAAAACAGTTTTGACTTCTTGCCCCACAGATGGAATATTAGTCACAAAATAAATGTTCCGCAATTTCTGCGCCACAATCCCTGGTCGCCGCCGGCCTAATTTCTGCAAGCAAGGAGACCTAGAGGAGGACACCCTATGATAATATTGAGGAACAGGGAGGTTTAGATGAGAAAAGGCAGTCCTTCAAATACAGTGGTACCTCGGATTACATACGCTTCAGGTTACAGACGCTTCAGGTTACAGACTCCGCTAACCCAGAAATAATACCTCAGGTTAAGAACTTTGCTTCAGGATGAGAACAGAAATCGTGCGTCGGCAGCACGGCAGCAGTGGGAGGCCCCATTAGCTAAAGTGGTGCTTCAGGTTAAGAACAGTTTCAGGTTAAGAACGGACCTCCGGAACGAATTAAGCACTTAACCTGAGGTACCACTGTACCCTGGATTCTGGACTATTTTGAGTTGTATATAACAGAAGGGCATAAACTTTCCCACTAAAAAGCACGGCAGATTCATTTCCATTGGGTGTGCCAGGAAACAGGATAAAAGCACAGGGATGATGTCCGGAAGGAAATCTTAAACATTTCCTTTGAACTGGTGACACCAATAACCACATGTGGGTTCAATAACTGGAAAGTGCTGTTACTTAAGAGCAGTGATGTCAAGTCTCTTTTTATTAAGGGGTGTTCAGGCTGCCCCACTGAAAACTCTGTTTGCTTGTAGAATCCTGTCACTACCTTGTGCTGATTTGTGGGCCTGAAATGGAAGTGCCTTTAGCCTCTTTGGCTAGATTGTCCTAAACGCCGCGGCTTGGAGCAGCAGGCTACTCCTGGGAAATGGATGGCTGACCTTTGGGAAAGAAAGCCATCAAAATATAGACTCAATGTACATATGATGGCAACTCGGACCAGGATAACTTGTCTTGTGTCCTAAAAGGTGGGATCTAAAGAATCGTGATAAATGAATGATGTGGCGTTGCACATGTCCAAGTCTTTTTTAACAGCCCTCAGCCTTTTCACTTGGTAGTGCGTCAGTGCAGCACAGTGCCCGCCAAGGCTAATAAACTCTGCGGTGTGATCATGGGCGCTCAGGTCAAAGAACCTGGTTTGAAAAAAGCCATGTAGCATGGCACAGGACTTGTCGCCTACCATCATGTTTACATTAGGAAGAGGAAGGAAGAGGAGGAGGTGGACAACAGCACATATGCTGCAATCCTAACCCCACTTTCCCAGGAGTAAGCCCCATTTAATTCAGTGGGACTTACTTCTGAGTAGACATGGCGAGGAGTGCAGTTAAAAGACACTTTGTGGGGAGGAAAGAATTGGCACATGCATTGTATGCAGGAAGGTCCAAGTTCAATTCCTGGCATGCCTAAGGTCAGGGGTAGGCAACCTAAGGCCCGGGGGCCGGATGCGGCACAATTGTCTTCTCAATCTGGCCCACAGACGGTCTGGGAACCAGCGTGTTTTTACATGAGTAGACTGTGTCCTTTTATTTAAAATGCATCTCTGGGTTATTTGTGGGGCACAGGAATTCATTCATATTTTTTTTCAGAATATAGTCTGGCCCCCACAAGGTCTGAGGGACACCACTGGCTGAAAAAGGTTGCTGACCCCTGCCTAAGGTGGTCTGGGAAAGACTCTTGGTCTGGTGAGCTGCTGTTGGGCAGTTTTAACCATAGGGAACTAGATGGATCAATGGTCTGGCTCAGTTGGTGGCACCTTCTGATGTCTCCCCCATAAGGTGGCAATGATAACATCTCAATGTGATCTGCCTTGATCACTTTGTAAGGCAGCCTCCCCCAACCTGGTGCCTTTCCCTATGTTTTGGACCACGGCTTCCCTCAGCCCCAGCCAGCTGCAAACTGAGCTTGCATACACAAGAGAGAATTTCATTCTGTGCAGCTTCTCTGAACAAAGTACTTTAAGGGTGGGAAAACTTGACTTTAGTAAACGACAAAAGGCAACAGACTTTGACTCCTTTGACATCACCTTTATTTGAAAAATGTATGCATTTGTTTATATATTGTATGTCAGTTTGAAAAGCAACCAACAAGTTTAACAACAACAACAACAACAACATGTCCACCAGTACAGATTAGTTGACAATGTGCATGAAAAATAGACCAGGATTTATTTATTTTTAGCCATTAACTTTTTAAATTAAGTTATCAAGAAGTGTTTGTACAGATTGACAGATGCAAAACATTTCACTGAATCACTATAAGAAGACAACAAAACAACATCGCACATATTGTCCCACATTTTCTTGATTTTTTGTTCCTCGCAGACAAAAGGCTTCCCCCACTTCCCTCTCTTCCAAGAGTAACAGGTGGACAGCTTCACCCTTGCACTGTCTAAAAATCCAAAATTCCTGACAATGAACACAAACCCAAAAGATTTCATAAGAGAATCCACGCCCCCCCTTTTTTTTGGTCTTCCATCTTTTTGCCCTCCAGGAATTTTCCTTATTCTTTTGCCTCCTCACTCATCCCCCCCCCCAGCAATAAAAAGGTAGCTCCTTGTCTCAGCAACTGGCTGCTCGGTTTGTAAAGGGTTAACCCTTGCACCTGCTGAGGTGTACCTGTCTTCTGGCACCTGTCTCCTCCGGCCAATCAGAAGCAAGCCTCGAGAGACCTTACCTGTCAGCAGAATGCCTGCACCACACATAAACCTCTAACTTGAATCCAACTCTTCACTTTCCAGGTGATGTCTCTGTTTAGAAGACGGTATTAGTAGAGGTTAAAAGAGGTGGAAAAATATCTGAAGATCTTACTGTTGGCGAGGGAGTGGAAAACGTTGGGGGAACATGTCTAATGAGATCGAGTAAGTTAATTGCTTTTTATTACTTTGAGCGATCGCGTTTTTCAGCGGAGACAGATTTTAAGGCTTCCCACTTGTGCTGTGATTTAAGGTAGCCACTTCTCCAATGAAAGTTCTTTAAGAAAGAGCTGGGAAAATTCAGTCTTTCCGCCTTCTTGCCTAGCATTCTCTGATGTCCTCCTTAATAGCAGCAAACCTTTAGGCTGTGTGATGCTTTAATGCGCTGTTTATTTTATTTCTAAAAAGAAGAAAAGTCGGTGTTTTCTGGGTAAAATCCAGCCAAAGCTGAACCCTTTTTAAAAAAACTTGTGCGGTGGTGGGTGGCAGCCAAGGGAGTGTGCTTGACTTCCGCGCTGAAATAAATTGAAAGTATTTAACTTCGGCTGGATCGTGTCCTAACATTCTAAATTCTGGGGGAGAAATCGCAAGTGAAGGAAGTGTCGCCAGTTTCCTTCGTCTCCCTCCTTCCTCGGGATGTTTAGTGTGCGGTTTTTTCCCCGAGGAGGGTTCTTATTGGTGTGTGTCCGCTCTAGGACACGGTTTCCCTTTACCGCGATCTTTCAATGATGTCTTCCCCTGGATGTGTGTAATTTTCGATAGACTGATTTCATAGACACAGTGGGATATGGAAAGTGGTTCTGAGTTGAGTGTGTCTCTGCGTGTTCGTGCGCGCAAGGACTGTAGTTCGTTCCCAAATGTTGATGAAAACACACCTTTGGGGAGAATCTTGTGGCACCTTAAAGACTAGCACGTTTATTAGGCAAGAGCACTACATCAAGTGCTTATGGAAAATCGCACTGCCAGAAGTCCAGTATGGAGGGCCACTCCTCTAGGATCATTTTAGGACCCACTCTAGTTGCAATTATGATTTGTACTTAACGCTATATTTTATATTGATGTAACTCACCTTGTGACCTTCTAGTGAAGGGTGGGTATTTAAAATTAATCACAATAATGTCATCTGAAGTCAAAGGGAGATGTCCTAGCAGACTTGAAGCTTGCTTGCATATGATTCACCCCTAATTACTTCCTTAGCAGAACTGAGTGGTGAAAATTAAGACTTTTTAGTTACAGTCAGACCCAGGAAAGTATTATGTGGGATATTATTGACGTTTTTCATTGGAAAGTTGAAACCTGGAAAATCTGCCTCCTGTACACATACATTTGGTATCACGTTTAATTCCCAGACCTGAATTTCATGATTTCATCATTAAAGGATGTGGGAAGATGTGCTCTGAAACAGGGGACACCTATTATGTTCAGCAGAATTCAGTATTGTGCTCTTTCAGATGAGGAACATCTGGATATTTTCCTTTGCATGGGTAGCTGTTAAACCTACAGAATATGAAAAGCTTTCCTATTGGACTAAAGTTTAGTTGAAGTAATGTGAGAGCTTTCAGGTTGTGCAGTGACTCTAAGCTGGCTACTTTCCATTCAGCCTGACAATGGGCCATATGCAAATCACAACTGATTCCTCTCCCCAAAATGTAATTATTGCTTCAGATAGAGTGTGGCCACCTTCAGGGTTCCAAATGCGCAATGCAAACGCATCTCCTTTCAAACACAGAATCTCCTGTGGCCACCAGGGGGTGGGGCACAATGAGGCTATGCCTTCAGATTACTATGCCTGTGTACACATTACTGGTTTGAAGTACAGTTTTTTTTTGGGGGGGGGGTGTTAATGTTCCAGGAATTGCACCTAAAGCCAAAATCGCACCTAGCCAAAAACACATTGGGTTCAATGGCAGGTGGAATTGCCAAAGACTTTTCCCTGGACACCCCTCCCCCTCTTTCCGCCCCCTTTTAAAAAAACATTTCTGGCAAGCGTGCAAAGCTGAATGTGCAAAAGTTAAATGTGCATAAGTTTCGGGCTTACTGTACAGCTAGGTCTTCTCAGTTTAGATCAAAGCTGGGGGTGGGGGGAGGGATTAATCAAAATGGGATATTTCACAATAAACCACAGGATAGATACAGATTGTGACTGATGTGTGTACATTGCCTCGCAAACCAAGAGCTGGTATGTGCTAGATGTGTACACACAGCCCATATCTTGCACCGACTCTCTGTTCACTAGTAAAAACTTATTCTACTGCTTTTCCCTCCTTGGTATGCATATTTTCTTGAGTTAGCTTATTCATTTGTATTTTGAAAGATGAATGGTGTACCTGATTGCCTGTCTGTCTGTACACACAGTTGCCCTTAGGTTAGGGCTGCTAATTTTCTCTCCTAGAATTGCTCTTGTGTCTTTAATAGCAGCTCATTCTAAACAAGTGGAGTTTTTGCTTCAATTGAGATGAAGTCATGGGAACAGCTTGGTTCATTTAATTTCTTGTGAACAGACTACAATTTATGGCATAGAAGCAGGGGCATGGAACAAGCTGGCAACCCCATTTTAAGGCTCCTGTGTGTCTTCTGTTTTAAGAAACAGGCCTTACTCTCTTTTTTAATGGGAGTGACTTCCCCACATACCTTTCATTGGAAGTGCATTGTATTTTATGAGGAAGGTCCCCGGTTCAATCTCTGGCATGTAGGCCTACAGCTAGGATTGAGAGAAAACTCTATATCTAAAATCCTGGGCAGCTGCTGCCAGTCAGTATAGACAATATTGTTAGATGGACCAATGGTTTGGCTCAGGAAAAGATGGCTTCCTGTGCTCTCTCTTATTGCTATTTTAATGACTATTTTATACCATTTTATGTGAGCTACCTAGATATTTTTTGATAAGTGGTACATAAATAATGCTATACATTTTAAAATGGTTCTAAGTGTCTTGCATGTGTAATTTCAGCAGCCTTACAGAAAATCTACAATTTTGCCTTTGTTACTACAACATTGGGCAACAAGATTCCTACATTGCAGTGGGTTGAACTAGATGACCCTCAAGATCCCTTCCAACTCTACAATTCTGTGATTCTATAACTTTCCCCATCCGTGCATGCAAGCTTTCCGCACCTTCTCTGGTCATCTGGTCATGGCATGAAGTAGGTTGTTGCCTGCTTGCGTTTCTAGTTTGTGCTAGAAATTGATGTGATCCTGATGCTTTGTTGCTGCTAAGTTCCTATAGCTGGAGGCATCTGTTGCATCTGCCTCTATGGTTCTAAGCAGTAGCTAGAGGGAAGTTTATAGATCAAAGGAACTTTAGCTTGCCTTAATTATGGCACCCGGACCAAATGCAAGTTGCTGGCTGTAAAATACTAGCTTGTGTGCAAGCTGTAAAATGTGTGCATGTGTACTCCAGTGGTATCATAATTGTCATCACTGCTGTTGCAGGATAGCCTGTGTACAAGGCACCTTATAAAGCAGGGCTGGGGGCTCTGTGCCCCTCCAGATGTTGCTGGACTACAACTCCCACCATCCCTGAACTACTAGTCATGTTGGCTGGGACTGAGAGGAGGCGGAGTCCAACAGGAGTCTGGAGGGCCACAGGTTCCCAATTCCTCTTCTAAAACAGCCTAAGCAAAAGAGGATCCTGTTCTGAAGAACTGCCAATCAAGCCCATGTAACGAGCAGGTGTTTGGACACTTTCCCTTGTGAAGTCTTTGAATGGTAAAAGTTTGAGAGCCTTTCCTAAAATGGGACATAAGAAGAGTGCTGGATCAGGCCAGTGGCCCACCTAGTCCAGCATCCTGTTCTCACAGTGGCCAGCCATTTAGTTGTGGTCTTGGCTTTTATATACAGGTATACTGAATGGCAATTCAGACCAAAGAGATTGTGTGAGTCAATGTCCCAACTGTTTCAGCGCTCCCTCAAAATTAATGGCTTTATTACTCCATCCTCCCTTCTCTTTCAAAGGAAGTTACTTACCTCTTTCTTTTGTGATGCTGAATGCTAATGGTTGGGGGGGGTGGGGGGGGAGAGGTGCTGTTTAAAGTATTTTCTGCTTTCTCTCCTGTCTTGAGAATTGTGGCTTCATTTGCTTTGATGCTTTCAGCTAAATGGATACAAGTGAGCCTGTCTGCCACCTCTATTCTGTTGGAACTGTGTGGCTTATGCAGGCATGTGATGGGCAAGCTTATTCCGAATGATTGATCAGGAGGATGATCAATGGCCAGACTTTATATGGGTTGGTTTTGACCTGAAGGCGTGGGCAGCAGAACTTTGGGAGAGCTGCAGGTGCCTTCAAAGAGCACCTTCTTTGACAAGAGCAGAAGAGACAATGCCCTCGAGGTCAAAATCATTTGGGGATGGGCTCGGTTCAATAACCATTTCCAGAATAGCCAGGAGGGCTTTGAGGAAGGGATGAGCAAAAGTGAGAAATGAACTCCCTTACCAAAATGGCAGTTCAGCCACAGTGTTCATGTAAATTGCTTGTTCAAAACTTTGGCGCCGGGCTTCTGGGAGGTACAAGTAAATATACAGACCTTGAGGAGGAAAGTGACAAGAACCCCTGCCTCATACTTTGAAGGAAAGAAATATCAAATTGTTTTTATTTGTATTTTCTTAGGAATATTTTGTGTTATGTAACCCACTTGCAAGTTGTTGCTCGACATGGTAGCCCCTGTGCTGAGGCAATAATTTTCATTGCTGTTACCTTCCCACCCTTCCTCTGAAGCAGGGTTAGGGAACCTGTGGCCTTTCAAATATGGCCGGACTCCAGTTCCTATCAGCTCCCATCAACCTGGCCAATGGCCAAAACATATGGGGTGCCACAGGTTTCCTGTTTCCGCTCTAAAGAAATGTAGGAGGCATTCGTGCTTTCCCTGTTCCTCACAATATCCTTATGAGGTAGGAGGTTAGGCTGAGATGGTGACTGGCCCAATGGACACAACGCTAAGCTTCCTGGGGGTGTTAGCATCTGAAAGTGGACCTTCATGCACTTCCTAATCTAGATGCTGCACCATGCAGAAGAAAGATGAATAGTGTTCAGCGTCCTTCTGAGACAAGGGACATAATTTGTGGCTCTTATGTCTGAAATACAGAACTGAAAGAAAACATGTGGAGAAATGTTTTCTTCCTGGATTTCTTTTCACTAAATGAATGGATTTTGTTACGTGCATATTTAGATGAGCCCATTTTTTGGAAAAACCCACCCAATTAAGACACTCTACGTTGACTTGTGTGAACTGATGGCAGCCTACACCAGAGGGTGTGTGGAGGCTGTGAATAACCTGTGACCCTCCAGATGTTTCTGGGCTCCCAACTCCCATAACCCCCAGCCCGCACAGTGAATAGTCAGAGGTGACCTGGGCATGGAGCAGGAGGAGGTGGGGGCGAGGGAGGAGGTGGATCTGCCCCCTGAGGCAACCACCTCACCACATGGGCAAGGAGGCCCTTTCCCATCACTCCCAGATGCAGTACTTTTCTATGAAGAAAGTTTACACATTCCGCTGTAATCCAGTGTTGAAAAAATCCAGTAATGTACACACGTGTGTCCATACTTATTAGGAAAACCGGGGCTGGCTGTTGCGAATAGCGTGCAGAGTTCATGAGAATCTAGATTGTGACAGCAATGGCAAAATGTGGCAGGAAACGTCCCAAAGCTCTTTAAAGCTGCATTCCATTCACTGGAAGGGAAAAAAAAAAGGTTGAAAAAGAGCACCTTTGCATGTGATCGAACATGGGCTGCATTTAAAGTGCAGGGCCTCCCACAAAGAATCATGGGAACTGTAGTTCCGTGAGGGGTAAACTACAGTTCCCACAATTCTATGGGGGAAAGTCATGTGCATTAAACGTGTGGTGTGCACATAGCCTCAGACAAAGCTTTTAACAAGCAGGGCCTTGTCAGCAAGCCAGAAGTGCGTCGAGGCAGCAGGCAGCCCCGAAAGAGTTAACCAAGAGCTGCTCCCTCCTGTGGTTTTGTGGTCGAAACCATGATTGCCAGGAGCAAATTTTTGTCATGCAACAAGGCGTGCTATTAAAATGTTGAGTTATGTTTTTGGTGAATGAAAAGGTTAAAGCCCTTCATTAAAGCACAGAAGGGCTGGTCCCTGCCGAGAGAGAGAGAGAGGGAGAGAGAGAGAGAGAGAGAGAGAGATCTGTTTTACAGCCACGCTGCTGCTGCTGGGTGTTGTTTTCCCTCTCTCTCCCTTTCTCTCTCTTATTTCAAATTAAAATTATACACAATTCTGTTTGAAGAAGATAGAAAGGTAGGGGCTTACAGCTGGACCTGGTTTTTTAAAAGTAAGTCCAGTTCCTGTTTTTTCTTAGGCGTATGCATTGCAGAAGAGTCATGTCTTAGTGCTAGATAATCTGCCTTGCAAGCAGGTAGGGGCAGGAGAGACTCCTGTCTGAAACCCTGGAGAGCTGTTGCCAGCCAGTGTCCACAATACTCAGCTAGGTGGACCAGGGAGAGCTTCCTATATTCCTAGGTTCTTCCTACGCTGTTACTGTGTGCCTAATCCCATGATTTTCCTTGCCAATTTAAGTTGAAGGCAGGGTGTTCTCTGAATTGGGGGGGGGGGGGTCAGTGCATATGGTGCTAGGCCCGTGAACCCAATAGCCAATGTCCAGTTCCCATAGGGTCACTTGGGCAGCAGCTGGGGTTGGAATTCCTGCAAAGAATACCCACCTCAGCAAATGGACACACTTTTTACCTTCCAGCTGCACACTTTCTACCTTCTCATAAAATGAGGCATGTTCTGCATAATTTAAGGCAGATAACCTGGATACTGCACACCATAACATTTCAAAGCGCATAATCCTGGGAGTTGTAGTTTGCTAACGGTGCTGGGAATTGTAGCTCTTGGAGGGGCAAAGTGCAGTTCCCAAGATTCTTTGGGGAGGAATAATGTGCTTTAAATGTTTGGTGTGAACACAAATGTGGAGCAACCACCCCTTGCTTTGTAAAATTAAATCCCACCATGGGGATTCAAACAAAATAAGAGAGTGAGTGGGTAGGTCACAGAAGACCGATACCAGCCCACCCCATCTCTAAATAATCAAATTTTTGCACTGGGGTAACCAAGATACTTTTTCCGATACCAGTGTTTGTGAGGCACCTTATGCCCCTTAAAAGCTTAATTTTAAGCAAGCCAAGAGCCAAATCTAATAAAAAGCTTTACAGTGTTTTACAAGGATCAAGACTTCATCCAAGCCATAGGTGTGGCTTCTGGAAAAAAGCTTCCCCCCAGTACCAGGGTTGGAGCGGCCTTTTTAAATCCTGAGAATGTTCCCATGCTTTTAACATCTGTATTCAGGCTGAAATTCAGAAGCTGTAGCTTTCCTAGTTCAGAGTTCAATGCTTGCAAACGTTTTACAGAACTGAAATGAACTTTTCCACAACTTCAAAACGTTGGCTACATTTTTGGATCGAGAACTGACCTCAATTCCAGACATTTTGAAATATACTTGTAAATTCCCCCTCCTTTTCTCTGTTTTTTTTTTTTTTTTTTTTTTTTTTAAATCCCTAAATCTATCAGCATCCAATTTTGAAGCAGGGGAACCCTTCAACAAATGCATGCTAAACAAATTTGTTCCCCCCATAAAATTAATTTCAGCTGTAACAATAAATTTTGGTCTGTCATGCAGCCTTACCTGTAACTTAGTTCTGGAATATGTGGAAGAGTTGCGTTTGAGTATGCATGGTGCCCCAGAACCCAGACCTAAACATCTGGGATTTGTAATTCAGAGTTTTATCTCTAGGTCTAAAGGTGTGGAGTTCAAAACGGATTGAGATTCTTAAAGGCATTTGTTTAGTCTTCTCTCTCTATGTGTGTGTTAATTAGTGTACAATTGTGTTTGCCTTGATGTTCCACCAGTAAACTATAAAACAACCACAAAAGACAATGAGAAGCAAGTACAAGGCTGGCTTTTAATAACGCTTTTATTAAAAAGAAAAAATATTTTCCGGAGCTCCATGAAGTGTGATGCCATCATGTCACACAATCTGGTTTTAGAAGTTATTGCATCCCATGGCACTCGCCTAATAAATGTAAACCACCTGTGACTCTTGTTGTCACAGTTTGGAAATTGTACACTTAGTGCAATCTTATAAAGATTTTCTCAGAAGTGTTCAGTGGGCCTTACTGTCCAATAAGTAGGTTTGGGACTTTTGCCTAAAAGCTGTACTGACTTGCAAAGAGTTTGGTGGAAGAAGAAGAAGAAGAAGAAGAAGAAGAAGAAGAAGAGGAGTTTGGATTTGATATCCCGCTTTATCACTGTCCGAAGGAGACTCAAAGCGGCTAACATTCTCCTTTCCCTTCCTCCCCCACAACAAACACTCTGTGAGGTGAGTGGGGCTAAGAGACTCCAGAGAAGTGTGACTAGCCCAAGGTCACCCAGCAGCTGCATGTGGAGGAGCGGAGACGCGAACCCGGTTCCCCAGGTTACGAGTCCACTGCTCTTAACCACTGCACCACACTGGCTCTGGTAGGGTTCTGGACAGTCTTACTGCAGGCTGCAGGGAGAGGAAGCTCTATTTTTGACTGCCCCACCCTGCATAGATCTTCTTGCATGTGATAAATAAGAGCACCAGGGAGAAGTGGTGCTTCTTTCTCAGTAATGTGTCTAGAACAGGTTAGAAGCTATGGCTCTAAACACTAAAGGGGAACCTGCACCTCCACAGATGTTCCTATATTTGCCAGGTATGAAATTGCTGTTGGAGAAATGGATTCTGATTTTGAAGTGTTTTGATCTGGGCCTTAATTTCAGTCTAGACCTGTAAGTCGGTTTCCTCCAAAGAATCCTTGGAACTGTAATTTGTTAAGGGTGCTGGGAGTTGTAGCTACAGTTCACACAATTCTTTGGGGGAAGCCATGTGCTTGAAATGCACGCTATGGATGTGGCTCCAGCTGAGATGGCCCGCTTGCATAGGTGCAGTGAAGCTTATTGGATTCCACGTACAATGTGGCCCCTGTGCCCCTTAAATGGTAGCATGGAGGGGAGCTGAGTGCCTTCCTTTGGAAATCCTGAGAAGCCTGATGAAATCTGGAGATCATCAGACCTTGAGAACTAGTCACCCTAGAGTCAACTCAGGAATGGCAGTGAGTGTGTTCATATGCTGTTATCCCCCAGAACTTGGGGGGAAACCAGAGTGTACTCGAACACACACAAAAGCAAGGAAGAGGAGGTCATTCTTCTTCAAATCTTTCCTTCTGTATTTTAGATGTGTGATGTGCATTCAACTTTAGTGTGCTGCCTGAATCTAGAATCATGACTTAAGTTCTCTACTCCTAAATTACAATCTGCAACAACTGACCCTGATTCTGGGTTCAGACGACCCGCTCGCTTTGCCAAGCCTTGGCTTAGCCATCACACGTCACTGAGCTTAAAAGCTCAGTAAGGAGCAAAGCAAGTGCAAACTCCTCCTTGGGAACCAGCACATTTACACCAAGCCAAAGTTTGGTTTAGCATTACGTGCAAGCACAAACACTGTCGACTTGAAGTCATCCTCTACCTGTAAGGCTGTCTGGTCTGGATATAGGCTAAACGGAAGAACTGAACCAAGGGAGAGCAGCAGGGCTTGGAAGCTGCCTGTCCAGAGTTAGCCCTAGGGAGCAGAGTAAGGTGGACAGCATGAGTCACCTGGGCACAGTCTTCCTTGCTATGATGAGACGGACTGTATTTTGATATAAATTATACTAATTATTTATACATTTGCATTGATACAATTAGTATATGCGAATTTTATGAAAATGCTTCCTTGCTCCTTTTTCCTTGTTTCCTCTTTCCTTCTTTTTTTGCAATGTATTATAGTCACCCGAACACAGGTTCATCACATGACCAGGTGGGGGCAATACGGACACCCCCCCTCTTCCATTCTCCTTCTGGTTGCCATCTGAAAAGCCTTTTTCATTTTATTTATATATCCTGCCCTTCTGTTTTACAAAACCTTTAAGGAAGCTTATAATAATTGTGAGGTAATGATAGAAGAATCTTTTTAAAAAAAAACAAAAACCAACATGACTAAAAATCTGCACTTTTAGGAAAGCTAAGAAGTCTGAACCAAGTAAAAGATCTTCATATGGTGTCAAAGGGCAGAAGAGTACCTGGCAAGCCTCCTTATTGAGAAGAAGGTCCATAAATGGGGTGCCCATCACTGCAAAGGCCCTTCTCTGGTCACCACCCCCTGCTTGTCTTCTGAAGGGCCTCAGGGGACCACGGCCATTTCTTGGCTTAATAAAACATGCTGGCATGTGAGCAGAGTGCACACAGCCCTGATCACTCCTGGAAGTGAGTGGGTGTGAATGGGTAAGCAAACCAGGAAGGAAATGACCTATTGCTAAAGCCAAATCTGGAACCATGGTTTGTTGCTCCCTCACAGAGCATGTGATCTGTAAGCCAACAACAAACCATGGTTTCAGACTACCTGGTGCTTGTGAATCATTATGGTGAAACGAACCGCAACCTTGAGTTTAGTGGACATGATGCTAGCTGAGTGACCCTCTTCTTAGTGTGTCAGCAAACACAGTATGCCTTATTAATCCTATAGCCTTGACTTACTGTTCTGTGTGAATGCAGCCATTCCTAACCATGCATGTTTGAGTGGGAGCTAATGCTCTTTCCCTCAGATAGATAGATAGATAGATAGATGATAGATACCGGTAGATATTCTTAAAAGAAGGTGGGCTTTGTTTTTAACCGTAACTTGGATGGCACAGTGATTTCTTCCCAAGCAGGGAGAAAGGGCCACCTTGTCTGTGTTGCAAAACTGTGGGTTTTCCCACCCTGACCCCACCCGCTTCAATCTCCCCCTTTTAGTCTGACAGCTACACAAAAGAGAACAAGCTTGTAAAAGAAAGAAGAAGAAAGTTTGTTTAACCACACAGAATTGCCCACAGACAGAGAAGTCAAGGATAGCATGACAAATATTGCAAAGTGAGTGGGTGGGGTAGGAGGGTGGGATCGCTGCTTAGAGAGGATTTGGGGGCATTTAAAAAAGGGTGAGGTGCTATATTGGGGGTCAGGGGAGCAGGGAACCACAACCTGTCGCAGAGTACCTTCCCACTTACATCATTCGGCCCCACAACACACAGACGTCTAGAGTTTAGTTATTCACATTTGGAATTAATGCAGAGAGTTTGCAACTCTGGGCCTCTTGGAAGAACTTTTTAAGGTGTGTATGTTGGGGGGGGGGGACTCCTGCACATCTTATTCTGTATTAACGTTTTGTTGAAAGGTAGTACAGTATATAAATATTCTACATAAATAGGAATAATGTAACCAGTGGAAGCTGGTACCTGTTGGGATTGTTTGGGCTGGGAGGGAGAGCCAGAGTCCCCACTGGACTGGTGTTAAGTACGGGGGCAAGCAGACGGGGGCTGGTGGGACAGCACCTCCCTCACCCTAGTGGACCAGACCAGCCCACACTGAATGTAACAATCCAGAGTACAGCCTAGCTGTTCAATAAGGCCACATCACCAGGGATGATGGTGGTGGCCTTTGCAGGGCTGGAGGGATATCAGGAGGAAGCTGACTGGGCAAATAGGGAAAGAGAGGAAAAGATGCTCTACCCTCTGTGAGACCATTAAGTCCCGAGTCTTATTGGTACAGATTGGCACAGTGAAGTGTTCCTCGCCCCGCTGCCTTTCAAGTCGCTTTCTCACACCAGAGAAGGGCATGTCTCCACCCAATGCACATTGCTCGATTTCCTGCGCTGAACTCCTTTTCAATGAAGCTGCCCGCTGGGCCATGGGCATGGGCTGGAATGTACACACCTCAAGCTGAACTGCAGCTGCTGTTCTCAAACTGGATGGAAGCTGGTTTGAGGGAAGGCAGTATTTCCCCAATAAACTACAGGGTATCTGTGGAATGTGGCAACGCCATGTGTTCTCTGCTTCCAACACCAGTGGTGAGGGCGCACCACAGCTGCAGTAAAAATGGCAATCTGTACACAGTTTAAATTGCTGAACCAGATCACTGCGTCTGCAAGGCACTTGCAAACCTACACATGTCTCCTCTCATCCTGTGCGTGTATCCTGATCCTGTGTCTACCCTTTTGCGCACCTACCCCACAAAGTTCAGTGGCTCTACGCTCCTGAGAATGTCGTAGCTGGGAGCAAATTGCTTATGCACATTAGTTCATGCTGTAACTGTGGGGAGATGCTGAGCATGCATGCGTTGCTTTGTCAGCTTAAGATACAGCGGCAGACCGTGGGGAGCCTAATTAAAAAATAAATAAAGGAGAAGGGAAGTCCAGGCAAAGCTTGGAGAGAGCCCATCCCTGGGCTGAATAGCCCTGCTGCTGATTCTCTGCCCTCCCCCTTACTCCTTTTCATGTGAATATTTTGGATTCAGTCTGGCTGAAGGTTCTTGTCTGAACAGGATTAAGCAGAGTTGATGGTGGTGAAACCTGAGTCATCCTAACGTGTGCTCCTTGGAGACAGTGGGGCGGCACTGAAGGGGAGGGAGGGCTGCGTGAGAAAATTTAAAGACAACGAAACTTCCACTTAAAAAAAAGCATGAAAAAAAACCACCTGTTGGTGTTTTTATGCAGTGGGTGAAACTGATGAGCATTAGTGCCATCATTGGGAGAGGCTGGTGGGGAAGGGGCAGGTTTGTTTGCTCAAGAATGGGGGGACGTAAGCTTTTGCTCTTAGGCACTTCGGCTTGGATTTCCCTCCTCCTTTCTTCTGATAGCCATACTTAGGGAAAGGGGAAGCAAAATTCTGGAAAAGAATAATAGAAGGGAACCCCAAAGGCCATCTAGTCCAATGTTACATTTTTGCTGCCATAGTGAAAGCATAAAAGCAAATAGATTTTTTAAAAAAAACATATTGCTGAGTATGCACATCCACATGCCTGCTGTGACCCTATAGTTGCCAACTTCTCTTCTTTTCTTACAGGCCTCTGCTCTTCTGCTTTTAAACAACAGCTTCACTTGCAGATAAAATCTAGTGATCATTGTCACCTCCAAGTTGTAAATAAATTTTTTTGCAGGCAGAGCTGCTCTGAAAGGCACAGGATCATCCCAGGCTGCTGCTGCTGCTGCTGTTTTCCCCAGTCACTTGACAGTGCTTAGTGGTCCTTGTTGATTAGATGCTCAGAAATAGTTAGATGATGCTGGCTGATAACCACGAGATGGTTTTCTGTTGCCTGTGATGACTTGGTTGCTTGAGCCACCTGGGTTTCTTTGGCCTGGGGCTCTTCGAACTTGGTGCCTCCTAGTATTTCCTGTTGTTGCATTCTCTTCAGCTGTTTGGTGATTCTAATGGCCAGGCTATATCCATCATACATAGCGTAGGTGGGGCAGGCGAGCTGTTTTCTCACTAGATCTCTGCCTGTGCAGGGATGGTGTTAACGATCTGGCCCTCCACATGTTGCTGGACCAATTCCCATCAGTCCCAGACAGCATGGGCGGGAGTCAGGGATGAGGGGAACTTAAATCCATCCAAGGTCTGGCAAGCCAGAGCTTCTCCACTCCTGATTCTTGCTGAATCACTGGTATTCCTACCCCACCCCCCAACCCTAGCAAGTTGGCTGTCATGCTTTATGAAAGGCCATAGGGCCTTTCCCAGCAAGATGATGAGCTGATAAGCTAAGCAAGCAGTGAGAGTATCCCCATTCCAAGAAGGCCACATTAGGCCTTAGTGATTCCTAAGGGCCACTGTGGCTATAAGCATTCCAACTGGCTCTCTTTCCCCCCATGAGGTAAATTCATTGTGTTGTATCCAAGTAAGTTCCACTCAGAATAAACCTGCTGAAATTTATGGACCTACATTGGACCACATCTGCACTTGTACACTTAAAGCAGCATAATAGTACTTTAAAAAGTCATGGCTTCCCCCAAAGAATCCTGGGAGTTGTCGCTTGTGAACAGTGCTGAGAGCATAACCGCCAACATTTCTCCAATGAAAATAGGGACGCCCCATTCTATATTGATAATTTTACTATTTATACCCCACACATTTAACTGGGTTGCCCCAGCCACTCTGGGCAGCTTCCAACATATATACAAACATAATAAAACATTAAACATTTTTTTAAAAAAACCTTCCCTATATAGGATTGTCTTCAGACGGCTTGGGGGTCAGATAACGTCATACCCTCCAACATTTCTCCAGTGAAAATAGGAGACATCCTAAGGACATTCTGGGATCAAATCAGAAACTGGGATGGCTTCTCTAAATCAGGGACATCCCTGGAAAATGGGGACACTTGGAGGGTCTGTGAGAGTTGTTAGGGGATTCCTATTCCCTTTACAGAGCCACAATTTTCAGAGTTCTTTAGAAAGAGGGATTGATTGTTAAGCCACTCTGACAATTGTGGCTCTTTGAGGGGGATACAAGGTTTCCTCACAACCCTCAGTCCCCTTAACAAACTACAGTTCCCAGTATTCTTTGGTGGAACCTTGACTATTTAAAGTGGCGTGATATAAAGCGCAAATGGGGTCTTGGTCATGTCCATTAATTTCAATGGCTCTACTCTAAGTAGGGCTAATACTGGAGACAACTCATAGAAAAGAAAAGGAAGGAATTGGATGAGCTCCTTGGAGGGGAAATATGCCTTGAACTAGCGGGAAAATAAACCTCCCCACATATAGAAGCTCTTTCCTTTGCAGACGTAGCCCAGATTTTAGGGTTTTGCAAGCTCTCACAAAAAGGTGGCTCCTGGGCTGGTGGGTGACTCATCCCAGCCAGTGGCATCAAACTAGACTGGCCTTAAAATGCCCGTCCACTGTTCAAGACTGTTATTAGCCAGTAAGTAATAGTTGCTGTTTGATTCTGGGACTGTGGAGTCAACAATGATCTGAGAAAAACTTCTGCCCCTGAGGCGATGGTGCCTCTGAAAAGTGTGCTAGTGCCCAAGGGTGGGGCTTAGGAAGGATTTATTTGGCTCTGTCCCCTCTGGCAACGGAGCTCTTTATTTGTTCTGATTGTCCTCTTCTCCATTAGCTCCTCTGAAAAGAAAAGCTCCAAGGAGGAGGTTCTCTTCCCCATGTTTATCAGGGGCGGGAGGTGAGGTAAATGTGAGAGCCTCAAGATCTATGGCTCTGTTTGAATCTGGGTCTCCCAAACCCAACACTCTATTCACTACTAGACCCTTTAAAGTAGTGGCTTTCCCCAAAGAACACAGGGACGCAGGTGGCGCTGTGGGTTAAACCACAGAGCCTAGGACTTGCCGATCAGAAGGTTGGCGGTTCGAATCCCCGTGACGGGGTGAGCTCCCGTTGCTCGGTCCCTGCTCCTGCCAACCTAGCAGTTCGAAAGCACATCAAAGTGGAAGTAGATAAATAGGTACCGCTCTGGCGGGAAGGTAAATAGCGTTTCCATGTGCTGCTCTGGTTCGCCAGAAGTGGCTTAGTCATGCTGGCCACATGACCCGGAAGCTGTACGCCGGCTCCCTCGGCCGATAAAGCAAGATGAGCGCCCCAACCCCAGAGTCGGTCACGACTGGACCTAATGGTCAGGGGTCCTTTACCCTTTACCTTTAAGGGTGCTGAGAGTTGTTAGGAGACCTCTATTTACTGTCATTGCTGCCTGACGCACTGCACCTCTCTCCTACACAGATATTACAAGCCCCTTTACATTTGGGCTGCTTATGCCCTCCCAAAAACACATTCCATAACTTACTTTTGGGGAGCACTAAAGGCTTAAAAGAAAGAAAGAAAGACAGCTCAGAGTCCGGAGAACCTGCTGGAAGCACCAGTAAAAGTCTTCATGGGCCCCATGGCACCAGCCACAGGAAGCGAGAGGGCAACCCCTGACTATACATCTAGCTACAACATTATTGGGCAGGTGTGCGTACACCCCATTGCTGGGACTGCTGACTTCTATTTTCAAATGGACACACTGCAGAATAATATGGAATGAGCATTTATTTTCAGAATAAAACCAGTTTGTTAGGGGCAAAAAATATGCAATAGATCTAGATTGTGTGTGGACTATGTTGGGGGGGAAACAAGTACTCAAGCTTCCATTGATTCCAGAATAAAATGTGTGTTCACAGCTTCGATGCTGGGTTTCTCCTCACTCTTGGTTAGCCCTTCATCAGCTGTTCCACATGGAACTGAATATCATTTGTATGTTAAAACATTTCTGTGCAGTCTTTCTGTTCGCAGAGACAGCAAGCGCATTTCATCTTCTTGGACAGATTTCAAAGTCTAAACATGATTGTTGTTCAGAGATGTGTGTTTACTTAATACCTTCTGATTTTGGAGTTGCCTTGGTCCCATCACATGCCTTTGGGGTGGGATGTAAATCCCAGAAACCGAAATATCAGCAGAACATTTAGGCAACTAAAGTCAAAAGGGTAACAAGCCCAGATGTGTTGGGTTACTCTGTTCTCATGAATCCCCCTCCCCCTTCCCTGTATTTCATAATATTCCTGAGGAGCTGTTCCAGGGTTTTGTTCATAGTTAATATGATTAATCCTGAAAACGTCATGCTGCGCAATCTATATAATCATAACTCCAATGCAAATATAGAGGATGCAAATAAGCTTGAGAGGGAGAGAGATTGTCAGAGCTGAGCCATAGGTTATTGAGTGGGAACCAGAAACTAGGGGACAGGACCAGAGGGCAAGCCAAGCAAAACCTACCATTGCCCAAGTAAAATCTCAGACTGAACAGGAAGCATTGGAGCAGGCGTGGGAAACCTTTCTCAGCCTGAGGGCCACATTCCTTTCTGAGCAACCATCCCAAGGGCCACATATCGGTGGTGGGTGGAGCCAGAGGCAAAGTGGGTGGAGCAACAAATGTAAATGTGATCTTGGTACAGTAGGCTGCTGTCTCCCATCCACACCATACACTTAAAACACATTATTTCCTTCCAGAAATCCCGGGAACTGAGCTACAATTCCCAGCACCCTTAACAAACTAGAGTTGCCACAATTCTTTGTGGGGTGGGGGGAGCCAGGTGCTTTAAATGGGTGGCGTAGATACACAGAGAGACAGATCTTGGATGAAAACCCAGTGGAACATTGACTTTTATCATTTTCTATTTTAAAAAATTATTACACTGTACCCTCCCCATGCTGTTTGCTTTTCTTTTAAAAAACACTCTCAATTCACAAAATAATCCTCAAAGGGCATAATCTACTGGGACATTGCCATGACTGGCTTCCAAATTGATTCTGGGCACAATTCAAGGTTCTGGTTTTAGCCTATCCAACCCTATATAGATTTGAGTACAGGATGCCAGAAAGATAGCTTGCTCTCATATGGTCCACCACTAACCTCTGGGTACCCTAGTCTTTAGCGGTTAAGTGGACAGCAACTGGAGAAAGCGTGTTAGCATCAAGAAGTCCCCAACTGTGAAATATTCTCTGTCGAGAACCTTTGCTTCATTAGCTGCCATGCTGTCAGATTTCTTCCTGGTTTTTAGTGAACGGTATAGTATTGCTGGTTTTGTTGCTGCTCCTCCTGTCGCAGATGGTTTTATTGTTGGCCTACTCTTTTTTTAATTATTGTTATTGTTCTGTTTTGTTTCAAATTGCTTACATTTTTTGTTGTTGTGAAAGATAGGGTAGAAACATGCTAATTGATTCAGGGCTTGGCTCCGGAGCTAGGGCTGGACTCTATGAAAAATATGAAGTAGGAGTAATCATGGGTTTACCTGTTTATAGTAAAAAAAACAAGGAACCCGCTTCCGTCCAATTTAAACTCAATTAGGGCAGCTCAGAATTATAAAATAAAACGATGACAACACAACAAATTACCATAATCTTTGGCTGGGAAGAAAGACAAAAAACAGGGATAAGAAGTTTCCTCCTTTCACTGATACAATCAGGTTTTTGTCTCTCGCCCCCAGCATGTGCAAATGTTTTGCAAAAGGAGAGGAAAATATGAAATTGCACCCTTTTTTAGCTTCCCCAGGAAACATGCTAGAAATAAACCATCTGCTTTGTCTTCCCACCCAGTTTTAGGTCTGTGCGCTTTCTGAAGAATGACGGGATGGGCTTCCAGAAATACCCCTATGCGAATGAAGACGAGGCTTGGAAGAGTTATCTGGAGAACCCTCTGACAGCAGCCACCAAGGCTATGATGAGGGTTAATGGAGATGACGACAGTGTGGCTGCCCTGAGTCTCCTCTATGACTATTACATGGTATGAAAAGCGGCCAGCGTGACTCAAGGCCCCGAAAATGACATTTCCTGCCGTCTTCCCCCACCCACACCTAACCATGTGATGGCTGGGGCTGGTATAGAATCATAGAATTGCAGAACTGGAAGGGAACCCTGAGGATCATCTAGTCCAACCCCTTGCAATGCAGAAATATGCCGCTTTCCCATATGGGGATTGAACCTGCAACATTGCCGTTGTCAGAACCACGCTCTAACCTACTGAGCTATCCCCATGAGCAGTTGTAGTACAAAACATCTGAAAGGCACCAGGTTGGAGGAAGGCTGGTTTAAGTTCTTCACAGGGAAAAGGCCTGTAAACATGACCAGGTTCCTTCAGGTTGAGTATTCTTGGCCTGTGATAACTTTGTGGTCCTTACCACGCCCCACCAAGCAGTAACAAGAACTTCACCACAGATCAGGTGGCGATGGTAGTTGTTTATAATCACTCTGTTTGGGTCACAGCCACACTATACCTGTAAAGCACATGGCTTAGAATCATAGAATTTAGTCCATCTAGTTCAACCCTCTGCAATGCAGGAATCTCAGCTAAAGCATCTGCGACAGATGGCCGCCCAACCTCTGCTTAAAAACCTCCAAGGAAGGAGAGTCCACAACCTCTCGTGGGAGTCTGTTCCACTGCCAAACAGCTCTTACTGTCAAAGTTTTTCCGAACATTTATAAAAATCTTGGAACTGCAATGTGTTTAGGGTGCAATGTGTTTAGAGTTTTAATTCTGTGAGGGGTAAACTTTTTCCTTGCAGAACTATGGGACCACTTCTGTGGCAAAAAGCCCCCAGGACAACAGGAAAAGCTCATAGGACCACACTTGTGGTGAAAAGCAGTGCAAAAGTTGCATAAATAAATGCAAAATTGCAATTCCCAGGGTTCCCTGAGAAGAGGGAATGACTGTTAAAACAGTGTTGATATGCTCTCTCAGATGCCTGAGTCTCACAGAAGGAAGGAATCCCATTCCACACTTCTGTGTCCACACAGAGATTCTGCTCTGCAGCAGGATTGCTAACAATCACATATTGGCAACACATTTGTTGTTCATTGAGAAAGGATGCTTTTCCTGGCATGGAAGTGAGAGGCAGGAGATGATGATGATGATGATGATGATGATGATGATGATATTACTTCGTTTAAGAACTGCTTTCTATGAAGCATCTCAGAGCAATTTCACAATATAAAGATATATATAAAACAATCGCCCTGGATCATGGGAGAGGGGACGTACTGACACTAAGGGAATGGGGAAATTAAAGCATAGTCAACCTATTTTGACAGTAGCTAACCCAGAAGCGTCTCTCTCCCTACCTGTTATTCAGGGAACATTTCTGTTTTTTGTTAACTTGACAGGTTCCAAAGGAGAAGAGGATCCTTCCATCTGGGACAACAGGGCGCAACGAACTTGGGAAGAGGTGAGAGAGAATCCTGCCCTGGGAGACTTCCAGAGTTTGCAAGTGCAGGGAGTCAGCTTGGCTTGTGACTAACTAGCTTTCAAATACTGGCCCAGCAAAGGGTTAAAAACATTAAAAATGGGGGGAGGGGCAAGAGATCCAGAGCCCAAGCTACTATACCTTTAAAGCACATCCCCTCATTACAAGAATCCTGGGAACTGTAGTTTGCCCTCACCAAGCTATAGTTCCCAGCAATCTTAACAAATATAGTTCCCATAATTCTTTGGGGTGCTTTAAAATGTATGGTTGCATGCACGAGGCCAAAGACTCAGCCTCTGCATGCCACTGCTACCCACCCAAAGTCACTCTGAATGTTTTTGAAATGGTATACTGCTTCTGGAAGACATCAAGGCCCTGACTTTGGCATGTCTTAAGGGGGAGTGAATTCCATAGCTGGGGGACAGGAACTAAGAATGCCTCTCTGGACAGCCTTCAAAGATCTGATCTTGGTGCATAGATGCTGTGATTCAAGAGACTGTTCCTGGTTGATCTTACAGGTTTGTGGCAGGTCAGTGTTGAAGGTGGCCATGGGTATTCTGGACCCAGGCTGCCAGCAGCACTTTTAAACAGAGCTGGCGCAGCAGACCCTGGAGCACTGTTTCAAGAAGTGTGGGGCTCCAGAATATGGTTCAGCAGGACCCCCTCCCTCCTCTCAAATCCCCTTTATTCTAGCCTGAGGGGGGATTGAACTTCACCCATGTCCCCCATGGCAGAGGTAGCAAAGGACAGAGAGAACTAGGAGAGAGAGGCTCGCCGTGGCCTTTTTCTGCACTGAACATGAAGGTGATAAGCCTGCTTTTGTTTCAACTGCTTCCAAATCGAGCAATGTACTCCCTTTCATCCTCCTTGGCTTCAGATAACCCTCCCCGAAATAAGTTAACAGTCGGTTGGCATCTTCCAGTTTAGTCCCTCAATTCCTGGACTCTGTGTACCCCTGAGCTATGTGTTTTTACATGCCTGTTTCTGAACCGTTTCAGCGGGGTCATCGTGAAGCGTGGGCACTGCCCAGTCCCACAAGGGCTGGGTGGGGAGCAGTTAGATTTAACCCTTTTCCTTGCTTGGGAATGATGAACTTCCCTTGCCCAAATAGCTGCCTGTGTTCTTTCCTTGTGCCTCAGGTGCAGATGAGTGACCAAATGGTCTTGCATTGCTAAGTATTCTTTTGTCTGGCTCCTCCTCCGCCTCTAGGCACTGCCACGGGATGGAGTACGAACCTGAGATTTCCTCCTTTGAAAACTCCACTCACATCATGAAGCTCCTGGCTGAAAATGTTTCCATGAACCAAGAGTATCTCGATGTGCCCAAGAAGAATGGCTTAGGGATGGAGGGCATCCCCTCTCCTCACAAGCCGCCTGCCTTGCCCCCGGGCACCAGCAAGCTGGAAGCCAGTCCCGAGAACTATATGCTAACCTCGGGGGATGTGTATGACAACAGCTCGCTCAATTCCCTCTTTGACGCGATCCACGTGGCTCCGCCGCAACAGAGGTGGCAACCAGACAGCACATTCAAAGAAGACCCTCAGGAGGTCAGCACTGTGCCCAGACATCTGGGCTTGCCAAAACGTTTCTAGAACAAAACTCTGTGGTTCTGCCCATCTCTGGGCAGGATGTGACATGTATGGTATAAATGGGAGCAGCACAAATTGCACTAATTAAGCGAGCAGAGGGAGTGTCCCTTATGTGCCAAGTTAGCCGTCATTGAGATTCAACAGGATGAAGTGGCTTGTTTTGTTGGAAGTGCTTCTTAACATTCCCTCCATCAGCCCTTTTGCTTCCTGAAATAATCTTCTCTGCCTGTACGCAGGCTAGCCATGTTGTCGGTCTTCTGTAGCTTATTGCCGCATTTCCACCTCCCTCCCTGCTGCTACATCAGGGCTGACCAATCCACTGGACACATGCAAAGCAGAAGGAGAAGAGGACAACCACTGTCTCTCCCATTGTCTCCATCTGCAACTAATGAACACTACAGTCACAACTACACCATACATTAAATGGAATATTATACCACTTTAATAGTCATGGCTCCCCGCCTCAAAGAATCCTGGGAGCTATAGTTTGTCAAAGGGTGCTGAGAGTTGTGAGGAGACTCCTCGCATAACTATAATTCCCAGCACCCTTAAGGTTTAGTTTCCAGATTCTTCATGGAAGCCATAACTCCTAAAGTGGTAAAAGAGTGCTTTAAATGTACCACAAATATATTGACAATACTGTTGAGAAGTTGGCTAAGGGTGGGTGAAAAGGGATCTGCCATTCAAAGTTGTAGAGTTGACAGAGTGCCGTTCAAGGGGGGCTTCTGGGGAGAAGTGTGTGTGTGTGTGTGCAAATGAAGCCACTTGCTATGTCCCCTTTCACACATGTCAGCTCCTATGGCTCAGATGTTTTGCTTCACATCTAAAGTAGGAAGAAGAAGTGCATTGTAGCTTCCTGTTAATGCCTTACCTGATCAGGAAGTGGTTTGGGATGTGGTTCATAATGCATTCATTTGGCAAAGCATCAGCCTTCCCCGAGGTGGGAAATGAGGGATCCGAGAAGGCTGTGGGTCATTGTAGGTACAGTACCTATAACCCCTGACTATTGGCTCTGCTGGCTGGGGCCGATGGAAGCTATAGTCCAAAATATCTGGAAGGCACCAGGCTGGGGAAGGCTCTGCTTTATATAATGATCCTTCTCCACTTCCATCAAACCCCTAGAATTTCCTTGCAAGGCTAGTTGAAAAAAATACCACCAAAGAGCTGGATTCTTGAATTCCCTCTCTCCTATTCAGGGCCTGATCCTATAGACTTTAGTAGGCTCAGTGGATTAAGAGTAGGGGATGGATTCCAGCTGGGCATACTAACTTGTTTATTATTATTATTATGTTTATTATTATTATTATTATTAGCACTGCTTTTTGACAGCAGCCTAATCTGCACAGTTTAGCAGCAGATGAAGCTTTTCCCTAGGACTTTTAGAAAACCTCCACCTGCTAAATTATTACACGTGGATAAAAATGGCGAGGCATACGCCAGTTTTCAAAAAATTCAGAACAAGTGTTTTGCCTTGGTTCCAAATGGACCTGAATGGGTTTTTGAGGTATTTTTATTTCCATGGGTGAACTGGAATACAAAAGAATCCATATACAGCTGTCCTGATTTTGTCTCTCCCTGCAGTCATTGATCTTCAATGATATCCTGAAGTCCCAGACAGATGCACCGTGTTCAGAGAGTTATTCCGCCAATGATGCCAAGAGGTAACAGCAAAGGCTTTTTCAAATAATGTGATCGAAATGTGTTTCTCTGAAGAAATGTTCCTAGTAAATCAAGGTGGAAGTTTAATGAGAGGGTGGTTCTGTCTCATACACACACCTGTTGGGCACTGTTGTTGGTGAGAAGGGAGAATAACTTCGCTTGTTTAATCCGTGTGTTCCATTTTATTTTATTTTATTTTATTTTATTTTTAAAATGGACACCCTCCAGTCACCTACTTTATATATAACAGGACAAACACATGAATAAATACATAGGACTATCCTGCCAACCTAGCAGTTCGAAAGCACGTCAAAGTGCAAATAAATAGGTACCGCTCCGGCGGGAAGGTAAACGGCGTTTCCATGCACTGCTCTGGTTCGCCAGAAGCAGCTTAGTCATGCTGGCCACATGACCCGGAAGCTGTACGCCAGCTCCCTTGGCCAATAAAGCGAGATGAGCGCTGCAACCCCAGAGTCGGTCACGACTGGACCTAATGGTCAGGGGTCCCTTCACCTTTACCTTTATCCTGCCAGACACCTAGTTTCACCTTCAGATACTTCTGTCAATTCACCATTCAGGTGAATAAGGCACTGTCCCACCTGCCTACCTTTTTACTTGCACCCAGTCCAGGGACTCATAGAATCATAGAGTTGTAGAGTTGGAAGGGACTCCTGAGGGTCATCTAGTCCAACCCCCTGCGTCTTCCTTCTCCTCCTCCTCAGGCTCAGTGTTGCCCTTGCAAAACTCATCAGGGAGGAAGGTGGGGCGGAAAAGAGAATTAGTTGGCTCACCCTGCCATGGGCCCTGGCTCCACTTCCTGTTGGCCTCTCTGCCTTTGGCCCTTACCAGTTCTAATGGTCCCCAGCCGCCACTGGCTTCTTTGTCTGTGTTTTGGTGTGTCTTGCAGAGTAAAATAGTATAAGTGGTTTATTTAATCTCTGCCTTCTCCCTCTCCCTCTTTTTTAATTGCTCTATTTAAGTGACTTTGAATATATGTTGGGATCCCCTAAAGCTATTCACATCAAATCGGGTGACTCACCCATGGCCTACCTCAACAAAGGACAGTTCTACCCAGTCACGCTGCGGACAGCTGCAGAAGCGAAATGTTTACACCTGTCCTCTAATAAAGTGAAGGTAAGTGATGTGCCAAGGAAAGTTCCCAGCAATATATGATGTGGAACAGCTGAAACAATAGTTATGGAGGTGGTTCTCCCCCCCCCCCCCCAGTTTTCTGAAGCCAGAGATATTACAGCCAATCACTATGGAGGTTTCAGAAATTATAGCATATACTTTAAAGGAGAGTTCAGGGAAGTGCTGAGGGCTGCATTACCCAAGTGGAATTCACTAAACCCATCACAAGAATGTGAATAATATTGATGCACAGGCGAACTGCAAGCCTTCCCTGACAGTTATGCAAAACCTCAAACATCAAAACGCAGTTGCATCCTGAAAATTGCAGTCATGCAGTTGCAAAATGCATGGGTGCATTTTCCAGGTACACTGAGCTTTCTCTTTGCTTGGACATTTTGCTTTGGTTTTTGCTGCTGTAGGTCCTGAAAAGGGAAGGAGTGGCAGTTGCATACATTTTCCCCTTTTCCTTTTCCCCTTTCAGCTGCTCCCCACTGTGTGGGAGGGGATGCATACCAGCCCATGGGCTGGAACTCCTGTACTAAAGTGTTTCCCCAAGCTGGATTTGATTTTGCAAATGAATACATAAGTTAATACTATATATACTACAGTATTACGTACTGAACAGTAATCCGATTGGCTTCTCCCCTTTCTCCCAGAGTGTTGTGATGGTGGTTTTTGACAATGAAAAAATTCCAGTGGAGCAGCTCAAGTTCTGGAAGCACTGGCATTCACGTCAACCTACAGCTAAACAGAGAGTCATCGATGTCGGTATGGAATAGATATGCTTTTGGATTTCTTGTCTAGGAGGGAAAGGAAACAGATACAGTGAAAAAACCCCTCCCTCTTTTATTTCCAAGTGAATGCAGTCCTTATTAACTCTTAGGGTATTAAATTGAACTGGTCGCTGCTCTGATTTATGGGAATAAGAATATTATTTATACCCCACCCAGTGTTTACAGGGTTTTCATCATAAAGATTCCTAGGATAAAGGGGTGGCCTTGTGTGTGTACGTAGAAAATCATGAAGAATAGCTTTCAGTTACCCAGTTTTAATAGCAGACTTCTGCATTCCTTGTAAGCTCTGGAAAGTTGCATGAGACACAGGGGTCTGCCAACAGAAGGAAAAATCAGCAATTATCTTCCTGGCCCCAGCCCCCGCCTATAGATCTGGATCTTCACCTTAGAATCCAGAAGGAGTTTAGGAGTGGTTTCCGGTAGCCTTGAAGGGTGGGGCATATCACACCTCTTTAAGAGTATGGTTGTTACTTAATTCAAAAGTTATAATTGGGCAATTGAAGAGTAACTGCATGTTTCATGCCTTCCAGCTGACTGTAAAGAGAATTTCAATACTGTGCAGCATATTGAGGAGGTGGCTTACAACGCCTTGTCCTTCGTCTGGAACATTGCTGAAGAAGCAAAGGTATGATCAGGCCTGTGCAAATCACGTGGTCCCCCCTGTACCGCAAACCTACCTCCATTTCATACCTGTAGTTTAGCCACATCTGAAAGGGCCACATGTTCCCCATTCCTGCTTTGGCATTCCAACATTAAACTGTGCTTCGAACTCACAGTCACTTTACATCAGTGCGCTTTCAGCTAGGTTTGCTAACTCCTCTGCACACATGGAGACTTCAGTTTGTACCCTTGTGTCTTTTATGGCTTGTTCTGCTATCAACTCCAGTCAAACAGGCATTGCAGGGTTTGAAGTGCTACGGAAACCTGTGAACAGACACTGAGTTGAGACAGGTCTGTACACAACAAGCAGGGGTGCCTCTGTTGTGCTACCTTCAGCTCTCTTTTGCGGGGGGACGACACTCTATTTGTCTTCAAAGGTGAAACTGGGGGCCCCTTCAGACTAGTGTTTTATTGCTGGTATCTTCTGCAGCGTGTTCTGCCTTGACACAACAGTAGTGCGTCAGTGGTGGATTTGTCCAGCTTCGCTTTGTTATGTGTTGCTTCCCCAAGGGGCTGTAACACTACAAAAGTGGGACAAAAATGAACCAGAACATTCATGGCATGAAAAGTTGCAGGATTTCAGCAATAAACTACAGGACATGCGCTGATCAGAAACAAAGCAGTATGTCCGCCCCAAATCTTTTGCATGTGCAAATAATACTGAAAGCCCGATTGGATATAACCACCGCAATATCAACATGAGCACAAACCATTATAAACCCACAATAAAAGGGATGTCTGGAGGGATTTCGCTTGTCTAAAGCTTTCATAAGAGTTCCTGCCCGAACTGAGATTTAAACCAGTCACATGTCCTGCTATGTTCGTAGTTCTTTTAAGCACTATACCAGCAGCTGACACCAAACTGTTAGCTGGGCTATAGGGGGGAAGTTTCCTGCCACAACTCTGAGACTATAAACTGTCATTTATTAGCCTGCAGATTAATAAGGCTCTGCAAGTTGTACTTTCCCATAAACCCAGACCAGATATTCAAGGTAGCTTTATGTTGCAATAGGGAATAAGGCCTCAACATACCCACAACAGACATGAACCGTGGTCTGTTGGTGCAAACCAATCTTGGGTTTGCAATCCCAGGAAAACAGCAAAACCAGGAGGTGGACTCTGTTTAGCTTGGTAGGTCACAGGTAGTGCTGGCTTGCAACAGAGTTATCATGCGCAGGACAGATTGTGCAAGAGGTGTAAATGAAAAAGGCTAGATGAATTTGCAGAGTGTACTCTACTCCAAAGTAAGTTCCACTGAGTTAAATGTGGCTTACTCCCAAGTAAGTGGGCATAGAATTGCAGTCATAGGATATCCTGAATTTAATAGGGCTTCTGAGTAGACATGCATAGTAATCCTGCTGTTTAGTGACTCTGAAACCTGATCAGTTGGTAGGGGTTTTTTTGCTCTGAAATTTCATTGGGTCACCTTTCTTTTTAGCCTAAAGGTAGCCATGGTCTTAAAAAAAACAAAAACCTAAAAACTGAGAGGTTATAAGCCATCTTCAAAGCATCTTCTTACTCTTCATTCTCCCTCCATGGAAATATTCCAAGCATGTGATAGTCATCTGGGGCACTTAGGTTAGATGTAACTTGCCAGAAACCTTGTTTCCCTTTCCGCCCAGGGGGCTGTTGAAGGCTGAGGCTTCAGAGACTTAAAATACCTGGGAGTTGCTGTTGAAGGTCTTTTCCTGCATCTTCCACCTGTCTCTGAATCTACCAGGCTCTAAATAATGGAGCCAGGCTCATTATTTTCTATTTGCAAGGTTTAGCTGTGCTTAACTTTGGACCAGAAGATCAGCAGCAGCAGCAGCACCCCAGGGTTGCAGCCTCCCATCCCTACTTGGAGATGGGCAAGGGTTGAATCAGGTGCCTTCTGCATGCAAAGCAGATGTCCGACCACTGAGCTACTAGCTTCTTGGAATTCGCTGTATCTTTCAGAGCAGTACTTTGACTGTCACTGCATCCTGACTCTGTCCATTCTTCCTGCAGGTGTTTATCGGCGTGAACTGCTTGAGCACAGATTTCTCCTCCCAGAAAGGTGTCAAGGGAGTCCCTTTGAACCTCCAGATAGACACTTATGACTACAGTACTGGGACGAACCGGCTTATTCACCGAGCTGTCTGCCAGATCAAAATATTCTGTGATAAGGTAGAGTGAAGCTTTTGGGAAAGAGGTCATGATGCGAAGGACTTCCAAAAGACGTGTGTCTGAGGGATGAGAATAAGGGGTCAGAGAGTCAATGTGGTGTGGTGGTAAGAGCATTAAACTAGGGCAGGCATCCCCAAACTCAGCCCTCCAGATATTTTGGGACTACAATTCCCATCATCCCTGACCACTGGTCCTGTTAACCAGGGATGATGGGAGTTGTAGTCCCAAAAATTTCTGGAGGGCCAAGTTTGGGGATGCCTGAACTAGGGCTTGGGAGACCCAGGTTCAAATTTCCTCACACTGGATAGCCTTGGGCCAGTCACTTTCTCTCAGAGCTTTTGTGAGGCTCAAACAGGAAGGAGATAGCCTTGTATGTCATCTTGTACTCCCTGTGATTGAGGCAGAATATAAATGTAAGCAGTGCTTTTTTCTGGGAAGACGCAGGGGTACCCCTAAACATTTTGTGAATCCAAGTTTGGCCTCATTGAGGGGCAGTATTTCAATAAGAGTAGGAAAATGAGAGTAGCCTTAAACCTTTTTTTAGAAAAAAAAAGCACTGAATGTAAGAAAGAAAGAAATAAGCTTCTTAAACAAAGACATGGCCTTTTAAGAGCAGCTTTGCAAGAGCTGAACTGCTAGCTGAAGAACTTGGCTCTAATGAAAGCTTTTAAATGTGAATAACCTAAACTGTGCAAGAGTTCACCTGTAAATCAGTCAAGACTGGAATTCACTGGTGAGCCTCCAGTTTTTAAATGCTAGGAGGCAACATATAATAAAAATGTTCTGGGAGCTTAATCTGATTCAGTATTAGCCCAGAGGTGACATTCCACATTCTGGATCCTTTCAATGAGGGCCAAACTAGATGTGAGGTTAGTCGTGTGGATGCAATTGGCACGAAGGCTTAAAAAAGAAGAAGTTAATATCGCCTGCAGGGAGGCCAAGCAGCAGGACTGCAGAAGGTGGGGAAACTCTCGACACTTACTGTGCTGCTGTGATTCTGGCAATAATAACTCTTCTGAAGCTGCTACATCACAAGGGAAGCCTCCATTCTGCGAACATTTTTTTAAATGTGCATGCTAATTAAGGTGGTACCTCTAGATACGAACGGGATCAGTTCCAGAGCCCCGTTCGCAACTAGAGGTAAACGTAACTAGTGACGGCACGTCTGCGGACACGTGTGTTGCTTTTTGCTGCTTCTGCGCATGTGCGTGACGTCATTTTGTGTGTCTGCGCATGCGCAAGTGGCGAAACCCGGAAGTAACGCGCTCCGCTACTTCCGTGTTGCTGAGGAGAGCAGCTCGAACGCGCTCAACTCGAAGCATATTTAACCCGAGGTATGACTGTACAGGCTCACACATATGTGCCACACATGTTCATACCGTTAACATCACATCTAGACTGGCCCTCAAACCGGTTCAGCTAGATTGCTTCCTCACTAGTTGAACTTTCCAAAATTTGAGGTGAGAAATATGTGCAGGCCTGCATTCTGCATTTTTGGCTCCAGTTATAGGCTTGGACCCAAAGAACTACTTTGGGTTTCTCAAAGGCTTTTTATTTTTTTGAACAGCAATTTGACATACACAACCCCGACCTCTTCCAAAAGTCCTTTCATTTAAAAAAATGGCTTGCCATGTGGGATGAAGGGACTGCTGCTTGAAAACTACGACCCCAAAGACTCCCTGGGAACACACATCTGCCTGTGGAATTACAGCATCTCCTATAATTTTAGCTTCCCCGTTTGAAACGGCTTCATGGATTACAATCTTCTTTCTCTTTGGAGATAATGGTTCACAATGTCTCTCTCCAAACTCCAAAATGCCTGTTAATTGCCATCACAAGATTAATGCCACATCTAGTTTGCCCCTAAGATAAATGCTTGCATTTAAATGGCAAGCTTATATTTTAAATGGAAAGAGTGCTCTGCCTCTGCTCTTGCATATGCAGGATGCCATGCAAATATATTATGCACACATATTCCAGCATTGCTCTCTCCCCCCCCCCCCCCAAGCTCAGGGTAACTGAGAAATGGAACCAAGGAAGCCCAAAGAAGGGGCTTCTTTGGTTCTCTGAAAGCATCCTGTTGTGTTCTGCGGCACACAGGCAATGGGCTGCAATTTGGATCACAATGTTTGGAGCAGGGGTGGGGAAGGTGGAGAAACCTGGCTTCTCTCCCTAGCCGTAAATCACTAGGAGCAGGCAGGTATAATCTAGGGAGGACAGATGGAAAAGAGGGCAGGGCCCCTCCACCTTTAATACCTACATCTGCTGAAATCACCTGGATTTTTAAATAGTTGCTTTAAGCTGTCCTCTTTTCGCATCTGGCTATCCTAGGCAGGGTGGATTTGATTTAAATCAAATCGATTTAAATCACGATTTAAATCACTAGTCAGTAAGACTTGATTTACATCTTTTTATTATAGAAAGACTCATTCTTGCTGGTATAATCTTAATATTCACAACCAGGTGAAGGTTTCATTTTTTGGAATAATAAATTTTCAGAGAAGTTTTTACAGTTATATCAAAAATTACTGATTTGGTTATACTATTAGAAATGCATAGAGATGTAATTATGAACTTATTGTGAGGTTTAATAAGTTAATTGTTCATATTTGGACAACTTTTCTGCTGTACTTTAATGGAAGGAGAAAAATAATAATTTCCTTAATAACAATATAAACAATTTATTTAGCGAAAACAATAACATTATAGCATATGTATCCATGTTTGTTAACTGGTGTGGTTAAACAATTAAAAACAACAATAACTTTAGACTGAGACACATGAAAAACTTAAAACAAATCCTTCTTTCCTGATGAATAGCCTTTGGACTATAATGTAACTTAAATAGAAAACTATATTCAGAAAGATTTTCCTCCAAAAGCATTTTATTTTAAAAATCTGATTTAATTTTTTTAAAATCTGATTTAATTTTTTTAAAATCTGATTATTTTAATTAAAAAAAACCCACATTGATTTTTATTCACCCTGATCCTAGGTGTACCTTTATGAGTGTACCCATTTGCCCACAGTGGGTGCTCCCTTTTGAGACCAGTAGGGCAGAAGATAGGGAGCAAGTAGAGGCAGAGCCAACTACTTCTGGTTTTGTCCCTGTGATTTTCCTGAGACTAAGGAGGAAGAAGCAGTATTACCACTTAGATTGGTTGCAAGAAGGCGGGCAGGTGCAGGCAGACTGCGTTTGGTGGGGCAAATATTCGGTTCAGCTGCCATTTTCACTGGAAGCAACGCCTCCCTCTCCCCCTGAAACTAGTCAGTGTTGCCTTTGCAAACAAGGATCTCACCTGGAGGTGCAGTTTGTCTGGTGCATAGGCTCCTGAGGAGAGCCATAGCTAGGTGATCTTGCGCCCCTGGCAGAACCGTCGAGATTGCGCCCCCTAGCCACGGACAAATTAGCTCTTCTTTCTGCCTCTCCTCCAGCCAGTTTGGCACCCCCCACCTTGCCTGCGCCCCTGGCGGGGGCCCTCCTCACCCCCTTGCTGCAGCCCTGCTCCTGAGATGGCGCAATCTCCTCCCAAGTGACAGTATTATTAATACCACGAATGTTCAGGAGGCATGTGCTTCACAGCAACATACAGGCAGCCATTGTTTTAGACGCATCAGATACGTGTGCGCGTTGAGCCAAACCCAGACGTGACCTAAAACCATCACAAAAGCGTCACTGAAAAGGGTGTTTGCAGGCTTTCTCGAGGTGTTTCAAATAGATGCGATTTCACTTAAATGTGTGGCGCCTTAGAACGTAAGCCGTGTTGTAAACTGGGAGTTGCCTGTACTGGTAAGTTTTCGGCTTCTCATCTCTTTCAACTTCCCTTGCAGGGAGCAGAGAGGAAAATGCGGGACGATGAACGCAAGCAGTTCAGGAGGAAGGGAAAATGCCTGGACGCCAATAACAATGGTGAGTGAGTGGAAGGGGGCGAGGAAGCTGGTGTGGGCCCTGTATATATAAACGCTGCCTTCAGGGGAGGGTGTGTGAGGTCATGTGCTGCCGGCAGAGTGCGCTTCGAATGCATGGTGTGCAGGATGGCCCGGGGAGTTAGATGCCTGGTGATTAGGACCCTCAGCTGCAGATAACCCGCTTCCCTCTGCCGCAACAGTCCCTTGCCTTGGGGGGTTGCGAAGAAGAAGAAGGCAAGGGCAATCTAGCCCTAGTCCCTGGCCGGAGAAGGATCAAGGGCTGCAGGGAAATTGCTCTGTCTTCATCCCAGCAAAGAGCAGCTGGCGGGGTCAGCTCAGCCTGGCCCTAACTGGATTTCAAGGGTTGTTTTTACAAACGCACCTCTTTCGTTTTTATTTATTTATTTACGCATGGGATCTATATGCCCTGACACGTGCCCTCTGGGAAGCTTACAAAACAGTTCCACGTTCAAAACAGAATTAACAGCATGTCAAATAAAAACAGCAATAAAAACTACAGAAAGGTGGAAGAAGAGCAAACGAGTGTGGCAAGATAAATATAGCAGCTAAAACCAGTGATTGAGATCCTTAAAATACTACTAAAAGCTCCCGGCGGACTTTGCCTGGCGCCTAAAAATTAGCAACGAACGTGCCTGGTGAACATGCCTCAAGTCGAGAGTTTTGCAATTTGGGCACCGCTGGAGAGAGGCTGTGGCTCAGGCGGAGAGCATCTGCATTGCACGTAAAAGGACACAGATTTGATCCCTGTCATCTCAAAGTAGGGTTGGGGAAGACCCCTCCCTTGAAACCTGGATAGCCACTGGCAGTAGGTGTCAATAGTATGCAGCCTAGGACTGTGTCTGATCCACTGGCTCAACTACTTCAGTACTGATGAGCCATTGGTCTGACACAGTCAGAGGCTGCATTCATACATTTAATGTGCATTTTAAATCCTTGGCTTCCTCCAAAGAATCTTGGGAGCTGCAGTTTACTGCTCACAGAGCTACACTACTAGCACCCTTCACAAACTACAATTCCCATGATTCTTTTTTGGGGGGGTATTTTGAATGTTATTCGGATGTGCTGTGTGTATGGAGCCAAAGACAGCTTCCAAAAATGGGGGACCAATGAGAAGAAGATCTCAATTGAATGAGATATCTCTTCATTTTGGCACTGTCAAGCTGATCCCTATCCTCTGGCTTCTACTCTCCCCCTCCACTCCCTTTCTCTTATAAGTCTAGTCTCTGAGATTGTAAGCTCGAAGGCAGGGCAGGTGTCTTCATTTTGATTTGTGTGTGGCACCTAATTACTGTAGGCGCTCTAGAGGTTATTATTATTAATAATAAGGTGAGACAGAAACTCTTATGCCCTATTCTGGGCTTTTTTATGTTCTTCAGACACATCTAATCATTCTTGTCTGAAAATTAGATCATGAAAATTACAGAAACTTGCTTTCCAGAAACAGTGTCCAGGCCATCTCTCAGTTAAATAGTTCCCCAAAGGCTTTTTTTATTATTATTTCAGAAAGCTCAGTGTGTGTGTGTGCTGATTGATCAGATTGTGTTAGTGTTGCATGAAGTCTGAGACTTCTACTTTGGGTTTTTGTTTTGGCTTTGTTTTTTGTCTGTTTCTATTGATGGAATTTGGTCTTTTCCATTTGAATTCTCTCCCCCCTCCAACCTCATTGGTTTTTAAAAAACAATTCTCAGCCACCTTGTGGGATGTTTTTTGGGCAGAGAGTAAGGGCTGGTCAGTGAGTCAGTTTGGGTTTCTTTTAGCTTCTCATTTTTCTAATCTTAACTCCAGTTCTCTACCTTTCCACATCAATTTTTTCAAGGCCTCTTGAAAATTCACTGGCAAATTTCTCTGAATATGTGGATTTTTTGCAAAGCAATATTCCCTACCATAATTCTTTCTTGTATGTTGTCTTCATTAATATTACACATTTTTATACAAACTTCACCCCTGTTATATGCATTTCTGTGCACATTAGTTGACTTTAGAGAACTGCATTGCAAAATTCAGATAAGTGCAGATTTTGAAGGATGAGGATGCTGCAGTTTGAGTATTTCCTTCGCTGCTTAGCTGCTTTTAACGAAAGGGAAAGACATTGGGAGGGTTTCATAGGTCCCCTCTGTCTTGCCCAGTCTTCCTCAACCATGTGCCTTCCAGGCATTTTGGCCGGGGCTGATGAGTGTGTGTTCCAAAGCATCTGAAAGGCAAAAGATTGGGGAAGGCTGGTCTTGTCCTAATCTTGCAAACTGAGGCATTCATTATTTAGAATCATAGAATTGTAGAGTTGGAGGGACCCTGAGGGTCATCAAGTCATGCAATGCAGGAATCTCAGTTAAAGCGCCCATGGCTTGGATGAGTCTCCACCACTCCCCTTTCTTGATGAGTCTCTATAGCAACAAACATGGTGGAAAACTAAGTTTCTCTTCTTCCTTCCAGGTCTGAAAAGCTGTTTGGTTTCAGGCTTCCGAGGCAATGAAATCACGTATCTCAAGCCACAGGCTGACTTGGAAACCCAGCCCGTCCTGTTTATTCCAAACGTCCACTTTTCAAACCTCCAGAGATGTGGAACGGTAAGTCCCCCTTACCATAGCCAGACCATCCATGAGACACCAAGGAGAGGTGGCTGTGGCAACTTCTGGGTTCTGGAGAAATCTTATGAAGCCGTGAGAGGCCTCCACGCGATCTCATGGGGCTCTCACGTGATCTTGAGCTGCTATCACACAATCATGCTGGAACCAGGAAGTTGCAGCTGTGTGACCCTGGTAAGGAGGACCAGCGACATGGGCAGGCCAGCACCTTCCTGTTTCACCTCAGGCAGCAAAATGGGACAGGCTGCCCCTGCCCCTTACAGCTCCTGCTGCATGTTGCCTTCAAATACCTCTTAAGGCAGTGAAGCATCCTGCTGCTACAGGAATGGAAGGAAGCCACCATTAATGATGCCATTATCTTAATTTATTTTAGGCATCGAGACTCGATTTTGGTTTATTTCAAAGGAACCTTTCAACTGCAAGAGTAGGGATTTGGGGAGAAGAGGCATGCTGTTTTAATTGGGGACCCTTCAAACATTGTTGGATTCCAGCTCCGATCATCCCTGGCCATTGGCCAGTCTTGGCTGGGGCTGATGGGAGTTGGAGTCCCACAACATCTGGACGGCCACAGATTCCCAGCCTTGGTATAAACGCTGCACTGTAAATTTTGTGTGAAGCAAAAAAGAGATATGGCAGTGCAAGGCCTTACACTGATTAAGGACAGTTCTAAACGCCCGCCCCCCGACTTCTGTTCTTTTTTAAAAGAAGAAGAAGAAGTATTTCCCCTCTCCCTGGAAACCCTGGGAACTTAATTGTGTAATAGAGCTCCATGACAGAACTTGTCATGTCCTGAAAATGCAATTCCCAGCATTCTGTGGGGGAAGCCATAAATGATAAACTGGTTTAAAACTAAACCTAAGTTTGTAGTGTAGATATCTGCTCACTGTCTGTCTAGGGATACCTAGCAAGGAAAGTGCAGGCTTTGAGGAGGAATTTAAAAGTCAAAATGGATTCCTATAAAGATGTGAGGAGATTATGGAGCAGGAGTGCAGAGTGTCTGGCCACAGAAGCACAATTTAAGCAGGGGAGGGAGAGGATTGAAAGCTCTACTCTCAGATAGGTTCATGATTAAATTGCAAAAGCAGGGTGCTGTGGGACTGTTCTATTTTCTGGATGTTGTTCTTAAACCTCACTGTAACCATAACAACATTATAAATACAAAGTCAGTTACCCCCCCCCCCTTTTTTTTTTAAGCCAAGGAATCAGTACCTTGGGCATGCATATCTAATAAGTACACCCCATTTATCTTTTTAATTATCACATAGGCTGGTATTCAATGCTAGTCCTACTCAGAGTAGACCCACTGAAGCTAATAGATGGGACTAACTTAGATTCACTACTTTCAGGGGATCTACTCTGAGTAGGACTTGGGTGAATGCAACCCACAGAGTCTGAAGAAGATTTCCTTCTGAGAGGCCACAGTGCTTTTGCCCCCAAAAGTCTGGGGCATTTTTAATCTCAAAGGACTAAAGTGTCTCTCTTTTCTTTTTTTCCAACAGGCATTACCCACCGCTGGTGTTCCACATGACTCTAACAGGTACAAAATATGCATTCATCCCCCCTTGGCTCACATGTCCAAGATATTATTGCATAATTAGTCAGCCCATTGGCCCTATTCCCACTTCCCATTTTGATTTTATTTCTATCCCGTCTTTCTCTGGGAGTCTTGTCAAGGCCACATAAGTAGGCCTCTGATCCAGGCACTGACCAAACCCAGACCCAATTAACCGCAGGAAATTTGCTGTATCAGCTGCTTTCAGCCCTGCAAAGTTGATGTCTACCAGATCTTGAGGTCCCTAATGGAATAAATGCAGGATATATAAAAGTGGTGAAATATAATGTTGGTAGGACATTATCTGGAGTGAGAATCCCATTGAAACCAAATGAACAGGAGCTATGCTGAAGTGCTGTGAGACTGAGGGCAAGGATATATATGCTGGGTTGTGTCCAAACAAGTTCTACTCAAAGTAGACCCATTGAAATGGATGAACCTAAGTTAGTCATGTCAAGTTAGTCAACTTCAGTAGATCTACTCTGAGCAGGACTTGTACCATGAACTTTGCCACAACCTAGCCTTCCACAAGGAAATGGTTGGAGATGCAGGAAGAATGCTCAGCATCATTGGTGTCCTTACCTGTTGGGCAATGTGAGGAATTGGATTTGGAGTGGCAGAGAAGGAGACCAGAGGGACCCTCTCCATGGGGCACAATCCACTAGGACATTTTCTGCATTGGCCCTGTGGAAATGAAGGAAAGCTGTGTTTTTGTTTTCGTTCTTTAACAATGCATCAGTACTGACATTTGAACCACTTGTTTCTGAATCTTGGTGCCCATCCTGGAATCTTCTGAACTTTCATTTTCCTCACTAAGGTTGCCTTTAAAGAGGAGCTGCCCTTCATTTCCTGATGAATTTGACCCTTTAGCTTCAAAGCAAGCCAAAGAGGAAGACCCTCAACGAGGTAATATTGCTATCGGAGATTACGCACACACATACCCCCACCCCAACACCAAGCTATAGACAAAGAAACGACAACCTCAGGTGGAACAGATGAGGAAAGAGCCTTGTGGGCTTACAAAATGTGAGGGAATAAACAGCAAGTGCCCATGAAAAATGGCGCTGAAGGCAAGGCCCAGAAAGGAGCTCTCCCCTTGAGGACCTTATCATGGGGCAACTTGGTGGGGTGAAGGACAACTAACGGGCACTTCCAAAGTCTCAGCAGACTGAGAAGAGGAGCTCTATTTTTAATATAGCTGTACACACATTGCCATTTACCGTATTTTTCCATGTATAACGTGCCCCCATGTATAAGACAACCCCTATTTTGGGGGACTCCAAATTAAGGAAATGAGGGGGCGATTGCCCACAGTTGTTGGGCTTTTTTTGAGGGGTTGCCAAAAAACGCTCGCCAAAGCCACCAATCATCCGCCAGCAGCCGCTAATCGCCCGTCCAATTGCCATAGCAGCAGCCAATCGCCAGCAGGCATTGCCTCACCCACCAATCACCCACCTAATCGCCACTGACAATCTCCTGCTCATGGCTGCAACCAATCGCCCGTCCCCCATCTGCACTATCTGTGTATGGAGAAACATTGTCTAATACATGGAAAAATACGGTACTCTGACTCCAGCGTGCTCCCAACACTGGTGTTTGAAGCCGAGTACACATGACATTACCCACAATCCATATCTATCCTGTAGTTTCTTGAGAAATACTGCTGCTTGATGCGATTTCCCTCAAACCAGCTTCTATCCAGTTTCAAAGCTGCATTAACTGAGGTGTGTGCATTTGAGACAGCTGTTAGAATCATAGAATCATAGAGTTGGAAGAGACCACAAGGGTCATCGAGTCCAACCCCCTGCCAAGCAGGAAACACCATCAGAGCACTCCTGACATATGGTTGTCAAGCCTCTGCTTAAAGACCTCCAAAGAAGGAGACTCCACCACACTCCTTGGCAGCAAATTCCACTGTCGAACAGCTCTTACTGTCAGGAAGTTCTTCCTAATGTTTAGGTGGAATCTTCTTTCTTGTAGTTTGTATCCATTGCTCCGTGTCCGCTTCTCTGGAGCAGCAGAAAACAACCTTTCTCCCTCCTCTATGTGACATCCTTTTATATATTTGAACATGGCTATCATATCACCCCTTAACCTCCTTTTCTCCAGGCTAAACATGCCCAGCTCCCTTAGCCGATCCTCATAAGGCATTGTTTCCAGGCCTTTGACCATTTTGGTTGCCCTCCTCTGTACACGTTCTAGTTTGTCAGTGTCCTTCTTGAACTGTGGTGCCCAGAACTGGACACAGTACTCCAGGTGAGGTCTGACCAGAGCAGAATACAGTGGCACGATAACTTCCCTTGATCTAGATGCTATACTCCTATTGATGCAGCCCAGAATTGCATTGGCTTTTTTAGCTGCCGCGTCACACTGTTGGCTCATGTTAAGTTTGTGGTCAACCAAGACTCCTAGATCCTTTTCACATGTACTGCTCTCAAGCCAGGTGTCACCCATCTTGTATTTGTGCCTCTCATTTTTTTTGCCCAAGTGCAATACTTTACATTTCTCCCTGTTAAAATTCATCTTGTTTGTTTTGGCCCAGTTCTCTAATCTGTCAAGGTCGTTTTGAAGTGTGATCCTGTCTTCTGGGGTGTTAGCCACCCCTCCCAGTTTGGTGTCGTCTGCAAATTTGATCAGGATGCCCTTGAGTCCATCATCCAAGTCGTTGATAAAGATGTTGAATAAGACCGGGCCCAAGACAGAACCCTGTGGCACCCCACTAGTCACTCTTCTCCAGGATGAAGAGGAACCATTGATGAGCACCCTTTGGGTCCGGTCAGTCAGCCAGTTACAAATCCACTGAGTGGTAGCATAGTCAAGACCGCATTTTACCAGCTTCTTTACAAGAATATCATGGGGCACCTTGTCAAATGCCTTGCTGAAATCAAGGTAGACTACATCCACTGCGTTCCCTTCATCTACCAGGCTTGTAATTCTGTCAAAAAATGAGATCAGGTTCGTCTGACATGACTTATTTTTCAGAAATCCATGCTGACTATTGGTGATCACAGCATTCCTTTCTAGGTGCTCACAGATTGTTTGCTTAATGATCTGCTCCAGAATCTTCCCTGGTATTGATGTTAGACTGACTGGGCGGTAATTATTTGGGTCCTCTCTTTTCCCCTTTTTGAAAATAGGGACAACATTTGCCCTCCTCCAGTCTGCCGGGACTTCGCCTGTTCTCCAGGAATTCTCAAAGATGACTGCCAGTGGTTCTGAGATCACATCTGCCAGTTCTTTTAATACTCTTGGATGCAGTTCATCTGGCCCTGGAGACTTGAATACATCTAAACTAGCCAAGTATTCTTGTACTATCTCCTTAGTTATTCTGGGCTGTGTTTCCTCTGCTGAATCATTTCCTCCAAATTCTTCAGGTCGGGCATTGTTTTCTTTATCGGAGAAGACTGAGGCAAAGAAGGCATTGAGGAGTTCAGCCCTTTCTGTGTCCCCTGTTTGCATTTCACCATCTTCTCCTCTGAGTGACCCCACTGTTTCTTTGTTCTTCCTTTTGCTACGAACATACCCATAGAAGCCTTTTTTGTTGCTTTTAACCTCTCTAGCAAGCCTGAGTTCATTCTGTGCTTTAGCTTTTCTGACTTTGTGTCTACACGTGCTGGCTATTTGTTTGAATTCCTCTTTGGTGGTTTCCCCCCTTTTCCATTTTTTGTACACATCCTTTTTTAATCTTAACTCAGTTAAAAGTTCTTTAGATAGCCACCCTGGCTTCTTTAGGCACCTTCCATGTTTCCGTCTCATTGGTATTGCCTGAAGTTGTGCTTTTACTATCTCCCTCTTAACAAACTCCCAGCCATCATGAACTCCCTTTCCTTTTAGTATTACTGTCCATGGGATCTCACCCAGCACTTCCCTAAGTTTTATGAAGTCGGCTTTCTTAAAGTCAAGAAATTGAGTCCTAGTATGCTTGGCTGCTCCTTTCCGTTGTATAGTAAACTTCAGAAGAGCATGATCACTTGCGCCTAATGATCCTTCCACTTCTACCCCATTAACCAGGTCATCGACATTGGTTAGGACCAGATCTAAAATGGCTGTTCCTCTTGTTGCTTCTCCCACTTTCTGGACAATGAAGTTGTCTGCAAGGCCAGTGAGGAATCTGTTTGACCTTATGCTCTTGGCTGAGTTTGACATCCAACAAATATCTGGGTAATTGAAGTCCCCCATTACTACTATCTCCCTTCCTTTTGCATGCTTGGCCATCTGTTCCAGGAAGGCATCATCTATGTCCTCCGTTTGGCTTGGGGATCTATAGTAAACTCCCACAATGAGGTCACTGTTATTCTTCTCTCCCTTAATTTTGACCCAAATGCTCTCACTTTGGCTTTGAGGTTCTAAATCTTGGATCTCTTCACAGGTATACACATCCCTGACATATAACGCCACTCCTCCTCCTTTCTTGTCTGGTCTGTTTCTCTGAAATAGATTGTATCCCTCCATTTTTACATTCCAATCGTGGGACTTATCCCACCAGGTTTCAGTGATGCCTATTATGTCATATTTAGTTTGCTGTACCAAGAGCTCAAGCTCATCTTGTTTATTTCCCATGCTTTGTGCATTAGTGTACAGACACTGAAGTCCATTAGTCATTCCCCCGTGTCTCTTATTTAAGGATTTTTTCCTCCCACCACTAGATCTGCTTGCTGTTTGCTCCATTTGGTCTATGACATTTGGATGATCATCTTCATCAATTAATAGACTCCTACCTTCAGGAGCACTGTCTCCCTCCCCCACATTAGTCAGTTTAAAGCCCTCCTGATGAGGTTTCTTAGTTTTTTGGCAAAAACATTCCTCCCAACCGTTGTGAGGTGCAGCCCATCGCTTGCCAGAAGTCCATCCTCAAGAAACTGCAGTCCGTGATCTAAGAATCCAAACCGTTCCTGTTTACACCATTTGCGAAGCCAGCTGTTCACTTCCACTATTTTCCTCTCTCTCCCTGGGCCACGTCGTTCAACTGGGAGGACAGATGAGATGACGATTTGTGCATTTAATTGCTTCAATTTCCTGCCCAGAGCCTCGTAGTCTCTTTTGATCTTCTGGAGGCTATTGCTTGCAGTGTCATTGGTTCCCACATGAACCAAGAGGAAGGGGTATTTGTCAGTGGGTTTTATGATTCCTGGCAGTCGTTCAGTTACATCTTGGATCTTAGCCCCGGGGAGACAGCACACTTCCCGAGACATCTTGTCAGGCCCACAGATCACTGCTTCTGTTCCCCTCAGTAGGGAATCCCCTATCACCACTACACGCCTTCTCTTAGGTTTGGTCAGGGTTCTTCCGTGAGCGGTCCGTTCCAAGGTCGCCTGCACATTCCCTGAGGACTGACTTTGCTGCTCATCTTCATATACGTGATCGACTGTAATGAGGGAGAGATCCTCAAATGGAGTCTGCTCTTCGTCTTCCTTGCTATTGGAGAGGACCTCAAAGCGATTGTGTATTTCTAGACAATCAGAGCGAACCCTGGGCCTCCTACTTCTTTGAGTCACGTTTCTCCACATATCGGGCTCCTGTGTTGGTGAACTAGCCTCCTTCTCAGGGGAGTCCCCTGTCTCCTCCTTGGTGGAGACGGTGTGCTCTGTTGCTTCCAAGAAGAGCTCCAGCTCTCTAATTCTTTGGAGCGTAGCTACACGTTCCTCCAGTTGCTGGACTTTGTCTTTTAGGAGGGCAATCAACATGCAATTGCTGCACGTAAAGCTGCCTGCAACCTTTGGCAAGATGGCAAACATTGCGCAGGACCCGCAGGCGACTGCAGCTGTTCCCTCCCCCTCCATCTTGAGAATGTGTCGTTGGGCTTGAGACTAGCTCCCCTAAATCTAAAAGATGGTTCAAACTGCGCAGATGGTTCAAACTGTTGTACCTGTGCAGATGACAACACATGCACAAATGACAGCTTCACAGAATAGGAGCTTGGGGGGGGGAGTTGCAAGTGTGGGGAAACCAATCAGGTAAATGTGCATTGGGTGAAGGCATCCCCACCGATTCTCCGGTGTGTAAAGCAGCATATAAATGCAACTTAAAAGACAGTGTGCGGAACGGGGAGACAACCTCACTACGTTTTAAGCCAGTAATGTGTACATAGCCCTAATTTCATAAGAAACGAGAGTATAGATATAAATTGTGGCTAACACTGTGTATACATCGCATCCGAAAACAGTGGCAAGAGTGCACTGGATGCAGAGTTAACAGGAGTGTATACAGTAGTACCTCAGGTTAAGCACTTAATTCATTCCAGAGGTCCGTTCTTAACCTGAAACTGTTCTTAACCTGAAGCACCACTTTAGCTAATGGGGCCTCCTGCTGCCGCCACAACACCGGAGCAAGATTTCTGTTCTCATCCTGAAGCAAAGGTACTATTTCTGGGTTAGCAGAGTCTGTAACCTGAAGCGTATGTAACCTGAAGCATATGTAGCCCGAGGTACCACTGTATGTAGCCTCTGTGTGGTTAGAAATGACCAACTCTTGAAGGCTGAGCCCACATGTGACAGCTGTCTGTTTCACACATTTCAGTCTTGCTCTATGTACGAAGAGAATCGGAGGAGGTTTTTGATGCTCTCATGCTGAAGACGCCAGACCTCAAAGGCCTGAGGAATGCTGTAAGTTTTCCCCCATCTCTCCCCCCCCCCCCGCCCCCCGGTCATCTCTGCTACATAAAATTTACTAGGCTACCTAATGAAGTAATAGTAAATACTTTGGGGGGAGTTGTTGCATTTATATCCCGCTTTTCCTGCAAAGAGCTCAAGGTGGCATAAATGGTTCTTCCCCCTTCCCCATTTTCTCGCCTCAACAATCTGGTGAGGTAGGTTAGGCTGAGAGACAGTGACTGGCCCAAGGTCACCCAGTGAGCTTCATGGCTGAGTGGGGATTCTGAACCTTAGTCTCCTAAATCCTAATCCAACATTTTAAACCCCTCCACTACATGACATGCAGGGCCGCCTTCTGCAGAATCTCCATTGGAAGAGCTAAGAGCTACTCTAAGGTCCCAGCAGGCCCAATGAGGCTTGTGCAGAAGATTTTCTGCCTTGGTCAGTCAAAGGTCATGGGCCAGCACTGATGCCAGTAGTGTAGTGCAATCACTTTGGGGTGTTATATTTGAATGCATATTGCATATTGGATTGCAATATGCCTGTTCTGACCTTGACCAGTTTGGGGGCTCTTTTATACAACGCAGAAAGTCACAGCCAACTACAGCCCCCTGCCAAGTGCATCTTTTTGTTGATGTTGTTTTAATGGGGATGACTTTCATATTTTGCACTGTGAAACGCCCCTTCTCCAATCAGTTTCCCAGGTGGAGAAATTTTTTCTGGTCAGGCTTTTCTCCTCTGCACCTCACTTCCTTTCCCTTGGGCTGGCTGGAAACTCTCTCTCTCTCCCACCTCCCCCTCCCCGCTTCTCAGTGTTTGCAGAGCACACAATGCGAAGCATGTTTCTGTGATGTCTATCAGCACCATTCCTGATAACCCCAGCTCTTCTTTGCTGAGGTGGGGAATAAAGCAAACAATCGTCTGAAATTATCTGATAGCCGTTTTTTATGGTTGTGCTTGTGTGTGTGTTGGTTTTGCACACTTTTACATTGGAAAAGAGCAAACAGCACTTTGGGGGGGGGGGATATCAATTTACAGAACCGCCTTTGGGAAAGCATCAGAAAAGGGATTGCAGGAGAGAGGTTTGGGCTGCTCCCAAATAATTATTTTAATTTTAATCTTATCCTCAGATTTATATACTGCTTTGCTACCAAAACTATTGAAACGGTGTACAATAAAATAAAAATGCAAAAGATTATCAGAGATTCCAGCATTGCCTGCAGTGGTTCCCTTTACTGCTAGAACATTATCCACTGGGGGGATGCCTCTCGTAGGGTGCAACAGTATTGACAGAATATTATTTTTCTCTTCCAGATTTCAGAAAAATACGGTCTGCCTGAAGAAAGCATCTATAAAGTCTATAAAAAATGCAAGCGAGGGTAAGTGATGGCCCATCCATGTTTACTCTGTGTGCTTTGCTCCACTCTGTGACTTTCTGCACTGTAACATAGACAGTGGGTGCTGTACTAGAAAACAGGCAAGACAATTTCAGCATGGGAGTAGTCCTTGAGTATGCAGGCTTTAGAAACCAACAGAACTCCTTACCAGCCTTCAGCGCTGTTGTGGTACTGGTTCTGAGGAAGAGTTCTGTGCACCTCCATGAAGAACTTAAGTCCAGCCGTGCTGGATCAGACTAATGACCTATCTAAATCCAGGACCCAGATTCCCACAGTGGCTAACTCATGCAGGTAACTGCTGTCTCCTGCTGCTGTTCCATGGTAACTAGCATTCATCCTCTAGGTATCCAAGAGCCATCATGATGACTATAGCTGTAATTATAGTACAGCAGGCTTTTGTCCCTAGAGAAATATTATCCAATAAAGGTCAAGGCTGTTTTGAGCATGGTGGCAGGTGGTGCTTTTGTCCATGACCAAAACCTGATAGATCATCACTGGCCGTTTTTTAGTTGGGGGCGGATGTGCAAGACCCGTCTGTATAGTTGTGTTCTTTGAATTTCATTGGTTATAGCCACCTGTCAGGAATGCTTCCATTGTGATTTCTGCATTGCAATGGGTGGGGCTGGATGATCCTTGGGGTCACTTCCAACTCTACAATTCTATGATTTCTGCATTTGTTTTAATTGATTTTGATGAAAGTCACTTTGGGTCACTTTTGTGAGGAGAGTCATCATTTAAGGAGGGAAGTAATTTTGGCCCAGATCATCATCTTCTTCTTCTTCTTCTTCTTCTTCTTCTTCTTCTTCTTCTTCTTCTTCTCATCATCATCCTGTCTTTCCCCAAAAACTGGGACTCAGGGTGGCTTATAAAAACTAAAACAAACACAGATAAAACACAGAAAGCTAAAAACATATAAAAGATAATACTTTCAATGTAATTAACTATAATAGAATTAAAACAATGTAAAGCAAATCTATAAAATCTAGTAAACAAAGCGAGTAAAAACAACACAACACAGCATGAATGAAAGCTCTTTCCTTGAAAGCGACCGCTTCCCCGAGCCCTGCAGGAATAACGTGAAAGAACAATAAGGGGAGAGCCAGTCCTCAGAAGCCAAGCCCTCAGAAGCCCTGCCCAACACCTTCCTAGAGTGCTTTTGTCTGGCTGAGAAGTATCGTGGAACTGGGATATAATGCCTCTTGCTTGCCTGGATGGAGAATTGGGTGGTGGTGGGTAGAAACTACTGGCTTTTGCATAGCTGGTATGTAGCCTAGGGTCAGAGGTAAGAGCGACATCTGCTGCCCCACCCACTTTGACTCTTGCCCTACCCACTTTTTGTTCTGCCCATGGTTGGCCAACAAAGGAATGCAGCCCTCAGGCTGAAATAGGTTCCTGATCCTTGGGAGCCCATGGAAAAAGCCAGATGCAGAAGGTCTGCCCATGTCTGTGGGGCGTACAAGGCCTAGCAATCCTGTTGGCTTCTCAGTAGTATGGCCAGATTATCCTATGGAAAAGGAATTACCAAGAAGTGTGTGTATATGTACACAAGTGGAATAACCTGGCTAATTTGTTGGGTATTTTGTTATCTCCCAAGGTAGTTGCCTGAGGTCTCAACAGGTTTACCTTATCTCAATCACCAGGGCACCAGTGTTTGTTTCACAAAGCTAGCAGGGTCAGAGTAACCCTCTGACTCCTAGTGGCAGATGACACTGGAACAATGCAGTCTTGCATGGAAAGTGTGTGTCTGTGTGTGATCCCACCAGGGTGACTAATTTTGGTACAGATACAGCACTTAGTTGTTTTAGATGCTATCACACAAGCCGGAGCACCTGAAGCTCAAATTCAATGGGCGTTGCCTGCAGTCAGGGACATTAAACTCTGTGAGATCTAATACTGTGACTTTTTGGCTAAAACAGAAAACCAAGAGCCAAATATGGGGGCAAAATGAGGCTAATCTTCACCCAGGTCGAAGATCCAGTTTGGCACCCCCCCCCCATACGCATTTGCATACACACGCACACAGGCTGGCAGCCCCAATGGCTCCCCTCTAGAGGTTTCACCTGGGGCAAAAAACCTGGCTAGCCCCCACATAGCTATAGCTCTGCCAAACAGCTGGCCTATACGTTGTTACACTCATCACTAGGATCAATGCCTCCACAATGAGTTTACATATAATTTGAGCACCTCTTGCCTCTTAATTTGGGGGTGCCGGATACCCCACTCCACCTCAACTGTAGCTACCAGCAGAGATAGAACAATTAGCTTAACCAATGTGACCTTGGGGGAGGTGCGAGGACTGTCTTGCCTTGTGCCCCAGCTTTCTGCCTCAAGCCCCATTGGAGGATTTTGGGTAGTGTAGTTTACCCCTCACGAAGTTACCATTCCCAGCAAGCCTTAACAAACAACAATGTCAGCTTAATCGAACAATGTTGGATTTCTGGATGTTAACTGTGAACCCTGGTTTTGTTGTATTAATTACTCGGTTTGTGGGCGGGGCAGGGAGAGAGCTACAAAATGCAGGCTTCACCCTACAAAAAGATTACACAACCTTACAGGTGGTTTGGAGGGGATCCCTGATTTTTTTGGGTTCATAGTTAATGAAGCCAACCGTGTTGATAACTTATATGATGGGGTGGAGGAATACGCTTTGAATGTGCCTTAAAGGTATAGCTGTGTATGCAGCCTTAGGTAACCGATTTCTGTTTGGGGCCTAGCAATCTCTACCTAACTCTTCCCCCCCAGGCTGAACAATAAATCAGCTTCCCTGCTGGGCTTAAGGATCTTTCGCATTCCACCTTGCCATTTGAGTCTGGGAGAAGACAAAAGAAATAGATCAGGGGGAGGGGGCTAGACTGTTGCTAATCTTTTTTTGCTCTTGCCCACCTGCCCCATGTTGTAAGACAAGGAGCAAGTTTAGCATGTTTGTCATGGGGCGGCTGACCCTTCCTTCCCCTTTCTGCTAATCTTGTTGTGTCTGGAAAACTGCAGCTCTTTCTAGCCCATGGTAGGGACAGGAGAGTTGTGTTGCTGTTGCCCCTTGGGGTTTTGTAGGAAAAATAGCTTTCTGTTGTTTTTGCATGGTGCTGCACTTAATGTTTCCTCATGGCACCAGACCCTGGTTTCCAGAGAAGTAGATTCTATGTTCCTTGGTTGCATCAAAAACAACACAGTCTTAAAGTCTAAATTTTTTTTTTATTATTGTATAAACTTTGATGGGCAATATGTGTAAATCTTTGTGTACTGGAGTCCACTTCATCAGATGCATGGAGTATTGGAAGGTATACATAGCTACACACACACACACAGAGAGAGAGAGAGAGAGAGAGAGAGAGAGAGAGAGAAGAAAAAAGTTAGTTGTGAAGTAGTCAGGGGAGAAATGTAAGAAATTCAGAGTGATCACTGTTTTAAAACTTACTTGTATATAAAATTATTACCGTGACCATTCACAGTGCTGTGTTGATGATGGTATGTACACACCATACATTTCAAGCACATACAAACAAATCCTGGGAACTGCGGTTTACTCTTTAAAGAACTACAGTCCCTCATACCTGTAACAAATCATAGCTCCAATGATTCTTTGGGGAGAAGATGTTACTTGATGTAAATGTTTTAATTGTTATAATGCTTGTGGGATTGCTGGACTGGGCACCTTTGGAAGGAAGGACAGGATATAAAATAAATAAATAAAAGTGAACATTTAGTGAACATTCATCCTGATTAGACAATGTTGCATCCAGCAAGTGTAATCCCACACTTTCCTGTGCATTTTCAGGAAATGGTTTGGTTATACAAGAAATTCCAATTAATTTAATCCTGAAAATAGTGACTGTCTGAAAGCACCCTCTGAGTGACATCAACTCTCCCAAATCTCAAGCAGGGGTTTTATTGGCCCTGTGGTCTGATACCCTTCTGGGTCGAGATGCCAGGGATTGAACCTGGAACATTGTACCATCTGAAATGGTACAATCCAAGAAGGACTGTACCATGCATCATTTCTGCCTGTTTGGGTTGTCTTGGATGAGTCCTATACCTCATGAGGAAATAACAGAGTTCCTAGCTTTATGTTTGCCTCCTAATACTAATGCAGATGTTTGTGCGTGCAAGTAGCCTTACTCTGCATTCTTGAAGACAGAACAGTCTTTCCTCACCTGCTGATTATCCTTTCTTGGCTGGTCCCTCCACATCAGTTAATGGGCAAACATGTGTTTGTGAAATCACACGTTTGTTGGAATTAGGTGAAGTTCCAAGCGTAGAGCCCAAAGAGAGGTTTGAGTTTTCCTCTTAGCAATTCTGTGCTCTGAATAGAAATGAGCAAGCTCAGCAAACACAACAGAGACTGGTGTTAAAGGTCTTTCACTTACAAACAAGCTCATTATCCAAATTGCTGTGCAATTAACTGAATGCAAAGTCACAAGCTTATAAATGAAACCACCAAACCCTGACCTGGTCAGCAGCAAAGTGAAATGGAAAAAGACCAGCACTCTTGCATGAGATCCCCGGACAACCAACTGCAGCTTTGTGACAGCAGGAAGGTTCAGTACTTCCAACTTGCCCCTGAAAAATCTGCTGCCCCCACCATCATGTCTTCATGAAATGACTCCTCCCTCGCTCTAATAATCCCAATCAAGGAAGAGCTAATATGGCATGATAGCTCGGAATGAGTTGGCAAGTCCTTGGTCCAAGTGGCCAGAACCTGGGAAGTTACTGATGACAAGAGACTCAGGTTGCATACACAGCACACATGCAAAGCACATTGGCCTGGCTCACAGATAATGCTAAGCCATTGTTAGTTTAGGCAAAGTTTGGTGTGTTTCAGCATCTGGAAACTAGCTCAGCAGACTAACCATGGTTTATTTCCTGGCAACAAACCATGATGTGAAGCCATAGTTCGTTGATGACACATGGCTTGTTTTAACTATGGTTTGGTATTCTGTCTGAAGCCAGCAGCCTTGTTTAACCATGGTGTGTTTGGCCGCCCCTTTACCAAGCTACAGAGGCATGAAGCAGGAAAGCAACTCAAGCTTTGTCGAAATGAGCCATGGTTTGTTTGCTCACCTGTGAGATAGTTCGTGGTTTGTTGAACAGACCTTGGCTAAACCAAACCAAAACTTAGCACTATGTTAGAAAGGCCACTTATTAATATTGTATCGTTCCTTCCCAGTTAAGCTTCAGTTTATTATAATCACTGTCATTGATCACATTGGCATTTTGGATGGTGAGCTGGTGTGTGGGTGTGTCAGTCACCCCACCTTATCCTCCCAGCAAGCCTGTGAGGTAGGTTAGGCAAGCACAGCTGGCCCAAAGTCATTCGAAGAGTTTCATGGCTGAGCAGGGGTTAGAACTTGGGCCTCCAACAGCCTGCCTCTTGCTTCAGATTGGCTCCCAACCAGTGGAAGTTTGCTGCCCTTGTTCCCACAGTTGTTGCCGCATTGCATCAAGCTTGGGCCTAGATTGATGGTGGCACTAGAAGGGAAGCTACTGTAGCCCCTACTGTAGCCCCTTTAAAAAAAGCACCTGTATGAGCTGGCTGAGGGAAGCCTTTCATCCTGTCAAAGGAGGGTTATCTGACTGACGTGGGTCGGCTTCATCTGCAGAACAGGCAAAGAGGCCCTCCAGTTTTGGAGGGGCAGGTTTTAATTCCATGGGAATGAGCTAGCTGAGGTTTTCCAGAGCGGCTTCTGAAAGAAGCAGCTGTGTCTCTGAACCGCCCCAGGTCCTCCGCAAACCGCAGCCCTTCTCCCCTTGCCTGACAGGTGAGGAACATCTCCTCCATTGCCAGACTTTCTCTCCTCTGTTTCCTTGAAGGCCTCCTTGTGAGTGAGATACAATCGAGTATCCCAGGTTCTCCCCCGCACCTCCCAATCAATGCTTGGCAGATGAGCTCATTGCTTTCGTTGGACCCAGTCCAGGGCTTGGGCTGAAAAGAGAGGCAAAGCGGCAGAGTTGCCGAGCACTAGAGGGTGTGCCTGATGCAGCCCACAGCTGAGCAGGGCTTTGGAGAAGGGAAAGGAGGCCCTCGGTAGGTTGTGGGTGGTGATGAGAGCATCAGGCTAGAGAGAGAATAAGGCCAACGTACATAACTCACCAAGCATGACTAATCGGCCACAATTGTGGCCTGCCAGTTGTTTGAAAAAACAAGAAAACTGGTAAGGCACCTGTAAAGGGAGAAGAAGTGGCTCATTTACTCAGTTGAGATTACTTAAAATGTATTCCTGAAGGCAGCTGGATGTTGGAGGGTTCCAGATGGACCCAGGATAGGACTTCTTCACACAGCACAGAATTAAACTATGGGATTTTCTCCCTGAAGAGGTAGTGATGGCCGCTAACTTGGATGGCTTTAAAAGATGGTTAGGCAAATTATGGAGGACAAGGCTATATGTTCTGCCTCCACTGTCAAGAGGCAAAATACCCCCAAAATACAAGTTGTGGCAGTTGCAGGTGAGAAGAATGCTGTTGTGCTCAGGTTCTGCATGTTAAGACTTCCCATGGGCTGGTCACTGTGAGAACAGGAAGCTGGACTACGTGGGCCTTTAGCATGATCCAGCAGACCCTTCTTATGATTATTCCAAAACAGGTTGGGGCTGCCAGCTGGGCTGCTATATGTGGCTGGCAGGCCAGTGGTGGGTGGAGCCCCTTGAGACCAGTAGGGTAGAAGACAGTGGACCCAAACAGTAAGTGAAGCCAGAGCCAATGGCAGGTGATGCTGACTAATTGTCTCCCCTGCCCTTCTGTGTTGAGTTCTTGCAGTCAGTGTAGCCTTTATAGAAGGCAGAAGCCTTTATAGAAGGCAGAAGGCAGCAACCAATGCAACCCCAGGGACTGGTTGTACCTAAGGAGGTAGACTGGTGTGGGCTGGCCAAGGGCATGCTGAGCTTGGTGGGGCAGTAGCACATCAACCCTAATAGATCAGCCTGGCAAACTGCATCAGACCTAATGGGTAGTAAGCTGTTCAAGTCTGGGGTGAACACCAGTTCAGGAAGTATCTTAAAGTGCTCTCCAGTGTGACGCTTTGGTGTGGCTGGCTAGATGCTACTCTTTGCTGTGCCAGACAAGGCGCACAGACATCAGGTGGCTTATGGGAGGCAGGCATGAGCGCAGAGCACACCTGACTCTCAGACCATTCCACCTGGAAGCTCCCTCTTTTGTAGCACATAACCCAGACATCTTTCCTCAGGGGAGCAATTTTGTGCTTTGGAAAGAGCAAGAGCGGTGAAATTTATTAGGGGTCGTTATATCTAAGCTTTTAATGTTGAATGAAGAGAGTCTCCGGGGTTTGTTTTTTGTTTTTTTCTAAAAAAACAAAAACTCCAAAACCACCAGGTGCAACATGAGAAAACCCTCTAATTCTTCCACAGTTACTTGTCCATATAAAATGCCTCTCTCTGTGCACTACAAGGAGAGAGAGAACTGGTTGCAGTTGAGAAATGTAAAATATGACAATAATCTATCCAGTTCCGACTTTATGGGCCTGGGATTTTCCCCCTTGTATCTGAGGCTGGCTGACATTCCTTGAATTGTAGCTTGAAGGGTGTGTATGCTCTATGATTACAATGACTTGTTCCTGGTAGGTAAGAGTTAAACCACATGATACATGGGAGATCTGTGGTCAATTTCCCAGATTTATGTTTACTCAAATAGAGTTGCACAGGGCTGCCAATTTGATTGGAGCAAAGGTCCTGGGCATAAGTGCATAGCCCTCTCCCCTCCCATACTATATGTGCAGGGGGACTGTACTCTCACCACCAGCACTGCACAGCGTAGCTGGGATGGGTATGGGTTTAATTGGAGAAAAATAGCACAAGGGGAAAGGTTAAAAACTCCACCTCTAAGCACTGGTGCTAGCTACAATCAGATTCAAAGCCCACCACGGTCTCTTCCCATTTCAATAAAAAATAAAGCCAAGAGATGATCATATCTCCTTTATAATGCTGGTTAGGCAGTAAATGGGTTTTAAGCCTCAAAGTCCATAAATCAAACTTTCATTCATGAAATTATCATTGGTCTTAAACAAGACACTTGTGTACTTAGAAAACATTGTACAACTGGCTTTTATTTTGTGCTTTATTATTATATGATCAAGTGATTTGATGTACTGTGCTTGTCGTGGACCTACCAATGAGAAAGCTCAACAAGAACTTTATATAGTCACACACACACCCCAAGAATCCTAGGAACTGTAGTTTACCTGTCACACAGCTGCAATCCCTGGCACCCTCAAAAGACTACAGTTCTCAGGATTCTTTGGGCATAGAACTATGCTTTAAATGTGTAGTGTGGATGTGATTACTGGCCTCTCCAACCAGAACAGAGCAGAAAGTGGAAGCAAGTCACTCCACTATCCATATTGTAGTTAAAGAGCATTTGTCATTTGATAGGATACAAGCAAGTGTACATATGCCATTGGAGAGGCCATCCTCTTCACCCCCTGCCCTCAACAGATGCTTAGTTAAGCTTGCCCTAGAGGGTGGGGTGGGAATTCACTTCTCCTTTCAAAATGGCAGTCAGCCCCCTAAGAGAGAAGTACTATGGCTCTCCGGCAAAGAACATTGTTTTGATCTTATAGTGCAATACTCCACCTCAGAAAATTGCAAGATTTCCCCATCTTTGAGGGACTTCCGATGGGGAGTTGTTGAAGGATTGGTTGTTGAGCTGAGCCTCTCTGTTCTGCTTCTTTTCCAGAATCCTGGTGAATATGGACAACAACATAATTCAACACTACAGCAACCACATGGCCTTTTTACTTGACGTAGTTGAAGCAGAGGACAAGTTCCAGGTGACCCTCAAGGAGCTCTAAGGACTCAAAAAGGCTACACTTCTGCTGGGAGGCCGCTTGTGAAGCTGTGTTCGATCCACCAGCAAACCACCCCATAGTCAAAACCATCGGCTCAAAGCATTTAACCTGAACACCATCCCTTTTGGAGGGAGGGAGCAAGAGAGAGACAGAACCAAGGCTCCACATGTGAAGATTGCTTTGAAGATCCATTCTCAGTGTGAATGTGGAACTTCTGTCCGTTGAGGAGTTGCTGTTGTTGTTTTATACTTTATTTTTATTATGATCCTCTGCCAGGCAATCAATACTGAGCTTTTTTACTTTTCCGCACTTAGGGAAGCACCAACTTCTTTCAGGCAGGGGAACGACCCGGTGCCTGTCTTGGCCTCTCTGAACTGCCAAACTAGCAAACAAGAGACTGTCACAATTGCATTTGGATATTACCAAATATGCCTACACACAAGCACACACATAACCTTACATTTTCTCACTGCCTTACTACTTGCCCTTATAACCCTGGATGTAAATAACTGCAAGAGAAGTACCTGGCCAGAGTGACCGTTTTATACATTTCTGATTCCATTTGTTATTTTATAAATATATATATAATAATTATAATAATAATATCTATCTCTCTTTCTGTGTGTATATGTATAAATAGTATCTTGTTTTATACTGAACTTGACAATGGAGGAAGGTAGAGCATTTCAAAACCAGGCTGCTTCATAATTCCCCAGGGTTGTTGTCTTTGTTTGTTTTGTTTTTTTCTGTTCATTTTTGTAAAAAAAAGTAAAAAAAAAGGGTATGTTATTATTATGGTAATAAAGATTCAAAGACTGAAAGCAAGCTTGGGACAGCGTAAGTAGTGAATAGGGATGGGTTTTTAATTTCTTCAGGGGCATTTTGGAAATGGGGCAACAAGGAGACCTTGGCTGCTGAGTCTTGCTTCCAGCAGAAATGCAGCTTTGATAACATTCCATAGACTGACCATGTGCCCAAGCCAGGCCTCTCTTAGGAAGCAACTTCTGTCCTTTGCAGAAACAGAAGTTGCACCAAGCTGGAGGTGATAGGAGGAGAGCTTCTCAAGGGAGAAGGCTGGTAAAGGTGGTAGATTCATTTGGGCCAGTAGGTCACCAGAGTGGCTGGGGAATTAATAAAAACATTATTATTATTATCATCATCAAGGGGAAATGGATTAATTACAAATGGGTTGGGCCTTTAAAGCCCCCTCGTATGCACCCAGCATCATAAGTGACAGGGGCTTAGCTGATATTGGGGTATTTTGTGAACATGGTTGAGCCCTGTAAATCATTGTCCCATTGGGTTGGTGAAGGGCTTTAACCAGATACCTTGTTCATTGAATTGAATTGGCTTTGGGACACAGTCCTCCAGCCAAATCCGACTGGCTGCTGTGTATTATGTCACTGCATTTATTATGTCAGCCAGGATTGGTTGGAATCACTCAGGAAAGGATGAGTGGGCTGTGGGTGGGTATGCCTAAGCTGCAAAAGAGAGATAACAATGGTGGGAAAGGCAAACGAACAAGACCCTTACAATCCCATTCTCACTCCACTTTTGATGGGAAATATACTCAAGCATACAAAGACAAGTGGGTGCATGTGTGCACATATGTTTCCCTTGAGCGGGAAAAACATAGTATTGTGATTTTTAGAATATTGAGGGAAATGGTTGTAAGCATAAAAAGCAGCCTTCCGCTGATTTTGTACCATTGATCCATCTAGCTCTCTATTGTCTAAATAGCTTGGCAGCAGCTCTTCAGAATTTCAAAGAGGGAATCCTTTTCTGCCATACCTGGAGATGTCAGGGATTAATATGGGGCCATTTTGCATGCATGACATGTTCATCCCCAAATGTTTCTAAGGGTGTGGCTACTTTCCCTCCCATTGCAAGACCCCATCTGGAAATCGACCTCTAGCACCCAGAACAAGCATCATGCACCAAATAAACAAGTCAGACACACACAACTCCTCCTCGCAGTGCTGCTATCTGATCCAAATCAGGGCCGTACTGCTGCTATTTGCTAAAATTTAGAGGCATGACATCTGATTGTAGATCTGTGTTGTCCTATCTAATTATTTATTTAAAAGTAGGTGGTGTAGGTCACCCACTCATGGCAATCTTTTGTTTCATGTGAATTACTTGTCAACTGGAAAATCCAGTCCACCATTGGGTGGGTAAGGGGAATGAGAGAGCAGGAAACATTATTTGTTGTTGTGGCGGTGGCAACCTTAGGCCCATCCTTCACTATGCAAAAGGAAAAATGGTGCAGGATTCCTGTGGCCCATAGAGGTTTTGCTGGAGGAGTAAAGATGCTTATTTGTCTTTGAGTTCTGCTATATCACCAGGATGTTGGCCAATCAAGGGTTCGAACCGAGGGATTAAGTCACACAACCCTTTCGCCACGTCTCAGGCAGGGCACAGATCTATTCAACCCATGTTGTCAAATGACCCTAAACACCACACTTGGTTCTAGGGAGTGTCACCCATCAGAAGTCAATGGAGAGAGAGGACAGCCCAACTCCCCTGGCTCAGTTCACTCAGCTTAGTGGCGGGGCTGAGAGTGGGCTTGAGGGAAAGTTTGGGAGAGTGGCAAATTGCTTTCAGGCAGATAATGTGCATCTGGCGCATATTCCGAAGCATGGGCCTACATTCTTCACTCCTCACCCAGAACCCATTGACACTTTCCTGGAAATTGAAGCATAAACTCCTGAAATGTCAGGTGTGACAGTGAGTCTTACGGGTGCCCAAGGTTATGTCAAAGAGCTTGTGATTCTAGTGGAATCAGCAGCAGGCAGAGACAGCTGGTTTGACCTGACCTTAGAGCTGTTTCTCAGCCGCTGCCCCGGCAACACGTGATCAACTGGACATTCATGGTAAACTTTACCCACATTTCCTTCAAACAGAATGGAGTCAAATGTATGGGAAAGCTGCTCACGAGCTGAGAAGGACTGAGGACACAAACTGAGCTGTCCCCAGTGCAGGATCAGCGCAGAGCTCAGAGCACATTGGATGGCTTCTACCAAGAGGCAGCAGTGTGTGTGTGTGACTGCTGCAGAGTAATGGTTATGGGAAGGGTGTTGTTGATGTTGCTGTTTAGTCGTTTAGTCGTGTCCGACTCTTCGTGACCCCATGGACCAGAGCACGCCAGGCACTCCTGTCTTCCACTGCCTCCCGCAGTTTGGTCAGACTCATGTTTGTAGCTTCAAGAACACTGTCCAACCATCTTGTCCTCTGTCGTCCCCTTCTCCTTGTGCCCTCCATCTTTCCCAGCATCAGGGTCTTTTCCAGGGAGTCTTCTCTTCTCATGAGGTGGCCAAAGTATTGGAGCCTCAGCTTCACAATCTGTCCTTTCAGTGAGCACTCAGGGCTGATTTCCTTCAGAATGGATGCGTTTGATCTTCTTGCAGTCCATGGGACTTTCAAGAGTCTCCTCCAGCACCATAATTCAAAAGCATCAATTCTTCGGCGATCAGCCTTCTTTAGCTCTCACTTCCATACATCACTACTGGGAAAACCATAGCGTTAACTATACGGACCTTTGTTGGCAAGGTGATGCCTCTGCTTTTTAAGATGCTGTCTAGGTTTGTCATTGCTTTTCTCCCAAGAAGCAGGCGTCTTTTAATTTTGTGGCTGCTGTCACCATCTGCAGTGATCATGGAGCCCAAGAAAGTAAAATCTCTCACTGCCTCCATTTCTTCCCCTTCTATTTGCCAGGAGGTGATGGGACCAGTGGCCATGATCTTCGTTTTTTTGATGTTGAGTTTCAAACCATATTTTGCGCTCTCCTCTTTCACCCTCATTAAAAGGTTCTTTAATTCCTCCTTACTTTCTGCCATCAGTGTTGTGTCATCTGCATATCTGAGGGTACCTGTGTTGTTTAGATCATTTGGGGCTATGCTGCTGGTTTAAAGAGACTGGGAGAGTAGGAGGAAGTGACCGCCAGGCAGGAGACTTGGAAGTCAGCAGATGGCCATTGGCAGTGGAAGCCCCAAGTGACAAGTCAATGGGTAGTGGCAAGAAGAGAGAAAAAGAGTGGTGGGGCAAATTACCCATTGCTAGTGAACAACCCTAAAGGGTTGGCGCTGCTACAGGGTGTCCCCGTTCAGCACACTCCTCCTCCTTGGTTTTGTCTAATCTCCCTTTAAAGCCAGTAAAGCTCACAGCCATCATGTGCTAGTGAATTCCATTTCTGAAGCACTAAGAAGCAGTTTCTTTCCTCTGTCCTGAATCTACAGCTAATAAATCTCACTAGGTGAGCCCAAGCTCTGTTACTTCTCTGTTCACCTTCACGGCACCATGTATATCATTTTAAATAAAAACCCTCTATCACCTCCTCTCAACAGTCCCCATCTCCAATATTTTATCCCCAATGAGATGGTGAGAAAGTAGGGGCCAGGCAGGTCAGGCTTCTTAATTTTTATAAATAAATATTGGCATGAACAATCCACTGTCCACCAAAAGCCAACAATGAAACGACATCCATTCTCTATATCCAAAACTCATCTTCTGTCATGTGTGGAAACAGGAGAGACTCAGGGCCCACTCCACCCCACCCACCCCCCAAGGAAATACAGGATTTCAAACAGGTGGGTATCATGTCTTGTTCACAAGCAAGTGAATGCAAAATTCATTTGTTCTTTTTTAAAACAACAACAACAGAGAAATGCAGCACTTGCAAATAAGAGCGCTTGCCAAACCGACACCGTGGGATCCTCTGCTTTACAATACCGGCACCCATTTATTGGTGGTGTTGTAGATGAAGGATTGCTTTTGTGGTACGGGGATGTTGTATGCCCCTAGAAGGAGAAACAGACATAAAAGATGTCAGGTTGACTCTCGGGACTCAGTGGGTGGGTTTTGCAGCTTTTACGTTTTTGCATGAAGTGCACTCTTATACTACCACACATACCCAGCTAGGTGAGTCTTACCTTTCCTTGCAAATCCAAACAGGTATTTTGCTAGGTTGAGCAGATGCAAGGGAGGCCAAGGCTCCTGAGCCTTCTTCGGCAGCGCAGAAGAAGAAATACAGCTAGGTGTTGGGTTGCCAACTTTTTTTCCTCTGGTGGGGCTCCTGTGCTATTGACGGAGGCCTGTGCATGTCAGGATGAGCTTTGTCTGATGAATTCCTGCCTTCTATGCTGTTCAAAGCACAGGAGCCCCACCAGAGCTAGCAGCCACCACTGCAAGTACAAATGAGGATTGGAATTGTCTGCTTTGCTAACTAACCCGACTCCTTTTAATAGCAGCCTGGCTCACAGACATTTAGCAGAGGAATCTTTCCCAGCTTGTTCATCTCTATATCAGGGATATGCCTGTGGTGCATTGTGTGGGTACAATGGTATACAGTCGTATCTTGGTTCGCGAATGCCTTGCAGTTTGAACATTTTGGCTCCCGGACGCTGCAAACCCAGAAGTGAGTGTTCTGGCTTGCGAATGTTCTTTGGAACCCGAACACAGCTTCCGCAAAACACAGCTTCCCAAAATTTGGAAACTTCCAAAAGGATGTCACATAGAGGAGGGAGAAAGGTTGTTTTCTGCTGCTCCAGAGAAGCGGACACGGAGCAATGGATCCAAACTACAAGAAAGAAGATTCCACCTAAACATTAGGAAGAACTTCCTGACAGTAAGAGCTGTTCGACAGTGGAATTTGCTGCCAAGGAGTGTGGTGGAGTCTCCTTCTTTGGAGGTCTTTAAGCAGAGGCTTGACAACCATATGTCAGGAGTGCTCTGATGGTGTTTCCTGCTTGGCAGGGGGTTGGACTCGATGGCCCTTGTGGTCTCTTCCAACTCTATGATTCTATGATTCTATGATTCTATGAAATGTTTTGGAAGTGGAATGGACTTCTGGAACGGATTCTGTTCGACTTCCAAGGTACCACTGTACTTGAGGATACACACAACCGTGTCTTTGTCCCTGCCCCTCTGCCCCAGCTCACGGCCCCTTTTGTCAGGATGGGACCAGGGTAGTTACCCTTTCCTCCCTTGAAAAGTACATAGACCTGAAGGAGGAACTTGGAAGAGTGACTCCTCCTTCCCCCTTTCAGCTCTATGGGATTTTCAACATTGGCACCTGAGCGGCTGAATAGAAAGTGGGGTGACTGAGTGAGTAGAAGAAAAAAGGGAGAGAGAAAATGAGTGGCTGGGAGGGAGAAGTAAAACAGGTCCTCTTGAAATGGCATAGATATTCTCACCACCAAACCAGAATCAAATTGCAGATCACAACTCCTCCTATTGACTGAAGTGTGGAAAAACATTGATCCAGCATTTTCCACGGCTGCCAAGGTGCAAAAACAGTAATCTGAGACAGTTCTGAGGGGAATGGCGGGAAATAAATAAATAAATAAATAAATAAATAGTCCTCTTCTCTTTTGGGCTAAGTGAAAATAGCCACCCTAATGGCGAGGCAAGTAATGGGCTGGGAGCCTAGGTATGCTTCAAAATGTATAACTCTGATTTTTTGCCTTGGAGCACAGCTGCCAGCCAGAGTAGACAGTACTGGGCTAGAGGGCATAAGTCTGATTAAATGGAATGTTAATTTAAAGTTTCTTCTTTTCTGCCTATTTTACTGCTTCCTGTTCAGTGTGACTGGGAGAGTAGTGGTTAATTAGGTTCTAATTACATGGGGAAGTGGCTTTAATTACTGGTTTCTCTGAATTGTTTTTTATAGTGAAATGGCAATATTTCACAATAAAAGAAAGAAAAGTAGGGAAATAATGAAAGGAAATAGCTATTAAAAACCCTTTGCACTGCAGAAAGATGCTGGCTAATTAAAGGGGAAATTAATCACTGATCTCCCAGCAACAATGAACAAAACAAAATAGAAACCACTAGGAGGAAGCTTTTAATTAAAAGCACAGTAGACCTTAAAAGCTCAATAGCACTGCCAGTTCACACAGGTTGGTAAAGGTAAAGGTACCCCTGCCCGTACGGGCCAGTCTTGCCAGACTCTAGGGTTGTGCGCTCATCTCACACTACAGGGCGGGAGCCAGCGCTGTCCGCAGACACTTCCGGGTCACGTGGCCAGCATGACATCGCTGCTCTGGCGAGCCAGCGCAGCACACGGAACGCCGTTTACCTTCCCGCTGGTAAGCGGTCCCTATTTATCTACTTGCACCCGGAGGTGCTTTCAAACTGCTAGGTTGGCAGGCGCTGGGACCGAACGGCGGGAGCACACCCCGCCGCGGGGATTCGAACCGCCGACCATGCGATCGGCAAGTCCTAGGCGCTGAGGTTTTACCCACAGCGCCACCCGCGTCCCCTACACAGGTTGGTATGGTGCTGCAATTTTTAAATTGCTATATACCTGTACAAGTCATAAGGTAAAGGTAAAGGTACCCCTGCCTGTACTCTAGGGTTGTGCGCTCATCTCACTCTATAGGCCGGGAGCCAGCACTGTCCAGAGACACTTCCGGGTCACGTGGCCAGCGTGACAAACTGCATCTAGCGAGCCAGCGCAGCACACGGAACGCCGTTTACCTTCCCGCTGGTTTTTGTTTTTTTTCCCCCATATCTGTACAAGTCAAGTATGGAAAAAAACAGGGGGTCAGCACAGAAAACAATGGCATGCAACTATTTTACAATGTTGTCTGGATTCTCTGCACAAAGTGATTCAACAAAAGATGGTGATTCCAGAGCAAAGGGCTAGCGTGGAAGCAACCCAGATTGGAAGAACGGGAGTTTTATCCTTTGCATCTTGTTACCTATGAAAGAAGTCATGGGCTGCAGTTCTGATAACGCATGGGAATGCTTTTTCTACTTTGACAATTCAACTACTCAGTAGAGGTACAAATCCTACCAATGAATCATTATTACTTACTGTAAATAATGGGTAAAATTGCTATTGTCTACATTTCAAGCTCTACATTAATCTGTCAGAGGGGCTTAGGTTCATATTTCTTGTATTGCTTACTTACTCCAATAAGCCCCAGTCACTGACGGAAAGATAGTGTTACAACTCATGGGCTGTAACTGTCATGGACTGCAGTGAGGTTTCTGTCACCCTCTATTGTGTTGAGCATTTTGCCCCATGAGATGGTCTGCTCACACATTCAGAGGTTTTTTAATGGAAAAGAGGAGGTTGGCTTTTAAGAGACTCTTCACACTAGCACCTGCTAACAATGCAAAGCAGAAAGCTGATTTACAGCTGTTCGTCCAAACAACACTTTAATAAAGCACAACAATCCCTCTGAAAGGTATTTAATTTTGATTTTACACTTATATCCTACATTTCCTGCAAGGAGCTCAGTACAGCATATATGGCTCTTTTGGGAGATTGCAGTCAAACATATCTATGCAGGACTGCTAGTTAGTATATGAAGGAGTTAAGGACAGCAGAATTGCATTGCTAGATAGACTCAGTTATGTCTAGCCTTTCTACTTCCTTTCTCTCAGCATCATGTAACCAATGAAACAGGATGTGTGTAAGCTTGCTCCTGAGCTTACAGCATATATTTGGAATTAAATTCTGTATTTTCCACCCAAAAATATGTTGCCTTTATTATCCTTGCTGCTGCATGGAACAATGCATGACTGACACCTTGAATCTGTAAGTAAATCATTTTAAACTTACTTAGCAGTGTGGGGTCTACTGCTTGTAGGAGGGGTAGAAAGAGGTCAGCCACAGTGTGCAGCTGAACAGGGTAAAGAGGTTTTAACAACCTATATGCTATATTGGTGGTTAATTTTGTGATCTTAATACTCTGCTACTGGGACTCTGTGTGTAAAAGCCACACATTTTGAATCCAGGCACCCAGCCAGTTCTTTTTGTTGTTCACCCACACACGTCAGTTCACAGGGGTTCACATATTTCATTTTCCTCACACATCGTTCTCTTCCTCCCATACCACCACAGCACTATGTGAGGTAGGTTAGGCTGACTAGCCCAAAGTCACCCACTGAGTTTCATGGCTAGTCTGACACCCTAATTACCACACTATACTGCTAACATGATGCTCACACACAAAGCAAAACAGAAAAAGGGTAAGTGGAGAAGCCAGCTGTTAAAAAGGAAGGAAATACTTTCCATTTAATGTTGTTGCTTTCTATTTTCACAGATAAACTTTAGTGCACAAATGAAAATAGAAAATCATGTTTTTTCTAAAATATAACCTACCTTCCTACCTTTCTAAGCCTGCCCATATTTTCGGGACACAGGACCTCAATAAAGATTAAGACATTCCTTCCCAAATTAAATTTAGAGCACATACTGTACTAGGTTTTATTGTTGACTTTTTATTGCCATTTGTTGCAATCACCTCAACACAGGATGTTAGCCTGGGTTATCCTGTATTTTAACACTTGCTGGATCCAGGGGTTAGAAGGAAATAACCTATGGCCTCCCAAACTCTTAAGTGTGTGTGTGTGTATTGAGGGGGTGTTGGTTAGTATTTTATTCTTAAAAGGCTGTTGCCTGCCTTGAACTTCTGTTGTCAGGGCGGGTTAGAAATCTCAAAGAATTTTTTTTTTTTTAAAAAAAAGCCCTAAAACAAATAAATATGAATATAGTTTTGAGACAGATGACAAGATGCAAAGCTAGCTATTAAAGTCACTTCCCAGCTGGGCAAGTCAACCATTACAGGGCTTAAGAATCAGCACCTGTCATCCTCCTTTCCTTTCTGACGCACTGTCCGCCCTTTCTATCTCATCACAAGAATTTTTAAAAGATGCCATTAATTTAAGAACAACCAAGTAAACCCTGTGGTGGCAAGACAAGGAGCTGAATGATGGTTTCCCAAAGAAGATTCGTTACGAAACTCCTGGAAGCTGATGTTTTTGTTTTGTTCTTTTGTTCCATCATAGGCTATTACATCTGGTGACGTACAGATGGCAATTATTTGCTTATAAAGAGGGGGGCACTGGACTGAACCTCCTGCAAGCTGGAGTCAAAAGAGCAGCGTCTCAGGCATCATACGCACCATCTATTTAAAGCTCTTGACTGCCCTCTAAAGAACTGTGGAAATAGTAGTTTGTTACGGGTGCTGGGAATTGTAGGTCTGTGTGTGGGAACTACAGTTCCTATAATTCTTTCGAGTGGAAGGGGAACCATGTGATTTAAATGTAGTCTCATTCCTGAGAGAGAAAGAGAGAGGGAGAGGCAAAGACAGAGAGATTCTTTCAGACAAAGATTCTCACAAGAAATCTCTTTGAAGGAAAGGAACATAAGATCCCAGTGCCCCTGAGGAAGATTTTAATTGAAACAGGCTGGGCTGTTTTCATTATTTTCATTCAGCAAGCATAATCCTCCCAGTTCACTACCGTTGGATTCTTGTGGTTTCCGTTTTCTTAGGCTACCCAACCCCCTTATTTCTCACTTGTTCCCAACTCCGGCCAATGCACCTAGCTTTTCAGAGCAAGAACTTCCCCTCATTCCAAACGGAAGATTGCCTCCCCCCGCCCCACTTTTTTAAGGATGAAGATCTACACACTCCCAGAATCCCTTGCAATATACAAAGGATCCAATCCCTGAATGACACCATATGCAGCAAAGCTGTAAAGGATCCAAGGCTTTGCTTGGGAATGCCTGAAGCATTTTGTGCTGAGGTGCAAAATCCAAACAGCACCCCCTGAGACTCACATGAACACTGGAGCGCTATCTGCCTTGGACGATGGAGGGAGGACATAGCTGTCAGTGGCTATTTGGCTACAATGACTTTGTTCTAACTGTTGGAGGGAGTAAGCCTCTGAAGGCCAGTTGCTGGGAATCACACAGAGTGCTGTTGCTCTCAGCTCCTCCCACAGGCATCTGACTGAGCGCCGCGAGAACAGGATGCTGGACTAGATGGGCCTTTGGCCTGATCCAGCAGCCAGTCTCTTCTTATGCTCTTAACCTGCACAAGCCCCACCAGTGGCGTAGCGTGGGGGGTGCAGGGGGGGCCGGCCACACCGGGCGCAACATCTGGGGGGGGGGCGCTCGCACTCGCAGCTCTCTGCCCCTACCTGGCTCACTCACTCTCTCTCACTGCAGTGCTGGCTGTGCGAATCTAATCCGAGCCGCCGGGTCGCTGCCCACTGTGGAGGGGAGGGTGCCAGGCACGCGGTGCGGTGCAGAGAGAGAGCGAGGGACTATCTGGGGGAGGGACAGTGCAGCGGGGGGGGGGCGCAAATTACTTGCCTTGCCCCGGGTGCTGAGAACCCACGCTACGCCACTGAGCCCCACTGAAATGAACGGACAAGGGCAAGAGTCTGATGGATTGTGCCTCTGTGGTCTAATCTGTCCATCTGTCATGCAACCCCATGGGTCAAGGGACATCCCCAAACTGGCCACCTGTGGTTGCTCCCTATGCATCGCAAGGAAGTCAGCCTCTGGGTTGTATCCAACATTAGCCATTCTCAGAGTAGACCCATTGAAACTATGACTAAAACACGCCCATTACTTTCCCTGTTGTATGCTGGATACAACTATCTGTTTTGCAAAATGTCCATTGCTGAGGTCAAAACAAGTCATTAGTAAATGGTCGCTACCGGATTATATCTATTATTATTATTTAGTATTCACCCTGGGGTTTTTTTGCACAAAGCTTGTGGGAAGGTTACACAGTGTCGGCCATTTATCAAGCATTAATTTTGATTTGTTTGAGAAGTTAGACAATGTTGTGCCAAGCGACTTTCTGGTGCATTTTCCTGTCATAAAGGAAAGGGTTTCTGGATTGTGGCACACAACAGTTTGCTGTTTTATCCCAGCCCATTGTAACATCTGAATGTGGCTGCTGTATGCTAAGCTTGGACTTGTGGAGCACCAGTATAAAAACATGCTTGCTCAGTACGAAACCCCAGGGTGCCCAGTAATAGTTACTCTTTTGAGCAAGTGAGGTGAGGACGGCAGTCTTATTAAAGCATCAGCAGCCTCATGCCTGCTGCTGCTCAGGAATTCTAAGGGACTTCCAAATCAGTGCAGTTTTGAAATCAGTGGTTAAAATCAGTCCGTCATCTTGATTTAAAATGGCATCCAAAAATAGAAAGAAACCTGCTCCTTGTTCTCAAGAACGATTATGCAAAATTTGGTTACGATAAAAGGTGTCCAAATGCACAGCAAACCGACACTAGAACAACTTTCCAAAATATAGTTATACATTATAATTATTGTTAAATGAAGAAGCACAACACCTTTTTGCAACAACAACATGCTTACCTGGGCCAGGTATGTCTTCGTGGGATTTATCACCTGCCCAACGGCCTGTGTTTGAGACAAAGACGGCACTGGAGATATAATGCTTGGAAGGGCTCTCATAGTCTACAATTTCATACTGGCCAGGCCCAGGTGCAGGGGGCGTTTTGGGGCGAGGGGCAGCTGGGGCTGAGAAGTTCAAGCCATACTTCCGCCTGTAAGAAAGAATCATAGATGCTGTCCAAACTGATTTTGGCTTTGAATTCAGCTAGGCCTTCCCATTCAGCCTGCAAGGCCAGTTTGGCCAAGGCACACTCCGCTCCACCCCCAAATTCATATAAGACATCAGGTGCAGGGTAGGTAAAAATGCATCTGGGCCAAAAAGGGGTTTGCAAACCCTGATGATCAGCTGATTGGCGGTACCTACAAAGTCCTGTGCACACCACTTTGCAAGCACCGACAACCAGCTGATTGTCAGGGTTTGCAGAGTGCTGTGCTGTGCATGGACAAAAGCAGAACACCTGGCATTGTTGTGACATCATCTGGTTGACAGATGGATGCCTCGACTCACCTATCAAACTTGGCCCGCTGGTGGGGCGGGGAGCAGTTAGGGGAGATAAGAATCAGTGCCCCACCCTTGCTCTCAACTGAGGAACCTCTAAATTGAGGAACCTTGGGTTTCTCCAGTGTACAGGGAATCCTTCCCACCTTTGTTATGACTTGCTACAACTGTAGCAGCCGAGTTGTTTATAAGTACAGAGCAGTCCTTCCTTATTTCCTTTCTTTTGTTGAATAAGGGACTTGACATGTCTGCCTGGTACATGGGCTCATTTCGCCATTCATGTCAAGAGCCATTCACTGTGAGGTGGCCAGAGAGCGAAGGGCTTCTGACTGTGCCTGAAGCAAGAAGGAAGAAGGAAGTGGGAGAGTTAGGCCAGACTCTCCAGCCCACTTCAGGCTTTCTTAAGTAGTTTCTACAGAGGAATGTGTGGCCATTCATACTGAGCCCTCCACTCCCAACCTTCCCACACATGTGAAACAGGGGAGGCTGGTCCACAAGGGCAAATGGGTCACTGTCCCACCAACCCCACTCTGCCCGCAGCCAGCCCTCTATGTGCCTACTTATAACTGTTTGTCAGCTTCCCCCCTAGTCTCCCTATCGCCCCTTGTAACCCTCAGCAGGGAAGAGGGTGAGCTGCCTCCGTCTGCCATTAGCTCCCCCTACTGTTGGGCTCCTTGCCTCCCACCCTAGCAGTGCCAATGGCTAGCCATCCTTCCTGGCGTGAGTTGTAAGCGCCTTCAGCTGAATGCTGTGCTCCTGTGAATCAGAAAACACAGTGCAATTCAGGGTTTCCAGTCATAGGGAGGACTGTCAGCACATTCTAATCAATATTCTGACAGTCCCCCATTATACAGCCCCCTCTGCAGACGTTCCAGCTCAAGGAGGAGGACTGGAGAGGCTGGAGCAAGTAGCCCGGCATCCCTCTGCAGGTAAGAGTTTAAATACCTAAAGAAGGTTAATGGGCTCGTTTTGATCAATGACTCCTGACAAATAATTGCATGTGATCCCAAACATGGTATTCCACCTTGTCACCTTCCCTAAAGGATGCCCCAGCTTTTCATATTCTGTGTGCCATCGAACCTCTGTACCTTAAAGGGTTTGAGGGCTGCGTCTGAGAATATGCTGGAAAAAGCTCATTAAAATCTAAGGGTGCTCATCTGGAACAAACTGGCGCTGTAGTCAGTGGCTCTGCACCAGCTGTAGTTCTGGCCTTGGACACATTAATCACCTTGACATAAATGGGAGTTGGATTGGCCTCTAAATGCTGATAGTTCTGGTATTTTCTGCCAGCGTAGATGGATGTTCTTTGCCCGTCCGGTTTGATTTACTTCTTCCCTAGTCACGGAGGTTTATTGCACACTACCCAGCGCCAGGTCCCCCTCCCTCTTCCTCCACAAAGCCTGCATTAAAACGGCATGAGATGTAGTAAAGATACCCCCTGACCGTGTGCAGAGAGCTCCAGGCTTGCACGGGGATGGGGGAAGAGGAAGATATGAGCAGTAATGGGCAAGAATTTAAGGGGTAGATCTTAATCTTATCTCCAGCAAACTGACTTTGCTGTTTACAGGATGGTCACCATAAAATTGACTTAGTTGAGTAACTGACTGATAGAGTGACTGGACCTTGGGGCAGGTATGGGGGAGGAAGGACTGTGTATGCAGGGGAAAGTGAGGGGCTTCCTACATATTATTAAACAGAAGGCTGAAAGGAATTGCCAAACTTAATTGGTGAATGCAAAATTCAGGCTAGGGCTTCCAAAAGCTGTCTCTATAATCCTTTTGCTCCTTTGGTCCAGAAACAGTTGCAGCAGTAATAGAGAAGGTGCTTCTGCAAGTGTGCGGAATGCCCGTCCAGGAAGAGCCACCATCAAGCCAACACCTCTGGGTTTAGGGCTTCCTGGGTGATGCCCACTCCAAAGGGGCCCAGCCCCAATGCAGTCCATTTCACCTCTTCCAGTTATTAAAACTGAACTGGTGCAACTCCAACAACTGCTGTTTACCATAGAGATGAGGTATAGAGCAACACTCTTCTTATGTGCTCCACTGAGCGCAACAGCCAATCACAGCTTTCAGTTTAATACCAGGCACTCAGGCTATGTGTGGCTGTAGTCTCTCTGGGTCATGCAAGCTTTCTTTAGCTTTATTTATTTATTCATTCATTCAATTTACATTCTGCCCTTTCTCCTTAAGGAGTCCAGGTGGCAAACACACACACACACACACACACACACACACACACGAACAATAGAACAATCCAAACATCCAGAAACAATCCCAATGTACATGTAGACTGGGGAAGATCTCTGCTTTGCAAAGGTTTGTTGAAAAAGAAAGGTCTTGAGTAGGCGCCAAAAGGACAACAGAGCCGGCACCTTTCAAATATTCAAGGGGAGGGAACTCCAAAGGGGTGGTGTCATAACACTAAAAGCCAGATTGACACATCTCCCTTATTTGAGAATTAAGCAGTGATGATGAGTGACGACTGGCTCATAAATGGGCTGATGTAAGGATAAAAGAAGCAGGGAAGAACCTTTAGATGCGCTGGCTGCCCTGAGAACAGGTGAGCTAAAGCAGCTTAAACAAATGAATTCCCAACAGAAAAGGCAGGTTCCTATGCTACCTAGCCTTATTTTGAGTTAGATCATGAGCCCGCTTAGCTTAGTACTGGCTGGCAGTGGTTCTAGGTTTCAGACAAGGGCATTTCTCAGCTGCAGATGCCGGAGATTGAACCCTGGAACTTCTGCATGCAAAGCATGGGCTCTACTGCTGAGGAACAGCCCTTCCTTCATCCTAAATCACTTATGAAGGCTTGAAAGCTGCATTGCTTCTTAAGGCATGCAACAACCCAAATGACTTTCCCCTGCTCCACCATATAGTCTGATGAAGAGATCCCCTGCTTCTTAAGCAAGTTGGGGCTTGGAATTGTCTCTTGGTATTTCTTCTTCTTTTCCTTCTTTATCATTTCTGATCACAAGCACATCTTCCCTACTTAAGAAAGGGAGTTGGGTGACTCAAAACAAATTCCTTTTAAAGTGCAGTTGCTCAGAACTCACAGGCCGGGGAACTTCCTAGATGGCGTGACTGGGATGCCAGCTGGCTGCTGATAGGCTGCTGGCCCCGGGCTCAGCGTCTCCGTCTTGGTTTCGCGACTTGTTTTGGATCTGAAGCAGGACACCAGCACCGTAGGCGCCTGCCGTATGAAGGAATCCTTTACTCGGTAATGACCTAGATTTTTAAAAGAAAGGAAGGAGTTTGAAAAGGCCGACACCCAAACTAAGGGTGAACACACAACATACATTTAAACCACATTAAAAATGCATCCCTAATCAGGAATTCTGGGAACTATAGTTTGTTAAAGGAGATGGGAATTGCAGCTCTGTGGGCTAAACTACAGTTCCCAGAATTCTTTTGGGGAGGGGGAAATTGCACGTTAAATGAATGTTATGTACACAGCCGAGTCTTACATTTTAGCTGCAGTGGAATGAAATTGGTGCACGAGAGTCTGCTACTTGGAACAAGAGAGGAATGAAATGAATGAAAGGAGAGGAGGAATTAGTTCCTCCCTCCCCTTTGGAATAGAAAATACAGTGGTACCTCGGGTTACAAACACTTCAGGTTACAGACTCTGCTAACCCGGAAGTAGTACCTCGGGTTAAGAACTTTACCTCAGGATGAGAACAGAAATTGCATGGCAGCAGCACAGCGGCATCAGGAGGCCCCATTAGCTAAAGTGGTATCTCAGGTTAAGAATGGTTTCAGGTTAAGAACGGCCCTCCGGAACTAATTAAGTTCATAACCAGAGGTACCACTGTACTGCCAATCCTGCCCTTCAGAAGCAGGAGAGCATACCTGCCTTATTCAGAGTACTATTTCAGTTCACAAGAGCCTGGTGAACCAGGCCTATGGCCCATCTTATCAAGCATCCTGTTCTCACAGTGACCACCCAGATACCTGTAGGAAACTGGCAAGCAGGACCTGAGCCTATAAGCACACCCCACACCCCATGGCTTACAGCAACTGGTATTCGAAAGCATTACTGCCTCCAGCTGGGGCTAATAGCCACTGAGAGCCTTCTCCTCCTTGAAATTATCCGATTCTCTTTTAAAGCTGGTGGCTATCACTGCCTCCTTTGGAAGCAAGTTTCATAGTTTAACTATGCACTGGGTAAAGAAGTAATGGTACTTCCTTTTATCTGTCCTGAATCTTCCAACATTCAGCTTCATTGAGATATCCACAAATTCTAGTATTATGACCCGGCAGGTGGGGACTTTTCTCTATCCGCTTTCTTCATGCCATGGATAATTCTATATATTCCTTTCACATCGCCTCTTGTTTTCTCAACTAAAATGCCTCAAATACAGCCATTTTTCCATATAGGGCTTCCCTCGCACTTGATCCGGAAGCTGCAGTTAGTGAAGACTGCTGCAGCACAATTGCTGGCAGGACTGAGGCCTTGTCAGCATAGTACACCTGTGCTCAGAGATCTGCACTTGGGTGCTGATTTGCTACTGAGTCAAGCTCAAGGCATTACTATTGGTATATAAGGCCCATATACGAGACTGTTTTACCTAAAAGACCACCTTACCCCACATATGCCCACTCGGCTGCTTCAATTGGCAGAATTGGCACTGCTACAGGTGCCACATAATACCTGTTCCTCATTTGTAAATACTCAGTTATTTGGGCAGCAGCTACGCTTTGAAACTCCCTGCCTATTGTTATCAAGCAGGGGTCTTCGATGTATTGTTTTCGGTGCCTGCTAAAAACATTCTTGTTTCGACAAGCCTACCCAGGTGCTTAGAAAGTTGGTGTGAATTTCAACCTTAGTATTTTAACTATTGTAATTTTTTCTCGATAATTTTATTGTTATCTTTTTGCAAGCTGCTTTGAGGGGTTGTTTTATAATCAAGTGGTGTATATATTTTACAAAACGAAACTAAATAAAGGAGTTTCTCCAACCCCTCGATCATTTTGATTGCCCTTTCCTGAAGCTCAGGTTTGTAAATAGACTGCACAGTAAAAATTACCTCCAGGCTTTCTAGTAGGAAAACATTTGCAAAGTGGAAGAAAGTCGTTTCTTCCCACCCATCCCTTTTAAGGTCACTGATATGTCACAAATGATGTGTGAACAGGTGAGCATGTAATATCTTTTTGTAAAATCTAGGCATATACACCTGGAAAGCTGGCAATGGGGAACAACTTTGCTTCTTCCTATCACTAAGCATTTGATTTCTAATAATAATAATAACAATAATAATAATAATAATAATTTATTACTTATACCCCACCCATCTGGCTGGGCCTCTCCAGCTACTCTGGGCGGTTCCCAACATAATATTAAAAACATTATAAAACATCAAACATTAAAACTTCCCTAAACAGGGCTGCCTTCAGATGTTCTCTAAACGTCAGATAGTTATTTATTTCCTAGACGTCTGATGGAAGGGAGGGTGTTCCACAGGGCGGGTGCCACTACCGAGAAGGCCCTCTGCCTTTTGGTGCTCTAATTTTTTTTAAGTTCTTTTGAAAGGACAAAATGCCATGACTGCATGAATTGCAAGGGGGAGAGGTCTGAATTACTGGCTGTGAGCGTTGAGGATCATAAATTGAGAAGCGATGTAGCAAGGCATGATTGCCAGACAGAGAGGCTTTTATTCACAAGAGGTGAGGTGAAAAGGAGAAGCAAGCTGGACACTCAGAAGGTATTGTAGATTGTTTTAATTTGTTTCACTGAAGGGCATTGTTTTTCTTTAAAAAAAAAAAAATTACTGCACTGGGTAGCATCTTACTTTATCTTGGGTCCTGCCCACATCTGGCCCTGCCCACTCCCACATTTGGCCCCGCCCACTATTAGGATGGTGGCCCTTGGGAGGTATTTGAATTTGGCTTTTGGGTCAAAAGAGGCTCCCCCAGCCCAGCTTACAGGGAGAAGGCACATGCTCCTTGCTACCAATTGCCAGTGCTCGTTTAGTTTTGGATGAAAACACTGACTTGGCACCAGTGTTGCGGCTTTTGTTGCTGAGGTCCACCGAGACCTGTGGATGAAAGTAAGGGTTTTGCAATGAACTCACTTTCCAGCAGTCACTTTAGTTAAAAAACAAACCAACACCCAAATAAATACTGGTGTTTAAGTCTGCCTACTTTCAATGCAAGGACATTTGCGATGCAATCACCAAGCCTGAACTATTCCAGCACATGGGTCAAATGTGGCTTGTGAATGGTGCATGAATGATGCTACTCTAAAGTACATTTCAGAAGCCACCTAGCCTAGCAAGTGATTACCCACCCACGATGACATACTTATCTCTTTAGCACATGCTGATAGAAATGGCTCCTATAAATACAACTCAGTTGTAAAATCAGTTGTTTTACAGTATTCTGGAACAGAATCAAGCATATAACTGCAGCAGCAGCAGCAGCAACAGACATTTTTATTGTTTTTAGAGTTTTGTAGAAATTATTTTCTTGCTTTAAATAATTGGGTTTAGTGTTTGATCCCATTTTAATCTTGTATACTATTTTAGCAGCCTCTGGCCATGAAGCAGTTTATAAACCTGCTAAAATAAATGAAAAGATGAATAAATATTTGTGAAATTAGCCTGTTGTGCAGACAGTAAACTTGGGCCCTTGGTTTCTTCCCATCAGCCTCCCTTCCCTGTGGCCATAAATTATTCAGCCTGTCTGCCTTGTGAATGGATCATTTCCTGTTTGGCTTCTCCAAATGCTGTGCATTATCTCATGGGTTAGTGTAAATCACGGGTTAGCGATTAACTCAGGAACGTTCTTCTCAGGAGAAGTCCTATTTAAACTGTATTAAATACAACCTAATGTTCTTATTTGGGTGTGGATGACAGACTGTAATAGTGATCTGCAAAGTAGGGGGCAAAAGGAAATGTGCTTGGTGTTAACTCCCTGTACGCTGACGAAGTAATGGTACGACTAGTCAGACAGTTGCCTAAGAGTTTCACAGGGCACATAAAGGCCAACCAAGCATTTGCTTCTCTTTTTATTTAGGACATTTATATCCCACCTTTCTACCAAGTGGTGTACATACCGTATTTTCCGGCGTATAAGACGACTGGGCGTATAAGACGACCCCCCAACTTTTCTAGTTAAAATATAGAGTTTGGGATATACTCGCCGTATAAGACTACCCCTCTTCCAACGCACACCAAATCAAAATTTAAAAAACCAGTCTCCAGTCCAGCTCAGAAATCCGCTCCACTTCCCAGTAGCCGGGGGCTTCTGGGGCCAATTTTCAAAGGGTATTTCTGCTTCATCTAGAGAGCTTGGTGTCCTCTGATTTAATTTGCTGTCGTTTTATCCTTTGGTGGGGAGTTGCTGCAGGAGCTGATGCTGTAGCCGGCGAATAAGACGACCCCCGACTTTTGAGAAGATTTTCCTGGGTTAAAAAGTAGTCTTATACGCCAGAAAATACAGTAGTTCTTCCCTCTCCTCTCCTCTCCTCTCCTCTCCATTTTATTCTCACAATAACACTGTGAAGCTGAAAGAGAGTGACTGGCTCAAGGTCACCTAGTGAGCTTCACGGCTAGGTGGGGATTAGATCTCTGGTCTCCCAGGTCCTAGTCCAAGTTGTTTTAAAACAACTGCTGCTCTTTATTTTTTATTTTGTGGCTACTGATGCAAATCCCACAGCAAGGTTCATCTGAATATTCTTGGGTCCATGCAATTATTTTTTTGTGAAAGATCACTGGTCAGAACAAATGAACGGATTTTGAAGGAAACGTGTGAATGATCAGTGGGAGAAAAGCATCAGGGGAAAACAAGAAATACTCTTCAAAATCTTTTCCTATTTTGCCAGGTGGAATATATGAAACTGTGGTATTCTAAATTAGACTATTGGTACATTCAGCTTAGTATTGCCCGTACTGGCTGGCAGTTTTACCTGTCGATGCCAGGGATCAAACCTGGGGGCTTCCATCACTGAACTATGACCGTTCCCCATTAGCTGCAGCCCTACCCATTTAAAAATGTATTAATCCCCTTTTCCAATCTCTAGATCATCTTACATTATATTGGTTGGGGGCTGGAGTGGATCTTTTTGAAATCTTCCTGGCAATTGGTTGCTGAAACATACTGGAATACCCCAGGCTAAAGTCTCGCTTGGAAATCAGGGTAGGTGGGAGGTTGTAGGCATTTGCAGCAGGATAGTTGTGGATTCTCTGGCGAGCAATGCGTGTATCCTGGAAAGGAAAGAAATGGAATTTGGTTTACACTGTTGATAATCCTGGGGGGGGGGGGAGTGAGATGGGATGACTTGGGAACGTAGAGATGGTCTTTAAACAGCCATATCATTCAGATTTTTCAGGAATTAGATGCTGTTGAGTTTGCAACCTGCTCTGAAAATATTGTTGACATGCATAAAGCTCTTTGAGAAGAAGTTGTTGAAAATGGTATATAAATCTTGGAAGCAAATGAACACTAGAAAGCCAGCCATTCTAGGAGCCAGCTGCCATCTTGGAAATACAGTGGTACCTCAGGTTACAGACGCTTCAGGTTACAAACGCTTCAGGTTACAGACTCCGCTAACCCAGAAATAGTACCTCAGGTTAAGAACTTTGCTTCAGGATGAGAACAGAAATCGTGTGGTGGCATCAGGAGGCCCCATTAGCTAAAGTGGTACCTCAGGTTAAGAACAGTTTCAGGTTAAGAACAGACCTCCAGAACGAATTAAGTTCTTAACCCAAGGTACCACTGTATGGTGGTCATGAAAGACCATCTGCTGTGGTGAAAAACATCCTAGATAGGTGGTTTTTGAAGGTGACATCTTCTTGCCTGAAAAGGTGTCATTACCTCCACATTGCCAAACCCATCTGTATTTTATATGAAGTTCACTCCAAATGAAATCAATATTTGATAAATTAAATTTGTAAAAGCGTCTCTTAACTATCCTTTAGGAAAAGCTTTAGAGCTCAGTTCTATTCAATATAACCCATAAATCCCATTGATTCTCAGCCTGGAATCTCCACCACCCAATCTTTCACTGCTGCCACCATTTTCTCCCAAGTCTTCCCATTTCAATCATAAACCAGAGGGAGAGAGGAAGGGAAGGATCCAAAAGAGAGTCTTGGTATTAATCTGTCTCTTTCTTGAATTGCCCAAGATACACCCTTGAAGTGCTCGGGGGTTTTCTGCAGCTCCCCAGTCACAGATTGGCTATCCTTGGCCTACACCCATTAATCACCAGATCGGCATCTTAACAAGAAATTCCCACCCAGTTAGGGCCAACTCCTATGCTTCTATCTGATGTAGTATAATAATCAGAGACTGATTTCTCCCATCATTTTCACGTAGTCACTTTTTCTTAGGAGCATGAGTAATAATGTCCTATTTGGGTGACAGCTTATATTTACCACATCTGTGTCAAAGATTGAACATATCATCTCTGTGGTGAGGTAAATGTGAGTTGTCATCGCATTCATAAGAATATTAACCATGTTAAACTGAGGTAAAGTGCTCTCAAAATGTAAACAAAATGACATACCGAATGGGTTTAAAGCATGAGGTACACGCTGGGGAAGTCGCTCATTTATATCATACCACAGCCCCTCACGTGTAGTATGGGGATAGACAGAGCCGTCTTTCCCATAGGGCTTAGTGGTTCGTTGTGCCAGGGCGCCGGCCTCTCAGGGGTGCCCCAGTGAGCGGGAGCTGCACGGCTTTGCCGGCGGCTTCCCCTTCCCCTGCACACCTGCCAGCTGCGCCCCATCAACCATATGGCTGGCGGGCACGCAGCTTCCTTCCCAAGCCTCTGCGGGGATTGCGTTCCCGCAGCGGCATGGGGGAGGGTTGCGCCCCCCCCCATGGCTGGCAGTACGCAGCTCCCCCCCCCCCCACTATCCGTGGTAATTTGGGGGCGCTGGGCAGATATTTGCACCCCGGCGCCGCATCTGCTAACGACGGCCCTGGGGATACAGGCCTTCTTCACAGGCTTATTGTAAGGCTTGTTGAGGTAATAAAAATGCACAACCGCACTCTCCCCACCTGGGATTCCCAGCAACTGGCATTCAGTGTCATAATGCCTCTGACAATGTGCCTATCTGTGCCCAAGACTCTCTCCACAATGAGAACGGGGAAGTAAGTTCACAATATATAATTTTATTCAAAAACTTGAAAACCAGCTCTGAGAGTCATCAGCTTTAACGTGAGGAACAGCAATTAAAAAAAAAACACCATGCAAAAATATACATTTTATAAATAAAACAAAGCAGGAAAATACTGTGCAGCAACCAGTAAAATACAGAAAGCCAGAAAGTGTAAGGCTTTATGATACATTTAAATGGGCCAGAGTCAATACCAGGCATCCCCAAACTTGGCCCTCCAGATGTTTTGGGACTACAATTCCCACCATACCTGGCCACTGGTCCTGTTAGCGAGGGATGGTGGGAGTTGTAGTCCAAAAACATCTGGAGGGCCAAGTTTCAGGATGCCTAGTGAACACTACGGTTGAGAAGGTCTGTTGTGAATTGGCCACCATCTGAATAGATAATGGATTTGCAAAGTATTTCCAGTGCTGGATCTTAGTGATTGGGGAAAGGCATATATGGAAAAAGACCTCAGGCATCCCAGGCATAGGCCACAAAAGACTTTAAAGGTAAGCATCAGCAACTTGAATTTAGCTTGTAAGCAAACAACTGATGAATGAAGATTATGCAAGATTGGTGTTCTATGTTCCCTGCTGGGCTAATATCATAAAGCAATCTGGTTGCTGTATTCTGAACCAACTGCAGTTTCTGCTGCAATAGATTGATAGATAGCTCTTTTCATTTACTGTTGCTGCCACAACAGAAGTAGACATTATTTATTTATTTGAGGCCATTATACCACTTAATCAGTGGCATTTCTAAGCAGTGTATATAAAAATAAACCAGAGAGTAAAATAAGAACTTGTCATAAAACCAAACACTGCCTTTAAATAGCTTCCAGTAGTTCTGAGCCTCTCACCTGAGCCATGTGGGGGCCACCTACACAGACTTTATGGGATTTTGACCTTAGTGAATACACATGGGCCCCCAAATCAACCCTGCCTAAGGCCAAAGTGTTCGGGTTTTGAGAATGACTGTTGTCTGCGCAAACAAGTATACATATTTGATCTCTCTAAGGCAGTTGTCCAACAGAGGAGGAACAAAAACCTACCTAAACACACTTTGCTGAATGAATTATGTCCCATTAATTTCTAAAGAATTTGCTTCCAAGGGTAAACTGGAGGATGGAATCCAGGTTTAATTACAGCAATCTCTGGGTGGATGACTTAATGTTTATCAGGCTATCGCAGGTCTATTCCTGACAACAGTAAACTCGTCATTATTACTATAGCTCATAAACAGTATAGAAAAGGAAAACTAAGGTGTGTGAGCATTTTAAAAGCTTCACTGGCAGTAAGACTGACAATGGCTTCAAAGAACTTCTTGACGCTGGCCTTTTTTTTCTTCCCGTCGTTCATAAATATGTATAAACCTTACCAAGGAAGGGAAAAAACAGGTTCCTTTCCGGGACTGGGAGACATTGTTGAGAAGTGCTGATTGATCGATTACATCATAGAATCCTGGACCTGGATTTTCATTCTGGGAAGGAACACAGTCCATAATCATGACAGGGCAGAGTCTGCTGCAACAGTGCTCAGGAAATTGTTTATTTGTTTAGAAAAGAAATATTAACTGCTTAACCAAAATAGTATTTCATATAAAATAATGTAAAACAGTATACAGCAGAGGTTTTCAACTGTTTTGAGTACATGGCTCCCTTGACCAACTACATTCTTTCTGCGGCACCCCTGTGGGAATCAGGAGCCCAGTTATGTCACCACTTGCCTGCAGAGCTGGCAGCCTCTCATCCTTTTGTGAACACTCTCCCTTGTGGAGAGTTCCCTCAGCCTCTCTCCTCTCCACTCTCCTTAGGAGTTCTCTGGGCAGCCGCCCCTGGTCTCTGAGCTGAGAGGTGCCTCCTCACACTGCCCCACAGGGTAAGGTTACTAGATTTTTTTCAATGAATCCGGGGACACTTTTCAACTTCAATGGATTTTGTATGGGGACTGATTTGTAAATCTGGGGACTGTCCCCGGGAAACAGAGACGTCTGGTAACCTTACCACAGGGGCCTGGGACTTGTCTGTCCAGCCAAGGGCTAGTGGACTGGATGGCTGGGCTCCGTCATCTGCTTGCTTACTCTGAAGCCGCATCAGCTCCTGGCAACCAGCACCCCATGTCAGCCCCAGAGTCACTATTTGCCTGCAGAGCTAGTAGCCAGGGCTGCTGCAACAAACAGCTGTGGGAGGCAGAGATGCAAGAGAGCATCAGAGGAGGGAAGAAAAGAAGGACAGAGGCCAGCGTTGCCCGCTGCGCCCCTCACCATCATTCAAGGCACCCCCGGGTGCCACGGCACACTGGTTGAAAACCACTGGTATACAGATAAAACCAGCAAATGCTTAAAACAAATATGTTTTAAGCCTTGGTGATTGATGAAATTAGGGCAGAAGTACTAGAGCAATTGCCAAGATGGGCAAGTCTAGTGGACCTTCAACTTTGCAGGGTTCTGCAGGCATTCTGAAAAACCATAGAATATGGCGTCTGGTATTTTTTAAGAATCTGTGTTCACACATGACATTCACCGAGTGTATACTCTGTGTACCTGTGTACACAAATAGTTGGGCTGAAGGGTAGCCAGTAGCAGCAGCCCCTTCTCTGAGGTTTTTTACAGTCAAGCAGTATATAAATTTCATGGCGTAATAAATAAATAACAAATAGACGTTTCTTCTGAGCCGCCAGCTTTCCCTTCTCTGTTGCCATGTGGCCTCTTCTGGGCCCCCTAATCTGGCTTGCTGCCTCAGGTGTGGTGGAGGATCACTAGTGTTAAAAGTAAGATTTGGCTGCCCGTCTAGTTGGCTTGTGGCAGTGGAACTGGGACAGGAGGCCACCATGTCCTTTGCCTCAAGCAACATGTTTTGGGTCTGCCATGAAGAAGCTGTCTTCTCCAAGATGGTGCCTGCTTTCATACATAAGAGATAAAAGAGATATGACAGGCTCCTGCTACCTGCACTTTCCAGAAAACAGCTGAGGGCATTTTTCTTCTGACGAGGTTTCCCAGGTCTCTCTTATTTTACATGTAGGTACTGTTTCTTTGTGTTTACATGTTTAATTTTTATTATTATACATTATTGTACATTGCCTTGAAACAGTTGTATAAAGGGTGATAAATAAATCAACAACAATAATAATAATCAGGACATAATTTGAAGACAAATGAGGCTTTTAACCATAGGTCAATGCATCAAATATATGCAGTTTTAATCCACTGCTTTAAGTCAGTTCACTGCTGGATATTTCTTGAATCTGGCCCTACTTAGGAATCTGACGTGCACTTAGTGTCAAAGTGAGGGCATGCATTGTTCCTCCAGGCAGCAGCGGAGGGAATATGTGCGACATGTGTGTCACCTCATGGGTGGAGAAGCACACAATGGCATTATAATGTGGATTCAGCACTTACCCTCCCATACGCTAAGCCTCTCAAATGTTTTGCTGGTTTTTGTCAATTGTCACTGTACACTAAGAAGCCTCTTCTCTGCTTGTTTCAAAATCAAAATAATCTCATTTTAATGGGGAGTCTCAAGTTGCATGGCAAAACGGGTCGAAAATGGAGGATTAAGTTTCCCTGGTGTCTGCTCAGCAACATAGAGAGAGACCTGGGGAGCTCAAATCCATTGCATGTCTAATCCCACCTGTACATCTGATTTGGCCTGAATTATTTCAGCATGTGGGCAGAGTGTATTATTTCAAAGTGCCGCACCCCTCCCTGACTCAACTCTCCTTCCAGAACGACTTTTCTTTCATTCCAGAAGTGAGTACTGGGTGGTTTTTTTCTATTTATAGAATGAAATAAAACAAAAATGAGCCCGCTGTCTTAAGATGCCACTTTCAATATGCAATGGATGACAAACAGGGCTTTGTTAGAAGCTGTGTTTATCCCCTGATAGGCCAGAGCTGGTGGTTTTGGGGTCAAGCAAGTCAGTGAAGTTGTCAAGCAGAGTCTTAAAGTGGAGTGGGAAATTTTTTCTGCAGGACATATTCTGAGCTTCTGCTCTGGGCCACTTTAGCATGCCATCCATCAATCACCTGACATCACCATGACATCAGGTAATCCATTTTGCCTTTGCAGAAAACCCTGAGTTCAATCCGCACTGCAGAGGAAGATCCCAACCAATTAAAGTAGGCCTTGAAGTTGGCTCCAACCAGCTGGTAAGTCCAACCCCCACTTGAATCAGCTACAATCTAGGCATTTAAAGGCTCCTTGTTATTCCTTTTGCAGCCATAGAATTATTTGCCCCACCCCTTTAGGGCAGGTGAGCGTTGTTCAGGGAGAATGGCCTTGCAGGCCAAATTAGGCCCCCTACTGGAACTAATATTAAAAGGTAAAGGGACCCCTGACCATTAAGTCCAGTTGCGGTCGACTCTGGGGTTGCGATGCTCATCTCGTTTTACTGGCCGACGAAGCTGGCGCACAGCTTCCGGGTCATGTAGCCAGCATGACTAAGCCGCTTTTGGCGAACCAGAGCAGCACACAGAAACGCTGTTTACCTTCCCGCCGGAGCGGTACCTATTTATCTACTTCCACTTTGATGTGCTTTCCAACTGTTAGGTTGGCAGGAGCAGGGACTGAACAACGGGAGCTCATCCCATCGCAGGGATTCAAACCCCCGACCTTCTGATCGGCAAGCCCTAGGCTCTCTGGTTTAGACCACAGCGCCACCCACGTCCCTGGGACTAATATTAGTTTGGAACAATTAAGTAAGGGCTTGAAATGAACCTACTCAGACTCTTAGATCCTCATCTGGGTCCCTTCTTTGAGGGCAGGTTGAAGGGTGATGACAAGGGAGAGGGCCTTTTCGATTGTAGCTCCCTGCCTGTGAAACACTCTCCCCAGTGAGGCTCCTTCTATCTGGCTCCTTCACTGACGTCTTTTTGGCATCAGTCAAAGTGTACCTTACAGGTTTTTAATGAACTGGGATGATGAAGGGTTTTGTTTTTTTTAAAGTTAGAGTGCTTCCCAAGCTCCCTGTTGCTATGGAGTGGGATGTTTGTATGATGATGATGTGTGTAAGTGAAGGTAGGTATCAGCGTGGCAAGAGGCTTAGCAAGGGCAGTAGGTCAGGCAGAGAGATGCCGTGGCATCTTCTCATCAGTTCAGCATCTATAGTCTAACACAGTGAAGCACATCCAGCTGCTGTTGCTTAGCTCTGCGGGACTGCTCTGGGTCACAGCCACAGTGGGGTGGAGATGCCTGCTCCCTTCAAGGGCACTGCTCTCCAGGAGCTCAGCACGGCCTCGGCAAGCCTTAGGACACACTTCCTGGTTTGCTTGCACAATGTTTACTCGGAGGTTATAATACTGTGTCCACTCTTTATTGAGCGTTCATTCTGATTTGTATGTTGGGAGCTTATATGACAATGAGCATTCATCCTGATTTGCTTGTGGGATGCTTATAAGTCTACCCGTTAATCTTTGTTCATCCCACACTTTCCAGTGCATTTATAGTTCCCTTTCCAAACCACAAATAGTCCTGGGTTTGTTTGCTTTTTAGTAGATTTGTTGTACTACAGTGCCAGAGAGCTTTAATCCACATTAAGTGCACAAACCCAAATTTACATTATACGCTTGAATCCCTCCTGGAAAATAGTGACAGTCTGGAGGCACCCATAGTTTGTCATGCAAACCAACCCACTGACCTTCCTTGCTCACCCAATTCCCCCTGCCTCGCAGCAATAAGTCTACTCCATGCTTTCCAGCAGCTACTGACTTTTCTTCACAACTTTGGCTTTCTTGCAAAAGTCCCCAAAAAGGGTGGGATGCATGCAACACTCCCTCTTACATGTGAAGAAGCAAATGTTCTCTAGGGATAATCAAGAGTATGCCAAACCCTTTGTATTCCTTGTGGCTTGGCTCATTGCCTGCTGGAATTACGGTATGAAGGGGAAAATTCTCAGGAAGAGAAAGGAGCATACTGTGAAGACGGTTCAAGTGTTGTCCCTTCTGGCTTCTACTCTGAGAATTTAGCAACAGGTTGGCTTGCCGGTGGCGTGGAAGATAAATTTGTACAGATGAGATGCTTGTTATGTATTGGCGATTGGAAGGGAGGTCTGAGAGGAAGCATAGTTCTTGATGGGGAAGGGAGAAACTGAGAGCAGTTTGGGTCCCTGACAGTAGCTGGAGGAAGATTGTGCAGGACCCAGGAGGAAAGGGAGAGGGTCTGTTGCTAACACCAGCAGTTGACCAAAGGCACAACAGACCTCATGTTGCACATTGTGGATCCTGAAGCTCCCAGTCAGGGGATTAATATTGCAAACAAGCTATTCCGATATTGCAAACAGCTTCTTGGAAACATTTCTTTCCCAAACCTTTTCAGATTTTCCACAGAAAGGATAAATCTAGATTAAATTGTGGGCAGGGAGAGGGAGATAAAAAAAACCCCTAACATGTTGATGCTGATGTTGTGTGGACACTGCCAAAAATTTCATGCATGACATTAGTAATACCAATCCTACAATAAACACCTGTCTGGAAGCATGCTTAGCCCCAAGATGGGCCAATAAGAACCATGATGGCATGAGATGTGACTTTTTTTTTTTAAAGGTAAATCTCTATGGGAGCAGTGGTGTGAAAATGTGCATTTCCAAAAAGCAAACGGGCTAAAAGGTGTAATTTGCACACTTACTCCATACTGTATATTGCTTTTCCTTGAACCAAAGTGCCCTTGATGGATTTAGCACTCCCCATCTATGAAGTTCTGCTTCCGCCTACTGGTCAAAGTGGGTCATAACAGAGAGACGCAAATTTCCCTTTTCAGTGTTGCCCCCAAGGCCTTTCATCTCCCAGGACCCTGTATGTTGTGATTTTCTATATCACAGATGTTCCAGGTTTATTTTTTGTCCTGCTTTCATTGCACTCAGCCATTAAGCTCACTATTTGGCCTTGGATCAGCCACTGTCTCTTCCCCTTACCTACTTCGCAGGGATAAACGAAGGAGAGGGAGAACCATGTGTGACTCCTTGAGTTCTTTGGAGGAAATGTAGAATATAGATGGAATGATAAATAGATGGTATAGTAGGGTTGCCATATTTCAAAAAGTTGTTTCCGACAACCGATTCTCAGCTATGTCCGGGAAATTCCAGACGTATGGCAACCCTATAGTATAGATAGGCCTAGATACACCACGTGGCTTACATGGGATGGATTAACTAATCCGGTGCATTTGAACCCAGATGAACTCCCTGGTTCTGCCCTACTAAGAGAAAAACAGGTGAACAGACTTAGTAAAATATGGTTTCTCACCTCAGGATACTGAAATCTCTTGGTCTGAGAGTTAAAGCCCTTTCGTTCAGAATTAGAGATCACTGTGGTTTGGAATTTGAAAGGAATGGAACAACAGCTCAGGCCTAGAAAAAGAAGTCAATAAAAAATCATGCAACACAAATGCAGAGAGAAATAGTGACTAGAGACAGTTGACAGTAATAGAAAAGGAACTATCAAAAATGCCTTTACAAGTGTGGCATACTTTCTTGAAGATTCCTGCTCCTGCCTGGTCCTTTGGCCCCAACAGCTGAGGCCCCAGCGGCTTTGAAATAAAAGAAGTGGAAACTCTAAACACCAACAGCAGGTAAAGCATAAAGACTCTTGTGCCATGTTGCATCCCTATGCCCAGTCACCACCATGCCTGGTCCTCCATTCACTAAAGGATGGTGGATGGAAGCCACTCAAGCAAGGATGGAGAGCCTGTTTCAGCCCCAGGGTCACATGCTACTGGTGGGCACTGCCAGTGGCAAAAGCAGACAGAGCAATGGATACAAATATTATCTTTGTACAGACACTCACACACCCCTCTCTGTCCCCCATTCAGGCAAGCAAGAGGCACAATGAGTTCAAGGACTGGAGCACTCAGAGCATGAAGCAGGGCCAATGAGGAATGTGGCCTGTGAAGTAGGGGTGTGGCCTGTGGGTGTAGCCTATAGAGTAGGGGTGTGGCCTGTGGAGAGTTCTAAGGGCCAGGTAGAGAGGACTGGAGGGCCACATTTGATTACCAGGCCTGAGATTCTCTACCCCTGACAAAGAATGTCTTCCAAGATTGCAACTCCCCTTCCTGATTCATACCATCACACCTTTAGAAGATATCTGAGGTCAGCCCTGTATAGGGAAGCTTTTTAATGTGTAGTGCTTTATTATGTTTTTCTGTATGTTGGAAGCTGCCCAGAGTGGCTGGGGCAACCCAGTCAGATGGGTGGGGTACAAATAAAATCATCATCATCATTCATGGTTCAGACTCCATCCAATACCTTTAGCCTCAAGTACAGGAGAGATAGCCTTTTTGCTTTTTCTATTCAGTTGATACGTATCAAAGATATTGTCCATGTCACACCACTACTGCAAGCTAGGTGACTTCCCTTCTCATCAGCTTTGCCATCTTGTTTCTGAAACATTAACATATAAATTCGAATCAAGAAGATTTTTCTAGGCATTAAAAGCTAAATAATATGACATAACCAAAAGAGACTTTGTGGTACTTACAGATAGAGTTGCAACACTGGTTACATGACTGATCAATTATTGTTAATTAAGAAAAATATTGGTACTATTGATAGCCTATCCTCCATGAATTTGTTGAATAATCTTTTAAAGGTATCCAGGATGGTGGCCATCACTTATCACGCTTGGGAGCGAATTCCATGCTATTACTTTGTGAAGAAGATCTTTCATTTGTCTGTCCTGAATCCATGGGCATATCAAGGTGGCGTATGTGGTTCTCCCCCTCCTCATTTGATCCTCACAACAACCTTTTGAAGCTGAGAGACAATGACTGGCCCAAAATCACCTAGTGAGCTTCATGGCAAGCGTTGATTTGAATCCCTGGCCTCCCAGGTCCTAGTCTGACTAACCACTATGCCACACTGGCTTTCAACAGACAAAAACACTTAAGGAAGTGCAAAGCAAGGCCAGCAAGGGATGTGACTGAGGAGGGAGTGTGGCCTGGGCAGAGACCTGAAGACCAGGTAGAGAGCCTTGGAGGGCCACATGTGGCCCCCCAGGCCTGGGTTTCCCTGGCTCTGGGCTGTACCCTCTGACACATCTAGCCCACAATACTTCCAGGCCACAGCAACAAGGAGGTTACTGTTTTGTGTGACACCCAACCAGATCCGACAGCTTGGAATGTAACTTGTTATGCGGTGGCACAATAAATACATTTTTTACTTTTTAAAAAGCCCTAATGCATCATCTGCATGGACTGGCTCATTCCTAAAGACAAAGCACTGCGGGTTGGGACCTGTTACTCCTTACCTGGCTGGCTCTCAGGGGAGAATCCTGGGGAAGTTTACACTCTGTTGCCTAGGCAACTGGAGAGCCCAACCTGTTTTTCTCCTCCAGTCGTTTTGCCTGTCACTTTTGGTGGCTTAAAAGTAAGCCAATCACCGATAGGTTCTCTGAAGCTGCCTTTTCTTCCAGAAGCTGAATGGAGACCAAGCGTGAACCAATGACTTACGAGCACTTTAACTGCATCCGCCTTTGCTTAAGGTGGTCAAGGAAGCTTCGCAGCATCTTTTAAAAAATATGTCTTTCCAAGTGCAAAACGCTGAAGTTAAATGCTTAGAGCTCTGCCTGGCTGCCGTTTTAAATTTAACTCTTCTCGCTTCTGACTGGTGCTGTTATGTTTCTTGCCTCAGTTTATTGCTGGTTGTGGGGGGAGTTTACCCCAACTTCTGCCCCAGAACTGAGTCATTGCCTAGTTGGAACAGAACTGGTAGGAGTAAAATCATCTCAGGCCCTGCCATGGCTGAGCTTTCCTCTCTCTGCCTCCCTACAGGGTGATCTAGCATCAGCTGCCCTGTGGGAAGGATCCTGATGTGCATTTATTATTATCACATTGTTTTTCAAGGTTTTTAAGTGATTGAATATTACTTGTTACATTTATCACAGTGTGTGATAAAACTCATTTTACTTATTTTACGTATTTCATAAGATGTATATACGCCTTGATTGTTTAAAAATAATAATCCACACACTCAAATAAGTTTAACACTTCTGTTCACTGCAGCATCTTGCTACTGATGATGCTACTTGAACAAAGGGATTTCAAAGGGAGACTCAGATGTGAATGTGCTTGATTACAATTCACCTAGAAGTTCAGTTCCATTAATTTGGGTCAGAATAGAGGCATTGGTTTCCTCTCCCACTGTAGGTGAATGAACCCAGCATTACCAATCTGATTTTCTTTTATCATTGATGTTGTGAAGGTACATTGTGCTGTCAACTGCGAACACATCCTCTTGTTTCGTGCCATAATGCATATTTTATTTTATTTTATTTCACCTGAAGCTTACGCCGCACAACACAATACTCATTTGTTGTGCTTTGCTGCAGAAGACTAAACACGCATATACCACTCTATGGAAATTGTGACAAGCTTTTTAGTTGAGTTTTTCTGCATCGAGCTGGTTCCTCAAAAGTAATAATACTGCATTTATGAATCACTTTCTACAAAAAAAAAATTCTCAGAGCGATTTACAAATACATAAAATACCAAATAGCTTGTCAGTGGTTTAAAACTAAACACATGAAATAAAAAATAGAACAAAAGAATGCTTTGAGAAAGAACGCCTCCGAGTGGGGAGGCAAACGACTCAAGGATTGTTGTTGTTGTTCCCAACGGTGGCCACTAGGGGCCTCCTCACAAACAAGAACGCACAGTATTGCACACTTCAAGCAAGCTTAACCGGTCGCTTTAAGAATGCCGTATTACACAAGCCAATGGCTTGCCTGATCGGGGTTTCCTGTGTGTGTGAGTGGCAGTGTCTAGATCAAATAGGATGCTTGTTTTTTGAGGAGCGAAGCCCCGCCCTGCGTTCCAAGCGCTCCATCAGCTGCGGGGAAAGAAACATTCCGAGGGCTTTGGGTGCTCTGCTTTCTGGCTACGAAGGCTGGATAACACATACGCCCACCTGGGGACGAAGACAAGGTGAGTGTTTCGCGGTGCTTTTGTAAAGGGAAATGGGGTTTTGGAATGGATTTAGAAATGAATGCACTTGAAATAATTTGTTTTTCCTGGATGTTTGCAGTCTTACTTAATAATTCAGTCGTTCTTTCACTGTTAAATGCTACTATAAAAAGCAATCAAACAAATGAATTTATAGCTAATCAAAGTGATCTTTCGTTTGTTTATTAGTAGCCTTCAAGCTTTTGAGAAATGGAGAAGTTAAAATGTGACTTTTCATTAACCAGGAAGTAAGAGGGAGGAAAACTTGCTTTTAATTCCACCTGCTTATTGTCCCTCTTTTATTCCCTTTTATTCGGTCCTTTTTTCGTTCTTTCTTTTTTGGGAAGTTTACATATCCTGAATGTTTACATAAAGGCCAATTCCACAGGGACAAGCGATGTTAAGTCTATCACGATGGAAAGCCATCCAGAGTATCTTGTGGTGCCTTTTGAAAGACGGAACGATTGATTGTGGCTTCGTGCGCCGGAGGCCCAGCGCGCTCACTTCATGCAATGCGTTAAGTGGTCAGTCCAGTAAGTGCGCAGGTATATATAATATATCTGCCATTAAATACAGGGCAGGGGGCAGGAGAAGGAAAATGTTGTATTTTTATGTAGACTGGGGCTAAAACGCCCAACAGTGTAAAAGAGAATTGTGTGAGTTGCCATGCTGCACAAAAATGAATGCAGTACCAGACCCAGTCACTTTTGGTAAATGAATAAATATAGAGCGCTATTAGTTAATCCCTGTGTTTCAAAAGTTTGGCACCAACTAGAATTGCATGCACACAATACATGTAAAGCCACTCCCCTCCCAAATCCTGAGAACTGTAATTTGTTAAAGGTGTTGGGAGTTGTAACTCTGTGAGCGGAAAACTATAGTTCCCAGGAATCTTGAGGTGGTAGGGGGTGGGATGTGCTTTAAAAATGTACAGTGCGTCCACAGCCAAGTTGGGCGTTTAGTGTTGCTGGTCCCATAAGTGTGGAACACTCTTCCAGCAAGCATCCTTAAGATGTCACTTGAATACTTTTTTTCACTTTTTAAAAATGTGCCTTTTACTTTCACGATTCCTCTGCATTTTTATGGTATGTTGTGCTTTTTGCACTTGTAAATTTTGTTGTACAATGCCCTGATACTTTATATGAGGAGCAGCCCATAAATATGTTTAATAAGTAAATAGCACAGAATTGTTCTGAAAAGAGTTTGTGATACAGATCACTGATTTGCTTTCCCTGCACCCCATAAGAGAAGAGTTGCTGTGAAAGGGGGGCGGTAGAGAGGATTATATTTGGTATATTACTTAGTGCGTTATATTTATCTGAATGTGAACTTGGATTAATGCCTAAATCAGTTATTTGCTCTACAGAGATTAGTGAACTTTAGAATTCAGAACTGGGGACAGACTGTAGGCAAGGAATTCTGCCACGTTGGTGTTTGAAGTAGGGGAATCACATTGAGAAACCGGCTGCCAATTGCAAATAACAGACAAGTTGTAAGTCACCTTGGAGCAGCCCCTGTTTGCTAAATACAAGTAAAATAAACATGCTAAATTAGATCACTCCCTAGGGCTTGTGGGAAGGATCTATGGTTCTTCAGATATTGTTGGTACTCAAACTCCCATCACCCATGTTCATGGGCAATGTTGGCTGAGGCTGATGTGAGTTGGAGTACTAACAATATCTGAAGAACCACAGGTCCGTCCGTCCCCCCCCCCCCCCCCGGGCATAAGGGATTTTTTCTCTTCCCTCCACCATCTGCTCCACAAGGTATGGGGAACCCCAGAACAAATTCAGAAGTGTGTGAAGGGGATGAAGAGGAAGGGAAATTTCCATTGCACAAGCAGAATGTCCTTACATGAACTGGACAGTGTTGTTGGGTGAAACCCATAGGAAGCTGCCTTATACCGAATTGGACCATTATTGGAATTGGCTTGCCTTTAGATTTTTACATGGGAATAAGCGTCACTGAAATCATCAGTGTGTTTGCTTCTGACGAACATAAGAAACTGCCTTATTCCGAGTCTGACCAATGGTCTGTCTAGTTCAGTATTGTCCACACGGACCAGCAACCGCTCTCCAGGGTTACAGAAAGGGAATATTCCCAGTGCTGCCTGAATATGTTGGGAATTCAACCTGGGACCTTCTGCACCTATGCAGTTTCCTCAGGTGTCATATGTGCTGTGTTCTGTGCCAGCTACAGCTTCCAGCGGAGTCTCAAGGGGAGCCCTGTACGAAGTGCAGCATGTTCATGGCTTCTATGCTACATCAGTGATCTCTTACCAGTGGCCAGGAAACAGAAGCTTTTCAGAAACATCTGGTCATCAGTGTGTCTCTTTCTGGAGTAAACTTTGCCTTCTCCCCTCCCCTATTTTTTTTGTTTGTTTGTTTGTTTCTGTGCAGGAAGCAGAGCAACAACGGTCAAGATACCTGGTCCCACCCCATCATGGCTCCTCTGTAGTGGCAAAATGCTGAGGAGAAAGATGGATCCAGTTGTTCCCTGGTTGGTTTAAAGCACTGCTGTAGTTATAACTAAGCAAGAAGCAAACTGGAAAAGGAATGCATAAGTAAACCAAAATGGAGAGAGCAAATGGCCCTGGTCTACAGCTTCAGCCGCTTGCAACATTGTCTGTACCACGGCTGGCTCATGAGGATTCCTTCTCTTACAAGGTAAAGTTATTTTCCATCCTAGATTATTATCGAGGTTGCTGCAGGACAAAGGTGCAAGTAAAGAGACTTGTTTTGTTTTGTTTTGTTTTGTTTTGAAAGAAGTAATGAGTGTGAGTTGCTGGACATTTACAATGAAAGCCTTCTTACCCAGCCTCCAGTTTTCTCAAGGTTTTTTGAGAAAGATCATAATATTTACCAAAATATATACCAAATAGTTTATTTATTCAATAACCCAAAGGTTTTCAGGCTGGCAAACACAAAAAACGTTTAACACCCTCACAGCTATTAATTTCAGTTTCTATTCATTTATTAAATGGATATTTAATATTTAAAAGAAAGGAGGCTGAAAGGAAAGTCAGTGTGGAGGAAGCAAAAAATAATAATGTCAAAGGTATCTTTTTTGGAGATGCCACCAATGGTATGTGAGGCGTTCTGATAAAGCAATGCTCCAGCTGCTATTAACCAGATCTGGTCCCCTTTTTCTCTTTTATTGAAGGATATCTTAATTCCATCATCATCACAGAAGGTGTTTGTGGAGGGGATATATTAATTGAAAATGTCTAGTAAACCAATGCCTAGTAAACCAGATTGGTAGCTGGGTTGCTATTGAGTGTATTTGGCAAGCCAATATGACAGTGATGACAGATTGAGGATTGGAGTGACCATTCTGTGATACTATGGCGGTGGACAAAGCTGTATTTAACTTTTGAATAAATGTGTTGTTATAATAATAATAATAATAATAATAATAGCCAAGCCTGCAGAAAAAATACTTTGATTTATTACATATTTTCCCCATTGCAAGTGGTTACAGTCATGTTTTCAGGACAGATAGGCGAAAGAAAGTGCTTCGTCCCATAGTGCATAGTTAAACCATGGAATTCATTTCACTAAGAGGTAAAGATGGCCACCAACTTGGATGGCTTTAAAAGAGGATTAGCCTGCATGGAGGCAAAGGCTATCAGTAGCTACTATCCCTCTTGGCTATGTTCTGCTTCCAGGGTTGTAGGCGATCTGCTTCTGTTTACCAGTTGCTGGAAACAGCAGGAGGGGAGAGTGTAGTTGTGCTCAGGTCTGCTTCTGGGCTTCCCATAGGCATCCTGTTGGCCACTGTGAGAACAGGACAAGCCTGCTGAGAGGTTTAGAAAGTTAGTAGGCATTTTAATTTGTTTTAGTCTGTTTTACTGCAATTTTAACCATGTGTAAGGATTCTAGATAGGTTGGTCCTTTGACCTGATGGCCAGAGCTCTTAATTAACGTATTTTTTTGTGTATAAGATGCCCCCATGTATAAGACTATTTTGGGGGACTCCAAATTAAGAAAGCACCCCTCAGCACTACCTGTGTATAAGACGAGCCCCAATTTTAAACCTACCGTAATTTTTTGGTAAAAAAACCCCCTAGTTTTATACATTGAAAAATACGGTATGTTCCTTCTCTAAGTGGCTCAGCGTGACAAACAAGCTTCTCCCTGCCATTTTATCCTCACAACAACCCTGTTTTGTAGGTTCCCCTTGTCCTCCAAGGGCAATCCAGGGAACTTCAAGGCTAAATGGAGATTTGAACCTGGGTCTCCCTGGACTTAGCTCAGCACTCTTAACCACTACACCACTTCAGTTCTTTCCATGAAGAAGGTTCCTAAATTTGTCTCAGTTAAGCTGTGCTTTTAAATTTTTAATGTAGTGTTTTTAAAATGGTGTTGTGAATGCCTGCTTGGGGTTTGTTTCTGCTTTGGCACTGCTGCCTTGCATTCGAGAGCTGCCTGGAAATGAGCAGAAGGATCAGGGGCAGGGAGGGAAGAAGTTTCCTCTGCATTGACCTGCAAAATCAAGCTGGCTAAGGAACCAGCAGAATCTGCTATACTTATATTTATAGAAGCCAGAGTAAGTTGCCGCTTGGGCTGCTGCTGTTGTAATTCCATTCTTGGGTCTTAGGGGAAGGCCCTCAGGCCTGTTCATCAGCTCAGTTGATAGCTCAGTTGGTTAGAGTGTGGTTCTGACAATGCCAAGGTTGCAGGTTCAGTTCCCGTATGGGACAGCTGCACATTCCTCCATTGCAAAGTTTTAGACTAGATGACCGTCAGGGCCCCTTCCAAATCTATGATTCTATGTTCTGTGCTTCACCGCAGTTTTGATGTGCAGTGCATGAACATGATAATGATGGTGATGATGAATTCTTCATAATATATTTTTATATCCCGCCTTTCTCCGAAGTTGGGATCCAAGGCAACTTCCAACACTTAAAAACATCATTATAAAAAGTTGCAGTATTTTAAAACGGAGATTTTGCAAAGAAAGCTCAACAAAACACACACACCAGAAAAAAAGAAACCGGGTTTTTTTTGACTTGTTAAGGGTGCTGCAATTTGTAGCTCTGTTGGGGTTAGTTCCCAGGATTCGGGGCGGGAGAAAGTCATGCATTTCAAATGTATGGTGTGTACACAGCCTTAGATTCATTTTTTTAAGGTCCTAAATGTAATAGTACCTGATTTAGCATGTGACATCCGAGTTGCTTTCAATCTTTTAGTTACACACATAGCCTAAATAAACATACATAGGTTTTGTGTTTACACACATGGTTATATGCTTCCTAGGGATAGTCACATTTTTAAAAAACCCTTAATCACATCTTTGAAAGAGCACAGCTTGAAGGGTATTGTATCCCTTCATTGTGTTACTAATTAACTTTTCTGAAACAATGCACAGGATTTTTCCCATGGAGAAAAAAACATCACAGAGAAATTTCTACCTGACATGACTGTTGGAGGGGAGGCTGTGACTTGGGGTGACATGAAAAGGGGGGGCAGCTGAGCTTTCTGCTTGCTCCACAGTGTCCTAAACCAGACAAAAGCACATGACAGTGTATGGATATTACCTTAATGTACTACTGACAGACAATACAAAGTAATTTAGCATTCCAGTGTTGCATGCTCCTGTTCCCTGCAGTGCTGTCCAGTGTGCTTCACCAGTCTCTGGCTTAAGCCCCCTTGTAAGAACATAAGAAGACCCTGCTGGATCAGGCCAGTGGCCCACCTAGTCCAGCATCCTGTTCTTAAAGTGGCCACCTGAGTGCCTTTGGACTCTCCCCTCTGTTGTTTCTAGCAATTGGTAAGCAGAGGCTTGCTGCCTACAACAGTGGAGGTAGACCATATCCATCAGGGTTAGTAGCCCTTGATATCTTTCTCCATGTCTAATCCCTTTTTAAAGCCATCCAAGTTGGTGGCTACCTCTTGTGGGAATGAATTCCATAATGTTGATACACTTTGTGAAGAAGATGTACATTTCTTTTGTCCATCCTGAATCCTCCAATATGCAGCTTCATTTGATGGGTCCACAAGTTCTAGTGTTAAAGGTAAAGAACCCCTGACAGTCAAGTCCAGTCGCGGACAACTCTGGGGTTGTGCGCTCATCTCAATCTATAGGCCGAGGGAGCCGGCGTTTGTCCACAGACAGCTTTCTGGGTCATGTGGCCAGCATGACTAAGCCGCTTCTGGCGAACCGGAGCAGTGCACGGAAACGCCGTTTACCTTCCCGTCGGAGCGGTACCTATTTATCTACTTGTACTTCATGTGCTTTTGAACTGCTAGGTGGGCAGGAGCAGGGACAGAACAACGGGAGCTCACCCCGTCATGGGGGTTCTAACTGCCGACCTTCCGATCGGCAAGCCCTAGGCTCTGTGGTTTAGACCACAGCTTTCTCCATGCCATGCCTCATTTTATACAGTTCTGTCATGTCTCCTCTTATTCACCTTTCCTCCAAGCTACAAAGCCCAAAAGGCTGCAACCTTTCTCACAGGGAAGTCGCTCCATCCCCTTTATCATTTTGGTTGCCCTGCTCTGAACCTTCTCCAACTATACAATACAGTGGTGCCCCGCAAGACAAATGCCTTGGAAGACGAAAAACTCGCAAGACGAAAGAGTTTTTCGTTTTCTGAGCTGCTTCGCAAGACGGATTTCCCTATTGGCTTGCTTCGCAAGACGAAACATCTTGCGCCTTTTTTTTTAAAACCGCCAATGCATTCCTATGGGAAACCGTCAATACACATTGGTGCTTCGCAAGACGAAAAAACTCGTAGAACGAAAAAACTCGCAGAACGAATTAATTTCGTCTTGCGAGGCACCACTGTATATCATTTTTGAGGCACCCACTATGGAATACACTTGGTGTACACTGTTGAATTGTGTAACTGACTGAATTGTTAGGTCTTCAAAATAATTTCAAGTTAAAGGTTTGTATTAGTTTGAATAAAACATTTAAACCACACTAAGGCTGCTGTCTGCTTAAAACAGCATAATCCTGTGCATGCCTACTCAGAGGTAAGTCCTATGGAGTCCAGTGGGGCTTACTCCCAGGTAAGGGGTACAGAACTTCAGCCCAACTGTGCAATCCTAAGATTGGCCCCCGGGAGAACTGAAGGCAGTTCATTTGCCGTATCCATCACCTTGCTGGACTCTGGCCCGCACGATGGAAGTGAGGAGTGCTCTCGTCCTTCTTTCCCTTCAGCCAACAAGAGGGGGGGGGAGGATTGAGCTAAATAAAAAGAAGGGAAAGGGATTGGGCTAAATGGCTCCAGGACTAGTGTAATTTATTGTCCAGCTCAGGGGGAAAGGGATTGTGGGAAGGACTAGTAGGTAGGAGAGAACCCATTGCCGTGATTGGTGGCTGAATTTGCTTCCCTTTGGCACAGTGTTGTGATGATGTTGTAAGCCACCTTGGCAGAATTTGAATTTGTTTGACTATTTACATTGAAACTGTCCTAAGGCTGCAGGCTGATAGCTACTTACGTCACAGACATGTACATGTCAACTCGGAAGAAAGTCCCATGTTATCAAGCCTTATACATACTTAGCCAGTCAAGCATGTTTTCTGTAGGTGCAGGTGGGGTAGAAAGCTAATACCTGCATATATCATTTTTTCTTGCAGGAAAATCTGATTGGTGCCCTGCTGGCTATTTTTGGACACCTCGTTATCAGCATCGCACTCAACCTCCAGGTGAGCAGTGGGGGAAACAAAAGCAAATGGATTCCAGAGCAAACCTCAGCAGCAAAAAAATAATGATGCCCCTGTGACTTCTTGTTGCCTTTTCCCCTTCTCTCTTTAGAAATACAGCCATATCCGGCTGGCGGGTTGCAAAGACCACCGAGCCTACTTCAAGACCAAGACATGGTGGTGTGGCCTGTTCCTGCTCTTCCTGGGGGAGCTGGGGGTCTTCTCTGCCTATGCCTTTGCGCCCCTTTCCCTGATTGTGCCACTTGGTGCCGTGTCTGTTATAGGTAAACGTATCTTCACACAAGTTTGTCTTATTTAAGAAGCTTATAGGGGAAGGGGAAGGGGGACACAGAAGGCAGAGTGTGGCTTACTTCTTAAATATGTATACATACATACTTATGTGTGTGACATTTCACAAGCCTCCAGTTTGACTTAATGTTTAATCCTTGCCATTTTTCTAGGTGCTCCAACTTATGGGTCTGTTTTTAGAACATTTTCTTATATGAGAGATAGGGAATCTTTTTGGCTTGGTGGGCCAGGTCGCAGCCCAACTTTGTCAGGTGGGTGAGGCACCCCACCTATCAATCTCCTGACATCATAATGATGTCAGGTGATTGATTGATTGATTGATTGGTTGCTTGATTGATAGGTGGTTTGTCTTGCCCACCTGCTGAAAATCCCCTGCGTGGTGTTTTCCAAGTTCTTGACAGCCAACTGGTTGCCAAGCATTTAGAAAGTGCAGGTTAGTCATGCTGGCCACATGACCTGGAAGCTGTATGCAGGCTCCGTTGGCCACTAAAGTGAGATGAGCTCCGCAACCCCAGAGTCGTCCACGACTGGACCTAATGGTCAGGGGTCCCTTTGCCTTTACCTTTATATTATATTTGTATTATAGCTATCTATATATAGATAGAGTTTGTATTTGTACTTATATGTATTCTGTTTGTTGGTGGCTTTGCAAGCTGCCTTTGCAAGGGTTTGCACCCTAAAAGGGAAGCTATATAAGTACTTTACTCTCCCGCCTGTTAATAACATCCTTCACCTTTCATTATTTTCTCACTTAGCAAGTGCAATCATTGGAATCATATTCATTAAGGAAAAATGGAAGCCGAAAGACTTCTTGAGTAAGTTCTGGATTTTAAAATACCTTTTTAGCTCCGGCGTAGAATGTGGCTTTCTGTTGCTGCTTTTCCTTTGCTTCCTCCTCGCTCTCTTCTGCATGTGTGTACAAGTTGATGAGAAGTGGTTCCTGGCACTCAGTCCTGGAAGCTCCTGTTGTTCTTGCAAATTGCTTTTTTCTTCTTTCTTGGCTGCTAATTTGTTAGGAACGACCTTGTGAGGGCAGGCTAGCTTTTCATTGTTTCGGAGATGCAGAGCTTAAATTTGTGAGTGTTGCTGGCTCAGCTGCCTGCATGTAGTAGTTCTGTGGCACGCTGAGAGCCTGAATAAGAGGAAAGGGGGAGTTTGCAGGCACTTCTTTGCCTGGAGATTTGTCTCCCTTCTGATCAGGGGCTGTGCACAAGCTGGTGGAAGGGAGCCTGACTGGAGTCAGCTGCGGTAGCTAGGGTGGCACAACCTGGACAAGATGGGCATTGAAGACCATGTGGCCATTAAATAAAATAGCAATAAGTTACATTAAGGTGTCCCCTCCCCCTTTCCCTTTTTCAGCTCTAATTAAACTATGTGTGTGTGTGTTTAAGGTGCATGATGAAAAACTACTGGTAGGTCTCTGTGTATGCAGAGGCTTAGAGAGGGCAGAAGGCCAGGCAGGGGGGGCACTTGGAGCATCTAGTGGGTTCGGTGCCAGCAGCCCAACGCAGTAAAGCAAATTCAGTCAATGAATACTGCTGGCCAGCCTTACAGGAGGAGGAAGAGACAGGAATATATAAAACTGGACATAAGCATTTTTTGCATAACAGGTTCTGAGCAGGATCAGTTTGAGAAGTGAAAATGTCAGGCACTGCTGGCAGTATTCTTAAATGTTCAGAACCATTCTTATCTAGCTTATTTATATATATATCTCTATTCCTCTCCGTGTGTCACTCTATATGTATGAAATTGCTATTTATGACTCTGCATCTATGACTACTAGAGAGACTTGGCATGAATTTTCTTCAGAGTTTTGCACACCGCTACAGAAACCAAAACAGTTTACCGTATTTTTCGCCCTATAGAACGCACCGGCCCATAGGACGCACCTAGATGGGGGGGGGGGAATAAAGGGGAAAATATTTATTTTTCCTCCCCCAGGCGCGGGGCTGGGGCGGGGGAAGCCCGAGCTTCCCCCTCCCCCAGCCCCCAGAACGGGACCCAGAGCCATGCCGAAGCTGCGTGCAGCTTTGGCATCGCTCTGGGAGCTTGCGGGGCTGGGGGAGGGGGAAGCCCTCCGCCAGCCTCCAAACCAGGTCGGGAGACAGCGGGATGGCGTGCTGCGCCTCCTCGCTATCCCCCAAGTTTGCGGGGCTGACGACGGGGAGGAGCAGGCTTCTCCCCCCCGCCAGCCTTCTAAGCAAGTCGGGGGACAGCGGGAAAGGTGCGCTGCGCCTCCACGCTGTCCCCCGAGTTTGCAGGGCTGGCGACGGGTAGGAGCAGGCTTCTCCCCCCCCCCCCGCCAACCTTCTAACAAAGTCAGGGGACAGCGGGATGGCGGCGTTCCGCCTCCCCGCTGTCCCCCGAGCTTGTGGAGCTGGCGGTGGGGCTCTCCTGAAGCTTGGAGAGCGAGAGCCTGCATTCGCCCCATAGGACGCACACACATTTCCCCTTCATTTTTGGAGGGGGAAAAGTGCGTCCTATAGGGCGAAAAATACAGTAGCTTTATTTTACTCTGGATTTTGCAGAATTTTAGCATTTTTATGGCAAATAGCACAGTACTCGCAAAAGACTGAGTAGTCTATATACCACTAGCAATCAATAGATCTCAAAAGTGGTTTGCATTTAATAAAATCCAAATGCCTAGGTATACAATAAACACAATCTCAACCATTCTTAAGTAAGAAGAAAATCAAAGTATATAGATATTATGCTGTTTTGCATTTATCAAAATAATCATATCCCTATAAAATTTGAAGAAACAGAAAAGTGTGAATGCACATATATATAAATGTCAGAATTGCTATGCAAAGCAAACTCTCAAACTCACAATATCCATATATCTTAACTATAATCGTAGTTGTTATAAAATTGTTATAAATTGTTATAAAATTCTGAAAAACAAATGTGTGTGTGTGTAGTTAACAAAAATCAAGCTGTCAATAACATTCAACCATCCTCACAATCTCATGCTCATTCCCTTACAAACAGCCATTACACATTTATTTATTTCAACCATTTATATATCTTGTATTTTTATCTTGTGAACTTCCCTGATGAAGGGTAGCATACAAATCTAAATAATAATAATAAACTATTTAAAACCAGATTTTTCTTTCATAAATCCCTTCCACACACCAGCCAGTAATAATCAAACTCACCAGTCATCAATAACATGGACTAGTCCATGACTCCTCCCATTGTCCTTGTCTTGTGTATGTCATCCAAACAGCCACAGGCCTCTGAACTAACCCACTAACACAGCTTCTCCTCCCTTCCTCCTGCCAAAGGGCGCTATGTTTTGTCCTTCGTAGGCTGTGGCTTGGCTATTGTCGGGACATACCTGCTGATAACCTTCGGGCCTAACAGTCATGAGACCATGACAGGAGAGAACATCACTAAGCACTTGGTCAGCTGGCCGTTTCTCTTATATATGGTAAGGAGGCCAGTCTTGGACTGATACTATCTGGGGTGCTTTGCCTACATCCAAGAATCTGCTTGCCTGGGGTTTGGGGGTTTTAAAGGAAAACGTTGCCTATGGGTTGTTGTTTTTTACAGGGAAACCCATGCAGGTATGGGGTATGGGTCTCCTTACAGCTGCCCTCACTTTCTGAAACTGGCGTCCTTAAATTTTGGAGAATCAAAGACCCTTTACTGGCTTTACTGGCAATGACTTGAAAGATTTTATTTCCCTAGGTTTTATCCTACACCAGCAAGCTGGTCTCTGGGCTGAGGCCCCAAAGGGTGTGTCATCCCAACCTCTTCCACTCCATTTTCACAGCTGGAACATCATAAGATGCCCATGTGGTTCCCTCTAGATACTGTTGGACATCAGCTCCCACCAGCCCCTCCTAGCATGGCCACTGGTCAGGAGTTCTGGGAGTTGTAGTCTAGCAACATTTGGAAAGCATACCACATTGGCTACTTCCTAAGCAGAGGAATGTGGGTTGAGGTGGGGACAGAGATCCCCTGCAACAGTGTAGAGGAGGATGGAAAGAACAGCATATTGGGACTGGATGCTGGAGACAAATGGCAGGTGGCTTCGTTGCTGTCCTAGGTGAATTAAGAGCTCTATCGTGCACCTGCTTGTGAGCTTCTTATTGTTGCTTGAAACAGGATGCCAGGCCAGATGAAACTTGGCTCTGGTCCATCAGGGCTCCCTTTACATTTGTAAAGACTGAAAATGGCAGAGCATGTGCCTGGGGAAGAGGTAAATCTCAGGGAGGGCATATTCACATTGCATAAGGCTACCTCCTTACTAAAGGGTAGCAGGTCTGAGCTCTGGTTGGATGGGTGACCAACTGGGAAGCACTGCCTCGGGTTCCATGACAGAAGAAAGGCAGGATATAAATCGAAGAGGACAAAAATGCATACCTTTGTGCTATGTAAAACACTGTAACTTTCTATGTGCCGAAATATATCTATCTATCTATCTATCTATCTATCTATCTATCTATCTATATATATAATTATTATTATTTTAAATTTCAACTGCATCAGACCAACACCTACCTGTTTCTATGTGCCGTCAGGATAGGATGGAAATTGGAGGAAAAAAACAAAATTCCCAGGTTGCTGCGAAATGAAGCAGCTGTTGCCCATTCTTTTTCCATTTCCCAAATGGAGTCACCTCTCCAGTTCTTAACAAAACTAAAGTGTGTGTTGACTTGTTGTTTTTATAGCCCATATTTATTTCTGCATGGTCTTCTTTTTCTTCTTCTTTCTCTTAGCTGATAGAGATCATCATTTTCTGCCTGCTGTTGTATTTCTACAAAGAGAGGAAAGCTAACTATATTGTGGTGATTCTGCTGTTGGCAGCACTCCTGGGTAAGCTTCACGCATGCGCTATGTTCACACAACATTGAAGTTTCAAGCACTTGGCTTAATCTTCCAACCACTGTGTCTGTTGAGTCAGAGTAGGCCTGTGGTTAGTTGGCTGCCTAGCTTGTTTGTCAAAACTTTTATACCACCCTTCTTCCTAGTGGGTCCCAGGGTAGGGTGCACATATTACCAAAAACAAAGCAATGCCCGCTGCCCACATCGGAATTGAAATTCATGAATTATGAAAGCAGGCCTAATGCAGCATACTTCTGTGTATTTTTGTTCCAGTATCCCTGCTGTTGTAAAGCAAACAAAGAAAAAACAGTCTTTGTTTGTTTGCTTGGAGACCCTAATCTCTCCCCCCCCCCTACAATTGTCAGAGCTGCTTTCACAGTCGGTCCTTCTTTGTGAACTTGGGAATTGTAGCTCTCTGAGGGGAATAGAGGTCTCTTAACAACTCTCAGCACTCTTAACAAACTACACTTCCCAGGATTCTCTGGGGGAAGCCATGCCAGTTTAAAGTGATATGGTACTGCTTTAAATGCATAGTGCAGATGGAACTGTAGTCAAATGATGGAATTTGCTCTCACAAGAGATAGGGATAGCCACCAACTTGAATGGCTTTAAAAGAAGACTAGACTCATTCATGGAGGACAAGGACTATGTTTGACCTCTACTGCCAGATGCCTTATTCCTCTGAATACCAGTTGCTGGGAATGGCAAGTGGGGAGAGTGCAGTTGTGCTCAGGTCCTGTTTGCAGGCTTCCCAAGAATGTAAAAGGACCGAAGAGTGTAAAAGGACTCGATTTCAGGCTGAGGGAGCCAGCGTTTGTCCACAGACAGCTTTCCAGGTCATGTGGGCAGCATGACTAAACTGCTTCTGGTGCAGTGGAACACTGTGACAGAAGCCAGAGCACATGGAAACGCTGTTTACCTTCCCGCCACAGCAGTACCTATTTATCTACTTGCACTGGTGCGCTTTCAAACTGCTAGGTTGGCATAAGCTGGGATGGAGCAACGGGAGCTCACCCTGTCGCACCACTGACCTTCTGATCAGCAAGCTCAAGAGGCTCAGTGGTTTAGACCACAGCGCCACCTGCGTCCCTCTGGCTGGCCACTGTGAGAACAGGATGCTGGCCTAGATGGGCCACTGGCCTCATCCAGCAGGACTCTAATGTTCCCGTCAGTGGGACTTGTGGGACCCATTACTATTGGACGTTTTGCTTCCTGTGACTGTCATTTTCCTTGTTCTCTAGTGATGGGAGAGTTGTTGTCTTAAATATGTTTTAGGTTCTATGACAGTCATCACGGTGAAGGCAGTGGCAGGCATGGTGGTGGTTTCGATACGAGGGAACCTCCAGCTGGGCTACCCCATTTTCTACATTATGGTGGTTTGCATGGTGGCAACAGCATCCTTTCAGGCAACGTAAGTGGCTCAGAGCTTCCTTCCTCTCCCTTTTTCTAAGAGCAACCTTATTTTCCAGCTGTAGCGTACAACTGAATGTCAGCATAATTGAAATTTAATTAAAATGAATAATACATTAAAGAGCAGCCCCAGGGGGGAAAGCTAGGTAATTGTATTGTTCGTTGTTATTACTGGCAGTGGGCCTTTTAGTAGCTGTTAGCTGCTTTTCCTCTTCTGCAAAGTACCTTGTGACATTTTAAGGATACATTTGAGGAACGCCTTCCCGTTGCTTACACTCAATGTGCTGCAGTGCAGAAAAATTGCCCTTTTGGGTCAGACCAAACAACCACCCATTCTGACACTCTGGCTGACGAGAGTGACCAACTAGACAGCCAACCTCTGTCATCGTTTCTTATCATCTGGTGATCTAAGATCTGCTGCCCCAGGACATAGAGGTTTTGTTCTTAGCTACCAAGGCATAGATAGCTAATTTTTAGCTTACCAAGACTGATCTCTCCATAGCTGTCAACTTTTCCCTTTTCTTGCGAGGAATCCTATTCAGAATAAGGGAATTTCCCTTAAAAAAGGGAAACGTTGACAGCTATGGATCTCTCTGTGTCTGTTAAGAAAAGAAAAAAGCATTTGAGGATGGGTTAGTGCAGACTGAAGGGGAAAGCAATCAAGGGGGAGAACTAGAGAGTATCATTGGGGTGTCTTTAGCCCTCCAGATGTTGGACTCCAGCTCTCATCAGCCCCAGCCAGCATCATCAGTGGTCAGGGATGATGGAAACTGTAGTCTAGCAACATCTGGAGAGCCACACATTCCTCAAACCCTGCTGTAGAAGGAAAACTTTATAAGCTAGTAAGCTGGAGCTAAAGTGTGCCCCAGGAATTATTATTATTATTACTATTTTATTTTATTTATTGTTGTTATTAGTACCCACCCTTCATTCTGTAACTGATGTGGAATAATTATAAGGTTTTCAGATGTATACAGTGTCTGCTTTAATGGAGAATAAAAGGAATCAACGATTGTTATGATTAGGTCAGCCTCTTTTGAGCTGTACCTATAAATAAAATATTAGCTGGATACCTAACCATAGACACCTGGATTCAAATCTCCACTCGGCTGTAAAATGCCCTGGGTGATTATCTGAACCTAATGTAAATTACAAGATATAAGGGGTGGTGGTGAAGCACATGTCTTCCACTCTGAGCTCCTTGGTGGGTGGTGGTGCAAACATGTAATAACAAATGGAGACGTGGTGATGACCACTGGCTTAGATAGCTTTTTAAAAGAAATTGGACAGAAGAATGCAATATAAAATCATATTGATGGCTGTTTAAGCCATAGCTGATAAATGGAACCTCCAACTTCGGAGGCAGTTTACCTCTGTATACTTATTGCTAGGGGATATGTGGCTGAAGAGGGTTCTTACCTATCAGTCTGGCCCCCTGCTTTTGTTATATTTAAATACTTAATGTTTTTAGCAACACACTCCTTAAATTGATTGATTGATTGATTGCATGCCTGTTTAATTCTTAATGCTACTTCCTGATCGTAGGTTTTTAACACAAGCAACACAGCTGTACGATGCATCGCAGATTGCCAGCATAGGATACATCTTGTCTACTGCAATAGCAATTACTGCAGGTAAAAGAAATAAGGAAAAATAACCTAAACTGGTGGCTGGAGCAGGTCAACCAATTTCTGTGGCCTGAGATGGGCTCCTAAGAAAATAATGGTTGGTGGGAGTTGCCGTCCAAAACATCTGGAGGGCACCAGGTTGGCAAAGGCTGGATTACAGCATAGCATAGTTTCACTGGGAAGGGCCATAGCTCAAAGGGTAGAGCACGCAGAAGGTCCAAATGCAATCCCCAGCATCTACAGGTAGGGCTGAGAGAGACCCCGTTGAAGCCCTGGAGATCTGCTGCCAGTGAGTGCAAACAGTACTGAGCCAGATGGAGCCAAAGGTCTGACTCTGTGTATAAGGCAGCTTCCTATGTGCCACTTAGGTTCATGCCCAGAGTGTAGTTTGCATTCAGAAGCTCATTCTTGGAAAGAGATAATGTTTTATGTGACAAATTCAGTATACTTTCTGAAAACAAGCCACGGATCTCTGTCTCAAGGAACTGATTCTAAAGTTTGCCAGTAGTGAAGGGAAGGGATGAACAAGGGTAATAAGGGATGACTGGATCAGATGCCAGGAGTGAAGGTATAACTCGGCCTTTGGCCAACTGTTGCCCTCCAGGTCTTTGGAACTACAACAACTCCCAGCTGCTTCCCATGCGTAATATAAAATGAAATAACAGATGATTAGCTTTTGTCTAGCAATTGGCAACAAATTTGTGTTTGAAGATGCTGTATGTCATGTTTCCATTTCTCCCTGCCTCCTGGGTCAGGTGCAACCTTCTACATGGACTTCATTGGAGAAGACATACTTCATATATGCATGTTTGCCTTGGGGTAAGTTTGCGGTATTGATTTAGGGGTAGTGCGGTGTGCTATTATTTTGGGAACTTTTGCTTCATCATTTCATTTTACATCATCTGGACGGGGCAGATGGGAATTCCCAATTCTTAGCACCTCAAAGCCTTAGTGGCTGCCTTTGTCCAGACCTTGTAGTCCTGGTGTCTTCCAGATTTTTGGACAACAACTCCCATGAGCCCCAGCTATCACACATGTTATGTGACATTATTAAAGACCAGCAGGCTGTCAGTTCTCACGATCCAGAGAGTTTTCTTTTATGAGCAGTCTCTCTCTCTCCCTCTCAAGGCAGAGGGGACTTCTCTTTCTCTCTATTACCTCCTGACCCAAACTGTTCTGTCCCGTCTTGGCAGATGTTATATGCCAAGAAAGGCAGGCAAGCAGGTGGTGAGCCACATTTCTCCCTGACTTTGTCTCCATCCTGAGCAGGCAGGCCTTGGCATTTAAGCTAATCCTGAAAAGAAACCCGAGTTAATGGTGCTCTGGGCTCCTTTCACTAGTTCTGCCGTAGACAAAGTGGTGTCCAAGTTGCTATGTATACAAGCAATTTTATAGTGGTGGTGGTTAAGATTTTTATTTTTATTTTTACCCCACCCATTCTCCCAAAGTTGCCCAGGGCAGCAAACAGTAAAGTAGTACAGTGGTGCCTCGCAAGACGAAATTAATTCGTTCTGCGAGTTTTTTCGTCTTGTGAATTTTTCGTCTTGTGAAGCACGGTTTCCCATAGGAAATGCATTGACGGTTTCCCATAGGAATGCATTGACGAATGCGCAAGACGTTTTCATCTTGCGAAGCAAGCCCATAGGGAAATTCGTCTTGCAAAGCAACTCAAAAAACAAAAAACTCTTTCGTCTTGCGAGGCATTCGTCTTGCGAGGCATTCGTCTTGCGAGGTACCACTGTAATACAATTTAAAATAAAGTGAAAACATTTTAAAATATCAAGATTGAAAAATGTTTAAAAACAGTAACATATAGCCAATGATTGTACAGTTTCGTCCTCAAAGCAGGCTGCAGAATTACGATCTCGTTGCAGGAACTCGTTTTATTTTAGTGCAGTCTACAAATAGCGCTTGCATAGCACAATGTTAGAACAGTGAGCTCTTTTCTAGAACTGTTTACAGTATTGCTTTGCCTCATGAACTGCATTGGTCAGTAGGAAAACAGCTTTTTCAGCCTTTTAAAGAAACAACCAGCTAACATGAGATCAAGTTGTTGTTTAAATTCCTTTGCTGTCAGCGTCTTTGCTCCTTCTGTTATTTCACAAAGCAATTGTATTCTCTTATTCCCCCCACCCACCCAGGTGCCTCATTGCATTTTTAGGCGTCTTCTTGATCACTAGAAACAAGAGGAAATCAATCTTTTTTGAACCGTACATCTCCATGGATGCTATGCCAAGTAAGGCCAAAAAAAAAAAAAAAAATTCTTTTCATGAGCAAGTTAATAGTGACACATTTTTTAAAATGTCATCTGCCTGTCTGGCCCCAGCTGCATTACATATTTAAAGCAGTATTCTATCACTTTCAACAGCCATGGCTTCCCTTCAAAAATCCCCAGAACTGGTTTTATTGGGCCTGTTTTCTGGACAATTATCAATCAATCATTTTACTTGTATGCCGCCTTTCCAAAGTTAAAGTTATGCTCGAGTCGGCTTACAACATATAAAAAATTGCGTAACTACAAACATAACAAAAGTAGTCAAACAATATGCAAAACATCAAAAAGAACACTACCAGATTGAACAATTTCCACATAAATCATATGATCAAAAATAAAGATACAAAAAAAAAAGCAGCAACAGCAACGGCCCCCAAACAATACTCCCAAATAATACCCCAGTCCAATATTCTATTCAGCAGCCTCAGCTTTTGTAGCTGGAGTCAGCCAGCCAGCCAGCCAGAGCCTTTCCCTCTCTCTCCTAATGGTACCCCTCTTGGTGGTGACTGAGCCATCCAGTTTGCCAATAATAGGTCTGAGTAACCTGTGGTTCTCCATTTGCTGTGGACTCTAACTCCCATCAGCCCCACCAGCAAGGCCAGTGGTCAGGGATGATGGGAGCTGGAGTCCAACATCATCTCGGCTGGCCGCAGCTCAGCCACCCCTGGCCTAGGAAGAGTGATTTCAGTTTTCAGTTGTTTGTGGTCTTGACATTTACTATTACTTAGTAAGTAACAACTTACAATAAATATTGCTTAAAGAGAGGAATATCTGCTTATTTTAATTCTTTCACAATTCTTTACAAGTCCTTTGCCAACTGCCTCTGACTCTTCTATGTGTTTTGAAGCAAACCTCTCTGGTGTCCCTTGACATAAGTAACAGCCATAGAATGATTATGGAGACACTTATAGGGAGTTGCCTCACGTAAATCAGGGACTGAGAACTTTGGCCCTTCAGATGTCACCGAACTCCAGCTCCCATCATCCCCAGCCACCATGGCCAAAAATCAATGGACGGTGGGAATTCTAGCCCAACAATATCTGCATTTACCCTTCCGTAAATGAAGCCCTTTATTTATTATTTGGTGTCTTATTATGCAAAAGATCCCAAGTTCAATTCCTGTCAGTTGCCAAGTGAAAAGGACCTTGGGTGGTAAGGCTGGAAAAGATGCCAACCTGAGGCCCTGGACAGCCGCTGCTGGTCAGAGGATGTAGCACTAGGCTTGACAGAGCAGTGTTCTGATTTAATATAAACCAGCTTCGTATGATTATGTGCTTAAGTGGGAAAGAAAGCAGTTTATAGTCCCTCACCCCCTCAAAAAAAGCCCCTTTCAAATGACATATTTTCCCTCCCCTTCTTGTCTGTAGGCATGCAGAATTTGCATGACAACGGAACGGCAGTTCAGCCTGAGCTCAAAACGTCATTTTCCTATGGTGCCCTGGAGAACAACGACGCCATCTCTGAGATCTACGCACCTGCTACGTTGCCAATAGTGCAGGAGGAACATGGTTCGAGGGGGTCATCTGTGCCTCCCTACCGGGTCATGGAGCATGGCAAAAGGGAGTGAAAGCCCTTGTAAGGGACTGGCATAATGCCTCCAAGTGTAGTCCTCTTATTTATTCATCCCTTCTTCTTTTTAAGCACCGCTAAGTCAACAACAACAAAAAAGTCAGTTTATTTATGGATTAAGTGTGTATGGAATGACAACTTTAAAAACTGAACTGTACTTAAGGGTCCCCTACCCGTGTAATACGAAAGCTAAGTTGATTGTTGCAGGACGCAAGCAGCTGCATCGACCTCGCTAAGCTAAACTGTAACAGGATGTATAGCTATGTCAAAAGGAACTCAGGATATTTTGATGGCTGTAATATTTCTGGTCAAACAGCAGGAACTAAAGGGTGACTCTGTTTTCCTGATAAAATTCCCTTTATGATCACATAACACGACTCAGTATGTTGGTTGTATGGGTCTCAAGCCAAGCTTTGGGTTCGTGTGCCTTCCCCACCACGTATGGATGGTTGTATCCAGCTTAAGTTTTACTCAGCATGGACTCATTGAACTTAATAGACCAAAGTTGTCCATTTATTTCAGTTCCTCCGCTCTGAGTATCACTAGCATTGGATACAACCCAGAATATTTTTAATATGAACCAAAGCTTACACGTGTCAATTCCTGTTTTGATTAGACCTGCTCATGCTACCTGCCTGCTGCTTTGTACCTTAAGGAGAAAACTAGCCAAACGTTTGAAGATGTCAGATAAGATTGAGAGTCCCACCGACAACAGCCCACAAACACACAGCATGCAACTGGCTTTCTGCCATTTATCTTACAGGACAACAGTTTAGACCTTTCTTACAAATGTGTAATTTCAATTGTATTGATTCATACTGTGGGTCAGAGACTGCATTTTGATGGCTCCCCTTGTGTGGGGGTAAGGACTCATTCCTGCCAATAGAAAAGTTAGCTCAGCGTGGAGTGGGCTGGGATGGAAACTTTCTCATTGTGTTGCTATTGTGTACATGGTTTGTTTGCTTTTTTATTATTTGCAGAAAGTATTTACATGGGGCTTCATTCCAAAATGGCAGAAATAAAATCTAAGTACTAACTCCCCTCCTTTCCCCCGCTCCCCCGTCCAAGCTACAGGTTGCTGTTGCTTTCTGGACCCTTCATACATCAAAGCTCCATGGCCCTTATCCAGAAAAAGTTATTTGCACTTGGTCCTGTGGTAATGAATGGGCTAAGTTAATTGCCACCTTAAAGAGTTATGAAAATGGATTCGCATGTGAGTGCGTATATGAAGCACTTTGAATAAATCTGCAGAAACTCCAGGACACCACACTAACTTGGCAGTAGTTAATTCTAGATCTAGGAATGGAAAACCTGTGGTCCTCCAGATGTTGATGGACTTGAACATCAGCCTCAACCAGTGTGACCAGGGATGGTGTCAGTTTTAGTCCAGCAACATCTGGAGGACCACAGGTTCTTGACTGCTGTTCTAAATCAAGATGGGGCCTTATTAGTGATCCTTTTTGTTCCCTCCATCTTTGCCTGCAGGCTTATTCATGATAACTCCCCACCCCATTGTTCATCACCTGAGTTGGGATATAGTATACAACTTCCACTGATTTTAGCTTTGGAGGAGATGTATGCTGTGAATCACTGATTATCTGGTTGACTGTTTCCGTTGCTCATACCATAATGCTGCCTTTTAGGTTTTTGTCTGTCAACTCTGGGTCTTTTTGTGATAGGAATGCATCCAGAGGAATAAACCAGAATGTCTTAGATGTAGGTCTGGAACCAGAAACCAGTTGGACATTTGTTTCAGCATTCAAGCAACTTCAGGAATGCTGGTTGTTTTTATCTCTCTCTGCCTTTTAGGCTGTTTTAATATATTCACTTTTAAAAATATGTGATCTGCATGAAAACAAACCCATCACGTAAAAAGTGGTTGATGCTAACCATGGGGTGTTTAATCTTTGCACATTTGCTTTAAACTTTTCAGTTAAGTCTGGAGGTAGGGAACCAGCTTTTTATCTGCAGCATGCTTTGCATTTTCCACGATGCACTGTACACTTCAGACAGAATGGCATTATTATTAGACTAATAATTCAGGGACGTAAATCTTATTGAGTAATTGGTGAATGTTGACCTGGCACCACCATCTTGGGGGAACCCCCATAAGGTCTGCTTCATTCATTTTTCTACTATGCAAAATGTTTTGCTCATTAAAAGAGCTACGTAGCAGAGGAGGTGAGGTAGTGTAGGGGACGAATGGGCCTTTTAATTTCCTTATTGCCTTTCCATTATAAATGAAAGAGGTTGTTTTCCAATTGTACAAGCATGCTGGAGACCTCTGTGTGATTTAACCACAAAATGACATCTGTGTTCTCAAAACTTCCTGTTCCAACCACAGGGTACTGAACCTCTGTTATTTATTGTTTGGGTTCAAGCCCCAAGCAGAAGAATATGACCCTCTCTGTTGGTTGGTTACACTTGATGCTTTTTTAATGGTTTCTTAAGTGTTAATTTATTGAATAGGAACTATTTACTTTTTTTTTCTTTTTTAGCTCTGGGAAGAGAGAGTGCCTTTTTAGAACAGGAAAACCTCTAAGCCAAAAATAGACATGACAGACACACACACAGACATCCCGACACACATGTACTTAAAAGCAACTGTGGGGGCCTTCACTTTTATTTAAAGCAGTGGCCAATCAAGGATAAAAGTGTGTTTAACCCTTTCAGTCCTGCACCATTGCCTGCATCTCCCCCCCTCTCCAAGCAACCACTAATAGGAACTGGAGGATAGGATTTTGAATAAAGACAACACTGCAGGGTGAAAAGGTTAGTGCACCTCTCTCCCTCGGTGCTGCTGTTCTGATCAAAAGGGTTTTTTTATATATATTGTTGTGGAAAAATAGCCACATGTTGTATTTGAATCAGGACACAGCCTGGGGCTCCTTTATTTCAAGCATGCAAGGAGAAGCAGCCTGACACCAGAGTGTTACAAGCTGCTCTGCCCCAAGCAGAGAATCCGAAGCTTATATAGAAAAAAACAAACTAGCATGCTTCTTTATCTCATAGTACAATGTGTTTTCAAAACAAGCCCAAAACATATTCACCAACTTAAGCAATACCCTTTTGGTTACAGAACAGCCTGCATGTTCTCAGAACCTCATTTTCTTTGCCAGCCCTCTCATCCTGTCACATAAACAGGTGTCTCGACCAAGGTTTAGGCACACCCATCACTATGGTGAAGTCTGCTTCTGGGCCTGTTTTTGGAAGGAGCGGCATCTCACTAGACCAGGTATAGGGAACTTGGCCCTCCAGGTGTTGCTGAACTACAGCTCCCATCAGCCCCAGCCTGCATGGCCAATGGTCAGGGATGATTATGCACTAGACCATAATTCTCTTTCATTTCCAAATAAGGACAGTTCCCTGAAACAAAAGTTCCTTTCAAACACATCACTGGCAGCAGGGTGAAATAGTCATCTTAGAGGCTTGGGTCTTGGCAGGTTGACTTCACCTCCACTCTCTTCTGGTTAGTAAACGTTACTTTCCACAGTACAAAGAGATACCTCTTGTCTTTTGTCGTGGAGGCTTTTCAACCCGGGTGTGGCTTTTTCAGTGCATGTGGGGAAGCATCATACAATTCAAAGGTAGAGCATCTGTTTTGCATGCCTCAGCAGGTAGGACTACAAGAGACTTCTGTCTGAAATCGTGCCAGTCAGTGTTGGCAATACTGAGCTAGATGGGCCAGTGGTCTGACTCAGTCTAAGGTGGCTTCCTATATGCCAATGTAGGGTGCTTCGTTGCTATAATGCTGAAAATACTAAGGCGTCTTGTGTAGTGTCACTGGAAACCAACCAATTCTATGGGTAGAATATCCATGGTCAGCAGAACACTGTATCCGTAAAACAAGATAGATAACTTCAGCTTCTTGCCTCTCTTGGTGCTTTGGATTTCTCTGTGGTTCCAAGTTCTCAGACACAGAAGTCAGGTAGTATTTAAACCCCTATCTATGCTGGGCAGCACTTTGGTCTGGTCAGGATTAGAAGTCCGGATGGTTTCCCTTGTATGCTGTCCCCCATGCCCCTGCCCCGTTTGTCTAAATGAGCAGAAGAAAGAGAAGCCCATCACACATAGCCAGACCTCTCCTTGGGCGCAGCACCAATATCCCCAGTAGAGAATAGTGATGACTGTCAAATCCATCAATTGTGTCTACTCCAGATTAGGCAAGGAGCTTCTATTAGCTTGGATTGTTTAGGAATAAGCTAGGCTTGCTGTCTGGGTCTGATAGGAGTTGCAATCTAAAACATCTGGAGGTCACCAGGTTGGATAAGGTTGATCTACATCAGATTTTATTTTCAGGATTGTGGCTTCACTGTATAGCTCTTTTATCATTCTTAATTCTACACCATCAAATCTGATGTTGGCTGGATGTACTGTCAATGTTTTCACAATAGTGCTGTGTAAATAAACTGAGCTTTATGGTACACCGAAAGTAAGACAACAGCATCTTTTGCCTTTTTTGTGTTATTAAGTGTTTTTAATTATTTTATGTGTGAATCACCTTGTGACAGTGGTTTAGAATGTAGCTAATAAATCAACTATAACAGCAGCAACATACTGCTGGGGGGGGGGACCTCTGGAGATATCTGCATGATGGAATTGGCAGGAATTGTTAGGCATCCCCTTCTCTCACCACTGGCTGCTTTTGCAATTACTGCCCTTTTCATTCACAGTGTCTTGGCAACCACAGGTTTGGTAACTTGCATTTGCTAAGGTAATATGTTGTTCAGTCCTTCTAGGATGAAATTAAAATGTAATTTTAGTTTGGCTGGGGGAATGCAAGCTGAGTTGCAGCCCACGTATGTTAATAAGAAAAGGTTAATGACTTCACAAGAGGCTTGGCCTGTGCATGCTTGACAAGAGGAAACCTTTTAAACGAAAGCCTGCATAATGTCCACCTTCCTGGTCTTTGAAATAATAAAAATTTGAAGCCTTCCAACTAATATATTTATGTAATCAGGTTGATCGTTGGCTCAGCGTGCTGCCAGTGAAGCGCTTGCCAACATAATTAACACTGGCCATATGGATTTTATTCCAGGGAAGTAAACAGAAACTAGACCTGAGAACATTTTTTCATTCATTGTATCTGGGCACTGAATTACCAGTCATAAAGGGGGGGGGGGCAACGGAAGCCATCTGTCCCTAAACAGGAGGGCACTTGGTTAATGATGGTAGAAAGCTTGATGTATATGGAAAAATACAGGGATTAAGGAAGAAATTGTTGCTGTTTGAAATAGTTCACATCTAGGCAAACATGCCATTTGAACGAATAAGAGCATGTCATTCAGAGGAATCGAGAGATGTGGCTGAGGTGCTAGACGGGTTTGGGGGCAATGATGGGCTGGATGTGAACCAGCAAACTGAAGCTGAATCCTGAAGACAGGTGTTATGTGTTTCAAGTTATCAAGTCCACAAGGTGGGAAGACAGCCTGCTCTATTTGGGGTTAAAGTCCCTTGGAAGCAGCAGTTCATTGCATGGGGGTACCCCTAGATCCAATGCTGTTATTTGTGGTCCAGGTGGCCTCAGTGGCTAGGAGTGTCTACATCCAGCTGTGGCTAATTTGCCATCTGCAGCTTCTTTTGGACATACCCTCCAACACCCAAATTAGGATGCTCCTTTTTTTCGTTCTGAGCTCTTGTGCATGCACAAGAGTGTGAGACCAAAAAAGAAGCAGCTTGCGCTCTGGTGCGAGCCAGCTGACTCTTGATAGTTCTTCCACCTCAGAAGTTCAGGGTGGCGCTGGCCCAATGATCTCCCCACATAGGTGTGCTTGGTACTTTTGCTATAGAGCTTTTGGCAAATGCTGAAAAGCACACCTCTCTACCCCGGCACTTAAGATGTTTGTTTTCAGAGTCTGCCCTATTCCTGCGACTGCAATCTGTTTTACATGTTTTTCATTCTGAATTGTTGTAACCTGCCCTGGGACCCGCTGGTGGCATTATTATTTATTAAATTTTAAAACTCTGACTGTCTTGGGGCCCAAATGCTACCAATATTTGCCAACTTTCATGCAGGGAACATCTGAAAATGAAATAAGTGAATAGTCTCTAACTTTTTTATTTTCTGCCAGAATTGAAGCAATTTGCAGATATGGGTGCACTGTCTGAGGGGATGAAGCCTGCCAAATTTCAGGATGATAAGTGCAGTGATTCTCCTGCATGAACAGGCATTAGCATTTTGGAGTGGGTAAAATGGAAATCTCTTAACCTCCTCTTGTAGGCAATCAGTCTGAAAATTGGTGCCCCTGGGAAAGTAACAATAGGCTGGCAATGCACAACATAACTGAAAGCTTTATATAAGGGACAAACAGGCCAAGTTGACAGGAGGAAAGAACCAGATGAGGAGGAGGAGGGAATAAGATCAGCAGGGGATACCCGTCTCATGGCCCCACAAAGGAGTGTTTCCCGTTGTGTAGTGACCCCGGAAAGTGCCTTCTCTGTGGTAGCACCTAGATTGTGGAACTTCCTTCTCCTGGGGATGCATCAGTCATCTTTGGTACTAACCTTTCATCTCCAACGCAAGATTCAGCCAAGCTTCTGGGAAACTTGTCTAGAGATGCTACATTTAGCAATTTTGCAGGCATACTAGTTTTGCCAGTTTGGGTTGCTTTGAAATGTGGGTGTTGGGCAGGATTAGGTAGTGCAGCCTGCACTACTCCACCCAAGCCACTTCCTCAACACAACCGTGTGCTTGTGTGTGCAGCTATGTCACAGGGTTACTGTGAGAAGAATGAACAAGGATAATATTTTATATGTCTGAAGAGGTGTTACTAGCTCGTCTCATAGTAGCAACAGTTAAAGAAGCACTTGTTTGCTGCAGCAAAAATAAAACATCCTGTGGTACCTCACTCAGCATTTATTGTTGTGTCAGTTTTTATAGGTGCTAGACCTAGTTCTCAGAGTGGCCAACCAGTTGCTTCTTGGAAACCTGCAAACAGGACCCGAGTTCAAGAGCACTCTCCCCTCCTGCAGTTTCCAGCATTGGGTATTCAGAAGGATTCTGCCTCCCACGGTGGAGGCAGAGCATAGCCATCATGGCTAGTAGCCACTGGTAGCCTTCTCTTCCATGAATTTGTCCAATCCTTAAAGACATCAAAATTGGAGGCCTTCACTGCAGCGAAGGTGTTGCTGCTATGTTGAACTCCAAACCAAAGGGCACTACATGCGTTATCTGGGCTAGAACACATTCTTTTGATGAAGAATGTTTTCTCAGTTTTATCAATTTCCATGTGTGCTGCAGAGTAGCAGCAGAAAAGCAGGAGCTGTTTGCAATAAGAAATCTACTTCTTGCCCACTGTACACCCCACCTTCCTGTAGCTATGCTTGTAGTGAGGGAGATTTGTCGGGAGTAAGGACATTCTGTTATTTATTAAATTTCTATACAGCCCTTCATCTAAGGATCACAGGGCAGCTCACAATATAAAAACACCAAAACATGTAACTTAGTAACAAATAAACCAATAGCCCTGCATGTTTAAAAGGCCATAGAATGTCAATTTGGTGGCCAGGTTGCTCACTAGGGCAAGACCATTTGAATATATTACACAGATCTTGACTCAACTGCAATGGCTGCCAATGTTTCTGGGCTCAATTCAAAGTGCTGGTTTTGACCTGTAAATATAAAGCATGGGTAGGCAAACTAAGGCCCAGGGGCCAGATCCGGCCCAATTGCCTTCTAAATCCAGCCCGCAGACGGTCTGGGAATCAGCGTGTTTTTACATGAGTAGAATGTGTCCTTTCATTTAAAATGCATCTCTGGGTTATTTGTGGGGCATAGGAATTCATTCACCCCCCCCCCATATAGTCTGGCCCCCCACAAGGTCTGAGGGACAGTGGACCGGTCACCTGCTGAAAAAGCTGACCCCTGGTATAAAGCCTTAAATGGCTCATGACTCAAATACCTAAAGGATTGTCTGTCTCCATATGAACCTAATCCAGACACAGGATCATGGTCTGGGATCATGCTTCCTCCACAAGAAGTCTGGAGGGTGGCAACGGGAGTGGCTCTTTTCTCTTGGCAGAAAACTTCCCTCTTCAACCAGGCCTTGGGCTGATTAACATGCAATACCCTTTTAGATGTGTTGTGTGGTGGTGGTGGGGTTACTGGTTTGTTTTTTTGGCAGAAGTTAGGCTGCAGCTAGGAGCAGGGATCATCCTTATTTCACTCCCTGCAACCAGAAAACAGGGTTGCAGGGTGGTGGGGCAGTTCCTTGCTAGTTTTCATTAGGTGAAGATGCTAATGTACCATGTATGTCCTTCTGTGAATTACCATTTCGAGGTAATGCGCCTTATTAGCGCCATTAAGTATAAGTGAAAAATGAACGTGTGAAAGTGGGTCTCTTGTGCATTGGGAATCGGGAGGCAGGTCTCTACTCTGGACCAGTTGAACCCCACTGAGGTATACTCTCCTCCACTCCACCTCCCTTACTGAGGGGAAGAAAGAGTTGCTGAAGGGGAAATAAAATCCCGCCTTTTCTGCTCCACCCCGTGACCTAGGCTACCAACCACAGAGAAGACTGGGGGGGGGGGGATGAACGCGCGTCTCCCACCCGTTCCTTCCTGCCCTCAACTTCTCCTCTATCCGGGTCACTCACTCAAGTAAAGTGGGAGAGAGAGACGCGCATGCCCGAGAAGAAAACTGGTAAGCGCGTCCTCGAGAGCTGCGCACGGGCGCGGCGGCGCGCTCTCTGTCGGAGGAAGAGCAGCAGCAGCAGCATCGAAGAGGGAGGGGCTCTCTGGGCTCTTTCCGAGGCGCTGCCGATCCGCAGGCTGGTCGTGCCTGGCTGGCCCTGAGCTCGCCTTCCTCTTTGCGGGGCGGGGCGGAGGGGCGCCTGAGAGGAGCAGGGAGGCGCCGGTGGCCGCGGCTCTGATCCCGACGTGGAGGAGACGGTGAGTGCGGACGGAGGGAACCCGGGAGCCCATTCTGCCCTCGCTTTTGCCCTTTCCCCCTTGCCATAAGCTCCCCGCCCCCCATGCCGGGTGTGGCTTCCTTGTCCTTCGCTGCCCTCGCCACACTTGGTCTGAGGGGAGTCGTTGCCGCCCTCCTCTCGCCTGCTTCCTCTGCATCTAACCCCGGTCTCCTGCTCTCCTTTCTTACCCTCTATTGTCCATGAATGCCTCCCCCAATTATTGCAAGCTAGCCCCCCCCCGTGCCCCGTTTCTGTGGACCCTCTTCCTCCCCCCCCCCACCTCGACCGGTCCTTATCGACCCCTGTGAGCGGTTCGTTATCAACATCGTTTCTTCTTCCTCCTCTTTTATTTTTTAATTTAATGCGCGCACCGTCACGCAGTTGGAACCTCCATGGACAGAGGCAGTGTATCTTTCACTACTAAATGGTGGGGGCAGACGACAGGGAGGAGGAGGAGGAGGCTGCTATCTCCTGCTTTCATGCTCTGCTTGTGGGTTTTCCCGAAGGCACCTCTCTTGGTCACTGATGGAAATAGGAAGCTGGAATAGGTGGACATCTGATGTGGTCCATCTTAGCAAGGGAGTCTTCTTATTACCATCACCTGCTCAAGAGACTGTTGTGTCTGTCCTCCTCCTCTGCTTCCTGCTCAACCTCGGAAGGGCATTGTGTCCTAAGCCCTTCTTTTTGTCAATTCTTAGTACCTCTTCCCAGTGCTGCTGGCTCCCTTTTCTGCCCCCTTCATATCAAACCCCTTGAATCCTCTACTATTCCATTCCAGAGGAGATGTTGGCCTGCCCCTGACTGCCCCCACCCCCCACCTATGTGGGCAGCTGTGCCCTTCTGCCACCCCCCAAACTCAGGAATCTATTGCCACCGCCCCTTTTTTCCTTTTGCTGTCTGCAAGGGGGTGATGCCTTCACCTATTCCCTACTGTTGCCTCTCAACAGCACCTGCCTCTGTCCTCTCCCCCTTACTGCCTCCTACAAATATGTTACCAATGCTCCCCTTCGCCAGCTCCAGAACCGATTATTTTTCTTCCTCATTTTTCTCCTCTGCGTTGGCCTTGCTCCTTTTTAATGTGCGTTTTCTGGCCTTACTTCTGCCAGGCATTTCTTATCCTGATTATTTCCCCTGCTTCTAAAGCAACTTGTTGCCTTGCCTGTTTGCACACATCTATTATTCCTGTCCCCCCATCTCTTCTCACCAACCTTTCTGTTACATGTGCATCATTGCTGCTCTTTATTGCTTCTTTCTGCCCTTCTCCATTGCTAAGCCAGTCAATCCTTTCTTCCAGTTGTCCACCTTCCTTTTCATTTTTTTTATTGTGCTCTTTACACCATTTAGACCTGCCATATTGATACTTCATTTACCACTGGTCACTCTTATCTATGTTTCTTGTTGGCTTAGCCCTTATTTCTTGTACTTTCTCCCCTGTTCCATAAAGGCACTATGTGTGCCTCCGGTGTGATGGGAAAATGGTTTCTCCATCACATGAATGAGCCATGGCAAGTATTGGGTTTACCCACTCCCCTCTCCTGTTTGTGTGCTAGAAGAGGAGATTAGAAGCGTCTGTGGCCAGTTTTAAACTCGCTCTGATGCCCTGTGATGTCCAGTCTCAGGGCTCATCCACACTAATTTTCCTCCATACTTTCTAGGCACAGGTCCACGTTTTTTTTCCAGTCTCTGTCCGAGCACATTTTTTTTGCCCCACCACTTCCCCTGCAAAAACCTGCTCTTTAATGTTCTCTGCAATCCATAGAAAACCCTAATTGCTGTTTGTTCCAATTCAACATTAAAGAGCAGGTTTTCCTGGGGAAAGTGGTGAGGCAACCCCCCCCCCCAAAAAAAACAACCCCAAACCACCACACTCAGGCACAGAGTAGGTGTGGATGAGCCCTCAGAGTTGTGGCTTGTTTAGTGACATCAAGCCAGGATCATATTGTGGTTCCAAATTGTTGCATGTTCTGAAACCATAGTTAAAGCAAACCACAGTTTTAAACTGGCAGCAGATATTTCTAATTTCTTTCTGGCATTCTCACTGCTGCTTGTTCATAGACTGAGAAACCAAAGTTCCCCATTACTTCTGATAGAATGATAATTCACTCTCCTCATCCAAAGAGGAGGAGGAAGAGGTGTGGTGGTAATGGATGGGGTGGGGAGGATAATGTTTCCATTAGGGAAGAGGTGGAGTTCTTGACTTGTTTCAATTAGAATGTATAATTTCCTCATTGATTGGTGTGGATGGGTTTGTCAGCACAACGAAGTATGTCATAGGCACAGGCACACAGGTTAAAGGAACCCGTGGGTTCATTCCCTGTGTCCTCCATGTGGATCCAAAAGGTAAATGTTTGCCTTAAAGTGGAAATGGAAATTAATCTTTAACATCAAGCTACTTGCATTCATATACCAACGTATCTGTCCTTTGCAGTTTGGGTAAGCTTTCATTTTATAGCATAGGAATTAACTTTGGAAATATTTTTCTATTTTTCTGCTTCATCAGTTTACAGATTTCACCTTCCCAAGTCATGAACATCAGAGTTTTAAGCGGTGGTAGATTAAAAGCAGAATTCTCTGCAATGTGATTTGGAAATATGCCCTACTGTGTTCAGAGGGGATTGTTCCTATGTGTTTAGGATTGCAGCCTAAGTTTCAAACCGCTTCAGTTAGTAAGTGTTTGCCTTCATCCCCACCATTACTTTTTATAAAATCCTCTTTTTGCTTTAATTCTAGCAATGCAAATAAAAGATGCTCAGCAAAAATGTTTGACAATTTATTTTCTTACCCTAAAAATACTCTTTCTGTTCTTTTCTGTCAGCATCTTCTGTAGATCAACAGATTCAGTTTTACAAATTTCCTTATGTAAAACATACATTCTTCAGAGAAATGGTACACTGTAGTGTTACAGAAGGAAATAAGTATAATTTTACCACATTACATCATAGATTATGAAAACTCACTTGCTCATGCATTGTTTGGGTAAAAAATGTTTTGCCTTTTCTAGAAGACCGTTTTAGCTTAAATTTAAATGTGGACATGTGCACTGTTTTCTCAGTCAAAGATTTAAATTGTTTTTCTGTGAAATTTTAAAATAAATAAATTATTTATTATTTAAAATAAATAATAAATAAAAATAAATAATAAATAAATAATAGAATGAATATCTTTCCATATAAGCCTAAGAACAGCTCCTTAAAGTCCCTCTTTCTTTGTTGTTATTATTTTTTGTTGTTTTTCCCAAGTGTCCCAAAGCAACTTGCAAACTGATACAATCATTAAAACCAAGTATAAAAACCAGAATAAAACATAAAAAACACACACAGGCAGGTATACCTCAACCCACTCCACCAAAAGATGAGTAAGAAAGTGGCCGCAAACCATGTTATAATGATAGCTGTAGGCTGCTAAATAATAAGAGATATTAAATACCGCAGCAATGCTATATCATAGAATCGAGTTGGAATAGACCACAAGGGCCATCGAGTCCAACCCCCTGCCAAGCAGGAAACACCATCAGAGCACTCCTGACATATGGTTGTCAAGCCTCTGCTTAAAGACCTCCAAAGAAGGAGACTCCACCACACTCCTTGGCAGCAAATTCCACTGTTGAACAGCTCTTACTGTCAGGAAGTTCTTCCTAATATTTAGGTTTCCTTTCAGTGCTTGAATACACACACACAGGTTCTGTGTGCCTTTTTACTTTTAAAATCTCTCTACTGAGAAATAGTAAATCAGGTCGTTAAGCAAAACTTTTGTATTTCATACATGGTTCTGATTTTTAAAACTTAAAAGTACAATGAACCATTTAATTTCAAAACTCCTTTGTGTATATTATTACTTTTTCTGTTGATGCAGTTTCACACAGTTTGCACAAGCAGTCCTCAGCTCAAAGCAGTTCCATCAGTTTTTAGTTCTTCATTGCAAAAAGATTACAGGCAATCTTTGAATGCATAAAATTCCAACCTCTTGATTCAATCTATTAGTCATTTTGTTATATTATAAGAACAAAAAGTTCATGAGCCAATTTGTACCCAGTCATGGGTTGTGGTTCTCTTTAAGAACCTTGCAATTGTCAGTCTATTGTTATCTGTTTGTAAATGGAAAAACTGAAACAGAGGTCATTTAAGGTTACTTATGTCATCTCAGTTCAGCAGCCCATAAAGCTTGAAGCTAGTGTTCTGTACTGTAGCTGTAACCTCCTTTTCATCGGATAACGCAATGTATTTTGCTGCATTGTAGATTTCTTCGTAGATCAGCATTTCTTTCTGTTGAAGGTCTTTTTACTAAAAATGTCACTTTGCAATCCTTCTTGTAAAGACAGAGTGTTACAGAAAGCAGAAAATGCTGCTCTTTAATCGTAGCCTGATCCTTTAAGCAAATTATTTCGGTTTGTGTTCCCTTCTTCATCAGTGCCCCTCCCCTCTCAGTTTAAAGAAGATGCAATGCTGAATCGGGTTTCTAGAATTCTGTACTAAATTTCTCAGTTAACAGTTGGACCGCCCCCACCCAAACATTATGTGCTTAACATAAAAAAAAAATGCAGTAAATATTTTGGCTGCGGAGTCCTGCTTCTTGAGCACTAAATGTTCATGCAAAGTTAGCCTCTAAGCAGAAAGAACGCCAAGTTTTTTTTAAAAACAACCTAGTGTAGTTAAATGGTATATTATTGGTTTAAATATAATGATTTAAAGAAAGTTCCTCATTGCTCTGCTTTCCTACTCATCTTCCAAACTGAAATGTTTGGGACTTGACTTGTGAAGTCACCTGTCTACGGAATGATGATATTGCTACTTATTTCTGTTCTCTCTTACAAACAATGTAGTGTCCTGTATCATTCCTGAAACTTTTATTGACTTATTAAAGTAATGGCCATTAATATTTTTAACCTAAGGCCGTTTCCAACCATTATAATATACAGTGGTACTTCAGTTTACGAACTTAATCCGTTCCTGAAGTCCATTCATAAACCGAAACTGTTCTTAAACTGAGACACGCTTTCCCTAATGAGGCTTCCCACCGCTGGTGCCCTTGCACCATTCAGTTTCCATCTGTAGAGCAAGGTAAAGTTCACAAACCGGAACACTACTTCCGGTTTTGCGGAGTTCCTAAACCAAATCGTTCCTAAACAGGACTATTCTTAAACCAAGGCACCATTGTACTTTTATGTATATAACTGAATATTTCTCATACTTTTCTCCTCCTACCCCCCCCCCCGCTCTATCTTAGATATTTGGCACATTTGGGGCTTATTGCTGCTATACCAAAAGCTGCTGATTTCCTAGATATATAGTCATTTTGATTTATTTTTTTCTTTTTCTCTAATATATGTATTCCTGCCCTGTGGGTGAACTACTTCATATAGTTCTTTCCTCTGTGCACAAACCAAACCCCCACAATCCCTGCTGGAAGCCATGCGTCGCAACAGGGCTGAGTGAGGGATAAAATTGCATGCCATGCCTTGTTCTCATTTCAGTCTGATATATATCGTGTGGACGTGCCCCAACTACAATGTAGCTAACTTACTGTTGTGATCCAGGGAAGGCCACAGGAGTTTGAAATATATTTTCTTTTCTTTGCCATGCCCTGTGTTCTTTTTGCTTCAGGACCAGTTATTGGAGTACTGATGATATTGTGGTAAGACACCTTGAGAATGTGACAAGGACTGGGGAGCAGAGAAGTCCCTACTTTTTAAGTGTTTTCAAGCTTAAGTGTGGAACTCCACTGAATTATTGATTTGTATATGTATGTTTTATGAGGCATATATCTTCATTTTGTAATTCTAGAGAATATCCAGCTGGCTGATATAATTTGGGCAATACTTTAAAATGTACATTGTTGACTGTTAATGCACACTGGGAGAAATATTGATTAAGTCAATATATTTATAAATATTTATTTATTTTCCTAAACATTGTTTCCTTGGAAATTGAAACCAGCAGAATATTATTGAAAGCTATTCGCACGGCTTCTACAAACACCATTTATTAAACTGATAGTACCAAACAACACATTTCGAATAACTTTCATTGTTAAACACACCAATAGTAAGTACTTCTGTAAAGTTTTTTACAGTTTGTAATGTTCAGAGGGGTCCGCAATTTTGGCCTGGCCTGAGCCTTGCAAGCCAAGACTCTAGGACCAGATTTGCCCCTGCACATCAGTGCCCTGCCAGCCTTTCCTGCAGGCTTACTGATTTCGCTGTTCCAAATGAGATATGTCATGTGCCTCATTAACAAAGCAACTAAACAACTTCCAGCCTCTCCAGTTCTCTCCTCTGATTGTTTGTAAGAAGTAAAAACTTCTTTGTTCAGTAGCACTTATTTCCAAATCAGATTGCAGCCTCAGCATACTAATAAGTGATCTTGTTTAGAATCCTAGGTTTCTTCACTGACTAGTGTATGTAATCAAGATCTATGAGGCTCAGCTCTGGCTGCAAACTTTGGAGGGACCAAGGCACAGGGTGTTCACAGTGGCAGCTCTGTTTCTGTGGAACTTGCTTACTGGAAAAACTTGTCATTGCTCCTCCTTGATGTCCTTTTAGAGACAGAACAAATAAATGCCATTCAGCTGCTTGTGAGTGCTATTTTGGTCACTATAGTGATAAAGCTTCATACAAAACTATATTTTATCAGTCATCTGAATAGATAGAAACACAATTGTAGAGTTGGAAATGGATCCTAAGGGTCATCCCAGTCCAACCCCCTGCAATTCAGAAATCTCAAATAAAGGACAAGTTCTCACACTTGAAAGAATGGTCTCAGGGTTTTTTTAAAAAAAAAACAAACTACCTTCCCATAGATCTTTTTCCTGCACATGATAACTAAACATTAAAACTTCAAGTAAAACTGTACCGTACAATTCTCTTGTTTTCTCTTTAGGCAGACTCCTGCTTCAAGTCTGGAATACAAATTAAGGAAGGTTGCTTTGAGTGGACAATGATTAGAGATACAATGAAGGCGTGGAGTGACAGTCAGTCAGATCTTTACAGCAGTGACCTAGAAGAAGAAGAAGAAATGATTTTTGGAGAAAATGAAGAAGACTTGGAAGAGATGATGGATTTAAGTGACCTGCCTACCTCACTCTTCGCCTGTAGTGTTCATGAAGCAGTGTTTGAAGTTCAAGAGCAAAAGGTAAGACATGGACCAAACTAGTGTTGATCTATTAAAATGCCTGTAAAAAAAGTGTGCCTTTATATCTTACACTGGTAATTTATCTGATACAGGCAACTTTAAGTTCACATGACCCAAATACACATATGATATTGCTTTGTTTTTTATGAGCGGCCAGATAAGAATAGATTATGCAGAAAGGGAAGTGAATGGGAAATGTTCGGTATTGTACTGAGCTTTTCTTTAGTTCCAGACAGTGGTCTGGAAGGATCTTCTACAGCTTGGTTGTTCAACTGGTGGGTCTGCATTGGCACCCACTATTGAGTTGCAACAGTAGCACTACCACCCAAAAAATAATATGGAAAAAATAAGAAGTAGATCCTCAAATGCATGGTGTTTTGAGTACTACTTATTAAATCAGCCATGTGCATAAGAGTGGTTTGGCCTGTCATATCTTGTTTTATGGGCATACATACAGTCCCTTTGCTCCTCCCTAAGATATGATAAACATTTCCCAGCTTAAACAGAGAAGCTCCTTCTTATATTAAGTGCATCTTGTATGAATGCACATGTAGAATTTCCCTCTTCATTTCAATGGAGAGGACAACATGTACCAGGTATGGATACTTGTAAACAAACCCACTCTTGCAGAAACTCCATGTGCTTTTTAGATTACCTCAAAATTTTCATCTAACTTGCTCATACTTTTGCATTAACTACTTGTTTAGAAAGCAAAGATTGTGATTGCTATGTAAATCAAGAAACAGAGTTGGCATTGCTTACGGTAAAGAGCAGCAGTTGTATGGTTTATACATTGCAATCCTTGCTGCAGTTGTTGAGATTTGGGCCAGTGTAAACATTCATAGGATTGCAACCTTAAACATGAGAAGGCCAGTTTGTTCTGCAAACAATTTTTGAGGTATCCAACATTTCAAGCCTCATAAAGCCTCCCCACAGAATTTTAATAGCTTGCTGAGGGCTGGCAGAGCCTATTTCATTACCGTGCTGGGCACAAAGGGGGGATGGAGCTCTCCACACACACACCCTTAGCCAGCTCACTCACCTGCATGAAGTACCTTGTTGCCTATTGCAAGGCTGCACATTTCTTTTTGAAGAAAACCAAGGCAGATAATGAAAATATCAAAGCTTCTGAATTAGTCACACACCAGGCTTTAGAATACGCCTTGGAACTTAGATTAGCTTCTATAGCATTTTAGAATGACTCTCTCTGGGTCACTTTAAGTTCCTATAATTTTGGCGGAATAGAATGCTTTGAAGAAACAGGTTTTGGATAAGCAAATAGACCTCTTCCAGGAGTGTGAATGCTGTTACTGAGATCTGATCCTGAAGTTCTCAAAATCATTTAAATATTGAACTGCTTTTTAAATTCTTCTCCCTCTCTGTCATCTTTTTTAAAAACAAACATATTTATTCATGTAGAGGGAGTAAAACACTATTATTACTTTTCATTGTCATGGCAGTCCTAGAGTAAGGTAGATCATGCGTAAGCAGGCATGTTTCCATGACAGCTCTGTGCAAGGCTGAATGTGCTCCTGGATTAATATAGATTTACATTTTTATAATATGTGTTGCTGACAAAACATGGGGGTTTTTCTGCTGGTATCAAGTGTTGTGTGAAATACTGGATTTTAGATAAGCTTTGTGTGCTACAGATCTCTCATGTGGATTTTTAAAAAGGGAATAAAGACTTGCCTTTTAGTGTCTTCTTTTTTCTAGTCTGTTTAAAATGCGATTCATCACAATTTAAATAGCCTTAATATTGTTCCCTAGAGTTGGATTAATCTTTCATCTATTTCAAACAGAATATCTTAAAATTGCAAACATACAATAAAATTGAGTGTAACAGTTGTTGGGTAAGTATTTGTAAACGTCTAGACTCCGGAATAAAAGTTTTAAAAGCCCAGGCAGCCTGCTTCCTATTCCCTACCTCTTTTTCCCCACGGGCTGTAATTTAGGTTGACCAGAATTCCATCAGCTGGTGGGTGTTAGTTGGGTTCAGACACACTATTTCCATTCCAACAAACTATCCTTTTTTGCAAAAGTAATGAACATGTGATCCCACTCCCCCCCAAAAAAAATATTTTCCTTCTGTCCTCATGTTTGTAAAGAGTGTTTAAACCACAGTTTCTCTGTTGGGACATCACAAATTAACTAGGGAAACTGATTAAAAAATCAGGAAGTATCTGCAGCTGGGCATTCAAGAAGGGAGAAGGGAGCTTGTTGCTTGTTCCTGCTCCAAAAAACCATAGTTTCTTGGAACTGAAATGTAGCTTCTGCAGCTGGCTGATATTTGTGGTGCCCAAAAAAAGCTTTTAAGCAGAATGGCAAGTCTACAATTTCACTGACTAAAACTGTTCATAATATGGTTCAGATACAAATCAGGCTGAATTATATTGTTCTGAATTACAGTTTCCAGTCTTGTGTTTCAGATTTCTTTTTTGCAGTTGACAGAGGAGCTAACATGACCTTGAATGTTGAATAAACACCAGTTTTTCTTAATTTCTGATATATCAGGTGTTAGTTTTAACATCTGATCAGCATTCAGTTTTGCTGAAATAATGTTAGCAACTAATATTCACATCTGTTTATGGAGATGTTTCCATAACACCATTCAGTCTTATGCACAGTCTTATATTGCAGTCTTGTATTATTCACACTTACCTGGGACATACTTATGGGTGGACATGCATAAGATTACACTATGAGAAACTTAAACCTGACAGTTTCAGATACCAAATTAAATATGGTAGTATTAAAGAATACAAAAGGAGTAGTTTTGGTGAGTGTTGACACCCCCCCCAATGTTAGAAAGGAAATATAATCTGCTGAGGAGGAGAAGAAATAGTGTAGTCTAGCATGGGAGGTATTTTTCCTCTGTTTGAGGCTCTTGGAGGCATTAAAAGATTAGGAAAGGAATCCAGTAGGGAAGATATACTATGCATCCTATCTAAATGAAGAAGAGCTCTCTAGAGTGAGAGATAAGCATCAGAAAGGTGACATTCGAAACTCCAGTGGGGTGGGGTTTGAATGCTTATAATTTCAGGGTCAGATGTTTTAGGGTTAGAGTTTAATTTCATAAAATTCCTTGGTTGGAAAACAAACAGCAGTTTATAAAAAGGGAGAGGACTCTCAAACCATAGGGCCATGGGAACAAGCCTGGGTGGGAGTATCTGTGTGTTTTTCAGTAGCAGGCAGCATGGTGGTGGGAGTTGCCTCGCCTGACAGCTGAGTCATTTCTGCCTCCTGCAGTGCAGCGGGGAGCTTGGTGTGGGGCAAATGCACCAGTGTTCCTGCCAGTACATTTGAACCATGACCTCTTTCCTTCTGTCTTGCCATTCACCGTCCCAGAAAGCAGTGGCAACTCAGCTGCCAGGAGATCAGGTGAGTTCCACGCCCCAACCATGTTCTTAGCTACTGTTTGAAGAAGGAGAAAAAGAGAAACTGGTCCTATCATCAAACTAAAAAAAAATGCACACAAGGAAAGGGGAATTGAGAGTAGGTCATGTGCAGAGATTAACACTTGTCTGCTTTTCTTTGTTGTATATACAGTGTTGTAATCCACACGGAGCATCTGGGATTGAGCAGAATAAAAAGCTGAAAATATTTATTGAACCATTGTTGCTGAAAATGTGCTGTGCAACTATTGGATGTGTTGTGTAGCTAAACCCACACCACCTTCTGAAACTATTTTTTCTTATGTTTGACCTGCTTATTTTGAACATCCTTTGATTTTTAAATTTGAGGGAAATATATATTCAAGCAGGTTACAGAAGTTCCAACCTGTGGGTGGATAGGTCTTGTCAATCCAACTGTTGCATTTTATCAGTTTTTAAAAGCTGGTCATTATCTGAGATTTCTAGTTTACTAGAAAATCATGGATACTTACAGGTCTGACCCCATCATGGAAATACTTATCTCTTCCTGCCTTGCATTCTGCGTAGAGCTCATCTGCTATGTAGCCAAGCTCTGTGCAGTTGTTGTTTCTGGCTCACTGCATAAAGCATAGGAGGCAGGGACCCATCCCAGGAATGCTTCACTGCAAAAATAACCCGGTATGATTATTTTGGTCTTGTTTCCTATAATCCTTATTATCTCATCTCAGTAACTGCCTGATATGTTATCCCATAAGCCTGATCTATTCATTTGGCTGCCTCTGCATGTTCATTTCCCAATGTTCTGAAAAACATGGTGACTTAACAAAATTGTGCCTCCTTTGCACAAGGTCATCTTGGGCAAATGTGACCGGAGATGATGTAGTGCTGTGTGTTACGCTGCATACTTTTATTTTATTGCAAGCACTTCTCTCAATTTACAATTCACAGCCCCCAAACCCTGACCTTGGGGGGCCCTTCTGTGCCAGAGTTCTATGGCTTAAAGGGGGTTAAATAGTGAAATAAGATATTTATTTTTGGCAGCAAGTAGCCCTAGGCATCCATAAATGAGAATTTCTTTACCTCAGTGGTTCCAGCAAGAGCATATTCAATAGGTGTGTGTTTAGATTCCTGGGGCCCAAAATACACCAGGGGAAAACTAAAGCATCTTTCCATCCCCAAGAAAAGGAGCTGGCAACATGTTGTCATATTAGATATGCATATAATTTTAAAAGCAGCTTACTTAACAGCTCTTGGATAGAAGAGAGAATTATGTAATAGCTGATGTAATAACACTCCTATTGCTGCTTGGGTGGGTGATGGTAAATGCAACTAACTAAAAGATGCCTGCTCTCATGAGTGGGTGAGTTGTTTTCTTAGTAGACCTTTCTTTTTCAAAGTTTGCACCCAGTGGAAGTGAAATAGTTCAGTATCTTTTGAAAAGGTGCTTATTTCTAGTGTGGTATGTTGAAGATAGTATGTTGCTGAATGGGATTTTTTTGCATTCTGATGAATGATGAGGTTTTTATTACCTTGTTTAGCTGGTTCTTCTAACAGTTTCTTGAATAAAATTTATTATAAAATTAAACATCCTTGCAGAGGTCAGTTTTATTGGCTTAAAGCAGGGGTGGCTAACCTGTGATCCTCCAGATGTTGCTGGACATAAAACCGGTCCCTTACTATTGGCTGGGGCTGATAAGAATTGGTCCAACAACAGCTGGAGAGCCATAGTGTAACCATTCTGGTTTAAAGAGTTTTGTGTACTGCTATTGAGTGCTCACTGGAAGGACAGATCCTGAAGCTGAGGCTCCGATACTTTGGCCACCTCATGGGAAGAGAAGACTCCATGGAAAAGACCCTGATGCTGGGAAAGATTGAGGGCACAAGGAGAAGGGGACAACAGAGGATGAGATGGTTGGACAATGTTCTTGAAGCTACCAACATGAGTTTGACCAAACCGCGGGAGGCAGTGGAAGACAGGAGTGCCTGGCATGCTCTGGTCCATGGGGTCACGAAGAGTCGGGCACGACTAAACAACAACAACAATACTGCTATTGCATGCTGCTCTGTTTTAAGCAGAATTCTTGACTTTTTTATGTCTTGCCACTACAAGTGGTACCTCAGGTTACAGATGCTTCAGGTTACAGACGCTTTAGGTTACAGACTCCGCTCACCCAGAAATAGTACCTCGGGTTAAGAACTTTGCTTCAGGATGAGAACAGAAATTGTGATCCAGAGGTGTGGCGGCAGCGGGAGACCCCATTGGCTAAAGTGGTGCTTCAGGTTAAGAACAGTTTCAGGTTAAGAATGGACCTCCGGAACAAATTAAGTTCTTAATCCGAGGTACCACTGCACAGCCTGTCTTCTCACTAAAATTTTGAAGAGCTGCGGCCTGTTAGTGTAGGCCAGGCATTGGGAACATCAGGCCTGTGACCCTCTCCAGCCCATGTCCCTCACTGACCCTGCTCCAAATCCTTCTCAAGTTTTGTTTTGTTTTTTGCCTGGTTGGAATGTGTTATTGAACTGTGATAATTACTTATTCTTGTTTGGATGGAGAGATGGAGGAACAGCAGATAGAAACCACAGACTTCCCTGTGTCTGGAATGTAGCCTGCTTTACAAAACTGAGTCATATCTGTTGCTCTGCCCAACTTTTGTCTCCCTTCCCCCCCACCCCCAGCCCCAGCCAACATGTGGCCCTCAAGCTGAAAACCCTGGTGCAGTTAGTGTTGAGCAAGATGGACTAATGGTGTGATGTTATACTACTTGTGTTTCCTATCTAATGCTGGCTTCTTCTATGGAGCAATGTTACCAAATCCTTGATAAAAGAATATTTCATCTCCTAGTGAATGTGTATCATGCTTGTCTGGTGCAAGGTCTGTATACTTGCTCAAAGCGTGTGGGATGCCTGGTCTCTACATTTCATATATTTGGATCCACCAGCAATTCCATCCCCAGCAATTTCCATGTGGAAATGCACAGCTTCAACTCTGTTGCCTTCTCTGATTCATTAGCCTGACATTCAATTTTAAGTGAAATGCAGGCAGGGAAGTTTTTAAACCCAGGAATGGGAACCTGTGGCCCTCCACATGTTGGACTCCAACTCACATCAGCCGGCATGACCAAAGGTCAGCAATAATGGGAGGTGTAGTCCAGTTATTTATGGAGGACCACTGGTTTCCCACCCCTGGATTAACTCTTTACCCTCCACACCATTTTTCTGATCATGGGTGTCCCACAGGGTCAGGAGGGTATTCGAGTATCACTAGCATAACGTATGACCTGTGTGTATGATGCCAGTAAGTGGTAGGACCGTTCTGTTACATCACTAGCCATATTAAAACATCTACATATAAAGGGGGCTTTCTTGTTTCACTGCCCTCACAATTTGGGGACTGGCAGCCCAGGAGACGGCATTTTCTGTGGCAGCTGCTAAGTTGTGGAATTCCCTCACCACAGAGGTGCATCTGGTACCTTATGCAATTTCCCTCATGTGCTGAACTTGCACGCATCTACCCTGGCCTTTGGCATCTGACAAATGTTTTTAGGACCCATCCTATTATTCTGTTTCTTTTAAACTGGTTTTAGTAGTGTATTTTTAAATTGCTGTACCTTGTAGTGAAGTGTGGGCAAGAAGTTGAATGAATAATGATAGGAATACATGTACAAATTGCCTGCCTGTTAGCAATGTTTTGTAAATATCTACATCTGTTGACAAGATTGGATGTATGAATTGTTAATGCTAGATCCCTGCAGCTTTTCTAGCTGCCTCATGTTCTAAACTTCTAGTAAAAAATGAGTCAGATGAAACTACTGTGGCTGCCTGGTGAGTCATCAGTCAGCAGAAATACAAGGTCATCAATGAGACTGAACTCATTCAGAGGGATGGTGGCTTACTGAGTCCTATGAATAAGCTTGATTTTAAAAATACCAGTTCTTCTACAGCATTTTAAAAACTATCAGTTGCCTTCCCATGTAAGTAGCATGGACACAACACATATTATTAGCTTTCAATCACATTATTTACTAAAAAGTTATTCTCGAGAAAGACCTGAGTGCCTGTGTGGTGTAGTGGTTAAGAGCGGTAGTCTCGTAATCTGGGGAATCGGGTTCACGTCTCCGCTCCTCCACATGCAGCTGCTGGGTGACCTTGGGCTAGTCACACTTCTTTGAAGTCTTTCAGCCTCACTCACCTCACAGAGTGTTTGTTGTGGGGGAGGAAAGGAAAGGAGAATGTTAGCCGCTTTGAGACTCCTTAAAGGGAGTGAAAGGCGGGATATCAAATCCAAACTCTTTTTCTTCTACAACTTAAATTCTCCACCCATTTGAAAAAAACTCATTTTAGCCTTTTGATCTACAGCAGGAGTGGTCCAACATGCAGGCCACATGCGACCCTCAAGGCCTTTTTTGACGGCCATTTCTAAGTACCAGAGGAGCGACGCTAGTGGCAATGGGAGTCCCAACATCCAGGATCGTCCCCCCACTCCATTGACCACCAGCAGCAACGAATTGTTGCACTCCGGCGTCCTTGGAAAGTCCCGCCTCCTCAGTTTCCCTGCCATGGGTGCTCCAGGTGATGGGACGGCGGCCAGACTTTTGGTAGCGGGGGTTCTCAAATGGTGTGACGCACCACACTGGTGTGGCAGGAGAGGATGGCCAGTGTGGTGGGAAGATTCAGGGACAATCCAAGTAGGATTTAAACATTCCACTATGGTATCGTATCGTATCATAAGATTATTTTTGGGGAATGTACAACCAGAAACAGTATCCATGTCTTTCTTCAAGAGCATTGGCTATTCTTCTACAATTCCGGATGACATATTGTTGTGAACAGGGATTTTCAACTCTGACAAATACGAAAGATCAGAAGAGAGAAAGGCTTATTTGTGTTGATGAGGAGATGATATTTTGTTGCAAATTAGATCTAATATAAATATGATTACCCAGCAAAAGTAAGATCACACACCTCATTGAGTTTGTATACATCCTTAAGGTACATATTTAAGAGGCTTGTTTATAATTATACTTGGGAATGATTCATCTTATGTATCTGCATTGTTTTATACTTTCTGGATGTCCCATGATCATACTATAAAGTAGTTGTGTTCTATGTTATAAATCAAGCACTGCTAGGAGTTGTTTCTTTTTGTTTTCAATATATTTCTTACCAATAAAAGGAATGGTGTGGCATGAACAAATTTTCATTCCGAACGTGTGGCATGGAGAAGAAAGTTTGGGATCCACTAGTCTAATCCCTGTTAAAGGAGCGGGGAGATAGACAAGACAAAAACAACAACAGGAGGCAAAAGAAGAGGCAAAGCCTCAAAATATCACTGAAAGATAAAACTTTATCAGTAGTAATAGTCGCTATGAAACAATAAGATGATCGATATATTTCAGTTGATGACAGCTTTCCTCAGGGGCACTTCACAAGATTAAGGTTCTGTCAAACCAGAATTCAAATCCCTGGCTGAGAAAAGATTTGATTACCATAAATCACTATCTCTTGGCTTCAGTGCTTTATTTCATAGGATCCCTGTGCATACAAATGAGATTATCAAATAGTCACAGATGAAAAGTTCATTGTGAATGTAAAATCCATAAAAGGAAAACCCTGAAGGTGGAATCCCCCCCCCCACTTTGTTTTGAAGTATGAAAAAGCTAGTTAACTGTAAAACACTTTGCACCTTTTCATATCCTCGTATGTAAAAGACATTGAGATTGGCCACTAGATGGCCCTGCAAGCATTACATTATATACAATCTTTTGTTGAATATAACTCCTATTTACATAAATATGAGGCAGTTGGTTTTGTTTTTCTACTGATGCTCAATACAGGTGTAGGTAGAACTCTACTAAAGAACATCACCAACTTGATTTTGTAGTGCTAACCTGCAATAGTAAACTTTGAGGAACCTTAACAGCAAAAATGCTCTGTTTCAATCCCTAGGAACGGTTTGAAGCTCTCTTCTCAATCTACGACGATCATGTTACATTCCAGCTATTTAAAAGCTTTAGAAGAGTAAGGATAAATTTTAGCAATCCAGAAGCAGCAGCAAGAGCACGAATAGAACTTCATGAGACAGACTTCAATGGGAAAAAACTCAAGCTGTATTTTGCCCAGGTATGCATGCATGCATGTTTGTCAAGATTTGTATCCTGTCTTCCTACCCAAGGTGATATCTCTCTTCCATATTATTCAGGTGTGAAGCACCTTATCTGTCTTACCCCTTTATTAAGCCTCCTATGTATTTTTCCAGTAGCAATTTAAACACCTGATGGCAAACACTGCCTGTCTTTTTGACCTGTTCTGTTCTAGACCAGAGACAAATGTGAGCAGGCAACAAATGTAATTTTTACCTTTTGTAGAATAGCCTCATTTCTACATCCAGACAAGCAAGAGACATTATAGATGACCATCAAGATGACCATCCAACCTCTGCTTAGAAATCTCCAGTGAAGCAGAGTCCACCACATTCCAAAGGAGTCCATTCCATTGTCAAACAACTCTTACCATCAGAAAGCTTAGTCAGAATCTCCTTTTTTGTAACTTGAATCCTTTGGTTTAGGTCTTACGCTCCTGAGCCGGAGAAAACAAGCTTTCTCCATCTTTCATGTGACCAGCCCTTTAGAAATTTGAAAAGGGCTATAATATCTCCTCTTTAGCTTTTTTGCTGCTGCACCACACTGTTGACTCATGTTAAGCTTGGATTCTTTTCACATGAACTACTGGCAAACCAGGGGTGTCCCCCCCCATTTAATATTTGTGCAGCTGGTTCTTCCTGCCTAAGTGTGGAACCTTACAGTTGTCCCTATTGAAATTCATTTTGTTAGTTTGGGCCCAGTTCTCCAATCTGTTAAGGCCGTCTTGAATCCCGAGGCTGTCTTCTGTGGCATTAGTTTGGTGTCCAAGTTTGGTGTCATCTTCAAATTTGATGAGCATCCCCCCTATCCATACATCCAAGTTATTCATAAAGTTATTGAACAACAATGGACCCAGGCCCGAACCCTGTGGCACCCTACTTGTCACCTTTTTCTGGATGAAGAGGAACCATTAGTTACCTCATCCAGCCCATATTTTACCAGCTTCCTCGCAAGAATATAATGGGGGACTTTGTCAAAAGCCTTAGTGAAATCAAGATACTCTACACCCACAGCATTCCCCTGACCCACCAAGCTTGTAACTATAAAAAAAGGAAATGATATTCATCTGGCATGACTTGTTTTTGAAAAACCCATGCTGGGTCTTAATAATCACATCATCTTCTAAGGAGACATTTGCCTGCCTCCAGTCTGCAGGGACCTCACCCAGTCTCCAAGAATTCTCAAACATTATATATTATTTAGTGCAAACCCAACCACAACAGTTGGTGGCCATAAGGCCATGTTTTCCTTTCAGAAAGGAATGTACACAAGCCAGTATGTTCCTTGCAGATGTTTTATGAGCTGCTGTACTTCACTATAGAGGGTTAAGGGCTCTATGCACTCAATGCTTTTTTTAAAAAAATGTAAAACTCTACTCTTAGAAAGTATTGTTCCTGTGACCTGCATTTCTCTTACCTCATACAATTATTCATTTTTTTGTCTACTATTTGTGTTCATTTTATTCTAGCTTCAGTAGTGAAGAAGAGGAGTAAGAATCCAAACAGGGCATGACTATTCCCCTTCCCTCCCACCACCACTGGACTTCTTGTTTGGCCATCACTGGCTTTTTTATTTCATCAGAAATCAATCATACACTTCACAGCCATAAGCACTAGAAACACTATTGTAAAGAAGAAAATACTGCAGTCACATACCATATATGTCCCTGCGCTTAGTCGCAGCACATGTACGACCCTGGATGTAGTCACTTAATTAGTCATGAGGCTGGGGATCTATTCCTTGCTTAGCCAGTGATTCAGTGGATAGCTTTGAGCAGATCCATGGCTGTAAAATTGCATGGTAGTGGCCTCCCCAGCTGGAAGAATGGATGAGCTAAGAGCTGAAAACCATTCTGTAGCACATTTGTAGTGTAGGCATTTCGTAAGAGCTTAGTCAATGTATTCTATACTGACGGCATGGTCAATGTTTTACTAAAATAGCTACAGGGAAGGAAACTGTGCGTTTAGTATCTGGATTCCTTCTCCAGTCAGTGAAAGAGGTGAATTGTGTGGCTAGGCTAGAAAAACAGTTAAGAACTATCTTTCAAGAGAATAATGTCCTCCTCTTACTGTTTTGACTGCATTTGTTTTCTCAGGTTCAGGTGCCCAATGAAGTGGGAGACAAATCTTACCTCTTGCCACCACAGCCTGTCAAACAGTTCCTGATATCGCCACCTGCATCTCCACCAGTAGGATGGAAGCCAAGTGAAGATGCCACTCCCATGATCAACTATGACTTGCTCTGTGCTGTTTCAAAATTGGGCCCTGGTAGGAATGCTTTTTGTCTGCCTTGCTTTCTCCATTTCTATATTAGAAAAAAATGATAGCAGCAGGCTTGTAAATTTCCACTTGCCTGGTAACCTGTGACACATAAAAATGGTCCCGAGATGACTATGAAAGGGAACTTTTTTTTTAAAAAAAAAAAAGCTTTGCTTTGTTTTGGGACCACAAATGACTAATATGCGTGAGGGGGCTACCATAAACGTCTGTTGTCTAATAACTTTTGTGAACTTTTCTGTCTGCAATAGACTGCAAGAAAGGACTATAGGTAAAAAGAATAATTTTGGTACAAAATGTAAACGGAATTCCATAACCACAAAACTTAACGATGTGAAGTTGGAATGGATTGTTTAAAATTTGATTCTGCACAGTTTGAGCAGATTGATTTCCTGCTCCCCGGTGGTGCTGGTTGTTGGCACCACAAGTTGGAAGTTGCTTTGTTTGTGAAGCAAAAAAGGGACTGGGAGCAAGTGATGTTGAGTAGGTCATTTCTACTCAAATTGTCCTGTAGTTTTGATACACTGTTTAGAATTTAAGAGGGGAGATACAGATATATAGATATACAGTGGTACCTCAGGTTACAGACTCCGCTAACCCAGAAATAGTGCTTCAGGTTAAGAACTTTGCTTCAGGATGAGAACAGAAATTGTGCTCCGGCGGCAGCAGGAGGCCCCATTAGCTAAAGTGGTGTTTCAGGTTAAGAACGGACCTCCGGAACGAATTAAGTACTTAACCCAAGGTACCACTGTATAGATGTATATAGATATAGATACACACACACACATGCACCTTTTATAGTGTGCTGTCCACCATGCTAATACAATAATGCTGTAATTTGTCCTACCCTCTAGGGGAGAAGTATGAGCTTCATGCAGGAACAGAATCCACTCCCAGTGTCGTCGTCCATGTGTGTGAAAGTGAAACAGAAGAGGAAGATGAAATTAAAAATCCCAAACAGAAGATAGTGCAGACGAAGCGCCCGGATCCACCACCCACATTAATAAATGAAACAAAAACTCTTGAACATACGCTAGAGGTAGGGGGTGGGATGCACTACTGAATTTGAGGCTCTCTGACAACAGCAGTGAGTGGTAAATGTTTGCATTGCTGTGTGACGCATAGCGGCAAAAGACTTCTCTTGTAGTCGTCTCGCATCAGAAAGACTATAGATGCCAACGTTTTGAAGAGCACTTTAATTTTAAGGTTAACTCCCAAGATGTAGCAAATCCACTGGGTTTCAAGTCCTAGAATACTAGGAAGGTGCCATTTTTGGAATGTGTGTTACCATTTTCTTGGTGTTCAGAAGGCAGAAAGGAACTTGGCTGCTGCCATCTCTATATGGGTTACCACATGGTTTTGTATGTGAGTCTCATGTATATTTTTGTGTGCTGATGTATAACATGATCTGAGTAACATGATGTTCTAAGTAATATATTGATGAAATATAAATGTAATGTACAATGTACATTGTTATCAGTAGAAAAATCTCAAACTGGTTTGGGGTGATAGAACCAAATTTCCAAACAGGTTTGCTTTTGTGATTTTTGTTTTTCCTTAGAAATGCCATAGTTGTGTGTGTTGAATTTCAAGGTACTCTTGTGAATTGACGTGAGGCAAAAGACAACATTGGAACTGTGATAGGTTGTCTTTCTGCTCGTTGCACCTATGAAATGCAAACTAGGAAGCTTATGGACTGACTCCCTCTTTGGCCCGTGTCTCCTAATTTTTCTTAGCCTGTGTCTGTCTCCAGCTGTGGCTGTCCCAAGTGCAGGATTTATTTTCTGTGTTTATCTTGTATCTCTAGCAGCAGGATTCATACAGCCAGGAAGGGTCCTACATCCATATGGCTCTTCAAAACCTTAGCGCCAGAGTGTTGCACGTCTTGTCCAGCCAACCAGATTCCTCAACTGGATTCTCCAGGATGTGGTGTGCAAAAGTGCACAGCCACCCCCTACAGCAGTGACAATGTAGATGTGCCCCTCTGCAGGTCTGGAAGTATATATCCCATTTTTTCTTTTCCCCATTTCCTCCTAAAGGCTCAGACTGGTTTGTGCCCCTACATAGCAGGGTGGATTTGATTTGATTTGATTTAAATCAAATCAAGTTAAATCACTATTTAAATCACTAGTCAGTAAGACTTGATTTAAATCACTAGTCAGTAAGACTTGATTTAAATCACTAGTCAGTAAGACTTGATTTAAATCACTTTTTTACAGAAAGACTCATTCTTGCTGGTATAATCTTAATATTTACAACCAGATGAAGGTTTCATTTTTGGAATAATAAATTTTCAGAGTAGTTTTTACAGTTATATCAAAAATTACTGATTTGGTTATACTGTTAGAAATACATAGACAAATAATTATGAAATTATTGTTTATATTTGGACAACTTTTCTGCTGTACTTTATTGGAAGGAGAAAAATAATCATTTCCTCAATAACAATTTAAACAATTTATTTAACTGAAACAATAACATTATAGCATATGTATCCATGTTTGTTAACTGATGTGGTTAAACAATTTAAAAAAACAACAACAGACTGAGTTTTAGCACACATTAAAAACTTAAAACAAATCCTTCTTTCCTGATGAATAGCCTTTAGACTATAATGTAACTTAAATAGAAAACTATCTTTAGAAATATTTTTCCTCCAAAAGCATTTTATTTTAAAAATCCGATTTAACTAAAAAAAATCCAATTTAAATGAAAAAAAATCTGATTTTTTTTATTTTTATCCACTCTGCTACATAGTCTTCTTTGCTGAGCTATTACAGCCCTCCCACCCTTCAACTGTCCTACTTCTTGACACCCAAGCCCTCTTCAGACCCCTTTTGGTTCTCTCTGCAGAGAACATTGATTTAGCAGGTTTGGGGGAGCTTCTGTTGGAATTGCTTGCTTATTGCCTGAGCTTTCCTTCCTTCCTTCCCTCTCTCCCTTTGCATTGAATCTTCTATCCCTACTACTTCTTAGGGAGGGAGAAGAATGTGCTGCAGGAAACGTGTTGACCACCCAGCTGCCTAGACTTGACAAATAAGGCTAGCCTTGTTTGTTATGCCTTTTCTTAACACTGTGTTTCCCACCTTAGCAATTTTCAGCAAAGTAGCACCTTCAGATGCCAGATATTTTCCGTAACACTACATAGCTGGTACTTTTTATGGTTGAACTAAATGAAAGAATGGAGGGGGTGGGTGGGAAGTATATGTTGGATTCTATTTTATCTATAAAACCATCAGCTCTACCAAATTTGCTAAAACCAAGAGTCTTGTGGCACCTTAAAGACTGAACAAGTGTATTACAGCACAAGCTTTTGTGGACTACATGCAAATTTGCTGGGAATTGTGTTGGATCTCAGTGAGGAAGGACCTCTCTCTTTATGCCCAGTGTCGGAAACCGCTTTTCTTCCTGCTCCACTTTATCTGACATACGTAGTGGGGGGAGTGTGTTCAAGTCTCTGCACCAGGCTATGGAAACATTCAGAAGCAGTTTGAATCGCTTTTGCTTGAGACTCTTTGGAGCCAAATACACAGCAGAAAAATTATACAGGTTTCAGTTCTCTACATCTGTCAGAAGCCACAGAGAAAGAAGAAGCCACCAATAATGGCTGGCTGCTAACACCAGTCCAAATGACCCCTTATTTATAGTGATTCAAGGAAGTCTATACCACTTCAAGCTTAAGCAGGACTTTGTCCTACTAGTGAGTGAAGACTGTCTTTGCTCGGGACCAGCTTTTAGGGGTACAGTGTTGGAGGTGGACCAGTAAGTCCCATTTAAAGCTTGCACAGTGCTAAAATTTACTGGCTGGCCTTGGGCCAGTTATACTTTCTTCATGGGCTGCCCCAAACTCTTGATGCACATGTAAAGTTGAATATAGTGGAGAATAAAGGCAGTTGCTCTTTTACCAGAATAAATCTTAATTCTTGCCTGTTTATTAAGAACCAATGCAAAGGTACTTATCACAGAAGTTGTTGGTTCCCTAAAATATGTTGTAAGGCGTTTTCCTCTCTTCTGTTAGCATTTTTTTTTTTAAAAAAAAAATCTTGATAACATTTGTTCTAAACAAAAGTAGAATTTGGTTCTTTCCAATAAATGATCCATGTTTACTGCGGTGTGCTCAGAACAGAGTATTAAGTCTGTTTTTGCATGATGAACTTAGGAGGTGAGGAAATCAATTCCTGAATGTGAACCATAATGATATCCAGGTGGTATAGCTTTGTTTGTGGGTCTTTGAAACCCTCTATACCTCAACTAGATTCCCGGTAGCTGATATCCAACTTCTCTTCAGAAGTCCTACTCTCTTCATTAGTGAAGCTGCAAGATGTGTTCATTTATAGGTTTATGTACAATAGCGAGATCACCTATAAATATATACTTAGCAAAATTGCCTGGTACCTGTCAATTTTCTAGGCAAGCTGTTTCCTAAGGCAGTAGAAAGGAGATCTGCCCTTGGGGCCAAATCTGCTTTCCTGAAAAATGTTCCCTCGTTGCCAATGCAGAGGTGAGAGAAGTGTAAAGAGACCAATATTTGAAGCAGCGAGGTATGCTGGCAGGCTGCTTTAGAGAGTGAGGATTGGGGTGTTAGCCTGCCATGCCTTCTGCTTTCCAGGGCTGTCCCTATCATTAGGCAGAATGAACCCTCAGTTAGCAGATGATTGGAGGCAGTGGTGGCAGCCACCCTCCATGTTTCTCTTGACTCCTCCCTTGCCATTCCCTTCTGTGTGCCACATGTCCTGTGCTGCACCTCCTGAACTAGCCTGCTGCCTGCAGGTGTGGAGGGTGTTATTCTGTTGCTAGTGTTGAAATAAGATCCAGCTGCCAGCCTAGTTGTCTTGTGCAGATGGGATGGGAGGGGGAAACTCCACCCTGTCCTTTGCCTCAGGCAGCAAAATGCCTTGGCCCATACATTGTACTTTCTCAGAGTGGCTTCCTGATAGTTGGGGACCAGGGCTATAGAACTTGGAGAATACTGTGCTTTTCATAATGAAGTGTCAAATCACGAGACGTGTTTAACAGCCTGGCATTGCTATAGATGATGGTCAACAGTGTTTTTCAAAAAGGACAAATAAAACATTTTGCCATTTATGTGCCTTGTTTTTTCCTCTGTCAAACAGGAGGGAAGGAGACAGAGCTGACCTATGAAACCACAGTCTATTGTGAATTTCGTCTGGCCGAGCCTTGCTGCAATTTTCATTTTCATTAGCTTGTGCAAGAGAACTTCTTGGTTCATTTTGCCCCCATGTTAATTAGCATGGCAGAGATGTTCCCCCTTGCGCCTCAAATGTCTTGAGCTGGCCTTCCTGGGAAACATAAGAAGGGCTTCAAAGATGAACAGAGGTAGGTGGGCTAGCAGTAGGCCAGGCATTATGCTATGTTTCCTGCCCACCACCAGAAAAGAGGAGCACGGTTTGCATATTGGGAATAATACTGGATATGTGCTTCCTGTTAAAATGCTGGCTGTACAAGCCTATTTCCAGAACATTAAAACAGAAGTTTTACCAATAAGCAATATAAAATTTGCAGTAATGAATCATGGAAGAGTGTTTCATCCCAAAGGACCCCACCATCCCTTCACCACAAAGGTTTTGTGCCCTTCTACCCTTCCTTGGAGCTAGTGCTCTTGTGTGCTGAACCATTTCTCCAGCAAAGGCCTGAAGCTGTTCCTACTTAATTTATTTCAAAGCAGGTGAGATATATATATATATATATATACACACACACACACACATTTCATACACTGACATAATTTTTTCCTTCACCGGGAGACAGGTTTATCTAGTGATAGGGGAGGTGTGTTTGTTTAAGTAACTAAGTTTCGAAAGTTTCAAGGTGGGGTGAGGGTAGGAAAGAACGGGTTCCAAATCTCGTTAATATGAGCAATCAACATAGCAAAAAGTAATTTCCCTATTTACTGTTTCCTGTGTGCGCTTTTATTGCAACTTCAAGGTGTTATTCTGCTACTTTGTTGAACAGTGGGCCTTCTACTAGGGCTAGGAATGTCTGGGACAAGCTCAAATCGAGCTAATTCACTCCTAGTAGAATTTTGCTCGCTCATGGACCCTGATCCTTTAAATTGGGGTGGGGAGCCACTTTTGTCCGAAAAGCTGGATCAGGAAATGGCGCGCCCTCTGCAGGGCTTCCATTCAGTGCTGTTTAAATTCAGCACTGAATGAGAACCCTGCTGCTTTCACTAGGGATCGGATCCACCTGGGAATTCTGATCCCCGTCAGGCTTGCAGAGTATAAGCAACACCCAATGCAAGCCCCACTGCAAAGGAACAATTGAAAATATGTGGTGTAGCATTCAAAGAGCCTAGCAAATCATTAGAATAAATAATTTTTCCTTCCCCAGTTGGTTGCTTCCCATGTGATTTAAGTACCCGCTGATAGAAATGTATACGCAACTGCCTCTCTGCAGCCAAGTATGTGGTTTGCGTTTCTAAATCACACACTTGCATTTCAGACCACAGAGTTGTCGTTGGAGGATGCAAATATTATACTAGGGCTAGTGTACATAATCAGCTTGGCTGCCAATCCCACAACATGTTGCTTCTTCATATCCTTCTGTAAAAACTCTTTTCTAATCCTCTCCTTGGTTTGATAAACTTCGTTCTCAGTTGCCTGGGGAACATTACACATTATCATTTGCCCTCTTCTAGTATGGCGATAATGATATGCAACCAACTTAATTAGTTATCATTCTACTATTTTTTTTAAATAAAAAGTCAGCTGGTCTGGGCATCTGTGGCCTGAAGACCTAGGTATGAGTGTGCTAAATTAGTATCAATTTCCCTATGAAAGATCATCATCCCCCTCTGATCCTCCTCTGGCTTCATCGATAGCCTTCCCCAAACTGGTATCCTCTAGATTTTTGGTTCAAAGCTCCCATAATCCCCACCCAGCATTTTCAGTGGTCAAGAGATATTTTTTTTTAGGAAGACCCCAAATGTACTGAGTTGTGTTTTTTTACAAAAACGCCCCCCAAAAAACCAACGTGGTTTTTTTGATTGACTTGCCTAAGATCCAGGACAAAGCACCGCTTTTCAGCATTTCCCCCTGGAATTTCCAGATGTGTGGCTGCCCTGGTGTTATAGGAACTGCAGTCTGAAATATCTGGAAGGAACCAGGTTGGAAGGATGTCTGGGTAATCTGTGCCATATCAAATCAGTTATCTTTGCAACTCCCTTTTTTGCTAATTCTTCACCCAGCTTAAGGGATCTACTGTATATTGTGTAGGTTAGGGACAACAGCATGGTGCAGTAGGAGTTTAAATCTCCCCTGGCATCAAAAATCAGAGCCTGTCTGCACCTGTTTTGAATTGGGAACATAAAAGAGGATTGTGAGATCTGATCATGAATCTCCAGGGTCTTAGGGCTAACCTCCGTCTGTGAATAGCACATTTTCGACTGCTGGCACATGTCCACAAGCAGATGGGAGTGACAGCAAGAAGAGAACTCTGGGCCTAACTACGCATTCAGCAGAACCAAATCAGTATACAGTTTTTATGGTCTGTGCCACTTCAGGCTGTAGGGAAAGGGGTAAACACATGTATGAATGTTCTCTGAATTGGGGGCGGGGTGGCCTGGGGTGGAATCAACACTGTATGTCAAGCTAATTTGTTTTCCTGACTTGCTAACTTTGAGTGAGTGAGGCTCACCAGACATGCACCAGACATTTAAAGCACATTTCCCAGGATTTTGGGGGGGGGGGGAAGAGGAGTAATGTGCTTTAAATGTATGGTGTTTGTGTGACCATTGTGATTCTGTAGGAAGTGTCCCCTCACAAGGGGAGTAAAGGGTTAAAGAGCCTTTTGACATCTCTCTCCCTGTGTGGGAGGGAGTCAGGAGGCAAATAAAGTGAAGGTTACCTGCCCTTCAGCACTTCCTCTTTTCGAAGTATGGCCTGGGTTAAAAATTAGTTTTCATTAGGCTGTGGATGTGTTTCTGGTTTTTTTTAGCTACCATTTTGAAAGAGCAATTCTGGTCTTTTAGGCACTGCAAAAGATTGCCAGTTATCAGACCTACATGTTCCTTTCCGTAAAAAGACATGTATGTATGTATAAATAAATAAATAATCAATCTCTAGCAGTCAGGAGTGAGTACATCTTTTGAGCACTGGTGCAGTGTGGTAGCTGTTGTAATCATTTTAAGGTGCACACACACAGCGGACACACACTCCACAGAAAACCAGTCCTTCGCCCTTCAAAATTAGGAAACATTCCCTGAAAAATGGACATTTTATTTTAGTGCATAGAACAATCCCAAAGCCATCTTGGCTCTCTTAATGACCCCAAATATTTCTCTACAGAAGGAAGAGTCTTGGAAAAACCTTTCCCAATAGTTCTTTCCACTCATAAATCATTCAAATCCTGTCAAAAGGACTAATCTTGTGTATGAATAGGGGAGGTCTGTGACAATGTTTTCAGAAATTTAGCATTTCAAAAGAATGGCCCGGACTGGCCAGGATAATGCAATCAGCAAGCATTGTCAGGTATCTTAACAGACAGGAGACAAGCCATATTCTCAAATTTCTATGGTAGGCTTCTTTCTGTGACAGTTGTATGATGCTTTTGGGTGGTCTTTGACTAAGGAGTTGGGCAATTTCTAAAAGTCTTTAAAAGTTGTTAGACGCTTTTGTTCTGGGTCCTCACCTCCTTGGAGGGCAGGGTGGGAGTGGGACTCTGTTGTAAGGGAAAAATAAAGATCTTCCTTGCTTTTCTTCTACTGGTTCCTACCTCCATCCATTCTTCTGTGACCTATCACAGACTTAGGGGACTCTGAGTCCCTTGGGGAGTTGAGCTGTCCCACAGACAACTGGGAAACACTGGCCTGCGAGCACTCCAGTTGGAGAACAGCCTTTACCAAAGGTGTCATGGACTTTGAAGACACTCAAACTTGGGACAAAAGGGAGAAACATGTTAAGAGGAAGCCACACTTGGCAAACCCTCACCATGATCAACTCCCTCCTGGAAACCTATGTCCCCACTGTGAAAGGACTTGTGGATCCAAAACTGGCCTCCAGGGTCACTTACGGACTCACTGTTAAGACCACGTTCATGGAAGACACACACTCGGCTATGAGTGATCGCCAAAGAAGGGTTGTAAAAGCCTACCCCATTTTTTTGGTATATGATAAGAGTGGAAGTTCAAATCTCACTGAGATGGCCTTGCACTTGTTGTAAATAAAAATATGCCCTTTTCCCTTATGGGGTATCCAAGAGCCCATATAGAGTCCTTACATAGGTTCCCTATTGGTAGGAGAAAATAACAGAGGCCAACCAGAGAATATTGAGAAGCAAAGCAGCTAGTAAGCTTGATCTTTATTGATCTGTTGCAACAGGGTACTCCCTCACACGCAGGAGAGGAGGAGGACCCCCAAAATTGCAGTGCAAGGGCTTATAAAGACTTTTGAAATTCCCATTCTCTAGATCAAGACCACCCCCAGAAACATTCCACCTACATCACAGAAATTTAAATATTGTTTTTCTCCTGTCACAGTTTATCTCCTGTCTGGCAAGTTACTTGATTGGATTGCCTGGGGTGCCTGGCCATTCTTTTGTAGTGGTAAAATACTTATTTCCTGGGCCAGGTCACAGGCTCACACCTTATTCAAACAGACATATCCTTGAGACAGGATTTGTGAGGAAAGAGACAATGGGGAGGCTTTTCCAGTTTAACCTTGCAGAGAAAGGATTTGGTCAGTTTAGGAATCAAAATGGTTCCAGGTTGGTCTTCCTGTGTTGATCTATATATGTGCAGTTATGAACATTACCATATATCTAAGACCATAAAATTCCCATCACACACTCACCTCCCCCACTCCTGGTGCTCTCCTTCTTTCAGAGATTCCCAAGTACTTACACAGAAACAGGAGACAATCCATCCCCATATTTCCATATGATGATTTCCCATCCTATCAATGGAAGTGAGAATTTGGGTGTGCCAGATTCTACCTGTAGTTTTGGGTGACCCATAAGGATGTTGGAGAGGGACTGCCTTTCATTTACATGTTTTACTGGGGCGAGGTAGTCTCTGCTGGTGCAATCATTCAGCCCACACTGAGAAGCATCTACGGCTTGGGAGGTGGTGGCTGGGGGTGTTTCCCTTGTCTTGAGCACCAGCCTGATATTGAGCTTTCTCAGGAACATTCCTTATCACGTTTCTTATCTTCAAACCTCTTGCCTCATAAACGATTTGGTGGTGACACAACCAGGTGCTTTGATGTCAGCATAACACATTCCAATGAGCTGTGCTCAGGTCTGGGAAATGAGGGTCGGGTAGGATCAAGCCTCAGCTCCTCAGCTGTAAAATGGAAATGAGACGTTGTGAGGCCAAACAGAACAACCAGTGTAATACATTTTTTAAAAGTGGACCCTGGAACCACGGTGGTAAGTAACATTCCCTGGGAACACAATTTTCAACTGAAAATACACGTGGACTCTTGAATTAGAGTATGGAACAAGATCCTGTTTAAATCTGTCTCTGCCAGGGTAAGAGGAAATGCTACAAAAATTATATATTGTTCATACCTCACCATCCCCACCATACTCTCCACAGAATAACAAAATGGCTTTCTCAGATGTGCCAGAGGGGTGTAAACATATGAGTACATTTTTTTGGTCACATGTGGTGGCCGTGTTGAGACGTTGCTATGTTCTGGAGGGATATATTTTAAGAAATCAACAGCATTACCACCCTGTCATTTTTATCTAGACTGGCTCTCTTACACAGATTTGATGGGTAACATAAATTAGTGTACCAAAATGACCTTGTGACATTCCCCCTTGTTGCTTGGCATCATGAGGTATGGAACTTAGCAATGATGGGGAAATTAACGCATAAACTTAAGGCTTGAAGAAAATGATTTGGAGCACATAACTTTTCTGACACGTGACATTGTCTTATTACACACAGTGCAAAAAAAGAGAAAGTCTGCAATCATCCGGCCACCCACAGCCAACTGCGTCTGAGTACTTTGGGTTGGCCCCTGTAATAAAAACAATAACAATAATGAATACTTTACATGATTTTGAACCTTACCTGTGTAATTGTTTTCTATCCATTGTTATCATTTGTTGTTTTTGTTTTTTTACTAAAAATTAATAAAAACATTTTTTAAGAAAAGTGGAAGCTGCAACAAAATGTTGCAGTGCTCCAGCCACTCCATTCCATTCTCTCTTCCTTAGTGGTCTCTCTCCCACACACACACCGCAAACAGGCAATCAGCATTTCACAGCCACTGGGCACACCTGGCCCTTTCGGGATAGTTTCTCCCCCTTGAGGGAGGTTTCCACCCCCCTACACACACCACCCTTAAAATAAAATTGTACTTCTTCAAACTTCTGCAGTTCCCTGAAACTGCTGATACAGCTGTAGCATGCCTGGATTGTACTGTTTTGGCTATATTAACAGTGGCACTCACCACTTGAACATCAGAAGTAAAGGGAAGAAGAAGGAGTCTTAGTAAGGGTGTTCAAGTCATACTGACAATAGTTCTATTTTATTAATGTTAAATAATGTGAATTAATTAACATTTAAAAGAAACATGTTATGTATTGTATTATTATAGTCAATACAAAAGGACAATGCATTTCCCAAAGTCTGAGAACACTTCACATTTATTTTATTTTTAAAATCCTGTATTTTGCCTTTTCTAAAAGGCTTACAGGATGGCTAAGAGTGAGAATATCCAATAATACAAAAAAAAAAAAAAAAAGCAGAAGGATAAAAATGCTGGAAAAACACAAATACAACAGTGACACTTATGAATAAAGTATTAAGAAACAATAGTTATCCCCAATCCCTATAAGGTCTAAGAGTGTTGCTTAAGGCTGCCCAACAAATTACAGTCCTACCTCAGGTTACAAACACTTCGGGTTACAAACACTTTGGGTAACAAACTCCGTTAACCCAGAAGTAGTACCTCAGGTTGTGAACTTTGCCCCAGGATGAGAGTGGAAATCACGCGCCGGTGGCGTGGCAGGAGGCCCTCATTAGCGAAAGCGCACCTCAGGTTAAGAATGGTTTCAGGTTAAGAACATACCGTACCTCCAGAACGTATTCAAGTTTGTAACCCAGGGTAATGTAATGCAATGCAATGGCTAAGGTGAAATTTAAACCTGTGACCTCCCATCCCACTCAGAGGGGCCTGACAAGATAGGAGAGTGGTTTTTTAATCATACATCTACTTGTGATCCCAAAACCAGCAAAGGAGGAACAGGATTTCCTCACTATGTGCCTGCTTCCACCTTGCTCTACATAAATCTCTGTGCTGCCTTTCCATGAAACTGATCCTCAAGGAACCATACAAGAACAAACAAACAGAATGATTAAAGATGGAGGGCCTTGCTATAGCCAAGGGCCTTTGGAGTGGCTGTGCCAGCATTGTGAAACCCCAGAGCTATTCCGCTTCCACCCTCTTTTCTTTTCACTAGCCAGGGAAGATCTAGCTATTTAGGTCACCATGCCCATAACATGCATTGAATGCATGCTTACAGCATGTGGCTTCCCTCAAAGAGTTATGGGAATGGTTGCTTGTTAAGGGTGCTGGGAACTGTAGTCCTGTGGGGGTAAACTACAAGTCCCAGAATTTTTTGAGGGAAATCATGCCTGTTAAAGTGGTATAAGCGTGCTTTAAAAGTATGGTATGGATATGGCTAGGGACACGGGTGGTGCTGTGGGTTAAACCACAGAGCCTAGGACTTGCCGATCAGAAGGTCGGTGGTTCGAATCCCCGTGATGGGGTGAGCTCCTGTTGCTCGGTTCCTGCTCCTGCCAACCTAGCAGTTCAAAAGCACATCAAAGTGCAAGTAGATAAATACTCCGGCAGGAAGGTAAACGGCGTTTCCGTGCACTGCTCTGGTTCGCCAGAAGTGGCTTAGTCATGCTGGCCACATGACCCAGAAGCTGTACGCCGGCTCCCTCGGCCAATAAAGCAAGATGAGCGCTGCAACCCCAGAGTCGGTCACCCGTTGCTCGGTCCCTGCTCCTGCCAACCTGGCAGTTCGAAAGCACGTCAAAGTGCAAGTAGATAAATAGGTACCGCTCTGGCGGGAAGGTAAACGGCGTTTCCATGCGCTGCTCTGGTTCGCCAGAAGCGGCTTAGTCATGCTGGCCACATGATGCCGGCTCCCTCGGCCAATAAAGCAAGATGAGCGCCGCAACCCCAGAGTCGGCCACGACTGGACCTAATGGTCAGGGGTCCCTTTACCTTTACTTTATGGATACGGCCGCTGAATCACTTCTTGCCTATCTCTGAACTGAGATGGAAGTTCCGTTTTAGCTGAGATTGTGAACTTTTCCAGGGTGTGTTTGTGTTTTATGATTTTATTACTGAGTTATGACTTGCTCTTTAATAGTTTTATAGACTGTTGTATTACACATGTGAGTCCTATGGTAGAAATAAATGCAGGAGAGAACTAAATAGAACAAATAAAGACACTGGATCAATATTCAATGTTAGTTGTAGAGCTACTTCTTGCAGTGGGTTAAACCACAGGGCCTAGGACTTGCCGATCAGAAGGTTGGCAGTTCGAATCCCCGCGACGGGGTGAGCTCCCGTTGCTCGGTCCCTGCTCCTGCCAACCTAGCAGTTCGAAAGCACGTCAAAGTGCAAGTAGATAAATAGGTACCACTCCGGCAGGAAGGTAAACGGCGTTTTCGTGCACTGCTCTGGTTTGCCAGAAGCGGCTTAGTCATGCTGGCCACATGACCCGGAAGCTGTATGCCGGCTCCCTCGGCCAATAAAGCGAGATGAGCGTCGCAACCCCAGAGTCGGTCACGACTGGACCTAATGGTCAGGGGTCCCTTTACCTTACAACATTAACACCCTAAGAGTTATTGCTTCTCCCATAGTCACAGTATGAGATCCTAGCCCAGCTCAGGCACCACTTGCCCTGGTCTTTGACCTTCTCACTACCAGCCAGGTGAGGGAGTGAGCCATCCATTTGCCCTCTGGCACAGAGCAACTTCCTCTCTTATACTAACCACACCTACTCAGGGGCCGTTATGGCCTTGCCTGGCTAATTCAGCAATGGGGTCCTCCACTGATTTTAACCCTTGCTGGATCCAGGAATTAGAAGGGACTCTGGCATACAGCCTAACTCCCTGCCTCCCCACCCCCATTCACATCAATACATATTGGAGAGGACAAGGTCAAATGAAGATGCTGGTCTCCCTCCCGATCTCCTTTGGGAGGTTGTGGACTCTCCTCCCTCTAAGCAGAAGTTGGATGGCCATCTGTCATGGATACTTTAGTCGAGATTCCTGCATTGCAGGGGGTTGGACTAGATGACCCTTGAGATCCTTTCCGACTCTATGATTCTGTGCCTGCGTGCGATCACGCCTGAGGAACGTGTGTATGCGGGGTCGGTGGTCATTGGCGGCCCCCACATAATGCTGAGTCCATTGATTTCCGCGGGTCTACTTCAGATACCACGAAGGTTCGCTACCACTCATTTAAGGACTGAAATGCAGCCGATGTTGTGGGGAGGGGCTGAACATGCATGTAACCCCAGCGCCTGTGGTGTGGGGTCGGTGATGACGTGAATTCCCGCCGCGATGGCCAGAGGGCAACGCACTCTGCACATGCTCAAGGGAACGCTTATTCGCTTCTCTTCCCCATACGCAGGAGAGGCTTCTGTAAGCAAGATCTGGGGCAGCGCAATGGAGAGGCGGCTTCTCCCCTCCCTCGCCTCTCATTCCCTCTCCCTCTCTCTGCAGTGCCCACGGCTGGGGCGGAGGAGGAAGAGGGCTCGGCACTTGGCCCTGCCCCAGCCGGATCACCTGAAAAAGAGAGCGAGAGAGAGAGAGAGGAGGGCGGTGGGTGGGGCCGGCTGCGCAAATACGCCCGGAGCGGGCGCTGCTGCTTCTGCCGCCGCTGCCAAGGGAGCTGAGGGTATTTGGCCGAGGAGCCGATGGCAGAGCTCGCCCGGAGACCCTCCCGCGCCGTCTGGTAAAGGCCGGGCTCCCCAAGAGCAGGTGGGTGCGCGGAGAATCGGGGCCACGGGAGGGAGACAGAGGAGGAGTCCCCAAGCCGGAGCTTCCGAGGAAGCGCGCAGAGGTTTGCGCCCCGGTGCCCGTCCCCTGCGGGCCCGCGGCGGGAACTTGCTTCGCGCTTCGTTGGGGACGGAGAGAAAGTTCTGAGGGAAACAGGCTCCCGCGCAAAACACGCGGAGGATCCGGCTGGAAGAAAGCTGCCCAGAGGGGATCCGAGCTGAGGCGGATCACCTCGACAGGTGCTGGGAAGGTGGCAGCATCCGGCCAGAATTTGATATAAGTAAAAAGGGTGTGTGTGTGTGAGAGAGAGAGAGAGAGAGGGAGGTGGCTTTATCTACTTAATTCCTTTTATGTGTGGCTTTAGGTAGACTCTTGAACCTGGACGTTTCCACTTGTATGGTGGGTGATGGAGAGGAGGTGTTGCTGTGACTATTCTGTATTAGTAGTAAGGGATGCCGAGCTTCCTGCAACGCAGGAATCTTACTAAAGCATCCCTGAGAGATGGCCATCCAATCTCTGCTTAAAACCCTCCCATGGAGGAGAGTCCACCAGTTTTCAAGAGAGTCCCTTCTAAGAACAGCTCTTACCTTCCAAAAGTTCTTGTCCTTGGTGGGTTTTTTTTTTTTAAAAAAATGAAAATATTACTTTATTTATTATTCACTTCTCACTAGGAATCACAAAGCCATTTTCAATGCAATAAACATGTACAGAACAATTGCATGGATAAATGCAGGTGAAACATTCTCTCATACATACATACACTTAAAACATTTGCAATAGAACAATTAAAACAAACAGCAGCACGTATCAATTCAAATCCAGTTCGGATACCATCTGCGATTAAAACATGTGCTTGGAAACCTCCTGTAATCCTGTGACTTTTTATACCACAAAAGTTCCAGGCTTATTTTTTGTACCACTTTCATTGGCCTATAGGAGAAATATGCCCCTGCAGACTGCAATAATGTGGTAACGTTGAGAAAGTACCACAGAATAACTAATAAAGAGGAATGACATATGGACGGTTCAGTATAAATGCACCACAAATGCACGGTGGTTGTGTCAATGACATGTTGCAGAATACACCACTCTAGGGGCTATTTGAGCCTAGAGCATGGGTAGGCAAACTAAGGTCCGGGGGCCGGATCTGGCCCAATAGCCTTCTAAATCTGGCCTGTGGACGGTCTGGGAACCAGCGTGTTTTTACATGAGTAGAATGTGTGCTTTTATTTAAAATGCATCTCTGGGTTATTTGTGGGGCATAGGAATTCGTTCATTCCCCCCCCCCCAGTATAGTCTGGCCCCCCACAAGGTCCGAGGAACAGTGGACTGGCCCCCTGCTGCAAAAGTTTGCTGACCCCTGGTAGAGTTAAGAGTGAAGTGTTTGTTATTGACTTGCGCTCTGGTCTGCAGGTATACAAGAGGACCCTCAAGGTCATTCCTTCTAGCCCTACAATTCTATGATTCTATGATTACCTTGCTAAAGCTAAGCAGGCTTGGATTCTAATCAGTCCCTGGATGTGTAACTAACTACCTGCTCAGGAACCAGATGTTTATGCCGCCTTGGGTTCCATGACAAAAGGCAGGATATAAATGTAAGAAAATAAATGCACAAATTATTTTTATTCTGGGTGCACGCTTGTGCACTGTCTCTGGGGTTACACAGTTTTCTGGATGCAATAGAGTTTGGACTGAGGAGCAGGGGCAGAAGGAGGCTGGTCATTGCAGGGGGTTGGAGTCCCTTCCAACTTTTGCAGGTGCCACATAATATTCTCTCCACAAATTTCAGTGTGGCGTTAACTACTCTCTGGAACTCTGTGCTAGGCAAGACTTTCATTATATTGTTTTCAACACCTAAACACTTCTTTTGCTTAGGTATGAACAGGTGCTGCTTGGGGCAATGTGAGGGAAAGGCTTTCCTGTTGAACTTCAGCTTGTTACACAGCAAATCAAAGTACAAGGGTTCTGACATGCATACGCACAACACACACACAGAGATGGCAACCATAGAAATTAGGAATACAAAAGCACTAAGGGCAGCGGCAGAAGAAAATGAAGAGAACAGGCAGTTGCTGGCAGTAAAAAAAAACCCACAATGCTGATTTAATAATCCTGTAATTTAGTGATCCTCTGCATATCTGCTCAGAAGTAAGCTCTATAAAGTACAGTGGGACTTACAGGTAAGTGTGTATAGCAGGGGTGTGAAATCTCAAGCCTGGGGTGAATGTGGCCCTCTAGGCCTCTTTATCTGGACCTTGAAACTCTCCCCAGGCCACACCTCTGTTGTGCACTCTGAGGATTTTTGCCTGGCTGGAATGTGTCCTTCAACTTTGGATGGAGCTTAGAGAGAAGGTGTATGTAAAGGTAAAGTTTACATGGTTTACTCCAGCCACTTTTGCATTTGATCCCTGCCACCACTGGTGTGTAGCCCTAGGAAGGTTTATTAGAAGGGAATGTGGACCTTGGGTTGAAAAAGGGCCGACACCTCTGGTTTACAGGACTGTAGTGTTAGTGTTTAAGGATGCATATCTTGGTGGCTGTATTTTCTTAACCAAAGATTTCAGTCCCAGTCATTTTCGTTACTGAAAAACATTTGAGGTATTTGTACAGCATGTACAATTAACACGGCAACCTTTGATCTCAATGCTCCAGCTGTTCGGGGAGAGGAAATTAATGTTAAAGCAGTGTTGACTATAGCAGAGATAAGCATATATGTACAATTGAGACTTGAAATCACTTTCCACACAATACTTTACAGATCTCACAATTCCCATTGACTTCAGTGGGACTTACTCCCTGGTAAGTAGGCATAGGATTGCATCCCTGGTCTCTTTTTGGGTCACTCTTCATGTTATGCTCATACTTCACCCACACCCAGAAAACAGCCATTTTTTATACTTTGTCACTAGTGAGTATTCTCACCACGGCTTGACTGAAACAAGAGACATTTAGCTAACTAACACTGCCATTCTGTGCACAGTAAGTAAGACCCACTGAAATCAGTGCACTAACTTCAAAGAAACAACCATGTCATTACTTTAACTCCAGCTGTGAACATCGCAATGTTTTTTTAGCTGAATCCTGAGAAGGAGAGCTGCTTTCTGGGCTGCATCTGCGCTGTTAATTTACCCTCTTTACCAGACATCATGACTTTCCTAAGAGGTGCCGAAAGTTGGGTGGAGATTCCTATTCCCTTTGGAGAGCTACAGTTCCCAGAGATTTCTGCAAGAGTATTGGGATGCCTGCATGTTTTTGTGGCTTGGGGGGGGGGGCAAGAGATGGGAGTACGGATGGGCAAATCTGACTGTTTTGGTTTCTCTCAGTTTCTCATTTTTCCTACTTTAGGTTCAGTTCTCCACAGTTCCACATCAGCATTCAAGTTTACTAAAATAAATCTCATCAACATTTTAATGCAAATTTCTCCTAATATGCACATATTTGCAAAGCATTTCCCCTTAATATAGTTCATTTTTGGATATAATTTTATCTAATGTATATGCATTTTTATGCACTCTTTACCCTTGTATATGCATTTTTGTAAAGTTAAAAAGGTAAATGACCCCTGGATGGTTAAGTCCAGTCAAAGGTGACTATGGGGTACTGCACTCATCTCGCTTCAGGCCGAGGGAGCCAGTATTTGTCCACAGATATCGCTCTGGGTCATGTGACCAGCATGACTAAAACGCTTCTGGTGCAACGGAACACCATGATAGAAGCCAGAGTGCACGGAAATGCCATTTACCTTCCCACTGCAGCGGTACCTGTTTATCTACTTGCACTGGTGTGCTTTAAACTGCTAGGTTGGTAGAAGCTGGGAAAGAGCAATGGGAGCTCACTCCTCGTGCTGATTCAAACCAACCTTCTGATCGGCAAGCCCAAGAAGCTCAGTGTTTTAGACTACAGCGCCACCAGAATACCTGCCTTTTTGTAGACATTGATCGGCACTACAAAATTTGGAGAAGTTCAAATGTTGATGTGTGTGTGTGAACATGAACTGAATTAAATTTCTTCCCTACCTGGAAAGTAAGATGAGCCATCCCAAAACATTTAGCTGCCTGAGGCAATGGAAATATGTTTTTCTTTTCTTTTTTCTGGACAGCAGTGGGGCACTATACCTCCACTGCGCCCGTAGGGAACAGGCTAGTTTGGGGAAGGAGGGCAGACCACATGAGTCCCAGGACCTGTACTCCCAACAGTGCCAGCCAGCATAGCCAACGGTCAGGAATGATGGCAGCTGCAGCTGAACATCATCTGGAGCGTCACAAGTTCCCCACCTCTGATTGTTAAGTGCTGCTTCCACCTCCATTTACGGCATTCTGAGAATACCATACAAAATATGTCTAGTTAATGTTTAAAACTTCTACCTTAAGGCATTCTCTCATGCTGCTATGAAAACCTCTTTTTGGCACTCTGGAGCTAACCATACAAGCTCATTTTCGCCACCAGGTAAAGCCAGCCCAAATCAAGGAAAATCAGAAGTGTCTGGTTTTTGTTTGGGTTGGAATTAAATTTAAAACGACAAAACATCATTGCTAGCAAGATTGGGAAAACATTTTACGCTTTTAATTCTTGTTAGCAGTTTCTCACTTTTGCATATCTATTTCTTTCCTTCTTTGTCTTGGCATAAAACATTACAATAGTGGTATGTTTATTCTGGAGCCTGTTCAGCGTGTAAAGGCATTTATTTGTTTAATTTGCAGTATTTATTACATGCTACCTGGTAGCAGAAGTTATTTGGGTGTACAAGCCAAATTAAAAAGAAAAAAAAAACTGAAGTATGTTTAACTCTGGTCCCCTCCGCCCTAAATGTGAAATCTAAACGAGACTGAAAAAGACAGTAGAATAATATCAGTGTAAAATCACCTACAGAGAATAACACCAGTACCAAGGATCTGAGGAAGGGCTGTAGCCTGGTTATAGAGCATCTTCTTTGCATGCAGAAGATCCCAGGTTCAATCTCTGGCATCTCCAGGTAGGCCTGGAAGAGAATCGTCTCTGAAAACCCTGGAGAACCGCTGCCAGTCAATGTAGACCAGGGCTAGCCAGTTGGGTGCCCTGCAGATGCTGCTGGACTTCAGCTTTCATCCTCCCCAGCCAACATGGCCAGTGGTCCAGGGATGCTGGGAGTTGGAGTTCAGCAACATCTGGAGGTCACCACATGAACTATCCCCTGGTAGAACTACCATACTGAGCTAGGTGAACTAATGGAATCTCTTGATATAAAGCAGCTTCCTGTGTTCTGAAGGCATCAAGGTATCTTAGAAGGGACCCTGAGGATCATCTGGTGCAGGGGTTGGCAAGGACCTCGCCTGGACCGGTACACGCCACTGGAGATCCCTCCATGGGCCAGATCACACGTAAGTGTGCGCGGCTGCGATTTCTGGTGTCTGCGTCTGCACAAACATGATTTCTGGTGCCTGCACAGATGAGATTTCCAGCATCTGAGCATGCGCAGACACGATTTCCAGCATCATAGAAGCGAGTCCCCGCGCCAGTTTAGCACAGCACGGGGGGACTTGCTGAGTGGGTAGCTTGATTCGGGGGCGGCTCAGGGGCCGGTTAAATGACACCTGTGGGCTGCTTGTGGCACATGGGCCTTAGGTTGCCCACCCCTGATCCAGTGCAACCCCTGCAATGCAGGAATATGCAGTTTTACCTTACAGGAATCCAGCCTGCAACCATAGTGTTATCAATACCACACTCTAACCAGCTAAGCTATCAAAGGCAGAGTTATTTTCTCTTGAGAGAAAAGAAGCCTATTTATTAAAGTATCATATACATATGCAACTTATAAATCCACAACAAAATAATGCATTTTTTAAAAAAGTACATACTGCAATGCATCCAATAACATAAGACATATGTTTCATTGTACTTTGTTACTCCTACATAACAAACATTCTCCACTTCTCTATGAACAGATTATTCTGTCTCCTATCCTCTCTAAACCTAACTATCTTTGTTAAGATGAAAAAGGTTGGGGAAAATTCAAAATCTACCTGGTGCGAAATTATCACCAGATGAAGGTGCAGGGCAAGTCTTTTTAGGGAGTGCATTACATAAGGATGCATGGAGGAGAAAATCGATTCCGTTCACACCTGAAGGTAAACCAACTAAATTTACAGCTTCCGAAACAATGTGTGAACCAAAGCACAAACATCATTTGAAATCTGCATGTCTCTCAGTTTTGCAGTGTGGTTTTCCCACCAAGGAATGTGAACAGAAATGCATATACTGTACTGGGGCAAAGTGTGCACAGAAGTTTTTAAAATAGTGCAAATAACATGCAAACATGCATTAGTTTGCAAACAAAAGTATATATTAGACAAAACTGCAAACCAACATGTGTATATTAGGAGAAATTCACACTAAGGTGCTCATGAACAATTTTTTAAAAATCTGCAAACTGGTGTGGAAATGTAAAGAGCTGAAGATTCGAAAAATGAGAAACCTAAAAACAGAGACTTGCCCATCCTTAGCTGTATGATAGATGATGTCTGTGTGTGTGTGTATGAAAATGATACACGAGTAACGTAAAGGAGTACTGTAAGGATAGACAAGTTTTTTGCTGTTAAGAGCCACGTTGCCCTGACGTAGTCTGTTGGCACCGCTTGCAAGCTGTGGGTGGAGCCAAAACTAATAATGGTAAAGGCCACCCAATTTCTGTCTGTGTCTTTGTCCCTTCCCCTCCTCCACCCCCCCATGGGCTGCCAGGGAAGGGACAGAATGCTCTTGCTGACAGTCTGAACTGTTCACTTACAGAGGGCTTTCGAAATTAGGTTGCGGACCACAAGGGTTCCCACCTCTGGAGCAGCATACTTGTTTGAGTGCAGTGTGATTCCTCTGGCACTTCGAATACGCCCTTTAGTTAAGCCACACAATGCTCTGGGTTCCACGACTGCAAAGAGGGCATTGTGATCTCTGCGGCAGGAGAACAGAACCCACGTTTTTGCATTGTTGTGCACTGAAACTGGCTGCAGTCCACCTCTTTGGGGCAGGAAAGAAACATGAGACCGATGTGAAACTTCTTGCTTTATTTGGCTACTGAACCAGTGGCCTCTCATATTCACCGTTACGTGAATTGAGATAGTGCCATAGAAAGCAATTCAGGAAGTTAATGTTATCTCCTGGTGGATTATACTATGTTACAATATGTTTTTGGTAACAACTTCCCTCCTTCATCTCTGAGGCCGGCAAGGAGTCCATTGTTTTGATTTCCTCTGTTTCAGAATGGTGAAAAGTGCTTTATGCTCCAAGGATGAAATAACATCCTAAATGGTTTGGAGGCTGCAGTCTTTCAAGGGTTGCTTCACCTTCTGCATGTGCCTGTCCCACCCAGTGTGGTAGATGCTCCAAAACAGTGGCGTAGCGTGGGGGGTGCAGGGGGGGCCGGCCGCACCGGGCGCAACATCTGGGGGTTAGGGGGCGCAAATCCACGGGTTAGGGGGCGCAAATTACTTGCCTTGCCCCGGGTGCTGACAACCCACGCTACGCCACTGCTCCAAAAACTTTGAGGTGTGGCGATCAGAACCATACACAGTATTCCAAGTGTATCCACTAATTGCTGGACAGATTACTGCTGTGTCATTGTAAGTTTAGCCCCTTCCTTATTCCACTTTGAACCAGCTCCTCTTACTTTACCTGTTGGTGTGAGTCATATGACAAAATAAAAATGGGAGAGAAGAGAATTTCCAGTTATGACTATTACACTCTTTGGGCCAGGTGTTTCCTGCCATAAATAACCAGGAAGGTTTAATTGCGATTTTATAAGGGTTTGTTGTTTTTTTTGCACCGAAGGAGGCAATAAGGAAATGAACAGCATGCACAAAATGGGACCAACTTAGGAGGAAATCATTAAGCCACCCAAATTCTAATTAATGTCCCTAGACAAGAGAAGGCTAGTTTGCTTGCACTCACCTAGTCTTCTGACCTGCTCCAGAATGTTCGTGCTCTGGAATCGTATGTATTCTTTTTCTACCATGCATATATGTTTTTGCAGCATGCCGAGATTGTGCCTACTAATGGGGTTTCCTTACCAATGGGTTCCTTACCAATGGGTTTCGTTTGGCTCTGCTGGTTGTTGCACTTGGAGCTTCTGAGTGTAAAATGAATTTTGCTGGGGTCAACTGAATTCTGAAAAAAAGTTAATAACTGGCAGTGAAGTGTGCCTGTATGGCTTCTAATCAGTACTTTCTTGATGACAAGGAGATGTTCGTTTTGAAAGTAGTAATTATTTGATGGGAGATGCAATCTGAAATCACTTGCGTACTTTGTCATTAAGGCAGAAATGTGTGCACTGGTGCTTGCTGGCCCATGCACCTATCTTGTAACCGAATGCATAAGAAACCATGTGAAAAATATTTGTCTGAGTTTGATTTGTCTGAGAATTTTGTTACGTTTAGTGAGTTTGTATGGGGCTTTTCCGCTGCTTGATAACAAAAACTGTTACTTTGCGTGTTTCCTTATTTGCACTGGTGGCCTGGAATTTAAGGGCTGGAAATGAAGAGCTAAATTTGTGGCTTAAATCTGAATGTCTTTTTTAGTTATGGCTTATAGCAAAACAATAAAAATACTACTACTTGAATGTACAGATGTACTTTTTAAAATAAAAGAGGTGGCTGTGTTGATCCAAAAGGGGAGAAACCCATAAGGCGATATGCAAATAAACAGTTCTGCTAGTGCAAGCAATTTCGGTTGCTTGATGCAATTGACTAGCGTTAACCGGAGTTCAACAAGGGCCTTTTGATTTATGCACATGGAAGCCTGTTTTTTCTTTAAAAATAAAAAGATTGAACAGACTCATAAAAGACGTATTCTAGCAAGGAGAAAGCTAGATCTTTTCTTTTTGACATTTGTTTTCCTTGGGAGCATGTAAGGAAGAATCATAGAACCATCGAATTGTAGGGTTGGAAGGGAGCATGAAGGTCATAGAGTCCAACCCTCTGCAATGCAGGAATCTTTTGCCCAATGTGGGGCTGGAACCCATGACCTTGAGATTAAGAATCTCATGCTGTACTGACTGAGCCATCCATCATGAGCGTTCTGTCATGTAAACCTGAAGTGGCTTGCACAGTCTGAAGTGGAGCAGCCCAGAGACATCAGTTTATCACCTCAGTGAGAACTAGTAGCTCTTCCAGAACTGTGTGTATGTGTTGCAACATGTCATGGACACAATAATAGTGCATTAGGGTTTGATTTGTACTGGACTGTTCACAAAATCATTCCGCTTGGTTGCTCTGCAGTGTTACTGCACTGTTGCCATCTGGAGGGGTGCTCTTGCGCAATAGCGCAACAAAAGTGGGGCAACACTCCCCCTTCCTCCTGTAACATTTGTGCTATAAGAGGTTACAGGATTTCAGCAGGAAGTTACAGAGCATGCAATGACTGGAAAGTAGCACAAGCAGTAAGGACAGCAGGATCACATATAACCTTCCTGATGCCATCATGAACACAAATCGTCATGGACACACAATAAAGGGGCTGTCCAGAGGGGCCTCATATCTTCCATTGGAGGGTGAGATCAGACTAAGGCCACATTCAAAAGTACTGTGATACACTTTCAACAGCCATGGCTTCCCCCAAATAATCCTGGGAGCTGTAGTTTGTTAAAGAGTGCTGAGAGTTGTTCAGAAACCCCAATTCCCCTCACAAAGCTACAATTCCCAGAATGGTTTAACAATCCCTCTTCACTTCCAGAAACTTTACTTCTATGAAAAGAGTCAACGGTTTGTTAACCGTTAACAAACTACAGCTCTTGGGGGGGGGGGGGCATGACTGTTTGAAGTGGCACCACAGCGCTTTAAATGCATCCCAGAGTTGGGTTTTGTAGTGTGTGCTTAAGTGCTGAAGGGAGTCATGCCGATCCTCCATCCTCCTCTTTGGACTGTAGGTCAGCTGTCAAATTAATGTGTAGGCAGCCCTTGATTAATAGGAGGGTGGTGAGGCCTACCTGTTGGGTGCTGTGAGGCCTCTCTGGTAACTACAGGCCTGAGGCAGCTGCCTGTATTAGCTTGACCCAAAGTGTAATAGGAGAGGGAATGTTAGATGGGAGAATGTTTACACTAGGAAGCCAGAATGGGCTATTGGGTGCAGCAGGCTCCACCTTGCCTTCAGGGAGGCAAACATGAAGCCAGCAAAGCATAACTAGGAATGGATGTCCCCCCCCCCCACTACAGTCCCCCCCCTCTCTCTGAGGAAGAGATATACTCAAACTAGGTAAAGGTACCCCTGCCCGTACGGGCCAGTCTTGCCAGACTCTGGGGTTGTGCGCTCATCTCACTCTAAAGGCCGGGAGCCAGCGCTGTCCGCAGACACTTCCGGGTCACGTGGCCAGCGTGACAAGCTGCATCTGGCGAGCCAGCGCAGCACACGGAACGCCGTTTACCTTCCCGCTGGTAAGCGGTCCCTATTTATCTACTTGCACCCGGGGGTGCTTTCGAACTGCTAGGTTGGCAGGCGCTGGGACCCCGCCACGGGGATTCGAACCGCCGACCATGCGATCGGCAAGTCCTAGGCGCTGAGGTTTTACCCACAGCACCACCCGCGTCCCACTGTACTCAAACTATTCTCATGCAAAATCTCTCCGCAGCTATGTTTTGTTTATTTAAAAGCATTTCTAAATTGCTTAAAAAAGTTAAAAAAAACCTCTTAAGTGGTATACAATATTTTTTTTAAAAAACTAAGGAGTCGTAATCACAGAATTGTAGAGTTGGAAGGGACACCAAGGGTCATCTAGTCCAGCCCCCTGCCTACAGCCATCCCAGGGTGGGCTCTAAACCACTAACCTTCTGGTTTAGCAGTCAGATGCACTGACCCAACTAACCTTTACTCAGATTAGACCCATTGAAATTAATGGACATTAATAGTCATCCCGGCCATTAATTTCAATGGGTCCACTCTGAGTAAAAGTTGAAAACAACCCAATATCATAAAAATACAAACTGAAACCTATGAAAAAGCTGGATAAAAACAGATTAAAAAAGAACAAAACAATCATTCGGAGGACTCGTACACATAAACCACGGTCCATTTTTTATGGGTCAGGGGAAGCCTGGGCAAAAAGTTGAGTCTTTATAAAATGTCTGAAGCTGCTTCACAAATGGCAGAGGGAAGCACGTGTAGTATAGGGGCAACAGCAGAAAATGCTTCTAAGTGAATGGCTTTATGTTATCAAGGCCGTGGATGTGTCCTATGTTCCTAGGACTATCACAGCCCTTTTCTGTTTGACTCTCGTGCAGAGGTGGGGAACCTGTGGCTCTCCAAATGTTGCTGCCCTGCCCAGCCCTGCCCAGGATTCCATTTCTTGGTCATGATAGCATGGGACAAAGAGACAAAACCCATGAACCAGCTTACAGTTAAAGTTCCATAAAAAGGTAAAAGGTAAAGGGACCCCTGACCATTAGGTCCAGTCGGAAACGCCATTTACCTTCCCACCAGAGTGGTACCTATTTATCTACTTGCACTTTGACGTGCTTTCAAACTGCTAGGTTGGAAGGAGCAGGGACCGAGCAACGGGAGCTCACCCCATTGCGGGGATTCGAATCACCAACCTTATGATCGGCAAGTCCTAGGCTCTGTGGTTTAACCCACAGCGCCACCTGCGTCCCCTTTAAAGTTCCATACATAGTCCTAATTGGAGAGTAGTTTGTTTTATTGCATTTCTATCCCACCTTTTCTCCAAGGAACTCCAGGAGGTGTACATGGTTCTCCCCCTCATTTAATCCCCACAACAACCTTGTGAGGTAGGTTAGGCTGAGAGGCAGTGACTGGGCCGAGGCCACCCAGTGAGCTTCATGGCCAAGCAAGGACTTGAACCCTGGTCTTCCAGGTCCTAGTCCAACGCTCCAACCACTACACCACTCTGATGGCTGGACTCAGTGTGCGCTATAAGTGGTCTATTGTGCATTTTTGATGGATTCAGACAAAGGTAACAAGGGCAATGACTGTCCTCCCCATCCCACATGCACACACCCTCGCCTGTGGCCAGTTTCCACACACCCAGTTGCTTGTTTTGGCAATCGGCAGCGGTGCTCGGATTAATAATCATAATAATAATAAAAAACCTTGGCCTCCTCTCTCCCGCCGTCCAGGAAATGCTGCCCAAACTGACAAGCCTGTTGAAAGGGAGAGTCAACTCAGCTCCTACCCAAAGAAATGGCTCCTTTTTCCTTCCTGAAAACACCTGGTAGGTCAGGACAGGGGTGTTGGGAGAGGGCAGGCTGACAGATCCGTTAGCAGTGTCTTTCCCCCGCAGAAAGGTGCAAGATTGAGAGTCGGGTTCCTGTTGCGGGAAGAGAAGGCAGGTGCTTTGTGGAGGAGGAGAGGGCGAGCGAGTGAGTTCAGTCCAGGAAGAGAAAAAGAGTCTTTATATTCAGCATGAATAAGAAGGGAGGCAACGGCAGTGGGTGGGTAGATAGGTGGGGGCTTCTCGGTGCTTACTGGTACCAATTTATTTTAGCAAATGCTGGGTTGTGGTTAGAGAGCCAGCCCAGTGAACCATTCTGCCCCTCCTTTAATTTTTTTGCAAATATAGCGGGGGGGGGGGGGAGAGAAAGAAAAATAGTTTGTTGTTGTTGTTTAGTCATTTAGTCGTGTCTGACTCTTCGTGACCCTATGGACCAGAACACGCCAGGCACTCCTGTCTTCCACTGCCTCCCACAGTTTGGTCAAACTCATGCTGGTAGCTTCGAGAACACTGTCCAACCATCTCGTCCTCTGTCGTCCCCTTCTCCTTGTGCCCTCCATCTTTCCCAACATCAGGGTCTTTTCCAGGGAGTCTTCTCTTCTCATGAGGTGGCCAAAGTACTGGAGCCTCAGCTTCAGGATCTGTCCTTCCAGTGAGCACTCAGGGCTGATTTCCTTAAGAATGGATAGGTTTGATCTTCTTGCAGTCCATGGGACTCTCAAGAGTCTCCTCCAGCACCAGTAAATGGACACTAACAATAAAAGTATTTCATAGATCCTAACTTAAACATAAAAACTGCCCTTCTTAATTTATATGTCCTACCAGATTGATAATTATAAGCTATGGGTTATATCCGGTGCTAGTCCTACACAGAGTAGTTCCGTTGAAATTAATGAACATGACCAAATTATTATTGCTAAATTTATTAGGTCCATTAGTGTCAATGGTCTTACTCTGAGTAAAACTTAGTTGGCTACAGCCCTATACATTCAAATGCAGGAAAGGCAGTGAGATATGCAGACCACTGAGGAAGTAGATGGTGGCTGTTTATTCTTACAGCCTTGCAGGAGAAGTCTCTTTGCACCAATAAGGGCTCTTTCATTCTCCGTTTGTTAGTTTGCACATCATAGGAATACAGTTTAAGGGTGTGTGAACACCTGCAAACAGCAAGGATTTTCCCCAGACAGCAGGGCCTTACAAAGGCTTGCAAGAGAAACCAAAGGAGCATCTAGTTCAGCAGCCTGTTTCTCACTGTGGCCAAGTAAAAGCATCTGTGTGTTCAAGACATATTGCCCTTGTTTAACTAGTTAGGATAACTATAAGATTTCAGCTATATTGCAAGTAGCGCAAGTCAAAAATTAAAGAAGCAGTTGAACAGCACATGTAGGTCAGTGGTGGGGAACCTGTGGCCCTCCAAATATTGTTAGATTGCGAGTGTTGTGTTCTGCTCTGACACTGGAACCCCCAGGGCAAGCCTGGTCGAAGGTTGCTGGACCACGGACAGCTCCAAGTGCCTTTGAAGATGCTTTGGAAACTGCAGGTGGTGCAGAATCCAGCAGTAATATTTTCTAAAACCAGATAAAAGCAATACGAAAACAAAACACAGCTGCCCATCACAAATAAAACTCGGTGTACAAATCCAAACATTTAAAATGAAGAGTCATATAGATATTAAATAGCATTGGGGACAAAACTGATCAGCTGCCAGTGGCTGAGGATAGAGTCATCCACTATTTCTCTCTGGAACTGACCCAGTAAGTAGGAGTGCAATCACTGTAACATGGTAGCCCCAACTCTCGGAGTTGGTACAGGAGATACTGTGGTCATCTGAGCTGCTTTGAGCCATAGTTCCTCTATCCAGCGTCTCTCCCTGCAATTGGTACCCGAAGGCAAACATCTAGGAATGCATGAATCTGTCAATTTCAAATTCTCTCTTTCTCATTTTCCAATTTTAAATTCACTTCTTCGCATTTCTACTTCAATTTGTGTTTGTATGCAGTTTTGCTTAATACACACCTTTCCGCAAAGCAATTTCCCCTAATAGTTTTTGTGTGTTATTTTCATTAATACGTGCATTAATTTGCACACCTTACCTTTTGAGCACATTACTTGGCTAGAGGACTGCATTGCAAAGTTCTAAGAAGCGTGAATTTCAAAGTATGGCTCTGTGTTTTGGTTCGCATGGTGTTTTGGAAAGTGTAAACCAGATATATTCACCTTTAAATGCAAACTAAATTGAATTTCTCTCCCCTCCCTACACAGCCTTCAACATGAAAGCTCCACCAAGCTTGTGTGTGAGTAGCCCTTACACCAGCTGCCTTACAATAATATTTATCCAGCCTTTTCCTCCGGCTTCCCATCATGCTGGCCTTTCCATGCTGCCACCCTCTTGCAAGAAGAGCACAGTCCCTTGACTCAGCCCCTTGCTGCATTTATTTCCTTATTAAGTGAGAACTGGGTTTCCAGAAGCCTGTTTTGGACTGTATTGGATGGAGGTAAAACCACCACAGATCCTGCTTTAGGAAGGTGCAGCCATCTCTATGTATCGGACAGGTTGAATCAGGAGAACTGCGAACTCACAACAAAAACCGTATATCATAGGGTTGGTGGATTTGGAAAATAGAACATTGAGATTTCAATTCTTCTTTCAAACGAGGGAGAGCGGCGAGGAAGCGTGGGGACGTATCCCCGACCACAGTAGATTATCATGTTACAAAAGTAACTCAGCCTTGGACACACAAAGGCGCCATTCACTTAGAGGAGAATGACCTAGTTATGGATTCAGGGCCTGAGTTATTTTCATTTTTGCTTCTCCCCATTTTGGCTAGAAATAGCAAGGCCGCTTGGACACAAACAACATTGCAATTCAAAGCTTTGAAAACTGGGGGCAAAACTTCAGAAGAAAGCCAACATTCTCGCAGGCTGCCAGCAGCTATCTGAATATTCCCATTTTTATTTTGCAGAAATTGGATTGGTTGAAATTCCACCTACAGAACAGTCATTGTAGAGCTGGATTCACGGTCCTTGGCAATTGTTGCATTTGCTTTACTGGCCCTTTCAGGCTTTGTACTGAGGATGGTCCCCTGGTTCTTCACCTCCCAAACCTGAAGTTTTCACCCTTAAGCAACTGAAGAAGACTTAAGCTCTCTTTCACTGAAATGGGTGTGGGTGGGGTTCTTGGCAGAGTCACAAACTGGGTCAATTTCCTGCAAGTAATTGTAGCTCTGGCCTAGGCCAGATTGAAAATTGAGCATTGAGGTTGGAATGCTTGTTGATTTCAGAGAGCTAACAGCCATTCACAAAGAAGAATCCCCACTCACAGCTCAGGTAAACAGTGTTGTCAAGTTTTTGTGCTGTTTCGGAAAAAACTGCAAAACCTTGTTAACCAGAAGGTACCATGGGATGAAAGAAATCTGTCCAGACTTGTAGCCACTTGCTCAGTAGCCTGTGGTGGGTAAGAATCTCCCCCAGGCAATGGGGCAGAGAAGCTTTTGAGACATAAAAGAGAATTCATTCTTTCCTTTATGCCATTTGTATATGTCAGAGGTGGCTAATGTGGTGCCTTCCAGGTGTTTGTTTGTTTGGTTTCTTTATTGCATTACGGTCTCTCCAAGGAGCTCAAGGTGCCATACATGGCTCTCCCCTCTCCTAGCCACCACGGTCACTTGGACCTCTACTGACAAAGGTGTAATTGAATTGTCACAGGCTGTACTTTTTTGCATTTCACTGCTATCCCTGCCCGCTCCACTCACTGTGAGACTGTTTGCTGTTTCTGTGCCACTGCAAGTATCAACAAACTTTGCAATGCTAGAATGATTGCATTTTCATGAATGACTGTTCATGCAAATGGACTCTTAGCTTCTCTTTAGCTTTATATAGAACGGCCAACAGACTTGCTTTTTGTATTTGATTGGCATTTACATGCTTTTACTTATCCCCCCACCAATACAGGTGTCTCTGTGTAGGAATGGATCTGAATGGCATTCTTACACTCCATAGTTTGCAATGCCACATACTTCACTGGTGACTTACGTACATGATGGATTTGCTGTGGACAGGTTCTTTTCAACCAGCTGGTGTGTGTGTGTGTGTGTGTGTGTGTGTGTGTGTACGTGTAGCATTCCCGCTGTTTCTGATGTTTCAGCATGAGTGCCATTGCCGGACTCTGGAGCAGGTTTACGGACCACATAGGCAGAGAAGGAATCTGGTTGCGCTAGTCTGACGCCACTCACACAGCGTTAGATGCAACCCATTATCTGGATAAGACCAAAGAGTTCTGTATATATTCCGCTATCAGGCATTGGCCCAAAGAGTGACCTCCTTGCACCTGTTTTGTTTCTCCCCTTGCTCGCTTTGCACAGTTCTAAAATAGCTCTTGCTTTCTTCTGCCTAGCTGGGATCAAGATGACGACAGCTGCGCCGGTGTCTGAGAATTCTGTGTTTTCAACAGATGCAGCCACAAAGTCTCAAGACCAAATCCTTTATCAGAGTAAGATAAATGCAAAGCTGACATTTTGGGGTTGCATGCCTAAGTTCTGCATGTTTTTGAACAGGTATTGTGTGAGGCGTTTTAAATGGGGGAAATAGCATGGTAGTTAAAAATAAGACATCTCCCGCTCCAGGACCACTCTCCTGATGAAACAGCCTTTGCCAACCTGGTGCCCTCAAGATAATTTTGGACTGCAGGTCAGCCCCAGCCAGGATGGCCAATGGCAAGAAATGTTGGAAGTTGTCCATCACCATTTGGAGAGCATCAGGCTGGCTATCCGTGGGATAAAAAATTTGGAAGGAACCACTGACAGCTTTTTTAAAGAGATCAAAAAATCACAATGTAAAATCCAGTCCTGGATCTCTCAAGTCACACCTATTTCAGTCCTAAGGAAGCTGTTTTTCCTCTGAAAATAAAGAGTCACTGACACAGATTCAAAGGATTGACCCTACTATCATTGTGCATGCTCCAAGGAGATACAGTGGTACCTCGGGCTACATACGCTTCAGGTTTCAGACACTTCAGGTTACAGACTCCGCTAACCCAGAAATAGTACCTCGGGTTAAGAACTTTGCTTCAGGATGAGAACAGAAATTGGGCAGCGGCAGCAGGAGGCCCCATTAGCTAAAGTGGTGCTTCAGGTTAAGAACAGTTTCAGGTTAAGAACGGACCTCCGGAACGAATTAAGTTCTTAACCTGAGGTACCACTGTATTACAGTCTGTTCTTTCTCAAAAGGAGTTTGTGATTAAGAAATGGGGAGTGTTTGGTGGTCCTATCCACGCTCCTGAGAAACTGAAAAAGTCAAAGAAAATAATAATATATATATATATATATTTAATCACACTGAATAAGAACAAATAAAGACAGGTAGTTCAACACAGCCTACATTGCCTGGCAGTGGCTCTCCAGCATTTCAAACATGAGTCAGTCCACCCTTATCTGGAGATGCCTGGGATTGAACATGGGACCTTCTGCATGCATAGCAGATGCTCTACCACTGATCTAGGGTCCTCCCCCCCCCTTTAAGCTACCTTATATTGAGACAGACCATTGGCTGATCTAGTCCATTTTGGTCTACCTTGACTGGCAACAGCTCTCCAGGGGTTCAGATGAGGGTATTTTGCAGCCCTACTGTGGCATTTGCCCCTAGGATGCGTCAAGGAAAGAGTTAAAAATGGGTGTGATGTGATTGGCCAGTGAGAATGCGAGGGGGGAGTAAAAGATAGAGTGGGAGGTTTTGAAAAAACAGTTGAGGTCTGGGGGTTGACAGTTGAGGTTTGGGAGTTGAGGTTTGTCAGTTGGGAGTTGAGGCTTGGGTGTTGAAGAAGGAAGAGGGTGGAATACGCAGTGGGTTGGTTGAGTTGTATTGTGAGAGAGTGAGAGGAATTGTTAGGGAGTTAGATAGATAGTTGGGATCAATTCAGTTTGAAGTTGTAGGAACTAAGTTTTAAGAAACTGACAAGAGAAAAATAAACCGAAACCATACGCTTATTCCTGCACTTAAAAATAAACTTGATTATTTGTTTATGTTAACAACTGTCTGGACTCCGTGTGTCCCCGTGAGCAGCGGGGTGGTGGCAGCGAAGAAAGCAACCGCAGTGGTGGCACAGGGTCAATAGACCGTGAAACGTCCAGGGGCCCTGTGTGATCGCCACACCTACCGAGATGCCAGGATTGAACCTGGGACTGTCTGCATGCATAGCAGATGCTCTACCACTGAGCTATGGACCCCCCTGAGCCCTCAGGTGTAACTAAGGTATCGATCTCCCTGGAGACACTTTGAAAATCCAAAACCTTGGCTGACCCCCATTCACTTTAGTATTGAAGAATATCTGAAGAAGTGTGCATGCACACGAAAGCTCATACCAATAACAAACTTAGTTGGAAGGATTTTTTTTATTTTGTTTCGACTACGGCAGACCAACACGGCTACCTACCTGTAACCAGCACTTTAGTATTGTTTTTCTTTCCTTCCTCCTGTTAGGTTCTGGAGCGATTGTGGCAGCCATTGTAGTTGGCATCATAGTTATATTCACGGCAGTTCTCCTCTCGCTGAAAATGTATAATAGGTGAGTCAGTGACTTGGCTTTGGGCTCAAGTTCCTTTGAATTTTCAAGAGAACAAGCAGGCTGTGGGCAGCGTTCCCTGTGTTTCGCAGGTGTTTCCACGGGATCCGCTTCATGTTTGTGTTTGTGGTGCGGCTCCACAGCCCGGTCCTGCAATTTTTGCTTTTGCAAGATCCTCACTTAGAGGCGATATGCCGTACAAGGGAGACCCAAAAGGCAGTATCCAACTAAGCTCTACTCAGAGCAGACCCACTGAAATCAGTGGCCCTAAATTTGTCAGGTACTTAATGGATGTATTCTGAGTAGGACTAGCATTGCATTCAACCCAATGAATGGAGAAGAGGGTGATATGCTGCTGCTTTGGGGCAAAATATGCAAGGGTGATCCAGTGAATAGAGAGGAGGGTGGAGCTTAGTGGCAGTGACCTAAGAGGCAAAATGCATTATCAGCTGCCTCTTTTGATGTATTTAAATGGACCTGTTTTGTGTTATCTTGATCACATGGGAGCAGCTACAGCAGGGGCTGCTTCGACAGCTATCCAGTAAACCAGGACAATGGAGAAGGGACCAAGAATGCACATCAGGGTTGCTCCCTTTTAAGAACATAAGGAGCTGCCTTTATACTAAGCCAGACAGTTCATTCATCTGGCTCAGGACTGGCAGTACAGTGGTACCTCAGGTTACATATACTTCAGGTTACATATGCTTCAGGTTACAGACTCCACTAACCCAGAAATAGTACCTCAGGTTAAGAACTTTTCTTCAGGATGAGAACAGAAATCATGCTCTGGCAGAGCAGTGGCAGCAGCGGGAGGCCCCATTAGGCTAAAGTGGTGCTTCAGGTTAAGAACAGGTTCAGGTTAAGAACGGACCTCCGGAATGAATTAAGTAAACCCGAGGTACCACTGTAGCTCTTGAGGTTTTCAGGCTGGATTTTTTCCTAATCCTGTCTAGGACCTTCTGCAGGCAAAGCCTATGATCTGCAACTGAACTGTGGCCTTTCTATTCCCATCTTCTGGGAAGGGCAGCAGTGTGGCAAGGGGGAGATGCTGCATCATTTGACTTTGGGAATCTTGTGTTCCTGGAGTGGATAAATCCTGTCCAAATTGGCCTGTTTGCCACAGTTCAGGCTGCAGGTAGAGGGTTGGTGTGGCACAGTTCATCGTGTGGGAGTTCTGATCACGCAGCATGCCCATAAGAGGCCAGAGGATGCTGTAGGTTTCCTTCCCACCTTGGGCAATAGTGCAGAGGAAGGGGAAATGGATACCATCCTGAGACATTACGTCAAGACCCGTGAGCCCTGACATAATGCAGTGTTTGCTTTGCTCCTTGCAGACGCATGAGGACAAAGCGGGAGCTGGAACCGAAGAACACCAAAGCCACAACCCCCTCCACGCTGGGGCAGGACACCAGTAGTCCCAGTCGTACCACAACGGTGACGTTCGTCCCCATGGACATCCAAATGCCAAACAGAAGGCCCTGAGGCATGAGCGCCACAGAGGATGACAAATCAGACCCAAACATGGGCCTTACAGGCTCTGGGAAGACCTGCGATTCGTCAACATAAAGGAAGTTAAAGACTGGAGCTGCTAACTGGAGTTGCACTGTGACCAGCTCTCCACGTTTCTGTTTCTTTAAGAAAGGAAAAGACCAAGATTCTCAGGACAATGGATGTCACCCAGTCGCAAAAGTGGCATCTTGTCTCTACAGCTGCGGATACATAAGGGTAGCTGGTGGCAAGGCTGCCCCTGTAGTTGGATCGAGAGATGCCCTTCCACCGTTTTCTGCTGCTTCACATTAGACTCCTCATGGCCATGGATTCTGAGCGGTCCTTTGCTGGTTGGAGATTCAGAAGAGGCAAAGGGAACTCCCATCCACCCAAGGCTGTCCATACTGTTAGGCGGAGTGAAGTGGCTGCCTTAGGCAGCAGGTGCTGAGGGATATGGAATGGGAGCAAGGTATTCGAGGGCAGAGCTGTGACACAAAACACAGCCTTCGCAGCATCCCCCAAACTAGCCTGCTCCTCGCAGGTGCTAGTGTCAGGAATTTAGGGTAGGGTAGGAGGAAATGGCTTTCTCCTGTTCGTTTCCCATGAGAATGATGCAGGGAGCCGTGGTAAATCAGTTTTCAAAGCCTCCTCATGCCCCAAATTAAAGAGAAGTTTATACCTTCAGTAGCATCGCTCCACTTCAGATTGAGTACCAGGGAGATGCTTGGCTGACTCTTTTCCCGTGTTCAAGGAGCTGTGCTTTGTCTTTTTACCCCTTGTATGGGGAGCATTTGAACATTTGACCTCTTACAAGGAGAAGAGAAAAGGCCACCTAATTGATCAGGGTAGCTAGAGCAACTCTCCTGTGAGGATGTTAGCATGCTTGGGGCTTAAATAGTTTAGTGGGGGCAAAGGCAATGTAGGCCATTATAGAGGTATTTAAATTATGCATAGTGTGGAAAAAGAGAAGTTTTATTTCCTCTCTCCTAACACTTGAACCTGGGGGCATCTAATGATGCTGAAGGGTGGGAGATTTAGCACAGATGAGATGACCGATGTACAATGCAGTTAAATTCTGGAATTCATTACCACGACATCCGGTGATAGCCACCAATTTTGACAGCCTTAAAAAGGGATTAGGTAAATTAATGGAGGATCATAGAATCATAGTGTTGGAAGGGGTCCCAAGTGTCATCTAGTCTAACCCCCTGCAATGCAGGAATCTCATGCCTGTTAGTTTCCCCTCCTTAGTCTCCAGGTTGCCCTAGTAGAACTCAGCAAGAACAAGGATGGAGACAAAACAAGAATTGATTGGCTTTGACTGTGACTGGCTCTGGCTCCAGCTGCTGTTGGCGTCCCTTCCTTCCATGGGCACCAGCCACCACTGGATCTGTGGTCAGGATAGGGTAGAATTTGATTCAGTTAGCCCAGGCTTCCTCAACCTCTACCCTCCAGATGTTTTTGGCCTACAACTCCCATGATCCCTAGCTAGCAGGACCAGTGGTCAGGGATGATGGGAATTGTAGTCTCAAAGCATCTGGAGGGCCGAGGTTGAGGAAGCCCAAGGAAGCCTAAAGGCAAACCCACCTAATTTGTATTTCCTAAAATACAAGAACCAAAACACAGCCACCCTTCACAATTCTATGAATTTTGTAGTGCAGCTCTACAGCTGAGTACTGTGCAAAATAATTCATTTATTGTGCATAAAATGTGTATGCTAGTGAGAATAACATACAAAAATGCATTAGAGCATTTGTGTATATTGGGTAAAATTGCATACAGACGGGCATATTAGGAGAAATTCACACAATAATGCTGATGAATTTTCATGAGGCCTTTACAAAAAAAATACAACCAGATGTGGAAAACGGAATTGAAGATTGGAAAAATAAAAACTAAGAGAAATTAAAATCAACAGATTCACCCATCCCTAATCTGAGATGGTTGTGTGAACTGAACACAATTAATTCAGCATGCTTTTAGGCTGCAGTCACTTCCTAGGATATGACACTTATTGATCTACACAAGGTTTACTTCTGATTAGACATGTGTAGGCTTACACTGCAAACGTATTTTACCATTCACGTGTCCATAAATTATGTGATTTGTGACCCACCTAAAAAAAGATCATGCCACATCCTTCTGCTGAAATTCTAACATAAAAAGAATATCAGAAAAGAAGTGAAATTCTTCTTCTTCTCCTCCCCATCCTTCACTGTAAGGACCCAGAATGGGTTACAACATTAAAACACAATATTAAAAACAGTTTAGAACTTACAATCACAGAAATAACCTGGGTCCTAAAAATATACATCACAAGTGTTAAGAGCCAGGGTAAAGAGCTAAGTCTTCAGCATTCACCAGAAGCTCTATAGTCAAGGTGCCAGACACACTTCTGTGGGAAGGGAGTTCCACAACTCTCGTACTACCCCCCCCCCCCAGGTTCTGAGGGTCCCCTCTGCTGATCTCAGCACTGAAGAGGCTCTGTAGGGAAGTAGGTGCCTTTTCAGGTATTTGAGGCACCTTGAATTAGTCCCAGAAATGGCTGGCAACCATAGCAGTGGTTTTAAAATGGGTTATATGATATTTAAACAGAACATCAGCCAGTAATCTGGCTGTGGAATTTTAGACCAACTGAAGTTTCTGTATTCAAGGGTAGCTTACCCCACCATATGAAACCAAAAGCAAGCTATGAGATAGATGAGCTTCAAAAGCAGCATGGAGGTACATGGAAGTAACCCACATCCTCACACTCAAAGATTTATGGCAAAAGAATAATAATAATAATAATAATAATTTATTATTTGTACCCCGCCCATCTGGCTGGGTTTCCCCAGCCACTCTGGGCGGCTTCCATAGAAACAAAAAATACAGTAAAATATCACAGATTAAAAACTTCCCTGAACAGGGCTGCCTTAAGATGTCTTCTGAATGTCAGGTAGTTATTTATCGCTTTGACATCTGCTGGGAGGGCGTTCCACAGGGCGGGCGCCACTACCGAGAAGGCCCTCTGCCTGGTTCCCTGTAGCTTTGCTTCTCGCAATGAGGGAACCGCCAGGAGGCCCTCGGAGCTGGACCTCAGTGTCCGGGCAGAACGATGGGGGTGGAGACGCTCCTTCAGGTATACTGGGCCGAGGCCGTTTAGGGCTTTAAAGGTCAGCACCAACACTTTGAATTGTGCTCGGAAACGTACTGGGAGCCAGTGTAGGTCTTTCAAGACCGGTGTTATGTGGTCTCGGCGGCCGCCCCCAGTCACCAGTCTAGCTGCCGCATTCTGGATTAGTTGTAGTTTCCGAGTCATCTTCAAAGGTAGCCCCACGTAGAGCGCATTGCAGTAGTCCAAGCGGGAGATAACCAGAGCATGCACCACTCTGGCGAGACAGTCCGCGGGCAGGTAGGGTCTCAGCCTGCGTACCAGGTGGAGTTGGTAGACAGCTGCCCTGGATACAGAATTGACCTGTGCCTCCATGGACAGCTGTGAGTCCAAAATGAAAAGAAAAAAAGATATCCAGATATATTTTAGCTTCCATGCTACCTGGCCCTAGTAGAGATGGAACAGTAGCTCTATCAGCTTAGAGACAGAGGAAAGTGCGTGCAAAAATGTATTAGGACCAACGTGCCTAAAATGCTGAGGAATTTCACGTGGACATAAAAACAAAAGCAAACTGATATAGCAGTGTGAAAAACTGAACTTATGATTCGAAAGCCTACTTGACAGATTTGTTGATTTCTAGTAAGAAAAGGCAACACCAGGGATTCTTGCTGAGGAGCAGGAGAAGCTAGGCTGTGTAACCCAAGTTTGTAGTTTAGGCATGTTGGCTGAAAGCCAAATCCATGCAAGGTTCCAGGTTGTGCTCTGTGTACAGTGTGAGTGGATGGCCGGAATGTGCACAGACCAGCTTTTCACACTGAATTAAAAGTTTCACAATGGTTGCCCATCAACGGTTATTGTCAGTTTTGAAGAGAAGTCTTGTGACAAATCCCTTTTTCTACATAGACATCGAGGCTGGAGAATACGTTGGCAGTAAGCACGTGAGTTTAGTATTGCTGAAGTGGGTGTGTAATAATCCGACCAAAACAGTTTACCAGGCCCACGGCGTACATTTGCACAGTAGCCGCATTGTTGCTCTTGTACGAACTCCTGTGTCCTAGGCTCATGTGTTAAAAGGAGGGCCGGATGTGGGGCCCCAAGCAACATCTGGCCCCCAGTGGCCCTGCCAATTTTCAATCAGGGCATAGTTTTTGCAATTATTATTAAGCAATTGTAGGGAACCAGTGGCCCACTGGATGTTCTCAGGCTACAACGTCCATCATCCCAGACCCACTGGCTGGACTGGCAGCAGCCAAAAACATGAGGTAACTGCCCTCTGGACGGGGCTCTGGTAACAGGGCTCTGGAACGGATCCCATTCACATCTAGAGGTACCACTGTACTTAGTTCCTGAGTCAGGTCACAGGCTCACTCTATTCAAACACAGACATACCCTTAAGGCAGGATTTGTGAAGGAAAAGACAATGGGGAGGCTTTTCCATTTTCCTTTGACCTTGCAGAGAAAACATTTGGTCAGTTTGGGACAGTTTGGGAATCAAAAATAGTTCCAGGTTGGTCTTCCTGTGCTGATCTATGTATGTGCTTGGTTGGTACACTTATGAACATTTAACATATATCTAAGACCTCAAAATTCCTATCACACTACTAAGCCTCATTCAAGGTTTTATTGCTGACATATGAAATCACCAGACCACTGGCAATACCCAAAGAGGGAAGTGTGCAATCTCTCTCATGCACAACTTCAGAAACTGATAGCACCCTTCACCTTTCCAACAGGATATTCCTTGCAAAAGCACCAAGATACCAGGGATGTCTTAAGTGTAGAGCAGTTGTCACCAGCAGCACCCCAGCACCCTCCAGATGTTTTGGACTGCAACTCCCATCAGCTGGCTGGCAGGCACTGTCCGTCTCCGTCCCCCCCCCCCCCCCGGAAACATACACTCAACTATACAGCTCCCTCTTGTGGCAATTTACAAATCAATGTTTCATTCATTTCTTTATTATTCATACCTCCATGTAGCCTAGTGATCACACTGCTACTGGCCACTCCAATCCCTACCAAGCCATGCATGGGATTCCAGGGGTCTTGGCCCTCAACCAGGGTCTGTGCTCCTTGATAGAACTGAAGATGCAACGGAGGCTGTTGTACGTTTAAGAAATATGATTTATTCACGTATTATTCACTTGAATTCACATATTATTCACCTGAATCCAGATCTTACAGCATCGTCATTTCAAGATGATGTTGTTCCCCAAAGCAGTGTGGCACTGGCATTTAAGGCATCTCCCTGTCTGCCGTCAGCCAGCCAAGATAGCGTTTTTCATCTATCTCCTAGCTTCAAGTAAACGGGATCATTTTCTTCTCACACCATGACCCCAACCTCTGCCATTGTCTCCCAAATCTCCTGTCTCTGTTCACACCTCAGGGCGAGGTGGGGAGGATCGGCAATGGCCCTGTATTGTTTCTTAAGGCCCAGGAATTCCTCTGCAGCTTGCGTTTTCCCTTCATATCCCAAATAATAAATATCCCATTTATTGATTTATAGGGTTGAGAGGGGGCAAACAATGTTTAAAGCACATTTATATCACGCGTGAACAGTCCGAGCTTCCACCACAGAACCCTGGGAACTGTAGTTCACCCTCTCGCAGCTCTACACTTTTTCCTCGCCCACCACTGGCATGTGGCCCATGGAAGGTTTCCTAAAAGGGAATGTGGCCCTTGATCTGAAAAAAGGCTCCTCGCTCCCTTCATCCTTAAGGCAGGTCACGACATGGAAAGACAATATTGAAAAGAGTGTTTTAAAAACAACTTGTTTTGAAAGCGTTAAGAGTTACATCCTCTTCTCTATCAAGACACGCGCATTACCACCTGTGAACATCACCCTTACGAAATATTGTACTATGCAAAGAGTTGAGGCAGGGTACCGTCAGATGTAATGAATTATTATGAGTATTAAGATTATTACTGGGTGGAACGATGTGGAATTAAACGGTGCGCGAAGGCTACACCTGGGCAACCCTAGCTCAAGCAGGACGTGTGCGCCCGACGCACACCCGCGCATTTACGCTAAGCCAGCGCAAGGCCGCAGCCTCCTTCAAAACGTGGCTGCAAACACGCAGGAGCCACGACGCTTCGCAGCGCCCTCTTTTGACCGCCACAACCTTCCCCCCGCCCCCTCCAGCAGAAACGCTTGATTGGCTGATCTGCAACGACGCCACCCTCTCCCCTCCCGGCGATTGGGTATGCCGGTTAAAACAAGAGGCAATCGTTGGCTGAGCTGCCCGTCTCTCTCTTTTTCACTCGCTTTCCCCTCCCCCCGGGCCCGCCTCTTTTTCCCCCGAAGGTGTCACGGGACTCCGCCCGCCCACCGCTTTCCCTCCCCTGATTCCCGCGCGAAGTGACGAGATTGGCGACGGCAGGGAGGATGATTCACTAAGCCAAAGGAGGGAGGTGAGGGGGCAGCGGCGAAGGACGGGCTCTCGCGCTTCTGCCGCGCGGTGCATGTCGGGAGACGGAGCAGCGCTCTCTGCGGCCAGGCAGGAGGAGTCAAGATGGACGCGGGATTCTTCCGCGTAAGTGCTGAGGCCGGGGTGAAAAGCAACGGCGGCGGCAGGGACGGGGAAGAGGCGGCGGCTGCAGGGAGGGTGGCGTAGGGGGTCTCCCGTGTCCTCTGTCCCCGGACCCCCGCCTGACGCGAGCCAGGCCGGCCCTTTCTCTTCCCCTCCCCGTGTGTGGAGCCGAGGCGGAGAAAATGGCGGCGGCGCGCGGCTCCTTTCCAGCGCGAGGCAGAAACGCGAAGGTGGGGGGCGAACGGAGGGGGGATTCTTCCTCCTCACGCGCTGCCCCCCTTTTTTGTCCATTCTGTCTGCCTCTTTATTCCTCCTCATCCGCCCCCGAAGCCGTCGTTCTTCTCGTGGGTTTTCCTTTTTGTCTCCGCTGCTGCGAAGCCGTCGCCCGCCGACAGGAAGAAGGAAGCGAAGGGCCCCGAGGCGCCTGGGCCTCCCCGCACCTTTTAAATTAACTCATCCCACATGCACCCTAAACCTGCACCCTTAGGTTTAGTTCTCGGTGGTATTAATAATCGTCCCTTCCTCCATTAATAGCTTTGAGGACGAATCGCCCCTTTCATTCTGATATACACGGTTGGTCAATACGTTTCTGAAGCCTCAATATCCAGCCTATTCCCTCGTTTACCTCCCTCATCTCCTTCCTCCCCACCCCCGCCCAAAGCCCACCCTGCTTTTGTTTGGTCGATTTTGGGAAGCTGCCTTTGCTTTTTATGCACTTTTTATTTTTGTGGACTAGATAGAACTTGTTTTGTTAGACTCATAAATAGGAAGAGTTAAGATAGATATGGAAACCATTGCATACATTTAAGTACAGTATACGAATGTGTACATTTTTTGCTCTGGATTAGCAGTGCAGAACAAGCGGCTTTCCAGATGTTGCTGGATTCCAGCTCCCACCGTTTTTGACCATTGACCATGCTGGCAGATGTTGATGGGAGCTAAAGTCTGATAACATTTGTAGGGCCACAAGTTCCTCACCCCTGCTTTTGAAATATATAAAAAAATTGTCCAGTAGCACCTTAGAGACCAACTAAGTTTGGTATAAGCTTTTGTGTGCATTCTTCAGATCTGAAGAAGTGTGCATGCACATGAAAGCTTATACCAAGAACAAACTTAGTTGGTCTCTAAGATGCTACTGGACAGTTTTTTATATATATTTCGACTGCGTCAGACCAACACAGCTACCTACTTGAATCTAAATCCCTGCTCTGTAGTCTCTGCTAATCATACTTATTGTAGATGCTTATTGTACACACATATGTACATCTGCATACCTAATTTTCACAAGCTTATTGAAAACCCATGCATCTAAATGGGGATGGTGGTAATAGGGCCAAAAATTATGTGAAGTGAAAGAGATATCTGTAAATGTCCTGTGCGTAACTCAGTTAAGAGACACAAGCACAGTACTTTGGTAGTAACAAAACACTACTTTAACATATTTAGTCTGAGGAAATCCCTAATCTTGATTCAGGACCAAAATGCAAGTCCATTTTTTAAAATCCAGGTGATAATTCCACTATGCAGCAGCAGATGAGTGCCCTTTCTGTTATTCCTGTGTTGCAAGAGAACAGACAAAACACAAGTATACAAATGTGTGGGGTAAACTTTTTTGCTTTAGTTTGTCTTTTTGGTGAGCAGTGGAAGGTTTGTGTAATATGCATCCAAATCAGTTGTTTTCAGATTTGAGGAGAGTCTTCCAATATCAGGTTGATTGCAGTAGAGCCTTTGAATGTGGAACCACTTCCATGCAGTTGAATTTCAGAAGCATATCAGTAGTGACTCATCTTATTGTAGAAAAATTCCAATCATCTGAAGGCTCACTACCCTGAAATCTGATATGATGAAAGCAGTATATAAACATTTCCAAAAAATGAAGAAATTTAATAAAAGTCCCCAGAAACTTTTGAAAACATTAGCATTAGGGTATAACAGCAGCCCTGTTACATAATGTTAGGTGACCAACCTGTAGTAAAGGCAGCATGAGTTTGTGGACAAACTTGAATGATGTTAAACCTGCACTGATGCCTGCTCCCCAACATGGTAAACTAGAGTAAAAAAATATCCTAAGGTATTGTTGTATGCGTACTACAGTACATTATAGAAGCTCTAATACTACATCATCATCATGAATATTATATTTATATCCTGCCTTTATTCCACAGAGCTCAAGGTAGCATGTGTGGCTCTGTTCATTTATACTTACAACAACCCTGTGAGCTCAGCTTAAGCTGAGAGATGGTGACTGGCCCAAGGTCAGCCAGTGAATTTCATGGCTGAGTTGGAATTTTATCCCAGATTCCCAGTCCCTAGGCCGACACTATTCACTGACTCTCTTTGGACTTTGTGATATTCTTACACTGTCCTTAGATGGTGTTAGAATCTTGGTCTCTACTAGTAAACTTTTTTGTTCTACCTTTTGAGGTGTTAAAGGCATTCTGGTGCTAGGTTTGAGGAGTCAGTCAGTTGTCTGATCAAATATTGTCAAACTGACCAGGTACTTGACCACTGATTCTTTGGCCATAATCAAATACAGTATTACACAACAGTGTTCTTATTGTGTAAGTGGCAGTCGGTGTTTTAGTGCATCATGAGGTCAATTTGATAGTGGTTACTTTCAAGTTCTACAGGAGTCATACATGCATGGACCTTGTTGCCAGGTACCTATTGCCCTGCAGCTGTATCCACAGTCTTTCCCCTCACAAATAAAATACAGCCTCTCCTATGAAATAGATAAATAAATATATTTACACAGTGTCTGGACTGGTGAGAGAGTATTTCATTCATAAAATAAAGGAATTGTGAATATGCTTGGGAACATTTCACCCTGAGCTTTTTAGAATACCTTTTCCTTTGAAAAGAAACTCCACACGTAGAGTTCCAGACTTTTTGTTAACAAAAAGTGGAAATCATATCACAAGGAATCAGGAAAATAGCTCTTGCTTTCTAAAGAAAGCATGATAGTGGTAACACATACTTAGGGCTGGGATGCCCATTAAGTTCTAAAGAATAACTTATGTGAACGGTACAGCTTGAATCTTTGAGTGTGCACAAAATTCCTTTTTAAATGGAAAACACGTTCCAAAAAGTCCCAGAAGGTGACATGTTTTTGAGCACATTTATTGAGCACATTTTGTGAATGAAAAGTTTCCTCACCAATCCAGCTACTGTAAGCTTTTCCAATCATGTTTCATTAAGATTAAATATTTTGTTTGATAAAGAGCTTCCTTGAAATTTTGGGAACCATATCTACTTGGTGTTGTGCCCAGTATCTTTTTTTATCCTTGGATTTTTCTGCTGCTGTAATCTATCTTCTGATTGGACAGGATATTATGACCTGTTGTGTTTGGCAATTCAAGCAAACCCAGAATGTTAAAAGGAAGGTCGAAACACTCTTTTGATGATGGTTACACCTCCTAGCATTGCACAAAATATTTGCGTGGTACCTAGATGGTCACTGGTGAACGATTAATCCTTATGTCCTAGTCTGAGATACATTTTGCTAATCATAGAGCAACATACCAGAGCACCTGGTAATAATAGTGGCTCTGTTCCAAGAGAGGGAATAATAAGCAGCCAGCTTTTATGTTATCTAACCACATTGTAATAAAACATCTACTCTCTGAATTAGAGTTTTTCAACAGTTACCTGTTCTGCATATAGCTTTTAAAGACATGCATGCAAGTATTGTTAGCTTCTGTGGTCTGCAAAATACTGGACTGTGGTTTGTAACCAGCGAAGTTTTGCTGAGTGTAGATTCATTGAAATTAACTGACCTAAGATTTCCATTAATTTAAATGGTTCTGAGTATGACCTAACATTGGATACAAAACTCAGTTTTTAACCCTCGCACCCACCAGACCATTGGGGTTGCTGTAAATCATAGCAGTTATTGGAAATATTTGTAAAGGCTGAACCGCTTCATACTCCATGTACATACTTGTTAGCATGTGGTCAGTTGTATTGTGGTTTTTCATCTCTTTCCTCATCCCCTTTAGTGTTTTTTTTAAATTGCATTTTACTTACTAAGGGATCCTATTATAATGAATGGAAAAGTACCCAGTGCCAATTCTTTTTTAAAAATGTGATATCAGTAAAATCTATTTTCTAATGTTTAACAAGGCATTTTGAAATGAAGCATGAGTGAAGAGACCCATTGAAATCAGTGGACATGTAATAAAACTAAGAATAATACTGGATTTTTCCCTGTATCTTTGTACACTTTAAAGGGTGTATGTGATCCCAATAGTACATGGATACTGTCAGAACATATGGTGCAAGAAAGATAAGGCTCGGTGATAATGGGATTTCTCTTTTTGGTCAGCTTTCTGTCATAGTGAATTGGTCCATTAACAGGTTTCTGAATGCAGTAGTTTCTCTTTTATTAAGAATGTGGCAAACTCTCCCATCTCCTCCTGCTGCTTCCATTTTCTATATATAAAATATCAGCATTGAATGATGTTAACCTTCTGAGTAATTCATATGAAGCTTGAATCCCCATTACTTGATAGCTCACCTGTCAAATCCTATTTATAGTCTTAAGATATTTAAAAAGCTAGTGATGTGAAATTTTTAAGTTGCTTTCTAATGTTGGCTGGAAATTATTTGAGAGATTGCTTGGCAGCTATACAGTTTTCTAAAGTTTGTGGCATGTAGGATTGCATGTGGAGATGGTAGAATTGTTGGGGCATTTTAAGGTTTAATGCCATTCTGCTGTTGAGAATTGGGTCGTGGATGGTAATAAATCTTACAGCCAAGATGAGAAAGCTGTGGCCCTCAATAAGTTAGCATCGAGAAATATCTTTGATTAGTTAAATTAGTTAACTGTATTTTATTAAATTAGTTAACTGTATTTAAAATTTACTCAGTTGTTTTATTCTTACAGGGAACTAGCGCTGAACAGGACAACCGCTTCAGCAACAAACAGAAGAAGCTACTAAAGCAACTGAAATTTGCAGAATGTCTAGAAAAGAAAGTATGTTCAGTTTGTTGTATTTGGAGAGTGATATGGAATTCTAAAAAAAAACCCACCTTAATAAATACAGAAGATGCTTTTTGCATTTAACTAACTGAGCTAAAGCTAATAGAGCATTAAGAATAACTTGTTGTCTTGCACTTTAAATAGAATAAGTTTTTAAAGCTAATGGAGAATTTATGTTGGGATACAAACACGAAGTTGTGTCATTTTTCAGTCAAGGCTTCCACCCCATTGCAAAGAACTCTAGAAAAGAACAGCAGCAGTCTTCAATCATGGTTTCTCAGGAAAACGGGGGCTGCCACTAGCTTTGTTAGATCACTAGTGGGCCCAAGCTGTTTTGGACAGTCCGTGTCCACTTGTCCCACACCTGATGTTCTAAGTGGCATGAGGCACAAGAAATGTCACGGCAAAACTAAAATGAAGAAGCATCAGGAACACACTCTTTAAGTGCACTCCTGATTCTTGCTTTGCATCACCAGCTTAAATTCAGGCATATGGTTTACCATATGGTGGTGCTTCAGTGATACTTTAAAGTGATAGAGAATGCTCTGTTTCAATGAAGTATCAAGCTAATACCTTCTACTGATAAACTAGAAAACTGTTTCCAAGCACTGCTATTGCTTGCTGTGCTTGTGTGCATTGCTATGGCATGAAAAACTTGTGGTATTTGACTGCTAGTTGGAGACCAGAAGTCTTAAGTGACTGAACAAAAGAAATGTTAGCATTAAATATAATTCATGTTTTTGGTTGATCAATATAGGTGGACATGAGCAAAGTAAACCTGGAAGTAATCAAGCCATGGATAACAAAAAGAGTAACGGAAATCCTTGGATTTGAAGATGATGTAGTAATTGAATTTATATTCAACCAGTTGGAAGTGAAGGTAATGATTTTGCTGTGGTTGTATTTACACATTTGTAAATGTATTGCATTATTATTCTGCCAAAACTGAATTTTTTCTATCAAAAACAGTTGATGGAATTAGGAGGGGTTTTGTTACAATGTATATTGTGAATAAATTCAACTTGTAAAACATTTTGTTAAGGTTGACAGTTTTAGTGAAGGTGCATAGTTTGCAAAACTGCTCAGGTGAAAAATCAGACTTACTGTGTTGATTTTGCTGTTACGTGTTAAGCTACTTTGACAGCAATTTTCTAATGATGATGTGATTTATGATTTAAAAGGCCTGAACCAAAATGGAAGTTATTCCTTGCGTCTGAAGTATAGCACCATCACCTTATTAGGTCACAGCAGAGTGAGTGTCCAATGTCGCTCTGACCAACTCCCTTGATGATGCAGTGTGTGTTTGGAGGTGAGTTGTGTAAAGTGGCCGAACCAAAGACTGACAAAGCATCCAGCAGAAAGCCATTGGGCAAAGCTTTACACTGCTCTTGAAATTGTTGTGAATTAGATCAGATTAAATGTAAAGCATAAGGTGCAGTTCTAAATTGGTAAGAGGCGTTCAGTGGAGACCTACTCTGTATAGAACTGTGGCTGTGTTCCATAGGGAAGGAGGGGTGATATATTAATTACAGTAAAAATATGCTTCAGGTTGCTAAAGACGAAACTTTATAAGTGTAAGCCACCTTCCACTGAAATTAGTGGCAAGACACCCATCTTAAGTTAATGGAACTGAATTGCACCACTGGAATACAGCTAAACAGTTACCAGTTGTGTAACATGAACTTCAAAAATGAAACTGAGTTCATGATAAACTCAGTATTTTATCTTAAACAATCTGCCACTGCATCCCAAGAGTCAGTACAGTATTTTCTCTGAACTAATGGCAGAAATGTTCTTGTGCTAATATACATTATGCTCAATCTTTCTTCCAAAGAATTCATCTTTATGATTTGACTGAACAGTTGACATTTCAACTGAGAAAGGTATTGCTGTTTTAAAAAAAGGTCATGGTGTATTTTGAATGTAAGATTTTATTTGTTAAAACAGCCATATTTGGAATCGTTTATGTACTTGCATAGAAATCGTAACTGGGGAGGAAAATTTAAGGGATCAGCTAAATAAAGTAAGAATGTATAATGGGAAGTAGCTTGCTAACATGTATTAGTGTAATAAAACCTAGATATTCAGTTTTAGTTCCCCTTTGTACAAAGCATGATTTAAACTTTAGAATTAAAAAAAACAATTTTTTTCTTTTTTGTGGTTGTGTACTCATTATTGCTTGTTCGTCTTTTGCAATTTAGATAAATGATATAACATTAAACTCAAGGTGGTTGAGTTGCAGTAGGGAGTCGGAAGCAAGCCAAGGGAACATCTTTCTCTACAGGGGACTTGGCGATTCCAAACCCCCCAAAGTTCCAAGAAGAAACTGAAGACACCTGGAATCTGTACTTGCTTTGTGCTGTTGAGCTGTGCTTGTTATATGGACCTTGTTGCTTTGACCAACAATGTTAGAAATAAAGTGCCCACTTATACTGTGAGCCAAACTTGACCTCTTAATCCTTTGTGGGCATTGCATAAATGTCATAAAAACCAGATATGGCAGCTTTCTTTCCATAAATGTGTCAGTGAAGGCTTAGTCTAGTTTGCTGATGAAAGTAAGAGAATGCATGCATAAATTTTTGTTCAGTTTTCACAGCAGGACACAGCAGGGTTATTGTAGATGATGATTCTGTAATGTTAAATAAGTGTACAGCTTCTGTCCATTGTACGGATCACAGTAAACAAAAACAAAACAAAAAAAAGATTTTCAAGCAGCAGTACCAAAGACTATTGGGGAAGAATGTTTAGAAAGTTAACTACAAAGAAACTTATATTAACTATTATGATGCTGCTATACTAAATTCATGCCCCAGAGCTGTAGCGGCTGCAGAGACCAAAATGCTTATGAAATCCACAAAGGATTAACAGGCCATTTTGAATGTAAATGGTATGACGAGAGAAAATTGGTAAACTGTTAGGACTATGTTACTGAGCAACTTTTAGGGCAAGTTTTTAAAACTAGTAATGAGCTTAATATACTGTAGCCCCATGGTAGAAGATTGTGAAAATTAAAATGGCTTATCTGAGTTTGTTTTTTTCAAATAACCTGTATTTCTTCCTGTCACATCTCTTTGCAGAATCCAGATTCCAAAATGATGCAAATCAACCTGACTGGGTTCTTGAATGGGAAAAATGCTAGAGAGTTCATGGGAGAACTGTGGCCACTACTGTTAAGTGCACAAGAAAACATTGCTGGTATTCCATCTGCTTTCCTGGAGCTGAAGAAAGAAGAAATAAAACAGAGACAGGTAAATTTCAACAATGCTAGTTGATGGGTTCAAATCCCTATTCAAATATGAACTTGTAAAATGTCTCTGGACAAACCACAGAGCATCTTCTGTAAATTGGGAATTTTCTAGATCAAAAGCAGGGCTTGAACAAAAACAGGAATTGAACAGAAACTGTGTTAACTCTAAATATTAAGAGTGAGAGCCCTAACGATAACTATTCATAAGTAAGTTCTTTTGAATTTAGTTGGGCTTACTCCCAGGTAAGCTGGGTTAGAATTGCAGCCTAAGTGTAATATTAATACAATAATCAGTACAAGTTTAAAACTATTCAGCTCACCAACTCTGTTACATGGTGAACAGTTATTTCCTTTTACAGAAAGATGAGTTCTTGTGAGTGTTTGTTTTATTAAAGGTGTGAGTACGAAAGATCACGTGTGGAAATGTGAACATGGTATCGATTTGTACACGTAATTGGTGTTCCCTGCAAAAAGGGGGTCAAATAATCTGCTGTGTACAGTAAGCCCACAACCTATGCACATTTAACTTGTGTGCAGTCAGCTTTATGTGCATGGCAAATAATAATAAAAATGGGGCGGGGTTCTGGGAAAAATGTATTTGAATCATTGAACCCATTGTGTTTTGACTAGACATGACTTTGGATTTAGGTGTGATGCCCAGAACATAACTCCAGTGAAAGTTGTGGACTTGGTGTCGTGCTCACTTCTACTCTGAAGAATGACTCCTTTTTGAGTTTCTGCACTCAAGGCACTTATTTTTTAGCTCCCAGAATTGCATGGTATTTAACTATTTAGAAAGAGCAACAATGGCAAACACCCTTCTCAGGTTCAGAGTGTGGCATGGCTCATCACATTATATCTATCTTCAGTTTTCTGAAGGCATTAAAAGCTCAAGTTCTGCTACCCCAAGTGTTTGGAATAATAAATCAGCGTTTTACAGTGTCTGATCTTGATTGTAAATAATTTGTCCTTCCACTGTCCTACCATTGTCAGCTGTTTTCCCCAAACGCAGAACAAAGTGTGTGCAGTCTATTCTATCCTGTTAGTGCTTTAAATATTTTACATCATAGTAGCAGCATATTAATTATCAGGTGACTCTAGAAATAAAGTACACCAGAAGTTGGGCTTATACAAATGATTTTAATATTTGATATACTAATTCAGTTTAGCATTATGAGATTTTATGGTTGACGTGGGGTTTCAAAGTTAGCACCTATCCACTTACCATGCCTAACCAGCCAGTTTTAACTATGGCTTCCAGTAATCTACTGAGTGGCAGAGAAGCATTCAGAACACACTATATAAAGAACACTCTATATCGATGTGTATGGTGTTAATAATAATTCTTTCAGTGGATTCAACATTTTCTTCTCAGCCCATGCTTCTGAATTAAGGGCACATTAATGTTTATTTCAGATTGAACAGGAAAAATTGGCTTCCATGAAGAAACAAGATGAAGACAAGGATAAGAGAGACAAGGAAGATAAAGAAAATAGAGAAAAGAGGGACAGATCCCGAAGTCCTAGAAGGTATTACTTAAATGTGTGTGTGTTGTTATTTTCCAAATGACTCTTGCATGTGTTGAAGCTGTGGTAGAGCAGCTCTATTAGTTAAATTTTCCTGGGAATCTTTTAGTATTTGAAGTCTAAATGCTCTGGCTAAAGCATTTTATTTTTCCCAGTTAACAGTGCTACAAGGTATACATTTGAACCTACATTTGTGTCCATGGCCCATGTATCATCTATGCAAACTCCCAATATTAAGCTGAGATCTTCAGGATCTTTTTGCTAGAGCTATAATGTGTGCATTTGTTACTAATAAACGTTTACCCTCAACCTTGCGCTCACCAGAAGCTCACACCCAAGGATAATTAAAAAAAGATGGGTTTATTACTTGAAATGAAAGTGACAGAGTATATAAATGCTGTTTCAGACATCAAAGTTAAATCATAAGCAGGTAGCAAGAGTGAGAAGGATAATTGGACTGGACATTAATATATTTTTCAAATTCCACAAGAAACTTGAATATAAATTGACTTTGTCCTAGGCGCAAATCAAGGTCTCCTTCCCCTAGAAGACGCTCATCCCCTATCAGGAAAGAGAGAAAACACAGCCATTCCCGATCCCCACACCATAAAACAAAGAGTCGTAGTGTTACTCCTGCACCAGAAAAGAAAGAAGAGACTCCTGAGCCAGAACCTTCAATCAAAATAAAAGAAACATTGATCCAGGAGGCCACATCTACTAGGTATATCTACTTGTTGAGAAGTTTTCCTTTCCAGTTTTGTTCTCATATTACTCTGAAACATGATATTCGATGTCATGTGGAGTAGTGAATATAATTCAGAAAGCTGTAATTCTACACCAATTTTATTTAGTTATTTGTTCATCGTTCTGGCTTGCTTTCATTACTTTTTGAATACATGTTGGACATAACCTAACAATACTACAGAAATATGAAAATGTAAGATTGAACATGGGAATGGAAGGTGCTAGGAGCTTTGTCTGAGGCATAATCTACCAATCGGGAGTTGATGCTTTTGGCGTGCAAGTGCCTTAAACAAACCTCTTCTTCATAGAACACTGGACATACTGTTTTGGTTCAGAGTTCTTAGCTAACAGAAAGGGTGTCTTCTAGAATTACCTGCCATGTGTCTGTTAAGTGTTGCAGATTACACCCTTAAATTATCTAAAGTTTCCCCCCCCCTCCAATTGTAATCTCTGGTTTAATCTTCAAAATGTATTTCAACAGTGATATTTTGAAAGTCCCCAAAATTGAGCCTGTGCCAGATACCAAGGAGCCATCTCCAGAAAGAATTTCAAAGAAGGAAAGGGAGAAAGAAAAGGAAAAGAATCGTCAAAGGACTCCTTCTCGATCCAAGTCAAGGTCAAAGTCTCGCTCACGGTCTGCATCTCATTCAAGACCAAGAAGGCGTCATAGATCACGATCCAGGTTAGAGGGTTGAAAGGTGTTTTTGCCCTGCTGGGCAGCATATGTGTTCTTTCTAAGTCACATCTGCCTCATCCAGTTTGGATGAAAAAATGGTAAAGCATTCCTCCTCCTCATTGTCCTCTTATCATTTCTTAGAGTTTGGACCATTCCATGTTGTTTCTTCATGTGTGTGGTCATGGGAACAGCCTGTGATCACACCATGTCAAAACAGCCCCCACTCTTGTAAATATGAATTAGGACTTGATAGTTATCCATGCAGGGCCAGTACGGGACATAGAGAGCAACTGCTTTGCTGCTTACACACACTGGTCTCTTTCAGCTGTCGATTTGTCTTCTGTTGCCTGTGTACTGAGACTTTCCAGGGCATGCTGGGTGCTTCCAGAGAAAGACATTTTGACTGACATAGATGTGAAGAGCTCCTGCTCCTTTACTGCACTAAACACTACTTTAACCTTAGGAATAATAAACTGTTATATATTGTTGCATCAGTACTGCAGTGGCACAGGCATTCTCCATGACCATCTCAGTAGAATGCTTAGCTTTGAGGAAGGACCCTTTCTCACCATTAAGCATTCAGGTATCTGTTGTCAGCTTTCCTGCAGCAACAAAGCAATAGGGGTGCTGCTTCCAGAGGGGTAAATGGCAGTGTGTGGCCAGGTAATTACACAGGTGTTTGCAATCTTCCTGTTACACTGAGACAAAACAGAAGGCCAGTCCTACTCCAAGTTTTATAGCAGCAATATACTAAGTGAGAGTGGCTCCACTGATAAGGAACTCCCTTCAGTTGGAGAGTTGGCAAAGCTTTGGCCTTGTAAATCAATAAATTTAGTATATGAATTTTCATGAATTGATAGGTCTTACTCACCAAGAAGGCGGCCTAGCCCAAGACGACGCCCATCTCCTCGGAGAAGAACCCCGCCAAGACGCATTCCACCTCCACCCAGACACAGAAGGAGTAGATCTCCTGTGAGACGGTAAGAATCTCTAATTTAGAAGCAAGAGCCACCTGTATTTAAGGGATGTAGCAGTACTAATATTTTAGTAGCTTCAGTTTATCCCCTCCGCCCCATTCAAGCTAGGGAGATGAGAGTCAGAAACAGTCTCCTATTTGGTCTGAAACTGGTCATGAAATACTTTCCTCTTTGTGTTCACGATGAAAGATATACAGAGAAATAAGAGACTTAAATAAAAATAAGAGACTGTTTTGCCTACATCCTGACTTCCTCAGTAGGAAGAGATAAATAAATAAAATACCATGAAACTTGCATCAAGGGAAACTGAACGCTGTCATTTCTACAATTCTCCATGGCCTAAATTATTATTATTATTATTATTATTTATTATTATTATTTATTATTATTATTATTATTATTTTATTTGTACCCCGGCTGGTCAGGGTCAGGGTGGCTAACATCATAAAACTAACACAGTGTACAAAGAACATAAAAACAGGCAATCAATTAATTAAAATACATCTTAAAATTAGTTCAGAACAAATTAAAATCCGCACAGATGGCAGTCCACGGGTAAAATTGAGAGTGGTTAATATTCTCCAGGGCCAACTGTTACCACTGGTCTTATAATGGACCTGTGAGTGGGCTAGGAGGCCTCTTTAATACTTGTTCTTCTACAGAAAGAAAAGAATCAGACTGAACCCTGACTAAAGGCCTGGCGGAACAGCTCTGTCTTGCAGGCCCTGCAGAAAGATGTCAAATCCCGCAGGGCCCTGGTCTTTGTGAGAGAGCGTTCCACCAGGCCGGGGTCTCCAGAAAGTGCATTTGTTTCTGAACTATTTTTGAGACTGTACTTTCAAAGAGTCAGTGTAGGAGTTGTCAGTTGTAAAAGTAAAATGTTTTAGGATTCAAATAGATGTCTTTACTTTTATACCATTTCTTGATAAGATTGACCCTCCTAAGAAGCCTTTGCTTTCCCCGGACTGTATCTAAACATCCTAAAACATGGGGGAGCTTGTTTCGCAGTAACTTGTCCACCATCTTTCTGTGCATTTGCAGAGGATTCTGGGACATGTTTTAGGGCACATAATTTATGTTGGGCACTGATCAGACCTGTTGGACCCTGTCACCACTGCATGAATAGCAGGTACACCTGACACTGTACATTCCAGGGAAGTTGTGTAGTAGCATCCCAAATGCCTTTTTGGGAAGAGCCCCTGTTTCCTACAGAATGCCGTTTGAAAGCATTGCTCCTAAAGAATTAACATACACTCACTGCATTGCAATTCTTTTCATAGGATGCCATTATGTTGCAAAAAGTTATGTGCACAGACAAACTGACATTTGAATATTGCTTTGCAAATTTTGTGACTGGATACTGAGCACTTGGACTTTAGAAAAACTTTTGAAAATTTAACACAAGTGTAGTTGTTTAGCTTTGTGATATCACTTCCAAAGACTAAATTGCTCAGGGTAGGGTTTCTTTTTTTCAGGTTCTCAGGAATTCTGCAGCCAAAGGTGGAGTCAGCAGGTACATGATAGCAGCAGAACTGACCACAAATTGTGCCGCAGAATTCTAGAGGCCCTTCTTTAAAGTGTAATCTGAAAGAAACCTGACTGATTTAACTCTCAATACTGATGGTTTTTCCAAACATGAAAGAACAATTTTTAATCCCCTTGCATTGGGCTTTTTTGAGACAAGTTTCTTAAATGAAAGAGTCCATTTAATTCAGTCCTTTAAATAGAATACTTCTAGACCATCCAAATCCTAAACCATTTGAAACTTTTTCCATCACTAACTACTAAGTTAGGTCTGCTGGATGTGTTAAATTGAAAGTGCTATTCAACTGTTTGTGGAAATATCATAGTAGAAGCTAGTAAGATCTTTGAGAAACCAGGACAATGCAGATTGGTTACAGTGTCTTATTATGATTAGTCAGAGAATACTTGATGTCAACTTGAATTTTACAGGAGGAGACGATCGTCAGCATCTTTGTCAGGAAGTAGTTCCTCCTCCTCCTCTTCACGTTCCCGATCTCCACCAAAGAAACCACCTAAGAGAGTTGTCTCCAGCCCTCCTCGTAAGACACGTAGACTGTCACCTTCAGCAAGTCCTCCTAGGCGAAGGCACCGCCCCTCCCCACCCCTAACTCCGCCCCCAAAGCCCCGCCGATCTCCGACACCTCAGCAATCGAACCGTGCAAGAAAAGGCCGAGGCTCAGTTTCTCCCAGCAGAACCTCAGGTACAGAGAAGTAAATGAAATTTTTTACAAGCCGCTCTAATTGTGTGTATGGGGCTTCGTATAGGTCTTTAGTAGCTAATGAGTGGAGTGTCTTAAACGCCTGCCTGTCTAAAGTGGAAGGGTTGTGAAGAAAGAGATAGATAATACTAAAATGTTAGGGGGCCATCTGTGTTTTATTTTCCAGCCCAAAACCAGTCCCCTAGGCTAGACAGCCAGAAAAGGCAAGCAGTAAACTTCATGTATTGCTGGCCAGGTACATCTATAAGTTAGGCACATTACAATTGCCACACATGTAGCTCAAAAGAGAGCAGGAGTAGATACCATTCTAGACAAGAACATTTAGGTTTTGTTGCTGTAAGGACTACTTGACATGCACACCAGTAGCAGCCAGTAGCATTATTTCACATGACATCACTTCTGTGCTCCTAGATATAAGGAAAACACTTCTGTGAAATACGTCCTTTTGCATGGGCAGTTACCTGCATGAGTGGGTTGAGCACAGAGATCAACCTCAGTTGCTTCTTTTGGAGAATTGAGTTCAGTGGAAGCGTTGGTGGCAGGCTGGCAGTGTTTAGTAATTGTTTCAAAGGCTAAATAGCAGTTCATTTGCTTGTACTTTACCACACTTATGTGGTATAGTGGATATTAGAAGATTTTTAAAAATACAATCATTGTAGATTAGCCTATAATGGTGGTGGCCTCAGATGAAAGTTCTGGTTTCAAATTACAGCACAGTGGATGTGCTTGGAGCGTTTTATACACTCTCCCTCTCTCTGATTCTGTTTATAGGGAGCACTAACGAAGATTTAGCTGACAAGTTTTGGGGCTTGTTTTTAAATTTGAGTTTCTTACCTGCCCTGTCCTAGGGGCTTGGGACTGTTCGCAGTTTTATCTCATTTCATTCTTGCAGCAACTCCTATGCTGTAGTTTAGGCTGAAAGATAGTGACTTTCCTAGAGTTGAATCTGGATCTACACCAGAATGGTGGGGTTTTTTTTGGGGGGGGGGGTGAATCACATGTGCTTTGTGAAGGCTTCTAGGGCACTTAACACTACATTATAAGTTACTATATCTATCTATCATCTATCTATCTATCTATCTATCTATCTATCTATCTATCATCTATACACACACAGACACACACAATATTTTCCTGGCTGTTCCTCAGAATTCTGTTTATTTGTTTCTCTTCAGCACCCAAACGTAAAAGTATTGAAAAAAGGGAATCTCCCTCACCAGCACCGAAACCTAGAAAAGTAGAATTGTCAGAATCGGGTGAGTTCCTCAATTTATGTCTTTACATTTTTAATACGGAGTTATTTTGAGATTCTGTGATATTGGAAGTGGTTTGTGTGACTTTGGTGCATTAGGTGCCCAGTGTGTACCTTTTTATGTGAAGATGCCTCATTAAAACAAGGCTAACCATTTAAGAAGACTATAAAATGTAGCAAAAATAACCAAAAGAGTGAAAAAGCAACAGCAGTTCAAACATAATCATCTCTAGACTCTCTTGACATCCAAAGCACTGTAAAAGAACCATGTCTTAAGAAAGAGCCCTGAGATTGTGCTCTGTGAACATGAAATGTATTCCATATTGTTACTGTTAACAGAGGGAGAGCTATAGCTTTGTGGTAGAGCACCTGCCTTGCATGAGAAAAGTCCCAGCTTCAGTTGCTGGCATCCCTAGGTAGGGAGACACTGGAAAGCCACTGCCGGTCAGGGTAGACAGTCCTGATGGACCAATGGTCTGACATAAAAACACTTGTGATAAAAATACTTCCTATGAAACACACTTGTAAATATAATATTTCAATGTGTTTTTCTTTTAATTTGCACACTTTTCAGAAGAAGACAAAGGTGGTAAAATGGCAGCTGCAGATTCTGTGCAACAAAGACGGCAGTATAGAAGGCAGAACCAGCAGTCTTCATCTGGTACGGTATTTTATAGTTTTGCAGACTGAATCCTTGTAATGTATACTTGGAAATAAGCCCCCTCTTGTTTATTGGGGCCTCTTCCCAAGTAAGTGTACAAAAAAATAATAATGTCCTAATATGAGTTGTTATAAATGGCTTCTATTGCAAACCTATAATTTGGCTAAGTCACTTGGATTTATTTATGTGGACTGTTCTGGTTCTATCCAGCATTTCAGGGGTGGGGAACCTTTTCTGACCAGTGGACCAGAACTTTATCTCCCCACTTGTGGCATGCCCAGTTTGATAGGTGAGGCTGCCTACCTGTCAATCACCCGATGCCATAGTAACATCAGCTGGTGCTGTGCTTTAAAGCCCCAATTGTCAGGACTTCAAAGATTCCAAACAACTGGAGAAGGGCTTTCAGACAGCCCCGAACTACTCTGAGCCTCTGGTGTCTGGGGCTTCAAATAGTAGTGCTGGGAGGGAAACTGTTTTCCCCTCTCTGAGCAAGGCACACTACCACCCTCCCAACTGCTGGTGGAAAGGAAAAACTGGAAGCTCACTTTGAAATCCTAATTGTTCCTTTGAAGCCCCATCCTTACCTGCTGCACACCTGATGTCATATATAATGTCAGGTGCTGGGTGGTTGGCCATGGCTTCCTCAAAAGAAAGGCTAGCTGGCCAAATTCTGCCTGCAGGATGACCGTCCCCCAGCTCATGCAATTTGAAATTAGTGGCAGCCTTCATAGACTCTGTTTAAGAGGCTGGCTTTTAACCCTATAAACTTTTGCTCTGTAGGACATTGCAGTTATTAGGGTAGGGGTGAGGTGCAGTTTTCTATTGCTGAGAAAAGGCCCCTGCTAGAACAGAGAGTGGCATCTGTGGGTAAGATAGCTGAGTACACAAAATTAACAGGTGTAGGACTACAGCGGTAGTGAACCTGTAAATGTGCCATTGAATCTAATGTGCACCTTAATTTTCACGACATAATTTGGTCAGAAAAGGTGATTGTTAGATTCGAGTAAAGACGGTATTACAGCACTCAAATTTCCAGCAAACTCTGGAGGGCCACAGGCGCCCCCATTCCTGTACCTCAGGCTTATTATTTCTTAAATCATTGGTTCTTAAAAAATATGAGGTGCACTTTCCTAGAGAGTTGTAGGTGGTTTGTTGGAGCTGGTGTTAAGGTATTTGATGTTTGCCTTTAATGGCTCAAGAGAGTGCCTTATCCCCTTCTGTGATGTGTTGAGTATTAGTAGGGCATTTTTTTGTTTCCTTGGAGATCTTTCAGTAGGCATTTGAAAAGTGTATTTTGGGCTAATGTATCAGCTATAGGCGCAGTTTAGATGCAGCAATATCATAGTAATACACTGATTTATTAGTTTGAGTGCTGTGGGCATATGCTCCCCCCTACCTCCTCTCACACAGCTTATAACTGGGTTTCCCAGTTCAGCTGAAGGCTTTCATTTGAAGCACAAAGGGAGTGCATTGCTTCAGTGCTCATTTTAGAACTAATAAGCCATGGTTGGTTAGAATGAGATTGTTACATCTTAACCAGATGACAGTGATTCCCTCTCTGCTTGCATTGCTCATGGGTATGGCCCTATATTGAAATTATATTGAAATAATTTAATCTTTTCCTTTCACATCCTTAAAAACTGTTGGCTCACTGCCCTTGGGAGCTAATGGCACCTGGTTGCTTATAAAAGTAGGCTTTATGTGTGAACTGAATTCCCATTCTAGCAGGCTTAGAGAAGCCTGCTAGAAACAGCATATAATACTTATAGCTTAGATTACTTCTGTTTCCTAATATCGTTTAACATGTCAGTTTTAGAAGGACAGCCATGTGGGTGGAGTTGGGAATCCATGCAGAGAGGATGTTTGAAAACAATCCGTAAGATTATTTTTTTCAAACTCTTTAATCAGCCACAGATACATAATTGCACAAATTGATTTGTAAAGCTGCTATTAATTATTATACAGAAGTTTGCTGCATTTTGATTTTTTTTTATTCTTAGGGGTTCCTTCACAGAGTTTGATTTCCTTTTAAACTGGTTATTGAAAAAGTTTTGAAATAAAAATTAGTGGAATTTAGCTGCTTTATATAGTCATTTAAAAATAATATCATTAATTCTAAAGTCATTATTGTGTTGCATTTTAGAAACAAGAGTCTTTCATTTTCTTACAGATTCTGGTTCATCGTCATCATCTGAAGAAGAACGGCCAAAAAAGTCAAACGTAAAGAATGGTGAAGTGGGTAGACGCCGGCGACACTCGCATTCCCGTAGCCCTTCTCCATCTCCACGAAAGTGGCAGAAAGATTCTTCCCCTCGGTAACTTCCTTTGTTTTATACTGGCGTTTACTTCTAGCCATTGTGCCGTTGTTTTCTGAGCACCTTATTATATCATTTGGAGCTTGTTTTGCTTTTGTATTTTCTGCAGTCAGAACTAAATTTAGCACCTGTCCCAAACTGAGAACATGAATATGTTAATGTTTCATGTTAGCGATGTTGTTTCTGTTGTTCCACTTACTTTAATGACTTTGGCTGATTTTAATCATTAGGATTCATAATGGGAGCTTCTTGGGGCTAAGAATTGCTAATTCATCCTAGCAAGTAACTCTGGGGGATGTTTGACTTCTCAATTTTTTTCCCTCCCCTCCACTGCTGTCAGGATGCAGATGGGAAAGAGGTGGCAGTTGCCAATTGTTAAAAGGTCAGTTAGCAGGTTAATCTGCTAATTAGGATTAAGTCTTAAAGGGCTTTTTAGAAAGGTTGTATTTACTACTACGATTACTACTACTATTATTATTATTATTATTATTATTATTATTATTATTATTATTATTAACTTTAAATTTATAACACACTGTTCCGGAAAGGAGCCCAGTGTGGCTTCCATTAATCAGATAAAAACAATTCAAAGCAGCACTGTAACATATTGCTGGCAGTACTTATTGCATATTTAACATACGCCCACCATGTAAAAAATAAAGTGGGGGGATGCTAAGCCTGTGGGAGGTGGTGGTGGAGGAGGGAGCCGGGTGCACCTTAGTCTTTCCCAAGTCTGCTTTGATCACCTCTGCCACCAATTCAGCTACAAAGGAAATGAAAAATAGAATAAAGTTACAAAAATGGGATAATAAAACAAGATGACAGTCTAGCAATGCACATTTGGTGTTTTCCAAATAGATATTCAGAAATAGTTAAAATATTTATTTATTTAAAATAGAGTTTACTGTGTTGTGGAAAGCAGTAGTGTATGATGTTGTGATAAAGGTTACGTTCAGGGTTTTTTAAAAATATTTGTTTAGGATCTACTGTAAAACTGAAAGTGGATTGTTTTTATTTTGATTACATCAGCTGCATTGTTATAAATTTCTAGTTACAAAAGAAACCCCAATTCATCACAACATTGTGTACTTGTATTGAGGATTATTTTTGTACAATTTTATTTTATGTTTTGCTTCACTTTGTTCTAATATTACAGACACCCCAAGTCTCTTAGAAAGCTGTGTAATTTTTTTTCATGAAACATGGGTACTTTGGGATGTTGCCAGCTATGCACATATGTGGTGATCAGAGGATCCTAGTTCGTGGAGGGAAAGAGGCAGAAAGTAACAAAAAAAAAAAAAAAGGTGGCACAGGTGACTTGCAAAGTGAATTAATTCTCTATCACTTCCACCATATGCCTTTGAAGGGAAAGTGCTGCAGGCCAATATAACATTAGATTTATATGCATATTGAAACTGAGCTGAGCTAAAATCTTGGACAAGCCTGCTTAAATGCACTTCAGTTGTCACCTAAACAGCCTTTTCGTTGCTTCTGTACCTGTGAAATCTGTGCCTGGAAGGGGATCATTTAAGTTTTGCCAGTGCAGTTTTGCTCCTTGAGGGAATTGCATTGGTGTTGGCATACTAGCATGTGGTGGATCAGTCAGCGTTGTTGCTTTTCATACACACACCGCTGTCGTGCGCAACACAACAGGATTATATTGTAAACTAAATGAAGCATAGTTGGAGGAAACAGGGCCTGATAGTAGCAGAACACATTGTCTATGTGCCACCTTACAGCAGCATTGAAAGTGTGTCCCCAAAGACACACGTATTTGTTAGCCTGTCTGCTTAAAAATGGCTATGCTAGTTGTTAGTTGATCCTCTTTTCTTTTTTTTCAAAACTTGCCTGGTGATCCCAGGAGGCTAGGCATGTGGCATTTTTAAGCTCTGTCCTCTGTGCTTGCTGGCTACCACTAATATGACTAATAAGAGCCCGATGGTTGAGTGGCAACAATTGTTAAAGGGATTATAGCTGAAGGGCAGGATGATGTTGCCTTGGCCAGCAGTAAGCTACTTTGTGCATAGGCTGTTGTGCGTATGCTTCTTTCTCTTGGATCTGTCTTGAGCCTTTCCCCTCTCTCCTTCCATTAGTAGGAGGAGGCGCAGTCCATCGCCACTGCCTGCCAGAAGACGGCGGTCTCCTTCCCCTGCCCCTCCTCCAAGACGGCGTAGGTCACCTTCATTACCACGCCGAAGGTAATACTTGCCACTTACCTTATGAAACACACATCTCTATAAAAAGTGTGCTGTTAACTTAGAAATGGCTTTTCATCAACATTTGATACAGGCATCAATATTCATTATTTTGAATTTGGCAATAAAACTATTGATGCTTCTTAATGCTGTATCTATATACAGTGGTACCTCAGGTTACATACGCTTCAGGTTACAGACTCTGCTAAGCCAGAAATAATACCTCAGGTTAAGAACTTTGCTTCAGGATGAGAACAGAAATCGTGCTGCGGCGGCGCGGCAGCAGCAGGAGGCACCATTAGCTGAAGTGGTGCTTCAGGTTAAGAACAATTTCAGGTTAAGAACCGGACCTCCAGAACAAATTAAGTACTTAACCCGAGGTACCACTGTATTTACTTTAGTTTAAACTTTTAAGCGACCAATGGTTTCAATAAAGTTTATAAAAGATTAAAACAATAAATCAGCTGAAACAGCCCACAAATACGATCACAATTAAAGGTTAGAGATGACATCCAACGGTATCTGTTTGTGATTGGAACAGTGGTTTACAAAGATTATTTCAATAGGCATATTTAAATAAAAAAAGATAGTGAAAATGTTATAGAACATTTAGAAAAATTGTATAAATTAGCAGGAGGTATTGCTTTCTAATTATGCAGTGGCATTTACAGGCAATTATAGCGAAGTAAAACTGTTCACACAGTTATCTATTATTTGGAAACACCTTCATGTACTCCTTAAATTACTTTGCATATTTGTTTCTAAGGTCTCCATCACCACCACCTCGCCGGCACTCTCCCACACCCAGAAGATACTCTCCTCCAATACAAAGAAGATACTCTCCTTCACCCCCTCCAAAGAGAAGGACGGCTTCTCCTCCTCCCAAACGAAGGGCATCTCCTTCTCCGCAGCCTAAGCTTAGAGTCTCCCGTTCTCCACCACCAAAACAAAGAAGTTCTCCACCCCCAAAGAGACGCTCACCATCAATATCTTCCAAGCACAGGAAAGGATCTCCGCCCAGCAGGTCCAACCGCGAAGCCCGTTCCCCTCTGCAGAACAAACGGCACTCTCCTTCGCCACAGCCTAGGCCTTCCCGTCCTTCTGCAAGTCCCCCGCTGCTGCGCCGGGGACCTTCATCTTCTCCCCAGCGAAGGCATTCTCCATCACCAAGCACCAGGCCCATCAGAAGAGTCTCGAGAACCCCAGAGCCGAAAAAGTCTAAGAAGTGAGTAATTCATTGGCAGCCAAAGGGCTGCTTTTGATATTTTAAAAGCAGTTTGGATAGGCCACTAAGGAATTTCTGAGAATATTACCAACCCTGAGGTGTATTGCGTAATTTCCCTACCAAATACCAACTTGTCTGATAGGACGTAGACATGAAATTTCATGACAGAACACTGGAGAAGACCCATTGAAATTAATGGACTTAAGTTGGTCATGTTCGTTAATTTGAGTGGATCTTCTCAGACTGACTCCTGTTGGATACAGTGCATTTCTATCATCTGTTCCATCAGTGGTTATTTATTTGTAACAAAATCTTAAAAGAATATAAATTCTTAATGGATCCTACAGTCAACTGTAGCATACTTGATTCCAGTCAAATATTAAAACATGTTTGGGAATATGTTGGTTTCTGACCATACCTTGGTGACAAAAAAATGGGAGGAAACTCCAAGAACTTCTGGTATAAGAGCAAATAAAATAAATGAATAATTAGAGCAATGGAGTAAATTAAATATACTGGAATTTTTAAAAAATAGAAATGAAAACTTGGAGGTTATTTAAAGGGTACATAAAAGTTTGACTAAATATTGATAGTTTTAAAAATAAATCTTTATTAAATTTTAACCAACATAAGAAAAAAAATTCAGCTGTCAAAACAATATAGTTTTGATTTAAGAGTATCCCTCTGGGAAAGATCATGATTTATTATGTACATATATTTATGTACCATTTCAGTATTTCCTTTTTTTAAAAATAAAATCCTACAAACCATACAGATGTCACAAGGGACCTCTGTCCACACGAGATAAAAATGTACAAATTGGTTGTGACATTAAAATTCAAATGAATTGTTTTAGAGCTGTAATAAACATAAAAAAGAGATTTCATTTGGAAAGCCATGAAAGGATACATCTTGGAAAAATGGAAGGGGGGCTTGAAGTTTCAGTTGTAGGATAAAGTCTGCACTTAGAGAATATTTAAACTAAACTTGTGTATTTGCATATTCAATTGAATTGCGTCCTTCTTAGCATGGAAATCAAGATTTATTTATTTTTTACCTCTTTTCCTAAGGGTTTCCACACCAAGTCCACATTCTGTGAGAAGGGGATCTTCATCCAGGTCTGTTTCAGGATCTCCTGAGCCACCTCCTAAGAAACATCCAGTGCCTCCATCTCCTGCTCGATCTCGATCGCCTTCTGCTCACTGGTCGCCACCAGCACCTGCAAAGAAGGCTAAAAGTCCTACACCAAGTCCATCACCAGTAAGGGTGTGTATCTTCCAGTGCAACTGTGATGGCCACCTCTCGATTCATGCATGTGATTTAATCAACCATCCTCTTGCACTGACCGAAACAATGTTTGCTGGGTCTAATGCAGCTGTGAATCTCTACCAAGCTAGACTGACAGTTACTTTATTATTGGATTCCTACTGATTTAATTTCAAACGCGAAAGCTTGTATTTTTGCCAGTATACAGGCAAGTGATCATTGTCAGGAAGTTGTCTAGGAATGTATTGCTTTGTGGTGTATGTTCAAATTCACATTATTTAAAACATTTATATGCAGGCTTTCCATAAATAGAGCAAAGCGAACACTCACAAAACAATTTGCTTAACATTACAGAATTCTGATCAGGAAGGGGGTAGCAAGAAGAAGAAGAAAAAGAAGGATAAGAAGCATAAAAAGGATAAAAAGCACAAGAAGCATAAGAAGCATAAGAAAGAGAAGGCTGCAGTTGCTGCTGCAATGACTGTTTTTACCACGTCTGCACAGGAAGACCAGGAGAAAAATACGGAGCCCCAAAAGGTGAATATTTGATCAAAACATTTATAAACCACTTTTCTATATTCCATGTGGTGGGTTGGAAACTGACTGGCAATGGTTCAAATATTAAGGGTCCAGGAATCAGATTACAAACTATTATAGAACGGCACACAAAGCTTGCATTCTTCCTTGTACAGTTCAAGAATACCTTTGTTTGAATATACCCACGAGCTGTGTACTCCAGGCATTTGCAGGCTGTGGTCTTGCATGGGATCAGCTTTTTGCCGTATTTGGCATCCTGAGAACCTTTGTCTTAAGGAGGCATAGTTCTGGCCTGCGTGAGGCTCTTACATGGAAAAGGGCCAGCAACGCAAGAGACCAAGGCTGGGGCTTGAGCTGCTGTTCTCAGGCTTCCTTTCACTACTGTCCATCTACTCTCTCTCAGTTGTCAGTATTGAAACATGATAAGCTGTGATGAGAGAACCTGGAAAGGAGGAACCTATGATCTTCCCAGCAAGTGTAGCTGCTGTCCCAGGGAAGGAGATGGCATGTTTTCATACTAGCAGTACAGAATGGAGGGAGGTTGTTTGGCATCCTTGCTAGAGGCACACCAGAATGCAGGCAAGGCCTAGTAATACACCGTGGGGCTCTGTACCATGAGAATGAAGCCCTGCTTGTTTGACCTTTGTAAAGCAGAAGTGGAGAGCCTGTGACATTCAAGATGTTGTGGAACTCTTGCTCTCATCTGTCCTGGTCAACATAGCCAGTTGTCAGGGATTTTGGGAATTGTAGCCCTACAACATCTGGTAGGTCAGAGATCCTCCATCCCTGTTTTAAAGGCAATACGCAAAAAAGATTGTGTTTCACCAAAATCTGTGTGATACTTATTAATACTTCTTTCCATTTTATATATAGCTCCAGTGTCTAAAACTAGAATTCCTAATGTTGATAGTGTTAGTCTAAAAAACTTAGGAATTTTGCTGTTTGTATCATGCAAGTTTCTGCTCTTTGGCCAAATCTAATTCAGGCTCATATTCTGTGACTATAGAAGTAATTGCTGACTTTCCATTGCGTTAAGGAGACTGAGAGTGAAGCAGAAGATAACCTGGATGACTTGGAAAAGCATCTGCGTGAGAAGGCTCTGAGGTCAATGAGGAAGGCGCAAGCGTCTCCACCATCTTAGGCTGAAGCAGCATTTGATATAATGTACATTTTGTTTGGTTTGTACTCAGACTTCAATTTCAAATTGCTAAAATGTGTTTGAGCTTTAGACTTTAACATTGGTTGTAATAATTGCTAGGTTGAAGTTCATGTTTAAAAAAAGGCATGGATCTTCATTACAAAAAAGCATTCACGGTGTACTAGTGACCTCCTTCAACAGTTGACATGGTTTCACTAGAAGTTTCTTATGCAGTAAGGAATTCTCTCCCTCCCCTTCCCTTCAAGGGTTTTAAAACGAAGCTTACAGATCCCACAGTTCCTCTAAAATGCCGTTGTACAAATGCTTATGGAGTTTCTAATCTGATTTCTTGCCCTAGGCCATTTGTGGTCTGTTCAGTTATCAAAGAAATTGCATAGAAACACTTGCAAATTCTCAGATTTCTCTGTTTGCCTGTATTGTCTATGCTTAAAACCGGGATTAGTATTTGAGGACGGTATCTACATGGTAACCTGCTGCTCTTGCCAGTGGGTTTTATAATGATGTTTATCTGGAATGCTGGAATTTAATTTGTTGTTGTTTTTTCTCTTTCCCGCCCCCTCCCTCTTTGTTTTCTTTTTAAATTAGTTTCCATAATCGGCAATCTCAGCAGAGTTTGGCATACAGTTTTGTTCTGTGAAATGTTGTTGTTGCCCCATTCATAGTTTTTTTTTGGTCTTGTTGCGGTCCTTTGGAATAGTGTGAAACTTTCAGAGCTGTGATCTCTGAAAGCCTGAAGGGCCTGAACTTTGGATATTGTCATGTTCTCACTGGGGTTTTTTGTTTTTTTAAAAAACTAAAGCTATTATAAAGCTTGTGGATTAAACAAAATAAATTTCTAAATTTAAAGGATCTTGGTGATTTATGTATGTAATTTCTCCCCACTCAAAATTCAAGTAAACAAATTTGCTTATTTTGCAGAAAAGTGTGTGGTTCTAATCTTGTTCACTGAGCTAAAAACTTCCCCGAAGGTCCTAAAGTGCAGGGGTGGGGAACCCGTGGCTCTCCAAATGTTGTTGCACTCCCAACTCACATCAGACACAGGCAGCAGAGCCTGTGGCCAGGAATGATAGGGGAAATCTCTGCAGGGCCCAGCACCATTTTGCCTTCATACAGTGGAGCCTTTTGCAGATGCTGCCTCTGGTCTAGAGCACTAGAGTTTCATTGAGTGTGGGTATTGCCCCTCTAACAGAGGGGCACCTTCAGATGCATACCATTTTCCATGAGCAGAATTTCCTCTCTATCCAGTGGGCAGTTCCTCTTCACAACAATCAGAGCTAGAAACATGCCACTGTTTTAAAATTCACAGGCAGGAAGAGTTCTTTGAAGAGAATTCATTCAGGCTCTTCCCCACCCCATCACTTCTCTATTACCATAGCTCTGCCATTTTCCTTTCATTAAAACTCATCCTTGTTTCTACTACCATTTATTACACTGCCTGAGTAAAGAGGCTTCAAATTCGCATTAAACATTGGTCTAGGAGAGTGGGGAGTCAGGTGTTCTGGCTTTCTTCTTCTAAGCCATGCCCAAACCTGGAGATCACTGCACAGAGCCACTTGGCAGTCCTTTCTTCACCACCTCCTGCTCGTTTTCTGGCTGTGCTACACTTCGATCTCTAGTATACCAGTTCCATGCACAACCGGAAAGGTATAGATGAAAATGAAAAGCCAGCATGTGCGCAGGCTTGTTCACTTTCTTACATCTATAATGATTAACAACACATTAAAATGTCATGATTGCAGAGTTTCTGTGAGATTCACTTACTATACCAGGCATACTACAACTCACTTTTGTTTTAATGTGGAAAAAGATGGTTTGAGTGCTGGACTACAACCTGGGAGACCAGAGGTTGAATCCCTACTCATCCATGAAGTGCACTGGGTAACCTTGCGCCAGTCACTGCCTCAGCCTAACCTACCTCACATGGTTGTTGTAGGCATTAAATGGGGAGGAGGAAAAGTGTGTATGCCACCTTGAGCTCCTTGGAAGAAAGGCAGGATACAAATGTAATAAAAACAAACCAAGCGGTAATGAACAGGATAAATATCTGGAAGTGTGTGAGGACCATGGGGGTTTTGTATTCATGCAGTACTTAAATATTGGGTATTCACACATACCCCATCTTCAGAACCCAGGTCCAGGTATGTAACCACTTGGTTATAAGAGCTTCATGTAAACGATGACAGTATATTGAAAAACCGCATACCAGATGGATCCCTGACACTTAGAAAGTCAATGCTTCCCGAATAAGTCTTTGCTCAGACTTGACGTGGTACTAATAAATGATAGGCCCAACAGACTGACTCATGTTGCAGGGTGTGATGTTTTGTGTTTTTTTCTTGCTTTTGTGGTGGGACCTGGCATGTTCCAAGGACTATTTTGCACCAGCATCTTTAAACTGATGGTGTCTGGCAGGCCATTTGTTGCAAGTTCTTCACTCGTTTTGGCTTGTGGTGCCAGCTGAAGACCACTAGAGGGCAAGATGGATCAAGCAGCAAGTTTGAGAGGATAAATTATTATTATTGACATATGGAAGGCATTTATTTAAAGCTTAATATCATTAGCATCTCTAAACAGTGTACATAAAAAACCATAGAGAATAAAACAATAAAAAGATCAAGTGTAAAACTGAACATAAATCCAAGCTCTTGCCTGAAAATACCTGCTGAAATAAAAAGTCCTTGCCATATACATGAAGTCCAGCAAGGAGGATGCCTTTCTAATCTTGACTGGAAGGGAGTTCCACAGCATTGGGCTCACAACACTGAATGTACAGCAGCTAGTATATAAACAGTCTTCCAAATAAGTTCCACTCAGAGTAGACCCATTTAAATTACTGGATTTAAGTTACTATGACTAAAGAGGCCACAATCTAGCACTTATATAATGTATATTGAATTGCAATCAGAAAACATCAGTTAGCAATGCAATTCCAGAAATCAATTGAACAACAACAAAAGCCATTCATAAAACAGTGATCCATAAAGGAAACGTCAGTAGCCACAACAAATGAAACAGATGCACACATGAGATCTGTGCCTCAACACTAAGGACACTCCACAAAGTGAGTAGTACAATGGGAAATTCTACTCATCACAGCCTGTCACACCTCAAGAGCTGGAGAATCTGGACCAAGGCCTTGAGCAATGAACAGCATGTGGAGAGGAACACACGCAAGATACCAGGCCCATGGGGGGGGGGGCAGGCAGCCTGTGTACAGTTGCCCCAGGCCTCGGAAGGCTAAGCTGGCTCAGGAGACCTGCTAGGGACCGACAGCTTTTTTGTTTTGAGTTGTATTTTATTCTAACAAGGAACTCGGCTACATTAGTAAAGAAACAATGATTTGAATGCACTATAAACATGCAATACCAGATGGCGCTTTTGTAAACAACCACAAGGCACCGTACAAAAATGGCAGCCAGCACCCACAAATAATCCATAAATATTGGTTGGTAAAAACAACCCTCATTTCAAAGGCCTGTCTAAATAATAGGTTTCTTGGAGATGTCTAAAAGAAGGCCAGGAGGATTCCTGTTGACACAGGGTAGGACCTGCTATCTTAAAGGCATGATCCCTATTAAAGGCTGACTGAAACTCGGGGATATGGGGAACCCCAAGAAGTGCTCCTTCAGAATACCACAGTGATCAAGGTGGAACATAATGAATCAGACAGTCCGTATTTTTGGACCCAGGTGTTTTGGTTCCTTTGTGAATTAACCTTAGAATATTGAACCTGTTCCGGAAGCAACTTGATAACCAGTGCAGCTCTCAGCATATCTTAATGGATATCGTTGGCTGTTAGTGTCATAAGAAAAGCTGCTTTCTGAGCTATATGGGCTTTTAGTCAGTTGCCTACCATCATGAACTTCCAGGCACAAATCAAAAGATTTGATTCTATGTTTTCTCGCTCATTTTTGTAGCTGAAAAGCTCTGTTTCTCTCCAGACTATTAGGGCATTGTAGATTGAAAAGAAAACCTTCCTCCGTAAAGCTACTTGAACACCCAAAACCTAGTTATATGGAGGATGCCTGGGGTTTGCTTTTAAGTGCCACTGGCGTGAGTCAAACCTATTTTCTTTCTGCTTTTATTTAATCAGAACCCACCGACTGTGCAGTGGTCTAGCCCTACTGAAGGTTGGCTGGAGTTCCAACTTAAACTAGGGCTACGTTAAGTACAACTAAATGCAGAGCTCATAAATGGATCAAGGTTGGGGAGAATTGTTATTATTCAGATGTCTTGGTTTCTTTTTAAGAATTTTAAAAGGTTTTTCACTGTAAGACCTGAATTCTTCTCAGGAGGGAGCCAGCTGCCCAGCAGAAATAATGGCATACATACAAGTACATAATGCATTATTTGAGATTAAACGCCCCCACCTGAAAGTTGGTGGTTTTTGTGTGTCCATCTATTCTGGTGTAACAAACCAGCACATTGTTCTAAACCAGGAATGGGGAACCTGAAGCCGTCCAGATGTTGTTGGAGTCCAATTCCCATCAGCCGCAGCCAGCGTGGCCAATGGTCAGGTATTTCTTATTAGAGATTACCGCCCACATACTTCTGCTGCGCTTTCTGCTTGTGTGGTGGCACCTCAGTAAAACCTAATCTTACTGTTTATAGCAGAGTATTTCCCTGGCGGCAGATGACAGGAACAGTAGTCATAGTCCTCAGTCAAGAGCTTCCTCTTTGTCCTCAGTCAAGAGCTTCCTTTTTGCTTGACTGGTTGCGCAAGCATTTCTCTTATAAAATATATACAAACTATTTAAATGCCTTCTATATCTCTCCAGCATGGTATAAACTCAGCATGTATGTGTGCTTTCCTTGTCCTGAAATTGCATCTCCAACTGACACCAATTAAGCCTGGAGTGCCACTCCCACATACTGAAGAAACTTCTGGAACGCTTTTTAAAGTTTAAAGGAACTATTAATCTGTTTCGTGAAGAATGTATTCCTAACATTTCTTTGATTCCATTCATGATTGCATTCCATAAAATGTCTCACAGTCAACGGAAACCATTTTGGAGCAGACCTCCTGATGAGATGGTATCTGCAGGAAGCCCTCTTGATTGGTTGGGTATATAAGGGGTGAGGGGATCTTTTAGGTATTCTGGTCATAAGCTTTGTGCACCAGAACTGACAGTTTGCTAGGAGTTGCAGTCCAGCAACATCTCCAGAGGCAAGAGCAGTTAAATGGCAAAAGGCACTGGGTGAAAGAAGCCAAACAATTCTAATAAAGCGTGATCTAATAAATCAGGCAAACATTTTTTTCAGAGAATGTGCATTCCTCTTTCTTTCGCCAACAAGCCAAAGTAGCTACCAACAATGCTTAAATAAATTTAACCAATTGTAAAACAATAAGAGCAGGGCAGAGGGGACCCATCAAAAACAACAACCCAATAGTGGAAAATAATGAAGTAAAACTAGCGAGAAGATAGCAAAAAAACAACAACCCCAAAAGCAAATAGTAACAAACAATAGGCCAACAGCAACATACAAATTTGTTACCAGGTGCTGAAAAATAAGCAATGAGGAGGCCAAATGGGTTTCTCTTGGAAGGGGCATTTCAAAGAAGAAGAAAAAGAAGTCACACCTGAAAAGGCCCTGTTACATTTGGGGTGACATAACTCCGGCCCGCCTCCTGGCTTCCTAGGAAGCCTCTTGCCAAATAAACATGCCTAGGTATTTCCTATCCCTCTCAGCACCAACATCTACATCACTCCACCTCCAAAGTTGAGCCACCCACCCCTCTGCCCCCAATGATCCTGCAGATTGCTAATTGAGGTATGTGAAGATTGCTACATGCCAGATCAACCTGTGGGTGTGGCTCTTTCAGGCTGCCTGATTAGAGCATGTGAATTCCCCACCCTTTGGGAGAGCGTCACCCACCTCCATAGAAATGCCTGGGATTGGTTGTGGGGGAGCCCAGGGCATGATTGGTTGCCTTTGGTTGACTGCAGTGAAATTTGTTTGCGTGTGTGAGGGGGGTGGGTTGTTGGGTCAAGTTGGCCATATTGATTTGTATGCCATCGGTGGGTTCTTGTTGTCTTGTTGGACTCTCTCTCCCCACCTCTCTTCTCCCCCAACCGTATACTGTATACAACATTAATGTCTCACATCGAATGCAACTGATCTGTAGAAAAGATTCTATGACCTGAAAACAGAAACAATGCACATACTTTTGTAACCCAAGAAAATCTCATCAATCTTTCGCATTCCTGGAACCAGCCTGGTAATGGCCCACTAAAGATGTCATTGAGAAAACAAGGGAAAGGGGGCTTTGAGCCGGAAAACAAATGGGTAGGGCCCTCCCTTCAACTCTTAGATAGTTAGAAACACAAAGTCTGCATTTGTGTGATGTTACCTAGAAGCAAAGCAGGAAGATGGAAAGCAGAGAGGTGGAACAATGATTGATTACTGTTTGAATCTAAGGCTGCCACTATGGGAGAAACAAGATTGTTTTGGGGTGTTAATGCTGTGAACCCCTCCACTGTAGGGTCAGGTTGTATAAATGTGTAAAGAAACCATATATCGTAAAGACACCACAGTCTCTGCTGTGCTTCACTCCCAAAACGAAACACAAACCCTGGGTAAGCACCTGAAACCCCAGGATTCTTACACCGCTCAAAGATTGGGGTGGTGTGTTGTTCTGACATTTTTGTTTCGACCAGCTTCCACATTTGGGTGAACAGGTCTTTGCCAAAGGCGTCTACTTTGTATTGTTTAAGAATCTAGCTGCTGTCACTTTTTTAGTTGTTTTTTAAAATGTTTTTAGCTGAATTTATTTTGCACATCACCTTAAGACATGTGGAAGGCCCGGTGGGCACAAGTGCCACATTGGCGACCCCCAGATATAAAGCAATAAAATAACAAGAGGACCTTGAGAAATGTCAGTGCCCTCTGAAGAAGAAACAGAAACCAATTAACAGAAACTAATTGGAGATGCTCTCTTCCTGAGCAAGTTTCAGAAGCATTGTTAAAACCGGCTTTTGGAGGTTGAGATATGAGGAAATGCAACTGGGGTGGAGGTTTTTTCGCAGCACTTTGCCCCACTATAATTTGGCTGACGGGGCCAACCCTACAATTAACTGCAGTGAGGCCACCTGCCACCCCAGGAAGCAGCAGTGGAAGTCCCCAGCCACTCCTTCTGAGCCCTTCTGTTAGAGGACAGAGCAGAGAGTGCCACATGGCCTGTCTTCCACCTCCCAAGATAGCCTGCTTCCCTCAGGTGTGGTCGGAGAAGGAGACTGTCCCACTGTAGATGTGGGAGTAAGATTCCGCTGCCAGTCCAACTGGCTTCTGTATGCAGAATGCAGGACAGGGTGAGTGGGATGCCTCAGGCAGCAAAACCTCTTGGGCCAGCCAGGAGAGAAGTTGAATTTGTGGTTCTGCAGCAGGGGTGGGGGACCCCAGTCCTAGGGGCCCACTGCGGCTCTCAAATACCCTCCGTTTGGCCCTCAGAACTCTTCCCAGGCCCCACCCATCACCAGTCCAGCTTCACACCCCTCTTTGAGTGTTTTTGTTTGGCTAAAGTATGTCCTTCAACTCTGACAATGCCTTCTGCTTGCTTGGAGGGCAGAGAAAGGTGAGTGAATGTGAGTAGAAACCACCCAATCATACGAAGGCAAGATTTACACACATTCCTCCACCTGCTTTAGCATGTGGCCCCCGAACAGCTGCCCAGAAGAGAATGTGGCCCTTGAGCTGAAACTGGGCTAGAAATGCAAGTCTTATGAATAAAAGCCATTGTTTTTCACTTGGTCTGGTGGTCACTCTGAACATCTGGTGCACTGTGCCCTCCTTTCCTCTAGAGGAGTGTAAGCACATGGCTGCTTGGGTCTGCTGCCCTCTCTGCTGCCCCTGGATAAAAACAGGAGAGTCCTGCTGGATCAGGCTGAAGGTCCAACTACCCCAGGGCTGTACAGGGCCCTGCAGGGTTACATGATCTCGCCCCTGGGTGAATTTCAAAGCCCTCTGCAAGCACCTTTATTAGTTAGTTAGTTAGTTAGTTAGTTCGTCAAGGGTCAGGAAGCCCCAAATTCCATTTGACCCTCTGACTGCTCATTAAACTATGTTAAGAATAGAACCCTTCAAAATCCAGATCCTATGTATCTGAGCCACTGTGATATTATAATATGCCAAAGCTGTGGGGTAGTGCCTGCAAACCAACCAACCAAGATCTTGCTAGAAATATTTGGTGGCAGTTAAGCCTGATTAAATTAACAACCATGCTAAAAGAATAGTGACAACTATCAAAGGCAATTAGATAAATGGAGTCTGTTAACAATTCATGTGAAAAGAGAATTAGGAATATCAAGTGTTGGTGTGGATTATTTCTTTTTATAAGCCCCAACAGTGTAAAACAAGTGAGAGAACATATGTTTGAGTGTATGTTTAAAATACTGTAATATAGCTGTATTATGAAATGGTTTGGGCATTTGAATTTTTATACATATTAAAGTAAATATGGAAAAAACAACCCCTTCTAAACATTGCAAATGAAAATAAAATACAATAAAGATTTGTTAATAGCAGCATAATTTCCAGAAAAAAACCAAGTTTTTATTTTATTTATTTTATTATGTATTTTATTAAAGATTTTATTGGTTTACAAAAGTATGTGCAATGTCTCTCTCCCCCCCCCTCCAAGTAACTATTTTTACAGATCAGTTTCATTTGTTGAGACATTAGGAAGAAAAGGGGGAAAGAGGTGGAGGGGGGAAAGGTGAGTGGGGGTGGGTGGTGATGTTTCTATTATACTTAATATATATGGAGTTCCAAGTTTTTATTTTAAGAATATCTCACAATAGACCTCACATACCACACCCCTAGCTGGCGATGGGAGAAAAATTTGCTTCAGTTTGCACACAAAGGCAAACCTACCTAATTATTTGGAGAAATCAGCATTCAAATGCTGTGAATTTTCATGAGGCTTTTAAAAACGGATTGCAGACTGATGTGATGTGGAAATGCGGAGAACTGAACTTAAGTCTGGAAAAACAAGAACCTGAGAGGAACTGAAGCTGACAGAGGCACTCATCCCTACCCATAGGACAGGTAATCCCCAGGCAATCATTTGTCAGAAAGCAAACATCTACAAAAAATACAGTTTAAAGTTTAACGGGATACACTGTTTAAAGACCCACACCTTATTCTTAATATTGCTATAAGCCCCCCCCCTCGCCCGCCCCCGCCGCATCACCCTCTTCTGTGGCACACACATTCACTCCTGGAAAAATGGGATTTTACTGCCATTAAATAGTCATCAAGCTTGTCTTTTGCATTTTTCATTCAGTGAGTGGTATGCCAACTGATGTGGTTGGAGTCACCATTTGCCTGAGAGGGGAAGTTTATTTGACTAAAACATCACACACACACACACACACACACACACACACACACACGACTCTTTGATCACTTGTGAGATGCTCTTCCTTGGTCCTTCATGCACCATCACCAGGTGACACGAAATTAGATTATATTGTCACACAAAGTGCATGAGCAGCAAAAAGAAACTAGAGCTAGATCTTTCTGATTCATTTCCTCTCTTTATATTTAGCTACTGAATTACTTTTATTATGAATGACTTACTATAAGACTGCTACAAACAATAGCATTTTGTAGAACACCCTCCCCCCCCTTATGCCTTCAAGATATACTATATCAGTCACTTTAAGAATAATAATATTACTGGAGGTGGGGGTGGCTGTGTCTTTGCTTAGACTTGCCTAGACTTGGTTACAAGTTCAGTTGCAGTAGGTGAGTAGGATATGGAGATTAGAGGGCTATGCCAAAGGCTTAAAATGCATGTGTAGATGTGATGTGAATGCCCAGGTCCATGGAGGCTGATACAAACACCATTTATGCTACCAGGGAGATGCTGTAGCTCAGCGGTAGAGAATGGGACCACTCTCTCGTGTGCAAGATTAGCTCTGTTGATGCTTCCAAGTTGCCAGGAGATGCCATGAATAATTGAGTAAGCTGGAGGGCAAAAGTAACCTTAAGCAGCTAATGGGGCGGAGGGCCTGAGGGGTCCATTTCAATCAAACCACCCTCATTCTGAAGTCTGGCTGATCATTTTTCTGTGTAGGGATTGGGAGCAGAACAAGCATAATTTGCACCAAGGCTGGATACTCTGGGTAATGGTTACTTGTGTGTGAATGTGGTATGTATGTCTGTGGAATGAAGATCAGGGCATAACTTGAGCTGAAGCTCAGTCTTCAAACTTGTTTTGCACACCATAGCGCCATCTCTTTAAATTGGCCCTCCTTGTCATTCGTAGCAGTTTCATGCCAAAGCTACTTTTGATAGGGTATTAAGAGTGCAGGCCTAGAAGAAGTGGATACAGGGCTAAACTGGGAAGTGATATTCAGGGGTTTCAGTTACTCCTGCTAAGGCTTGGTTTACAGTCTCAGTTGCTGTGAGGCATGTGGGTTGTCCTAAAAGCCAAAATGAGTCCAACTGCATTTCATAACTCTGCTTTTGTAGAATGTGTGCAACAAGCATGCATTTTCCATGACACAAGCTTCAGAATGCCTATCTTGCAAAAATCCTCACCATGATCAACTCCCACCTGGAAATCTATGCCCCCACTGTGAGACGATGTGCGGATCCAGAATTGGCCTCCACAGCCACCCATGAACACACTGTTAAGTCCAGGGGTCAGCAAGGTTTACCTCACCTGGGCCAGTTCACTCCAGCGGAGAGCATGCGTGAGCGCGATTTCTGGCGTCTGCGTCTGCACAGACGCAATTTCCAGTGTTGGTGTCAGTGCAGACGCGATTTCTGGCATTGCGGAAGCAAGTCCCTGCACCACGCTGCGCACAGTGTGCGGGGACTCGCCAAGGGGGCGGCTCAGGTTCAGGAGTGGCTTGGGGACCGGTTAAACGACCCTTGTGGGCCGCTTGTGGCCCATGGGCCTTAGGTTGCCTACCCCTGGTTAAGACCATATTCATGGAAGGCAATCTTACTCAGTTACGAGTGACTGCCAAAGAGAAACCTTGCAAAATTAACTCTTTGCCCTCTTCTTTCATTTATCAGAGAACGGTGAACCATTACAAAGTTAGACAGTTAAGCTGAGGCTTGAGAACCAGCGTTGGTACCTATTTATATTTTTGATAGCTCTTGATCACCTGCCCTGAGTCGTTGTTATTAAAATGGGGCAACTCAGACCCCAAAATATTTTTGAATTAAAATATGCCAAGTATTGTGAACACTTGCTCAGTTGACACTCCAATGGACAGCTCCAGTGGGTCAACTGTGCTCCCCCACAATGATTTGCAGCTCTCGGGGGGGGGGGGGGATTCCCAGATACCTATTATTTGCATCTTTTCCCTACTTCTGTGGGAAACTGGCAGCTAAGGCCCACCCCACCCAAACCCATCAAACGTGAAGGGGAGAGGATGCTTCCATCTTTTCACTGCCTCTTCTCTTTGATTCAGGGGTGGGTGTGTTGGAGTTGACAGATCTTCTAGTCTGTTTCTGCCAGCCAGACATGCCCCACAGCTCTTCTGAGACCACGTGAAAAGCCTTGTATGCTTTTGCATTTAACTCAGCAAGAAGTAATAGCAATGAGAGGGAAGAGAGACAAATTGAGACAATAAAGAGAAGCTGAAGAAAGAAGAGGGGAATAAAATACTGGTGGGTTAGCAGGTTGGGGTGCAGACCTTTGCTTGTGCGAAGATACAAGAAAGCACGTTGTTTCCCCCTGCTATGTAGAAAGGCTGGCCCTGGCCTTGCTTACAAAGAAAAGCAGACAAAGAGGATGAAGAGAGAACAATGCAGGGGGCTGCAGAAAGGAGAGACCAGAAGTGGCACAGAGAGGGGGGAAAGGCAGCTAGCGGATGGCAGCTGGAAGGCAGTAATGGCCACCAGCTTCAATGGCTTTAAAAGAAGACTAGACAAATTCATGGAGAGGCCTGATGACTGCTATAGGCCATTATAGCTATCTTCTGTCTCCATGGTCAGAGAAGCAGTATGTTTCTGAATGCCAGTTGCCAAGAATCATAAGGTGCTGGTAGTAGTAGCGGGGTATAAATAATAATCAAGGGGCTCTTTGTATTTTCTTTTGTTAATGGGTGAAAACAAAGACCCTTGATTAAAATGTAAAGTCGGGGGAGTGCTGGAAACTGTGCTGCAGCTAACTAGTGATTTGCTCCTCTGAGGAGAAATATGCAAAAGCAGGCCTTGGTGTGAGTCGTGATCCCCTGGTTGTAGGCCTAGCCTGTGACATCACTTCGAAATGCTGCGTTGAAGACAGCCATCTTTGTGTTTTTTTGAATTCTGCTATTATGAGCTCACTTGTGGAGGGCCTGGCAGCGAATGCTGCAGCTGGAAATGTCAACTCCGTTACTGTCAAGAGAGACAAGAGTCCCAAATGCTGTAGACAATGCGATGTTGGCAGATGGGGACAGGAAGACTAGATAGGAGGGAGAGAGAAGGGGAGAGAGGCATTTGCCAAAGAATTACCTCATGCCAGTTCTCTATTTCTCTCTCACACACGCACTGTTATCAGTAAGCCTCTCACTTCAAGCCTCAGTTTCATTTGGCTCAGGATATTTAGGGAGCAAAAGACCCCATGGGATTATTCTTGAGAAGTATTTTATATAGTAATTTAAAGAAAAAAAAAGTTTACAGACCACACTGTTATTCAAAAAATGCAGAAAGGTGGTACCTATACAACACAGAAAATTATAGCAATCAATAAGAACAACATCTAGAAATACTGGTTGGGAAAAACAAATTTCACATTTCAAAGGCCTGACTGAATAACCCAGTTTTCAGGTGACATCTAAAACAATGATTCCCAAACTCCTCATACAGCTTGCAGGCCACTTAAAAATTGTTGAGGGTCTTACAGGACTACTGAATTTCTCTCCATTGCTGTAGCAATTGTAATGTGCTGTGCTATAGGCTACACTATTTTAAATGGCATTTTAATTGCTTCTTTTATTTCTTACATGGTATTTTATTACAATTTGAATTCAATAGAATTCAGATTTTAAGTGTTCTTCAGAGACAAGCCTACGAACCAGCCGAATTAAGCTTGCAGACCATCAGAGGTCCACAGATTATAATTTGAGAACCCCTGGCCTCTATGGAAGGCTAGATGATTCCTGCTGAGCCTCAATTGGCAGGGAGTTCCACAGGGCAGGGTTGGCTTTCCACATTCAAGGCTCAGTTCCTAGTCAAGGCTGACTGAACTTCAGGGGTATGCAGGGTTTATTCCAAGCTTCCCCCCCCCCCTTAAAGACATTGTTAAATTTTTCACAAAAGGCAAAATCCCGCAAAATGGGAGTGGTAACTTGTGAAGGATAAGAGCCAAAAACCGAGGACTGTCCATGGTAAATACAGAGACCGGCCTCCTTGCAGAGGCATTTGCAACAGACTTGGGCCTGAAGGGGCACAGCAAGATGGGAGAAGCTCAGCATGTCGTATAAGCCTATATCCCTCCTTCACATTTAATGCAAATATTCCCCAGACAAATTATTCAGGAAAGACAGTGGGATTTGCTAGGGGAAGAGGCAGGCCTGCATTAATGCTTCCATCAGCTGGGAGCTCCTGCTGGGCCTTGATGCCAGGGCCCCATGCCCCTAAAGAACAATACTCTCTTTGTGACTACATCTCCTTGAGTACAATAGGTTGCTGAGCCGAAAAACACATGTTTAACTCTGCCTTGCTCGCTGTGGGAAGCAACAATGGCGTCAACGCTTTCCCCAGCATGGTGCCTGCTGGATACTGTTGGACTCCTACTCCCATCAGCCCTAGCCAGCAAAGCCAAAGATCTGGGATAATGGGAGTTGTAGTTCACATAATATAGAGGTCATCAGGTTGGGGAAGGCTGCTCTAAGGATAGCCATATGTGTCAGTGGTGCAGCACTGATAGTTCAAAGTCCAGCTGCAATGAAAACTAATTTGTTTGCTTGCAGTCTTTGTTCATGGAATTCAGGAGCTTCAAAATGAATAAGTACTTGTATTATGAATGCTGCCAGGTCAAATATTTTTTGACCCTTCTTGGAGAGGGGGCCTTGTGCCCTTTGAGATAATAAAAATATGAGACGAACCCTGCTGGAACCAAGGGCCCACCTACTCCAGCATTTTGTCTCATAGTAGCCAACCGGATGCCTATGAAGTGAAGCCCCCAAGTAGGATGTGAGTACCACAGTGCTTCCTGCACTTGTGATTCCCAGCAAGTAGTATTCAGAGGTGTACTTCCTATGATAGTGGAGGCAGAACCAGTGGGGTTGACTCCTTAGACCATATGCTTATCAAGATCTAGGCTTGTGGGCTGAATTTGACAGGTGGCTGGGGCCCTGTGCTGAAATTAAGGGCTTATTAAATGTCTGCCTGGCACAAGACATTTTGCTGCCTAAGGCAAGGACAAGATGGTGCCATTCCATCTATACAACTGGAACAATGTCCTCCACTGCACCTCAGGGCACCAGGCTGTTTAGGGGTGTATGAGAGTCTGTCCTCTAACAGTAAGGAATAAGCAACAGGCTTGGAAGAAATGGCTGTTGGGGGAGGCACCACCATTGCCCTCAATCATATACCACCCGAGGCGTTTACTTCACTCTGCCTAATGGTTGAGCCTGCTCTGCATAGGTCTACAGCTGTGGGGCAGAGCCTGGAGATTCAACTTCTGTGGAAGGCCTGAGCCCCTAGAACACCAGAGAGTCTAGCAGACTATTCTTAACTTCTGCCCAACCCTGGCTGAGATCACACTTGAAATCTAGATTCCACATTTTTGTTAAGTTTCATGTTGGAGAAAGTCAGCACTGCCCGCCCTCCCCCATGCTGCTGCTTTAGAATGCAAGGGCTGGAGAGTGGATCCGTTGAAAAAGAAAAGGTCAGGCTGATAACAAGAAAAGAGCTCAGCGGATGTCAGAGAAAGTGGGTGGAGAGCTTATACAGCTGGCCAGAAATAATCTGGCTGGTAGCCACTTGGTATGCCAACACTAAACGGATCGTTCTTAACAAAAGCAGGGAAATAATTCAGAGTGTATATACACATGCCTGTTAACATGGATGTGGGTCACACTGATCCTATTTTTCAGTGTGTGCTTTTGTCCACTTTTTTCTAAACTTGTGCAGTTTCAATTGAACTCCAGTTCAATGGTTCCTGTTCACACTAGTGGGTGGTGCATGATGGGATGTATCGTGCTGGCTGTTGTTTGCTCCCCACAACTAGTATTTCTCTGCTTTCCCTGAGTCCTGGAAAGTTGAGGTACATCCGCCTTTTAAAATAATTATTTTGATTGAAATTATTTTGATTGAAATAGAAGTTTCTGATATACTCCACTTGCACACAAGAGTTGGTTGCCAAAATGTGGAGAACTGAACTTAAGCTTAGAAAAATGAGAAATAGCAAGAAACTGAAACTGACAGTCACCCATCCCTAACTTTCAGTATAGGGTTGTGAACGAAAAGCAGTTACTGTTTTGCTATTGAGTCCAGCACTAATCAAATTAGATTGCATAGGGAAGGATTTGCTCATCTCACAGGTATTACAGCAGCTGCTCTGAGCAATTTTCAACCTCAAATCCTGCTGTGGGATGAAGGAGACACAGGAGGAAGTTGGTTTCCTGCCCGCCTTCTTTCCAAGCACAGGCCCATGCGGTGGCTGGTCCCAGACATTAGGTCATTGGGCACTGCACCAGCCGGCTTGCTCTGGCGGTCTATGCTTGTCCCTCCCTTATGTAGGGAAATAAAAGATTTTGCTTTTATTCAAAATAGAAAAGCAAAAGTCATACTCCCAAATTAGCACTGGGTGTGGTATGAGCATGGTTCATGAGAATGGGATGAGATGCTAAGGCTTGATACTGCTATGGTTAAATTTGCTAGCAGATTTATAAGGTTTGTGGGATGGCATCCATGAACAGTCAGGCGGGCAGCGAGTGAACATCAAAGATGGAATGGGACACTATAGTGGTTGCAAGTCAATCAAAATATTATTTGTCACTCATATGTGATCCTACTCCCTTTGAAATTACATCCAAATGAAACTCAGTAGAAATTAAAAGCTATAGTAATGCAAACTGACACAAATAATTGTATTCAATCTTAGTTATGCTCAAGTAGGCTAAATAGAGTGGAATTAATGTACATTAATAAAGAAACAATTCATCATCATCATCATCATCATCATTATTAAATTTGTATATTGCCCTTCATCTGAATATCCCAAAGCAGACGTCAAATTTCACAAATGTGCCATGTTTCTTTCTTCCTAATGCAAAAGATTACTGTCTTAAACACCCACGTCCTACTCTGAGGTCTAAGTTCCAGAGATGCTGGAGTGGTAGCTGAACCCTTCAGAATGATAACATTTGCAGATCCAGCTGAGAACAAGGCTTTTCGAAAAGAAAGAAGGAAAGAAAGAAGAAAGAAAAAGCACAGCATTCTACCAGGGAAAAAGGACCAGAAAATAGGGATTGTGCCTGGAAAATCGGAACAGCTGGAGCATGTGCATGCAGCTGTATTTGCTAAACATAACTCACAATAATCTTTAAAAACCTATTCTACACTTAGGGCACAGTCCTGTCCTTAAGGCAGAGGTTTTCAACCTTTTTGAGTCCACTGTTCCCTTGACCAACTACATTCTTTCTTCGGCACCCCTGTGGGGCTCAGGAGTCCAGTTATGTCACCACTTGCCTGCAGAGCTGGCAGCCTCTCACCCTTTTTCAAACATCCTCCCTTGTGGAGTGTTCCCTCAGCCTCCCCCCACCCTCTCCTTGGGAGCACTCTGGGCAGCTGCCCCTGGTCTCTGAGCTGCCCCCTCCCCGCCCCCAAGAGAGGTACAGTTGTACCTCTGGTTATGAACGCATCAGAGGCGTGTGCGCAGCGGAAGGCCCCATTAGCAAGAGCGCACCTCAGGATAAGAACGGTTTCACTGTACCCCCTCACACTGTCCCACAGGGGCCTGGGAAGCACATCTTGGACAGCCCCAGAGGCACCATGGGGAGCTTGTAGCCAGGGCTGCTGCAACAAACAGCTGTGCAAGCCTTTGGGAGGCAGAGAGGTGAGAAGGCATCAGAGGAGTAAGGGAAGAGGGACCATCTTCAAGGCACCCCAGGGTGCCACGGCACACTGGTTGAGAACCACTTGCCTTAAAGTGCAGGTATGCTGGCTGAAGACCATAGCAATGGGGAGGCAGTTGTGTGCTGCCAGATGCTGCTGGAAGCCGTTTCCCATCGCCAGGGGCTTTGGGATGCTTTGCGGGTAGCAATACATGAAATAAATAGTAACAATAACAATGGTCTTAAGTCTATGAAAGCTTATGCACGAATAAATTTGTTAAAAGGCCACAAGGTTCTATGGTTTTTGCTGCAAATGACTGGCGCAGCTATCCCCCTGAAAATGGTTTGATTTTGTGGGTTTGTTATTTTTGTTAATCTTTTCATCTGATACTGATTCTGTGCCAGTTATACATTAAAAGGGAAGGGTATGAATAGACAAACACGTGGACTAGAAACTTGTTCCCGAGTTTCCTGCAAGGAGACCTTCACCCGCACCACAGCCCCCGCTCCTTCGCATCGTAACCCTCCCTATCACCAGCCAACACAAACGCTCCCACTGCTCAGCAGCGCGCGCGCACAACAAAGTCAAGCCACACCCCCTCTTTCCCCTCGCCTCGATTGAGTCGGGGAAAGGGGGCGGGAGTCTCCCCACTACAGTCACGCCCCCCTCTTTCCCCTAAAACACGCCCACCCTGCTCTGGCCACACCTACGTCCATAGGATCATTCGGTGCTACTCTATCGTCAGAGTCCCGCCTCTTTGGCGCCGGGGGCGGGCTGATGTCCTAAGCCACGCCTCCTTCACAGCACAGGCCCCGCCCTGGCACTCGACAAATATTATTAGGCGGCGTCTTCCCAACCTTTATCCGTCGATGTTTGTTTCCTCGCTTGCTCCCTGCACCCCTCCCGCGGTTTGCCACGCCCCTCTCGCGGCTCAATCCCCGCCCCTTGGTATAAATAGGCGGCGTCTCTCGAAACGGCTCCTCAGTCGCGGTCCCGCCTTGTTCGACGGCGCTGGAGCCCAGGAGGCAGGGAGAGAGAGAGAGAGAGAGAACGAGCGGAATCCACGGGGCGCTCCCTCCCTCCCTCGCACTCGCCGGCGCGCTCGCACAAGCCGTGAGGGGAGCTAGACAGGCAGGCGAGCGAAGGACCGGCTGAGTGAGTGAGTGAAGGGAGGAGTTTTCTCGCTTGCTCGCAGGGCGTCGCCGCCGGTCAGTCTCCACGCAGAGCGGGTGGCCGAGCGAGGAGGACAGAGCATGGCGCTCTCGGTGCCGGTCAACGGGGTGAAGGAAGAGGGCGACAAGCAGCCTCTCATCGAGCTCTTCGTCAAGGTAAAAGGGGCTCCCTGGGGGTGGTGTGCTTCCCTTTCCCCCCCCAGCCTTTATTAAGCAGCCCCCCCTCGGGTAGTGTGTGGTTCATCCCTGCTCCTTATTGAGGGAGTCGACTTGATGGTATTTCTCATGCACGCTCCTGGGTCCACACTACTATTATTTAATAATCCCGGGGCTCTCTCAAAGCGGCTTACAAAACATTATGGCAGTAAAAATCGCATGCAAATTTGGTGCCTGGGAACAGAAATAGCGCGAGGTGCCTCGGATGTGTCATTTCTTGCTCTCATCCTTGGTCTTAACCTTCAGCTTCTACATACTCGGCGAAAGAACCCGTTGAAGATCTCTGAGGCAAGGGAGTGGGGGCTGAGCAGCTGGCTTTTAGTCCATGGTGGGGGCCGCTCCCTCTTTTCCTCGTTGAGGGAGTCGACTTTGCTTTCTGCAATACCCCGCAGCAGTTCTCAATCTCAGCATTTCCCTATGGCGTTCCCTCTCCAGGAGAGGCTGCTGGGCTGTGTCCAGAACTGGAGTTTGGGGAGGGACAGTCTGGTTCTGTTTGTGGGTATTTTGGAAATAATTCCCAGTGAACTCAGCGGGAATTAACTTCCAGGGAAGTGTTCCGTGGGTTGAGTATAAGACAAGGAAATTGTGTAAGTAGCAAAACAATGTGTGTTGTATGGACAGATACTCCTCGCCCTTCCACACAGTCATCTCTTCATTTCTGTGTCTTTAAACCTGTTGGCTAGATATAGCTTATTCCATACTTTATTATAGAAATGAAGACTCTAGAACTTCATAAATAGCATGGGTACCGATCAGCCAGACACTGACTTCTCATATTCCTCTTTCTCTGTGGGTTCTGCTGCACATTCTTCATAAAAATACAATTCTGTTGTGCAATTTGTCAGTTTGGTGATGGGGTCGAAAAGCTTTTCCCCTGCAGGTCTTTCGATTTTGACATGCGTCCTTCCATCCCAACATTCCTCAGCTAATCCTTAGTTGTCTTCCAGTCTAACCCATATATCCCCTGAAGGTTGTCTATACAGTGGTACCTCTGGTTACGTACTTAATTCGTTCTGGAGGTCCGTTCTTAACCTGAAACTGTTCTTAACCTGAAGCACCACTTTAGCTAATGGGGCCTCCTGCTGCTGCCGCTGCTGTGCAATTTCTGTTCTCATCCTGAAGCAAAGTTCTTAACCTGAAGCACTATTTCTGGGTTAGCGGAGTCTGTAACCTGAAGCGTATGTAACCCGAGGTACCACTGTACTTGGTTTGTATATTCAGTCCTCTTTCCTTGTTTGATTTTGGGCATCCTTCGCATCATACATGATCTCCAATTTGAAGATCCTATTGTCTTGTTAGCTTTTTTACAGAGGGAGGTCCCCCCGCCCCTGCAGCTAGCCTGTCCAGGCACTTCTCTACCTACCTCTTTTCAAAGATTCTGTAGCTGTAGACTTAGGAACCAGCTAAATCACATATGTCATAATCTGCAAACTACTTCTTCCAATTTTTATGATGTGTTGATCACTATGTGCAGTATTCTGAAAGACTCCTGTGTTGCAAAGTTAAGTTATAGATGTGAATCTTCCTTCTTTCCATTCAGTTTCACTCTTCTGTTTCCTGTTCATTTCCCTATAACAAGTTAATAGTGGACATCATTTCAGAGAGGATAAAGACTTGGTTCCATAAATAAAAACATAAACATTTCTGGTTTCCAGTAGGGTCGAGAGTGCATAAAATGATATATAAAAATGGCCTTTGGGGAGTGTGCTTTGGTCTCAACCTTGCCTTGTTCGGTTTTACCAGATACTCCGGCCTTAACATTCACTAAAACTTTTTTATTATGAGAAGTGTATTTTTCAAAGCAAGAGCTGTTTCCAAGTGCTCCAATAATAAAATCTTCCTGTTTTCTGCATTCTTCCCTGCTTCTGTAATACTCATTCTTAGCTCCCTCTCACTCAGAGCAGAAGTCTTGGGCTGGGAATAAGAGGTGGCAACTTGACTGAATCTGGATGAAGTCATTTTCTTTTGAAATACTACTTCATACAAGCTATGAATAGTCCATTACTCAATTGCTGTTGGAGATAGTGTAAAAATTGTTTGCTTGATTTCTTGCTTCTACTTCTGCAATGCTGGGGGTTTTTTGGGGGGGGCGGGGAATGATAAGGAGCTACATGGGATCATTTTAAAAGGCATGGTTCTTTTTAAATTTGAAGACACATATTTTGAAGTTTTGAAAGCTTTTGACTTGTAAACAAGAGCCTTATCGTACAATCTGTTCCACACCCATATTGTCATTGGGGATGTACCAGCCCTGAGGAATCCAGGGACTGGAGGACCACATCTTTTATATCCCTTCTATTGTGGAAAAGTGATAATGTATTGAAAACAGGAATATCCTCTCATTAGCCTTCTTTAACTACATGTCTAGGCTCGTCTCATGACTTTTCAGGGGCTGGGCAATGATTTTTAAAATTTGAATAGAACGTTGTGAAAGCAGCTTTGATCATACTAGCTATGAGAAGAGTCAGCTGGAGGAATGAGTGTTCTCATAACTTCCAATAAGTTATGAATTGTCTGAATCTTCTGTCACACATTACCCGGACTGGCCCATATGAAGAATTTGGCAATGACTGTATTCGGATTGATGCAAATCTTAGCTTAAGGTTGGAAATGCATTAGTTTAATGCAGCTGCTTTACTTTTCTCTCTTGCATGGGTCTGGAAACAAGCCAAGAATTCAGGTGACCACAGCTTCCTGGTGCATCTGAACTAGTAACCATGGTTTATAGCTTCCAAACAGGCCAGAATAAGGAGCCATGGTTTAAAGTTGGCTTCCATATTTTGGATTGTTGGAAGCCATTGTCCATAGTTCCTGGTTCAGGTACATCAGGAAGCTATGGTTAATAGAGGCCTCCTGGTTTCCTTACTTGCATAGGGAGGAGCAAATGGCTATGTCTGGATGCTATGTCTGGACCCAATAGTCATTACATCAGGCTGTAGCAGAGGAGGGAGGAGAAGCGAGTCAGGGCCACTACATCAGTGCAGCTGAGAGACCAGCAGCTTCTGGCACCTGTGTCTCATCTCCTTGAATTAACAAACAGCTGGTCATTAGAACAACTTGTAACTAAGAACATGAAAACAAGCAAATTCAGGTTTCATCCCAATCCATTTTCTCTTTGTGTTGATCATTTCAAGCTTGAATACATTTTAATGGTTTATAAGCTGCTCTGCTAGCCTCTGGCTGAAGAGTAGTATAAAACATTTTTGAAATAAATGAAATTTGCGCATCTTTGTTTATTAAGCTGAGACATGATTGTTCAAATGTAGCCATTTGAGTGTTCTAAGGAAATTGTTACAAGTGTTCTTAGTCAAGTTCAAGATCAACTTAATTATACATGTATACAATGCATGGATTGAATCTATCCTAAGCAAACAGTTTATTTCATTGGGAATCTGTACTAATACCTATGTTTAAATGCCTGTATCAGTGTGATCGGCACACAAAGAACAGCAGCAGCTAGGCTTAAACTCGGGAATGTACACGTTAAGTAAACCTTGAACAGAATTTATAAAAAGCTGGTCTACAAACCAACTAGATTTTTTTAGTGGATTATATCTCTAGGGGACCAAAACAGATGGAAGTTGCTGGTTTCCAACAAAGTGGTTAAGCATAATCATTGCAATTTCTGTAGTGCCTGTGAAAGAAAAATATTTACACTGGTGCTGCTATAATTCATGGCCTCTTCCCGCTCTAAACCATGTTTGCAAAGCAAACTAGATGCATAGTTGAAATGCAGCATTGCATATAGCACTTACGTTGGTGGTCTGCGGTAATTAATAACCTAAGTTTGTGCCTTCAGTCAGTGCCTCTGGTCTGCCTGAAGTCCATGTTAACTTGCAGTGCAAATATTTGCATCTTAGTGCTGATTAAACAGAAGCAGTTAATAGATTTCATTCCCTAAGAGCTTCCTAGCAAAAGCCCATGTATAATTGATAAAGCAGAGTTGCTTCCAATGTCTAGCAGGGATATTTAAAACACCTAAATAGAACCTTGTAGAATTAAAGGCTTGCATATAATGAATATGCGGCAAATATTTTCCTGTAGCCTGTAGAATGTTGCTGAAAAGCTAAATTCCAGTATTGCCCTTAATAGGCATTGTGCAGCCTGGATGGCTATTGTCCATATCACAACCTTGTGAAGGTAGATAATTCTCTAATCTAGGAGTATACCAAAGGGTCTAATACGTTCTTGGCTGAACAGATTTAAGTGCAAGTCCAAATCAGTGTCCACCACATAAAACAAGATACAAGAGAGCAATCCTGGGCCCTTCAATAGGCAGGCAGCACAAAAGTCCTCCCCTAGTTAAAATTTGAGTATGGCCACTCAAGGCCCTGGGCTTGATGCTTCTCACTCCCAAATATGTGGCAACCTGCTTGTGTTTCCTAACCATTTCTCAGTCAGGTAAAGCATATTTTTTTTACAAGATTATGCTTTAGTGAGAGAGCTGCACCTGGCATGAGGACGGTGCCTAATGGGATTATTTTGATGGCAAGCCAGACCTCTTGATAAGATTATCTTCTGACAGCAATGCTAGAAATGAAAACACACTGCTTATTTCCTCTCTTGGTGTTTCTTCCACGATTCTGGGATTTATTGTTATAACAAATGCAATTGGTAATATATTGGAGAATTGGAGAATATATTGTTATGTTGAAGTTCAAAAGAAGATACAATTTATGAAGGATTTGGACCTCAGTGGGCAAAGTCTGCAAAGTCACTCATGAGTAGTTCCATTGACTTCCTAAGTCTTAACATACACCTGTGCTATGTAGAAAGGTCTCCTAATTGGTTTGCACACGTCTATATGCATATAACTTACTTCTGAAGTATGCAGCCGATAGTACATTATGTTTGTACCAAGCTTCTACAACTGTGATCTTTTTCTGACTGATTAGATCTTGGCATAAGCACTATTGGCCAAGGTTGGCTTATGCTCTTGCTTTGTCTTGCAGCTGCCAAGGAAAGGGTAAGTTTTGCCAGTGAGTATACTTTAGAAGTGGCAGCAAACACAGTTTGGGCAAGCTGGAAACTTACTTGGCTGTTCATCTTATGTGAATTGATGAAAAGTGGAACACTTGTATAAACTGGCTGGCTCTTCTTTGAAAAGTGAGCAGGAGAGCCCATGGCACCAGCTAATCTTTCAGTGGGCAGCTTGAGACAGTATTGGTGTACTAAATAGTCATAGTTGAGAAGTTACTGTCACCTGAAGTGCCTCAAGTTCCAGGTCAGGACTTCTGGAGGAGGGAGCCAGGCTTTTAAGGTCTGGCTTGGAATTTTTTCACCTTTTGACATCCATTCCTGACATTGATGGAGGGAAAGCCTATTACACTTTGCTCACCTGCAGCATCTAAATTAGTCATGACTGAAGCTATTCGTTGTCTGAGTGTCTTCAGTGAACAAGGTTTGGATTTGTGAGACTCTTTGGTTGCACTTGTTTGGTGTTTATAAAGCAATACAGCTAGTTGCTGTAGTTGTCATAGTGAAGTTACCATACAGGAGATGACTGGAAACAGAATAACATGGCTTATCCTTATCTCCATAACCCAGTCCTTGCAGAAATGTCAAGTACCAGATCCTGTATAAAGCATGTAAATGTTTGAGAAGAATGCTTATTCACAATGGTTTGCATTTTGAGTGCTAAGCTGTAGTTTCCTTTGTGAAGAACCTGGTTTTAAATTATAGAACCTTATAAGTTATAAGCATGTGATGTCTTATTTCCAGGTTACCTGAAAGTTTACTTGTTTACTTGTAGCTTACGTCTTTCAGTACTCTTGTGTAAGAATTTCTATTTGCAGAGTAGCTGTGTCTAGTCTCTTGCAGGAAAAAAGAACAGCGACTTATGGCACCTTTAAAGACTTAAGTGTTAGAACCCACAGTGTCGAAATCAGTGCAACAGGCTTCTTCCTACATATCAGAACTTCCCCACCCTGTCTTTCCTTGGTGGGCCACCCAAATTCTTCTTGAAGAGTTGGAGGATCCTCTAGAACGGATTTGGATTGAGGAAAGGAAGAGGAAGTTTCAGTGTATGGGGGAAAGTTCCCTCACATAGTTTTGGGTACTGTCCCAAGACATCTAATCCATAAACATTTGTGCTACGATAAATTTGTTCCTCTTCGTTTTGGTGCAACAATTTCAGGTGCTTGTGAAACCTTTTAGTTGCCCTAGTTTGTTCTTGCCAGCCTGAAAATGCAACAAATGACTAAGTTTATTCAAATCAGCCATAAAACTAAGTTTCCTTTAAATTCTGTAGTAGATTTTTTGGTGTTTTTGTGTGTGATCTGTTTGATATGAGCTGACTGTAGTACTTCAGTAAATTCAAAGAGCTTGTGAAGCTGCGAAGAGTTGCTTTGCTCTTGGTATATCCTGCTTTAGTGTTCCTATTTATAGCAGCTTTGTTAATGCAACTGAAGACCCTGTCATAAGCAATTGTTTTTACAGGGCTTTGAAGATGAAGACAATGTTTTCATAGAAAGGGTTATTTTACCTTTTGTTTGCGGTGCAAATATATTAGACTTGTGCAAATATATTAGTAAAACAATACAAATGAACAGTATTTAGGTGTATGTCATTAACATATATAACCAGTATAGTTTTGATGAGAGCTGACCTACAGTGGTTTGTTTATATCTGGTTTCACAAAATACGTGCCCTGAAGCAGCTTAATAATATGATACAAAATCATGCAGTATCAAATAAAGACTAGACTTCAGCATAAGACAAACTCCAGTAGCTAATGAAAACAATTGCTTACATTTTCATCAAGGAGGGAAAGCCATCTTTAAAAGGAAACCCTGAACCAGGAATGAGGAACCTGCAGCCCTCCAGATGTTGCTGCACTCTAATTCCCAACAGTCCTGGGCAGCACAGCCAGTGGTCAGGAATGATAGGAGCTATGATCCAACAATATCTGGAGGGCCACAGGTTCACCACCCCTAGTTTTAAGCCATCTCCCCATATGCATGTAAAGAGCTAGCAAGCTTCGGTAAGGAGTCCAGGGCTGTCATGAAGAAGGCCTTAGATTGAGTAGCACATAGTGGGGCCTCTGCCAAATCTCAGTGCACAGTAGGGTGCATATAGGAGGATATATCATTTGCTGTATTCATAGTAAGGAGGACTGCAATGGGTTTTAAAGATCAAAGACAGCACTTTGACTTGCCTGGAAACATAGTGGTGTTCTCTCCCATTGAAACCAAAGGAGCTTAAGTGATTAACTTTGGCTGGGTCATGCCCTTACATTACTATGTCAAAATGTCTTGTGAAACTAAATAAACCTTTACACTTTCTGATATGTGCTTAACTTATGAGGTTAGAACAGATGCATTTTGATGTTCAGTCTTCATGTTTGTATTTAAATTTTCAAGCTTCTCTTAATAATTGAGGGCTAGAGAACACAAACTTTAAGAGCCCCGTGTGCTACACAGAAATGCAGAGAGGGTGTGTTTGGATTCTGACGGTGCATTTTGACTATTGTTGTTCCCCAGTCGAATGCCCTGCTCAACCAAAGAGTAACTAGTGAAAACAGCATTACTTCTCATGACTGCAGGCAGTTGGAGCCTAGGGAAAACAAACTTCCTAAGTCAGTGACTTAATTATAATATGTCGTCCAAGTAGACAGTTCTGTTTTTATTGTGGAGCGGCCTCTGTTCAACTGCTGACCTAGAAATGAGTTTCTTAACCGTATGATTGCCCAGGAGAACTTTTTAGTAGTCTCATTAATTGATTGTAAGAAATTGGACATTGAGTTTCCAATTTCAACCCTAACCATAAATCAGACTCACAGTTAATTACAACTTTCTGCAGTTCTTCTCCCTAAAGTCATCATTTAATCTTTCCATTGTTGGCTAAACAAAGGGTGAGGAGGTTTCTTTACTCGGAGAAAGGAAGTAGTGGCATGTCCTGGACTTGACATCCATATTAGGCATAAACTAAATATAGGAGTAGAACTCAGGAGTGAAGTCACATCTGTGAATTTTCAAGACTGCAATGAGATCAGCCACTGTTGTTGGATGGCCTTCTGCCTCTTTCCTCTCCTACTTGAATGTTTTTCTCTTGCCATTAATGTCCACTAGTTTGTTGCATACTTTGTGGGTTTATTTTAAATAAACAAAAGTAGTTTAAAATACTGAATTCTGCTAAAAATAAAGCTGAGCCAAACATGGCTTTAAAATGTCTAGAACACTTTTCACTGTGCAAAGCTTTACAGTTGTGAAGCTAAATAGGTCAGGTTGATATACTGTCTTGCCAAAGGCCACCCAATGAACCTTGTCACTTTGTTGATTTAAGTTTGGGAGTCCTGTGCTGCTGTGTACTGTTAGCTATTTTTCTGGTGCAAGAGAAGTGTCTTTAGAGGCAGAAGTCTTTACCTTCCTTAGCAAAAATCTGACTGTATTCTTTTAGCTTCTAAGGGAAATGGTATGCAGGTTTTTTCTATATATAAAAACATGAATACACTCATGCTCCTTTTCAAAAGTACTGTTGGCATTCAGATGGGTGCTACTGATAGGTGTTTGTAGCAGTTGCACCAATATATGGGCACATCTGTTGCTGCAGTGCTGGTTAATACATCTGCATTTTCTTAGTTTTTCTAAAGTAGTGCTTTGACATATTGAACTGTTCTGACTAGGCACTGTAACCTAGGCGCAGAATGCACAGTGAATATGAATACTTGAGGCTGTGATGGTTCAAGAGAACTGCCTTTGGGTATCTCAGAATATTTTTTCTGTACAGAACTTTGCATCTAAACTAATTCATGAAAGGTATACCATACTACAGTGGTACCTCAGGTTATATACGCTTCAGGTTACATATGCTTCAGGTTACAGACTCCGCTAACCCAGAAATAGTGCTTCAGGTTAAGAACTTTGCTTCAGGATGAGAACAGAAATCGTGTTCCGGCGGCGCGGCGGCAGCAGGAGGCCCCATTAGCTAAAGTGGTGCTTCAGGTTAAGAACAGTTTCAGGTTAAGAACGGACCTCCTGAACGAATTAAATACTTAACCCGAAATACCACTGTATTCTGTATTAGGTAAAACACATGAAATAACTAACACTCAATGCCTTAAATGTTTTAAGACTACATTTTACTTGTCTTTTTTCCTACCACCCATATTGATTCCAGGGATAGCATACTACTCACAAAAGAATTAAATACAATAGGCAGACATCAGTAAAATGATAATTAAAAGTGTTACGCTGAAACTGAGTTCAGATTTTCTCTGCCAATTTCTCCCTAGACAGCTGCTGGATGAAATCTTTTATTTTTATATCTCATCCCTCCAAAGTCATGGGAAGGGTTTCTGTTATCTGGTGGAAGTCACTTTCTTAAGTTGCTAATTTTAATTTAGCTCTGATTTTTGTCCTGTCTTCACCAAGGGTGAACTAAGGATAACATGCTGGACCTAATAACAACCAGTTTGTCTTTAAAGGTTCAAACTAGATACTGTAATGGCATTATGTTACTGCCAGTTTTGTTTTCAATTCTTTTCCTGATGATCTCTAGCATGGAATTTGCCTTTTTCACAACTGCCACACACTGGGTTGACATCTTCATCGAGATGTCTACTTAAAACATAAAAGACTCCTGTTGAAACTAATTTTCAGTCTAAAGTTGGTTTTAGTTGAAATTCTGTATACCCACATACTTACATTTTCATGAGTTTGCAGTAAATTAATAATGTATTGTCATGTCTAGCTTAGGCCTAAGCAAATGACTCTCCCAAGAGCCGTAAACCAGATTGATCTGCTTATAGGTTCCGTAATAGTTTAGCATTCTAAATTATTCTTTGTTCATATAAAAAGATTGTAGGAGACCTTCACAAAAGATGTTCTGATATTAAGAAAGCTACAAGGCTGTATGAATAATTGGCTGTATTAATAATTTCCCCTCCCCAATGCCCAGTGGTTCAGGGTAGTGGGAGGGAATTTTCCTTCTCTTCCAATATGGAATTGTAAGCTTCTCTTGCAGTGAGTCCTTGGAGGGGAGGGGGTTGTGCTACTGCCAAAGCACATACTGTACTGTGCTAACTAGCTCAAAGGAGCAAAGTTCTTGGACAATAGCTCTTCAGAGCCCTTGGTAATGTGTAACATTGAATCCAAAGTAGCTCTTAAATATAAAGCAAATTTGACAGCAGACAACCATTTTGGCAATTTCATAATCTTTCCACTTGGAACACTGCAGTGCTTGAACTTGAGCTTGGTAACATAAAAGGAGTCTAGACAACTGTTTCATTATACTGCAGAAATGTAGCTCTTCATGGCAGTCAAAAGCCAGATATACTCTGAGGCACTATGGGACTTCTGCAATGGTGGTAGACTGTGCTGTTGCCATTTAGGTAGGATTATGGAGCGTTGATACTCATAACCACCTTGTGAGCTACTTTAGACGTGAAAGGTATTTGCTCAAGGCCATTCAGTAAGCTTCAAGGCTGAGCTGGGAATGTGAGCTCAGGTCCCCACCAACAAATGAGACTCTGGGTACATTCTGAATGGATATACCTAGGATGATGCTTACTATAAGCATTTTTATATCACTTAGTAAAAAATGGCTTCCAGAGTGCCCCACAAAGAGAAACTATAAAACATTCCCTGCTCTCAGGCTTGCATCCATGATGCAGAAGGTAAAGGGATCGTGAGGGAGGAGGGAAAAAGCAAGCTCAGGCACTTGTTAGTTAAAGATCTAGTAAGGACTAGGTGGAATGTAAACAGTTCAAAGGAGAGGAAGAGCCAGAAGTTGCTGGGGTCTCAGCAGAGCTGATGGTTGTAGTAACCACCCCTGCAAATTACTGCATCATCCCTATTATCTTGTGTATTTAATAAACATTGTTAACCTGTTCTGTCAATAAAGCTTTGGGGTTTCTATGAAGTGGTGTTCAGTGTTAAACTACTTATTATCTAGCCTGTGCATAGCACTTCAGATGTTACCAAAGTGAAGTTTTAGAAGTGTTACTGTAGAATTTAGATTGTAATATTGTAGGTATACTCCCCCTAGCTCCCTTTTGAAACAGGATATCATACAAAACTGAGCCCAAACACCAATTGAAATGGATCTAAAAAACCCAGTTTCATCCCAGAGTGTGTGGAGCTGGCTTGCACCCACCCACCCGCCCAATAACCTTTCCCAGGAAAGGGACATTAGTGACTGGTATGATTGTCAGATATTCCAGATCCATGGAGGATTTCTTAAGGGGAAGTCTTCCCACTGCCTCTTTCTTGCCTTTTCCAATGAGGCATTAATAATCTCTCTGGCCCAACTGTTTATTCCCTTTCTGCTTAATTTTTCCAGTCATGAGGGCAAAGGGCAAGAATGCAAGGGGTTTCCTGCATGTATTCAGGTACCTTGTTGATATCCTTAATATGTACTAGCTGAAACTAATTTAACAATACTGGATCAGAAAGTACTTTCTTGTTGATGGCTGTACTATTCATGGTTTTGCTTCCTTAGGTTAATTTATTCTCCTAAATTGCTTTGAGACTTTTTTGGGGTAGAAAGTGATGGATTATGTAATAATATAAATATATTTTATTTTACATACCTTGTTTTTAAGAGAAATTCAGTACAGCAGTGGCTCATAAAAGAGGGTGCGGCAGTGCTGCATTTGAGTTGTGGTTGAAGCAAGGTGAGGTCAGAGGGCCTCAGGGTTGGCACCTGTGCTGGGAGGATGCAATAAGCCTCCTTCATGAGCCACGAGCAAGCTTTTTTTTTTTTTTTAATAGCTGATCTTCTCTTGAGACATAATGCCAGATGTTGAAGCATCTCTGTCCAGCTCTTGTTGGTTTTTGAAGGGCTGTTAGTTGTGCACTGTAGGAGAGCTAGTTGTCTTTCCTAAAGAGTGTTTCCATTGCATTTAATATTTTCTCCCAGTAATTGTATTTCTGTCATGAAAGTGCACTCCATACAACAAGTCTAGGGCAGCCACGAGTGCTCATCAGAATCTTCCACCAACCTAATGAGTTTAAGTAAAGATAATATGGTGCAAAATATCTCAGCAGTTTTGTATATTTCCCTCTACCAAGAATACAACAGATATAGCCTCACCCCCCCCCCCGACTGGAAATGCTAGCTTGTTATAGCCTAATAGTTTTGAGAGCAGTATCACACAGCAGGCAGTGAATGACTACTTCCTGCAAATGTTATTTTAATAGATACCCCTTCTACCTGAAATGTGTGCCATAAACATATAGCTGATTGTGTATACACCAAATATATATTTTTAAAAAGCTAAAGGAGAAACTGGGGCTCAGTTCTTTCATGTAGATGCATGTAACATTACCCAATAGCTCTTTTTAAAACAGGAAAAGCCACTTCCAGAGGAGTGGCAGGAGGAGGGTTCGCTTTCTTTGTCCTCTTTCCTCCCATCCCCATTCCAAATGTCACTTCTCATCCCCTGTGGCTTTTTGAAAACGTGGGTCCCAATTGCCTCCATATAATTGACTTTTCATGTTGCTGTTCTTTTTAACGGGTTGTTTGTGTGCCTGTGTGCAGTGTCTACTTGGGTCTTGATACACAGGTTGATTTGGCCATGCAGTATGTTGGATGTATGAGATTTTTGTGTGTCTATTGTTGTACTGGATCCTGTCAATATTGTAAGTTCTCTGTTCATAATGTGGATAAATGGTAACTCTCCAGTGAGGTGGATTTGCACAGAGCTGAACCTTGGCAGACAATCTTTCTGATGTTGTAAAGTATCCATGCAGCTTGCCATCTGTTTCGCTATAAGGGCTTGGACCTCTGTTCTTCTAACCTTCAGCTTCCATCTTTCACATTTCAGCAGAGTTCTTGGATGCTTTCAGGAGTATTGACCTAATCTGTCATGAACTTGCACTTTTGTCCTTTTAAAGGGTCTATTGACTCTTTGACTGTTTGGAAGAAATGAGATAGATGGAAGCAATTAGTCTCTTGAAAGCTTGGTGTGACACACTGGCTGCAGAACTGAATAGTGGAACTTGGCACCATCAACAAGTTTTGAGAATCTAAAAATCCATGGTATGAGCAAGTGGCAAGAAGTGCATACTAATGATCAGGAATAGGCGTAGGATTGAAACTTAATAGACCAAAGTTGCTGCAGTCTTATCTAGTGAATTTTACTGCTGTTTATTTGTATTTGACTATAGGGCATGACTAAGGCAACTGAGCAAATGGGCTCTCTGTTCCACTAGCTCATTTGCTTTCACAGTAAGAGGAAAATCTCTTCCATTGCTCTGCGGTGATAATAATTTGTAAAAGTTAAAGAGAAGATGCACCAGTCAAAGAGTAAAAAGATTTATTGTACTTCATGAATTATCAGGCATGTACATGAAACATGCATTACTTACTTTAAAGCAGGAGCAGAGGGCTGCATGAGACCAGCCCCTGGATAAGTTGCAGTGTTTCTGCCTTATATGGCTAGTGCTGTTTGAAACCCTTGGTCCCTTTGTGGGATGTGGAGATGATCTTGGCCCCAGACACAACCATGCAGCTGTTCTACTGAATAGAGCCTAACTGGCTCCCTGTTTTGCCAGTATTGCTTGTCTCCAGTGATTGTGTGACTGGAAGACAGATTGTGCAACCCCTTTTTCTCATTCCCTGCACTCCCAAAAGGCCTCTCCAGGCCTGTGTTGCACGGGATCCTGAAAGTGGGTGGAATAAACCTGTGCAAGCTTTACGCTAAGTCACAGTGCCATGATTTGATGCCACCAGTTAGGAGACATAAAACATAAAATCTAGCACTGGCTTTGCTAACCATACGTCCTGATCGGTTGGTTGGGTTGCTGAATAGAAAATATTAAAATTGCCAGATATCTTCTTCAGTGTGGGTGAGACGCAGTACTTGAGAAATACTTTCCACCCTTTTGTCAAATGCCTTGGAACGATTACCCTGCCTTATCAGAAATGCTAAGCATTTTATTCTTGTTAAGGCATCATTTCATGGCATTCACATTCTTGGTGAGCTAGCATTTGGAAGTGAGGTGGGTTTTTGATTAGGAAATTCAGAAAATTTCTTCCTGGGTTGAACGAATTTTCCCTGTGATTCTATTTTGTCTCCTTGATGAAGTTGGGAATGCAGAAGAGTTTCTAGGGTAGGGTTTAACTCATCAAGTTAACTGAGCTTTGCTGTTTTGTACAATGTAGAATCTTTGAGCTTTCATCACAGCATAAAAGGCAAGACCCTGGCACAAGGCAGAGGGACCCTCATGGCAATCTATTTTATTAAATCATCTCTTATTTACAAAAGGTTTAAAATGACTAATAAAGAAAAAACAACATATATGTTGATCTTTAAAATGTAATAACCATAAGAACAGCAGGAAAAAACAGTAAAAGTTCACTAAACTCACTAATTTCAGAGACCTTCCAGTGATGGCAGTGTTAATATGCTTGCTACACATGATTGCTTGTAAAGTTTCATACTTTAAGTCTCACGTTGCACATCTTAAAAGCAAACACCCAGTTTTAGCGAATTCCCCCACCAATACTCAAGGGGTGTAACATAGGCTGGGAGAAAATGAGCCGTCATAGATGGTGAGGAATTTGAACTTGACAGTTGCATCTAATTCAGTGTTCGTTCTACCCATTCAAAACCTTCAATAACTTTAAAGCCCTATACAGCTCAGGACCATAAACATGTCAAGGACTGCCTCTCTCCATGTTGAACCTACTTGGACAGTGTGATCTTTAGCAGAGGCCTTTCTCTCACCTAGTCAATGCTTGGATAAAAAGGTTCTATTTGCTTTATCTGTGCATGCCAATAGGAAACAGGCCCCATTGTCTGTGTGCAGTCAAGCCCTGCCCATCAGCTGGCATCAGAGGTGATGCCCGCTGATGGACGGGTTGGCGTGGTTGGGTGGAAAATAGTCTCATGAGCCAAATTGGACCCCCTGGCAGGCCAAGGTTGGCCTGTGGGCCACAGGTTCTCTACGTCTGATTTAAAACATTTATATCCCATCCTTTAGCAAAAAAAAAATATCTCGGTGACGTTCTTTGCTTGTTCCTGCTTTTAATGGGAGCATCTGGGGTGAAGATTGCCTGCTGCTTTTCATATCAGTGACTGCACAGCACACCAGTCTTTGTGCTTTCATAATATTGAGAAGTTCCAGTTCCTGTGCAGGGGGTTCACCATCTAGGACAATATGAATATGAAGTGGGAGAATCAAAATGAGAGTGAGGAAGGTTTTAATGGGAAGTCAGTGCAGAAAATGTGAGGCTGTGTTGGACCCAGAATGCATTACTGACCCCAGAATGCATTGCTGACCTCTGCTTATTAGCTCCTGCTGCAAACCAATGTGCAGCAAGAACTTCTACTGCTCTAGATTTCCCCCATTGATAGTTCAGTTCTAAAGGGTCACAAGGGTGTCTTAAAAAAATTCCCCAACCCATTGTGGGAGCTATTTTTCCATATGCAGCTCCTGTGTATAACTGGTAGAAAATCTATGTGATCTAACCATTAACATAGGTGGCATCCAGTTGCAGAGGTCTCCCCCACCTCCTGCCGAAGCCTCATTTTGCTTGTAGAGATAACATTTTAATTATTATTATTACTTTACTATTATCAGTGCTTTCTTTCAGGGGGTACTCAAAGGTACGCAGTACTGGGACCTCTTTTTGTTCTTGTTGTTAAAAAGTGTGGCACTGATTGTAACAACTTCATGGTGAGTACCGGCACCTCTTCTTCTATTAAAAAACAACAAGAGATTAATTAATTAAATTTCTATACCACCCTTCATCAAAAGATATCAGGGCAGTTTATCGTCTTCTGCTCAATGAATTGAACTGGAGTCAAGCACATGTCACTGTGGTTGCTGCTGAAATCATTTGCTTGGCCTGTGTTGTCTTAGTAACATATGGAACCTCTACTTCTGTACTAAACCATGTGGGGGGGGGGGGTGAACACGTGGAAGCAGCAGGACTCCCAGGTTTGAACAGAGATTTCCCAGGAAGTCTTCAGATATGCCCCATTTTCTTTTTATTGTCCACAGTAGGAAAGACTTCTGTTTTACTTCTTACTGTTGTGCTGTAAGTGCAATATGAAATGGAGAAGGTGACTTTAATGTAAAACTACAGTGAGCTTTATAAATGTGCATAAATACAACCCACTTCATTACTCTGCAAGCATAAAACACTCTGGAAAATGGGACTATTAACATTATTGTCTCAGATCTCTTATAGCTGTCACACAATTTCTTACAATTATGTAGCTCAAATGGCTCATTGAGTTCTCCTTTTTGAACACCTTTTACTGAAATGTGCAATTGATTCTAACTACTTGAGAACCCCTGAAGACTGCCGAAATTCTCTTTTGGCTGTTCTCAGGCTTCCAAAACTCTGGTTTGTTTTAATTTTTGTTCAAACATACTTTTTAAAAGCAGCTAGAATTTTTTTGTTGGCATTTTCTCCCCAGAAACTGAAGCTAACAAGCTTTATACCTGCCATGGTTGCAGGTATCCTGCAAAAATGGCTCTTGAATGTAGACAGAATCAGTTTTGAGTGCTGAAGCCAATTTTTTCTTGGCATGCCTGTAACATTCTTCTTATGGTTTGTGCTCAAAGTACACTTGGGGAATACAGATGGGGGAAAGGCTTTCTGAGTTCATAAGAATGCAGTGGCTTCCTGAAGGCTTCATATCTGGAACTAGGTCTCGATTATATTTTGGATTCAAGCTATTGTTTTGGTGAGAGGTTTCCATATCTTCTAAGACATAAACATTAAAGGAAAATGCTCATTTTAAAGAATTTATTTAATGGGTAAATAGTGATCAGTGCAGGGCCAATCATAGTCTAACCCTGACCTGCCTGCCTTTCTCTTCTTTACAAGGGGGCTCTTTGATAATGTGGGGGTTACTATGGAAGGGATGCATACTTGCAATTCCCAACCTGTGTTGCTTTTTTCATTTCTCTTATTTCCCCCTTTGGCCCTTGGGACTTTCCTCAGGCCCTGCTTTGCATCCTCCTTGAGTGGTTTTGCCTGGCTAGGATGTGTCCTTGAACTCCGATCATGCTTCTTGCTTGTCTGGATAGAGGACAGAGGTGTGTGTGTGTAGAAATAAAACTAATACTCAAAGGTAAAACTGCTGGGCCCACTTTTGTTTCTGGCTCCACTTGCCATTGACCTGTGGTCCCTTGTAGGTTGTCCAGAAGGGAAAGTGGCCCTCAGACTGATGTATGTAGGAGCAATTGTGTTGTTATTGGCTGCCTGGACCTGCTGCCTGGATGTACGTACTGTCTATACACTGGGGAATAGGAGTTGGGAAATGTGTTTAGATGTCCCATTGCTAAGGGGGGGGGGGGGAGGGGACCATAACCAGGGCCTGATTGCTTTGTGCCAAAATGAGGTGGTGCAAGAACTGGGCTATATCTTTTATTATTAATAACTCCATGTTTAATATTTATTTTCTGGCAGTATATTGATGATGGAACTTCTGGAAGGAATCTCATTGTAACATAGTGTTAATTAGTATTTTGAATTTTAGCTTGCCCTTTCCAGAATATTCAGGAAAAGTATTCCATCAGTATTGCACTGTGTTAAAACTGTTTTGGAAGAGTGCTTCTTGGAAACTATTTCACTTAACAAGTTTCAGATTCCAGAGATTCTCCAGAATGCTTTACATCTGCAAGCTGTTAGCATTAAAATAACTCCCTCCCTTGTGTCATCCTGGGATACAAAAGTGCTGCTGTTCTTAAAACTACTGATGTAATTGTTTATGGGTAAAGGATATTTGGTCACGATGAAAAATAATGTGTTACGTTTGTGGGTTGTCGGGTGCTGTGTTTGTCACCTGCTCCTTTGCCTTCCCTACCAAAACATTTGTAGTAGTATTCTCTTCAGTTATCCAGCTATACTAGAGATGGCAGTAATTACCGGTAAATTTGGAATGAGGAAACACACTAAATCCAGATTTTGCATTGTTTTGCTTTTTGCCATGTGTCCCAGCACCACCCATGTAGGAACATAGGAAACAGCCTTGTACTATATCAAACCACTGGATCCATTTGACTGGAAGCCAGTATTTCAGGCAGGGGTCTCTGAGTCAAACCTGGTGGTCTTGGGGATTGAACCTGGGACCTTCACCAAGCAAATGCTCTAGCACTGAGCTATGGCCCTTTTTTCATATTAAATTTTGAAGTTTTGCGTCATTTTATTAGTCCAATTCTAATCTCATCTAGACAATTGGATACACTACAGTTTGCTTTTTAATAAAAGGTTTGCTAACCAATGGCTCATTAAAGCAGCTCTGTATGGATTTAATAAACTTCGTGTTCCCTTAGGAATGTAGTAGCAGCCCTTTTCCCAACGCTGATCAAGAAGTACAAGGTAGTTCCTGAGAAGCAATTCGTCTCTTGGGATATCAGTAGTAATCTTCATAATGCCTTTTAATAAACATGTGAAATACTTTGGATTAAAAATAGAACAGGAGGCATGACGGGTGGATTAAGGCAGACCTGCTTTCCCAACATGTCACTTCAAGGGGGAAGAGTTAAAATGGAACGAAGACCAGTTGCCAGTTAAGGCCACCTGCTAGAGCAGAGGTGGGCCACCTGTGGTTCTCCAGATGTTGAACTTCAGCTCCCATCTGCTTCAGTCAGCATGGCCAATGGCCAAGGATGATGGGTGTTGTAGTCCAACACCATCTGGGGGGCCATAGGTTGCACACCCATGGGCTAGAATCAGGCATAGGCAAACTTGGCCCTCCAGATGTTTTGGGACTACAACTCCCATCATCCCTAGCCAACAGGACCAGTGGTCAGGGATGATGGGAGTTGTAGTCCCAAAACATCTGGAGGGCTGAGTTTGCCTATACCTGGGCTAGATAATACTCCAGAGAGATCTCCTTAATCTGGTGAAGCAGGCTAGACAGGTTTGGAGCTTTTTTTAAAAAAAAAAAAGAGAGAAAGATTGCCACTGAAGTAGCAAGTTTGTTTGTTCTAATTGGAAATCTAGAAAGCATTTTCTAAAGCTTTATGCCTTCCTCCTCTTCACTCACTTTGCTGGGGCATCTAGATTGTCCTCCTGCAATCACTTTATTATTCAGGCACATCTGGTTTGAGCAGCTTATTCATGCTACTTGTCTGGATAGTAGTTTGGAAGTGGTTACTTGGAGCTTATGGCTTTATAGAATAGTGTGTGTCAGTGCATGCAGAGAGCACGGTTTGGACTAGATTTTCATGCCCTTTCCAGCCCTTTGGTTTTGGGAGTTGGAAATCCCTGGGTGTTCTTGGCACAGTCATAATAATTTTCCAGTCTCTGCCCATTTCTGCTAAATTTGTCAGAGGCCTTCATATTTCTGTAAGTCTCACTTCCCATTTCTCAGTTGCTGGCTGCTTTTTTGCTTCAGCGAAAGCTATCTTTATACATTGTGGATTTGGACAAATAAGCACATGACTAAAGCAATGAATACCTAAAATATGGCTTCAGATATTTAGACCTATATCACCGGGTGCAGAGGCACCACAGCATGGTCTGAAAGAAGTGTGCGTGTGTGTGTCAGAGAATCAAGGGCTACCATGACATGATCCCGCCCCCCCAGGTAAGAGTTTCTGGGTCACACAGTTGAGTAGGCTTGCCTTCAGCACAAGTTGTGACCTACTAAGCAAAATGCAGCCCCTCAGACATGTATTGTGGTTTGCATGGTGCTCTGTTTACCTGTTTTGCATTCTTAGGCAGGCACCAAACCAGAAGGTGCCTGGAGGCTTTTCTGAGCTGTGTTTGACTTGGTGGGTCACAAGTTTCACCAGTCTTGATATTGATGCATGTAGAAAGCTTTCCGTCTTTGGACTGTCCTCTTGGACTGACTTTTCAGTGAGCTAACTAAGGCACACTGGTAGGTGGTGAGCTTTATCAAACTGCTTTTTAAATTCTAAAATACTAGTATTACACGCACAGAAATATAGCAGGTTTGGTACAAAAATAACAAAGAACTGGTAAAAAGGAAAGAGAACTCCTCCTCGCTACTTTCCCTCTGCGTTACAAAGGCAATTATGAAAAGACTGCCACATGATATTCCAAGCCCACAGTTTCTCTTAAGATAAGGTAAGTCAGTTTTTCTAGAATAGCAATTTGCAAAGCTGCCTAGCGCCAATGATTCACGGTTATATTGGCTGAGTCCTTCCCACCTTGTGATACCACTAAACAGGCAGATATCACCAAAGGTTTCAATATTAAATTAGAATTTCTATCTAGCAAGCTGCTTATTGAGCTGAAACAGTGCTGATGATAACAGAGGCTTCCTTTAATCTTTCAAAGGCATTAACTTTTTAGTGTCTTCTCTTGGAGGAAATGCTGCACAAAGGGCTGATCCCTCCCTCTTTCTCTTGGCATGAAACTACTTGTGATGCAACCTTCTGGTCCTTACTCTATCTACTGAGTCACCTGTTCTAATTATGGGCAGTGATGTGGGATGGAAAAATTTTCAGTGATTTATCTTTCCATTTCATAAGTTCATTCATAACAATGGATGGATGCCAATTGCAAATACAATAGTAGACAAGTCTGGCAGTTTCAAAGTTGTTATTTTGCTTCTTTCTAGTAAAGAAAATTAAGTGTGCTAAATGAGATCACTCTGGGGGGGGGGGGAAGGATGGGGAGCTTCCTTCAGCTGAGGGCTGCATTTCCTCATGGGCAATCTTCCATGGGGCCACATACCAGTAGTTGGCATGGCCAGAGGCAAAAGTGGGCAGATGGCACACTTTAGTTCAGTAGGCTATACTCAATCCATTCTAAAGCCAGTGGTTATTCGACTTCAGGGACACATTCAGTTTAGGCCAAAACACTCAAGGGAGAGGGTGAAGCAGGACCACTGAGGGGTGTGGCCCAGGTAGAGTCCCAAGGGCAATATTTATTTCTAGGCCTGAGGCTTCCTACCCCAACTCTAGGGGATCTTTCTAGGGGAAATTTGTAATTTTCTGATGGAAAACCCCTTTTACTCTATCTTGGCAAGCAATAATTAATCCTAAAACTCATACAGGTGGTACCTAACCCCATGGAAGCTGGCAGTGATCCATCCTGGCACCACCACATTGCTGGAGGCGCTGCCTCACACCTGGTACATATCTCCACATGTGGTGGGAATGTATGAAAATCCAGCCTTTCTGGAATTTGATAGTCCAAGAAATTGATAAAACAACAAAGCAACAATTAGAAGCCAAGCCAGAATTAGCTTTATTAAATATAGTTTAAGAAAACAATCTGGATTTATATGATAAAGAATTAATAAGACATTTATTACAAATGGCGAGATACAATATAACCCGACAATGGAAAACCCTTTCTGGTACAACGATAGATATTTGGTACAAAACAGTTTGGAAAACAGCCCTCCATGAGAGATCCACAAATAACCTACAGTTGACACATGGACAGATAAGGAAAAAAATGACTTTACCTTGGTGTTTACCATGGTTTAATTTCATAGCACATGCCAGAATTCCAGAAAATGAACAATCCCCCCACATCAACATTTGGCTCAATCTGGTTGATCTAGATTTAACCCCCCCCCCCGCCCCCCGGTTCATCAATAGACCAACACTTTGTATTGTGTTGTTGGTAACATAATAGGAAAAGTGGCTTTTACTCATACTTAATCTAAGCACAACCACAAGGGCTTCTGATTAGGTTTTCAGCTGTTCGGTGTTGAATGTTATCTGTTAACTCAGTTCTATCCTGTTCCCCATTTGTTTTTATTTAAACCAGTACACGAACAAACATTAACCATTAATATTGAACCATATGTTATGGATATTACTACTAATGTTTATGCTATTTTTGTGATATACAAATAACATGAGAAGCCTTGGTCTTTCATTTGTATCATTTGTTACTCCTATGATCCTTGTTTACAAAATCCAGTGAAAAGTTTTTTTAAAAAAAATCCTGATGCAAATTTCCCCATGCAAATTACCTTTAATTTGCAAATGAAATTTTTTTCAGTTCAAAACTGTTCTTGAAGCTCACATCACTGCTAATGGGTGACAGAAAATGGATCTGGGCATCTGGTGCACTTGTATTAATGTTTTTTCCTCCTCTTTTCGCAGGCTGGAAGTGATGGTGAAAGCATAGGCAACTGCCCCTTTTCTCAGAGACTCTTCATGATTCTTTGGCTGAAAGGAGTGGTATTTAGTGTAACAACAGTTGACTTGAAAAGGTAGGAAACATGACACTCCCTCACATTTCTACTTTATATCTGGTTATCTTTGAGAGATTTAAGTAATAGGGTCTTCTTTCCTACACAGCAGATTCTAGCTGCTGCTGCTGCTGGGAGATAAATCCTGTGTGATTACTTTCTTGACATCTTGAAGATTTATAAACCTCTGTATTGGAGAGTTAATATCAGACATAATAACTGAAGCAAGGATATGTTATGTGGAAAATTGGAAGATGTAAACAGTACAGTGGTACCTTGGGTTAAGTGCTTAATTCGTTCCGGAGGTCCGTTCTTGAAATAGCTATCAATTTGCTTACCTTTCGTGACACCCCGAATCAGCTGCCTAATGATTGGCCCAGGTGGTCCAATGAGTAAGATTTGAGCATGTGCTTAAATGTATTCTATCAAAACCCATGGAACCTAAAATGTGCCTGGCTTGTGCCTTTTTAGCATTCTTCTAACGAAGGATAAACTGACAATTACAACTGTGTGCATTTGACATTTTTGATCCAAATGTCCAAGGATTAATGATTCTGAAGTGCAAGAACCCTGCCCAATATGGATGTCCTCTGCATTTTTCGGTTGATGTGTGGACCAGATTTTCCAATAGCTGCTATAAATAGGCACAGCAGATCTAAAATACTTAGGCTCCAAATACCTGAAAGACTGCCTCCCTACAGACCTCTTGCCTCCTTGCAGACCCTCTTGGGTGTTCAGATAAGCAGAGAGGCCCCTCTTTGTAGTTCTGCTGTCCTCAGAAGTTTGGGGGTGGCTGCAGGGGCTTTGGAAAGGGCTTTTTTGTAACAGCCCCTAGTTGTGGAATTCCTTGCCCACAGAGGTACATTTGGCACCTTCATTATGCAGTTTCCATTGTATGTGGAAGACATACCTCTTTACCCTGACTATATCTATTTATCTATAGCTATCTTATCCATGGGGTCACGAAGAGTTGGACATGACTAAATGACTAAACAACAAAAAAATCTATAGCTATATCACTGTTACCCTATTCTTGGGAGTGTAATTTATTTTAAACTGTTTTAAATATTGTACCTTAAATTGTTGTAACCCACCCTGGGGCCTTATGGTGAAGGGCTGGTAATAAACTGAAACAATAATTTGAAATCATTGTACAGTGGTACCTCGGGTTAAGTACTTAATTCATTCCGGAGGTCCATACTTAACCTGAAACTGTTCTTAACCTGAAGCACCACTTTAGCTAATGGGGCCTCCTGCTTTCACCACGCCACCGGAGCACGATTTCTGTTCTCATCCTGAAGCAAATTTCTTAACCCGAGGTACTATTTCTGGGTTAGCGGAGTCTGTAACCTGAAGCGTATGTAACCTGAAGCGTATGTAACCCGAGGTACCACTGTACTCCAATTCTCTGAATAACCTGCATGAATAGGTGCTGTCAAAAGCTAATGAATTATATCTCTTCATCTGCACAGCCTATGTGGCATATACTTTGTAACAGGATTTTGTCTTTACACCTCACAGAGCTACAATTCCTAGCAGTCTTAAACTACAGTTCCCAAGATTCTTCTCAACTCAGCTAGTTGAGTGCCTGTGGAAGGGAATGATGACTTGGACTTTAGGAAAATAGCTCAGACTAATGTGGTTGCCTGCCATGTTTGTACTTCTGTGCTCATTTCATTGAATGATATTTTTATTTAAGGCATTTATAACCCACTTAATATTTTTAAAGAAATGTTATCTTAATAAGGTAGCTATTCACAACTTCTCTTCTGCTTGTATTGTATTACAGCTCTGTTAATGAGGTTCCAAACTTATTTTTCTTTTGCTAACGAGATCAGGATTTGGACTTCACATTGTGCTGGGCTCTTCCCGGTACAAAAGTTCACAAGCAAGCAATTGTGGGGCACAGGAAAAACTTAAATCTTGCAAGCTTGTTGTTCTGTGACATGCTTTTTCCTTTGTGCAGTCTTGTTAAATATAGTGCTGCTAACAAGAGGTTATTTACAGTTAAACTCTGCTAGTAGCTAAGGCCACAAGCAAAAATATGTGTGGACTAAATGGAGACACACTTAGCGCCCCCCCCCCAAGTGCTCATAGGTTTTCTGCTTCTCTGTAGTCAGTAAAGACAGAGGCTTCATTCTTTTCCCTCTTCAGGAATGCAGCTTGTGTTTGTGTGCAAGAATTAGACTTCTTTTGTTGGCCAGAGCATAGCTGCAGTGTGCAGAATTTGTTCGAGAATGCAGGGCAAGCTTTTGGCTTTGATTTTTTTAAAAAAATTGCTTGAGGACTACTTTCTTTAAAATGAACTGAACCCCCACCTCCAAAACCCTGAGCAAGTACTTGTCAGACGGTGTTCCAGGAAATCCTGGCATTCCCCATAAGTCTGGAAGCTTCTCTGTCAGCAATAACATTCAGGAAAGCATGCATGATAGTTTACTTACACTTTACTATATGTTATTTTCAATGTACATGCTGTATTCTAGGGTGCATTTGGCATGACAGAAGTGCTAAAGTGGAGGCCAACAGGCCTAGCAAGCTGAGAGTGTTCCTTGCAGGATATCTTTCCAAGTTGCAAGGAGTCTTAGGCAAATAATGAAAGGTTGGTAAACAAAATAGGAACATAAGAGCAGCCCTGCTGGATCAGACCAATGGGGCATTTCGTCCAGTAGCCTGCTCTTACTGTGGCTAAGGAGATGTCTACGGGATGCCTACAAGCAGGACCTGAGTACAACAGCCCTTCCTCTGCATGTGATCCCCAGCAACTGGTCTCCAGAGGAGGCATACTGCCTCAAACTGTGAAGGGAGAACATAGCTGTTGTGGCTTGGGGGCCATTGATAGTCTTGTTGTCCATAAAGTTGTCTAATCTTTTAAAGCCACCCCAGTTGGTGGCCATCACTAAATTGAAGCAAGTTTCCTGCAGGTAGAAATCTTGAAACCAGTTGCCTAACCTACTGACTTGGTTATGTCATTTAGTGATGCTGCTGAGGTGCAGAATTGAGAGGTTCAGAAAGGAACTCTGGCAACCCCGAGCCCCTGTTAAGCAGAATCCAGCCACCTGATACGAGTCTGACTCTTAATCGGTCAGCCTACACGATTACACACTGCTGCTGTTGCTGAAGTGGCAATGGGGAAGAATTATGATGAGCCCCCGGGAGACCAGTTAGTGATTAGAGCAGGGGTCAGCAAGGTTTACCTTGCCTGGGCCGGTTCACTCTAGTGGAGATCCCTCCATGGGCTGGATCACATGCCTGCCTGTGATTTCCGGCATCTGCGCCTGCGCAGACGCGATTTCCAGCGTCTCTGCAGGTTTGATTTCTGGTGCTGAGGAAGTGAGTCACTGTGCTGCGCCGGTTTAGCACAGTGCGCAGGGACTCGCTGAGCGGGCGGCTCGGGGGCCAGTTAAATTACCCCTGTGGGCTGCTTGTGGCCCATGGGCCTTAGGTTGCCGACCCCTGGGTTAGAGGAACCATATCCTCAATGGTTCCTGATGGTTAATGGTTAAATGCTCAACCAGAGGTTGCTGGACTGCAGCTTCCATTTCTTCTCTCTTCACTATGCTGACTGGAGCTGATGGGAGTTGGAGTCCAGCAACAACTGGCAGACCACAGGTCCCCCTAGCCCTGCTGTAGACCCTAATGGAGGCTGTCCCACCATCAGTTTAAGATCACTAGGGATTATTGGTGGAGGGATGTAGCTGTAGGTTTGTGGAGAAGGAATTGCCCAACTTGGGTCTGAGGTTAAGCGAGTTAACTTTGCATCTGTTCTAGTGCGAACCTAGTGGAACTTGTCTATTACAAACGTATAACCTGTCCCATGGGCTGCCTTTTTATAACTCTGGTCAGCCTATTGTCTGGGCACTTGTCCAGTGAATCTTTAAAAAAAAAAAAACAACCACCACCAAGTGACGCATGCTATAATGACTCTCGGCTTGAGCCACTCCCTCTTTACTAGCCTGGAAGAAATGGAAGTTCTTTTTACCAGGATATTTATAGCAATGTTCCATAGGTCACTGTTGTTTGTTACTTTTTTGGGGCTTAACAGCCTCCACCCGAGACACACACAACTTGCTTTTGTCCTCTTTTGGCCATCTCTGTCTTATACTTCACTCTGAGTTGGGTAATAGCCCAGATGCTTAAGTATTTTATTAAGTCTCTTTAAGAACTGGCTCCCAACTACTCCAGTCTATCTTGCTTGCCTCAGGTGAGAGCCAGTGTCATAAGAGACAGCGGATGTGTGAAATCCAGGTTCAAAACCCTTCATGGAGCTCCCTGTGTGGCTTTGAGCAAGTCAGTCAATACCTAGGCTGAATCTGTCTCACGGGGCTATTAGAAGACATTGGGGTAAATCCTGTATCCTTCTCTGAGCTTCTTGGAGGAAGGATGGGGTACAAGCTTGGGGCTTTTGTTGCATGTAAATCAGAGCAGGGTTTCCAGTATATAGAACAGTGTTCTTGTTGAGACAAGACAGGCACCCACAACCTGCACTTTGCAGAAACAATTGACGACATTTCTGTCCCAACCAGCTTTCCCAGCTGGATGAATATGTCTTTGCTGTGGGTGTCTGCTTTGTATTGTTTTTAGATTTATCTGGAGTTTTTTGTATCTTAACTGCTTTAGCTGCTAATATTGAGTTATTTACATTGTATGTTGAGAGGTGTATGTGCAATGCCATAAATCAGGCATAGGCAAACTCAGCCCTCCAGATGTTTTGGGACTACAACTCCCATCATACCTAGCTAACAGGACCAGTGGTCAGGGATTATGGGAATTGTAGTCTCAAAACATCTGGAGGGTTGTTTGCCTGTGCCTGCCATAAATAAACGGTAACTGTGTAAATAGCTCACAAAAGTTGTAAACCTGCATATATTTGTTGTTGTTGTTTTTACTCACCTGTTAATAGGCTGCATGCTATGCTGGTCACAGAGGAGGATTGGCTGCCTCTTCCATTTGGGGCCATCCCTGGAGTGTGTGTGTGTGTGTGTGTGTTTGAATAGGAGCTACTTCCCCAGCCCTGTACCTAAGGCAATGGTGGGACACACACACTGTGAGTTGCCCAACCCACCACCACCACTTGGGGACAGCCCTACCGACTAAATGTGAAATGTAAGCTACTACCTCTGAGCAGACGAGTGAAAAATAAATAAAACAAAACCGACCTCCTAGCAAGCAGACTGATGGAGGGGATGGAGGGGTCCTGCTCCATCCCTAGCCAGCCTGCTGCATTTCTATGATGGTTTTGGCAGTAGAGGCCGTTTCTTCTTCTGCAGTTCTCACAGAAACCATCCCTCCTCCACTGCCAGCTTGCTCACTTCCCTACATAGAATTCAATGCAGTCTCCCACAATGAATTTAAATTGTTGTTTTTTTAAAATAATTTTTATTAACCGACCAATCAAATCAAATCACATCACATCACATAAATTCCGAATTACAAAGCCGAATTTTATATTTTTTGTTGGGACCCATATTTCAAGTTCCGAAGGGGATTCCAATCATCTTCTTGCTGCTGCGTTAATATCCACAAATCTGTCCAAATAATGTTCATAATTCTATCCAGTCCTATCTTGCTGTTCTCACATCTCATCTTGTTCGTATATTTTTCTTTTTTTCTTTATGATCTCTTCTGATAATCTCCTTAAGCAGGTAAACACCAGTTATAATCCTGTGTGAATTTTCCGTTCGTCCAATCATCATGTCGAGATGGTATCCATATATCATCACTTTCATAAATAAAAGCACTCTTTCCATTATCAGTCTCGCTAATCTGTCCCCTTCTTTAGTCCCTCTGAGGAGGCTCACCCACGGTATGAAAAAAGTATTCCTCCTCCCAGACAAGTCTTTCGACAGAACTTGCCAAAATGGCGACGCTATTTTTTGCTGCGTCATTCCAAAGCTCTTATACTTTCCACAGTCTCCTTAAAACACGCTTTGGTTAGAAAATTATCTCCACACAGTCTTAAATCCTCAGCTTAAGTCATTTAAACGGCATTTCTGACTTGTGACTTGTGGGGGGGATTCTTGGTTAATCACATAGAGAAAAGAAAGGAAAGTTTTTCCCCTCCCCCATCCAGTCCCGTTGCCAGACATACCGAGCCTTGGTGTGTCTTCTCATAATTTATTCCTGTTCCTCCAACCTGTCTTGTTTCTCAGAGATCTCTTCGGTTAGCAGTCTTTACTCCCCATTCTTCCTTGAAATATGTGCATTCGCTTCCTCCTAATTGTTTCTTTTGAAGTTGCTGCAGCTAGAGGCGCGAATCAGAGACAGCGTCCAGGAGCGCCGAAGTCCGCGCAAGGGCTTTCTGCCTAGTGCCCCACCCCCTCAAATTCGGGGGTTGTATAGGGCACAGCAGGCAAGGGCAGTCCTCCCCACATGCTTGGGGGGGCCGGGAGGCTGTTTACTCCCATCACAGCCTCTTAGTTACCTTGTGTGGGTCGGAGAGATGTTATTGTCAGCCATCTTCCGATGCGCCCCTAGTGGCCCCCCATGAATTTAAATTGTTAAATACAAGGCTGGTATAGTGACAGTGGTATAGTGGTATAGTGACAGGTTCCCTTCCCATGGATGCACAGAAGACGAGTTAGTAGTTACAGCATGGTAGTCGTGGCCCATACAGCTGCATCACTTGCAGCATGGGTGGGAACGCCTGTTAAATGGATGCGGTTTCAGCTGTGTGCCATAGGAAAGGCTTAAAGAGCACTCGCTTGTGGTGAGTAAGATTGGCCTCCAGGCAGGGGAGGTTTTTTTGTAAATGGGATGAGAGTTGGCTCTTTCAGGCTCTTGCACACCTATTATGTATACTAGTATCTGTTGGCAGGCAGACCGGTACAAACTTTGCAATGTCTTTGAATTAGGTTGCCAGGCTAAGACATCATGCACACTTTTGAGTAATATGATTACTCGCATACACTTATTTCACATTCTCTCTCCTTTCCTTAAAAGCGTCCTCTACCTCAGCCAGAACAGTAGTAGACTATCCCTACAGATGCAGGGTATGGTTTTGCTATGCTTCTACATAACAAAGTTGGGAGCCACCCACACAGCCTGAACCTAGGGTGTTAAACTGGGAGCTGACATTGACCATAATTCTCTGGTGCAGAGTGACTTTCCGTTGTTCTCTGGTTAAAACCCTAAATGCTTTTCATTGGAAAGCAGAGTGGAAAGCGCTTCAGTTTTATGCTAGGTGCCAGAAGGATTGGTTTGGAAAGAAGATGCTACAGATTCCTAATAATAATAATAATAATAATAATAATAAATTTGACATCATTAGCACCAGATGTGTTTTGCTAAAAGCTCATTTAGACTGGTGCAAACATGCAACATAAACAGGTGTGGCCAACAGGGAAGAAGGGGTAAAGGAAACTGTAAGGGAACTGACTAGCTCTGTTGAGGATGCTTAAGGGGGATTGTGACAGCAGTAGGTTTAATTTGCCTGTTTTTAGAGAGGGGGTGTAGTTTGCCAGAAGCCCCACCCCCTTTCAGAACTTGTTTTGACATTTGCTGAGGGTTTGGTCTTGCCTGCTCCCAGAACAGAATGCACCCTTCACACCTGAAAGGTATGATTTGACACTATTTTTCCCATCTGAAAAGAACCTCCTCTAACCAATGGGAGAAATTGGAGGAGAGCCACTCCAGTAATTTTCTGTAATTATTGTGGGTGTACACAGCAGTGTTTTAATTGAAGCTTAAGCTACTTAAGGTATGAAACTGACTCACAAATCTCAGCAGCTTTTGGAGAAGGACAAATTAGGAACACTTTGAGTGTGTGCACACAGTTAAGGGCAGGTTTGTGGCAGCTGAATGTTCTCTTATTCTCTGCCATGAAACAAAAATCTGGGAGAGGCTGAATTGGACTAGCCGCTAGATGGATCAGTGGTCTGACTCAATGTAAGGCAGCTTCCTGTGTTCCTGAATTACTGAATAGTGGTTTTGGTGTAACATTGCACAAAATTCATCTACCAAGAAACGGCATGACTAAATGGCATGACTAAAAGAAAGGCCTATTATTGCTAGGCAATACTTTTTAGGTAGGACCATCAAAATTGTCTCCCAAATACTGAGTAAGCTTTGGAGTTTTCCAAATTATTAACCAAACTAGCACTTGGGAGGTGGAGGTGGAGGATATGAAAACAAACCCTAACATGCAAAAAATTAGGCTGCTGGATGGAATCCGAAGATAACAGTTGTAGGATGGCTGAATTAGTCCAGTCTCTGATAATACTTGTGTGTATCCGTTTATACATGGGATCCTGGGGTGAAGAAGCAGTGGCTGATCAGCACTTTTTGATAACTTAAATCTAGCTTTGGCATGGGACACCTTGTTTTATGGAGAGCCCTATTTTCTCATTCTTTGAAAACTCTAAGCAGATGGGAATAATGGCAAGACATCAAGCTGTGGCTGTGCTTGCTTTCGAAGTTTCCCCTGTTCAGAGGAGAGGTCTGGTGGCTGCCTTGTGTTGATTCTTTCCCCCTTTTAGTTTTGCTTGTTAGTTTATACATCCCCATGCCTTTTCAGGCCATTTGTTGTACCAAGCTTCTGCCTGTCCCGCTTGCTGCATGTCTGGTTCAGTGCTAAATTCTAAAACTGGTTTTGTGTGAAGATCTTGTGTGCTTCTGGTTTACTAAAATACTGAGTTAATACCCTGCAAAGTGCAGTGCTGAGGTCAGTTCATGATTGACTGAGCATCCCTCACCGAACCTCAAATGTGGGAAAGTCAGCTAAGCTGGACATGAAAGGCTGTACTTTGTCTTTTGCATCACTGAGTGATTGCCAGATTTTTACCACTGGAATGATGGTGGGGAGGTGGTTCTCTTACTCCAAATCCATTCTGGTGGTTCACTTTACTGGTAGTGCTGTCTCTAGAGTTTCCCAGTGTATGTGGTACAGGTCAAATGGGCATTGTGTGTTTGCCTCAAATGGGCAATAATCTAGGGCAGTGCTAGACATTATTGTGGCAGGAAGCATCAGCTAAACTTTATTGTGGTCTTAGCACGAAGTGTGGAAGACATGTGTATATGCATTAAGTGCCCAGCTATGTGCATGTGGAGAAATCCAGCTTAATTGGGGGCCCCCCGAAGGAATATATGTAGGGACTTAAAGATGTGTATATGCACAATTTACTTCTGCCCTTTGCATGTTTTGCAGCAGAAAGCACTGGTGTAAGACTGATTTGCTTTGTGACAACCAGAATTATTTAGCGAAGGTGGAAAAGGCCACAGCAGTGCCAACAGCTTCCTCCAATGTATGAGGTTTTGCCCCTGCCTCACAAAACTGGAAACAGCCACCTGCTGCAGGATGTTGACTGAAAATCCTATTCAGGTGTACAGTATAGTCCGCCTGTTTGTTCCCAGTGGCTCAAGGCAGCTTACCCCTCTATACAGGCTCCCACTCTCTACTCCTGCTTTGATCTCCTTTTAAAGCCTTGGTACACCACTGAAAATTGCAACCACAACGTTAATGTTCCTTTCACTATGTCTACTAACAGCACCTTTCCTCCAATAACTCCCATATCCCCCCCTTAAAAAAGTCCAAACTTCTCAGTGTCTGTCTGATCTCACTGTCACTGAATTCCCCAGTGCACACAAACTTTCAAAGTAGTTTGCCCCTTGATGTAATTCCTTTAAGTTTGTGTTGAGGGAAAGGAGGCCCAGCCTGCCCCAGAAGGAAGCAGGCTTGATGGCAGCTGAGTGTCTGCTTTGAGGAGCCTGGATTGCTTTCCCCCTGCAGGTCTAACTGCCACTACAGTCTCATGAAATAGGTCTGTGCCAAACAAATCCACACTTGCCCTGGGTGGTGAAATTGTTTTGAGCTAGGAAGTGTTACTGTTGGTTGGAGGGAAGATTAATGGCTGGAGCATAGTAACTAAATATTTCCCCTAGAGGAGTAGCTCTAGTCCCAAATTTGATGTCATAACCTGCTCTTGCACATTTTGCTAAATGTGTTTTGGCTTAACAGACCAACCCCCACAATGGAGCTCCTCTCTTCGTGTTAGCTTGCTTGTGTGTGTATGTTGTACTTCCTGTGAAACAGAGATTAAGACAACAGAGCCTGTATCAGCAGAATGCAGTCTTCATGGCACCATACAGATGCGTTTAGGTGTAGGTGGGTGGAACCTCAAAAATCCAGTTAGCCAAAGCTGTGCCCCCGCCATGAGCCAGATAGGATGCATCACGTTAAATGTTACCTGCATGCATCTTAGAAATGTGCAATGCAAGGCGTAAAGTGAGCTTATGGGTGAACATGACACGTCCTATGGAAGTGCAAGCACAGAGAGCTGATCATAATTTTGCTGATTTTTCTTACAGGTTTATAATTATAAAATTAGTTTGAAGATTTTACTACGTAGTCCTTAAAAGTAAAATTGTGCAGCATATCTCTGGTTGGATACGTTGTGCTCTATCAAACCTGCTGGCAAAGTCCTTGGAGTTCTGGATTCCCAGTGGAGCCACCTTCTACCTCAGGGACACCCCCATGTCTTAAATTGTCCTAATTTATCTCAGGTTTAAAAAGGTTTCCCCAGAGTACTTGGGCCATACCTGCCTGATGTCTAAAAGAGGATTAGACAAATTCTTGGAGGATAAGGCCATCAGTGGCCAGTAGCCAGGATGGCACTGCTCTGCCTCAATGGCTGGAGGCAGTAATCTTCTGAATGTCAGTGGCTTGAAGCCACAGGAGGGGAGAGTGCTGTTGTGCTCAGATCTTGCTTGTGTGTGCTTCCTATAGGTAGCTGGTTTGCAACTGTGAGAACAGGAAAGCTGTACTAGACGGCCCACTGGCCTGATTCAGCAGGCTCTTATGTTCTTGATAGCACTAACCATGACCCTGCCGGAATTGCTCAACATACTGAAAGTTTTAATGTAGACAACTCTACTCTTGCAGGAAACCTGCAGACCTTCAGAACTTGGCACCGGGGACTCACCCACCCTTCATAACATTTAACAATGAGGTGAAGACGGATGTGAACAAAATTGAAGAATTTCTCGAAGATGTCCTCTGCCCACCCAAGTAAGTGTCACTAGTGAGGGGAGGTGTATTGCAGAAAGCTGTTTTGGTGGTGGTGGTCTTTGTCAGTTCTCAGGATGGTACTGCTTAATCCTCTATATTGCTATGTACTCTTTATGCAAGTTAGTTGCAAGCTTACTTCATCAGCAATAAGAGATGGCAACTGTACATTATTACAGGCTTAGGGCCAAAAAGCTGTTCCTACCCTATCGAAGCTGTATCTATGGTATCTTTGTGCAACAGAGGCGAAATGCATAGGATTTCACATTTCTTGGGTTTGCTTCAGCCAAGCAGGTCATGCAGCCACACCAGTCAGCTTCTTCGTTGCCCTTGACTCCCCCCTTTTCTTCCTTCCCATCAAACTTCTCACCAAACCCCTGGGCTATTGCACTCTTGGCATTGCTCTTTCCTGCTAGAGTGAGCAAGGATCGGATCCGAAAGTTAACTCTTGGTTAAGCATTTCTGTGACCTGAAAATTATTAAACGCAACAGACTGGCAAGCAGGTCTGAACAGAAAAGAGTCTTTGTGTCTTCATTCCCTTGTAAAAGGAAAGACTAAAGGGGATTGATGATTACCAGTGACTGCCATCTTAAAACTCAACATGAAGTTGGCATTACTGATATTGCCGATACTTGGGATAAATCCAAGTCTATCTTCTTAGTTTAAAGTCTTGTTTTCCACAATAATTTTCCTTAGCATTGACAAACTCTTTAAGAGTACGTAGGGGTGTTCTTGTTCTGTTTGAATTTCATAAGGTGAAATGCAGTAGTTTCCATACAGACTAGTAACCAATTCACTGTATTTTTCTTTTCCAACATGGGTCCACAAATTTGCCTGCAACTGGTATCTTCTCTTTAATTCTGGAGAAGATCCCCTGAGATTTCTGTCCTCATGCTGAACTTTGGACAGACTTTGAAGGCAATGAGATGCTCTCTGCATGGTCTGAGTGATTTCCTCCCCCCTCTTCATCCTTCTACTGCCTCATGGGAGGGAGGGAGGGAGGGAGGGAGGGAGGAGGGAGTCTCCCAGACCTTGTGTCTCTTAAGTGGCACAGTGCCAGTGACATCTTGCAGAGCTTTGAGGCTCTCCAGCACCTCTGTGGCTCAGCGCTTGCATAGCCTGATTGCTGGGACAGAAGGGAAAGAATTTGCTCTCCCAGTCACACTGGGCATTAGAGTTGTTGGCACACCTTCAAAACTCACCACAAGCCCATGTGGCGATCACAAACGGTGACTGGTTGTGAGGGTCAGCTAAAATGAGTGGACCCTAGGATGTCAAGGTGGGTATTCAGTGTGCTGGTTGATAGCTTTTTAGAAATCAGTCACTGTTTCACAACTAGCTTAAATCATAATTTTAGCTGTACCCATATTTATTCCAAGGTGAGTTGAGCAAGGGGTTATCCCCCTTTTTAATGGAAGAAATACTGAAATTGTCTCACTATGTGCATATTGGGACTTTCTGGAAGATAACTTCAGCGCTAAACATGTTTCTGAAGGCTTGTCAAAAATACGGGCAGATCTGGTACTCGGACAAAATTCTAAACGGTATGCTGCTCAAGAGCAATGTATTTTAAAAAGTTGCATCCATTTAAATATTTCTCAGGGGAGGGCAGAGCTCCATGTGCTAACTCTGCAAATCTGTGGAATTCATTACGAGGGTAAAGCAGCATTTCTAAGCCACCACACTTCTTGCGTAATGTAATTGGCCACTGCTTGCTTTGGCAAAATTTCAGATGGCCTCTGACACTGAATGAATGACTCCTGTGAGTTCAGGCAGATGGAACTCTCTCCCATGTGCTCTGGGAAGAGCACTGGAGCATTATGTTTGTTTCTTTCAGGTGCTTAACACAGGAACAAGGTTGTAGTTATGCTGCCACTGTGCTCTTCCCAGCTTGCAGGAAGGATGAATTAAGTAGCTACAAAGCAATAATGCAAATAAATGCCATCAGTAATAAAACATTCTGGAAGGAAATATGCCCAACTTATATGGTACAATGCCATTGTTGCAATTGAAATAACACTGTAAATTCATATACAAATATATATATGAAAAATGTTTCTCTTCAGGTACACAAAGCTTTCACCAAAACATCCAGAATCAAACACTGCTGGAATGGACATCTTTGCTAAATTTTCTGCATTTATCAAGAATTCCAGGCCAGAAGCAAATGAAGGTAGGGAATCTATTTTTGAGTGTGTAGTGTGGCATTAGCTCTCTTTGCTATCCATCTCCCCCTTCAGTTTCTTAGCTTGCCCAAGTAGAGGTTTCTCCTAAACAGACTTCCTTAAGAGCTGATCTCATGTTTTGCAATACATTCAGCAAATGCTTGATTATCTTTCCTCAGAACTGCTTCTGCAGTAGCAGAGAAGTGGGGGAGCAGAAGGTGCTCAATCTTTTTCCTGTGCCTTCTGTGTTCCAAATTACCCATACTTCTCCCACCTCCACCCCCGTTGCCACCATAAGCTTTCAAATGCATGTTTACAACTCTGCAAAGGAAAAAGTGACTGGTAGCAGAGAACGTGCAGTAATCAGACAGAGTTTAACCCCCTGGCATATGTCCACTTCAAATTGTCTTTTTCTGAACTAGCATTTCAGCAAAATAAAAAAAAATGGAGTAGGGGACAGTGTTGTTGGTGTTTTGGTGCATGCATTTGAATAGAAGGTTTAGTGAGGCTTTTAAAGGCTTCTGGACCAGGCATGGGAAGTCTGGTCCCCCCAGATATTATTGGACTCAAATTCCCCTCAGCCCCAGCCAGCATAACCAACATCTAGAGAGCCATAGGCTTCCCTGCCCTATTCTAGACCTCGAGGGGCTGAAGTGGGCGATTCCACTTCATTAATGGCAACGGGACCAACATCTGTATGGCTGCCCTGCCGAGACTGTGTTCAAGAGCATTGTTTATGACTTCTGAGTAGCAGGTGAGTTCTAGAGCAAGGCCAGAACCCTTCTGCCCTCATGTTTGGAAGTAAACAAGGTATGGCTCATGCAGCCTATCTCAGCTCTAATTTCCTAAGTCTGGCCAGTGCTGGAGTCCGAGGCATCAAGTAAAAGCTGGCCCTCTTGTACTTTTGTAGCCAGAGACAAAGGGAAGCATATATCATCTCATGGAGGCAGATTTTGGGTGCCATTGGAGGCTGCTGAATGGTAAACTTCATTTGATTCAAACATGGGGCACCACCCCAAAAAACAATAGTCGGGTGCAAGCCCTATTGAAGTGAATGAAGTTCTATAGGACCCTGTGAAATGTTGAGCTTTGTGGTTTTTGTACATGGCCCTTTTCTCAGATAGTAAAACTGACACACCTAGTTTGTGTAGTCATGAGCAGCCAGTTGCTTCTTATTTTTATGTAGCCAATGTTAGTCCTACTCAGAGTAGACTCACTGAAGGACATTAATTTCAATGAGTTTCCTCAGCCCTAATTTTTATCCTTGAAATGGGGAAATACGCTTCCTGTGTCATTATGCCTAAGGATTGTCCTTCCATAGCTTCTGTCTTTCACTCATCTGGAAAATACATTATGGTCCTTGGAACTGACTCCCACCTTTTGAGCAAAGGCCCAGCTGTTTCCTCTCTCCATCCCTTGATTTGAAGTTCCGGGCTTTTCACATTTAAAAGATGTGGCAGCTGTGTGCATGTGCCTCATGAGATTTTTGTAAGTTTTGCTGACAACAATGGCCCATTAAAGTTAATCATAAAATTGCCAAAGCTGCTAAAAAGCATTGGAGTCATTGTTTGCGCAACCACCTTGCTTATGCTTAACAGCCCTGTTGCATTCTGAGAGCAACTGTGTATCCTCAAGATAGTCATTCACATCTATTTGTATTCAACAGCACATGCTCATCCAAAGCTAGCAACTTATGTTGCATGGAATTGGAGTTGTTGCCTCTCCGACTTCTGTTTTAATTTTGCACCATAAGTGCCTCTGGCCAGCTCTTGATAGCTATAAATTGGGCTCATGCTGGAACTGCTGTCCAAGGATTATTATTTGGCTAGGGGTGTGGAGAGGAAACCCGCATTAAAGTGAAATTGTACAGACACGAAGTATGGAACTGCTTCTGAGTGAGTATCAAAGAAGCCAATTCCATAGAATCTGCTACTGCATAACTAAGTTCCCGTGTTTGCAATCTTTTGTGTAGGTTAAAAGTTGCACATCACACAAAGTGTGTCTTAAAAGAGAGGAAGCAGGTCATCTTTTTTCCAGCCCTTTGGCTTATCTTGATCATGAATTTAAAAAAGTTGGCTAGATTATAATTTGATAAGTCATCTAGAACATATGCGTATCCATTTGCAGTATTGGTTCAGACAGTTAATGTCTTGTTGCACCTTTTTAAAGACAAGTGGATTTATAGTGATACAACCTTAAGTGTACTTGAGTCCCTTTCATCAGATGCACAAAAGGAATGTTCAGTTTGCCTGCAAGCAAATATGCACAGATACAGAAGGAAATACTGAAATACGAGCTCAGTAGGCTGTAAAATGTGTTCATATGTGCACCCGCTTGCTTAGTCTTATGTATTCATGTGCATCTGTTCCTGCTGCTCTATTTTTTCATGGCCATGTGCCCCCACTGTCCACAGCTTTATACGTAGGTGTATTTGTCAATTGAAGATAACATTTCTTGCATTGGATGAAGTGGACACTGGTCGACAAAAGCTCATGCCAAAACAAGTTTCTTTAATGTGCCACAAGCTGTAGTAGACCAATCCTCTGATAGTAAAGAGAGAGGTGAGCAATGGAATCTGAAAGACACTAAGCAGTAGCCATGTGTAGGAGGTGGGCAAGGCACTAGACTAGAAAAACTGAGGTTCTTAGGGATGCTATGATCTACACCAGGAAGCAGATTTTGAAAAAAAAAAGTAGCTATGATGAATACCCCCAGCCAGCTTTTTCCAAGGGCCAGCTTTCCATCATTTAGGAAATCTTTCCTCTATCCTGCCAAATCTACTTTCCTTTAACTCAGGGGTGGCGAACATACACTCTTCATGATGCTGGACTCCAGCTCCCATCAACCCCTGCCCACATATCCAGTGGCTGGGGATGAAGGGAGCTGGAGTCCAACACCATCTGAAGGGATCCATGTTCCCCGTCCCTAGTTTAGCCTAAATCTGTCCTTTGTGACTCTTGTGAAAATCTGCAGTTTTTCTAGCTTCAGCTCCCCACCAATAATTAGTGAGTTGGCTGGAAAATTCTATACTCTTAATTTTTATTGCCTGGTGTACCTACCGTTGGCATTTTCTCTGAAAGCTCTGCCAATTTTTTCCTCTTGTATCAAACAGTGTGCTACCCTTGGTGGTCTAAAAATGGCACTTAAACTGAATCCACAGACCTATAGACCTTGGATTATGTTTCCTGCCAGTAAATGAGAAATCTGTGGTTGCTAGGCGACCTTTTGCCACAGGGACCCCATACAGCAGCTCATTGTAAGGAAACAATATTGACAGCAGTATCTTTTCCATGGTGCATTTTTTTTGTTGGCTTTTGTACTCGGTTACAGTTTCTGTTCACTTTCTATCTGCTTTTTTCCTTTGTGGCCTATAAAATACTGTGCTTAGGGGTGGATTGGCCATGTAGATTATTGCTTAAGTCATTTGCAAGGCTGAGCTACTGATGAGGATTGTCTCAGGCTCACCTTTAACCCTGAATATATCAAATAGTCCCAGCTCATGTATGCCCTGTGCTGAAGACCAGCATTCTACAGTTTAGCTATCTGTATTTTGTGATCTGTGGAAATTCATGTGGAAATGCGTGTTTTATTCTGCATAATTCCGCTTCTGTAGTCATGGGGGAGGAGCTGTATAGGGCACTGAAGTGCCACCCACTGGCAATCCTTCTCAAGTCTTCACAACCACAAGGGCTAGAAGTTTATTTTTCATTAGAGATTGTTTTTAAAATTTTGCAGCAAGTATCTCATTCTGTGGCTTTTCTGGACTTGCATGGAATTGCAGCATACACATAGCCATGATTACTGAAAATAAATCCTGATGGCATTGAACTTGGGAAACAGATATAGCTAAACATTAGTTGGAAGGCAAGATGAAGGCACAGGTCCAAGTAGGTTAATTTCCAGAATTCTGTGGAGTAGTCTTTGGGTACAGCAACCCTCTACTGACTCTCTACTTCACTTGGTTTCAGATGAATTTGCTTTGACTATAAGCTGGCCTGTTTCTTCACTGTTCTGCCAAGTAGTGTCCTTCAGCTTGCATGCCCAATGGCGGCTTCTCTTCTGAATTGGAGCAGGTGGGGGGAGTATTGCACACACCCAGAGGAGTTTTGCACCAAATGCTCCAAGGATTCTCCTACTCATCAAAGATATTGGGGGGGTGGGGAAGGCTACTCCTGTGGAGCTTCTGGGAGGGAGCCATTATCTTGAAGTCAAACTTACATCAGCATTGGCTCAAAACTGTAAGCGATACTGTTGTGACTAACACAGAATGCATGCAGTAGATGGGAGAATTCCAAAGCAGACAATCCCACAGAATGGCTCATAGTTCTCATTCCAGGCTAAGGGCAATGCTTTTCTCTGAATTGCCATGCAAGATGTGCAGAGGTTAGTTAGAATTCATCTCATTGCTGCCAGAGCAACTTTACTTGATGGCACATTGCTCCCGCTATGAAATCCGATCTGGGGTTTGCTTTTTCTACATCTTGCAGACCTTCCTGGGTTCAGTGGAGGCAGAGCTTTACGGGTGTAAAATCTTGTTTGCCCTAGCCTGTAGAAGCAACAAAGCCTTCATTACTTTGATTCATTAGTACTTGTAGACGCGGGGTTTCTTTTGACCGTCTAAAGTTTAGAAGTCATTGCTTGGATTGTCTTAGAGAAGGAGCATTGCTGATATCCTCTTTTTGCAGGGTTATGTAAATACTTCTTCAACCCTACATTCTTTTTATGGCCTTTCAAACAGGCGGGGCAAAGCTCTCTTTCCTGTAAGGAGAGAAATGTAGGTGAAGACTGCCCTCTGCTGTTACTTTAAGAACTAATATGCAACAGTAATGGAGCTTAAGCTTGAGTGCTTCATCGGGGCTGAAAGGGCCACATTCTAAACGGCACCCCAAGTGAACAGATTCTCCATTTTTTGCTTGGTGGGTGATTCATAGATCGCTTGGCGCTGTTTCCATTGGGGGTTAGGTACGTAGGTTTCAACTGTGATTGATTTATCCAGCACCATTGGATTTCTTTCTTCCTTTTTCACTGGCTAACTCTTCCAGCCTTGGAGAGAGGCCTTCTGAAAACTCTGCAGAAGTTGGATGAGTACCTGAATACACCTCTCCCTGATGAGATTGATGAGAACAGCATGGAGGATATCGCAGCTTCCACCCGCAAGTTTCTGGATGGTGATGAGATGACGCTAGCAGACTGCAACTTGTTGCCCAAACTACATATTGTCAAGGTGGGTGGAACTACCTTGAGTGCACACATTTGACGCTTGGCTCAACTGAACGAGATAATTTCCTGTAGTGGCAAATGGGCTTTGGGAAATTCTATTGGGTGCCTGCACACCTACAAGTTGCCACAGATGCTAAGCTTCCTATTCATTTTACAGGGAAGGGGCCATACCCAAGTTGCATGCAGAAGGTTGCAGGTTCAATCCCTGTCTTACACTGTGTCAAATCATTGGCCCATCTATCTCAATATTGCCCACACTGATTGGCAGCTGCTGTCCAGGATTTCAGTCTCTCCCAGCATTACATGGAAATGGCTAGGATTGAACCTGGGATTTACCAGTCTACCTCTGCTTTTACCACTGAGCTCCACCCCTTCCCCTGTATTAGGCAAGATGGACAAGTAATCTGACTTGGTATTAAGCAGCTTCCCCTCTCATTCTTATATGCAGACAAGTCTGATGCTACTTTGTGGTTCTGGTTGCAGTCTCAAAGCACAAAAGATATGAGCTGGTCCCATCTCTCTTTGGACATTGTAAAACAGCTTTTCTTCCCTTTCTTTGCTCCTAGGTTGTGGCCAAAAAGTATCGCAACTTCGATATCCCCAAGACAATGACTGGGATTTGGAGATACCTGACAAATGCTTATGGTCGTGATGAATTCACCAACACTTGTCCTGGAGACAAAGAGATTGAATTCGCCTACAGCGATGTAGCTAAGAGACTCACTAAATAAGCAGTGTTTCGCACACATTTCATAACGAAACGCTTCTTTTAACAGACTGCTCCCCTTTTGTCTTTTTAAGATAGTGATTTACTTTGCATGTACTTGCAGTTATTCAGTGTTACATTGGGTAGACCAGGTATTTTTTCTCTTTCAAAAAATGCAAACCAATGTTATGCCGTTTGCTTGCTTTGTATCCTATAATAAGCAAGCTGAGCACAGCAGTTAATGTTGCAGTGAAGCAATTCTGGAACCTGGCCCAGAATGCTGAGTGGGACCCCTACTTTTACTACCTGGGCCTGCAGATCCTGGGTCTCAGTTAGGTAGGACAGCCATCTTACATAGTCCAACGAGTGGTAAAGCTTTTCCTGGATTGAGCATTTCAGGTAGTGGGAGTGGAGTGCAAGTTTGAACACTTTCCCTATATTAGAAGGCACCTTCTCTCTCTTGTCTGCACACACTTGGCTTGTTGGGGAGATGGCTTCAGGGTGCTCCTCTCCCATAGAATATTTTAATGCGCAGAATTTTATTCATTGCAGAGCGAATACAGCCTCCGCAGCTCCAAACTTAGGTGATTCAGCCTAAGGAAAGGTGGTTGTTGTTTTTTTACCACTTGCTTCTTCTGATTATATAAAGTGGCCTTTAAATCTCAAATTGCATCTTGGGATTTTCAGATTTGTTTAGGAAGCACTTCTTGGTGTGATTTAAGGATTATTTATGTATTTTCGAGATGCTATTGCATACCTTAGCTCTCCCGAAACACTGCACCTGCTGGTCTGTCTGAACAGTGCACCAAAGTCTCTTACTGCCTCACCGAAAAGAGCTACATGCAAAACCTTTGGGCAAGCATGCCTGCTCATGAGGAAAAAGGGCACATTTCAACAAGTTCAAATGCCACAAGCTGTGACCCATAGACACCAGGAACCCAATAAACTGTGTTCTTGGAGGTGACAAGGGTTCACTGCAAATGCTTGCATTGGGGGGGTCGAGCGGGAGTACATAAGTCTCCAACTGATTGGATCAAAAAGCAAGACAACTTTATTGGATGAAGCACAATAATCCAAGGCCATAATAGCAAGTTGCTTTTTTTTTTAAGGCACTAGGAGGCTTGTCAATATGTGGGATTTATTTCTTAAGTAACATCATTCCAAACCTGAGCTGTCAAGCAGCCTAAATATGCCAGATGTTTCTACTCAACATGTAACTATGCTTTTATGTTGCTAGCAAGAAATGCTGTGGTTGGGTGCCAGAGGTGCTTTCTTCTCACTGTGCTAATGTCAGGTTCCTGCAAGTAACTACTTTTTATTTTTAAATATGTGCAAGTGGCCTTTAGATACCAACTGTTTTGCCTTACGTGCATAATTCCATATTGATGATTTTCTCCTTGGTCGTTTGTAAGTGTGGAATGTGGAGTTCTCAGCCCCTCTTTCAATTGTTTCTCCCTTCAATAAGTCACATCTGACTGCTGCATATGTACCTGATCTATATTTTTTCACATCACAATCATTAACACATTCAAGGTCCAAGTTGTGTATTTCTAGAACAGCACCAAGGAATAGCACTGTAAAAACAAAAATGGTTTGTGTTTCTGACTTGGGTTTTATTTAATAAAAGGAAAGGCAAGGATTTGAGGCATGGAGCAAACTTTCTATTTATTTTAAATGCCATCAAAGACTTCTCCAGCCAATCAACACTAGTCGTCTTGCCAGCGTACCTTTTGTAACTTTTACACTGGAGTGTACATTTTTAAAGCACGTATAAGGGCTCCTGTTAACAGACTTTCTGCAGCCCAACTCTGTACATACTTGCTCAGAAGCAAGTTGCCTTGAGTTTGGCGTGGTTTATTCCCAAGTACACGTGTGTAGCATTGCAGCCTGGCTTACTCAGCATAAGTGAGGGCATGGAAGAGGATTAGGGAACCTTTTTTTGTACAAAATTTCATTTCGGTGAGGGACTTGGTGTTAAGAGCCTTAGGTTTGTGGTTTTTTCTTCTTTTAAATCTAAGAATCATACTTACATTGTGATCTGATCCAGTAAGTAGATACATGATTTCAATAATAGCTTTGTATTTGTTATACATGCCTTTGTGGTGCCTTCTTTCTCTTTGCCAGTATTCACAAAAGCCAGTCTTAGGCTTAAGGGTGGCCCCAAAGCATCCTGCAGCTTTGACACAAAACACTAGAAGGTAGAACCTTTTCTAGCATGTTTGTACCTCTTAGTTTAATTTCACTGGCCTGAAATCTGCTCCAGATTCTTCTTTCTGATTTTGCCTTTAAGTCAGTTGACCAGCTTGGTGTACACATTTGGGGGGGTAAGGTACCCAAAGGGTAGAATTGTGTTGTACAGCATGGTGGATCTTATGCACAGGGTGGTTATCCTGCTAATGCCCACACTTGTTTGCCTTCCAGTTGTCATTTTGCCTGGCAAATTTAAAGTTTCAGATTAGAAGGTAGGATGACCAGTGTGACCAGATGGGATTTGAGGAAAAAAATGGTCAGATGTGGGCCATTAGCTCAAATTCTTGCCAAGTCACTGTCCACATAACCACCTCTTATGTAACTGCTATTTCCCCATCTGGTTGCTGGATCCATTTAGCCTGGAACTGGTGCTTGGTGGATTGTGTTTATTTGAAAGCGTACCTTCAATGAGTCATGAAATAACTCTGCACCTCCCAACAGTATCAGTCAAAAGGGAGGAAGCAGCCTGCCAATTTATTTTAAATTACACCGCAGCACAGGACAACCTTTATCATTTGATGCTGATTATGCCTTAGTACTGTTTGACGAAACCTTTCCGGTTTGAAATGTAGGCAGCAGTTGAATCTTATGCTCTTGATTCTATTAAGTTGGAACAGAGAAGTCATTTGGAAGTACAGTGTATTTTACAGAGAAGCATTATCTCTTCCTCAGTAATATTGATGTGCATAAATGTTCTTTCGTGTGACCAGTTATCCACTTGGTGTGTAGTAGAGGCAGTTTCTCCGACAAGATAAGGTGCATAATTTGTGGTTGCAAGTGATGAACCATTTGGTTAACTTTAGCAGCCCACATGGGTGAAAGCATTCAGTTTTCCTCTTGAATGAATAAAGAGGTGGGCGTGTGTTTGTGGATGGGGGGCTTCTGTCATCAAATGGGAAATTTTTTTATAGTTACGTTTTTGCAACAGAAATGTGAAAGGAATTCCCATTAGCTAACCTTTGTTTAGCCTATGAAATTGGTAGCATTCATATACAGATTAACTTTCTGGAAGACAGAGAAAACCCCAAGTTTGACTTAACGTTTATTCTTCCAAGGTTGGAGAGGAGGGAGTGCGTAAAGACATGTGTTGTACCTACTGTATTTATAGTTTGGGAACTTGCCTAACCTGCACAAAACTGAAGAGTTAATGATCTTGCCACTTGCCAGTTTCTTACAAAATTGATAATTTTTTATGTACATATGCATTCTTAACAGAATTTCAGACATTCTGCTTCTAGCCATCCAAAATAGCAAATGTAGGTCTAATTCTCAGAGACATTCCCCAAACCCACCATCCTCGGACTTTTGAGCAAGGGATGAGAGTTGCATGAGAACCAGAAGTGTGAGCAAGAGCAGCTCCTTGTAGCAATTCCTTAAATGTTCCTCCTGTATTAATGCGACTTCCAAAATGTCTTTCCACTCCTATAGCCAAAGATGTTTTAAATTCCCATTCTAGTTGTCAGGCTAGGAGCATTTGAGGAATCACTCCTTTGCCTAAACCCGGGCGGTGGAGGGTGGAATCTGTGGCCCTCTTGATGCTGCTTGATTCCCAGCTCCCAGTAGCCCCGGCGGGCACGGTCAAAGGTCAGAATTATGGGAGTTGCAGTCCAGCAACAAGGCCACAGCTTGTCTCACTTTTGCCCTAAAAATAGGCAGGAGTGTTAATATTTAGAATGATTGAAGTCATCTCAGAACTGGTATGCCTGAGGAAATTCTGTTCATGTATTATTGTTAGCCACAGGATAGTTGTGCCATTGAAAGAGCCTGCTGCCTTGGACCACTCTGAGAGGCAGCTCCTGTTGAAGGGGAACATCCCAATTGGCTGCATCCAATGTTACTCTGAGTGCAGATTGCTGCTTGGATTCTGCTTCACAAGTAACAAGAAGGGTTGAGGTGGCCCTGAAGTCCTTTCTGCAACCATAATTCAGGAGGAAGTCTTTGCCCTCATCCTATGCCCTTTGATGTCATGACACTATGGATTCCAATGTTTTGGATGATGCATTGTCCACATGCTCTCTGTTGGGTCATATTTATATAAGATAATTGGCCATTCTGCTTATTTTGTTTATAGTGAAATAGAATTTATTTTTAAAAGAAAAGCTGTGGGTTATAGCCAGTGTTAGTCATGCTCCATCAGAGTAGACCCATTGAAATGAATGGGCATGATTAATTTGGGCTCACTCATTTCAGTGGGCCTACTCTGAGTAGCACTTGTAGTGACTACAACCCAGAGAATTAAAATTGCATGACTTCTATATCAAGAGATGCCTTTTTAACAAGGTCACTTTTGCTCAGCAGGCAGAGCCTTGAGGAACAAAGAGAACAGGTGGAACACTTCTCTCAAAAGTGTGCAGAGCGTTTGTGAAATCATTACACTTGTCTGACTCGCACACGAACCAGTGTGCCACATTCTGGGCACGGAGGGGTAGGAAAGCAAACCTCAGGTTCCCCACCTCTGTCAAGTCCTTCCTGTGGGACTCCAGCTCTCATGAGCCCCAGCCAGCACAGCTGAAGATCAGGCCTCTGTAACAACAGTATTTTCTGTGGACTCGGCTCAACATGCATTTGTGCACAAATTGGTTCTGTTTGTTATCAGCCTCTAAAGGTCGTGGGCCACAGAAACTGGTCTAGCCTATCTTACTATGCTAGAGCTATGTGCAAATATTAACAGTGACAAAGAGCAACCAGTTTAGAAATCTGGCCATTCTAGGGCCTACCAGTGTCTAAATGTAACACACAAAGGTGTTCTAATTCATACTACAAGTTTTATGCATAGTGGGGGGGCTACACATGAGAGCTGAGGTCTGGCTTCATTCCCTAGTGCTTGAAGCATGTATATTCTTTGGCGGGGGGTTGTGGAACCTTGGTTATCACTCACCTGCCTACCTGCCTTTCTGTGAAATGTTGCTTTAAGAGGCAATGCTAAAACAACTCTTCATTCTAAAAATGAATAACTGTCCCCTCCTAGCTGTGACTAACAGTAGACGTTTTATCCCATGTTAAAACCACAATTGCTTAGATACAGTCAAGTTCCTTCTTATCCTTTTGAACATACCTGAAAAGGTTGTTCTGAGCAAACCGTGTTTTAAAAATATATATCATCTTGTCTTATCTGCTCAACTGTTGCATCTGGGTGGGCGGGGGCACAGATTCCCAGAATGGGCAGGGCATTGATTTGGCGTTTGTACAGAGATACCTGGAATCTCTTATGATATATTGTAATATGCTTCTCTTTTCACTTTTCTGGAATATCTTTTACAGGTATACTGGCAAACTGCTGGCAGCTGTTTTAAAAAATAAAATTTATATTTTTCACTTAATATGATCTTGGCTATTTCTTCTCTGGATTTCTGGGGCAAGGGCTATAGCTCAAGGGGTAGAGGGCATGCCTTGCATGCAGAAGGTCCCAGGTTTAATCCTAAAATGGGAAGGACTCCCGTCTGAAACCCTAGAGAGATGCTACTAGGCAGTGTAATCCAGCTTTCTCTAACCTGGTGCCTTCTAGATGTTGCTGGATTCCAGCTCTCATCAGCCCTGACCACGGAATGACTGTAGACATTACTCCGAATGACTGTAGCTTTGCAGTGCCTCAGCTCAAGAGAGGTCTTTCCCATCACCTACAGATGTGATTCCCTACAGATATTGCTGGACTACAACTCCCATCATCCCTGGCCATTGGCCATGCAGGCTGGGGCTGATGGCTGTTGGCGTCAGCAACATCTGGAGGGTGGAAGGTTCGTTTAGGGCAAGTTTCTCAAACTTGGGTCTCTACTGTTGTTGGACTACAACTCCCATCATACCTAGCTTTCAGGACCAGTGGTCAGGGATGATGGGAGTCTTAGTCCCAGCAGCAGCTGGAGAACCAAGTTTGAGAAACACTGGTTTAGGCAATACCAAGCTAGATTGACCCAAAGGGGGTCTGCGTCGATATATGGTAGCTTCTTATGTTTCTACATCTGTTTTGCTGGCTTTTGAATTTGAGATTCAGATGTGGGAAACTTATGAGATTGGCTTGGAAGTTGAATTTGAAATGAACATTTTGAAGTAAGCTGTTTGCTCAGAGAACAGCCAAGAAACTTGCACATTAGCTAAGAATTTATCGCTATGCTGCTTTATAGCAAAAAATGCCCCCCAAGGCGGCTCACAAAGGATGACGTATACCCACAAAATCAAGACAACAAAATCTTAACATATCAAAACTAAATAAAAACAAAAAATCCAAATACATTCATGTTCCTGCCAAATGTAGGGGGCAGTCCCCACAGATAGGCCACAAAGAGCAGGAGTAAATCCTACAAGAGGGTGGGGCAGGGCAGATGGAGAAATGCTCTCCTTGGTGGTCCAACACAGTCTCTCCCCTGCAAGTGAGTTATCCAGGCACAATTTGAACAGCAGGATTGGGGAAACTCCTGCAACTGGTGCTATGCTTCCATTTGTCCTGTAGGTGTCTCCCTCCACCATCTTTCGAAAACACACATACAGTGTCCAGAGAAGAGCACCTGCTTTGCTTGCAGAAGGTCTCAGGTTCAGTCCCTGACATCTCCAGGTAAGGCTGGGAAAATCCTGGATAGCTGCTGCCAGTCAGTGTTGACAATACTGACTTGCTGTAAGGAAACACCTTTAGTTTCTCAAGGGGGATATTTTAATCCAGCAGCTGATAGGAATCTCAAAGTGACATGTATGTTGTATTTCTGCAAACCTTGGGGTTGCCCTGAGGCTACTGAAGCTTTCCTCTTGTGCCTGCGTGGTGACATTCTGGCTACAGAAGGGTCACTGCTCCAGGAATAAGTTTACTACTGGTAAAAGTAATTGAGTCTAAATAGAAAAGAGCACACACACAACTCAGCTGTGAAGGCTGCCTATTTTGCCAGCAGAAAAGTGAAAGAAGTCGTACTTCTCTTCCACACAGCACCTAAACTATGGAATTTGCTCCCACAAGGTACAGCGATGGTCACCAGCTTGGATGGCTTTAAAAGAGGATTAGACAAATTCCTGGATGATAAAGCTACCAGTGACTGCTAGCCGTGATAGCTATGCTCTGCCTCTGCAGTGAGAGATGGTACGCTTCTGAATACTAGCTGCTGGAAACTGCAGGAGGGAAGACTGCTGTTGCACCCTTTGCTGCAGTATAAACCCTGAAGCAGGCCTGGAACGCAGCTGTTGTAAGAAGGTTCTTTCATTACAGGCTCCAGGTTTTCAACAGAAAACTGTTCTGAGGCTGGCACATAATTGAAGCCAGGAGGGGAGAGAGAGCCATGTCTGAGATGCACTTTCTCGAGGGTTGTGGCTTTCTGGGCACCTTTTGAAGTGGTTCTTCTTACCTGTTACTTTAGAACCTCATCCGAACATCATTTCAAAGCCAATCTGTTGAATGGGGAAGACCAGAAACCGTGACCCTCTTTCTAGATCTTCCATCAGCCTTTTTAGATATGCTGCGTTGCTATGCTGGCTTTGATAAAACACCTTCATAGTCCTGTTGAAGCAAGCTCTCATGGGTGACCTTGGGCCAATGGTCCACTTGACACGTTGCACTAAGGATTAAACCCTGTTTTATGTTAACTATGACTTAAGATGAATACCTAGCATGCCGGGACACATTTCTCAACATTTGGAAGGCCACAGGTTAACCAACCCCAGTTTATAGGATAGCACATATGCCCCCCCCATACATGATCACATTTTAGTACCTGACGGTGCCACTCTCTTGATCCAGCCCCAGTTCATAGGTGATAGCGTAGATGACTTTAAAAGGGAATTAAGCCAAACCAAGGTAAATAAGCCTTCTAAGTGGTTACATGCATGATGGCTGTATGCAGCCTCCAGCTTCTACCCCTGCATATCAGTTGCTTAGAGGCAGCAGTGATGGATGGCTATTGCACTCATGTCCTGCTTGTGGTCTTCCCAGAGGTGTTGGATTGTGCACTGTAGGATGCTGGAAGGGAAGTGAGGATTGGTCTGATAAAGTAGGACTGCTCTTATATTTTACGAGATGCCCAAGGTGCAAAATTGCCTGTGACCAGGACCCATCACTACTTGATTGCAGACCATTATCAGCAATGCCCTCACTCCCAAAAAGGGGGGTTCACAGAGCAGAAAGAAACAAAGGGCAAACTGGCACTGCTTTTAACTAACACCCCCCCCCTCTCTCTCTCTCTGTGTGTGTGTGTGTCTCTCTTGCCAACCACTCCCTTCTGATGCTGGAAGTTTTCCAAGGATGGAGAAAAGGCAAACTCATGATCCTTTTGATGGGAGCCTTGTGTTCTTACCACTGGACACACAGATGAATAAACTGGTTTCAAGACAAAGATCAAGCAAAGGAACTTCAAAAAGGAGAATGCCAAATGACATCTCCACATCTTTGGTGCTCCAGGCAGAGGGCTTGGTTGTTTTTTTGGTCAGGTTTTCAAAACAAGGATTTTGCTAAACCAAGGCTCTGATGGAAGCTAGATTGCCCTTTGAAGCAAGAATGGTGCAACTCTGGGAGACAGGGGCAGTTTTCTCTGGCTTCTTGGCCCTGCAGCCTAAAGAGTTGGGGGATATATGTACTTACTTGTGTCTCATCTGTATATGGAGGTGTGGAGGGGCTTTGTGGAGATGCTGCAGGATGGGGACTCCCAGAGAGAGGGTTTCATGTTCCATGAGGCTCTGCTCTGGATGACATGACTGAACTTACAGGATTTGGATGGTGGAGTTTGAATGGAAAAATATGTCCCCCTAAACATGGGGCTTGTCTTGGGCCTTTGGGGCCACAACCTGCCAGGTGTTTTGTCCTGGTTCCATCTTGGCCTAGCACATTTTGCCCAGGCATTGGTCCCGAGGTGACAATGGTGAAAGAAAACAGCCACCCACCTCTATGTTCATTGGAAGGGCTAGTATGGGAAATTCAGGCAACTTAGCAAGGCTAGATTGGTTTTCCCCACTGCACCCCCATAGCTGCAAGACTGGAAGCTGGTGGAAGAGTTTGTCACCTTTGAAAACAAAACAGAAATTAGTTTGGCAAATGTCGTCTCGGCTGTGTGTCATGATGGTTGTACCCCTGGGGCCTGACTTGATTCATAATTAGGCTTGACAAACCAAAACATTTACCCACCCGCAAACCAGCTCAATTTTTTGCAGCCAGTTTTGAAGCAAAGTCAGAGCCTGCCATGTTCCTGAGGATGGCGGGAGTGCAGAAGGGTCCAACAGTTTTCCTGCCCCTTAAAAACAAAACAAAACCTTACATGGTGGCAGCTGCTGTTGCTGCTGGTGGAAGGAGAGCAGGGATATGGGAAATCTTCCCATTCATGTAAGGGCTGCCATCATGATTCTGGAGGGGCATCTGGGGGTGGGGGGGTGGAGAATTCCAATGAAAACAGAAACTGGGGCAGAAATTGCCAATCATAGAATTGTAGAATTGGAAGGGACCCAAAGGTCAACTGCCCTGCAGTGATGCTCACTTATTTATCACACATCCCAACCGGAAATGAACCCAGAAAACATGATCTGTATTCACTGTTGTTGCTTTTGGTCTGCAAATGATACGGAACTGATTACGCTCAACACACCATTTGCCTTGTATTTCCTTTGCATTGAAACGAACGAGGTAATGGCAACAGACTTTACATGCTTATATAATTTCGCCACAGCGGACTGCGAGACAAATAACATGTTTGGGCAGAAGGTGAACTACAGTGGAATAGAAACCATGCTGCCTGCAACAGAGAGTGCTTCCATCCCCATGGAGACCCCAACTGCCAGTTCCTTCTGCCCCCCTGCCTAGAGCAGAGGATTCTGGAAAGATGGGCTTGGTTCTTGGGGTGGGCAAGCCCTCCCTTTCAGTGCCCACTTGTGGGTGGGAAAGTGACTTCCGAGCAGATCCCGAGGGCTCTGGCACACATGCTTGCCCAGCCTTGTTCTGGTTTTATAACCAAGAGGCGAGCAGTTGGCTGCGTGTCAGGATGGTTACAACAGCTCGCCTTTCTCCACGGGGAGGGTCTCTGGCTGCCGGAGAGCAGTGTCAAACCTCGCAATGCGCCCGACGTGGCAGGGTTTTCTTTTGAAGTTCCTTTCCACCCAGCATCCGTCTTGCCCTGAACAGCTTTCATCCCTCGCCAACGCTTCCCCAGTGAAAGCTATTAAAAGGGAAACGCATTATGCGCTTGATGTGTTTTTCTACCTTCGCTGTTAACATCTCCTGTGGTGAGGATTTCATAATGCTGCCCAAGTCATTGCAACGGATGAGCAAAAAGGCCTCAGTCGGGGCAAGTCCAGGCAAGTTGGGAGGGAGGGCCGGAGCAGAGTTATGCATGGGAAGAACTGGGTGGCGAAGGGTTTTTATCCCGTCCTACTCAGAGAAGACCCATTGGAATTAATGAACATGACTAATATCATTTTATGAGGGCTGCTGAGTAAAAATTAGTTGGAGACAACCCACTAATCCCCTGCTGAGGAGGGTAGAGGTTCTGTGGTATGGTTCCTATGTTGGGATGGAGAGCTACACCTGTTGAATGGTGGCCTGTTTGGAGCTCTTTAAGTTTCTGCCAAAATTATTATTTTGGCAGATGATAATGCATAATTATAATATTATGTATTATTCATTTATTTTGGTTAATTCCAGGTGGTTGTTGGTTTGGGAGCGGTGCTCCTTAGGTATGCAATGTTTTTTTTCAGGGTCCACACAATGTTGGTATAAAAATGCAACTCCACCCTGCCATTTAATCTGCCCTTACCTCTTTCCAGGGAAAATAAGATCAATAAAGGAATGCCAAATGGCCTATTTGTGATATCTCAGCTGCCTGTTTCCAAATCAAGTCCCTGTCTGGAAGCACTCTTGATGTTAAGGATTTATATCTGGCTTTTAATTTTTTTAAAAAGGGGGTGGAAATCATTTCTGATGCAGCATACAAAACCAAATCTACATAATGGAAAGCAGAAACCGTGTGAAATTACAACAGCAGGTTAAAATAGCAAGAAATAAATTTAGAAGAGCTCAACGCAGTATATTGCCAATTCAATTTATTCGATGTATCTATGTATTACTGAAAAGAAGTCCGAAGCTATTTTACAGTACAAGGGTGACAGCATACAAAATATGCAATAAAAATTCCATAAAATGAAACAAAGTCTGACACATATGCCATCTTTCCTCTAAGAAGAGCCCTGCTGGATCAGACCAAAGTCCTATCTAATCCAGCATCTTGCTTCCACAGCCACAAACTAGATGTCCCAGTGGTATTCTGGCCACTTCCCTTGCTGGGGAAAGCACTAAATGATTGGAGAAGACGGGGGCACTTTTCACTATTGTTTGCATAGCTTTTCCTAAGCAATTCCCATTGTTGGATGTTTCACCGTGGGTAAAATATTTATTGAAAAAGCCTCTCACAAATTTTGGCTCAGCCCTTGTATTTTTTGTGTGGATGCAAGCCAAGATATGGTTGGAAACACTCTCTCCAACCCGCAGGGAATTTTGAGATGAGCCCAACACATAGATGAGCCATAGGGTATCTGCCTTGCATGCAGAAGGCCTCGGGTTCAATCCCTGGCCTCTCCAGGTGGGGCTGGGACTCCTACTTGAGACACAGGAGGTCCACTGCTGGTCAGGGTAGACAGTGCTCCATGGGCCAATGGTCTGATTCAGCACCAGGCAGCTTCCTATATATTCCCTGAGGTAGAAAATCCACATGGTTTTCATCTCTGTTGACAAAAATATCCCTGGGCCATTTGTTGCCTTTTAATGGTGGCCTAGAATCAAGGCTGGCTTCGAGCAGTTAGAGGAGGGAGAGGTTACCTCAGTGGGAACACCGGGAGCTGGGTGGTTTTACTTGATGCAATCACTAGTGAAGAGCTCAGATTGGGGCAAGTGCATGCACAGTAGTCAAAAAGGGCAAAAGGGGGCATAGATTTCCATAAAATGCACATATGCATGGCAGCCCTTCAAACAGAGGTCAAAGAGAGGACTGTCCCTCTGTAAAGTAGGAAACATGGCTACCTTAATCACTCTGCCATCACTTTTCTAAGCCTCACACCGCTACTTGCGGTGTAGCTTTTGAGACCATGGCGCCTGTCATGTGTGCAGCTTAGCTGATTTTGACCGGATTAAACATATTTGTTTTGCATCTTTAGCCATGTCTGTCTGTGTGTGTGTGTGTGTGTGAGAGAGAGAGAGAGAATGAATAAGGAACAATAAGACTATTGAGTAGGATATCCAGAGGATGCCCACAATGGAGACAAAGATCGGACTTTGAGGAGGAACAAATTCTGAGGTAAGAAACCAAAACTGGGTTTCAATTTGACGCGGCACTAGGAAGTCAGGAGAAGATCAAAGGGATTCCCTCTCACTCCTTATAAAATGCTTTTGTGTACCACTTATTCACTCGCTGGAAGAAGGGTGGGTCCAAGCTGACCGCACCGGCTGCTTGTCAACAGATGACTTGTGTTTGCACAGCAGCAGCTGAGAGAGGCCATCAGACAAGCAGGTTGAAGTTATGACTTTGTGAAATTAGTTTTATTATTATAATTGTTTGCACAACACCTTATGAGGATGACTCCCATTAATCCTGGGGGAGGGGAGGGGGCAAGGAGTGCAGCAACCTGGTGGTTCTTGTTCTTGGAGAAACTGGAGGCCTGTTCTTGTGACCACAGGGAAATGTTAGCCGTCCACAAACAGGAGGTAAGATGGGTTGGTTGGGTTAAGCCTAGTAGCCACTTCAAATCGGCCGTAAGTGGTGGCAAACCAAAAATGATCTGTGGATGGTGTCGGGCAAGGCTGGTTAGTGCCCCAATGAAGCTTCTGCTCTGGGGTTAGGGATGAGTAGATCTGTCAATTTTGGTTTCTCTCAGCTTTTGATTTTGCTTTCTTTAGGGTTTGTTTACAGTTCCACAACAGCGTGTGATTTTTATTTGTAAAACCCCCCCACAAATATTCGTCAGTATTTTTGTGTGAATTTCTCCCAATATGCACATGGTTTTTGCACAATTTTACCAAGTATTATTCATTTCTAGATCTTATTTTCACTTAACTATATGAGTATATTCACTTAACTATATGAGTATATTCATTTTACACCTAGAATTTGGAGAAGTGTGAATATTGAAGGATGGTTGTGTTTTGGTTTACACACAGTTTCAGGAAGTGTGAATTGCGGCAGGTAAAGGTACCCCTGCCCGTACGGGCCAGTCTTGACAGACTCTAGGGTTGTGCGCCCATCTCACTCAAAGAGGCCGGGGGCCAGCTCTGTCCGAAGACACTTCTGGGTCACGTGGCCAGTGTGACAACGCTGCTCTGGCGAGCCAGAGCCGCACACGGAAACGCCGTTTACCTTCCCGCTAGTAAGCGGTCCCTATTTATCTACTTGCACCCGAGAGTGCTTTCGAACTGCTAGGTTGGCAGACACTGGGACCGAACAACGGGAGCACACCCCGCCGCGGGGATTCGAACCGCCGACCTTTCGATCGGCAAGCCCTAGGTGCTGAGGCTTTAACCCACAGCGCCACCCGCGGCAGGTAAACTTGCTGCTAAATGCTAACTGAATCAGATTTCTCCCCCATCTTTACCTGAGGTAAACAGAGGCTTGGAGGGTGGGGGATGTGATAGTGGGAAGAGTTAAGCCCCTCCTCATATGTCTGCATCTTGAGCTTCAGAACTCTTCCCTCAACTGTTGCTTTGAAAAACAACCAGGCACCACCACCCCATTTTTCACAGTAGCCAGACACAAGCAGGACCTGAGAGGGTAATAGCCCTCCCCTGCTTTTGGTGCCCTTTGAGGGGAAGTTGCAACTCATTCCAAAATAGCAAACACCAGAATATAAGGGACTCAAGGCCTCAAACTCCACAGGACATGAGCTGTGGAGGCTGGTTCATTAGGGTGATGGGGTACTGTCCCACCAACCTCAATCTGCCTCAGCCAGTCCCCACCTGTCAGTCTATCTTTCTTATAACCAGCCCAGGAGGTATAACTGACTGTCAGCTTCCTCCTCCTCAGTCTCCATGTTGCCCTCATAGGACTCAACAAGGAAGAGGATGGGGACAAAACCAGAATGAGTTGGCTCTGCCCCTGGCTCCAACTAACCGTGGGCTCTCTGCAGCCTGCCCTGTCAGTCCCAATGGGCACCAGCCCACCACAGCTGCTTCCGATGCTGGAGTTCGTGTATAGCCATCGTGACTAGTAGCTGTTGACCAGAAGAGTCAGATGAGGTCCTCCTTGTGTCTCTCCGGTTCTCACACTGTGTTCTCAGTGATCACATGCCGAGAGGCATGGCAGTAAGGATGGAGGCCTGGGAATCTTCTGCCACATTCAAAGGGGACATTGTTAACTGAGGGTGGGAATCAATGTTACGCTCACAATCTCATTACACACTAGTTCGCATCCGAAGTCTTTCTAGAAAAAGAGAGCCACATTGCACAAATACAATATGGTACAAGTTCCGTGGCAGGAAAGCCTTATAAGTCTCCCTCTCCTTGCAGAACAGGTTTGTACATCTCCCTGGAACAGCTTGAAACAATAGACGTTTATGGCTTTATCACATCATCTCCACAACAATGGGGCTTGTGAAGTCTAGTAAGTGTCATACCCAAATTTAATCTAAGTTTCAACCTAAATGCATTTTATGTAGACGCCATCTTGGTTAATGTCAACAGGATTTAACGCTAAATACTGATCCCTCTTAGTTGTGCTTAAGGCAACTGAAGTCAACCGGATGTCAGTTCCATGGGCCTCTAGATTTCAGGTTTCAGGATAGCACTGCCTGCTTTTGGGACCAGATTGGCTCCACACCTCCCAATCAAAGTTTGCCTTTTGGAGATGGAATCCATTGAAGTTTCCACTCCTGCTACCACCTTCTGACACAATGGATTTCCTGAACTTAAAAAGCACACCATTGCCCCAGAGGTGATGCTGTCTCCCCTGCAGAAAAGTTGTTTTTTATGTTGTCCCCTTGCCCCAAATTACATAGGCACAGGATGTTTCAGTACAAATACTGTTGCAGCTGGAAAGTATGCATTTTAAAATAAGTACCAGCAAAGGCTTTAAGTCATCTGCAAAGTTACTCAGAGAAGACTAAAGAAATCCTGATCAGAACAGCTGCCTGCAGAGGTCACCCTAAGCTAAAAAAACCATTGAAAGGGGCTTGCAGCATTGATGCATGGGGAAAAGAATGTGTATGATGCTTCCTTAAAGCCACTTGCCTAGTCAATGCTGGAAAATATTGCATAGTTGTACCTCCTCCATTCTTCCTCCTCCCTCACTTTTTACACCAAAGTAAACCTACAGGTAAGGATGGGCAAATCTGACAATTTCCGTTTCTCATTTTTCCAATCTAAAGTTCAGCTGAGAATCCCCCCACCCCCTTCATCCTCATGAAATTAATCAGTGAATTTTGCCTGATATATACAGGTTGATATGCAGTTTCACCTCATACAAACTTTTTATTTTTGCAAAGTAACATTCCTTAATATAATGCATTTTCAATGTTTCTTTCACAAATGTATTCATATTTATGTACACTTTATGCTAGTGTTTGCATTTTTGTACACATAACTTGAGTGGGGAACTGCACTGTAAAATAAGGAGAAGTGTGAATTTTGAGACATGGCTGCGTTTCAGTTTGTGTATTGTTTCAGAAAGTGTGAATTAGGTAGGTTCACCTTTAAATGGGAACTGAATCTAATTTCTATCCCATCCCGACACAGGTGTTTCAAAGCAACTTAATCAGCAACATTTTTTGCAGCCTGGCTTGATTTTTAAGGGTCTATCCATGTTGTGTACCTGTATCACATTTATATAGGATATCCATGTTTCTTACTAGAGAGAGTATAGACCTGTATCTGAAGGGCTACCTAGTTTAAGTCCAGGTGAAAAATAAAGAACCCAAAGGAAGAAGAGCAAGAGGTTTACACCTGGACAGCAGACTGAGCAGGCAAACCCAGGACACCTGATCTCTCGGTCTTCCCCACTATGGTGAGATGGATTGTCTTTCTATTTGAATGATAGTAATTATTTCTAAATGTGCACCTATACTTTAAAAATACCACATGCAATTTTGATGCAAACATGTGCCCTCTTGGTTTGTTTTTTGTTTGTTTTTGGCAGTGCACCTTACTTTTACACCTGTTTATCTCCCGGTCACAGTCTTCCCTGCTACGGTGAGATGCATTGCATTTCTATTTAAATTGTGGCAGCGATTTATAAATTTGCATCTAAATTAGCAACTGAGAACTTTTGTGCAAGGCCCACTTATCAGTTCTGGCAGTAGCAGCTGTGGCCTGGCGTGGCTGGAGGGGAGTCAGGGGGGGGGGTCATCTCATGCAGGCAGCGGATGACAAGACCCCTCTGCCAATTATGCAGGATGGCAGGAAAAGCCCACAAAAAAACCTGAGATGTCCAATACCAAGCAAGTTGTGGTCTGCCCTCATTCGCACTCAGCAGATGGCCAATGAGTATACAAGACCTGGCTGTGGAAGGATTCAGATAGCATACTTGGGGCCTGGAAGGAATTTTTTCTGTAGACAAATTTGACATCTCTGGAAGTGTTGCCTACCTCATAGCAATTGTCACAACTTGTTGGCGGAAAAAGACATTGGGCTGGAACCTGGCACAGGGTATTCCATAGGGCAAATTTTCAGAGTACCCCTTTAAAGTACCCCCTAGCAGGACAGATTCTCTCCACATGCCCAGACAGGGGCTAACGGGGCATAGAAGTCCCCAATATTGTGTTGTGGAGTTGCCTGGAATTGATTCTTGTCATAGTGTGATCCTAAAACTGAGGATCAACCCTGAAGGAATAATCACCCAGTGAATGGCTTGGGTGATTCAGGGTACTCACCCAGTTGCCTATTTCAAAACCTATTTACATCTGTAATCAATAAAGTTGTGGCCATTTTGATCCCATACTTTTTGTCCTATAATTCCCCCTCCTTGGTTTATCCCATTCCCGAGGGGTTGGGCACACTGCACCTGGTTTCGCAAACCTCTTTCCACTTTTTTTGGCAAAATAAGTGGCCACCCTAATGGTAATTTAGGGTTCTTGAAGTGACTTTCTGGAGGTTAAAGTTCAACAGGCAAATAGCACTGCTCTGTTGGCTGGGCCAAAGCAGAACACCAGACTCCTGGGGTTAATAGTGGGTCTTGCCAATCCAGAGACACTAAACTACCTGCCAATCATAGGAACCAGCATTGCACTTCTCTATTCTTCCTTCTGTGCTTGAAGATAACTTTGAGGCTGGATATTGTGCAGAGTCCCAAAGAGCTTACTAGGTGACTAGCTTTTAAGTTCCAGCCTCAGGCAATGCTGTTTGTGGTCAAACTACAGAATCCCTGACAGGGAGGGTGTTGGACACTGGGTGAGCATTCATCCCTGGCCCATTAACTCTACCGTCTAATCCTTTTGCCATGTCCTAAAATAATCCTAAAGTAATGAAATTTATGTGTTTATGTATGTATATTTTAGTAGTAAAAAGGTATAACCAGCTTTCCCTCTGCATGAGGATGTCCAAAGAGGCTACCTGGATCAACCTTTATTAAAATATCAAATAATATCAAGACCCCCCCCCCCAAAAAAGCAGTAATAAAACATCAAAAACTAATAACGAACCAGACAGGCAGACTGAAACAAGCAAGAACATTGAAGCATTGAAGCAATATTTCTGGGTTAGCGGAGTCTGTAACCTGAAGCGTCTGTAACCCGAGGTACCACTGTACTACACTGAATCTGGAATTCCATGTTGAAGACAGCACATGGAACTACCAAGAATGAAATAAATTGCTTGAAGATACTATGGATTATCTGAGGGCTCCATTCCCTTTATCTCCCTCATATGAGGCAGTTGAGAAATGGAAGAAGTTTGAGCACATTGAGAGGGAACACATATTCCTTTATTTCTCTCTGTGCCTCCTCTTGTTGCTCCACAGCACTGCAAGTGCCCCTTTAATGCCATCCACTTAATCTGTCTCTTCCCCAATTCTTCTGCCTCTCCAACTTTCTTCCCCTCATTGCCAGAGTCCTAAGACCGTCTCCCCACAATTCCTCCAAATGCCACAATTACCACAACCCAATTCCATCTTTCCCTGTTCCTCCTTTATCTTCCCGTCTCCTGGAGATGAAAGCTGTCACACACAGAGAGCCGCCTTCCCTCCCTTACACCCCAAGTAATTTACTACAGACATGAGTCCCCTCCTCTTCCCCTCACCTCTGCCTTTTGAACACTGGCAAACAGCCAATGAAAACAGTTTGATGACGGACTAGAGCAAATATAGTACAGAGAAAAATATAAACCCAATGTTCTCTGAGGATGGTATTTTGTGTTTTTCTTAGGCGGCACACTGAGTTAATGTGAGTCCCCACCTACAGTCTGAAGTGATGCAGCCCAGATGCAGGTTTACTACCATAGCTGCTGTTTATGAGAGCCAGTCCTGTGCCAACTGAATCCGTATATATCGTCTGTAAGTGTTTGACAACTCTTATCTCATTTTTTTACAAGCCCTAATCTCATAGCTTCCTCTTATCACACAAGCACCGAAAGAAATCAAGCCAAGATGGCAGCAGGCCTTTGACACAAGAGAACTGTTGCAGATTATTGCTCACTGGTTATGCACACTTCCCTATTTTATTTGCAGGTGTGCATATTCTGCGGCTGTACTGAAGCATGCACAGGTATTTTAGGGTCACAGGAAGCTGCCGTATACAGAGTCAGACCATTGGTCTATCAGGCTCAGTAGTGTCTACACTGATTGGCAGCAGCTCTTTCAGGGTTTTTTTAGGCAGGAGCCTCTCCTGTCCCTACCTTGAGATGCCAGGGATTGAACCTGGGATCTTCTACATGCAGAACAGATGCTCTGCAACTGGCTTACAGCCCTTCCTTGAGGCCCAGGCAAGCTTTCACCAACCTGGTGCCCTCCAGATGATTTGGACAGCAATTCCCATCAGCTGCAGCTTGCACATTGGTGAACAGAGGGTAGCTCCAGACTTAGTCATACATAGGGTCAACAAACAGAAATCAGTGGGCCTTACTCAATGGGGATGTTAAATGCCAAACTTTATTCAGTTACATTTTGATACACTGCCTTTAATGGATTGTATTTTTATGAATTATTATGAATCAGTGGCATTCTATAGACTGATAAATAGCAGGGTGGTGTTATATATATATATACAGCAATAGATAGATAGATAGATAGATAACCAGATTTTTTTCAATGAATCCAGGGACACATTAGTTAGTTAGTTAATTAATTAATACACGTTTGGGAGGTTGAGGGGCAGCGGCCATCTTGACCTCAACCGCCACGTTTCCCCTTCCTCCAAGGCTTCTATCTCCTTTCTACATGAGCCTGGGCAGCCCCTGAGTTGTTGGTTCTTCGGTGGTGGTGAAGCAGTGTGTGGTGGGTCAGGCATGGAAGGCGGAGAAGGAGGGCCGAGAGTGGCAGCAGTGGCGAGGCTTGGGCAGTGCGATGCCTCCCTTCCCATTGGAGCAGCCCCAATCCCATTCCTACTTGCGTGCAAGCAGGAGGGCCCGGGGATTCCTCAGCTGGGAAGGGAGGCTTCCCGTTGCCTAACTGAGAGATCCCTGCCCCCTCCTGCTTGCACGCAAGCTCTGATAGGCAGCGTGAAGCCCCCCTTCACAGCTGAGAGATTGCTGCCCCGCTCCTGCTTCCATGCAAGTAGGAGTTGGGAGGCTGCTCTGATAGGCAGCATGAAGCCTCCCTTCACAGCTTAGTTGGTGGGGTCAGGGAAGGTGGAGGCAGCCCAGAAGCTGCATCTTAGAGCCCCTGCACCACCATCATATGGGGACTTCTGAGCAGCTCCTGAAGCCAGCCAGAGCCAACTGCTCTGGGCTGCTGAGACTGCCGCTGCTGCGTTTCCTGGGGATATTAGATGAAATCTGGGGACATTCCAGGGACTTATTTGCAAATGCGGGGACTGTTCCTGGGAAAAGGGGACATCTTGTAACCCATATATATGCTGTATTTTTGTCTGTTTTGATGCAAACTTTCTTGAGTGTAATGCTCAAAGAAAGGCAGTGCACTGACATACATAATCAGTGGAGTTGGTCTTTAGCAACTTGCACGCCGCCCTTCCAACATCTCTTTGTTCTCCATTGATTTAACCTCAGGGCAAGGATGGTAGGAATGGGAGGATGCTCTCGTTTGATCTCAGAACTTGTGGCTAACATGTGGGAATGTTGACACATATTAGGAGATTCAGCAGTGGGTAGACTGCTGGTGCTGTGCTCCTCTGCCAAGATAAAGGATTGCTCCTGTAGGAGTGTTGCCACATGGCTCAGTGAAGCAATCCGGATGTGTGGAGGTTTCCATTTAACTAACCATACATCCATCTGTCATTACAGCACAGTTGAATTAGATAATGAAGCAGATGTGGGTAGTAGGATGAGGCCTGGGCATGTTGTGGTCAGAATAAACATGCCTGATTAGGATGGCCACTTAAGTATCACTGAAAGAGAGGACAAAAAAGGACACCAATTGGCTTGATTTGCATATGCTAATTTATAGGCATAGAGGCAAGAAATGGAAAAAATAGGTGGGATGGCTATAACTTAAATAGAAATAAAATTAATCTCACTATTGCATTCCATTGCATTTTATTTGTAACCTGCGTTTCTCCCAAGGCAGCTCATAGCATAATTTAAAACAGATACAACTAAAAACTCTCTCTCTCTCTCTCTCTCTCTCTCTCTCTCTCTGTAACTCTAATAAAAACAGCACTGAAAACACTTAGAATCATATAACACCCCCAAAACAAAATTAAAACAGATATAAAAAGTGTGATTTTCGAAGGATAGCTATATTTTTGTTCTTGTATTGCTTTGGATGGTGCAAATTAGGTGGATTCAATCAAAACAGGGGGTTTGGATTGAATTTCTCCCCCATCCCTACCTCAAGTGCAAAGGAAGACACTACCCCCTCTGCAGTGCTGTAGTTTAAAACACATTCAATGCACACTTGAAGCACATGGCTCCACCCTGCAATGACCCCTGAGAACTCATCTGCTTTAAATGTGTGCAGAATGTGCTTTGAATGTATGGTGTGGATCTGCCTTAAGATTCAGCTGCTAGTCCATATGATTTTTGTATGTGGAATGGGGCCAGCAGCACATCCTTGACTTCAGGAAGTGAAATGTCTTGGGCCTGCTCTGAAAGCAAACCATGCATGCTCCAATCTCAGAATGAATTTAAGAATTTATCCCAGTCTCAGCAAAATTCAGAAGTAGTTCAAGGCAGCACAGAGCCAGGGGACAATAAAGGAATGGAACTGGTGAGGAGGGGTTGCTCTCATCCCGATTCCCAACCTTCCACCCTCTGGTTAAATAAATTGAAAAGCAGTGAACCCTGAAAACAGCGTCCAAAACCAATTCCACCTCCTACTCCCCCCCCCCTTTACAGTCTCTATTTGTGAATATTTATTTTATGTTGCATGGCCAAATAAATAAAATAAAAATCCAGTGAGGGGCCAAAGAAGAGAATGAAAATAAAGAAGAGAAATAAATTAGGAATAAGAATATTTTATGTACTGTATTAAGTCTCTTGGGTGCAATGAATCATCCAGCAATCCATCTAACAAAGAGGACTCCAGAAAGTCTAGGGAGAGAGACTGGAGACTTCGTGAAATATGGTAGAAATTGAACCAAAATGTGCATACAGAGGACAGATGGAGCATGAAGACTGGACTCAGTGTGTGACCCCGCTGCAGATGTAAAAATAATGCAAGGAATTAATGAAACCAGGAATATTTCTGTTAGGGCTGCCAGCTTCAGAACCTACAAGGTTCTCCTAGTTTACCAGAGATATACCTTTTTTTCAACTGGAGGACCGCATTCCCGTCTCACCAATCTTCCAGGGACCGTATGCTGTTAGTGGGCAGGGCCAAAAGCAAAAGTGGAGCAATTATTCAAATTATTTTATTAAACAAAACATATATAGCAGTTGGTTGCAGCAAAGCCCCTAAGCAGTTTACATGAAGTATTAACATTATCAATGAAGCACAGTTGAAAACAATTGAAAACATTTCAAGACAATTAACACCACCAACAAAAGAGATTAAATTATATCAACATATAGGCATCTGGAGAGGCTTATGCAAACAGAAATGTTTTAAGCAGGTGCTGAAAGAGTACAGGGGAGGTGCCTGCTTGAGGTCAGCAGGACGCGAGTTCCTCAGTGTAGGTGCTGCCACACTAAAAGATGGATATCTCACAAATGCGAAAGGAGTGTTTTGTGGTACTTGTCGTACCACCAGTTTGCCAGATCAAAACGATTAAGTTGCCACCTATGGGATAAAGTAACCCTGCCAGTAAACTGGTCCCAATCTGACGAGGGTTTTGTACGCCAATAGTAATTGGCTACTTAATTATTGGTATAGTTAATGTAAATGTTACCTTTGTGCAGTGGACTAGTTTCTACACACACTTCCTTTCTCTCCTCTGTTCAAGCAAGCCACAGCCGTTATCAGAGTTCAATGACTCATTCCAGCCAGGTATGAATCCTTAGAGAAGAGGTATGGCCTGGGCAGAAATCCAAGGGCCAAGTAGACAGGTCTGGAGGGCCACACTGGGCCCCTGGGTCTGAAGTTCCCAACTACTGTCCTATACGGCAGACCAGGTCTAGGGAACTTTTGGCCCTTCAGGTGTGACTGAGCTAGGGGTGATGGGAGTTACAGCTCAGCAACCTCTGGAGGGCTACACTGAATGCTACTAGATGTGGCTTCTTACATCACAAAGCGGAGTACTTGGACTTCTTTGCACTTACTTTGCACATGTGAAGAGACATTGTTTTTGGACTGCATTCAGAATACCCTCCAATATTTCACAGGTGAAAATAGGGACTTATCTGTAGCACCCCAATTCTCAAGAGCCCCATCCCAATGCTTATGGATCTGGGGTTCCTCTAGGTGACCTGATTGTTCAGTATTCATCCTGAGATGCTTGCACAAAGCTGACACAGGAGGTTAGATTATAACCAGGTTTTACTGAGCATTTGTTGTGGTTTGTTTACAGGGTAGTTAAATGACAATGTGCATTCATCCTGATTTTCTTGCAGGGTATCTACACATTTTCTTGTTAGTCATTTGTCCAGCCTACACCTTTCATGTACCCATCAGTTTCCAAACTGGAAGAAGTCCTTTAGAAAGAAGAAGCCAATTTGTTGTCCTATAGTGACAGAATACTTCAACTGTGCAAACCTAAATTTCTAGTATTACACTTGAATTCCTCCCACAAAACATGGACAGTGTGGCAGGACCCCTGATCTGCTTGTTTAATGCTCTGTTAATGTACTTTGCAGGAGTCTGTATCCAATCAGTTTTAAAAGATGGTGGGATGTTCTTTTGAGACCACATGTGGTGTAGTAGCAAAGCATGTTTTACCAAACAATGATGGCCTTTGGCTTCATTTCAAAAGACATTTGCAAGCAACCATCAGTTCAGATAACCGGCAAGAGCAATCTGTTGCTCCCTCAGCAGCCTGCTAGGGGGAGGAGAAGAGACAGAGACGAAGAGGGAGCGGGAGGGTTCCATCCACAGATAGCAATGTGGCCCTTGACAGAAAAAGGTTGCCCACCCCTATCCTAGTATATGAGAGAGCTGGGTTCAAATTCTCCTTGAGCTCAAATCCTGAAACTCACTGGGGGACTTTGAGACAGTCATAATCTTTCAGTCTATTTTCCTACCTCACGGGATTGTTGTGAGAGGAGGGGATACCATGTACATTGGCCTGAGCTCCTTGGGGGGAAGTGGAATTAAAACGTAGTTCATATTGTCGTCCTATACTAGGATATCAACAGTGTGACTTCAGTGACTGATTCACATCTCTGCTCCTTTTTTTTTGTAAACACATACAGTATTTAATGTTTGGCTCTGATAAATACCAAAAGAAGAAATTCTGTGCACTCCAGAATTTCCAGTGCAGACACCAAAAACAGGTTCTGGAATAAGCTCAGGTATGGATCATGCCCCTAGGGACGCGGGTGGCGCTGTGGGTTAAAGCCTCAGTGCCTAGGGCTTGCCGATCGAAAGGTCGGCGGTTCGAATCCCCGCGGCGGGGTGCGCTCCCGTTGCTCGGTCCCAGCGCCTGCCAACCTAGCAGTTCGAAAGCACTCTCGGGTGCAAGTAGATAAATAGGGACCGCTTACTAGCGGGAAGGTAAACGGCGTTTCTGTGTGCGGCTCTGGCTCGCCAGAGCAGCGATGTCACGCTGGCCACGTGACCCGGAAGTGTCTTCGGACAGCGCTGGCCCCGTGACCCGGAAGTGTCTTCAGACAGCGCTGGCCCCCAGCCTCTTTGAGTGAGATGGGCGCACAACCCTAGAGTCTGTCAAGACTGGCCCGTACGGGCAGGGGTACCTTTACCTTTTATGGATCATGCCCAGTTTAGCCTTACATTTAAGAGACATTACAGAATCTATCCCCAGCCCCCTCAGTTTTCACTGGGGTGGGGACTTCCTATAACATTGGAGTCAAACTCACATTTGTTTTTCAAAAGTGGGTTACCAAATGGAGCAATGCTTGTGCAAAATCAATTATTTTATCAGCCAAACTGTCTGTCAGAGGGAAAAGGCAACACTGTCCTTGCCAAGAGGTGGAAAAGGGTGTGCCCAGATCTGGGCACGTTTTCATTCACAGTGATTTTTATCTAGGATATCAACAATCTTTGATTCTGGATCATATGCTCTGTAGAGAAAGGCCGTAGCTAATGATTTAGAGGAGACCAAAACTGGTTACATAATCTGGGCCTGTGATGCCGTGTAATGGGGCTGCCTTATCTCATCGTTCCACGGAGGCATTTTAAGATGATGCTCCAAACTATCCTTATTTTGAAGGCAAAGCAGGCCCTTTTCCTGAAAAACAATCTATGGTTCCTATTATGCTGTTAGTTTTGCCTTTTGTGAATGCGTGCTAACAGTTTTGCTATTGCCACTTTCTGGAGTTGTTGTTGTTAGAATGAGAACTCAGGGGCATCCCATGACCTTGACTGTGGGAAGATTCAGGACAGGATATAGAAAGTAATTCTTCACACAGCACAAAGTTGTGGCCGGAAAACTAAAGACCCAGCCACTGATGGGCACCCTGAAGCCCCTCTTCTTCTACCGGGCTAAGTAGCCGAGGCGAAGCCGCTGGCTGGCTGCCGCAGCCACACTAACCTGCTAGTGCCCGTTAGCTGTCCCCCCCCCCCCATTCCTCAGGTTGGAACTAGCGTAGATAGCTCAACGAAAACAACCAGGCAATTCAAACAAAGGAAAACTAGAAAGGATTCTTCGCACAGCACAAAGTTGTTGTGAGGATAAAATGCAGAGGGATGAGATCCATATACGCCACCTTGAGATCCTTGGAGGAAAGGTGGAATGTAATGTAATGTAACAATACTAATAATACCAATGCTGCTAACAATTAAACTTTGGAATCTGATCCCAGATGAAGCTGTGATGGTCATGAGCTTGAATGGCCTTAGGAGGATTATTTTATTTTTATTTTTTATTGCTTTTATATTCTTTCCTCCACAGAGCTCAAGGCGGCACCCATCGCAGTGGAGATGAAAACAGGGGTGCAAAGTGGGGCTGTGGAATAGAAGAGGGGGCTCCAGAAATGGGGTTGGGAAGGTAAAAGGAGGGTTTAGTACTTGAATGGGGTGGGAAAGGGAAGCTCTAGGGGGATAATGGGAGAATAGTAGGGGGCTGGTGGGTGAAGCAAGCTGAGGTTCAGCCTCTAGTAAAACTAATAATCACAAACTGATGTGGAGAGGTGTATTGAACTTATGATTGGAAAAATAAGAAACTGAGAGACACCAAAATTGACAGTTTCACTTATCCCTTGCCTAGTGAAAAATAATATTCAAAAATGCATTATATTAGAAAAAATACATTTTGCATATATGCATAATAGGCAAAATTGCATACTAAAATTGGGAGAATTCCACACTAAAATGCTATTTAAGATTGGGAGTATTAAATCAATGAATTTAAGATTTAGAAGCTGAGAAACTGAGATGGACAGATTGGCCCTTCCCTACTCAAGGCTCCCTTCAGCTTCCTGAGGAGCAGATCCTTCACGTTATCTGCGAGAGAGAAAGCAGCATTCTGCTCCTCCAAGTTCCACAGAAACCCTGCCCACACAAGACTCTACCAAGAACTTGACTTCACAGAAACCTCCTCACCACCCACACAGCCTCAGAACTTGCCGATGGTGCCTTGGAGACAGGATCCACTTGCATGGCAACTTCCGGCAGCTGCTATCATTTTGACTGATGGATTGGTTGCAATCATGTGGGTCTCTGTGGCACAGACACCTGCAGGCATGTACGGCTTCTGTGAGGAAGTTGAGGCAGCAAGTGGAGCTCTTTGTCCAATTTCCCCCTGAGGAGAGGAGAGCACCTTAGAAGCTAGTGATGCTGGTGGTTGATCATACCATGTGATGGAATGAGAGGATGAGTTCCCATGGGGGTTTTCTATGGCATATTATATAATAAACAGCACATTATCTGCCAGAAAACAACAATAACAACAACAACAACAACAACAAAGCAGAGCCACTTAAGCTGAGGGATGTTCTTAGATCTTTCAGGAAAGCAGTGTGAACTCAAAGCAGTGTCTCCAGAGTCGATAAACTGGAGATGAAGAGAAGAAGAGTTTGGATTTGATATCCCACTTTATCAATACCTGAAGGAGTCTCAAAGCGGCTAACATTCTCCTTTCCTTTCCTCCCCCACAACAAACACTCTGTGAGGTGAGTGGGGCTGAGAGACTTCAGAGAAGTGTGACTGGCCCAAGGTCACCCAGCAGCTGCATGTGGAGGAGCGGAGACGCGAACCCGGTTCCCCAGATTACGAGTCTACCGCTCTTAACCACTACACCACACTGCCGCAGATGGCAACACCAGAATTTAGGAGGAACCTGCTGGATCTGACCCATATAGTGCAGCTTCCTGTTCTCATTGTTGGGATTCAATTCATCTGGGGAGAGGCATTTGGCAGGCCCCTAACTGGCTCCAGCCACCGGCCAGCGGCCGGGTGAACTCTGGTTCTCGGAACAGCATCAATCAGCGACTCAAGCCTCAGAAGCCTTCAGAAACTGAGCACGCTCTAATCAGCAGAGTGAATAACTCTTCACAATGGAAGTGGCGGACAGAGGCATATGTAAGCATATTTACAAGTGTTTATTCAGCATCAGGACAAAAGAAAAAACATGTCTGCTTCCCTTCGTGTCCAAGCAAAAAGCAGCATAGGAAAAGCTATACACAATGGAAGTTCCCAGCAGACTGTGCTGGAAGTAAACAGACATGTGACATACAACAACTCCACATGCCTGTTCTAAAGGTGGAACGGAACTATATCCTAACACTCATAGGGGCTAACCAAATGCCTTGTTGTGAACTGGGCAGTTCACAACATAAAATAAGGGCAGTTCACAACATAAAATAAGAACAAAAACAAACCAAAAATCCCCCCTCCCACAACACATTCAGCTTCATTGGATGTCCATGATTTCTAGTGTTAGGAGAGGGGGCAGGGAGGGAGAAAAACTTTCCTTTGGTCATTCTCTCCATGCTGTGCATAATTTTATAAACTTCTACTATATCACCTCTCACTCGCCTATTCTCCAAACTGCCCACCTGAGCTAGTCTGATGCCTTCTGATCCTGCAGCGAATCCGATGCCTTCCTATCACCAATGTTGAGGGTAGACTCAACTGCCAATCTAGTCAGCTTTGCCTCAGCAGCAAGATGTCTTGTGCCAGCGCTGTGGGTTGGCGCTGTCACATATGCTATCCAATAGGCACCCATCACAATCAGTTGTCTTTTGGTTCAAGCAGAACCCCTTCGAAACCTGCAGAACAGTGACCCCTATCACTTCCCAAACTGGGCCAAGGATGAGAAAAAGATGTATGCACATTTTGAAGGCGGCATGGCACAATCAGACCACCTCTATCCTCTTCTAATGACTTCTCTTCGCTAGGATGGTGGTGTGATTTACTGTGCCATCGGAAAGAAAAACCCAACCATTTTGATGAAGCGAACATCACACATGCAATGGGAAGGGAGAATGTTTCATCCCATGTTCTCCTTTTTATGGGCATAGCATCCAGGCATTGAGTAGTGTGTTAAGAACGCAATGGGAGTCCTGTTGGATGAAGCCAACGGCCCACCTAGTCATTCTCACAGTGGCCAACCAGATACCCCAATGCGAAGCCCCCAAAGTAGGACCTGAGTGGACCAGCCCTCTCCCCTCTTGTGATTCCCAGCCACGGGGAACTTAGAGGCATACACTGTTATTTCTGTCAACTGCATCAAGATATTAGGATGTGAATGGGCTTATTTTTTAACTGGAAAGCTTGAAATACTGTTGTTTTAATTGTACACTGGCCAATGAAAGTATTAATAGCAGCTTCTTTTGTGGTGAAATGGAGAACTCTGGAAGGGCAGGAGCCGCACTCGTATCCCCCAAGGCAGCATTGGGAGTCTGTAACCTGTCAGTTGCCAAGTATTCCCCCCCCCCACCTCCATCCCTCCCCCCTTGGCAATGGTTAAGAGTATCATCAAAAGGATTAAGCAACAAAGAAAATAAACAAATGAGAGAAAAAATTATTATTTTGCAACAACATTGCTCATTCATGTATTGCGACCGATTCCTTCCCCCTGCCCCATATGTCTTTTTTGTTACACCAAAAGGAGATGCAGACCCCATTAGCTACCGTAACTCAGTCCTCTGGTTCTAGTGCAGGAAACTGCTATCTAGACCTTTTGGAAAAGAGGAGAAAATGGCAGATTATGGAGGGAGATGGGTGGGCATTAATGCATGTCCTCTTGTGAACAAAAGTGGATTTAGAAGACCACTCTGGTTTTCGTTAGAAGGGTACACATGTTGTCGATTAATATAAAAAAGAATGTGGTGTAGGAGGCGGCAAGGAAGCCTTGAAATCCCACTCTCTCTAGTCCAGCCTTCCCCCAACCTGATACTGTCTAGAAGTTTTGGACTTCCAAACCAGCCCACCAACCCCATCCAAATCCCATCAGCCCCAGTCAATGGCCAATGGCAGGGGGATATATCAGGGATAAGGGAGAAGGTGGTCTCTTTTTGGTATGTGCAGAGACACAAGAGGTGGGTGAATCTGATCGCCATACATCTAATCTGGCGCACCTTCACTATTGCCCATGTCCCTGGCACCACTTCATAAAATCATTGTTTTCTTTCCTCCCTTTTTCTTTTCTTGTCTTAATCTTTTCTTTTTTATCTTTATGTATGTATATATATTTGTATTTTGATTCAGTAAAGATGAACTTAAAATAATAATCATCATTGTCTTTTGCAATGGCTCCCCACCTTTGGAATGCCCTCCTCAGAGAGGTTTGCCAGGCTCAAAGTTTTAGCATCTCTTCACCTGCTGGCTAAGACTTTTTAAAAAAAAATACACTCAAGCATTTGAATATTTCTGTTTGTCTCTTGCCTGCCTACTTTTTTGTGTGTGATTGCTGCTGATCCTTTTATGGCCAGCAGTATATACTTGGGGGGAAATGTCAGGTTCGGCTTCTCTGAGTTTCTTATTTTCCCCGTCTTCAGCTTAGTCCTCCACAATTCCATAGCAGTCTGTGAATTTTTTAAAAAGAAGTCCTAATGAAAATTAACCAGCTTTTTAGTACCGATTTCTCTTAATATACACATTTGTATGCAATTTTTTCCTAAGAGAATGCATTTTGCATGTTGCTACCACTAATATATGTATTTATATGCACACTATACTTTAGTGCATGCATTTTGTACGCATACCTTGGCTAAGGAACTATATTGCAAAATTCGGAGAACTGTGAATTTCAAAGGATGGCTGTGTTTTACTTCATGAATTGTTTCAGAAAGTGAAAATTTGCCTTTAAATAAAAACTGAATCAAATTTCTCCCCCATCCCTAACTTGGAGAATTGTTTAGTGCAACAGTTTTTAGTTATTATTATTGTAATATGTTTTTAAGTTATGTTGAGACCTTTAGGTATGAACAGTCATATAAGTCTCATGTCCCCAACTCACCACAGGCCCCTGATTTGTAGTAATTTATATTAATAATGGCTGTTTTTCAATTTGCACTGAAAAATCAGTTTACGTATGTCCACCCTGGGGTCTTTGGGTGAAGGGTGGGATGTAAGTTTTAAACAAACGAACCAACAAGACAGATAAAACTAAATACTACTTTACACAGCACATACACCCACAGGAGGCGGGCTGTCTTAAGCATATCCAGCACCTTGGTGCAAAGATCCCTCCAACGCATCTAGCTTTGTGTGGCTGGAGGAAGTGGGCAGTGGCTCCTCCGGCGGGGAAGAGGTGGAGGCTGGACGCAGTGGCTCCCGGCTCAGCTGGCTGCTTCGTGCCGTGGTGGCCATGGCAGGCGGAGTCTCCAGGCGTGGCGCTGCTTTGGCGTGGCATGGCGGAGGCGGGCGAGGGCAGCAAGCTGAGGCTGGGAGGCGCCACATTCAGCCTCCACCTCTTCCCTGGCACCCTCCAGAACTTGGCGCCCTGGCGTCCTGCGCCACTAGCCTCTATGGGTAAGATGCCCCTGCAGAGGAGGCAGTGACGGCCAACAACTTGGACTAAAAGGTTAAATAAATTCATGGAGAATAAGGCAATCAATGACCACAAGTCATGGTGACTATCACCTGTCTCTGCAGTTGTGGGCAGTAATGCTTCTGAACACCAGTTGCTGGAAACTGCAAGAGGGAAAAGGGCTCTTGTCCTTGGGTTGGCCACTGTGTGAACAGGATACTGGACTAGATGGGCCACTGGCCTGATCCAGCAGGCTCTAACGAAATCTCTTAGCTTTCAGGATGGCAGCTCCTGGTTTAAGTACTGCTAGGCCCAGGGAGGCCTTTAGACCAGGCTTCCTCAACCTCGGCCCTCCAGATGTTTTGAGACTACAATTCCCATCATTCCTGACCGATGGTCCTGCTAGCTAGGAATCATGGGAGTTGTAGGCCAAAAACACCTGGAGGGCCGAGGTTGAGGAAGCCTGCTTTAGAGGAATACATGCCGTTCCTTTACTGAAAGTGTCAGAATGCGTCATCTCAGAAACCACTCTCATTTCCCCCTTTCTGATAAGGATGGGTTGAGCTGTTCTTGCAGCCTGCCAGGTCTTTCCTGCTCCTCCTCACCCTTGTAGGAGTTTGCTTCACCAACCCTTCCCAGAACCTTCCCCACAAGTGACCGGTGGCTCACGTGCTTAGGTTCAAAACACAAACAAGCTCAGAAGGCCGTGTAACAGGCTGCACTTGATGACACCCGCTTTATACCCATTGTTAACACACAGCCTCCCACGGCTGAAGCCAGTCTTAATTAAATTAATGTCAGCCAGGAAAATCCTCATATGAAAAGTGCTACAGAAAAAAATAATGAATATGAGCTTGAGCTGGGAACAACTGTGCTTTGAAAAATCATTAGCGTGCCCTTTTATTGCTCTTGGTGCTGCTGTTGCTTCCTTGGGCATTCAGCTGGGGCTGCTCTCTGTGAAGGAAGAGGCGTTTGCCTTCTTATTTTTAAAAACTAATCTGCTTTAATGAATGCAACATTAGCACAATTTTTCTTAATTTCTTGATGTAGAGTTAGGCTAAGGGCAATGTTGGGTGGCAAGCTCAGTGGGCATTGAACTTCCTGGCAAGGAACTCATCTTGGAAAGTGATGAAACAGCTTTTTTCTTTTTTTAAAAAAAGAAATCATTCAGAAGTCAAAATAAACTACGCCACTGCTCTGCGCGAAGAGCAGATCATGTGGTAACATGTGTTCCAGGACTGCACCACTTCAGACTCTGGGGTGGGGGGAGGATATACTGCATTTCTTAATTCTTTGCATGAACAAAAAATAGAAGTAAAAAATAAATAAATCTCTACACGGATTTAAAAAAACAGCTTCATGCCAAATATTCTCAAGTTTTGATTTCTAGGTCCAAAATAGTGCTTTTTATACAACAGAAGTGCTAGACTGCTCACATTCACCTGCTTTTTAAAATCCAATTGGGTATCATACCCCCCATAGTGAATCTCCTTTCTGAATTAGCCCTATAGGTAATCCTAACCAACCAGGGATCCTGCAGCAAATCTGATGACATCACAGTATTGCATAGCCAATCATATTTGACCATGTGGGGGCAAATGAAGCCAATGCTTACTGAATTGGATGCCAAGGTGACCCTATCCAGTCAGAGATTACATAGTGAATGTTATATCACCGTGAAGCTGTCCAGCCTATCATATCTGGCTATGTGATGATGTTGCTGAGGTTCTAGTGAAGTCAACTGAAAGTGAGTGCAAGCGAAGCCATTGTAACTGAACAGGCGAATGGTTTTTCAAGGTGCACTGCTAAAAAGGTGCACAAAAAAGGGTGAGCAGGTTTGTCTCAGCCTCAACTGTGTTTGGGAGTAGGGAGCTGCTCTTATTTTCTGTGTGCACTGAGATGAGCCCCAGTGGGCCAAGGCCCAGCACCTGCTTTTGGGAAGCCAGTATGGTGTTTTTCAGGTTGAATGATCCGGACACCCGTTGTCTCGATCTTCTCAATTCATGCTTTGTCTGACTTGCATTCTTCAGGCTTCAGAGCTTCATAGAACCTGCTCTTGGGACAGCTGTAGTGGCCACTTGGCTGGAGCCAAGCATTTCTTGCCTCTTGCAGATTGGCTGTGTTGTCAATGGATGCCCCGGTTCCTTGCCATTTTTGGCACTAGCTTTGTGGATCTGACCAACAAGGATTTCAAGCTGGGATTCTTTCAAGGTCCCAGGATACACTGATGCAGCAGCAGTTAGATGTTGGGAAGAGTGGAAGGATGTTCTCGTGTTTATGGGTGAGTAATTCGGTGGATTTGCACATGCACATTTGTGCATGCATGTTGTGTGTATGCATACATCACTATTTTGTGTGTGAGAATCTGTCCATGCGTATCTGTGACAGAGAGAGGAAGCAGTTGTGGGGCTACACATATGCACACACAAGAGATTTCAAATTTACTTACATTTCTCTGCCGTTGTAAGAAAGGAAAGTACGGAACAGTCTTTCTTTTTTTAAAAAAAGGTTCTGAAAACATTCCATCTGTAGGAATCAAAGGCCCATTGAAAACGACAAAAACCCTTACATTCAAGTTTTTAATGAAAACCAAACTTCTCATTCACCATGTTTTTCTTTGTGAGGATTTCCAAGGGAATACAACTGAACTGTGGGGCTGATTTAAGGAACTTGGTTAAAAATGTGTCGTCCTCACCCAATTGGGCTTTCAGTACATTTGTGTAACCCCCGCTCCTGTTTTCATGATCTTATGATCCTTGTATTTTTATATTCCTTCCCCCTCCCCAAGCATTTGCACTGAGTATGGTTGGGATTTTAGTTGGAAAATTAAGTTCAGCCCATGACTTGGTTGGGAAAAACAAAATGGGTGTCTTAGACCAGCAGTGGGGAACCTGACTCTTCAGTTGCTGTTGGACTCCAACTTTCATCAACCCCAGCCAATGGTCAGGGATGATGGGAATTGTAGGCCTACAACATCTGGAGGGCTACATGCATCCCTGTGCCAGATCTCTCTCCTTACAGTCAGCATGAAGCATAAAATCCAAATGATGCCTTCCACCATAACCCCACCCAACAACTACACAATAATGTTAAACAACTGATCATTTCTACTAAACTTTCTGCAACCTAGATTAAGGATTGTTCCTAAATTTCACAGTTCTGTGTGGGTTATCAGTTCCTTTTAGTCAACAGATGGAAGCTCTTCATTGTAGTTCAAGGTAGCTAATATAGTCTTCTCCAGACCTTGTGGCTACCATTCCCATCATCCCTGACCATTGGCCATGCTCCCTGGAGCTGGTGAGAGTTGTAGTCCACAACATCTGGGGGGCACTATGTTGGCTAACCCTGCTGTATGTGTTATAGTTTTCATGAAAAAAATCCCACATTTTAAAAAAGTACTTTTTAGATCTTTTATACTGGTGCTATTCTCTGCTGCTGACTTTATTCTAGTCCTAGCTTTATTCTGGGTTTAGATTATATTTTTGTTTTGTATTTTAGTATTTTTTGGTTATTTTACTTGTAAATGCTCCAGAGAACCTTTGTTATTGGATGACATACAAACATTGTAAATAAAAAAATGTTGCATCCAACTAAGACCCCATCTGTATTATATAATTAAAACACTTTTGATACCATGATTGTGGCTCCTCAAAGGAATCTTAGGAATTGTAGTTTGTTAAGGGTACTGTTTGGAGAACCTTTTCCCCCTCTGAGACATTTCCCAGAGTGGTTTAACAATCAATCTCTCTTCCCATGGAACTCTGGAAATTGTAGTTCTGTGTGATGAATAGGGGCTCCTAACAATTCTCAGCACCCTTAAGGAACAACCGTTCCCATGATTCTTTGGGCGAAGCCATGATTTTTTAAAGTGGTATTCGACACAGCAGACAATGAACCAAATGACATAGTTTTTGTCAGAATAGAAACAACTCTGCATATGCTCTTGCTCTCTAATCCTGCTTGCTGGTATCCCATGGGCAACTGGTTGGCCACTGTGAGAACAGGATGCTAGACTAGATTGGTCATTGGCCTGATACAACAGGCTCTTCTTATAGTCTTAAAGCACCACCACAACACTTTAAAGAGTCATGAGTTTCCCCAAAGAAAGTGAAGTGTAGTTTGTTAAGGATACGGAAAGTTTATACTCCTTTATATGTGTAGTGCAGATAGGACTTGTCTGGTAGCATAGTGATGCCTTTCCTTGTGTTTCTTTAGCCAAACAAGAAGCATTTCTTTGCTTTCTAGACTTAGACTTTTTATGTGGGGTGTTGTTGTTGTTTCTATGTAGAAACAAGGAGGCGGGGAATATCGTACATCTTTGGTGATGTGAAGAGTCTGACTCACCTTATATAAATCAAGTATCAAATCAACCTTTTGGCTGCTCCCAGCAGGAAACAAGACAGGACTGGGAAGTCCTAGTACACCTTGCACTAGAACCGTAGCAAGGTGAACTTGTGCCCCTGGCAGAACCGTCCAGATTGTGCCCCCTAGCCATGGACAACTTAGTTCTTCTTTTCACTTCTCCTCCACCCCCCCTCCACCCATTCAATTCGCCCTCTATTGAAAACCATTTCTTATGAGGCAATAATCAATATTTATATTTATGGGCATATTTTTAGCTGATTTTGTGCGCCCCCTCCCATCGCCTGCACCCCTGGCGGGGGCCCACCTCACCACCCCCTAGCTACTGTCCTGCCTTGCACATGCTCTGATTGTCCACCCAAAAAGTTTTAAAGTAGTGGGGGACATCCTCACCAGCTAATCTGAGCAATGTAAGTCAGCTCTGCTCTTGAAAACTTTTCAGTCTTTCTCCTGCTCTCATAAAATGGCCATAGTTTCCCTCCCTGCTTTCATGGGGGCTGAATGGCCCCATGAAAATGGGAACTGGGGAGGGAAATCTGGCTTGCTGTTATTTCCAGGCATATCAGGACAGCCAGTGCAGAGCAAGGATTTAAAGCAGGGGGTGGTGCGCTGTTGTCCCACAGTCCGGAACTGACCCACTAAACATTTCTGTGTTTCCCACCAGACCTGTGCGTGGCTTACTAGATGCATGGTGGCACCAGTGGCCAAACACTGCAAGCAGAGTAGCAGCAGTAGCCATTCATGACCATCATAGGGCTGGACTGGATGAAGAGGCGTATCAAGGACAAGACACCCAGAACCACCACTGATATCAGTGTGGAGTTGCTGCTCTTAACTGAGTCATAGATGTTAGGTTTCTGTTATGCCACTGTGCAGTTCTTGGAGTCACAAGACTCTGTTGACATTCCAGATTGTTGGAAGTCTCTGTTGGAAGTCTCACGGGAGACAGGAGACAGATGTTGAAGTTACTGGTTTCCTGTTTCTGTGTCCTGTTGTTTTCTGTCTCTCACAGAGAGCAGACGCATATTCTTTTCTGTCTTGCGTAGTTAGAAATAAAGTAGCAATGCAGCACATATTTCTGGCTCCTTCTGCTGCTGTCTGAGTACTCTGTGCAATGGAGAGTGTGCCTGAAGTCTCCTTCAAAGGCTTAGGTCATTAATCAATGTCGGAGGAGAGCCTGGATGGGGTTCCGAAGATATGGCCGGAGGAGTAGCCATTACAGCTTGGTTGTACAGAGGCTCCGACAATAAGAACTGTCACTTTAAAAACTTGTGCTTGAGCTTGCTTTTCCCTCTTCCCCCCATTCCTTTTTCCTTGAGTGTCATGCCTTTTTAGAAGACAAGCCTGAGGGCAGAGACCACCCTAATACTTTTAAATATTTTTTTTAAGTACAGTGGTGCCTCGCAAGATGAAAAGAATCCGTTCCGCCAGTCTCTTCGTCTTGCGGTTTTTTTCGTCTTGCGAAGCAAGCCCATTAGCGGATTAGCGCTATTAGCGCTATTAGCAGTTTAGCGGCTATTAAAGCCTTAAGGGATTAGCAGATTAGCTGCTAAAAGGCTATTAGCGGCTTAGATCAGCTGTTAGCTGATAAGCGGCTTAGATCAGCTGTTAGACATTTTCGTCTTGCGAAGCAAGCTCATAGCAAATTCGTTTTGCGAAGCACCTCCAAAATGGAAAACCCTTTCGTCTAGTGGGTTTTCCGTCTTGCGAGGTATTCGTCTTGCGGGGCACCACTGTACACATTGAGAGCCTTTTTGTGTATAGGGTGGTGTATAAATGCCACACATAACTAAATGTTATTTTTATGAATTCAACAGGATTTCTATATAGTTACGTCATCAAAACCTCATAAGTTATTTACAAATCTCTTTACCCAGCCCAGTGTCATGTTGGGGATGAAAATTGCCCCCTCCCCCCTCTTTATATGATCTCCGCAACAATTTCTCAAATGACCCTGACCTAGCACATATGCACTAACCTCAGTCTGCCAGACTGTACCACAGAACTGCCTTAGGCAGAGAGAGTATTAGGCTGGATGGGAAGCTAGTAAACTATCTGTCTTGTGCCCCATATTGTCAAGAGTTGGTGCCAGTCCTGTGACCTGAATAGGCTGACTCGGTACCTTGGCTCAAACCCAGTCAGTATCTGGCCTCCACTGTTACCACTTTATGCTCTGTGTCATCTTCTTCTTCTCTGGTGATCACTTGTAGCCAAGTAAGATTATCTTCCACGACCACGGTCTTAACCAGGGGTCAGCAACCTTTTTCAGCCATGGGCCAGTCCACCGTCCCTCAGACCATGTGGTGGGCTGGACTATATTTTTGGGGGGGAAATGAATGAATTCCTATGCCCCACAAATAACCCAGAGATGCATTTTAAATAAAAGGACACATTCTACTCATGTAAAAACACCAGGCAGGCCCCACAAACAACCCAGAGATGCATTTTAAATAAAAGGACACATTCTACTCATGTAAAAACATGCTGATTCCAGGACCGTCTGCGGGCTGGATTGAGAAGGTGATTGGGCAACATCCAGCGCACGGGCCTTAGGTAGCCTACCCCTGGTCTTAACAGTGAGTCTGTAAGTGGCTGTGGAGGCCAATTCTGGACCCACACATCCTTCCACAGTGGGGACATAGGTTTCTGGGCGGGAGTTGATCACGGTGAGGGTTTGCCAAACATGCCTGTGTCTTAACACATTTCCCCCTTTTGTCCTAAGTTTGAGCATCTTCAAAGTCCATGACACCTTTGGTAAAGGCTGTTCTCCAACTGGAGCACTCGCAGGCCAGTGTTTCCCAAGATTTGCCTTGAGAGAGTCTTTAAACCTCTTTTGTTGAGCACCAGCATTATGCTTTCCATTTTAAAGTTCGGAATAGAGTAGTTGCTTTGGAAGATGATAATCGGGCATCTGAACAACATGATCAGTCCAACGAAGTTGATGTTGAAGAACCATTGCTTTGACACTGGTGATCTTTCCTTCTTCTAGTATGCTGGCATTAGTTCACCTGTAAAACTTTTCAGAGACACCGTTGATGGAATCTTTCAAGGAGTTGGAGATGGCATTTATAAGTGGTCCAAGTTTCACAAGCATACAGTAAAGTTTATAGTCCAATAGCTTTGTAAGCACAGATTTCTCTGTGAAAATCCCGGTCCTCAAACACACTGCACTTCAATTGAGAGAAAGCTGCACTCACAGAGCTAAGGCGGTGTTGGGTTTCAGCATTAATGTTAGCCCTTATGGAAAGATAACTACTGAGGTAGGAGAAGTGATCAACACTTTGCAACATTACACCATTGAGTTGGATTTGTGGCGCTGCAGGGTGGTTGTTTTGTACTTGTTGGTGCAGCACTTTGGTTTTTTGGATGTTAAAGGATAGGCCAAGCTATATGTAAGCTTCTGTGGAGATATTTAGGATGGTTTGGAGGTCATCCTCTGAGTGTGCACACACTATGTTGTCATCAGCATAATGAAGCTCTATGACAGAAGTTATGGTAACCTTGCTCTTCGTTTTCAGCCTACTCAGATTAAAGAGCTTTCCATCTGTTTGATATATGATTTCTACTCTGGTGGGGAGTTTCCCTTCAACAATGTGTGGCTCATGGCAATGAAAATAATAAATAGAGTTGGGGTGATAAGTGACCCCTGTTTAACACCTGATCCCACTGTGAATGGTTCACTTTGACAGCCATTCTTATCTGCGATTGTTGTTGTCATATGATCATGGAGGAGCTGAAGGATGTTGGAAAATTTATCTGGGCAGCCAATTTTCAAAAGGACAGTCCACAGGGCATTACGATTTACAGTGTTGAAGACCTTAGTCAGGTCAATAAATGCCATATACAGGGGCTGGTTTTGCTCTCTGCATTTTTCTTGAAGCTGTTGAGCTGGAGAAAACCATGTCCACTGTCCCCCTAGAAGGTAGAAAACCATTTTGGGATTCAGGAAGAGTAGCCTCGGATATTGTTAGGAGATGGTTTGCTAAGATCCTTGCAAGAATTTTGCCGGCCACAGCTAGTAAAGAAATGCCTTGATAGTTTCCGCAATCCGTTCTATCACTTTAAAAAAAAAAAGAGATTGATAATTTTGGCATCTCTAAAGTCTGTTGTGATCTCCTCTCTCCCAGATTTTTTCGATGAGTTTGTGAAATTGTTTCGTAAGTTCAATTCAGCCCACTTTGGACAGTTTGGAGCATTATCTTAAAGTACCTCTTTGAAACAATGAGATAAGGCCAGCCCCATTACACGGCATCACAGGCCCAGATTCTGTAACCAGTTTTGGTCTCCTCTAAATCATTAGCTACGGCCTTTCTCTACAGAGCATATGATCCAGAATCAAAGATTGTTGATATCCTAGATAAAAATCACTGTGAATGAAAATGTGCCCAGAGCTTGGCGCACCCTTTTCCACCTCTTGGCAAGGACAGTGTTGCCTTTCCACTCTGACAGACAGTTTAGCTGGAAAAAAATTGATTTTGCATAAACATTGCTCCATTTGTCATAGGAAGTCCCCATGTAATGTTTCGTAAATGTAAGACTAAACTGGTCATGATCCATGCCTGAGCTTATTCCAGAACCTGTTTTTGGTGCCACAGAATTTCTTCTTTTTCTTCTTTTGGTATTTATCAGAGCCAACGTATTAAATATACATGTCTCCTGACGGCTTCGCTCACAAGGGTCATAGGAACGTGCAAGCCCACTTACCACCCAGTGAGAGGCTGTGCCTCTCAGTGCAAAATGGGACAGTAGGAAGATTCCTGAGTGTGCAGGCCATAGAAAGATTTGCTTCACTCCTTCCCTTTTCGCTGAATACTTTCTTGTGCAGGTTGGAGACAGCATTTCTTGCTGCGGGGATAGCATAGTCAGGGTACTTGGTTGTCAGGGTTGCTGCTGTTTCAGCAGCCAAGAGTATCCAGTTCTACAGTAGTAACCCCACTCTACAGGCCTTGGATCACTTTCATGGTGATCGCAGCAGGGCTGACGAAGTCCAAATTGAGACCGTAACATAGTTTCTGGATTTGGGACGTGATCTTGTTAAACACGACGTGCATTGGCGCCCATCTCTTTTGACTATGTGCATGGCTGCGGCGTTCTCCTCCTTCTCCTCTCCTCCATTTCTTCTCTGTGTAAGCACATGGGGAGGGGTTCCTAATTGATCCCCTCTTCTGGGAATGCTTAAGGATTGCTACCCGTTTTTGTTCCAAAATAAGGGAAATGAGGGCTAGAGCTGGGAAATGCCTCTCACAAAGGCCACACAAGTTGTTAACCAGAAATGAATTCAGGGCTCGCGACTCCTGCTGCTCGAAGGCTGTGTGTTTTGAGGAGGCCGAGAGGGAGGGAGAGAGGAATATATATTATTTTGGCTTTTTTTAGAGAGAGGGAGCACAGATCTTTTAGGAAGGAAAAGCGACCAAGAGCTGGTCTCTCTTCGACATGAACCTCATATACGTTTCACTGTCTCATTAACCAGACCCTTTGGAACAATTCGTTCTTTGAGGCTGGTTTCAAAAAAACACCCAACTTTACTTTACAGCCCATTCCATTTATGACCCAGGAATAAAATTACTGTATCAGTTTCATTACATACATTAAAGCCTGGGTGTTCCATGATCTTTCCCCCCTTTTCTTTTTCTTTTTTTAGGAGAGAAAAAGAGCCCCTGAAAGGTAAACAATAATCATTGCCAAGCTGGAGAGAGAAGGGAGCAAGTAGGCCGCAGCCTCTTGAGGTAGGCGTTTAAATGAGCGTCACAAGTAGCAGCAGTCTAAAATGTGTGAATGATGTGGAGAAAGTACTAGCTTTTGGACTCTGGATTTCCAGAAGACAGGGATGAGTGAATTTATCCATTTGGGTTTCTTGGGCCTTCTCATTTTCCCAGTCTTCAGTTATTCACATTTTTACACCAGTTTGTGATTTTTTTCTACTCATGAAAATTCATCAGCATTTCACAGTGAATTTCTCCTAAGGAACACATTTTCTTTCAGAGCAATTCCCCTCATATATTTGTGTAAGTTATTTTCACTAATATATGCAGAGTTTAAAGGTAAAGGTACCCCTGCCCGTACGGGCCAGTCGTGACCGACTCTAGGGTTGCGCGCTCATCTCGCTCAAGAGGCCAGGAGCCAGCGCTGTCTGCAGACACTTCCGGGTCACGTGGCCAGCGTGACGAAGCTGCACTGGTGAGCCAGCACCAGCGCCGCACACGGAAACGCCATTTACCTTCCTGCTATAAAGCGGTACCTATTTATCTACTTGCACTTAGGGGTGCTTTCGAACTGCTAGGTGGGCAGGAGCTGGGACCAAACGACAGGAGCTCACCCCGCCGCGGGGATTCGAACCGCCAACCTTACGATCAGCAAGTCCTAGGCACTGAGGTTTTACCCACAGCGCCACCCGCGTCCATGGAGAGTTTACCTTATCTAAAATGGTACACATTATTCGACTTGCAAATGGCACTGCAAAATTTGGAGAAATGCAAATTCTGAAGGAGGGCTGTGTATTATTTTGGAAAGTACAAATTAAGTAGGTTCTCCTTCAAATGCAAACTGAATCAGTTTTCCCTTCTATTCCTTGCTGCTAACTTCTGGTTTCAAAACCACTGATGGAGCCAGGATATGGGGCCAAGATGGAATCTGGCCAATGTTGGGGAGCACCAGGACAGAATCTAGATTTTACAGCTTACCTGATGGGACACATACTGGTTACATGTGACAGATCATAGTTTTATTGATGAAACCAGAAAAAATACGTGTTGGCTAGCAACTTTACTCAGGAATGAAGCTTATATTTTTACTTACTTAAAATAAATAATAGTAGTTGAAGAATTACCAGGATATGGCTGAAGATATGCATTTTTGTTGTAAAAAGCGAGATTATGTAGTTATGAGCATAGCAGTCTCACAGACTTATTTTTCAGCTTTGTATCAGCTAGGGAGAAATACTAGGATGCAGTGTGCATAAACAATGCCTTTATTGGTGAGAATAGCATTAAAAAATGCATTATATTATTGAAAATGGCTTTGGAAAATGATTTTGCATAGTTTTTTAAATTGTATATATCATGATAAGATTGCACTAAATGCTCATGAAATTTCATGAGTAATTTTTGTTTGTTTATTAATAACTTCAGATTGGAAAAAATATTGGAAAATACTTAAGGACCTTCATGTATCTTGGGAGCACCAGCATTTGGAAACATTTCTGGCTAATTTTTTGAAAGAGAAATAAAGCAAGCAAGCAGAGACTTAGGTCTAATTGCATGCATTGCTTCCTAAAACTGGGAACTTGTAAATATAAAATAAAGTCGACTGGAGCTCAGGGATTACTGGGTCTCGAGCTGTGCAGTGCAGACACAATTTGAGACATAACCAAGAGTACCTCCTCGAGTTTGCTGTCATTTGAGTGTAGCACTGAAACTACAAAGCTATGCAGAGACTTTTTGGTGGCTGTTCTGCCATTTTGGATTTTTCTTCTCTCTGGTGTTGCATTTGAAACAGAGCACCTTCCAAAAAGCAACACATGATCTTTTCTAAATGTCTATCAAGGCTAATAAAGGATTCCTTTTAATTGTGTATTTTAATTTAGACATCTAGTTAATCTTTTAAATCTTCTTTTATAGCTTCTGCTTTACCACGCTCGTTTATCTGCTACTAACCCTTAGGGTCAGGCAGATTATGCATCTAAATAAACAAACAAATTAAAATGCTGCTGCTGCTTCTTTTTCTTCTCTCTCTCTTTGTAGTGCAGTTAGGGGCCACAGGGCTTTGTAACTGGTCTGAATGTTTTGTGTGAGCTTCTTTGCACCGTTGCCCCAGAGTGGTAAAGTCTTTTAAGGTAGCGTGCTTCAGATTGTTAATATGAGCAAAGCCCATATCCAAGGAATGAACCAAGTGAAAGAGGACAAACTACAGCTCTCAGTTAATTAAGAATGAAATACAGTCATACCTCGGGTTACAGATGCTTCGGGTTGCGCGATTTCGGGTTGTGCGCCACACCGAACCCAGAAGTACTAGAATGGGTTACTTCCGGGTTTCGGCGCTTGTGCGTGTGCAGAAGGGCTAAATCATGCTTTGCACATGTGCAGAAGCACTGAATCGCAACCTGCGCATGCGCAGATGCGCTGCTGCGGATTACGAAATGCTTTCCGCATGGATTATGTTCGCAACCCGAGTATCCACTGTATACTCAGAGTCCTGTAGTGATTCCATGCTCTTTATTGCAGCTTGTAAAACAGTGATTGAATTACCCCCCAAACCTCAAGCTTTTATATACATATTTACACAATGAGTCCCGTCTGATTGGCTGATTCTGCTTCCCTCCTGGAGCCTGATTGGTCTTTTCCCACAAGACAATCAGTTGTTGCATTCTAGGATCCTACTTGCCTATTGTTCTAGGATCCAAGCTTAGAACATAACAAATAATGTAAGAAAAGCTTTGTTGAAAGTCTGTTTAGTCAAGCTTTCCCACAGTAGTCAGCCACATGCCACCAGGAAGCCCTCAAACAGTACAAGAAAATAGCCCTCTTCTTAATAGTATCTCATGGATGGGCTTGCAGATTACTGAGAGGGTGTTGGTGGCAGATAAGAGTTTTCGCATGTTAAGGAAGTTGGAATGTGTGTCATGCATTATTAACAAGGAATCGGAGGAAATACATGCATCTGTACTTCACAAGCACAGGCTTTCTACCATCTGATACTCAGAAGGTATACTGCCTCTGAACATGGTGTTTCCATCATAGTTAATAGTCATTGGCAGACTTCTCATCCAGCAAGTGGTGTAATGCTCTCTATCAAAACATCTCTAAAAGGGCTGGCCAGTGTGGTGCCCTTCAGATGTTGGAGTACTACAGCTTCCATAATCCCTGACCCTTGGCCACGCTGGCTGGGGCTGATGGGAGCTGGCACCATATTGAGTCCCTCTGATCCCTAAGAACATAAGAGGAACCCTGCCAGAGCCGTCCAACAAAACATCGACATACAAGTTGTACAGTGGGGTGATAGTATTTTTCTTCGTAAATACAAGGCATATATTATTTATATACGTTTTTAACAAATGCTGTTGACAGTTAGCAAGGAAGACAAGTGTCATACAATAAGGTATAAAGCCAAAGGAGGGGAGATAAACTAATTTGGTTGATACAGAGAAATGGAGCAAAGGCGTGCTTCCTGGTGTGGGTCTTATACTGCAAATGGGTCGTTCAGATCTGATTTCTCCCCCCCCCCCCCATGTGTGCATTTGGGCTTCCACATATACCTGTTTTCCCCCAGTTATGAATATTCATTGCTATTCTGCCTTATGTCAACTGAGCCAGTGGGTGGAGCTTGATGGAATGTATCCAGTATCTCTTGCGTGCCCTCCATCGCTCCTGTCTCTCCTTCAAAACAAAAACAAAAACAGAAAGTGTGCAAGAACAAATGTTACTAGCCTTGGTTATAATTGCTCGCAATATGCAAAATGGAGGCTTCTGCTTTTGGATGGATGCCTTTGGGAGGGGGCCTGCATTTCCATGTGGTTTTTAATTATTATTATAATACTGAGGTCTTGCTCAAGAATGATATTTACCACCTGACTAAGTCTTGCAAAGGAGCGATAAAGAGGTGTTGTGCAAGACCTCGGTATTATTATTTTTCAAAGCCCGATGCGTGTACTTTGATTACAGTCTCCAAAGTAATCTCCCAGATTTACTGGGTAGAGATCTTGAGAAAGCAACTCCTTGATCCAGTTGTTGAAATATGAATGGGCCTTCAGCAAGCAGCAGTTGGTGAAAGTAGGCGCGCTTGAATCATCTGGGCTGCGGGAAACCAAATGGGCAGGTTGTGCTTAGGTGAGCAAATGGAAGCAGGGAAGTCATACTAGGGGCCACCCACTGAAATGTTGGCACATGTGACAAACTACAATGGTACCTCTGGTTACATACTTAATTTGTTCTGGAGGTCCATCCTTTACCTGAAACTGTTCTTAACCTAAAGCACCACTTTAGCTAATGGGGCCTCCCACTGCCGCCGCCGCGCGATTTCTGTTCTCATCCTGAAGCAAAGTTCTTAACCCGAGGTGCTATTTCTGGGTTAGCGGAGTCTGTAACCTGAAGCGTCTATAACCTGAAGCATATGTAACCTGAGGTACCACTGTATTCCAAACATCCCAAAGCAGTGGAGGCTGGTCCTTTAGGATGAGTGGGACACTATACCACCCACCATGGGGATCCGCAGGAATTTTTTCCTGGTGGAGTTGAAGTAAAACACTGAACGTGGGGAGCAGCCTAGCTTTTCACAAAAATGAGAAGAAGAATAGTGTCAGTACATTTGCCTCGTATCTCAGGTTCTACAAATGCTAAAGCAAGTTGTTGTTGTTTTTTAAGAAAAGTTGGGTTGCCAACCAACCTCATTCTGCCTGCAGCCAGTCTCCACCTGCCTGTCTTCTTATTAACATCCAACCCAATGGCTGGTGCAGCTTCTCAGCGTCCTCCTCCTTAGTCTCAGTGTTGCTGCCCTTGTAAAACTGAACAAAAACAGTGTATAAGTTGAGGAGAAAGGGACAGAGATGTTTTGTCTTTGTTCAGGCATTGTAGGCTGGACATGTACAACCAAACAGATGAGAAACTTCCTCAGAACTACACAACCAATCGGAGAATGTGGCATCTCAGCAATAGTCATGCCGGTGCTGCCTCGTTGCTAAGCAACATTCCCCTCCCTCTAAGCTGACTTACTGATAACAGAATTAACCCTTAAGTTACAAACTGGATGATCTCTGGACTGCACTTCTAACAGTTGTTGTTGTTGTTTGCTACACTTCTACCACCACCTCAAAGAATCAGAGCTTGCTCTTGGGTGGCTTTCTATGCATTTTCAGGCCAACCTTCCTCTAACGAGCACATAGTTAACTCTGTGAAGCAGAAGGCAGCTCTTGAGTTGACTTTATGTCCTGTTTGCCACTTCTGTGTGGTCATGTATTCCTTGCTGTACCTGTAAATCAGGAAACCACAGGGGATGTATGATGTGGTTGCTTTCCAGGCCACTGCTTTTGGCTCCTAGCGACTGGTTGTGCTGCCATAGGAAGTAACCACGACATTTCAGGTATTGCCAGAGTGGCGTGGCCTACAGTTGTGACACTCAAGCAATGCAAGAACTAGTCCAGATTAAGGACGACTGAATCTATCAATTTTGGCTTCCCTCGTTTCCCCCATCTTAAGTCCAGTTCATCTCATTTCAGTTTGCATTAAACAAATTGCATGAAATCTCAGTGCATTTTCATGCATATTTCTCTTAATATATGCGTTTTCTACACAATTTTGCCTAATAAATGTATTATTGCAAGCAATTTCCCCTAATTTAATGCATTTTTGTATATTACTTTCACTTTAACATGCATTTCCATGCACACTTTTTTTTGTATGCATGTTCTGTTTGGAGAACTGCATCCCACTAAGATAAATTCAACAGAGTAAATAATTTTTGATGGAAGTAAAAGTGGAAAACTGATTTGGATGGTTATAGTAAAATATGCAGGAATCTGTAAAATGAACCATGGAAGGAGAAAAAGGGAAGTCATCAAATATTTCAAAGTTTGCAAAATGTTTATTTTGAAGTGTAAAATTGAAAACTTAATAAAAATTATTATAAAAAAAATGCAGACCAAATAAAACCCTCAAGCATCCTTAATTTGAACCCGTGTAAGGAGGATTGTCCTGGTTCACCAGAAGCGGCTCAGTCATGCTGGCCACGCGACTGGACCTAACGGTCAGGGGTCCCTTTACCCTTTACCTTAAGGAGGAGGTGGGTTGATACTTAACTGCAGTCATGTTTGTCTGCTCCATCAACACAATCCTGGTCACCATCACACACATAAAATGGATCAATATTCCTGTGATCAAGACACTGGAACTGACCAGGCTTACGTGTCTTTGTGAAATTTTAAAAGTACACTGGTACCTCAGGTTACAGATGCTTCAGGTTACAAACGCTTCAGGTTATAGACTCCGCTAACCCACAAATAGTACCTTGGGTTAAGAACTTTGCTTCAGGATGAGAACAGAAATCGTGCTCCGGCAGTGCAGCAGAAGCGGGAGGCCCCATTAGCTAAAGTGGTGCTTCAGGTTAAGAACAGTTTCAGGTTAAGAACGGACCTCCGGAACAAATTAAGTACTTAACCCGAGGTACCACTGTATGTTTTATTTTGTATGCTGCCTTGGGAATGTTGCTTAAATATTTCCAAGCAAGAAAATAAATGAATAAATAAATAAATGCAAGACCAGCTGCTGCTTCTGTTAGCCTCAGTGAAAGTTTTTGCCATTGCCCATGGAATTAGGAATTGCACTACAGTTGACTAATCCCTCTGTCTTTTTGCTTCCTTTTTCAGACCAGCTTCTGGCTTCTGTGTAAGGCTCAGGCAACACAGCTGAGCTCCACTGTATGATTAATCCTTGTATTTAATACAGCAGCAATCAACCTTGTTTGCACTGTTGGTAAGTAAAGCCGCAAGGCTTATAATTAAAATGCATTTAATTACTTGTATGGTTACTGAGGTGAAGTCTCTCTGGATTTTTACACCGTTGAGATCAGAATCTGTCCCCTTTTTCTCACCACTTTTTTGTGTGGATAAAGTATAATGAGCAGGTAGCATCTTTCAGGTGGAGATTTCAAAGTAATTCACAAACCAGTCTTAAGGCAGATGCTTTGGTGTGGGAATATCATTTTAGTTCCATTTCACAGATGACAAAATATCACTGAGGATACACTTGTAATTACTAGAGATGCATGGAGCCCTCGTGAGAATTTCCCCTAGTTTTATAGATGCACTTCTTGCTTTCCCCCAGATGTTTTACCTGAGCCAGAAAATTAAAAAAATGTATTGAAGCTTTATGTTAGGCAAAGTTTGGTAGAAAGTTATATTTGGGCATAGCCCTCTCCCCCAAATCATTAGCATTCTTGAAATTATTTGGATATTTCTTCTGAACAAAATAGTCCAAATTATTCTCAGGTTTTTTCTGCAGCAATATTTGTTAGCAGCTCCAACACATGCCTTTTTTCTCCCCTCAGATAATCTGATTTCATTCAATAGTAACATATATGCTAAGTCATTTATTTCCATGTCTTCTTTGCTTCTTCTCACTGGGGGAAAAATTAGGCCCCATCTGCACTATACATTTAAAGCAGTATCATTTCACTTTAAACAGCTATCCCCAAAGAATCCTGAGAGTTGTTAGGCAAGCCCTATTCCCCTCACAGAACTACAATTCCCAGAGTACCCCGGGAAGAGGGATTGACTGTTAAATGACTCCAGGAACTATAGCTCTGGATTCCCAGGATTCTTTGGGGGAAATCATGACTCTTTAAAAAGTGGTATGATGCTGCTTTAAATGTATAGTACAGATGAGGTCTCAAGAGTGTGAAAGAGCAAGAGGCACCTGCTTTCAGCGTAGCTTCACCCCAAAATTTCTGAATGGGTTTCTGTTTTGTGCATTAAAAAAAACTGATCCTTTTAACTGGAGATGCTGGGGACTGAGCTGTGAACCTTTTCCATGCAGAACATGGAATTTGCTACAAATCTGTGGCTGAGTTTTCATGTTCTCCAGATTTCTGCATCAGACCAGAGGTCTGGAGATCTCAAAAACTTGCTCACAAGTTTGTGACATTTTGATTGGTTCCAATAAGCGCATTACAACTTTTTTTTTTGGGGGGGGGATTCAAATGGCCAACACATCTACCACCATTTTTAAATGCACAAAACAGAAACCCATTCAGAAATTTTGGGGTGAAGCTACACCGAAACAGTCAATCCTTCTTCCCAGGGTACTCTGGGAATTGTAGTTCTGTGAGGGGAACAGGGCTTGCCTAACAACTCTCAGGATTCTTTGGGGATAGCTGTTTAAAGTGAAATTGCAGGAGGGGGTGGGGGAGAGAGATAGAAGAAAGACATGGGCCACGAGAGGAGCTAAGCTGGCTGGTTTGGCTGCTTCTCCTTCCTGTTAAATCTGATACGACATACTCCTATCCCATTGCCCATTTTGTGATTTTGGGGGTTGCTCTGAGCATAATTCCAGATTGGAAGGCGACAAAGCCAGAGCAGTGACTCATTGGGAGAAGCAGTGGACAGACTCCTAATGGCTGTGGGGTGGCTGGTCATTCTCACTCTTTCAAACATCAGGAGTGACTGGTCAGCCCAGCTGCACCTGTGACAGAGGCATGGCAAAATTACAGCACCCCCCTCCCCAAAAAAAAAGGATGATTCAGAGGTAGCAAGGTCAGAACTATGACTCATGGAGGGATGTGGCAGGCAGCCTCTTCTGTGGATAGGTTGTATAGGTTCACAGCTGTTACTGCTTTACTTAATGCATTTCTGAACGCAAACTTGCAGTTCTAACATAACAAACTGCAAAATACTGTTTCTATTTGGTGTTGGGTTGGGGCAGAGGCCCAAACGCTACTCGGCAGAATGAGCAGGAGGGTTAACAAATGTAGGAGTGCTGGCTTCTTTTTAAAAGTATAATAATAATAATAATAATAACAATAATAATAATAATAATACCACCTCACCCATCTGGCTGGGTTTCCCAAGGCACTCTGGGCAGCTCCCAGCAGAACAGTAAAAAAAAAAGTAAGTGCAATAATATACATTACTATCTTTTAAAACCTAAAGTCCATAATCTAAAATTGCTCAGTTGCACTACTGGTCATCCACAGAACAGCAGCGGCCACCCCATAGTCCTCCCCATCTTGTGATGCAGCTGGGCCAGCTTGACTTGGGCTGGTCAGGGTGTGTGGCAGTGCTGCGGCTTCCATTATCATCAGGGCAATAATGAAAATTAATATGCCGAAAGCTCTATGGTAAAAACAATTGCAGGTGTTGGCACTTTTAGGTACACCTGACTCAGCCCAACACATCTTCAGTCACCTAAATCATACGTGTCCTCTTCCATGCCTCCATTGCAATCCCTTTAATAAGGAGGGCACTGCTGAGATCTTTTGTGGGTGCTGGTGAGTGAGTGAGTTTAGGGAGGAGGGCTGAGATTTGAACCACCTGGCCAATCACTGAGATTACTCAAAGAAGTGCTGTTACATGTCCCCCAGGTTATAGAGGCCTGACTGGCATCAAGTCAGGCATTTAGTGTTATCAGTCCCCTGCTGTGGAACACTCTTCCAGCAGTGATTTGGCAGGCATCTTCGTTTTGACTTTCAGGCATCTCTTGAAAACAACCGATGCAGTTGTTTAATTTTTTATTGAATAGCCAGTCATTTTATTGATTGCTTTGTATAGCTTTTAAATGTTTCTGCCTTGCTGTGCACCACCCTGATGTTATGCGAGAAGGTAGAGAGCCAGTGTGGTGTAGTGGTTAAGAGCGGTAGTCTCGTAATCTGGGGAACCGGGTTCACGTCTCCGCTCCTCCATATGCAGCTGCTGGGTGACCTTGGGCCAGTCACACTTCTCTGAAGTCTCTCAGCCCCACTCACCTCACAGAGTGTTTGTTGTGGGGGAGGAAGGGAAAGGAGAATGTTAGCCGCTTTGAGACTCCTGAAGGGGAGTGAAAGGCGGGATATCAAATCCAAACTCTTTTCCTCTTCTTCTAGTATAGAAATACTTTTATAAATTAATTAATTAAATACAGTCTTGTAAATAGGACTGCATAAGTTACTAGACCCTAAGCAATTCTTCCCCACTTTGCCCACTAACTCACAACAGTGGCCCATTTATGGACAAATATCTTGCCATGTTTCTCTGACTCGGAGGTGATTCATATTTGCCAAAGGTGAATATACGAGTTGCTGTTTTTAAGCCTAGATTATTATCGCTGCAACTACCAGCTCATGCCACGTATCTGATTGGACAACCTCCATTCTGACATTTTAATTACCCCCTTTTTCCTTGCAACCCTTCCCCAGCATAACAAGTTTTTGTGTGATCAGATATCACACTGGGAGTCAACAGTTTTTCAAAGGGAGTGCTGTTTGGACTGGTTGCATAAAATACAGGGACAGAGTTAAGGTTATAGGGTATAATTTCTGGGTTTTCCTAGGAAGTGTCTATGCGTAAGACACAAGTGGCCACTGAAAGGAGGGTGGAAATGGTAAAATAAGCCTCCATTATACTCCTCAGTATGATAAGAACACATACCAAACATATGGGCTACTGTTCGGTCCCACAGGGGCCCTCAAAGTGCTTTTCAAAACAAACAAGCAGCAGTGTAGGAACACAGGAATCTGCCTTATACTAAATCAGACCTACTAGTCTATCCTGCTCAGCAGGCAGCACCTCTCCAGGGTTTTAGGCTCTACTTGGAGGTGGTGGGGATTGAACTTGGGACCTTCCGCATGCAAGGCAGATGCCCTCCCAGTGAGCTATGACCCTTCCCTCATGGAAGACTCTGCCCCAAAATCAGTATCTCACCTCCTCATTGAAAGTGGCAGCACTGGAAAGCCTACAGGGATGGTGGTGCCATAGAGGCAGAGGGCCAGGGTCCCACTCAGCCCCCCAAATGCAAGAGTACACACAAGTCCATAAATTATGAGTCTAAAATTACCTACCTGCGCCACTTTACAGGGGAAGGGTCTTCCCTTGGCCAGCTCATGTTTCAGACCATGTGTAAGCATTGAATAACACAAACATGGCTAATTATCCATCACTGTATTTATCGGGCTAAGTTTAACCAAGGAACAAAACTTTTGGAACTAGTTGTTGTTGTTTTTTTTGGGGGGGGGGCATTCCCTATTTCCCACCTCCATTCTCCAAAGGGAGCTGGTAACTTTATTTACTTAGATTGTGTGAGCACTTTGTGGGCAATTCCTGTGGGGTTAGCAGTATAAGCAGAAGAGCTAGTAGGCGATGCTGTGCAGGGAGCTCAGAGTTTGCAAGCAGGGAAATAAAAGTGGGCAATGTTTTACCTCTCCCCATGTGGCATCTTGGCTCTGTGTTAATCCCACACGGTCTCAGAGTGCCTCCCTTGTTTTCCATCGCAGCTCAGGCTTGCAGTCTGGGTGTGCTTTTGGACCCAGCAAGCCACGGGTGCTGTAGCTCACTTTAGGCTGGTGAAGTCACACGTGCTTTATGACGAGGCTTGATTACTGTAATGTGTGGAGCTGTCTTTCAAAGGGGTTTGGAAACCTCACAGGAATATCGGAAAATGTGTTATACTGAATCAGACCATTGGTCCATCTGGTTCAGTATTGCCTACACTGAACTGGCAGCAGTTCCCTAGGGTCTCAGGCAGGAGACACTCCTAGCCCCACCCGGAGATGCCCAGGATTGAACCAGGGACTTTCTGAGCTATGGCAGAAGCTAGAGTACTGGCTGTTTGTTGTTTTAATTGCACCAGCTTCATTGGCTTCTGTTCTTCTTCTTAGACAAGTTCAAGGTGCTGGTTATAACCTTTAAATGCCCAAATGACTTGAGGCCTGCGTTCTTTAAGGACCATCTTCAAATAAGTTGAGGACTGTTCCTTCTGCATGATTCTGTGTCCACCTACTTTGGTTTCCAGGAGTGGCCTGGCTCCGTGTCTCACTCCTGGCAGAAATGCAGTTGTACAACATTGGGGATCATTAAGGGTTAGTGTGGTTATTGGTCTGGCTAACACCAGACTTGGCTTAGCTAGATGTTATAGTCATTTGGGAGTAAACTGTTCATGTTATAGAAAGACTGTTGAGACAGCTGGAGGAGTTGGAGGGATAAATACTTCTCAAGGAGGCTTATCTCAGTATGTGTGGTTGAATATTATGTGTCATTGCTCACAACTAGACCTGTAAATGATATTCTACTCAATTTATATACTGTTTTTGTTCAGTTTACCCCAGTAAAGTATATCAGTTTATTTTCTTTCTGGATTAAATCTGTTTCATTCAAGTCACTCTGTTAACTGAGGATAGGTAAAAGAGGGCTTTCTCTGTTTTGGTACTCAGGCTATGAAATTCCATTCCCTATCCCCCTAGCACACTCGTTGATAGCATTTATGCTCAGTGAAGACTGCCTAACTTCAGCAGTCCTTTGGTATGATTAGTTAATCTGTTATTTATCTCCTGACTTCTAAAAAGTGTGTCATCTGCTGTTTTATTTGTTTGTTTGGTTTTTCAAAATGCATTAACCAGTGTTGTTTGGACATTCCAGTGATGAAGCAGAAAGATGGGATATAAACAGTTTGAATAAATAGATAAGTCTGCTTACCTTCAATGGTCTGGCAGTGTTGTAGCCATACAATGTCTTTCTGTCACACTGTGGCAATTGGACGATGCACTGGGGCACCTGGTCAGCGCGAGAGGCCGATGGACTTTGTTTGTGGGCCAGGGCTCCAAATTGTAGCTTGCCTGCTAATTGACCAATCACAGGCAAGCTTAGTGGCAAGCCTTTCCCAGAGGGCGGAGCCAGCTCCTCCACCCAGTTCATCACAGGATCTCCCACCTATTCTCCCTTGTATATTAGACTTCTTGTTTGTGCTTGAGTTTGCCATGGACTTTATTGGCTTCTGTGTTCTGGGCTGGGCAGGAATTCCCCACCAAACAAATTGGCTCTGGTCTGGTGGTCTGGTGTCACAACATTTGGCAGTTAGGCATTGGGTAATCCGTAGTCTTGGTTGGAGGGGAGGTTGTAGCCTCCGCCTGCTCCTCCGAGGGAGAAGGCATCTCTTCAAAAGGATCCGGGAAGAGTTCTGTCCAGTCGCCCAGGTGAGGGCTAAGAATATACCACTCCTCAAGATGATGATCCATTGAGGAGTGTTCCTATTTGATGTAGCTCATAGGCCTCTCCTTGGTACCAGGTTGACCCTAAGGAACACTTCCAGCAGGTGGGCTGGAGATCAATGGTTACTGTATATCCAATGCCTATATCACAATTGTAATCAGTAAATATGTGGCCTTATTTGACCCAATATATATATATGCTGTCTTGTCTAGTTATTACATTGAGGTGAGAGCAATGGATATCACTGCACCTCGGCCAGCAATCAATATCAGGAGGGATATCATGGTGGGAAAATAAGAATTCTCAAAAATTAATACTTTAAAAAGCAGCTGTTTCCTGGTTCTCAGAATGTGGGATGGGGAAGCCAAAATCATAGCCTAATAATAATAATAATAATAATAATAATAATAATAATAATAATAATAATAATAATTTATTTATATCCCGCCCATCTGGCTTGGCTTCCCCAGCCACTCTGGGCGGCTCCCAACAGATGTTGTTGGACTGCAACATGCATCATATCTGACCATTAGCCTACTGGGGGTTGTAGTCCACCAGTATCCAGATGACACCACATTGACCACCCATGTGTGGAACTTTGAGAATATAGGACACTGCATGGGCTCGTCACTGACTGACAACGGCTCTCTGGAGTTTCAGGCAAGGGTCTCTCCAAGCCCTACCTGAAAACACCAGGAATTGAACATGCAAAACGTGATCTCTACCACCAATCTGCAACCCTTCCCATAAAGACTAGAATACTTTGCTGCTCTCGCAACTGAAGGACTCTGCCTTATTATGGTGCCCACTCAGTTCCATTGGCTCAGTGTTCACATCCCTCTTTTCTATAAATGCCCAGATACTGATGTACACACATGTTGACTCAGAGGCGATGCAAAAGCTTTTTTCCTTGTGGCTTTCCTTAGCTTTCCTAATTAAAAACATCTATCTTTCCCATCATCTCGTGTGATTCAAAAGTCGAGTTAATGAGAATAATTGTTCTCCATATTTCCCTATCATGCCACTTTGAAGTTTTAAAGTTACTTTCATTCTCTGCTGCTTAGTGAAAATGAGTATTTACTGTAGCAAGCTGGGCAAAATCATGCCAAAGACATGTCATTTCCATCATTTTTATGTCTTGTCTGTACACTGCCAAGAACAAAAGATCCACAGATTAGCAATACATTTTAATTTCTACTGTCTCTCTCTCTCTCTCTCTGGCTCTCCAATCTGGCAGCCCGGCCAAGTCTCCATAAGGCTTCTTGGGCATGAGACACTTCACTTGGATTTCCCCGGCTACTGTCAGGGAATTAACATCTTAAAAGTCAACTTTGTCTGCATTGTTAAAAATAATTATTCAGCCACGTCCCTCATGGAATGATGCACATTATGTACTTGGGCTTCTGGTGATGAGCGGGTGGGGAAGATCTTGAAATGTCAAGTATCAACAAGTTTGAGAAGAGATTACTGGTACCAAATTGGAGCCTACTCAAGAGATGGCAAGAGGGGCACTTGGTTCTGCTGGGTAGTTCTTTATCACAACCCCTCCTGTGGCTGTTTTTCAAGTGCTCTTGCAAATGCATTCACCATTTCAGTGTTAATTTCTCCTAATATACATTTCTATCTTATATCCCAGCTTGGTAGGCTCATTTTACATCAACATGATGCTGAGCCTTTAGTGTCAGCAGCCCAGTCTTATGGAATGCCTTCATTCAGCAGGCGCCTTCTATTTTAACTTTCGAATGTTTGCAGAAAATGTTTCTGTGCCACTAACCCTGTGCAGACAGCATCTTCTGTGAATGTTAGCTGTTGATCTGAGATTTTAAATTTTTGCATGGTTTTTATTTTGTGTTTTAAATCACTTTGATTTTCAATGGCATCATGGTATACAAGTATCCGCCCCCCCCCCCATGAAACAACATTTTGGTTCCCTAATGTAATGCATTTTTGATACAGGCAGTGACCATATTGCATGAGGGTTCTGTTCCTGCACCCTCCCCACTCCCTGCGTCGGCAGAGTGTGCGTAAGCACAACCTGCCCCATTTGGTCCTCGGTTCTGTTGGTGGTTGCACATCAATTGATCATTTCTGTGTTTTGGTTTGCATTTTGTTTTGGTAGTTCAAATTGGACAGTTTATAGCAGATCAGACTGTTTCACCCTCTAGTCCAGTGTTGTCTACTCTGACTGGCAGCATCTCCACAGCAGCTCAGACAAAGGTCTTTCCCATCACCTACTAACTCAGGTAAGGGGAACGTTTGGCCCTCAAAGTTCTGCTGAACTTCAACTCTGACCAGCCCCAGCAAGCATGACCAAATGCCTAGGGATGATGGGGTTGTAGCTTAGCAACTCTTGGAGGACCAAAGGTTCCTCATACCTAACTGTTGTGGTGTTATTTTACAGGTTGTGCCTGGGTGGGGTTGTTGCTGTTTCATTCTTGTTGGAGAGAGAGAATAAAGTCAATTGCAGAGCTTCTTGGCTAGTGTATCCTGTGGGCCTTCCATGACAAGTGTGCTGCATACCACTCAACCATCCCGGACACCCTGGAATTACAGAAACCATTACCGGCTTCTGATTGGTATCCAGAATGTCCAATTTTTTGGTCTGGCTTTCTGCCGTGAGTCAGCTGGCTTGTGCCAGAGCTCTGGACCGAAAGACACTCGCTCTGGTGTGCGTCAGCTGGTTCCTGCCAGAGCACCGGACCAAAAGATGCTCAATTTTTGGTATTGCAAGACAAAAAAAAGCTTATTTTGCGAGAGCGCAGGATCAAAAAACGAGCATCCTAATTTTGGTCCCCAGGATGTTGGAGGGTAGGGTGGTGTTGTGCTTCGAGTGTAGGACCTGAGAGACCAGGGTTCAACTCCCCATTTGGCCATGAAGCTTATCACCTCTCAGCCTAACCTACCTCAAAGGGTTGTTGTGTGAATTAAATGAACCATGTACTTCACCTTCAGCTCTTTAGAGGAAGAAGTGGGATATAACTGCAACAAACAAAAGTCTCTGCAGAGGAACACTTTCCCAATCCCTTATCTTCATGCAAGGAAAACTTGAAGCTTCTTAATTTTGCAGGACTTCTGTTAAACGCACAGAAACCAGGACAGAGAAAAAAGACCAAAAAATATATTGCAACTTAGGAAGTCCAGGGCTAGTGAAGTTGCCAGCTGATAAGAGAAAAACATCCTGGGCTTCTTCAGTGCTTTTAAGGATAGCTTCTTCTACAGAAAAAGAATGCCAGCCAGCAAAGCTTTCTGGTTACATGGAGGGAGATCCCATGCTTATGATTGTGGATCAAGTTGCTGGTAAACGGAGAAGAGCAGGGGCTGGTGAATAAGTTGGCATCCCATATAAACATATGATGTATGAGTCTGCCTAATGATGTCCTTCTGCCACACCTATGAGTTGCAGACTGGCTAGCCCACCCTAGAATTAATTGAGGAACACTGGCTCCGAGCATTTAATCCTCTGCTGCAAAGCTAAATAATTGAAACTCTTTCCTCAGGCATCCCTTTCTCTCTGTGTGGGAAAAAAAAATCTCATTACTGCACCGCTGGAGTTTTGGGGCTGTTGCAGAACATGACACCTCCAGGCTCTCCTCCTTCCCTTGATGATTCAGAAGAAGCCACCCTTCCAGAGATCAACTTCTTCTCTCTAGAAACGTCCACATTTGCTGGTTGGCAGTTCTCCCCGCCCCACAAGCCACTGACTCAGTCTGACCCCTGTGGAATAACTGCAGTTATTAGAGCTGCTGAAATGGCAGCGCAGCATTCAAGTTCAAAGGGCCTTGATGTGACTCCCTTCTGAGGCAAAGCTTACATTGGCTGACTGGTGTATATGGAGACGAGTCTGTGAAAACTTCCCTTGAGAAAGCAGGAAGGAAGAAGAGGGAGGGAAGTTCTAGCTGAGAATGAAGTTGACGAAACCATTCTCCCTCAAGGCACAAAGTCCAGCCTGGTCAGTGGATTTGAATGTAGACCCTGCTAGTGTCCCTGTTTTCCAGGGACTGTCCCAGATTTACAAAAGGCGTATCGGTTTCTGATTTGATCCCAGAATGTTCCGCTTTTTCCTCAGGGCGTCCCTATTTTCATCAGAGAAAATGCATTGTATATGCATTTTTGAACATTTTGAGCATAACTTGGCTGGATAACTGCATTGCAAAATTTGAAGAAGTACAAATGTCAAAGGATGACTGTGCTTTGCTTTGCATATTGTTTTGGAAAGTGCAAATTGGTTAGGCTTGTCTTTAAAAGCCAACTGGATCAAATTGCTCAGCCCCACACCTCTATAATTAGGTCAGAGAGAGGTGACAGATTTTAGGGGATGAGGCATGGTGGTGAAGTGGCAGAGGAGAGAGATGTGTGCTGTATGTCATACCGCCTGCCCTGATCCTCTTAAGGTAGCCTGCTGCCCTCAATCTGGTTGACTCCTATACAGTGGTACCTCAGGTTACATATGCTTCAGGTTACATACGCTTCAGGTTACAGACTCTGCTGACCCAGAAATAGTGCTTCAGGTTAAGAACTTTGCTTCAGGATGAGAACAGAAATTGTGCTCCGGCGGCGCGGCGGCGGCAGGAGGCCCCATTAGCTAAAGTGGTGCTTCAGGTTAAGAACAGTTTCAGGTTAAGAATGGACCTCCAGAACGAATTAAGTACTTAACCCGAGGTACCACTGTACATGGAAAGGGGAGATGGGGCATTTTCTCATTTCCTTCTTGTCCTTTGCCTCAGCCAGCAAAATGTTTTGGGCAAGACATGACTAGATGGACTGGTAGATGCTGGGGTGATGGAATGAATTACACTGCTTCAAAATGAAGGTGGGGTGAAATCACAGTTTCTTGAAGATTCTCCTTGGTTAAACTCCCTGCATATAGAAGCCAGCAAAGTACACAAAAAAGGGCCAGAGCACCCCTTCCAACTTTGTGTTTGTTTGTTTGCATGGATTTGTCTGCTTTTAATATGGTAGCATCATTTAAAAGTTGAGACCTTCACCAAGGTGATATGGCCCACTCTCTTGCCTCATTCTGCTTTATGTGTAATAGACCCGTGATCTTTAAGACGTCAGCCTGTAGGCGGAAGTTCACAACTTGCTAATGTTTCCTAGCATTAGAAACGAAACAGAAAACCCTCCCTGTGAATAGGAAAGTAGCACAGCAAGGAATCGACTGTGCTGGCCCCTTTCTATCTAATGACCCAGTTTATCATATAGGGCAGCATTCAAAAACTATACCTCGCACCTGCAGCAACCCAAGGTGGCCATCTCCTTATCTCCATGGTTCCTAAAGGTTCCCCCCCATGGACCACTGGAAAATTACTGAGGACTACTTAACAGCTTTTCTGCTGTTCTCTGCAATCTTCTGTGCTTTGAAATTGTATTTTTATGGCTTCCGTGATTTATTATATGTTGTATTTTACTGTACTACAATTTGAATTGCACAGAATTCAAACTGTAATGCAATAAAATAGCTCAGTCGGTAGAGCATGAGACTCGGGGTTGCGGGGTTTGAGCCCCACATTGGGCAAAAAGATTCCTGTTCTTTCAGGTGGCTGGACTAGATTACCCCCGTGGTCCCTTCTAACTCTACAGTTCCATGATTCTATAAGAACTCAAGCCATACAAATACAATTAAAAAGCAATCTGAATGTTTAGTTCCATCTTCACAAATCCACAGACTGCTGCGGACCACCTGTATAAAGCTCACGGACCACGGTTTGGGAATTCCTGCCTTTGATTTGGCAAAATATATTTTCTGATGCTGACAGTGTGGATTGCTTTTTGGAACATCTAAGATGGCCACCACCTGGTGCCAGCTGGAGCTCAGCAGACTGTGCAGCGGCATCAGCAATTCTGGGCTGGGTGGCAGCAGTGGAGGCCTGATTGGGTGGGGGCTCAGGAGGTTGCCATCAGTGGCACAGTATTGAGATTGAGGACCCACACTAGCCTGGGCTTTGGCACATGGGAGGGGAGCAGCTCCTGAACTGCCACACCTTGCAAAGTCATATTTAGCCATCTCCAGTTGGTAAACCAGTGAACTGGGAGTTAATTAAGAAAGTCTGCTTAACCCAGCGGTTTTTAAACTCTCTGGAGTAGGAAGCCGAGCTGAGCCAAAAGCTGGCGGATAATGGTGCAGAGAAGGTTTGCGAAGTCCTTCAGTGTACAAAAGGGAGCCTCTGATGTTTCCTTCTGCCCACTCCCCTCTAATTGCTTCTTTCACTCTTAAATCAAGCTCCAAGAAGCTCGGATCAGCTTGGAACGGAAAGTTCCTACAAATAATGGTCACACCCCGGGGGAGTGTTTCCCCTCCCAGAAGCTGTGATAAAAAGGTGGCTCTGTGCTGTGTGGCTGCACTAAAAACATATTTCCGTTAGTCAAGACTGTGAAGCAAAATTCTCACCGTTTGAGTGTTTCTTGTGGTTTCTTCTAAATGCAGCTATGGGGCATGCAGCAGGGCGCAGAAGGAGGGTCGAAATAATTGCTAGGCGTCAGAGAGAACTCTCATTTTGAACTGAGATCCCGAGGCTCAGCAGCACATGGACTGTATTTAAAGCACAAAGAACAGACACACACACACCAGGCAATCTGACCTAGGCTCGGGTTCACAAAAATGTCCATTAAAAAAACAAAGAAAAAAACCAGGCCTGGGTTCTGTCATGTTCCTAGTTCTCATGGAGGTGGTAAATCTGGGTGAGGGCTGTATTTGAATGGCAGGAAGGAACTTACGTGATTTAAATATTCCTCCATATAAACAGAGTCCCTGAACATAGAAAACTAGTATGCCTGGATTCTACTACACAGGTCCCCAGGAAATCTTAGGGAAGTGTGTGTGTGTGTGTGTGTGTTGTTGAGGTGCTCAGATCCTGCTTGTTGGCCCTACCATGGGAATCTGGTTGGCCGCTATGAGAAAGGATGCTGGATTAATGGGCCACTGGCCTGATGCAGCAGGCAGGCTCTTCTTGGCTCCTCCTACCCCTCTTCATCCTGCTAGACATAATTGCTGGCATTTGGGCAGTGTAAATAACAAATCTAGTTCATTTGCACTGGTCTCTGCCTGCCCTCCCCCTGAAGTCCAGGGTGGTGTTTGGTCAGTTGGAATTAATGCCTCAAGTGTGGTGAGATAAGAAGTGGTGGAATTATCAGCCTTAATTTGCCTCTGCACCTTGGTCTTTTGAATGGGGTCTGCCACCGCCTAACTTGCTTACTAGTAACACACAGCAAATTGAGCACATTTGTTCTAATCCTGCAAGGGAGATGTGTACATGAAAGCAGCTGTTTTGTGCATGGATCAACTTGCTGGATATGGAACTGCATTATGTACTCCTCATCTGGAATGCAGTACGTGCCCCCATGTGATCTGTATGGCATGATGTAGATCAGGCATGGGTAACCTTTGTCCCTGCAGATGTTGCTAAACTACAACTCCTGTCGTCCCTGGCCATTGACCATGCTTGCCATAGCAGATGGCAGCTGTAGTTCAGTAACATCTGCAAGGACAAAGATTCCCTACACATGATGTAGATACTCAGAGGCAAAAAGCTTCAGGCTCCTCTGTATGGTACCTCAGATAGATGACAACAGGCATCAGTAGAATCCCTTTGCCACCCACTACCCCCATCACCCCAACTAGAAAAAACTCACTGGAGTCAATATTTCCCATGGTTTTTGCAGCGCCAGTGATTCACCATTCCTATCTACCTTGCAAGTGAAAATGTGCATGCGGTCCACAGTCCCATCTCACGGGTCATGTGCAACAGCACAAACAGCACAAATGTCTCAGGGGTCCTTGGATTGCAGGGCTCCATTTATCACAAGCTCCATCTCCACCTCCTTGAGCCCCCTTCCCATTTTAGCCTTCCAAAGTCAAGGGGAACTACCATGGAAAGTAGAGGGTCTGGGTCCCTGTAACAACCCTCCCTAGTAATTCTAGGATTTTTTAATGGGGGAAATGTGGTGAGCAGAATGAGTCTGAACTTTTAATCATGCTAGGCATTCAGCCATCAAACAGCAGCAGCAATACCACCCAGAAAATTATTTATTTAATGTATTTATATCCCGCCTTTCTCCCAAGTTGTGATTCAACTTTGAAAGATAATACACTGCTAGTCTGATGTACTGCTGTGACCAGAGGCATACACAGGCTCTCTTGTGTCTTTGGCAATGAGCTATATCAGTGCTCCCTTTGCCTTGGCAAGGAGATGTATCGGCATGGAGAGGCGTGATTGTTGTGCCTATCCCTGGCCATGATTGCCGCCTTTTTTCAGACAACAATGCAGAAACTTACAGGCATTTGCTCTCCACCAGAAGCCCACTCCTCAGTGCAGTGCAATGGGCATGTGGAATCTGGAATCATACACACGATTGGTGAGGAATTGCATCTGGCCTCTGTACATTCAGATATCCCCATTCACTTCAGTGGAAGGAGCATCACTGGGTGAGAGTCAACAGCCAAGAGCCAATTTCTCCATCAGTAACCGTACATTTATTTATTCCACATGGCAAGGCATTAAAATGATTACACGCAACACCTAGCAATATCATCATGTATATCTGATAAAGAACATGGACCTTTTATTTGTCTTCTAGGAAAGGGAAATGCACCGCTGACCACTCTGCTATGGTTGGCTCAGCTCCCAAGAATCTGCAAGACGAGGCTGATGGAACGAGAGGCCATTTTGCTGTCGATGCAGAAAGCACAGGTGGAGAATCTCCATTTTGCATCAAGTGAGAGTAGCCGCCCAGGTGGAAGGGCAAGAGGTGGCAAGGTAAGCATGTTCAAACATACAAAAACAAAACACCTTTCCATGTTTTCACCAAACTTTGGTTTGGGACTGTTGAATTTTGCAACAGAATCTGCATCCCAGAATCTGCATGTAGAAGTGCTACATGTAAAAGAAGTAGGGCAGGCTACATTTCAAAACAGAGCTGCCAGTAAGTAGGGGTGGACTACTGTGCAGACCCTCACCCTTTAAATATTATTAACACATTTTAAAATATTCATAATCAAAATCAGCTCCTTTTAAAAAAGGAAAAGGAAAAAAAGAAAGGACAAACAAACAAACAAACAAACAAACCAGTCTCTGCTGTGTTAAACACAGATTGCAGAGGGGTTTTTTTTAAAAAAAAGAATTCTAGTCAAATTGTTGTTCTGTTTAAAAAGCAACCAACCAATTAAAAACCTTCCACACACAAGCTCTAAGAAATAGGATCCTTCAGCAACATATTTTTTAAAAAGAATTATATTATTATAACAAATAAAGACCAAAGTAGATTTATTCTTTTTACAGTTAAATATTCCTTGAACCAAACAAAATATTTTACTGTACAAGCAATTGTGCATTTCATATTTTTTTTAAAAAAAGAAGTATATTATAGTGCAAAGCATAAAATAAAATAAAATAAAATCCTCCAGGTCAAATATTTTTGACCGCTTTCATAAAACACATGTGTTTTTATTCACACCTGTGCATGACAATCCATCATTAACTTGAAAGGGTTGGGCTGACAGAGGTTGTACTTCCTAATGTGGTTTACAAGTGCGTATCGAGAACACACTTGATAGTCCTGAATGTTTTTGGTTTTCCTCTTTGAGAAAAACCATCAAGGCTCTATTAGAGGCAGCCAGAAGTTACTTAAAAACAAGCTCTCACCAAAACAATTTGGGGTTGTTCATTTTACACCAGATGCAAATACACATAATGGGCTTGTCAAATGTGTGATGAGCCATGTTAATATGTAGTGACCTATATAGGATGTGGTTTAACATGAGCACAGAGGGATGTTTATAGAACCCAATGAAGTCCTCTGTTTTTTCCTCCCCCTTCCTGGACATACACTCCCCCACACACCATAGCACATTGGCAATTATTCCAAATGGGGAGCATCAAACTTCCTGTGTCTTCCCTTCCACCATCAGAAGGGCTGTGTGTGTGCATTTGATTTTATTTGGTCTGGGCTGTACGATGATGAAGGTATTGCGGTCTCCCATTTGAGGTCAGTGGGGTAGTAGAGAGGAAATGCAGGGGAGACCTTTTCAGAGCTGGAGTGATGCTGCCGTGTGCTGGAGCATGGGTTAAGTGATGGATCCAATTTGCTTTGTGGAAGTGAATGAAGTGATAACAAGGCTTTCAAGTTTGCTTGTGACAGATTAGCATAGAGGAAATCAGAAAATGAAGAACATAACCAAGCAGAGGTTGGAGACTTCTTGCCTTTTCTTTGATAAGGTTTCTACTTCATGCTAGCGGTTTAAATTATAATACCTCTTTGCAAGATTGTTTGCATTTCTAATAAAAAGCTAAAGGTGCATTTCAGCTGGTGTAAGATCTTTTGTTTAGGTTCAATGTGTTTTGCACTTGAATCTAAGCAATCAAAATGAGCACCACTGGATTCAATGGAGCTTACTCACAGGAAATTCTGCTGAGAACTACAGTCATGCTGTTCCTAATAAACTGGGTGTTTGGATGCTCCCTAGGCGGGTGCCTTTGGGAGCTGACATGATGGGCTCTGGTGCTTCAAAATGTTCCACTGCACTATTGTTTCATGTGATGCCTCGCATGTGCAGAGGAAGGAGGAGTCCTTTATGCCCTGTCATGATCCCACTATGGTGATGGATCATGCCTTTGCTTTACAACCTCTGTTAAAATCAGCAATAAGATACTTGTTCACATTTCTAATACCTGCCTACCTAAAAGCACCTCTTGTCAGAACCCAGGCTGCATACCTAGGAGTTTAAAGTGGGACAGTATAGGCTCTAAAGATAGATGTCTACATGGGCTTCTGATGATAGGAATATAGGAAGCTGCCTTATCCTGAGGCAGATCACTGGGCTCCAACAAACTCTGTATCTGGCAGGGTTTCAGACAGGGAGTCTTTCATAGCCCTGCCTGGAGATGCCTGCAGGGACTTCCTGCTTGCCTAGCAGATGCTCTGCTACTGAGCCACAGGCCTTCATCATGATCTGGCACGCACTGTGGTGGTAAACTGGTGTCTGGGTCATACCACATCAGGCTGCTGGTCAGGGCTTCAATGACTGAAGGCTCCTCTATACCAAAATATTCCATCTGTACAGGACACAAGGAGGATGTTCACAGGAAAGAACAGGAGTGTTGCTGCTAGCTCATTAGCATAGGGATATAGGAAGCTGCCTTATACAGGCAAGTGCCTCTCAGTTCTTTCAATCTTCAGTTCAGTTCACCGCATTTCCACATTAGTTTGCTTTCACCAGCATATGGGTGCTCATTTCTCCGAATACATGCATATTTGCAATTCAAATCTCATGATGCACACTTCCCCCAAATATACACATTTCTGTACACATTTTTTGAGTGGAAAACCGAATCACAAAAATCAGAGAAGCATGGATTTTGAAGGATAGCTGTGTTTCAGCCCACGTGGCGTTTTGGGAAGTGTGAATTAGGTATTGTTTGTATTAAAATGTGAACTGAACTGGATTTCTCCCCCTTCCCCAATACTATTTGGTTCATTTAGCTCATTGCTATCTACAGTGACTCCACAGGGTTTCTAACATTTGTCTTTCCAACTCCTTCTCAGTTAAAGGCTGAGATTGAACACAGGATTTTCTGCATGCAAAGCATATACTCTGCTGCTGAGCTGTACTCCTTTCCTTCGGGGGGGGGGGTCACACAGTCTGAAGGGGCTCTGTGCATGCTCCTGCATGCCCAGTAGGGCTGCTCTGTGCAGCTGGCAAGCCTTGGCCATTCAGGGTTCCTGATTGTGTGGAACAGACCTATAGCTATTGGGTCTTTTCAGACTAAAGGTGTGTCTTTTGAAAGGCTTCTGGAGGAGTGTGGCCAATGGCACCATCAGTGTCAGGGGAGGGCAGATTCATTCCTCATTTATTCACTGGGTTGTGAGGGGCTTTTCTTGTGAACAGCCCGTAGATGCTAGGTTCTAGTCAACCTTCCCTCTGATTAGTGATGGAAGGTTCTGCCAATTTTGGTACTCTCAATTTCTCATTTTTCCAATTTTACATTCAGTTCTTCATATTTATGAAGCAATTTCTGATTTATTTATTTTTAATCCTCATGAAAATTCATCAGCATTTTAGTTTTGACTAATGGACATTTTCCAAGCAATTTCCCCTAATGCATTTTTGTATATTATTTTCACTAATAAATTAATTTACACACACACTTTCCCATTTTTGTATGCATTTTTGTAATATTGTTTGGTTGCAGAGCTGCATCACAAAATTCAGATAAGTGCAAATATTTACGGATGACTGCATTTTGGTTCTCTTATTGCTTCAGAAAGTGCAAATTTGATATATTCAACTTTAAATATGAATTGAATCCAATTTCTCCTCCATACCTATCCCCGATATGCTGGTTTTCTGCTCCCAGAAATGCTTTATTTTAGTGAGAGACCATCTAAATGTAAGTCCCAGCAGCAGTCTAAAGTGGTACACCTCAGACACAGGTTTAATATTTTAATAAGAACCAGAGCTTTGGCCTTGATAGAGTACAGCATGCACAGGGCAACTGGGTGATGAATGCATAGGCTCATAAAGGAAGCTGGAATTATACCATTTGTCTGTCTGGTGAAGATGAAAGGCTAGATTCAGCCCCAAAACTAGAGAAGGGCTAATTTAGGGATGGGCTAAATTTGGTTCCTCTCATTTCCCCCAATCTTAAACTCAGTTCTCCACATTTCTATATAAGTTTGTAAATTCTTTTTAAGTCCTTATGAAAATTCATCCACATTTTACTCTGAATTTCTCCTAATATTGTCTATATGCACAATTTTGTAATTCAATTTTGCACAAATCACCTGGTTGGAAAACTGCTTTATAAAATTTGGAGACATTCAAATTTTGAGGTATGAGAGTGTTTGGGTTCTTGTATTTTTTTCAGAAAGTGCAAATTATGTAAGTTCACCTTTAAATGTGAAATTTAATTTTCTCCCCACCCCTACCTACAAGCAGGGGCATTGGTAGGGGGCCCAGGGGGTCTGAGCCCCAGGTCTTTTGCACTTGGTCCCAGATCTCCACCTCCTTTCCTCCTCTTTCCCCCCCTTAAAAATGAAACAAAAACAAAGCCTTGTTTGATGTTGCTTCTTGGGCAGTTAGCTGAGTATGCTGCTGGTAACACCCTATGCATTTACCATCATAATTTTCTCAGAAAATCTCTGTACATAATGTATCAAATGCAAATTTGTGCCAGGAACCTGTTCCTTGAGTACCTAGCAAAATCCCTGCCCACAACCCACTCAGGAACAGATCACCAGCGTGATTCCAGCTGCTTTTACTGCTTCTGGATCACACCTGTTGCGATACAGTATGTGCTGCCATTCATGACTCCTCACCCCACCAACTGAATCTGGTGTATTCAGAGAGGTGGTTAAATGGCCAGATTGGTTCACGGCTGGCGTACGATATTTTGGTAGTATAAAGCAGGAAATTCGAAATAGCACCCTTTCCCAGTACGAAATTAACTGCAGTCAAATCTGACAAGCTCCTCCCCCTGGCGTACGAGCCCTGCTAAAAGATTAAGCAACTGCATTCACCTCAATGGAACTTGTGTAGGAGAACTTTCCAGCATATCCTGACATTCCAGATTCGCCACCTGATGTGACTGCCTTCTGCTGCCTCCTGATAAGGCCACCACTGAATGGCAGAAAGAGTGCGGTGCAGGGCATGGTGACATTCTGGTCCTGTCCTTAGATTAACTTGGCTTTACATATCTTTCTCAACAGTATCTGAAGAGTATCTGAAGTATTCATTCATTCATTCATTCATTCACTCTTAAAATTTCATGACCTTTGAGATGATTGACTAGGGCTTTTCACACTCAGCCACAACACTACAAAGGAACAGAGCATTTCCAATCTGTACATTCCTATGTACATTGCGTACACAATCGAGATTTGTCAAGAGGAACTTTAAGAAGAGGGAGGGAGGGTTTTGTCTGAAATGTATACAAAGTTCAGCCCATCTCCAGTCTCCATTTGCTGAATTAACTTAACAACCTATATTTTCTACAAGAGCAATTTGATGCGCATTGGGAAAAGTTGTTGACGGCTCCTTTTTGTTATCGCCTCCTTTCTAATGACCAACTAACATAGCACATGTTGGGCATTTTAATTAATTTTAAAAAGGGTGAAAGGCATCTGGTTTCCTAGTCCTCTTTCAGTACGGTCTCCAGACAGCTTCATCCATCCTCCCGGGAGTTGTCATGGCTGTAGGTGAGTTACTGTGGCTGCCATCCGCCTCAACGCCGTCATTCTGATTGGCAAGGCTAGGATTAATTAAGTTATTTCCAGCTGATGCACTTGGGCAAGAGGGAAGCATCCTCGTTGGTGAGCGCTCTCCCCCCGCTACCATGGAGAACTGGTATGACCCGGATGATGTGCCATAGTACAAGTGGTAAGGGGAAGGGTTGGTCTGGAAAGGTCCACTCTGGTTTTGGGTGGAGCTGGGGTATGGTGGAGGAAGGTAGGTATGGTGGAACCGAGTGGTGGCGGGCATGCTGGTCATGCTGATGCCACCAATTCCAGTGGCGGAAGGTGAGGCTGTGTAAGGGAAGGCTGCCGACATTGCACCGGGGTAATGCATCCTGGTCTCGGTGAAGCCCGGTAATGCAGAAAAGGACCGGTCAAACTGGCGTGGGTCAGAGAACGGACTCAATTCAGATGTACCTGGTTTGGGGGAAAGAGAAAAAGGAGAGGAGAGAGAGGGTGTTACTGTGGGTTGGAGTTTTCAGCCTTCTCCTGGAACATGTGGCACAGCTCATTTTGTGAGTATAGGTCTGGGGTTCCTGTACTGTGGTCCACCACCTACCAGTAGTCCACGACCTGCGTTCAGGTGGTCTCTGCCATGTCTGTGGATTTGTGGTTGAAGACAAGAGACGGCATATCCATTACATTAAACATTCACCTTGGTTTTTTGTTGTATTTTTATCGCTTCTTGGGTTTCTCATATCGCATTTTCTTGTACTGCAATTTGAATTCTGTAGAATTCAAACTGTAATGCAATGAAGTGCAATATATAAAAAGTAAAAGAAGCATAAAAAATACAATTAAACACCACACAGAATCTTGTACAGAGTGTTATAATTGGCACAACAGGCAGTTCTTAAAAATGCACAATATAATTAAAATCAGCAGTTAAGCTAAAATTACATGTGGAAACATACGGATGGTATTCAACTACCATGTCCTGTCAGTGCACAGATTTCCATTTACACAATGGGACTTCCCCCCCTTCCTCTCCCACAACCCTCCCCAAATCTGCTCCCAGGGGGTTGGGAAAGTCCCTGAAACAGATTGAGGGGGCGTGCGGGAAGACGAGGGGGAGAACGTTCTGTTGCACAAGCAGAGATCCTTGCACAGATGGAATGTTCATATAGCAATACATTGAATACTACCCATTAAGTGGTCAGCCAAGACTCTCAGAAATTTCCAAAAACTATGTCCGCTTTTACATGTTTCATGCCTTAAAAAAAGTTTTTAGCAGGCTCTGAAAAGAGCACCCTAAAGGCACTGGCCTGATGTCGCTGCAGAGAGCCCACAAACCCTCCTTCCCACTGTAAGATTCTATGAAATCAAGTTCGGATCACATTGGGGATAGGCAATGGCTGAGCCTCTCTGTATATTTATAGAAACATACCCCATCTCCTCCTCCTCTCAATTTGTGAAGGTATCATTTTAGTGCAGTGCGGTCCAGTCCAGGCCCCTCAGCTCAGATGTGTGGGCGTGTGTATTAGTGATACGCTTGCTTCTATTCTAGCTTTTGGCCAGCACAATTGTAAACACAGAAATAAAATTGTTTAGCTGTTCTCTAGGGCTGTGTAGTAAATAGACAGCACAGCCCTCTGACAGCGAGTCCCCAAGCTAGTCAGTCCATCTGCTTTGGCACACATATGCACACACAAACAGAGCAATGTGGAGGGAAATCTGGAGCCTATGCCAGGGTCTTCTGAGGCCTTCGTGTGGGTGGTCTGTTTGTGCTGATAGGCCCAAGGGACAGAGCTGATAAACACACAGTTGAAAGCTTGCTTACTGTAGGTCATGCTATTACTGGTTGGGGTTTTTTTTGTTTTTTTGCCTATGAAGGCCTAAAAAAAGAGTGAAGAAATGTAATTACTATTTTTTTTCTGTGAAGCAATATTTAACTGCGGAAAGACGAAAATGACTGATCCAAGATGGATGCTTTCTCTGTCCCCACAATTCCAGAAACTGCCCTAACAGTTTAATTGAGGTGACCATCATTCATGTGGATTCCTGTTCTACATTAGCCATTTTAGGGCATTCACCCTATTTGTGTGAAGCAGAAAAATGCAGCAATGTTTGTTGGCCCTCCTGCTTCTGCCATATCCTTGTCACCTGCCCTGCTGCCTTCCATGTGTCAGGCGGGGAGGCCTGAAGAGGAAACCTGCTTCTATGCATGAAGGCTCCCTGGGTGGTTTAGAATTCGGATTCCACAGGGTGTGGGATACTTCCTCATGCACAGGTGTACCAACTTGAACAACATATGGGCGGCAGGTAAGCCCCGCCACACATAATCACAAGATGCACACCATCTGAATGGCAGTGCCCATCAACTGGGGGGGGGGAGCCCCCTCAAATACTTTATGGGGGGCAAAGGGACATTGGCCCCTAGGTGCTGGTTCCTATGTTCATTCAATATATGGAAGAAGTCAGGTCCAGGGTGCAGGGTGCAATAGAGAGGCAGGCACTCTCTCTTGCCTGCAATTTTAATTGAATGATGGGTAGAATGACTGAATAGAGGTATTGTCAGTCTCTGTTTCTTTGCCTAAGGCAAATAGAAGGGATCAAATGAATGCATTGATACCTTCAAGACATACTCAGCCTCCAAAGATACAGAAGTAATGTGTCAAGGAGTTGCAGCCAATCACAAATTCCCTTTTCTATTGCCAATGGGGACTCCCCACTCCCGCTGGGTCCAAGCTGCATGAAGGGTGGGGTGATGGTGATAGAAATCTCCAGTTTTATCACAGCATGGTAAAGGGGTAAGCCTCCATTCCCCACATTTGACATTCTGATAAATAAGTGCCTGCAATCAACAGAAAACAACATGCTACATACCTAGCAAATATCTAGTATGGCCCTTCTGGAGAAAGGGAACTGGGTGTTTGCTATTTGTTCTAAGTAGGGATAGGTGAATCTGTCAATTTTGGTTTCTTTCAGTTTCTCATTCTTCCAACCTTCACTTCCCTGTACTTCTACATCATTTTGCAAATATGTTTATTTTTAAAAGTCATGAAAGTTAAGCCACATTTTAGTGTGAATTTTCCTAAAATAGATTTTTGCCATATATACAAATTTTTGAAAGCAATATTCTCTAATGTAATTAATTTTCATATGTTACTTTCACTAATATATGCCTTTATGCGTTTACATTACCATAATATGTGCATTTTTGTACACATTAGTTGGCTGTAGAGCTGTACTGCAAAATTCTGAAGGCTTGCTCAAGGCCAGGGGTCAGCACCATGCAGCCCATGGGCCAGATGCAGCCCACGAAGACCGTTTTACTGGCCCACAAGCCACCTCTGAGCTGAGCCGCCCGCTCGGCAAGTCCCGCATGTGCTGCGCTAAACCAGCACAGCACAGCGCATGGACTTGCTGAACAGTGCTGGAAATCGCGTCTGTGCATGTCCAGATGCCGAAAATCGCTTCTGTGCCGGCATGATGTTCAGCATCACACAGCGCCAGTCCAGACCACAGACGATCTCTGTGGGAGTGATCCAGCCCATGGCCGGTAAACCTTGCTGACCCCTGCTCAAGGCCTTGCGCTTGGGACCTTCTAAAGGCAAAGCATGCATTCTCCCAATAAGCTATAGCTCCCCTCCCAACATATTTAGGGCTGAACCCAGGTTTACTTGGGGAAAGGCCAGAGCTCAGTGGTAGAGCATCTGCTTTGCATGCAGACAGTCCCAGGTTCAATTGCATCTTCAGGTAAGGCGAGGAAAGCTTCCTTTCCTGAAACCATGGCAAGCTGCTATCTGTCACTGTGGACGGTACTAAGCTAGATGGGTCAGTGGTCTGACTCGGTATAAGGCAACTTCCAACATGTCTATATACCATACTTGTATTGTACCTTTCTCCCAGCTGATAGCAGCTGGGGGGGGAGGATTGAAATTGGGTCAATGGAATTGCCTGTATCGTGGTCCTGATCCAACTTGTCCCCCTTCTGGGATGATTTTAATAAAAGAACTAGGTGGTAAAAAATCCCACCATGGGCCTGTCATTTCACTACTAGTTTAGCCCTTAACTTAAAAAGGCAAAAAGCAAGGAGGAGCGGCAAGACCTGAGACTGATCTTGAGAAATAAATACTTATGATAATGTGATGTGCCCAACATGTTTCAACAATTATTTTCCTCGGGGCAAAAAAGACGTCTCTTATCTTGATAGCAGCAACCAAAGCAGTGCGCTTGAATAATGTTCTTTTATTGTAGGGCATCTTTCAAGCAAACTGTTTCAGCTGGGCATATCCTGTGTTATAACATTGCTCCCATCCTCCCCATTCACTAGTCTAAGATATTGCTCATACCTTTTCCCCTCTCTCTTTAATTTTTTGGCTTTTGGGAGATGCCTCCCTTTTCTCTCTCTTTTGTGGCGAACTTCATTTCCTCGGCTTGTTTCCCCTGACCAAATCCCGATCTACATTTTGAGCTGATTCATGTTCTCATTGGATCCCGCCTGTGCTTTTGCTCCTGCGCCCCATCCCATCCTCCTCCTCCTCCTCCTCCTTGGCGATGCGGCATTCAGGAATTCCAGGAGATGGATATCTTGAAATAAATGGCAGGCAGGCGCCATTTGCTGCTCGACAGCTTGAACACAGCAAAGGAAGGCCTTTACGCTGCTTCATTATATTTCATGTCGCCATAAATAATATTCCATAAAGAGCAAATTCAAATAAAAAGCTCAGGGCACATTTCCCCTTTTTGTTTTCCTCCCTAACACACTCTTAAAGTTTTTAGAGAGGCCAACTTTTATGAGTCTGAGCTTGCACCGCTTGGCAATTGCTGCCCGCTGCTAATGTAAAAGCAGCAGTGTAAATGTGTTAATTACTGTTGGCTTGCAAAACAAAACAAAAAGGAAGGGGGAGCTATGTAAAGATGCTAGAGGTAGGCTTTTGGTCTATGCATTTCCTCCTGTTACATGCAAAGTGAAAAAGAAATACAGCTGAGAAATATATCTACCAATGTTGCTGCTGCTTCTTGTTTTTAGATAAAGCAAGCAAGTTTCTAATCCTCATGAGCTGTAGTCTTAAAAAAATTAAAAATACAAACATTATTCTGATCAAATTTCAAAAACTTTTTTTCAGCCAGCTAAACCACACATGTAAGTTTGACATGTTTTAAAATATGTGCTTTATAAAGTATATTTCTAAACTGCTGGGGGTTTTTTTATTTCTCACATCTGATTTTATCATAATTTTAATGTATATTTTATGTAAGCTGCTTGGAGGTTTTGAAGATGAGGTGCTTTATACATTCTATTAACTATACATACATACATACTAGCTATGGCTAGAGAAGTTAATGACAGAGCTCTGAATGGTTATTGAAATCAAGGCATGGTCAGGGAAGGTGTGCTTCTGGTTATCAGATGCTGGAGACAAGCGACAGCTTTGTCCAACATGACACTGCTTCAAAGTAAACCTGGAACATAAGAGGCTGTCTTATGCCATGTCAGACAATTGTTCCAGCTAGCTCAATATTGTCTACACAAGCAAAGGGGAATCTGTGGCCCTTCCAGGTGACGTTGGACCACAACTCCCATCATCTCTGACCCAGCTGGCTGGGGCTGATAGGAGCTGAAGTCCAACAACATCTGGAGGGCCACAGGTTCCCTTTCCCTGGCTTACACTGTCTGGCAGTGCCTCTCCAGCCAAGGGGCAAAACCTTCTGCAGGCAAAACATGTGCTTTGCCACTGGCTAGCCACTGCTGGAAACAGAATGTTGGACTTGATGAAGCTTTGGGTGGATCCAGCAAAGCAATTTTTCATGCCGTCCCAAGTGCATCATCCCAAGCAGAACAACATTCATAAGAACATAAGAGCCAGTTCCCTAGGTAGTCCAGCATCCTGTCTCACAGTGGCCAACCAGAAACCTATGGGAAGACAGCAAACAGGCTCTGGGTGCGACAGCACTCCCCCCCCCTGTGGTTTCCAGCAACTGGTATTCAGAACCATTACTGGTTCCATAGGAGCCAACTCCTGAGGGCTGAGGGAGCTTTACTTCCCCCAAATATTTGAGGGGACTGCTCCCATGTTTATGGGCACTGCCATTCAAATGGTGTGTATGTGTGTGTGTGTGTGTGTACCACACCATGTGATTATGTAGGGTGGAGCTTACCTGGGCTTCTCCAATATTTTATTCAAGTTGGTTCTAACAGTGGAGGTAGTGGAGTCAATGTCAGGATGCCCTCAAACCATCTAAGGCACTGTGTGCATTGTCTAAGAAGACACATTGAGATGTTTGCTTATCTCAAATGGACTTTTGTTGAAATAACAATTCTACTTGACCATGTACAATGCCTCTGTATAAATTATGCCCTGGTGAAGGCATTTGCTCACAACACGGAGTGCATTCATGCTTCGGATAATAAACCACCATGTTTTTGTAGCTTTTGTTCTTTTGTTAATTAGACTTTGTGGGCAGCAACCTGTTTATTTTAATTTCTCCTGCACAGCACTAGAATCTTTCAGGCACTTTAATATCACTAAGTGAGGAAGAAGAGGAGGATAAAGTTGATGAATAGGTACAGTCCTGGGAGGAAAGTACTACATGATTTCCCGTGCATATTTTGAATCAGTCACATTAAGGAAGCAATTGGAGACTGACTCCATAGGAGAACATGCCACAAGCAAACTCAGTGAGTTGACAGGGTCAGCAGAGTCAAATGGTAATTCTTTTGCTGGTCTGTGTTACGCAAGGTTGTAGGGGTGGGGGTGAGGGGAATATATTATTATGGGACAATATAGGCTCTAAAGCAGGGCTAGCCAACATGGTGCCCTCTAGAAGTTGTTGGACTCTGGCTGTTATTATGTTTCACCATGTTGACTGGGGCTGACAGATGTTAAAGACCAACAACATCAGGAAGGCACAGTGTTGATTATTTCTGATCCGGAGCAGGAATATTATTCATTAAAATATATTTTAAAGTGTGTGTTCTTTCACAAATGAAAGAACTTCTCTGGATTTGAGGTCACTTTTCTCACACAAGGCTTTTCCACAGGAACCAACATTAGGCTGCCCCAAGCACCAAATCTTGAAGGGGGATAATGGCAGTTTGAAGGCAGAGCTGTGTGGCTTCCTCTGCCTGCCTAAAGCTAATCTGCTCAGGTACGGTGAGGAAACTGTCCCATTGCCAGTGTAAGATTCAACTATTATTCTGATTGGCTTCAGTACATAGAGTGGTGTGTATATGTGTGTGTGTGTGTGTGTGTGTGTGTGTGTGTACATGCGCCATCTTGTTTGCCTCACAAAGCAAACTGTATTGGGCCAGCCCTGTCTTACACTACGGCCACATCCATTTTATATTAAAAGCAGAATCCTACCAGTTTAAATAGCCATGGCTTCCCCCAAAGAATCCTGGTAACAACTGTTAAGAGTCCTGAGAGCTGTTACGAGATCCCCTATTTCCCTCACAGAGCTACAATTCTCAAAGTGGTTAAATGGTCGGTCCTTCTACCAAGGGTACTCTGGAAATTATAGCTCTTTGAGGCAAATAGTAATCTAAGCTCAGCACCCTTAAGCAACTACAGTTCCCAAGATTCTTTGGCGGGGGAAGCCAGGACTGTTCAAGTGGCATCATAGTGCTTTAAAAGTATAGTCCGGATGTGGCCTCCATCATAAACAGCCCTTCTATGAGTGGAAAAGGCTTTCTAGCTAAATAGGACATCTTTGAACATAAGAGCATAAAGAGAGCTCTGAAGGATCAGACCAAAGGCCGTTGTGGTTCAGCATCCTGTTTTCCATTGTGGCCAACCAGGTGCCTTAGGGAGGTTCACGAGCAATTGTTCCTCAACCATTATATGTACTTAACAACAGTGTTAATAAGTGACAATGTGCTGTTCTTTAATGGTGCCTTAAGACTGTGGCCTGGAGTTTCTGCCTTGCTCTGCTTCACAGTGTGAAGCAGAATTAAAACCTCTTGTTACTCGTGTCATCTTTTCACTCCATCTGCCACTATAGCTGACAATGTCTCTCTCCCCCCGCCCCGCTCTTACACACACACACACAAACACACACACACACACGCTGAGCAAGAACCCACCAGTTAAATAATAATTTTTAAAAACGCCACAATTTTTTTATGGTTTCACCTCTGGAAAAAAGTACTATGGGCTGACTTCTAGATTTCATCTGCTCCCGTATTGCTTTCTTGGGGGCCCTCGCAATTCTGAGGGCGAGTATTTTCCTTGTCGTGCTGCCAATCAAAATATTTGAAGGAAATGTTTATTTTCTTCTCAAAATCGCACCAGCTGCTGCCTTAACTGAATAAGCCCATTTAGAGGTAATAATTTAACCATTGTGAGAGCAAACCAAGGGCCCGCACACTCCAAATATCTGACCCGATCTATCAACGGAAATGGCAACACTTTGGATCAGGGAACTGGGAAGCAAGAATTTGTGTTCAACCAGAGGTCATCGTTCCGACTAGCGTAACACTGTTGCCACTTGGGGTTGGCCACTCTCTCTGCCTTGTGGTGGTCAGTGATAACAAAAACAGAGTCCCAGTTTGCAACTTGCCCTGATTTCCCCACCTCCTATTTTACAGATGCTGGTGACTTAAGCAACCTCAACTTAGGAGCCAAGCAGCACGCAGATGAGTTTTCAAGCTTCTCCGTTTGCTTTCCAGGTCAAACAACCAAATCCAATAAAATGTCATCTCTGTTTTCATACCAGCCTTGGAGGAAACCTGACTTCACAGATTCCAAGAAGCAACAGCTTGAAGAAAGCTAAATTTTTCCGGGTCTCCCCTCTCCCCTTCTCCCAATATAGAAGCAAGCTAAGTGGAAGGGGCCATTGTTTCAGACAGCAGTACAGCTAGGTAATTTTTAGACCCTGAATCCAGACCCTCCACACACAACACTAGATGAAAAGGTGTGAACCACACAATTAGCATTTATCTTCCCTCCACGAAGGGCAAGCGTGCATAAATGTGTATATTTAGTGAAAGTAATTTCATTTTAAAGGAAATTGCTTGCAAAAAATGTGTATTTTAAGCAAAACTGCTTAGTTCACACTAAAACGCTGATACTTTTCACAAGGACGTTTAAAATAATCTTCCACATTGCAAACTGATGTGGAAATGCAGAGAAATGAACTTAGGAATGAAAGTGTGAGAAACAGAGAAACCGAAATTGACAGATTCACGCATCCCTACTCATAAGTAAAGTGACTCATAATTTCTTTCTCAAATGGAGATGTTTGAACAAGCCTTGAAACATTAAATCTGCTAGTTTGGGACACTTCAGTTTCTCATTTTCCCAATCGTAAGCTTAGTTCACATTTTTGCATCAGTATGCTCTATAATGTACATATTTGTAATGAAAATTTGTCAGCATTTTAGTATATATATTTACATGCAATTTTGTCTAATATACTGCTATTTTGTATGTTATTTTCAATAATATATGCTTTTATGAACACTATCTGAATAGCCACATATTTGTACACTTTATTTGTTGAAGAACTGAATCACAAAATTCAGAGATGTGCAAATTTCAAAGGATAGCTGCCTTTGGTTCATGTATTCTCCCCCATCCCTCAACGAGACAAATCAGATCCAGCAATTCATACATTCCTAAGATATATATTTGCTTTTCTGGCTTAAGCTATGATGATGGATAGGATAAACATGGGAGATATTTAACACCCATGTATAAATATAGTTGGCAAGAAGGGTTAAGGGCAGATGTGTCTCCCTGTGCCTTTATTTCCAGTCCTTCACTCCTTCAGCCCTTTTCTGTCTGTCCCTTAAAACCTCTTACAAAATAGCCGTATTTCCTAAGTGTCGTAGCATTTAACTGATGGTTCATATCCATTGATGTCTGAACCATTTCACTGAGTAAAACTTAAGACACCTACAAAAATAGTAAAGGTGGCATCCAATGCCCTTGTTCCGTTGGCACAAGGATTTGTTTCTGCAATGGAGCTTCCCCTATCTCCTCTCCCCTTGCATGTCCTCACCCTCTCCAAATCTGCTTCAGACGACTGGGGGAACCACTAGACCAGATTTAGAGGGGAGGAGAGGCGGAAAAGTTTCCTTTCACAAGTGTAAATCATTGCACTGGTAGGACAAGGGACTTGAGGCTGAAATATTTAAACAATTAATGGGTTAGATTAATGAATTTTAAAAGCATTTAATCAATTAAAAGGCAGCCCCTGATTAATCAAGGAAATAATAATAATAAAAAATAAATTATTATTATTATTATTATTATTATTATTATTATTATTATTATTATTAATAATAATAGAAACTTATCAGTGCAATCCTACACATGTCTACTCAGACGTCCACCCTGCTGAGTTCTGTGGGAATTTCTCCTAGGCCTCGGTTTTTGTCGCTGGTTCTCCCACCCACCCTCCCTCAGTTCAGGGTGCTGCTGATGCTCCAAGCATGCTATGGACTATGTCGGCCACTGTATTTGGGGGCCAGGCAGGAATTTTTCCATTTGGCAAATTGGCACCAGCCATTTGGTTTTCGCCTATCTCATATTAATTGTCACAACTTTGTAAGGCGGATATGCTTTGGGTAAGCTTATATCTTGGATGGAGGGGAGGTTGTAGCTTGTGCCTGCCTTCCATGCCTAAGTTTCACAGAAGTCTTTGATTATTTAACTCATTTCTTTCTCACGCCACACAAACTGTTCTATTAGGGTGCAACTGGGATGCACTATCCTAAGGGTTGTTGGTTTCCCCGAAGACTGTCACACTGAAGGCTGAAACAATATGTCTCTGTATTTATATATAAGGACCAGCTTGAGTGGGTGTCCGCAAAAAGTTAGTGGCTCATTGTTCATGTGATTAAGGTTAATTCCATAGCAAATTTCATTTCTGTTGTTCAAAGGAGCATCCAGGAACAATCAAACCCCTTCAGGAGCCTAGAGGAGGCTCTTCTGAATATATAATTTAATATCTGGACTCAGTTCAACTGTTGTAGCTCAGTGACTAATCCCACAAGGCAAAAAGCAGGGTGAGGAGAGCTTTGGCAGTTCCATCAGAACAAAAAGCCGCACCGCACCTCCCTCCACAGAAGGGAAGAATTCAAAGCTGATGGGGCCAACTTTTGAAAACAAATGTCATCAAGCTGGCTCCTGTGTGCATATATCCAGTGCTGGCTCTTAGTCATAGTTCCCCCACAACAGCTTGGAGGCTCTTACTTAGAACAAAAAGTGAGGTCTTTGTGACATCCTTCTGGTAGGTCATGGTGCTTCAGAGCTGAGCCTACCGCTAGGCCAGGGATAGGGAATCCCAGGCCTGGGGAATGAATGCAGCCCTCCATATCTCCCTATCTAGAGCTGGCCAGTGTGGTCTCCTCATGCTCAAGGGAAGCATACAATAGAAAGCTACAAACTTTGGTCACAGCCACACTATACATTTTAAACACTCGTTGCATCATCACCTTGTTGTGGTGAGTGGGCTTGGACGTTCCTATGACCCTTGTATGGTCAAAGGGGAGGAGCTAGACAAAGAATGATCCAAGAAGTCCTCAATGGCAGAACAGGCAGAAGATAACAAGTGGCATGTTACAATGACTGTGAGGGCAGATGAAGGCTGCAGCAGATAATAATCTACTGGTCGTCGTGATACTCATGCCATCAGAATAGAGCCTCACTGCGAAGACTGTGCGTTGGTCAGCATGCACTGAACTACACACATAAAACAAATTCACACATAGACGTCTTCCAAAAACCCATCCCAAACCCGGGACCGTGAAATCTGGAAGCCCCTAGTCATGAACCGGCATATGGGCAGTGGATACAGATTCAGTCATTCTGACTCAAGACTCTTAAGGACCATCTGTTTTCAGAGTTCCCTGATAACACTGAGGAACACTAGAGGAAGCTAAAAACATCCATTATTGCAGCTTGTGAACAAACTATTGGATACTAAACCAAGAAACACCAGGACTGGTTTGATGAAATGACAGTGAGATTGAACACATTATTGACAAGAAAAGGAAGGCCTTTCAGCTCTAGCAAAGAGATAGAATCTGTGCCACTAAGAAATAAACCTATGCCAACGCTAAGGTTGAGGTTCAAAGAAGAGCCAGAGAACTAAAGAACACCTGGTGGGGGATGGAACCTCAAGAGATCCAGCACTTAGCCAACACTCATGATGCACAGAGTTTCTTTAAAGCCACAAAGACTATCTATGGGCCAAGAAATCATGGCAATAAATCATGGCATAACCCCCTACACTTAACAGACGGTACCACACTTCTAAAAGATAAAGAAGCTATTGCATTGCGCTGGAAAGAACATTACTAGCATCTCCTTAACCGCAACTCACCCATAGTTGCCATATTCCACAGAAACAAATTAGAGATGAGCTTGCAGTATCTCCAAATCTAGGAGGGTTGTGTATAGCTATTAACCAAATGAAAAACAACAAAGCCAGCGGACCTGATGGGATATCTGCTGAAGTCTTCCAAGTGGGTGGAACTGAACTTAAACAACAGCTTCACAGACTCATTGAAAATTTCTGGGGGAGAAAGGAGATCCCAGCAGACTTTAGGGATGCCAAAATTATCAATCTCTTTTAAAAAAGGTGATAGAACAGATTGCAGAACCTATCAAGGCATCTCTTTATTAGCTGCGGACGGCAACATTCCTTAAAGGATCTTAGCAAACCGTCTCCTAACAATATCCAAGGCTACCCCTCCTGAATCCCAAAATGGTTTTCTACCTTCTAGGGGGACAGTGGACATAATTTTCACCACTCAACAGCTTCGACAGCTTCAAGAAAAATGCAGAGAGCAAAAACTACCCTTTTATATGGCGCTTATTGACCTGACTAAGGCCTTCAACACTGTAAATCGTAACACCCTGTGGACTGTCCTTCTGAAAATTGGCTGCCCAGATAAATTTGTGAACATCCTTCAGCTCCTCCATAATCAAATGACAGCAACAATCACAGATAAGAATGGCTCTCAAAGTGAACCATTCACAGTGGGATCAGGTGTTAAACAGGATTGTGTTATCACACTAACTCTATTATTTTCATTGCCATGATCCTACACTTTGTTGAAGGGAAACTCCCCACCAGAGTAGAAATCATATATCGAACAGATGGAAAGCTCTTTAATCTGAGTAGGCTGAAAGCAAAGAGCAAGGTTATCGTAACGTCCGTCATAGAACATCAGTATGCTGATGACAACGTAGTGTTTGCACACTCAGAGGATGACCTCCAAACCATCCTAAATATCTTCGCAGAAGCTTATGAAAAGTTTGGCCTATCGTTCAACATTCAAAAACCCCAACGAGCTGCACTTTGAGATTTAAAGCATCTCTCAAGGCAAATCTTTAAAAACATAGTATAAACACCAACAATTGGGAAACACTGGCCTGCGGGCGCACCAATTGGAGAACAGTCCTTACCAAAGGCGTCATGGACTTTGAAGATGCTTGAACTCAGGATAAAAGGGACAAATGAGCTAAGAGAAAGGCACGTTTGGCAAACCATCACCATGATCAACTCCTGCCCAGAAACCTATGTCCCCACTGTGGAAGGGTGTGCGGATCCAGAACTGGCCTCCACACTCATCTATGGACTCACTGTTAAGACCGTGTTCATGGAAGATAATCTTACTCGGCTACGAGTGATTGCCAAAGAAGAAAGAAGACATTTTAAACATATTTAAAGGACATGGCTTTCTCAAAAGGATCCTGGGGACTGTAGTTTGTTAAAGATGCTGGGAATTGTAACTCTGTGAGGGGTAAACTACAGTTCACAGGATTATTTGGGGGAAGCCTTAACTGCTAATGTGGTATAAATGTGCTTTGAAAGGATGGTTTAGATGTGACTGATACCTTCCTAGACAAAAGCTGAGGAGAAATGAAAATTCTCCACACTGTTTGTTGGCATGGAGATACATGTGTGGGTGCATTTTGCTGAATATTCTTCGGGGAGATATGATGAAATTCTTTTCTGAGAAATTGCAGCTCAGTTGCTGTCAAAATGAAATTCTATTGTTAGTTCATGTTGGTGGATGAAGGAAGTGAGAGGGGACCAGAAGGGCCAAGCCCATGATCTCCTCTATCAATGGTCACATCCACACCATACAGTTAAAGCACATTTATACCATTTTAACAGCTCCCAGGATTCTCTGTGGGAAGCTGTGTGGTGTGGATGTGACCAATATTAAAATAATAGTAAACAATATTTAAACCGGATTGATGGCTGTGTTAAAAAATTTGCAGCCAGGGAAACCTGGAGGCCATTTTGCTGATTATTTCCCAGAGGGAGGACTAAAATTCTCTAGCAGTTAAGAAAGAGCTAAAACAAAACAAAACAAGAGCCAGAAAATTATTCTGTGAGAAATGTTGGCTTTGCCCTACCCTAGACATTATTCTGGTGATGAGCGCTAGGAGGCAACTGCCTGACCTGCGCGCGCCAGAGCCTTGTGTTCGCTTTTTAAGGCTGAGTCAGTTGTGGTTAAAGAAAAACAAGTGGGGCCCTGCAACAAAACATTTTGTGTGTGTCCTGGGAGCCTTTAAAGCTCTTCCTTCTCAGGGATGAGGTTGCCCAGAGTAGGAGAGCATCCCCACCTGAGAAGAGGGAGCTTTGAAGGTGTGGACTGGGCCAGCTGCCAGTCATCCAACCCTGTGCCTTCATAATCTAGTCCCTTCCTCATCCTCTAAGCTTCCTCCACTCCATCCCTCTCCATCTTGCACCACATTCAGCCAGGAACTGCTTTTGGAAGCCTTCCAAACAAGCCCTGGAGCCAATTTTGTTTAATGGCAATGGATCCAGGTGTGTCAAGCACCTGCTACATGCATGCATAGTTGCTTTATAGCATTATTTATGTGTGTTGGGGTGGGGGGTGGGGAGAGAAGTCCTTTGGTTTCCCCCCCCCCCACCATATTTCTTTTTGGGCTGACTGCAAACCTCTAGGCTTGATCAAGCCTGCTGATACACCCAACTTGCGCACGAATGGTACCATTTTTGCAAAAAAAACAAAAACAAAACATCATCAGTACTCTGGTCTGAGCATAAGAAAAAGAGAAAGTTATTGTGTGTATGGTGTTTGTGTGGTTGTTATTGAATGGTATGAGGGCTGGGGGGGGGGGGTCAGAAGCAAGACTATCATATTGGTTTCTCTCTGTTTGTACCTGACTTTTCCTTCAATGAACTATGGGGTGGCTGAAAGAGGGCTCTGCTCTTTTTAATCCTTGCAAAATCTACTCAAGGTTAGTAAGTGCTTAGACTAAGAGACTACCATACTCAAGGCCACCCAGGAAAACTATGTGGTCTCCTCAGACCATGACCAACACTGGTGGCTTCAACCGTTTCAGGGTTTTCAAGATATCTATATCACCCTGAGTGTGGCTTTAGAAAGTTGTAACTTATTATCGCATAAAAATGCTAACATCTACAACATTCTGGCTTTCATGAATCTGCCCCCTCCCCCCCCCCCGTGCTCAAGGGTACACAGTAACGGCACCTCTCTCTTTTGTCGTTAAAAAGTGTGATGCTTACTATAACAACTTCATGGTGAGTACTGGACCTATTATTATTATTATTATTATTATTTAAAAAGCACTGCCCCCACCCCTACGTTTTTTGCCAATGCTTGGCCAAAGCAATAGCGGTAAGTCACAAGCTGTCATTTCAAATTTCCCAGATTGTCCAAAGCTGAGTCACTCCACTGCATTGTGGGAAATATAAATGGTATCCCAAATGTCCGCTGCCACAATGAGGGTCAGCATTTAAAATTTCTCACACTGCCCCATGATGCCTGATGTAGCGGGGCTTTAGGCCAAGCATCCCCAAACCTGGCCCTCCAGCTGTTTTGGGACTACAACTCCCATCATCCCTAGCTAACAGGACCAGTGGTCAAGGATGATGGGAATTGTAGTCCCAAAACAGCTGTAGGGCCGAGTTTGGGGATCACTGCTTTAGGCACTCTAGGAAATGTAGAAAGGGGACAGAGAGGTGCCTAGTCTGGGGAGCTTCTCAGGGCACCATCGGCTAGGGCCCAGTGTTGCAAGTTACAAATGCTAAATGCTAAAAATTATCCACTGACTTTACATTGTACAGTATGTAGTCATTTGTTCTGCATCAGTCTGTTCTATAGTAGCTACTGATGTGCATTTGCATTGTTTATTATTATTATTATTTATTAAATTTGTATAATACCCTTCATCTGCCGATATCTAGGCGGTGGGTTTATACTGTAAATTGACAGTTCCCTTAATTTTGACCCCAATAATGTTGAACACAACATATAATCAGTTACATCAGTTAATCTCACAAAAAATATGGTTGGTCTTAATATGGAATAGTTGCAATGGTTCAGCAATATTTGCTCTTGGAGCAGACTGTGGTTGGTTGGCAGGGGAAGGGAGGAAAAGTTCATTGTGCACCAGATATAAGCACATTCACATGTGCCTTTTAAAACAGGCACCCCAGAATACAAGTCAAAATAGTGGTAGTGACTCAAGAACTTCCTGAAAAATAGGGAGCAAGACTGAGAAAAAGGACAGTTGGAGTAATACACATTCACCCCTTTCACCTCAATAGAAAGACTTGTGATCCAGCCTACAAAGTACTATGGTGAAGTGAAGAGAGCAAATGCAGCAGAACTGGGCTAGTAAACACCACCAGATGACTCAAGCCAGCCAGCCAAGGCACACCCTACGTATTATTGGGGTTGTGTTTTTTTTCATTTATGAATTGCTTCCTATGAAACACCTCAAAATGACTTAACAATGAAAAGCAATTTAACAATCAGCAATAAAAACGTATATAAAACTATGTTGACATATATAAAAACAACTTCAAATCCAATACAGATACAGATAATAATAAATAATAATAATAAACCTCCACATAAAAAGGCATGTTTGAAAAGGAAAGTCTTCTATAGCTGCCAAAGAGACGACAGAGATAGCACCTCTCTGGTACATTAGCAGGAGAGAACTCCAAAGGTAGGTGCCACCACACTAAAGGCCTGGTTTCTGCATTGTATGGAACATACCTCTTTATGAGGTGGAATCTGCAGGAGGATTCTCCTGCAGAATACAGTGATCACTTGGGAGATGACCTTCTGTTTGTTTGGTTGCAAGTTGCTTTGGGTTGCCCTAGTGACTAACAAGTAGAAGTAGTAGTAGTAGTAATAGGCATCTTTGTCCCAAATTATATAGGACTTTGTACACCAACCTTGAATCTGGCACCTTGAACTTTGCATATGCATGCTGCTGTGTGGCTTAGCCAAACCAAGAAAACCAAACCCGTATTCAGCTCCACTTATTGCAGCAGGAGGACCATTTGCAGAGAGACCTGAGCCTACAAAGGAACCAAATCTGTTTACCTTGGATCTGACTCTGTGCTTGTGTCCCAAAGTGTCCAGGAGCAGTCAAAGATCCTCGGGGGTTGGGGGTGGTGGGAGTGATCCTCATTGGGTGCCGCAACCTCTCCAGCTCCCCAAATCGATCCCCATAGGTTTTGGTTTGCTCTTCAAGCTTCTGTCGATGCCCTGGAACAGCAAGGAAAGCCAACAAGTACATTCAGTACAGAATCAATTGGTGCCAGCAGGCCCGTGAAAGATGAGTCTAGAGATGGAGAGCCTGTGGATCTCAAGATGTTGCTGGGGTACAGCTGTCACAATCCCTGATCACTGACCATGCTGATTGTGGCTGATGGGAGTTGGAGTCCCAACAACATCGGGAGGGCTGCAGGTTTCCCATTCCTCATAAGGAAGATGGACATTTTGTTGCAGGTCTCAGTTTATCCAGTTTATATTTACAGACATGGTGCTTATGCTAGAACAGTCTTTGCCAACAGGGAGCTCTCCGGGTATTTCGGATGACAACTACAGCTGGCTGAAAGGAATTGCAATCCATAGCATCTAGAGGGCACCAGGTTGGCAAAGGTCATGCTAGAATATTCTGGGCGGCAGACAGCATAATGATTATCCTTTTTGCCCCCTGCCTCCAGGATGTGACCAATTCAGAGCACGGTGGGGGGACAAAATGCAACCAGAAACAACATGCTACTGAATTTGCCCTCTTCGTGTCCACAAGGATGTATTAAACTATAAACGAATGCTATTTTGCATTTGGCACACCATGACATCATGACATGAACACGTTGGGTCCCCAGCCCGCTTGCCCAATAAGAAGATCTGTATCACTACATCAAACACATGAAATGTTTTCCATATGGAAGGATAGATGTGAATCTGATACTGCAGGCAGTAATAAAAAGCACGCTGGTAGTTTGGGGCGTTTTGGCGCAAGGCGGAGATGCTGAAAAATGCAGCATGGAATGCTGGAAACGTATCCCTTAAAGGAGAGGTTGAAAGCTGCTCTTTCTGTGTTCAAATCCCCGCCCCACCCCCGCTCTGATGAAGAGAAGCATTTGCTTTGCAGTAATAAATAAATTAAAGCAAAAAAATCCACAGCATTTGGGTGCAAACCTCTTATTTGAAATGGAGGAACATGACAAAAGCTCTGGGCAGCTGGGCAAACATGGTAAATGTTGCAATCCAACATGATGTGAAAGGCACCACATTGGCTATTCCTGCATTTAGTGAAGATGATAGGTCTCCCAGGGTAGGGTTGCCAATCGGGCAGAAAAGAACTGGCTTTCTTAAACCTCCGGGAGAGTTGTGGTGTTTTCATAAAAGCCAGAACAATGCAAAGTTAAAACTGTCATACAACATACAAGCACAGTCAGCATTAAGTTATACAGCTGGTGTCCTTTATCATTTTTTGCTTTATATATTTTTTTCTTTTCGAAAATCACCTGGACGCTTTGTGGAAGGGCAAAGTCTTTTAAGTTCAACCCATCAGCCAACCAACCAACCCAAAGCTGCTGTTGCTTTCTGTGATGCACACGCCTTATAACGGCCTGTTTGACATTCTTTGCTTCCATTTTAAATGGGCAAAATTTAGCTGAGTTTATTTATCTTTCTTAGACAAGTGGAGGATCCCTGTCACTCTGACAACAAGGCCTGGATTCCTTTTCCTCCTTCACCTTTTGCAGTCAGCAGTTTCCCATTCATCCTTAACTGCTTTAGGGAAGTTTCATAATTTCTGACAAACAACTTTAGAGGGCAGAGAGGTATGAAGTACACTATGGATGGAGTTTCTTCGTATGTTGTTGGGCTAGAGGTTCATCATAACTCAAGTGGCAGAGTGTTTGTCACTTGCAGTCTCTGCTTGGAAAGAGCAGGGCTGCTGCTACTGTTTACTCCTCTCTGGCCTCTTCTCCTCTGCTGCCTTCGGCATTCCTGGGCTTCCCTGCGTTGCCTCCAGTTGCCACAGCAGGGGAAGTGGAGTGGGTCCCCAACCATTTTTTGTTTTGCCTCAAGCAGCAAAATGTCCTGGGCTGGCCCTGATATGCTTGATGTGAACGTTTCTTACGCCATTGGTCACACTGAGCCATTCCTTTGGTTTCCTCTTGCTTTCTTAAGATACTGACCCTATTGACTTTTCCTGCCCTTGAAGCAAAGAAAAAAGTGTGTCAAGGCCCCACCCTCAGTCACTGGCTTGTCCAATTCCCTAAAGCAGCAAGTGGGTAAGCATATTCAGCAATTAAGAAGGATAGAAGGGTCTTTGGCCACTTGATGAATGGGCCAACTGTGAAGAGAAAATAATCATCATTATCCTCAGTCTGTCTCTCTGCCTCTCTCTTTTGATGTGTTGGCTGAAGTCCAGTTGTTTGGAGTGAGGAGATGTGCCATGTTTACTCGATTTCCCCTCTTTTAAGTCATGGGAGAGCTCCCACAATTTGATCCCAACTCTACGAATCAAACTAGATATGATGGCGGTAGTCATACTGATTAGTTTGTAGGAATGCAGGAAGCCGGCTTATACCAAGTCAGACAATTGCCTATCGAGTTCAGTATTGTCAATACTAACTGGCAGGAACTCTTTAGTGTTTCAGACAAGCCAGTCCCATTCGGAGTTGCCAAGAACTGAACTTGAGACCTTCTGCACGCAATGTGTGTGCTCTATCGCTAATGGATGGTTCCCCTCCTTCAATCAGACCTGCCGTCAGCACCTGAGAAGGTTGGGCAAAAGCTGGGATTGATAGAGAGGGAGCTAGAAGGAAAGATGGTGGGTGGCTGCAGCTTTCGCCAGCGTTTTGCTTTGCAACATACCACACCACCCTGTAGAAACGAGGAAAAGGGACCCCTGTCTGCAGCCCGGTAACCAGCTGCAATCAATAATTTAATGATTCCAACAAAAACAGAAAATAGAGTAGAAATTGCTGCAGTTCCCATGTTCATCTGTGGCCAAGAATCATTTCGGTGAATACCATTGGTGTTCATCTATATTGTTGCTGGGGTTTTTTAAAAGGCCACACATTATAACTAATGTCTTTTGATGTTTCCCTTGCATTGAAATGAAATGTAAGTTATGTAAATTACATAGTTGTGTAAGTTACGTTAAATAGTGGACAGGGAGACAATAAAGTATTTGGTAGAACCTGAAGTGCAGCGGAATGCAAACAGTGTTGACTGTGAATAATAGAAGTCGGAACGGAAATTGCTACCTTCTTATATTATTAAATATTAACAATAATAGTAATTTCTATTAATAGAAGAAAAAGGAAGCATTTTCACTTAAAGTTGTTTCCCTTTATAACAGAGGCTGTTAACGTCCAGATTCTGGGGTGTGGAGCTCTATTATTCAAATAGGAATATAGGAATATATTTTGTTACACAAACTGATTTCCTCATGGCTAGTTAAGTTCCATAATAAGGTAGCCACGCCTCTAGCAGAAAAAGACCTCTCAGTTGTGAATGCAACCTCATGCCTGCCCAAGAGACCGCATACAAAACCACAAAACAGAGATGGAACATTACAGCATGGAAGCCTCTCATCGCCTGTAACTTTTGGAAAGTAATTTTCTTTTCTGTCAGCAAAACTTCTCAACAGGATTTGATTAACATTGTGTAGGCTTGCCACAGGGAACAGTTATTGGCTTGAGAAGTGGTGGTAGAAATCCATCCTTGCAGGCTGCCAGTTAACCTTCCCTGAGGAAGTCACACTTTCCCGATATGAAGATTCGGCTATTAGAAGCGGAGGACTTGTGGCTCACTAAATGGAAACGGCCCTGATTGGTTATTTGAATACTGATGTACATGAGGTGAATTTGCTGAGAGATAAGCATTAATGAGTAATGTTAATTACTTGACATGCATGTATCAACAACAGCCCCACGCTGCCTCTTCAAAGATGTGATCATGCATTGCAGATGTGGCAATCGTAGACACTCGTTCTCAACCGGGAGTATCACAAATAAATTAGGGATGGGAAGGGCCTATATTGAAACAAAGCTTTGTGGCATGTGCTGATCTGCAGGTCTATCTGATGTAGCTGGCAAGACTCGGTTCCTTGGCTGAGTCCTTCTTTCACTTCAGTTGTTTTCAGTGGATTACTCCTGATTTACACAGTGATAAGATTCCCTGCCCTGCTACATCTGCCACACCTGAGATGATTCTGGGAGAGCAGCTTGCTTTGCTCTCTGCAGCTGCTGCAGCTGGAAGCAGGAAGTGGCCAGCTTTTCAACTAACCCTTGTAACTAACCCTTTAACAGCAGCTTGATCTGTGGCTATGCAATGACAACATTTATATCTATCCTATCAAGCATAGCCTCTAATGGCACAACGCATAGGCCAAGCCATTTTTTTCCTGGTTGGTGGGCATCCCAACTGACTAATGGTTTCAGCTGAGAGCAACTGGACTCTGGGCGAGTTTACACATGCTTTTCAACATTTAATGCCTTGCTGAATTAACACATATCATTGTACATTAACAATGAATTAACAGAAAATCTGTATTAGACCAGATGGAAATTATGTGTGGTGACAGGAAGATACTGCTTCCCATACTATTTAATTTGTGATAGCCCCTTAACATGTGCAAATCCCCACTAGGAACGGAAGGACCTGTCAATTTCAGTTGTCTCAGTATTTTCCAATCTTCAGTTCTCCACATTTTGCGCCAAATGGATTAATATATATATATATATATATATCATGGAAATTCATTAACATTTTAGTACAAATTTATCCCAATAAACACGGCTTTATATGCAGTTTTAAATAATGTATACATTTTTGGAAGCAATTTCCTCTAAAGCATATTTGTATGCTGTTTTCAGAAATATCTTCCTTTTTATGCATACTTTCCTCTTATATGTGCGCTTATATAAGCACTGGTTGGTTGCAGAACTGCACAGCAAAAATCAGATGAGTGTGTTTCAGTTTGCATATTGTTTTGGAAAGTGGAAATTAGATAGATGTGGCTTTAAATATGTACTAAATCAAATTTCTCCTCCATTCCCAGTCACTAATGTAAACAAGCCATGAAAAAGTGTCAAGGACAAGCAGTAGGCAGATGTCAGAGGTGATTCAGAAATCTTGAAGCAGTCAGGAAAAGTAGTGCAATTAGGTAATTTTAGACGCTGGAATCTGGACTTAATGGTTTTACACTTCTACACTTTATTGTTTTGGACAACAGTTCCCATCATCCCTGACTACTGGCCAGCTGATGGAAGTTGGAGTCCAAAACATCTGGAAAGCACCAGGTTGATGAAGGCTAATTTAAACAATGGTACAGTATCGAAATTTAAAACTAGAGAAATTCTAGCTTGGAATCTGACCATTAAGTGGGAAAGGAAGAAGAGTGCAAGGGAAGCTTCAAGACCAGCTGGCCTGTCTCCTCCTTGGCAGCCACAGAACCAACTAACTGCAGCTGATGCCAACTCCTGCTGTAGCAGGACTGGTTGTTTCGTTTTCTGAGCATGTGCTTCTTTGGTGTTGTTAGCAACTTTGGGGACTCTAGTTGAAAAGTGGGATATAAATCTATTAAATAAGGTTTTTTAAAAAGTGTTTGGGTGTTTGGGAAGCATTGCCCTCTGAAATGGCTTTAGACTCCCTTTAGGGATATATGCATGCACCATCTAAAAGCAAACATAAAGTAAGCTACTTTCTTCAGAACTGTTGCTCAATGCAGATACGTGTAACGCAAATGTAAGCAGAGGGAATTGATCATTTGATTAAAACCAAGGGAACCAATTAACTGAGATTTCCCTAAGCATGCGTTAGTGACCTAATCATTCCTAGAAACATTTCCACACAGCATCAGCCAAAGCATGTGCTTTGTGGGCCAAGTGGGCTCCAGGTTAAAAGCTGAGAAACTGGGAGACAGTAAACAGGGAAAGAGATGTATAGGAAGCTGCATGCAAGCTATGCCTGATGAAATTTCCTTTTCTGAACTTTTATAAAAGGTGCAGGGAGCCCTGTCTTCCTTTGCACCTGACCATCCTACAGAAAACTGGCTGATGAAGTTTTTACTGGGGTGGCAATTAAGCATGCCAGTGTGCCAAAACGGCCACAAGGCTATCGCCTACAGTGATGTAGACCTGTATATGGGTGTTGCTCTATGCATATGTAGCTGAAAAAGAACCATTTGGAAACAGGGGTCTCCCGATCTGTAGCATTATCTATTTTGGGCTGCTCACCAATGTGGAAAGCAACGAAGTCCTTTTTTTAAGGTCTGAAAAACAATGTAAGGCTGCCCAGGCTCAAAACATGGCAACCTGGATCTTATTGCTCAGAGACCCCCCAATAGCAATCGACTTGAGAAGCAGAAAGGCAGGGAGCCTGTAGGTGGCACTCTAAGACAAAATACAACTCCATGTGACCTATCAAATACATAAAAATAATGGCAATTAGAAATATTGGGCTCAGTCCAGAGATGATCCTCATGGCAAGGGGACCTTGCAAGGGATTGTGGATGTTGCTAGGGAGGTGTCTAAATTTGCACTGGTCTGCTCCTGGCCTTACTTTGACATGCTAGGAGTGCATTCTATGGATTGGTTATTTGTTCCCTGCACGGTGGGATTCAATATGGGATTAGGTGAGGTGATAGGCATGTAGAACAATTATTCCACAAGTCCAAAGTCACAAGTGGGAGTCAAATGCTTTCCAGAAAACTAGGCTTGTGCAATTAAAGTGGATTAAAGCACTCTGTCGCCCTGGCTCAATAAATCTACTTTTTAAAAAGGCTTTTGAAGTTAAGAAAGTAACAGAGAAATTTATTGAAAAGTGAGAGAAGAACAAATGATTAATGGTAAGCCATATATCCACCCCACAAGCAAATCAGAACCAGTGCTGATTGTCACGTAACTGCACTTTAAACAAAGCAGAGCAAAAACTCAAAAAAGTCTGGGTCATAGTCTAACCCCTGTGTTAGCTTTTTGTGAGCAAATCAGGATGGATGTTCAATAAAGAGGGTAATCTAGAGGAGCCTGTTGCTTTGACCTGATTATCAGATCAGTGTTATTTAGCAGAAATAAATGTATTATTGACCATAATAATTATTAATAATTATGGCCCATTATTAACCACAATCTATTCTGAAATTATACATACCCCAAATCAGGATCTACAACATTTAACCAGTCCAGCAAACAAGCAAAAATATTAATCAACTAAAGCTTTAGTTGCTACATTGATAGGGATGGCAACTTTTCAAATGAGTACTGTAACTGTGCCTTAAAATGAACTTCAAGCAACAGTTGTTGTTGTTGTTGTTGTTGTTGTTGTTACACACCTTCACCAGCAGTTCCCAGGGTGGGTTAGACATTAAAAATTAAATAAATTACAATAACAGGAATAGAGTGGGCCCCAAAAACACACATCTCAAGTGTCAAACAGTGCTCACTTCTTGTCTTTTGTAGGTCAAGCTGCTGGTTAAGGTACAAGAATGAGTAAACCAACCAACCCCTGTGTTGCAAAATATGAGTCAGCAATATCAAAAGCAACACAGTGGCCATCCTGTTGCTTTTGATATTGCTGGTTAAGGTACAAGGGCACTATACTTTTTATTCACTGATGCACTTTAAATCTCACCAGCAATGTGACTTTTTAGTTGTATTCTTGCACATACCCTTCCTCCCAGCGATCATCGCTGCTGCCATTTTACTTTACTACTTCTAGGTAGTCCATTTTCTTGTTGTGTACAGGCAACCCCCAATTTGCACGGGGATTGCATTCCAAGTTATCACGCGTGGCGCCGGAGTGCACATAAGCCTATTACCCCTCCTTGCACCCCGTAGGTTCCTAGGTAGGACTGGGAACAAATCCCAAGCCCCTAGACATGCATCAAAACTGAAAATACTGGGCTCAATCCTTAGTTAACACCTAGTTGCTGACAAAACTCAGCTAGTGGGCCAATGGGCCCAACTCAGTATAAAGCAGTTTCCTAACTGAGCAATGGAGGGATGCTGCATAAACAAACAGGATGGGCTATTCTCTCCTCCCCCCATCCCCCCAAAAAATCAATTGCTTAATTTAGCTATGTACACGTTACCGTTTATTCCAGCTCTGCTGCTCTCCCATCACTGGTGTTTGGAGCCAAACAATGTTAGCCACAATCCATCTGTATCCTGTAGCTTCTTAAGAAATATTCCTGACTAGTGTCCTTTCCCTCAAACCACCTTCCATGTGATTTGCAAATGGAAGCCATGGTTACACTGAGGTGTGTACATTTCAGGCAGCTGTTGCACATGAGCAATGACAGACAGCACATGTGTGAATTGGAGTTTGGCATGGGCAGGTCCTTGCCCTCTTGCTGGTCCGTACAACAATGTAAGAAAACAATTTGAAACTCAGTGGGGAAAAGCAACCTCATGGTGTTTAAAGCTGCTGATGTGTACATAGCCTTTATTTTGTTTTTTAAAGCAAAGGTTGATCCATAAGAAAAAACAACAGCAGTCTACTTAATGAAGAATTCTGGAGGACCTGAAAACTCGTCATTTTGTGGCATTTTTGTTTGTCCTAATAAAAGTACTGCTCAACTGTGAATTGTGTAGGTTTTTCTTTTTCTTTAAAGTTGTTTTGTTCTGCCATGCCACAGTAGTAAGGATCAGATGAGAAAAATTAAACATGTTCTAACAACGTGTGGTTACTTTTGCTCATTAAGCTGCGACTGATCTAATGCTACCTTACAATTTAAACAAGTGTACTTATGTTGCTGGTTTCGTAAAGTACAAATTTATTCCAATGTGGATGATTAATAAATGAAAAAAACCCCACATTTTAATCAGCAGCCCTACCTTTAAAGAAGGGGGAAACCACAAGGAGGGTAAAAAAGCATGTGAAAGGAAACTGATGCCAGCTTTAAATATTTTTTGACTACTGTCAATCACACCTCAGCACCCACAATGACTCCCAGGCACTCTCTTCTGTGGCTGAGCCTGTCTTACCATAAGGCCGCAGTCTGAAGAACACGTACTTGGAAGTGGGAGGATTGGCAAATCTGTCAATTTCAGTTTCCAATTTTTCCAGCCTTAGCTTTAGTTCTCCACATTTGCATATCAGTTTGCATTCCAGTGTTACTTTCTCCTAATATACACATTTTTGGATGCAATTCTGTCAAACATTTATATTTTTGCAACCCATTTCCCCTAATATAATATAGTTTTATTGTCCTTTTCACTAATAAATGCATTTTTGTGCATCAGTCATCAGTCATCAGGCACGCTCAATTTAACTTATTTATGTCCCGCCTCTCAATGCAAGGCGCTTAAGGCAGCTAATTACAGTGACTAAAACAATGATTAACACAATAAAGCAAGACAATCCCAGCACCAAAAATAAAAATCCCACATTAAAAACAGCAGCCATAAAACAAGAATAAGAATGGCAACAAAACAGCTGCAAAGCAGCCAGCAGTAAACCCAGCATCCTGTTCTCACAGTGACCAAGCAGATGCCCATGGGAAGCTCAGAAGCTCAGAAGCAGGACCCTCCTCCTCCAGCTGATTGAGGTTGGTGGGGCAGTGCCCCATTTGCCCTAGGGGTCCAGCTCATTTCAACAAGTACTAATGATTCTGCTTTTTCAGTTCTCCTCTGCCTTCACATTCTGTTCTGAATACATATTTCCTCCTCCTGGTCTTCATATCTATCCGTTGATACTCCCAAAGACATCCTGAGAGGGAATCAAATCCTCCTGTGTACTGTATCTCACTGGAAATACCAGTGATCTTTCTTTTAGTTCGCATAAGCAAGGGAAAGATTTGTAGTCTCTCTCTCCCCATGAGCCATGAGCAGATCAAACACACTGCCAAGTTGCCATTCTTCTAAAGAAGATATTCAAAGGAGGACTAGGTGAATAAGAACTAATTAGAAAGCTTGAACCTATTAACTGAGTTTAACTAGAGACAATGGCTACCAGTCCCACTACTATGCTAAGCAAGTTGATTTGTATCACCTCCAAACTAACTGCCATACTGAATGGTCACTGTGCTTATTTTGCATACATTTAAGTTCTCGTTGAATTGTCAAGAGACTCTTGTGTATCTTTGTTATTTTAAACCCATTGTTTACAATTCCCTGTCCCCTCTGCCATGTTACACCAGTGGAAAGCTGTCAAGGCTGCATTCTACAATGGCTAGAACGAAAAATGGACAGTGTTAGACACACACATATATCCCACACACGCCAAACTACTTTCCAATGAAATAGGGACATGTATTTTAGTTCTTAGTAGCTCTGCTTAAGGTTCAGCTTCCTTCCCCCCACCCACAGAAGTCTCCATCATCACTCTGTCTGTCCTGACTGTGCACAAGATTAAAAAGAACTCTGTAATTTCTGAAGAGGAATGAAAATAACACCAAGGCACAGCTGAAATGCCAGCGCTGCCTTATTCAAAGCTCTAACTTCAAAATGTGATTGCATTCTGGAAATTGCACGGCGGCAATGGCAAAATGGATGGACTTTTTTTTTCATATTTGCAAGGAACACAAGTTCACCCCGTGGTTTACAGAAGCACAAAAAACAATGGGGCTGGGGAATTGCTAAGACAGACCCCGACCCCCAAAACAGCTCAGTGAGGATTGATTATGCTCAATGGGCACAGAATGTTGGCTGGATGTTGAGAAAGAAAAAGCCACAAGCAATTGAGGTGGAGGCAGGGAGACAGAGTACGGAATGGAAGATCCTGGAAGAGGGCATGGCTGGCTGGCTGGCTGGAACCCTGAACAGGATCCTTGACACTCCAAAATTTTGCTGCCGGTCACACTTACAGTGTCAATAATATTGGTTGCTTCATCTCAAAAAGAGCATCACAGCATTACAAAAAAGTACAGAAAAGAGTAACTGAAATGATCAGAGCACCTTCCTTATGTTTGGGCGGTTTTTTAGTTGAATACAAAGTGATTATGGAACAGGGATATAATAGCTCCACTGTCAGAGGCAGTATTTCATAGAATCATAGAATTGTAGAGTTGGAAGTACCCTGCAGATCATCTAGTCCAACCCCCTGCAATGCAGGAATGTGCAGCTCTCCCATACGGGGGTTAAACTTCCAACCTTGGCACTGTCAGCACCATGCTCTAACCAGCTGAGCTATCCTTCTCGGAATACCAGTTGCCGAGTCTTGCAAGTGGTGAGAGGTGTTGCTGCGCTTAGCTCCTGCTTGCAGGTTTCTCACAAGCATCTGATTGGCCACTGAGAGAAATAAGCTGATGGACTTGATGGGCCATTGGCCTCATCCAGCAGACTGGCCCTTCTTATGTTCTTTGAGGTTTTAAAGCAGGGAAGAGGAATTTGGACTTATCCGAAGTGTGATCTGCCCATCACAATTTTTATAGCTTTGAAATCATGGGTTATATAACTGTCAAAATGGGACTGTTTTGGGGGCTGTGTTTGTTGCAGCACAAAAATGTGCCTAGACAAAAGGTAAGGTGGGCAGGAGCCCTTAGCTCTGCTTGTGTGTTCAGACTGGGGCCTGGATGTAGTTAAAGCAGAGCTCATTTCCCTAGCCTAGGCATGCCATAACTGCAGTAAAGCACCAGAGGCTGTGAACAGGGTTATGTTGGGAGAAGCAAGTAGGGGGAGGAACGTCCTCTGTCTCCCCTGCTTTTCAGTTACTTTGAGACTCCTGGCAATTTGCCCTCCGAGTTTATGGATGGGGAAAGTAATGAACCAACACATGAACCATTTAGCTTAATTGTTTGACCCTCATGTAATCATATTTCTTTGAGGTAATTGAAACATGCTTCTCCCCCATCCCCCCTTCACTCCCCCCTTTCTTTTTAAAAATAACACAATATTAAGAAAGCCCTAAAGAGCTGCACTTTGTTACTAGTAATTACCAAGGAGTCAGAATTTTGGCCAGACTTGATAATTGTTTTTTTCTGGAGGGAGGAAAAAAATTCCCAAGCTAGCAAGGAAACAGCCAGGCCCTATGTTTTATTAAGCCAGATATTTCATGAGTGCTCCAGAAGCTGAAGCCGTTAAGGCTCGAAAAATAATATTAAACTGGCCAACGGACGGATCCTGTGCAGCCTATTGTTGTTACTAATAGCGGTACTGCTGGTCTCTGTTCTCGGGGCTCTTTCTGCGTGTGTGTCCGCTGCAACCACAAAAGCATATGAAATTCCTGAGAACCCAAACCTTCTTTAAAAGAGGTTTCTAGCCCTTATGCGTATGGATGGGGGAGAAATTCATTTCAGTTCACATTTGAAGGCAAACCTACCCATTGCACAATTTCCAAAACGATATGTGAAGTGAAACACAGGCATCCTTGAGAATTTGCAGCTCTCCAAATTTTGCAGTGCAGCTCTCCAGCCACGTAATGCACACAAAAATGCGTACACTATATGTGCAGTGGATATGCTCTGAATTCGGGGGGGGGGGGGGGAATGAGAAACTGAAACAAAAATGGACAAATATACCAATCTCTTCTTGCACATGCCAGTGCATTGCTGTGAGTTTGCTATCTGTCAGTTAGGGTATCTGTGGGTTATATCCAACTAAGATATACTCAAGAGTAGACCCAATAAATTAATCAACCGAAGTTGGGTATGAGCATTAATTTTGATGAGTCTACTCAGCATAGGACTAATGTTGAATAAATACAAACTCATGTGTCCCATTTTAAAGAGGCTGGGTTGTTGTTGTTTCTTTAATTTGAAGGGACCCAGGGAGTTGAAAGCCAAAAATGGAAAGGGGGGGAAGGGTGGGCCCTCTCTGAAATCAGCTGCCTAAAGCAACAGCTTCATGTTGCTTCATGGTAAGGCCAGCCCTGCCTGGTAGGTGTTTCTGTACAGAGATCTCTGAGGATGCTCCTGTACCTGAAAGGACCTCACCTGTCTCCACCTGCCGTCACTTTTTCTTCCTTCAAAGCCTTCCTCAAACCTCCCAGGGCACTTGGGTGAGACTCAAGAGGCCTGTGCTAAATCTCAGGCTGCCCAGTTTTGAGGAGAGTGACCATATAGGAGTGAATTAGCTCAGATACAGAATAAGAAGAAGAAGAGTTTGGATTTGATATCCCGCCTTTCACTCCCCTTCAGGAGTCTCCAAGCGGCTAACATTCTCCTTTCCCTTCCTCCCCCACAACAAACACTCTGTGAGGAGAGTGGGGCTGAGAGACTTCAAAGAAGTGTGACTGGCCCAAGGTCACCCAGCAGCTGCATGTGGAGGAGTGGAGACGCGAACCCAGTTCCCCAGATTACGAGACTACCGCTCTTAACCACTACACCACACTGGCTCTCAATAGAATTTGCATGCTGAAAAATGCACTGGTATGAAGTGGGTGAAAAGGAGGGATGGGGGAAAAATTCAAACGGTTCAGATTTTAATGAGAAACTACCTAGTTTGCACTTTCCTGAAACAATACGTGAATAAAAAATGCTGTTGCTGACTGGCCCAAAGTTACTCAGTGGGCTTCATGATCGAATAGGAATATGGACGCTGATCTAACCACTCTAACCACTGCTCCAAATTGGCTCACACGTTTGTTAGTCTTTCAGGTAGTCCAAAAAAGCACAATCTACCATAAAGGGTTAATTTTTAAGACACTCCATAAAAGCATATGCCTGATAAGCCAGATCAAAAATGTCTCTACCCCCTGTGGACCACATTAACAAGTAAAAAGGTAAAGGGACCTCTGACCATTAGGTCCAGTCGTGGCCGACTCTGGGGTTGGGGCGCTCATCTCGCTTTATTGGCCAAGGGAGCCGGTCATGTGGCCAGCATGACTAAGCCGCTTCTGGTGAACCAGAGCAGTGCACAGAGACGCCGTTTACCTTCCCACCGGAGCAGTACCTATTTCTCTACTTGCACTTTGACATGCTTTCGAACTGCTAGGTTGGCAGGAGCAGGGACCGAGCAACGGGAGCTTACCCTGTCGTGACCTTCTGATCAGAAAGTCCTGTGAATCACCTGGTGTTAGATGAAGCAGCTTCAAAGGAAGAATGGGAGTGACCTCAGGTTGAGCTTCTTCCTTTGAAGCCCAACTACAATCCAAGCCATGGATGAAAAGAGATTAATAATAATAATAATAATAATAATAATAATAATAATTTATTATTTGTACCCCGCCCATCTGGCTGGGTTTCCCCAGCCACTCTGGGCGGCTTCCATAGAAACCAAAAAACACTAAAATATCACACATTAAAAACTTCCCTGTAATGTTCCTTTACAAGGACAACTCAGGCTCAAATTTTCCTTTGTAGTTTAGCTTCAATTTAAGCCGTGGGTGCAATGGAAAAAGCTTCCTTTGCAGGCGTGGCTCAAATTTGAGTCGTAGCTGCAAAGGAAGAAAACAAAGCACTCTCAGGTCACATCCACACCATACTCTGCAAAGCATTTGTATACTACGGTAATGCTAACGAATCCTGGGAACTGTAAGTGGCTAAGGGTGCTAACCTCATAGACCTACAATTTCCATCACCCTTGACACATTACAGTTCCCAGGAATCTCCATGGTGGTTAAAGTGGTATACAGAGGGTTTAAATTAGGGCTGCATGCTCCCCCCCCCCATGATTTGGAGCCTGATCTGGTCATTTGAAATGGCCACATTATGACCCAGGATTGGTTTATGACCAACATTTATGACCAGGATTATGACCAACAGAATGGCTCAATTGGTTAGAGCGTGGTGCTGCCAACGGCAAGGTTGCAGGTTCGATCCCCATAAGGGACAGCTGCATATTCCTGCATTGCAGGGGGTTGGACTAGATGATCCTCAGGGTCCCTTCCAACTCTATGATTCTATGAGATTGATCTGCCCCAGATCCAGGCCCCAAAGGTATTTGGGAGCCTTGCACAGTGTTTGTTGAACATTAAAACCCCTTTTTTGAATTTGGTGCCTTTTTCTGTCACCACAGAACAACACAAAAAGATTCCACTTTTTAATAATAATAAGAGCAAACCCTACACTGAAATGTACTAGCGGGTGGAAAGGGAGAGTAAGGAACGCATTTAGAGTGGGTTTACTGCTGCCACATCTGATGTCAGGTGATGGATGGGGAGCGTGGCTTGGGCACAACCACACCACAGGCCAAGTGGGAGACACGGCAGGTATAATAAGCCCCCCTCTGGCTTATGCCATCATGAATTGGCTAGTCTTTAAGGGGCCACAAGTAAGACCTATGGATTTCAAGGGTGGAGGGGAAAGAGGCAGAGCTATTAACTCAGAATATTTTCTAGTGGTGTGATGACACCCTTCCAAGTTCCTGGCAGGATCTGAGAACAGCCAGCAACTGTTGGGTGGCTTGTTGGGATGCTGCCAAAACACGCAGGTTTACATCCTTCATAAAAAGCGCTGCTGATAAGAGAGTTGCTATCTCACTCTGACAAGGGAGAGAGATCTGAATACTGAATAGTAGAAACCTGAGCAGAACGTGGGACGGGGCTGACATTCCCACTTACGGTTTTTGTGGGCGTCTGGAATTCCTGCTCAATCAAAGTTGTGTGCCTAGACTCATAAGTATGGAGCAAGCTTCATTGTACACATGGTGACAGGGCACATGGCCCAGGCGTCTGCATGATCAAATGTCTGGATGAAGGAGACAGCCCTGACAAATGGCTGAATATAAATGAGTAGATTGGAAAAAATAATCAATTTGCCACACACACAAACATGCCAAGTTGTGGATGGTTATAAACCATCCCTTTACATTTCATACCTGAAGTAGCCTCAGCCAGGGCATTGTGGGAGATTTTAAATGGTTCAAAGCTACCCACTGCTGGTGTTAGGCAAGTCCATGGCTTGGTAAGGCAGGGATTTTGCTAAGGGCTCCCTCAAATGTGGTATCAGCTCTCATACTTTTGCAGTGGACCAGAAACTATAGTAATACCGTTCCCCTCACAACTTGGCAAGATCACAGAGACTTCTGCTCTCCTTGTTTTTCATTTTGTAAATATAATTTTAACCACTAACCAGGGCACGTGCTGCTCTTAATTGCTTTTATTTAAGCCAAAACTATCTTGAAGAATCAATGATTCTGGCGGGTTTCCAACTTGCCTGACTGGTTTTGCTTGCTATCTTATCACAGCCCCCCACCCCACCCCTTGGGGCATTGGTGTCCCAGGAACTAGGCCTGCCTATCCTCTGACTGACAATAGCCACACCTCCTCTCTGGCATCCATTTTTAAGGTTGCTAAGTTACCTGGGTTACTCCTTCCTGTCTTGCTTTCTTATTGGTTTGTCTCTGTCCTAGCCAGGTTTACCTTGCTTCATGTTGGCTGCTGATACAGGGCTGGCACCAGCTACCAGCATCCTTGGGAAGCTGTTGGGTCCACTGCCAACACCCAGAGTCAACTGCCAGGTATTGTTGCTTGCAAAGTGACTTCAGGAGATAATCTCCTGGAAAATGTATATTCTAGAACAGGCTTCCTCAACCTCGGCCCTCCAGATGTTTTGAGAATACAATTCCTATCCTCCCTGACCACTGGTCCTGCTAGTTAGGGGTCATGGGAGTTGTGGGCCAAAAACATCTGGAGGGCCGAGGTTGAGGAAGCCTGTTCTAGAACTACTCAATAAACTTATGTCAGTTTTATAGCATGTTAATTGTAACGCCTTCCCTCATGATCCTCGGCACTGTAGCCTGAGGAGGGAGGATCAGGATGGCTACTTACACATTGTCTCAAAAGAAGCCACAGATATGCACAAAATCTGCATATGTTAATTTAAAGAGAAATACAATCTACCTCGCCACAGTGGGTACTAGTCTACAGGTGACCTGCATATGCCATCTGTCTGCTGTCCAGCTATGAATGGGCAACTTCAAGGTCCCTCCTGCTCTCCCTTTTGTAAACCTCCAAATAAATAGGCATCCCCTCACATTCCATCTGCCTCATTCTGCCTAATGGTAGGAACGGCCTTCAAACTAGAAAGTCTCCATTTACCTATTTTTCCCACTTGATCCAAACCAGGAAACTATGGTTAAAAGCTTTGGAACAAGCCAGGATATGAAACCCTGGTTTGAAATTGAAAGCCTCGAGCCATGGTTTCCTGGTTTAGACAGAATAAGAAACTATAATTAATTGAAGAGTTCCTGGTTTGTTTGCTCCAGCTGCAAAGGGAGCAGTGAAAGAATTGAGTATGTGCCCATGAGCTCCATTTATATCTTGCCTTTTTAATAGGAGGTAGGATGATCTGGATGCAGTCCATTGTAAGGTAACAACAACAACAGGAAAAAGAAGAAGAAGAAGAAGAAGAAGAAGAAGAAGAAGAAGAAGAAGAAGAAGAAGAAGAAGAAGAAGAAGAACAACAACAACAACAACAACAACAACAACAACAACAACAACAACAAATTATCTGAATTGCCTTTTCTTTTGAGGTTTTTTCCTGTTAAACCTTGAATATAGCCATGAATTTTGGACCCTGCTGAATCTCAGATTTATGAAATCTCTCTCCCCAGGCAGTGTTGTTACATATATGAGAATCTTTTTATACATGTGATAATCAAAGGTTGGGGTGTGAGGCACAATATGTTGTTGTACCTTCAGATGCTAATATACATGAGAATCCAGGAATGCTCAGTGCCGCGTTTGCTTTGGTGCCAGCTGTTTCAGGGCAGGCTGCCTGGCAGCAGTTCTTAGCGTGGCTGGCAAGCTTCCAGCAAAAGCAAGAGCTGGAGAACAACATGCTGAATGTTCCCTCTCTTCCAGAGCCATCATTGCCCAACCAGGGTTGGTTTGCTACAAGACTCTAGGGACTTGCCCTCAGCACCCACAAGGCTAAGAACAGGGGCAAGGAACTGGCAGCCCTTCAGATGTCTCTAGGTCACCAACTCATAGGAACATAAGAAGAGGCTGATGAATCAGGCCAGTGACCCATCTAGTCCAGCATCCTATTCTCACAGGGGCTCACCAGATGCCTCTGGGAAACCCACTTCCATCATCCCTGACCATTAGCCATGCTGGTTGAGGCTGCTGGGATTTGGGAGTCCAACAATAGCTGGTGACCCACAGGTCTTCTAGCCTTTGGCCTAAAACAGGTGTGAAGAACCTTTGGTTTTCCAGATGTTGTCACTATTTAAATTGATAGCCCATCCTTCCTCCCAAAGGAACCCAGGGTGGCAAACACACAAATGAGAACACATTTAAAAACAATTTTGCTACAGATGCAGACAGGGAACAATATCTACTTAAAAGGCTTGTTGAAAGAGAAATGTCTTTAGTAGTTGCATGTCTAATATTCAATCACAGAACTGTAGAGTTGGAAGGCACCCCAAGGGTCATCTAGCCCAAACACGAGCAATGCAAAAATCTCAGCTAAAGCATCCATGACAGATGGCCATCCAACCTCTGCTTAAAAACCTCCAAGGAAGGAGAGTCCACCACCTTCCAAGGGAGTCCATTCCGCTGTTGAACAGCTCTTACCACCAGAAAGTTCTTCCTGATGTTTAGTTGGAATCGCTTTTCTTTTACTTGACTCCATTGACTTGGGTCCTACCCACCAGAGCAGGGGAAAACAAGCATGCTCCATCTTCCATGTGACAGCCGTTCAGATATTTGAAGATCGCTATCATATCTCCTCTCATATTTTCCAGGCTAAACATACCCAACTCCCTCAACCGTTCCTCATAAGGCTTACTTTCCAGACCCATGATCACCTTGGTCACCCTCGTCTGCACACATTCCAGCTTGTGAACATCCTTCTCAAATTGTGATGGCCAGAACTGGACACAGTATTCCAGGTGTGGTCTGACCAAGGCAAAATAGCGCAGTACTATTACTTCCCTTCATCTGGACACTCTACTTTTGTTGATGTAGTCAAGAATAGCATTAGCTTTTTTGCTTCTACACTGTTGACTCATGAGCAGCTTATGGTTTCCTAAGACCCCTAGATTCTTTTCACACGTACTACTCGCAAGTCAGCTGTCTCCCATCTTGTATTTGTGCAGCTGTTTATTCCTGCCTAACTGTAGAACCTTACATTTGTTCCTTTTGAGATACTTTTTGTTTGTTTGGGCCCAGTTGACCAGTCTATTAAGGTCATATTAAATCCTGATTCTGTCTTCTGTGGCATTAACTTCCCCTCCCAGTTTGGTGTCATCTGCAAATTTGATAAGCGTCCCCTCAATTTCTTCAACCAAGACGTTGAACAACACTGGGCCCAGCACAGAACCCTATGGCACCCCACTTGTCACTTTTTCCCCCAGGATGATGAGAAACCATTAGTGAGCACTAATGGGGGAAAGAGGATTGGAAAAAGTGGATGTGTTTTTCTGCAAGACTGCATAGAACGGGGACCCCACTGTTCTTTAAACTAGATTAGGAGCAAGGAGCAGTGGCTTATTGGGCTAGTTTGAGATACTCCTACTGTGAGTATATGGAAGAAAGGGGCTAGAGGTTAGTGTTCCCATGTAAGAGCTCTGAGCAATTCCCCAGAATTTTCAGGCTTGGTGTGGCGGGACTTCCAAAGTGATAGCTTGTCAACATTGGGCTCCCCACCCCACCAAAAAACAAACAAACTTAAAATGTGAAGCAGCACATGTGTTTTGAAGGCCATTTCACGTCACTCAACCAGAGGCTTCACAGACACAGTGTGTTTGGATGCACAAAAATGGGCAAAGAGACAAACGCATCAAAGCACAAGGCGATGCTCTGATCCCTTGGCAATGGGTGTGGTATGAGAACAAAGATAGACAGGATAAGATACAGAGGGTGTGGGCAGCTGGAATTGAGGTGTGTCTGCCTTGGTCTCTATATTGCTGCAGTAGGAGCTGGTACAACATAAAGGTGTTTTTTTTTAAGCAGCGTGGGTTTGGGATGGCTACATTATCTCTTTGTGCTTGTATATGCTCCTTAGTAAACGAGTTAGGTAGGTCATTCAAATCAGTGCGCTTGCCAACACTCACCCTTAACCCACCTTCATGTGTACATCTTGTATGCACTACATGAAATTAACCTCAGGAACACTCAGCTTGAGATCTTGCGTGGTGATATATTACAGCTGGCATGTTCCTCTGGCATGAATGCTTTCCAAAAGGCCTTGCTGCTCAGTGGTGTCATCAGGGCTTTGCAGCAGAATTCCAGGTGCCCACTCAGAGGAATGAGCAAGATAGCTTCCTGGTGAGTAGGGCTTACCATCTAAAGGTGGCTGGGGCAGTGGATCAGACCATTGACTCCAGTGTCCCAAATTACCTATTAGCTGTAGTGCTGCTGCTCAAGGGTGTTCTCTACCCTTAACACTCGGAGTTGTCACCAACAGGATTCTACTCAAAGTAGACCCACATCTCAACTCATCAGAACAGGCCGGCAGAACTTGAGACTGAATCAAGCTAAATCCAGCCCATCAATAAGGATGGGGGATAAATTAATTTCAGTTTGCATTTTAATGCTAATCTACCTAATCCACACTTCCCAAACCAACATGTGAACTGAAACAGAGGTAACTTTCAAAATTCATACTTCTCTGCTTATTTACTAATGAGAGCTAAAACACCATCCTGGATAATCATTTTCATTTCTGTATCCAATAAAGTTCCTGTAGTGAAGTTTGGAAGCAGGTTGGGCAAAGGCAAGCTAATGGAACAAGTGGAAAGGAGCTAGACAAAACCACAGAACTAAACCCCAATGATCATATCTATAAGCTATCAACTGTAATTTCGATAAGAAAGCTTTCATTAATCAATCACTTTTATCTACTCACAGCATCAGCCATGAAATCATTGAACAGCAGCACTGAGAGTTTGGCTGGCATGACCATGGTGAATAAGTGGCCCCCAGGGATTTAACCAAAGAATGCTAATGTTCCTTGATAGCTGGGAATCTCTTCCCAGCTTTTGGAATGTAATATCTTTAGGATTGCAGAAGTGGAGGAAATAATGTTCTGACCTTGTCCACTTGCCAGGGAACTAAGGGCTACTACTGTGGTGTGCATGAGACAGAGAGATTTCATGGGGTATTATTACAACCTGTCGATTGTTAGGTACAGTGGTACCTCAGGTTAAGTACTTAATTCGTTCCAGAGGTCTGTTCTTAACCGAAAACTGTTCTTAACCTGACGCACCACTTCTAATGGGGCCTCCTGCTGCTGCCGTGCCGCCAGAGCACGATTTGTGTTCTCATCCTGAAGCAAAGTTCTTAACTTGAGGTATTATTTCTGGGTTAGCGGAGTCTGCAACCTGAAGCATATGTAACCTGAAGCGTATTTAACCCGAGGTACCACTGTACTTTGAGAATTATTCAGTTGAAATGTGAGGTATACACCTGTTCAATAAACAAATATCGAGCTAGGGGCAGGAAAATGCCTTTGGAAAAAGAAAGCAAGTGAGCTGAGAATTAGCTGGAGGTGGTGAAGTACTGCTGGACAAGGGGTAGGGGCCTCTGAGAAGTTGACCTGGTGCTTTTTTTCTGGGGTACTCAAGGGTACTCAGTACCGGCACCCCTCCCCATGTTGAATGTGTGGCACTTACTGTAACAAATTCATGGTGAGTACTCACACCTCCCCCCCTTTCTTTTCTTTTTTTAAAGCACTGTGTGGGCCTATAGCTCTTAGATTTACTTCCCACTGCAGAAACGTCTATTTCCTTCCCCCGAGTGCACAGCATGTGTGCTGCTCTGGGTGCCGGAGCAGCTAACTCCACCTCTGAGTGCACTCTCCCTCCCTCCCTCCCTCCCCTCTCTGATCCAAGTGAAACTAAACCCTGTAGTGTTAGTCCTGTGTTCCCACCACTTCGTGATGTGAGAAACAGTATGATCACAGGTTGAAAGCAGCGTTGTTCTTAATCGCTGCTAGCTTCCTCGGCCATCTCTGGATGGTGGCTCTGCCATCACTGTCCCTTTCCACCATGCAACCTTCCCCCTCTTTACAGGGAATCAACTTGAGATTCTAGGGGAAAGAGATAAGGCCCTCCGGATGTTGCTGGGCTCAGACTCCCGTCAGCCCTGGCCAGCGCAGCCAGGGATCAGTGATGGTGGGAGTTGGAGAGCAGGCAGCATATGGAGGGGCGCAGGTTCCCCAGCCCTGCTAAAGACACTTGCTAAGGTGGATGAAATGCCTCTGCAGAGTTCTGCACGCCACTCATAGGTGCCAGGAGAGGAAAGTAATAAATCTCTCAAAGGAAAGAGGAGGAATTGGCCACCTTGCAATTCTGTTTCAATCCCCTTGTCTAAATTAACCTGGGATGAGTGATATATGTCCAAAGGGGCCCTGCTCCAAACGGAAAGCAAAACATACCCTCCTAAGTGGGATAATTTTGTTCATTTTTGCAAACAGAAGCTTGCCTGTTTGTCTCCTCTTACACACACACACACACCTTGCTGGAGGGGGAACATCCACATTTAATCAGGCTTTCCAAGTGTAGCAGTAAACATTAAAAACAGACTTTATTCTGGAGCTGCCTTAACTGTAAACAGGAGATATTTCAAGGTAATTCCTCTCTGCTCCTCTTTACTCAGCTCACACACATGCAGGCAACACCTTTGCATTTCTCTGGCCCTCTGTACAACCTTTAAATAGATTGTGAAGACTGTAAGAAAAAAATAAATTTAAAAACCCCACCAAGCATTTTATTGCTGGCTCCCTCTTCCATTTAATTGTATCTGTTGCTGTTTTTAATAAAATGTTATGTATTCTGGATTGTATCCAGCCAAGTCATATGCAAAAGTAAATCCACTGAAATGAATGGCTTGTGTATAACATTAGTCATACTCAGACTAGGCCTATTGAAATGGATAGACACAGCTAACTTTGGCCCATTAATTTCAATGCGCTTGCTTTGAGTAGAACTTAGGTGACTACAACCAATGGGTTCAAATTAGTCAAGTTTATTTCTTCCATGGTCTACTCCGAGTATGACTTGTTTGGATGCAATTCAGAATATGTAGCATATAATTAAAGCATAAATTAATTCGGTCCATTAATTTCAATGGAACTACTTTGGGAAGAACTTAATTTGATAGAACCAAAAGGGTTCAAGTTAGTCAAGTCCATTACTTCAACAAATCTGTTCTAAGTTCAAAAAAGTCTGGGATGAGGAGCCAGCAATGTAATCCAATAAAATGCTTCATCCATTAAGTCTTCAGGGTCTACTACTCAGCTATTCCGCTCATATGGTGGAAAACCACCTGTCTCCCCAAAGCTCACAAGCCTTCTTGCGTCAGGGGCTGCTGAGAGGGCTCTTGCCTCTGATCCTAGTCATGAAATACAGCCATCATGATAAGGATGAGGGCATTTGTCAACTTTGGCTTCTCTCCGTTTCTGATTTTTTCAATCTTCAGTTCTCCACATTTCCCCACCCACTTGCTATTTTTAAAAGTCTCCATGAGAACTCACCAGCACCTTTGTGTGAATTTCTCCCAATATACATGTCAGGCAACATCATCATCATCATTTATTATTATTATTGTCTGTTAGTTTGCTGCTTTCAATGCCACCTTTAACTCCGCTGTTTCACTTTGTCTCATGATACGATCATAGGACCCCTTATTGGGTGGGGTAGGACAGCTGGACAGGGACATGTGTGTGTGTGTGTAAAGTGTGCATATATTAGTGAAAACAACATATAGAAATACATTATATTAGGATAAATGACATTGCAAAAATGTGTCTACTTGGCAAAATTGTGTACAAAATATGTCTATTAGGAGAATTTCACTCTAAAATACCGAATTTTCATGAGAATTTTTTTAAATTGCAAACTTATGAGAAAAAGCGGAGAATGAAAAATTAGAGGCTCAGAGAAACCAAGATTGATTAATTCACCCAATCCTGGGTTGCATTCAGCTAAGTCCTACTTAGAGTAGACCCACTGAGATACATGAACCTAAGTCAGTTGTGTCTACTCTTCAGTGGTCTACTCTGAGTGGAATTTGCATTGAATACTATCCCCTAAGTCCAATACATCTGAAGGGCCCCACATTGGCTACCCCTGCACTAGGTCACTTGGATATACAGGCTTTACATCCTCACATCCATTACCGAGCCCTCCACACATTCAAAACAGACTGTCTTTGAAGACTACAGCAGAGGAGGAAACTGAAACGCCGATCAATTAGTCAGCATAATTAAGAGATTAATGGACTGATTGCAGATCAAACAAAACCCAAAGCGCTTTTTAATCAGATGTGGCCACCTGGAGCCTTCCACTTGCATCATCAACCAGCTCCTGCAGCTCCAATCCTGTTTCCTCTCTGTTACTTAACAAGAAGCATTTGGGAGGTTACATTTCTGGGGCTGCCCCTTTCCAGCTGGGAGTACAGGCTAGAGGATATGGAAGATAGCATGTGTTTGTTTGTTTGTTGAATTTATATCCCACCCTTCTTCCTGAAGGAGCCCTGGGATGCAGTGTAGACTAATGAAGTTAATGGACATGTCTAACTTAGGTTCACCAGTAGGCAGTGGAGACGAAATGCAATAAGAACTGCTTCTTTGTGTCCTCATTAATTACCGGTAATCGAATTTATATCCCACCCTTTCAAAGGAGCCCAGGATGCAAGCGTATCAGTGATAAAACAATTCAATAATAACATATAAAAGCATCTTTTAAAAATGCTTTTAAAGGCTGGCCCAAAAGCTTTTTGCTGCTTTGGGCAAAGTCAATTTTATCACCTCTGGATGGGGGAGAAGTTTGATTTTGTTTGCATTTTAATGAGAAATGATCCAATTCACTGTGCTTAAACCAAAACCCAGACAAAAACACAATTATCCTTAAAATTCACACTTTCTTGAAATTTGTGATTCAGTTTCCCCAATCAAACCATGTGTACAAACAGGCACTGTGTTCAGGGAAAGTGTGCATAAAAATGCATATACGTTAGTGAAAGAAATGTACAAAAATTCATTATATTGGGGAAAAGTGCTTGTAGAAATGTGTATATTTTTCAAACTGCATACAAAAATGTGTGCATTCGGGAAAATTTACACTAAAATGCTGAGAATTTTTCATGAGCATTTTTTAAAAAATGGCAAATTGCTGCAGAAACGTGAACCAAATATAAGATTGGGGGGGAAATGAGACACTGAAACTGACAGACTGATTCACCTCTAGACCCATACATTATATATATATGCACAGCCACTTTTGTGTGTCTTATCATATTACTTCCAACATACCTATATACTGACCTATTCTTACCATGCTTGAGAGCCTGAGACCCCACTCCCCATCACTATGGCCATGCCTAGTTCCTCTGTGGCAGGCCAGACTCCACTTATTTAACTGCTGCCTGGGATAGAGCAGAAACTCACAGCTACCATACAACAGATTATCTAAATTCAAAAATATACCTTGGCAGCTGCAGGGTGGGAAATGGCAGTCTGTGCCCTGGACTGTATGCTGCTTAGATGTCCTTGCATATACATGCATATCCATGAAAACTAGAACCGTACAGTTTGGGGCCTTACAGGCAATCTAATCCAACCTTCTGCAAACAGTCCAGAGCATCCCCCAAAAGCAGTTCCCCAGTCTCTACCTGAAGCTCCCATCACACCTGTAGGTCAGGCATAGGCCAACTTGGCTCTCCAGATGTTTTGGGACTACAACTCCTATCATCTCTGACCACTGGTCCTGTTAGCTAGGGATGATGGGAGCTGTAGTCCTAAAACATCTGGAGGACCGAGTTTGCCTATGCCTGCTCTAGGTAACTGTATGGGATTCTCTTTTTGCCAGGCTTGTATTTAGGCCTGTTTCGTGCACTTGAAGTGTTGCTGAACTTTTGTTTTATTTGCTTTTACATGTTTTTATATTGCTGCTTTATTAGTTTGTATTTTTGTTTTAACAATCTCCTTTGTTTTTGATATTGTATACCGCTTCGAGATTTTAAAAATAAGTAGTTCATCAATGCTTTCGAATAAATAAATGGTTCCGCTGCCTAACCGCACAGCTATTGAGACATTGCTCCTAGGCTGCATATGTACCATATATTTAAAGTACATCCATCCACCCCTGAAATAATAATGGGAATGGTAGTTTACTCATCACAGAGCTGCCTTAACAAACTACAGTTCCCATGATTTGCTGGGCAAGGGCATGAAATATGCTTTAGATGCATGGCATAAACGCAGTTCAGAAATATAACCAATGGAGATGAGGGGAAATGTAAAGAAGAAGAACTCTAGCAGCTCCACACTAGCACACTTTATTGACAGGGTGAGGCTGTTGTTGCCTGCCCAAAGCCATGTGCTAATGCCAGTTGCAAAATTTCAGTCAGTGGAAGAAGAAGAAGAACCCTCTTTTGGCACATGAAGGTATTGGCACAAAGCTGGGTTGCCCACAAGCTTAAACTGACAGAAACTCATCCGATTAGAACAGGCAAGTCCAACATAACAGCAGCTCATCCACCTATCATAGAGATCTTTAATTTCTGTCCTGTGATGAAATGTGAAAGAGGAGTAGGGGATGATTCACAGTTGAATTTGGGCCTGTGTTAACAATTCTGCTAAGGAGATGAGCATGGTGTCCAAAGGCAGGTCACTGCTTATTGGTTTCTAGGGGACTGCTGAGTACCTCCTGGTTCCTAGGAATTTAAAAATAAGCCAGGACCAGATGGGCTTTGGTCAGATCTTGCTAGGGTGCTGCTTACATTTCTAACCAAAATGGCATTCTGTCGTGAAAGTGGGAAGTGTTTCAACAGGAGAGAGTCAAAGGAGCCAGGAGTTCTGATGGAGACTCCTCTAACAGCCCTTACAAAGTATCCAAGAACCTCTCTTGTTAGGGAATTTCAGGTGATGGCTTCCCATGGGAACTCATTGTGAGATGATCTCCCTTAAATCTTCTGAACAGGGCAAAGGCAGATTCACAGCCCCCCTAGCTAAAGGTGACAATTTCCAAAAAGAGGCGTGTGGGGAGGGAGGCTCAGTAGAAATAGCCCGGTAGCTACCACACTGGCCACCCCACAGCACCTGCCACCTGAAGCAATTGCCTCACTCTGCCTGATGGTGGGCCGACTGCCTGCATAAGGTCCTTTCCAACCCATTTTATTTCTGCAGTTTGCAGACAGGGTTCCATCACAAAACTAAGCCCCATGTGATGAGCTGCCTCTCACATCACCATCAGCAGAAGCAGCTTGCCAGGCAGGAAGGAGCCACTATGGTTGCTGCTGCTGCTGCTGCTGCTTACCGGGGAGGAACAAGACAGTGGGGAGGTTGGTGCAGTGCAAACGTACCAGCAAGAGCATGGGATTTGTTCCTCCAGTGTGGTTGCACTGCATCAACCTCTTTGCTGCTGCATCACCCCTCTCCCTCCCAGTGAGCAACAGTGACCCACCTGCTGGGAAGCTTCACCTCACCTGCTGAGCCACTTCTGACTATGCGCACAGGGCAGCAGTGCGCAAGGCATGATTTCCCTTGATCATGTCTGTGTGTCCCATGCCAGCAGAGTTCCATCAGCGATGCGGACACTGGTCTCAGAAGTGTTTCACAATGAGAGGCACTTTTATATGTTACCCATGCAAAGCAGCCACAGCAAGTGTGGTGCCACAGTGGCAATCTGACACAACTTGGATACCTTAAAGCAGCAAAAGGTCTCATGCACCCACAAACATTAGCTTGAGAACTGTCGCCCGGCCACACGCTTCCCCTTCCAAGGAAAGACAACAAACTTACTTCTTGGCTCCCGGGGTCCATCAACAGTCACTTTAATGGCACGGTGATAGGTAGCGACCTGGGTGGGGTTTGTGAAGACTGTAATTGTCAATGTAAAGCTTTTTCCTAAAGACCAAGGAAGGAAAAAACAGAAGAGAAAGCACACATGAGTCCAGGGTGCAAGTGTATGGGATCCAGGATATAACGGAAAGGTGCAGAGCATGGGCACCCTCAGGGGGTTTTCCTGGGGTGGGGGGAGTAGAATACTGGAAGGGGTGGGAAAGGTTAGTCTCTCACTAAATTTGAGAAGAATAATGCCTATACATTTTTGCCTCATATCTCAGGTGCTTCAAATGCTAGAAACTTACTCCTTTTTTTAAGAAATGAAAGCTGGGGATCTTTGGATCATGATTCACCCAGGAGGAGAGCAACAGCCTCCCTTGCTTCTACCATATATACCCGTGGTAGATGGGTAGCTATGTTGAAAGCAAGGCCTGGCTTAAATTTAAGCCAGGGCTTACTAAGGCTGCTTTCCTTTGCTACTACTCTTTGAACAAACCCCCTTGTTGTCAGGATCTGAGGCTGCAGAAACAGCTAGAGGGGATAAAATTAACAATCTGAAATTATATTAAGTCACTTGGCAGTAAGGTGAAAAAATTAGCAACTGGTCTCATAGTATACTTAATAATAATAATAATAATAATAATAATAATAATAATAATAGAATGTATACACCACCCTATATCCGGAGGTCTCAGGACAATTCACAGAATAAATCAAAATATAAAACCACAAAACACATAATCAAAATAAAAACAACAATCCAATAACCCCCCCCCCAAAAAAACCCCACATTTTAAAAGGGCATAGAATGTCATATCACAGTGCACAGCATCTAAACACTACTAACACAGATCTGTGTTTTCAGAAAAGTCACAAGATGCAGCCTTCTTTAGCCTGTACCACTTCAAAGTTTAGCTGGGGGGGGGGGGAGGCAGGAGTGACTGCTGGATTGAATCATCATCCGTATCAAGAACTTCCTCTCAGTAAAAAGTCAGCATGTGAGGGTTTTAGTCTAGTTTTCTATCAAATGTGCTACATTTCTATATGCAGGACTTTATGGCCAGGTGTGTGTGTTTGGAGGAAGAAGCATTCAGCCCCCTGGTTTCCCACCTGCACTCTGGATTGGCATAATCCTAGGAGGGCTGGGTCTTGAAATTTGTTTCCTTATTTATTTAAAATAAAGGTACAGGACTAAAGGAGCAAATACAGCCATCCTTCATACTGTTGCTTACTGTAATATAGTAGTTGTTATGTACTGAGTTGAATAGGATCCAAACTGCAGCAGTCTGATTGGTCCTAGAACAATAGGATTCAGAATGCAGCAGTCTGATTGGTCCTAGAACAATGCAGCAGTATGATTGGTTGGCAGGAACCACCCAATCATGCTCCAGATAGAAGTGAATCCACAACCTGATTGGCTTACAGTAGAATTCCAGAATTAGCCAATCATGTGCAGCCCATTGTGTAAATAATGTATATAAGGCAGATACTTTGAGGGGACTTTCATTCATTCCTCCTCACCACTATGAGCTGAATAAAGAGCATGAAATCACTTTGCGACTCTGAGTATATCTCAGTAGTTCTGAACAGCCCAAATCTGGAAACAAATAAAAACACTCAGGAGCACCAGTCAAGCCAAATAGCTAACATTTACTATAAATAACCACCCTATAAGGGATGCCAGTATTACTAAACTCATTCTACAGGTGAAGAAGTGAAAGCACCAGCGCCTGCCTGTGCTTGTAGCTGAGGCACGTTTTTAATGTTCTTGGCCAACATATGCTCCTAGCCACTACAATTACACCACCTCTCTATCACGTGTGATGTGGGCTTTGCTAGGCACAGTGGTATGAATTCCAAGGGAGAGGCAGAGTTTGCCCTAACCTTTCCAAAATGTCAGGAATGTGGAACCTCTGACTCTCCAGAAACCTTTGGATTCCATCTCCCATCAGCTCCAGCCAGCAGGGCCAATGGTGAGGGATTGGAGTTGTAGCCCAACAAAATCTAGGCCACAGGCTAGCCACCATGGTGTGGACCTGGAGCTGTTCACTACCTCCTGAACAAGAAGCAGAACTCTGGATATATCATCTGTGAGAATCTGGATGGGTACCAAAGATCTACTAAAACCTTGCTTTCAACCCACAAAACCACAGCTTCCTTTGTTGACTACATACAATCCATTGCCAGTTGGAGGTGCACTGATAGCATCGCCAGACTGGCTGGCTGGCTATGGATCATAGCTGAACAAAGACAACTGATAACGGGCATAGCTCCTGCCAGCATCTGTGACAGTTGGTGAAACATAACCCAGCTTCACCTTGGTGACCAGAATGAACCAGCAGGAACCTTGGTGATGGATGTCTTCAGGGAACAACACCACTATGCCACTATGGTGATTGGGCCTTACTTTAGTCTGAGCCAGAAGTTGCCACAACTAGGCTTAGGTCTTGCCTTGAGTGCCAGAGCTCAGGTCAGAGCATGTGAAATAAGCCTGCCTCTGGTCAGGCATTCTGCTTGTGTGTAAACCCTAGAAATGAACTGGGAAGTGAGGACAGGTATGTGCCATTCCGCATCAGCATCCCTTCCCCCCTCCAGTTGCCGTGGGCAACTGTGTGGTTCAGGGAAGGTCACAGAATCTCACTATCAAGTGGGGTGGTGCTGTTATGCTAGCTTCCTAGCAGGCGAGTTGCTGCTGCTTACCAGAAGGGAGAAGGGAAGGGGCAAGCTGGCAGGGAGGTTGGTGCAGTGCAAATGCACTGATAGGAGCGCCATATTGGATCTGCCTCCGCATTCGCACTGTGCAGACTGCCTCACCCTTTCCTGTAAGCAACAACGACCCAGTTGCCGGGAAGCGAGAGTGGCGGCTCTGCCCCACCCAGAGAGCTGCATCTGTCTCGGTTCAATCTAGAACATCAGTAGAAATGACCATAGCTCAGCGGGAGAGCATCTGTTTCCCAAGCTGAAGCGGGTCTTAGGTTCAGTCCTTGGCATCTCCAGAAAGGGCTGGGAGAAACTAGTTGAAGAGTGGTGGGGAAAGTGGCCTGGGGCACGGAGCTGAGTACACTTGTCCTCACTTCCTTTGTTCACATGAGGAGTTTATTTAACAAGGAGAACACCCAAACAAGAGTCAGGTGCATGGGTTTGGGTTTGGGTTGGGCATCTCTGTTAGTTTTGGTTTTTCTCAGCTTCTCGTTTTTAAATCTAAAATTCAGTTCTCCCCATTTTCACACAATTTTAAAAGAAGAGGACCTCATTAAAATTTATCAGCATCTTTGTGCAAAATTCTCCTAGCATACACATTTCTATGCAATTCTGTCACACACACACACACACACACACACACACAATTTTCCTTAGCGACATTTCTGTATGTCATTTTCACATGTATATGCATTTATATGCACATTTTACACAAGTGTATGCATATTTGTACACATTACTAAATCTGGAGCCTCTGTTTTTAGGAATTAACTACTTTATTTTGTCTTGCTGTGGGCAGTCTGTCCCCACTTGGACTGAGTCACCTTCTTTAACTGGTCCTCCTCTGCCTTTATCACCAGTAACAGCTCATTGGGGACAGAAATGAGGCAGGTGTAAATATTTGTATTTGCACAATATCCTATTGAAGTTGCTTGCCTATAAATCAAGTCTGATGGGAAGAAGTTGTTTTATGGACTATTATACCAAGTGGTCCATAGTCTCTGAAGAATGAAGTCAAATAAAATAATGATTTTTATTGTTTATTGCTTGTGTAAGCTGCAATTGTGTGCACACCAACGTGGAAGTAGGCCCCTTTGAAACCGACATGGCTTTCTTCTGAATACATAGAATCAGTGCTTTTTTTCCTTTAAAAATGTTTAGGGGTCCTCTCATTTTGACTCAAGAAAATCACCATTTTATAGTTGAAATTGGGAAAAATAAATACAGTACATGGACAAAAGTGTATATTCTTAGTGTATTTTTTGTCTTTGTGGAAGCTGCCCAGAGTGGCTGGGGAAACCCAGCCAGATGGGCGGGGTACAAATAATAAATTACTATTATTACAAAGATTCACAAAATGCTTAGATCTGTAACTATGAGAGTATGTGTGAGTATGGGTGAATGTGGGCAGGTTCTCTGAGGTACAAATGTGTTAGTGGATGTGGATAGTAAATGAGTATAAGTGTATTGAGTGAGTGAAATTCTATGTTTAGGAGTCTGTGTTTGTATTGCATTGCTTGTATTGCTTGTATTATTTATGGATTTTGCTCTTTTTCATTCTGTATTCAATCCTTTGTTATCTTTTCTGAGGAAAAGTATATATCAATACTTGAAAACAAATAAATAAAACATTTCAGCAACACTGCATCTCCAGGCAAGAAGCAGCTCCATCTTCTCTATGCATTAAGCTGTTAAAGGCACAATACTGAAGTTTTGGATATTTTGCCCATTGAAGGGGGCTGTTGCACACAGAAAAATAGCTCATCAAGGAAAATGTTAGGCTGAACCTGATTAGCTGGCATGCTAGATTTCTATGTGCAAGGATATTTCATGTTCATGTGTGTGAGCATTCAAACATGCATCCCCCGGGGAACACACATTTGTACACCCCCAATCTTACATGGTACAGTCCACAAAAAAAGTTAGCACTTGATCCTGCTAATTACAAACACTGGCATTAACAACACAGTGGACAGCTGGTAAGCACATGTCAGGCAGCCTCTCTAGCTTCCTGTGCTTAGAGCAGATGTAGGGGACCTTAAGCCCAAGGTTTTTTTCCTGGAAAAAGAGGTGGTGGAACTTGATGAGCACCTACCCAAAGTTGCTGAGCTCTTTGTCCCCACTGCCACTTTCGGCAGCCACAATCGTCACAGCAACCCGATCATCATGCCACACAGCCCCAGGCACTGTGTCCCAACCTAATGGATCTGCCGGAACGTGCCAAAAAGGTGCCGGAACTCCAGTACGTTCCAGCTGGAAAAAAGCCCTGCTTAAGCCCTCCAGATGTTACTGAAAACAACTACCATCAGTCCTAGCAAGCATGGTTAATGGCCAGGGAGAATGGGATTTGTAGTTCAGCAACATCTGGAAGGCAAATGGTTCCCTACCCCTGATTTAGAAGAAATCACAACCAAGGATATCATGAGGTTTTCAGGAAGCACAGACTCCCAGAAAGGCTATAGAAGGAAAGCTACCAGATATTGGTGAAAGAAACTCACAAAAACTCATCCAACTCAAAAGTGAGAGTGAATGCAAACAAACAAACCCTGCACCTCATCCTTGAGAATTTCACCTATGTTTCCTCTGCCCTTCAATAATTTTCAAAGGTAGGGGGGTTTCCTCATTAATTGGTGGGAAATTGCAAAAAACAACAACAACCCAAAAGGTAAAAGACATGTTCAGGACAGCACTATCCTGTTCAGAATTAGTCTACACTGTCAGAAACATGGACTTATAGCATGCAGAACAGAGAGCCCAAACGGGACGTTTCATGCACTTGAAGACAAAAGACTTTTTGCTAAGCAAGGGGCTTTAGACTCATGTCTCCTAGTTTGAAATCAAACCCCTCACAGGCTTCCCAAGGACTCCAGACTACTGTAATTTCTTATCCCAGACATGGAGACCTGAGGGGGGGGGGTTCCTAATGAATTCAAGAGTCAAATTCGGATGGAGCTATGTACAGTTTGGAAATTTGTGTAAGGGGGATGGAAAAAAGGGGAGGGAGGGAGGAGACTTAAAGCAAATAATTGAGTACAGAAATGAAAGCTTAATTCATAAAAGCAAAACATTTTTCCATTCATCAACCTGCAAGCAGTTATGTGGGGGAGATTTTGAAAGAAAGCCTTGCCTGCCACTTAGGAAAGGAGCCAATGGGAAAGCGGAAATGCACGAAAGAATGTAAACTATTTGGGTTTCATAGAGAGCAACAAGTAAACAGTTATTACACGCAAATCATTCTTAAGATCACTTGGGCCTTAATGCCGAGAAGCCAAAAATCTCTTTGACGGTTTGCATGTATACATTCAAAAGACTGGCCAGCGGCCGACACAGTTATAGTGCGCCACTTCCTGTAGCAGCAGCAGCAGCACAGGCTGAAACACACCATAAGATCAGCATCAGGGCTGTTCATGCAACATAACTTATGCAGCTACAGTGTGGCACTTTTTGCAGAAGAACAGGCACATGCTAAACACAATAAGATCAGCATTGGCATTGGCCATGCAACAGATCTTTGCAGAATGAACGCTGGGGTGGGGGCTTGGAATCCCAACTGCTGGCCTCACTCTGCCCTCTGTGCATTCATCACTTCTCTGCAGGGCCCAGGCATGTGTGCTTGTAAGTTGCACAGTGGGACAAGGCAGAGCCTGTGGCCCTCCAGATGTACGCCCAGTCAGTAGCCCTTCTCTCCACTTGTGATTCCCATACTGCCTCTGACAATGGAGGTAGAACATAGCCATCATGGCCAGTAGCTGCTGCCAGTAGCCTTATCCTCCATGGATTTGCCTAGTCCTCTTTCAAAGCCATCTATATTGGTGGCCCCCATCACTATCTCTTGTGGGAGCAAATTCCATATTTTAACGATGCAACGTGTGAAGAAGTTCTTTCTTTTGTCTGTCCTGAATGTTCGAACAGGAGGTTCTCTACCCATTTTTTTGGGGAGGTGACGGAGAAGATAATATGTATATTTCATTTTTAATGCCTCCAGCTTTAAACTGCCTCTGATCATGGATGTTCCATTCAGCTATCATGACTAACAAGTAGGTCCCGCAACAAATCATGGCACGTAGTCTGCTCCAGACTGGTCAGGGTCCCACTCAGCTACCCCCTCATTCAATTCCTCGTGAGTTTTCCATTCCGTCCCCACTGCCTCAAACAGCCAGTCAGCATTTTGTGCCCACTGAACATGCTCAGTCCTCAATGTGCAATTTGGAAGTGTTTTTCCTCCCCTCTCCCTTTTAGATTTATTCCCCTCTCAAAATTTGTTGTACTTCTGTAAAACTTGGGATCCCCCTGCAAGCCTGCTGAGGGATGAGACCTTTTTGATTACATACTGCTATTGGAAGACCGTTTTGTTCCAGCAGTCTTTCATTTTATGGGGTTGTTTGTTTTTTAATTTACCGTATTTTTCGCTCTATAACATGCACTCGACCATAACACGCACCTAGTTTTTAGAGGAGGAAAATCCGTAGGCATGCCACCCGTAGGCATTCCCTCCATAACACGCACAGACATTTCCCCTTACTTTTTAGGAGGAAAAAAGTGAGTGTTATGGTGCAAAAAATACGGTAACTGATAACCCTGTCTCTCTTTTAAAATTATTCTGTACTCTTTTTAGGACATCGTGTTTTTTTTTAAAAAAGTCATTTTAAGACAAGGGTTTCCAAAGATTTCCACCTCATGGACCATGTGAAAACAGCTGAAGGTTGGGTGAACCACTTAATGATTTTTCTGCCTGTTGTAGCCATTGTAATGGACTGTCCTAGAAGCTGTATGATTTTTTTAATTGCATTTTTATGGCTGCTTTTATTTCTTATAGGATAATATACATAGAATTCAGATTGTAATGCAATAAAATAGAATATGCAAGAAAAGAAACCATTAAAAATGCAATTAAAAGTTAGTATGAATATTTAATGGAACAGATGTGCTGTCTCCCATCTTAACCACAAATCCACAGACATGCCATGGGCCACCTGAATGAAGCTTCTGGACCACAGATAGTCCGCGAACCAGAGTTTGGGAACTCCTGTTGCAAGGCACATTGTGTGGTATATTTACACAGGATGAAATGTTCTAAAAAAGAAGCACAATATGTGTGGATAGTGTTGTGTGTCGATATCCTCCAAGAACTCAGCCACCTTTTAAAGACACCTCTAAATTCGTTATCAACTCATTCATCTCTGGTCTCCTTACCTCGGCCGCTCCGTCCAACAAAGCGAAGGTCGTTAAACCTGGCCACTTGGTTTTTCATGACCGCAGAGGCATTCCGGAGCTCCGCTGAATAGTTCTCATCGTTACCGGCCATGACAGTAACCACAGTGCCATCAGGCACGTCTCCAAGGGCAACCACCTAGAAACCACCAGCAACAAGAAATGGTTCAGTTTAGAAACACAGGAGCATAAGAAGATCCCCTAATGCTCATCTTAGCTCAGTACTGTGTCTGCTGATTGGTAGCAGCTTTCCATGATTTTGTACAGCCCTAACCTTGGGATAGGGACGCGAGTGGCGCTGTGGGTTAAACCACAGAGCCTAGCGCTTGCCGATCAGAAGGTTGGCGGTTCGAATGCCCGCGACAGAGTGAACTCCTGTTCCTCAGTCCCTGCTCCTGCCAACCTGGCAGTTCAAAAGCACGTCAAAAGGCAAGTAGATAAATAGGTACCGCTCCAGTGGGAAGGTAAACGGTGTTTCCGTGTGCTGCTCTGGTTTGCCAGAAGCGGCTTAGTCATGCTGGCCACATGACCCGGAAGCCAATAAAGCGAGATGAGCGCCCGCAACCCCAGAGTCGTCCATGACTGGACTTAATGGTTAGGCGTCCCTTTACCTATAACCTTGGGATGCTGCGGGTTGAACCCAGGACTTTCTGCATCCAAAGCAGATGCTGTACCGCAGAGCTAGAACTTTGCGCTTAAAATTCCTTGCCCAACCTCTGAGGGGCATTTCAAGACGTTTTGGCCCCTGAGACAAAAAAAAATCCATGGTATGAGATGTACTAGTTAACATAGAGAATATACTTGACCAATGAATTTCTCTTCCACGGGTCTCAGGCCGCAATCCAGTGCACATGTCACTTGGGATGCTTGAGGAATTTGATCTCTTTGAATCCTAATATGCCCTGGCCTGATCTCCACCTCCCAAGCTAATGTGTAGCTAGGAAATTTGCTGTCTACCAGTTTTTGTACTTCCTAAATGTTCTGCATAGGATGTATTCGTCCATACAAATATGCATGTGTTTTTAGCTTTTAATCTGTTTCAGTTTAATATTGGTTTTAATTGTACGTGCTGTTTTTCTGTAAGTCTCTTTAAGCTACCTTCCGTATATAAAAAGTTGACTGATAAGTGCAATGTGTAACGATATATATGAAAAATACATTTTGAAATGCATACTTCAGAGAGTTAATGCATTTAGAAATGGGTATTTTTTGAGAAAATGTGTTTAGCAATGTGTATTTCCAGAGAAAATATATTTAAAGTTATATACTTAAAATAAAAAATTTCAAACAGGTTTTTGTGTTTTTTAAAGAAAACTTGGATTAATGCGGAAATGGGATAAAATGGGTTTATAAAAAAAAATACTAAAGTGAAGGAGACTGGAAAAAGACTGGAGTTTGGCAACTTGGAAGTAAATCAAATTGAACTCAGAGGGCTGTACTTCTGGGTAAAACATGCATACGATTATGTTACAAAAGAGCAGAGTCACTTCTGAATAAACCTTTAGAAACTGAAATAAGTGCTATTATTTTAGTATTTCTCAGACACTTGGAAAACAAGGCTGTAACATGTATAGGTATACCCACATAAACAATAAATATTAAGGCAGTGCATTTAAATTCAATTACCTATTTTGCTATCACCTGGGCTGTTGACCAATTCCAGCATTTATTACTGAGCGGTTCAAAATGGAAACAAATTTGCCTATTATCAAATCTTCACTGTTATTTTATTAAAATGTGGGATGAAGTAGAAGATAACTTGGGGGGGGGGGCATGATCTAGTCAATTGATTTCAGTGGGAGAGAATGAAAAGTGTATTTAATTCTCCAGTGGAAATCAATGGTGCTTTAAAAGCATTTGACTTCATTCTGGATCATGTCCTTACAGTTTAAAATGCAAAAGTTATCACTTCCTGTTAGAAGCAAAGGCCACTCTTGACAACGTCTCTCTTCATTCCCTAGCAGAGTAACATAAAAGGGCCAAAATAGGCTCGAAACAGTAAGCTGAACTCGTAATTTGTGAACAGGCCAAATGAATTTAACTATGTCGAAGTTAATTAAGGAAGGATCTGGTCCAGCCAAAATTAAGTCCGTCAATTACAATGGGAGAGGTAAAAACGTCTCCTCACCACCACCCTTGCAATCCATGGGGCTTAAACAGTGTAATCCTAGGTGATGTACAGATTTAATAAAATAAAAGGCTTAACTCAGAATGAAGTCCCACTGTGCTTGATGGGGCTTACAGCCAAACAAGGATGCACAGGACTGCAGTCTAAAAGTCTTTGACTGAATAAAGACCAACTTAGCAGCGATTGTTAAACTTTGGAGGAGGGGCTGTAGCTTCGTATGCAGAAGGTCCCTGGTTCAAACCCCAGGACCTCCTGGAAAGTTTGGGAGAGACCTCTGTCTGAAAACCTGGAGAACCTCTGCCAATCAGTGCAGATAACACTGAACTAGATGATCTGGCAAAGCCAGTTGTTATAAATTATTATTAATCTTTTATCAGTCCGTTAATATAACAGCATTTTACAAAGCTTCATAAATGCAAGCCCCAAGGAGCTTCCTGTCTTAATTTTAGCCACATAGGAAACATAGGACTTGTTTTGACCACAGTTAGGTAACAATAATCAACACTTAGATCAATGGGAAAGAAGAGAGTTTGACTTGTGCCTGGGATCCATGGCCTGAAATTTTGGGACGAGGGAGTCTGCCTAATGCTTTTGAATTATCCCATTGCACTGGCACACATCACTGGCCAGAATATCAAAAGGTGGGATAAAGTTTCTTTCTTAATGAGCCACAGCCTGGGCAGAATACTCCCTGCATGCTTCCCCTTGTAACTCTAACAGTAAAAGGGAATAGAAATATATTTTTAAATGAAAGGTTATGCAGGACAGGGACATTGTTACAGAGGGGCCCAGGACTGCCAACTCATTGTCACTGATGTCCTGCTCCTCCAATCTCCTTTTCTTATAGGGTGGCTACAAAGCACAGTACTATTGAGACCTCAGTCACTCAGTACCTCAATTTAAAGGTAAAGGGACCCCTGACCATTAGGTCCAGTTGTGACCGCCTGTGGGGTTGCGGCGCTCATCTCGCTTTATTGGCCAAGGGAGCCGGCATACAGCTTCTGGGTCATGTGGCCAGCATGACTAAGCCGCTTCTAGCAGCACACGGAAACACCGTTTACCTTCCCTCCGGAGCGGCACCTATTTATCTACTTGCACTTTGACGTGCTTTCAAACTGCTAGGTTGGCAGGAGCAGGGACCGAGCAATGGGAGCTCACCCCATCACGGGGATTCGAACCGCCAACCTTCTGATCAGCAAGCCCTAGGCTCTGTGGTTTAACCCACAGCGCCACCTGCGTCCCTTCCTCAATTTACCCAGAGGCAAAATTGTTGCATCGATCTGTGCCCCCCTGAGCCTATTATGTTCCTAGCAACGCCTGTGGTGTGGGAGAAGGAGGGGGAGCATACAGCATACCTGGCGGGTCATAGGACTCCTTTTATTATGGCCCTGATACTGCCCAAAATGTAGACTTTTAAAAAACCATTTTAATTTTTTTTTTAACAAATACAAATACAATAACCATATGCTACTCTTCTTTTACTGTCCCTATGGATTTATTCCTAACAGATCAATAGAACTACCAGTGTCGTTGCTTTTACATATAAAGAGAGAATTGTTTTAGGATGAAATCGTTAGGTGGATTTCTAAGGGAATAGAAAAGGGTGGGTGTTTTTTTTTTTTTTTTTACCCTGGGGGTTTGGGTTATGTGTTGCAAGAGGTTCTGGGTTTTGTTTTGGTTTTTTGTTAAAGAGAATAATTTTGCGTTTAGGGGTTCACTACTTTTGACTTGTGGGGTGGAAGAAGGGAAATGTCTTGTATTCTTTTAAACATTGGCATTTTAAGCTTTTAAGGCTGCAACCCTCTGTTGCCTTACTTATTAGTGGCTCAGTTCCATTAAACTCAAAAGGACTTTCTTCCGAACAAACACAGAGGATAGGATTGCACCTTCCTGCCTCATCAGAAGCAGAGTTTTCATTTGAGCCAGGACCAGCCTCTTATCTGTCTTGAGAGCATTCCTAAACATGTACAGAGTCCATTTCCTCTACAACCCAGCACAGAGTCTGAAATAAAAATCAATTGGGGAAAGAGCTTCTAGACCAGAAGGCCATGCATTCAGGCTGAGTTGAATCCCTGGATAACTTTATAGAGATTAATCACAGATGAGAAGGGAATTATTGGGGGTATTATTATTATTATTATTATTATTATTATTATTATTATTATTCAGAAACGTTAAACCAGAGGAGACTAGTGCATTTCTCCTCTCTATAACGTCAGGATCGTTCTCTGGAAGAAGGGTGGGACGGATCCGTAAACAGCACTGGAGGTGTGTGTGTTTGTGCGAGACCAAAAACACCAGCGAAAAGTTCCTCCGCGCCTATTTTGAACCTTAGGTTCCCCAACGCGCTCTTTGGGGTTTTGCTACAGTTGTAATTGGGCAGAGTCCGGCCGGAGGCTATTTTGTACTAACACCTGTTTGGCAAAGAAACTAGCTAATCTGCGGGGAAGGAACGTCTCGATCCTGATGTAGGGTAGAGACTGCAACAAGATCCACTATTATTATTATTATTATTATTATTATTATTATTATTATTATTATTATTATTATTATTATTAAAAACCAGCCACTCAATAAACAAGATGAAAGGTCTCCGACCTGGCGCCTGAGGAAGCGTTCTGCTTAACTCGGAAACGCGCAGCCTTGCCATTTTTCTTTCCTTTTTTGCCAGAGTTGGTTGTTGACCCAGTTGACAAATCCGACCGCAGCGAAGCGTTTTGAAATCCCAACTAGATCAACTGGGCATCTCAAAGGGCTTCAGTGTAGGCTGGGTTATATGCATCATCAGTTCATCTGCACTATCCCTCTGAATCTGGTTTTAACAGGCACAGTAATTTGCTTTCATCTTACTTAAGGGGGAAAGGGGTGGTGTTTATTTTTTGAACTGGGTAAACTTCAGAACATTGTGGCAAGCTCGGCTGCGGCTGCATCCTGCGCACCTTTACTCATAAGTACTGCAATCCGCCTTGAGTGCACTGGGGCTTACTCCGGAGTAGGTGTGCATAGGATCTTGGCCTTTGCTTTCCTGAAAAGAGCCATCCAATGCCTCGTCGGCATTTCAGCTTCTACGGATCCAAACCTCGGGATAAATAGCATGGGCGCGAGTAGGGGGGGGGGGGGCAAGGATGGGCAGCTGCCCCCCTAGATCAAATAAAACAATAGAAATACTTAACTGACCAATCACGACGGTTCTGCCCCCCCCCCGGAAAAGTCCCGTCCCCTCCTAACAAAAATCCTGGCTACGCACATGATAAATAGCCAATACAGCCACAACTCCCCCCCAATCAAGGGGGGGAAATGAAAACGAAAATTTTATAAAGGGGGTAGGAGGCTTTTTAAAAGGTATCAGTGGGTTACAGAGCCAACATTGGACCTGCTCAGAGTACAGCTGTTGAAACTGAATGGGCACGACCAACTTAGGTCCATTAGTTTCAATGGGTCTACTCTGAATAGCATTTAGTTGGAAACGAGTCATCCTGTTTTGCTCGCCTCCCCCCCCCCCCCCCCCGCAGATGACGAGATTTCAGAATACGGTTCCTGTGTGTCCTCCTCCCTTCGTGCGTCGGTGGCAGGGAGAAAATGATAATTATATCCCTTTTAATTAAGCGATGCTGCAATAGAGATAATTTCACTCAAAGTGTTTTTCTTTTTCAGAAAGTGTTCATTTAATCATCGATGTCGCCCTTTTTGTTCGAGAGAGCCTCCTGCCTCTGGTTTCGGAAGAGGAGGGGTGTGAATCGGAAACAACCCCATTCATTTTAACAAGAGTACACCCAAGGAGAGGCGGGGGGGGGGGTGTCCCTCCAGAAACCAGTTTCTTCTATCTGGGTGGAACCCGGCCTTCGGGTGGCGTATCCTCGGAGTAAACAAAATCGTGGAGGTCAAGCCCGTTTACTCAAAAGTAACTGCCATTCGAGTCAACGGGCCTTACTCCCATGAAAGCCGGGGAAAGGGTTGCAGCCCGGTTCGAAGAGGAGGATTTACTCAGAAGCGAAGTCTCAAACGTTGAATGACAGGCCCCTCTTGGAAAATAAAATTAAATGCTTCCAAACAAGCGGAGGTTTTCCACCGCCCCTCCCCTTCTTCTGAAAAGGAGATCAAATAAGACAGACAACGCCCTTTCCTCCAGTGCATTCCTCACCCACGTGGAGATCCGTTTTCCCAAAACTGAAAAAAATGGGAACTGTTGACAGCCTCACAAGAGAATCCTGGAGCACAGACATCTCACGTTTCTTTTTACTGCAATGTGCATTATTTCAAGTAATTTACTTGCACCGTGAATTCACACGACGGCCTGTATAACCGCCCTCCATTATATGGGTCTAATAATTTAGCCTGCAAAGGATGCCAAGCAAATCTCTCGCCTTTCCACGCCCACTGCGCGCGGACAGAGCAGGGTTCGAGGGTTTGCTTTTAGTTTTATTTCTTTGTCGATGTTTCTTTTTAAAAAACAACAACTACAACACGCGGAGGTTGTCCCAATTCGACGTAGTTTCCCTGGGTAATTCATGTACGCTCGGTGCGAATGGGTTAAAATCTTGGGTAAGGTCAGGCTAACCGAGAATCTGCAAAGTTGCAGCTCAGTCTTAGGTCCACAGAAATGAACTTCCGCTGTGATCCCCCATGTTATAAGCCTGTGCAGAGGAACGCTGCCTCCTTTGCTCCGATGAATAATTTGGGGACAGGGAACCCACTGAATTCAATGGGGCGCTCTCCCAACCCCCAGGCGCCCAGAGCTTTAAAAGTTCTTTTCTTAACTCCTCCAGCATTCCGATTTCCATCCTACAGTTTAGTGCTGAAACATGTGCAGAGATCTACTGTACTTTCATTTCGACCGGGTTTTCCTTTCTTTGTCTGATCACAAATCCACAATCGGAGGAGACGTTAAATTGTTGTGGTTTGTTAATTTCCTTAAGCGATGACAGATATCTTACTAACGCGCCTCTCATTTGCGTGCCGGCTCTTCTTTAAACAAAATCTATTTCTCTCCTTTGCTTCTTTCTGCCTTTCACGCTTCTCTGCAATTCCCAGCCTCTCCTCCTCCTCGTTGTCACCCTTGCCCCCAAACACGTTGTCAAAATTTAGCCAAACAGGAACACTTTTCAGGTTCTCAGTGCCTCCGGGTAATACTAATAAGGGGACAGCGCACTGTCGAAGTTAAGCATTGCTTTCCATGGGGGCGGGTAGTGCATCAGCAAGCCCCGAACGACACGTGCTTACTCGAAAGTTAAAGGCCACGGGGTTATGGTCCTTGGGCAAGCATCCACGGGGCATGCCGACTTGGGAGTGTCAGCGTCGCTGCAGGTAATCTGGCACGCGCCCGAGACCCAGCGTGAGCAAGGTCCGGTTAAGGACCAGCTCGCCATGGGTTCAGGATCCCAACCTTCGGCAGGTGCTGAAATCTCTACCACTCTGGGCATGGGCATGTCTGCGCAGAAGGAACTCCCAGTGGGTGCGATGGGGCTTATTCCCGGGAAACGGGGCTGGAGCCTAGAAGGAGGCTGTGCAAAATCTTGGGGGGAGCGAGAAAGAGGGCGCGCGCTTGGCTGCATGCATCCCTTACATTTGAAGCACACACAGAGAGAGAGAGAGAGGAATCCTAGCAACTGTAGTTTGTTAAGAGTGCTAGGAAATGTAGCTCTGTGAGTAGTAAACTACAGTTCTCAGAATCCTTTTCGGGGTATTTTACTTATTTAGCTAGCGAGTATGCGGCTAATGTCTGGAATAGCTGAGGTGCTGTTGGACTACAAATCCCATCGTTCCCGACCATTGACTATGTTGGCTTCAGCTGATGGGAGCTGTAGTCCATCAACCTCTGGAAGCCACCGCATTGTCTCTTCCCGCAGTACGTGGTTAAACCATGCAATTTGCTGGCGATGGTTACCGCTTTAGATGTACGTGACACAGTGAGGAATGGGGAAAGGTCTCTCTGTGGCCATCAGCTAGGACAACTACCTAGAACATCCACGCTACAGCTGGACCATGTTACAGTGGTACTTCAGGTTCCATACGCTTCAGGTTACAGACTCCGCTAACCCAGAAATAGTGCCTCGGGTTAAGAACTTTGCTTCAGGATGAGAACAGAAATCGTGCTCCGGCGGCGCGGCGGCAGCGGGAGGCCCCATTAGCTAAAGTGGTGCTTCAGGTTAAGAAAAGTTTCAGGTTAAGAACGGACCTCTGGAACGAATTAAGTACTTAACCCGAGGTACCACTGTATTCTGCACACCATCTGCACTGATGTAAATAATAACCCCAATTCATCTGACAACCCACCAGGAATTCAGTTACTTTGAAAGTATTGAGGTTACTTTTGCTACACTTTTATAAATGCCTGTGTAAAAGAATATTGTAGAATAATAATAATAATAATAATAATAATAATAATAATAATAATAATAATAATAAACCCATACATCTAGCTGGGCATACACCTGAAAACAAAAAGAAAACAAAACAGAAAAGGATCTAGACCTCAGGCAATCGAGGCCTTGGCAATGGAGTTGAGATCCAGCGGAGGCTTATTGGGAAATAAACGCCCCTAGAACAAAACGTACAAGCTCAATGGCAGATCAAAAAAGAGTGGTGATTTTTGTAACCCTTTGAGAGGCAAGGGATTAAAATTAAGAAAGAATTAAAATAGCTGTGGCGAGATCAGCAGCGGAGCAAACGCTTATTAAGAAAGATAAGAGGAAGGGGAAAGGGAAACAGGACTGATCAGATACCGTTGGGTTGCTCTGCTTTTTCCTTGAAGATTACATCTTCCTCCTCCTTTGTTTTTTTTTGTTTTTTAAACCCCAGTTAGTTAATTAGCCTAAACTCCCTTTAAACTTCAAAGTTTCCTGATCGTCGCTACTAACTGAAGGGAACAATCAGAGAAGAGGCTGGGAGCCTGGGGGCAAAACAACGCTGAGGAAATGTTGCTTCTTAAAAATTAAAAATAAGCGCATCACTCAAAGTCCCAGGAAGGGGGGGGGGGCGCACAATGTAGGCCAGCTTCATTAGTGGGTGGAATGAAAAGCTGGGACACAGAAAGAGGTTTAGGCAGCGGGGGGGGGTGTGTGTGATCCTGGGACCCACCAAGCTGGAAGCAGTGAGTCTTCCAAAGGGACGAAGAGGCCCCTGTGGTTTTCAGGGCTCCTGTCCAGTAACCTGCTAAGCCCGGAGCAGGCTCCAAGGGGGCTTATACACCGGGGGGCACCGACAAGTTTGCTGACGAGCAAGAAGCCAACATGACTTGCTCCCTAGTAAAAGAGGGCTTAGGAGACAAGCTGCCTGCAAACCACATCGGATCCGTTTCAACGATGATTCACGATGGCGCCTTCCAAGTACGCGGGGACTTTGTAGCTGAGCAGGTCTTTGCCCCAGGAGAACACAACCCCGAAAAGCAGACATAAGGAGGAAGGGCCAGAGGGGTTTGAACCCTGGTTTTTTATAACTATGAAGGCAGACACCGTGAAGGAGGAGAGTGCCCACCCGTTTTAAATACTCCATACACCCTGAAGGCAAAGGAGTCAAAAGTATGTTAAGGAGATACCTAAAGTCATTATTAACCTGCAATTTGCTCAGAAGCTGTGCCGCTGATTTCGATTAAATTTAGTTCCAAATACCTCGGGTGTGCTTGGGACGTGATGCCAGGCTACATATTGCGTTGTGCGCGCGCATGCACATAATAACTCTTCAGACTTATCTAATGGCAATCTATCTAAATACAGTAATCAGGGCTTCAACTCTGCCAAACGACAGAGCCTGGTATTTTAAGCAATACAGATGCCGGCGCCCACGAGGACCAGAACCTTAAGACAAGCCAAATGCCGACTCCCCTCGGGCATCTCGCCTTCTTCAAAAAGTTGCCTGGAGTAAAATGGGGCTGCTCTGGCCTGAGGATTGCAGAACAGCAACCCCTGCCATTTTTAAATAGCAAAAACGAGAACTGAGGTGAATTGGGGAAGGGCAGCAGCCTTCGAGTAGTCTCTAGAGAGCAAAGCAACATTTCTGACTGAAGCTGCGCAGCCCAACATTTCCTCGGAAGTTCCATTAAGCAAGCAATGGGATCCGGCGGACTTCAGTGGAAGCCCCTCCGACGATCTGGAGGGATCACTGGTTTTTGCGGGATATACTAATTAGTAGGGGGAAAGAGAGCTCTTGGGGTGTGTGAATAGGATAGCAGGGTTTCTTCCCTAGAGAGCCGGTGGCTGTGACGGTTACTACCACCACTACTACTTCTGCGTAACTACGGTGCCTTCGGGGTTTGCAAGCCGTCGCGACCACAGCAACATTTCTCTTGGTTAAGAAAATGCGCCCAAGGTTACGGCCGATCATATTTAGAGTGAAGCAGGTATTATCACTCAGGTTTGGGGATAAGGCTTAGCCCACACCCTACTCTTTAATTCGAATCGGACATCCAGTCCGGCTAGAAAAAGGAGTTTCGGTTGATTTTATTTAATTCTTTAAAGGGGCTATTTCGTCCTCCGTTCCCTATCATATTCAAAAAACCCCGAGGGACAGCCATCCTCCTTTACATCCAAAATCCAGAAGTGACGCCGGGGTCAAAACCGCTGCGTGCGAAGAGCCTGCCTTTAAGGACGTTGCTTGCCCGATTTCTAGGAGGCTGCGGTTGAAAGGATGGGGATACATTATTTGGAACTAGGAGGGGGGAGTCTAATACGCGCAAGGCACAATGGCGCTCAGCTCCGATTTTAAAAGCCAGTGGTTTCGGGACTATAATCTCTACTATTACTGACCTGGGTTTTAAAAAGTTTCTTTTTTAAAACAACAACAACTAACACAGTGATCTATATCTCCATACCCAGTTTGCATTGTATTTTCTTATATTGGAAGCCGCCTGGAGCGTAGGCAGGAGGCGAGAGAAAAGGAATTAAAGACATTCAATTGACACTTATTGGAGGTGCTTTAAAGCGGACTGTGCGGGAGTATGGAGAAGTGGGTGAAGATTAGGGGGAAGGCCTTTCGATATAAATAAGATTTGGCACATGGGGAAGGGCCCAGCTCAGTGGCAGAGCGTCCCATGTTCCATCCCTGGAAACTTCACGTAGAGCTGGGACAGGTCAGTGCCTGAGACAGCGGAGAACCGCTGCCAGTCCGTGCAGACAGTGCTGAACTAGATGGACCAATGGTCTGTCTTAGTAAAAAGCTTCGCCGCCTTTTGCTTGACCCCTAAATCACCCGGATTCTCTTGCCCAACACAAGTAACTGTGGTCGTTAACACCGGACCACGTTTACTCGGAAACAAATCCCTCTGTGTTCCATAGAACAGGCTCCCTAGTCAAGTGTGTTTCGGTTTTGCAGCCTTAGGCTGAGGCCTTCACAGTGCAATCCTATCCGCCTCTGCTCCGAAGTAAAATGCCATTGAATTCAATGGGGTTAACTGTCAGGTAAGCGAGCGATAGAATTGCAACCGGACGGTGGAGAGCCTATGAGACCCATGAGCCTGGACTCCCAGCCGAGCCGACTGCAGAGGTATTCGGGGGCATTTATAGAAATGCGATCCTATGCCTCGCTCCACAGAAGTTGGTCTGGCTGCGTTCAATGGGGCTTAGATCCCAAGAAGCAGAACCGACGCTTTAAACTGCGGGCTCTGGCGAGGGTTGCGGTTTCATGACTGAAGAGCACTCGCGCTCCCAGAATTGGCTGGTCGGAGCACTCCCTGGTTTGGGAGACGCGTCTGTACAGCGCCTTGCACACTAAGGGGGCAACACGAGCGTGACTTCGCCAAGGGGGAAAGTTTCTGCTCCCCCACCCTCCTTCTCCCCCTCCCCTCCTCTCCCGTTGCCCTTTTTTCCGTTAAACCACTAGTTCTCCTGGGCGCTTGGGAAGCTGGCTGGGCAGGAAACATCTGCGCGCCTCTCTCCCACCCGCCCCTCTCCATCTCCACGTCTATCTTCCCTTTCTCTCCCCCCTCCCCAGCGCCCTCGCTTTCCCTCGGCTTACCTTGAAGGCCACGGGGAGCGTCTTGTTGCACCTCCAGTGCGAAGGCAGGACGGAGCACAAGAAGTTGGGGCTGTCGGTCCTCACGAGCTCGCCGGGGTGATCGGCCAGGACGTCCACCACGGAGCGCGCCTCCGGCCGGCTGCGACTTCCCGGGGCCGGCGCGTTGATGGCGCCGCTGTTCTCGCCCATCTTGCCGCAGGGGAAGGCCGTGGAGGGAGGTGTGAAGCGCCTGCTGGTGCTGGGGTCTACGGGAATACGCATCACAACAGCGGGCGTTAGGGGGGCCGGGGCGAGGAGGCCGCAGCAGCCGAGAGGCGAGGGAGGCGCGCGGGGCTGCGGAGCGGGGCGCACGCGGCCAGGTGCCCAAGAGCGCACGGCGGCTGCCCGCTCCCCGGCCGGGTTACGGCCCCAGCCGCTCGGCCACCGCGAGCCCACGCTGGGCGCCCCCAGTGCCGACGGACGCAACTTTCGCCAAGGGGCTCCTTCCTCCTGGTCTCGCCTGGCAGGCGGCGAGCGAAGGCGCCCTCTCGGAAGCTTCCCCCAGGGTCGAGAAATCCGATCCGGATGCTGCCTCTGCCTCCGCCGCCGCCCTCCCCTCCCGCGCAAGTCCTAAAGCGCAGCCCGGATCTCGGGGCGCCCCGGCGGACGGACGGCAAAGCTACCCGTGGGCGGCCAGAGAGCAGCCAGGGAGTCTCTCTCCGCGCAAAAACAAGCTGGCTCCTCCTGCGCCGCGACTGGAGCGCGCGACTCGGCGTCCAGCTCCCTGTTTGCGGCCTCTTCCCTCCAGTCAAAACAAACTGGGATCAGACAAAATAAACTTCGCGTGGAGCGCCGCAGCGAGGCTTTGCAGGGCACCCGAAGGCAGCGGAAGGGCCCGCGCTCCCTTGCGCCCCGCTTCGCGCCTGCACTGTCAATTGCGCGCTGGCGAAAGAACCTCAACAGGTTGTTTCCCGTTTAAAGGATCGTTATTCTGCATCCATTTCCTGCTGCGCCTGGCAGTCGCGTGTAACCCTAGATCATCTCCACCCACTGCCTGCTCTTTCCAAACTCCTCTTTGCGCTTCTGAAACCAGTCAAAAACTGTCAGCGGTTACTGCGGGGTTTTTTACTTTATTTACTCAGAGGCTGGCGCGGGAGGGGGAGGGACGAAGCGTGGCGGAATGGCAGCGGGGACAGCCAATCGGAAAACCGGGGGAAGGGCAAGCCTGAGAAAATGACAGAGGAAGAGGGCGCGGCAGGAAGGAGGCGGGCCCTGGCGAAGCCACGCCACTCGCATAGAAGCCCCACCTGCTCTCTTTTCAAAAGAAGAGAACACGTGGGGACTCGGTCTCTGTTTGTTTGGATTTTTCTCCCCAAACTTTATTCTGACGGTCGGAACAAATGTGATTTCTTTTATATTATTTGCAGCCTCAAAGGTGATCTGATTTTCAAACGGAATAAAAAGGAAAACCAAAAGAATTTAAGGCGATGTAATTCAAAGGGTTGGTAACTAATTTTAGGTAGGTGATGAATTGGGTCAGCCCACCCTAAGCAACAAAACCAAACCTCCAGAGTTGCTCAAAGTCCTATCCGAGACGTCTGGTTGCTGAGAGTGTCCGTTCCAAATAAAGCTGAAATCTTATACACACTAACTTAGGAAGAATCCCGGACGGACTGCATGGGATTTGTCAATAAAGAGCGAATTGTGTGCCTTCACGTCAGAGAATTACACCGTGTTTAATATGCAAATAAATGCATATAGTACCGCGACGACCTCAGTCTAGAACCTGCCAGGCTCTTATTCCGCACTGATCTTCCAAATACAAATTAAATCCAGCTAATTCGATTTAATGCACAGCCTTCAACCTGTTTATTTAACTAAGATGTTAGCCCACTGAGTTAAATTGGGTTTATACCCGAGTAAGTGCGCCCGAGATTGCATCGTGTGACCATTACGGCTTTAACGTGGTTTATTCTTCTGTTTTCCTCTCCGAGGCTTAAGACCCGCAACCTCACCGCATTGCACTCTGCAAGCAAGTGTCCCTGCCTTCCACCCACAAGAAGCCGGTGAGTCCTTGACCGGGGGCGGGGGGGGGGGCGAGGGACTGGAAACCCACGGAGCTGACTCTTAATCTAAAATAAACATCTTTACAACTGGGGGCTGGGGGAGGAGTTGAGAGCCTAGTTGCATTTCTCACCCACCTTTAAGGAAATAATAATAATAATAACTACAAGGCAACCGCATACTGCCAAATCCGATGGAGGGAGGGGCGCTTTCGGAGGCTGCTTTCACCCACCCCCGAGCGTGTGATCTCGGCCGGCAGCGGTCTGGGGATGGGAAATGCTGGCCTCGGGTGTTAAGAAATGGAAAATTATAAATATACCACAAGGCAGGAGAGAACATCAGTGTAGCGGGTTTTTCAGTGGCAATCCACAAAGCCCAAATTATAGCCACTTCAGAACCTAAGCCTTTATAACGTGTGTGTGTGTTCATAAGAAGAATCTAGTTAGATCCACGTCGTAGTCCTATGCTCAGCCTCTCACACGGGCCAGCCAGGAAGCCCACAAGGGCTACAGCCTCTCCCTCCCGTGCTATATTAACCATGGAGGTTCTCTTTGTGACTGTCCTAGCCAATTGCTGTCGTTGACAGATTTCGGCTCCTCCACGGTTTTGTCTCCTCCCCTTTAGAGCCCTGCAAGCCTGTGGCTTTCACCCCACCTTAGGATAGTGAAGAAGGAAAGAAAGAGAGCAGCCACAAGCCTGGCCACTGGTCCCTTTCTGGTGCCACGCGGTCCATTTCTGATCTGGCTCCCTAGCAATTGCCCCCGTCGCCTAGAAATGCTTGGGGACTCAACTTGGGATCTTTCCGGAACAAAGCGCGTGCTCTAACCACTGAACCGCAGCCCATAGAGAGCCTGCAAACCTTTTCCATAGGAAGCTGCCATCCAGCTCAGTAGCGCCTCCTCTGATTGGCAGAAGCTTTGGTTCAAAACTGAACTGGAGACCTTTCGCAAGCAAAAAGGATGCGCTTTGGCACTGGGCTTGCAGAGACCGTTTCCCGCAAACTGCCTGCAAAGCCTCTCCATTCGGAAGCTGCTTTACATTGGCCTCGTGCAGCTCAGTCGTGCCTATTCGGGACTGGTAGCATCTCTGTCCAGGATTTCAGACGCGGGTCTGTGTGCCATGTCTGCAGGCTGTATTTGGAGATGCCTGGCTTGACCCCGGGGCGTTCTGCTTAGGAAGCGCGCTCTCCACCACTCAGCTGGGAAAACCGCAGCAGCGGGAGCGACGATAGCGCTAATGAAACACAATTACGCGGCCCTTTGCGCAACGGTAGAACAGTAACATGCCCCGAGGGATATACAGTGAATTTTATTTCTTGACAGAGCAGAAGGCAATAGAAAGGGGGCGTAACAGGGGGGCGGGAATCATATGCATAGCATCCGTCATCTTCGTTTTACAGGTGAGAATGAAAAAGTTAAGCAGAGTCATTTGAGCGGTGACCGGTGTTATTGAATCAGGGTACCGCCAACAAGCAACAATTTAAGAGCGAAAGCTCGCTTTTCTTTACACGAGAACATAAGAAGAGCCCTGCTGGATCAGACCAAAGGCCCACCTAGTCTGGCATCTTGTTCTCAGTTTGGTCCTCCACCTCTGAGAAGCAATCGGGCAAAACCTGAAAGCACCAGCGCCCCTCCCCATTTGGGATTCCCTGCACCAACTCTTTCAGTCAGCCGTGGCTGGTTAGTTTTTAGCCACAAGGACCTCAGCTTTTCTCCAGACTTTCCCCCTTCCCTCTTCCGGCTCCGCAAGCGAATTCTGCTGCAAACTCGCCCGTTGATTTATGCTGCACCAACCGGTTTCTTCCGAGGAATTCGGATCAATGCAATACCTAACTAACCTTAACCTTAATCTTAATCCCTAACACCACCATCATGCTCATTTAACACACAATGCACTATCAACACAGGTGCGGAAACGGGCCATCTGAAAGGACCCATGGATATTTTAGTCTCTGAAGTGGAAAACCCAGAAGGCTGGGGTGGCTTGAAAATCGAGCCATAATAAATGATTTAACGTATCGATTTCTAAATATTTCCTCTCTCTTAAAAAAAGACAAGTTGATGCTCAGGATTCCTGTGTAGGAACTGCAGAATAGGGGACAAAAAGAACAGCCAGAGACAAATCCTGGTTTTAAAGTGATTAGACACCGGATCCGGATCCAAAGCACGTTTTGGTGGATGAGAACGCTTACTCACTCCAGGATTGGTATGAAAATGAAATGGAACTCCAGGACCGTTCTAAAGGGGGGGGGGGCGTTCTTCATGTGATGTATATCTTGCCATTGGCAGAACGAAGAAAAGAGGGCGCGATTAATGTGGGGGGATTTGGGTCTGGCTTTGGTTTTACTTAAACTCGGAGCCAAAATGTATTGGGGAGAATGGTAGTACAAATACTTTCAGGAGTTTGCCGTTACGTCATTTGAGTTAATTTGTCGACTTCGCCCCCGCAGCAGATAGAAAATGAATGGGCCCGATCCAAATAAAGGAAGCTCTTTTTAAGACCTTTTCTGGGTTGAGTTAAGTCGGTTCTATTGAAATCAACAGGTCTTAAATTCGAGTAGAGGCGTAGGGTCAGATTGCATGATGGAATAGATGCCACCCCCTCCCTCTTTGCTCCTATGCATGTTTACTCGGAAGTATATCTCAATGCCATCAAATGAGACTTGTCCCCACTTACGCAGCTTCGATTGAAACAGAAGGGACCTACAACCCGAACCTAACGACGTTTACTTCGAAGTAATCCTCTTGTCATTTCAGTCGGATTCCAAATAAATCCAAATGAATCCAAATGAATCCAAATAAAAAGCTTTATCAAGGAAAGCCTGAAAAGTGCATCACTATGGCTGGATCGTGGCCATCGTCTTTCACCCGATTCCATCCCACCGCTGACTTGGTTTTCTTTTTAAAGCCGTTCACCTTTGTAAACCTCATGACTGAACCAAGTGGTACTTACTCCCGAGTAAACACGCCTAATGGGAAAGTGTTTCTCAGAAGGCAAAACAAAACATAATCACAGGAAATTTTCCTTTTACAGTTCTGCCGTTTTTTACAAGACCTATATGGAAATTTTAAGTCGGATCAGCGAGCATTTAGACAGATCCGCGTTATTTGTTAGTATCACGACGCCATCCTCAGCGTCTTTATCCAGAAATAAATCCCTCGGGCTTCCGCGTGGTCGACGTCTCGGGTCTCGGGTCTCAGGTACCTGAAGGCAGCCTCACCCAGCGCACTGGGACCCCCGGGTCTTACTCCATGCCAGTTTGAGCTTCCTTGCTTTTTAAGGATTTGAGGAAAGGCATTTTCAGTGCATTTGATTATACCTTGTGCATAAAAAAATCTAATATGAAATGAATCCGCGGACAGAGAGACAGTTGGTGCGCCGTGTATTTTATAACACACAGCGCGCGCACATTTATAGTTTTAAAATACTCGATTGTGCATTCGTTGGAGGCCTTTTAAGGAAGGCGCCTGATTCAGCTGATAAATCAGCATGTTTTTATTCGTGCATTTTAAAAAGTCAATGGATTCAAGTTTAATATCCAGCCTTTCCCACCGCAAGGGATGCATCAGAGTTTAAAGCCGCAGCCCAATATAGACACACTACCCTGGGAAGCCTCTGCCACTGAAATCCGTTAGGATTTACTTCCGAGTAAATATGAATACAGGGATCGGTTTGCGAAAGTGCGGGCAGTTGACTGGAATGGCGCCTGAAAGGCATGGCGCTGACCCGCGTTCAGGAGCGTTTGGGCCACGCGTGTTTACTTGGCGGTGTAAACCCGACTGACTTCAGTAGGCTTACCTCCTAAAGAGGTCTGAGGAGAGAAACAGCTCGATCCTAGTATGGTTACTCAGAAGTAGTTTGGGTTGTGGCTTGCTCCTAAGTGCAGGGCTATATTTTGTCAAGAAATAATAGAGGCTTGGGAAACCCATTTATGTCTGTGGGGCTTCCTTGCCAGTAAGCGTGCTTAGGATCCAGCTGTGCACTGGGTGGGAGAAGGAGCCCATTCTCGGAAAAAGATCCTGGAAATGTTTAAGGGATATTAGGAGGCGAAAATCCAAAACAGCAACAGCGAAAAAGAAACCCCCTCTTCTCTCCTGGTTCCTTAGTTTGACTCTTGAGCGGTTCTCCGGCTTGGACTGTAAATCCTTCCCTTTTTAGGTGAAAAGCTCGAGGTTTGTGTTTGGAATCTCTTGGCTACTTCTGCCGAGGTTACTGCTTTCTTTGTTTCAGAGATTTGACCGTTTCCACCGCGACTGAATATGTTTAAAAGGCAAAACTAACTGGAGAGCTTTTTCTTTCTTTCTCCAGGCAATGAATGAACATCCAGCGAAGGAATCGACTGTAAGCGATCCACAGACTCTGCTCAGGAATTCTCTGTGTTTGTGTATTTACTTGTCTCCTTGGAGGGGAAAAAAAAACCCCCACCCAAACCTTGCTTTAAAAATGGCTCAAGTTGCTTTTTATAAATGGGGATTTAAAACCAGGAGGTATTATCTGCAATAGCTGCTAAGTGAGATGTGCCCCCCACCACCCCAAACTTGGGCGTTTCAGAATCGACACCACAAGCGTCCAGACTGGTTCAAGGCACTGACTTTGGATCATTCAGAAAGTGTGGCATCCCGAGAGCCAGGATGCACAGCGACGAGAGTGCTGGATTAGGACCGGGGAGACCCAGGTGCTCAAATCCCCATGCGCCGCGAAGCTCACTCTGTGACCCCAAGCCAGTCATTCTCTCCCAGCCTAACCGATCTCAGAGGGTTGTTCTGAGGCTCAAAGAGGGAAGGCGCTGATGAAGGGCAGTGGTTGGTGGGCTGGTGTCCATTGGGTATGAGAGGGAAGACAGGGAACCCCAACAGCAGATGGAGCCAGAGCCAACAGAAACAAATTCTAGTTTGGTCCCCTTCTGCTTCCCTGCTGAAGTTCTACAAGGGCAGAAGTGTGACTAAGGAGGGGGCAGAAGATGGCAGCTTATAGGAGGGGAAACAGGTAGATAGGAGCTGAGTGAGGTTGGTGGGGCAGTGCCTCATTTGCCCTAGAACCAGCCTCCACTGATGTAGGCTAGGATCTAAGCAATAATAAAAAATGAACCACTCTGATCACACTAATAGAATTATCCTTTCCACTGAGCAGGCATGCTTAGATTCTTCATTAAGTATGGGTGGGTGGGTGTGGACTAAATGATGCAAAAGATCCCTTTCCTGCTATAAAATTCTATGATTCTACTCCAGGAACATAACAGGTGTGCTCCACTAAGGGTGGAAAACACACACTCTACACGTAAACCTTTTCTATTGTAAGAATGGAGTGTGCCTCTTATTTTAATCTTAATTACAAAAAAGTACTGTTAAGCTATCAGAATTTTGGGAAGAAGGGCACATTTATCCAGACGCTGTAGGGTTAATAAATATAACATTATCCGCCAGAAATCAATCCTATGCGATGTTTTAGTTTTTGGCCACTAGTAGGCACTTTAGTCACATCTTTCCAGGCTGATGTTTCTCCTTCAAGCTGTTAGCTACTACAACAATCCCATGGGTATTCAAATCAAAACCTGACTGCCAGTGGAGGTTTTCAGAACCCACAGCCAGTTTACCTCCCACCAAGTATACAGTGAAAAAGCATTAAGCTGGCACCCACACAGGCCCCTCTTCCCCCTAATGCTTTTCTACTGGATTTTCCAAAGTTACAAAAAAGACTTTGTCTGGTCTTTCCAGATCAGAGTGAGTGTAGCACAGTGGCGGAGAGGCTGAGCTGTAAATTGGGGAGGTCTCCAGCTCAAAACTCACCTCTCCCATAAACTGGCTAAGTGGCTTCAACCTGACATCTGTAATACGCGGATAACAACACAGAACTGCCTTACGGGATTATTGTAAAGAAAATGTATGCCAAATCTTTTCATCAGGCTAAAATATTACACACACACACACACACACACACACACACACAAACATTGTTCCTGTTCAATTTCTGCAATTGCTGGTTTTTTAATAAAAGTACCTTGAAATCGTCCACTCGCTTAGTTCATCAGTGGAGCTGGAAAGGTCAGGCTCTCAAATAGTTTTCTTTGCACCATATTCTTAATCTCTGACTCTGCCCAATTTAGGAACAGAGTCCCTGGATTTTTACCAAAGTGTCAGCCCTCCACTTTAGAGAAAAGTGCAGCTAAAATATGGGGAAACTGCTGTCAGATCTAATTTATTTTCCAACGACTAAAGCTCAGCATAATTGGCACAAATTTGAAGTATATCTGGCTACGATCTCCTAATCTTTTTATTGAATGAAATGATTAAGTTCCGTTCACGGGCCAACTGGTAACTGTGGGTGTTTTACTTTTTTCTCTGCCAGTCTGTGTCAGGTTTCTCCCTGATTCTAAGGGTCAAAGTAGGTGCAAAAGCTGAAGATGCGTGATCATACCTCTGCGGTGGGGGGCAATTCAGACTGGAACCACAGTGCAGGTGTCTAAACCTCCCCCCCCCCCCAGTGCCGCTGCCCCAGGAAAGGTTAGAACATTTGGAACTTTTCAGATTAGAAAAAAAGGTGACTAAGGAAGGGACGTGATAGGAGACCATAAAATGGAAAAAGTGGATGGGCAGAAGATTTTTCTCTCCCTCATAACATAGGGACATGCAATGAAGCTGAGTGCTTCTTCACACAACACACAGTTAAACCGTGGGATTCATTCCCACAAAAGGCAGTGATTAAAATAGGACTGGGCCAAATTCACAGAGGATATTGCTACCCTGATGTGCGGTGAAATTTTCCGAAGGGGAACAGTTAGGGTCAGAGGTGCCAACTTGTAAAGGCGATGGGGGGTGCGGTGGGGCGAATCATGTGAGCATCACACTTCTCTCCCTAAACCGGGCAGAAGCTTGCCAGGCTTTGGGAAGGAGGTGCCAGGCTTTATCTGGAGCGTTTAGAGCAGTGGTTCTCAACCTGTGGGTCCCCAGATGTTGTTGGACTACAACTCCCATCATCCCTGAGCGCTGGCCTTGCTAGCTAGGGGTGATGGGAGTTGTAGTTCAACAACATCTGGGGACCCACAGGTTGAGAAAGGCTGGTTTAGAGGAATAGCCTTGTCCACTGACTGCTTGCCACTGTATGGCTCTCAAAGGCTATTAACCTTGATGTTCCACCTCCACTGTCAGGGGTCGTGTGTGCCTCTGAATGTGAGTTGCTAGGAAGAACATGTAGGGAGAGTGCTGTTGCACTCAGGTTCTGCTTGTTTGCTTCCCAGAGGCATCTGGTTGGCATCTGTAAGAACAGGATGCTGGACTAGATGGGCTACTGGGCTGATCCAGCAGGCTCTTCTGCTCTTAAGTCACATGCTTCCTCGAGAGCTATTAGCTCTGTGGGAGAAAAATGTCTTCCTCTCCTTGACAAACCGCAGCCGGTGAACTGATGCAGTGTAAAAGGATGGCCCCCCTCCCTCCACACCTTGCTCAAACCCCTTCCTCAACAACTGCTTTCAACATCATTTTCTTAAAAGAGACATCTTATCTTTTAACAACATGCCTGCTGTATTTCTTCATCTCACTAAGCCTTCCCAGACATATAGATAAGCTATGAATACGATTTTCTCAGTGTTTTGCTGATTTTATCTGTGTTTCGTCCATAATTATTTTATGCATATTTGTTTTTGTGTTGTTTTTAACAAAATGAAGATATTATCTGTGTTTTCTGGGTAATTTTGTGGGCTTATAGTCAAAGATAGCACTAAGTAATGCTTTCTGTCATCATAAGGATTTCTTCTTGTACAATGGAACTCCCCCACCCCTGTGCACCCCCTAAATCTGTTCTGGGTTTTTTCCCAGCCCTCCAGAGCAGATTTGGGGAGGATGTGGGGTCCTTGCGGGGAGGGGAGAAATGGGGGAGTTCAGTAGTGCAAGTGGAAATCCTTGAGCTGACTGAACTTATTAGCTAGATACCGCGCATTCTGTACACCCCTGAGAGATTTTTCTGATTAAGAAGTTTATCAGTGTTTCTGTATCCAAGAGCTTGGCGATACATTGACACATCTCAGGCAGTACTGACACTTTGGTCTAATTGCCCCACACATGAGTGTGTCTCTCAATACAAATGCCATATTGGGAGTGTTAGCTGGGACAGCAGCAGAGGGAGAAACGGTTAAACTCCCTCTCCTTTCCTGCTGCGATACTTATAATTACAAGCCCTTACTCTTAGTGCAAAACCATGCATATTACATGCCAAAGTTCTGCCTGGCGGCAGGGCTGGATTTAGGTTTGACGAGGCCCTAAGCTACTGAAGGTAATCTGGCCCTTTATATGTCCAGCTGTCCTTTGTCAACAACAAATTGTCGCTGCTTTTTGTGTTGAATATATGCTATATGGTAAATTATGGACCTAATGGGTATCTAAAGCCATTTGCACATAACAACATATGTATTTTATCAAAGTAATTGTTGAACTGAAATACAATTAGGAAGGAGCATATTAACAGTGAAATACAATTACTTACATCATAGGAGCCCACACAACACAAAACACTGTTGCTGTATGTAGGTTTTATTTTGTTTTTTATCTTATATTTTGGAAATGTACATCCAGTGGGTTTTTTCCCTTTACATTTTTTTCGGGCCCCCAAGAGAGTGGGGCCCTAAGCTGTAGCTTGTTTAGCTTATACGTAAGTCCATCACTGGCCCTGCCCTGCATGCAAAATGACTACCCAGAGAGCAGCAGTTGATGGATACAGTGGCAAGCAGGCACATCAGCACCTGGGTCACCACTGGTATTCTGGGGCTAATGCTGGTCACTGAGGTATCCTTTCCTCCTATTTTTAAAAACATTTCATAGTCAGGAGGCAGGCAGGCAGCCATGCATGTACCTGGTTACAGGTCCCCATTTTATTTATTTATACTTTACACGTTGTCCTTCTCTACAACAAAATGGTGCTTATGTATTTAGCATACGGGCAGCAACAGTAAATTCTGTTTTATCGCTATCGTCATGATGGTGCTATGAGTTAACTTGAATTTTTTAAAATGCAAAAATGCATATGCTTGGAGAGTCCCCACTCCCAGGGTGGGCATATATTGGTTTGTTGCTGTTGTTATGCTATTTTTTGCTCCAAAGTACCAGGAATTTAAAAGCAGAATGTAAAGCAGGAATTGTAAGCCTTTCTGGAACAGTAGGCACATTTTGAAATCTGAGAGTATGCTGTGGGTACCAGTTACAAAATGGCTGTCATTGTGGGGGGCATGGGAAAACGTAACATGGATGCTGTGGAGGGCAGGACATAACACAAAATTTGAGAGAGTATAGTTATGGTTAATTGTACTTCCACACTAGAGAAGGCTTAATCTGCCATACAGCTATTAAAGGCACAGGAACCCTGTCCCCCCAGCCCCAGTGCCAACCCTATGCCATACAACTATGTACCCATTGACCTGGGAGTAATCCCCATTAAACACAGAGACTTACTTCTGAGTAGACATGCATGCCAGTGTACTACATATTATTTAGTGAATTCTTAATGAGTCCCTGGTCTTTAGCTCCTGCACAGCTATTAACATCCTGTCTAGTTTGGTCCCTAAAAGTGCTGATTTTTGGGCTGGATTTTGCCCATTGTGTGCTTCCTTTTTTTTTTTTTTTTTTTTGTAAACCCCTCCCCCACTCCACCTTGAGGGCCTGGTTTTTGGTCTATAGAGACAGGATATAAATTCTTAAAATTAATGTCTGCATTTAGGTAATAAAACACTCCAGTGTTTGCAAACAATGCTCCCTGAAGTTGAGCCTGGAAGGCAGTTAACCAGCCATTGTAATTTACAACCTCTCTCCGTCTGTAGAGGCAGAGTGATTCTGACTTGAGTGCTCAGTTCAGTCCCACCCTTAAATGCACACCTTTGAGCTACAGGCAGGGAACTCTCAAAACTCTCCACCCTATTTTTGGCAAGAGAAAGTGAGGATACCATTTCACACAAGTTTCTCCATGAGGCAGAGAAATTATCCAACATTTTTAAAGGGCTGGGGCTCACCAACAACAGTGGCAATAGCACCATTTATCCCCACACCCCAGGGGCTGGGGACCCCAGCAATCTTAGGCAGAATGGCCAATGGTCAGTCAGGGTGCCAAGAGTTGGAATCCAGTTAACATCTGGAAAGCCACAGGTTCTCCACCTTTGTCCTAAAGCTTTTTTCCTTCTCAATCCACTGCAAGTTGCAACAACAGCAGCTGCATTGCGAAGCCGGCCACCTTTTTGCACCCCCCACAATGCACTGGTTCTAGCATCCTTCTGATCCAAAAACTATGGCCCTCCAGATGTTGCTGGTCTGTAACTCCCATCATCCCTGACCATTGGTGCTGCTGTTTGGGCAGTCACAGACTCTGCAGTATTGGGCAGTGGATATAGAGAAATGGTAGCTGGATTCAAAAATAGCGGAGGATACTCAGAGAAAAGTCTCCAGAGTGACCTTTTTTCTTAGGGGTGAGAGAAAAGATCTCAGAGATTTTATCACTAAAACGTCTTCTATGACATTTCTGTCTGGGACTGGGCTGGGGAACTACCCGTCTGACCCAGGCTTTGCAATCCACCTCAGACTTCCTCCAGTATTCAAAGCCTGAGTTTTGGCAATGAAAGGTCTTCACGCTCCTTTAATTCTCAGACAATTTCCGAAACTGTTGCAAGGCAGTCAACATGTCCAAGATCAGTGTGGATAGATTAGGCCCTTGATTATGATAAATATGTGTAGTTAAAAATAAGTAAACGAGGGGTGGGTGTGTCTTTCACTGAACTGAAAAATACAGGATTGGGAAAGGAGTTTGTTCCTTTTCAGAGGGTTTCCTCCACCCTCTCACACACAATGTTAATAATAATAATAATAATAATAATTCAAGAACAGATTGCATCTCCCTCTCTGCATTATTAAGCCCACTTCTTGGTATTTTGATATTTATACATCTGGAATCATTACCTGAGAAATCAAAGACAATGCTTCCACTTCCTGTTCTTTTTTTTCTTTTTTTTGAGATGACTTTTAAAAACTGTTTGTGCTCAATACTCTTTTGTAGCTAATTTGAAGTACAACGTAAGAAAAATAACTTCATTCTTCCCCTGCTTAATTCTGTGCCATGTCCCCCTCTTGTCCGCTCTTATTTTCTTCTGTTTGTAAGCTCCTTAAGACAGGGACCTGTCTAACCTGTTCTTCCTAAAGCACTGTGCACATTGATGCCATGATAGGAATTTATTATTAATAATATATGCACTACACACAAAGAGATGCATTTCATATACTTTAACTGTTTTGGGTCTTCTCCCCACAACACACACACACCAAAAAATTCGAGAGATTATAATTTGCTGCAATGTGGACAATTCTGTACTGGAGATTCCAACTCCAGAAACCCACTTAGAGAAAGGGACAGAGAAAATTCCAGGAAGGTTGAAAGGCTGGCTTGTAAATATATTCTAGATTTAAGTTGCCAAAGCAAAAGAACAGAGCACAGCAGTATTTGCTGTAATTACGTTTTAAAATATGAACACAGAAAACTGCTAGGCCCCACCTGCACTTTTCATTTATAGTAGTATTATATCACGTTGAACAGTTTTGGTGCTCCCCAAAGGATCTCAGGAACTAGTTTGTTAAAGTTCTTGAGAGTTGTTAGGAGACCCCTATTCTCCTCACAGAGCCATAATTCTCAGAGTGGTTCAACTATCAATTCCTCTTCTCAGGGAATTTTGGGAACTGAATACCTGGGGGTGGGAACAGGGTTCTGAGCTGTTCAACCGTGGAATGGACTCCCTCAGAAGGCGGCAGACTCTCCTTCCTTGGAGGTTTCTAAGCAGAGGTTGATGGCCACCTGTCATGGATGCTTTTGTTGAGATTCCTGCATTGCAGGGGGTTGGACTAGATGACCCCTGGGGTCCCTTCCAATGCTACAATTCAATGATTCCATGAACTCTCAGAGCCATTATCTCCCCTCCCTCTGGAGATCAATTTTAACAATGTTAATAATGCCAAGTGACTCTTCTTTTGTTGTGCGGTTTGAAATAAAATTGTGCAGGTGTAAAGCCCTGACAACCAGCTGGCTGTCCGGGCTTAAAAGTACAACACACGGTGCGATGCAAGTCAGCAGTTAGAAGCTTCCAATGTGGAAAAATGTGGGTTCAAAATAAGTGCAAAATAGCAAAGAGGAAGCCTTTGCTGGGTAGAAAAGAAAAAGCAAAGAAAAAAGTAAGGGCATACCACTTAGAGGGTGTTTTTTTTTACTATTAAATGTTTTATAAAATGTATAAATAAAAATAAAAATAAAAACTGGAGTCCCCAGAGGAAAGGCTTCCCCCACCCTCGCCTATACACAGATACACAGAGACACAAACTGCTGGTATCTGGCTAGGGACTACAAACCTCAGTCCTAGGACATGATGTAAACCAGAAAAGTATATAGAGCACAAGTAAAGGGGCCTGCTCTGTTTTTTTACATGTCGAGATCAGTCAGGCACCACCAGGTGGCATCCTCAGGTAGCTGCCATCCACTCCCCCTGCCTTTTCCTGTGACTCAAGGCACCGTGGGCAATTCTGAAGATGGATGCCTGGCAGTCATAAGCACATAAGGAGAGCCCTGCTGAATCAAGCCAAAAGCCACCTAGTCCAGTGTGCGGGCCTGCAGTGGCCAAGCGGATGTTCGTGGGAAGCCTGCAAGGAGGAGAGTGCAATAGCCACCTGTGGCTGCCAAGGGTCTTCCGCACCCAAGCCACTGCAGGTATTTTAACTGCATGTTCAGGTAGAGAAGGGAATGCCAATTGTCTGAAACCCTGGAGACCCACTGCCAGTCAGTGTAGACGGTACTGAGTTAGATAGACCAATGGTCTGACTCACTATAATATACCGTATTTTTCGCTCTATAAGACGCACCAGACCACAAGACGCACCTAACTTTTGGAGGAGGAAAACAAGAAAAAAAATATTCTGAATCTCAGAAGCCAGAACAGCAAGAGGGATCGCTGCGCAGTGAGAGCAGCAATCCCTCTTGCTGTTCTGGCTTCTGGGATAGCTGCGCAGCCTGCATTTGCTCCATAAGACGCACACACATTTCCCCTTACTTTTTAGGAGGGAAAAAGTGAGTCTTATAGAGCAAAAAAATGGTAGCTTCCTATTGCTCCTATTATGCTGAGAAAGTGACTCAAGCTGTGAAGATGACCATGGGCCAGGAGTAATTCACAAAAGTAGAAGAGTTTCATAGGGCAACTATGGCATTATTAAAGAAAATGTAAAAAGCCTGCTGGATCAGGCGAAGGGCTCATCCAGTCTAGAATTCTGTTCTCACAGTGGCCATCCAGATGTCTATGGCCAGCCAGCATGCAGGACCTGTGTGCCCCAGCACACTCTCCTCCTGCAGTTTCCAGCAGTTGGTTTTCAGAAGCTTACTGCCACCCACAGTGGATGTTGAATATATCCATCAGGGTTAACAATAATTGATTGCAGGATCTGCAACGAAGGATGCAACTAGAACATCTCTAGCAGATGACTGTCCAGTCTCTGCTAAAACACTTCTAGTGAAAAAGAAGAGCCCACTGTCTCCCAAGGCAGCCCGTTCCAGTACTAAGCAATCTTTGCTATTTAAGCCCAAATCTACTTCCCTGCGGTTCCCATGCATTGGTTCCATCCCTGCCCTCTGGAGCCACAGAGGATAAATCTGTTCCAGCTTCCGAGTGGTAGCTCTTCAGATACTTGAATTTTGCTATCATGTCTTCTCCTTCTTTTCTCCAGGCTAAACACCCCAAGCTCTTTCAGCTGGTAGTAGCACAGCTGTGGCGTCATCCCTCCTTACAGTGGTGTCAATATGCCTTACTGCTCAGGGCTGGGACAGGGTTGTGTGGGTACACTGGCAGGAGCATTGGATAGGTTCTGCCAGTGTCTGTGTGCAGACCCAACCTTGTTACCACCCGCCCCATCCCATCCCCATCCAGGTAAATTGTGGTGACACTGATGTCAGTAGGTTGGCTACCTGCTCTGCCCAAAGGATCTGGTCCATTAGGGGAAATGGGGCAGCGCCCCACAAATCTCAGTCTGCCCCAAGTCAGACTTCTCCTACCTTCCTTCTTTCTCACAACAAATGACCCTGGTTGTCAGCTTCCTTGTTATGTACTGAGTTGAATAGGGTCCAGAATGCAGCAGTCTGATTGGTCCACAGGAGCCACCCAATCCAGCTCCAGGTGGAAGTGAATCCGCAACCTGATTGGCCTACAGGTGAATCCCGGAATTAGCCAATCACGTGGGGCCCACTGTGTAAATAATGTATATAAAGCAGACATTCTGGGGGACTTCCATTCCTCCTCACCACTATGAGCTGAATAAAGAGCATGAAATCCACTCTTGACTCAAAGTATACAGTGGTACCTTGGGTTAAGTACTTAATTTGTTCCGGAGGTCTGTTCTTAACCTGAAACTGTTTTTAACCTGAAGCACCACTTTAGCTAATGGGGCCTCCTGCTGCCGCCGGAGCACGATTTCTGTTCTCATCCTGAAGCAAAGTTCTTAACCTGATGTAATATTTCTGGGTTAGTGGAGTGTGTAACCTGAAGCATATGTAACCTGAAGTGTATGTAACCTGAGGTACCACTGTATTTCATTCCTCCTCCTCCTCCATACTCTCAGCATTGTCCTTGTAGAATTCAGCAGCAATGAGGATGGATATAAACTGAAGTGATTTGGCTCTGCCCGTCATTGGCTCTGGCTGGACCTACAGTTGGTCTCCCTGCATTCTGCCCTACTAGTTGAAAGCGGCATCAGTCATCACTGGTACTGCCCTCCCCCACCAGTAGCCGCAACTGTATTCCTCATAGGGCTTCCACAGTTCCTGCCATTTGAACCCGGGCCTTCCCAGTGTAAGTCTGACTCTCTCATCCACAACACTGCACTGGATCCATCTAATTGGAGCTGAACGTTCTGAAACGTGTGTGGCAGTGCCCTCAACTCCCCCCCCCCCCCCGAACTATCTGCACCAATTTGACAGCAAAGTGCATTGTTCCCTTCCCACCCCCTCCCAACTCGCCAAAGTTGTGCCCCCCCTTGGCTTGTACAATCCTGCCCCTTTCCTGAGACTCGCTGCCTTCAATCCAGCACAAAGGCCTGACTGTTCTTTGAATATTTATGACTCGTTTTTATCTCATGCCATGCATACAAAACATACTTGATTCCTTTCCGAAGTTCTACCCACCCCCCTTCTTCTTCCCCTAGTGCAAAGTCTTAAAAACATGTGGTTTTTATTGCAGGCAGGAATGAATAACAGCATTCCTCCAATTGCCACATCAAATGGAACAGTAATATCCATCCGCATCAGGGCAAAAGCTGCCTTGTTTCCTATTTGCAGTCGAATCCTGAACTTAATTAAGGAGCACAAGGAGAGAGAAAGAGACAGAAGGACATGATAGGCACAAGGATCTCTCATATGTATGTGTGTGTGTGTATATATCTGAATGGATAGATAGCTTTTTACCTTTCCCATTCTCCAGCTTGCCTTTCTTCCAAGGCATTTGAGGTGGCACATACGGGTTCTATCCCCTCTCATTTTATCCTCACAACAACCCTGTGAGATAGGTTGGTCTCGGTGATGGGTCCATTAGCTGCTCACTTACATGTTGCTAAAAGGAAGACACCACTTTGTCCAAAATGTGCTTATGCTGATTTAAATTGATAGGTGCAAATGTAGAAATAAAGGGTTGTATACAAGGTAATCCTACTCAAGAGTAGACCCATTGAAATTAACGGGCATGACTAACTTTGGTCCATTAATTGCAATTGGCCTACCCCTGAGTAGAACTTAGCTGGCAACAACCCAATGATGATACGTTAGATAGAAATGCGATCCATCTCGCTACAGTGAGGAAACTGCCTGCCTGCTCAGTCTTCTCTCTGGGTGCTCAGTACAGATGGACAAGTACATCAAGGTCCCAGCTGCTCTTTGTTCCTAGGGCCCCTCCATATGTCCTTTATATTGTGCTTTCATGACAATTTGTGCTCATCCTGGAGGTCGCATGTAATTCTGCTTCTAATACTGTTTGTGACTCTTAAAGTTTCAGGGTGGTCACACTGCTTCATTTCCGACCAGTGCACATCCCTTAACTTCCTGCTGTAATTCTGTATCTTTCTTTAACACAAATGTTGCTTTATTTTTGTCCCACTTTTGTTGCGCTATACTGTAGCTCCTCCAAACAGCAACTATGTAGCAGCACTGGGGCAGCACCACAGAACAAACTAAAGCAGAATAAACCCACAGCTAGCGCACCCTTGTTGTGCCCAGAGCATATTGCAGAATACACCCACAATAAAAAGCAGTCTAGAGGAGCCCTGAGAATTATTTGCCTTTAAATCAGATTTGGACCAGACAGCCCTTCAAACAGAGGACTATCACTTGTAATGGAGGACATATGGCTATCGCACTAGACCCAAGTCACCCAGCAACCATCTTAACTGGACACTGTACTGCTGGTTCCCTTGCTTGCAGCTTTCAGTAATGATGAGAATTAGTTCCTGATGGTTTTCAGAGCAACTAGCAAAACTCCACCAGCCTCAGGAGAAGAGGGAATCTAGGAAAAACCCAAATTTGGTGTGGGCAACTTCAGACCCAGGGGCCAAAGGCATCCCTCCAGACTTCTCTATCTGTAATGTGTCAAGACATTTTAGATATACAGTGGTACCTCGGGTTAAGTACTTAATTCATTCCGGAGGTCTGTTCTTAACCTGAAGCAAAGTTCTTAACCCGAGGTACTATTTCTGGGTTAGTGGAGTCTGTAACCTGAAGCGTCTGTAATCCGAGGTACCACTGTAGATCCTGATATAAGAGCCAACTCCTAGGAGTTGAGGAGGCTTCAGCCCCATAATAAAATATTTGAGGGGGCCGGGGACCCCCAAAGTTGATGAGCATTGCCTCTCAAATGGTGTGCGCATGCACAAAGCCTTATGAGCTATTATGCGGGGCAGAGCTTACTTGGGCCCCACCCCCAATATTTTATTCAAATTGGCACCCCGGAAGGTAAGATGGTTTAAAGACATGAGTTACTAAAGAAAGAGGGAATGTAGTGTGTGTGATACACAATTAGTTCTTCAGGGTCTTCAACAGCCCTTGGACAATGCCCCTCCCCAAATCTCACCCCCCATACTGCTCCAGCTCTGCAACTGCCTCCAAAGATTTTGCTTGGCTGGAATGTGTCCCTGAACTGTGAAAATATCTTTTGCTTCCCAAGAGAGAGGGTGGAGGGTGGTGTGGTCCACCAAATCTTTTGTACACATTGCCTGGCCGGAGAACTTGATTGCAAAATGTGGAGAGAAGTGTGGATTTTGAAGGATGGTGGTTTGCTTAATGCAGTGTTTGGAAAGTGCCGGTTGGGCAGCTTTGCTGATAAATGCAAACAGAACCAAATGTCTCCCCCATCCCTGCATGGAGGTGAGATTATATTTAGTCTTTACTGAACATTCATTCTGGTATATTTGGTAGGGTGATTATATGGCAAGGAGCATTGTTCCTGCATTCATCCTGATTTGCTGGATATGTCTACTTCATTCCATTAACCATTCATTCACCTCACCTTTTCAATGCATTTCCACATCACCTCCCTAACTGGAAAAAGTCCGTTCCTTTTCTAAAGAGTGCATTTGTTGCATCAGGGTGACAGAGCACTTTTTATCCACTTGAACTGTGCAAACCTAATGTTCTGGTATACCCTTGAAACCCTCCTGCAAATCTGGAAGCTTCCTATGTTCATTTCTCCCCACAGTTCTATTGTAATCGTACTCTCCATTCTTGCAGAACAGACCCAAGGAGGAAACTCACCCACCCACCCACACTCAGATACATGACCTTGGCTGAGACATTTGCTCCTGAGAATTTAGGCACAGGAATTTGTGATGAATTTTTAATCAAACACTTCCTCTAGGTCTAGGTCACCCGCTTTGCTTTCTTGCAGCACAAGCGAATGGGTTCTCCTGATGAAATACCAGCTGAACCGATTAAATTTTTTTAAAAAAGCAAACAAACTGGTAAGGTTATTGTAGATGAAGTCATCCTAGAGAACAACCATTCAAAGGAGGCGCTGACCTCACCAGCAGTTCCTTTTCCATCATCATCATGGCAGGGCTGGCCCTTGACTCTAATCCTTATTCTCAATTAACCTTGTGTCAGTGGGACAGGGGGCTGCCAGCAGGGGAACGGAAGCCATCGTGCTGAGAGACTAAATTCAGTGTTGCTTTCCACTCTGCTAGTCCTGACCAACAGAAGTGGCTCCATTAGGGCATTGCCCCAACAACCTTGGCCTGCCCTCAGTCAGCCCACACCTGCCTGCCTTTTCATGTACAGTGGTACCTCAGGTTACATACGCTTCAGGTTACAGACTCCGCTAACCCAGAAATAGTACCTCGGGTTAAGAACTTTGCTTCAGGGTGAGAACAGAAATCTGGCTCCGGCAGCGCAGCAGCAGCAGGAGGCCCCATTAGCTAAAGTGGTGCTTCAGGTTAAGAACAGTTTCAGGTTAAGAATGGACCTCCAGAACGAATTAAGTACTTAACCTGAGGTACCACTGTACATCCAGTCTGGGGGGTGGGGGCACTGCCTACCACCTTCCATCTCCTTAGTCTCAGTGTTACCCCTGCAGGGAGGAGGATGGGGACAACCTCTGCTGTGCCCTGGCGCCAATGAAACAATATTATTATTATTATTTTTTGCGGGGGGAGTCTATGGGTTGGAATACTTTGGGGGTTTTTTAATGCAGAAAAATGGTTTTTGGATAATGAATAGTTGATTCTGTGGGAAAGGTAAACTACATGCGTCTGAAAGCAAGTTCCTCCCACATTCTAAACTTGTGTGTGTGTGTTTGGCAATGGATGTAGAGGTGTAAACAATACATGAATTCGAAAACGTATGATGTGGTATGGAGCCAATCTTGTTTAAAAATCAAACTTGGATCCTCTTAGGTGGAAGCTCTTTCCTTGTTCATAGATGTTCAGATAATCGTTTATTTGTTTTTTTATTTAGAGAGGCGGCGGCACTGGCTCTCCACGTACGTGCAGTATAATGGCATTCCCAAATAAGTGCTGTACAAGTTGTATTGTGATGAAATCAGCCAATTGTAAAAAACTGTAGCCCTACCAAGTCAAAAGCTACCAGTCGCCACAGCTGTTAGATTAAAAGCTGGCAGACAGGGACTGTCTTGCTTTAATCGGCTGTATGTAAACCACTCTGAGAGCCTCTTTGGCTGGAGAGAGGAGGATAAATGCCCTAAATAAATAAATAAGTGGGTTTGCAACAAGCGGCTTCATGCGCCTCCTGTGGAACCTTCAAAGCTCTTCCCTCTTAGGCCACACTGGCACAATAGCAAGTGAAGAGTCAGGTGCACTGAGGTCAGTGTTGCCTACCCTGCATCCCATGAGCCACATCCAGCCCCCCAAAAGGGTTTTTGTGGCCCTTCAAGACCCCAGAAATTTGTTTTAAAAGAAAAAAATAGCTTTAAAAATATTACTGACTGCTCCTGTTTGTCCCCTGTTGTGATGCGATCGTGACAAATGGTTTCTTGTGCCCCTAGTCCGTCCCCCCAAGAAGTTAAAGAAATGTATTTGTATTATTTCAAAAACCAATACTGGTGCTGAGTTGTAGACTCAGCTCCACTCAGAGTAGGCCCATTAAATTAGGCGAAGACACATCTATTAAGAACCATGGGTTTACTCTAAGTAGCACTAGCGTTGGCTACAACCCCGTATGTCTCTTCCTCTGTCCTCCTTTTCCAACCCACTCCATTCCATTCACTCTCTCAACTGGTTTTCAGATTTCATCCTTGGATTTCCTGCACCTTCCCCAATATATATGCATGCTCCTACAGTAGCTGAGCAGACTACAAAATGCACTGCTGGTTTTAGTTTCCCAGACATCTATATATTACAACATGGATACAGATATGTGTCATGGGCCTGCATGTCTTTTAATTATCTAGCAACCCCCCTGCCGCTGGTGCTGAGCATACTCGGTCTTCATTGGGCTGTTTTGGAGGTTTCCCCCTGTATTTTATTGTCTTTATTTCCCCCCTTCTCCTCTCCACATTTTCTTTGGGTTAAATTAGGGTTAAACTAGCCCCAAATCCCCCAAATTGGTGAATGAGATATTAATATGAAACAAATATAAAATAAATTTGATTAATCAAAACAACATAAAATAGCAAAACCACAAAATAGCCATCAGTAACATTGGATAAGCGTTAGGAGCACCAGTTATCCCTTGCACCACGAAACAAGAAAAAACATCAATCAAACCATCCCTGTCTCTCAACCCTAAGATGCACACACTTAAAGTACACACTTCCTTTGCATCTGTCTCGCCTGGGAGGACAGGTTCTACCAACTGACTCTCACCCTGGAACAGAAAACACATCTCTTCCCCAAGACAGTCAACAAGTCAGAAGAGAAGCAGACATGAACACAGTCTTTGTCTATCGGGTGCTCCCCAGATGTTTGGTCTGGATAATAATGGACCTTGCACACCAACTGTCAAATAATATCAAACTACCATTAAACAAACCTGTGCTATTTTGCTAGAAAAAGAGGTGCCAAAACTCACCACGAACACCTCCCTTGTTGTCTTATAATTGCAATGGCACTCACCCAAGAGGTGCCAGAATTGAGTTCCAGCGAGTCCTGGCTGGAAAAAAAGCCCAGAAACTAACTATGATAAAATGCTGTCTTAAAGGCTGTGGAATGCCAAATTTAATAATAGCTATCAGCAGCAGCAGCAACAACAACAACAACAACAACACATCCATTGGAATTGCATCCCAACTCTTAGACTAGGGGTGAGGAGGGGGGAATCAACCCAAGAGCTACATTCCCTTCTGGTCAAGCTTTCAAGAGTCACGTGTCAGTGATGGGCAGGGCCTAAGGCAAAAGTAGGTGGGGCAACCCATGGAAATTTTACATTTATACAGCACACTAGATGTTACACACACTCACACAACCCTGTATGCTCCATTCAAACAAGCAAGAGACATCAGACCTCAGTGGCATATTCTAGCTAGGCAAAAACACCCAGGGCATGAAGCAGAACATGGGAAAGGTGTGGCCTGGGGAGAAGGGGGTGGCCTGTGGAGAGTGATGAAGGCTAGACAGACAGAGTGGGGGGTGCAGTCATCTCCTGGGCCTGAGGTTCTCCACACCTGCATTTGTCTATTACATCCAGCAAGTTCATACTGCCTTCTTTTTGGCAGTGCTTAACAGCCAATGTGAAAGTCTTCATTGGTTGGAGGCTATTCCACACCACCTACTAAATGCTATCAAATAGTAAAGGCCATTGCATACCAACTGTCAAACACCCACTGCCAAATATCAAATACTGCAATTACATGCCAGTTAGTGAATATATTGAATCCTCAGTCAATACTGGACAATTCTTCAAATCTTCACAGAATGACTATTCAACATGAAAACTGGCAGAGAATAATTTTTGGGAGCAACTTCATTTTGACTCTAGTCTGCAGCCAAGATCTATTGGCAACCATTGCTATGCAGGAAGTGGTCCGGAAACAGCCATGTAACCACATGACAAACTTGTTCAGATATGAAAGTAGACACATGGACACCACATGTTGATTGGATCACATGTTCTGCACCCCGGGTTATTTGGGCAGCGAAGAAAACGAAATACACCACTGAATTGGAGATCTTCAGTAGCTTCGTATGTATAAGCAATCGCAAGGCTATTGACAAGCAATATTATACATGAACAACTAACCCAGATCTTAGACTGGGCAGTTAGGGATGTGAAGGACACCATGGATCTACCACAGGCTTCAGGTTCCAAACATTTATGTGGTGTGCATGTTTTTAGAGTCTTTGCATCTATCAAAGGAGTCCACAACTGTTCCCCAACATTCACACAAGTAACAAATCAAACCATAACATCGCAGGCAAATGCTGCTCATTAAATCTACCCAAAGGCTTTTTCCTATACCATGCTGAGGTGGACTTCTGAGGTGTGCAGTGGGGAAGGCCTGCATTTGGAACCATGGACATGCAGCAGTTCTCTTTTATATCATTTAATTGTGCAAAAGTGATACGATCTTTCAAGGCTAGCGGAACTGAACAGGCCATATGAGCATCTTTTGAAATCCTCCTTACAGCCGTGGAAATGGAATCAGGAGTACCTCCTGAGGACCACACTTCGCATTACATTAACCATGGACTGATGCTTTAAGGTGCACAGCAGAAGATTGCTGTTTTACACACACTGTCAGCGCAGGGTGGCCAAAGCAGACCAGAACCCTTGGATGGGGTCAGGGTGGTGGTGGTGAAAAGGCCTTTGCCCCCTGCTGTGGTCTTCAACTGTACAGAGCCCACTATGCCTGCAATTTGCATGGGAAAAGCTCTAGTTTTCATTAATCACACATCTTGGTGGGAGCATGATAAAGTTTGGGACTACAGTCAGGGGCAAAGAGTTAAAGCTGCCTAAGGACCCATGGCTGAGTCCCAATCCAGGTTGAGGTCTCTGCACTGGTCATTTTTTGTAAAATAATTTTGCACTTAAGAGGCTGAATGGCATCATTTAAGTACGTGCTGTGTGAAGAAGTACTTTCTTTTGCCTGTCCTGAATCTTTCAACATTTAGCTTCATTAGATATTCCTCAACTCTGGTAGGGGCAAGGCAGTGCTGAGGTAGGCATGGTGCAAATGTGATGATGTCGCTACCCCCTGGTCCTTCCCCCTCTCCATCCTGGTATGCAGTAGTGATGCAACTAGAGGCTGGTCTAGTGGGTGGTGCAGCCCCACCTACTGAGTCCTATGAGCTACTGGTGGGAGTTGGACACCAATGAATTTGGAGGACACCAGGCTGGTAAAGGCTGATCTATTTGTTTCCATCTACTTCTTTCAAATTGTGTTTCCTGCCAAGCCGTATTTGTGACTGGGTGAGGGAAGTATTGGGCTCTGTAATCAAGCTGGCGTACGCAATACCCCACAAAAAGGAACGAGTGTGCAGTCTGCCCTTCCTCTGCTTCAAACCACAGCTAGAAATGCCACCACAGAAACATGGAAAACTACCACCCTGCCTGGTAATTGTCTCCCTCGCTCCCAACATGCCAAGCTCTCAAGTGCACGAAGCTGCCAGCTCCATCCTTTGCCAGCCTCTTGCAGTGCAGGTTAAACCAAAAAGAAAGGCAACTGGGAACACAGATATGCGCATGAACCCAAATGTCAGACGTATCAGTTTATAACGTCAAAGGTATCAGTAAAAGCTGATTGGCAAAGTATCTCATTCTCTCTCTATATATTTTTTTTTTCAAATCAGAATATTTTGTTCCAGACAGATACATGGTGCTCTAGGATAGTAGTTCTCACACTCCATCCCCCCCCCCCACAGACCACTTGAAAATTGCTGGGGGCCACTCTAACATGCTCTCCAAAGTCACTAAGAAACCCAAAGCCATAGTCTCATTCTCAACAAGTTGGAGTGACTTTATTTCTTTGGTTAATTGGTTGTTTTTAAGGATAGTCCCTAAAATGAGCTAAATGTAAGAAAAACATAAAAATATAATGTAGAAATCCTCCTCTTCTGCGGTACCTGGGATTTGATGTTATCATACATTGATGTCATCATACATTGTGATATATATATATATATTGTTTATGCTGCTTAAAATTTTCTTCCCCTTCACCACCAGCATTGTCAAAAACCACTGCTATATCCTGAAAATCACAGGCCAAAAACCAGGCTGCTGAGAAGGGACCCTTTAATTGGTAAATTGTTGGGGGGGGGGATTAGTAGACTGCATCAAGTGCCATATTAGAAAAATCAGGCACTCTAAGGCAAGGGCCTTGTTAGTCTCCTCAGTAAATCCAACGCTGGTCAAAATGGCATGAATTTCCAAATAAAGCAATTACAGGGACAACAGGGACCTCAACAATGTCGCAACCTTAGTGCAGACCACTTGAACAGTACTTCCAGACCACCAACACTCCAAACAGACCACAGCTTGAGAACTCTGCTCTATAATTTTTAACACCAGAAGTTCACACGAGGGATTTTCCTGTGTGTAGCACAGACATAGATTTGCATGTGTGTGAGAGAGAGAAAGAGAGATTTTAAAGCAAAGCAGCAAAAAACTGACCTGTAGATTCAGAACAGTCACACATAGCATAAGTCTCTTGGGACAGTATCACTTTGGCAGAATTCACATTGAGATTTGCACTGCTAAATGGAATATTTGAATACCTGAACATTCATTTTGAACAGAGAACTGTACAAACAATCAGGACCCAGATAAATGGGCAAACAATTAAGCTCCAATCTGTACCAAAGTCCAAAATGTATGGAACACTTCATTTCACTTTGGAAATGGCAAATATTATTTATTTATTTTTTAAAGAAAAATACATTTTGGTGCACCTCTAGAACCTTTTTATGGTTTCCTGGTTGTCATCCACCCTGGTGGAGATGTTCAACAACAACACCATGCCACCAGGCTCCAGCAGTTGACGAGAGGGTGTGTGGAGCAAATGACTCCATTGTGTTCCATTTATACTTTACGGTAACTTACGTATCGGCGGCACCAGCCACACTTAAAAAACCACCAGCCTGGCTGTGATTGAAGCTCTTGGGTGGTTCTGCCATGAATTTCAATGCAAAGGAGCTCGGAGGCTCCGCCAATTTCCTCTGTCCTGGCAGCCTTGCCGATTTCTATGGAAAAAGTAGACGCACAAAACACGCACACACATATATCAACTTTGCTGCTGGGTAGGTTTTTCTGAAACTACCTAGCCCCAATAAAAAGGTGTTTAATTATAGGGTATCGTGTAATTGGGGAACAAAAGCAGCCAGTAAAACACAGCAACATACAAAAGAAGCTCAGAGCAAGGAATCTCATTTGGTGGAAACACATCTGATTTTCCCGTTAGGCCCATTTTGGCCAGCTCCATCCTCATCCATTCCCCTAATGAGGGGAAAAGGCCTCACCCGTTCAGGAATCCCCTGCTAAGGACTTTATTCCTGACTTTTGAGTCAGAGAAATCATGGCACTGAGCTTTGTCCTTAAATTATCCTTTTGCATGTGCTTTGAGTTTAAAGCAAGAGAAATCTGCCCCTCTACTGTAAGGTCTACCCCTCAGACCCATTTTTATTTTATTTTTTAAACTTGGTTTATGGTGTCTGGACATGAAAACAAGCAGCATGGAAATCTGGAGAAGGTATCAGAAGATGATACAAAATGGGTGTGTGTGTGCGCACTGTTTTGTGATGGGAACTAGCGCTGGACAAAATCCTACAAAATTCAGAAATAGTTCAGTTTATTTTGAGACCAACTCCAAGCCCAGTTGGACCCTAGCATACTCCCACTGATGTCTTCAAGCTCACAATGGAACACCCTCCAGATGTTGCTGAACTACAACTCCCATCATATTCTGGCCACTGCCATACTTTATGGAGTTGATGGGAGTTGTAGTTCAGCAGCATCTGGAGGGCCACGGGTTCCCCACACCTGGTGTAGACTGCACAAACCCACGTGGACATCCTGTTGCGCCACAAAAGAGAAACATAAGCTGCCTCCCCTTATCCTCCTCCCCCACGTGGTGTTGACGCTGTTTTGCTCCTTCGTCATGAGAACCTGAATCGCAGCAAGCCCCTGTCAGAAGGAAGCCTGGCCTGCTGCAATATGCGGGGTCTGTTCCGAGAACCCTCACATCGTTCCCATGGAGGGGGAAAACCACTTCCTCTGTCTGCGAGCGCAGCTACCTCATTTGGAAAGTGACTGATGCACAAGGCAGAGCAGGGGAGACGCACACTTGGCTTTCAATCTCAAATACACAAAGGCTGGGGATGGGGTAAGAGAGATGAGTGGGAGAGATAGACACAAAACAGGTGGAAGGAGATGAAAAAACACATAGACAAAAACTTCCCAATGAAATTAGAGTCATCTTGAAAGCTGATGTCCCCAGGACACGGAAGGCGAGATTGCACGTAAGGGAGTGCTTAGGTCAGATGGAATCTCTCTGTATTTACAGACTCTGAAGTTGTCACTTAGGTTTTGATTTTGTTCTTACTCAGAAGGCTTCCTTTGCCTCCAACCCGACCTACCCTGACCTGGTCTCCATTCTGTCACCATTTTTGTCTTCATCAGAGGTGGATTTAGGGCACTGCAACCGGTTCTGCTACACTGGGTGCCAAGCCTACGAGGTGCCACAGGGCATTGCAATTATGACATAGTGAATTCAGCAGAACAGCAGGCAAGAGGCGAAGGGGCATCAAATTTTGGTCTTTCACAGGGCACCACTGAAATTTAGCCTTCACCAACCTAACACCCTCCAGATGATTTTGGACTACAACTCCCATCAGTCCCAGTTGTCCAGGGAAAGTGGGAAGTTCCTACAATGTCAAGAGCCAGAGGAAATCAATTTTCCATGCCTCCTGATGCCTGGAAGCCACAGCAGTGTCTAATGAGCAACAGGCAAAAGCTGGGAGACCTTACAGCAAGCCATCGCATTAGAGATGGAACTTATAACTTTGACAGGGTCTGAGCTCAATAGTTTGCAAGGAGTTCATGGCAATCTGAATTTAGGGAGCTCATTTCTAAGCTCCTCAATCCCAAACATGTTAACCTTCCGTTGCCAAATACCTGGCTGGCCATACTACAAGCGTAGGGGTATGTGAATTGTGGGCTGCATTTGGCTTGGCTGTGCAAAATGTTGTGAAGGCCTGCACTATATTTTATGCCACCTCTCTACTATGACAGCTCTCAAGGCAGTGCAACAAATCAAATCAAATCAAAACAATATATAGCACCAAAAATAATTAAAACAAACCCACCAGTGGGACAAATATTAAAAGAGCGCTGTAGCCATAACAGCCCCTGCCTCCTCCCCCAAGACACCATCGGGTATCCTAGCCCACCAGGGATTGTTTCAAGTCTCTGGGTTCCTCTCAATGTCTCTAATGTTGGCGGTTTTCAGAAAACAGCATCTGCGTAGTATAAATGGGCCAAGGCGAGAATAATACAAACCAATTCACCAACCACATCCTGAGAGTTTAAAAGCAGCTGAGTCATTTTCAGAAGGCATTTGGTCTCACAGACTTTTTTCCTTTTTGATGGCTGCAAAGGTTCTGTTGGGCTCAACACAACTTTGCAGTTTGTGAATCTTGGGTTATAAGAGGAAATGGCAGAGGTTTTGTGCTATACAAAATGCTGACAACTAAGCCATTGAAGAAAGAGCTTTTGGTAGATTCAAAATCTGCCCTTAAACCGACATGTTGTCTGTTTGGTGGCTGTGCGGTAACAGCCTATGCATCTTTATTCAGAAGAAAGTCCCATTGTGCTGATTCCTTAGTAATTGCCTCTCCAGGCAGGTGTTTTATTGTGAATGTATTTGGCAACATACTCTGACACTTGTCCTATCTCCACTATACATTTAATGCAATATCACAGCACTTTAACAGTCTTGGCTTCCTCTACAAAACCCTAGAAACTGCAATTTATTTTTAGGCTTATTAAGGCTGTTGAGAGTTGTTTAAAAAAGGTAAAGGTAAAGGACCCCCGACAGTTGAGTCCAGTTGCGAACGACTCTGGGGTTGTGGCGCTCATCTCGCTTTACAGGCTGAGGGAGCTGGCGTTTGTCCGCAGACAGTTTTTCCGTGTCATGTGGCCAGCATGACTAAGCCGCTTCTGGCGCAACGGAACACTGAAACCAGAGCAGCGCACGGAAACACCGTTTACCTTCCCACTGGAGTGGTACCTATTTATCTACTTGCACTTTTGGGCATGCTTTCGAACTTCTAGGTGGGCAGGAGCAGGGACCGAGGAACGGGAGCTCACCTCGTCGCGGGGATTCGAACTGCCGACCTTCTGATCGGCAAGTCCTAGGCTCTGTGGTTTAGACCACATCTGAGAGTGGTTAGGAGACCCCTATATGCCTTTGAGAGCTACAGTTCTCAGACTGGTTTAACAATAAGTCCTAGGGAACTCTGAAAATTGTCACTCTGTGAGGAAAGGGGTCTCCTAACAATGCTCAGCACACTTAACAAACTACAGTTCCCAAGATTCTTTAGGGGAAAACCATGATTGTTTACAGTAATATGATACTGCCTTAAATCCTAGTGCAGGTGTGACCACAATAATGGTGCGTTAGTGGCAGATTTATTCTACTTTTGTTTGTTCTGTGATGCTTCCCCTCGTGGTTGCTGCCTCGGAGGTGTGAAAGCACAACAGAAGTGGGAGAAAAGTAAAACAGAACATTTGTCATATAAAAAGTTACAGGTTTTCAGCAGCACGTTATGGGGCACACACTGACTGGAAACAAAGCAGCATTTCTACCCCAAAATGTTTGTAGGCAAACGAGTATTGAAAGCAGGATTATGTATGATTATGTATGACCAGTAGCAGCATGAGCACAAATCATCATGAATAAAAAGGATGTCTGGAAAGGCCCTAAGAGTGCTTTGGAACTGCAATATAAAGTGAAATACATTTGCCAAATGTGCCTTTCTGAGGTACTGGAGGAAGCGTGAGGGCACTTCCATACTGCCTCTATTGGGGGGGCGGGGTTCAATCACATTCCAGCAAATTCAGGCTGTGCAATTCGAAGTGCTTTCCCTCAAAGACTGTCATTGGATTTAGTTAGACTTAGCCAGGCATGTGAAATATAATGATAGTATTGGGATAGTTTGTTTGGGGACAGCTTTCTGCAGCTGTAGCAGGAGGGGTAAGTACTGCTGAACAGATAGTCACTGTTTTCTAAAGTCACTGTCCAACCTTTGAATGGAAAGTTCCAAATTTGAATTTGCCTTGTGAGTATGAAATTATACAGTACCTCAAAATTCAAGGGGGGGGTGGTGGTGCATAGCCTGATACTTTACTCTGATGTAAGTCCCACTGAGTTTAATAGGATTTGGTCCCAAGTATGCATGTACACGTATGTAATTGCGGATTGGGCAGGGGTGCAGGTATCCAATATGAAATATGTCATAAGCTATCAAAAAACCTAATAGCCATTCAGACTAGCTATCAAAAGCGGTCAGATACAACACCCACAATGCAAATGTTAGCTGTTGCAGATATTCAAATGAACTCTACTGTCCTGTAATTTAGGCCCATTAGATCTTGTTTTGACCTTTTGGGAAGCAGTGAATGAGTCTTCACCCATTTGAATCTCAGTTTTTAAACACCAAGTAGCATTGCACATTATCTGTGCACATTCAGTTGACGTACTAAACAGTTCTGGATAGGTTAGCATGCAATGATCATTAATATTTGAAACTTGACAGTTTATGAGATTTCATATTTAAAACCTGCCTAAATCAAAACAATCTACAGATGTCAACAAGTCACAAGTATTTCAATTGTGAGGCCCCGCAAAAGGGGGAATCCTAAATAAAATGGAAATGTGGATTTTGAATACGAAATATCTCAATAGAACTTTGAACACTATGAACTTCTATCTGTAGCACCCAGTGGGTTGTTGAGCCCTGATGATAAAAGTTATCCCAATCACTATATACATAACCTTGTTACAAACATGACTGGCAACCACATTTGCTCACATCATGCCAGACAAACCAGGACCATCTGGTCACTTTATCTGTTCTGAATTCCCTCAGCTGTGCTGAACCACCATGGTTGATTCCACAGAGGGAGTTGCTTGTCATCTGTTTTTGAGAAGCTTCCAGACAGGTCCTAAATCTTCTTCTTCTCTTCCCTCCACAGGATCAATCCATCTTGGCAATTGTTTACAGCCCTGCTGAAGGATGTTTTGCTATGTCGCTTCCCTATCCTTTCAAAAAGATGGGATGATGCCTTCTGGCGTCTAATGCCTACCATGTGCAGCGGGGGGCGGGACCCCCCCAAAAGCTTGCAAAGAATATGTAACACATTTCTTCTTTCCCCCCTCAAGCTCTACTTGGCCAAAACAGTTGGACCACAAACACTGACGACACAATCGATGAACGCTGGGAGATCAAGCCCAGAAATCATCGGGAATTAAGGCACTCGGTACAGGAAACGGCTGCTGCCTCCCTCACCCCATTAGAACATAACGAGGTGATGAGAGGCTCATGGATTTACATTCGGCTCCCACACGAGTGCCAGCACTCCAACACGCCAGCAGGGTGCCCTTAGGAAAACAGACTCACTGACAGCCAATCAGGGACTGGGAAGTCGGAATGCAGGGAACGGACAGGGAGGCGGTGGTTGGTGAGGCAGAAAGAGCTGTTTCTTTTTCAGCCATACACTCCATATCTTCCCTGGCAGAGACCAATGTCATGCTCTTAGAACTCAGGCAGGAGTTCCATAGGCTTGGGCCCACGGGACAGAAGGCAAAGCTTCTTTGGGGCAAACCAGCCAGTTGGGCAGGGCATAAAGAACGAAATTATTGTTATTGTTCTAGTCATTATGAGTAGTGCATCTGAGCCATGGGGAACTACAAAAAAGAGACTCATTAAGAGATCTCAGAGATTGGGAAGGTACTGAAACGATCAGGTGGTCCTTAAAATATCCTGGACCCTTCTTGTTAAGAGCCTTGTAAATTAATACAAGAACCTTGATCCAGGCCCTGTAACATGAGCAGCAAATACAAACTTTTAAGTACTGGAGTGAAGTGTTGGTGGGAGTCTGTCCCCATTAACAGTCTAGCTGCAGCATTTTGCACTAGCTGGAGCCCCAGGATCAAACATAATGGTAGCCTCACACAGCGTCCATTGGAGTAATAGCTTCTTGAGATTATCAATGCGTGTATCATTTTTGCCAGACCGTAGCTCCACCAGCTGTAGCTGGTAAAAGGCACGCCTAGCCACTGTGGCTACCTGAGCCTCAAGTGACAAAGACATTTCCAGGGGCACCCCTAAACTACAAACCTGTTCAGAGAGAGGGAGGGAGGGAAGGAGAAACTCCACCCAAGACAGGAAACAGTCTCTGATGCGTTGTGAATTTTTGAGATAATATTTACCTAGAACTTTTTTGGGTATTGGCAGTCATACTGGTGCTCATGGGCTCTGCATTGGAGACCCCTTTCCACTTCTATGTTTCTATTGTCTATGCACATAGACTCTTGATTCATAAATATGTATGATGGGAGGTTTGTGTTAAGTTAAGGCTTCTTCCCATACTGTGTGTAAAACCTACATGCTGCGGCCATATGTGAACCACACCAGAATGATGGAACATCAGCATCCTTTCTTGATTTTACTTCTACACCACTCTCCCTATATGGTTGTCCCTCTCCTTTTCCACTTTGAGATACTGACATGTGATCCAGAGAAAAGGGAAACACACAAACACACATATATGCAACATTGAGAGGGTTTCCGCTTTCCGTGGTTAAAAAGAACTCAGGAATCCATTAAAAGGATGTTTTGCAGAGCGGGAATCCTGAGGTAGTGTGGTGAGTTACTGGAAGATTATAAAAAGAAACCTCCGCCTGAGTACATTGAAGACACACATACACACAGCAGTCAGTCAGTCAGTCAGTCAGTCAGTCACTTCAACAAACAACTCAAAACAGCTCATTTAGAGAGACTTCAGAAAGGGCTCGTTGGCCTCCCTGAAACCTTCATCTCTGAATTCTTTCATAATCATCGGTAGCTGCAGATTCTTTCCCACTGAAAAGATGACTTGATAACATCTGGCATGTGGTATACACAAGGCACCTCTACTCTACAAACATCTATCAATTTTATAGCAGGTTAGTTGTCCTTCTCCCAAGGGTCTTGGGAACTGTAGTTTGATGAAGGAAGACTAGGTTGGCCAAAAGAGAACATTCTCACTGGATATGCCATTGGGGATTAAACCTGGGATCTTCCACATGCAAAACAGGTACTTTTCCAATAAGCTGCAACATCTTCCCTCTGAATGCTACCTCAGAAGTGAATCTCTCTGTGTTCAGTGGGATTCACCCTCTAGTGAGCGTACTACCAGCATGCAGATCAATTCAGTTGACGGTGTGTATGCTGTTCACCAGATGTGTAACAAGATCAGATGCACTGTTTTGAAGGCATCAAAGCAAAGGAACCATGTAGAACAATCCGACATTTGGGACATTTCCCAGGTGCTACTCGTGCTGGGCTAAGCTAATTGGGCTTGTGCAGCATGCGTAGCACGAGGAGCTGCCACAGCAGCCTGAGCTACAAGCTGTGCACTGACACAATCACAAAACCTTCCACAGCTACAATCCAGGCCACATCTGCACCAATCTTTTAAAACATTCTAATCTCTTTAGGAGTCATGGCTCCCCCCAAAGAATCATGGGGACTGTACCTTGTTAAGTGTGCTGAGAGGTGTTAGGAGACCCTTAGAGCTATAATTCTCAGAGTGGTAGAACAATCCCTTTTCCCAGGGAACTCTGTGAAAGGAAACAGCAATCCCCTAACAACTCTCAACACTTTTAACAAGCCACAGTTCCCATGATTCTTTGGGGGAAGCTATGGCTGTTCAAGTGGCATCATAGTGCTTTAAAAGAATGGTGTGGATGTAGCCCCAGAGACAGGAGTGGAATGGGTGTACACACCACAAGCAGTGGGACCTTTTTCAAACTATGTATCACAGTCTCTGAGAGCCAGTGTGGTGTAGTGGTTAAGAGCGGTAGACTTGTAATCTGGTGAACCGGGTTCGCGTCTCCACTCCTCCACATGCAGCTGCTGGGTGACCTTGGGCCAGTCACATTTCTCTGAAGTCTCTCAGCCTCACTCACCTCACAGAGTGTTTGTTGTGGGGGAGAAAGGAAAAGGAGATTGTTAGCCGCTTTGAGACTCCTTAGGGTAGTGATAAAGCGGGATATCAAATCCAAACTCCTCCTCCTCCTCCTCCTCTTCTATAAAAAGAAATTGTTTGGCTCTTGGCAATTTTTGTTGCGAAGAAAAACCCTGGATTGGGCAGATATAAAGATCCAAAGGAATTCTGCTTATACTCTCCAAGAGTGAGCTCAGTGCCCCTGAGCTGACAGAAGGAAGGCAAAACTGTAGGTTGCTCAGGGTGCTGAGAGATGTTAGAAATCTCTTCAAAATGCTGCAATTCCCAGCATCCTTAATAAACTACAATTCCCAGGACTCTCTGGGGGAAGCCATGACAGTTAAAGTGATAAAAGAGTACTTTATGGTGTGTATGTCTCCTGAGTCTATTTTAAAGCCTTTCTATTTTAATTCCTGATAATTTGTGTTTTAACATACTGGGCTTAGTTTGAAACCTTATTTGTTTTATATTGTCTTATAGTTTAATCTGTCAACAGCCATGAGTTTTGCCTGAAGACAAGGAGGGATAGAAATCTTTAAAATAATTGAATAACTTTGCAAAATCTCTCACATTTTGCAATTTCACATAACTTTTGAGCTTTTGGATGCAGGGGCCCTCCATCAGTCCTTTTTATTGGGTATTCATGATTATTTGTACTCATGATGGTATTGGGACTACTTCACATGCTTTCAGTACCGTTTGCATTTGCAAAAGCTTTGGGGCGGACATACTGCTACATTTCCAATTAGTGCATGTCTGTTAACTTCCTGCTGAAATCCTATAACTTTTTATACCACAAATGTTCCAGATCAATTCCTGTCCTGCTTTTGTTGCACTATGTGCCTCTCCAGACAGCAAGGGTGCAACAGCAACGGGGAAGCATTGCAGAACAACTAATAAAGTGGAATGATGTGTGGAAGGTCTTGTGTAAATCCACCACGAATGCATTATTGTTGTGTCAATGACATGTTGCAGAACACACCAGCAAAACAAACACCAATCTGGAGGGGCCCTCAGTCAGGCCGCAGCGGGAGGTTTAATTTTGTTGTCAACTACAACCCTGGAACCCAAATGTGGCAATGCTGCCTCAAATCGGCAGAGTTCTATACTAGATTTCAGTGGGAGCAGGAAAGCGGACGACTCAGACCAGCAGGGGAAAGAAACACGCCAAACAACCACAATATCTAGAAAACAGTCAGTGTGAAACCGATGACTAATCGTCTCTGGGTGTAATTTCAGTTCACTTCAATGATATTCGCTTCTGAAACTTTGCAGACAAAAGAAGAAGAGCAAGTCGGCTGGGGTTAGTCACAGCCGTTCCCGAGGGAAGACTGGGAAGGTCATGCTAAAAGGTGAAAATGAGAGAGGGGTGGGGGGAGACCTTAGCAATCAAGGTCAGATCTGAACGGTATATGCGCCAGTTTCAGAGATTTTGTGTTCAGTGTCTTTAATTGCAGCAGTTACAGATGCACAGTTCCAGATTCAGGCCTTGTGCTGCTGAATCGGCTGTTAATAAAGAGCCAATGTGATGTAAAGTGGGGATCTAGAGGCCTTTGCTTTATTCTGGGTAACCTTCCAAGGGCCACATGGCAGCATCAAAGGCAAAATGTAAATTATTCCAGTGGCCCCGACTTGTGCCTCAGATTATGGGTGTTCAGTGGTGCTCATGACATCACATTACATCGCATGCATTGCAACGGCGCTTGGGAGCCCCGGAAGTCCCACCCAAGGCCCTGTGAAACCTCAGACATGACTTCTGAGACCCTGTGAGGCCTCGAACGTGACTTCCAGTTCCTTCGTGAGGACCCGATAGTCATGTCGGAGGCCCTGTAGTATGGGTGCCCGGCCACCCAGGGCCCCCTGGAGTTGGCACCAGTGCTTTGTACAATAGGCTAGTTTATACCCACATTCAAGCACACCTCTGTTTCCCAGGCAGGCAAGAGGCATTTTCGGAGTTCAAGTACACATTCCAGCCAGACACAAACACTCAATTAGTGTATGATGCAGGGACAGTGAGGGGTGTGGCCTGGGGAGAAGCGGGGTGGCCTGGAAAGAGTTCTGAGGACCAGATAGAAAAGTCAGGAGATGGAAAAACAGTTTCCCCCTCAATCTGCCCCCCCCCCCAGTTCCTCCTGTGCCTCCTGCTTCTTAATGGTTCGTGAACTTTTAATAGCTACTATTCCTCAACCCCTTTTTAAAAAAAGAGGGAAAGAAGTTAAAAATAAGAGTTGCCAACTTTTTACCCTAACGGGGTTCTTGTGTCTTTAATGGGGTTGCCAAATTTTACTGGTTGCCGCTGCTTCTTTACCAGTAACAACTGGCTTATTAAGTGACATTTGCAGGAGGTGTCGTCGGTTCCCATTTCAATAAAAACCACAAACATGTTACGCAACTCATGGGCACATAGTCTCCACTCCCCTTGAACTAAAACAACAACCTGTTCCCCAAAACACGCAGCACAAATGGAGAAATATTTCCAGTAAAACCATATCGGTGAAGTCAATGAGGAAAAATGCACAATACCTGTCAATGTGCCAGAAACTCTTGTCAAACAGTGCTTTTTCAAAATAAGCCAGTTTGCATTTTTCCCCCTACTGCAAATTCATCACGGACTGTTCTGAATCTTCCCTCTCTAATACGGCCAACTTTCAAATCCTTCCGTTGAACCATTTTCTCATTATTAGCCATAGAACCTACTGCCCCACTCCCAACTTCTCATTGTAATAGGCTCACCTCAACACAGAGCCACAGCTGTGGCTCTAGGATTCAATGTACAGAATGGTTTTCTCAAGTCTTACTCGTTATTACTGACTATGGTTCCGTGTTTCAGTCCTCAGAAGGCAATCAATGGCCTAACTCACAGGGTTCTTGTGAGGATAAATACAATGCAAGGTACAACTGTGAAGGGTGGTGGCCTAGTGGTAAAGCATTTTTTTTCTTTATGCCTTTTATGAACATTTTTGTATGTTTGTATTCTGAAGTGGTATAGTCTCTGCAGGATTATATCACCAGTGGTGACCCTGGGGGTGGGGGTGGGGGTCACAGGACAGGACAGGAAACAGTGATGTCTTCCTGGTGACAGTAGTGCTTTTTGGGATGGTGGATTTTGTTTATTTATATATTTCATAAAATAGATACACTGCTCGATTGTAAAAAAACAAAACAAAACAAAGCGCTTTACAAATGGGAATGGGAAGGGGGAGAGAAGGAGGCAAGGTTGGGAGAGCTCTGGGTTGGCAGTGGCACCATCATAGATGCAGATTTTGTTCAGGAGCTACAACGGTATATGGAGCATCTCCAGTCACTAACACGCTCAGGGTAGAAAATAAAATATGGACTAAAAAGAAACGGGGAAACTTCTCTCCCATACAGCAGGGTGAGTTATTTTTGTACTTCTGATCTCTATAGGCTCAACTGCTATTAACTTTCCTTAAGTTCTGGACGCTGTCTTTGTTAGGCCATTTTGTTTTTGTTTTTTTTAAAAAAGAAAGCATTCATTTGCCTTTCAATATACAAAACTATATATTTCTATGTACCTAGGAAGTACGCAAAACGCAGAAACTGCTACTTTTGGGTGGCCGTGTTTCACTTCCAGAGAGGCAGGCCAAACCCACCAACTTAGTCATTTGAGAGAATGATGTGCAGATAAATGTGCATTCCACACGAAGTCAAAAGAAAAAAACTGCGCACTTGAGAACGGAAAACTTAGGCAACAAGGGTGAGATATGACACTGACAGTAGTAAAGTACGTTTCAGAGCATGTAAAATATACCTCTTTCGGGTGAATGAAAATTACTTCTCTAGTATTCAGCCTACTGGCCTGGATGGAGGGAATGTAACTTCACATCGGGGAGCAAATTAGCATAAGAACATAGAACAGAAGGAGGACCCTGCTGGATCACACCAAAGGCACAGCTAGTCTAGCATCCTCTTCTCACAGCAGCCAACCAGATGCCTATGGGAAGCCTATAAGCAGTGCCACAGTCCCTTTCCTTGTTTGTGATGCTCAGCAAATGGCATTCAGAGGCATGCTACCTTCAACAGTGGAGGCAGAACCATTATGGCTTGTCGTCTTACCCTCCATAAATCTGTCTAATCCTCTTTCAAAGCCGTCCAAGTTGGTGGGCATTGCTACATCTTGCGGGAGCCAATTCCATAGTTTAATTATACAGTACTTTATTTTGTCCACCCCGAATCTTCTGACATTCAGATTACATGTGTAGCACAGGATGTAGAGTCAGGGCTGCAGGAGGGTGATGAAAAAAAAAATCACACCAACTACTTTTTTTAAAGGGCGGGGGGTATATGTGTACCTACCCTAAAGCAGTTTTGTCTTATGAAATTTGCTCTGCGATTTGTACTAATAAATTCCGGAGCTGTTAACTAATAGCATGACTAATTTCCTTGCAAAAACATGGATCCGTCAGTCCAAGGGCTCTGGACTTACATCTGTTTGTATTTAAATGTGTACCCCACTATGGACTCAGCATTTAATAACAGTAATTACAGTAATAAATAACAAAGACATAGACACTGGTGAGAGGGGTGTGTGAAAAAATTGGCAGTTTTAAAAACAGTGGAATTGTTAATTGCTTAGATTGATCAATTAAATACATGTCAATCAGTTTAAAAGGTATACCTGATTTTAAAATAATACACACACACACACACACACACACACACACTTTTTTAAATATATATATAAGATGGGAACATTTAAAAAAAAACCCCTGTAAATGGAAAGCACTATCTGAAGAGGCATTCCATCCCATTTGTGAAAGAATGTGGAGTGCCTCTTCTAAGATGCTTATTCAAATTCCTGCATTGCAGAGGGTTGGACTAGATAACCCTTGGGTCCCTTCCAAGTCTACAATTCTGTGATTCTAAATACATTTTTGCTTTTTCTCTTTAGAAGAGAGATGGAGAACCTGTGGTCATCCAGATGTTGTTGGACCCACAACTCCCAGCTAGGTTAGCCAACGGCCAGAGATGGTGGGGAAAATCCCCCATTATATTATTGTGGAGAAACTGATAAAATGTAGGCTGTAGAAGATAGCTGTTAGGCGGATTTGTAGCTTGTTGACTGACCAAACCAAAGGGTGTTCACTAATGGTTCCTCGTCATCCTGGAAAAAAGTGACAAATAGGGTGCTGCAGGGCTCAGTCCTGGGCCTGTTGTTGTTCAACATACTTATAAATAACTTGGGTGAAGGAATTGAGACGATGCTCATCAAATTTGCAGATGACCCCAAGTTAGGAGGGGTAGGACCCGGACCAATAGATTCAAGTTACAATAAAGGAGATTCCAGCTAAACATCAGGAAGAACTTTCTGACAGTAAGAGCTGTTTGTGGACTCACCTTCCTTGGAAGTTTTCAAGCAGAGGTTGGATGGCCATCAATCATTGATACTTTAGTTGTGATTCCTGCATTACAGGAGCTTGGACTAGATGGGATCCTTTGGGATCCCTTCGAAACTCTACAATTCTATGAGGTGTGGACAACATGTAGAGGGCCGCAGGTTCCCTATTCCTGCTTTAGAAAAATAATCCCCCCCCCCGACCTCATTTGCAAAAGTATGCAGATTTAAACAACTAATATTTCTTTAACCAGATGAAAGCCCTGCTTTTTAGCTTTAAAAGGATCTCACCAAGGCTGAACAAATTTGGACACAGCAAGCCAAGTATTTGATGACCTCCCCTCCCCTCTTCTTTTCTTTTTTTGCAATTCTGGGTAAGCAGCAAAAAACAGGAAACCCCTAGTGGGCTACCATATATGGTTGGTGGGTTTCATTTGGTTTGGGAGGTCACAAGTCATGCTAGCCTCCACAACTAGTTCCACCATTTTATATGCAGCAATGCACTCTGTGTTTGGGGCTTTCTGGGGCTAAATAATATATAGATAGTTAGATAGATGAAGGGACAGACTTGTAAGCTTTCCGATTATTATTTTGGTGTGTGGCACGGGTGTGTGGCACAAGCTCAGTGGACAAACGCCAGAAAATCTCAACTGTTTCCTCGCTGAAGAGGTCACCGTGGAAGTGGATGAAATCTGTGGTTAGCCATTTGATCTCTGCCTGTAAGATCATACTGGTGGGCCGTTGTTTTCCTTTGCCTCTTGCGTTGCGATCCCCAGGGGCATAACCTTAGCATTTCAATTAGGGTAACAAGGCAGTTAAAGGGAGGTCTTTCTCTCCCCCCCCCGCCCCGTTCTTACAGCAGCAGCCGACAGTCTCTGACACAGAGCGGTGGTTGTTTACAAGACATATCAAGATGGGGGGCGGGTGGGGGGAATGTTCCTACTGAGGCAAGGAAATCGTCCAGGACTGTGGGGAACATTGAGTGATCACAGGAACTGGTACATTTCTGCACCTTTTCTCTCCATGGTGGTGGTTTTGGTCACATAGGGTGGTCTTGCAGCCTGGACGATTTAGGAGTAGTTTAGAGCTAGAATCAACAAGCGATTATTAGATTCCATGCCAATACTTTAAAAATTACTGAGGTCGGCATTTGGTGGGGTGGGAGGGTGGGAGGGATTTGCTTCTCAAAACATCCTTCAGGAGCTGGCAAGCTGCTGCTAGGATCTGAAACCATTTTTGTATCTCCCTTTCCAGGTGGTCCCTCTTCTGCGTTGGTAACAAAATGAGGGGCGGACTTTTTCAAAGCTGGGGTGCAAAAATCCAAGCGCCTGGTCGTTATTACAACCCAACAAAAATTGGATCTGGGACATAGGTTGCTGAAGAGAACAGGAAGCAGATTTCTCCAACCGGTCAAAATAAATTAAAAAAATAAAAAATTGTCCAGTAGCACCTTAGAGACCAACTTAGTTTTTATTTTTATTTATTTATTTTGACTGCGTCAGACCAACGCGGCTACCTATCTGATTCTCCAACCAGGTTTGACATTGTATGTGGGACATGGGGAAAACCTGTGGCTCATAGTTAGAACACATGCTTTGATTGCAGAAGGCTCCTCAGCAACTCCAGGTCAGTCTGGAAAGGCTCTTATCTTAAACCCTGGAGAATTGTTGCCAATCAGTGTTGACAAGCCTGAACTAGATGCAGCAGTGGTCCGGCTCAGTATAAGGGCATTTTCTGTGTTTCCATCTCATCCACCATGTTCTCCTGCCACTGAGGAACAGCAGAGGCTGTAGGAAGCATGGAACACTTGGTGCCATGGGGAAGCAAGAATGGCCAGCCAACAGCTGAGAGACTATGAAGAAGAAGAAGAGTTTGGATTTGATATCCCGCCTTTCACTCCCTTTAAGGAGTCTCAAAGCGGCTAACATTCTCCTTTCCCTTCCTCCCCCACAACAAACACTCTGTGAGGTGAGTGGGGGCTGAGAGACTTCAAAGAAGTGTGACTGGCCCAAGGTCACCCAGCAGCTGCATGTGGAGGAGCGGGTACGCGAACCCGGTTTCCCAGATTACGAGAATACCGCTCTTAACCACTACACCACACTGGCTCTCGCTATGACAAGAAGGGATGGAGAAGTCCAGGTGTTCTTAAAGGTAGGAGAAAAAATGGATTCAGTTCACATTTAAAGGTGAACCTCCTTAATTCACACAACAATTTGCAAACCCAAGCACAGTCATCCTACAAAATTTGCACTTCTCCAAATTTTGCAATGCAGTTCTCTAACCAAGTATTGGGCAAAAGATGCACATACTAGAGTAAAGTGTGCATAAAAATTCATATATTAGTGAAAATTACAATAAAAATGAGCTATACTGGGGAAAACGTGCACTAAAATTCCAAATAAAAAAATACAAAATGAGAAACTGAAATTTCAAAAGTTGGCTATGTTTTGGTTTGTGTGTTTTTTGCAAAGTGTAAATTATTTAGTTTTGCCATTAAGTGCAAACTGAATCAAGTTTCTTCTTCATCCCTACCAGAGATCCACAGACCCTAACAAACAATAAGTGAAAACAAGCCATTGATAGAAAAGTAAAAACACAAGCCCTTTGCTCAGCACTCAAAAGTTAGTAGATTAGGTGTTAAGTGGATTTCAAATTGGAGGGAATTTTTGCACTGGCACAGCTACCTATATGCTCCTGAGCACAATTCAGGTGCTGGTTTTAGCCTACAAATCCCTATATGGCTCAGGTCCCTCCGTCACTGGAGGTTTTAAAGAAGAGCTTGGGTGGCCATCTGTCATGGATGCTTTAGTTGAGATTCCTGCATTGCAGGGGGTTGGACTAGATGACCCTTGAGATCCCTTCCAATGATTCAATGATTCTAGTACCCAATATCTAATGGAATGACACTGCCAACTTGAACATACCCTGCATTTGTCATCCATGTGCCCCCTCTGAGAGAGGTTTGGAGGGTGGGAACAAAAAAGCGTCCCTTTTTAGTTTTGGCTCCCCATCTATGGAAGGCTCTCCTCAGTGAGGCCCACCAGACACTGATATTAACATCCTTTTGGTGTCAGGTTAAGACACGCCCCCTTTTTGCTGCTTTTGAGGGATTATGATAACCATATATTACTGCTGTTTCTGTGGCTCCCCCCCCCCCCTGAAGTGACTATGAGATACAGTGACTATGAGGCCTTTGCCCCACTTCTATTCATTTAATTTCTGCCTTAAGTTTAAATAGAAACTTACGATTTTTGAACACGTTCTTAGCCACTTCAGCCCTGAAGGCTGAGAAGGGGGGTATAGATTGAATAAGCAAATAATAACTCCCCGGCATGAACCAAAAAGGGGGGAAATATTACCACCCTCCAATAATGAAATTCAAGCAAAAGTTAAATGAAATTAGAAGCAATTTGGGATTCCAGTGAAAGTACACAAATGTTTCACAGCATCCACAGACTTCCAGCTATGTGTTCTGCATCCAATGGATGCATGTAACCTTTCAAAGAAACAAGGATCTCTTGCTTTAATATTCAACAAATGTTTTGCAATTTGGCCCCGTTCCAGTTTTTACCATAATCTTTTTTCCCCCTTCCCTCCCCCCTTCCCTTAATAAAATTATGTCTGAAACAAAGATGTTTATTGCTTTATGAGTTCCTATTCATATGGAAATTGAGTTCAAGATGTGCTATTTCTATTTTTTTTCTTTTAATTTTTTTTTCAAATGAATGATCCTAGTTAAAACCCAGCATTTATTCATCTTGCTTGTGGAGGGAAAATATAGATTAAAAAGAACTGTACAAATGTTTTTTATTTTCCTCCTCTTATTTGCTTGCCATACGTCTGCCTTTAATTAGCAGCACGGAGTACAAAGGCTATATTTATAGTGCCACCATCTTGCAGGGGATGATACGACGCTCTACCACATGTATTACTAACCAGACTCCACTGCAATTTTGCACTTCACAATGCTGGGGGTGGGGGTGGGGGGCCAGTAATATATTTGTCAATCCTATAATCTTCATGAATGGTTTATTGCTCTTTATTCTTATAAACGGCTTCAGGCATAGTTCCTGTGCTAAACCAGCATTTCATTTCATTTTTGTTTAAAACGTAAGTAAATAAATACATAAAATCCCATGTGAGATAAATGGTTGTGTTTCAGCACGGCAAGGGAAGAACTTGCAACTGAATAAGTGTGATCTACAGCAGGGTGCGGAAGAAGCACAAGAGTGCCCCCAACCACTCCATATAGCACAGGTGGTGTGGTAGAATTTTGTGTTAATTTATTTGATTTAGATATTTTCAATACCCCTCTTTCTGTGCCAGACAACCTTCTCAAATGGCTTCATAGTTAAAACCAGGCATCCCCAAACTCAGCCCTCCAGATGTTTTGGGACTACAACTCCCATCATCCCTAGCTAACAGGACCAGTGGACAGGGATGATGGGAATTGTAGTCCCAAAACATCTGGAGGGCCGTGTTTGGGGATGCCTGGTTAAAACCATATATATTCAATTAACGGTGACATCAACAGCTAAATCTTTAATGCCCATTGGTGGTCAGGTTGCCCTATTACAAAGCACAACCCTCTACTTGAAGAGGACAATCCCCTGTTCTAAGGCTGCCCAGTCCAAGTTCAATTCAAAAAATAATCCCATAAGAAGAGACATCAGCAGGGCCCTTCAAACAGTTACCACCTGAACGGCGGAATGAGCCAGGCAGGCACACATAGGTCACCTGGTCACAAATGTGATGCACTTCCAACTAAATTAAAATAATTCTCTGCAAATTTGCACATATTCATTAGCATATGCCCTTTTTTAATGCAACCTCATGTCCTCTCTTGTCCTCTTTTTGGCAATACATTTACTTTTTTGGCAATGTGTACATAGGTACCCTATGCTCAAATGCCAAACAAGTGGGTGGGAGGGTAGGTGGGTGTAAATATACATCATATTCCAGCCTTCTTCTCAAAAGGAGCCCAGGGTGGCAAACACTTCTGAGATAAAAGCAAATACAATCTAAAAAAAGAATATTTTAAAAATACTGTATCTAAAACATTTATAAACATCTAAAAACAAGCTATCTAAACCAATTTTAAGAAGAGATGTAACCAAAACCTGTGCCAGGAGAGGCTCACTGAAACAGAAAGGTTTCCAGCAGGCATCTAAAAGTGCGCAGTGATGATGTCTGCCTAATGTCAATAGGCAGGGAGTTCCAAATCCTAGCTGCTCCCACATGTAAGAAATGACTGCTGGCAAATGTGGATGGGGCATTGTGTGGCACTTGCAGATGGCGCCAGTTCCATAGATCTAAGTGATCTAAGCGGCACGCATGAGTATCTTATACTCAGTGCTTTTTTTGCTTTTTTAAAAAAATGTCTATGGGTGATCTCATTTTGACTCAAGAAAATTTTATAGTTCAAACCAGGGAAAATAAATGCAGCAAATGAACAAAAGCACAAAGATTCACAAAATGTTTAGGGGTATGCGTACCCCTGCATCCTCGCAGGAAAAAAAGGACTGCTTATACGCTTACATACTTATAATGAGCACTGGTGGAGGAAGAGGAGTGCGGAGGGAGCGTACCACCCCCGGCAGTGCGATCCTGGTGGGGTTCCATCGCGGCTGCCCCACCCCCAGGATGTGTGCCAGCCCCGCCCCGCCTTCTCTCCACCCCCCCACCCCCCGGTGCTGGAGCATGAAGCTCCGCCACTGATAATGAGTGGGGGAGGGGATTCAGGATTAGAGGATGTGTGCCTTGATTTTTTTAAAAAGTCACTTCCTCATACAATATGAGGACATTTCAGGAGGAACTTTTCTGGCCACCATAGAGGTAGTACTACTACAAAACTAATGAAGCTTACGTTTCAGGCCCCTAATCCCGGAGGCACCCCAGAAGCGACTTTAGTCCACATTCCTTAGATTTTGGGGGGTCTAGTAGGCCCAATGTGAGTCACATGCTATAAATATATTAAATACATACATACATACATACATACATAGGCAGATAGTAAAAACAGTACTTCTAGTGGGAGGTGCATCCTTCCTTTGTTTTTAGATCCTGCACACATACATCATGGCAGGCATCATTCCCAAAGAGGCTTTCTTTCCTTCTTGTGAGAAAAGGGGAGATGAGAAATTCCTATGCACTTGTATGAAATATAATGGGGGTTTCCTGTCATCACTTGCTTTTTTATTATTATTATGAGAAAGAATAAACTTAGTAAAATATAAAGTAAAAAAGAAGAAAATTAACAGCAACCAAAAGTATTCACACAAGTAACAATATCTGATTAGCATACAGTAAACATACAGTCAGAAACTATGTATTTTTTTTAAAGCTTCCAAATTCATTGGAGACACATTTTTAGCTAAGTAAAAGTTCCTAATAAACCAATCTGACTAATTCATTGATTAAACATTGTAATCACACACAATGTTCATCAGGTGCCTGTGACAATCTTATGAAAATGTGCCCACATCAATAGTAGCAATGTGGTCCCTGGTGCTAATTTCCTTCAAATATATCTTTGAAGCACTACAGAAATGTCTTTTTTTGAATAGAGACAGTGATGGGGGGGGCACTATGTGTACCACAAGCAATGACCACTTTAATAACACTTCCTACATCCATCCTCAGAAGTGCTCTAAAGATCTATAATCATGTTCCAGCCTAAATTCACTACTTCACACTCCCCATATGTGAAATATTCATTTTACACCCAAACAAGTAACATGCTGAAAGCTGTGTAACTCCCACACATCATACTGAGATTCTGTGTTTATCAACCCAGTTATACTACCAACTGAGAGTGGCTGGATAAGTTAAACCGAGTCAACACTTTCAGTTCAATTAATAATAATACTTAGCATTTAGATAGCATGATGTAATATTTGTAAAAGTATTTCCTACGTGCTTGGCATCGTACAATTTGATTTGATTTTTAAACGCTCTGGGTTCTAGCACAATATTATTTCAATTGTTTTTAGGAAGAGGAAGAGGACAGAGAAGGTATATTCAAGTAGCAATCAATACAATTTTGAAAGAGGTTATTGCCATAAACCCCAAAGCGTTTTTATCACTTCTGCTTGAATTTGCTGTTACACATGATGACGACGACCACAGCTAAAGTAATCTGTGCTGTATACTTAAAAAGGAAGCAGACTACAAGACTGATGGAATGCTATGTCAAACTGGCAGATTTGGCTATCATGATTTTGCAGCCAAAGACTTTGTAGTACTAACAAATGGCTAAATGTTCTGGGGACAAGAAAGAGAATGAGATAACTTGTAATCTTTGATTTGTAATTATATATTCCTTGTTCATGCAACCTTAAGAAAGCATTCTTACATATCACTAAGTCATAATCAACCTAGTCAATCAAACAATCAATGATTTTGCCGTGCTAAAAATATAAAAAGCAAATAAACAAAGGAAGTCCGAAGTTTTGACCACAGGTTCTCAGTCACATACAAACACAAACCCCGATCGCTTTCAAGGGTTCAAAGCACAACTTCACTGCCTCATGTACAAAATCCTTACTACAACAGGGTAAGGTTAGTTCAGTTTTATTATATCCATATTATACGTTTTTGGGGGTGAGGAGACTGAGGCTGAAAAATGGATTTGAGGCAGTGAGCTGGGTGACCTTAGAGGCACCTCGTATGTTCATAGCAGAAGTGAGTTTCAAATTGGGGACTCCCAAGTCAAATCATAGCTCTGTGTTTTAGCCACGATGCTATACTCACTTTCAATTACTCAAAACAACTTTAGGCTGGACTGGGTAGCTAACAGACTGAAAAGTATATAGGCCAACAGGTAAGTTTTTCTGTGCTTTTTAAAGCTGAAGTTAATTGTTAACGGAATGACAAACATGGCTGATTTGTTGAGATGAACAAACAGTTTCAATTTCAACCTTTAAATTCCGAGATACAAACTTTACATCAAAACTCGCTGATGTAAAAAGGTGGGTAGTTTGCTGTCACTTTTCTGACTTTTCTACACCAAAATATCTCCACCAATACTCAAAAATTATGGCTGAGATTCAAAACTTCTTAGGTGAATTAGAAACCCACAGTTTGAACTCTGAATCTCAGAACACAGATTGGATGTCCTAACTTTTTGGCATCCAATATATTAAATTTATTTGGAATGCATTCGATGTTGAAAATAGGGCCATTTCAATTGAATTCAAATTTGTACTATGCAGTTGTGGTTACATTCTACTAATGCTCCAATTACATTATCAGGCAGGTGCCATCTCTGTTTTCTTCTTGGCACCTATTGAATACTTCTCTTTATCAAGAAGTCTTTTAAGCGGAGATTTTACCTCATTCTAGATTTGTATTGGATTTGTTATTTTATAGAGGATTTTTAAAAATACATGCATTTTTACTGTTGATTTATTAATTGTTACACTGCACCAAGATGTTTCATAAGAAGCTATTAATAAATGGCAATAAATGAATAAACAATGCTTACAAAGCAACAAATTCTTTTGGGCGTCATAAAATGTACCCAGAGTTTCTCCACTGCAGTATCTGCATAATAGAGTAAGAAATCTGAGCATGTTTTGTGCTGTGAAAAATAATTTTTAAACAGATATCTTTTGCAAAAGCCAATAGAGCTGAAAAGAGGTTTTTTTTAAAAGGGCAGGGATTAAATGATGAAGCGGTTAGAGCATCTTTCTTATGAGAAAAGGCATTTGGGTTCTGTTTTAAGTTAACAAAGGCAATAGAAACTTATAAAAGTATGAATGGTGCAGAGAATGTCCTGATAGAAGTCATACTTGAAACTGAGGGGCCTTCAAAACAAGTTCTTTCTAATTTTAGTCAAAACAAATAACTTCTTTACATATAACATATAATTAACAGTTGGAATTTTCGAGCTTAATATACAGCGGTGGCCACATGCAGGGGCATGAGGTGACTCAGAAATACAATAAATAAATGTATATTGCTTTTTACTTGGACGACTGTGTCAATTTCAGTTTCCAATTTTTCCAATCCTACAATCAGTTCACTATACTTCTTTATCACTTTGCAGTTGTTGTTTTTCAAAACCCTCATAAAAGAATTGTCAGCATTTTAGTGCAAATTTCTCGTAAAACACACCTTTTAAAATGCAGTTTTGCCTGATGTGCACATTTTTGCAAGCAGCCTTCCCTAATATACTGCATTCTGTGTGTGTTATTTTCACACATAATATGCATTTTTATGCACACTTTCCCCTAATTATGTACTTTTGTACACTTTTTTTTAGATGAACCGGAAAAACCCCCACCCATTTGGTAACAGTCAAAGAAGTAAGAACATGCAAATTATCTAGGTTCTCACTAAAATGCTAAAGCAAATTTCTTCCCCCTCCCTACTTTTCACTAGAATTAGCTAAATCCATGATCTCTCAACGGCTTTTTCTGCCATGGCAAAGACCTGCAACAAAACGATGTTGTGTGGACCCATGCCTTCCAATAGTCTTGCTGCTCAGGATGTGAGCAGAGAATTCCTTAATTCAATTATTCCGACCCCTGTTTTTCCACTCCTCCCATTACTCCTCCCAACAGTCAGCCATCATTCTGCGGCTTCTGAGCATGCTTGGGGTTCTCATTAGGTTATTGTGGAGGGTTCTTCCCCCATTCCATTTCCCTGCTTAAGGGCTTTTTTTCAGGGCGGGTACTTCTGCAAACCTTGGGGTTTCTTCAAGCTTGCTGATTCCTTCCCTTTTCTTGTGCGTGAATGGTGTCATTTGGTTGGACAAGAGCACAATTCAAAGTGTTGGTGTTGACCTTTAAAGCCCTAAATGGCCTCGGCCCAGTATACCTGAAGGAGCGTCTCCCCCCCCCCATCGTTCTGCCTGGACACTGAGGTCCAGCACCGAGGGCCTTCTGGCGGTTCCCTCACTGCGAGAAGCAAAGCTACAGGGAACCAGGCAGAGGGCCTTCTCGGTAGTGGCGCCCGCCCTGTGGAACACCCTCCCATCAGATGTCAAAGAGAAAAACAACTACCAGACTTTTAGAAGACATCTGAAGGCAGACCTATTTAGGGAAGCTTTTAATATATGAATGACTATTGTATTTTAATAGATTGCTGGAAGCCACCCAGAGTGGCTGGGGAAACCCAGCCAGATAGGTGGGGTATTATTTATTTATTTATTTATTTATTTTCGGATTGCTAAAGAGAACCATCACTTTCAGTGGCTTTGTGCCCTTGAGTGCCTGATGTTGCAGGTGAACAAAGGAGGGCTGTTGTGAGATGCTGGACTTGAGGGATTTCAGCCTGATCAAGGAGGGCAGTTATTAATGTTGCACAAATCCATAGTTAGATAGAGGGAAAGTGGCATTCAACTATGTTCTACTCAGAATAGCTGCATTTAAATGAATGGATTTATGTTATGCATGCCGATTATTTTCAGCCAGTCTACTCTGAGTAGGACTAGCATTGGCTACAACCCAGATAAAGCATATACTACTTCTACTAATTGATAGCATTCTCCAAAGAAACCTAAAGCCCACAAATTCACAGATATGTGCCCAAGATTCTTCTTACACTTTGCTCTTTTCCAAGAAAAAGATGCGCTCAGCCAGACAACAAGCCAACAAATACAGCTAGGAAACAGGGCAAAATTGGGGGCCAAATTCCACAATATTTTGCTGGTACTTTTCCTCAGAGAATAATATCCAAATACACACTGAGTAGAACGGAAGAACAACCTCCTGCCTTCTCAGCTTTAAACTTGAGCAGTTCTTACTGGATTCAAGTCAGCCCAATTTCATGGTTGCTTTAGGGTTACCTCCTCTGTATCTGCCAGGCTTCCTGTCCTTATAAACTTTTAAAATGTTGCTGGGTCTGTTCTAGATACAGGAAAGTTATACCGGTTGGACTTCTGTGTGATATGGAGGTGTTAAAGGAGCAGAAAGTAAAGGTGTTCTTAGTGGGTGTCTTGGGAGCCTGAGTCCCTGGTTTTTGCCATCGACACAGATCTTCTGCCCCTTCTCCCTCTTTGAACAATGTATTTTTAAAACTTTACAGGGTAGCTGGGTGATTTGCAAAGTGAGACTCCAGATACCCTCCATCTTAATTTGCCTGGAGGGAAATTTGCTTGCCATAGGTAGGGTTCGGTGAATCTGTCAATTTAGATTTCTCTCTGCTTCCCATTTTTCCAGTTGTAAATACTGTTCTCCGCATTTCCACATATTTTTTGTTGTTGTTTAAATTTTCACGAAAATTCTTCAACATTTTAGCTTAAATGTCTCCTAACATGCACATTTTTTCATGCAATTTGCCCAATATAAATATTGTTTTTCAAATGACTTTTGCCACACACACACACACACACACACACACACACACTTTTATCTTCTGTATTGAAATCCATATATATCATACACGATCTTAAATACACGTACAAAGAAAAGGTAATAGTGATAATAATATTAACTTTTGCCTAATATAATGCCCTTTTGCTCATTATTGTCACTAATGTATATACTTATATGCACACTTCACCCTAATATAGACATTTTTGTCCACATTACTTGGCTGGATCTGCAGTTCATGCAATCCTACATGTTAAGGATTACTCATATGAATACTTATAAAGGATTCAAGAGGGTCTGTGGTCCCAGGAGAAAATATTGGGGCCGGCAGGTAGGGATTAGTGGAAGGGGCTGGGGGCCGAGTTAGATGGTGACGATGAGTAAAATGAGAGTAATATAAAAATGGGCTAACCAGAACAAAATGACAAATGAAGATGCTGGATAAGACAAAAGCACACACACACAAAATCCTTTAAATAAATAGAGCAGCACACATGCAACAACAAAAAGGAGGACAGCAAAGCTAAACTATCAAAAGATAACTATGAGTTGTCCTTTTAAGTTGAGTGAAACAATTGGTCTTTTGTGGAGGTGAAAACAAATTGCAGGAAGGTGTTGTTGTTTTTTTAATAAAAGCACAAGGTGAGCTGAAGAAAAACCTTCATTTGGCAAGAACACTGACGCTGCAAGACCCTGGGGCACAATACCTCCTAAGGAGACAGCGCTCAATGATTATCCTAAGTAGAACTTATTTTAGGTGCAAAAGTGGTTCTCAGAACAATATTTTTAGGTCAGTTATATGAATTCTGCAAAACACTCCCCCCCCCCCAAGTTTAGGTCAAGTTAAAAGGTTGTTTGCAAGCAGAGCGAAGAAATGAGCCAACTCTGAACTAGGAAATTCTAATAGCAAGAGATGCAAAAGTTCCTGCAAATTCAATCCCCAGTCTTAACTTTTCACCTTGATTTCAATAGGACCTAAGTGTAAATTTAGACTTGATACAGCCCAATGTTGTTCTTTCCTCCCTCTCCTTTGCAGAAGAATATTATTATAGAAACTAACTAGGAAGCTGATCAGCAACAGTCTGAAGAACAGGTTAAAAAAAGAAAGAGAAAGAAAGAAGCACAATTTCAAAATCACACAATGAAAACTAATGGAACTCGCCACCAGCAGGCATGGTGATGACCACTACTTTAGGCGGCTTTTAAAAGCACGATGAAACAAATTCATAGAGAAGGAGGAAGAGAAGTCTATCAATGGCTAGTAGCCATGTTGGCCCTTAGATGGAACCACCAGACACTGTAGACAAGCAAAAGTGAAGGATAGGTTGACTACTTGCTCTGTTTGTAAGCTTTGAAACGACCCTAGTAAACCGCTAAGGGAGACACAATGTGGCATTGTTTCAATATTTGGTCTGACCCAGCAGAATTCTTTATGCCCAGGGTGAAGGATTGGCTCAGGGAGACAAAATGACATAAACCAGAATTTACAAAACCAGACAACATGCTCTACAAACCCAAAAAGAGCTCTAGAACGCTCTCCCTGCCCCCCATGGGGTCCTTATTAAGAGGAATTCTCAGAATAATTTGTGACATGATCTGGGGATGGAGGAAGGGGAGAATGGGCTACCCCCTCTTCCCACACTTTTATTTGGTGGGTGGGTGTACACAGGGGTCTTGAAGGTGCCTAAAGCATCTCTTTGGAAGCCACCCAAAGAATACAAAATGGTCACGTGAATTTGGAAAGATTCAGAAATAGGAGACAATGAGTGATATTCAACCAAGTTTTACACAGAGTAAACCATTAAATTAAGGGGTCAATCAGTTACAATGAGTAAGTCATCATGATTACTATTAGCATCACTGATGTTATTATTTTAATTCATTTAAAATTTAGTTGAATACTACCCAAGATTCTTGCTAGTTCTTGTACAGGGATTTTCCTGGTCTATATTGACTGTGCATCTATATTTCTTGCTAGTTGTTTGGATAACTTGATTTAAAAGCAGGGTTACAAATTTTAGTACTAAGTAAGTTAATAAATACAATATTCTGATGTGACATTTCCCCAAACGTTAGACCAGAGAAAACTGGTTTACAATCAAAAGACTACAGAGCCGAGAGCGGGATGGGTGCCTTGAATGAGGGCCCAACATCTGAGGACATTTTCCTGTATATCCCATTCCCATTTCAGTGGTTTATGCTGGAAAGCCTCCTCGGGGATTTTCGTTAGCAAGTAATGTGGTCAGTTGCTCAGCTGGTCCAAGTTTTTTGTGTCCTCAGCAACTAAACCCCCCTGATGGCTTGAAAGGCTGAGTCAGTCTTACCAGCCTTTAAAGCTCTTCTCCAGTCTACCTCCACTCCACCTTAGCTGAATATTAAGCCCAGATATAATATTAAAAAACAGACACTCATAGGGTCTGTCTAACAGTTTAGATGCAATCAAACCATGGTGGGAAATTTGTAGATGCAAAAACCATGAACTCAACGAAACAGAAAATTGCAATCACGTCACGTTCATAGGTTCAGATCCATATTAAGCTGCAGAGATGAGTTATGATGACTTATTTCATCGACACTTAAGTTCAACTGACTTAGTCTCTTGATACAACCTATAGACTTCAGCTGACTATCATTTTTCTTGGCACTTGAGAAGAATGGGAAGACAGCATCCTTGATGGAACACACACATCCACAAAGCCCAGGCACCAAAAATAAATTGGGAAAGCACAATCCAGAAAGAGGTGGAAAGTTTACCATCCCCTCCTGCCACGGATTCCCCTTAAGCATCATCCAGACATAAGGGGGGGGGATTTTTCCCTCTACCACCCGGTTTGCAAAGAGCGAACATCCAACTGAAGATGTGCCAATGGGATTATTAAAAGAGGCTGTAAGTTTAAGCTCCCTTGAGTGACAAACAACGGCGTTTCCTGCCTCGAAGGAAAGGATGAAAGATTTGTACTCACCACGCAAGAAGGTTGAAGAATAGGTTGTAAAGGAATCAAATATGCTGTTGGAAGCCATGACCCAAATCTACGACCCAGATTGTCTTTGAGCCTTACACTCCTTAGGAAACAAACAAAAAAAGAAAACCATAAAAAGTTTAAACTGAAATGCAAAAAGAAAAGTGAAAAGGGGGGAAGAGGGGAAAAAATCAAAAGAAGTTTTGTGCCTGTTTATAACCAAGAATCCGATTCCACAGCAGCACCACAGGAATGTTCAGCCACAAGTTTCTCAATAGAAGCATATGCGCGCCGGATCGTCATTAGGATGAAAGGGGAGGGGAAGGCAAACTAAGCTTTCAAAGAGATAGATACACACATATACCCCCCCAAAAAAGAAAAGAAAAAACAATATAATGTCTTGGAAGTACGGAAAGCAAAATGTATGAATGAAATACTGAATGAATGAATGAATGAACGGAACTCACCTTATGCAGATCCAAAACACACGGCTGGTGTGGAAAAACACGAGGAGGAGGTAAACCTCCCTGTCGAGGTTCGGGTACTCCTTCTAAATTGTTGATTGCAGTCTGCTTGTGGTTCTGTGGTTGCCTGTGAGGCTTGAAAGAGTGTTATAAAGTCAACCCTACTTTCTGAGATGCAGATGACTCTAAATCATTATTTGTTGACTGGAAGAGCAGAGTCACCTGATCTGTGATGTCACCACCAGGCCCTGCAATATCTTTGTGGGTTCTTCTTGGTTTTTCTCTCCCCTTCAAAAAATAAAATAAAATTACTGGTTTAGAACATTTTTGGTTCACAGGAGGCCTTGTTGACTCATTCACAGCTTATAACAAATGGCACTGAGAAGCAGCAGAATTTCAGCTGCTATGGGATTGGGCTTCCTTTTTCATGAATTGATGCTGTTGCCCTCAGAAAGGGAGTCAGGAAGAGCACTGCAGGTTTCCGATTGAAGTCGCCGCCCATTTAATATTCAGTGGTTTTCGCTTTCCTAACTGCTTTTTTCTCTCCCACATTTACCACTTGTCTGTATCTTGTTTTATTTTTCTCCCCCTTTTGGCTTTCTAAGACCTTCAGCTCTACGAGTGACTATTCTTGCTGCCAAGACTAGTTCCATATGTGTTGATGGGTGGTTCCTCTTCAGAGGGATTTTCTGTGAATTAGTATTAAGTAAAAAATATGGAGCACATGCAGCAGAATAAACATCGCAGGCTGAAGAGGAGGAACGGTGGCCTTTTAAAAGTGCAAAGCACAGAATTTACAGGCGCTGCAGTGACTTGCAGAGCACGTGGTCTGTGTGCAGATGGTCCCTGGTTCAAATCCTTGGCGTCTCTGGTGAAAAGGGATAGTAGGAAGCTGGCGGTGGGAGAAAAACACTCTGCGGAATGCCCTGGTGAGCTGCTGTCACTCAGAAGAGAGGACACTCATCTAGATGGCTTGAATCAGGCTAAAGCAGCTTTGCATGTTTACACAAATAAGCAAATAAATAAAGAGCAAAATCACTTACATAACAGAGACAAAATCTTGATCAAGAAAGGTCTTGATAACACTTTACTGAGGAAATGGAGCAAAACAGTGTATAAACTGAGGAGAAATAAATACAGTGGTACCTCTGGTTACATACACTTCAGGTTACTTATGCTTCAGGTTACAGACTCTGCTAACCCAGAAATAGTGCTTCAGGTTAAGAACTTTGCTTCAGGATGAGAACAGAAATCGTGCTCCGGCGGCACGGCAGCAGCAGGAGGCCCCATTAGCTAAAGTGGTGCTTCAGGTTAAGAACAGTTTCAGGTTAAGTACGGACCTCCGGAACGAATTAAGTACTTAACCCGAGGTACCACTGTACAAAGGTTTCATAGTTCAGGCCTTATACATAACAGGGAGGCACACAATCATATACACAGAGAAAAAACTCCCTCAGAACTACACAGCCAATAGATAGCTCAGTGAGCATTATACCACTCTGCATGGTTACTAAGCAACACCCCCACCTGTCCCCCATCCTGACTTTAAGATTAACAAAATTAACCCTTAAGTTACAAAATGAATTATCCTTCCTGATGTACTTTTGCAATCATTCATTCGGAGGTATGGGGAAGGAACACAGGAAGCCACATTACAATTAGTCAGACCACTGGACTATCTAGCTCAGTATTATCTACACTAGCTGGCAGTGGTTCTTGGGGGTTTTCAGGCAGGGGTTCTTTCCAGCTACACCTAGAGATACCAAGGAACGAACCTAGGACCTCCTTCATAAAAAGCCGATGCTGTACCACTGAGCTAAGGCCCTTTCCCATATGCAATTGTTATAGATGCACATACTGGGAATACGTTGTAGGCTCCACTTTCCTGTTAGCCCTGGGCCCCTCCGACTCTTAACCCAGGACTAGTTCCCTGCTGCCTATTACTCAGAGTCAGTCCAAAGCTAGTGACTTCCCATGGATAAAACAAACTGCATCTGGGGCTGCATCTACTTGGTTTGTATGCTGAAGTGGGAGGGGTCACCCTGGAAGGCTGGAAAACAGAATATCTGCCTGTCAAGTTGAAAACTATCACCCCAGGGAGAAAGGTTCTAGCTGAGCCCTTTGCCTACTATGGTTGCTGGATCAGGTCAAATGCTTATCTAGTCCAGGTCTCTGCCCTCACAGTGACCAACCAGATGCCCACAAGAAGCCCAAAAGAACCTGAGCACAACGGCACTCCCACCACCGACATAATTCCAAGCAACTGATATTCAGAAGCATCGTGCCTCTGATTGTGAAGGGAGAATATAGACATCATGACTAGCAGCCATTGACAGCCTTATCCCCTGTGTATTTGTTTAATCTTTTCAAGTCATACAAGTTGATGGCAATCGCCACCTCTTGTGGGAGCAAATTCCAGATTTTTACTAAATACATTGTGTAAAGGTGTACAGTGGTACCTTGGGTTAAGTACTTAATTCATTCCGGAGGTCCATTCTTAATCTGAAGCACCACTTTTGCTAATGGGTGCTGCTGCCGCGCCACCAGAGCACGATTTCTGTTCTCATCCTGAAGCAAAATTCTTAACCTCCAGCACTATTTCTGGGTTAGCGGAGTCTGTGGCCTGAAGCGTATGTAACCTGAAGCGTATGTAACCCGAGGCACCACTGTACTTTCTTTTGTCTGTCCAGAGTCTTTCAAAATTCAGTTTTTGTGGATGTCCCCAAGTTACATGGATGACACCCTGTATCAACTTGTAGAACCCTATCAGTCCCTCCCTTACTCGCATTTTCCATAAAGTAAAAAGCCCCAAATGTTGTTACTGTCCTCCTCCTTGATTGTTTTCGAACTGCAGGTAATCATTTCTTTCCAAGCATAGGGAGGAAGCATTCAAAAATGTTTTTACCCAACAGCAGAAGTGGTAACACTGCCTTCTTCTACCTTAGCATCCAGTCATCTCATGCTATCCCATGAATTTTTGCAAAACAATTTCTTCTTAAATAATGCAATTTTGTAGGTTACCTTCCCTAATACATATGTGTATTGTTATGCACACTTTACTATAGTGTGTGTGGTTTTTTTTACATATGACTTGGCTGAAGAGCTGCACTTCAAAATTTGGAGAAGTGCAAATTTCCAAGGATGGCTCCATTTTGGTTTCTGTATTGTTTCGGGAAGTGCAAATTAGGGATGTCTTTAAATGAGAACTCAATCAAATTTCTCCCCCATGCCTAAATTAGGCACTGGCCTGCCACTGGCATGAAAGCAGACAGACAGACATCTGCTCATATGCCCATACCAATTTGCATGTCTCTTCGGCTTGTGTCCCAGACAAGTTCTGAAGAACTACAGCAGCAAAATAAGCACAGGAGCAAAGGCCAACAAAAAAAGCTATGGAAAGTCCATTTTTAGTCATTTGGGGGAGGGGTTTCTGTCCAAACTGGATAGGAGGTCACTGCACATTTTAACAAAATTATAAAGTCATCAGACAAATTTGTTAACATTAACAAATCTATTCAAATAAAATAGAACTTCAAAGATGAATAAATACTATAGTCATTTCTTCAAATCTCTTGGCTTTGACTGTGGCTAAGTCATGAACTTTTGAATTATAGTGCTGGAGGAGACTCTTGAGAGTCCCATGGACTGCAAGAAGATCAAACCTCTCCATTCTTAAGGAAATCAGCCCTGAGTGCTCACTGGAAGGACAGATCCTGAAGCTGAGACTCGAATACTTTGGCCACCTCATGAGAAGAGAAGACTCCCTGGAAAAGACCCTGATGTTGGGAAAGGTTGAGGGCACAAGAAGAAGGGGACGACAGAGGACGAGATGGTTGGACAGTGTTCTTGAAACTACAAACATGAGTCTGACCAAACTGCGGGAGACAGTGGAAGACAGAAGTGCCTGGCGTGCTCTGGTCCATGGGGTCACGTTTAGTCGTGTCCGACTCTTCGACTAAACAACAACAACAAGTCATGAATGTTGCTATTTCTACAAGGGAATCAAGGTGCTGCTCATAGATGCGTTTCATTTCCCCACCCATCCTCCTAAACAGCTCTGTAAAAAGATAAGGCTAAGTTAAAGACTTGTCAAAGTGAACTTTGTTGCTGAGTTAGGAAACTGAGGGCATAAGAATATAGACTAATTATGACCCTAGTGGTTAAGTCAATTCTCCAAGGATCCTGGCCTAGAAAAACCCCAGGGCTGACTCTACATGATTTCCTTAAAGCAAGAACTTACACAAACTACAGGTGGAAAGCACTGTTTTAGAAGAAGCATCTCTTTGTCACTCACAAGGAAGGAGTGCCTCCCCCATGCCTGCTATGATATTATCAATGCTTCACCTAAAAAGCAAAAATGCTTCTTGCTTCAAAACCATTCATTTTTATTTTCATGCTTGTGTGTGCCTTTCAATATATAAAAAATAACTGAGGAAGTCTACAATAAAGCTTACAATAATAAAAATGCAATAAGACACCATAAAGCATATGGTCTGCAAATATATGGAAATCAGTGACTAAACGCAATCCTATACAAGTTGTGGCAAAAATTGAGCTCAGTGGGATTTACTCCCAGGTCAAGGTGTATTAAGGCTGCAGTCTCCTCATGAAAATAAACCAAAGAAGTGCTGTATTTTATTGCCTGGGAGTAAACTTCATTGAACTCATTGGGACTTAGACTTCTGACTCCAGGTGTACCTGACTGCATTGCTATTTCATTAATTTGGTGACAGACCTACTTATTAGATGGGTTGCCATAGTCTCCTCTAGCCGTGGAAAACTTGGGGGCCAAATGCAGGCCCCCCTGGACCTCTCTGTCTGGTCATTGGGTCTCACCCCAGGCCACATATCCCACTGGACCCACTTCAAAGCCAAGTAGTTTTTTGCAAGGCTAGAATATGGCCTTGAACTCTGAAAATGCCTATTCCTTGTCTGGGTGGAGGGTAGAAGCTTGCTCTATGTAAGTCACATTTACATTTGCGTGGACAGGCGGAGTCCCCCCAACCCTAGGCGACTCCCGAGTGAAATAATGACTCAAGACAATGTGCTATGGGATTAAAATTGGCCACAACTTTATAAAGTTTCTGATGTAGGGAGACCTTGGCTCAGGCATTGGGCGTTTATCCTTCCTAGTGCCCAGCCAGGGATCTGGGGGACATCAGGGTTATCCAGAATGTGGATTGGGCTGGCTCTGGAAAATATATGTTCAAGCAGAGAGCCCGCCCCTGTTTTGCCACCATCTCAGGGAAGAGCAATGACAACCTCTCAGCATATGGCCAATGCCTCCCCCAATGCTTCACACACACACACACACACCCCAATTTAGGGATGATAGACTAAAGGATTCCTCCCAAGGCTTGAAACTGCCAAAGTTGTGATGTTTTGTTATGGGGAAGGCAAAACTTGCCAATGCAGGAAAATTCCTTTCCGGCCCTTCAACAGCAACCATGACGTAGAAGCGCCCGTGTACCTGTGGAGAAGAGGTTAACCTGCAAAAGAAGGCTTAACTGAGGGAGGGCAGGGTGGGAGAAGCTCTGGAGCCAACTGACGATTCCCAGGTAAGATCCACCCTCTGTTGTGTGAGGAGGGCGGTACCTCCCCCTACCTGACCAATCCCCTGGCAACGCCTCCCCAGGCGGGATTGGGCAATTGGCTGAGGTAGGCAGAGACCTCCAGGTATCCAGCCTGAGGAGTGCGAAACCAGCCCATACTGCCAGGAGCCACATGGGATTGGGGGGGGGGGCTGCGTGCGACCATGCAAAAGGCACCTTCCCATTTGATGTGGGGAGCGGTCATTCTTTCTCTATCCATCGCTGGCACGTGGCCTTTAGAAAGTTTTTCAGAAGGGAATGCAAGCCTTGGCCTGAAAAACGTTCCATACCCCAGGTCTTATGCCTTGGTTTTGAGGGCTGAATAGAGCAAAGAGTTGCCACCACTTTTTTCTGTAATTATTTTCAGGGAAATTATCCTCCGTTTCTACAGAACAGGGCTCAGCTGTTTAAAAGGAACTGAAATAAAGTAGGGATTGGCAGAGGGAGAGGTTTACACTGATGATTTTATAGCAACAAAAAAGAGACGGGGGGGGGGGGAGGAAGGGAAACAGCAAAAGAGCCTTTAGACTATCTGGCCATCCCTCGACCATCTGCCTCAGAGATGCACAGAGAAGGGTCTATGAGACTTCACAACGCTTCCTTGTCTCCTGTTCAAACCGCAGCGCGAACACTCTCAGGTCCCTACTTTTCCACATTGTATCTTCCTGGCTGGCCATGTAACACCGGAAAAAATGCCGAGCTGCAAGTCATGTTCACGACTCCTTTGATAGGCCTTAACGGACAGCCAAGGGAAGCGACGATGACGGGGCAGAAAATTCCTCAAACTTTGCACAGCGCTGTGAAGCAGAGGTCATGTCTCTCCTCACCTTACATGTCCAGAATGCATAAAACCTCAAAAATGTGTGGGGAGGGGAATATGGGGGGAGAGAACAGCAGCAGAGTTTCATTTTTAAAGGGTCCTTCACTCAGCAATATTTATTGGAGTTCAAAATTTAAAACACACATGTGCAATGTTTATGTATTTGATTCTCAGTTCATTTAAATTGATTTATAGTGGACACTCGGGTTGTGGACGTGATCCATGCGGGATGCACGTTCACAACCCACAGCGTTTGAAACCCGCGTCTGCACATGTGCAGGTTGCGATTCGGCACTTCTGTGCATGCACAGCCGCCGAAACCCGGAGGTAACCCGTTCCAGTACTTCCAGTACTGTATCTACATTTATTTAAATGTAAATCCCTTTTTTTCCAGCCCACCAAGCATCCTCACAGTCAAATTTCAGATAAAATTTCAGATCCTCAAACGGGCAACTCCCTCCCAATTCTTTTACTAGGTAGTTGACAGAAAAGTGAGGGAAGAAGACACACACCCTCGGTTTGTTGTTTAAATCATTCTGTCGGCTTAATCCTACATACAGAGGGTGCATGCCCTCTGGAATCAGTTACCAACTGAAATTAGGTAAGCATCTAGTATCTTGATATTTATTGAATATATTTTCGTTTAAGATGGTTTTCCCTGAAGTCTAAGCCAGTCCTTCTATGGAATATCAATAAGGAGGGGGGAGAAATTCCATTCAAATCACATTTAAAGGTGAACCCCCCTAATCTGCACTTCCCCAAACAATATGCAAGCCAAAACACAGCCATCCTTTGAGATGCACACCTCTCCAAATTTTGCAGTGCGGTTTCCAGCCTGTAATGTGTGCAAAAATGAGTCCTTTTAAAGTGTGTGTCAAGATGCATATATTAATGAATATAAAGTACAAAAATGCATTTTGTTGCAGTCAACCTACTATTACATAGAGTAGACCCATTGGAATGAATAGCAATGAATAGCAATGTCTAACTTGGGTCTGTTAACTTCAGTGGGACCACTAGGAGTAAAAATTAAAGGTAAAGGGACCCCTGACCATTAGGTCCAGTCGTGACTGACTCTGGGGTTGCGGCGCTCATCTTGTTTTATTGGCCGAGGGAGCCAGTGTACAGCTTCCAGGTCATGTGGCCAGCATGACTAAGCCGCTTCTGGCGAACCAGAGCAGTGCACGGAAATGCTGTTTGCTCACCCCATCGCGGGGATTCAAACCGCCAACCTTCCAATCGGCAAGTCCTAGGCTCTGTGGTTTAACCCACAGCGCCACCTGCGTCCGGAGTAAGAGTTAGTTGAATGTAATACATTATATTAGGGAAAAGAGAATTGCAGGCATGTATTTTCGGCAACATTGCATACAAAAATGCCCTGATTGCACTACTAATTTCAGCCCTGATTGCACCACTAATTTCCAGCACTAATTCAGAACCCTTTGCTTGCAAACAGTGGTGGGAAACCTGAAGCCCTCCTGATGTTGCCAAACAACAGCTCACATCATCCCTAACCATTTGCCATGCTGGCTAGGGTTGATGGGAGATGGAGGATACCAACACCTGCTTCTTCATCTCAGACTTGTGGAGAAGAGACAGGTGAGGCAAAAGCTTACATATTCCCAGGTATTCATCTATGTCCTCCTAGGAAGAGCCTGTCTGGTGTATGTCCCCAAGTCGTCTGTCCATGTGGTACAGCACTGGTGTAATTGTAGTGACTAGGAGTGTGCAATGGCTAAGAGTGTTCAATTCTTTCCTCAGCCACAAACCAACCAAATGGTCTTGGGCAAGTGTTCTTTCACTCCTTCATCTGCAGAATGAGGATAATAATATTCTCATGTGCCTTATGAGACAGTTGTTTAGAGTACAGTAAATGTTAAAAGCATTTAGTATGATAGGTACTTCTGAGTTGTTTTTTTAAATTGTTTCCTGATCTGCGCTGTTTAGAACTGCTAAACTTTGACAGGCACAAACCTTACCGGGATTTTTTTGGGTCCTGTTCCATCTGAAAGGTATTTAAGGGGTTGAAGACTTTGCTTCCATGCAATTGTGTGGGTTTTTTCCTCCCCTTTCTTGGCAATGAAATCCCCTCCTCTTTGGTTAAATCACTGCATTTTTTTCCATGGGTGTGTCTTAACAAAAACTAAACACTCCAGTTTTGCTCATGGAGTCAACCCTAAGGGCTTATTATGTGGTGTAGAAATTGGTGGGTATCCCATATGTTATCCATATACTGTACCAGGGAACTTAACATGGCATTTAACAGCTAGTCCCAAATTTCACTCTCTAAATTCCATACACATCTCTAGATGTATAACAGTTCTGCTCACATATTTATAGCCCATACCTATGTAAGGTTACTCAGAAGTAAATCCCTACTGAGGTCAAACCGTTTACGTCAAAATTTCAAATATAGCCAGGATAAGACCAGATGGGACCAGCAAAAGCATTTAAAACAGGAATGGGAGGCAATGGCTTGGGGATATTTGCAGATTTAGGCTGCAAATCTCTTAACGCCTATGTACATACATGGGACTGACTCATTGAATTCCATGGGGCTTATGTGTGAGCCTCTTGGGCTTGCCGATTGAAAGGTTGACTGTTTGAATCCCCTTGATGGGGTGAGCTCCCATTGCTCTGTCCTAGTTCCTGCCAACCTAGCAGTTTGAAAGCACACCAGTGCAAGTAGATAAATAGGTACCGCTGTGGCGGCAAGGTAAATGGCGTTTCTGTGCGCTCTGGTTTCCATCACGGTGTTCTGTTGTGCCAGAAGCAGTTTAGTCATGCTGGCCACATGATCCAGAAAGCTGTCTGTGGACAAAAACTGGCTCCCTTGGCCTGAAAGCAAGATGAGCGCCATACCCCAGTCTCCATTGAATGGACTCGTCCAGGGGTCCTTTATCTTTACCTCGGCATTGCTGTGATCCTTTGTACACTTATTGGAAAAAGAGATGGAAAAGCAGAGCTTTCTGTTTCTCATTTCACTAACCTTAAATTCAGTTCGCAACATTTCTGCAGCAGTTTGAGATTTATTTATTTAAATCCTCATGAAAATTCTTCAGCATTTTAGTGTAATCGTCTCCTAATAAAGACATTTTTGTATGCAGGCTTGATTAATGTACATATTTTTGGAACTCAATTTCCCCTAATGTAACACATTTTTGTATGTTATTCTCTTTTCTTTCTTTTTGGTGTGTTATTTTCTCTGGTTATGGAACAATTGATTGGTTCAAAATTGGGAAAGGAGTACGACAAGGCTGTATATTGTCTCCCTGCTTATTTAACTTATATGCAGAATTCATCATGCGAAAGGCTGGGCTGGATGAATCCCAAGCCAGAATTAAGATTGGCAGAAGAAATATCAACAACCTCAGATATGCAGATGACACAACCTTGATGGCAGAAAGTGAGGAGGAATTAAAGAACCTTTTAATGAGGGTGAAAGAGGAGAGCGCAAAATATGGTCTGAAGCTCAACATCAAAAAAATAAAGATCATGGCAACTGGTCCCATCACCTCCTGGCAAATAGAAGGGGAAGAAATGGAGGCAGTGAGAGATTTTACTTTCTTGGGCTCCATGATCACTGCGGATAGTGACAGCAGTCACGAAATTAAAAGACACCTGCTTCTTGGGAGAAAAGCAATGACAAACCTAGACAGCATCTTAAAAAGCAGAGACATCACCTTGCCAACAAAGGTCTGTAAGGTTAAAGCTATGGTTTTCCCAGTCGTGATGTATGGAAGTGAGAGCTGGACCATAAAGAAGGCTGATCGCCAAATAATTGATGCTTTTGAATTATGGTGCTGGAGGAGACTCTTGAGAGTCCCATGGACTGCAAGAAGATCAAACCTCTCCATTCTTAAGTAAATCAGCCCTGAGTGCTCACTGGAAGGACAGATCGTGAAGCTGAGGCTCCAATACTTTGGCCACCTCATGAGAAGAGAAGACTCCCTGGAAAAGACCCTGATGTTGGGAAAGATGGAGGGCACAAGAAGAAGTGGACGACAGAAGACAAGATGGTTGGACAGTGTTCTCGAAGCTACAAACATGAGTTTGACCAAACTGTGGGAGACAGTGGAAGACAGGAGTGCCTGGCGTGCTCTGGTCCATGGGGTCACGAAGAGTCGGACACGACTAAACGACAACAAATTTTCTCTAATATCATGTTTATGCATACTTTCCCCTAATATATGCATTTCAGTAAACAATTGTGGGTTGCAGAGCAGCCTTCAGAACATTTCGGAAAAGTGCAAATTTCAAAGGATAGATGTACTTTGATTCACATATTTTTTTCAGAAAGTGTAAATGTGTAAGATTCATAAGATCCCTAATTGGTATTAGGGATGGGTGACAAATTCAAGTATGCTCTCAGTTAAAGGTGAACTTCCCTAATTTTCACTTACATAATTCAATATATGAAATGAAACACACACATCTTCAGAATTCTCACTTTTCTGAATTTTGCAGTGTAGTTCTCTAATCAAGTAAGATATGCAAAATGCATACGTAATAGTAATGTGTGCATAAAAATGCATATATTGGTGACACTAACACACAAACAGGCATTATACAACATGTATATTAGGTAAAATGGCATTAAAATGTAAACAGTAGGAGAAATCTGCTTGAAAGTGCTGGTGTGTTTTCATAAAGACTTTTTTAATGCAAACTGATTTGGTAATGTGGAGAACTGAACAAATCTGTAAAAATGAGAAATGGAGAAAGCAAAACTGACAGATTTAATGATCCCTGCTTCTAAATAGGTATGCATCATTTCATTGCATTGCAGTGCTCATAAAGTCACCAGTTGGAGTAAAAATATTTTGCTTACATAAAAAGGTGCCTCAGAGAACTGGGCAGTAGATTTTAATATTTTAAAAAGTCATTTTCAATATACTTATAAAATAATCTAAATTAGAAGTGCTATCTTGGGAGATTCATCTCTGCCTTTGTGTGTGAGAAAGCCTCCTCAAAGCTTATTTTTTCTGTGACCCATGCAAGCATCAGCTTAAAGCAATGAGGCTCTCCTGCCCCCACTTTCAAAGTCTTTCTTCTTGTTGTCAAAATCAAATTTACACTGAGTTAATAGATTGATGCATCACTTGACTCACTAAACACATAGTTTATCCTAAAATTCATTTAACCAGGTAACTCACAGCCCTATTGAACCCAAACACAAACTTTTTAGAAATCTCTCCAGATTGGCTTTTTAAAATGGAAGGAAAGAAGCAATACTGCTATTTAAAATTCCCAGTTTAGATAGACCTTAAAAATATACTTTTACATTTTTTCATACAGTTGGTAAGTTGATCAACAAAGGGTATTTAACAACAAAATACATACAAAGTTGGTAAATGGAGACTTTCTACTGAAAACAAAGGGGTAGATTTTTTTGATTTATTTTTTTTATGTTACAAAACAGGCGTGCCAAGGGAGAGACTGGCGCAGATGAGTCTGGGGACAGACAGTTTGCTGTGGTTGCCATCCTAACCAAAACGCCACAGGAAACCACTAAGTCTAAACAAGAGATTGACATCATGCCAGACCTTCTCTGCTTCCCAAAATGGCAGGGAGCCAAACCTTGGAGGGCCTAATGTTCCCTGGGTGTTGGGACCAGCTTCCTGGGGCATTTCCTCTCCAGCCTTGTCCTTTCAACCCTAAAAGCAGGGATAGGGAATATTTTGCAGCCAAAGGAAGACTCACTAATACTGTAGAGTCCTCTTCATTATGGTGGCCACTTATATATTGCCAAAAAGAGGAACTGTTTCACGAAAACAGATGACAAAAGAGGAAAACAGATTTGCAGAATACTTGCATATGATAATTTGTTTATATTGTTTTAGCTTCAGAAACAATTACTGTTGAATATAAATCTAATACATCTCACCATTGTAAAGATATATTTGCGCAGATCTGCCATGGGAGTGATATACATTTGATTTGAATTCCCCCAATCAACAAAGCTAAGAGCGTCTGTCTTCAATGCGGGGTTCTGCAACCAAAATATGTATATTAAGGGAAAGTGCCCACAAAAATGCACGTATCAGTAAAAGTAACATTATCTTAGGCAAAATTGCTTGCAAACATGCATATATTAGGCAAAAGTAGGAGAAATATGTATGAAAATGCATGTGAATTTTTGTGCAGACTTCAAAACAAATCCACAAACTGATTTAAAAATGAGATGAACTGAATGTATGACTGAATTGAATTAAAACTAAGAACCTGAATATTACTTATTTGTCCATCTCTACAGCAGGGTTGGAAAGAAAGGCTGACCTGGCGAACTTTGTGCCTGCTCACTCTGCTGTCCAGTTGCTAATTGCTGATGGACAATTTCGAAGCCCTTAATGTTCCCTTCATTGTTTTTTTATGTTTAAATTGGTTTGGGGCTAGACAGTCTTTCAAATGGTCCTGACTGAGCAGTATAGTGTTGTTCAGGAAACATTTAAACCTTGTTCTGAATGCCCACTGCCCCTGCTTTTATAGATCATATTAGAAGTTTTGAATCTTTCATACTAGATGGTATTCAGTGTGTCCACACAGCCTTGCCTAACATGCCCTAGTGGATGCTCTTGTCTCCCCATCCCAGCTAAGGTAGCAACTCACACATTGCTAAAGCTTAGGAAATCATCTGAAAAATTCATCTGGATAAATTTGCATATGCCAAATTGATTGGATAGATGCAGATTTAGAAAGTAATTAGTTGGTTTTTTTAAAAAAATAATACAATACTGTAGTGGAAAAGAGAGTGATGAGGCGAGTTTCCTGTGCCTGTTCAATCTGCTGTCCAGCTGCTGCTAACGGTGGGTGGGCACCTTCAAGCCCCCTCCTACTTTCCCTTCTTAGGTGTCCTTATTCTAGGGCTGGTCAGCCAGATGGGTGGTGTATAAATAAATCATCATAATCATCTTTATTATTATATTTTCCCCCTTGCTGGACCCCCTTCTCTTTGTCACCACTGCCTGTTCATTCCTGCTCTCCCAATCACGTCACTGTTTTCCCATCTCCTTGCTATTGAGGTTCTTTGTGTGTCTATCAGTAGGCAGAGTGAAGCATCCACCTCAGTTGGCTGATTTGTGCCTTAGTACTTTGACCGGTATGGAGATTCTCAACTGGTGGGGGAGGGAGGCACCATTTGATGCTCTGCCTCAAGCAGCAAAATGACTTGGGCTGGTCATCCTTGCATGCTTGGAAAGGGCAAGTGAACAGACGGCAATAGCAAGGAGTAGAAAGAGCAGGGCAGTCAGCAATAGGCCCACAGCTAGGATATTGGCCTTAGCAGGTGCCCAAGTCTCTTGACCTCTGGTGGTCCCAGAGTGGTTTAAATAAAGAGAACAATTTAAACAAGTACAATTAAAAATAATAAAATGAAAACCACAAGAAATATCATAACAACAGCAGAGAACTGCAGTCCTCGGAAATCCAAGATTATGCATTCTCTTTCTTGTTTTCTCTTTAAAAAAAAAATCTGCTCTAAAGATTACCAAGGATACAATCGTATAAGCACACTTACAGTGGTACCTCGGGTTAAGTACTTAATTCGTTCCGGAGGTCCATACTTAACATGAAACTGTTCTTAACCTGAAGCACCACTTTAGCTAATGGGGCCTCCTGCTGCTGCTGCGCCGCAGGAGCACAATTTCTGTTCTCATCTTGAAGCAAAGTTCTTAACCCGAGGTAATATTTCTGGGTTAGCAGAGTCTGTAACCTGAAGCGGATGTAACCCGAGGTACCACTGTACTTGGAATATAAAAAAACCAATAAGACAGGTTATGAGGGGCTTGCTGAGGATGGCAGGACAGTCTCCCATTCACCCTCATTGACCAACATTCAGTGGCTACAGGTTCCCACCCTGACCTATGTTGAAAGGCTATAGATGTTGGAGCCTTTTAGCTTAGAAGATAAAAGACAGGCATGAAAGTATATATTAAAATGCTGGCTGATCTGAAGGAAGCAAAGGGAGAGAAAAGAAGCTCACACCCCACCCTTTGATACTAGAACTTGGGGGCTAATGCCATGAAATTCAGGTCTGACATAAAGAAAACACTGCTCCGTTTACATGCCACACACTTGACACATGGCTTTCATTACCACAGGGGCTGGAGATGGCTTCTCTAGTTTAGACTGGCGGTTTTAGATGGATCAGAGACATGCAGGGAGGAGAGCTCAGAGAGTGGCTGTTCATTCACCACGACAACTAAACAAGAGTGGGTGCCTGGCAACACGAGAAAAGTTACCTCTATCATGGCCCCCACTTCCTTCCCCCAGAAGACACTAGTGGGAAGGGTGGCTCTAAGGAAGACCAAGAAATGCCACTGGAACAATTCCCATCATTTCTGACTATCGGCCATGCTAACTAGGGCTGATGGGAGCTGTAATCCAACAACATCTGGAGGGGGACAATATGTTATTTTTGTTCCCGATACCATACATGAGTGTCATTTTATTATGAGAATCATTTGTAACCTGCTTTGGGAGCCTCTCGGGGCTATAAATTAGGATAACAGTATTTTTCTCTTTTTTAGTAGGAACAGGCTCACATTGATGTAAGTTTACATGAAATGAGTGGTTAATTGGACCACTCTTTACTTTATACAAACTGTATATATAAAATACTTTTGCAGAATGCTGCTCGACCCTCAACCAGTCAACTGTGAGAATATAAATATGCCTCCTCCCCAACCAATACTATAATAAGCATAAGCTTGCAAAACAGAGAACCTATAAGTCTTCATCTTTCATTTCTTTCTGTCAAAGACTGCTTCCTTGCAACAAATATTGTTCCTCCTCTCTGGCCCCTTTCCCTCCATAAATGGTAGCGAGCCAGAATGAATCTTCCAAAAATCATAATTCGGCCTACAAACATTTATATGGACGCTTGTGGCAACATAACAGTGATCACCATGCCTCGCTTCAAGAGGACAGGAGGCGATTCAGTAGCGATCCGTCAGCTCTGGTTGATTCACCGAGGAAAAGGAGAATTACAGGGCCCACTGGAGATAAGATGAGCCAAATTCCACACTCCTGCAGGAACTGTTCCATGCAATCACTGAGCATGTTAACATATCGGGCGCAAAGCTCACGGGACTGTAGCAAAAGCATATCACAGCCCTCCTGCTTTGGGCTTTAAATACCATCTTCCTGTTTCCATTGGAAACCATAGCAAAACTTGCAACACAGAGGGTAGAGGGAGAAGAACAACTTCAGCAATCAAACTGTAGTAATATTGTTAGTGTTGAATATAATAAGAGCCCTACCAAAGACCCATGTAATCCAGCAGTCTCTTCTCATGGTGACCAACTAGATGCCCACAAGCAGCACCTAAGCCCAACAGCACTCTCCCTACTGGCAATTACCAGCAACTGGCATACATAACGCAGTGGGGGAAACCACTGGTGGAGGAAGAAGAGTGCGGGGGGAGCGCACCACCCCGGGCAGCACGCCCCCTAGGATGCGTGCCAGCCTCGCCCCCGCCTGCTCTCCACCCCCCGGTGCCAGAGCATGAAGCTCCACCACTGGGGAACACAACATATGCATGATGGCTAGCAGCCTGATCTTCCATGAATTTGTCTAATCCTCTTCTATAGCTATCCAAGTTAATGGTCTCACTGCATTTGGTGAGAGTGAATTCCATATTTTAACTATGTGCTGCCCAAAGAAGTCCCCCTTTTTGTCTGCCCTGAATCTTCCATCATTCAACTTTATTGGATGTCCCTGAGTTCTAGTAGTATGAAAAGAGAAAAAAACTTATCTCTGTCCACTATCTTAACACTATGCATAATTTTATGCACTCCTATCATGTCTCTCCGTATAGTTAAAGCCATGGTTTTCCCAGTCGTGATGTATGGAAGTGAGAGCTGGCCCATAAAGAAGGCTGATCACTGAAGAATTGATGCTTTTGAATTATGGTGCTGGAGGAGACTCTTGAGAGTCCCATGGACTGCAAGAAGATCAAACGTATCCATTCTTAAGGAAATCAGCCCTGAGTGCTCACTGGAAGGACAGATCCTGAAGCTGAGGCTCCAATACTTTGGCCACCTCATGAGAAGAGAAGACTCCCTGGAAAAGACCCTGATGTTGGGAAAGATGGAGGGCACAAGAAGAAGGGGTCGACAGAGGACAAGATGGTTGGACAGTGTTCTCGAAGCTACAAACATGAGTTTGACCAAACTGCGGGAAGCAGTGGAAGACAGGAGTGCCTGGCGTGCTCTGGTCCATGGGGTCACGAAGAGTCGGACACGACTAAACGACTAAACAACAACAATCATGTCTCTTCTTCCTCACCTTTTCTCCAAACTAAAAAGCACCAGATGCTGTAACCTTTCCTCACAAAGGAGCAGGCCTGGCATTAGTAAGTGGTTTTCTGGGGCAGCTGCAGAGAGGCAATTACCACTCCTGACAAGGACTGCCTTTCCTGATGTTCTGATGGGTAGCAATATAGTTGCTCACAGTGGGGTGTGTCAGGGACCCCAGGGTCCAAAGCCTCACTTATCACATGTACATGTGTGTGTGCTTCTTTGTTTATTTATTTTCATTGCCACCAATTCCCTCAGAATACTTCAAAACTTCCTGGCAGTGTGGCTGGGTTTGGACAAAAGATGGACTTAACCATTAGTGACAAGAGAAACTTAAACTTGTTTAATAAGGGGATTTTATATACACAAGGGAAACTCAGGGCTGGCCCACCCATGAGGTGGACTGAAACAGCCACCTCGGGTGGCAGAATCCTGTGGGGCGGAGCCTCTATAGGAGCCCCACCCACCCCTCCTGCCACTGCTGGGGTCTCTCTCTCACTGAACCTGTCACCTAGCAACCACTGCTAGACAGGCTTCTAACATTATAAGGCCTCATGACAGTCCCAGAGGACTGTTATAAAAAGTAATAATTTTGAGTGTCATGAAAGATAAGCAAACTGTTGAATATTTAATTATTATTGTTATAATTACCACCATTAACATCGTCCTCCTCCTCCTCATCATCATCATTCTTAAAGCCCTATATAATTTAGGACCCAGTCGCCTCTTGCTTTAAAATATATGGGGAGGCCCTTTTTGTCTTTCCACCTCTTAGCATAGGTGGTGCGTCAAATTTATTTTATGTTGCTCCAGAGAGTAGGACCCAAACCACTATGGGTTTGAATTATGAGAAAAAAGAATTTTCACTAAACAGTAGGAAGAATTTCCTTGGTGTCAGAGCTGTTCAGCAGTGGACAGACTGCACTGGAATATGGGGGACTCTCCTTCATTTAAGGCTTTTAAGCAAGCAGAATGTCCACCTTTCAGGTATGTTGCACATAGCAGTGGATTGCTTGCACGGAGCAGGGCTTGAACCAGATGACCTTTGAGGTCCTTTCCTACTGTGAGAGTCTAACCCCTCTCCACAACCACCAAGGCTACTGAAACAAAATGAGAAACCTTGTCACTTGCCTTCCTGAAGCTCTGTCTATATCCCAAGTTCCTGAAACAATACACAACTAGGTTCATGGGTGTGCAAGGATGATGAAGTAACTGACACAGGCCAGGATTAGTTCTGGCCTTTTGGCCTACTACTGTTCCAGCATTTCACAGAGGAGCAAACCAGATGGGTCAGCTGTTTCCCTGTGGTCAGCAGCATGGTCAGCCAAAGAATTTTTGAAGGCTGCCTCAAGTCCTGCTGCTACATGATGCACTGCAAAGCAGACAAATGGTTCTCACTTTCAGCTTTGGTGTGTCCTGGTCAGTGATGGAAGACAATAAACACAACAGACAATTTGTATGTTTAGAAGCCCCTGGATTGGCTATCATACTCATATGACAAGGATGGGATCGGGAGAGCAGAAAGAAGGAGCTCTGCACAGAGCTGGCAGAGAGCTAAATGTGGGAATGGAGGACTTATCCCTCTTAGCTGTATGCTTGTTTCTGAATGTCACATACTTAGGCCCAAAGGTGAGGAAGTACCATAGCTGGGCTGGCCAGCCAAAGACCTTCAGCCTGAATTGGTTCAATACAGAATGGGGGTGAGCAAACCAAGCTATTCTTATACCCTCACACAATTATAATACAGTTTATTCCAAGACCAAAATAGGTACCTGATGACATCCCTGGAATATGGCCTCATCCAGGGGTACCACCTTGAATAAAATATTAGAGGGGCCCAGGTAAGCCCCACCCCACCTAATCAATCACATAATGGGGCACACCCATACCATTTGAATTGCAATACCCATCAACTTTGGGGACCCCACATTTTATGGGAGGGTGAAGGGACCTCGGCTCCTGGGAGTTGACTCCTATGGCCTCAACGCCTCCCCCCAACCCCCCAGGAGCCCCCTATTCCTGATTGGATTTCAGCACCCCAAGCAACATGGTCCTGGTAAATGTAATTTTTCCAGGGCAGCTTTGCTCAGGTGACATGTCAGATGCCTTGGGGACTACAAGTCCTGGGGCTCCTGGTATTAGAAGAAGAAGAAGAGTTTGGATTTGATATCCCGCCTTTCACTCCCCTTCAGGAGTCTCAAAGCGGCTAACATTCTCCTTTCCCTTCCTCCCCCACAACAAACACTCTGTGAGGTGAGTGGGGCTGAGAGACTTCAGAGAAGTGTGACTGACCCAAGGTCACCCAGCAGCTGCATGTGGAGGAGCAGAGACACGAACCTGGTTCCCCAGATTACGAGACTACCGCTCTTAAACACTACACCACACTGGCTCTCCCTATTAGGAATTCATAGCAGCAATGATGGTGTTAGGGGTGAAGGGAGGTCCCCAGCCAGTCACCCTATCATTGCTGCCATAGTGATCACCAGCCCAGGTAAATGGGGAGATGAGGGTAATGAATTCTTCTCCAGCTCAAGCTACAGACTAAGGCAGATTGGAACTTGTGGAGCCACAATGTTCACCCTGGAATGAAGACAAGCATTACAAGCCTTCACATTCTGAACCAGTGGGATTGTGGAGTTTGACAAGGTCCCTGCCCAGATTATCTCCCATAGAAACAAGACTCCCAGATTGAAAGAAGACAATAAGCTCTGTAATATTTATATCACCTGACTCCTAGTGCCCAAAGGATTTTGGGTTGTTGTCATGCAAGTTTCCCAGTTGGAATGGTGGGTGGTTTCATCCTCTGACCAGGACAGGGGCTTGATCTTCAAGGCTATTCACACTCCACAGTGACTGGCACTTCAGGCCCTGTGCATCTGAAAACAAACCAATCAAACAATAAGCAGATGAAGTGCTTACTCCCAAGTGTTTCTGCTGCTCTTTGTGAGTATGAACAGAACCTCTAGGGTGTTTCATCCCTTGCTGCTAAAGTCCTTCTTTCCTCGCTGTTAGGAGTCCCTGCAAGCAAACAAACCAGAAAGACTTATGGGGTGGGGCTGGACATCAAGCATTTTGCATGGTTAGGAGGAGAAATATTGGTGGGGGGGAAGAAACCAGGACTAATTTACTTCTGCAAGAAACCATGGCAAGGCAGAAATAAATATGCCAGTTAGTGCAAAAGCAATTGGGAATCTCTTCTTGGCCGCTCTATGGGGTTTTGTAATGTGCTGCAGTTTGGGTGGCGAGAGTGGTCTGTCCCACAAGGCTTTCTCTGTGGTTAAATCCAATTATCAGATCTGGCAAAAAAGTTTCCAATGGGGCTGCTGTCTCTTTCAAGAGGGAAACTACATTAATAGGAGAAGCATGCAGACAGACCCCTGAGATGTGGCATCTTTGTGATCTGTAGTGTTAGACATTGTGCATCTCCACCACCACACTTCAACCGCCACACACATATACCCATAGCAAAACCAACAGTGTCAGGAAACTATTAACATCCAACCCATATCCCATTTTCTGAAATGCAGATTGGGTTGCCTGGAACTTAGTGTGCAGCAGTGCTGGTGGAGGGAGGGAAGGGATGAAAGCCAGTTATTAGAAGCCCCAGAACACGATTCCCCTCCTATATAAATATCAGCCAGAGAAAAGGGGAGGAAATTATGCAAATATAGTTTCCTACAACCCCCTTTGCAGCAAAGTATGCAATTGCAATTTTCCAAAAGAATGGGCAAGAAAATAAGAGCCGATGTTTTTCCTGTCTCAGAGCCTCATAAAACAAGCAGCACATTTTTTTGGGTTTCGGGAAAACAATCATACTACCCTCGGCAATAGACTTTTTTCTTCTTCAAATTTTGCCGAAAAAAAATAAAATAAAAGCAACACACAAAAATCCTGTTTACTGGCAAACACATACAACCACTCCAGTGAAAATGCTTTGGAAAGAGTTAGCATATGGAGGCCAGATAGAGCAAGAGAAAGAGGCCTAAAGATAGAAAGAGCCATGAATCTCAGCGGGTGACCCTCGGGCCTAGCTTACCTCACAGGTTGTTGTGGAATTAAAATGGAATGTGAGGAATTGTGTATGAAAGAAAGGTGGGATACAGATGCAATTTTAAAAAGATCTGCTTAAAATAAGTTATTCAGGGAAGATTTTTATCCTAGGGTGTGTGTGTGTGTGTGTGTGTGTGTGAGAGAGAGAGAGAGAGAGAGAGAGAGAGAGAGAGAGAGAAGTGTGCGCATGATTCAGTGATAAAATGTGGCATATACCTCATGTGAGCATATATGTGTGCATAAGAGTGTGGTCCTGCACACTTTGGCCCCATTTCATTCTGACCCCACCCAACTATACTGTCATACAGTGGTGTAATATGGTCCTCTAAATGAAAAAGTTTAGCCACCTGGTCCTAGAATTCAGGCAGCTGGTGTGGAGACTTCTAATCCAGGGACAGGGACCTTCATGTCTCATGGCTCCTCAAAATCACTGGCAGTGTTGAGATCTGCTGAAGGTCCAGCTCCCCTTGCTTCTCATCCGAGGAGACTTCAGATGTGAGGCCTGTGGGCTTCCGGGTTGGCGCTTCTGGATAATGGCGGATTTCCTCCGTCTCGGAGGAAACTGCTCTCTGGAAACAAGGGTCTGACCACCACGGCGAGGCGGAGACCCGCAAAAAACCACGGTCGGAGGAAGACCGTGGGCTTGGGATTCGGCATATGCCTTTTGCACCTCCCCTACTCGCGGGGAGACCCGGTTTCGGGGCTCCGGAGCAACGTGGGGTGAGTGGCTCGGCACATCGAATTGACAGCTATTTTCAGGGAGTGAAGCCGCACAGCTGTTACCAGAAAGCGCCGACTTTTCCTGTGGACATTTGGACTTAAATAAACTTCGTAAGTAAACGGAATTGGATTACAAAAATATCTGAATTTGGCACTTGAACGTGAAGGTTTAAACAGGAAGCCCACCTTCCGTTTTGTAGAAAGATCAAAGCAAAGCCGTCGTAAGCTGGAGCTTTTGAAAAGTACTTTGTAAAGTATTAATTTCCATCATTTAAGTTTTTTGAGCACCCCCTCGGAAGCAGGGGAAGAGGGGGGGATTCTTTTGTGGACGATTGAGACCTGCAGGACAGTAAAAAGACGACCTAATTCACCACCGGCTCAAGCCTGGGATCAGGCTGTCAAAAGGCTTTATAACTTAAAAAATAACAATAACGGAGGAATGGAGTATACTTTTATGGAAGGATGAACAGAGATATATATCTCTAGGTACTGATTTCGTGGTATTTGGAAGGAAAAGGAGCTGATCTGTAACTTTGTAACTGAAACTCGAATTGAAAATAACAAAAAGAAACTGTTGCTGACAGAGGGAGTTTTAGAAACTGCGACTGTTACATTTTTGAGACGGAAAATTCCATGGAGGCTGCAAACAAGTGGCCTTGAAGAGTAGTAGATAACACTGGAAAAGCAAGAAGAGCCTGGGAACATGGCTGATAGAATAACAGCTCTGTTGGAATAAATCACAAAGAAAGTGGGCACTCTTGAACAGGGCATCTCTGGTCTGAAACAAAATGTGGCTATTTTGGCACAGAAAGAGAGTAATTCAACAGGTGCGGTTTGGGAAGTGGAACCAACTTTGCAAGGACGAGCATTGGAGAAGAGGATGGGACAATCAAAACCTGTTCTGTCTCTGCAAGAGGAATTTCATGTGGAAGCCCCAGTACTAGGGCCTCAAATTGATGGATACAAATTGAAGTCTGAGGTTATGGAGGTTGAAGGACTGACTTGGAGAGGCAGTGCCCCACTTGGACTGAGTAAGGCAAGATGGATGGTTTATATTTTGGAAGGTGGCACTGCGGGAAAGCTTGGAAAAATGGATTTTCGCAACCCCAAAGAGACTGTGGAGCACGCTTTGGAATATCTTTTGGTCTATAAATTGAAATATGGAGCTTGGGCAAGCGTGTTGAAAAGGAGTAAAGGAGACGTCGGGAAAGAAGTTCTTTGGGACTCAATTTTAGGCTTGGAAAGATACTTGCAGGCAGTCCAGAGAGAAGATTTAAGAGCCTCGGACATAAGGGAACCGGGTTGAAGGAACTAATGGCTGACAGGAAAGACTGATAAAATTTGTAGAAAAGACTGGCAGAATCCGAAACCAGGGGGAAGAGATGGTGGGAAAAATTGGGAACTTTTAAAAATAGCATTTAGCATAACATTGTATGATTAAGGAGTTTTGGGAGATGGTGGAATGAATCTATTTGGCTTTAGTGGAAATAAGATAAAGATTTGAGATATTAGGATTTAAGGGTATACGATATTAGGATTTAAGGGCATAAGATTTAAGGTTTTTTCTTCTCTTTTCTTTCTTTGTTTAGTAGATTGGAGTTTGGACAATTTTTTAGATGCTGATGGGAGAATAAGGTTTAAATGGACTAAGGCAAATAAGCGAGTAAGCTGTGAAAGATGGAAAGAATTTGCTGATATAATTAACAACTGGAATACAAAAAGGGAGGCGGGAGGAGGCCGAGGAAATAAGTTACTGAAAGATGGAATTTGGAAAATGGAAGTGTTTTTTTATGTTTTTGATTTTTGCTTTCTTTTCTTGTTGGTGGGGTGGAGGGGGGTGTTTTTATGTATTTTTTAAATTTTTACTTTTTCTCTTTTTTCCTCTTTCTACTCTATTGTATTTGGGGTTTTTTAACTTTATCTTTGTATTTGTGGAAAATCGAATAAATATTATTTTAAAAAAAAACAGATGTGAGGCCTGTGCAGGGCTAGTCTGTACTCAGTACTGTTGACACTGACAGCAGCCGTCTAGAATAGCAGACAGGAGGCTTTTCCCAGCTCTGTGTGGAGATGCCAGAGACTAAACTAGGCACCTTTTGCATTTCAAATAATGTGCTCTGCTATTGAGCTACAGCTCCTGTCCACAGACCTCTAGTTTGCCTGGAAAGGCTCCTCTTGTCCAAAGGGGAGGAGGAGGAGGAGGAGGAGGAAAGAGACTAAGGCACCAGCAGATGGAATTGATCCCACAGGGAGCTGCTCTTTTTATATACTGAGGATAATAATAGGGGAGTGAAACTGAACCCTATGCATTGAAAGAGCACATGAGAGGGGTTACAGAGCTGTGCAGGGTAGCCTTGCTCTGCACCACTGACCCCACCCCTATGTGAGATGCTCCTTTCTTCACAGAAGGAGCAGGGGACTTGTGGCCCTCCAAATGTTGTTGGACTCCAACTCTTATCAGCCCTTATCACTCCCTCTCTCATAACACCAGAAGTTGCAAACATCCAATGAAACAGAACTTTGAAAGATTCCAAGCAGACAAACAAAAGCACTTTCCCACAGGGTGCATCTTTAAACTGCGGAATTTGCTCCTGCAAGAAGCAGTGCTGGCCACAAACTTAGCGATGGCCCTGGTTGCCTGCTACCTCCCTCCTCATTCTCAGTTTTGTCCTTGTAGAACTTAGCAGGGAGGAAAAGAGTGACAAAGCTAGAATTAGTGGCCTGTCATTGGCTCCTGGCTCCACTTACGGTTGGTCTCCCTGCCTTCCACGCCACTAGTCCCAAAGGGCACCAGCCATCTCTGATGATTATAATTTGTGCACAAAACACGTGCCCCTACAACATACCGGTGGATTTTCCTTGTGTGTGCATACATGCTTTTCGTACTTAGAATCAAATTCCATGGCATTCAGAAGCCTTAACTGATTGATAGAAAATCCTCAAAACTAGAAATTATTAATACAAAAAAGTGTTATATTTCCTTTTTTAATTAGAAGCATTAGTGAAGTGGAGAGCAGCTGTGAGGAATATCCTTAGTAGGGGGGTGGGGTGAGAAATGGACATGTTTGATCAGGGTCTGGAGTTCCAGGGGAGCCAAGGCTACTCAATTTACTTTTAAAATTATCATTCACTTTTTGCATCACCATACAATGTTTGCATAACTTGAATACAGTGGTAACCTCTGGTTGCGTACTTAATTCATTCCGGAGGTCCGTTCTTAACCTGAAACTGTTCTTAACCTGAAGCACCACTTTAGCTAATGGGGCCTCCCGCTGCTGCCACGCGATTTCTGTTTTCATCGTGAAGCAAAGTTCTTAACCCGAAGTACTATTTCTGGGTTGGCATAGTCTGTAACCTGAAGCGTATGTAACCTGAAGCGTATGTAACCCGAGGTTAAACTGTATTTGAATACTTCAGATATCACATAAGAACATAAGAAGAGCCTGCTGGATCAGGCCAGTGGCCCATCTGGTCCAGCAAACCAGTCAGATGGGAGGGGTACAAATAACTTATTCTTCTTATTATTATTATTATTATTACACAACTGCAAATATACATAGCTTTCTGCCTGGTAATATATACTCACCAGTTTTGCACTTTATTAAAGAAATTAATAAAAATTAATGACAATCTTAAAATGTTGCATGGTAAATTATGTCAAATGTGATGGGTCATGCAAATATGTTCAATATAAAACTGAGAACAGGATGCTGGGCTCAATGGGCCAGTGGCCTCATCAAGCAGGGATCTTATAGTCTTATGCAGGTTATGAAATACAGCTTTTCTCAGCGCAAAATTTGGCCTTGGGAGATGGATATATATGCAGAGTTCTAACTATTGTTAGATTATCCAATACCAATGAAATCATAGTCCAACTTTTTCAACATTAGAAATGCTGAGGATCAGTCTAACCAGTTGCTGTTGTGATCCCAAAGTCACTGTATGATATACTTCTTTAAAATTCTGAGTACAGGTAGGCGAGTGCATGTTCAAATAATTCCCCACCTTAAAAAATAACTAAAATTATACACAAAGAAAGAAATGAGGAAGAATGCTGAAAAGCCACATAGTGTGCTACTACTGCATGTTTGAATCAGACTTCAGATATCTTGAAATACACCAAAGATTTTGGGATTAAAATAAAAATAAAAATCAGCTGCTTCAACTGACAATAAAGTGGTTCCATTTGGGATTTGCATTGTGTAAATCTGTAAAGACCGGTGAAGAGGGCAATGGTTTATTGCACTAACAGCATCATTTTCGTTCAGAGGCAGATGTTTTTATGAAAACAGGAGATCAATAGGTCCAAGCAATTGAGCTGACCTGCTGTACAGGAGGGCAGAATGAAAGGAGAATCTTGCTTGGGTTCAAGAAAGCAGCAGCTGTTCCGTTTCCCCTTTGAAAATCCAAGTTACATTGTGAACACAGAACCATAAAACACTGTCCATTGTTGCGTGGATGTATTCCGGAAGTTTCCACTTAGCAAAGGGGCCGCTTTTGCTCTTGGAGCAAAATTGCATGGCAGCCTTCACCAGTCTGGTTCCCTCCAGCTGGGCTGGCTGGAGCTGATGGGAGTTGTGATCCAAAACATCTGGGTGGCACCTGACTGGTGAAGGCTGCTGTATGGTTTCAGACATTCTTTTCTAAGCATTATTGCTCCACTGTGATAACCTCCAAATGTTTTTAGACTACAACTCCCATCACCCCTGACCATTGGGCCAAGCCAATTGAGGCTGATGGGAATTGGGGTTGCGTTTAATGCGATTTCCATTTCCTCCCTCTTGCCTCATTTTCCCAAGCTTAAGTTCAGTTCTCCACATTTCCACATCAATTTGTAATTTTTTTAAAAACCTCCTTTTTGCATGTTCTTTTTACCAGTATAAAACTGGTAACACTGTACCCTGCTATATGAATTTTTGTACACACTTACTTAGCTGGTGAACTGCATTGCAAAATTCGCAGGTGTGCAAATTTTGAAGGGTGGCTGCATTTCAGTTTGCGTATTATTTTGGAAAGAGTGAATTAGCCTTACAACCTTACAGGCTAATTCACTCTTTCCAAAATAATACGCAAACTGAAATAATAATCAGTAATAGTTGTAAGGTAGATATAAGAAATTAGATTTAATGAGAATAAGTTTAATTATAAGAAAAAATGTGTATTGGCAATAAGTAATATGAATTTGAAGTATGGAATGGACGGGAGGTCGGGCCTTTAGTGTTAAGACCAATAGATGTTTTATTGTCTGCTAGGAGTATTGTGTGTCTATGGTTGTTTTTGTGATTTGTGTATGGTTTGGTATTTGTGTTCATTGTTTGTTTGTTTCTCTTCTTTGTTGTATAAATAAAAAACTATAAAAAAAGGAAAGAGTGAATTAGCTAGGTTTGCCTTTAAATGTGAACTGAATTGTATTTGTCCCCCATCCCCCCTCTTTGCAAATTGAATTTTTTTTTACTCATCATGAAACAAACAAACAAAAACACAGTGGTACCTCAGGTTACGGATGCTTCAGGTTACAGACTCTGCTGACCCAGAAATAGTACTTTGGGTTACGAAATTTGCTTCAGGATGAGAACAGAAATTGCACGGTGGCAGCGTGGTGGCAGCGGGAGGCCCCATTAGCTAAAGTGGTACCTCAGCTTAAGAACAGTTTCAGGTTAAGAACAGACCTCCAGAACAAATTAAGTTCTTAACCCGAGGTATCACTGTAATACTAAAGCAACAGGCTCAATACACTGATGCCCAGCATAATGTCAAGACCCTTCAGTATGGTCCTGGAAAAACTTATGACTCTCACTCTTTCAACACAAGACGAGCCCTGCTGGATCAGACCAAAGGCTCATCTGGTCCAGCATCCTGTTCTCACAGTGGTGAACCAGATGTCTGTGGGAAGCCTGGAATTGGGACATAAATGAAGAATATTCTCACCACTTCCACTCTCTGCCAGCAACTGGTATTCAGAGACACACTGCTTCTGATATTGGATGAATGATCAGGTATCAAATGAAGATGGACATGGCAGGAGTTTGTGTAGCAGATCAAGTGACAAAACAACCGATGAGAATACATACCCTGAAGAACAATCAGCATCTTTCATAGAGAGCAGTTAATAAATAGCAGGTCTTATTCACTCCAGTTTTGTTTCTTTGACAGTAGTCTTAAGGCAAGCTATCAGCCTATGTCTCCCCCACATCCCTGCCATGATCAAGTGCTAGACTTGTTTACGTGGAGGAATGAATAAGGTGTTTGGGTCTGATTGATCTTCCTTGTTTCTAGGAGAGAGATTAATTTAAAGACACATGTTGAGAGAACAAAGGTGGGCTGATGTTGTATTTACTTTGAAGTGGTTGGAAGAATGTCTGCTATTCCAACAAACCTCCCCACCCCCTGGCCAGGCAGAGATGGATTCTCCACCACCACCATTATAAATAAATGGTCCCCACCCACATCAGTAGGACTGTAGAAATTCCAAGCTGTGCTTTGATTGAGGAACAGAAGTTGGTGTGGCGGCGGTAATGATGATGATAGTAATTGCTTGAAGTTAAGATGGTTGGTTCTGAGTAGCTAATTCACTGAATTAAAAAATCTCTGAATTGCACCTTAAAGTAGTTTCTCTAATTTCTGGGTGAACTGAACATGAATGAAGTTCTTTTTGTGGTGAGGCCTTTGGCAATTTTTATTTCAATTCAGTTTTAATTTTAATTCAATCACACACAAACACACACACGCGCACACGCATGCACACAAACACAAACACATATACACACACACACACACACACACACACACACAGAGTTTCATTGCACTTCTGCGTTTGATTGTGGCCACTGCATTTACCATTTTATCTATCTGAAAAGTGATGCTGCTATTTAAGCTTATAGATCATAATGGATGGAAAAATTAAACGAAACAATTGTTCGCATTACAATGTGTGTGTGCTAATGCCTTCTTAAGTCTCCTTGGGTATATTTTATACTTTAGCAGAGCAGCTTGCAAAGTCTGAAAGCACACACACGCAAAAGTAGAGAACCACATGAATTAATCAGGAATTGAACTGAAACTGAATTACCGTATTTTTTGCCCTATAGGACGCACCGGCCCATAGGACGCACCGAGTTTTTTTGGAGGGGGAATAAAGAAAAAAAATATCCCCCCCCCAGCTGTGGCTTCAGCGCGCCCTGCGCTCTGGGCAGCAGGCTGCTATCCGCACCCTAGGAACTCCCGCAGGGCTCCCCAGGCTTGCGGTAACTTCCTGAAGCCTGGAGAGCGAGAGGGATCAGTGTGCACCGACCCCTCTCGCTCTCCAAGCTTCAGCAAAAGCCTGCATTCACCCCATAGGACGCACACAGATTTCCCCTTCATTTTTGGAGCGGAAAAAGTGCGTCCTATAGGGCGAAAAATACGGTAGTTCCTTTTTGGAGGCAGTGAAATAGATATGAAACTTTTTAAAGATAAACTTCCTATGCCTTAATAATATATTAATGTCAGGTTTTAAATTGGAAGAAGTATTTCATGATATTTCATGAAACTGCTCTCTGAATATAATTTTAAAGCACCTCAAAGTCTTGTGGCATTTGAAAGACTATTTTATTATTGCATGAGCTTTCAATGACTAGAATCCACCTCAAAATAAACTTGTTGCTATGTATTCAAAGGGCCACAAGACCTTGCTGTTGTACCTGCAGCAGAACACGGCTCCTTTTAGTGGTTTTGTTGGGTTTTGTTGCATTTCTCCACAATTTAATAATTGCTTTAAAAAAAAAATGTATTACTGCACTTGGAAGGCCCTTTGAGCATCTGAACCAGGCCAATGTATACTTACTATGACATCTCACGGTGGGACTTAGGCCATACCTACACTACACATTTAAAGAAGTATCATGCCCGTTTAACAGTCATGGCTTCACCCAAAGAATCCTGAGAGCTATAGCTTGTTAATGGTGCTGAAAGTTGTTAGGAGATCCCTACTCCCCTCACAGAACTACAATTCCAAAGTTCCTTTGCAAGAGGGATTTATTGTTAAACCACTCGGAGAAGTGTAGCTCTGTGAGGGGAATAGGACTCCCCTAGCAACTCTTAGCAGCGTTAACCAACTACCATTCCCAGGATTCTTTGGGGTTTTAACTGTGTGGTGCAGATGTGGCCTGGCTTTCAGGAAAGTGTTGTAATATTTCAGCCTGAAGGAAGGAAGGAACTAGCCCAGAATTAGAACTGGCTGGCAGCGCAGCTCTTTGGTTTTAACTTTAAAAGCGACACTCTGATCTGGCAATGTAATTTCCCTTGCATCCCCAGTAAATTCTACCAGACGGGAGTGAACTATTATTTAATAAGCATACAGTAGCTGAAAGAAACAAGCTGATGATGTACTGCTGTAAAGGAGCTGCAAGGGGAGGGGGGAAGCGCCTGGGAAATTCCATGCTACTGCATTTAATAAATACTTTTAAATTAGATTTGTGCATTTCCTCAGACTAAGCGCCCAGTTTCCATATGTGGTTTCATTTGGAACTGCCACGCCAACAAGAGTCAAGTGGCCTGTTTTGTCTGATGACTTGATTCAGTTATGAGTAAGGTTGCCAGATGCCCCACTTGAAGGCACACCCTGTATTTAAGGGAACGTACCCTATTCCAGCATATCCAAAGTCGCCTGGGTGTATACTGTGACTCCACACAAACGCAGCAAAAGAATGTGGTATCTGGCATTAAGGATGAGGGAGAAAGTTGCATTCAGTTCACATTCAAAGGTGGACGAAGCTAGTTCACACTTCCTGAGACAATATGTGACCTGAAATACAGCCAAACAACACAAAATTTGCACCTCTGAATTTTGCAATCAAGTTCTCCAGCCAAATAATGTGTACAAAAAGGCACATGTTAGGGGCAAGTGTGCATGACGACATACATTAGTGAAGACAACAAGCAATAGTGTGTTATATTAGGAAACATTACTTGCAAAAGTATGTATATTAGGCAAAATATCAAACCAAAACTGATACAAAAATGTGGATCTGAACTTAAGATCTGAAATATGAGAAAGTGAGAGGAACTGAAGATGATTGATTCATGCATCCCTATCTAGCACAGAATTCAGCCCCCTAAGAATGAACCTTCCTACCTACCTTCCTACCTACCTACCTTCTCTAGCCATGTTGTTATAATGCAAATATACATTTGAAAGTATATGGCTCTCAAATCTTAGAAGCAAGGATTTGCTGGATAAGAGCCCCTTGATCAGGAGTTTGTGAAACTACTAGAACTGGGGTGGGTGGGGTGGGGGGTGGGACACATTCAAATCTTCACTCAGCCGCAAAGCTGCCTAGGGGACACTGGGTCACCAGTTTGTATCTTTCAGCCTAATCTACCTCACTGGACTGCTGTCAGGATAAAATGGATGGAGCCATAAATATACAACCTTGAACTCCAGGGAGGAAAGATGGGATATAAGTATAATAAAATCCATAGTTGCCTTGGTGCACAATGTTAATATGTAATCCTTCCTTCCCCCCACAATTACTGTTAAATAGCCAGAATAAATCTGACAATATTTTGGAACAACTGAAAGAAGTTCTCAGTGGTTTCTGGGATCAAAATATTAATAAAATAATGAGTTGAGTCAAAACTGTGCTTCATAAATCTACTATACATTTTTGGAAGTGGATGTCTGTCTGCCCATCCATCTGTTCTCTATACCTCTGGAGGTAATTAAAATTATTTAAAACTCAAGTGGGGAAAAGCTTAAAGCGGACTTCAAATTCTGAATCTCCATGGCAAGGTGCATCCTATTGATTACATAAAGAGAGCCCTGCTGGATCAAACCTAGGCCCTATCTAGTTCTGCATCCTCTTTCCCTCAGAGGCCAACCAGATGCCTTTGAGACTCCCACCGGCAGGACCTCCACACAGCAGCACTCTCCCACTCATGATGCCCCATAGCTGGTATTCAGGGGTATAATTGCTTCCGACACTGGATTTGAAAATAAAAATGCCACCACCAGAATGTTGTTACACATATCTAGGGTGAGACCACACCTTGGAATGCTGTGGACAGTTCCAATCTCCTGGCCTCGAAAGGGATATTGCAAAGGAGCACAAAAGGGTGACCAAAATGATCAAAGGGTTGGAACAACTCCAACATGAGGAGAGACTGCAGCATTTGGGGTCTTTCAGTTTAGAAAAAAGGAGAGTAAGGGGGATGTAATAGAGACATATACAGTGGTACCTCGGGTTACAGACGCTTCAGGTTACAGATACTTCAGGTTACAGACTCCGCTAACCCAGAAATAGTACCTCAGGTTAAAAACTTTGCTTCAAGATGAGAAAGAAATCATGCTCCGGCGGTGTGGCGGCAGCAGGAGGCCCCATTAGCTAAAGTGGTGCTTCAGGTTAAGAACAGTTTCAGGTTAAGAACGGACCTCCAGAACAAAATAAGTTCTTAACCCAAGGTACCACTGTAGTATGATCCATGGAGAAAGTGGATAGGGAGAAGTATGTGGATAAATACATATATGCCACAACAATGGCTTGACCGCACTACTTTACAACTCTGACAAAATATGAGCTGTGAGCTGGCTGCCTGCAAGGGCTGTGTCTGATTACTGGAAACAGGCGTAAAACACTGGGAAATTAAAGGGTTCTTGTCGCACGCTCTTCTCTGCTTTATTTTACTTTTCTGTGCTCAGAACCTGGGCACTTGCGTCATCGTTCATCTCTGTGACTGGAAACCGGAACTTCTCACTACTATTCTCTTCTTGAGTGACTTGCAAAGTTGCTGAAACCTAGAGAAGGTGGTTGGGCTGGAGAAGCAGGAGGAAGCCAGGGGGGGCGGGGGGAGGTCTGCATTTACGCCAAAGAGCTGTGGCTTATCTGCAAGGATCAACTCTGCAAAGAAACCACAGAGACAAATCACCACCACAACGTAGGGGTGTTAAGATTGCACCTGCTTTTCCCCAGCAGAAGTAGATGGGCTTTAATTCAGGCCTGGACTCACTGGGGACTCAGAACTAAGCCTGTGAGCCCCTGGAATAGATTGCCTCACTATTAAGAGAAATGTGCCTTCAAGCACATGCAGAGTGCATTTTGCTCGCCTGTGCATGATCGCGGCCAAGCCAAACACACAACAGGGGTTACGTGGCACGGCAAAGCTGGAACCCCAAAACCCAAAAGCGGTCCTGTTCTTGCCACACGCCTCAGACTCAAGACACATCAAAAGCAACAAGATATTAAGTTGCCAGCTCTCTTTTAAAAAAAAAATGAAATAAAAGTAAACTCTCAAGTCAATGACATGGCATTACTCTCTCGTCCAAACATATTATCAGTCTGCAGGAAACAGAATAGCAAATTAAGATAATATAGCAATAAAATTCTTTAAAAGTCCCAAACAATAGTCACATGTAGTTTGGGGTGGATTCTCCCCCCTTTTTTTATGGCGGCTGCAGTTTGATTCTGAAAATTTGGGTGACTTCATAGGCTCTTAACCCTTTTACTTCCAACATCATTATTACTATATGTTTATTTGGTCCCCTTGCTGTATCCAGAGTCACATTCTACCTGGCTATAGTAATGGGAGGTGGGTTTGATTTTCAGGACAAAATTCCTCAGTGAAAAACCACTTGTAGTTCATTCTAGTTTGGCCCATGGTCTACCTGTAGCTTAGTTTTGTATCCCACCTCATCCTGAAGACTCAAGGTAGGCAACAGAGCAGAAATTATTCTGGGGAACTGGCAAAGGTCAGTGGTAGAGCACCCACACTGCAATGCAGAAAGTCCCAAGTTCAATCCCTGTAAACACCAGGTAGGGCTGGGGAAAACTCCCTGTCTTTCATAATGTACACAGGGCACAGAATTCATGTTCACGCTAACAGAATTTCACAACTTGGATAACCTTGGTGCAGTATTTTTGGATATTAATTTAAACAAAAATATAGAGTATATACATGCTTGATTCTGCTCCATTAGGCTCTATTATGTGTTAAAATATTAACATTTTAATGGTATGTTCAGTTTGCAGCTGACTTTACTAACTTGCAGAAGAGCTAAATTGGTGGCTTCTGCTGAAATGGCTAAAGTGACGGGAAGAATCCGAAATCAGGAAGACCAAAATTTTAATAAGGAATGGGAGGAAACTTATAATTTATCTTAAAATAAAACACATTGTAAACAGTTAGTAGGAGTGGAATGACACTTGTAGTCTAATGGTGAATTCTGGACATAATGGAGATGTAAAAGATTTGGATTATCATAAAAGATGCAGGTAGAAATTATTAACAATAGGATGCACAAAGGGGAGGAGTGAAGACCAGGAATCATTGGAATCTTGATTTTATTTTGTATGTTGATATGCGATTGTAAAATTTTAATTTGAAAAACCAAATAAACAACATATACTCTTGCAAGGCTCTGGACTAACTTACCAGGTCAGGTCTAGCAAAGCTTCTGGTAATACCCAATTGTTCAAGGAAAACCAAGCAGAAAGGATCTTCTAGGGCAGGCATGCCCAACCTTTGGCCCTCCAGATGTTTTGGACTACAATTCCCATCATCCCTGACCACTGGTCCTGTTAGCTAGGGATCATGGGAGTTGTAGGCCAAAACATCCAGAGGGCCGCAGGTTGGAGATGCTTGTTCAAGGGGACAGATAAAGTAGTAAAGAGGCCTAGACACGTCAAACAGCAGGAGCCAGCCGACAGGCTAAAGAGGCTGACTTTATAGGCTTTGGTCATTGGACCTTCCTACCTCAGATCCTGTCCCTAGAGGTATAAAAAGAACAAAAACAAAACTCTAGACTTCATACTTCTCCATCCCTTTCAGATCAAATGTGACTATTGGTTCTGATAACTTACTAGCCTAAAGGGACATGGGGAAGGAAGGGAAGAGGAGCAGGGAGGGAGAGCTGCGTGACTGTCAAGAGAGCGAGCAAAGGCACCGACCATGTCCTCCAGCAGCTTCTATTTAAAGTACCGACCGTGGGAAACTTATGCAGACGTGTGGTTTCTTGAGAACTGAGAGTGTTGTGTCTTTTGTAGCTGGCGAGTGAGTCACACTCTGAATTAGGAATTGGGGAGATGCATGGGGGCGGGGAGAAAAAGAGCCCTCCAAACACTTGACTTTGAAGACACAGCATGAATCTTCCAGTCTTGCATGTTGTCTGAATCCCATTTTCTTGGATCTGCACTCCCCACCCCACCCCAAGCCCCAAAAGAGATCCTTCCTCCAGGGTCCACCTGGTGGGTCCCCAATTCCCCAGAGAATTAATGCAGGTCTGGCGGTGGGGTAGAGTTGCAGCAGTAGCATCCCAGCAGAATTGCTTTGATCCATTGAGATGGGGAAGGGAGAGGCAGCTGCGAGGCTCAGGCTGTGCAGATGCATTGGCGGGAGCAATGGATCACCTCTGCTGGTGCATCCGCAAAGCATTAGTCTCACTGCTGCCTCATCTCTCTCCTTTCCAGTAAGCAGCAGTGACTCTGCTGCTGGGAAGCTGTTGCTGTTCCATCTGACCAAGCAAGCCACCCCGACTTTATTTACACTTCTCAGCACAGGTTCTCCTGCCTTTTTTGTCCCCCATCCCCGACTGTAAACCACATTTCCCCTTAATTGCCTGTGCTGGGGTGTCCATTGGGGCACAGGTTTTCTTTGCCATTGCTCAGTCCCTCCTTTCCTCATCCTGGAAGGTCTTCTCCCCTCCAGCTGCACCAAAATGTGCTACTCAGTTCCATGCCCCCCCCCAACAGCCACTATTTATTGAACTGCAGTGAGTTCTGAGGTGTGTACCCAGTCTAGCTGTCACGATGGCAATCAGCTTCTGGCCTCCCCATGGCTTCATCCAGCCAGGCTGAAAATGGGACCCCACCAAGGCTGCCAGCAACTGACACGACTTCCTCCTCAAATGTGTTTATTCATGTCTGTTCCATCCCCTTGCTGCAGTAATCTGCAATTTTATTTTTTAAAGAACTTCACTTTTAGAATGCACATTTTCCTCACAAAATTCCAGTTTATAAACTTATTTTATCCTAAAATGCACATGGTGTGCATTTTGGTGTGTTTGTGGAGCTGAGAAATGCACTGCAAAATTTGGAGAAGTATGAAATCTGAAGGATCTTGTCTGCAGATTTGTCTGGGAGATGCAGACTAGCTCAGAGAACGAACTCCTCAAGAAGTCCTGCTTCTGAATGAGGAAGGGCTCAGCTCTGGAACCCATTTCCATGAAAAGGGACAGTCTGGATACATATGCAAAAACAAACTCAGTGGGGTCTCAGCACATGCAGAGACTGCGTTACCACCATCAATAAGAATGGAGGTTAATTTCACTTGATCAGAAAGTAATTACCCTTCAGAATTCACACTTTTTGGAATGTTGTGATACAATTCTTGACTCAAGCAATGTACTAAAATGCATTAAAGTATGCATTACAGGGTAAAATACATTTAGAAATGTGTGCACTAGATAAAATACATATTTCAATAATATTTTGTGATACTCAGATGTGTAATTTTTATCATGTGCATAGTTTTTTAATGTTTGGTTTTATCTATATTTTTATAATTATTATGTCCATTTTTAAAGGCTGTTTTTATTGCTATTTTTGAACAAATATTTTTTACAATTTATGTAAGCTGCTTAAGAGGTGTTTTTATTAAAAACTAAATACATATTTAAATACTTGTTTTAAGAAAGAATGCTCATGTGGTGTGCTTTTTAAAAGTCACAAATTATTTGTGGAAACAAGATGGAATGAATTTACAAATTAATGCAGACCAGAAATAAATTGATTCATCCATCCCAAACCACCACTGAGCCTTCACTGCCCACCCCTACAAATGTGAGGTTAGATTTGTCCTACAGCCGTGGCTTCCACCCAGCCATAGGCCCCATCTCTATTAAATAGTGGGCACCAGAGTGAGATGGCTCTCAAAACGTGCTCACTGGATTAGCCCCAAAGACTTTAAAATAATCCAGGCATAGTAGCAATGCCCTTTTCATGTTGCATGGAACAGACAAAAGGATTAAAGGGAGCATAAGATTCTCTAGGGACGGGGGAGAAATTCATTTCAGGTTGCATTTAAAGACAAATCTACATAATTCACACTTTCCAAAACAACATGAGAACCAAAATGCAGCCACTCTCTGAAATTTACATCTCTCCAAATTTTGCAATGCAGCCACTTGTACAAAAATGCATATGATGGGGTACGGTTTGCATTAAAATGCATATATTTGTGAAATTAACATACAAAGCTGAATTACATTAGAGGATGTTTTGCAAAAATGTGTCTTGGCAGAATTGCATACAAGCATGTACATAATAGGAGAAATTATCACTGAAATGCTGCTGAATCTTCAGACTTTTTTTAAAAAAAGAAAATTCACAAGCTGATGTAGAAATGTGGAGAACTGAAGACTGGGGAAATGAGAAACCGAAAAACCGAAATTGCCAGATTTGTCCATCCCTAATTCTCAATTTGCATGCCACCAACTCTTCTAGGTTCTATCCCTGTGAATACCTTTTCTCTTCAAAAGGCCCTGCTTGTGGGTTTTCCATGGGTATCTGGTAGGCCACTGTGAGAACAGGATGCTAGACTAGATGGGGCATTGAACTGATCCAATCCAGCAGGCTCTTATGCTCTTATGTTGACACATATGAGGTTGCCTTGGGCTGAACCATATCGCTGGCCCATCTGGCCCAGTGGTATCTACTCTGAGGGCAGCTCTCCAGGGTCTCCGACAGGTCTCTTTATCAACTCCCAAGATCAAGGAAGATGCCAGGAACTGAACCTGAGGCCTTCTGCATGCAGAGCAGGTGCTCGACCACTGAGCCATGAGTCTTCCTCTTTTGAACATACTTAGTTTCTGCTCCCCACCCACTCAACCAGCTGCATCCATCTGTTCTACAAGTGAACATATAGTAGGGTTGTAGCAAGAATTCATGCAGCTGTGCCAGGCATAGCCGGCTGCAAGAAGGGTGGCCACTTATTCATCACTCAAAATGTGGACGTCACCAAAAAGATGAAAGAGGACACCAATTTGCCTGAAAAATTGCACACACTCATTTATATGTACAGAGGCACATGTATTGACAACTATCATTTAAACAGAAATATGATGCATCACAACTTAGTGAGGATAAATAAGTCCACAGCCAGGCAAGCAGTGTGCCTACTTGATCTCCTGTCCATGTGCTAACTAGATGGGTAACTTCAAGACCCGTCCTCTTTTCAAACTTTCCCTTAGAGCTGGACAGAGCTTCAAATAAAGGATGACTTCAAACAAAGCAGCAGTGGGGAACCTGTGACCTTGAATGAGCTCTCATCAGCCCCAGCAAGCATGGCCAGTGTTCAAGGATGGGAGTTGCACCTACAAACATGTGGCGCTTTAGGACTGGTGTCACCCATATGGAGCATAATGAGGGGAAGGGTTAGATTTAGAGACACAGTATTTTCCCTTCAGTAGCATCATACCAAAAGACTCAGTGGCACTTTGTCAGAAGCACCCATCTGTTCAACCTGGGAAGGATGGGTGGAATTGTCACATAAGCCAGGGGTAGGGGACCTTAGGCCCTCCAGATGTTGAACAAAAGCTCCCATCAGCTCCAGCAAGTATTGCCAGTGTCCAGGACCTGTAGTTCAGCAGTTCTGAGGGACAGGTAAGCCAGAGGTTCCCCACTCCTCCTCTACAAGCTAAGTCTGGATTAAAAATAAAGAACCATTGGAAAGGAGAACACAAGGGGTCTTGAGGTTGCCCACCCACAACAGCACCTGGCCAGCAGAATGAGTAGGCACACAAAGGTCACCTGTAGGTCACAGTCTTCCCAACTATAGTGAAATGGCTTGTACTTCTTTTTAGTTGTTAGTTTCTAAATTGGCATGTGCAACATTTTGTACACATCTGTGTCCTCTTTTGTGGTGATACATTTCCTCTCGTATGGCACTGCATCAGTGGGCACCCTCCTGAACCAGACGGGCTAACAATGGGCTGATTCAATATGAGGCAGCCTCAGATCATCACCTGTACCCTCTAGCCCAGCTGAGACTGCTAAAGCTACCTTGGAATAACAATGTCAGGCATTTCACAGGAAAAACCAACCATTTGCTGGGCCAAAGAGAAACAAAAGTCTGGCAAAGGAAAAAGCCATAGCTCAGTGGTAGAACATCTGCTTTGCATGCAGAAGGTCTCAGGTTCAATTCCTGACATCTCCAGGTAGGCCTGGGAGAGATTCTAACCCTGGAAAGCTGCTGCCATTCAGTGCAGACCATATTGCACGATGTGGACCAATGGTTTGATTTGGTATAAGGTGGCTTCCCATTGCTATCCGTTTCTCCTGGAATTTGGGGCATGGTGTGCCTCATAACAGCAGTCAGTATTCCACAAGTACAACCATAGATGGTGTTGGCCAGTTTCCTCTTAGAGATGGGCAAATATGTCAATTTCAGTTTCTCATTTTTGCAACCTTCAGTTCTCCACATTTTTACATCAGTGTGCATTTTTTTAAAAAGTCCTCATGACATTTTTAAGCAACAGTCTCCTATCTTTACATATTTTTAGATGCAATTTTGCCTAATATGCACATTTTTGCAAAGCAGGGCTCTTATGGCTGAATCTCAGTCTGGCAGAACTTCAACCCAGCCCCAAACCTGTTTGTGGCTGTGTGGTCAACACTTTCCCCAAGTAGTCTGTTAAACACCATGAAGTGAAAACTGTGTTGATGGAGTTCAGCTGAAGCCAAGAAGTGACAAGCCAATCTACACCATACACTCAAACATATGGCTTCCCCCAAGGAATCCTGGGAACTGCAGGTAGTTAAGGGTGCTCGGAATTGTAGCTCTGTAAGGGATAAGTTACAGTTTCAAAGATTATCTGGGAGAAGCCATGTGTTTCCCATGGATTGCACCCCCATGCTAATTAGCGTAAGATGGGACACCATTTTGGATTCTCCTCCCAAGGCATCAATGTTGTTTCAGATGGGCCTTCATGAAAGGACTGTCTACTCTAACAACTTACACGGTTGCCTTGGGAAATTCCGTGCATTCACACCCCAAGCCCAAAAGAATGAATCTTAATGTTTATTGTGTCAACACAGACATGACAAAAACAGTTTCCGGTGTTTTTTTAAAAAGGAATAAAACAATTTTTAAAAAGCGGAGATAACAGCCGCCGCCAGACAGAGTGAGGGTTTGGCCCCAGCACGCAAGGCCGGCTTCTCAAAGACACCACATCTTCTTTTTCTGCCTCAGAAAGGAGAAGTCTATACAAGGAGGGAAGTCATCGGTTTTTTGATGGCCCTCAGAGTGGTTTTTGTGCACCTGTTACCTCAGAGAAATGTCACAGCACCCAGGCTGCGAGACAGGATGCTAGCTGAGAGACAAAGTCAGGGGGGAGAAGGCCTTTGTAAGAGGCCCAAATCCCCCTTTTAGAAATTGCAACATATTGAAAAACCGAGCAACTTTTGAGTAAGAAATCTTATATATGCAGCAGAATGTGGCAGAAGAGTCCTGAGATGGCCGATTGAGCTTTACCACACAAATGAATTATTATTTTTTACTGATCCCCTACATAAACAAACAAACAAAAAAACCCCTACAAATAGTAATCTAGCACATCAGGTAGAAAGGTTTCAGTTCAGCCCTCACCCTTGGCCACAGTTTTAATGTCAGAGAGCATGCAAATTTGTGGCTTCTCCCTCTGCTCACTTGTCATCATCCTACCACCAATCTCCTGGCTGCTTTCCCTCTTAAGCAACCTTATGGGGGCCCCAAATTTGTGGTGGGCTAAGCCGGAGGCAAAGTGGGTGACAAGGGGCCAACATGGACAGAACAGCAGATATATGTGACTCGTACCTTTGTAAGGCATGCTGAATACCTGCCACACAAAAGCCAGAAGTTTCTATACCCACCCAGCACACATTGATCCATCTGCCACATAGGCAAGGAAGAGGCGTTTATTACGTTTCAGCCAGGTAAAGCCACTTGAGGAGAATGTGGAGCACAGCTGAAGAAGGCCATGGCCAGTGAAGGGGGCAAGGCCCAGGGAGAGCCCTGAGGACCAGATAAAGAGGCGTGGAAGGGCACATTTGTCTCCAGAGCCTCAGGTTTCACCACCCTTAATTGAAGACCCCCTCATAACCAGGAAAGCTTTACAAGCCCCCAAATTCTCCTCCAGCTCAGATTTTGATCTGAGCTGGAGAAGAAGTTCCAGCTTCCCCACTCTCCATCAGATTTCCCCACATACATGACCACCAACCAGAAACACTCCCACTTCCCATTCCTTAACTTGTTCGTTAGAGCAATAATGAAGGCACAGGGGGAGCAGAGCGGAAAGATTCCCCCTCCCTCTCTCCATCAGGATGCACCACTTGCTAAGAGCGTGATGCGGTGCAGGGAACAATGAGAAATGTATTTCTGCTGTCACATTATTAGAAAGCAGGGGGGGTGAGAAAAACCACCACCCACTGTCCTGAATCCCTGGCCTACCTGGCAGCAAGTCAGCATGTCATCTAAAGTTCAAAGACCAGGGATCAGTCCATGCAAGCAAAGTCCAAGGATCAGGAAACACAGTCCAGGGTCAATCCAAGTAGCCAAGTCTGAAGTCCAGAGTCAAACCCAAAGCACAGTCTTGTGGAGGTCTAGGAGCATCTTAGTCAAGATCCATCATTGGGAGCAGCTGAGCAGACAAAAGACCTCAGCTCTGCTTCCCTTTTGTACTTTGCCTGCTGATTGCAGCACCTGGGCTTAATGAGGCAGGTGACCCACACCTGTTCCAAGCCTACACCAGCTGAGGAATCGCACTAGAGGAATCCGGGAACTAGGGAGCCCCACCTCACCAGCTAGGGAGCTGGGCTGTGGGCCTTTGGCTGCCTCAGCCTCCTAGAGTGCCGTTCCCCACTGCTCCCTACACCTCAGAGTCTGCTGTGTTCATGGAGACAAGGGCCCCTCTGGCTCTGGTGATGGGTCCTGCTGCTCTGGTTCCTCTCCCCATGCCATTCTCCATCACCCTCTGAGTACTTTCTTCCTCATCCCCTGCTTGCCCAGGTGTGTCCCAGTCCCAGCTACACCCCCCACTGGGATCCTGTTCCTCTTCTCCATTGCCCTGCTAGTTCATGACATCCACTTTCCTTCCAGCATGCTTTAGCCACTGCTCCCATTGCTTTAGCCTATTTTTATTATTATTGCTGTTTAGCATAGTCTTGTAGCCGTGAGTGAATTCTGGGGGGGGGGGGGGTTATGTTGCGAGCAGCCTTGAGTATGGTTCACAATGGAAAAGCAGCGTATAGAAAAATGATTTTGATGGTTAGGGGAATTTAAATGGAGGCTCACAGCAAGGCAGTGCTGCTTCTGAGTGCTGCCACACACCACTGTCACCTTCCTTGGAGCTGGTCCTGAGGAGCTGTGAACAGGACCTTATCTGGTGCTTGGAACGAATCATTTCTATTGAATGTACAGTGGTGCCCCGCAAGACGAATGCCTCGCAAGACGGAAAACCTACTAGACGAAAGGGTTTTCCATTTTGGAGGTGCTTCGCAAAACGAATTTCCTATGGGCTTGCTTCGCAAGACGAAAATGTATTGCGAGTTCCTGCGATTTTTTTTCGCTCCCTACCCCCTTCCTCTAAGGCACTAAGCTGCTAATAGCCTTTTAGCAGCTAATCCGCTATTCCCTTAAGCCTTTAATAGCCGCTAATAGCCGCTAAACCGCTAATACCGCTAATCGGGTTGCTTCGCAAGATGAAAAAACCGCTAGACGAAGAGACTCGCGGAACGGATTCTTTTCGTCTTGCGAGGCACCACTGTAGTTGACTGAACTAGTTCCGAAATCTCTGAACCTGAAAGCAGTTTCCATGACTGCCAAGTGAACTGAAGGTGAAAAAAGTTCATTTGGGGGTAGAAAGCTGACTGATTTCTAGTTCGTGTTCATGCTGGATGTAAGATGTGGCGCCACAAGCAGAATGTCTCCCAATGGTCTAAGTGATCTTATAGGGCAGGCAGTCTTTCAGGTATATCAGGGGAAGCTTTAGCTGTTGCCATTTTGTCTATCAGACATCCTATTCCTTGTGTGTGGCCCCTGGTTTACTTATGGATCCTACAGCTCAGCACAGCAGCTTATAGCATTCTGAATGCTGATTATTATTTTTTTGAGGTGCAGGTGAGAGAGCAAAGATGTTCTTATGGACTAAAAAGTTCATTTGGATGGACTTGAAACAAACTGTCTCAGTTTGCCAAACAAACTAACCGAAACTAATTCATTTTTGGACAGGAAGAACTAGAACCAGAACTAACTTCTTTTTAAAATGCACTTTAAAAAGAGCCAGTGTGGTGTAGTGGTTGAGAGCGGTAGTCTTGTAATCTGGGGAACCGGGTTCGCATCTCCGCTCCTCCACATGCAGCTGCTGGGTGACCTTGGGCTAGTCAGACTTCCTTGAAGTCTCTCAGCCCCACTCACCTCACAGAGTGTTTGTTGTGGGGGAGGAAGGGAAAGGAGAATGTTAGCCGCTTTGAGACTCCTTAAAGGGAGTGAAAGGCGGGATATCAAATCCAAACTCTTCTTCTTCTTCTTCTTCACTTTGCCAGCACTGGCCTTTATACCTCCCAGAGCTGAGCAGTCGTCACTTGTCACCATGTGCTTGCATGCACTTTGCATCAATCTTTGTTCATCTCAGGAAACACACACCGCAGGCCCAGCCCCACTCCACGCTCTCCTACCCACAGTGCTTTTTCCCAAGTGCACCAACTGGTTGCATTGGTGTTATGCACCAGTCACCCCAACCAGCAACATGCAGGCTTCAAAGAGTCTGGTTCCATCCATGTTCTCTCAGTTGAGGCTTTGGGTTCTGAAGACTTCACCTCAAGACCACAGGCTCAGGGGTTACCAGGCAAGTGACCTAGATTTGCAAGAGGAGAAAAAAAAAAACCAGATCCAAATCAGTGTGAATTTCAGAAGGGTAGCCACAGTGCTCTGCAGCAGCAAAAAGAACAAAGAGGCTTGTGGCACCTGAAAGCCGAAACAGATTTACCTGTGGTAGAACCTTTTGTGAGATATCATCAGTGGCGTAGCGTGGGGGGTGCAGGGGGGGCCGGCCGCACCGGGCGCAACATCTGGGGGTTAGGGTTAGGGGGCGCAAATCCACGGGTTAGGGGGTGCAAATTACTTGCCTTGCCCCGGGTGCTGACAACCCACGCTACGCCACTGGATATCATTCACATACTACTTTTCATCAACCAAACCTAGAGCAACTGGCAACATTTTAAGACAAAATCCAATGTGATAAAACAATATTAAAACAGTGGAAATTAGTACATTCCTTCCTTTTAAAGAATTTATATTCTGTCTTTCAATAAACTTTTCTGGGCACCTTACAAACAAACAATAATACAGAAACTACATCAAAATATAATACGTATATAAAAGCAGTATATGAAAATATCCACGATTGCTATGCCTTTCTCTTCTGCTCAATTCAGCATGTCTCTGAATTCCAGTTGCTGAGATTCACAAGTGGGAAGAGTGCTGCTGTACTCAGATTCTTCTTATGGGCTTCTCAAAGGTTGCCTCCCTTTCAGACTTTACTTATTGGGGCAGAGGGGTGACTATGGAGGCTATCATGATGTGCTCCTGCACTTCAGAATCTACCACTACACTATTTGATTTACTGAACTACCTAAGTATCAATGAACTAATCAGTTGACTAACATGTTGTTAATCAGGTAACCATGAATTTATGCCATTGTACAGATGCAATATAGGGACGCGGGTGGCGCTGTGGGTAAAACCTCAGCGCCTAGGACTTGCCGATCATCAGGTCGGCAGTTCGAATCCCCGCGGCGGGGTGCGCTCCCGTTGCTCGGTCCCAGCACCTGCCAACCTAGCAGTTCAAAAGCACCCCCGGGGGCAAGTAGATAAATAGGGACCGCTTACTAGCGGGAAGGTAAACGGCATTTCCGTGTGCGGTTCTGGCTCGCCAGATGCAGCTTGTCACGTTGGCCACGTGACCCGGAAGTGTCTTCGGACAGAGCTAGCCCCCGGCCTCTTAAGCGAGATGGGCGCGCAACCCCAGAGTCGGACACGACTGGCCCGTACGGGCAGGGGTACCTTTACCTTTTTTACAGTTGCAATATACAGTCGCAATCAAAAAAATGTCAACCCTCATTGCAAATCGGGTTTATTGCGTGGCCAGGCAGAGAAGGAGCCACCCAGGTGAAATGAATGGTGCATGACGTGTTATGGGGTTAAAATTTATTTATGGGGTTAAACTTTATTTAAACTTTCAGATGCAGGAAGACCTTGGCTTAGGCATTGGGCGTTTATCCCTCCCAGTCCCCAGCCGGGGATCTGAGGCACATCAGGGTTAACAGATCTGTCTGGGGAGTGGGCTGGCTCTGGAAGACGTATGTTTAAGCAGAGAGCCCACCCCCATTTTACCGCAACACAGGGGAGTGCACTGACAACCTTTCAGCGTATGGCCAGTGACTCCCTTCAACACAGCCCCTTTAACGGGGAACCCTGGGATTGCCGGGGGGGGCGTGTGTCACCGCTTCAACCCCCCCCCCCATTTAGGGAAGATAGACTAAATCAGCGGTTCTCAACCTGTGGGTCCCCAGATGATGTTGGACTACAACTCCCATCTTCCCTGACCACTGGTCATGCTGGCTAGGAATGATGGGAGTTGTAGTCCAACAACATCTGGGGACCCACAGGTTGAGAAACAAAGGATTCCGCCCAAGGCCTAAAACCGCCAAAGTTGTGACATTTTGCTATGGGGAAGGCGAAACCTGCCAAAGCAGGGAAAATTCCTTCCCAGTCCTTTAACAGCAACCATCGAAAGACCGTAGCAACTCCCACATACCTGTAAAGATGTTAACCTGCAATAAAGAGCATAAACAAAGGGGGTGAAGCTCTGGAATGGACTGTGGGCTCCCAAGTAGGCTCCTCCCCCTTACACACACAAAGAGCAGACCAGAGTGCAGACAACCCCTTCATGGTCCGCTCTCTGGCTCCGCCTCTGCCTGTCACGATTGGTTCATTCTGAACTGAGGTTTGGTGGGAACCTCAAGGGCTGTGATGTGGGGAGTTGGACCAGGAGCATTCTTCCGGGGTCTTGGAGGATCGGGGGTGCTGTGTGCGGCCACGCAAAGGGTGCCCTCCGGTTGATGGGGAGAGCGGTCATTATCAAAATTTGCAGACTTTCAGCTGTTTGCAATGAACAAATCAAAGTTGCATTTTCAGCTGAATTTGGGGAAACCACTTGATGCATCTGTTTCATTGAGCTATTTCAATAGCCTTTTTCTTTTACTTGCTCTGTGCAAACAGCTGAAAGTCTGCAAATTTTGATAATAAACCTGATTTGCCGGGGGGGGGGGGGGTGAATAATTTTGATTGCATCTGTATGTGTGAATAACTTCATTTTCTCCCTGCCCAGAGTTTACTTTTCTCATAATACGCAGCAAAGATGACCTTATAGCATCCACGATTATCAGCAAACAGCAACTACTAATATGCAGGAAAGAGAGTGTTGGGGTTTTTTGGGGGGAGGGGTTGTATCACGAGGAGCAAAGAAAAGCCTCTCCCATCTGATGTCTATTTCGATACCATGCTGGCTAAGGCCTGTAAGCAAAGGATCATGCCCGAGCGCTGGCATGTGGTCGGAGCAAATAGATTTTACAGGAAATAATAATCTGCTCTCTGTAGACTAATGCACAGCGCGGTTACTGGAAAGCCCAAAGTGAAGCAGGGTGGCTACTACATTTCGGGCGGAAGCTTGGCCTGAAGAGTGATGGTGCTCAGATGAAAGGAAGTGTTAGGGTGTAGTGCATTCAAAGTGTGTGTGTGTGTGTGTGTGACACAAAATCAGGCTGCTAACGTTCTGAGACTGAGACCAAAGACACTACAGACTTCAAGGAGTTTTGCAGTCGTTCCCTCTCGTCACAGAAGAGTGGTCTCATCAGGGCAGATGTCCAGGGCCCCGCACAACAAAACGAGCAGGAAGACCTCTAGACACAGTAGGGCTGGCCTACTTACCACATTTTTTTGAAGTCAAGTAATTCAATTTACCATCTAAGCAGAAGATGAGGGGGCAGGGAGAAAATTTTACACTCAGCCCCGGAGTGTAAAATTACGTAACTGCGCCACTGCTTTGGAAGAATAGTTCTGGAGAGGGTTTCTAACAGAGAATTTTTCAGGGTCTTCATCAAACTACCATTCCCATGATTCTTTGGGTGAAGCCATGACAGTTTAATTCAGGGGACAGCAAACTTTTTCAGCAGGGGGCTGGTGGAGGGCCGGACTATATTTTGAAAAATAATAATAAAAATTAACGAATTCCTATGCCCCACAAATAACCCAGAGATGCATTTTTAATAAAAGCACACATTCTAATGTAAAAACGCCAGGCAGGCTCCACAAATAACCCAGAGATGCTTTTTAAATAAAAGGACACATTCTACTCATGTAAAAAGACACTGATTCCTGGACCATCCGCGGGCCGGATTTAGAAGGCGATTGGGCCAGATCCGGCCCCTGGGCCTTAGTTTGCCTACCCATGGTTTAATTGGTATACACCAAGATATGTTTTAAACATATATTAGCCCATTATTGCATTCCACTTGTCCCTTGCTATCTGGGTACTAACCTGCATGGATTTCCTATAAATACATGCTTCTGCGTGCTGAAAACATCAGGATCAGAGTTCATTCCATTTTTTTCTCAATACATGCCACATTTGCACAATTCCACTTATACCCCAATGAATACACTTTGCTACAAACAAAAGGACCATAAGAACCTGAGATATGAAAAATACATCAGAAATGGCTGCTGGGTACCAGGTCCAGGGCTGAGGAACTGCTTCACCCAGTGCAGCCATAGCAGGCCCCTCCAAGGCAGGAACACGGATATAATTTTTAAAAAAATCTGTGTACAGTGGTACCTCGGGATGAGAACGGGATCCGTTCCGGAGCTCCATTCGCATCCCAAAACGAACGTAACCCGTGTCCGTGCATCTGCGCGTGCCATGTTTCGACAATTCTGCGCATGTGCGTGACGTCATCTTGACAGTCTGCACATGCGCGCGCGACGAAACCCGGAAGTAACATGCTCCGTTACTTCCGGGGTGCCGCAGAGCGCAACCCGAATTTGCCTAACCTGAAGCGTATTCATCCCGAGGTATGACTGTATTTAAATAAGATTTCTAGGGCTGCAATCCTATATTCATTTATAGGTCACATCTACATCTCACATCTAAAGCACATTCAATGCATATTTAAAGCACACACTCCCCCTAAAGAATCCTAGGTAGGGTACTGGGAATTGTAGCTCTGTAAGAAGTAAATTATAATACCCAGGATTTGGGGGAGATGTGCTTTAAATGTATTGTGTGTATGCAAATTTTGTGGTCGTGTCCCCCCCCCCCCACTTTCTGTGTTATGTATGTATTAAAGTTTACCTATCAGAGATAAACTATAGTTCCCAGGATTCTTTGGGGGAAGTCATGTGTTTTAAATGTAAGGTGTGGTTGTGTTCTTACTTGGGAATATCAGTGAAATTTCAATTATCTAAATGCATCAAGTATGCGGTTGTATTGTGAATGTATTCAGTGTTAAAATGTGTATTTCTAAATTCATTTTCTCTAAAAATGCACATTTTAAAATGTGTTTTGATACATTTTCTGAGCAGAGAAGGGTGCTGGACCTTTCAGGAAGTGGGAGACCTGTAAGATAACTCTGAATCCACACATTAGCCAGAAATCTGAGGTTCAGTTCAGATTGGATCAGAATTCACAAAGACAGGATTCCTCAAGCATCTTAGCTCTTCTAAACACCCAGGAGGTGACCACAATTCAGCTAGAGGGAGTCAAGCAGTAACCAATCCACATGGAGTGATCCTTGGAAAACTCTGTGTTGAAAACTGCCCCCTTGTGGTCCAAACATGCAAGCTTTCCTCAGCTTCTCCTACAAAGAAATAGCTGGTTTATTATAATTAAGAGGCTAGCTAGAGGGGAGTGGTGGGGGAGGGATGTCCAATTGCAATAATTTAACCATGACAAGCAAGGGCAGGCTGGGTGGGACAGAAACCACATTCCCATTATTTCAGACATACTAAGTTTGGTCAGTTTCCCCCCCACTCTTCTTCTTCCCCCTGTTTCATTAGCCCACTCTCCCACAATAAGTAATTTCCCCCTCAATGCCTCAAATCACTCTCGATACCGCTGTGGTGCGCGTGTGGCCTGCGTGAAGTATGAGGAGGTCACAGCCAATGTGTCTTCCTTTTGTGTGGGGTTTTCATTAGATGGGAATGACCACAGAATTAAACAGCCCGTAGGCCAGCAGAACTGCCCACTAATTGCTTTAGTGTGTGTTTTATGGTATCACCACAATTTCCCCTCGTCGATACCGGGATTTCTCCACTTAATCCAACGGCCTTCATCAGGATTAAATGAAGACGCAAGGCTCCCTTGTTAGATAAAAACACTGGGGTTGATGCTGCTGCCGTGTTGTTTTTTAATTTATTGAGTCTTTGTGGCCTCTTCAGCCATTTAACCTCAGAGGCTTGTAAAGTTCACAGAGTGATCTCTCAGCCTATTGGTGGGCCAGACCAAAATCTCTAATTACAGAAGAAACGCTGACAAAATGGTGACTTCAAGGGCTAGATCATTAGCCACTGGCTAACCACGGGAGCTACATTGGTGTCAGGGGATGTGGGTCTCTCTGCAAGGGCCTTGCGGCAGCCATCTTAACCCAACAGCTTGTTGGAACTTGAGGAGGGCCCTGATCCTGAGCCCCATAAGACGGGGATACAGCCTGTGCAGCAGCACCACTACACACAGGGTCTTCAAGAGAAATACAGAATGGCTGAACAGAGCTATGAGACACCTGTCAAATATCAGTAGACCAGATGACTGGTCACGTGACAAGGCCTGTCCCTCCGACTAAATGATTCACAAGTCATGGCCTGAGCCAAAAGGAGGCACTGTTTGCTGGTGTCTGCTGCCACAGCCTCTCATCTTTACCTCTGCCCTCCTGTCTGGCCACACCTAGACCCACCCACTAGAGTTTCCTTTCTTTTCCAGTAAAGAAGTATAGGAGTATAAGGTAAAGGGACCTCTGACCATTAGGTCCAGTCATGGCCGACTCTGGGGTTGCGGCACTCATCTCGCTTTATTGGCCGAGGGAGCCGGCGTACAGCTTCCGGGTCATGTGGCCAGCATGACTAAGCCGCTTCTGGCGAACCAGAGCAGTGCACGGAAATGCTGTTTACCTTCCCGCCAGAGCAGTACCTATTTATCTACTTGCACTTTGACGTGCCTTCGAACTGCTAGGTTGGCAGGAGCTGGGACTGAGCAACAGGAGCTCACCCCATCACGGGGATTCGAACCGCCAACCTTCTGATCGGCAAGTCCTAGGCTTCATGGTTTAACCCACAGCGTCGGGCTCAAATGTACCAGTGTGGGCAAGTTTTGCAGCCCAGGGGCCACATAAGCAACCATTTGGGGGCTGTGTGCCATTGTTGGGTGGGGCCAGAGGCAAAACTGGGCAGACCAATGGCTGCAACAGCAAACTGTGACATTACTATAGTATCTATCATCATGAAATTCTCATGAACATTACAAAAAAAGAAAAGAATAAAATAATACATTCACCCCAAACATACAGTACACATTCGCACTCACAAAATGAATCCAAACCACCCACACATAACATAATCACTCAACAATCACACCACTCCTTGCACCTACCACATCAGTTCGTTCACCCAGTTCTTACTAGAATAAAACATTCAGCTGTTCTGCTGGCTTTTTTATAATGAACTTAAAATGTTACACTGTTAGCAGTGCCCCAGGTGTACTGATATGGATTTTTGCCGTTATCTTGTTGTTGTGCTGTGAGCTGCTTTGGGCACACATATGTGGAAAAGTGTCATATAAATATAAATGTTGGCATCCATCTGTCTTGAGAGACAGTGAAGTGTGCCTCTGGGGGTGAAGTCAAACTGCTGTGTTAGCAGTAATAACCACCAATAACCATGTACAGAAAAACAAGTCGTGCGAATGTGATAAGGTGACGCCGGAGTCGCTCCAGCACATTATGTTCTCTTGCCCCTTGTTCAATGTGCTACGGGCAAATTTGCTGGGATCAATCATTCAGAAACTAGTGGGTACCCCTCCAACATTCCACCTTGCCCAAATCTTGCAGGATAAGGATACCCATACGACCCTGAAAGTGGCTAGGTTCCTGGCTGCGGTCCTTACCCAAAAGCGACGCCAAGGAGCACTACAAGCTAATTAAGGTGTAGGATGCCATTCCATCTTACAGTATTTTATTGTTATAGGGGCGTTTTAGCGGCTGTTTATTTCTATTTTTTTTTTTTTTTTCTTTCCCCACGTCCACAAGCTGTTATTTATGTTTTTTCTGTATGGGCCCATGGCCGTAATAAACTTGATTCTGGATTCTGGAAAAACAAGTCGGTTGGATGAAAGCAATCCAATAGGGGCCAAAGAGAAAAGCCCCATCAATTTCCACTTGTGTAGCACAGGCAACGTGAACCGACATTACTGTTTGAGATGAGCATCACTAAAATGTACCCCACCATCAAGAGTTGTTAATCCATTAAATCCATGAATCCATGAACACCTTTGTGGTACCCATGATACCTTCCTGAAGCAATGAATGGTCTTAATATAAGGCCCCATCTACACAAGACATTTAACACACTTTAAACAGCCATGGCTCCACCACCACCACCCCCCCAAGAATCATGGGACTTGTAGCTTGCTAAGGGTGCTGGGAGTTGTTGGGAGACCCTTGTTCCTTTCACAGAGCTACCATTTCCAGAGTTCCCTGTGAAGAAGGATTGGTTGCTAAACCACGCTGGAAACACTGCTTTAAATACTGTTTAAAGTGTATATGGCAATATGTAGTGGGCTTCTGAAATCCCTCACATGTTTAAAGGAGGTAAAATAAATATGCCATGGGGGCTGTACAGCAATGGGAGCTAACTATGCCTCCCGCCAGCCACACAGTCAGTGAGCTCAAGACCACCACCCCGCTTGTGTGGAGGAACTCTGTGTGTATAAGTTGATATGTTCACTCGACCCCTTCTCACCCTCTCTAAACACACAGCCAAAACACGTAAGGGGTGTCTGCAAGACAGACAGATCTGACCCATAATCCACCACGAAGCTCCTTTGAATGAACAGGAACTGTGCAAAAGTGCTCTTTTACAGCCCCAGTTCACTTCAGCAGGCCTTGTGCAGGAGAACTTCCCAGTGGGTTGTCCTTAGGGGTGGAGGAATTTGTTAGTTTTGGCTTTGCTCTGATTCTTATTTTTCCAATCTTAAATCCAGTTCCTCCCGTTTCTGAATAAGTTTGAAACTTCATATTTGTTTTCTGTCATATTTCTCCTAAGATACATATTTTTGCAACCTCCCCCAGTATAATACATTTTTGTTTCTTATTTTTACTAACATAGGCATTTATGTGCACACTTTCCCCTAACATAGTTATCTATTATATACATATATAGAGGGGGGGGGTTGGAGGAATGCATTGCAAAAATTCTGAGACTTGCAAATTTCAAAGGAGCAGTCTGGCATTTCAATTCATGTATTGGTTTGGGAAGGGCCAATTAGGTATGTTTGCATTAAAATGCCATCTGAACAAATTTCACCCCCAACCCTGATTATGCCCCATAAATATATGGGTGTGTGCCACTGAAATGCTATGTCTCAGGCACCAACGTGTCTGAGGCTGGGCCTGGCAGACATCGAAAAACAAATGGTCACTGAAAACCTACATTTTCTAAGCCCAGAGGTCAGTGTCTTCTTCATAAGATGTTCCCAGCAGCTTCTGGAACACCTGGATAGATACTAAGAAATATTCAGAGCATATGCATCTTTGCTTGTTGATTTTAATTTAACCAAGTAAGACGCCTCCATCACTGTAATGTCCTGCTCTGTTGCAGAGCCTTGCATTAGCTTTAGAGTCTTTTTTAAGTGGCTTGAGCAAAATGGGGCTCCGTGCGGTTTGCAGGGCACTTTCTGTTTAACTTGCCTCAAAGTGCTCCAAAGAGTTTGCAAGTGCATTAGTGGTCTGGCTTGCGCATTGCTGCTCTAACCCTTAGACCTCTGCCAATCAATCTTGCTGACACCCATTAAAATGAGCTCATGGTGCCGATTTTATGGCCGGATTAAGTGGCATATCTGTCGATCAGACAGTCCAGAAAGAGCGTCACACTGCTAATGATTTTGTTATTGATCTTTAATGATTTCCTACATTAGTACAAGCTGAATTAGCTTCATCAACAAGCTCCAGGAGTGAGGGAGGGGCACCAGCAGAATAGCTGCCTCAGTCTAGCAGTGATCACACAACTGGCTTCTGCATTGCCCCCCCCCCCCCATTTATTTGGATTAACAAGAAAATAATTTGGTATATTTTATTGGTTGATCAAAATATCTTAGAACCTTTTACCACCTGCTCCTTCCTTTCTCTGTAGTTAATGTACTACTCACAACTGTAGTTATTTACCCTAACTACTCTCTTACATTTATAGGGTTGCCATATCTCGAAGAGCAAAAAAGAGGACAGCCTGAGCTGCTGCCAGCCCGAGTTGGTGAAAGAGATGTGTGGGCGCGCAGGGCCACTGCACCCTTCTTTCCCCAGCTCGGGCTGGCAGTGGCCCATGCCTGAGCCCGAGCCCAAGCTGCCCGAGCCCGAGCCGCCAGCGCCTAACTAAAAAAAACCCCTAAATAAATAAATAAAATTTTAAAAACCACAAATCTGGACATTTCCTTTAAAATGTAAAAAAAACCCCGGATGGGCATGCTGGCCCTCCCAAAGAGGCCATATCTGGGATTTTCCCTTAGCCTTTATTAACACTATACAGTCGTACCTTGGTTTTCAAACAGAATGCATTCCGGAAGTCTATTCGACTTCCGAAACATTTGGAAACCAAGTCATGGCTTCCGATTGTGCAGGTGCACCAGAAACAATAGCAGAAGCCCCATCGGACATTCGGCTTCCAAAAAAAGTTAGAAAACCTGAACACTCACTTCCAGATTTTGATTGTTCAGGAGCCGAAACGTACGAGTACCAAGGTGTTTGACAACCAAGGTACGACTTTACTAGATAGAAACTACAAGCTCTGTTCTGAAATAACCCAAATTCCTTCTGCCATATCAAAAAAACTGTGCCTTTTCCTGTAATTTTTCATCACTGTTGCTCGTTCTTCCTTGCTCCCTTCTCTGAACTGATTTCATCTGATTTTCATGGTGCCATTGTGTAGTTTAATCCGATGGGGTGTGTAGTACAGCAGTGATGCCATCCTGTTTATGATGTGCTTCCTGGTGGCATAGGGTCACCTTGTGGCTAATCTAGGAAGGAGAAAGAATGGAGCAGTAACCAAGATAAACACACACACACACTATATGGCTGAACAAACTGCTTGAGGAAATGCCACTCAAGAGAATCAGTGAGCAGTCTTACCCTCCAATCTCCATTATCAGCCCCAAAATTGAAAACAATTGAAATTTTGAGCAGCTTTGAAAATTGCTCTTACACTGGAAAGTTAAGCCAAAGAGGCTGCCTCAAAGGCAGATTTCTGAATATTGTTAAAGACGGTCAAAAGAGAAGGCACAGACAGGAAGGCTAATATGAAAATTATGCTGCCTGCCTGCAGCCACAGGGAAGAGCATATTATACTTTTACTGTATTTACTTACTACATTGTTATCCCATTATCCTCACACAGCAGCAATGCCTATTGGGTGAACACCTCCTTGATCTCAACTTTGTACCTATTGACTGTCACTGCTGTCAGACAAGTCTACCCAGGTCACAGCATTATGACAATCTAGTGGGAATATAGTATAATGAAAAATCTCTAAACAGTTTACAACATGCACCTATTACATGCATTATTATAGGCATAATACTACACACATAGTATACAGATATACACTAAAGCAATCGACCCATAAACATGTGCATACATCAGCACACAGAACTGTATAAAAATAGTGTGCAATGAAAAATTATGCTGCAAAAATAACGCAAGGGGCTTGATTCCTTTATATGTATTATACATACTTTTCCATCTAATTTTGCATATAATTAACTGGGGTTATAAAAAAACTCACATGACAATGCATGAGTGGCTCAGACGTGAGAGAGCGCTTGATGCAAGAAGCAGTTCAGTGCAAGCAAAGCTCAATCAGATCAGAGCCTTAAAAAACCCTGCACAACTCCATTTGTCCTCCATCTCTCATCCAGACCTGCTTAGCTAACTTTCATGTGCCTTCAGATACTGATAGCACGATAAAACCTCTATAGGTCCCATCGGAACTGGAAGCCCTTCTCAAAATGCATCAGCAAATGAATCACTTTGCTACTTTTCTAGCCAAACACGTGGCAAGCATTGTTTCAAAAATTGTCTCTTCAGGCCAAAGCTACAGCTGGTTGGAGTCAGCCTCGCTCTGCTGCTGTCCATGGCGCTAAGCCGAATTCTCTCGGCTGATGCTTTGGGCACATGCGCATGTTTAAGACATTTTAAGCTGCGGAGATCTGTGGCCATTCTTAGAAATGTTTTAATGCACAACAGATGGAGCTCAAACACATCCCTGTCGGAAGACGCTATTTCTGCCATGCATTTCCAAGCCTCTTAAGCTCTGTGCTTCTGAGAGGCATGAAGCAGTAGAACCTAGTGTTTCCTGACTATGCAGAATGGCATTTGCCACCTGCCCTATTGATGGCAAACCTACATGGCAAGCAGGGAAGAATTACAAAAGAAGAAGAAAAGGTGCTGGTGTGAGAATATTCTGACAGGCATGCGACACGTGAGGCTGCCTTATACACAAAGTTACAACACTGCTCCATCTCGTTCAGTTCTATCTACACCAACTGGAAGTTTTGGACAAAGGTCTCTTCCCACCTCTACCTGGAGTTAAGATGCCAGGGTTTGAGACTGCATGCAAAGCAGAAGAAGAGGAGTTTGGATTTGATATCCCGTTTTATCACTACCCTACGGAGTCTCAAAGCGGCTAACAATCTCCTTTCCCCTCCTCCCCCACAAGAAACACTCTGTGAGGTGAGTGAGGCTGAGAGACTTCAGAGAAGTGTGACTGGTCCAAGGTCACCCAGCAGCTGCATGTGGAGGAGTGGGGAATTGAACCCGGTTCACCAGATTACGAGTCCACTGCTCTTAACCACTATACCACACTGACTCTCAAGCTGAAGCTCTACCCCTAAGCTAAATGTTGAGATTGCCCTTCAATGTTTATCACCTAGATTGGAGACCAAGCAGGCGTACCCTGGAATACATAGATCTTAATGAGTAAAGTTGCTTAACAGACACTGGTGACCACTTGGTGTTCCAAGAGATAATTATGATGGTAATAGGTAAAAGAAGGATCTTGACAAGCTGGAATGTGTGTAGAGGACAATCAGAATTATAAAGGGTCTGGAAACTAAGCCTTATGAGGACCGGTTGACGGAGTTGGGTATGTTGAGCATGGCTGAGAGAAGACTTGAGAGGAGATATGATAACCATCTTCAAATACTCAAGGGCTGTCACATGGAAAATGGAACAAGCTTGTTTTCTCCTGCTTGGGAGGGTAGGACCCATACCAATGGATTCAAGTTACAAGAAAGTAGAGTCCGAATCAACATCAGGAATATTTTTCTGATGCTAAGAGTCATTCAAAGGTGTCTGGTTGTGCTGCAGCAGATGCACCATGCTGTTTTCTCTTTCTTCGCTCCTCCCAGCATTCATTCCTCCTCTCGTCACTGCAATGGGTACATGACCTGACTGTCTGTCTCCAGGTACTGTGGTCATCTGCAAGGGATTCCCACATGGTGGGGTTGATGTTGCCAGCCTTCATGTCACACTTGCAGACATCTTTGTAGCGCAGAGTTGGTCTGCCAATGGGTTCGGTGCCTGAAGCTAGCTCTCCATAGAGCATATACTTGGGGATCCTGGCATTTTCCATTCTGTGGACAGGATGAGGCCGTGTAATATATATATTTAAGTAACATACAAAACTGTGTATTCCTTAAAACTTTATACAAAAATGTGTATATCAGGAGAAATTCATACACAAATACTGGTGGATTTTCATGTGGATAAAGGGGGGGAAAGTTTGCAGATTGCTGCAAAAATGTGAAGAGCTGAAATTAAGAATGGAAAGAAACACCTAAACCTGAAAGAAGGAATATTAGTCTATCCCAAATTGCATCCTAGCCGCAATCTCTGTTCTGCCCAGCCAAAGGACACAACATTGAGAAGCCTCCATGACCACACTTCCCACGATGGGCTCAGTGGTCTGGATGCACCTATCCCTCCCTGGCTAGTGTGGTTCAGACAGGGAAGCCACTAATGCCTCTTTGCTCCTGGACCCAGGAGTCTTAATGCCTATTGATCCACCAAGTGGCAGGGTGTCGGGTGTCTGCCCCCTGGTACCCATGGTGGTTCACCTCATTGGTTGCAATTGCAGCAGGTTTGCCTGTCAGGGGCCCCAGATAGAGAACAATTGCCCACTTGTGGCCAACACCGCAGGGAAGCAAAGGAGGACAATGATCAATGCATGCAAAGTCTAGGGTGGCCATGTACCCCACTTTACAGAGGATGGTTCTCTGCCTGAAATAGAGTTAGATGGATCAGCCTTTTCAGGTCTATAATTGGTGTATGTTCAGACAGAAGTCTGTTCTGTCTATGCATTGATCTATTATATTTTGGGGAGGGGGGGAAATCAGCACATATTTTAAATATTCTTTAAAATACTTATTTAAATATGGATTTTATCACAAAAATATATATTTGACCTCAATGCATTTGTAAAGATACTTCCCCCTAAAACATGCATTTAATGCATTTTTAATGCATGTTTGCACAATTTTTTGAGCCAAGAAAAATATTGCAAATGAGCAGTGTGAAATCTGAAGGATAGCTTCATTCCAATTTGCACATTGGTCCAGGTGGTGCAGATCAGGTCAGTCTTCATCAAAATTCACTGAAATGTAATTCTTCAAGCCTCCCTAAGGTTATCAGAACACAATCCTTTATCTGTTTGAAGAGTTCTCAGTCAGTTCATTCATACTACTTTCGTTCTCATTCCAATAAAAACAAGAGTGAAACAAAACACAAACCAATAAACCCCACTCAAAATATCTACTCCATAAAACCCATAAAATTTATAAATAAAAGTTTTGGGGGTTTTTAAGGGAGAGGGAAGAAACTACCTGATTCTGGCAGCTGAATTAATTGCTTTACTGGGTGCTTTCTGATGCATGTTTTAAAACCTGCTGCTATTCATTTTAAAAGTCTTTAATACTTGTTTTTCTCATTTTATTGGTTGAACTGACTGTTGTGAACTGCCTTGGAGGAATGATAGAATAATAAAAAATCATATAAACGAGGAATAAATAAACAATGACATTGTAGAAAGTGTTCCTGCTCCTGCCTGATAAGGACACTCTGCTTTCTTGCCAATTCCCCCTCCGACTACAGACCTTTGCATCTCTGCTGCTGAGGTCCAAGGGGATCTGCAGAACAGCATGCAATATAACTCACAGGTGACTGGTGAAACTGGGGTCCATCACCCTGTCACCATTGGCTACAACCCAATATTTTGAATTTTTCAGATCACATCATCTTTTTTATAGTTATGATTACATTGTTTTTTTGTGTGGTTTTTTAAAAAAAAAAATCTGGCCTACAACAGTCTTTACCAACCTGGTGCCTTCCTCCAGATGTTTTGGACTACAATTCCCATCAGCCCCAGCAGCTTGGAATTAGATGGAAACTCTCAGAGAGGTTACTGTCTCCCTGAAGGAATAAGAAGTCACTGGTATCCTGATGGCCCTTGTGGCTAAGAGGGCTTTTAAGTGGGTTTGCCAGCTTTGACCATTACTAGGCTAGGATAGCCTGGTCCTGGTAGTTCATGCTGTTATGACCTCCCATCTGGATTACTGTAATGTGCTTTACATGGGGCTACCCTTGAAGACAATGGTGTGTCCTATTGAGTTCTACCTCCTGCAAGCCCTCTGGAATGAAGTAATAACCAGGTATCTGTTTTAAATACCGTCTTCATCAATAGACGGCTTTCCTCCCACTTTTCTAAAGGACTTTTTATTATCATCATCCCCTTTAAACTTCCTCTATTGAGTTTTCCAATTGGCTCCGTTAACCAAGCATTCTGGCTCCTGCAGAGGGTGGCCTGTTAGCATTGCATTATAAGGCCCAATATCTATTATTCATTGGGAATTTAAAAGCAATCAAAAGGCACTCTGGGTCACTTTGCTATTAAAGCAATCTTCTGCTGCCAATGCCAAGTTTTCTCTCTCACTTAAAATACATTAATGACCCATTACAGGGACGGGATCCGAAGCAGGACTTATATATAGGAATGTCTTTGGAGATTTTGAAAAAGATATAAACAAACAGTCTCATTTTAATGTGTTCATTAAGAAGGATTTGAGAGGGACGAGGGACAAGGTATTTTCTGTCCCCGAGCTCCCAGGGGGGACAGGGATATAGGGGGAATGTCTGACTAGGGGTGACATTTCCTTATAGCCATGAATAATTTGAAGTTTTATCGGAGGGATAAGGAGGGAGAGTCACCAAGTCCCAGAAAAACAGAACCAGGGTTTCAAATAAATAAATAAATAAATGTAGTCATTTGTCCTCAGAAAATGTTTCGATTTAAAAGAATTTGAGCAAAGATGCTGTCTCCAATTTCTCAATTTACACACACACACACACATATATATATTCCAATTTTTTTCAGTAAACATGAAAGATCACATTCATATAGGGTTGCCATATTTTCCCAGACAGAACTACCTTTAATGTGGAGGCTGCAGCCAAGCAGAAGCTCTGGCCGCGCAGTTTGCTGTGACCAGCAAGGTCGTGCCTGGGATCGGGCCCAGTCAGGGAGGCTCACCACTCTCCGGCCTCTCTGGTCCTGCCTGGCCCTTCCCCAGCAGCAGCAGCAGCCCCCAACGGCTGCACCAGAGGGGACGCAGGTGGCAGCCGCTGCAGCTGCCTCAGTGGTGGCTCCACAGTCTCTCCAGTCCTACCTGGGCCTTCCCCTCCATCGCAGCTTGAGCAGCCGTTGGGGGCCACTTCTTTGGGGGAAGTCATGGTTGTTAAATTATAGAGCTTTGAACATAAGGTGCAAGGTGCAGATGTGGCCTTTTACTTGGAGGCTTATGACTTTTGAAGAAGAATAAGAAGCCTTGTTAAATTTCTGAAGCTGTCACCATATGGATTTTTTTATGAGGATCAAGATAGGTAGGTAGGTAGGTAAGTAAGTAAGTATTTGCATTACCCAACATAAGTTAAGACAGTGTGAGAGCTTTTACATGACACAGAAATTTTCCTCAGGCTGGTTGAAGGGGAGGGCAAGGAAGAGAGATTATTTCTCAGGAAAGGCATGATTTGTCTGCTTGACTAATTTGAGTCTTAAACAAAATACTGTGGTGTGTCTAAATTAAGCTGATTGGCACAATGCTCGTTATTTGGGCATCCAGACATGTAAATCATTTCTGCAAAACTTAAGTCAGCAAATGGGTCCTGCCCAGCAGCTTGGATTTGGTCTGCTGTTTTTGCTTGGGCAGGTGTGAGGAACCTCTGTCCCTCCAGATGTTGCTGAACTACAACTTCCATCATCCCTGGCTATTGGCCATGCTTGCTGAGGCTGATGGGAGTCAGTGGACAACAATATCTGAAGGACCAAAGGTTCCCCACAAGCAAGGGAAGGGAAAGAGTCTGTTCAAATAGTTCAAGATGCAAGTTAGAAGGGATCAATGGAAATATGGGGAACAGCATTTACTGATGCAAAGACCACTTCCAGGCCTGCTGTAGTGGGACTTCACACACACACACACACACACACACACACACACCAATCTACTCTCAAGTGCCCTATGGAAAGGATCCTGATGGGTTTAAATAATAATAATAATAATAATAATAATAATAATAATAATAATAATGTTATGTACTGAGTTGAATAGGATCCAAACTGCAGCAGTCTGATTGGTCCTAGAACAATAGGATCCAAATTGCAGCAGTCTGATTGGTCCTAGAACAATAGGATTCAGAATGCATCAGTCTGATTGGTCCTAGAACAATGCAGCAGTCTGATTGGTTGGCAGGAACCACCCAATCATGCTCCAGATATAAGTGAATCCACAACCTGATTGGCTTACAGTAGAATTCCAGAATTAGCCAATCATGTGCAGCCCATTGTGTAAATAATGTATATAAAGCAGATACTTTGAGGGGACATTCTTTCATTCCTCCTCACCACTATGAGCTGAATAAAGAGCATGAAATCACTTTGCGACTCTGAGTATATTTCAAATAATGTGTGTTTTCACTAGCACAAGGGCTTGTGCACTAGCAGATGGATGAGTTTTTAATGTTGCACAATGAATCCAAGGTAAAGGCTAGCTGGAAACTCATGCAAAAGATTGTGCAATCTGTCATGCAACCAAGTTACCAGCAACCTGCTTATGCATTCACTTGTACAACAATGTTCCACTGATGCAAAACACTGGAACAAGTATACCCCTAAGTGGCTTTAACGTACTACTACACTGGATGCCACCCAAATATCTGAACCTTACACGTAAGCCACCTTGACAGGATTTCTATCTGAAAGGCAAGGTATGAATCAGGGGTCGCAACCTAAGATCCATGGGCCACAAGCGGCCCCCACCGCCCGCTCGGTCGGCTCCCGTGCACCACATTAAACTGGGGCGGAGCAGAGCAGGGACCGCCTTCCACGACACTGGCCGGCTTCCCATTGGCTGCAGGAAGCTCTTGCAGCCAATGGGAAGCTGCGCATGCCTCCTCCATGCCAGAAGGAGCACCGGAAATAGCGTTTGCGCATGCGTCTGCGGGGCCGTTAACCGGCCCAAGCCACAAAAACTTTGCCAACCCCTGGTATAAATAATTGGAACAAACAAACAATTTTCTAAGAAACAAAGAAATAAAAAGTATTAAAAGTAGCACAATTTTATTGCTTTAACTGTTTTGTTATGGGATTTTTTATTGGTTTTTAATTTGACATTTGATATCAATTTTGTATTGATTTTTTAGAGTTTTAAATTTCTTAGAAGCCATTTGGGCATTAAGTAAGCCATTACTATCTTTTTACCTGAAAATAGAAAGGGAACTTGTGGGGAGGTGGGGGGGAACCTCACTTAGCAGAAGGGGTGGACAGGATCATTGTCAGGCATGGATCCCACTGATCCCAGGAGCTAACAGGGAAGTTGAGACAATGTGAGCTTGCACAAGCAAGATGCTGGTGGCCAACCACAGGTGGAAAAAAAAAAAACCCCCAACATCGTCAAAGGGAAGGAAAACCAAAGTGCACAGCCACAGGACCTGAGGCAGACGTTGCAAACTGTTTCCGAAATCCTGTCTCACCGCATGGTTGGTAAACGAGAACAAAGACAGTGCTGTTGTTTGGAGTTCCTCTTTGCAGAGTTATAGGCAGGTAGCAAGGGCAGCCGTCTCCTTTGGTCCTAGCCAGGGTGGGGAGGGAAATACGAGAGAAAGGGCATTTCACCATTTTGTAGCAAGAAATCCAGGCTTGCTAGGAAGTGCATCAACTCCAAGCTTTGGGCTCTGACTGAGGGTTCCATCTAACTAAGACTACAATCCTAACCACACTTACACATACATAGGTCATGCCTACACTTTCCATTAAAAGCAGTATTATGCCACTTTAACAGCCATGTTCCTCCCAAAATATCAAGGTCCTATTTTTCAGTGGCATCAAGGGCAAAAGCTGTCACCATGGTTTGTGAGCTGGGGAAGTATACAGAGTTTGACGGAAAGAACAGGAAAACAACAGCGCCACCTAGACACAATTGGCAGTATTGTGGCTGAATGCATCAGGTTAGACAATAAAAGAGATTTCAAATATATGAAGATGACTTCTACTGAGACTGGCTCTTCGTCCATCTGTCCACATTTTCGCATCTTCTTGTGACTTTTTAAAAGCTTTTTGTGAAAAATTCATCACCATTTTAGTGTGAATTTCTCCTAATATGCACATTTTTGTATGCAATCTTGCCTAACACACATATTTTTCGAAAGTGGCTTCCCCTAGTACCTATTACAACGCATTCTTGCATGTTCTTTTCACCAGTACATGCATATATTTGGCTGTAGAACCATACTGCAAGATTCAGAGAAACGTGAACTGCGTTTCCTTTCGTGTGTGTTATTTTGGACAGTGCAAATTATGTAAAGTGCCTTTAAATGAATCAAATGTCTTCCCCAAATGGACCCCACAAATTGACTTACTGTTTTCCCAAGCAGTAGATTGAGCAACTTTCATCCCCCCTCGAAAGAAAAGAATGCTACTGAAACTTTCCCCAGAAGCTCCTTTGTTCAGGACAAAGCATGTTGGCTGCCTACAGCCAGACAAACATTGTTAATTATTACAGTAGTTAAGGAGAATTTAAAAAATTAAACAAAAAATGAAGAGACAGGGGGAAACCCACATCCAGATGGCACCAGCATTACGGGGCAAAGTTATTACTCTCCTTGTATGCTCCAGTTCCTGAGTAAGCCACCATTGGCAATTTCTGTTATAATTAACGTCTTTAGGGCTAATGGGATTTCGGTCCCTTGGATAAAAGGTGCATTGTTTGCAACAGTAACTCCTGGGGTTTCTGCCATCCAGGCTGAGGTTAGAATGACCAGGAAATCTTAACTTTCATCTACCATTAGAGTCAAAGTGGCAGTTATATCCCCGGAAATTAAACCGCTCGCTGCAGTGAAGTTTTAATGTCTGTGGCTGCATTTGACATCTCATGACTTATGGGACAGGGCAGTTCTTTTTCTCCTGGACTTTAAGCGTCTTCTTGGTCTTAAGAGCTACATCTGCACCGAGATGACACTCAGATGGGCATTTTAGGGGCTGCCCTCTGCTAAAAGTCGCTGTATCATCTAGACGAGATGACAGGCCAATAGACAGTGCAGCTCCAGGTCTGGGGAACAGAAAAAAGGGACTCTGTGATGCTGCAACCCAACATACACTTGAGAGAGCAATCCTGACTTCTCCATCCAGTAGCTGGGATGGAAGATGAGGCGCAGGCAGATCGTTAGGCCAACATGGGCCTAAATCAGGCCCAATGCAATTATGTTGTGGCAGTGGGGTTGGCTGGGGATCCAGTGGATCCCAGGCTGGCTCAGCCCCCCACCCCACCCCAGAAAGCTCTGTTTCAGGGCTTTGTCTTGGCTGCTGCCAGTATAAGGATCCCAAAGCGAGACCTCCACTGAAGGCTGGCAGGGACACTTCTGCCCAATCCAATCTCCACCCTCCCCTGCCCAGCCCAGCGCCATAGGAGTCAACTCCTAGGGACTAAGGTCCCTTCATCCCCACCAATAACATATTTCAGGGGGCCAGCCCCCTCCCCAAGTTGAAGGGCACTGCCATTCAAATGGTGTGTGTGTGCCATATCATGTGATCAATTATGTGGGGAGGGCTCACCTAGCCCCTCCCCATATTTTATTCAAGTTAGCACCCCTGCCCAGTGCTAAGGAGGTTTGGAAGTGAGCAAGCATGCATGGAATCATAAAATTGTAGAGTTGGATGGGACCCTGAGGATCATCTAGTCCAACCCTCTGCAATGTAGGAATATGCAGCTGCCCTATATGGGGATCGAACCTGCAGCCTCGGTGCTTAGGACTGTGTTGTCAGCAGGGTTCCTTTCTCCCTGACAAGGGAGTTTGCCAAGAGGCAAGAGCGGGCAGCCTATCTCTGGTTGCTCTGGCGAAGAAGGAACCCTCTAATGGCTGGTCTGCTTCCAGCAGGAATTTGCATTCCAACAGTCTTTGCATTTATATAGCAAAGGGGATGCACAGCTCAGCAAACGGGGGCATCCTGTTATCCCGTTCTGCAATTTTAAAAGTAGTCCATGCATTTGTGAAGCAGGGTGGCCACTTTCATGTCACCAAAAAAGAAAGATTGAAAAGGACACCAATTTGCATACAATTGACATGCACCCATTTACATGCATTGGCAAATATGTAGAAATAACGACTCTGATTTAAGCAGAAATACAGAAGATTACAGGGACGCGGGTGGCGCTGTGGGTTAAAGCCTCAGTGCCTAGGGCTTGCCAATCAAAAGGTCGGCAGTTCGAATCCCCGCGGCGGGGTGCGCTCCCGTTGTTCGGTCCCAGCGCCTGCCAACCTAGCGGTTCGAAAGCACTCTCGGGTGCAAGTAGATAAATAGGGAACGCTTACTAGCGGGAAGGTAAACGGCGTTTCCGTGTGCGGCTCTGGCTCGCCAGAGCAGCGATGTCACGCTGGCCACGTGACCCGGAAGTGTCTCCGGACAGCGCTGGCCCCCGGCCTCTTGAGTGAGATGGGCGCACAACCCTAGAATCTGTCAAGACTGGCCCATACGGGCAGGGGTACCTTTACCTTTTTACAGAAGATTTCACCATAGTGACCAGATGACCTGTGTGCCTTCACAGCCTGCTGTCCAGGTGCTCAGTGTTGATGGGACATTTTATGGCCCCCCTGCTCTCCCTTCCAAGGGCACTTTACTTTTAAACCAGACTTGGACAAGACAGCTCTTCAAATGGAAAATGCCCTCTGTAAAGTAGGACACATGCACACCCTATCCCAAAGGCAAGCCAGTGTGGTGTAGTGGCTAGAGTGTTGGACTAGGACCTGGCAGCCCAGGGTTCAAATCCCCACTCTGCCACAAAGCTCACCTTGGGCCTTAAACTCAACCCAACCTACCTCACAGGGTGGTTGTGAGAATAAAATGTGGAGGAGGAGGAAGAGAACTGTATGGGCCATGCTGGGATCCTTAGGGTAGGACAGAAATACCTAACAGGAGAAGTGCCCTTCCCACCAGTGATGCAGTTCACTGTCCCCCTGCCCTCCACCATGCAACCATACGCTTTTAAACGCTTTTCCATAAGCCCCAATTCCTTTCTTCTACCCAGATAAAAATACTGGAAAATACTGGATTGAATACGAGAATGAAGGACGTTGATTGTTCCTGGAGAAGCAACATCGTAGATTCCATGAGGCGACAAGAAGCTGTGCTGTGGAGGGATTTTGCTTCCATCCTTACAGCATCTGAGATACCTACAGAAGCCACAATGTGCCCTTAATCCCACAACAAAATCAAATCAAAGAGCAATTAATATCCTGATACCTGTGGCCAGCCAGCCAAAGTGGTATAGAGCTGATGATTTCTTTTTCCATTTTACTTCAACTGTGGTTACTTACTTCTCTGTTTTTCCCCCCAGCCCTTCTCTGGGCAAGTGGTTTTAGGGGCACCAAAGTTCACTTTTGTGGGTAACCTGCACTCTTAGCTGTTGATTTAATTAACTCAGGCTTCTGAGCTGCTTGACCATATCAGCTCCAGCGGGGCGAAATGATTCCAGGCATAAAATGGATTTATCACTTACATAATATTCCAGAAGGACACTAGCGGGTAGGGACATATGTGCTTGCATATTTTGATGTGGACAAAGCTATAAAATATAATATCAACAATCCTCAATATTATATATGCACAGAGAGAAATCATTTGGGCTGCAAGTGCAGAGATGTAACATTTCAAGACCTGACTTTCCGGTCATATCCATGCACCATACATTTAAAGTACAGTTCCCAGGATTCTTTGGGCAAAGCCATGGGTCTTTTAAATCCATGACTTCTCCTAAAGACCCTGAGAACTGTCGTTTGTTAAGGGCACTGGGAACTGCGACTCTGTGAGGGATAAACATCAGTTCCCCCAAGATTATTTAAGGGAAGCCAGATACGAGCACAGTTAATGTGCTTTAAATGTGCTATAAATGTATAGCAATCTCAGTGTGTATCTTTGTCAGTTCCAGGGCAAGCTTGGGTTCTGCACATGTTCAGCATGGTTCAGTTGGAATCAGGGGGAAAGCAGCAGTGAAGAGTACCTATTGGCTAGCACCCATGATGTTCATGCTATTTAGGGCTTGTTCTGAAAACAGAACTGTATTGGCAAGGCTCCAGGGGCATAGGAAGGCAGGTGTGTGGGGCCCCCCAGGTGTCATCCTTGAGGGCAGTGGCAAAATGGCACACTGTGGGGGTGGCACTTACCGTGGGGCCTGGCCTGCAGCGTGCCTGGGCCATGCATCTCTCCTGGGAGTGACACGGTGGTTAGGGGCCTCGTGCTGTCCAAAACGGCAGTGTGGGGCTTGCATTCGCCAGGTGGACTCCATGGGCAGTTTGCCGCACCACTTCCCTGGGTGGATTGCTGTGCCACCCCCGTGCACGGATCGCCAAGGCACCCCCGTGGGCAGCTCACACCCACCCACACCGCTCTGGGTGCTGGAGCAGCTAGCTACACCCCTGCAAGACTCTTCTCATTTTAGCAGAACAACACAATGTCTTATTTGTATCACGTTCTACTTATTAAAATATGCTTGTAATCCATTTACAGTCGTACCTTGGAAGTCAAATGGAATCCATTCCGGAAGTCCATTCGACTTCCAAAACATTCGGAAACCAAAGCGTAGCTTCTGATTGGCTGCAGGAAGTCACGGAAGCCCTGTCAGACGTTCAGGTTCGAAAGAATGTTTGCAAACTGGAACACTCACTTCTGGGTTTGCAGCATTCAAGAGCCAAAATGTCTGAATACCAAGGCATTTGGGATCCAAGGTACGACTGTATACTCTTACTGATGATGGCTGTCCCCAAAATTGTTGCTCTAAGTTCTACTCAGAGTAGATGCATTGAAATTAATAGATCTAAGTTAGTCTTTTCCATTAATTCCAATAGGTCTAGGAGTAAAATTAACATTTGATAAAACCCTTTATTTCATTTGTTGTTTGATGTCGTCATTTCCCCTACAAAATTCATCCTACTGTTTTAAAAGCCAAGTGGGTTTTCTTTTCTTTAGATGAGAGATTTGCTGGAGAAACATATCTGTCCTAAAATCTATTATGAAATGGTTCACAATGAGCAAATAAAATGGCAGGCTATGCAGTCTGTGTTATCCTAGTGTTCACATGCATGCATTTTACATGGATGTGTGCTAGAGACAAGAATGCATCCACTCTCCATTCATAGGCTCGTTTGCACGTAATGATAAGCCAAACCATGGCTTAGGAAGAATGCTAAGTTATAGCCTCCACCAAAGAATTACAGTCTCCACCTAGGAGCTGCTGTTTGGTGATGATACTGAGCATTCTGTTAGAGACCCCGCTCTCTCTCAACATCTCAGTAATTTTTGGCCATTATAAACACTTTTCAAAGGGTTTCATTATCTCACTAATGCTCATAACAGCCTTCCAGGGCAGGCCAGTGTCATTATCTCCCTATTATAGGTGGAAGGATGGGACTGATTGCTTAAGATCAACTAGTGAGTTCACAGGGACTTAGGATTTCCTGCTTCTTAATTTCAGCCTCTTAATCATTACATTTCATGAGCTCTCCCAGTTCTCAATCAGCTATCTGGCATAGTTATAAGGCAGCCATATATATTTACAGGCTGGCTGTGGCTGAGAGTGCCTCTGAGCATATGCAAAACCTTCTCCTCCTCCTCAAACTAGGCCCTGTGGGCTTTAGGCTGCCTGAACCTTAACCACCCTTCTGTTAGCAAGTGCCAGACCCAGTGAACACAGCCCCTTTCTTTCGGAAGATACCAGACATCAACCCCCTTCCGAAAACTCCCCAGCGATTTCCTTTATTCCCCTTAGAAAACTCCTTAAACTTTTCCTCGGTTGCTAAATGCCAGGCTTGTTTGTTCAGCTCCGTCTCTGCCTTTTAAGAAAGCTCATTGAAATCTACATCGATTTGTTATTTATCTAACTGCCAACAAAGACGGCCAAAAAAAAAGTCATAATTCTAGGCACTGGGGAGATTGAATTCCTGTATCACTGTTAGCTACATTAACTTGCTTCCTGGATCTCAATTCAATTAGGACAGCATTCCCTAGCATTAATAAATCAATACGGATGCCATTTTGATACATATATTTGAATGTCTTTCATTATATACTACAGGGGCAAGGATTAGAGTTGAAGGCGAAGTTAATGGGACATGACAAGGCAGATCAGGTTCGGTAGGTAGAGCTTTGGAGCCGTTAGCTGTAATTGCTTTCTGTTGCAAAAGATTGTGCCAACGATACACTGGAGCTGTTTAACAGGAATGGCGCAAGCCAGGATCCCCAACAGGACAGGAGAGAAACCAGCAGGTGAAGCTTCTTTCGCCAGACCCTCCAATTGTCCCTATTTTCCAGGGACAATCCCAGATTTACAGAAGCATCCCGGTTTCCGATTTGACCCTAGAATGTCCCACTTTTCCTTAGGACGTCCCTATTTTTATCAGGGAAATGCAGCCCTCCAAGCTTGTCTATCTGGCCCTCAGAACAGGCCACACCCTTCACTGACCCTGCTTCATTGAATGCTTATGCCTGGCAGAATGTGTCCTTGACCTCTGGTAATGTTTTTTGTGTGCCTGCATGGAGGATAGAGAGGAACGGTTGAGTATGTATGTGTAGAAGCTAGACCACTCTACAATAGTGATATTTATATTTGCTGCCCTGCCTACCTTTGCCTCTGGCTCTGCCAACCAATGGCATGTGGCCCTCAGAAGATTGCCCTGAGCAGAATGTGGTGCTCTGGCTGAAAGAGGTCCTCCACCCCTTCCATAGGCCAAAGGGGTAGCGGTCTTCCAGCACCAGGGCTGGCACCACGAGCTGGCACTGATGGGCACTAGCTGACTGTACACATTGAGCAGAGTCCCCCAGGACCTGCTCCACCTCTTCACGCTTCCAACCTGCTTGCTTGTCTGCTCACCTCTCACTCTGGCCCAGACAGCAGTGGTGGTGAGAAGGAAGAGCAGGAGGCAATGCCACCTGCTCGGTGTTGGGAGACTCCATTCCACCTTTTGTGGAATGGGATTGTTGTGTGTCACATGTCTGTTTACTTTCCAGCACAGATTGCTGGGTCCTGTGAGCGGAACTTCCGCTCTGTGTATTGCTTTTTTTAGTCTCCCTGAGAAGACAGCAAGGAGAGACGACATATTTCTTTGTTCTGATTTATGTAAAATAAATCCGTAATTTTAGTATGTATCCACAGCCTCAGCCTTTCTGTTGTGCAGTTGACGCTGCTACGTATAGTGTGCTCAAGGCAGCAAGCTTGAGTCGCTGATTTACGTCAGAGCCAGAGGTTGATGAATCTCCGCAGCATGATGGCCGAGAGGGAGACGTGTGCAGCAAATGAAGGTGGCAGAGGAGCAGCAGCAGCTGGTGATAATGGCAGTGGGGTAGTAGATTCACTGAGAAAGGGGGGGGGGGTATGGGAAGTGTCTTGCTGGAAGGACCCTCTAAAATCTGGAGTCATCACTGCATAAGAACTTATGAAAAGCCCTGCTGGATCAGGCCAAAGGCCCTACATTTTGTTCTCACAGTGGCCAACCACATGCCTCTTGGAAGCCTGCAAAGGAGGATGTAATAGCACTCTGCCCAGCAATTGACATTCAGAGGCATACTGAGTTAAGGACAGATAAATATTATCATTATTATTGCTGCTGCAGACAACTCCCAATTTACACAGGGGTTATGTTCCAAGGTACCACGTGTTTATGTATATTTGAAACACCATCAAAAAAAGCCTGGAAACACTCTCTAAACCACTTGAAACCTTTGCAAAACCCTTTAAAAAACCAGCAGCATTTGCCAAACACCAAACTCCACTACAATCGTTCCCTTCAAACTTCCTTGCTCAAATCTGTACTCTCCACAGGCCTCAACCATTGGTGCAAAGGCTCCTGGGATTGTACTTGCAAAGGCTTGTAGGATTGCTAGGCACTGTTTTCACACCTTTTTGCCCTTTCTGGGATCTTTTAGGGCCATTTTTGCCACTTGGAAAATCACCACCCGGTTCAGTGTGACGTGCATGTGCACGATCATGTGTCAATGGGAAGCGTGTAAATTGGTTGTTGCGTGCAGGGCTTTTTTCCCCAGCCGCAACTCTCCAGAACGGCGTTCCAGTACCTCTCAGCTGAGCCCTGGTAGTGTGGGGAGAGACCTGACTAGCCAGTAAACATCCTCTATGTGGTCCAGAGAGGGTCTTCTCATGAGCCTGAGGCACAACAGGGCTTTGCTGAGGTTCTTCAGTTTCCCAGCTAACAGCTGATGTGTGGGAAAGCTGCACCTCAGCTGAGCAAGCCCCCAGCTGTTCTGGCTCACAGGAGCCAGAGAGGCCTTGGGTGAGGTCTCATTCAGCTGCTCTGAGGCACAGGAACCTCAGCGGAGCAGCCTCAACAAGCTTCTGGCTGGTGAGGAGACACACAAACCCTGACCCCAGAGAGATCCTCTTTGGGCTCCAGGGTGGGTCTTCTGAGAGAGGTGTATTCTGGCACCTTTTTCTCCAGAAAAAAAAACACACTGGTTGAATGTATTATCAATTGGCTGGCCTCCTATTCAATTTGTCCTCACAACAACCCTGTGAGGTTAGGCTGAGAGTCACAAGTGAGATTCATGGCCGAGTAGAGATTCAAACCTAGGTCTTCTAAGTCCTAATTTAACACTTTTATGCATAGAATCAGATTAGTCAGTAAGGGAACCCACTGTAAGTACCCAACACAGAACCTAATTGCTCTAAAGCAGCTTTCCTCAACTTTGTGTCCTCCAGATGTTTTGGAAGACTACAACTCCCATCAATCATCCAACATGGCTGATGGGAGCTGTTGTAAAAAATAAAAACGAAAACGTATTGAGAACATCACACTGGCAAAGGCTGCTGTAAAAATTATCAGATACTTCACACTGGCCCTTTGAATTCTCCTATTATAATAGAGAGCCTTGTAATGCCTCTGTGTCTCTCTAGTTCTTAAGATCTCCCCATTTCAAGTTGATTGGGACAGTCATGATTGCCAAGTGAGAAGCTCAAATCCTTGTTCCTTATCCATTCACTTTGCTGCTAGGTTCCTTAAGAAGATACGAACCGAGTCGTCCATCAACATGACTCCTGGAGACAATCAAATAGGCACCTTGCAAAATGCAGTATTCATCTCTTAAAGGTCTTAAAAGCATTTCTCAATTATGAATGGTCTGGAGGGAGTGATTCCTAGTGCATCTAGGGATAAATAAAGATGGAAAATAATAGCATATCAATAGTATTGCAACTTACCTTCTCTCTCGGCACAAAGGGACATGCCTCATCCCACTTGTTCTCCAAGATTAGATAGACAAAAGATTACATTTAGGAGCTTGAAAATGCAATTATTGTCCATCTTCTTTGGGTAAAAAGTATTACAATTCAATCATACTCCTTTTCTCTTGGAATCTGCCAGAGACCAAAACACCCCACAAATTTGTATCAGCAAGATCAAATCAAATCAAAAACAGCAAAAACATAAATAACGTTTTTGACCAAAAGAGAAAAATGAAGCAGAATGCGTGCATTAGGTTTTAGGTCCTGCAAGGATCAATATGCAAGGCATCCCTTACTTTTGAAAACATTATTCTTGTACAAATAAGATGGGGACCATAGGAAGCTGCCTTACACTTTTATTTTAGATCTTGTTGTGATTTATGGAAAATTGCTCAGTTTGGTTGTGCATTTGTTAATGTTTTTTTTATTGTTCACGACTGCTTCTGTTATATTGCATTTATGCATTTTTTCATGTTGCAAGCCGCCTTGAGCATGGTTTGAACTGTGGAAAGGCGGCATACAAATAAAATTATGTATGTACAACTTTTGGACATTAACTCAGTATTGTCAATATTGGCTGGCTGTGGCTCCCCAGGGTTTCAGGCAGGAAGCTATTTCCAAGGCCTACCTGGATATTCAAGAATTGAACCTGGGACCTTCTGCATGCAAAGCAAATGTAGGGAATGCCGTCTCTTAGATATTTGGGGTCTGGGTCATTTAGAGCTTTAACCCTAACATGGGCCTCTTGAATTGGGCCAGGAATGAACTGGCAACCAATGCAGCGGTTTTAAAGCATGAGTGATATGAGTTCTAAATGGAACCCCAGACAGTAATCTGGCTACTGCGTTTTAGACCAGTTGAAGTTTCCGAGATGTCTTCAAGAGCAGCCCCAGGTATAGCACATAGCAAAATGCATATATATTAGCATATAGAGATCTTCTGCAAATCTGTGTCCTCGCTTGTTCTCCTTTCTGGTGACACATAAGTGGCCACCTTGAAAGCATCTGCTACAGTCCTGGCTTACAGCCTGTCCCCATAAAATGTGTGCAAAGCCTCTCCACTGGAAGATGCTAGACGTGGCTTGCTGGGTGCACCGGAGCCGCTGTGCCATCTTTCTGGCAGGTGGGTCACCGTCACTTACTGGGAGGGAGAAAGGTGAGGTGGCAGGGAGGTGGGTGTGGTGCAAACGCCCAGTAGAGCCAACACACCGACAGAACCAATCCAGTGCTCCTGTTGGTGTTTTCCCACTTCAATAATATCTCTGCGGACTTAGATGCTTTGGCTGAGAATCCTGCATTACAAGGGGTTAGGCGTGATGAGCCTTGGAGTCCCTTCCAACTCTGCAATTCTAAGATTCTAGGCCAGGGTTTGAACCAGTAGCCTTCTGCATGTGAGCAGATGATACACCACTGAGCTCCGAGCCCTTTCCTGCCTTGCTGTTGTTGTTTTTTTAAATTGTGTGTGTGTGTGTGTACCTGAGTGAATACTGGATTGTAAGTAGTTATGCTCTCTAAACAAGGGACCCTCTAGAGTGGTTGGTTCCAGGGAGGGGGGGACTAAGCTATTAAGAGCAATTAGGACTTGGAATGCTCTTTGAAACCAGGTGGCTTTGCTTTAAAATGCACCTTCATCTGCAGCAATAAGGCATTTATGTACTTTTTCCATACTTTGAAAAATACAAAGAGGTGGGAGATCTTTTTCATTACCCATTTTATCACACACCCTCCTACAATGCAAGTAGGGAGAGGGAGCTAATACCCCAATCCAAACCAAAGATTTACTCAAATGTTGGAATAGAGGGAATTGTCCATTTTGCTTCTCTCCGCTTCTCATTTTTCCAATCTTAAATTCAGCTCCCCACATTTCTGCAACAACTTGCAGGGACGGGGAGGGAGAGTTTAAAAATCCTCCTGAAAATTCATCAGCATTTTAAAGTGACTGTCTCTTAATAAACAGAGGAAGCTGGCATTGGGGCTGCCACTGACACTCAGCATTTGCCACCTGAAGCGACTGACTCACACTGCCAAATGGCTGGACTGGCCTTGCATATCACATTTTTTCCCACCCAAATTTCAACTTACTTTGGCACAAGCGTCATCAAGCTCAGCTGGACGAATCTGTCAGTTTTGGTTCCTCTCGGGTTTCTCGTTTTCCCAGTCTGAAATCCTGTCCCTGACATTTCTGCTGCAGTTTGTACTTTCTTAAAGCCCTCATTTGTTCATGTCTCCTAACAACACAGTTTTACTGCAGTTTTGGCAAAGGTTCAAGGTCCTTGTATTAATTTACAAAGCCCTGAACAACTTAGGTCCAGGGTACCTCAGCAACCACCTGAACCCTTATATTCCAGCTTGATCCCTGTGATCATGTGTAGGAGAACATTGCCATGCTGGCTGGGGCTGATGGGAGTTGTAGTCCAACACATCTGGAGAGCGCCAGGTTGGCCAACTCTGCCATAGACCATATGACCGGGAAAGAGTTTGTGTCATTTTAATGGAACAGCGGCAGGATTTCATTTTAATGTTCATTTCCATTCTCCAAGTTTTTCCCTCTGTGTTCTGCCAGAACTCCAGGAACCTCAGCTCACTTGCACTTCTGTCTCTCCCTCCCTCGCTTCAAGCTTCAGACCATTCAAAGCCAGACTTGTAAGAGCTTTGCACTTTCCACCGCTTGCCAGGCTAAACATGGTGACGGCTGCCCTTTCTGAGCTACCACATGCGGGTTCATGACCTCTGGAGGTACACAGGACGTTAACCTCCTCTGGGGTCCTATTTAGCTTGGCCATATTGGACTAAAAGAAATGAAACGTCTATTCAATTAACGAACTGCGAATGAGAAGTTTTCCACCTCCTAGTTGTACATTTCCCCATAAACAATAAGTTCGCATGCGTGTGATTTTCTTTTTTAAAAATAAAAAAGAAAAACCTGTTGCCATGAGAGGGATTATTCTTTCTCCCTGTCAGGTTCCTGTCGAAAAACATGACAGCGGCTCTTACTCGAAAGTACGGAAGAGCTCTTTATTCAAGCTAAAAGTGGTGCAGGCTCAGCAGGAAGAACAAGGCCCAGAAGTCAGGATTCCAAAGTACATGGGCAAGGCAAGGCGTTCATAATAAAGAGGAGCCAGGAAGATGACACACAGCTGGCACATCTCTCCAACCAAGTTTGTAAAGATGGCGGAGGGCTTGCTCATGGCACTCTCCCTTTGGTTCAGCCCTGCATGTGTGCTCCATCCGTGCAGGTGCATATGATCGTACCTACAGAAGTGGCACCTTGTTCTTGGTGACAGGGCTATGTGCTACCCCTCTGCCTCCGTCTCCTCCTGTTCAGCCCTGGCTGACTGAAGTCCTCCCCCCACCCTGATGTGGCTCTGCATTCCTCAGGAGAGATGGGGAACAGACGTGTCAAGCCTCTCTCTTCCATCCCTGCATGCCTACCTTCCACCCCACCCCCTGTATCTGCTCCTAACGTCCGCCCTCCGCCTCTTGTGTCTGTGGATACCAGAGCTGAAGGGCCTATGACACCTACGTACACCTACTGTTAGGGTGGCAAGAAGAAGGCAACCTTCCTGCACCTTTAATAGCTGCATGACAAGCTGCACCTACTGAAAACCTTTTTTTTTTTTTTTTTACACAATTACAGAAGCCCTGCCCTATTTTGAATCTGGCCGCCCTGCCTATTGTGCCCAGACTCTTCACACCTGAGAAGGAAGAGAAATACGTGACAGTATTTGGGAGGGGGAGGCACATTAATTGACAGATACAAGCTTGGATATTGTACAATATGGATCTATTCTAAAGCAGCATCCTTGAAATTTTAGCTATGCCACTGATGAAGAGAAACAAAACATGTCTAGCAAGCAATAATATTCACTTGTATCAGATTGCTCATGGAAACAGATTGAGGTTATTAGATGCCAAATAATTTAATCTGTACGCTATCATGTTATTTATAGCATTGCAGGGAGGTGGACTAGACCCTGATGTTCCCTTCGAACTCTACAATTCTATGATTCTATACATTTCAGTTTGAGAAGTAAAAGTGCCTTTCTGTGGATGTATTCAGACTTGGAGGTGGTTGTGTTCGTTTTCTTGGTTATACATTGTAATCCTAGCACTTCTGCTCCAGCTTCTAACATTCCCTTGGAACTGTGCCCTTTTGATCAATACACCACCATGTTGCATTAAACTCCACTCACACCAGAGTACATGGTGCGACACTACAGAGGAAGTCATTGAGTGTCACCACCACCATTTATGCAAATATATGCTTCTGCTCACCCATGATTAACCCATGAAAATGGTGGGAAACTGTATGCTGCAATACCACCTCAAAATTCATCATGTGAGTGGCTGTGGCCATGAAAACAGCAGGCAAATTATAGCACAAAACTTCTACAATTTCCAGGCTAAGAGGGCTGCCAACATTTGGGGGGACAGCACACAAATGAATGATAAATTTCCATTAGATTTCCAGAAACAGCTTTTACTTTGTGTGAAAAATACGAAAATTATCAGGTAAGGAAATGTCAGGAATGGAATAAAGGGCTGTCTGAATGCCATCTAAATTTGGATGTAAGGCTTCTTTCAGTCCCTTTTATTGTTGATACAAATCTGGAAGGGAAACATCAGAAAAAGGAACTGAGTTGGAGCCCAGCTGGTTGCAGGTGTTTTGATGATTGGGCGGGGGGCTTTTTGGTTACATGCTTTTAAAGGCAACACAAGCAGGAAGTTGATTTTTACATGCTAGTCTCCTTGCTGTATGCTTCTAAACTCTCTTAAATCCAGAACACCTAGCAATTTGGACTAAAACTAGAAGCAGGAAATGGTTTTCGGCCTGAGGGCCACATTACTTTCTGGGTAAAACTCCAAGGGCCACAGGTCAGTGGTGGACAGGGTCAGAGGCAAAAGTGGCTAGGCCAGTAAATGCTAATTTTACCTTTGTGCAGTAGGCTAGTTTCTATACAACCCTCTCTATCCACTACCCAGGCAAACAAGAGTCATTACCAGAATTCAAGGACACTTTCCATACCCCTCAACCATCCCGATTTGAGCGGGACATCTGGAATTGCAGAAGCCATCCCAGCTTCTGACTGGACCCTGGAATGTCCCACTTTTTGGTCTCACACTCTCACACGAATCAACTGGCTCGCACCAGAGCACCAAACCAAAAGACACCCTGTGCAGAGCCTAGAAAATTTTATTTTTCACTTCATAATTTATTTATTAAAGCTTTTTTTATGATACGAGGTAAAAACTAATCAACATAAAAGCAAAAGCAGAAAAAGAAAAGAGAGTTGAGCATGGAAAAAGGGGAAAAGAAAGAAAGAAGAAAGAAAGGAAAGAAAAAAGAAAAGGAGAAAAAGGAGAAAAAGAAAAGAAAAGGGCTTCCGATTCTCCATCCGTCAGTCACATAAAAATAATTATTCAAAACATTCACTCATTTTTTTGGCAATGAACTGCATTGCAAAATTTGGAGAAGTATGAAATGCAAAGGATAATTATGACCTGCACATTAGTGTGGGAGATGCAGCTCATGTCAGTTTGCGTGAGGAATTCACAGAAACCAATTTCCTCAAACATCCATAACTGTTTGAAAGGCAGGGTACACTTGCTGAGACTCAGTCAACAGATGTCAAATGTTGGTGGTGTTCTGTTGAACAGCAATAAAGTGGCATATCCTTCACCTTATGGCTAGTGTGGATATTCAGGTTACTGGTGCCCAGTGATGGCTCAGACATCGTGCCACTAGACCAAATTGCATGCTATGTTGGCTACATAACTATGCCTTTACTTACAGGGTGGTTGTTCTGCAAATCAGTCTGGATCAGGACTTTAACATAGGGGTAGGGTGGCTCTAACTCTTTACCCTTTAGTGGTCCCTGGGGTGCCTGGTCATGCAATTTAAATTGGGGGGTGGAGAACCTCCCAAGTTGTAGGCATGGGTGAGGCCTGTCCTTGATCAGGACTCTAGTGGGGCAAAAGAGTTAAAAACAGCCATTTTTAACTAGTATTTGCATTGTTTATGTTGCGATTTCTTGTATTTATTATACACCAGCTTGATATTTCACAATATATATTTCACAGTATATAAATACTTTAAATAACATCCCACTCCATGCTATTGTCATAAGAAGAGGAGTTTGGATTTGATATCCCGCTTTACCACTACCCGAAGGAGTCTCAAAGCGGCTCACATTCTCCTTTCCCTTCCTCCCCCACAACAAACACTCTGTGAGGTGAGTGGGGCTGAGAGACTTCAGAGAAGTGTGACTGGCCCAAGGTCACCCAGCAGCTGCATGTGGAGGAGCGGAGACGCAAACCCAGTTCACCAGATTACGAGTCCACCGCTCTTAACCACTACACCACACTGGCTTTCCATAATCCCCCCCCCCCCCCGATCACTAGCACTTGTGTTTGGGGTTGTTTTAACAACACACTTAAAGGAACACAAAATTTGGAACCTGCATTAGTTTGGCTCTGAGCCTCCAAGCACCTTTGAACCACTCTTGCCCATGGCATGTTCTTCTTCTAAATAAATGCTTCACCTCCTTTTTCTTTCATGGGCTCCCCTGAACCCGACACACATACTCACAAACAAACGCACTTTCTATTTTAAGCCTGGGAAGGAGAGAAACATTTCCATCCCAAACCCAATTTCCTGCAGCTGCAAAGCAAGGGACAGAAATCACATAGCCAGCCAAATCAAAATGAAAATGGTCTTCTCTCCCACCCCCGCCATCCAGCACATGCCTCTTGTCCCGACACACTCCATCCAGCCACCTGGCAAAGTGCGTGCCAAGAGATAAGTCTCTGGGAAAAAGTGGCCACAATCTTTTGACCCACTTCCTCAACTGAGTTTTGTGCAGAAAAAAAGAATAAAGTCCTGGGAGCAGCAAAAAAATAAATTAAAAAATGGAAGTGCACCAAGGGGGGAAGAGGGAGTGAGAAAAAAGAGAAATGCATGACTCAGTTCCACAAGCTATTAAGAATAAGCAGAAGTGCACAGCTTCACAGATAAAAGTGAATATGTGCTTATGTACTAAAAACACCCCTATTTTCCATGTGACAGGAGCCTCAGGGTTCCTCCAGACAGTTAAATAAATTGGAGTTCTTGTTATTAAATATACCAAGAAAAAAGCACACCAAGAACTCAGGCCAATGTAAGTTGCAATAGTGGGAGTGGTCCCTACTCGCAAATGAATAGTCAGTTGTAACAAAAATTAATCCATTCAAAAGTATGTATTCTGACAAGGATTACAAACTCAAATAGAGATTACAAACGCAAACTCATAAAGATATGTATAACACAATAATTCATTGCAGAATTAGAGATAAGAGTTTATAAGTAGAGATAAATTCATGTTAGTTCATAGTCAGATTCAACTTGAAGGTCTTAGTTTTAATCATTGAGCAAGTCAGAAGTCTATTATGGATCAAAAACCAGTAAGTTCATGTTCATCCATAGTCAACTATTGGCCTGAGTTCTTGGTGTGCTTTTTTTCTCCAGACAGTGGCAGAGCTTTATGTTCTGGCATCTGGGGGGTGGGCAGAGAGCAGGTGGGGACGTGGCTGACGCGCGTCCCGGGGCCATGGCGCACTGTCCCCAGGGGTGTGGCACACGTCCTGGGGGCATGGCGCTGCCGGGGGTGGTGCGCTCCCCCTGCCCCCATCTTCCTCCGCCAGTGCCTCCAGAGGACCTGTTTACTGAGCATTCATCATACTTTGCTTGCACAAAACTTTTGCAGAGGTTAGACAATATCCACGCTTTCCTGCCTGAAGGAATAGTGCAGTTCCCATTTCACCTCCAGCAGCAAAACGGGACACTGAATCATAGAATCATCATCATAGAATCATAGAACTGTAGAGTTGTAAGGTACCCCCAAGGGCTGTCTGGTCCAACCCCCTACAATGTAGGAATTACAGCTAAAAAAATCCCTGGCGGATGGCCACATAACCTCTGCTGAGGGAGTCTGTTCCACTGTTAAACTGCTCTGGCCACCAGAAAGTTCTTCCTAATGTTTAGTTGGACTCTCCATCCTTGAAATATAAAGCATGGAGCAGCAGAAAGCAATAATACTAATTATACTAATTATGAGATAGGGCTACTTAGCATCCAGGAGCTAATAACACCAGAACAGGACTGTGGAAGAGCTGTGACTGGGTTTCCAGTGTCTACTTTCTTAGCAAGTCTGTCTCATTCTCTCTCTCTCTCTCTCTCTCTCTCTCTCTCTCTCTCTCGCACACACACACACACACACAGCGCACTCATTTACATCAGACATGACCTTTTGATTTCTCGGGTAGAGTGTAAATTGCATGTCGCCAGCATAAAATATTAAATCCAATTTATATTTAATTATTGATGTTATTATGAATTCCATAGTAATGGAAGTGGGGGGAGAGTGAAAGAAACAAACCCTTCTTTCCCCTCCCCCTCCGCACAATGCCACCATTAAATAGCTTTGTTGCATTAGCAGTTTCTTGAGGTTAGATAACTTCTGAAAGGGCATGATTGATGGTTATGGGGAAGTTTGTAAATAGTCTTCCAGATATATTTTATATAATGATTGTGCCAATAAAAGAGATCAGGAGGCTTCTTACGGGACTGCTAATTATTTTGCTCAAGAGAAAGGGTAGAGATGGGTGGAAGAGAGCCCCCTCCCCCACGCAAATAATACGTGTTAACTCTTTTGACCCTCTACTTTGGCGGCTTTTGGCTTTGATGTCCTGATAGTCAAAGATGCGCTTTATGGAAACCATTGTGGGTTTTATTAAATGAAGTGTGTTGGGAGAGGGGGTGGGGAAGAGTGGGGAACCACACTAGTTGAGGGTTTTAACCAAACACTCAGCTTTGCTCTGACAATGCTTTGACCAAAGGATTAATTGATCGATCCTGTCGCTACTTGATTAGACATCAATTTGCTCGCCCCAATTAATTCATTCATTCATTTCTTATTGTGCTCTTCCACCCAGTTGGAAGTCCAGAGCAGTGCACAACATAAATTGAATGATCAGCACAGAGTAAATTATCAAATTAAACCCATAACACCATTCAAATTCAAGAAATATCCTCATGACACTCCAGTCCCACCCATATAACTACAGTGGTACCTCTGGATGCGAATGGGATCCGTTCCGGAGCCCTGTTCGCATCCTGAAGTGAACACAACCCGCTTCCGCGCATGCACGGGTCACGATTCTCCACTTCTGCGCATGCACTCGACGCCATTTTGAGCGTTTGCGTATGCGCAAGCGGCGGAGCCCGGAAGTAATGCATTCCGTTACTTCCAGGTCGCCATGGAGTGCAACCTGAATCTACTTCAACCCAAGGTATGACTGTATTGGGTCTCTGGACAATTAAATTTCCCAAAGCCTGGCTGAGAAAATAAGGACTTAGCTGGTTTCTGAAGGGCAGCAATAAGAGCAGCAATTTGATGTCCTCAAGGAGGGAGTTCCAAAGTCTGGGAGCCACCACTGTGAAGGTCCTGTCTTGTGTAACTACTCCCAGTGGTAGTTGGTGACCATGGGGACTAATAGACTGGAAGACCAATAGCAGATGGAGCCAGAGCCAAAGAGAGGCAGAGCCAACTAATTCTAGTATTGCCACTATCCACCTCGCCACTGAGTTTTACAAGGGGCAACATTGAGACCAAGAAAGAGGAAACTGAGGTTACATAATTGATTATTTCCACTCACTCCTGTTTGCATTGTGTTTCATTTGTGTTGAAATTAATGTATCAGAATAACGTAACAACCACGTAACTTACATAACTGCAGTGGAATGGAAACAGAGCTGCAGGCCATGGAATGGAGAAACGATGCCTTCATGCATCCCTAATAGGAAGGAATTCATAACTGAAATAAATAAATAACTTTACTTGTACCCTCAGAGTGTGTGTGTGTGTGTGTGTGCACGCACAAACACCCAAGCCTGGCGTTTAAGGGCTTACTCTTCTCTTATTGCCCTGTTCCAATGGGGGCACAAGAGGTGAAGGGAAAAGGAGACTTTAATGTGCAGCCTGTGTGCTCTGGCTGCAGACCAACCCTATGCTTTCTGGCTCCAGGAGGTGGTGAATGTGCAGGAAAGGACAGCGCTGGCTTATTTCACGGGAAGCCATGATTATAAGAAGCCCTTGCCTGGGATCTATTGCACCAGCTGCAACTCATTAAACCTTGATTTCTTCCAATCCCGTCATTGCCGGACGCCAAAGCATGCGGGGCGGCAGGATAAAATCAACAACCAAGCTAGGCTCAGGTGCCAAGCGGAAAGGGATTAGAGCCTGTTTGGGGTTTTTAAAGAAATGTTTCTTGTTTTGTTTTTTTGATGAGGGGTTTCTGAAATGTAAGTTTCAGCCAGCCAAATTTTGAGGGCTGGCGTTTCAACTTGGAGATGGGCAACAGTTTTTCAAGGGAGCTGAAAATGATATATGAGAGAGAGAAGATTGTGTACCCTCAAGCAGAGTGTGTGCATATGGGCGCACAAACACCCAAGCCTGGCATTTAAGGGCTTACTCTTCTTTTCTTGCCCTGTTCCAATGGGGGCGCATGCATGGCCCCCCAAAAGAAGACAAATGAGGGCATAGGTTGGCATGAAAAATGTAGAGATGCTATTTTAGAGCTGCTACTCTAATTTAAATAGAAATACAAAAGATTTCACCACACCAGGGAGAACATTCTGCTGTCCAAGTCATGCAAATGTTTGGTGGGCAGTTTCTGTCTTTTCATTCTAAGGGTTCTTTAATGTTAAGCCCACTGTGGACTGGACAGACCTTTATCACCTTTCAGAAAGGTGACTAGCAGTGGCTGTTCAGGGTTTCAGATAGATGTCTTTCTTAGCCCTATCTACAGATGTCCGGGATTCAATCTGGGACTTCCTGCACAAAAAGCAGATGTTCCACCACTGAGCTCTAGTCCTGCCCAATCTCTATTGCTGATAAGATTCTATTTTTTGCAGGATAGGAAGCTGCCTTATGCAATGTCAGACTAACAGGCCATCAGTAGTGTAGCCACTGACTGGCAGCAGCTCTCCAGGGACTCAGAGAGCCTCTCCAAACCCGACCTGGAGATGCTGAGATGACCTTCTGCATGCAAAGCTTTTCATCTTCCAGTAAACCTTCCCAGTTTGCAGAACACATGCAACCATTTATCCATCAAGCACTTCATGCCTGCAATCCAGTGAACGCCGTGTTAGAGCCGGACCTGTTTTTCCCTGCTACCGGTCTGTCACTTTTCAGAAGCAAATTACCGAGAGCCAGTCACGCATGCCCCAGCCCCTGCACTGCCCCTCTTGAGGATTTTGTTAAAAGGCTATTCTATCCCAAGAGCCCAGCTCAATTGGCCTTTATGAATGAACTGCTGGAAAAAATGATCAATAAATGTGTCAGTCAGGTCGGGGAAACAACGGTAGTTTATTCTCCAGCCTTTGCTTACACAAAGCACAGCGTTAACCCTATTAGGGTTAGAGATTTCTTCAGGCCAAACAGCGCATTGTTGTCTAAAACTTTTCCTTATTTGTTTTTAAAAACAAAAAACAGAAAAACCACAGAGGGATGTAATCAAGAGGCTTTGCGGGGGGTCATGACAGGGTGTGTTCCTAGATTCCCTACCATCTCAATATCTGAGCGGGCGTTTGGGCCTTCAGTTGCTGTGGTTACAGCCACCATCTTTCTTTCCCTGAAATGCCAGAAGTTCTGGTTCCAGTGCATTGTGGGTAAAAACAAAGCATGGCAGCTACCATTTATTTTCGGGCGATTCCCCTCGGGATGGTTGGTTGGGTTTTCACCCACAATGCAAAAAAATCCAGTTTGGGCACATTGCTATGCTTTTGTGGTAGCGGTCACTTCCCACACATGTGTATATGATGATGATGATGATATTTATTATTTATACCCCGCCCATCTGGCCCGGTTTCCCCAGCCACTCTGGGCAGCCTCCAACAAAATATGATGCCCCAGAATGCTTGACTTCTAGGGTCTTGTTGGTGACCATGAGCTGCTCATAACCCCACTAGGAGAATTGGAAGTGGGGGTTTAAATGCCCAGCACATACATCAGCAAAGGGCACAGCCAGCTACCCATGGATAAGTACCAAGTACCATTTAAAGATAAAGAACCCTAAAAAGGGGGAGCAGGAGGGTGCTTGAAGTAGCTGCCTAATAACAGCAGCTTATGAACAACAGTCTGTGCAGGAACACAGTCTTCCCCACTACGGTCAGATGAATTGTATTTTGAGTTGGAATATAGCCTTTATATTAACATATTGCATCAAGGGAAGCCATTGTACCACTCTATTCTGCTTTGGTTAGAACACACCTGTAATACAGCATCCAGTTCTGGGCGCCACAGTTTAAGAAGGCTACTGAGAAGCTGGAACATGTGCAGAGGAGGGCGATGAAGATGATCTTATAAGGAACAGTTGGGAGAATTGGGTATGTGTAACTTGGAAAAGAGGAGACTGAGAGGAGATATGATAGCCTTCTTCATATATCTAAAAGGGAGTCACATGGAAGATGGAACAAGCTGCTCTGGAAGCTAGGACCCAAACCAATGGCTTACAAGTTACAAGAAAGAAGATTTCGACTAAACACCAGGATAAATTTTGTGACGATAACAGCCTTTTGACAGTGGAACAGACTCTCACACGAGGTGGTATTCTCTCTTTCCTTGGAGGTTTTTAAGCAGAGGTTGGATGGCCATCTGCCATGGATGCTTTACTTGAGATTCCTGCATTGCAGAGAGTTGAACTAGATGATCCTTGGGACCCCTTCTATACAATTCTATGATTCTATATAAATTAGCATTAGCAAATGTTATGCAGAATGTCCTCCCTCTCTTGGTACTTCATAAGCAGCCAGTCTGCAGCTGTTGCCAGGCCTGTCTGCCTTACAGGGTTGTTGTAAGGCCTATTGAGATAATGCAGATGGCGCACTCAGGAAAACACTTATACACACTGCATGTGCTATTTAATATATCCAGAGAACTGTGCCATTTACAAGACATAAAGGAAAACTGTAAATTTAAAAGTGCTGCCGTAAGCCAAACCACGACTTTCTCTCTCCCCTTCAGCAATTAGACCTTTCTCCAGCTTTCCAGATGGCCCCGCTCTGCTCCGACGAAGGAATTTGGTTGCGATTCTCACAGGGGAGAGGAGGCATGAAACAATCCCAGCTCAGATTTACTCTGGCATCCGCACAGAAGCCGCTCCAGTGTCATTGCGCCACTTCTGGCGTTACTCTATCCAGCGCAGGGCCGGCCGACCCTCGCCTGGCTCACAAGGCCTACGTCAAGTGGCGAAACACAGTTCCATTCCACTTGGCCAAGAGCTTGATTATGTTATTAATTAAAGCAAGATGCCAGGCCTGGAAGATTTATTTTCTTTTCCAGATCTTTAGCCATAAACGCCACTTGGGGAGCTCAAAAGCTCATGTCAGATTCCATCAGACTCTGAAGGGGCTTTTTGTTCCTGGCTGAGTGCTCCCCACCCCCCAATTTCGGACGGCCCCTCCTTACCCTTGCCCAGGAAGGAAGCGAGTGTTGTGAGACGCCTGCTCAACTTCCTCCTATTTCTGCGAATGGCAGCAAACATTTCTAAGAAATATGCATCAACATTTCTGCCTCTGAAGCACAGGGGTGAAGGTGGGGATGGGTTGGCTTCTATTTCTCTCTCTCTCTTACAAACTCTCTCTCTCTCTCTCTCTCTCTACCACTCAGATTTCGGCCAAACTTTTGTTTCTCCTGTTTGCAGACCCAATGAGTTAAAGAGATGGGGATTTAGAAAGCAGCACTGTTCACATTGGGTAGAGTTACCAGCAAACCCTCTATTAATACTCTTCTGCTATGTTGAAGCAGGGGTGAGCAACCACAGCCGGGAGACTGAATATGGCCCTCCAGGCATGTCTGTCTGGCCCTTGGAACTCCCCTCAGGCTGCCTTCCCCCTCACTGGCTCTGCCGACCACTGACACGGGCCCTTGCAAGGTTCCCAGGAGGACACGTGGCTGCAAGACTGAAAAAGGTTCCCGACTTCTGTTTTAAAAATTTCTGTCTTGTTGGAAGACAAGGAAATGATTTGCCCAGATTGCAATCAGCTACAATGGGGGTTTGGGAAATCAATGCACTATCACTAGGAACTTGCCTAGCAAGACGATGAGAAGTGGTTGAAATTATCAAAATAATTAAGCAATATAGTCAGGGTAAGGGAAGGAAGGCAACTTAATAATAGTTTCACTGAAAAATTGAGAGTCATTATGTACTGATGCTACAAGATGGAAGTCAATATTACTGAACCATCCACACTGTTGGGAACATTGTTATTATAGCTCTGTATGCTATATTTGCACTAGATTGTCATCACACCATTTGGACACAGTTCTCCAAGTGTAGTCTTGACCTGGACACTATACTTCTGTTGATGTAGCCTAGAATAGCATTAACTTTTTTGCTGCTGCATCACACTGTTGACTCATTTGTGTTCTACTAAGATCCCTAGATCATTTTCACATGTACTGCTAGTAAGCCAGGCATCCCCCACTGACAGAGCCTGCCTCATACACATTGTGGCACCATATGACCTCTCACCTGAGACCTGCTCCCCCTCCATTAAAAGTGTGCATAATGTGCCAATAGACAATAGAAGTAGGGATCATTGTTAACTTTATCCTGTGATCTGCTGATTGATTTAAGATCCGTGCTGGTTGGTTATTCATCATTTTATGTGCTTTATTTCATATAATGAATTGACATTTTAAAATGAATTATGGACTCTGCTTTGAGACCAAGTGCTATAGGGGCAGGTTATAAATATTTTAATACATGAAATAAATAAGTGATCAACTCATAGCTTTGGTGTGCATTTGATTTATTGGTGGACTGTAGTCCTGGATTTGTTTGGTTATCTCTGATATACCCCCAAAGTAATCTTATTGACTGTTACCTCCCCTATACATCTAGAGGCCCAGTATGAAGCAAGAAACAATTCACACCCCTCTCAAGTCCACGTGCATTGCATGCAAGGCCAGCTGTCATGCTGATGCTAGAACCCAAAGAGAAGGCTGGAGGAAAGCTGCTGGACCACAGGCAGCTCCAAATGAGCAACTTGCTCCAACAAATGTTGTCTCCAAGCTCCCTCGTCCAGGTCCACTCTCTTGAGAGAACTTCAAAGCCTTCCATGGCCAAGCCTTTGGTCTGAAGATGGAAGCTAGTGTGGTGTAGTGGTTAAGAGTGGTAGACTCATAATCTGGGGAACCGGGTTCGCGTCTCCGCTCCTCCACATGCAGCTGCTGGGTGACCTTGGGCTAGTCACGCTTCTCTGAAGTCTCTCAGCCCCACTCACCTCACAGAGTGTTTGTTGTGGGGGAGGAAGGGAAAGGAGAACATTAGCAGCTTTGAGACTCCTTCGGGTAGTGATAAAGCAGGATATCAAATCCAAATCCAAACTCTTTTTCTCCATTCCATAGCCCCCGTCCTGGTATGCCCCCAGCACTACTGGACAGGTGCAGGAAGCATCTGGTTCTTCAGGCTCAGGCAAAGGTATCTGTGAGGGTCCAGGGGGGAGCCGTATCTGTTATAGTGATGCAAATATGCTTTGAATGTATGGTGTGGATCTGAAGTTTCTGATAGGGGTCTCTCCTAGCCATACCTGGAGATGCCAGGATTTGCACCCAAGACCTTCAGCATGCAAAGCAGATGCTCTGCCACTGAGCTTCCTTGAAATGTGTATTATGCTCACATGTCCTTCTTCCTCAGACATTCTAGCACTGAGCTACACCCCTTTCAAAATATGTATTTAAATATGTGTTTATGTATGGACCTAATATGTATTTAAATATTATTTAGATGTGTGTTTTCTCTCAAGATAACAATCTAAATCTGTATTTTTGTAATGTTGTGATGACACAACATTCCAAGAAGTGCATTCCTGGTAAGCAGCTAAAATGGGAAGCATGAATTAGTCCAAGAGTAGCAGATCAGATCATTTCATGCAGAAACTCACAAAGATCCAACTCTTCAAAGACCCCTAACCTTCTAAAGTCACAGGATTGCCATTTATTTTTATTTTCAGAGATATAATCCAGGGGTTGGCAAAGTGGTGAAGTAGAATGGGGGCTGGAAAGTTCAGGAGAAAGGCAGGGTTGGGTTTTTTCATTGCAAAATTCCCCTCCAGCCACATGCGATTTCCCAGTTAACAACTGGGAAACACTGCGGGGGTTGGGGGGGCACTTGTGCAATAGTGGCTCATTCAGAATGGTGAGTGGATGGAGATAGAGAGTGGCAGTTACCTGTACTCTCTTTCTCCCTCTCTTGCAAAACATCTAGATCAAACAAACCATAAGGCCCTGCAAATGGACTCCAAAACCTGTGTTTTGGTGCCAAAGCTTGAGATTTAGAAACCCTGCATTTATATTTAGGAAAGCAGCAATACAAGAGAGGTCCAGGGCTGTGCCATTGCACCAGCCACTACTGTGAATAGCCTAGTGGCTCCCGAAGCAACATGTTGCACTGCGGAGTGCAGGAGATGCTGGAGCTACAAACAGGCATTAGCGTAGGATTGGCCTTCCAGAATCACATGATTTCAGCCAGGGTCAAGAGGATGCTGGTCTATGCAGAGGCGGAGCTAGCTGCTCCGGCACCCGAGCAGTGCACATGCTGTGGCAAGCGTTCAAGGGGGCAAGATGCCCATGGGGGCGGAGCAAGCCACCCATGGCGGACTGCTTCCTGGGTGGGGGGAAGAGGGAAGAGGGAGCCGTGCCGCTTTGCCAGCAGCCTTCCTCCCTTCCCTCTTCCTTTTGACAGCTTGGGGGAGCCTTCCACCCCCCCCCCAGAAGCAGCCCAGGAGCAGGGGGCCTGGGAGCGCTGCCTGCCCGCGACTCCCCGAGCTGTCAAAATGAGTGGGGGAAGGCCGCCGGCAAGGCAGCACAGCTCCGCCCCTTTCCCCGACGACTCAGGGTAGGCTTGGGAGTCACAGACAGGCAGAATGTCACCCCCCTCAGTGATGACACATGGGGTGGACTGCCCCCACCGCCCCCCTTCCTCTGCCCCTGGGTCTACGGTGTTCAAGTCACATCCCGAACTGCCTGCAGTCCCCCTCCTCCAAACAACGGCTCAGGAAGCAGTGACTCAACCTTCCTGGGAAGCATATACAGTGGTACCTCAGGGTAAGACCATAATTCATTCTGGAGGTCTGTTCTTAACCTGAAACTGTTCTTAACCTGAGGTACTACTTTAGCTTATGGGGCCTCCCGCTGCCACTGCACAATTTCTGTTCTCATCCTGAAGCAAAATTCTTAACCCAAGGTACTATTTCTGGGTTAGTGGAGTCTGTAACTTGAAGCGTCTGTAACCCGAGGTACCACTGTATTGTTACACACACACCCCAATCTCCAAGCAGTAAGATATTCTAGGGATTCCAGCATTTGTCCAGAGTTCAGTTTCCTGGGAACAAAGGTCAGCAGAGGCTGTGGTTTCTTTAAAATATATGGCTTTGTTTGCACATATATACAAACTGAGCATAAAATGGAGGGGCTCACAGCATGAAGAGCCCAAAAGATATTGTCTCTCCGTTAGTCACAGCTTTGGATCCAGCACAAAGCAAGCATGTCTTTGTGTCTCCAGCTTCCAGCCTGCTTCCCGCTCAACTCACACGTACCAGTCTCTGGCTTTTGTTCTCCTGTCTAGCAGTTATGTGAGGGGTGGAATGCCCACCCATTTGTTGTATGGCAAAGAGTATCTTATTTTCCGATCGTGGCACTTAACTCAGCAACCAAAGTTGTTACCTAGACAAAGGAACTGGTTTGGCAAGCTGCGTCGGATACAGTCTACCCTCAAATATATAGAATCTCAAGAACTGGAAGGAACTTGGGGCATCATCCAGACTGAGCCCACCAAACTCATAACAATATGTAGATCAGCTGTCACCAACCAGATGTTTTGGACTGCAACTCCAGTTTGGACTACATGCTAGCTAGATACATTGGGACTAGGAAATGTAGTCTGAAACATCTGGAGGGCACCAGGTATCAGGAGTGACTGGTGCCCATTGGGCCTGGTGAGACAGAAGGCAGGGAGCCCAAGAGTAGGTGCAGCTGGACATAATGAGACATTCGAGTTTTTGTCTGTTAATTCTACTTTTATCCCCATCCTTCTTCTGAGAGTTCTACAAAGCCAACACTGAGGCTAAGGAGGAGGAGGCAAGCACACAGGTCCAGTCATCGGACTACTTATGAGTAAGAAGACAGGCAGGTAGGCTTGGAGGAATTAATAATGAGGTTGGTGAAGCAGTGCCCCATTTTCCCTGATGGAACACCTCCCACTGCCAGGCCGGTGAAGGCTGATGCAGAAGGATCTCCACATGCAGAGTCAGTTTCTCTGACAAACAAACACTTGGTATCGCCAACAGATGCCAATAAATTTGCATGGATGTTTGTATCATTTGGGAAAGGCTACTTTCCCTTTCAGCCGCTTCCCTGCTCTGCCTATCAGGTGATCTATCAGAGTATTACTTCACCAGAACAAGAATCATAACCATCTATGTCTGTTAAAGGAAATGGAGAGTCTAGGGTAGAGGGTCAAACGCGATTAAGGAATCAATGTTAGCAAATGAGCAGAACATCCAGCAAGAGTCATTTTATTTTAATGAACTCAGTCGAAAGCATCCAGGGCAGGGGGCTTCATTTAATTGAATGAAAGACTGTTGCTTGAATGGGACAGACTGCCCCATCTTCTTCCCACTGTAGCAACGGCACATGTCATCACTTGCAAAGAGGCATAGAAGAACTGAAATCTGGAGGCTCTGTGTTGCATAAGGGATGGCATTTAAAAACAGCCACTCCAAATTGCAGCTTCCAAAGACATGCAGTTGTACCAACTCACACCATTGCAGGCACACTTATTTTCATCTCACCAAGGGAACTTAAATGCCATGCACTTATTGGTTTCCGTGCGTAGACTGGAAGGCCATCTGAGTGCAGCAGAGGGTCCTTATCTACCGCAGATTGGCTACAATGGGGAAACCTGGTGTCTAGCTCTCAGTCCTATTCAAAGTCCTCGGTCTACCACCTGTGACAGATTTGCCAGTCCCTAAACAAGATACAAAAGCAGAGGTACCCAACACCTCTCCTAAAAGCAAAAAAGGAACAGTGTTTTACCAGGGATAAGTGCAAGGAAATAGGAGGTTGTTGCTGTGAAACAGGGGGAACTGGAGTGTATTTACAGAGGTCCAATTGCTCTTCACATGTGACCTGTAGCACACTGACCCCCAGACATTCAAGAAATTCAAAAGCTGCTTCGTGGAAGTGAAATTTTGCTTTCAGTCATCATGAATTTCAGGTACCCAGACTGGGCCACAAGAAGGGGCCCCTCCTCTCTCAGCAAAAATGATCAATCATAGTCAATTCCCATTTTTAAAGAAGCTGCATGGAAGCTAGTGGCTGGCCCCCAGCTGTCTTTTTAATATTTATTGACAACTAGAGTGTGTTTTTGACATAGATATTGGTAGAAAACACAAATGCAAAGAGAGCAATCGTTAGGTGCTGCTTTATCTTTGTTTTTTTCAGTTCAGTTTTGTGGCAACTAAAATGCATGTTGTTGTTGTTTTAATGCTGCATTCCGCTCGCTCTCAATCGTTTTTGTCAAAGCTGCCTTGTGCCCAAGCAGGAAAGTAAATGATGTGGTCATATTTTCAAGTAAAGGGGCAGGGCAAGGTAGGGGGTAGGAGACAGAAGATCACAAACTAGCTCTTATATGCCATTAGAACAGGCCAGGGGGAGGTGGCCCTTTGGACAGCGTGTGGGTTCCCATCTCTAGTGATCCATTAGAGTAAGTTTTCATTTGGCACAAACAAATGATTGCTCTCAGTTTCTGGAATGTGCTGCACCAAAAGTAGTAGCTACACATTAACAGGTGGCACAGGAAGGCTGTCTCATGTTGCTGTTGGCATCTGTCTGTCTTTAGAGACAATGGAGTGCGCCTCTCGTGGGGGGGGGGGGAGTCAAAGCGCTGCAATAGCAGCACTGAAGTAACCTCCCCAGGTCGCAAGCCTGGGCAGTGAGTATGGAGGTCCTGGGATGCCCAGATGACAAGACCTGGCCTTCCTGATGTGGACCAAAGGAAAGCAGAGCAATACATTTGGCACCAGCTTGGCTGCAGGAGCTGACAGAAGAAGGCGTACAAGGCTCCATCCAACTGTCTTAGGGACTCCACTCCAGATTTGTGTAGGGTTTACTCCTTAGCCTTTTCTTCTCCCAAAGATATCCCACAAGGCAGCAGAGGTTTAGGATCAGAGTCTGTCTTTTCCTCGATGGACTACCTTCTCATGCTGACGAGCCCCAACTGCCCACCACTTCCCTCTACAGCATGTGCATAAACCACCTTCTTGAACACTGGGCCCAGGATTGGTCTCATCTGCTCAATCTGCCAGAGCCTGTCTTCACATGCAGGGGAAGTTCCTAATTCACCAAGGGTTTCAGACCATCAGCTGCCCTCACCTGGTAAAGCCAGTCAGATAGCCATTTCCCAAGTGTGGCCCCTGTTGCATGCTGACAGCTTCTAGGAGCCACAAGTGAGAGCTGAGTGCAGGGTGGGGACCAAAATTGGCCAAACTACCCCAGAAGAAGGGACGCAGGTGGCGCTGTGGGTAAAAGCCTCAGCGCCTAGGGCTTGCCGATTGAAAGGTTGGCGGTTCGAATCCCCGCGGCAGGGTGCGCTCCCGTTGCTCGGTCCCAGCGCCTGCCAACCTAGCAATTCGAAAGCACTCCCGGGTGCAAGTAGATAAATAGGGACCGCTTACTAGCGGGAAGGTAAACGGCGTTCCGTGTGTGGCTCTGGCTCGCCAGAGCAGCGATGTCACGCTGGCCACGTGACCCGGAAGTGTCTCTGGACAGCACTGGCCCCCGGCCTCTTGAGTGAGATGGGCGCACAACCCTAGAGTCTGTCAAGACTGGCCCGTACGGGCAGGGGTACCTTTACCTTTTTATCCCAGAAGAAACATGATGTGTCCCCCACCAGTGGTACTATCTCTCCCCTAACACTCCATACAACCCGTGTGTATAAACACAACATTCAAAGGTTTTTCTCTCCCACTCTCGCCTCCTTTATTCAGACACTCTTAAAATGCAATCCCATGCATGTCTACTCAGAATTAAGATCTTTTTCAGCCTGGGGGCCATATTCTCTACTGGGCAACCTTCTGGGGGCCATATCCTCATAGTCAGTGGGGCCAAATGCAAAAGAGGTCAGATAAACAAATGTGAATTTTACTTTAGCATTGTAAGCTAGTTTCTAGCACACACAACTTAGTATCCTCCATTCAGTCAAGCAAGAAGCATTCTCAGAGTTCAAGGGCAACTTCCAGCCAGGCAAAAACACTCAGGGAAAGTGTGGCTTGAGGGGGTGGCCTGGGTCCTTGCCCTAAATGAAGAGGAATCAGGGTAATGACCCTGACCCCAGAGCTCGGTAAATGATCCAGTGCCAAGAGCAAGCCTCCTTTGAATGGAATCAACTTTGTATATTTGAAGGAGATGCTGGAAATTAAAGGCTCAAAGCTCCTTAGTGTGGCCACTTAGAATGCCAAAAGAGTGAACCACGGAGGGCATGTGTTTGCATAAAATTGGTGTCTTCCTTATATACATACAAATGTAAGGCTGTTGTCACGTTGCAGTTGGCCAGGTGTGGAGAAAGGGGGTTGGCAAAGGGGCAAGTAGGGTTGGCAAATGGAACGAGCAGGGGTGGCAGACCCATGTGCTTGTGTGTGTCTCTGTATGTAGCGTAAGTGCAATTTTATAAATAATTACAATTATTTAAATAGAAGGACAATACATCACACCATAGTGAAGATGACTGACCTGGCAGCCTGTGTGTGCCTGCTCAAACTGCTGTCCAGGTGCTGCAAACTGTCAATGGGCAACTACTTCAAGCTCTTTGTCCCACTCCACACTCCCTTCTTACGGTTCTTTATAAATAGGACATGGACCATGCAGCCCTTCAAGTAGAAGACTACTTCAAAGAGAGGACTGTCCTCTGTAAAGGAGGGCACATGGTCACTATAATCCTCATTCATAGTCCAAATCCTCCAGACTCTATCTTCGCACATACAAGTGTGGCCTCTGCAATATTTAATAGATGCTTAAGGGTGTTTTTTGGTTCAAAGGGTGTGTGTGAGAGAAAAATAAGAAGTAGTAGTGAAAAGGCAGCACAGGAGATAAACCCGAGATTTATTGTTTTCTTTTACTTTTGTGGTCACAGGGGTTGTTTATGACCTTGGCCTAATAACTCGCAAACCAAAATCCACATTGATCTGAGGGAAGCATTACATTATCCTCCCCTTGGTGCCTGGAGAGTTTACTCTCCTTTTGCTCATTTCCTGTGACACAATGCCCCCAACATGAGGGTGGGGAGGGCCCAATCTATGTTACTGTCCTGCAGGCAGACAGCAGGCAGCCGAAAAATATTTGTGCCTGGAATTCTGAGTGCCAAAGAAACAGTTTCGTGCAACCAAGTGCTATGTTGTTGTTGTTGTTAGGCACTGTGGACATGAAGAGGGTCTTCTGAATGAACAGCCATGTTGGATCATGCCAAAGGTCTACCATCTCCTGCATTCCATTTCCATCAGCTGTCACTCATCTCCTCCATGAATGAAAACAGGAATACAATCTTTACACCATTATTATGGTGCCAAGAGTTACTACCCAAGTCATAATACCAGGGGTGGGAGACCATATTTAGCCCAAGAGCCGCATCCCTTCATGGAAATCCTTCCAGGGGTCACATGCCAGTGATGGGTGGAGCCAAAGGCAAAAGTAGGTGGAGCTAAAGGCAAGGGGGGGCAGAGCAACCATTTATTTATTTATTTATTTGGAAATATGTGTGCTGCGTAACATTTTAGGACTTGTTGTTCTTATTGTAAAGTTCAATAAGCATTTGAGGAATTTTGTACTGGACGTTGTTTTCACATTTATTTATTTTTAAATGACTTTTAACTGATTTTACCTCTTCGTATTTTATCGTGTTAAGTCTAGAGATGGGAAGGCCTAGGGAAAAAACAAAAAAAATTGGGCGGGGCGGGGGAACCAGGGTTTTTTCCAAAGCCTTTTTTCTGGGGGAAAAACGGAAGAAGAAAAAAACAGTTTGCTATTGTTTGAATATTCCACATACTTCTTTTTTTTTCTTTTTTTCCAGAAAAAAACCAGGGTTTTTTCCCTATTTTTCTGGGTTTTCCCCAGGCCTTCCCAACTCTAGCTAAGTCTCTTTGGGACTTTTATTTGTGTATAATACAATTGAGAATGCTTTTTTTGAAAATCTCTAAGCAGTTTACATTTTTTAAAAAAGAATACAACAATGGCAATCAATAAAACTTTCTTAAAAACTAGCTGAAAACCATGTTGTCCATAAAGCCGAGATGTGTATGAAATGGAGAATTAGGTGTCAGGGTGCAAAAACAGGCTTCTTGGGTAAACACACATTTTTAAGAGGTTCTTAAAGGCCATTACTGTCTCCACCTCACAAATTACCTGAGGGAAGGCATTCCAGATTTGACTCTTACTTTTGTGCAGAAGGCCACACTCCATCCACACTAAATCAGAAGGTTCTAAACACACACCCCACACATCACAGCATCCAGGCAAACAAAAGGCATTGCCACAGTTCAAGGACACATTTCAATCAGGCAAAAGAGCTAGAGGAAGGAATGAAGGGTCCCAGGGGCCAGACAGAGGAGTCCAAGGGCCACATTACCTTCATCATGTCCAGTTTGGTCTGTGTTTCTTCCTCTCTATTATTAAATGCAGGAGCTCAAGTTAAATATTTAGGGTGGAATCCAATGTGGTGCTAACTCCCCTCTTCCGTCAACACAAGGATTCCTGCTTGCACAACAGAACACCCTCTGTGCACCCCCTAAATCTGTTCTGGATTTTCTCTCCAGCCTGCAGCTTTTCCCTCTAGGCCACATCACAGCAAACTCTGCCCTCAAACTTAGGCTTTGTCCATTTAACTATCTAAGAGCTGGAGGGGCTCCATCCATTTGTCGTCTGGCATAGAGCCCCCTTTCCGTCAGTCACTTAGCGATCCATCTCCCAGGCTGGGCTGGCTATTCCTTGACTCAATGTTGGATCTAGGAATTAGAAGGGGGCCCAGGCATCCAGCCTAGCCCTTCCCCCCTGCCAAAACTCATAACAATATACTGGAATTGAACCATTTTTGACATAATGATGAACCCAAATTAGAGCAGGACCAAAATGTTAAAGGATTTAACTCTCTGCTTGGATTGCATCATAGAGTCCTAAACTCCGGAAAGAAGAGAGAGAGAGAGAAAGATTATGGGCATTTGAGTCCTTGCTGACTGCTACTGACATTCTATATTTCTGTGATATATACTGTAATTCTGCTTCATTTTAAATGCAGAGCTAATGCCTTTCGCCCCTCTTCTGCAGGAAACTCTGCAAGGTTCCGGCTTTTAAAAAGGAAAAGAGTTTTACCCACCAGAAGATGACGAGTGGTACTGCAAAGCAAAATCTCCACTCTCAAGCCACTTAGAGGCATCGCTCAGCAAAGCTCAAGAAGATCTTTAAATATCATAGTAATTTATCAGCAGCGATGGGGAGATGATCAAATATTGGCTAAGAAGGAAGAAAGGGCGGGTTGCAAGAAGCAGATTTGCTAACAATGCAAATAACTGCTCCCGGGAATTCACGCTGGAATCTGTGTAGTTTCTGTGCAGAGGTTCTCGCTGCACATGTGTGAAATGCAGGCAAACATGCAGGCAAAAATGCAGGCAAGCATGGAATGAAAATGCATTGGTGGCTCACATTTGGGAAAGGGAACTAGTTCACTGGGAGAGCATCTCTTTTGCATGCAAAAGGTCCTAGGTTAAATCCTTGGCATCCACAGGTAAGGCTGGGAGGGAACTCAGTCTGAGATCCTACAGAGCCACTGCCAGTCAGTGTAGGCAACACTGAGCTAGATGGGCCTGCACCTCCTCTTCCTGTGCCTTGTCTTGTGCAAGCCATTCTGCTAGTGCAACTGGTACACAACTGAGATCCTTTAAGTTAGAGCTACAATGAATTCCTCCCAGGGTGCTGGATGAGATGGGCTTTTGGACTGATCAACCCAGGACTCTTCCTAGAGGGGCCACTTACTACACATCAAGCCGCCGCAAGGACCCTGATTTATACAGCTAGGTTCAAACTTGGAAATTATGTTTGGGAATTAAATTATAATGCTGGTTGTAATTTAAGAAGAAATACATTTCCCCATAGCGTGCGGGAGATGTGGCTCTAGAGATTAACTCTGTGGCTGCTCAGTCTGCTGTCCAGCTACAGTGGTACCTCCGGTTACAAACTGAATTCGTTCCGGAGGTCCGTTTGTAACCCGAAACCGTTCTTAACCTGAGGCACACTTTCACTAATGGCACCTCCTGCTGCTACGCTGCCGGCACGTGACTTCCGCTCGCATCCCGGGGCAAAGTTTGCAACCAGGAGCATATACTTCTGGGATAGCAGAGCTTCTAACCTGAAGCATTCATAAGGAGGACGGTACGTAACACGAGGTTCCTCTGTACTGCTAAGAAAAACCCACTGTATTTCAATCAAAGCCGCATAATAAGCTATCTATAGATGGTCAATTCACACGTGCAAATAATCATACAATGCTACAAGTTAATAAATGGGTCCAAAGCTGTTCCAGGCACAATGTGTTCTCTAAGTTTCTTGTGTGTGGGATGCCGGCAAACTCTTTGTGAGGCTATGCAGGGATGGAGAACTTGGGGCCCTCCTGATGTTGCTCAACTCCAGCTGCCAACAGCTCCAACACCCAAGACTACCAATGATCAGGGATGATGAAAGCTGTTGCCCAACAAGATGGACATGGGTAACCTAGCCTTGGGAAGCTCTGGGCAGCACGTGGAGATCTTGAGCCAACCTCTGCATAAGAGATATCATCTCCCCTTTTCCCCTTGCCATCCACATCCAATATGATAGATTATCATCATCTGAACTATCTGATCAGGGGCTTTAATATAATGCAATTAAGATCATCATTTTAAGGGCATTTAGCTGAAATTCAAAGCCAGTCCTGCAGTCATTTGGCTGTGAAGGCATTGATTTTGATCCCCTGCACTTTCTCATTTTCAACAGAGTACCACTCTAACCAGGTTAATTTTTGTTAAGCGCATCAGTCAGGGTCTTTTTGCTCCCCGGCCAAACGATTATGTGTCTGTGGGCTTTGAATGATTATAATTGCAGTCCAACAGGGGGGGAAAAGTCAGGATGTAAATTAAAGAGGTATTGACACCCCCCCCCAAAAAAAATAGGTAGGTATTTATTTCTACTCACAATTTTCACTTGCTCTCTTCTCAAAGTTCTTTAGAGTTAAGAAAGCCAGTGAAAGCAATCCAATGCCCCTTTTATCTTGTTGAACCTAAATGAAAGAGTAAAACAATGAGGTTATGGATGCGCAAATCTGCCAATTTCCATTTCTTGCTCTCATTTTTTCAAAATTTAAGTTCAGTTCTCCACATTTCCACATTGGTTTGCAATTTTTCTTAAGTCCTCATGAAAATTCACCAGCACCAAAATCATTTTACACACACTTTAAAAGCACTTCTACTCAACATAACATTTATTAAAACTTTGATTTAAGGAGGCTGTGTAGTGCATTAGGCACAGGGATTTTTACTTCACCTTTGCTCAGTCATGGAGCTCAAGGCTACTTTTGAGATTAGCTGCATTTGGACGTTATGACAAACTGTGGTTTATTGTGACAATAAATACCCTTAGGCTAGGTGGGAGTGGGGGCTGTTACACCTAAATCTATATCTATGGTTTGCTTGAATCAAACCACTTTCAAAGCATGGCTTATAAGGCTTACAAAGCTGAATTGGTTCAAGGAACCATAGTTATAATTAACCACACTTTGTCAGCTTTGAACAACATGACAAGCCTCAGTGAAACAAAGATGGGGGTGAAAGATTCCAAGCTCCACCTCACAGCCACGCTGGAGGAGGCTCACACAGATTCAGTCCTGTCATATTAACCTTGTTGGAGTCCTCCAGATCCTCCAGATCTTGTTGGATTCCAACCCCAATCGGCCACAGTCAACATAGCCAATGGTCAAGGATGATAAGAGTTTTGATCCAGCAATATCTGGATGGCCACAGCTTCACCATCTCTACCATAGTTTATCATGACATCAAAATGCAGTCACTGTGTGCAAATGAACCATTTCCCAAGCAATTTCTTTCAAAGTTCCCCAGTTCACTCTGATTCTTTTATTACCCTGCTAAACCAAGCTCATAGCTAGGAAGTTTTCATTGTAATATACAGTTACTACAGTTCATACAAGGGACGCAGGTGGCGCTGTGGTCTAAACCACAGACCCTAGGGCTTGCCAATCAGAAGGTCGGCAGTTAAAATCCCTGTGACGGGGTGAGCTCCCGTTGTTCAGTCCCAGCTCCTGCCCACCTAGCAGTTCGAAAGAACATCAAAGTGCAAGTAGATAAACCGCTCTGGTGGGAAGGTAAACGCCGTTTCTGTGCGCTGCTCTGGTTCGTCAGAAGCGGCTTGGTCATGCTGACCACATGACCGGGAAGCTGTCTGCGGACAAACGCTGGCTACCTCGGCCTATAGAGCGAGATGAGAGTGCAACCCAGAAGGAAGGAAGCCAAGTACTTTTCATTGGGAGTTCTTTAAACCTTTTTCACCTTTCTTTCACTGCCAGCAGATGGAGACTTGTTTGATTTACCTTGGGGAATCTCTGTGAGTAAAGAATTCACTTATTTGGAAAGTTAAGTGTCTGTGATTTATTCTAGTCTAGGTATTTTAATGGGGAATGTTTGTTTAAAGGTGGGTGAGGGCAGATATAAATCTAACCAAGTTTTACTGTGCCTGGAGCAATCCCCATTGTGTAAAATTGTGTGACGCTACTACAAGAGAGTAAGGACTCTCTCTTCCAAACCTCTTTCTCCGACAGTCCCCCCCCCCCCCGCCTTCGTTTCTTCTCATCTTATTTTAATTGTAAAGCAGGAATGAGGAACCTATGGTCCTCCAGACATTGCTAAACTACAACTCCCATCATCCTTGACCATTGGCTGTGCTGCTTGGGGCTTATGGAAGCTGGAGTCCAATGGCATTTGGAGGGCCACAGAGGTTCTTCATCCCAGTTGCTATTGTTGTTGTTGTTTAGTCGTGTCGGACTCTTTGTGACCACATGGACCAGAGCATGCCAGGCACTCCTGTCCTCCACTGCCTCCCGCAGCTTGGTCAAACTCATGCTGGTAGCTTCGAGAACACTATCCAACCATCTCGTCCTCTGTCGTCCCCTTCTCCTTGTGCCCTCCATCTTTCCCAGCATCAGGGTCTTTTCCAGGGAGTCTTCTCTTCTCATGAGGTGGCCAAAGTATTGGAGCCTCAGCTTCAGAATCTGTCCTTCCAGTGAGCACTCAGGCCTGATTTCCTTAAGAATGGATAGGTTTGATCTTCTTGCAGTCCATGGGACTCTCAAGAGTCTCCTCCAAAACCATAATTCAAAAGCATCAATTCTTCGGCGATCAGCCTTCTTCATGGTCCAGCTCTCACTTCCAAAGAATCATTTTATATTCCCATCTTACTACAGTCATGATTGAGCTGGGTCTCACACATCTTGTCAGAATGTTTCCCACTTCACCTTGTACTGTACAACCTTGTCAAGTCATGGTTTTCTATGGATGCTGATGTGGGTCAGCAATTAGAGGTCCCAAGGCCAAATCTGACTCATCAGCTTCAAAGCCAGAGACAAGAAAAGTCTGTATAAGGATGCAATTACAGATATAGCAAGACTAGCGAGCAGCTCTCTTTGAGGGAGACTTCTCCCTCTCCGAACCTTCCTTGAAATTAGCTGCTGACCAGGAAGAGTATATTGTTGACTGGTGTCTATAAAATTACTTAATAATGGAATATATTTCATATTACCTCGTAGAAGGCAGCAGTAAAACATCAACTGCAGCATCTCATACAGGAGTGATGTGGTTCTCCAGATGTTTTTGAACTACAATTACCATCATCCCTATTGGCCATGCTGATTGGGACTGATGGAACCTGGAGTTCAACAATATCTGGAGGGCCACAGATTCTCCCTCCCTGTCACTCAGGTACTGGTTTCACCTTGTTGATAAGATTGCCATGTAGCCCTAAATCTACCTGCCTGGTCAGAATGCCACACTGATGCCGATCCTCAAGAACAACAGGTTAGTAAAGTGTGAGACTGATTTCAATGAGGCTAACATTGGATACCCCCCCCCCCCAAGTCTTTAAACATTTCTCCTTGGTTGACTTGTTGACATTTTCTATCTCTAGGTTGTTTGATCAATAAATTAACGTTGCGCTGAACAGGTCACTTGCTAAACAATTGATTATTAAGAGTGCTGAAGTGAGGCAGGCATACAGCATCATGTTGTCAGGTGTTATCGTGTGGATTATCTATCTCTTTTCTTGCTGTTCTTATGAGGCAACAAGAATAAGGAGGCCGTTGTGGATAGGCCATAATAGTATTCCTCCAGGGTTGTACTCCCCCTACTGTTTATTCTAATATATATTACTTGTGGCGCAATTTCCTTTACACAGAAGAGCTTAAAGGCATTTCTCTGGTGGAAACTAAATGTTTAGAACAACATATAGATAAGGAAAAGTAGTCTACTGGTTAAGTAAATATTTAGAATGACTTGTATCCAGCATACTCAGAGTAGACCCCCCTGAAAAGAATGGACTTGGCTAACTTAGGTCCATTAATTTCAGTAGGTCTACTCTGAGCAGAACGTAGTTGCGTATGATCTTAAATGTTCCGGTGTGTATTCTCAGAGCGACAAACCACTTTACGTTTGCTCAAAATCGGAGCAGGTTTCTGGGGGAAGCACTGCACATGACCAAAGGCCAGTGTCCATTTTTAAAAAAATATATATTTTCATGAGAAAGGCAGTCTGCATCTCCTCAGAGACGCTGTGCCCTTGGTCACAGAAGAGCTGAAAAGAAAAGGTGACCCGTCTACTTAATGATCAAATTCTATTCCATTAACATCTGTGGATGAATATTTAGAACTATACTGCCATCCCATGTTCATTTGTAAGCATAGCTTGGGGGGGGATGGATTTTTATGGGTAATGACTTTTGAGTGGGATTTTAAAAGGGAATTTAAAATTAATTCATTAAATAGGTGCTCTTGATCGGAATTACAGGACGTGGATCTGCCGTGCCTGTATGGTAACCCTGGCTTTATACATACCTTTCCTGATACAGTCCATACTCTTACGCCTTTTTTTCCTTTTTTGCTATGCTATGCAGTTCCTTCCTCAGTCTTGTGGCGTCGCTGCAGCGCAACTGCGACGAGTGGCGGCCGCTCACGAGGCCGACAGAGACTGCGCATGCGTCTCCTTAATACGTGCGCTGTCGTCCCCCGCCCCCCCCCCCTTTTACTGTTTGTTCCTTTTACAGTCTAGACGTCATTAGGAGGCGTCTACGTCATTAGGAGAGGCGGAACGGGGAGAGGGAAAAGCCAGGAAGTAGCTTCAGTGTTTACGAACACGGCAAGAGGAAGATGGCGGCGGTAGAGGATCTTGGTGTTTCTTCGCCTGGGATGGTGAGAGAAGAGGAGAGGAGAGTGTTGGGGAGGAAATGGCCGACCAAGAAAGGAGAAGGATGAGGAAGCTTCACGGCTGAGGGCGCCTCTGAACTGGGGAAGGGAGAGGTTTGAGAGGAGGGGATGGTAGATAAAGGGATCGACCTGGAGGTGAGGAAGTGCTGAGGAACCCCGAGGCAGGAGCTGATGGCGAAGGGATGTTTTTGGGGATGGGGAAAGCCGGATCTTTTAATCTCTATCTATCTTGTCACTGCTGCAGGAGGTACAGCATGGACGGGAAATGGCTCTGGCATTGTCAGGGAGGGGACATTTATTGATTTCCTTTTAAAAAAGCTTATAGCCTACACTTCTGAGCCATACAAATTACTCGGGGTAACTTAAAATAATTAAAATTGCAATGTCACCCTAAATAGAGCCGTGTGAAATAATGTTGTAGAGAATTCCAGTTTGATCTTTTCCGCAGCTTCTCTAAAAGCTTTTCCGTAGCTGCCTTAATGCGGACAGCAGCAGGAGGTCTGTGTTGGGAACACTTTAATGTATGTGGCATCATGACCATTTCAAGTAGTTCAGATGCATTGCCAGCACTGGGGGCTATTTCATGGATTTTGCTTTTTCTTGTGCTCTTGTGTTTGGGGGGTCTTGTTCACTTTCTCTATTTTTCAGTCTGCCTAACATGATAGGTGAGATGTGCTATAAATATCATCATTGAGCTTCCTCTTTTGTTGTTGTTACTGCTAAGGAAGGCTTTCTAAGGACATAGCTTGAAAGCTGCTGTGGTCCTACATTGTTCTTGTGGAAATGTACATGCTTAATGTTTTTTGGATGCCTTAATAGAACTTTTCCATGGTGCTGAGAGTATAACCGTTCCTTATATTCATATACTAAACACTTAATCTCAAAAGCAGATCTTTCTTTTCTAACATGTGTGGGTGACTTTTCAGGCTACTTCTGACACATCAGAAGAACCTGCTTCCATTACAGCAGAAGAGATGGCAGCACAGAAGAGAGAGGAGCGACTTAGGAAATTCAGAGAGCTTCATTTGAAAAGGGTGAGATCTCATTATGGGGTTGGTGCTAACAGTTCTGGTCCCTGCTTGTTAGCTTGGAGGGAGTGCATATGTAGCAGTAAACCAGCATGAGAATTTACATCCTAACAATTGCTTAGGGGCTCCACTAAAATGGGTTTTTAAAATGCAGTTTGCTTTGGGAAATTTTCTGATGCCTTAAATCAGGTGTGGGGAACCTTTAGCCCTCCAGATGTTGGTAAACTACAATTTCCAGCATCCCTGGTCATTGACCATGCTGGCTGCAGCCGATGGGAGTTTTAGATCAGCAACATATGGTGGATCAAAGATATCTGACTTAGAGACACCTGCCCTAGAGGGTGATCTTCTTTAGCATGTTTGTTTTACTTGTAGTAAATTAAACTCTGTTTTCTAAACATCTTTCTGGTTTCTTCTCCTTTTTAAAAGAATGAAGCCCGCAAGTTAAATCACCAGGAGGTTGTGGAGGAAGATAAAAGGCTGAAATTGCCAACAAACTGGGAAGCAAAAAAGGCACGTTTAGAATGGGAACTAAAAGTGGAGGAAAAGAAAAAGGTAAGCAAACAGTTATCCCTTCCCTGGCCAATGGATGTGGTCAGGTTGGTCTCCCCCTTGATGATATTCTTGGGAGGCAGGGGGCAGTCTTCTAGTGGTCCCAGGTCCTCTTACCAATGGCAGGAGCCAGAGTGCATCCCTCCAGTAACTGTGCATGGGCGTACAGTCTTGGTTATATTTTGACAGGCAGAACGCATTTAGCCTTGGGAAAGTTCACTGTGCTGAAAGAGAACCCGTTTCAAAATATCAATATGTTCTTGCTGTGTGCTAGGAGTGTGTGGCAAAAGGAGAAGATTATGAGAGAGTGAAACTGTTAGAAATCAGCGCAGAGGATGCCGAACGATTTGAGAGGAAGAGGAAGAAGAAAAATCCTGATCTTGGATTTTCTGGTAAGAAGGTGTTTGGCCGCATCTGTTCCAGCCATTGAGTGTGAATAAAATCAAGAGCTTTTATTAACAAGTGATTATGTTTAGTAGTACAATAGACTTTTTTTTTTTACTTCATAGATTATGCAGCAGCTCAGTTACGCCAGTACCAGAGGTTGACCAAGCAGATCAGACCTGACCTGGAGAAATATGAAAAACTCAGAGAAGAAAGGTAAGTCTTGTTTTGTCTGCCCCATATTATTAGTATTAGCATTATTAACATTTATTTGTCACTTACATCAAGTGTGTCAGAGTGACTTACAATTCTAAAATTGTAAAATTCTGCTTTTGACCTTTAAAGCCTTTCACGGCCTAGGACCTTCGTACCTACGGGGCCGCCTCTCCCGGTATGCCCCACGGAGAGCCTCAAGGTCCATAAATAGCAACACCCTAGTGGTCCCGGGCCCTAAGGAAGTTAGATTAGCTTCAACCAGAGCCAGGGCCTTTTCAACATTGGCTCCGGCCTGGTGGAACGCTCTGCCTCATGAGACCAGGGCCCTGCAGGATCTGATTTCTTTCCGCAGGGCCTGTAAGGCAGAGTTGTTCTGCCTGGCCTTTGGCTTGGAGCCAATTTGATTCCCTCCCTCCCTCCCTCTCTTTCTTTTTTCTTTTCCTTTCTCCTCCTGCGATGAGGCTACATTTTAAAAAAATTTAATGTTTCAATATTTTAATGTTGTATTTTAATTTTGTTTTTAAGTTGTAATCATTCAACTTGTTTTTATTATTGCTTGTTAGCCGCCCTGAGCCCGGCCTTGGTTGGGGAGGTCGGGGTATAAATAAAAATTATTATTATTATTATTATTATTATTATTATTATTATATAAAAAGCATACAAATGCAGAAATTAATACAGCATCTTAAGAAAAGACATAAGTGTTCTGGTACCTTGGAGAATAACTTGAAGGAGCTGGGTTCCTCCTTGTCCTTCACAGAGGCCATCAGTTCCTAATGCTTCGTGAGGTAGAGGTGCAACAGCAGACAGCAAAGAATTGCCATTTCCACTCAGTGCTGCTGCTGCTGCCAGGCATGCTGTGCACCTCCACTTCTCGCAAAAGGGTAATTGGTTGCAACTGCTCTGTGAGAAAGAGCAGCAGGACCATCTGCACTTGGGTGATTGTATCAACTGGACCCTTGTGAGAGAACCTGCTGTGGCTAAATGGACAGATCCCAGCTAAGCTTCAAAAGGTCAAGGCAACTGTCTGTTCTTCTTTGGCGATCACTCATAGCCGAGTAAGATTGTCTTCCATAAACACAGTTTTAGCAATGAGTTCATAAGTGACTGTGGAGACCAATTCTGGATCCACACGCCCTTCCACAGTGGGGACATTTGTTTCCGGGCGGGAGTTGATCACGGTGTGGATCTGCCAAGCGTGCCTTCCTCTTAGCACGTTTCTCCCTTGCGCCCTGGATTCGAGTGTCTTCAAAGCCCCTCTATACACAATGTCTGGCTACAGTTGTACTTCGTTTTGTGCCCGGATCCATTCCATAGCCCTAGCCGCTAGCTGAAAAGGACACAGGGTGAAGTGCCCTGTTTGCGCACGCGTGCGGAGCAGTTTGCTCTTATGCGCATGCGCTGAGCGCAATTTAGCTCTTCTGTACAAGCAGCAAACCTGGAAGTAACCTGTTCCGGTATTTCCGGGTTTGCCGCAGATGTTCACCTGAATGGACGCAAGACAAGGCAGACGTTCAGGGAGGTATTACTGTACTTGTTTCAGTAGGAAAATCTCTTGCCCCCATTAACTGATTAGAGACTTGCTGGGCATGAAATCTAGAAAACATGTATGTTAATACTGTCAGTAATGGACTGGTAAAAGTGTCTGGGTTTGTCCCCCCCCCCCCCCATTCAGTGGTGAAGATTTATTTCCGACTTCAAATAGCCTTCTCCACGGAACTCACGTGCCATGTAAAGAAGGGGTTGATAGAATGGTTTCGGATCTTGAAAAACAGTAAGTACAAAAGCAAATGAAACATTAACTAATTACAATGTCGGAGCTTTTTAAAAGAACTTTGTGAGCATCTTGTCCTGTATGACACCCCCACCCACCCACCGCACACAAATGTTGAGATCTGTTTATGAAGTCCAGCTCCAGCTTCCACCCTTTTCAGCCATTCAGTTCATCCTTATGAGTGGCAAAGCTTTTTCAGTCATAGCCTCAAATCCTGGGAGGCCATTCCATTGAAACTCCATCTGTCTCTCTGTTCTCCTTTTTTTTTTTCCAAAGACAAGTAAAAACATTTTTAAATAGTCTTTTAAAGTAGTCAGGTCTTTTAAATAGTCTCCTGCTATTTGGGTTTTTTGACAATTTGACTCTTAATTGACTTTAATTCTGTTGACTTTAATTCTTATTTAAACTCCTTTGAGCATTTGGAGCTGAAAAAGTAGTTGTGCAAAAAAAGAAAAATCATCCTTGAACAGATGTTTGCATTAGGCACAGTCTCACTGCATCAATTTTCCTTCCAGAATCCAAAAACGTGAAAAATACAGCCGGAGACGATCATACAATGATGATGCTGATATTGACTACATTAATGAGAGAAATGCCAAGTTCAACAAGAAGGCTGAGAGGTTCTATGGGAAATATACTGCAGAGATTAAACAGAATTTGGAAAGAGGAACAGCTGTCTAAGCTAGAACGTTCCAGAGGCAGGTTCAGCACTGTAGCCGGCCTGGTTTTTCAAAAATTCCCTAAGTGTAAAACCTGTTTTGCAAAAGCACCTTGAACTGTAAACTAAGGTAGTATGAACATTAAGCTAGTCCATGAAGTATTGCTCCTCAAGAACAAATTTGTCTTGAACATAAATAGGTATGTAACCATCGAAAAACCATTATTTGAATTTTGGCAGAGAACCCCTTTTCTGTTCCTTTTCATATCTTAAGTCTAGGTTCCAGCTAAAGCAAATTTGTTTCAGGGTTTTTTTATGTATCTGAGGTTTCCGTGAAAACCACCGCCTTTGTATATGCTAAAAGGCTGCATTTTTACTCAAGCTCAAATGTAAACCTGTAAGTTGTATGTTGGTTTGATTAAATTAGTTATCCAACTATGTAAAACTTTAAAAAGATGGATTAATTTTGACTCACCAGAGGTTTCTGTTTGGCCTGTGAAGCCATTTTCCAAGCCATATCCACCTGCCTGTCAACAGTTGATTTTAGTTGATGGGCAAGAGGGCTGAATTAAATCCTCCCTTGGCTATGCACACATAGTCCCAGCAGAGAACAGGTGTCTGCAGCCAAGACAGAAAGCTGATGAGCAGGGGTCAAATCCTGCTCAGCTTGGCAGGATTCCATGCCAACACCTTCCTGATTCAGGATACAGTTTGCAGAGAAACCCAGCTAAAAGCTTTCCCCCTTTAACAGGATTCCAGTACAAACTTCTTCCTGCGCTTTGAAGTTCCACCTGTCAAATTTGGCCCACCAGGGCTGGGGAGATGAAAACGTTGGCCACTGGCCGAAAAAGGATCCTCACCCCTGTTGTTGTGGTAAATCGGATAGTGCAGAACTCTGCCTGGTTTGCTGACTAAATGGAAATGTGTGGTGGTGGTAAAGGAGCCAAGTGGTGGTACAAAGAAAAATATGAAGAGTTAGGGCTGTTCTTTCCAAAGTAGGCAAATCATTTCCATAGCCCTGCCTTTGAAGCAAGTGGGATTAACTTATTCCTGAATAGCCAGACGTGGTTAGCAGGCACCAAAGCGTGATTTAACAATATGGGGATTGTGCTTTTAGAAATGCAAAATTATGTACTGTATGGAGGGAACGTCAGAAGGGTTGTAGAGGGAATGCCAGAAGGGTTGTAGAGCAGAGCGAACAGGGGCACAGTTCCTACTTAATTAAATTTTGTAATAGCTGCCAGAGATGCCCGGTGCATGCCATGTCACTAACAAGGAAGCATGAGCTCTGAAACTGAATTGACTTTAGGAAGAAACCCAGTTCTCCAATATTGCTTTTGTTGAAGAACATTGGTTATTTGCCAGGATGTTCTTTCAAGTGGACAAACAGGAGGCCCTTAGAAGACAAATGGCTTAACACCTCCCAATGCCTAGGAGCGGCAGGGACATGTGATTAAACCTTCAGTAACTGGCAACTCCCTCCAGTTTCCATGTTAACGAAAGAGCAGTTTAGAAGGATCAGAAAAAGGGAAGCCTAAGCAATAAATGAACCCCCCTAACTTGGGGGTGAGGGTGGAAATGGAGTTTTGTGGCTGCTATCCTGTGCCTCCGAAGGGAATAATGACATCGTTGAAGAGGATCATGTGTTACAAGTCATAAGGGGGGAAAATGGACTGGAGGACCTCCTGCACGCCCACCGATACATAACCTGTGTTTTATTCCCTGGTATGAATGCAGGACGACTCCAGAATATAACAAGAGTTGCCTAATCTCACAACAATGCCCAATAGGGCTCTTGGAGGTGGCCATGCACTCATGAAGGTTGCAGCATGTATTTGTCACACATGAATTGCCAGAAGATACCTTCCTTATAGGTGACTTGGAGAAACGGACTCACTGCTTTGTTCAGTTTTAGAATTCCTACTATTGTAAAGGGAAAGCTAGAGAAGAAAGCTGCTGCTAAATTTGCCAGACACGTCGCATGTAAAAACTGGCATCACATACCAGGTACTCCACAGTCTGGCCAGTGGCACCTATTGATGAATTTTGATAACTGTCAATACACACGGAGTTCTTGTATTTGAAATACAAAGTTTATAGTTTTCATAAGTTATCAGTGTGGCTATAAGAAACTGGAAAGTGATTACCAGAACAGTAGGCGCTTACTGTAAATATTCCTTTCCTGAGGGGGCAGAAAGAAGCCAGAAGAGAGCAGGATGAATCTAACCTGAACCAATTAGGAAGGGTGGCTCACCTAATTAAAGTGACAAAATTTGCTGTTGCAAACCCTGCCCAAAATCACCCTCTATGGTCGTGTACCTAAGAAAATTGCCACAAAGGATGCAGAACCCTCAAATATCCCATAGCACCTTCCCAAGTGTATTTCAACCCTCTTCCATGTGTTGTCTTCCAACATGAAGTTCCAGATTCAATGTAGATAATAAAATGAGGTATTTTTTAACAAGCAAAAACCCATATATGTACAGCAGCCATCAGCTGAACTTAATCTTCCCTAACCGAACAAGCCGAAAGGTTTGGTCTTAAGATACAATCCTTTATGTTTATGATGCATACATAGTATGAGCTGGGGTGCATGCAGGAGTTAAAAAAATGGAAAGGGGATGAATGTAATAATTGGGTATGGACAAAGGGGCTTGAGAGGGAATAAGGCATGAAAATGGTATGCAAGGGTTGAAAAAATGGCAGAGGGAAAAGGAGTGGGTTAAGATGAAAGCAGGTGCATGAAAGGGACTGAAGAATAGGGGGTAGCGACTTTGTAATTGGGCAGATTAAAAGGTTGTTTGGTAGTTGCAATGTGTGGACGGCAGAAGATGCAGGTTACCATGGGGATGTGTTGTGTGCAAGGAAGGGGTTGCACAAAAAAAGGTATGGATGTGAGTGAAAGCAGGGTTTTAGAAGTGGCTTCAAACATGGGGCTGGGAAGGGGGAAAGCAAGCTTAGCAGTTGCTTGGTGTGGGAAGGGGAAGCTCATGGGGCTTTAATGGAAGGAATGTCAGAAGGGTTGTAGAGCAGAGCGAACAGGGGCACAGTTCCTAGTTTAATTTTGTAATAGCTGCCAGAGATGCCCGGTGCATGCCATGTCACTAACAAGGAAGCATGAGCTCTGAAACTGAATTGGCTTTAGGAAGAAACTAAATATCTGGCCTCACCACCCATGTCATTGTGAAGACACAAGTGATCCTCAATAGATCATTCAGTCAACTCAGACCCTATCTTTGCAAAAACTACCCAAAAGGATTACTTCAAGATGGACAGTCATAGTTTAATGGGACTGTGTTCCAGGTGACAAATTAGGTGCCTAAATTGAGAGGATGGGTTGCCAACAACTTGGGTTCCTTTATCTTCAGCAGTGTGAACTAAAAACTCTAGATCAGTGTGGTCCAACACATGGGCCGCAGGCTGCCAGGGCTCTGGAGTAGTGGTGTGAGCATGGTGGTCCTGAGACAGCAAGCAGCTACTGCAGCAGGAGCCACCTGACACCAAGAGGATGGGCGTCAGCTGAGCTTGGGGCAGCAAATAGTGAACAGACACAGAAGCGCAGTTGGCCACTGCCCGAGGCGCCCTCACAAGAGGGCTCATTGAGCTGGGTGCTTTGGGTGGCCCCTTTGGCTGCGCTGCTTATCTCCAAGGTAAATAATGGGGATCCTGGGGAGGGTGGGAGGCGAGAGGTCACACTGGGCAAGGTGCTGGTGGAGCAGGCAGGAAAAAAACCATGGGGTGCTAAGTACTGTGGAAAAAAACCCCATTTGATTTTCTTCAGATGTGCTTTACAGGACAGAATATAGACAAAAGGATTGTTTTTAGCAGCCAACCATAAATTCCTCTTTTCCAAGTTGGTTTTGATGAAGTAATGAGACATCTTCACAATATTTAAAGATTCAGCTTCATAGCAGAATTTTGAATAAATGTTAACATTCAAAATGCTTCAGGCACAACTCAGTTAAAGAGGGCATAGTTCACCTTGCAAATGCCAATAATTTTGCTTTGCAGTTCCAAAGCAATTTTGATTTGAAGTGGTAGTACAAAAGTTCATCTGCTCTGTTACGCCTTTGCTTTTACTGAAGGGCCTTACTTTCCAAGGCAGCAGGCGACTCAGCCTGGATGTCGTACAATTAAGGCAATGCTGGCTACAGTAGAGGCCTGGAAATAAACACAACTCACAGCAAAACCCCCACAGCTTCCAGTAGATGGTGCTAGCATTACACAATCTCAGCCCGTGAACATTACATTTGCTGCAGTGGATGTTAAGTTGGCTGTTTTGTATTTTGTTGACGAAGTTTACAGAAGAATCTGCCTCATTTTCAGGTACCAAAGTTACAAGGAAAAGTGCAACTTGCTCATGCCTCTTTGGCCTTGAACATCCCATTCACTTTTGTTAAGTATAAATGCTCAGAAATGTCACACAATATTCAGGATAGGTTTATTTAAAAGTTTTTATTTTATACACGTAGTCCAGTTTTATGCATATTAAAAGAAAGGTGCTGCTTGTGCAAGTGATCTTATCTCTAGCTTTTAAGTCAAGTCACAAAATCTAGCTTTCTCCTTAAATGTCATACGAACTAATCACATTTAGCAATAGCAACACATCCATACAATATAGGGATTACCTAATACCTACTTTCATCTGACATAAACTTTGCCCCAACCAAACCCTTCTGCTTGAAAGGCAGTCTACTTAAATTCTACCTTAAGTTTGCATTACAACATTATAAGCCTTTGGGGCAAACTACAAGAAAACCGGAATTTATATATCTAGCACTAGGCTCTTAGCAGTTGTACTTGGAACATGCACAAGCTCAGAAGGTCATAGCTGACAATGCAAATGTTTTACTTCTAACTAAAAGTGCAACATGAGAGCAATTATGCTGGTTCCATAACAAGACAGCAGACAAAAAATATTTTAACCTTGTGCAACTGAAAATTCAAAGTTTTGCCACTTCAAGAGCACAAGTAGAATTTGCTTATCCCTCTGCCACTTGCAAAATATGGTGGTGTTCAGGTTAAACAGGAATGTGGGAAGCTACACAAGCCAACTGAATTACCACCAGGAGCCATAAATCACACTTTTTAAAGTGTTGACTTGAAAAGTATTAAAAGTGTAGAAAAAATAATTTTATATGTAGTACAGTAATTAAGCTACACTCACATTAAACACTAGAAGTTGCTACATGACTCACAAGGAGAAAAGTTACCCACCTGTAATTTAGTCTATTACAGCCACATGAAAAGTTATTTACAGAAATGTAAGATTCCAACCTGTAATTTCTGGACCTCTATATAACTCCCATAGTATATCTGGAAAATAAACCAAATCTCAAATTAATACAGTTTTAAGCATTCTGTATTTAAACCCTGAATTTTGAGAGGATTTCAAACCCCATAATGCCTCAACAGCTCAAAGAGATCATGGGTACTGGCATGCTCTAGAGGATGTACTTTTAGGTGAAATGTTATGGAACATAACATTTTCCTCATTCCCAACAGGAATCCATTGACCAGATGGGGTCTCTTTTTTCTTGTCTTTTCCTGAGGACAGTGTGGCTTCTTTAAAAGGAACAGTTGCTGGTTTTAGGGCCAGTGACCCTGCCACAATGCATTCTGAAAAATAAAATTAACATAAATTGTAAGATATAATCCAATTAGAACAACATATGAAGACATACAGAGCTGCTTAAGGATCAATTCCTGTGCAAACTTCCATACTTGAATCTTTAAAGCTCATAGGTAAGGACTAAAAAGTTCAATTCCTATTAGAGCACTCTCCACATTGCTACCTGTCCTATGCTTCTAAGCCAGGCATAGGCTAAATCCAGCCCTCCAGATGTTTGGAACTACAATTCCCATCACCTCTAGCTAACAGGACCAGTGGTCAGGGATGATGGGAATTGTAGTCCCAAACAATTGGAGGGCCTATGCCTGTTCTAAGCAGATTTAAAGCTGATTTATCTGTAACTGGGATAGGGAACCAGTGGCCCTCCAGATGTGAAATTATAACCCGCATAATCCCTGTTCACTGGCTGAGACAGAATTGGGAATTAAACAGTATCTGGAGGGTCACAGTTTCTCTATGCCCACTCTTAAGGTTTGTGATGTTTTACACAATCCATATTAAAATATCTAAAAATAGATCATATATGAGAAATCAAATCTCCACAAAAATTCATTATCGCAATGAGCACCATATTAGTAGATGTAGGATTTGTTTTTCCAGACCCCTATACCAATTCTGTCTTATTTTTTATATTTAAGTTTTCACATGAAAGGTTGGAAGCATGTTTTTATTTTGAAGGAAGTGCCACTGAACTCGGTGTACTTGCTTCTGAATAGAACTATAAACTACTCTCTTTCTCTCTCTCTATATATAGATATACATTCAATTTATTGATCTCAGAGGTACAAGAAAGGCACTGTAATACTTGTCTCAGATCCCTTTTTTGGCATTTTCTGTTATTTTTTTCTGGGTTGTTCAAAGGGAAGGTCTATTTTAAACCTAATCACATAGCTCATAGGAAAGAACAAAATCTGTTCTAACACACTACAGCTGTAATCCTAAACTTGCATGTCTGAAAATAACCTACAATAAAGCTATCAGGCTTTAAAATAAACATTGTTAGGATCAGACTCAAAGTATGCGCCTTTGGTTGGCTCGTATCTAGGCGCCCCCCCTCCCCATTACAATTTTCCAGGACGTGTGGGGAGCCAACACATGAAGAGAAGGCTCACCACTACAAGTTCCCTTCACACTACTTGATGAAACAACAGAGTACAACAAAAAGTGTGGAACTAACAGGCTATTCCCTGCTCTTTCCTTCATTGTGAGGCATGAATGCCTACTAAAGAGGGGAGTTCATCTTTGCTGTTTTCAGAAAATATTGTGTATAACCTCATTCATTCCTTAATGCTGTGTTCACTAGATATTTTGGAAGATGAATTGATGAAGTGTAATATTTTTCATCAAAATAATTGTTACATCATTAACTCCTACATATCAGCTTCATAAAGATTAGAAGATCTTGTTTGCAAGTGAAGTCCGATTCTTCTGATCTTCCCCTTCACATCTGGGAGAGCTATCAATATCATTTTATAGTTGTCTAAATTCCTGCTTAACTTAGAAATGGAACAAGCCCCTGATATTTCATAGAGAGTACCATAGGATTTCGTTTGTGTAAAAGCTTTCTAATCTTCTGGAAAATGTGTTATATAATACAGCTTTTGCTAACTTGGTTTTTATTTCCCTCCCCTAAGTTAGCTTGGCTACAGCCCACAATCACTTAGTTACCACCAGATTTTCTTCATCAGTGCTGGAGACCATATTCATGATTTCTATAAGACAGAAATAAAGCATGTAAAATGCGCTGTGTGTCCAGATAAAGAATTTCTGGGAACTTTTCGTTGCATCACAATTTGACAGGTATTAGAACACCATTTGAAATTTAACATCCATATAAATTAGCCTTATCTGGGTCAGCAAAACGTATGAAAAAGGACCCCAACTAGTAAATTGAAGAGCTAGTAAAATACGTAATTTATTTTATTATTTAATCATTAGGAAATCTCAGAACATTTTCAAAGAACTCAGATGTTTAAGATTACTTGGTAACTTTACCTCAACAGGCTAAGATTTGACATCTGCCATTTGGTTTCCAAACTTGAAAAATATTAACTACATTCTGAAAATATTTTCAAATATTTATTTTCATTGATGAAACAAGGCTAGCTCTATTTTTTTATGTAGTTTTTCAAAGCATTTAGTTTTAGCATCTGAATAACCATTTCACTTACCATAGTCTTTACACTCTCCTCATTTGGCTTTCTGCTTTCGCTTTCTTTTGATATTGTACCAATTTTCAAGCTGGCTGGCAGGACCACATTGTCTGTCCCCAAAGTTTTTGCTGCATTGGCCTTTGCGATTTCCAGTAGCTCTCTTTTTTCTAAAACAAATAAACAACAGCAGGTACTCAGCCCTCTAGGTGACATGGGTTTAAAATGCAATAGAAAACTAACTGAAAGCACCAAAAAAGGAATTCAGACAAGTTCCACAGTGCAAGATAAAGGGAAGTTAGTGATGACTGAGCCGAAAAGCTAAATTTATACTTGGGGGGGGGGGGGTTAGAGGTGATTTTCAAAGACAGTACACTAAAGAATTGAGACAGTGACTTCCCAAACACATCAAGTGATTCTACAGCCAACTAAGGATTTGAACACAGGAACTGAACTGAACCAAACCAAACCAAACCAAACCAAACCAAACCAAACCACAGGAACTTCAATGTACAGCTATTCTTGGAGAAGAACTCTCTACTTCTATCAGTTAATGAAAGTACAGCAATAGTCTCTAGACAGGACTTTTTAAACTAAGATGGGATATATTTTTTCTATAGCAAAGTTTGAAAACATCCTATCTCCACCAATATATATTGATGATCTGCCAATACCTTTTTCAGTCAAGCGAAGAGGGGTTCTACTGCGAGATCTTGATCGAGAACGGCTTCTCCAGCTTCTATAAGCCTCAGGATATATGGTTCTTCCAAATCCATAGTATCTTCGGCTTCTTGACCTGCTTCTGGAGTAAGATCTTCTATAGCATGGTCTTCCAGGAGACCTACTACGTGATCTGTATCTTGGAGGAGAGCGACGGTATCGCCTATGGTATCTAGGATGGTATCTTTCTCGGTATTTGTAGCTACGTGATCTTGACCGGCTTCTGGAATAAGATCTTGAATACCTTCTGCACCTCCAAGAACAATTCCTTTTAGCACGTAATCTTGATCTGCTTCTTGACCTACTCCAGCTTCTGGAGGAAGAGGAAGTGCTTGAACTTGATCTTGTGGAGTAAGATGACCTACTAGATGATCTTGAAGATGATCTTCTGCTACAGCTGCTCCTTGACCTTGAACGGGACCTTTCTTTTGGTGAACTCAAAGTCAAGTCATCCATAAAGACTGTCATCTCATCTGTCTTTTTGCTAGATTTTTGCTTTTCGGTATTTTTCAAACTTGTGCCTTCTGCTTTCGGTTGCCCAGTTCCCGTTCCTTTGTTTAGGAGAAGGAGGGATAGATAGAAGTTTTGATTTAAAACTTCTGCTATTGTGAACTATGACAATGTCATAACTGCATAATGTTTCTTCCAAGTCAACTCGGAAGCATTATTAAAAACCTTATGCCTCAAAGATTTTAAGTGGCATGGTTCAGATCTTTCATTTGACAGCCATAGAACCTCCTTTCAAACAAAAATGCTTGAATTCTAGAAACTAATGCTCCACTCACATCACAGAACGGTCAAATTAGTATTTTGAGCCACTATGGAGCTAGAGGCATTCAACTGTATGCAATATGAAGTATTTAACAATCAAGATGGCTGCTGTTATATAACAGCAGCCATTTTAGTTACAACACACTGGATCTATCATACTAGGGTATAATCACTCCTGTTTCCTTAATTCTTCAAACCACTTTTGTTCTATGATCCTGCTCTCTTCATTAGGAGTTTTATGTGTTAATTTGTGTTTATTAATAATCAAAGCAAAAATATTGACTGTACTGTATTGCTACCACAAAGTATGAAAATTATTCTAATGCTTTAAATAGAGGAATATTTATCACTAGCAAACCATACAGGAAAAAGGTTCTGTCTGGAGCCTTGAATCACCTAATTCAGCAAGCACCTTTGAATTGCAGACAACTAATTAAATGGAGTGGAAACATTTTAGATATAAAACATCAGCAGCCAAACACTAGACATACATTCCCATAAGCAACATACCAATAGGTGCTGAAAAACTCCCATTCTGCTCAGGACTTCCATGGTTCTGTGGATTCCTATGAACAAGAGTTGCAACCATTCAGTCAGTTCTTTTTTAAAATAAATTTTATTAGAATTTAAGAAGAACTACAATATTATCCTTCAGTTCTTTCTACAGAAAAAATACTTTCTCAGGTCCTTCCCCTGCAATATGGGCATAATACTGAGCGACATTGTACTGTGAATTTGATGCACTTTCAACATACTCAAAAGTGTTAGGATCAAGTTACTAGTCTTTTCCTAAGCATTTTTACTCCCATCTTCAACTGTGCTTACTCCCAGATAAAACATCATCTCTATTGTTAATCACACACTGTATAATTTTACTTTCTCCAAAAACCTCCTTAACAGAAAGCAGATTTTACTGGGCTTTTCAAAAAAGGACTCATGGTGCTCAGCATGCAAGTGCCTAAAAAACAGCACAATCCTGCCAATGTCAACCACCACTAAACCCTGCTGATTTCAAAGGAAGCATTCAAGAACATTCTCAAGACTGCTTTGGACATTTATTTTTGGGAAACATACATGGGATTTGGCTGTTTCTGACAGCTTATTGTTCTAATTTAGGGGGATATGGAAAAACTAGACTGCCCTTGTGAACTCTCATGGTAGTTTACACAAAAGACACGTTTGTTCAAAAACATGCTTGACAGCATAAATTACTACTTTACTTCAAGCAGCAGACTAGGGTAGCCTACAAATTAGTTATTAGCTATAATCCAACGCGTGCACTCCCCCCCCCCATCCTACTTAAAAGCTGGCAGCCTTTTCCCTAGCCCTTTATTACCTTTCGCGAAGTGCCACACCCGTGAACAATACATAGTAGGAAGTGAGCCTTACTGAAGGAAACAGGGCTTTTGCTTACTTCTGAATCATGGGCACGACTGCATTTCTTGCATACAAAGAGACGAGAGGTTCCTGCCTGCCTCCAAGGATCTTACAGTCTCAAAACGGATTATGGGAAAGGGAAGCAACAATGGGGGGGGGGGGGGACGCCAAGGGCAGGAAGGAATGACCCCGAACAACTACAATTACTTCATTGGTTTTGTTTGGCTACAATTCCGAACAAGTTAAAGAAATGCCACACCCCAAAAACGAGTTTGGAAGCAAAGAGGGCTGGCAGCACAATCCGACGAGAATACTCTTCGTACCCCTACAGAAGCTTCATATTAAAGATTTTTTTAACCTAACAGGGTTGTTGTGAGCTATATCAGCCTTAGCTTTCCTTCCACCAATAATAGGTTTATTTGTTACGGGTTTTTCCTCTCCCCCCACCTCCTGCCCTTCAAGTAGCTCTGGACTGCAAACTCGAGTCTCCTCCGCTTTGTCTTCACAGCGGATGGGTCAATCCGACGCCAACCCGTGTCAGCCTGTACCTCCCCCCTCGGGAAGAGGCCAATACTGACCCGCTTCTCTCTCTCGCGGGAGCAAGGAAGCCTTAAGAAAGCTCGTGTTAGCAGCCGCACTGCCTCCAGAGTCTCCTTCAAATACCCCCGCTTCGCCTCATAGCCTTTAGTTCTCCCCTCCCCGCGCGAAAATAAGATGAAAAAATCGCTTCAGACTCACTGGTACCAGGTGGATGGGCCCTGGCTTTGCGGTGGTGCCTGAGGGGAGAGCCCACCTTCGTTGGTAACTGCCATGACCGGAAGAAGGAAACGAAGGGAAGGTGCCGAAAGAACAAAAATACGCTCGGAAATCTCCTCAAAAAGCCGGGGCTGGTAATAAAGCTCGCTCGGTTTTCTCTCAAATATGTCGTCAGACACGTTATTAAAAAAATTAAAAAATCACACAGACATCCCCCGAACAACAAACAGCGTTAAAATCGCTCCGCAGTCAACAGCCGCCGCCAGGTCGACCGGCTTGTTATGGCGCCCGAGACCAACTGAAATGGCGCAGAAGCTTCCAGATCCTCAACCGACGAAGGGAGGGGGCAGGAGGAGGAGGGATTACAGTATGTGTTTGTAACGTAACGTTGGCGTCAGTGCGCAAGCGCAGTTCGGGATTGAGGGTGGGGCGGTAGACATAGAGACACTGGGCGGTAGACATAGAGACCAGGAGGCGCCTCCTCCGTCCGAAGCATCCATGGTACAGTGGCGCCTTCAGCCTCATCTCCGATCTGCGCGCTTTACTTTGGTTGAATAGAAGCCATATCTAACACTTTGGGCATTACTTCCGAGTGGCCATGTATGCGCTTGAGCTGCACGCTTCAACTTCCGCCTTCTATATTATACAATACATATAGAAATTGTGTTTTTAGGTTATAAATCTCCCAGCTCGGATTCTCTAATACGAGAATTAGACTCCTGGATTAGCCTGGATGCTGATACTCTTGTCTCCACGATCGGGGGAAGTAATGCTTCGGAATACCAGTTGCTGAAATAACAGGATGTTGGACTAGATGGGCCGTTGACCTGATCCAACAGGCTCTTCTGATGTTAGCTTATTGATGATGGTAGACAAGACAAAAGCTACGTTCTGTTTTGCGAAGTTAGTCAATGTAATAAATACATCATTTTAGTGGTATCCTTCCGCGACCCTGAGCAAACTTGTCCGGAGTGCTATTTTCACACTTTAAAATTCAGCTTTTTCCCCAAACACACAACTAGGCATGAATGTATACCCGCTCCTCCTGTGCATCTGCACGATTACTGTTCTGGCTCGATTCAGATATTATTTATTTTCATATTTTACTGGCAGAACGCTGATTTCTTAGTTGGAAGACCTGAGTTTGAAAGATCGTGAACTTTTAATTATACCCCTTTGGGGCGGGGAAAAAGATGCTGGTATCAGATTGTGCTGCGATAAAGCCCTGGCTTTACTCCGAATGAACAAGGCTCGCGCGCACACACAGGCACCATTCTTGTCCCCGGTTTATATAAGCGCACGAGTGGGCCTTCGCTGCGCTGTCAACGTTTCACCACGCTAAAACCCCAATAAAGCAAGTTTGCTCATTTACTATTCTGCATGATTGCGTGTTGGGTTGAATAAACGACAGACGACGTGGTGGGATATCATATCCGGGAGGCATCTCGTAGCAGGAGGCTAAGAGTGTCCCTTTTATTGTATATTGGGCTCAATTGCCCCATCTATAGTGGCTGCTGATTGGATGCAGCGAGCAGCGTGGGTAACGCACATAATGTTGCACATATTACATACATAGAACATACGCATCAGAGAGAGAGAGCACAGAACATCACAACCAGAGATAACTACCTAAGATAGATAGGGTGTCTTACGCAGGGATTATACAGAGTGCACTTAACATTCTTCTAGTCTGTGGTAATAAACATGGGAAGTTTATAGTTAGATTAGGGGGTCATGACATCAGCTAAGCTTAGGGATCTTTCCGTGCCAGGGACGGGCACAGAAGGCACAAGAGTGAGGCAGTTTTCACTTACGCAGTGTCTCTGAGATATATCAGGGAACAGGCAGACACAGACCATATCAAGGGGGGGGAAAGCATCCCGTTTCAGGCATACACAGGGATCCAGGAAACTCACTCTACATCTCCCCCTTTCTTTTATTATATAGAAGGTATTTGTTTCACTAGTGGAGGTAAGATAGAAAAACCAAAAGTATTTCGGGATACGTGGTTTGCCGACGCCTGCCCAAAATAAGTTTGCTCCTATTTACCTCCAAGAGTTACGGTTGTTGTTGCCACTTAGTAAAGTGGGCGGCAATGAGTTTTTGTGGAGGTAGAGGGGGGGAGAAGAGTTGAGTGCAGAGACGTATGAGACTAGGAATGCATTGAATGAAGCAGCATAACAAAATTAAAATGCATATAATAACAATAGCGTATTGAAAGAGTTTGCGAAGCCAGTTTAAGTTCGGCAGCCAATTGGTGAGCCACTGGGTGAGTGAATCCCAGAGGCTGGAGAATCCAACGTCCTGTTTAATGTGGTGAGTGAGGTTTTGCAGGTGAGAGATTTGATTTCTGACTGCCTTAGAATTGTCAGAAATATTGAAACAGCACATCGCATCCACTTGTTCACAGCCATAATGATGAAGCATAAGGAGGTAGTCGATAGCTGCGCGATTTTGCAGTAGCCCGTGTTGTATCTCGCTCTGTTCTGTATTTAGCAGGTGGAGAGCGTTTGAGGTGAAATTAATAATTTTCGCTGCAGAACAGGCCAGTGCATTAATGTTCCGGCTGTTCCGTACCGCCAAGCCTGGAACACCTAGAAGGGATACGGCTAGAGAAATATATTCAGATCTGCTGGGAAGAGAAACAGAATCATCACAATCATTAGTCAATTCAACAGAGCGGCGATGTCTAGGGCGGGATAGATGTTGTTTCTTTGGTAAAATGATGGACAACCGACTCAAGCAGCAGGGAGTTCCATGGGTAATGTTTGCTGGAATGTAATTGAATGTGTAACCTGGGCAGGACCAGAACCATCCTGCAGGTAACTCAGTGTATTTATATACATAGGAAATATTTACATAAGAAGAGCAGTTAAAGTTATCCTTGCTCATTCTTACACAGTTATTCTTAGTGCAGTTCACCATACGTGCGCATGTCATGTTATATGTCGCAACGTACGGGGTTAATAGGTCCACGGCCATGGTGGGGCGCTTGCGCACCTGAGTACCCCAAGTGGAGTAAGCGGAGTAGCCAAGAGTGCGAAGGGAATCATTTTTGGGTAGGGAAGAGTAAAACCAAGTGTCATTTTGAATATCAGATGGGTCATGGCACACAGGGATAAGGCAAGAGCCAAGAATTTCACCCACAGATACCTGCTGTGATAAACAAAAGGAAGAAACGTTGAGGGTTTTTGCAAAGGATTCCCATACATTCGATGTTGTTGTTGTTGCACCGCCAATGGGGGCGGTGGCTGAGAGGGGAAAAAGGGAGAGGCAGAAAATGAGAACAAACATGGAATTCATATTAAGGCAGGAAATAAGGCAGAGAAGCACGTTATCGGGGGTTGATTCTAGCTGTTTGTCCTTCATGAGTTGTGAAAATTTACTCATTTAATTGAATGGTAGCGTCTAATTGTTGCAAAAGGTCTCTGCCCCACAGATTCAGATGAATATTCAAAATGCACGGTTGAATATGAGCAATAATAGCAGAGCTATTGGGCAGAGAGACAGGCAGCCAGTGTACACTCTTTGCGGAGGTTTGAGTGCCTCCTACACCCCACACAGCGGAAGAGGACTCGAGGGGCCACGTAGGGTCCCAGCAACTGGTGGAAATGACAGAAACGTCAGCTCCTGTGTCAATCAAACCTTCCAGAATTTTACCATTGATTTTATACTTACGAAGAAGTTTCTGCTTATTGATTCTCTCTACAACCGCTAAAAGCTGTGGAGAAAAAGAAGAGAGCTGGTGCAAATTACTATCCATCATTGAAACAGAAGGGTAGGCTGGGAGCATTACCAAATGCGCCCAAGTGTCACCTTTTTTCAGCTGCATGGGCATGTGGCTCCAAAGTTGAACCATGACAGTGCCCACATAATCTGGGGCTAATACTGCTGGGATAACCATGATGCCTTCTTTGCCCGCAGAAAGCTTGGGTAAAATTATACCTGCGACCTTAGAGGGCAGGGGGCCCGCCAGTTGGGTGGGCATAAGCACAACTTCACCAGGTAAAACAGTCTCTTTGTCTTCCTGATTGATTAAGTCGATGGTGAAGTCAGAGGATTTTTCTTTAGAAAATTTTGCAATAGTAGTATCAGATGGAGTAGCTTTCGAAAAGTTTTCAGTAGTAGAAACTAAAGGCAGTGGGCTCTCTAATTCTCCTGGCCCGAGAGCAGGGCCTCCTGGGAGTTTCCCGAACTCCTGCATTGGTTTGCCCAATGGTAGCCTTTTCCACACTTAGGGCATTTTTTGGAAGGTCTAGCCTTGTTGTTAGTATCAGCATTTTTGTGGGCCCCCCCGCCAGGGGCCCTGCATTGTTTAGCAAAATGGCCTGGGCGTTTGCAGTTGAAGCAATTGCCTGTGGGCCTGTTATTAGATTGAAGTGCAGTAGCAAGCAGGGACATAGCATGGCTTTGGCTACCTACTTCTGAACAAGCTTTAATCATATCAGCCAGATCATATTTAAAGCGGCGTATAACGGTCTGCAAGGCAGTTTTGCAGTCTGTGTTTGCGTTTTCAAAAGCCAATTTTTTAGTTAGTTCATTTTGAGCCGTGGTGTTATCGATCTGCCTGGTGATTGCTTCTTTCAAGCGATCTATGAATTGATGGTAAGGCTCTGAATGTTGTTGTTTTATGTTCACAAAGGAGGACATGGGCTGGCCTGAGACAGGGATCTTTTTGAAGGCACGTAGCACGCAGGTGGCAGTGCGACTGAAATGTATATTTGTCAGCGCAGCCTGCACCGTTATGGTCTCATAAGTGCCAGCGCCGAAAAGTTGGTTGGCTGTATGGTTAACATCAGCCATAGCCATAGCACTATGCTTAAATTCACTTTCAAAAACCACATACTGAGCTGGAGTTAAAAGCATACACATCAGATCCTTCCAATCCTGAGGTAGCATAGTATAAGAAGTTGATATTGCCTCCAACATTCCTAGCACATAGGAAGATTTCAGCCCAGAATCAGCAACTGCCCGCCTTAAATCTCTTATTACAGAATAAGGCAAGTGCTCATGGAGGATTCCGTTAGTAGTTTGGGTAATTGGAAATGCAGATGGCAAATCTCCTGGCCAATTTGTTTGTTCTTCTAAAGAGAGATCACCTTGTTGCCGTGCCTGCGAGACAGCTGCACGCACGGCTCCTATGGGGGCAGGGGCATTTCCAGGCGAAAAAGGGAGAGGAGGGGGGGGAGGAGGAGGAGGGGGAGGAAGGGAAAGCATGGAAGGAGGAGGGGGAGGGAGGGAAGGCATGGAAGGAGGGGGGGGAGGGAGGGAAGGAGGAGGAGGAGCGGATGGGATGCCTTCATGCTGAGGCGAAAGGGGGGGTTGGAATTGAGTTTGCTGGGGGATTTGGCCGGCCGGGGGGGGTGCAAGGGAAGGAGGTAAGCAGTTTGGATATGGGGGGGGATTGTCTGCTGTGGTTGAAATGGCAGGGGCTGTCGGAGATGCCTGACAGTCCTGATACAGGTCCAAACCCAAATCTGGGTCTAGTCCCAAATCGGAGACAGCTTCCATGCATTTTTTCCAAGTGAGCAAACAATGAATCGGAGCCCTGGGTTCTTTAAAGAGGGAGGACCCGATCTTCTGCCATGTTGCTGGTTCCAGAGATCCAGTCTCCGCTAACCAGGAACATCTGCAGGATACTTCACATATTAATTTTTCAACATCTTTTAAACTAATATGAACACCCACCACTCTCTGCTTGACTAAGTAATGCAGTTCTTTGGCATGCTCTCTCTGCAACTTTGTCAAATTCTTCCCCATTGTACTCACGAGTTGTTAGCGCGCTTCGAGTGAGGAGATGGATCACGTCGGGGTCACCAGATGTTGGGTTGAATAAACGACAGACGACGTGGTGGGATATCATATCCGGGAGGCATCTCGTAGCAGGAGGCTAAGAGTGTCCCTTTTATTGTATATTGGGCTCAATTGCCCCATCTATAGTGGCTGCTGATTGGATGCAGCGAGCAGCGTGGGTAACGCACATAATGTTGCACATATTACATACATAGAACATACGCATCAGAGAGAGAGAGCACAGAACATCACAACCAGAGATAACTACCTAAGATAGATAGGGTGTCTTACGCAGGGATTATACAGAGTGCACTTAACATTCTTCTAGTCTGTGGTAATAAACATGGGAAGTTTATAGTTAGATTAGGGGGTCATGACATCAGCTAAGCTTAGGGATCTTTCCGTGCCAGGGACGGGCACAGAAGGCACAAGAGTGAGGCAGTTTTCACTTACGCAGTGTCTCTGAGATATATCAGGGAACAGGCAGACACAGACCATATCAAGGGGGGGGAAAGCATCCCGTTTCAGGCATACACAGGGATCCAGGAAACTCACTCTACAATTGCGAGTTTTGAAAAGTAAAACGTTAATAAATATACACTTCTGTTTTTTAAAGCAATGCCGCCTTCCCATTTGGAATCGAGCGCAACCAGCTCCAAGGCTTAACATTTGCGACCATGAAGGGCACCAGTGCGCATGAGCGGACTTAGCTGCTGCCTTTTTTGTCCGAGCCCAGCCATTAGCACCGCAGCGCCTGCGCAATAGAGGCGCCTTCTCCGTAGCTTCGGCCTTTTCAGCATCCGGGTCCTAAGCCCGTGTCTTTGTTTACTTGGTACGGAAAGGGGTGGTTCGGCTTTCTTTCCGCTGGAGGCGAGTCGGTCAGCTGAGCCAGGGCGGCGGCGGCGGCTTTTTCCTTAGAGCCGGTTGTCTCAAGAGCGCTTCTGAGGCGAAGTAAGTGCGGACGGGGCACCCGCCCGCCCCATCCCGTCGCTGGGGCGGGTGGGGCGGCCGGGAGGGAGACGGGAGCTGCGTCTCTCGCGGGCAGCCGCTGGGCCCACAGGGGTGTGTCGGGCTGGAGATGGGGCGCGGAGCGCCGCCGTGCAGCGCCGAGGCTCAGCTTCTTTATTCCAAGCCCCAATAAGTTCCGTGGGACTTCATCCTCGGGAAGCGTGTTTCGGGCGACGGCCTTCCATCAGTTTCCCCCTCGCCGACCGTTTCACTCGGAAGTCCCCTTGGATTCCGTTGGATTTGCTCCCGAGGAAGCGCATTTTAGATCGCACCCTCCAAACTGGCCGTTGCCATCCGCTTTACTTGGAGCAAAGCCTCACTGAATTCAGTGGGGCTTACTCGTGAGGAAATGAGTTTTCCATAGCAGCCTTCCTGAAGCTGGCCTGTCCAGCCTTCCAAATTAGCCCTCCCCATCTCTTTTGCACTGAATTCAGTGGGGTCTGTTCCTCAAAAAGTCCATTTATGGTAGTTGCCTTCCTGTCAGTTTTACTCACAAGCCCCATTGAAATCAGTGGGATGTGCACCTCAGGAAGTGGATTTAGAGCAGCAGCCTTAGAGACTTGGATTGGGTATCCAACCATCATTTGGCCAGTACCACTCTCTTTACTCTGAGAAATAGATTCCTTTCAGTTGAATAGGTTTTGTTTCCCAGCCTTAATAGAGCTTTTGTTTGGTTTGATCTGCCATCCATCAATTAGCCAGTTTCATCTATTTTGGATGACTTTCTCTTCGCCGCCTCTAACCCATAATATGATCTCTGGGATTTGGATGGCACAGGGACCACCAGGATGAAAGCACTTCCCCTGCAAGTGGATGGGTGGCAGGAGATATCCAGCTCCATCTAATTCTTGATATTTGTATATACCTACTAGTAGGTTCTTTGGCTGACCTGCAGGTTAAATCATGGTAAATTTACTCAGGAGTAGCTCCAGTATGTTCAAAGTTACTGAATTTTAAGAAGGTATGCACAGAACTGCCCTGCACACACTTTCTTGGGAGGAAGCTTCATTCAACACAGGGGTGGTGGCATGGCTATAGCTAGGATTTTTGTTGGGGGGGGGGCACAGAACTGACATGATGTGTCAGCTAAGTATTTCCATAGTTTTACTTGTTCGTGGCGGGGGAGCTGCCCCTCCTTGGCTACACCCATGGATGGTAGGAATTGGAATCTCAGCACTATTTGGAGACCATCCAATTAGGGAAGGCTGAACTTATTACAAACTATTGCTTTGATAGTTCCGTGGGGTCACGAAGAGGCGGACATGACTAAACGACTATACAACAACAATAATTGGTTTGAGGATATTAATTCTCAGTTATGGTGTCTGGGTAGTAGCCTAGTTGTTAACTAAGAATCTAAGGGCAAGGTAGCTGTGGCTTGCCTGTACAGTTCCAGATCCTTTCATCCATCCCCTCCTCCTGTGTGCAGTGCAGTACAGTAGAATCCTTCTCATTTCTTCTCCTTTAAACAAGTATATTCCCCACCCCTTGTTGAAAGGATACCTCTTTGGAATTCAGCTTCCCAATTGTGAGGCTCTCTTGCTTTGTTTTCTGGCTATCCTTGATTGCAAGTGAAGTATTAACTTCCTTTGGAACATTTGAACATTGCATTTCTCACATCCCTAGCAGTATTTCAGCTACATTTGTGTGCTGCTTTTGTGTTTATTTTTTTATGTGTCTGATTTTATCTTTTATTCTCTTACTGATATTTGTAACATTGTGTTGTTTTTAAAAATGGTTTTAGAAATGTCTTTGAGATTTATTTGTAAATGGTAAGTGATATAAGAATAGGTTTAAATAAATTCTTCTCACTTCAAATGCAATTAATACATTTAAAGCCACACACCTAAACAGAAGTTGAGAAACAAATTTCATTTTCTCTCCTAGGTTTTCCAAAACTCAAATATGTCTGGGTTTCTTGAAAACATGAGATGCTCTGAGTGTGTTGACTGGGGAGAAAAACGAAATACAATAGCTTCTATTGCTGCAGGAGTGCTGGTATGTATACTTAAATCTCTTGTTTATATTTCTGTTTTTCTTAAGTTTTGCAGTGTTCGATCGTCCTCATTTGTAAATTTGTGCATGTTAAAAGCCCACTTTAGTTTAATGGAATAAAACTGTGCATATATACATTACAAATGGGTAGCTCTGCTAGCATACTATATTAAAAACAAGAAAGCATATTGTACTTTAAAGTGTACCACTTCTATGGTGACTAGAACCTGCTTTGTCAGATGCAGTAAATGGTGTTTGTTGGCAGATATAAAGATATATACATGTGTACAAAATAGACAGAAAGGGCACAATATATAAGAGGTACTGTATGTTACAACATTATAAGAAGCCCAAATGTGTGCAGGATAAAAATAGCAACCCATTCACACAATAGTAATTGGTGATGGCTGTGTCTTCTTAGTTTCTCTGTGGAAATTTAACACCTGTAGCAAAAAGAAACCCGCAGCTTCAGTTAAACTGAAACTAAATAGAATCAAATCTGATATTTCTATCTAGTTCACCAGTTCCATACTGGAGCTTCTAGGATCAGTTTATTGAATTTGACTTTGTGGTTGACTGAGCATCAGAACGACCTGGGCAACTGAAATGTTTTGCCACCGGCTTCTGATTGTTGCCATTATTGATGTCTGATAGAGTGGTCATAGTAGCTTTACAGCAACATTGTATTGAAGATCATGTTGGAAACTTTTGTGTTCAAATAGTTCTTTACAGGTTGGTGGATTATCATAGATGCAGCTGTTAAATATCCACATTCAGATGACTTCAACCATTCATACCATGCTTGTGGAGTGATAGCTACAGTTGCATTCCTAATGTAGGTACTACTAATATTCTTACAGGATTTGAATAAGAATGCATATTGTAAAAATGCTAGTTGGATTTCTTATATTTAATTAATTGTTAAAAACTTGCACTGACTTATAAAATGAACCCATTACTTGTTGATATGGATTATGGGATATAGGTTCTAAGATGCAGGCTAATGAACTAAAAGTACTTGCACTGTGTTAGCATAGGATGACTGTTTTGTAGCCTAATCCTAGGTATACTAACATAGAAGCAGTGTTGTGGGTTTTTCAGATTTGAACTGGCAAAAATTCATATCCATATTAGGGTAATTTGCGTGGGAGGACCCTATGGGCTGATCAAATTTAGCATATTTATTTTACTTGTTTACTTGTAAACAAAACTTTAAAAAATGAAACTGTCTAGCTTGTCTTATATTGTATTTGCAGTTGGAATCCATTCATTGTTACTAAGGAACTTATGAAATGGAAATATTTTCCACAGGAAAAATAGAAACTTGCCCAGAATTTTTTTTGCTCCTACATCAGAGTCCAGAAGTCCACCCCACTGAGCTTAGTGGGGCTTACTCTCAAATAAGTGGCCATGGCATTGAAGCCCTTGTACTGTTTTGGGGTCAGGAGAAATTTATACTAGTCTTTTATTTAATCATAATGATTTAAAATTATTATGCTTATTCTGGCTTGGAACCTGACAGTACTGAGGTTCTGAGGCTATATAATGAAAAGGCACAAACATGAAAAAAGCAGTGTTCAGAATTTGAGAACATATCTGGACTTACAAGCATGCAACAGGGGTGGTTTATGTTTTGTTTTATCCTAGAATAGCACAGCTTTACCTTCCACTTTATAGCTTAATGAGTTTCCCCGGTGACCCATAGTGTCTGTCTCGATTATATCAGAATGTAGTATGGTCTGGGTTATCTCTAAACTGGCATGATGTAATCTTGAGTAAGAAACTCCCAGACTGCTTGCTTGACTATGGAGGGGTTGAGTGAATTATGGCTGTCAGCCTCCTCTGGAGGAGGGATGGGAGAGCCAGCTGTATGCCATCAACCCTCCTCCCACCCTCTAAACTGTATTTAAGTTTAGAGTGAGTGCAGCAAGACCAGTACCAGAAATTTCATTGTCGGTTAACTCTGGTTTTGCTTATTATTTATGTATTTAAGCTAGATTGTGTTTTTTGTTTAGTCTGTATTTCAAGGTTTTGAATCTTGTGAGCTGCTTTGGGTACAGCATATTGTGCAAAAGCAGCATATAAGTAAACTCAATCAATCAGTTCAGGGAGGGGGCAGTCAGTGGTGTTAAGATTCCTGAGCTGTGAAGCTTTAGTCTTCTGTGTTTGATTGTACTCATTGAAATTTGAGAATAACTGCAGGCTTGTAGACAAATGATGTTTTGCAGTTGTGATTCCTACTTCAGTGATAAGATTCCCACTTAGTACTTGACTAATCCGTTTTGAGCTGCTTGAATTGTTTTTCAGAACAGCTGATTCCCAAATGCAAGGTAGTATTGAGGTATATGGAGAATTACTGTCATTGCTTCATAGAAAGCTGGTATAGCATAGCAGCTAAGAGTCTGAGTTATGGAGCAGGAAGACTCTACCTTGAGTATGTTATGAATTCACCAGGTCACATTAGGCAAGACCCACACTACAGTATGGATATAAAGGATAATGCATGTGAAGCAAATTGTAATGCTAAACAGTTCTATACAAATGCCAAGTATCTGAATGTGATATGTTATGTTCTTATTAATGAAGGATCAATGCAGTATCCAATGGACAAGTGCGTGGGGACAGTTACAGTGAAGGTTGCCTTGGGCAAACAGGTAATCTTAACAAATAAAAATTATTAAAAAGTGTGTGGGTGTAAGAGAGAAAGAGCGCTGCTAGGGGTGGGCGATATCTGGTTTTCAACACCACGATATATCACCAGCTAAATATCACAGTATCTCAATATATCAAGATATATATCTGCAGCAGCGGAGGGCCTTGCTGGGCCTTCCCGCAGTGGCAGGTGGTCCCACCATACATCCTTGCAGCAGCAGAGGGTGCACTGCGCTTCCCCACAGCAACAGAGGGTCTTGACGAGGCTCCCTGTGGCAGGCCTTAAAATGTAAGAAAGTAGTAGATTTAATAAAAATATTAAATAAGCATCCATATAATATATTTAAGATATTTTCAACTAAGTGATCTGTTTTGCTGTAAAGCACATCCCAAAATAGATATGCATTGCAATTGCCATGAGTGCAATTTCCCAACAAATGCACGGCTCTGATTATGTATATCTTAATGCAGCCTTTCTGGTTAAGCAGGGGTTTGAACCCAGATCTCCCTTGCCCCCACTCCACTGCACCAGGCTCTCAGAAGGGCTACTTTAGGGGACACCAATGAAAAATGGTGTACCAAGTTTGTACATTTTGAAATGTTGCACTTTCACAGCCATGACACATGGAGAGCATGCAGATGTTTCCTAATGCACACGGGCTTTAGGTAGTTCTGAAGGGATGGTTAATTTGTCCTCCTCAGGTCACATATTGCCCATTATTTAAATATTATGTTATGAACAATGGAGCAGCTTGTTTTTAAAACAATTGATGTGGATTTGTTTTTTCTTTTGCAGGTGCTCGCATCTGGCTGTTCATTGGATTTATGTTGGCATTTGGATCTCTGATTGCATCTATGTGGGTCCTCTTTGGAGGCTATGTTATTCAAGGTAAAGTATCTGTTAAAGACAACCTTTAAAATTAGCACCTTAGGTTATGCGTATACATTTTAAATTGCAATCAGGTTACGTGCAGACACCTTGTCTCTTGCATTATGAACACTACCTATACCCTATAACAGGCTTCCTCAAACTCAGCCCTCGAGATGTTTTTGGCCTGCAACTCCCATGATCCCTAGCTAGCAGGACCAGTGGTCTGGGATGATGGGAATTGTCGTCATAAATCATCTGGAGGGCCGAGTTTGAGGAAGCCTGCCCTATAATAATGAAAGTGTCTCTTACGTCACTATCCTACCTAAAACCGGGGGGGGGGGGGGGGGGGCTTCTGTGTCATTTCTCTTTTGGAGGCTGAACTGTTGCTGCCTGTGGCACTTTCTTCCTTTTTCTGAAAGGATTTGTTAATTGTGGGCTACACTTGGAAGGCTTGTGAGTTAGCAGCCTGACATAATGATTGATGCATGATTAGGTTGGGAGATTGCTGAGAACCCTGTGTATGGCACCTTCTTCTGTATTGAAGAAAGGCTGGTATAATGCAGTGAGAGATGGATGGGGAGCCTTTGTCCATCAGCTTCAGTTAGCGTAGCCAGCAGTCAAGAAATTAAGCAGTCCCAACAACATCTGGAGGTTTGTGGGTTTCCCCCCTTGTAAATATAAGCTAATGAGGCTGCAATCCTGAACACACTTACCAGAGTACACATATTTGGATCTCAAGATCATCATCTGAGGCCCTTCCTCCAGGTGCCTACCCAAAACAAGGTGCAGCAGTTGGCTCCCAGGGAGAGAACAGTTTCAGTGGTGGCACCCAAGCTATAAAATGCCCTTCACCTTGTCACTAAACTAGTATTCTTGGTGCCTGGTGAATACCTTTATTTTCTCAGCCTTTTAAAATATTAAAATATTTTTTGTGATTATAGACACTTTGGGAGTGTTAAGATTTGTGAAAATTTCCTGTGCTGTGAGTTTACTACTATATTGAGTTGCATCCTGTAGCTGATTTGATGCTGTATTATAAATTTTATGGTTTAGGACATGGGGACATAGGAAGCTGCCTTATACTGAGACAAACCCATGGATCCAACTAGCTCAATAATATCTACACTGACTAGTAGTGACTCTCCAGGGTTTCGGAGTCTCTCCCAGCCCTTCCTGGAGATGTTGAACCTAGGACCTTCTACATGCAGAGGCTCTACTACTGAGCTATGACTCTTGATGAACTTATTTGTGTATTTAGTTCTTTTAAGTAAGAGAATTTTGAGAACCATTGTGACAGAAAAGCTGTATAAAAGGGTCATAAGCAAGCAAGTATATTCATTTTCCAGATTCTGGTAGCATAAGAAGGCATTTGGCAAGCCCTGCAAAACTTAACAAATCAATGAGCTGGTCATTGTGCTTTTTTGAGGGGTTGGGGGCTACAAGCTCATGGACTTCAGATAAAGGACATTCTTTTTTTTCCCTTCCCAGACAAAGAAAAGATCTCTGTATACCCTGGGATAGCAGTCTTCTTCCAAAATGCTTTTATATTCTTTGGGTAAGCATTTCTTCAATTGATTTGTTATTCTGTGTTTAAATGTTATATGCATGGAAGTTTAGTAGCTTGGAGCACTGTCATTCATACCAAACCTACATGTTTAGGTCACGGAATAATAATAATAAATAAGTAAAGTTCAAATGGGTGAGCAGGACTGGCACAAGCACTGTTGCACCAAAACATCACAGAGCTAACACAGAGGCACATGGAAGTATCTTTTTTTTTTTCCAAAGCAGCCTTACGACTTAAATCCTAATCACACTTCCCTGAGAGTAAGTCTGGTTGATCTTTGTGGGGCTTTGTTGTATGAAAGATGCATAGGGCTGGACTGTAGAAGACTATTTAAAATACTTTTATCTTGGCTTTCCATAAAATATTTTCAAGATACTGCTTTGCCCTGTTTGATGTGACAATTCCAACATTCTATGCAGTTAATCCTGTCTCTTTTCTTAACAGAGGCCTGGTCTTTAAGTTTGGTCGCACTGAAGATTTGTGGCAATAAGCAACAGAATATGTCCTTCTATTTTTAATTGCCCACTCCCTTTTGTAAGCATTTGTGCTCTGGTATCAGTGAGGATGAAAACTGACAGCGCTTGAAAATCATGAAATTCATTTGTTTTTCATTCTCTTTGAGACTGTTTTCTACTCTTGGCTTATGACATTAAATATGTAGCATGTGAACTAAAATGTAAAACTGAGAAAGAGATAACACTTATGAAGTCCTCTTCCTGACTTTTTATAAATGAATATTAAACAATGTAAATGTTTCTTTTACATTTATATGTGTGTGTGTCTTCACAGTATAACTTATTTTTGAAAATGGGATTATGACTGGCTTTGGAAGGTTTTCAAATGAAAGATGTTAATTCGGTGCATTAAAATGTAATACAAATGTACTAACATCATATTTGTTCTCTAGATTTATTAAGGGTGGCTTTCCAGCTGTGTTTGGGGTTCCTTTGTTGTGCATACAGTTGATCTGTACTGAAGCTGAAGTAATTTAGTGAGTCTTGGGTGGGGGAAGGCAAAACAACACATTTATTGAATGCAGTTCAGAAATCAAAGTTAGAGAGATCACACTCATTCACACAAGTGCCACTGGGATATTTATCGGGAATGGGTGCTCTCTCTGATGGTCAGCCTAGAAAGCAGAATGATGGGCAGGTGGAACTAAGCAAGATGGAAGCTTCCACTGATCCTAGGGGTGCAGAGGTCTTGCCCACAAATGGATCCCTCTAGCTGGAGTTCTTACACATTTTCTGCCTGGATCTGAGCTGCTTCTTTTGTACCTTGAGCTGCTTCTTTTGTACCTTGCAAGGTTATCCAGTGCATCATAGCAATCAATTATTAGGCTGCTTTTTCTGGGGGAGACTTTAGTACCAGCTGTCCCAGGTGTGGGGAACTTTGGGCCTTCCAGATGTTGCTGAACTACAGCTCCCACCATTCCTAGCCCTTGGCCATGCTTGCTAAGACTGATGGGAGCTGTAGTTTATTAACATCTGGCAGGCCAAAGGTTTCCCACACCTGAACTATTAACTGAAATGTTACCATGCTTCTGAAGTTTCTGCTGGGCCTGTGACTTCCAAGTATGATGGCTCTTGTCTTGTTACTGCTGGCTTTATTGTGGTGCTGTAGAGGCAGTGTTCTAACATTCGGTTTGTGATGGTAAGCAGCAGTTCATTTCCCATGCTGACTTCATTCCTTTAGTATTTTTCAGCTGGCGTCACAATCCACTTAAGCCATTTATGCACAGGGTTAATTGGGACATTAAAGGCAGTGGTAGCAGTAAGAAAGATGGTAGGCATATGGGGATATAAAATTGCACAACTGTGGAGGCATAGCATATTATAAAAATACTTAGCTCCATATATCACACTGTACACTTGGACAACTTTTCCATATTACCTATCACTCCCTTGCAAGGTGCAATAGCTGAAAGTGCACCACCTAGAAAATGCCCCCAGAATCCTCTGCAAGGTGGCAAGAATTTTACAACAGACAACTCAGTGTGGAAAGTTGTTAAAACCACTACATTTAAGGTGCTGGCGGGGGAGGTCAAGTGAGGTAAAATCCACATTTCCACGCCCCCCCTGCCAAAGCAAAATCCTCAGCATTTTGCAGGTTCAGCTGTAAATAGTATGCCTTAGAGAAAAGAAGGCAGTTGGCAGCCTCCTTAATGAAGCAGTAATGTCGTTCATTCAGTCTTGCAAACAAATGGTTTCTATGAAAAGGTTACACAACTTCTGGTGGCTTTAATGGCAGATCGACAAAATCTTCCACAACTAGTTTACTGCAGTCTTGATGCCTGTATTCAATATCCAACAGCTAAATGTGGAAACTAAAAACAAAGAAACATTATTGAATTTTTCTATAAGGAAAGCTTATAACATCTAAGGCTTTTTAGTTTAGAGAAAAGGTGGGTAAGAGGGGGCATGGTAAAGAACAGCATAGAAAGTGGATAGAGAACAGTACAGTGACTAATAGCTAGTGTGAAATTTAAAAACTTACCTTCCAAAAAGCTTGATCATCAAAATACTTTGTTCTAGGAGGTGGTTTCCAGAATTCAAAAGTTAGTAAGAAACCTAAGACATTGGGGGGGGGGGGGGAATGCAAAACATGTACTGAAAAGCGACAAACCTTTCCCAAAATACCTTTCACTTTACCCTCTAAGGCCCCATATGCACTATACACAGAAAGCAGTATCATACAACTTTAAATAGTAATGGCTTCCCCCAAAGAATCCTGGGAACTGTAGTTTGGTAAAGGTGTTGAGAGTTGCTTGGAGACGCCTGTTCACCTCAGAGTTGCAACTCTCAGAGCAGTTTAACAGTCAATCCCTCCTCCCATGGAACTCTCGGAATTGTAGCTCTGTGAAGGGAGTAAGAGTCTCCTAACTGTACTCAGCATCCTTAAGAACCTAGAGTTATGAGGATTATTTGGAGAAAGCCATTATTGTTTAAAGTGGTATGATACCACTAAACCAATAGCTCGGGCCTAAGTTCACTATTGAAGCACATCCTCCAACTGTAGCTATTTGACTGTTGGAACACTAGTTTTTCGCTTGATAGACCTGTATGAACATATATGGAGGAATTACAACTTTAAAATTATAGGCTTGCATCCCCTAGACTCATTAAATAAATGAGGCAGGTAAGTGATGTCTCTCTTAAGCCTAAAGTGTGGCATAGGCTGTGTACACACCAGAGCATTAACATGCACATAGGTCACACAGATCCAAGTTTACCATGTGGTACTTTAGCGCACATTCATCCACACATGAGTGCTTTCAGTTAAATTATTTTCCCATCTACACTAGTGGGTGGTGCTTGATGAGGTATATTATCACTCAGTTTGATCCAGGGCAAATTCTCCTTCTTTGTCAGTTTCTACATCTACTGACATTACCAAGCATTCTTGAAGTTTTTGCTTTATATTTCCTTCCTCCTCTGCTACTCCACATATCCAGTGGATCATCCAGTCTAGCCCCTTGCTTGGTGCAGCATTGAAAAGGTACAATGTGTGTCCATTGAGCAACCAGACACCAGTAGCATTCAAGGAAGGGAGAGGCTTTAGCTCCATAGAAAATCACAAAGAGTGTTTGCGATAACAGACCTGTAATGAGTCCAGCCGTCAGACCCAGGGAAATGATCGCGCAGGATGCACCAAGTTCAATCAAAGCCAAATAACCCATTCTGAAAATCACAACAACAAAAACCACTCACAAACCAGTAAATACTTTACCACTTATTCAGTGCTACAGTCTTGGTGTTTTTCCATAGGCCTTACACTCTGTTATTGATGGGGGAGAATTCCGTGTGATCCACAATTCATATAATATGAAGTGATTTAATTTGCATTTCCAAAAACATTTGCATGAATCAAAACATAGCCATTCTTTGACATTTGCACTTCTCTGAATTTTGCTATGCTGCTATCCCAGCAAACGTGCTAAAAAAACTAAGGAGTAAGTGTGCCTAAAAATGTATATACAAAAATGCAACACATTAGAGAAAATGGTTTGCAAACATGTTACGTTAGGCAAAATTTGCATACAAAAATATGTAAGGGGCAATGTGCAATATGATGCTGGCAGTTTTTTGTGAGGACTCATAAACTGCAGCAGAAATGCTGCCACCTGGACCAAGGAGAAAATTGAAGGAACAAAATTTAGAAGATTAATCCTTCCTTACAATCTGTCTGCTGTTTTTAAACTTTCTCTATTTAGAGAGCCCTTTTCACACCAGCTGATCTTACAAAGAGCTCCTTCACAATTGCCTTTAAACCACAGGACACTACAAAGAAATTGGAGGACACACACTTCCAAGTGTATTACTACTGACCAAGAGCTTTCCACTGATTTGTTTGAATTGAATTTTTGCTAGATGATGTCCAGTGCTACAGTGGATAGTATTTTCTTTCCCCCCTCCCTTGCCTTTAAAACTTTTAAAAATAAAACCCTCAAGGTGGTGCAAGGTTTCTGTCTACAGCTTTCTGTCTACACACTTCCTGGTGGGGCCCAATAACTATCTCTTGAAAAGTTCAAAGGAGATAACATTTGAGAGAGAGATTCCACCTACCCTTCTAGGTCTTCCTCACTGTCTATTAGGATAAGTATAATGCGGGTGATCCCTCCAATCAAACTGGGCAGGCCAAATGTGTAAAGAACTCCACGGGTATCATGAATCCTGGGTGCTGGTTCCAGGCACTTCTGAGTTTGATGGGAAGGGTACATGTGAAAAACACAAATGCTGTGTAAACACCATAAATTCAAAGCACGTTTCAATCATGTAACTCCCCCAAAAGGAACTGTAATTTAATTTCACGGAGCTGCAATTCCCAGCACCTTCAGTAAACTTCAGTTCCCAAGAATCTTGGGCAGGGAGTAGTTTAAATGTATGGGGTGTGTGCAGCCAAAGAGTTGTGTGAATAACCTTGAACACTGCAAATCAGAAGGTAGCTGTTGAAGGGCTTGTGGGCTGGCTATAAGCAGGACTGTCTTGTCTGCCACAATGCCATGGAAGCACAGAGAGCGGGACAGTGCTTAGCAGTAGATCAGGAAGGTTCAGTTTCTGGCATTAAGTAAGTTAGAGCAACAAGACTGGAAAAGACTAGCATATGTTGAAAAAGACCCAAGAGAGCCTGTGTGGCATAGTGGTTTGCAGTCAGACCAGGACCAGGAAGACTAAGGTTCAAATCCTCAGTCAGCTATGAAGCTCACTGGGCCAGCCACAGTCCCTCAGCCTATCCTACCTCACAGTATTGATGTGAGTATAAAATGGAGAGGGAGGAATACCATTTATGCCACTTTGACCTCCTCAGAGGAAAGGTGGGGTATAAATGTAATAATAAATAAAATGGATAGGGTTTCATAACCAAAAGAGTCAAGGATTCCTCAACTGCTCTGTAAGATGACATGTGCAGGTCTCCTCCTTGGGTCTGGCCCTACCATTAGGCAATGTGAGGAAGCTGCCTCCAACAACAGATGCTTCAAAGACAAGAAACAACTTTAAGCACCATCCCACTAAACCTGCCTGCTGCTCTCAGGTGAAGATGAGACTCGATCTTATCACCACTGTTGAAATGAGAGTCAACTGCCAACCTGACTGGCTTTTGCACAAGGAATGGAGGAGGCGCCATTTTGCCCTTTGCCTCAGGCAGCAAAATGCCCGCTCCTCCTTGCCCACAATCCAAAATGGGATGGTTCAAAATGGGAACTGTTACCTGTAAAAAGGCAAAGCCAAGTACAGAGCCTGCCCCAGCTGCCACACCTAAAGTCATCGCAATCCAAGGGTATCGGATGATGGAAACTGAGAAGCCAACAGCAACCCCACCAGCCAGAGTGGCATTCTGGATGTGGGCCTGTAGAACAAGCACAAGAAGAAAGTGAGGAATGAAAAAAGTCGGCTGCAAATGAAAAACGCTGGTGCGTGGGTGGGTGTGTAGATGTTTGTGTGGGTGCGCGTGTGCATGTCTTGAACCAGGATTACCAGCAGCCAGGCACCAGTTAGGCTGCAGAACCAGCCTGTCCACCATATACCAGCAAATTCAAGTTGCGCAGTTCTAGCTGACCATTAGGTCTTGTGCAACAAGCAAGTTTCCCCAGAAGATCAGACTTTCTGCGATAAGAAAAGTGATGGGGACCTGCACTGGAAGTGTGAGACGGGCACTTGCTTTGATGCACGCATTCTCCAGTCTCCACGCAAATAACTAAGAGGGAATGCTCATTACATAACCAATGAAAGCAAATATGCAAGCAAATCAGGATGATTTCTCAATAAACAGGTTGCTTGGAAGTGCAAGCATCTCTCTTCCGCCTGTCTCTCTAGTTAGGAGAAAGTCCCTCTAGAACAGGGGTCTGCAAACTTTTTCAGCAGGGGGCTGGTCCACTGTCCCTCAGACCTTGTGAGAGGCTGGACTATATTTTTTTTGCGGGGGGTGAACAAATTCCTATGCCCCACAAATAACCCAGAGATGCATTTTAAATAGAAGGACACATTCTACTCATGTAAAAACATGCTGATTCCCGGACCGTCCGCGGGCCAGATTTAGAAGGCGATTGGGCCAGATCCGGCCCCCGGGCCTTAGGTTGCCTACCCATGCTCTAGAAAGTTAGAGAACAGAAACTTCTAACTTACCATGTGGAATGTCCCATCACTACTGGTAGCCTTCGAGAACGCAAATGCAGCCACGGCACTTGTAGCCATTGCAAAATAGGTGTTGTAAATGGCAACCATTTTTTCCTCTTCATTCTCTACCAACACAGAATTGAAGCTGGGCCAGAACGTCCAAAGGAAGAGAGTACCTAGTGAACACCCACACACAAAAAGAATAATTAGTGCCCTCTTGAACCCATTAAATACTTGCTTTTGTTGGAAGTGACAGGGTACAACTCAGCTTGCACTGTATCGGCTAATGTATCTGCATGAGAAAAGGTAGATAGAGAGAGGAACTTCCAGGCTTCCTAGATTGTCCTGCTTGTGCCTAACCTGTTGATCTTCCCGCAGGTAATCTTATGATTGCAGACCTCACTTCCTCCTCATCTTCCCCCTTCTTCTCCAAGACCCCATATGAGAACAGATTTATTTTGAGATTTGTCCTGTTGAGATGCCAGAGCAAGCGTGGCTCAATTAGCCAGGGAGAACTAGGATCTTTCCTATCAAACACATATTTCCAGCAATAAACATTAGCTTTGTTACTTTCCTAAACCTGGAGTCCCAATGAGATTGTATCTATTGTACAAAGAGCTCCTCCAACCGGTATTCCGTGTATAGTTAAGACTCTGCTAAGCATTCAACTCCAAATGCTCACAGACTGGGCAGCTGGACCTGAATCTAGAACCAGGAAGGCTTGGGCTTGGATTGGCAGGCCCCAATACAAGAGGAGGAAGCAAAAGAGAAGGGGAAGCCTGAACGATGGGAACTGGGGTTAGTGGAGGGGGCTATCTGTGCCTTGACTTCAGCCACTTTAGAAGGGAGAGAAGGAATGGTGGCTCCCTCCCCCCTCCCCCGACCTTCCAGCAGAGCAGAACGCCTCTGTGGAGACAGTGGGCAGCCGAAGTGGGAGGCAGCTCAGGAGGGGGCTGCAATTGATCAGGCACCTGAATGGGAGGATGCTGTATTGTTGCCTAGAACCAGGATCTGCCTCCATGGACGGGAGAAGACCCACCAACCCCAAAGCAGCAGGCGGCGGCAATCCCAACATTTCTGCAAAGCGAGCGAGCCCCACCAGTGAGTGCACCGCGCCTCATTTTCAAAAGCTTGGCAGGTGGGGGAGTGGCAACTTTTGGGGCATCTTAATTGCTTCCATCCAGTTCTGACTTTACTGCCCGACAGGGCCGTCTTAAGCATATCCAGCGCCGTGGTGCAAAGATCCCTCGGGCGCCCCGGCAGAGTTGTCAACCTTTTTTAAGGGGGGGACCCCAAAGTTGTTGACCTTTTTTAGGAAAGGCTCCCACTCTCGCGCTGCTGCCCTGTGCTGCTCGCATGTGGCCGGGCATCACCTCCCATGGCAGGATCATGGTGTGGGGCTGGGCAGCTGGATGGCACGGGAGGCAGGCGGGGTTCTTGTCCGGGCAGGGGCAGGCGACATGAGCTGGGCCATCCGCGTCACCGCAGCAGAGAAGCGCGCACACTCAGCCACAGTCTCGCCGTCCTTGCTTGGGGAGGAGAGAGCGTGACTGGGAGGGGATTGGGCAGGGGAAGGAAACGCAGTCCGTGTGAAGGAGTACAGAGGTGGTGGGGGCAGCGGGAGGAGGCAGGCTCCGTGCAAGGCAGTGGAGAAGCAAGGGAAGGAGGGAGGGGCACTGGGGGCAGCAGTTGCAGCGTGTAGCCTCAAGTGCGGGGATCTTTCGAGGTAGAGTGGACAGGGAAGTGGTGGTAGAGTCATGTTTATTATGCGCAGAGCTTGGGATGCAAGCACACACCACGCAGCTGAGGTGGTGGTGTGTCACGGAACCAGTGGAGAGAGCTCAGGACTGCGGGAAAGCATCTGGCGCCTTCCTGCCTCCGATGGGCACTGGAGGCACGCAGACACCAAGCCCCTGCTCCGCCTTGCTTACCTCCCCACTCTCCCTTCCCTGCACTCTCCGCCTGGCGCCCTCTACTGCTTGGCGCCCTGGCTCGCTGCGCCACTACGCCCAATGGTAAAGATGTCCCTGCTGCCCGATTCCTGCACTCCTGAATCATGGCTCTTGAACTCTGGGCTTGCTGTTGAGCCTGTACCATTATGTACCTGAATAAAGATCCCTTCCATACCTACACATTAGGGCATCTGTTTGCATGTATTGGCTGCGAGCCAGGACAGCTTCAACCAGATTAACCTGTGCTGCCAATGTCCCCCCAGCCTGAGGATATAGCATTGCCGTCCTCAGACTCAGAAGCCTCCATCGCAAAAGCCCTTGTGAGACCAGAGTCTTCCCTGCTCTGCTGGAGCAAAAGACTGATTGAGCTGCCTAGGGCCCTTTAACTGGTAAGTCGCTTTACAGCAGGGGCAGGGCTGCAATATAGATGCACCTGCTGTGGTTATTTTGAGCCCAGTCTTCATTTGATGGCTGCTGAAGCAACATCAGAGGGCTGCTCTCCTACAGAGCAGCTTGAGCTTTACATCCAGCCATAGTCCTGTCTTGCACCAATGGATGGGTGAATCTGTCCGTTGCAGTTTCCCTCGGTTTCTTGTTTTTCTGAACTTAAATTCAGTTCTCCACATGTATGCGGAAATTTGAATTTAAAAAAGAACAGCAGCAGAATTCCTGCAGGCTCTTTCTCAGAAACAATGCACAATCTGAAGGAAGACTTCCTGAAATTTATTATTTTTTACATTTATGTTCCACGTTGTTTTCCTTCATGGAGCCCTAGGCAGCGTAAACAAAGTTCCCAAGAAGTCACCCATCCAAGCACAGACCATGCCTAGACCAACTAGGTACCTTCAACAAGGTAGTGGTCTCATGTGACCATCCCCAGAGACAACCATGTTGCCTTTGGTCCAGCAGTCCTTCCCAACACTCTAGGAGTGGAGCAAGCAATTTGCAACAATTTGTTTACCACTACTGCTTTGGGCACTACCTATACTTAAACAAACAACAGAAAAACCTATACAGTATTCAAGATTCAGCCTATCAATCACCCTGCACATGGCAAAACAAACACTGAGCCAAGAAGATATGTAACTGGATCTCTCACTGAGGTATTATGTTTGCAAGGAAACAACAGGTGCGTGTTGCTTGTAATTTATTGCAGCCACGGGAGGCAGGCGGGGATCTGTCTGCAATAACCGCAGTGAAGAGTTGACCACCAAGGAAATTCCATGCCTATCAGCAAGTTCAAGACAAGTGTCAGGCTCAGAAGCTGCAGCTTAAAGTACTAGCAACAGAATCTCCCGTGTTCTTCCTCTGCCAAGCTGCTCCTCTAACCCAGGGATGCAGAACCCTTTTCAGACTCATGGCAGCATTCCCACCTGGGCAGAGGTGGGTGGAGTCGCCACAATAGCTTTCCAGCAGTAGTGTCACTGCTGTTTACCAGGAGAGGGACAGGAGAGATAGAGATGTTTAAAACATGAAATAGGAATGGAAATGTTTGCCTATTCATCCCATGTCTGGAACGGAAATCAATCAAGTAAACACGATTGATATCTACTGTTTTTGCTCTCAGCCCATCAACAATATGTGACTAATTTGCATGGCGCTTCCATTGCGTTGAAATGAATAGGGTGGAATAACATAAACTACGTAATGAATTACGTAAGTTTTGCAATTTCGCCACAGCAGAACATGACACAAATCATGTAATTTTGGGCAGAAGGTAAACTGCAGCAGAACAGAAACAGAGCTGCTGTGTTAGAAACTGAGATATGAAAGCTAGGAGCTAAATGACACCTTAATCCTAGGTTATGGGTGCAACAACGGAATGTCTACTTTTTTTATAACAAGAATACAAAGCTGAAAATGAATGAACTGCAGCTAAAAATATTATGTTCTTTTTCACATGGTCTAGTCCTTCCTCTGCCCACCTCCCTAATATTTTTAAGAGGGTCTCTTCTCCAGTCTTCAGAGAGTGAAGTTGGAAGTGGGGAGGCAGAAAAAGGTCCTCCTTTCCTTCCACTCTGCAGTTTTAATCTGAAATCTTAGGCGCAGTACTGTGCCCTGAGCTCAGAAACTGCTCACACTAATGAAATTCCCTGTCACAAAATGTGCATGGAACAATGGGAGATTCAAACACTACAAAGCTAAATGTGATGGATACAGGGTGTAATGGGAGACGATGCCTTCTTGCACCCCTATGGTGGGGTTGGGGCTGTGCCACACAGTGGCGGAAGCACCAAGATTGCCTCCACTGGTGGGCCATGCAGCCCTGACTTTACCCCTCTCAGCTTGAGGCTGCAATGCTGTTGCTGGGAGGCTATTGCTGCAGCTCCACCCCTCTGAGCAAGCACAAAATAACTGCCATGGGTAGCAAAAGAAGAGATGCTGATCCTTTGCACAAGCGAGTACTGTGCTTGTGGCACTTTTATCAATATGCGAATACTGACACCTCATTTTTACAAAAAGAAAAAAGCCATCATCATCATCATTGCCATATGCATTAATTTTCCAGGACAGCATAAAACAGCCTAACACAAGTGATGACTGCATATTTCAGCAACATGGCCCTCAATGATTCTGCTCCAATTGTTTTTTGGAGAGGGACATTTTCACCTAATCACAAGTTACACACATGACTTTTGGCAACCTGGGCCTGTGGGATGGGCGGTTCCCTACACCAAACACTGTTCTGTTATGAAAAAGGCATGCTTATCTGTATAAGCAGAAGGAAATGTCTCTGAGGCCCAACCTCACTCTAACACACGCGCCAGCCATTAACGTTGTAGCACCAATCAAGCCATGACTCTCTGGCCAGTAGAGAAATATGGAGAGACTGGAACTGCACTTTACAGCTCAATTAGTGGAGCATGTCACTTCTGCCAATTAAAAAAAACCCTCTGGTCTTTCTGGGCTGGGTACTTTTCCTTGCAGGCTTTTTGTCTCTCTGTGTCATTCTATTAGACTGTTTCCATGAAGGTTCAGCCTGAAGAGCACATACAAATGTGTTTGTAATTATTACACTGAATCTGGCACTTCAAGTTGAAGACAACATCAGATCACTTTAAACAGCCATGGATTCCCCCAAAGAATCCTGGGAAGTGTAGTTTGTTAAGGGTGCAAGGAGTTACGTGACCCCCACTGTCCTCACAGAGTGGTTTAACCCCTCTTCCCAGGAAACTCTAGGGATTGCAGTTCTATGAGGGGAATAGGGGTCTCCTAACAATTCTTGACATTCTTAATGGTGAAGAAGACTGGCCAGGTGGCAAGCTTTTCTTCTCAGTTTGCTGCCCAGGTGCTGCCGATGGGCAACTTCAAGGCCCCTCTGTAGGTTTCTTTCTCTTTAAACCAGACTTGCACTAGGCAGCCCTTCAAACAAAGGACTCCTTCAAACAGATGGCTGTAAAAGCAGGACACATGGTCACTTTACCCCCAGGCAGATGCCCCAGAAAGATATCCATGATATCAAAAGCTGTTGAGAGATCCAGCAGAACCAAGAGATAGGCTTAAAGGGAAAGGGACCCCTGACCATTAGGTCCAGTCGTGGCCGACTCTGGGGTTGCAGCGCTCATCTCGCTTTACTGGCTGAGGGAACCGACGTACAGCTTCCGGGTCATGTGGCCAGCATGACTAAGCCACTCCTGGCAAACACGGAAATGCCGTTTAGCTTCCCGCCAGAGCGGTACCTATTTATCTACTTGCACTTTGACGTGCTTTCGAACTGCTAGGTTGGCAGGAGCAGGGACCGAGCGACGGGAGCTCACCCCGTCACGGGGATTCGAACCGCCAACCTTCTGATCAGCAAGTCCTAGGCTCTGTGGTTTAACCCACAGCCCCACCTGCGTCCCTTCAAGAGATATGCTTAGTGCATGGCAAAAGTCATCTGCCAAGACAATCACAGTTCCAGAACTGGGCCTGAACCCAGATTCCAAATAGTCACAGCCATGTACATGCCATACATTTAATGCACTGCCCCCCTAATCCTGAGAACTGCAGCACCCTTAAACTACAGTTCTCAGGATTTTGGGGGGGGGGGGAGTTGGGATGTGCTTTGAATGCGCTTGAGATCTATAGTGTGTATGCAGCCTGAGTTTCATTTAAGAACACTTGAAGTTGAATCACCAGAACTATACACACACCAAATATTGTCAGATCTTTGTTGAAATCAAACTCAGAAGTCAAACGTCAGCTGCTGAATAATGTATCCTACTATGTCAAATGCCACATTTCAACATCAACATCCACTGGGGGAAATTTCTCAAAACGTCTTTGTTTCAAGCTCCAGTAAAGAGATTTGTTTGACCTCCCACCCTGCCTTAGGACACTGATGAAAACAGCTTACCCAGCATTGCAAACATATCAGAAGCAGGCTTTGATCTTTCTTTCTCAACTTTTGGGTGCAGCGTGGAATTGTTGAGGAACCAGGAGACAGTGAAGCCAAAAAATGCCCCAAACAAATGAACATGCATCAAGCTGGTGTGGCTTTTAATCTGTAGACCACAAAAAAAAAACAGTCACCATTTCACAGAGAGCCAGGGTGGAATGTATTCTGTGGGGAACTAGATGCTGGAATGGACAGGACTTTAATCTGATTCAGCACAGCTCTTCCGTTAATATATATTATGTGGGAACTGCAATAAAAACGTTGCAGCGTGCTCCTGCTCCATGTGCCTGCCAGCCAGCCATCTTTGTCCTCTTCCATATCCTATTCCTCTCTCTGGTTTTCTGTTTTCCACCCCAACATACCCACTGAGGCTGCTCCACCCTCACTTTGCAGGGTATTCCCCCTCTAAAGTTATTTTGACTTCTGCAAATTCTGGGTCCCCCCACCCCGGCAAATCAGCCTGGGCTGTGCTATTTTGCCTACCCACTCAGGGAACTGAGCTTGAAATTAATATACAGGATTAGACAACGCTGTGGAAGAGGGTTATCTATCAGTGGCACAATAGCTAAACAGAATCTCCATAGTTCAGAGCAGGGGTCAGGAACCTCTAGCTCACGGGCCAATCTTGGCCCACCATGGGAACCAATTTGGCCCATGAGGCCATTTCCCCAAAGCCACACCCCTGTCAATCAGCTAACATCACTCATAACTTCAGGTGATGGGTTCAATTCTGCTGGGAACTGGCACACACATCCAAGGCAAGCAAACCTGGTTTGTTGGTTTTTTGGCAGGCTTCAGCTGTGAGAGGGCCTGCTCATGATGGGGAGAGGAGAAAGAAGCCCTTGCCAACCCCATACTTGGTGCTTGGGGAACGCTGCGCAAGGGATTTTGACAGGTGAGCAGGACGACCCACCTATCAATCATGTGGTGCCATAATGACATCATGTAATTGACAGGTGGGTTGCCCCTGCCCACCTGTCAAAGTTGGCCTATGGGGCGGAGCCAGATAAAGTTCCAGGGAAACAAGCCACTTGTTGCTGAGGGCTTCCCATTGGAGCTCCTTGCTGGCTGCTGGTGGGGTACAGGATGCTGGACTAGTTGGGCCTCTGGTCTGATCCAGTGCCAAGGGTTGGTAATCAAAGCTACTAGAGGCCAGCAACCTTAAGTCTTAAGACACAGAGAGCCACTCTTGAGAAAGGCTGCCTTGGCAGCTAATGCCAATTAGGGAAGATGGCAAAACAGGGCAGCTGTGCTTGACCTTCAGATACCACAAAGGGACGGTTCCAGAGGGAGAAAGGCCTCTGGAAATGAGAAGCTGCCGCAGAATCACCCACCCATCCCACGCCTTGTCTCAGTTGCAAAGAGGTTTCTATACGTACCCCCAGAACATCCACAATGAGCCATCTGTTCCCAGCGAAAACAGCCACCTCCACCATAGCCATGCAGATTAACTGCATCAGGTTGGCTTTGCCGAGGATCGCGCCAGCTGAAATCAGCACCGCTGTAATACTCATAATGGCTGCCAAGATGCTTTGGGAAAAGAAAAAGGAGAAAGCAGTATTGTCCGTAGCATTGTTTTAGAGTGCTGAAGAAGCCCCCTCCTCCAGATTGGAGACTGGGTAGTATCCACAAACAGAATGTGCAGACAGTGTGGATATAGCCAACTAACTTGTTCCATCAGCGCAAGCAATTTCCGATTGTGCATCACAATTTCCCCCTCTCCTCTCCTCTCCCCACGCTCCCTGAACCTCCACAAATCTCTAGAGGATTTCATGAACTCCCATAACAGATTTAGGGGGCATGTAGGGGGAGGAAGGGGGACGGGGTTCTCCTGCATGGAAGTTGTCATTGTTCTCTCTTCAAGCCCCTCCTGCTTCTAGGAAACAGTGGGGCAGGGAAGGCAGGGATTTGACTGGCACACCCCACATCTGAGCAGCCTCTTCCTCCACTTCTGACAGCTCCTGGGCCCCCGCCTCTGCCTACTCCAACCCTTCCTCTTCCCCACTGCCCTGATTCCTGCCTCACAGGTGGCACCAAACCCCATAAATCTCTGTCCCTATCTCCTGGGTCAGTCTCCAGTCCCCTTGCCTCTGCCACACACTCGTCAGAGCCCTGACATGGCGCCTGGGATGACACACAAGAACGTCATCTGAAAACAAAGCCAAGACTGCATTTTCTCCAGAAGTAGGGCTTTAATTATATGGACATTTATGGCAACTTAATAAATTAGTTGATTAATCCACCAAATTTCATACGATTAATCAATATTTTTTATTATTCAGGTGACACCTGGTCAGGCAATCTAATTGTTTAACCCATCTGCAATAAAATAAAACAAAACTTACATAAAACTCTCTCTCTCTCTCTCTCTCTCTCTCTGTGTGTGTGTGTGTGTGTGTGTGTGTGTGTAGTATCCATAGCTGGGGAAATCTTTTACAAGTGATAGTTTGCTCCTCCTGTTTCCTAATTAGCTAGAAACCTCTGGATTCTGCCTCCCAGGCCAGGGCCTCTACTGTCTATTATTGCAAGGGTGAGGAAACTTTGGCCCTTCAGATGTTGGTGAACTACAATTCCCATCAGACCTGGCAAGCATGGTGAGGGATGAGGGGAGCTGTACTTGAGCAACATCTGGAGGGCCAAAGATTCCCCACCCCATAGCTATTGGATTTAGCTAGCCCTCCACTGGGCCTGTGTATTGATTTAGGCTGCAGATGGTCCACAGTCAATTCTGAGGCGTTTCACAAGCCTGAAAAAATTCTGGGTATCCAGAAACTGCCGAGGGTGTCACTAGGGGTGGCGCCAAATCTTTTCCTAAATGTTTGAGTGCATCAGAGTCAGCAATGGATTCAGGGGAAATTGAATTGAAGGATGATCTGCATTACTGGCTGGATATTAATTTGAGGGAATAAATTAATTTTAGATGACTTTATCTGGATATGATTTGGGGATAAAGAATCGGGTACTCGAAGGAAAATTTAATTGATTTGGAGCAAACTCTGTTGGGTAATGAACCGAAGAGGGAATCATTCGGGTTGATCTGCTGGGTTGACTAACTGACAAATGTATCTGAGGTGATTTGGATGGAAAACTCATTATCTCGCCTTCTGCGACTTTTAAATTTTAAATTTTGCATCTTTACATGTAAATTGGCATGTGCAAATTTTTCACAAATGTGTATCTATGAGACTATACTTCAAATCTTGCAAATACCAAACAATGCCCCTGAATAACTGGTTTTTATGCGTTGCTTGCGTTGGCCTGAATGTTGAAGAATCATTTCATTTAAAGAAAAAAACACAGCAATAGAGATTTATGCTACAGGTGCGATGAAAAGAGCTGCAGATGCCCTGACAATAAGGTATAGTATGTTCACTAATCCACTCATCCACTCACTCAAACACTTATTTTCTAGCTTAGACTTTGCCAAACTGGCACCTTCCAGATGTTTTGGGATTCAAGTCGCATCAACCCCAGTCCCAAACATCTGGAGGCTCATAAAGGCTGCTCTAGCTAATAAATGCAGGTGTGTGTGGGTCAGTGTTTGGAGCACACCAAGAATGAAGACAAAGCACATTATTAAGAAAGGGAACAGGCTCATTCATTTTGAGTTCAGCCCCTTGATCGTTTTGGTTGCCCTCATAATAAACAGCTATGAGGATGGGAAGCCTAGTATTATTGGGCTAAAAGTGGGCACAGTTTGTTTGCTCTGTGAATGAGAGCGGGGAGGGAGGGAGCGAGAGAGGGAATGAGAAAGAAGAGCAATATTTCTTGGTCTCCAGCTGCCCATGTTTCAAAGAAACCTGCTAAACTTAATCCATAAAGCCTCAGACATAGCAACCACTGGTCAAGGGAGGGCCCTGTAAAGTGTGTTATCTACCTTTGCAGATTTATCTTCACTTGCCCATCTGAGAAATGGAAAATGAAGCCATTCACGATCAAAGCCCACTGCACTCCAAGGGCTGCAAGGAAAAGGCTGAATCCAGTGCTGCTGAAGCCGTATCTTCTCAGGAAGGCCAGGAGGAAGGCGAAGCCCAAGACCACCATGATGTTGACATCTTGAAATGCTGCGTGCAAGAGAGGCCATTATTCATTTGTTATTTACATTTGTTACTTTTTACATGTGGACATAAACACACTCCAGATATAACTCATCAAATACTAACACTACTTAAAATAATGCAATCAACTTACTCTCATTTGGGGGAAATTGAGCCTCACCCTTGGAGACTCTCCCCAGCCACTTAAGTATTTGCTCAATTAACCTACTAATTAAACAGAATAACACCTGCAACCCTAATTTCAATTAACAAGCAGGCTTACCTGGGTAGAGCGCAAGGTCTTCTTGAACACTTTGATGGTCATATGAAAAGAAAAAGAAAAATATAAGGATGAAAGCAGCTTCCAAAAAGAAAATGAGCCCAGGCAGGCGAATCCGGAGACTTGGAGGATACTGAGAACGCATCGTGTGTCCATGAACTACAGCATTTCAAAAGGGAAGCGGGTGTTAATTCCTTGAGTTAAAAGAGAGAAAGTAGCTGAGAAAGTCTGAATGTGATAGCCAGAAGGCATTAAGTCCTTATCTAATGCCGCCCAGGAGAGAAGGCCAGTCTTCTGTTGCTGGGTATTTTGACTCCTGTGGAGTTGCCTTGTGATCTGAGGTTGTGGGATAAGGCTGTGCTAGAATGAGGGCTCTTTTGAGTGGTCAGAATTATTCCAGAGGAATTAACGACTAACTTAGGTTCATTAATTTCAGTGAGTCTGAGCAGGGCTAGCACTGGATACATCCCGAATAACTATTTGATATGGGAAAAACTTTCATTGCCCAGATGCATGGAGTGTGATGTTCAGTTTTCCAGTACAGTGGTACCTTGGTTTATGAACTTAATCCATTCTGGAAGTCCGTTCTTAAACCAAAGCAGTCTTAAACCAAGGCATGCTTTCCCATAGCAGCGGGGGGACTCAATTTACAAATGGAACACACTCAACAGGAAGTGGAACATGTTCTGCTTCCAAGGCAAAGTTCACAAACCAAAACACCTACTTCTCGGTTTCCAGCGTTCTTAATCCAAGTTGTTCCGAAACTAAGCTGTTCTTAAACCAAGGTACCACTGTAAAGAGAAAAGGTGTGTGTGTAAAGCTGGTGTTAAATTATAATGGAATAATAATACTGTAATAATAATAACATCAACAACAATTTATTACTCTGCCCATCTGACTGGGTTGCCCTTTGGGCAGCTTCCAACAGAATATAAAAAAAAATAACAAAACATCAGACATTAAAAACTTCCCAATGCAGGGCTGCCTTCAGAAAGTCGTATAATTGTTTATGTCTTTGACATCTGATGGGAGTCCAAAAGCACAAGCTTGCATCAAAATTGCATTGTCAGTCATTTGTGAACCGCTCTGAGATCTTTTGATGAAGGGTAATATATAATTTATTTATTTTTTAAAAAAAGGTTAGTGCAAGGATTTCTGCTTGTGTAGCAGAACTCCCCCCCCCCCATGAGCCCCTAAAACCTGCTCTGGGTGTTTCCCCAACCCTTTGAAGCAGATTTGGGGAAGCTGCTGAGCGAACGCAGACAGAAAAGAATTCCATTGCACAAATACTTGTGCTAATGGAATGGGGGCGTTAGATACTACCCACAATATGTGGTAATTGAACTGGACCTTTCATGTGCACAAAATAAGCTTTCATAACAGCTGCAACTGTTGACAGCACAATCATCTGAGTATTGCTGAGTGAAGTGACAATTCAATTAAGATTGTAGGCACATGCAAGATGAGCACCCTGACCATTGATAACAGCAGTGATTGATGTCAGTAGAATCATCTTAGCATTCCTAAACAAATTAATACCTGTAGTGAGACTAGAAACCATTGTCTCTATTGAGAACGAAGTGAATATAATAGAAAGGTGAAGTAACAGGGGCACAATCCAGTGAGATGTTCTCTGGGGCAATCATGGGAAAATTGAAATGGGCAGCTTCCCATCTGCTGCTGCCATAAGCCTGGGCCAAGAAACCAGCTGGATGGGTGGGGACTGGCACTATCAGTGGGCTCTGCTTTCTGAGGATGCTGCGTGCTGCCACAGGCCTTGGTATGGACCACTTTCATTCACTAATTTATTTATTTCAATTAGGGATCGGGGGAGAAATTTTGATTCAGTTCACAGTCACCCTTCGAAATGTGCACTTCTCATAATTTTGCAATGCTGCTATCCAGCCAAGTAAAGTGCACCAAAAAGGTACTAGGGTAAAATGTGTATTAATATGCATGTTAGTGAAAATAACATACACAATTGCAGCATATGATGGAGAATTGCTTTCAAAAATGTGTACGTAAGGCAAAAGTAGGGACGCGGGTGGCGCTGTGGGTAAAACCTCAGTGCCTAGGACTTGCCGATCGTATGGTCGGTGGTTCAAATCCCCGCGGCGGGGTGAGCTCCCGTCGTTCAGTCCCAGCTCCTGCCCACCTAGCAGTTCGAAAGCACTCTTAAGTGCAAGTAGATAAATAGGTACCGCTTTATAGTGGGAAGATAAACGGCGTTTCTGTGTGCTGCGCTGGTGCTGGCTCGCCAGCTGCAGCTTCATCACGCTGGCCACGTGACCCAGAAGTGTCTTCGGATGGCGCCGGCTCCCGGCCTCTAGGGCAAGATGAGCACGCAACCCTAGAGTCGGACACGACTGGCCCGTACGGGCAGGGGTACCTTTACCTTTAAGGCAAAATTGCATACAAAAATATGCATATTAGAAATTCACGCTAAGATGCTGAGTTTTCACAAGGATTTTACAAAAAATTGCAAATTGATGTGGAAATAAATAATAATAATAATAATAATAATAATAATAATAATATATTTATACCCCGCCCACCTGGCTGGGTTTCCCCAGCCACTCTGGGCGGCTTCCAACAGAATATTAAAAACACAATAAAACATCTAACATTAAAAGCTTCCCTAAACAGGGCTACCTTCAGATGTCTTCTAAAAGTCAGATAGTTGTTTATTTCCTTGACATCTGATGGGAGGGCATTCCACAAGGCGGGCGACACTACCAAGAAGGCTCTCTGACCAGGTTCCCTGTAACCTCACTTTCACAGTGAGGAAACTGCCAGAAGGACCTCAGTGTCCGGGCTGAACAATGGGGATGGGGACGCTCCTTCAGGTATACCGGGCAGAGGCCGTGGAGAACTGAACTTGAGTTTGGAAAAATGAGAAACAGAAAAACCAAAATTCTCCCATCCCCAATGGAGGAAAAGTATTGTTGCACACCATCCCAATCTCCCGAGTGGTGCAAGATTCCAGCGGTTCCAGGCGCCTGTCCAGGGTTCGTGCTTCCTTTTGAATGAGGGACAGCAGAGACTGTGGTGTCTTTGTGATGTGTTGTTTATCTAGACATATATACCACCTGAGCCTACAATGGAGGGGTTCACAGCAGGTCTTGCTTCTCCTATAGCCACGGCCTTGGATTCCAGCAGAAATCTGGCATAGCCCTGTCTCCTAGCTGCACAGCCTGCGGGCTTCTACATTACCTACCACAACTCTGCCGTTGCATTTCTAACAACCAGAGTTTTGAGGTACATTCATTATCTGACACAGAGCCACTTCCTTTGTTACCTTAATGGCTCATACTTAAGATGGCCATTACCTCACCAGGGAGCTAGCCTGGCTATTCCAGGAATTGCATTCATGCTGGATCTAAGACTTGGAAGGGGGCTCAAGCATACAGCCTACCCTCTGCAAACTCATAACAGTATCCTTGTTCAAAGCAGAAATATTTCCATTTGTGTTATTGACTGTAAGCCACCTACAGACACTGTGAGTCTCACCGGCCACTAAATAAATATTTTCATTTCATGATAATTAGCTTGTTTCTATTTTGTCCATACATGGGTTACTTATTGATTACTTTTCTATATCTCACTCTTCTTCAGTCATGGAACCCAAGGAAGCCTCTTATCTAGGCCTGGCTAGATTCAGACCTGCTGAATTCCCTTAAAGCTGCTGTATCATTGGAAGGCCTTTTCTGTATTGAGGCTGCCATAATCGGCAAGTGGCAGCCCCTTCCACAGGGAAATCAAACTGTGTTATTCTCCCCAAGTGTTTATAACATTCTTACAGGATGCAATCCTAGCCCCATTCACCTGGGAATAAGCTCCATTGAATTCAATAGAGAGCCAGTGTGGTGTAGTGGTTAAGAGCGGTAGTCACGTAATCTGGGTAACCGGGTTCGCGTCTCCACTCCTCCACTTGCAGCTGCTGGGTGACCTTGGGCCAGTCACAGTCTCTCAGCCCCACTCACCTCACAGAGTGTTTGTTGTGGGGGAGGAAGGGAAAGGAGAATGTTAGCCGCTTTGAGACTCCTTAAAGGGAGTGAAAGGCGGGATATCAAATCCAAACTCTTCTTCTTCTTCTTCTTCTTCAATGGGACTTACTTTCTTTGTAAATGTGTTCAGGGTTGCAGCCTTAGTCTGGAGCTCAGCCGGCTATGAACTTCTTGGTTTTACTGTTGACTTATTGCTGCTCTAACGATTGTTGTTGGCCACTTAGGGCAGCTCCATTTGCAGGAGGAAAGAGGAACATAAAAACTCATTAAAAAGATTAAACAAGGTGCCTTCCCATGATGCAGTTCTTCTCTTCTGACGCTGCCACGTCCTAGGCATGTCTACTCAGAGGCGAGCACTGCTGTATTTAATGGGACTTACTTACCTCCAGAAAAGCATGAATAGGCATGCAGCCTTGCCCCTGAGTAGACATGCACAGAATAGGATCGGGCTGTCAAGCTGCGATGCTTTATAATCGCTTTCACACGCGAGGCAAACTGCATGGGACTTACTTCAAAGCAAAAAACGCTCAGGGCCTGGGGCATAACAGCATTTTCTCAACTGGCAAAATATTTACCCACATAACAAAACCTGGCTGGTAACTAGGAATACACCCAGCTCCTCCCTTGGCAGAGAGCAGCAGCTACTGCTGCTACCTTAACAAATGCCTATCAGGGAAGAAAGGTCTTCTTTGATTGGCCAAGACTCAGTTTCCCGTGTCACTTTACTTAGCCGTTACACCCAAGTCTCACCTCTCGCATTCTCTATTGGTCCTCCTTAACACCATTTATTCAAGTCAGAAGTTTATTTGATACATAGTCTGTCAGTCAAGCTGGAGGGCGGGACTGTGAGCGAGCTGTGTTAGAATGCAGCGGGATCACCATTCTTTGCCTCTTTTTACCTTTGGTCCTTGGATTACGCGAGCCTTTTAGTCGGGGTTTTATTGGCCAGTAGCCCCGCCAATCAAACCATAGGGGCCCGTACCTAAATGTCAAAGCTAAAGGCGGGATACAAAAAAGCTCCTTTCTTTCATTGGGGGATAGCTAGGCTACTCCTCCTACTTTGGTACCAACTATTCAACGATTGGGTAGACTCGCCATCAATTTAACAAATCCTTACTTTCACGGGCTGCTCTGGACGCCGTTCTCCCTGCTGGGCGGGACTCGTCATCCTAGAAAAGGGCGGGACCAAAAGCGTCGATCTCCTCATTGGTCCTGCCGCCCGCCTCTCTACTCTCTAGCCCCATGTTGATTGATTCGCTCGTCCGTCGACCTCATGTTATGCCTCCCGCCGATTGGCTTGTGCCTGAAAGGAGGCGGGGCAGGGTGCGGAGCCTGCGCGCGGGGACGCGGCGGCGGGGAGGGACAGATCTGAAATTATTTTTTATTTCTTTGTTTCCTAGTCGGGCGGGGGGAGAAAAAAAAAGGAGGGAGAAAGAAAACGGGGACGGGGGGGAAAGGCGAGCCAAAAAGAAAAAAAAACCCGGAGACCCGCTGAGACTCCCTCCGGCGGGTCCCTCGGACAGGCTTGGATGTTGTCGCTGTGACCCGGGCGGGGCAGGAGCGGAGAAGGAGGCGGCGGCGGCGGCGACGGGGGGCAGCGGCAGCAGCAGCAGGCGCCACCACCACCGCCGGGCCAGGCCGGGTTGGGTCTCGCCGGGCCGGACAGGAGGATGAAGCGCCGGAGCGCCGACTGCAGCAAACTCCGGCGGCCGCTGAAGCGGAACCGCATCACTGAGGGCATCTACGGCAGGTATGGCCCGCACCTGCCTCGCCCCGCCCCGGCCTGTCAGTGGCATCGAGGGAGCCTCGCCGGTCCCTCCTTCCCTCCTTCCTTCTCTTGGCTTTGAGGTGAAGCAGGGAAGGGGGCGCCTTCGCCGCCTCAGCCCCCGACGGGGCTTTCTCCTCCTCTTCCTCCTACACGGAGGAGACAGGCGAGCTTGGCGGGACTCCCCTCATCCCCACAGAAACGCACACGCGCACCACTTTCTCACGCCCCCCCTTCATTATCTCCTCCACACACCCCAGCGGCTTCTCCCCTCATGCAGCCACTTCCCGCCCTTTGTCCGCCCTCGGGCTCCCCTCAGGGCCCCGCTTCTTTGGCGCTCTGGGCCATTGTCTTCAGAAGAAGCAAAAGTAGCCCCCTCCCACGACGCCCGACACTTCTCTCTCCTCCCCTCAAAACGCTTTGGGGTAGCCCTGAGTGGGCCTTGCCTTCTCTCTCTCTCGCTTAATAGTTACCTCGGATCCCTCCTCAGCCTTCCTCTGAAGCAACGTCTCTCTCCCACGTTTCTGCCCCCCCCCCCCACAGAGTCCGCTCAGACTTGGGGTTGGCACCCATCCTGCAGACATGCATTGGGGGCGCCTTCTTTCATTTTACTGCCTCTGTATGATGGCCCTGCTGCTCTTAAGTCAGGCTGCAGCACAATAGTGGGATGTGACCCACAAGTAGAAGACTGGTGCTTAGGAGCCTACTCTCCCCCCCCCCCCAATGCCTCACATTGGGAACCCTCCCTCTAGAAACCTCCCTTTCCCTCTATAACAGATGTGGTGAGCCCTACAACTTGCATCATCCCTGACCATCGGCCAAGCTTGCTGGGCCAAAAGTTCCCCACACTTTGTCTATACTCACATCTACACTGACAACTTTTGCTGTGAGGCTTTCGCAGGGGCAATCTCTGTTGACAGATTTCCCATCCCATTACTCTCTTGTGAAGCCACAGCCTAGCCCCCACTCCAATGTGTGTGCAAACACACAAACAGGCTACTTGTTCTTACACTTTATCTTCCCATGCATCTGTTAGAATGTCTTCAAATCATTGCTGATAATTATTGTATTTTAAATGCTGCAACAAAGACGGGACAAACTATTTAGTGACACACACACAAATGCTTTGTGGCCTCAGAAGCTTCACTTCTGGCTCAATTTCCACCTCCCCCAAGCTAGTTGTCTTTAGAACTTGGTTCCCCTTCTCTCAACTGTGGGAAGCTTTCCTCTATGATCTTCCTAACAACACACATACCCTTTCTCTTTTTAAGAGGCTTAAGTGAATGATGCTCTGCATTCTATTGAAATATCCCCCCACCCCTCTTCCCTGAAACCACACCTCCTCTTTAGCTGCCATTTCTTCCGCGCCCCACAACTCTTGCAATTTAAGTGTTTCTAGATACAGTACCAGACAGATCGTCCCCCCTCTAATGCCTTTCTCTTAACCCGTTCCATACAGCCTTCCCTACAGTGCTAGTGCTCTTCCAGTCATTTTGCTCCCACACCGTCATTTGATGTCCTCACCACAGTTGTGGTTTCAGTTACATTGACTACCCTACACTTAGTGGCCTCCATTCACTGTTTTTCTCCACATAGATGAATACCTTTCCCTAGAATGCAATCACACCCATCAGTTGGGCACCCACAACCCTGACTATTCTTGCCCTTAAGAGTTTCCTTGTTTATATTTTACTTTGAAGTCACACTTTCCATAGCGTGGTAGTCCTGTTTGCTCTCAGTTTCGCCACCCATGCTACTCTAGATTGGTACTGTATTCTGAAGCCCCACCCCACTTCAGTTGTGTGGCCTTCCACTCACCCTTCAACTACCACTGCCTCTAACTCAAAGGTCCTTTAGGCTTCCACTATTATTGCCTCCTTTGTATTTCTGTTGATATATTTGTCAGACTGCAGTTCATTTGTCATCCTCTTCAGTGATTGTCATATTTCTATTCCTGCTTGTCCCATCCAATCAAACTTCCTACCACAGTACTCAACCCTGCCCTGCATTGACAGCCCTCCTCTTAAGAGTCTACCCTCCACACATTGATATACCTTTCCCTAGGATCCACTTACACAATGCACTGTATCCCAGACACATACTGACAATTCTTGCTGTTAAGAGTCATCCACCCACTGTGTCCTTGCCCTCTGCACTGACAGAGATCCCACTTACCCCATACTCATTTGAGCACTTTACAGTGACAGGCCTGACTCTCAAAGCCTGCCCTCGCAAATTCTGCTGAAGTCCCCATTCCACTGGCTATGCACTTGCACATGATAGTCCTACCCTTAAGAGTTCTCCACCTTCTGTGCCATGACAGACCTACAACTTCCCCATTCATTATGCTTCCCCTACCCAGACCAAGCCAGTGTGTCCAGTGGTCAGGGATGACATGAGTTGTAGTCCAACAATATCTGGAGGGCCACAGATTCCCCGTGTGCTCCAAAGGACACCCCCCCCCACACACAGATCTTCCTCTAACACACCTTTCACAGCAATGAGGAAGGCCCTCCAGAAACTGGCAGTCCTCTTTTACCCCACACCAGATAGGCTCTCAGATTCTCCCTTGCATTTGTTTTTACTGCCACAATTCCTTCCCATGTCCCTAACTACCTTCCCACTGTGCCCTCTTATTGAATATATGCTGAATACTCCCACAAGTATGTGGTCAAAACATGTTTTTTAACACTGAAGCCCCTTCCTGCCCCTTAGGACTTCCAAACAGTCTTTCAAATGACTGACTTCTTCTCCTTGTGATGTCTCTTCTTAGGCCACTATCCCTTTTTCATTTAACCTTTTCTGTGCTCATCTTAATGTTTCTTTCAGTCCCGTCACGCTTTGCTATATTATATCGCTTCATGAATGAAAAGTTTGCCTGATATGTTCTTGCCTGCTTTGCGAATACTCATATCTATTCAGGAGATGCTCTGATTCACACCTCCTTCCCAAGTTGTGTTATTTCACTTTCTTTTTGTGTCGTCTTCCGTTTTTGTATGGTGACTTATTTTTAAAGCTGTGTCAGAGTGAAAGGCAATGATGAAGACATTGTTCATATTCTCTGGTGAGTGGGTCTCAGGATTTTCCATGGCTATTTCCCAACTGCCATTAAATAGGTCTTGGGGAGCTTCTTTATTAAGTTAGAGAAATGACTGTTGGCTAGAGCCATCTCTATTTACCTTGCTCTATTTACTTCTTACAGCAAGGACTCACAGTTTCTGGTTCATCAGGTGTTAAAATTATGCACAACTTGCAGAAGTGCTGTTATGCTGTCAGTTTGTACAATTACAAGGGGCCTAATAGATGTGAAATTTTGGCAGACAAAATTGCAGTTATCATTGACAAAGCCTAAGAAACTATTTTTTTTTTTTGAGACTTGGAAAAGAGACCAAGCAAAACTTCAGCTTAATACCCAATGTTATGCAGTTTATGACTTCTGCCTTCACGGTAGCCACTGACTTAACCACATGGGCTTAGCTGTTCCCCCAAATCAATGAAAATAAGTTAAAATACATAACAAACTAAGGTTCTGCCCCCCTAACAAAAGGCCTACCCCCCCATACAAAAATCCTGGCTACGTCTATAAATGGCCATCTTAAAGAATACCGTAAATTGGGACAAGACTAAACCATGAAAAATTGGTTTTCCTCAAAGTCTTTGCCCAATTGAAGTCACAATTTTGTTATAAAAAGATAGCATAAGTGATTGCTTAAGAACATTAATTACTTTAATACATGTGTATACAACTTTACACACAAACACCAGAACAGTGCTTCTCTGTTACTTTTCTTACTGTACAGCAAGCAGCAGGATTTTATCAGAGGTGGGGTTTGGGCCTCCCAACAATTTAATGTTAATTTACCTGTGTGTAGAACTAGCCACTGAAGTGTAAATTCTCTTTGTTAGCTATGAGTATTACAAGCTGTCCCATTTGAGCTCAAGCTTATGTAGATCAGCTTTCCTCAACTTTATGCCCTCCAGAAGTGTTGGGCTACAAAACATTGTTTTGCTATCTTCAACTGATGGAAGTTGGAGTCTCAGAACATGGAGGGGATGGCAGTGGAAGATGGTTACATGTTTTAAAAATAATGGAAGGAAAAGACCAAGGAGACTTTGTCCTTTGCACATGCTAGGGAATAACACAGCAAAAGCCAGTGCTAATCACATATGTACTACAGAGGGTTGTGTAAGCCATAGAAACATGGCCCCTGCTCTCAGTGTGTGGTGGTGTGGCTTCAGCTTTGTGGATCCTGCTTTGCAAGGTCACAGCAGTTTATTTTAATTTAGCAGTTATGCCCTTTCTGCAAATATGAGGCTAATACAGTCAACTTGCCTGATGAACATGTGTAAGCTGGTCAGCATGTGCTACAGACATTTGGTTAATTTATTAAGCAGATTAATTTGTGACTTTAGTCTTTTTCCTGCATTTCTTAAATCCTAATGCAGCAGAATATATTCCTTGTGTTTTATTTTTCCGTGCCAATAGCAAAATAGGTTTGTTGGCTTTATTTTGAATATTCCTGCAGAGATGTTGGGGGTGGATGAACACAGCACAGTTGCCTGAGGGTGAAAGGAAAAGACTCCCAGGCCCAAAGAGGATCTGATAAAGTGTGTCAGGAAGACAAAATGCTGTTGATTAGTAGGTCACTTGAGGAAAGTGTTGCAGGTCTGTATTACATTGTCAGACTTGCCTGTTCACATTGATGTTTGTGATAAACAGTAGCATGTTGAATAAGCTATCAGCTTTCTCTGTCGTCATATTTCCAGAGTAGATTGCACTGGCTTCCAGCTGAGGTGGATGCATAATATCTCTGCCTGTTTGAGGTTTGGTATAAAGCAGCTAATGCTAAGGGATAGTGAGAAGTGGTTGCTTATTAGTAACTACAAATTAGGACATATATTCACTTACAGTATTTCAGGTTGTGAAAGAGAAACATAAGATTCTGTAAGGATTTCAAAAAATAATTACCCTTTTCCAATTATTAGAATTATTAATGTCCACATCCCTGTAAATTTGAATGCTTGTTGCTAGTTGACTTTTTCATTTCTAGGAATGGCGTTTTTTTGTTTTTTTGTTTTACTTTTAACAAAAGCTCTTGCTTGATTTTTTTGGGGGGGGGGGGTTTGAACGATTGGTGGTGTTTCTAGAACACCTAAAATTTAGCAGGATTGAGCTTTCTATCCAGAGGATGCTTCTGTTGTGCTCCTGCTGCTGGACCTTGGGGTCCCTTCCAACTCTACAATTCTATGATTCTGTGATTCATTGAACTCAAGGGGATGTACAGAGACTGGGTAATTCATCTTATCCTCAAAGCAGTGCTGTGAAGTAGATTAGGCTGGGCGAGAGTGACTGCTCCAAGGTTACACAGTGAGCTTTATGGTAAAGTTGAGTTTTGAACTTTGATCTTGCTGGCCATAACCAATTCTCTAACCACCTGTATATCTTACCAAAGTTCCCAGTTCAAATGTTACTTCAGATATAAACTGAAAGGGTGGCTGTAGGCAAGCTGCAGTAGGGGATATACTGACATGCTTTAAAGAGCTGTTGTAAAGCTTCATGTGTAAATGTATGTGGAGGACTTTGAATGCTTTAAAAACATTACATAACTGCTAAGTATCATTACTAAAAATAATATTATTTCTACCACAGCCAGTTGTAGAGCTGGATTTTATTATTATTATTATTATTATTATTATTATTATTATTATTTAGTATTGTGTTGGTATCCATTAATTTGAAAAGTTTAGATATCTATACTGAGCTGGTGCATATTCATTTAAAATCTGGGATCCAAGGAACTATTTAGGTTCATCAGAGGACTTTATTCATTTATAAAATGTCAAACATTTTCTAGGTGTTGTTTACACACACACAAAAACACACACAAAGTCCCACAAAGTGCCCACATGTTTGCAACCTAAAAGACACAATGCAGAAGGGAAAATGATAGGGCGGGATAACAAAAATAAGGAAAGTAGGCACCTGTTCTTACATAATTGATAAAATGACCGGATGGGATGGTCATTGTTTGGGGAGGGGAAGAGTCAAGTGGTAATTGCTCCAAGCCAAGCTGATGAAGTACCCTGTGCCTTCTCACCTGGCCTTCTACTGCGGCTATGTAAATGCGCCCAGTATAATTTTTGAGTTAAATAGCTGGTATCTTCCCTCTCTTAAGAGTTTCACCAACTCCTCTCAACTTCCAAAATAGTCTGCTATGTGGTCCACCCAGTAGGATGGGGGTGGGTCTGCTGCTCAAGAAAAACAAGTCTAAACAAATCCCATGGTCTCATGGGACTAGTTGTGCAGGTTTTCATCTGAAATATTTTTCTGCAACATTGCTCCTTTTGGAAAGCAAAGCAACGAAAATGCAAGAGGTTGCAAAAGAAACAGGTGGGGGGGAAGAATCCTGCGCAGGTGATATTTAAAGAAAGAAATTGTACTGTCTTTCAAGTGTTCTTTACTTTGAATTCACTGTACATTCATTTGATCGCTTTTTGCGTCAAGAAGCATGTGTGGGTGAGACTTGCAGTATCAAAGTGGGAAGGTAGTACACTATTCATTTTTTGAGGTGTGGGATATCCTTTCAGCAAGCAATCCCTAGCATATTGTAGGGCTTGCTCCAAACTTGGTCTAAAATGATTATGTAGTTATTTATAAGTTGACCCTGTGCTCCAAGGCAATGTACAATGTTTAGAAATTGAAAACAATAATCCAGATTTATTGGCAAGTTTTTATTACATATTTTTTAAAAAAAATCATTCGTGTTTCAAAATTGCATTCTAGATGTCAGAGACACATTGTTTGTGTTCTGAAATAGCAAAATAACGTGACATTGATCATGCTGTATCAAGAGTATTTAAATCCAAGTTTTTTTATTTTAAGAATTGAATTTTTAATGCTTCCTTAAGTGGTGGATCATTAAGTGATTTCTTAGGCATTCTTGAGCCTGCTGGTCAAGATGGTGGACTTGGAATTCCTTAGCAAAAGCAAAGTAAAGGAATATTGAATTCAGTTGTATGACTAAAACATTCTTGAAGGAGAATTTTAGATGTTCAGAAAGAGCTGAAAAGCAGATTGTTGAAAATCATGGGCCGTGATAATCTGTTGGTTCTATTTATAGTACACTTGGGATCTGTAGATGCAGTAGGTAGGAGCAAATACATATAAAACAGATATTTCTTTTTATGGTGAACACTAATGTACTGAAATTCCTGCATGGGTTTCTTCAGTGCAGTGTGTAGATTACAGTTCATTAATGGGCATTTTGTGCTTAGGAATCTTCTTTCTGTACTGTAGCCTGAATATCTTTGTCTAAACGGGGCAGCCTGGATCCATTTTCAGGCCCCAGCACTGTCTAAGTTCAGTGCAGCACACATTACTGTACAGTATAGTGTCATTTCGGAGCCACCCCACCCCTCAGTCTTTTGAGTTCTAAGGGAGGGATGCCCCAGTTGCTTCTGTGACACAAGATGGAGACCTCCATTCAGTGCTTGGGAGACTAATGTGTGCCTGACCAGCTTAGACGCAGAGCCTTGTGCGCAGCTATTGGCACTTCACATATTGCTGCTGGCCTGGGCAGTACCACATTGCCCATCTGTGACTTGGCATATGCTGGATGGCTGGATGCAGTACTGTTGGCCATCTCTTATCTAAATCCTGTTTAGAAACTCACATTTGTCTGTAGATTTGTTGTTGGGCTCCTGTTCTTGACGTGTTTTACCTTTAGCATTTAAAAATTCATTTTACTACTCTTTCTAAAATATTCAGTTTCTTTTCCTTTTTGGATAGCAAAAACATTTTGAGAGTATTTTAGTTGAGAAGTGAAACGCTTTAGAAATTGCAAAATACTCTGTTTGCATAGCCCTAAAATTTCTGATCAGTTTTTAGAAGACCGTTATAAATCATAAATTTCATCTTAAGTTTTCTGCTTCAGGAAGGGATTGTAATGGAATGCCAGAAGTTTTATTCTTCTTGTCATTTCCCAATGTGCCAGCTCTATGTATGTCCCCAGTACTGATGAATCATGCTGATTTTAGGGCTTGTTTTACCTGGACTGTAACTTTTATTTCCTATTTGTCATTTTATTTCTTACTGACAGTTTCTACAAGCATGCCTCCTTGGCAGACTTTAAATGCTGTTTGAGAAAGAAGAAGCGTGTGCTAATGATGATTAGCCTCTTTGATGCATATCAAAGATGCTTTTTCTTATTTTTTTTAAATGCTCTTCCTCTTCTGTCCTTTCTTATATCACCTATTCTGACTCTATAATCAGTAGGTCATGACATGAGAGGGATGCTGCATGTAATCACATTAGTCATGGTCTGCACACTTTCAAGTTAGGGTATTTTCTTGATCTGCCTTAAAGTAGCAGCAATCTTTATATAGTAGTATCATAGTTGTACATGAAATGCGGACTGCACAGTAGGGGAGCTACTTTGCTGAACTGTGTGGTAAAAGAGAGAAGGGGATGTTTTTCTTCCCCGTCACATCTGGACTCATGCCTATAAGAGTCTTTATCTAATTCTTTGGACAGCTCAGTCCTAAGGGACCACTTCAATCATAGCACAGTGAACAAGGGGTATTAGTACAGTGGATCATAGGACTGGCTGGGAGAGAGCTGACCAAGATTCACAACAATCAACAATTTCCCAACAGAATTTAGAAAAACAACAACATGTTCCTATACTGTATTTTTCTTCAACTTGTATGCAGACATAATGATAATAGAAAGCAAGTAAAAACTCTGGGTTGTAGCCAACTAAGCTTTATTCAGAGTAGAGTAAACCCATTGAAATTAATGGACCTAATGGTGTTTCTGGCTTCAGTGGCAAGGCATTTAAAACATCAGTGCTCAGCAGGGGTGTAGGAAGGGGGGGACAGTGGGGGCAGACAGTCCCGGGTGCCGTCACTGAGGGGGTTGACATTCAGCACGCCGCATGCCCACAACTCCCAAGCCTACCCCAAACTGAATGTCCGCCATGGGTGGCACGATCCACCCCGGTGGGTGGCTCGCTCCGGCCCTGGCTGCAGGGCACGCGCACCGTTCTGGGCACCTGAGTGGCTATCCTGTGCCTGGGAGGGCACTCTCCACGCCACGCCCCCCTCGGGAGCATGCCCACCCTGGGCAGCGCAGGCATATGCTCCGCCGCTGATGCTCAGGACTTCAGTAAAGAACCATTTTTACAGTGATATTTACAGTTAGTTCAATTTAGTTGTATTAAAGACATATACTTAATTCCCTTTTCCTTGTCCACTAAGTGACTGCTCCCAGGGCTGAACTCCCTTTGATAGAGACATTCTTTTATTGAAAACATCTGAAGTGTCAAGACACACTGTGGTGGTGGTGTTGCTGCCGCCATAAATAACAACAGCCCCCCCCCCCAAGGCTCTGCTGGTTCATGGCATGTAATATTCAAATTTTGGAATAGAATTGAAGCTAAATTCAAAACAAAACAAAAACAAAAAGCCAATAGACAAAGCTTATATTATGGAGTCTTTCAAAGGGATAGCCTGGAATGGTGATGAAGTTCTTATAATTCTCTTCTCTCTTTTTTTTTTTTTTTAAGAGGAAGATGGATGGTGTGTATCTTTTCAGTGGGTGCTCTAAAACAGGTATCTTCAACTTTTTGAGACGAGCACTCAAACATGCAGTTGGGGATCTATTTATTACCATATATTTGCATGGTGGTAGTGGTCTTGTTCAGCTGCTAGTGGGTCCTACTAGTGGGTCTTGAACCACCAGTTGAATACCAGTGGTCTAAAGCAACTATAAATGAGCTGATTTCTTACAGAGTTGAAGTTTACAAGGCCTTGTCCTAGAAGCCTGCATTATATTCCATCTTACTGCTTCAGTGCTGCTGTAGTGTGGAAGGCTGGGAGTCCATCTTCTTGTGTAACCTGCCCATAATTGCTTAAAGCACACTTGTGTGGTCCTCTGTGCTGTCTCCTTGTCTAAAGAGTTATCTTCCAGCAACATTGCTAAAAGCACCATTCAGCCCCAATTAGGAGGGGTTCACACTCAGAAAAAAATTACCCTATTGGCCTGAATATAAGCTGCACCCGAATATAAGCTCCATGTTTAAAATTCGAAGGGGGGGGGAGACAATACCCGAATTTAAGCCACTCTCTTAAAATTCCACAGGCACTCAAACCTGTTTCGTTTTACCATATGTCTGTTTCAGCAGTGATATCATAAAAGCCCATTTTTGTAAGGTTGTGAATTTAAGCCACACTAACTTTTTATAGTTGGAATTTGGGGGGGGGGGGGAGTGAGGCTTATATTCAGGCCAATACGGTAATATAATTCTCTGCACTGTTTCAGAATGCAAACATTAGAAATGCATGGATGAATAACCCAGCAAGAAGAGTTTGAACCTAGCTGCCTCTCTCTGAAGCTAGTCTTCTCTGTATTTGAGTTTTCAAAACTTGCAGTTCTTTACCTACATGAGCTCTAAAATATACAAATGCCAGCATTACTGCACTAAATATCCTTTCTGAGCAGACGATAGATAATTTTGGAATGGTTGCCTGAAAACAGACTAGTATTATTGATCCTGCTTTCCCAGTATTATGTACAGTTGTGTTACTGTGGCGGCTTCTATTGAACTTAGGATGATATAGAATTGCCCCTCAGTAAGGTCAGGCAGAGAACCTTTACAAAAACTTACTTAGCTTCTCCTCCCCTTTTCTTAGGCACAGACTAGCAAATATAAGGAGGAGTTTTAACTAAATGCTCATAGACCGTGACATCATATTGCTCTGATATGAGGCAGCTGCCTTTTTTTTTAACTTCAGTCTTTTTCTAGAATATTTGGGGTTGCCAAATATTAATTATTTCCCTTTGGCATTTTTGCTGGAACTTCCCCACCCCCATTTCCCCATCTAGTTAGTTAAGAAATTGGCACGTGCTACTTTCTAATTGCTTGTTGTCATATCTCTCATATGTAAAGAGTGGTGCTTGCTGCCAAAACTGTGTGTGTACAATCTTTCAGTCATCTTGAGTTGATTGGGCTTTTCTTTTTTTTCTCCTCGTTTGCCTGTATTAAAAGTCTTTATCTCAAAGTGACATTCTTCAATTTGATATATTCTCTCCTTTTATTCTTTGCACTCTTAATTTGTAGCTGCTTATTTTTTGTTAAAAATAGCCTTTGACGTCTCTATTCCTTGACACCACCTGTAATAAAGCCTTCATTTCATTGTTGATGCAGCTCTTTGTAACATTGCCTAGCTTTGATAGCACTTAATGCCAATCTTCTGCAGGTTTAGTTTGGAGAGGAGTTTGAAATTAAACTGGTAGATTTTGATTTCCATTTTAATGTATTCTTCCTCTGTTAAAAACATCAAAAGAGTTTTGTGGAAATTTAAAGACTAGCAAATTTATTATGGCATAAGCTTTTGTGGACTACAGTCCACTTCATCAGTTGCATGTGTATATCTATCTATCTATCTATCTATCTATCTATCTATCTATCTATCTGTCTATCTACACATTTGTTTGGAGGGTGGGGATTATAAACAGTGAATGAATACGTGAAAGAATGAGTTCAGAGGGAAATGAAATGGAGAAAAGTACAGTGACAAGTTGCTAATTAAAGATGGTAGTTAACAAAATGGTTGTTGATAACAAAGACATTCTGGCATTGGAATATCAATTAACACATATAATGTGCTAAACATTATTTGTCTCTGTTCAGTCCACAAGTGAATCTGTTGAATTATAGTAATTTAGCATTTTTTAATATTGCTTTGTTCCAGAATGGCCACTAAGGTCACATACAGAGTCACTTTCATCATAGTGTACCCTGTCACTCCATGCTTGCTTTTTAACACACCATGGATTCCATGCTGTTGTCATATCCATCTGCAATGCTTTCTTTATACTGGGCTTGCCAACATGGTGCCCTCCAGATTTTTGGATTATTGCTCCTGCAATCCCTAGCTGTCGACCATGCTAGTTTAGGATGCTGAGCATTGGAATCCACATCATCTGGTGGGTACCACATTGACAACCCTTGCTTTATACAAACCATGCTCTCAGATGCTTGAGTTTATCCTATTCCATATGGAGGAATAGCATAGATATTTAATGAACTCCCACAGATAGTGAAAGCAATATGATAATCAAAGTCTTATGCTTTCTTCCTGTTTTACTTCTTTTGATTAAATGATCTTGCTTCTCTTACCCAAGGTGCTCTTTAAAAAAGGGGGGGAGCAGAACTTGATTCTTCCCCTCTTCTCCCTTTTCACATGTGGCATAGGAATTCATTTCAATTACAATGTTTTATAGTTGACTTATTTCAAATAAATGTGGGAGGTGCATAGTGCAATCAAGTTGAGTGTTCTCACCAATTTCTATGGGATTATTAAGCATATGCTTACCACTTTCTGGTGTACTGAATGGTGCTCATGTCCTGCTTGTTGTTTCAAATAGGCAACTGGTTGTTGTTGCTTATTACAACTTTATCCCACCTATCCTTCAAAAGGAGCCCAGTGCAGAAAATGAAAAAGCAGCACAGCAAAACAATTTTAAAAATAAAGTAAGAGCATTTAAAAACTTTAAGAACAACTACGGTATGTTTATTACTTTTTGAGGATGGGGGCTTCAAGAGGAGGCTCAGTCTGTCTTGAAGAAGCTGGGTGTGGAGGAGGGGGCTTCTCTGCTGTAGCCACCAGCTTGATTTCTATATTGGGTGTGGAGGAAGAACAGAATACTTGTTCCCTCCTGCACCAACCCTTTCAATTGCATGTACGTATGTAGCTCTTTTTTCTTTTTCTTTTTTTTTGCCTTTGGCCACCAAGTTAGCTAAATGCAGGACAACTTAATATTATCTGAACCTCATCTGCAGTATGGAGGAGTCTGATCTACCTTGGTAGATCAGCATGCTATGTGTGTGTGTGTGTGTGTGTGTGTGCGCGCAATTGAAGGCGCTGAAACTTAAATTCTTGCTTGTTTGGCTGCTGTTCAGTTTTCATAATGGGCTAGATCAGCTTCTCAATAATGACATGTGTTAATTTAGTATCTTTTAAAACTAAGCAAAGACAAATACACCTTATTTTAAAGGGGTACACCACTGCATTGTGGTGCATTGATGAATTAATAAAATATTAAAATAGGCACAACTGAAGAACTATAGTGTCAGAGGGCCACTTCACACAATACAGCAGGAGCAGGTACCCATCTAAAAGATAGAATGTCTCTAGCAGCTAGTGTAGGTGTATATATTCCATTTATTTATAGAAACATGATGCACAAGTAGTGCAGTGTTAACACCCAGTGTCTACACCCCTGAGAGTTCCTGTCAGTAATACGGCAGTGCACATACAGAGGAAATTATGATCCATAGTCACCTTTCTCTGGTAACAAAGTGGAAGTGGGGTGTATGTTGCATTTTTAAAACTATCTTACTTTTTTCTGAACAGGGAACAATAACTCATTGATAGAACACATACCTTATAGTATTCAATAGGTTCTGGGTTACCCTCAGGAACCCTTGCCAGTTAGATTGGGCAATACTGAGCTAGATGAATGTGCTGTAATGCAGCTTCTGTGTAGCATAACCAATTACAAAGCGGCCAGATGTCCTCCCCACTTTTTTTGCAAGCTACCTTTTTAACCTCCTTCGACATTTCTGAATCACCTGGCCTTAGTTTAACCAGAAATGAAATTCACTACAATGTGAAAACTGTGTTAACCCTGGCATCGTGAGTAATATTTCTTATATTCTGCTTTACTGCTTCCTGAGTCTTTTTATCTTCTCTGACCTCTTGTGTTTTTCAGCTGAGTTGCAGTTTCTATCTCATCAGACCTGCTGTTCAGGAACATTTGCTTGTTGTGAATAAATTGCTTCTATACTAACACCGCACTACAGAGCTAGAAAAATATTTCTAAGTGACATTCCCACAATTGTGGAACTTTTGCCCTCTCCTAAGCATCTTTTGGAACTGTTGCAGTAATTTTCTGCATGTTCTTAGTTGTGAGTGGCAGGGCTAAACTGGAATGGGATGGGCTCTGTAGCATATATTTTTTAAAACGCTTCATATGTGTCTACCATATATATAAACATATGCGCGCGCACAAGCACACACACATACAATGCATATGTATATACATTTGCCATCAGGTGTTAGTACAGTAAGATAATGTGTTGCATCTCTGTCAGTCTGCCAGATGTTTATCCTATTCAGCTGCCCAATAAGATGAAATGCAATGTGTAAAATACAAAATCACAGCCTAAATAAAACCAATTATAAAAGACAAACTAAGAACCAAGTGATTATAGCAGGTTCAATACATTCCTACAGAAAAATAACGTAACTTTTCCAAAAAAAATCTGAATAGGCCTTTAGAGGAGAAAAGTTTGATATAAAATCCACTTGGTTGAATCCCATTACTCTGAAAGAGTATCTTACATACTGCTGTTCCTAGCAAATTGGCTTGTATAATTGGTTACATACAACCTACAACATCCAGCTCTATAACTTAGCAATAAATCAGAGTGTAGGAGGAATGCTACACCTTGCCAAAGGAGCCTCAAGATAAGGAATATAGTTGTTTATTTAAACTTATACTTCCCTGTAATTCTAGGGTAGCTTTTACCTTGTTACGCCTCATTTTGCCTTTTCTTATACAGTGGTACCTTGGTTCTCAAACTTAATCTGTTAAGGAAGTCTGTTCCAAAACCAAAGCGTTCCAAAACCAAGGTGCAATTTCCCATGGAAAGTAATGCAAAACGGATTAATCCGTCCCAGACTTTTAAAAACAACCCCTAAAACAGCAATATAACATGAATTTTACTATCTTATGAGACCATTGATCCGTAAAATTTAAGCAATACACAATGTACTGTACTATAAAATAAATAAAACAGTACAGTGGTACCTCGGGTTACATACGCTTCAGGTTACATATGCTTCAGGTTACAGACTCTGCTAACCCTGGAATAGTGCTTCAGGTTAAGAACTTTGCTTCAGGATGAGAACAGAAATCGTGCTCTGGCGGCGCAGCAGCAGCAGGAGGCCCCATTAGCTAAAGTGGTGCTTCAGGTTAAGAACAGTTTCAGGTTAAGAACGGACCTCCGGAACGATTTAAGTACTTAACCCGAGGTACCACTGTATCTGTAGAAAATTATGTTGGTAATGGTAAGCTGTTTAGGACAAACTCTGACTCATACCTGCCACCATTTTCTGACTAGTGAGCCTCTGTAATTTTCAGCTGTATCAAGTGGGCCCTGGAGGTATAAAGTTTGAGAACTCCCTGTGTAGCGAGAGTAGACACAGACACCATTTTTTCTTCCTCTCTAATTATAGAACTCTGTGTGCATAATAGAACTTGGAACCAATGGAATTGATTTGGCCGTAGGTTGAGGACAGGCTAAACAGAAGTACTTCATCATGCAGCACATAATTAACTTAGGAAATTAACTACTACAAGATACAGCACAGACTACTGACTTAGGCCATTCCTCTAAGAATATATCCAACCCTTTAAAAAATTCACCTATCAGTGGTCATTAGCCATGAAAGCTGATAATGGTTCCTTCCTATATAGTATATCTGTGAACTCCAGTTATTAGAAATAAAGTGGGGGTGGGTATAACACCTATGCTGTGCTTGTAAGCTTCTAGAGCAGGGATCAGCAAACTTATTCAGGAGGTGGCCAGTCCACTGTCCCTCAGACCTTGTGGAGGGCCAGACCCACCCTCTCCCAAAAGCACCCCTCTCCTGAAAGCACCCCCCCCTCCCAAAAGGATCCCCCGCCACCACACTCGCTGCTGCCGCCACCTTGTCTTCAGCAGCGTCATCGTCGTCCTCTGCATTGGCCAGGGGTTCGCTGGGCGCAGAGCCCATGCTGCTGGCCTGGGCAACGGAGGCAGCCTCCCTGCCGCCGCCACTTCCTCCCGCTCGGCTCTTGGCCATACGCAGCTGCCTCAGCAGGAAGGAAGGGACATTACCCAGGAGTGTCTGCGGCTTTGGATTGGCCTCGGGAGCTTCCTGCAACCAATCTGAAGCCGCGTCAGTGTCGCAGAAGTCAGTCCCCACGTAGCGAGGCTTCCGCACCGCGCCAGTTTAGCGGGGGGACTGACCGAGCGGGCGTTAGGGTCCACAAAGTTTGCAGGCCAGATTAACGAGCCTGGTGGGCCGCATCCGGCCCCGGGCCTTAGTTTGCTGACCCCTAATCTAGAGGGACTGAATACTCAGGCATAGCATGTGGGGGCTGTGGCCCCAGGTGCAATTTTGAGAGGGGGCACAAACAGGCACCTCCACAGCAGGTTCCTTTATCGGAGCCTGGCTCAGTGCCAGAAGGAGCTGCGCATTGGCTGCAGCACTTGTGCCTGTTGTAGCTCTACTCCCTGGGTCAGGCCTGACCCGGGAGATGATAGCAGGCAAGTGGGCAACAGCAATGCTGCCCATCCTCCTTGGCTGTGGCACACCTTGCGCCTGGCGGCAGCAGCTCTATCATTAGATCACTTCTGACCCAGCGGCGGAGAGCAGAGCTCCTCGGCTGCAGTGGCTCCAGGTCACATCTGGTCCGGCTGGCGGAGAGCATCCCACTTTGGCTGCGGTGAGGCCTGACCCGTGGTGGAGAGCAGGGGGAGAATGGACAGCAACTTCCCCGCCCCTCTCCTCCCCTGAACTGTGGGCATGGGAGGGCGCCCTCCACACTCTACCCTCCCTTGGGGGCGCACTCCTCATGCCCGCCCCAGGCAGTGCATGCATATGCTCCATGGCTGTGAATACTGACTGCTTTGAAGTGGATGGACCTTTTCTTTAATTCCTCAAGGGTAGTTCATATGTATTGGAAACTTCCCAAACAGAATAGTAAGGGAGCTTTCAAAGTCCTTCTGTGTAGTGAATATCCTCTGTTAATAAGGCTGTTGTCACAACCATCACATCACAATGCCTAGATAGATCGATGACATGTTAGGTCTGAGAATAACAAATCTGTGCTGCTAAAAGCTGAAAGAACCCCCACTGTGTGAATTGTAGTATCATAGAATTATAGACTTGGAAGGGACCCCGAGGGCCATATAGTCTAATCCCCTGCAATGCAGGGATCTCAATTAGATCATATAAGACAGAGTAAGGTGCAGTAGAAGAATGTACCTGATAACAAGGTCTAAGTGCACCAGGAATAGATAACCTGTGTTGCTTCTGGACTCCTGCTGTCATCAGCCCCAGCCAGCTTAGGCAATAGTTGGGTCAGGGGTAATAGGAATTGCAGTCCCCCAGTGTCTGGAGGATCACAGTTTGCTGATCCAGGCTGTAGCTGTCATAGCCTGCCTATGCATTAAGATCAATGTCTAAGGCCCTGTTTTCTGACCCATCATCATGAACTGTTAGATTGGAGGGTCATAATCTCAGCATCTACGAGTGCCACAGGTTAGCTAGCCCCGTGTTCATGATAATGCATTGAGAGTAACAACAAAAACTTGAGAGCATGCTAGGTGGGAGGGTGATAATGCAAACAACTTACATATGACTTGATTAATGAACATTCAGCCTGTTTTGTTTGTGGGGAGATTAGATAACATTACATCAGGCAAGTGTTATCCCATACTTTCCTGTGTATTTCCCTGTTACTTTCCTTATGCAGTCTGATACTCTAGGGAAGCGGGTTTGTTTCACAAGAGCTGTGAATCAGCTTGAATTGTGCAGCTTGAATTTGCTGAGATGTGACTGAATCCCCCAGAATATAGTGACAGTCTGCAAGCACCCTGCATGCTGTGATTCTTTGCTATAAGTCCTAACAGAATGATTATTACATTGCCAAGCAAGATGTTTTGCTGTGGGCTTAAAGCAGGCATATCCACAGATGTCAGTGTGGAATTATCCTGCCTTTACTGGGCAGCAGTGAATGAACATATACTAAGAAATAGTTATGCCTGTGGAGTGACAAATGCCCTTCTTCTGGCACTGTTTGCCTATCAAGTGGATCATGGAGAACTACAGGCTACTCTCTGTTGTGAACAGTGGGCCCTTGGTTAGGGCAATGATTGATGTGGGCAAACAGAATTGAAGACATTGCCCTTCTACCTACTCATTCTTTCACTCTCTGCATATGACAGAAGGTTACAAAGCATTTGGGAATTAGAAGTAACTGCATGAAAATTGCCCCTTCCTAGTACATGTTTGTGACTTCTGTGATGTAGGCAACAGGTTCCTAGCACACTGACTTCATGGGGAAAGCTCTGTGGTACACAACAGGACTGGGGGAAATCACTTTCTGATTTTTGATGCTTGTATTAAGGATATACTTCATTCAGCTCTTGCACACAGCTTCATCTTACATAGATGGTCTCGGTCGAGTATACCTGAAGGAGCATCTCTACCTCCATCATTCTGCCTGGACACTGAGGTCCAGCGCCGAGGGCCTTCTGGCGGTTCCCTTGCTGCAAGAAGCAAAGTTGCAGGGAACCAGGCAGAGGGCCTTCTTGGTAGTGGCACCTGCCCTGTGGAACACCCTCCCACCAGATGTTAAAGAGAAAAATAACTGCCAAACTTTTAGAAGACATCTGAAGGCAGCCCTGTTTAGGGAAGCTTTTAATGTTTAATAGGTTATTGTATTTTAGTGTTTCGTTGGAAGCCGCTCGGAGTGACTGGGGAAACCCAACCAGATGGGCGGGGTATAAATAATAAATTATTATTGTTGTTGTTGTTGTTGTTGCTGCTGCAATGGAATAAAATGGCACATAAAGACAGAGAAGGTGGGGAGTGCAACAAAAGAAGGGAGAAATGAGATGAGTGTAGAAAAGAGAATGGAGGAGGAATCTGAGCTCCAGAGAATTGCTGTAAGTGCTGCTGTTCAGGGTGCCTGCACAGAGCCTGCAGGGCTGGTTTTCAGAGGAGTGTGGGTGATTTAGGTGAGAGAAACTGCTACCTGCTCAAAAGGGGAAGACTCTATTCATTTATTCAGCAAAGTTTGTGATCAAAATGTCTAATAACATTATGCAGAATCTGCAAATTAAGCAAATCTAGAAACCAAGCAAATCAGTCTTCTTTTCTCAGGCCTCTATTTGTGCCCAGAGGAGGCATTTCCTAATTTAGTGGCTTTTTCTTCTAACTTGAGGGAATAGGATAAGTTTATCCTGGTAAAGAGGAGAATGTGAGGAGATATGATAGTCATCTTCAGATATCTAAAGGGCTGTCACATGGAGGGTGGAACAAGCTTGTTTTTTCCCCCTGCTCTGGAGGGTAGGACCTGAACCAATGGATACAAGTGACAAGAAAGGAGATTCTGACTAAACATCAGGAAGAACTTTCTGGCAGAAAGAGTTGTTTGACAGTGGAACAAACTCCCTCAGGAGGTGGTGCACTCCCCTTCCTTGGAGGTTTTTAAGCAGAGGGTGGATGGCCACCTGCCATGCATGCTTTAGTTGAGATTCCTGCATTGCAGGGACTTGGACTTGATGACCTTCAGGGTTTCTTCCAACTCTATGATTCTATAATTGCTTGTTTGCTTGAAGTAATATTCAGAAAACATTGTTCTGCGCTGCTGTTCAGGTTTACTTGCAGGGCTTCCTTTCTTTACTTCCTCTGGCATGCTTGCTCATACTATATAAAATTTCTTCTTCTTCTTCTTCTTCTTCTTCTTCTTCTTCTTCTTCTTCTTCTTCTTCTTCTTCTTCTTCGTTGACTTTGTTAGTCATGCCCAGGGAACACAAAGCTACTAAAGACCAAACAAACAGGCAAACTTCCGCCCAACATAGATACATTAAGACCAAGAGGAAAAATAAATACATTAGAAACATCCTGCCCACTTCAAAAAGGTCATAGGTAGCTAAAGGCCCAAGGCCTGGTTATAGAAAGTTTTTGCCTGGCACCTAAAGATATATAAGGATGTCGCCAGGCGAGTCTTCCTGGAGAGAGCATTCCACAAGGGAAGTCACTGCAGAAAAGGCCCATTCTCTTCTTGCTACTCTCTGGACCTTTTGTGAAGGGGGCACATGATGAAAGCCCTCAGATGGTGACTGCAGGTTCTGGACTGTTTCATATATGGAGAGGCAGTCTTTGAGGTACTGCAGTTTCTTTATCCTGCTAGACATGTTGTTGCTGCTGTTGACTCGAGATTATGCCTAGAGCCCATATGCAAATACAAGATTCCTGATCTACTGACCTAAGAACATGAGGGAGCATGTTGCAGCATGTTGGTCCTTCCTCCACCTGTCTCTTGTGCAAATGCCCTCTCTTTTTGCATTGATTAGCGCTTGTATAGTGTTGTGTTTGTGTCAGCGCAGAGTTATAAACTGCTTAGCATTACCAATACTGTATTAAAAACAATGGGCCAGATGACCTAGAGCCAGTGGAAAGCTGCTTCTCCCCCCTCCAAGGAAGAACATCATGGAAAGAGGGAGATTAGTCTGGCCCCATCCTTCAGCAAGAGAAAGGACAGCTCACCTTGCCCAAAAGAACACTTTGTAACAAGAACTAGTGTCCGCTCGCTTATCCACACTTCGTCTTGTCCTGCTGAACAGCAATGCAGGTACTTTAAATAAATAACGTAGCCATTATTAAAGATGTAGCACTAAGCCATATTTAAAACCTACCATGGAAGGAGAGGGCAAGGGAGTTCATGAGTCCTATGGCACATTCCCAATCTCTTTATAACATTTAAGAGATTGGGAATGCCAGGTCTGCACTAGACTTCATATAAGCAGCTAAGAACTCTTATTATGGCTACAGTTATTTTGGTGGAGCAGGACAAATCATTGAAGTATGCACATGAAACCGGAGCCCAGGAGGTGGGTTACATTTGTCCAACAATATCTTATTACGAGATCATTCTCCAGCAATTGTATAAGGTGTTATAAACTATGCAGATAAAGTTGTTTCCATTCTGTTGTACAGGCTTCCAGCACGTATGGTGGCTTTTAGACATTAACTTGGAAATAAGAGAGCAAACTTTTGAAAAGCAAAATAGCATTGTGCATATTGTTCAGAGATTGCCAGTGCTTGAAAGATAGGGAAGGCTCTCAGTAATAGGTGGATATTTGCTAACTTCTTGAAAATAGTTCAGTTTTAATTGCTGTTGTAATGACCAAACTGGCTCTTCCTTTATTGTGTAATGTGTATTTCATTCCCTCGAAATAATTTCTTCAAACTATTCGCAGGAACTGGATGGAGTAATTATTCTGGTGAAAGAATGTGAGATGTCATCAGATGGGAAGGGTACTTTCTGTTGTGCTCAGGCAGTAAAACGATCCTAGAGGGTTGTTCAAGTTTATGAATTAACTTTTTGTATCCCATGCAGCCTGACTTGATTACTTGGAGTGGGCAGGGGTTATACAAATAAATTAATATGGGTTTTTATTTGTTTTTAGTTGACTGTTAAGTTTGTTATGCACAGTTCTTCCTGAGATCCATGCACTGAAGGTCTTTCTGTTTACTTCTAGTAGGCCCACTGGAAAAGCATAGAAGAGTAATACTTGGCTTACTTGCCAAAGTCAGACATAGTGCCAAACAATTATTTCACACTGCCTGAGTGAGCCTTAGGCTTGTGTCCTCTCTCCTTCCCTCTCATTGCCCCATGTTTTATTTTTGTGGCAAACTGCAGCTTGCCATTGCATCCAGACTAGTAAACAATAATTTGTGCTTGCCCTCCAAACCAGAATTGGAAACTACAATATGATTGTTGGGGAAGAGGCAGAGAAGGAAGCAAGTGAGCCTGAAGTTCACTCACGTAATGCCAAGCCATAGTGGCCCAGTCCTCATGTAAATCCATCTGTTATCCTCTTTATTTCAGTTTGGAAAGAGTGCCTGTTGTCAACAAGCCTTTCACAGGCAACATTGTAGTACTTGTTTCTGTACAGAAATAAACCTGTTGTTCACCAAGGGTAAATCATGACTGCTATTGATGCTGTGATTAGCTGCTGTAAGTTTTTATTGGATTTTTAAAAATTGTTCCTATTTTGCACTTTCTCATATGGCAATAGCAGTTTAATTGTTCCTATGGATCCATGTCCTATAAAGGACTTGCAATAAAAATAGACCTCATCCTGGATGCAGAAGGAGGGATAAGGGGCATGGGAGCAGCCACAAAGTTTAGTTTCAACTATTGCTAGCCTGTTTTAGGCCATTTATTTTGGAGTATCAAGATATTAACTAAAAAGCAGACCCCCTACCTTTTAAAATCTGTGAAATGCAGGTAATTGCAGTGTAAATGAACCTAGAAGGCTGAGGTGAGCCTTTATCAGTGATGTGGTTTGCACATAACACCAAGTTACAGTTTAGCCAAAGTGTGGTTTGTTTGAACATTGAAGCCCAGCGGAGTAACCATAGTTTGTTTTCTGGCAACAGCCCACAATGTGAAACCACATTTTTTGGTTTATGAACCATGGCCTGTTTTAACTATGGCTTGGCATTATGCCTGAACCTAACAGCCTTACTTAACTATCATTTGTTTGACCCCCACCATCCCTGATGCTTGCCAAGCTACAGAGGCATGAGGCAACAGCATCTGGAAAACAAACCAAGCTTTGGATAAATAAGCCATGCCTGCTTGCTTTGTATGTAGGACAACTTGTGATTCTCTGAACAATTGCGATCATATGCTGTTTGAAAGTTAATCCAGCAAAGATACTACATGGCACCTTGCATTAGGAAATAATCATTGTCATTAATTGGTAAACAGTGACTGTTTTCTGAGGTACTTTCCTTTACTCTGAGGTGGGGCATCTTGCTGTGTTTTAATGAAATAAGGCTATTGTTAGTACTTAGCTTCATAGTTTTTCACACTTTCTGCAGTGCTGGTATGCAGTGTAGCTGCAAACAGTTTTATCCTTCACACCAACTTAATTCTCTGAACTTTTATGAGAACTGAAGTTTTTGTACTACTCTTATAAGCCTGTGACAGTTATGGACTCCAAATTGCTGCAAAGAGACTTTGGCATTGGCATCCTTTGATTTTTATGTGGAATTCAATTTGGGGCAAAAATACAAGACTTCTGCATCCTTTACTTGTGCAAAATACAAATTATGTGAGCATTGCAAACTTATGCCCCAAAACTAAACCAAAATTAACAACAGTTACAAATATACTTACTTTCTAATTATGAAAAGAGCTGCTAGCTGAAGCTGTTCTCTAGAGTAGTGCAATATGCCTCTTTAAAAAGGAGTAGAAATTTTGCTTTGGCCGCAGCATAAATATACATCTATACCTAGGGGCACACCGTCTGGACCCCAACTTGTGGTCCCCATTGAAGCCTCGCTTACCAGGGGTTTTGCATCTTCCAGTGAGATCTGCCTCACTTAACAGTGTCTCAGGAAGGTTGCATGAAGCCTCTGGAGGCCTCCATGTGATTTCACGGGGCTCTCATGAGAATCTGAAAGCTGCCACAGTTGCTTCTCCAGTGGTTGTGGCATGCCTGCAGAGGCACCCCTCGAATACCACCTCAGGGGTAGGGAGGAAGCGAGCGAGCGAGCGAGAAGGCAGAGGAGGGCAGTAGCCCTGTTCACATGTCACAGTAAGTCAGTTACATACACTGACTGCTTTCATATGGCATGATAAACCATAGTTAATGGTTTACAGTACTTTAATTGTGAAGATAGGTCCTGCTTCACTTCCCTCTTTGTGAGAGCAACGAACTATATTCCTGGAATATCATCCAAACTAGCAATTGTAGTTTGTTTTGCTCCCAACAAGCCATGATGTACAGCAAAGCTTTTTGGCTTACCAGTATCATCCCGTGTGAAAGCAATCAGCATGTTTGTAACTTTTATTTATTTACAACATTTTTATCTGTCCATTAACAAAAAAAATCTAGGTGGTGTACAGTTGTGTTTTAAAAAACAAAACAAAACAACAACCTTAAAACATAAAATGTAGCATGGACATATCACAACCAAATTTAAACCAGCATCAGCATGAAACTGGCAACAGAAAACAATAGTGCCAAAGATCTATAAAGCTCTAAAACTGAAGTAAACAAGTTTTTAAAAATGTTTTCAATTAAGTAATGCCATTTTCAACACACTGCCTCTTTCCCTGAACATTACATCTTCATGTAATAATAGCGTTACCTCAAATGTATTTATTTTCAACAAGAAAAACATGTTCCTTTGACTGCTTTGGTAATGCCTATGTATGCTAAATTAATGCTTTGCTTTCTTTTTTCTCTTTCTCAGTACGTTTCTGTACCTGAAATTCCTGGTAGTTTGGGCCCTTGTGCTGCTGGCTGATTTTGTCTTGGAATTCAGATTTGAATATCTGTGGCCATTCTGGCTTTTCATCAGGAGTGTTTATGATTCCTTCAGATACCAGGGATTGGTATGTATAACATAAAAGTGCTGGTGTGATTTTGTGTGTGTGTGTGTGTGTACCAGTTTTTGGTCACTTTCACATTAAACCCTAGCTTAGTGAAATGTGATGAGCTGCAGTAAACCTCAGGATTGTGTAGTTTACTTTTCTTCCTCCTGTACTGCTAAGATGAGGAGTTCAGAAGCTTTTCCTTAACTATGGTTGGTTTGTGTCATCAGGGTCAAACAATAGTTATTAACTATGAAGCCAGTCATTTTAATTATTGTACTGTACACCTTTTAAAGGTTTCTTAACACTGCTATCCATTGCCCTGATGTTTTGCGAGAGGGTGGTATATAAATACTTTTATAAATAAATAAAAATAATAAATAAAGCTGGCTTTTAAAAACTAATAGTAGTTATTAACCTCAGTTCCGAATCTGGATGACATGGCAAGCTGTGGTTAAGCAAAAGCAAAAACAAAAGCTTCTGTGCATTCCCTCCCAGCTGGTCTGAGACCAAGTCTTGCTGCAGCTTGTTCCTAATAAACTGTAGTTTGTCATAATATGTGAATGTGGTCGTTCTCTCTAAGCCTAACCACAGGGTTGGCTGAGAGGCTAAAATGGAGCAGGGGACCATGAGCTCCTGGGACAAAAGTGCAATCCATCAGTCAATCAATTTCACAATGGTTGGCATGATTTTTCTTCACTAATGCTGTTGATGGAGCAGCAGGCTTGCACACTGCAAGGAAACAAAGACTTCTGATAAGTATTTTTTGCTCAAACTGCAATAACTTAGTCTTCAGACACACTTTTGCCATCTTTGCTGCTACAGGTCTGAATATAGTGTCAGAAAGACCACTGTGGTGACATAGGGCCAAACAGCACATGACAAAAAGCATGTTTTATTTTTTAAATTGTGTGTATCTGGTTTGTGTGATAAATTGAGGAGTGACTGATATGAATCTATGGTAAAAGAAATGCCCATTTACAATGCAGTTGTTATCAGAAACAATGGTAACAGGAAAATATTGATAATAGAAGACTTGTCATTCATATAAAAGATTAATATAAAAAATTAAAAGCTTAAATTAGAAACCATTGCAATGCATTGTTTAAAGACTGTTCAGTGCAATTATTTTTAAATTTTAATATACTCTTTCTTCTGCCCCTCTCCCTTTTCTGTAGGCCTTTTCAGTATTTTTCGTCTGTGTAGCATTTACATCAAATATCATATGTCTGCTCTTCATACCAATACAGTGGTTGTTTTTTGCTGCCAGCACGTATGTTTGGGTACAGTATGTCTGGCACACAGGTAGGTCACATTCATTACACTTAACGGTAAATGTAAATCTTAGAGCATTATGCAAAATAATGGCTACTGGTTATTTTTTCAAAAGTCACGTAATCACAGTTAGATCAGCCTCCTGTTACTTAATTTGGTAGTACCGAATTCAAATTGTCTCTATATATTTGAATTTAGTCTTCAAATATACAATGTTGCCTTCAGGTTTAACATTTCCCAGCCCTCATCAATATTGGATATGTTTTATGTGTTTGCTGCCATGGGCTCTTTGAGAGGTAGGATGGGATATAGATACAATAATATAATAAAATAAACAAGCTTGCTTATATGAGAATGAACTCTGGAGTCTGAGGCCTGGCACTCAGTGTATTGTGAACTGCGCTGCATTTTTAGCATTAGGGATCTTGGCCTTTCAGGGTGTGCATTTTCTTTTTTCTTTCAGGGCATACTTTCCACATTTACTTGCATGCTGTAGAACTTATGCATTGCATAGGATTCTAGTGCGTATTCTAAGTTACATGCTCAGATCATGCAGGACACTGCTCTGCCTGTTGAATCTCCCTGCAAAAAAATGTACTGTGTCTTAGAACACATTCCAGGGGAAACTTCTACTAATTAGCAAGTTGTTTTTCAGGAACGTTTGCCTACTATGACTGCTTTTTTCCTTATTTAAGAATCTTAGATTTCTGATAGATAGTTTGCAAACATAAGGAGATCTGGAGGAAGATACAAAATTGTTTCATACACATACTTATGGTGATGATTCATATGCTACTAGCAGCACAGGTACCCTTTCCCCATAACTTCTTCCAGCACCGTGTTGATAACAATTGGGTGCAGAAACCATGTAGGTGGCTTTTTAAATAGCCACTTGTTTGGCTGCCTGTGGTCAATGAGAATTGTCTCCAGGCAACCATAGAGAGCAGCTTTGGACAACTGGAAGTGTGTTGGTTCTTTAAAGCTGTTGATGTGCCACAAATAACTTCACATATTTTTATTTAATATGGTCTGAGAAAGCCTTTCAGGCTTGTCTTATATGCAGTGAGAAACCATTGTTTTCCACTACAAGAATGAATAGTGATGCTGTCTCTTCTTTCATACCTGACACTTTCGATTTTAAATGAACCATCATTCCCTGTCACATTTGTTATGCAACTCTCATTTCTTTAAACCATGGTGTGCCAGAACAGAATCGTGGTTTGAAGGTGGTTTGTTCTCACCAGCCCTAGTTTCAGCAAACCACAGTTCCCTGATGTCACAGGAGCCATAGCTTAGTTTAAAACAGAAAGCAACAGCTTTCAGTCTCCTTCTTGCGGGTGTGAAAGATGGAGAGAGAGAGCACGTACTTTCTCTTAAACATACTATTTATATCAGACAGAACCTTCAGTGAACTCTCTTCAGTAACTGCTGAAAACATTTTTGCTTAGACAAGGCTACCCAGATGTCTAGAATGCTGATGTGTTTTTAGTTGATTGATGGTTTAAAATTTTTGAATGTTTTAAGTAGTTGTTTTAATTTTTTTACTAATAATATTATTGCTTTTTTCTTTATATAAACTACTTTGAAGATTTTTACAATCAAGCAATGTATATAAATACATACATACATACTATGACACCTCAACCTGTAAGAGGTCTACTGCAGGTATTACCAGTCTGCAACCATCACCTGAGGAATTTCATTCTGCTACTCTGCACTCTCACATTCACAAATGTAATCTAGTTCTTGCTATGAAAAACTTGAGAAAAACAAAGTGGGAAATGACTTTGTCCAACTACAATAGATAATCAACAATATATTTAATTCTCCTTCTAAACAGCAATAACAAGTTTAATCAGTCAATTAGATAATCAGAATAAAATAGACAAAGTGCTGTTCTCTAATTTATGGAAGCTAACTTCCCCCAACCACTAAATGAAAGATTCAGACCTTAAAGTCATATATATATTTGTTAAGGGAGTACTAATTTCCCTATTTTCCTAGGTCTTCACCTTTTGTCTCCAATCTATTGTCTTCATTTAATTTCTAACCACCTTCAAACTGATTACAGAACACATCTCCATAGCCAGCTGGTTTCAGAAGGGAAATGCATTTTAGTTCTAGATCGATCATAACAAAGCTTTTTATTTTATTTTTCTTAGTTTATAAAAGATATGTCTTAAGACTTCTGACTTCCTTTTGGATGTTTATGATGCTTGATTTCTGCCTGTCTGTCTCCAACAGAGAGGGGCGTGTGCTTACCAACAGTATCGCTGTGGATACTATTTGTTTATATTGAAGCAGCAATTAGATTTAAGGATCTCAAAAACTTTCATGTAGACCTTTGTCGACCTTTCGCTGCACACTGGTAAGTGTTCCTTCGCTGTCACTGTTTTTCTTTTTCTTTGTAGTATTCTCTCAGATTTATGATCTCATCTGTTATTCCTAAGCAGACTGTACTTTAACCATCACAGGTGTCAAGCATGTTACAACTGCATTTGGGAAAACTTAATTCTTCAGAGTTCTTTGAACTGAATAGTTTGTCATAACAGAGGTAGATTTCTCTATGTCAGTGTGGCAGGTGGGGGAGCTTCCCAGACATTCATGCTGAACCCTCATAAGCACTTTCTATAGATATAGCAATGTGCTGCTTTTTAAACTTGTGGTTTATTCATGGGCTATTTGCAAAAGGACTTTTAAACAGCAATACCTGTTCCCAATAACAGAGCAGACACACAGAGTAAAACTTACCAGTTGATGATCAGGGGTAAAATCCTGCTAGGTGGAGGTTAAATCCTGCTGCTTTCGCTGCCTGCACCAGCAGGGCAGCTGGGGCACACAGCCAATGTAGAATCAAGCCCTATGCAACAGCTGGTACAATCTTCTCATCAGAATGACATCAGCTGATTAGTGAGTGGGCCTCATGAGCCAAATTTGTCCCCTTGCAGGCCAGGATTGACACATAGGCTGGAGGTTCCCTACCCTTGGTTTAAGCCCTAACCCTATCCCCTGGATAGCTCAGTCAGTTAGAGCATGGTAATAGCAAGGTTGCAGGTTTGATCCCCCTGCATTGCAGGGGGTTAGACTAGATGATCCTTGAGATCCCTTCTATGAAGTGATCCATCCTCCAGATACCTATTAATTATGGTTAACTTTAACCCTGACTTAGTGTGGAAGGATAAATATTCACCATCTATTATATAATGGTCTGAAGACCTTAATACCTTTACAGTACTACATTTAAATGTACAGTGGTGCCTCGCAAGACGAAAAGAATCCGTCCCGCGAGTCTCTGCGTCTAGCGGTTTTTTCGTCTTGCGAAGCAACCCTATTAGCGGATTAGCGCTATTAGCGGTTTAGTGGCTATTAAAGGCTTAAGGGATTAGCGGATTAGCTGCTAAAAGGCTATTAGCAGTTTAGTGCTTTAGCAAAAGGGGTTGGGGAGCGAAAAAAAATTGCAAGAATCGCAAGACATTTTCGTCTTGCGAAGCAAGCCCATAGAGAAATTCGTCCTGCGAAGCACCTCCAAAATGGAAAACCCTTTCGTCTAGCGGGTTTTCTGTCTTGCGAGGCATCCGTCTTGCGGGGCACCACTGTACTTTCTATAGAAGTGCTATCAACTTTGTTTGGATACCTGTTCAGATATTTGGATGACATATATTGATCTCTGTGTGCAAATTAAGTTTGATGTTTTTGTTGTGTTTTTGTTTGTTTTTTTCTCCCCCTTTTTTTGTTTGTTCTTTCTTTAACAAATTGGGAATAAGATAATTAGTTTAAAAAACACCAATTCTTAGCATGATAACCAGGCTACTGTACTAGTTCTGCTTGTGATTTCTCCTTGCAATTTTACATGGCCAGTGTGTGCTGTGTATTGGGGGACTTTTACATATTTAATTTGGCTTTTTTATCCAATATATAATTTCCTTTTAAAATTGCTGCCCATTACCCAACAGCTTACCTTCTTTACATTTACAATTTTAAAAACTTGGTTACTTAATTTATTTGTCACTTTCATAGCGGTTAAAAAGGTAAAGGGACCCCTGACCATTAGGTCCAGTCGTGACCGACTCTGGGGTTGCAGCGCTCATCTCGCTTTATTGGCTGAGGGAGCCGGCGTACAGCTTCTGGGTCATGTGGCCAGCATGACTAAGCCGCTTCTGGTGAACCAGAGCAGCACACAGAAAAGCTGTTTACCTTCCCGCCAGAGCGGTACCTATTTATCTACTTGCACTTTGCCGTGCTTTTGAACTGCTAGGTTGGCAGGAGCAGGGACCGAGCAACGAGCTCACCCCATCGTGGGGATTCGAACCGCTGATCTTCTGATCGGCAAGTCCCAGGCTCTGTGGTTTAACCCACAGCGCCACCCACGTCCCTAGAATCTGCCATAGAGGTTACAGTTGCATTAATTGTTAGTGAAGTCAACATGCTTCAGTTGGTGGAATGAAGCCATGGACCACACCTTTTATTTAAATTAGTGGGTTTTAAAACTATAATTAATTTGGGTAATTAATGTAATTAAATGTAGAAAATTAATGTACAGTGGTACCTTGGGTTACATATGCTTCAGGTTACAGACGCTTCAGGTTACAGACTCCGCTAACCCAGAAATAGTACCTCGGGTTAATAAATGATACATACAGTGGTGCCTCACAAGACGAAAAGAATCCGTTCCGTGAGTCTCTTCGTCTAGCGGTTTTTTCGTCCTGCGAAGCAACCCTATTAGCGGATTAGCGCTATTAGCGGTTTAGCAGCTATTAGCGGCTATTAAAGGCTTAAGGGATTAGCGGATTAGCTGCTAAAAGGCTATTAGCAGCTTAGTGCCTTAGAAAAAGGGGGTGGGGAGCGGAAAAAAATCGCAGGAACTCGCAAGACATTTTCGTCTTGCGAAGCAAGCCCATAGGAAATTCGTTTTGCGAAGCACCTCCAAAACGGAAAACCCTTTCGTCTAGCGGGTTTTCCGTCTTGCGAGGCATTCGTCTTGCGGGGCACCACTGTATAAGATTTTGCTCTGTCATTTCTCTTGATAGCCTGCAGCGGAGTTATTCATGGTCCTAATCCAGAAGTACATTTCTCTTCATACGATTTGAAGTGTGATTATTTATAAGTGAATAGCAGGGCCATGTTGTTTTCTGTAGACAACTGTTTCTGATAAAGAATGTAATCCTGATTATACTATGTTTTGTGGCATGCTGGGCATTTTATTAGTTTACTTGTATTGCCTGTTAACAAAGTCCCCTCTTCTCTTTCTCTCTCAAGTATTGGCTATCCTGTTGTGACTTTGGGCTTCGGCTTCAAAAGTTATGTCAGCTATAAAATGCGATTAAGAAAACAAAAGGAAGTGCAGAAAGAGAACGAATTTTACATGCAGCTTCTTCAGCAAGCTTTGCCCCCGGAACAACAGATGCTACAAAGGCAAGAGAGAGAAGCAGAGGAAGGTAAGTTTTTGCTTAGCACAGACCTGGGGCAGGCATAATGGTTTGCAAATTTAGAACCAGCCTTGTTACTCTGCCTTTTTCCCACTCTTCCTGCTCTTAACCACGGGTTCTCAATCCAGATGCACCAACACAATCCACTCTTAACATAAACAATTGGTCTTGTCTCTGTGCAATCATGTTATTGGGTTCTGCACCTATGCAGGATGTCTTTGGAAACTTCCCTGCCCGTCTCCTCTCCTTTGGAGGTAACCATGGGCCATTTTAAGCATGCCCAAGAGAGATGAGGGCTTTCCCATTCAGTTCTCATCTGACCACCACAATAGCAGCATTGCTGGAGACTTTCCTTGGAACTCTCTTCTTATTTATTCATTTGGCTTATTAATACTCCACCTTCTGTATGTTAAGAAGAGATTCTGAAGCTGTTAGCTGTTTTATATTCTTGATTTCAATAAGATCAGTGAATTACTTTTCCTGGGGCAGGGTGAATATTTGTGTGTGTGTGTTTAGGACACTAGAATTTTCTCAGTCAATTTAATTAAGCAACTTAAAAAAACTTTTTTGATTTTTTAAAAGGATTACCTAATTAATCAGGATTACCTAATTAATTTAATGTATTTTAAAAATACAAGTATTTATAAAAACTGCATGTGAAAAGCACGATCTTAACCTCCTTAGCTCTCCTCCGTCAGGCAGGAGGGACTCCTCTGCTATGACACACAGGTTGGACATTAAATAATGGGAAAGTGCCTTTTGATTCCAAACAATCATTTTTAACATATGAAAATTAACCATAAATAATGCAATGAATAATATTTATTTAGCTAGGCACCCTACTTTTTCCCTTTGGGGAAGCAGGTTAAATGAGCTTTCCTTAGTATTTTAAATCTTGCTGAATATTTAAAGTTTATGAAAGTAGTTGCTGTATTGATTCCTGGGTTTATGCATCATGAGAACAGTCATATTGCAGACAACTCTTCAGGGTGCTTGAATGGAGAAATGTACTAGACTAGGGATGTGCAACAAAATGTTGTAGTGTAGAGTGCTGTTGTTTAGGATTACAGCCAATCCATTTCATTCCCTCCCCCAATTCAGTTTTCTGTGTTTTCCTCTTAATAGTCAGTTAACATGCTGTGAATGCTGAGCACACTCAGACTTCACTGGGCTGTGTCTAGGTTCTCTTCACCACACCACTCCCCAAAAAACAATTATATGTTTCCCCCCCAAATAATTTTGTACTTCTGCAAGCTTGGCTGAACCCCACTACCCTTGTGTGAAGAAAGTGTTGTTTTTACTAGCTAAGCAGCAGCACTCACAGTCTAAACATAGGAAATTGTGAGACCGGTGATACAATATTTCCTATATGTCCTATATGAGTTTCTGTGTGTTGAAAGAAACTGCTTGTTTATTTGTTTTCATATCCTTAATATGAATGGTGAGGAGGACATGAGGTTGAGAATATATGATACTTCTTATTTAAGTTTTAAATATTGCCTCTTTTCTTTCTTCTTTTTTGGTATTGCAGCAGCCAAAGGATTGTCTGATATGGATTCCTCTATACTTTTGCAACACAATGGAGGCATTCCAGCCAATAAAAAGTTATCTTCAACATTACCGGAACTTGAATATAGAGAAAAAGGAAAAGAAAAAGATAAGGATGCCAAAAAACATAACCTTGGAATAAATAACAATATTTTGCAACCTGTAGACTCTAAAATACAAGAAATTGAATATATGGAGAACCATATCAACAGTAAAAGATTGAATAATGATCTTGTGGGAAGTACAGAAAACCTCTTAAAAGAGGACTCATGCACTGCATCATCCAAAAATTACAAAAATGCTAGTGGAGTTGTGAACTCCTCACCTCGCAGCCACAGTGCAACTAACGGGAGCATCCCTTCTGCATCAGCTAAGAATGATAAAAAACAGAAATGCACTAGCAAAAGCCCCAGTGCGCATAAAGACTTAATGGAAAATTGTATTCCCAATAACCAGCTAAGCAAACCAGATGCACTGGTAAGGTAAGGTTGATATGTTAGTGACCTAGTTTCCTCTCGACTCTTACTTTCTCGCTGTTTCTTTTCCCAGTAAGTTAAAATGTCTTTAAAGGATTTGGGCTTGTGCATGGTTTGGATTGGGTTCAATCTATTCCTGCAGTATTGTTGTGCGATCAATCTCTAAAGAAATGAACTAGGAATCTGTGAGTTCTGTTCCTAGTTATGGCGTTAAGTACAGTAAGCTTACTTGGTGCAGAATTACACAACTATTTTTTCCCTGTGGTCTGCATAGGAAGGAACAATTAATTTTGGGGATCAAGCTAATGAGCACAGTTTCTTATATTTGCCTGTGCTTTGCATGCATTTGTATCTGGAAATACTTCTTACTTTTTCTAGTAGTGTTTTTCTTGAGGTATACAAAAATTAATGTTATTTCTTGAATATTACTCACATGCGAGAACTGAATAATTCTGGATTAAATGTTACCATCACATTTTCAAAACCGGATTAAAGACCCTGCTTCCTAATACAACAGGATTTTGACATGCTATAGTCTTCAAGCTGAAAGAATTTATTGGTTTTGTGTGTTTAAATGTTTCTTCCTGGAGTCGAATTGCAAGTGATGCATATATAGTGCACTTCATAGAAATGCTTGCTAGTAAATTCATCCTGTGGGTGGGAAGAGTGATGGAGAGTAAACATTATTAGCCATAAAATATGTACTGGAATTTATATAGAATATTTAAACCAGAAGTTACGTCTTTGTTTCCTAAGATTAATTTGAGATTAAAGGCTTGGTCTGGGGGCAATTGTGACTGTTGCTAAAACAACACTCATGCAAAACCTAAAATAAAAACGCTAGAACCCCAAAACCATAGTTGACTATACCACTCGCCATGTTGACAGTTCTTTCACTTTCTGGTGAGTATGGCAAGCAGAGTCCAAGCCTTTCTCCAGCTTTGAGCTGGGATTGTTCCAGTAACTGCATTGCTCTGCTCTCAGAAGCACCATGCAACTACACAGATTCTCACACTCTCCAGATTCAAACTGGAATAAAAGGCTGAGGCTTGTTGTTTTGGGTGCTGGGCTGCGTAGGAGCTTGGAGTGCCTTGGCAGCCCAGCACAAAAACAATCCCCTGCCTGAGTCCAAGTTTAGAACTGAAGAGGCGGACAAAGATCATCCCCGTGGTTGCAGGAGTAGACTCACACAACTGTGAGGGCAAGACTCTTCTATCTTTAGCTCCTAACTCAGAGCTGGGGATGGCAGTAGGGGCTTTCCCCTCACCTTGTACATACATATTTGGAAGTGAATCCCTTGAGCGGTGGGACTTGCTTCTAAGGCTACAGAATAATAGCGTCAAAGAGCATACTGTTATGGGTTTGCAGGGAGCCAGGATCCCCGGAAATTCCTGAGTGCCAGGTTCTCCCCATAATTCCTGAAATTTGGGTGTTGAAGTCAAACCAGCTTCCTCAGGAGCTGGGCTTAAAGTGGTGCCATGCAAGAACGAAGACAAGTGAATTGAAAAGTAGAACAAAGGTTTACAACATATTTTCAGAGACGTCAGTCCCCAACTCTGCTTTATTATTAAAGCAGAAGTATAGGCATTTCCAGATTATTTTACCTGTGGCATATATAATGAACGACTCCATGCTGAACTTAAGCAGGTTTGGGTCTGTTCAGTGACTGGGTGGGAGGCCGCTTGGAACTCAGGGCAGCAAGCGTGGAGTTTCTATGATAGAAGAAAAGTGGGATAGGAATGTACTTAAGTAAATAACATTTAAAAATAAAATTCAAAACAGCTTCCAAAAAACCAAAACATAATTTAAAATACCATAAAATTACTAAAGACAAACTCAATAAAACCAGTAGAAAAGAACAAAGCATTAAATGATAAGTAGCATAACAAAATCTGAAAAGCAGTACTGACATCAGACTTTGTGGTTTGTTAAAAGTGCGTGCAATTATTATTATTATTATTATTATTATTATTATTATTATTCAAAACAGTTTTAACCTGTGGTCTAAAACTACAGAGCCAGCACAAGGTGAACATGTCAGGTGAGGGTGTTGCACCATTGGGATGCTGCCTCAGAAATGCCCCTCCTTCCAGTCACCCTAAAGTAACTTTCAAAACTGGGGCACCAAGAGGAAGGCTTTGAGGATCTTAAATGACCTAGCATCCTTTGGCAATTAACATGGAAGAAAAGCACTGAAATGTGAAACACTGTACAGTATTAGTTTGCCTCTGTAACTGAGATTTAGCAGCTAAAAGCAAAACGTTTGGGGAACAATTATCAGCCAGTGTTCAGTGTACCATCATTGTTCTGATTATTACTGCTGTTTGTGTTGCTTTGGTGCAGAGAGCATGTTTTGCAGCATCCTCCTTTTTCTGCATTTGTAGTTGTTTTCGTTCACCTGTGGCACTGTAAAAACCATGTTTCTGACTAATGGGAAGCAGTGAAAAGAGTCTATTTTTGGTCAGTTTGCAGTAACTTATTGAAAACAAAAATATTGTCATTTGTGATAGTGTGTATTGTAAAGCACCAGGACGCAACTGGGCCATGTAGAACCGTTATAAAAATAGAACAAGTTGTACAAGGCCCAGTTGCATCCTGGTGCTTTACAACACACACTGTAGCACAAATGACAAAAAATATATTTTTCAATAGGTTATATTTTTATTGTCTTTTATTTGTAATTCACCAGGAACAATGTGGCTATGAGCAGAAATTAGCTGCTTACCTGTTTCAGTGGGGCTTTAAAAAATATTCATTTTGGCTGGCTCATGCTTTAGATTAGAATGATGATATAGTATTCATTAAGCATACTTTAACTCTTAATTTTACATTGGGAAAGATGTGCCCCAGCCCTACCCTAGCACCCCCATCCCATGTGCCCTGCCCCAGCCCTGCACAGAATTTCCTGTATTGAGTGGGAAAGGGGGCTTCAAAATGTGTTAGTAGCTTCTGCATGATCATTCAGCTGAATGGAGTTAGAACCCCCCCCCCTTCAGATGCATAGCTCTCTCACAGGGACTGAGATGTTGTGAAAAAGACGTGCATACATGGCCACTGCTCTCATCACATGTTCACTTTTGAATGCCTGAAAATGAATTGAGGGTGTAGCAATTAGGGATGGACAGATATGTCAATATGTGTGCCGTGCCACCCCTTCTTTACTTCTGTGGTAATAGGCACTTTTAAAACAAAATTGTCTCAAAATACATGTTTGTTTAAATGCATATTTTCCTGGTTATTTCTGCTGCTGAGGACCACATTGCTAAGTTCCAGTGTGCACACCAGTCCAGTCCAAGTGTTGTGGGTCAGGGCATTCATGAAGACTGAATTCCTCAAGCATTCCCTGATAGCAGTGTGTGAATGAAAGGCGTAATGATATGGGGGCTGGGCCTAGCTTGATTCCTCACTTTCCCTTTCATAAACTTTTGAGTAGCGTGTGATAACACAATAAGACAGACTTGCATGGTCTCCTGTTTTGTTAGGAATTATGCCCCCCAAAAAACACTAACTGATTTTCCAGTTTACAACAATCTTGCAGTTTGAGACTGGCCACTTTAGATAGATAGATAGATAGATAGATAGATAGATAGATAGATAGATAGATAGATAGATAGATCTGGACCTACCTGATAACCACAGCCAGAATTTTAGGACTAGGATTTTTTTTTCTTCTGTTTTGCATTTGCTTTAAACACAAAAAACAAATCATGCTTGCTTAGTATAGGCTCGTATTCTCTTTTTTCTCACCTAAACATGACTGTTGTGTTGCCAGAGTCAGGCTGCAACTGTGTTTCACCTTTTCCCCTTCAACTTGAGTTGCACCATTGGGTGTGAATTGAACTCTGAAGGTAACTGGAGCCATTTGTGCTTTGAAGCGGGGAGGAGGGGCAGGCAGCCAGGACTGAAAACCATTTTCATGTGCAATTCACTTGGAAGTTTTTTGTTCCTTCCAGTGCTTGACTTCTAAAAGGAAAGGTGCCAAAGTTTAATTGCTTAGAAATCTAATTCTCTGGCTGTGAAGTTTTGGCCCTGAATAATGGCTCTGTGTGTGTGTTTGCACGCACCAAACGAGATCTAATGGTGGCAGCTGCACTTGTTTATATGTCTGCCCCTTTCATAGGAGCCAACTCCTAGAGGCCAAGGTCCCTTTGGCCTCCCCAATAAAATAGTTGAGGGGGCCAGCCCCCCCCCCTCGGTTGATAGGCACTGCCATTCAAATGGTGTGTGCACACCATGCCTTGTGAACGATTATGCAGGGTGGGGCTTACCTGCCCCCCTTTATGTATAAAGCAAAGAGGGGCATGTAATTTTTATACCAAAGGGAGCATGACAAGTGAAGGGTGCTGAATCCTGCCCCTCATCTTTACATTTGGGGCCAGCTCCAGGACTGAGGGGGCTGTCACCAAAGTATCCTTTGGTGCACCCCCTCCTATGTTGATGAGTCCTGGCAGGTTTACCTGGTAGGGGAGGTTGGCAGCATTTTGATAGGCAGCTGGTTATGAAAGCTGCCACTTTGATTTTCTGCAATGCTCCAGAGTGATGGTACATCAGGAACATTGTAGAAAATTAAAACAGTGTCTCCTAGGCATCATTTGAGAGACCTACCTGGGCTCTTAGTGCAGTGTAATGACGGTACTTTGCTTTCCTGCCTGCCTGCCTGCTTTTGATCACACCAGTCACTTCTCTTGCAGTCTGATTCCAGTGCCAGATAAGCCACAAGGCTGGGAGGAAAGTGCCTGCAACGACTGCCCGTGTTGAGGTTAGATTCATGATGGGGCAACATCCAGCTATGTTCTCTTGCTTGTCCTTTTTGGTGTAATACTTCGGTTCTCCTCCTACTATACATGAGCAGAAACAACACATGAATAAACAGACTGGACTGCTCCCATCATGTCTAATTTGGCCTTGAAAATATAGAGCAAGTGGTTTATTTCTCATTGATGAGAGACAGGCATTCTTCTATCTGCTCAAAGTCACCGTCTTGTCTCAGGGAATTTCACCTTTGTAACTGTATCTGAGAAAAAGATACGAAATGCTGACCTTTCATTCATACATATATTTGTAAGAATCTTGCATATGTGTAAAGGGCTACATGGAAACCTGCCCTTTAATAAAATGGGGTAATTCCAAACCAGCAATTTTCCACCTCTACGTGTTTTTTAGAAAAGACTTGAATAACTTTTGGACTTGAACTGCTGCAGGCTACCTGTGTGCCACAAATTACTAACGTAAGCATGTGTGGGCAGGCAACTAGTAGCTTTTATGGACTTGCTTGCAAGGCTAGAATCCAGTTCTATATACAAGCAGTTCTGACAGCCAATTTATAGAGTTTTCAGTAAATTAATAAAGAGCTATTGAAGATGAACTGTGTTCCAAAAAATATATTAAATCAAGCACCCTTGGCAAGCAACATACATTTTGATGGGTTTAAGTAGCTTTTTATCTCAAAATGGCAAGAAAACATTTTTTATAAGTGCTGCATTTTATTTTAATGATTGATAGTGCCTTGATGAATAAAGTCAATTGCCTATGTTGGTAATTGGTTGTGCATATATTACTGTTTTTCTTTATTTGTATCTCCCTTAATAGCACATACCGGCCTCTCAAACCAGTTCACACATCTATAAAGTCACCAGTAAAACCCTGATTAATTAGCTTAGGCGCTGTGGGTTAAACCACAGAGCCTAGGGCTTGCCGATCAGAAGGTCAGCGGTTCGAATCCCTGTGATGGGGTGAGCTCCTGTTTCTCGGTCCCTGCTCCTGCCAACCTAGCAGATCAAAAGCACATCAAAGTGCAAGTAGATAAAGAGGTACCGCTCTGGTGGGAAGGTAAACGGTGTTTCCGTGCGCTGCTCTGGTTTGCCAGAAGTGGCTTAGTCATGCTGGCCACATGACCCGGAAGCTGTACACCGGCTCCCTCGGCCAATAAAGCGAGATGAGCGCTGCAACCCCAGAGTCGGTCACGACTGGACCTAATGGTCAGGGGTCCCTTTACCTTTACCTCACCAACTCTACTTTGCCTGTTGTATTAGATGAGCACCGCAACCACAGAGTCCGCAACTGGACCTAATGGTCAGGGGTCCCTTTACCTTTTTTACAGTCAATTACCAGCAGGATATCCTTTGAGAATGTCCTTTGAGGTCCTGTTCTCTGTCCCATCCCTCTCTTTCCGCTATAGGTAAAGATAGTTTCAATGATATATTATCCCCTTCAATCACAATTTTGTGCTTATAACCTTGTACTTCAAGTACAAAATACCTGGCACATTCACATTCCCAAATCCACATTCATGGAGTCCATGTGATTGGGGAGGTCGTAGGGGAGAATTCACAGAAGGGTATTGCTAAATTCCCTTCAACACCCAGCAGTTCTTCCTGGCAGGTTTCCTTCTCTGGCAATCTTTCCCTTAGTCAGTCTTGATTCTGGTTTCATAGACTAAGGGAGGGAAAATTATTACCCATTTGCAATGAGAATTAGCAGACAGGGAAAAGAATTAATATACAACCTTTTATTTCAGTGGCATTAATCACAACCAAATATGCAATCCTAAGATCCCCCTCAATTTGATGAGAAACTCAGGTATAGATTAGGAAAGCAAAAAGAGGAAAGTTGCTGTTGGTTGGTTGGTTGCTTTGCTTGCTTCCTTGCTTGCTTGCTTAATGCACTGTTACTTAGAATTGGCTTTGGACATGGAAAATGAAAGTTCAAATTCCCATAGTAATACTTGCTGAATGGCTGTGGACAATTTGCTTCCTGTTGGCCTAACTCATTTAAAAGTATTGTTAGACTAAGACCTGACTTGTATCTGACAGGGGTACCATCCGGTTGGTGGCCAGTGGGTAGAGTCACATACCCCAGACACATTTAATTGTACCTGCCGCAGGCATTGGCCCATGTGCGTGTAGCGTGTGCACTCCAGCAGCACACCAGATGTGTGTGGAATACTTATAGGAATAACGGCTTTACTCATGAGCCGTGCCCTGTATAAATTGACCCCAATGTGCCTCTCTGAGGTCCTTGGTTGTAGAGTAGGAAACAGATGTAGCTACCTCCAGCAATTTCCCCTAAATTAGTTACTATTTCAGCAATATATATATCTCTCTTTAAAGAAAGTCACAGATCACACTATGGTGATGTTTGTCATTCGAAATTTCAGTTATCTGAAAGTGAAAGAATTATACCCAAACCTCACCGCATAAATACTGATTCAGATATCTGAACAGCCAGAGTTTGCCCACTTCCTTATTTGTTTGTCTTTTGCTGGTTGGCTGGAGCAGTTTAGGGCAGAAACCAGGGAGGGAGGGAGTTTGGACAAATCATGGGTTAGAAATGTCCCCATAGGAAATAATGGAAATCATCAGCCCATTATACAAATGCTCAACTAACGAATGATTTCTTAGGAACTCATTGTGTTCAGTTAGTGGTACGTATGTGTATAAGCCAATATATTCTTGTCCTTTGCCCTCTTTTGTTGACTCTTCCACCCACAATCACCTAAGGGTCTCTAGATCTCTTAAATCAGGAGTAAGGAAGCTTTTTCACCCAAAGGCCACAAATGCCCTTCTGTGCAGCTTTCTTTGTACTACATGCCCCTTGTGAGAGGAGAGGCAAAAGTGGCTGGAGCAACAAATTCCCTTTCTATAGTAGGCTAGTTTCTGTACTGAGACTCTCACACTCCTCTCTGTTCCAAGGAAGAGAAATGCATTATCAAAGTTGAATGACACATTCCAGCCAGGCAAAAACAGTAGTGGGTCAAAGCAGGGCCTGGGGAGAGTCCAGAGGGCCTCATTTGGCCTTTGGGCCTAAAGTTCCTCATCCATGTCTTAAATAATTCTGTCCATTCTCCTCTTCTTGGAAGACCATTCCATAACACTTTCATCTCTCCCACTTTTGAGCTGCAAGCTGTCTGGGTCAAAGAACTATCACCTTTTCATTTATTTTTTAAAGGCCAGAATGCACTAGTGGTGCTGCACACATCATATACCTCTTCATAAGGTATCTTTAGAATAGAGAATGATAGCAATATCCATACTTTAAAATTGCATTGAAAATGGATTTGTTGTTCCTATTTTCTTCAATATCCGTATTATGAAATAAAGTTCATTTACAAGCATTTTGTGCCCTATAGACTAATATTGGTTTCAAAGGAAGAAATGTTCTTTTTCTGGTATATAATTCTTATACTGCTGGTTGTTTTCAAGCCAAACTTTGCTGGATGTTTTCATGTTATATTTATAAGAGATGCACATCTCAGGAACGGTCAACCCAGGTTACTTATCTCTTGAGTAATCAGCTAAAACGTTGAAATTGGTTGTGTTTTGTAATGGCTCCCACAGTGGACTTTTATTGTTACAACTAATGAAGCAAGTAATATCTGCTATTAGCTTAAAATATAGGGTATTTGAGTTATGCAATAATGTGCAATTGAAGGTAAGATTTACAATATCCTTTTATCAAAATAATTTAATAAGGAAGTTGTTCCTTAGAGTTGTATTGTAGTTTATTGGCTTACGAGTTTACTTCTCTAGTTGATTGTTTTTATGTCAGATTTCTCTGTTGTTAATCTGATTTGTCATGTTTCTTATATGCAGTTGTATCCTTTTAATACCCAGGTTCTTGTGTCTACAATAAAATTTGTGGCTCCATAGGAACTTGAAAGGCTCTGAAAAACACTTAACGTTCTCTTTTGCTGTTTCCTATTTTCATTACAATCTGCAATATTGTAATTCTGCAAAAGGAAAAATTACATTTTGCATGTGATTTGAGCCCAGAGTTCAATCCTGTCATTACTCAAATAAATGTGGTTTATATATGCAGTGCTCCTTCCACCTGAATTGATATACAGTGGTACCTCGGGTTAAGTACTTAATTTGTTCCAGAGGTCCGTTCTTAACCTGAAACTGTTATTAACCTGAAGCACCACTTTAGCTAATGGGGCCTCCTGCGGTGGCTGTGCCGCCGCCGAAGCACGATTTCTGTTCTCATCCTGAAGCAAAGTTCTTAACCTGAGGAGTCTGTAACCTGACGCGTATGTAACCTGAAGCGTATGTAACCTGAGGTACCACTGTATGGTCTCATACTGTAACTACACGTTACATTCCGTTGTGTGTACCAGTACCCTAATAGCTACTGCTTCTAGATAAAAGCTTCAGAAGTGGGCATTTTGGAGTAAAGGCTGTGGAGACGGGTGTTCAGCTGTTCTTCCACTGCAGATCCCTCAGCTGTTTTCTCCCATCAGCTGCATATTTGCAAAGATATAGTGCAAACATTATATGGAGGCCCACAGAGGATAAAGCTGTTAGGGAACAGGATAAGCACCTCTTTTCTTCTTCCAGTTGCTTCTCCACAACCAGCGCCTCTTCGCAAAGCTGCTTTGGCATAATAGAAACAGCCAGAGGGGTTTCTGTTCTCATTTGCATGTGTAGCTCTGCTCTCGTGTTTGACAGGATAATAAATGTGCTTGTTTTATGGTGGGTGAATGACAGGATCATAATACCATGGTGAACAAACCAAATGTGTGAGCTGTACTATCAATTCTTTTGGCCTACCTAGCCAAATAATGTTGGCAAAAGAATGGACATTTGTAAGCTTTTGTTGTCACACAATAGTTCTTTCTCCCCCAAATATTTTAAAAAAGCAAACCCAGGGCTTTATAATTTGGTGCACTTTGCTAAGGCCAGATAAATAGTTTTTGCAAGGTAGCTCCAATATCAAACGCAGGGTAAATATACACTTTTTTGTAGCTACGGCCATACCTTCCCCACACCTTATGTTGCATATTATGTCAGATGAGGGTCAGGTTGGCATGGTTTGAGAGAAATGGCCTTACAGGCAAAATTGGAACCTGTGTTTTCTCCAATTAAGCCCAGGGTAGAGAGTGCTGGGCTGGGTGGACTAAAGGTCTTCTGTATTGTACAGTAGCATCAGATGTTCATACACTAATAGGCTTGTGCATATGAGTGTTCTTAATCATTCCACTCCCTCTTAGCCTCTGCTGTGCCCTCTGTACTAACCATTGGGCCGTTAGAACTGGCCAATGTGATTTGGATCTAGGGGTCTTAATAGACCACAAGCTTCACACGAGTCAGCAGTGTGATGCAGTAGCAGCAAAAACAAAACAAAAAAACTAATTATATTCTAGTCTGCATCAACAGAAGTATGGTGTCCTGTTCAAGGGAAGTAGTAGTAGTGCGCTATTCTACCTTGGTAAACGTGTTTTTGCTGACAATTAAAAACAGTGTTGTTCACCCAAGCATTTACTGGACAATAATTCTTGGCTAAGTGGATCTTACTGTGATTTCTAAATGGAAGAGTCAGACCAGCCTTTCTGTGAGAGTGTTCCATAAACAGGGCTCTGCCACCAAAGAAGCCGGTCTCTGGTTGGTGCACATTTTATCTCTGATATCTGCAAAAGGTTTTCTGATTAAGAATTTGGTGACTAGGCAAGTTCATATTGTGTAATTCTCAGCCCTGGCGTGGATCAGGGAAATGTATGACAGAATGATGTCATTATATGGATTACGTGTTGCATGAAGCTGCCGTCTAACTGTCTTAAGGCTTAAATCTGTTACAATAGCCAGTGAATGGTAAGTTAACATCTCCACAAGCAGTCACTGAATGTCCTTTGGAAAAAATGCTGGCTACCAACTGACAACAATGCATTTCTAGATGCTCCGGGTCTCTTGATCCTTCATGGCATTCATTTCAAAAGGGGGTCTCCAAATGCAGTGGCCTCCCCTCCCCTAACTTATCAAGCATTCTGAAAATGTAGATATGGGAGAGGGTCTCTCAGTCCTTACTGGTTGGAAAAGATAAGGCTCAGTGTCTCTCTCAGTTTTTCTGGAGAAGTGTGAGGGAAGTCTCTCACTTCACACAAGACTTTGGAGATACTTGGGAGCAGGAGAGCATCTTACTCCTGGTTGTATCCAGTCATGGTGTGAAGTGAGAAATCAGTCATCCCCCTCTCTCAAATCATCTGTGCATGTCACAGCCTTCGAAGGAGGGAAGTCAGTCACAGCTGCAAAAAAAGGGAGGCTACCAAGCCCAACAAAAATGTTTGAATTATGCATTTTAAAAGTTTCAGTTCAGAATTCCTCTTCAAATGATGTGGGCATTCACTCACACGGTGGAAATGTGCGCCCTGACCCATGTACATTCAGACGTAAGCCCAGGTAAGTTCAGCAGGGCTTACTTCCAAGTGCATAGTAACACAGCTTTTGTTTTCTAGATTAATTCGGGCATTGTAAGAAGATCCATCATCACAAAACTAGTCTTGAGGATTTACAGTATCTTTCACATTTATTTGTTCTCCATTCATTGACCAAAACGTTTCCCTTTATGTACTTACTAGCAGATAATGGACCAGGGGCAGAAGGGCCCATGTAATGTACTTTTATCTAGTAATGTGTTGTGTGTTTATTTTTAGACACTTGTGCCTGCTAAGCAGCCACAGTACACATAGCAGAATTGAATACAGCAAGATCAGGAAACTTCTCAACTGACTACTGTATAGTCTTAGGAAGCAATTATAAGCTGATTGTTGTTCCCTTAACCATGCGTAAAATGGTTTTTAAAAACAATTTTTTCCTTTGAACAATTTTTACTATTTGTATTTTCAGGAGAAGGAAATCAAATGGGGACAAACCTATGCATGAATACACAAATATTTAAACTCTCTTCCAGCCCAAACTAGCTTTTCTCCTGCAAGGTTCCAGATAGCCATTTAAAAAGGGAGGAAACCTAGTGAGGAAGGATGTCTGTATGTAAACTAGGAAACTTCATAGCTGGTTGTCTTGTAGATCATTAGTGGGCCTTCAAGTGAAGTTGAGCTCCGGTTATTGAGAGCTGGACTAGCAAATGAACTGGCAAGTCCTGGTTCAAGGACCCTGAAGGCATACTCTTCCATTGTCTCCCGAGACAGAGGGATGCCAAAATCTATAAATATATGAGTAGTTATGCCTAGAAACTTGAAATATTATTTATAACTCTAAGGCATGATTTCCAGATTAGGAGTCAGGATTTATCACAAACAGATTAACAGACCACAGGCATTTTGTGGGCGTGGGTTATTGAGTTGCTGGTAGTCTCATTACCTTGGCACAATGAGCAGGTAGAATCTGCTGTCATTTGAATTAATGCTGCTTTAACAATGTAATCTAATTTGTTTTGGGGGGGTTTCCCATAATGAGATTGAAGTATTAGGAAAGTAAGCAAACTGTTTAAGAATCAGTTCTAGCTTTTGTGTTCTTGCATAACAAAAGGATATTAGCATATGTTAGTTTTACTTTAATCCTCCTGATGCTTTCCAAAGTGGGTATAAGGGATAAAGCATATTGGAGAAACAGTTTTTCTTTCTTATATATCCTTACGTTTCATCTCTGAGGACATACAGAGGTGAAAGAGAACTTTTTAAACTGCCCAAAATAGGTAGGGGGTGTGGAAGAGAGAGATTGGGTCCAAGGAGGGAAATTTTCACAATGGGGACAAGAAAATGAATATGTGAAAAAGAATTAAGGTTATTTTCCATTGGTTCAGGCTAGGAAGCTTTGAGAACAAAGGCTTGTCATTAAGAAAAATTTGCTGTTCCCTCCCTAAACCCCTGGGATAAGCAGTTGTAAATCTATAGAAATTAGGAACTTGAAGAGTGATGAAGTAACTTCATGTGGTAGGTCCCAGAGACAGACTTTTGGGGCTAGTTCCCCTTTGTAATCTGGTTTGAGACTTTCTCCAGTAGATCCCAATACACTTTTTCCTATGCTGCTTTAGTAAAAAGCCAGTGAGAGTCAGTGCTATGATGTAGAGATTAGATTGTGGGACTATAGCTGAATTTGAATTGCCACCCAACCACAGGCTTGTTGTAAAAATAAAATGGTGGAGGAAGGGAGAACCACATGCCCCATCCTAAACTCCATGCAGAGTGAGATAAAAATAAACTACCCATATGCAAACCATGTCAAGCTGATAATATTGTCACATTTGAACTGGGGAAGAGCATCTTTATTTTTTCTGCTGTATTTATAGACCACTTTTCAGCCATACAATAACAGATCAAAGCAATTTGCAGTCAAAACTATTCAGGTCTATTCAAATCTAAAAATAAATCCAGAGACCAACAGGCAAAAAGCCAGTCAAATCATAGCAGCAGGAGGACAATTAAAATACAACACCAGAATAAACAAAACAGAAGCAAAAATAGCTTGCTTAATTTAATTGCTGAAGCCATGGTGAGAAAGATAAGTTTTCCCTCTCTTCCCAAAAGTGAAGAGAGACTCCTGTCAGTTGGTTAGAGTGTGGCGCTGATAGCTCTACCTGTTGAACCTTCAAGGCAAGAACCTGCCAAAGCATGGTCAGGTACTAAAACAGGCATAGGCAAACTCGGCCCTCCGGATGTTTTGGGATTACAACACCCATCATCCCTGACCACTGCTGTTAGCTAGGGATGATGGGAGTTGTAGTCCCAAAACATCTGGTGGGCCGAGTTTGCCTATGCCTGTACTAAAACCTAGAAGCCACACACATTCTTGATTCCCTGTCCCTTTTTGCCCATTGCTGTCCACTCCTCCTCCACAGTGTTAAGTTTAAAAGAGGTACATCCCTTCTTCAAAGGTATCACCATTTCATCCCTGAAATATGTAGCCTAAAAGTCTACCCCTTTCTTACCCTAAATGCACTTTATTATAATTGGTCACTAACTAAACATTTGACCTGAAAGACAGGTTGTGAGGCTTTGTACAACAGGAATAGACAAGGTCCATGATTCAAATACGTACATTTGCATTATATCCAGATCATGAACACTGTCCTGAATAATCCACATCCTGATACCTGGGGTGTCAATGTGAATATAGCATTCGGCAAAGCTGCCATATTTGCATTATGTAAACATGTTCATTTTCTGGAATGTACATCTTTAGGTGACTGCTGCCTGACTTTCTAGGATGTGTGGACAGAAAAAACGAGTCACATTGTTTTTCCTATAGTAGTAGGCACAATAGTTAAGTATTTGATTAAAACACTGTTAGACTCTTGTTAACTAAGACAACTAATTGGCTTTAAATGCCTATCCTCATTCATATTTAGATGCTATACATTGTGTTAAAATGTTTTAGCGCCAGGCTAAAAGATTCTATGCAAACTGACATTTTATTTCTAAATAAGATGTACGGCAGATGGTCTCTGGTCAGGAACGATTAAAACTAAACCTTCTAAACGGCTGTGCATTTTCTCTCCTGCAGTGCAGCTCCCTGAGCCTGTGTGAAAAAGAGAGAGAAATATAAACAATGGTGTATCTTGGATCTAAAACACACTTCTCTATTTACCATGTAAAACAGTTTGATCACGATGTGTATGTGGTGGTAACAATACGGTTCTGCTTGCATTCTTCTAGCCACAGGCAAGGTGACCGACAGCATTGGACTGCCCCATTAGAGCAAGGGTGGTGTGCAATGAAGGCAAGGTTTCTATGGATCCTATGGATCACTCAGCGGAATGCATGTGCCAACTGAGCAGATGGTTGGCACTGGCAATACTCATTTAGTGGGAGAACTGATCTCCCTTCATTTTCAGTTTCTGTGTGTGTTTTGTCACACAAGGTTCTGTGTACAGTCGTATTTGGGAGTAGTATAAATGAATATGACTTGGTGTTTAGGACCCTCCAAATGTTGCTAGACTACATCTCCCATCCTCTCTGACAATTGGCCATGGTGGTCATTGCAGTCCAACAGCATCTGGAAGGCCACAGGTTCTCTCAGCCATGTCCTAGATTGTTCACTGAGCTACTTTGCATATACTTTGATTTCCTGATTCAGAATAGAACACAGCTCCCCTTTTCCAGGGGACTGCATTGCAGGAGGGGTTCCGGGGTAACCTCCCAGTTACCCAGCAGTGGGTGGAGGGATGCTGCCCACGTCAGTAGGACGCCCAGCCGCATCACGCCTCCTGGCTGACCAACCGGGTTAGCTGGGGGGCGTGGCCACCTGCCGTTTAAACAGCGGTGTGACTTTGGGGCACCCTCCATTTGTCTCCTTTCGTCGGATCTCCCAGCCCACCCACCATCTTTGCTTGTGTTGCTTGACTATGGCCTTGCTGTGACTAATGCTGGTCACCTGGTTGTTGGGGCCGGGTAGGATTTTTCCCGCTTGGCAAATTGACACCAGCCATTTGGTTTTCGCCTGCCTAGTAGCTATTGTCACAATTTTGCAAGGTTAGGCAAGGTAAGCCTTGTCATGGGAGGGGCAGTTGTTGCCTCCGGTCTGCCCCTCCATGTTAAGGGTATCCCGTTAAAGGGATCCAGGGGTGTGGTTTCTGTCCGAAGCCTGGATGTGGGCTAGGGCCATGCCACGACCCCATTGGTGACCCTGGGGGTGCTCTTAATTGATGTATATCATAGGGCTCCCCCTATTGGTGGTTGACCCTTTGAGACTTCCTGCAGATGAGCAGGAGTCAGGATATAGTCTTGCTTCACCCAATTGCCTAAGCCAAACCACTCACATCTGTAACCAATAAAGTTGTAGCCTTATTTATCCCGTTAACCCAACATATGTGTGTCTTATTTCTGGGGGAACTGAGGGGGTCTGGGGCCTTGCCACGCATGTGGGTTATGGATTTTTTAAAAATTAATGCTATTATATTCAGACTATTTGTCAGAGTGAGAGAAACTGTCATTTAAATCAAGACTTTTAGTGGTGTAGTATTAGCTAAATGAGCCACCTTGGCAGGAAAGGTAAAATATCAATTTACTTGAATGGCTGACATGGTTGTTAACTTTCAGTTGCTTTTATTTTTAGTTTCTATGTTGAGGCAAGATGGGGTGGGTGTGGGGCGGTAGGAGCTTGCCAAAATCCTCTATCACTTATATATATTTGCTAGGTAAACCATGAAATTGTACTATTAAGATTTGAGTACACAGAATTGAAGTTAAAGCTTTCGAATGCTACATTTTGCTGTGTTGTGTTCTCTTTATCACAGTTAATGTCAATAAAAGAACGGGTTACCTTCTAGCCTGGGAAACGTACTTGCACGTACAACTGACAGATCCCTATTTATATCCCAAGTAAAGGCCAAACTACATGAGACTGTGGCAGATCTGTGTTTTCAAATGTGGTTCGAGGAAACGGGTGCATGTGTGATTTTGGAACATAAATGGTCATATGAGCTTCTGATTCTGAATTGTACTGTCCTTCTGAACCGGTTGCTTCTACCCTTTCCATTTCATGAATAACTTTCCCCCAGCCAAGCTTCAATACCAGAAGTGAGCCTGGCTGGCATAAAAGTAACTGGAGAAGAGATTTAAAGGGCCTGTGGGTGGTGGGAGAGGGGTCGGTGCAGAAATGTCAGGTGTGCGAGGAAGGAGGCTCATCATCCTACCTACACATCACTTTTGCAATGCAAATTGCCTCCCTTATCTCACCAGCTTGCAACTTAGTTCTGCCAGTCATGTATAGCTTGACCCAAAAGATTGCACAGTAATGGGTGCAATGAGATAAAAGGTTGGGTGGAGAAAGTGGAAACACGCTTAAAGGCCCTTGACGGCCTTTTCTTAAAGGAGAAGCCCAGGGCCAAACTTTGAGCATTCAATAGATCAGGCATGTCCAACTCCCAAAAGACTGCAATCTACTCCCACTATAAAAAAAACTGGAAGTGATCTACCCATTGGATTGACCAAAGGTTTTTTTGGGGGGGAGGGATCACTCAGGATCACGCAATTGACCAGGGGCAATCTGCAATCGACTGGTAGATCGCAATCGACCTGTTGGACAGCCCTGCAATAGATAAATGAAGCTATCTCTGTTCTCTTTAAAAATACATAAATTAAAAAGGAACTACTGCTCTTTATCCTAGGCTGGAACAAGATATTAAGAAGTTAAAGGCCGACCTGCAGGCAAGCAGGCAGATTGAACAAGAGCTGCGCAGTCAGATTGGCTCTCTGACCAGCACAGAGCGGGGGATTCGGTCTGAAATTGGACAGCTCCGACAAGAAAATGAGCTGCTCCAGAATAAGTAAGTTTGGTTCTCACTTCACAATATAGTGGGCCTTTTCCTCCCAGCTGATTTTTGTACTTGTAATCTGATTTTTTTAAGAACAAATATAGATTTTTGAAATCTCAAAGCCCAAGCCAGGCAAAGTTTATCTCTCTTGAGCTCCATTTATCATTTCAGTGGAAAGGGATTTAAGATTTAAAAGTTCTTGACTATGCCCAGATAATGGTCTAAATTTTGCACTCTGAACTGTTTGCTATAGTACCAAACTCTTTTAGTACTGACAGTGCTGTAGAAATTAATAACGCTTTCCTATTGATCTGTAAAAATGCTATATGAGCATATGGAGAATGACATTTATCTCTTGTTCAAAGAGGCACATGATTTAAACAGCTAAAGGTCAGACTTAACAGAAATGTTATTCACACCTTAGCTCTGCTATAGTGCTGATTTCCTTCCACTCTATTATAATGAAAAGTGATGCACATAGTGTCCCCCTACCCAAATCCTTCCTATTATCCACTGAACTCTTACCCAAACTGGTAATCTGTATACTATATAGGCATCTATATACAAATTTCTCTTAAGACGAGAAATTCTGCTTTGACTTGTAGTGATTGGAGGTTGTATCCAGTGCTAGTCCTACTCAAAGTAAACCCATTGGTCATGACTTAATTTCACGAATTTTAATGAGTAGGACTAGCACTGAATGCCACTCATGTGTTCCCTTCTTCTGAAATTTAGAGAGCAGTCTCCATTTTCTCAGAAGGGAAAGCTGAGTACTTAAAAGAAGTTACACTTCTGGAATAGTACTTTATTTTCTTCTCAGGCTAAAGAAAGCACCAGGGATCATGTTCCTTTTCTTCCCTTTTTCAGACTACATAATGCTGTGCAAATGAAACAAAAAGATAAGCAGACCATTGGCCAATTGGAGAAAAAACTCAAAGCAGAGCAAGAGGCACGAACCTTTGTAGAAAAGCAGTTGATGGAAGAAAAGAAAAGGAAGAAGTTGGAAGAAGCAACTGCTGCGCGGGCTGTTGCATTTGCTGCTGCTACCAGGTACTGGGCTCCCTCTCTCATAACGCTAGAATTTGGTGACATCCAGTGAAATTGAACATTGGAAGATTCAGGACAAACAAAAGAAAGTAGTTTATTATCTGCATGTGATGTTTTTTAAGGTGTATAATATGAAAAAACAGATTCAGATAATAAAAAGAAATGTCCTGGTCTGTGCCATTTGAAAAAACAAAGTCAGATAATAATAATAAAAGTACTTCACACAGTGCATATTTAAACAGTGATGGCCACCAACTTGGATGGCTTTGAAAGAGGATTTGACAAATTCATGGAGGAGAGGGCCATTGATGGCTAATAGCCATGATGGTTATTCTCTGTCACCACAGTTGGAGGCAGCAGTGCTTTTGAATACAGTCAAACCTCAGTTGTCAAACATAATCCGTTCCGGAAGACCGTTCAACTTCCAAAATGTTCAACAACCGAGGTGCGGCTTCCAGTCGGTTGCAATAGCTTCTTGCATTCAAGCGGAAGTCGCGTTGGACGTTTGGGTTCCAAAAAATGTTCAAAAACTGGAGCATTTACTTCTGGGTTTTCGGCATTTGGGAGCCGAAACATTCGAAAACGGAGATGTTTGAGAACTGAGGTTTGACTGTACCAGTTGTTGGAAACCACAGGAGGGCAGAGTGCTTGGATCCTGCGTGCTGGTTTCCCACAGGCATCTGATTGGACACTGTGAGAACAAGATGCCACTGGCCTGATCCAGTAGGCTTTTCTTATGGTCTTATAGCGTTTCAGGTTGCAGGGAGGGATCACATTTTGGTATTCTCTTTTGCTTGATGATCACCAAGCTGTTTTATAGAAACAGCAAAAAGTCTGAAGGCATGTGACACTATCACTTGGCCAAAGATAAGCAGACCTGGAAATGTGACTGTCTGATTGTAACAACACTTTAAAAAAAAAAAAAGTGGCACACACTGAAAGTCTCTCTCTCTCCCCACCCCCTTGGTTCTTGTTTTGTTTGGCAGAGGGGAATGCACTGAAACTTTACGAAATCGCATCAGAGACCTGGAGACAGAGTGCAAGAAGTTAACGATTGACATAAAGCTGAAAGAAGATCAGATACGAGATCTAGAAATGAAAGTGCAGGTAATGAGAGTGCCGCACGACATTGCATGCCTCCTTCACAGCCTGAACCTGACCCTTCAGAATGCCTGCCACGTTTTCTGTGAGAGAAGAGTGCATAGGGTTGTGTTTCTTTCTGTTATCCTAAATAGGCCGGACTTAGTCTAAAAGCTAATTTTTCTTTGCCATGCCTCCCTCTTTCCTTGAAGGAAATTTGCCTACTTGAGCTTTGCCAAACACCACTTTAAGGTTTTTTTTACGCATTACATTTGAAGGTGGTTCATGGATGGCCCGCCCCATGGGATGTACAAGCCTAGAGCTGAGAAAAATAGTCAAGGAAGCTCCTGACATGCACACACAGTTATCAGCAACTAGTTTTTCATGACTTGGCTCGCTTCTGGAGGCCAAGTTTCATGTGTAATGTACTCCTGCATACCTTGTTCTTACAGGTATGCTGAAAACTTTGATCTATTTGCAGATTGCCCTTTTGCAGATTGCCCTGTTTTTTTCCTTCCCAAAGTGATTGGCACAGGACCACCCCTGTTCAGTATTAAGTGGGAATTGATAGATTTTTATACAGTGGTGCCTCGCAAGACGAAAAGAATCCGTTCCGCGAGTCTCTTCGTTTAGCGGTTTTTTCGTCTTGTGAAGCAAGCCCATTAGCGGATTAGCGCTATTAGCGGCTATTAAAGGCTTAAGGGATTAGCGGATTAGCTGCTAAAAGGCTATTAGCAGCTTAGTGCCTTAGAAAAAGGGGGTGGGGAGCAAAAAAAAAACCCCAGGAATCGCAAGACATTTTCGTCTTGCTAAGCAAGCCCATAAAGAAATTCGTCCTGCGAAGCACCTCCAAAACGGAAAACCCTTTCGTCTAGCGGGTTTTCCGTCTTGCGAGGCATTCGTCTTGCGGGGCACCACTGTATTCTGCCTTAGTAGGATAATCATCCTGTTTATCCTCATAATACATTTATAATGTTAGGTGCGGTTAAAATATAATACTCTAAATAAACTAATTGCAGTTTTTGAGCCCTCTTGGAGGAGAAGATAAATTAAAGTAGTGAGGGAATGGTATTTGCTGGGGATAATCAGTGGACAGAGAAAGGGTTAATCACTTGCCCTCCAAAAAGTGTAGTCCCAACCTGAAAGAAACTATGATGTTCATTTGTATAACACTCTTACTCCACTGTTAGAAAAGCAAGCTTTGATTAAAGTTTTTAGAAACAGTGTCAGTTTTAAATAGAGACGTGCATTTTAAAAAACTCCATAAAACCTAGTTTCAAGTTTTACACTTGTTTCTGAACCTGTTCATTGTTTCCCCCATAAATTTGCAGTGAAATGTTTCTGTGTTTTCCTCTTCCTCTTCCGCAGGCCCACATAATCAAAGTGGCCAGGGAAAAGTAGCGTAGCCCTTGCTTTGCTACACAGGGAGCTGTGAAATGTACAATGAATATTTTCGTAATAATCAAAAGCTTCTCACTTGTGTTTTAAAGTGAAAAACAGTTTGACTTTGTGGTTTCGACAGGTATATTAAGTAAAACCTATTTTTTTATTGGCGTTCTCAAGTACATGTAACTCTGGAGGCTAAAATAGTTCAAGTACCCCACCCCTAAAATAAAGCCTGGACAGGTTGAGTAACTTGTCAAAACCCCATAAGCAAACATTTTAATTTACAGAGAGGGAATGTTATATAACATTCTCCCCCATTTATCAGGAAGTTGGAATTTATTGAGCTTTTCTCTAGCGCTTCATTATTGTACTCACTTGGCCTGTGGGGCCCCACCTGCTTTCCAGTCCTGATTTGCCTTCTCCCTATTGTGGGGAGAGTCCGCAGTGCAGCGGAAAAGGATATATTTTTCATTGAGGAGGTCCCAGGTTCAAGCTGTGGTATTCCAATTGAGCAAAGTGTGTGCATTCAGGTAGCCGGGCTAAGAAAGATTCTCTGCCTGAGACTTTTCAGAGCAACTTTCATCCTGGGCTAGATGAAGTATAAGGCAATATCATGTGTTGATATTTCTCTGAATGAGGTCCAAGTGGGCCTAATAGGTTTAGGCCAGCAGTGGAACATGTATTTTTCAGTCTGAAGGCCGTATTCCCTTCTGGGCAACCTTCCAGGGGCCACATGCCAATGCTGTGGAAGACCAGAGGGAGAATTGGGAGGAATGAAATGTTTACCTTTGTGCTGTATGCTAGTTTCTAGCCACACCTCTATCCAGCATCAAGGGAAGCAAGAGACATTATCAGAGCTATAGACTGCAACCAGGCAGGCAACAATGCTCCAGGAGGGTGCAGAGCAAGACCAGATGGGGTTTGTAGCCTTGGGAGAGTCCTGAGGCCAGATAGAGAAGCTTGGAATGTCACATTTGTCCCCCACGCCTAAGGTTCCCCACTTCTGTCTTACACCATGGCTGGCCAACTTCTGATGATGGAAACTTGTGCCATACCTTGGTAAGAACAGGAAGGCCCATGGGCTTAGCTATGTGTGGAGTGCTGCTTATGGTCCTCTCCAGCTGTCAATTACTCTGCTGCTACTGCATGCTTCCCAGCTCAGCAAACTAGAAGTGACCACCACCACCACCATTAGAATCTCACTGTTTCAACTGGGACAGTCTCTTTCCCAGTCTGGCATATAGTCCGCCTACATTTAGTACAGGACGTGCAGGTTGACTTAAAGGTTGGCCGCCACTAGCTTAGATCAGATTCTGCCTTTGTTCAGCCTGCTTTGCATTGGAGGCTATGGGTAAAGTCTATCATCACCACTCTCATTCCACCCCAGGAAAACTGGTTGTGGGGTCACTGTACTGGCATGAACATAGAGGGTCCATATCTCGGAGTGACTTCCTGGGGGACTCTTCCTGGACTTCTCTTGCTCTGACATAATCTCACAAATTTATATTGACTTCCTAGTTAAATGTGGCTTTCAAGACTGGAAATTTGTGTGTCTTAATCAACAGCAGATTGGAAGAGCCCCCACATCAAGCCAGCTTTGTGTTCTGGAATTGGTACATTGTTCATGCTGAATGAGCCATAAGAATACACTGTAATCTATTCTGAGCCCTTGGGGAGGCTGGGTGAAGAAAACTGTATTACTACAGCTGAACATGCCAATTTCCAAGCTGCAGCTTCTGCAGAGCTAAATTGCGTTATGAACACGTATATTTTACATACTGCACTTGAGGTCAAAGGATATAACCAAACCCAGCATACTGCAGATTTGACCCCAATTTTTCTCCTTCCCCAGCCACAACCCCAGTCTTGTTCTTTCCCCTTTATCTCAGTATAAAGTTGCTGTTTGTAACAGTCCTGCTTTAATTACTCTCAAGGAACTGCGGAAGTACAAAGAGAACGAAAAGGATACAGAGGTGTTAATGTCAGCACTTTCAGCCATGCAGGATAAGACACAGCACTTAGAGAACAGCTTGAGTGCGGAGACAAGGATCAAGTTGGACCTGTTCTCTGCATTAGGAGATGCAAAAAGACAGCTCGAGATAGCTCAAGGTAAGTGGGATTCTCCATGCTGCTGGGCAAAGTGATAGACAATGAGGTAGTGCCCTCTACTGTCCAGTGAGATACCATGGATTAGGAGCCAAAGAATCTAGTGTTCCTGTGAAAAGCACTTCTGTGCAAACACTGGGGACTGTGTGGGTGCCTGCTGGTTTTTATGCCTTGCTGCATTTTCTTCAACTACTTCAAAGCCTACTCCACAGCCCCTGTCTGCCACAGGACTATGAAGGACTCCATTGGGAAGGATGAGTTAGAAAAGCCCCAATACACACTTCCTGTTCTGCTCGTCGCCCTTTGGATTTTGGCAGCTGGAACTACCTTTTGGAAATTATTCCTACTTGGAATATATGGGAAATCCCCCCCTCCCCCAATAAATTTGTCCTGTCTTAGTAACCCCGCCCCCCCCCCGACAAACTTCTAAGCCTTGCTGGTATTATTTTGGCTTTCCTTGAGATTCCTCAGGTTTTTTTTGCCTGAGGAAGACCCCAGCGCCACACTGAATTTTGCTTTAGGCAACATTTCAGTAGCTCCTCCATGCTGCTGTAGGGCTCAAACCTTAACCAGCATTTGTTCGGTCAGGTTAACTACTGCTTAGACGTCCAACAGTAATTCTGAAAGTCTCCGTGGAAACAGGTTAAACAAAGAGAGTACAGAGGACTGGTTTGGAGACGTGAGAGTAATTGCTTTGGTCCACCCGAACAGCAGTGACTTTGGTCAGACAATCCTAATCAAATGCAGCAAACTCCACACCAAAGAAATCAACAGTGTTTTGTTTCTCTTTAGAGTGGAAGCAAACTGCTAGAAAACAGATGGTTAAATTTTTATTGGATCTCTGAGTGCAACTCCAAGTGCGGATGCTGCAGAAACGTAATGTGGTAGGAAATTAATAGCCCAGGCACAGCTGGAATTCTTCATTTTGTATACTCTGTCCAGGAAAACAAAATGCTGAGGGAAGTGGGAAGAGCAAATAATAAATGACAATTTGCTTAAATAGTTTAATTTGTACTTTTCCCTCCTTAGCTGTTACTTTATTTTCTAACCTTGGGGAAATAACCTTCTTGCATAGGCCTCTATAATAATGCCATTAGAGTTCTCTTCCAGGAAGTTCTCAGGAAATATCGTTTTTTCACCTCCAAGTTTATAGGAAATCCAGCAGGTGTATGTGCCCCCAGACAACCTTCATACAGTACCTTTCTTTACTGTTTGCAGTGATTCAGTTCACAGCTTCTCATTCCTCCCTGTGCTCCTGCTTTGGCACCGCTTTTATTTGTCCAGGCTTTTTTGTTCATTGAGTGGCCCATCCTTTGCCCTCATTTTAAAGTGGGGGCGGTAGGAGAACTCCCAGCTGTCCCTTTCCAGCTTTACTGTGCTGTGATGGTTTCATCACAGCAGGGCAACATGAAGAGCATTGGCCTTGGCAGCAGGGACACAACAAAGGCAAATATTTTGTCTCTCCGGAAAATATTGCTGGAAAGGGCGAGCTCTTTGCTGAGAAAATGCTTGCCAAACTCTGCCCCTTCCTGCTCCTTCCCAGCTCTTCTTTTATTTTGCTTTGGGCTGTAAACTTCCACTGTAGCCAGCAGAGGGCGCACAAAGTTAACAAAAGAACAGCGTCTCCCTCTATTTTTGGATGGAAAATCCTATTCAAGATAAAGTCCCATCAGGTCAACTTTACCTAAATCATGCTCACCACCAGTACAAACCTATTCCACCCACCCCACTCCATCACCAAATAAAGAAGATAAGTACTGAAGGAAAGAAACTGGATGTATGATTTCTACCCAAAACTTGGAAATAGGTAAAGCAAGAATTTCCAGCATTAAGGAAATCTGAATGAACAGGTTAAAATAAAATGTGTTAAGAACACTGTCTTAGTAAAGGCATGCTTGTAAAGATCTTCCTTCTGTTTCACGTGGCTGTAGAGAGAATGTGGAAATTATCTGCCAGAGCTAAATCTATTGATTACTGTGGAACACTCAGGTTTTAATTTAGCTTTGCAGTTCTTTTTTTAAAAAGCTGTGCATGTTGTTTTAAAAAGTAAAGGTATCCCTGACCATTGGGTCCAGTCGCGGATGACTCTGAGGTTGCAGCTCTCATCTCACTTTACTGGCTGAGGGAGCCGGCGTTTGTCTGCAGACAGCTTCTGGGTCATGTGGCCAGCATGACTAAGCTGCTTCTGGCAAACCAGAGCAGCGCACGGAAACGCTGTTTACCTTCCCGCCAGAGTGGTACCTATTTATCTATTTGCACTTTGCCGTGCTTTCGAACTGCTAGGTTGGCAGGAGCAGGGACCGAGCAACGGGCGCTGACCCCGTCGCGGGGACTCGAACTGCCAACCTTCTGATCATGCCACTTCTGATCCCCTCAGACTCCACCCCATAACATGTTTGTCCACAGTTTTTATCTGGTATAAAAACCTGGCATTTGGTGACAGTTCTTTTCCTTCCTCTTTAATATTGCAGGGCAAATAATTCAAAAGGATCAGGAGATCAAGGACCTAAAACAGAAGATAGCAGAAGTCATGGCAGTCATGCCCAGCATAACATACACTGCGGCCACCAGCACACTGAGTCCTGTTTCCCCACATTACTCTTCCAAATTTGTGGAGACCAGCCCTTCTGGACTTGATCCCAATGCCTCAGTTTATCAACCCCTGAAGAAGTAAAGACCAGCTTCCAGTTTGTCACACGGAAGGCATCACACAGAAAAATATCTTGCAGTCAAGATGAAATTTGTATTGTGTGAGACTGTATTGATTTATTGTTTAAAATAAAAAAATAAAAAAGAGGGAAGTGGGGGGAAAGAACCTGAACATCAAGGTTTGGCTAGAACTGCCCATCAGTTTTTTCTTGTAAATTTTTAGAAAACCTCACAGAACTTTATACGGTTTCTTTCTTGGCCAACGCATTAAGGGAAAAAGAACCCACGACTCTTGGTTTTCACATAGCAAATTCTGCCTCTCTTTTTTTCCCCAAAAAGAACACCTCTTGTAAGGTTTCCTCTTGAAAGGATAAATTACCACAGAGCTCCGCTTGATACAAACCCTTTCTTCCCATTAAAAAAAACAAAACATAATGAAGCCAAAATTACAAATTAAGAGTTCAAAGGAATAATGATGGAAATTCCTTAGGGTTTTTTTTTTTTAAGGGCAAAAGGGTTTAAGTGCTCAAGCAAAGCTTTTGATGATGTTAGTGGATTGTGAGGCAGAGGGATGGGGAAGCGCATGTGCAAGAAATCTATTAGCTTACCCCTCTAAGGACCAAACCATATTTAAGGGGGCATCAGTTTTAAGGGAGGGCATAAGGATTGCAGAAAGGGTGTAGACAATAATGTAACATTGGTGGTTGTGTAAAGTGTTTAGTTTCCCATCGGTGTATTTAGTCACTTGAGAACTGCTAACAGTCTTGTTCAACAGTGCCTTGGGGAAAAAAAGATATTTCAAGAGGAAACTCATTCATTTAAACAATTTTCTCCTGCTTTCACTATCATCTAGCTTGTAATGCCGAGCTCGTTTTACAGAGTCTACTGCAGATCGTACATGGTAATTTAGGTGCCCGTTGCAATCCTAGTTTACATCTCTTTTTTGTTTGTTTGTTTTGGGTACAAAATCCAACAGTGTTCACATGGTTAGGATATGCTGTAGAGGGCTCAGTAGCAGCAGAGGGAGTGTTTTGGTGAAGGCGGAACTGTGCAATGTACTATATACAAGAGACTGTCAGGTTGGCTCAAGAACACGGCAGTTTGCGGGTTTTCTTTTTTAAAAAGTCAACTGCGATTACGCTTTATATCATCTTGTGTTTGACAATTTAATTTCAATGGGGCTGACAAAATCTCAGCAGTTGTGCCAAGGAGCTTTTTTAAAAAAATAGTAATTTTTTAAAAAAGAAACTCATAAAATTGCACAAAGATTTAAGTTTAAATGTATATTGTGCATTGGTAGGAAAGTGTGTTGCACTGGCGACTTTCAAAGTGTTTAAGGTTTGGGTGTGGGTGGGAGGGGACATGGTGGGAGGGGTACAAAATCGTATTAGTAACTAGCAAAATTATAAAATCAAACCATTATGATTTTGCCAACATGCAGTGGACTCTGGAAGGACAAAGTTCTTCTTTAAAAACAACAGCAATTTTTAAAGTTTCATATGAATTGGCAAGTATGCCTTGTTTTAAAAAAAATTAAGTAGGACAAGCAAGTCAATAAAAATAGTATTAAAATCCATCATTTTAAATCAGATTCTTTTGAGATAAAAAAACTTCTAGCTTTAGCCAGGTGTGCATGTTGCTGTCATTTTGCATTTTTGAATCATCTTGTGTAATTGTCACCATGAAAGTGTTACTCAGAAAAGTCATAGGTTTTCATCTTTGTGCAAAACATGGACTATTGTCACTGACTTTTTTGTGTTGAGGTTCCCCCATTTTTTATTTTTTTATTTTTATTTTTTTGCTGCCCTTTGGGCACAACTTTTGTTGAAATACTCGGTCTTGGCTGCATTCTTTTTTTTTTCTGTGGGGTTTACAAAAAATAAACATTTTCTTGCAGATAAAGTAGTTTTCTAATTTTTTGAAAGAAGAAATGCTATTATTATTATTATTATTATTTATTAGAGTTGTTAGTTGCTTGTAACCTGAAGATCAGTTGATTTGGTGCTCTAGTGCTACAAGCCTTCTCTCACCACAAACTGAAACGATGGGAAAATACACTGGAAAGTGTGGGCTAACGCTTGACACAACTTCATATATCCACCCTGGCATGCCAATTAGAATGAATGCCCATTAAATAGCTGGCTGTCTTACCTTCCTGAAAATGTTGTGCAAACGAATCTGGATGGATTCTCTATTAATGGGTCATATGGAAGTGACCTGGGTTAATCTGGTTAATCTTACAATTTTTGGTTGATCCGTAGAATCTGAATATATTTGCTTATGAGGCAAAGCAGTTTTCAAGAAAAGTGCACACTGATAGTTTTTATAATGGGGGGCGGGGATTATCTAAGAATAGGTTGATTCACACATTACATGGTGAGTAAGTGACCACCCACAACATGCTCCTTTCCACCAGCTGAAACGCTTCATTTTTTTTCTTGTCACCTTTATGAGATTGGAGCCAGTGTTACAGATTGACCTTAGCAAGAGCAGCTGCCTGCCAAAGGGAATAGTTGCCTGGCTTGTAAAATCTGTTATGTCTGATCTTACCTAGAAATTTGGCACCAGTTGATCAGGTAGGTTCTGTTCTATGCAAGCGCTTAACCATGAGTTACACTAACCATAGGTTGGTGCTTTAACCTCATTAAGATCCCTAATGTATTAGGTTGCCAAGCTAAGCCCTTTTCCTGGAGAATGTTTGCAAGAAGACAACTGGTGTGCCCTGACTGCCTAATCCTTAACAAATAGTCTTAGAAATAACAAGAATCTCTGGTTAAGGAAAACAAACCATAGTTAAGCAATACATTTTTTCCATGTGCCTGGAGAGTGCTTCAAATACAAACCAAATTTAGCCAGACTCTGTAGGGCGACCTGATGGACATTGAACCCTACCTTTTTCCTTCTACACATGACCAAAAAAAAAAATACCATCTTTTTTGCTCTATAAAACTCACTTTTTCCCTCCTAAAAAGTAAGGGGAGATGTGTTTGCTTCTTATGGGGCGAATGCAGGCTGCACGGCTATCCCAGAAACCAGAACAGCAAGAGGGATCACTGCTTTCACTGCGCAGCAATCCCTCTTGCTGTTCTGGCTTCTGAGATTCAGAATTTTTTTTTCTTGTTTTCCTCCTCCAAAAACTAGGTGCGTCTTGTGGTCTGGTGCGTCTTATAGAGCGAAAAATACGGTAGCTCTGGGTATCTGTTTACTCAAACCAAATCTGCGAGGGGTTAAAAAAAATGGACCGAAGGTCTGGAAAATGACATTGATTTATTTATTTCCTACAAAGATCTTTCCTCCTAAAGCATGCCAAATGCTCAAAGCATTCTTAAATCGAAGTGCAATGCAGTTTGTGAACTCTGCTATCCTTCCCGGATGATTAGGACAGACATGACATTACATTGTCCCAATTAAAATTATGAGTTAGGAGAGGTGAAAACTGTGTGTGAAGCATGTCGTGTGTATCTTTTATATACAATGAGAAATGAATGGAAGGCAATCATTCCAGACAAAGGGAACTGCACTTGGCCGGCCTTTGATACACAGTTATATGAACTGCTTGAAATGAAAAGGAAAATCCCTTCAATTGGCTCATCAACTTTTATTTTCTGTTTTGCCAAATTGTGAAGCCAGGACTGCAGAGAAAGGGGGTGGAGGGAGGTTGGATTATAACAAATTTGGCTTATAATAGACTTCTAACAGTAGAGCTTCAAGTATAATGTTCGCCCCAAATGATTGACTTACTTGGAAATGAATCCATGCGAAGAGAATGCCCCTATCAGTTTTACTTATCACATTCATTATGCATCCACGGATTTATCTCAATTAAGCCCCTTTTCAGTGAAATCTGAAGGATTAATGTTCTATTCATAGATCCAACTAAAAAAAAAAAAAAGCACTTTTCCCTCTTCCAGTCCTTTTCTGAAGTCCTATATAATGATTCTGGTAAAAAAAACCCCAACCCTGAGCACTGAACTTGCTGGCACAGGATGCCAAGCACTGATTGGACAAGGGAACTGCAGAGAAGCACTTTAAACAGGGGCGCTTGCTTGGCAGTCCAGAATCCCTTTGGCTTGGGGGGGGGGAGTGAGGAGGAAATCTGGTGACATGAGGGAGCCAATCCCATGCCACTGCCTGCTATATAAAGCTTTTAGTACTAGATCGTTGTCAGAAGCCACCAGGCTGTTCCTACTTGACTCAAAGGTCCATGCGTGACAGCATCTAAATTCTGAAAAGAAGTTGTTGTTTTTTTAAATTGTATTTATGTATATAAATGTTTCAAGGCAGCCAACAACATTGTTTTTTAAAATGCAGAAATGCAGCAAAAGCAGAAGATCAAATAGGGGAATAGGAAAGAAGCAGAAGAGGAAATATTCACCACAGTGGCTCAGAGGTGCAATAGCTGGGGTTTTTTTAAATTAAAAAACAACAACATGTTGTTTTCGTCACCAGAAGGTCAAAAGCAGGGGAGTGGAAGGAGCTGGAAATTGGTCCCCCAGCCTCAGTGCCATTGTGAGGAAGGCCCTCTCATGGATAATTCACATACCACCCCATACCTCAACTTCAAGGTAACCTGAGCAGGCTCTCCAAAATGGTTCCTGAGGGAGAAGAAAGTTCCGTAGGTATCCACTTAGACCCATTGAAATTGATGGGCCCAAGTCATGCCCCTTTCAATGGGTCCACTCTGAGTCAGACTAGTATGGGATACAACCCCACAAACCTTACTTTTCAGAGCACAATCCTATTTGAAATATGGTTCAGGCCTGGTCCAAGTCTACCTTAAATCTAAAGAGGCTTAAGGATGGACAGCAGGAAGGGCAGTTGATGTGATGGCCTGGGACTCGGGCTCAGAACCAGAACCGGAGGAGTTTCAGTCCGCACCGGATCCTCTGCCTCAAGTGCCATCTGAACCGAGTCTGGGGCCTGGTTCTGAAGAGCCCCAGTCTGCACAGGTTCCCCTGCAACAAGCTCCAGCTGGGCCGAGTCAGGGGCCTGAGCCTGCTCTGGCTCCAGATGCGGGGATTACCTCGTTACCCTCTGCTGGGTAATCACGTACAGCTGCTCCACTACCAGTTGGATCAGGAGAGGCTGAGGTGGCCTCTGGGTCTAGTAACCCACCGACATCTCCCAAGCTGCAGAGACTCAGGTCTGAGAGAAGGAGAGATCTGAGTACTTGCAGGAGGAGTGCTCACCTTCAGGCGAGACAGGGAGGTGAGTCACCGGGGGATCAGGACCGGCCATTACCCCAACAGAGATAAAAGACTGTCGGACCCTGTCCCAGGTTGCAGGAGCAACGTTGCTGTTTGCCAGAACCTGCCTGTGATCCTGTGCCTGACCTAGCCTGGTTTCCTGCCTTGTGACTTGCCTTGGCCCTGTTGGACTGACTCCTCGCAGAATCCTTGGATTCGGGACCCGACTGGGACCGTGTTGCTCGGGTCTACCTCCGGCCCAGCACAGTTGAGATCCAGGTATGGCTGTAGGTGCAGTTGGTAAAAGGTATTTCTGAGCCTCCAGTGACAGAGCTGGATTCAGACATACCCCCCAAACTGCAAACCTGCTCCTTCAGGGGGAGTGCGAATGGGTGTATGAATTGCAGGTGTTATATGAAAATGTTGATTTTTTCTATGGTATAATGTATTTATGTTTATGTTCTTAAATGTAAGTGGCTTGGAGACCTTTTTAGGTATCAAGCAACTAATAAGTCTAAATAATAATGATTGCAATAACAACCACCTAGACTACCTTACAGGGTTGTTGTGAGGATAAAATGAGAGGGGGAGACCCTTGAATGCCTTGGAGAAAAAGTGGGAGAAAGTGCAGATAAATAGCCTTACCAGAATGAATAGAAAAAGCCAGTGATGCTTCCCTTTCTTTGAAGGGACAGCTGAGCTAGTGTTATAGCTTGCTCAAAATACTAATTAGTATTGGGTTTTTTAAAAAGAAAAAGAGAGCAAATCTGAAATTTCTTTGTACCTTAATTGAATCCCATTTCCTCTGATATGCTGCCTGATAAATGCCACAGAAGCATTGCGGCAAATCATCTTTAATAAGAAAGTGGGGGAGACCAGAGAAACTAATCCAATAAAGTTGAAAGGGAAGTCGACTCCCTCTTTTTATTTCCTCTCTCTGGCAGTTTGAGCAAAGCATTGTTTTAGGACTGTGTTGTCAGAAGGGGAAAAATCTTCCTTTCCGCCACTTAGCAGCTTTTGACATCTCCTCTGCAGATTGAAAGGAAGCTTCTTGCATAATTATTGCAATTATTTCCCCTCTAAATTTAGGCGGGATGGCAATGAATGGTGGCTCAAGAAGAAATGTAAGCTATACTTGGATAAGTGTGTTTTAATCTGTATTTGGAAGCGTGCTGGGTGTTTAGAAAGGTGACATGCACTTTGAAAATTGCTGCAGTTAGGTCAGGTTTGTCTGTTCTGTTCTCATGTGAGAGCCATAATCACAAGCACGCGCACACATTGGCTATGTCTAAATATATAAATGCTCAAGCTTACGCCTATATAATTTTGTATGTGATTGAGTGTTTGTCCCCCTAGGTGCTCTGGTTTTTGTTTTTGTTTTAATCACACATCAAGTTTAACTGTAGAAGGCCTGTAGCTTAATGGAGAGAAAGAGAGAGATGCCTCTGTCACCAGCATTTTCCAAATGAATGCAGGTCTGCAGGTTTTTCTGGAATCTTCAGCTTTTGCTAAAGCAAATAAATAAATGTGATGGTAAGCTAAAACAGGCTTTTACTATCCAGCATTTCTGGTTTCCAAACCTGATAGCTTTATTCTACCAGTATTTTCCACAGCAAACATTAAATATCTAGACACCACCTGTGCATTTTAGACAGTTTATTGAGGCAGGGCTAGCAAAGGAAGATGTGTGAATACAGGTTTATGATATCTCTGCTTTACCTACGTGCTGTGGGAAGCACTCTCGTGGTCTTCAGCTGGTGGGCTGGTGGCCTATCCCTATGTAAAAATATATGGTCTGAGAAGTAGGTCTTCAAAAGTGTGTTTGGAAGGTGCCAGCTTTGGAAAGGCTGGTGTAATGCTGGCATGTCATCAAGGCAGGACCCCTTGGGGCAAATGCCCCACTCAACAGAAGGAGCAGGAAAGCGCCCCCCCCAGCTGCTGGGTGAGGGGAGCCAATGGGTTTCAAACTCTGGGTGAGTTAGGGACTTCTTCTGCATGCGAAGACATTCATGCGAATGAAACCAATAGTGGGTCCAACAGTCAAGATGGCAGCAGAGGGAAGTGAGGGGCAGGTGGAGCTTGTCTACCTAGGAAGGTAGCCCATCAAAAAAGAATGGTGAAGCATTAAACCATACTAGAAGAGAATTAAAATTACACCATTACAGCAATCGTTGACATACATCAACATTTATTATCATCTGAAAGCATAAGTGGCTTCCGCTTCCTTAAAGCCAATTTAACAAGATTTGCAGACCCTTATGTTATATAATAATCTGTGCTGGTCAATACGAATAAAAAAAATTTTACTTAGAGAGTTATTTCTAATCCCAGCCATTATGGGCAAGTGGCATTAGATCCTCAGGTCTGAATACAATTAGCATTCCAGTAAAAAGTTACTAGGTCCTCTCCTTCAGGCATTTAACTAGGCAGTAACTGCATTGCAAGAGCTTGGACTAGATGACCCTTTGTGTCCCTTCCAACTCTACTATTCTATAATTCTATGATTCTAAGACTAACTAGCCATCCCACACCGAGCACCAAAATGTCCCTTCAGCTCCATCAGCTGTAAGGAATTCAATTTACATCTGGTCAAAAGCCATCACACCTCATAGGAGCAAATAAATGTGAAATATAGAGGCAATTTCCCAGGAAGGACAGTGGCACCTTACTAGTATGATAGTATTGGAACAGCAGCCAGCCACAAATGTCATGGTGGTCCGATGCCACATGATGTCAGGTGTAGAGCAGGTGAAGATGGGCTTGGGTCTTAAAAGTTCCTCAGTCGTGTCTAAAATTACCTAACGGAACTAGTGACAACACTGTTCTCCTCTCTCCCCCCCCCCCCAATGTTGTGAGCTGTCCTAGAACAATGATGGGTTTATGCGATCCCAGTGACATGTGTGAGGAAGGAAAGAAATAGGAGGAGAGCAACGGGAGTCCAGATTAGCTACTGATGAGGGAGGCGGTTAGAAAAAGGAGCCTCGTCAGTCTTTTTGCTATACGTCCACAGCGTGAGGCAAGACATCAGCAGCCAGCCTCCTTCTCACGCTGTGATTCTCCACTGCCGCACTGTGGGACTTTGAGCGTTTCACAAAGCAGCATTCACACAAAAGCAAAGCTTGCGCATTGGAGAAGGACCCTTCTCCCCCGCCCCCGCTCCTTTTCGTCTTTTGGTAAATGAATGCATTCCCGGTCATGTTTCCTGCTCAAAACCAGGACATTCCATCGACAGGTTCATGTTGCAGTCTGCCTCCCATGACCAGTCTGGACCACTAGTAGGGATGGACAGACCAGTCCTTGCTGGTTCTCTCAGTTTCTACTTCTTCCACACTTAAGTTTAGTTCTCCACATTTCTGCAGCAATTTTCAGTTGCAAAGGGGCTAGGGATCCTTGGGATCAGGTGGCTAGATATTGCCCAGCAAGATGCCGAAAGAGAGAACATGGCGTTGTGTTTTACTAGGATGCTCCACTATCTCTAGCCACTTATTGCTGAGAACAGAAATAACTCTCTCTTAAGTAAATACTTTTTTCATATTGGGTCATATTCAACTTACCAAATATCCACACTTCCTCTTGTCCCACTGCTTTCCTCTGGGGAAAACTGCTCTTTAGCGCTCAGTTGGAGCAAATGGCAATCAGGTTTTGCTGTGTGTTCTGACTTAGAGCTAAGGAGTGGACTTTCCCTGGGAAAAGAGTGGAGCAAGGGGGGGAAACCTATTGAACTCATATTTTCTAGGCACAGTGTGGTTTTACTCACAGTAGACCCACTAAAATGAAGGAACATGACAAAAATAGGCCCATTAGTTCCAATGGATATGCTCTGAGCAAAACTTACCTGAATACCACGCATTGGCTGGAACAGATTATATGACATATAGGACTTTCAAATTTGTTAAGGAGGTGGAGATGGCTTACCTTTTCAGATGATAATAAGCGTCAATATATGTCAATGAGATACTGTACTTGAGAACTCTAGCAAGGATTGCCAGGTCAGGAGCATTTCAAGGCCTATCCTGAGACCTAGACCCCTGGTGATGTCATGAAGGCAGGCCCTGGAGACGGAGGTTAATTGGGACAGCAGAGCAGAGGAGGGCAAACCCCACAAAATTGCTATAATTTGCAATCTCTGCTGGGCTGAAGCTTGCAAGCTGCCTGCACAGTCTTCTTTTTTAAAATTAAAGACATTCTCCCTCACTTGGAAATTCAAGGCCTCCACCTGCCACCTGGAGGGGCCCAGGCAAATGCAAACCTAGAGACTTCAGGTTAGACTCCGAGGTCTGGCAACCTTAGTGCTATTTCCATTTCAACTAATGCCAAGGAGGCTGTGGAAATTCTGAACCACTGCCTGGGTGGATATGGAGAAGGGATGGATGGGGGTTACCAAGTTGAGGCTCAAGTCAGAGGTACCGTTGTCCAGTCGATGGGTGAATTCAGCACGGAGAGTACAGCCTGTTCTGGACAGAGCTGCACTCCGTCTGAAAGATCCAGTTCACAATTTAGGAGTGCTTCTGAAACCAACCGCGTTTTTGGACGCCAGGGGGGCTTCTGCAGCCAGCCATGCTTTTGCCCAGCTTCAGCTGCTGATGCACAAACAGCTCCCTTCCTGGAGTGCACTGATCTGGCCACAGTGCCTTGCTCACCTCCTGGCCAAGGAGAAGGGAGGAGAGTGAGGAAAAAATGGACAGATGCTTCCTCCCATTGCTTTGCCACAGGGGTGGGAGATCCTTTGCAGCTCAAGGGCCGCATTGCCTTCTGGGCATCTTTCCAGCAGCCACATTTGCCAGAGGCAAATAATAATAGTAATAATAATAGTAATAATAATAGTAATAATGATAGTAATAATGATAGTAATAATGATAGTAATAATAATAGTAATAATAATAATAGTAATAAATTTTATTTATATCCTATCCTTCCCAGCCAAAACTGGGCTCAGGGTGGCTAACAACAATAAAATAATACAACATTCTAAAATCATTTCATTACAATTAATTCAACTCAAATCGATGGCAACCATTAGGCTAAAGTTCTGTGAGGATTGCCAAAGGAGGGAGTCAGGCTGTGCCCTGACCAAAGGCCTGGTGGAACAGGCCCTGCGGAAAGATGTCAAGTCCCGCAGGGCCCTAGTCTCTTGTGACAGAGCGTTCCACCAGATTGGAGCCACAGCCGAAAAAGCCCTGGCTCTGGTTGAGGCCAGCCTAACCTCTCTGTGGTCTGGGACCTTCAGGATGTTAATGGAAATGGAAAATGTACAGTAGGCTTGTTTCTACACCCCACTCCCTCTATCCTCCATCCCTGTGGACTCCAGTCATTCAAATTTCAATGGCGCCGTGTGAAATATTTGCCCCCCAGCAAATCTCTCACCTTCCATTCTGCTCAATTCACTACGTCATAGTTGCAACACCCCCCTAGGCTTGGCATCCAGTGCAGCAGCTCCACCTCTGATCTAAGCAAGCAAAAGGTATGATCAGATTTCAAGGGCACCTTCCAGCAAGGCAAAAACACCTGAGGAGGGTGCCATGCAGGGCAGGAGAGGGGGGTGGCCTTGCGAGGGTGTACCCTGGGAAGAGTCCTAAGAGCCAGACAGAAAGACCTGAGGTATCTCCATGGCGACTTGAGTCTGATGAAGAGCTCTAGCAAACTTGAAAGCTTGCACACAATTTGGTGAGCCTGTGGTTGGTCTAATAAAAGTATGTTGGTTTTAATTTTTTTCTTTTTATTTTCTTATGGGCCAACTTAGCTGAGTTTGCTGCTAAAGAAACAAACAGATTTTGGAGCCTCTGCAGTAGATATTTGTAGTATGTCGCTGCTACTAACCCTCAGTGTGCCTTTTTTTTAAAAAAAAAAAAAAAAAGGAGGGGAAATATGTTTGACGCTTCCAGTAATGTCACACACTTTGGGCTCTAGTTGTTGATGATCGTTACCTCGACAAGAAGCCACAGGCCGTAAATTCACACTTTCTCTCTCCTCCGGGGACAAGTGCTCATTGCTTCACCCCATGGACCTGAAACAGCAGTGGAATTTAATTTTTGAAAGACTTGTTATTCAAAACGTTGCCTGTGGATTAATAAAAGCATCAATTATTAAAACCCAGCAAATGCTCCCTGGTGGTTGTTTTTCTGCAAAGTTAATGTTTAAACGTAGAAGGTCGTTTGCAAGCTTAAGCAGAAATATCCTTTTTTTATTATTGCAGGCAGGCAGGAGACCCCTTTCCAATCTCCAGCTTGGTGCTTTTTCATTCGTCCATTTCCATAATAATCTCTGAGAAAGAGGGAAGTCCTCCACTGTGTGACTGCAAGGCAAGGCTGCTTAAAGCCTCATGAGGAACAGTTGAAGGAGCTGGGTGTGTTTAGTCTGGTAAAGAGGAGACAGATATGCTAGCCATCTTCAAATATCTAAAAGACTTGCCACATGGAAGATGGAGCAAGCTTGTTTTATCCTGTTCCGGAAGCTAGGATCCAAACCAATGGATTCAAGTTACAAGAAAGGAGATTTTGACTAAACGTCAGGAAGAACATTCTGACAAAAAGAGCTGTTTGATAGTGCAACGGACTCCCTCAGGAGGTGGTGGACTCCCCTTCCTTGGAGGTTTTTAAGCAGAGGATAGATGGCCACCTGCCAGGGATGCTGAAGCTGAGATTCCTGCATTGCAGGGACTTGGACTAGATAGATTATCATTGGGATGTCTTCCAGTTCTACAAGTCTATGATTCTATGATGTTAACTTGACTCACTAACATAGTAATGGGGTAGACATTCAATTCCATTTGCACTTAAAAGCTTATCAACCCAATTCGCGCTTTCTGAAACAAGATATGAACTGCAACACAACTAGCCTTCAAAACTTGCACTTCTCCATATTATGCTGTCCAGCGAAGTTGTGTATACAAAAATGCATAGACCGGGGTCTTGTGTGTATTAACATGCATATATTAGTGAAGGTAACACCGAAAAATGCATTATATTAGGGGCAATTTTGTTGCAAAGATGTTATATTAGCCATAGGTCTTCAACCAGTGGGTCAGGACCGACAGTTGGGTCGCGAGGCCATACCACGTGGGTCTCAGCAAAGCTGTGCCACCAGGTTGGATTCCAGCTTAGGCTGACCTGACCAAAGGATGAGGCATTTCTGGATAAGGAAGTGCTCCTCTGATTAGAATTACCAATTTCCACAAGTGCTGCAGATACGATGCATATTTGGCCAGCCAAATGCTCATGCCTTTCTCTTGCCACATTGCAGGATCGGTTTTCATTTAGCAGTCATGCTAAGGTAACACTGTGTACAGTATATTGCTTTGCGGGTTGCCATTTTAGGATTAACAATGTGCATTATTTGCATTAAGTATACATCAAAAGTGAAAATGTGAAGTGTGTTCCACATTGTAGCCTGGGAGTCAGAGGTGGGTCCTGGGTCCCATCCAGCTGAATGCCACTCTATGAGGTAAAAATGCAGACAAAACTGTGTATATTGAGATAAATTCACACTAAAATGCTGGTGGGTTTGTTTCTTTTTAGAAAAATCCACAGAAGAGCAGCATACAAGTCAGTTTTCTTGTGAGGAGTGAATACTGGAGATTTACAAATTTGGTTTTTTTAATGATAATAAACTTATTTTTAAAAGCATACATAGGACCACATAAGAAGAGCCCTGGTGAATTGAGCCAAAGGCCCATCTATGCCGTCATCCTGTTCTCACAGGTGATAATAATAATAATTAATAATAATAATAATAATAATATCCATTTATGAATCACTCCCAATAAAATATATTGAAGTGTTTTTCACACTAAAAACACCAATAATAAAACAAAAACTATTTCATATGTGAAAACCATCCCAAATCCATGACAGATACAGACTAGGATAAAGTTGTCCACTTAAAAGGCTTGTTGGGAAAGGAAGGTCTTTGACAGGTGCCAAAAAGACAATAGAGATGACACCTGTCTGATATGTAACAGCGGAGGAACCAGACGCCTATGAAAAGACTGCAAGCAGGACCTGAGTGCAATGGAGCTCTGTGCCCTTGCAGTTTCCCAGCTACCGGCATTCTGAGGCATCCTAGCATCTGGATGGCCGCTATGAGAACAGAATGGGAGACTAAATGGACTTTTCCACCTGAACCAGGCTACACAATAAATGTGAGAGAGAGGGAGATGGGTGTGCTATTTTTCATACCTAAACATCAGATTCAAATCCTTGGGCCATGCAGGTGTTCTGCAGTAACACCTGGACAAAGCCTTTCTCTCCCCTCTCTTCTCCAATTTCCTAATGTTCGCAAAGCACTACTTGCTTCATTTTTATTTATTTATTTAAGGCCTTGCCAAAAGGTTAAAAGACATGAGCTACGTTCCACAGCTTCAGGTTTGTTTCAAAGCCTGTCAAGGGACTCAGAAACTGCAGTGTCACATTCTCCAGATGTTGTTCATTACAAATAAATCTACACCTTCTGGTTGTAGCTGCAGCAGCAGGGTAAAACCAAAAGAGAGGCCAGGAAAACCTAAAATACTGAAATAGAAGCTTCTGGTGTCAAGTGAAACAATGGCTGCCTTTTGTAAAGCTTGATTGCTTGCTAATGGCACCTGATGTTAGGCTGCTGGGGGGCTTTGTGACAAAAAATAGCCAGCTCAAGAGGCTTAGTCAATGGTTTTTGAGAGCTGGAAGATATTTGTTTTAATTAACAGTGATGGCTACCAGCTACCAGCAGCTGTGGTTGGGACTGGTAGGGCAGAAGGCCAGGAGACCAAACTCTTCTTAAAAAATACTCCTTAAAAAACAACAACTGGGTTTTTTAAAAACCCTTTTTAATTGTTTGTTTAATTGTATATTTTAATTAAGGATGCTTTCACGGTACTGTGCATTTTGATGATGGATTGATTCTACGATTGTAAAGCGCTTAGAAGCTATTTATCACATAAGCAGCATATAAATTAATAATAAATGGGTGAAATGCAATGTCATGGTAAAACAATTGTTCCTTCAGCGCAAGCATTTCTGCTTCCCACACTAAATGATTTTTCCTCTCCTCGCCCCCCACCATGCACTGTTTCTCGGGGTTCTCCTGACCCTCCAGAGCATATCTGGGGGGGGGGGGGCAGGAGTTAAGCACCATTGCATTAACAGGACACATTGTGCTGGCTCCCTCTAGTCCAACTATTCAGTTGAATCTGGCCCCAATATTTCTACTACTACCTTCTTCTTTGGTGATCACTCGTAGCTGAGTAAGATTGTCTTCCATGTGTTTGCGGAGGCCAATCTTGGATCCACACATCCTTCCACAGTGGGGACGTAGGTTTCCAGGCAGGAGTTGATCACGGTGAGGGCTTGCCAAGCGTGCCTTCCTCTTAGCACATTTCTCCCTTTTGTCCTGAGTTCGAGCGTCTTCAAAGTCCATGGCACCTTTGGTAAAGGCTGGAGTGCTCGCAGGCCAGTGTTTCCCAGTTGTCAGTGTTTATACTACTTTTTTTTTTAGATTTGCCTTGAGAGAGTCTTTAAACCTCTTTTGTTGACCACCAACATTACGCTTTCCATGTTAAAGTTTGGAATAGAGTAGTTGCTTTGGAAGACAATAATCGGGCATCCAAACAACATGACCTGTCCACCAAAGTTAGCTGGTGTCCAGGATTGAAACATCTGTATTATTAATGGTAATTGTATTCCAGTCCTGGGCTGGATTGGACTACTGCTACCAATAATAATAATAATAATACAGATGTTTCCATCCTGGACATCAGCTAACTTTGGTTGCCTCCAGATTCTCAGTACTTTGTGTGAGGGATTGAAAAGACATACTGAAACTTTAGGTTTGCCCCAAAAAAGTGGATTAAAGTGAAATAAAGTGTTCTAAACACCAAGCAACAAATTATTATTACTATCATTTTAAAAGAACTATTTGTGGTAAGGAAGCTGATGGGGGAAATGTACTGAAAAGTGTGTATGGGAAGGCCTGTAAACACTGCGCAAGCAAATCGGGATGAATGCCAATTGTCATATGACCTCCCCACAAACAGATTAGATCAAAGACTCAATAAAGACCATACATTGTACAGGCCACTCCCCATTTACACGGAGATTATGTTCCAAGGCACCACGTGTTTAAGTGAAATTGTGTATACAGTGGTACTTTGGTTTTCGAAAGAAATACGTTCCGGAAGACCATTCGAGTTCCGAAGCATTTGAAAACCGAAGCATTTACTTCTGGAAAACTCAATATGGAAGTCGCGTGGCATGTTTGACTTCTGAAAAGCGTTCGAAAACCGAAGCAGTTACTTCCAGGTTTTCGGTGTTTGAAAACTGAAACGTGCAACTTCTGAGACGTTTGAAAACCGAGGTACCGCTGTATTTGAAACACCATTTTAAAAGCCTGAAAACAACCTGTTCTGCCCCTGCCCCATACCATGTTTTGTGACTTTTTGGGTTCAGAGTGATGCCTGTGGTCGCAGTCACACACATATCCGACCTAAAACGGTCGCTGCCTATATATTCTCCATGTAAGCTTTGTGCAAGCAAATCATCATGATGCATGCTCAATGAATAAGTCAGTTTATCACTTAGTTCATGATGGACCACCAGAAAGTCTTGATATCCTGGTTACTGCTTTATTACTTTCCCTTTGTAAAATGTAACAAGGAACCGTAGCCTATTTGCATCTGAAAGGAGCAATCTGAAGAACCCAAAGGAGTAGCAGCAGCTCAGAAAATTAGGCCTTGATAGGCTCACTCCTATGTTTTCTGGCACATCTACCACAGCTTACCTGAGCTGAGGGGAGTGAGGAGAGGGGGGAGAACAATTTGCTTCCAGCTTCCTTAAGCCATGAATATTTCATACGACCCAGGTAAATCCCAGCAGTGGCCGCCTCCACATGTGTTCTGAGCACACATCGCATGAATGAAACCTGTATATTAATTATTAGGATGCAGCCCTCAGAAACAAATGGAATCAGAGGTTGCCATGGAAGCGCTGGCAGGGACAATATCGCCTCATTTGTAAAAATGCTTGAAATGTTCCAAGTACAAATTACCGCTCTTTATAATAAATGATATTATGCGCTAACAAAAAGTCCTCATCAGCTAGGGAGCAAAGGAAGGAGCTCAAAAGGGTAGGAACCAAGGAAGGTGGGGGCTGTTACAGTGAACCACGTAATAGTGAAGTTGACCTATAGGAAAAAAGAAACCCAGTGCTCTTCCACAGTTTCATAGAAACATAAAATTGTAGAGTTGAAAGCATAGCTGTCAACTTTCAGATTTGAAAATAAGGGATCAGCAGCCTCGCCTGTCCCGGGGACAGTCTATGGGATATCTAACAATTCGAGATAGCAGCGGGAAACGGCACTGGAATAAGGGAATTTCCCACAAAAAAAGGGAAGGTTAACAGCTATGGTTGAAAGGGATCCAGAGGGTCATCTAGTCTTTGCCAGGTATTTGCTGAAGGTCCTCCACCAGCACCTCATTTTTTGCTGGTTATCAGAGATACTGAGACCATTCTTCATCTATTTAAGATCAGGCCGATCTCTAGGTGAACTAGGGTCTAGTCCAGTGGAGGATGGTCCCCTAGGACAAATGAGGCACTGCCCCGCCAACTTCAGTCCAGCCTCAGCTAGCCTGCCCTTGCCTGCCTTCTTTCTTATAACCCGTCCTCCTCCTACTCCTTAGTGCCAGTGTCCTAGTAGAACTCAATGGAAAGAAGGATGGGGACAAACCTAGAATTAGTTGTCTTTCATAGAATCATACTTTCCCTGCTACTGGCCCTGACTTCTGTGGGAATGTTCAGGGAGGCAGAAGAGGATATATTGTTTAATTATATCCTTCCCAACTTATGCTAACAAGTTCTACAATTTAGCAGAGTAACATTCCCCTTTTTAAATTTGCACAGCAAATCTTTGCCAGGCTCGCATAAGCCTCTAAAATAAGTTTCCTGGTAATCCCCTTTATTCCCTCTTAAAAGAATAGACACGAAACAGTCTTGTATAAAAGTATATAAAATAGTTTACTCACATTCTGTTCACAGAAGGATCCCAGAAGGCAGACGTAGGTTACAGAATATATACACATGGAATCTATCCCATAAGGAGATACCGTATTTTTCACCCTATAGGATGCACTTTTTCCCCTCCAAAAATGAAGGGGAAATGTGTGTGCATCCTATGGGGTGAATGCAGGCTTTCGCTGAAGCCTGGAGAGCGAGAGGGGTCGTGCGCACCGACCCCTCTCGCCCCCTGGGCTTCGGGCAGCTCTCCGCAACCCTTGGGAGCCCAGTGCGAAGTCACGCCAGTCTCCCCAGGGTTGCGGATAGCAGCCTGTTCTGGGGGCTGGGGTCGGTGGAAGCTCGGGCTTCCCCTGCCCCAGCCCCGCGCCTGGGGGGGGGGAATTCTTTATCCCCCCCCCAAAAAAACTAGGTGCGCCCTATGAGCCGGTGCGCCCTATGGGGCGAAAAATATGGTAGTTCCTTTGTCCTCTCTTGGCTGGAAGCCAAGAGAGCATCTCTGGCTAAGGAGATGTTGCTTCTTCGAGGAATGGAGTCAGAGAGAGAGAGATGGCTGCCTCCCCTGTGTTATTTTGTTACCTGCACAGGTGAGGTCACACCCACCTCTGGTCACATGTAGAGGAAGTTTGTCCCAGCCCAGGAGGAAAAAGGAAGTTCCGACTGGCTGGTCCAGACACCCCCTTTTTATGTCCACTCTAGGAATGTTTCACACGCCACAACTCCTCCTCCTCGCCTTCCATGCTACCAGCCTCAATGGGCGCAAGCCACCATTTGTCCAACCTGCAAGGGAAACCAAGATTGGTTCAGAATGTGGGCCAGCGTAAAGAGCAAAGAGCCTTCCTACACCTGAATCCAGAGTGGTAAAGTAAGCACTTTCTTCCCTTCATTATCATTCTCTCCCCATCTTACTCTAAGTGCTAAACTATCAGCCCAAAGAACAGCATTTGCAGTTATTAACAGCAAGCCGTCAATCTCTTTTGCCACTGCAGCTGGCGCTAACCTCAATCCGTCTCTTTTGCACTCCCGCTGTCTTGCATCCTCACCTCCTGAGCGATCAGCATGGGGTGCTAATTTAAAGAGACACGAGGCAGATTGACATTGGCTAACACCAAAACAAAAAACAGAAGGAGGGAACAACTCTACGGACAGTCATTTTTTCTTGCTCATTTTAAGATATTTTATAAATGTACAAATCAGTTTTTCTATACATTAAACAAGCAAAAACAATTGCAGCACCAAAAGCACTTTTAAAGAAAACCTATAACAATAGTTAACTGTTTAGGGAGCATTCATTCTGATTGGTTAGTGGGGAGGTTATGTGATGTTGCATAACCCTGAAGAGCCACTGTCAGGAGGTAAATGCTAAGCCAAAGGTCTGATTTCATACAACAGGGATGGGGAACCTAAATCTCTCCAGACAGGGTTCGCCGGCCCACTAATAATAATAATAATAATAATAATAATAATAATAATTTTTTATCTATACACTGCCCTCCCCGGCCAGAGCCGGGCTCAGGGCGGCTAACACCAGTAAAATTACAATAAAAATATAATAGGGGAGGGGGGGAAATAAACAACTTAAAATACAGGTTAAAAATACAATTTAAAATGCAGTCTCATTTTAATAATAGCCCATAGATCAAAACCATAAGGGGAGGGAAACATAAGGGTCAGGCTGAGTCCAAACCAAAGGCCAGGTGGAACAGCTCTGTCTTGCAGGCCTTGCAGAAAGATGTCAAGTCCCACAGGGCCCTAGTCTCTTGTGACAGAACGTTCCACCAAGTCTGGGTCAGTACTGAAAAGGCCCTGGCCCTTGTTGAGACCAATCTAACCACCTTGTGACTTGGAACCTCCAAAATGTTGTCATTTGTGGACCTTAAGATCCTCCGCGGGGCATACCAGGAGCGGTGGTCCCATAGGTACGTGGGTCCTAGGCCGCAGAGGGCTTCAAAGCTCAAAATCAGCACCTTAAACCTGACCTTGTACTCCACCGGGAGTCAGTGCAGTTGGTAAAGCACTGGATGAATGTGATCCCATGGCAAGGACCCCGTAAGGAGCCTCGCCGCAGCTTTCTGCACCTGCTGGAGTTTCTGGGTCAGCTTCAAGGGCAGCCCCGCGTAGAGCGAGTTACAATAATCAAGCCTGGAGGTGACCATTGCATGGATCACTGCGACCAGATCACGGCAAGAAAGGTACTGAAGCAGCCACCTTAGGTGGTGGAATCCTGTGGAGTGGACCCCACTGCTGCTAGAGTTGCACAGCTGCAGCAACTTCTGGGAAGATTTGCAGCAATTGCATGCCACTGGTAAGCGACGCTTCGGGCAGAGGGCACCTTCCTGTTTCGCCTTAAGCAGCCACATTTACAGGAAGCACCGTGTATTTCTCACTGAATCCTTGGGCACACACAGCAAGAACCTCTGTAAAAATAATAGCATGCTGGTAACAATAGCTGCAAACTGCTGCAAAGAAAATGCATTAAGCATGATACTCTTGTGTGATATATTGCAGTAGTTTCCAACCTCTTTGGCAACCCATCGATTTCTTGTCACATGAATGTTGGACCTTAGGGTCTTCGGCAATTGTCGGTTTCATGCATTCTAACTGAAAGAATGCCTATTTTATAACCATTACTTGAGGCATCTAAGCAAAATTTACATAACTCCCCTATTAATGTGAAATTTGTTGCAATATTTATAGTACTTACGAAGCTATTCACAGTTTCAGTTATGGGAACGAAACAACACCAACCATCTGACGGCAGGATATTCCTGTGTATCGGAGGGGAGCTGTAAAAGTCACTCAGAACAACTCCCTGTATGAATACCTTGTGATGAACTATCACCGCACCTGCCGCCAGCCAGCAGAAAGCAGCTCCCAAGGGTTCAAATGTTAACTTGAGCCTTTCTGATGTTTGGTGGCAATTTGTAACAGATTCGATTGCAAGCTGTAAGTGGTATTCCTCAAGCTTGTTAAGGACTGAAAGCAATTATCTGGTGTTTACTTATAAGCCCGTGACCCACTTGCACAGTCCTTGTGACCCATTGTGGGTCATGAACTCACAGGCTGGAAAATGCTGATATATTGGGCACCTGACTCTTTGGGGGCAGCTAAGTTGCAAGGCTGCGAAGCAGCGAAAGGAATGGGGCTAGTCCTAAATCATTTCATGTTCTCTTTCTCCATTCACAACAGGCAAAGCCTCCAGTGACCCAGGATCTCAGCTGTGTAAGACCTGGAAAGGAAGGAGGTCACATAATGCAAGTGCAGAACAGATGCTCTGCATGGAGAAAGGTCTCTGATTCAATCCCCAGCATCTTCCTGATGCACCTGGGGAAGGTCCCTGTCTGAAATCCTGGAGAGCAGCTGCCAGACACTGTTTGGTGGACCAAGCATCAGGGCTTGGTGTCACGGAGTTGTAGCTTGTCAGCATCTTGAGGACACCAGGTTGGGAAATTCTTATCTACACAGACTGGCAGGGGCTCTCCAAGGTTTCAGTAACTTGACCAGCACTACCTGGAGATGCCAGGGATAGAACAGAGGACCTTTTGAATGGAATTTACCACTGAATTACAAGCACCTGCACCTTGTCAGTCAGTCACATGCCTATATAAATGCATCCGCATGAGCAACAAGGCCTTATTTGGAGCACAGACAGCCGTTCCATATGCTACAGCAGGTGAGATTTATTTTAACTGTTGATAACATATTGAGATATATATATATGTGTGTGTGTGTGTGTGTGTGTGTGTGTGTGTGTATGTGTATTCTCTAGTGTATCTTTAACAAACATCTACTCAACTTTTAAATTAAAGTAAAAAAGTAAAGATAAAGGACTCCTGGACGGTTAAGTCCAGTCAAAGGTATGGTGAGGTATGGTGTTCATCTCGCTTTCAGGCCGAGGGAGCCGGCGTTTGTTCACAGACGGCTTTCCAGGTCATGTGGCTAGCATGACTAAACGGGACACTGTGACGAGTGCTAGACTAAGGCTGGGGAGTCCGGGATTCAAATGTGTACAAAGCTTGGTGGGTGACCGTGGGCCAGTCACTATCCCTCAGCCTAACCTACACTGCAGGGTTGTTGTGAGGATAAAATGGAGGTGGGCGGGGGAGAGAGTTACGAATGCTGCTTGGAGATAAAAATAGTAAATAAATAAAAAATAGAAGGTATGAAAGAAAAAGAAAGAAAATGAGCACAGATGGCCACAAATTGACAAAGCATACTCCTCTCTGCCTGGCAGCCCAGGGGGCAGCTGACATGAAAGCAGTTGTTCCACAGATACATAGTTTGTCTGATAAATTGACTCGTAGCATCTAACAACAAGATGGGAACCATTTAACCGAACAGCAGGCAATACAGATTTCCTGGTACATTTTTGATGGATCTTTTTTTCTTTAAAAAATAATGAGGTTTGTAATAAAAAAAATAAAAATCCAAACAGCTCTTAGTATAATAAAGCTCTCTGGTTCACACCAGGTCCCTTTAAAAAAAGATTTCTTTCCCCCCACTATCAGCATGTTATTTCCTGACCTGCCGGCCAGTGACTGAAATGTAATGTTGCCTCTTCCATTTCCAGCTGAAAGAGGAAGTGGGAAAGCATGTCACTCTTCTAACTTCTTCAGCACTATGCGCTGTTGAAGGGAGAAAAAGATAGCCAGTCTCCAGCTCATGACAGTGAGTGGGAGGTCTCAGAGACTTCCTGGGCTCCGGAGAAAGACCTCTAGGCCCCTATGTGAACCATGGCTTAGCGCCATGTGTGAACCTGGCTCTCAACATTGCATAGATACCATACCCTCCAACATTTCAACATAGGTGAATCATATTTAACAACAACAACAACAACAAATACCCTGCCCATCTGACTAAGTTGTCCCAGCCGTTCTCGGCATCTTCCAACATATATAAAGACATAATAAAACATTACAAAACTTCCCTATACTGTACAGGGCTTCCTTCAGATGTCTTCTAAAGGTTGTATAGTTACTTATCTCCTTGGCTCAGTCGGTTGCATAACTCCAACATTCTCTGATGAAAACAGGGGCATCATCCTAAGGAAAAGGGGGCACTTCCAGGATCAAATCAGAAACCGGGATGGCTTCTGTAAACCTGGGACTGTCTCTGGGACTGGCACTTGGCAGGTCTGAGATACATGTTTGAGCTGGAAGGACCAGGATTCAAATCCCTGCCAGGCTCTGAAGCCAAATTGCCAAACCTAAACCACTGGTTATCTCTCAGCCGAACCAACCATGCAGGGTTGTTGTGAAGCTCTGATGCATACTCATGTGAAACAAATAAGGAATTAAATATTGTTAAGTTATATAAGCATCTTTCTCCAGCTACGAGAAGTGGATGAAATTGTCGGATTTGGTTTTTTGGTCTCTTGTTTTTCCGGTCTTCAGTTCAGTTCTCCATGATTTTTTTCCTCCCCCCTTTTAAAGCCCTAATGAAAATCCACCAGCAGTTCTGGCCCTTCTGCCTTAGCTCCTCCCATGTCCCAGTGAGACCACCACATTATGTTTCTGGCTATGGCCCTGAACTTGATAAATCTTTGGCTAGTGCCTGAATGAAGGGCAGTCCTGTGAGTGGATAAATGATGGATGCAGACTGTTTGCAGGGAGGGGGAGCACATCATCCAGTCCCGCATGCCTGCTCTTCGTCCTCCTTGAGTTTATAAAAAACCGACGTCGTGTGGGGAATGATCTTAAGGCCTTCAGAAGAGGGAGGCCCGCTGAGAATGGAAGGCATATCGACACAGTTGCATCCCCATAGACATCTTAAGTGCCAGGACATCAAGAAGGATAAACCAAGGGGGAGGGGAGGGCTGCTGCTACAAAGAGATCTCGACCAAGGGAGTCGGTTCCAACGACCAAATGTTTGACAACACACAGCTAACTTCCTCCTCTCATCTTCCAAGCACAGAGCCTCAGAACCGCCTCCAGTGCCTGGGAACATCCACAAACCTTTCTTATCTGCAAACAAGCTGTGATGGGCACCCCCAGTTGAGCTGAGAGCGCTTGTGGCTTTTTAGTTGAGCAACAAAACAAGTATCAGGAAATGTTAGAAATCCCAACAGGATGCACAGGGCTGGACTGTGGCGTTCTGGCACTGGAGGCAGACGGTCCAAACAGCATCCATTGCCGCATGCTAATTAACATGGGCCACAATCCACGGGGAAGGAGTCTTTCATGAGCCCCACTGAAATAAGCAGGAGAGGTAGAAGAGCAGGACATAGGGAGAGAACCTGTGGGTTTCTGGATGCTGTGGGACTTCAGTACCCATTAGTCCACAGCCACAGGTTTAGTTTCAGATTTTAATGCGGACCTAACGAATTTGCACCATCTGAAACAATATGTGAAATGAAACACGGCTATCCTTGGAGATTTGCATGCCTCTGCATTTATTTATTTATCTTTGCAATGCAGTTGTCCAAAGAAAGTGTGTGAAAATGCACATATTGGGAAGAAGGAAGTGAAGGATAAAATGCATCTATTTCAGACAATAAATGCATTATGTTAGGAGAAATTGCTTGCAAACGTGTATATCGTTTAAACCTGCATACAAGGATGCAGAAAGTTGCTGTATCCCTTCTTATTTCAATTATGCTAATATCAAAATTCTCCATACTATTTATTACTGTATTTCTTTATTATTATTATTATTATTATTATTATTATTATTATTATTATTATTATATATGATATATTTGTTAATTTATATTATATCCCACTTTTATTCCCAGAACTGAGACTCAAGAGGACTCACAATAAATAAAACAAGCATGGATAAAACACAGATACCTAAAAACATATAAAAGGTAAAAGAGTAGTTTAAAAGTAATTAAAATCTAATAAAATGAAAATGATGTAAAAACAAATCTCTTAAAATGCAGATTTTAAAATAGCAAGTACTATTAAAAGCTCTTTCCTTTAAGAGCAATTATTGTTGTTTTGTCTATTTAGTGATGGTTAGCTCCTGAATTTATATGTGGCTCACAGTGCAGTTATCAGTCAGATTGATAACTACAAATTCTATCTCTCTCTCTCTCTCTCTCAATAAAACCTGCATAGAAAAATGCCTGTTTTATGGGGAAATGCATATAAAATGTATATTTTAGAGGAAAACATACAAAAATATGCATTTGAGGGGTGAAATGTATGCAAAATGCCTATTTTAGGAGAAAACAGATTCAAAAATGCATATATTAGAGAAATGCAATTTAAATGCAGATGTTTGATGCTGTTTTAAAAATATCCATGGAAAATAGGTTGGAGCAGACTCCAGGGATGAATGTGTGTGCAAGTGCCACAGAAGGAAAATAGGCTGATCTGTCCATGCCTCAATTTCACATGCTGGCAAGATGCTTTTTAAATTGCCAGTAACAGATTGCAGGAGAATTATGCTTTTCCTAGCATGTCTTTAACCTAAAGAACAAACACCTACTTGACTTTTAAAATAGTGAAGGACCAGCAGTTTCTGACTACATGAATATAGCATGAAGCAGATGGAGTAATCTGTTGAGGTGGAGGAGTGGCAGGGAGGACAACCTTGAGCTGGGAAACAAGCCCTGGTGAGAGACTAGGAATATTACAGACTTGACTCTAGTCATAGCCACATCATACCGCTTTGACAGTCACGGTTCTCCACACCACCTCCCAAAGAATCCTGGGAACTGTAGTTTTCCACACACACAGCTGCAATTCCTAGAACCCTTAGCAAACTACAGTTTCCTGGATTCTTTGAGGGAAGCTGTGTGCTTTAAATACATGGCATGGGTGTGACCCCGTTTCCCTCTGTGAAACTCTGGGACATAAGTCTACAGTTATATACCAACTTACTGGAGAGTGAGTCCCATGGGACACTATAGGACTTACTTTTGAGTAGACGTGTGTAGAAATGTAGTGCAAGCCAGCAGGCAAAGTTTTAATGGCGTGGAGCTGCTCAACATGATGGTGATGATGGTGATGATAATATTTATATGCTAGCCATCTGACTGGGTTGCCCCAGCTGCTCTGGGTGGCTCCCAGCAAAATATTAAAAACACAAAAAGCTTCCCTCTACAGGGCTGCCTTCAAATGTCTTCTAAAAATCATGTAGTTGCCTATGTGTTTGAAATCTGGTGAGAGGGTATTTCACAGGGTGGGCACCACTACCGAGAAGGCCATAAATCAGCTACTAGCTGCCCTAGCGACCTCCATTTTGAAAAGCTGTGAGAGGACAGCCCTCCATTTGAAGGGCTGGCCAATCCTCAAGAGGTCTGGAGGGTGGCAACTCATGAACAAGCCTTCTCTGCAGTGGCTCCCCGTCCTTGGAATGCTCTCCCCAGGGAGGTTCGCCTGGCGCCTTCATTATACACTTCAGGTACCAGGCAAAAATGTTCCTTTTGAACCAGGCCTTTGGTTGACCTGATCAACATCCCATACCCTTTTAAAATGTGGCTCTTTTTTATGGGGGAATGGGTATTATTGGGTTGTTGCTTTTATTTTTATTTTATATACTGTGATCTTTTTATGTGAACTGCCCTGTGATCTCCGGGTATAGGGCAGTATATAAATTCAATCAATCAATCAATCAATCAATCAATAAGATAAAGAACCATAAGAAAGGAGAGCAGGCTCAGACATTTCTTGGGCCCCTGTTTTCACCTCCCCCATCCTGCTAGGGCCCTTCCTCAGATTGTCCAGTTCCACCTCCTTTATCTCCTCCCAATTCTCCTCAGGATCTGCCCATCCACTTTATGACATCCCCATAGAGTTCATGATGCCATGTTCCTAAGAAAATGAGCTTCCTGTGGTGGCTGAGTGGATACAACACATGCACAACACGCAACTGGTCCCAGCTCCAATCCAGCATCTCCAAGTAGAGCTAAGAAGGACCTCTGCCTCAAACCCTGGAGACTGGCTGCCTGTCAGTGTGGGCAACAGTGACCTAGATGGACCTCAGTAGCTAGGGTTTCAAACAGTTGTTGAACTTTTTTGGGGGGTGGGGAGATTTTTTTAGTTTTGCCTTAAGAAAAATCGCCAAAAATGACACTGCCAACGTGGGTTGCCATACGTCTGGATTTTCATGGACATGTTAGTGATTTCTGACCAGACACTGCTTCATTCTGCAGTATTCCAGATATGTCTGTGAAATTCCAGACATACGGCAACCCTATCAATAGCATCGCTTTGGGTAAGACAGCTTCCTATGTCCCAGGGTCACAATGCTGGCAGTGAATAGAAGGCACTTTGCTTGGGGCCCACTCAGACCTGAAGCTGGTCCTTCTTGCTTAGCTGGGGAAATTGGTAACCGAGAACGGCTTGCAGCGGGAGTGAGGCAGCGGAGGTGCTCCTCTTAACGAAGGTTAGATGCAGAGTACCAATTAGGTAATTGATGCCTGTGAATTGTTCACTGCAAAGAGCTCCAAGACAGGGGTTAATGCACTGGGTGAGTACGAGCACTTTATCCGATCCTGCTTCACACCTCACAGGGCACTTAGAAACCACCCGTTGTCTCAGACCCCTAAATCTGTCTTCCAGAGCCTGATCAGCAGTTCTGATCGAGGGCGGGGAAAGAGGAAGGCTAAAGATTCAGGCTGTGAACACCCCATACATTTAAAGCACGTCAAAAGAACTGTAGTTTGCTAAGGGTGGTGGCTCCAGTCCAGACACAAGGATGTAGTCTGCCATGCCAACTTCAGCCAGCCAGTGAGCAGGGCACAGATTCAGGGGGAAAAAGAGTCCCCCTTCGAGTCCTAGGGAGTCTTGGAGCAGCAGGGTCCCATGTATGAAACTTGGTTCTGCTAGCCAAGCTGTTAAAGTGTTATAAGAGTGCTTGAAATTTACAATGTAGATGTGACCCTAGCTTCAGGATCCAGCAACAATAAAAAATCAGGTATTGAAAGCTGCTTGATAAAGGGCTCCTTCAGATGTCTATGGAAGGTCGTATAATCGTTTATCTCCTGGACATCTGATGGGAAGGCGTTTCAGAGGACAGACACAGCTTCTGAGAAGGCCCTCCACCTGGTTCCCTGTAACCTCATTTCTCACAGTGAGGGAACCGCCAGAAGGCCCTCAGAGCTGGACCTCAGTGTCTGGGCTGAACAATGGGGGTAGAGAGGCTCCTTCAGGTACACAGAGCTAAAGCCATTTAGGGCTTTAAAGGTCAGCACCTACACTTTGTCTGGGGAACCTCAGGACCTGGGGTCAAATGTGGTCCTCTAGGCCTCTCTGTATGGCCCTCAAAATTCTCCCCAGGCCGCCCCCTCTCACTGGCTATGTATCACACCCTGAGATTATTATTTTTTGCCTGGCTGGAATGTGTCCTTAACTCTAATCATGCCTCTTGCAGGCAAGTGGCTTCATGATGCTCTGCTTCCCTGCCTGGACTGCTCCATGGGGGCAAGACCTACTGGAGGTGAGTTGCTGTGTTCATTAGGCCTGACACTCCTGTGCAGAACATGATCTTGCTAATAAAGACTCCACTCCAACATGCATGGTATGACTTACTGCTGGCCTGCTCCTGACAGATTTGTTAGCAGGAAGGTTAAAGGTAAAGGTACTCCTGACTCTTGTGTGGGACGCGGGTGGCGCTGTGGGTTAAACCACAGAGCCTAGGACTTGCCAATCAGAAGGTCGGTGGTTCGAATCCCCACGACAGGGTGAGCTCCCGTTGCTCAGTCCCTGCTCCTGCCAACCTAGCAGTTCGAAAGCACATCAAAGTACAATTAGATAAATAGGTGCCGCTCCGGCGGGAAGGTAGTTGGTAGCTGTACGCTGGCTCCCTCGGCCAATAAAGCGAGATGAGCACCGCAATCCCAGAGTCAGTCACGAATGGACCTAATGGTCAGGGGTCCCTTTACCCCTGACTGCTAGGTCCAGTCGTGGACTACTCTGGGGTTGTGCGCTCATCTTGCTCTATGGACCAAGGGATCTGGCGTTTGTCCGCAGACAGCTTCCAGGTCATGTGGCCAGCATGGCTAAGCCGCTTCTGGCAAACCAGAGCAGCAAACGGAAATGCCGTTTAGCTTCTCACCGGAGTAGTACCTATTTATCTACTTGCACTTTGACATGCTTTCAAACTGGTAGGTGCGCAGGAGCTGGGACCGAACGGGAGCTCACCCCGTCGTGGGGATTCGAACCACCAACCTTCTGATCAGCAAGCCCCAGGCTCTGTGGTTTAGACCATAGCGTCAACCTCATCCCTTAGCAGGAAGATTATACATCAATAAACATTCATCCTGGTTTGCCTGTAGGATGTTGACACATCTTCCTGTTTATTATTCCACACCTTTCAATGCATTTCCCTGTCACTTTCCTAATCGCAACAAAGTCTGTTTCTTCTTTAAAGTGGATTTGTTGCATTCAGGCAACAGGTTGCTTTAATCCACTTTTATAGTGCAGACCCACTTTTATTGTGCAGTCTTGGAGCAACTCACATTCTTGTTCCCTTCCTTCTCTTGACAAAACGCCATCGTAAAAGGAATCCTCCTCCCAGCATGTCTCCAGCAACAGGGTTGATTGGGCTTCTTTCATTAAGACATATCCCAATTTACATCTGATTAATTAAAACCTCCCACTTCTGGGAGCTTGCCCTTTGCAGGAGCCCTTTTCTTTATTAACCTTCTTTTGTTCCATTAATTGCAGGTGCAGACAAGGGAAGTGGAGGGGAGAGGAGGGGGAGAGGGAGAAACGGGAAATAGAACTACCAGCAGCAGTAATAAAGGCTTCTTTTTTTTTTCCTTTTTAATAAATACACCACCAGCTCCCACAGACAGTGCGAGAGAAATAATCTGCTTTCAACAGATTAAGGAGCTCTCAGACAACACAGGGATGATGAGTTGATGGGCAGGTGGTTGTTCTTAGAAAAGACTCCTTCAGAGGTTTGGATTTAGTGTGAAGTAGAGAAGTTGTGTGTGTGTGATGGATTTACTAAGCGCCATGTATGAACAGCACACAACCGGAGCCAGCCAATCCCAAATTAAAGCCACAAATCAAAAACACATTTGCTGCTAGAGATGGCCGTGTGTTTTAGCCAGATTGGATTATTGTAATTATTACTCACTTCTGCAGTGTCATAAATATGGATGACCCTCAAAACATCCGTGACAGGCCCCAAACAGTTGGTGTGCTCAAACAATCCCTTCCCACTTGCTGGAGAAAGGGCAGATAAAGGCCGTGGGGCCAGGTTTGTCAGGTAGTCAGCCAATTTACACTCCCACTTTTAAAAACCTGTTGCCTCACTAGTCCCTTTCTCGGACCCCACATTTAAATTCTTCCCTGGTCTCCTAGCTGGCCCTAGTAGGACCAACTTGGCCACTTAGGCCTGGTGATCATTTGATGTCTACTGACTGGGGGTTCCCCTCTCCCCAAATTGACCCCTGGATTTCTGAATTTTATTGATATTGATGCTGCATTTATGTTGTGTTTTATGCTGTTTTTAAGTCGCATTTTAATCAATGTTTTATAGTTGCTGTTAGCCGCCCTGAGCCCGGGTTTTAAACCAGGAAGGGCGGGGTATAAAAATTATTATTATTATTATTATTATTATTATTATTATTATTATTATTTATTTAGGTGCTCATGTGGGCAGGAGCTCTGGTCTATATATGGAGCCCCTACATGTGCCAAGCCATGTTCATGGGCTTATCAGAAGGAGCAGCCTCACCAAGGCATTCAGAATTCTCAGTTTGACAATTGTCTTCCTCTTGAGCAGTGATGGGTGATTCTGTCCATTTCATTTTCTCTCAGCTTCTGTTTCTGTCCGTGGCTACTAACCATGATGGCAATGCTCTACCTGCACTGTTGGAGGCAGTGTGCTTCTGATTACCAGTTGCTGGAAACTGCAGAGTGCTGGTGAGCTCAGGTCCTCCTTGTGGCCTTCCCAGAGACATCTGGTTGGTTGCCATGAGAACAGGATACTAGACAGGATGAGCCACTGGCCTGGTCCAGCATGTTCTTACTACCTTCTCCACCGATTTGTGATTATTATTATTATTATTATTATTATTAAGACCTCATGAAAATTCATCATTGTTTTAGTGTGCTTCTCCTAATCTACAGCACTTTTGTATGCAATTTTGTCTAACAGACACATCACTTCCAGGTGACTTGGAATGAGTCTGGAAACCAAGTCATATGAGGAACGGTTGAGGGAGTTGGGTCTGTTTAGCCTGGAGAGAAGCCTGAGAGGTGATATTATCACCATCTTCAAATTTTTGAAGGGCTGACACATGGAAGATGGAACTGCTCCAGAGGGTAGGCCCCAAACCAGTCAGGATTCAAATTGCAAGAAAGAAGATACTGATTAACTATTAGGAAGAACTTTCTGTTGGTAGGAGCTGTTTGACAGTGGAAGAGACTACCTTGGCAGGTGGTGGCCTCACCTAGACTGGAGGTTTTTGAACAGAGTTTGGATGGCTTTCTGTTACAGACTGAAGGGGGTGGACCTTTGTGGATACTTTCTAGCCCTACAATTCTATGATTCTTCGACCTGTTTATTGAGCGTTCATTCTGATTTGTTTGTAGGGAGGTTATACAACATCACATCAAGCAATTGTTATCTCAACTTCCCAGTGCATTTCATAGGATTGCAGAATTGGAAGGGGCTCTGAGGGTCATTAACCCGTTATTTTTCTTTCTCCAAATAAATAATAATAGTATGGTTCTTAATAGCGTGGAGGAGGGGAGCGGGTCTGTTGCGCAAGGGTACCAAATCCACTTGAACCGAGTAACCTGAATTTGCCAGCTTGCAGCTGAATCCCACCCACAAAATAACAATTGGGAAGTGCCCCTGGAAACATGCTAACCTACATCAGCTTCCTTAGATTAAAGTTGATCTGTTTGTGCTTTGCTGTTTTTCTCCCCAGGCCTGGTGATAGATCTGAAGAGACTTACTGAAAGATCTTTCAGGACGAAATGAGAAATTACAAAAAGATAATGTGTAGCATTACCCCATGCTCCTTTTAAAAGATTTTTTTTTAAACAGAACTGTTTCTGGAGGGGTGCATAGGAGCAGAAAAGCAGTAGGACGCTCAACCCTTACACCACCCGCTCATTTTTGGTTCCAGATCCCTCCACCCCTTTTTCAGTATATGTTTTGCCCTCACAAACATTGAGCTATCGAATTCTGTACAAAACATCTATCCAGCCGACTGCCCTTGAGCTGAGGAGCTAACGTCTCTTTCTATCCTAAATGTTTGTTCAAAGCAGTTATCTTTGACTTGACAAAGCTATCAATATCATCTCACTGTCAAGGGTCTGTTACATCTCCTTGGAGGGTCGAAAGCGGATAGATTTCCAAAGAGTTAGACTGATTCGGCCTGAGCAATACCAGGCTGGTGGAAAACATGAGGACTTTGCTAAGCATAGTGCAAGGCAGGCGGATAATGAGAGGCCTATAGCCATAGACACAGCACACGATGTGATTCCTTCATGCAGTTTTACTTCTCCTCAGACTCCTTCTGGCTTTCTCCACCAAAACAGGGCTAATGAAATGAGAGGAAGGCTTAGGGGAGCCCAGAAGTTTTACAAAAGTACAAAAAAGCTTTTTAAAGTGTATTTTTAATGAATCTATACCTATATCTGTATCTATCTATGTGGCAGGTAAGGGCTTCTAAGGGAACTTAAAGTGACCTTCCGATTGTTTCATTGCATAAGGGGTTCAGACAGTTGTGCAGTGCTGTTTAAAAGCCCTTTTGTAAACAGCCCTGTGCTGCTCTTTGAACCTCCTGACAGATTCTACCACCAGTTTATCTTGAATACTACTTGAATGCTCCACCTTCCAAATATATTTATGATACTTGAGGGGGGGAAATCCAAATGATTGTATCATATCCCCACTACTTAACATGCAGCTCAACCCAACCCCATTGAAATGAAAGTAAGCCATGCAAAGGTGCTAGTACTTTGGAAACCATTTCAGATCCTGCACATTCTTCAACAGATCCATCCACATCAATGAGAGCTGGGAACTTGCTTGTTTTTTTAATGGTCAGAAATCTAATCTCTATGCCACACTGGTGATGACCAAAACATCATGCAAATAGAATCACAGCCACATTCAGGGCTCAGCGGCAGCAAGCAAAGCAGATCTCCTGAGCTAATGTGGGTTTGGCCACACTGGGAGGAGGGAACCTGGTACAGAGAGCAAACAACAATCTGGGCTTCTGAGTAAAGGAGATTATGAGGATTAAAAGAAGATGAAAAGGGATGTTTACAATTATTATTAGCTTCAAAGTCTTCCCAGCTAGAACAGCCGGCTGACGTCCATCTGTTGTTTTACATCCATGCGGCCTCAAAGGTTGAGAGCAGGCCAGCTGCACATGAAATTTAATGTTCTGTTACAACCTGGACTTTAAAATAAAAACAACACAATTTTCTCAACATAGGGCTGTATCAGCAGTATTAGTGTGTATGTCAGGCCAGGCTGGCAAGTGTGTGAATGTGAGGTGCTGGTGGAGAAGGTTTGTCGTCGTTAACGTTAACACTATTCTTAAGAACAAATTGAGCAGTCAGTGCAACGGCTGCAAAAATAAAAACATACGTATAGCCATTGGTGTTGCAGAGTGTACGCATCAAGCTTAGTCATTCCTGAACAGCTTGCTGGGTGTGTGTGATTCACCTTCTGGCATGTAAATTACAAGCTCACGTCATACAAATCGCACGTGCAATTTAAACGCAAGTGTGAGAAGAAGGTCTCGGATCCAACAGCCCAGGGAAGAATGGAGGCTGCTGCGCAGGCGCAAACGAAGGGACCTCTTGGCAGGATCTTCTGTGGCAGCCGCTCTGAGAAATGGCTGTGATTTTTAAGAGCTTGCAAAAACTGAACTATAGTGCTGCTAATATTAGAAGGCTTGTTCTCCTCTTTGAAATTAATTCCATCAGCGCTTGCATTAGCAGCTCCATTTGCTGAAGCACCTCTCATCTGACCAGGACTTTATGCTCCTCAGCCAGCCTTTTAGAGAGGGAGGGCAGGGGAGCGGCAGTATCTAAGACTAGAAAGGGGGGAGAGTCAGATAGGGAGGAAGGTGGATGGGTACATAGGTCTGTGAGTAGACCTGACAGGAGTGGAGACCAGTCCACTAGGGCAAATTGGGCACTGCATCACCAACCATAGTCTGCTCTCACCTGCTTTGCCTATCATTAGTTCTGGTACCACCTGTTGGGTGCCCTGTCTTCTGTCCTACCAGTCCCAGTGGGTTTTGCCTGGGTTTTTTTGGGGGGGACGGGGGAGGATCACCAGTTTTTCTTCTGAGAAATGGATATTTTGGGGTTCCCACAACAGTTCCTTAGATTTCCAAATGTGCCCCCAAAGGTTGTGCAACCCTAGTATAGTGCTTCCAAGTGCTCAAAGAGATGTGCATTATCTAGCTGAAATTCTTATAACAGCCCTGCAAGGCAGGCACATCAATATCATCTACCCAGAAGGGGGATTGAGATAGTTGGGGAGGGACTGAGGCTGAGAGAGAGTGGCTTGCCTAACACCACCCATATCAGAGGTGCTCAGTCTCTTAGCCACCAGCCTACACTAACTCTCTAATGAGTCATTTCAATGGGTCTACTCTGGGTAGAATTAGAATTGGATACAACCCACTGAGTCAGAAGCTGCAAAGGCTCCAGATGACAAGCCAGGTCCACTTCAGGGCTCTGAGCTGACTGTGAATGCGGCTGTCAGAAGGGAGCACCCAGAATAACCTCCTAGACCCCAGGGCCTAAGACAGGACTTTCACAGGCACCTTCCCCTGAGGAGCCAAATGTGTTCCCCTGCACATGATTGGTCCAGTAGCACAGGAAGCATACCAGGAGAGAGGCTATGGAACAGAGGGGGAGTGCCCATCTTCAAGGCCAGAGCACTGGCCCTTTAAGGTTCTGACGGTCTCTACAAGGGGGTGGAGCCTCCTCAAGGCTCCACCCCCTTGGGCGGCAGAGGCATAAAAGGCCTCAGTCTGTGCCCCGCCCTTGTTGAAGTAAGTTGGTTGCATGGAGCAGTCTGCCGTGCTTGCAGCCTTCTGGCTGGCTCTGTGGTATTTGGCATTGGACTGGAATATGGTATGGGGGAACAGGAATATAGGGGGGTTGCCTTATACTGGGTGAGACTGTTTTTCCATGTAGTCTAGCATTATCTCCTCACTCTCCAATGTCTCGCTTGCTTCTTGATCTGGAGGGCAGCAGGTTGGGGCAGGCTAAAGTAGATCACAGCTTCCACCTGAGGTTGTGGTTGATGTTAATATGAAGTGACTCGCGCTGACTTCTGGCGGAACAAACTGATTGTTTGCGCCACAGAAAAGGATTAGAGAGCGTAAAGCATAGGAGAGACAGCTGGCAGACAACCAAAACAAGGAGTCTCATTCATGATTTGGAGGCGATGGTCTAGGAAGGTGCAAGAGGTGCCAGCATCAGGGCAAGATGGGGGCAGAAAGCAGGAACCCCAGTCAGCAGAATGGGCAGAGAGGGCCCCAGAGCGACAGGTGTGCTTGACCACATTTTGAAGTCAGTGGAGGAATACATGTTGCTATCTAAAGAGGTTAAAGGTAAAGGTAAAAGACCCCTGGACAGTTAAGTCCAGTCAAAGGTGACTGTGGGGTGCGGCGCTCATCTCGCTTCAGGCTGACAGAGCCGGCGTTTGTCCACGTATACGCATGCGCACACTGGTTAGACTAATAGCCCAGAGTCTAGAATTGCCTAACCCATAGCTGTCAACTTACAGACTTGAAAATAAGGGACCAGCAGCCTCACCTGTTCCAGGCACTCCAGTCTTCCTGTCCTCCTGCAGTCTGGTCAAACTCATGCTGGTAGCTTCAAGAACACTGTCCAACCAACTTTGTAACCAGTGGCGTAGCGTGGGTTGTCAGCACCCGGGGCAAGGCAAGTAATTTGCACCCCCTAACCCGTGGATTTGCGCCCCTAACCCTAACCCCCAGATGTTGCGCCCGGTGCGGCCGGCCCCCCCTGCACCCCCCACGCTATGCCACTGTTTGTAACCAGAGGTTCAACTGACTAGAATCTAAATCACATGCACCACAAGGCCTATGCAGCCTCAACTTAAGATGGCTCCCCGGCCTGGCTTTGCACTGCAAAGTTTGCAGCAGCACGTGCAACCAAATGGCGTCCAGCATTCAAAAACCCCCTCAGCTTGCATTAACTAGCCACACACAAGCATGCAAGCTCCACCCCCCAGTCGTTCTTAGATTTCTTATCGGGTGAGCAACACAGCCAAGCAACACAGTTGGAGCCTCCCTCCTCCCTGGCCATCAGGGAGGGAGGGAGAGGAGCTGCTTCCTTTGAAATTTAAGGGACATTTAATGGACATCCATCAATAAGGGACAGCAGCGGGACATGGTGCTGGAATAAGGGACTTTCCCTTCAAATAAGGGACACTTGCCGGCTATGACCTAACCGCATCATTGGGTGTAAGTTATTTTTTATGGTGGAAGAGTGAAAGAAGACAGTTGTGCAAAATTTCTAGGGATAGGCTTATCTCCCTCTCCCCCAATTCTGTTTCTCTGGTTTTTTTACTAGCGGCAGGGGGAAAATTTTACTTAGTTTGTATATACAAGCAAACTTACCTAATTCACACTTTCCAAAATAATATGTTAACCAGAACCAGGCTGTCCTTCAAAATTCATGGGGCTTTTTTTACAATCAAGTGGTGTATACATTTATTAGTGAAATAAATAAATAATAAAGCTGGAATGTTTAAAGGAAGGTGTTGCCAGACTGTGTCACTATTTTGGTTGGGATTCAATCACAGACTGGCAAGTTCAAGCTGCACAAATTAAAGTTTATGTGGTATTTTTGCAATAAGGAAAGTGATGGGAACATGAACTAGAAAGTGCTGGATAATATTTGCTTGATACCGCATGGTCTAACGTCCCTGCCAACAAAGCAGAATAAATAAACAGCCAGAAATTGTCTAACTTCCCCATAACCTTTCTGCAGATAAATTGGGATGAATGCTCAACAAACAGAAAGGCAACTTTGGATACCCCGCTTACTGCTGGCATTCTTCAGCAGATATTTGCTGAACAAATTAAATATTTCAAATCAGAAATGAATGAAATAAGGAATGAAATTGAATCAGGGATGAATGAAATGGAAAACAGAATCAGAAATGACACAGAGGTTCGAGATGACAAAGACCTGGCAGGACTGAGAGATGAAACTATGGCAAAACTAGAAGGAACAACTGATGAAATGGAAGAGCCCACTATGCAAGTGTATGGAGAGATGAAGCAACTAAATGATAAAGCTGAGATTTTGGAAAACAAAATGAAGTTATAAATGGAGAGATGGAGAGGTACCTGGATAATCAGACATTAATGGAACTGAGAGAGAAAGAGTGTTCTACCTATGATTTGGAGGAATCCCAGGGGATGAAGCTATTAAATCTCTGGCATTCTTTTTGGAAAAAGAATGGAAGAAATGCAAATCAAGGAGTCAATACTAGATAAGGCTGGAAAAATATGGCAAATAGAACAGAAAGTGTAAACTGAAGATACAGAACTAAGTGTGTTCCACTGCATACATCATCATAAAAGGATTATGGAATATTATCTCAATATATGATCACAACAGAGAAACTCTTATTTGCGCAAAGAGGGAAAGGTTTACCATTATTTAATATGGATGTATGGTTGCTGAAATTGTTGGAGGCAAAGTTAATACATTTAATTAGAGAAAAATCAATATTATTAATTGGGAACCACTTTCGGACTTCTTGTGTGAAAAGGAAAACTGACACATGATATTTGGGTTTGAAGAGTGAAAAAATACTGGTTTGTAGAAAGTAGAATAGTTGGCTGTTATCGTGGAGCGAATGTTTTGAATAATTCTTACGTAACTGACAGCTAGAGAACCTGAAGCTCTTTTTCTTTTCTTTTTCTTGCTTTTTTCTTCCTTTCCTTTCCCCCTTATACATGTTTCTCTCTCTCTCTCTCTCTCTCTCTCTCTCTCTCTCACTCACACACACACACACACACACACACTTTTCTGCTTTTGTTTTTATATAGATTTGAGTCCCCCCCCCCTCTTGTTGCATTATAAAAAAAATTATGAGAGGAAATAAACAGGTCATCTGGAAGCTCTGCTACCTGGAATTCATTTTCAAAATATATTGGAGCACGCAAGCAGCTGTTGGACATGGAAATGCGTTCCTTACTCTTTGGGGGTCTCATGAAATAAGAAATTTTAAAAATAGGAATAAAGGATGGTTAAACCTTAGTTATGTTCAGTAAAAGAAAAGGCAAATCAGACTTCTGTAACTTCAAGCTACCTTGGTGAATTTGTAGGTGGGAAGGCGGGACTCACCTGCAAACGTTGTCACTTCCATGATAAATACAGCTGCAATAAAGGCAGGCTCTCTAACTGCCGAAGCTTTAGACATTGATCCAACACTGTCACACCTCCTTGGTATTCTAAATATAGGAAAGGGGTGGGCACAACTTAGGGCAGTAAGTGTTTCTACAGTCTCTCGGTATGCGTAGTAGACCAAACCATCTGTTCTTCGCTTTCCGCTCATTCTAGACCTAAGTGATGGGGGTGGTGTCTCTGCCTCCTGAGAGGTGGAATAACCCCCCTTCTGGGAAGTCAGAGCTGCTCCCAGCAGCTGACAGTACCAGAATGGGCAGCATGACAGGTGCCATGGAAGTGTCAGAGAGAGGCGTCCACAGATGTGGAGAGGGAGGTGGAGAACGTGACTCTTGTCATGGAGACCAGCCCAATCCTGGCAAAGGCCCCCACATCCCGCTTGAGCCCTTCACCGGGTCCTCAGCAACCCCTCCATCTGCATTGCCCATATTTGGCCACCCCATGGCAGTGTTTTTCCTTGGTGCTTTTCTGAGTGGGGCTGGTGTTTATAAAGCTGGCTGGTGCCGAAGATGGCTGCCAAAAGAGCATAGGAGTGTGTGATTGAGTCTTCATTGAAGGCTTTCCCTGGAGAGATTTAGCTTCCCACTTAGCTTCCTCTGAGAAAATTGAACTCTGAGGCTTGTAGTCATTACAGATCCCATGGCACCCCTTGTAATAGTTGCTCTTGTGGCCTCTCTCCCTGCCACCCTGCCTGGGATGCACTCAGTAATTGAACTGGGCCTAATCCTGCCCACCTCTCCTTGGTGCCCCCCTCCTGGATCCTCTCCATACCAATGGACTTTGATTGCATCAGCACCAGTTCCTCCTATGATTATCTCTTGCTGTTATCGCAGCCCTGCTTGCGCTCAGACAAAGGCTCCCCAGTGGGCAGAAATATATAAAAAGCTGAGACCAAAGTAAGAAATTCAATTGTAAACTGTTATGTAGTGATAGCAAATATAACCTTCCACCGGTTTCTCAACCCCAGCTGAGTCAAGCAGTATATATGGAAGGATTATAAAGTTGGATTTTATATTGGGTCACAACAGCAGGCCATTAAATGGATGGGGGCAAAATAATAAATCAAGGTGGGTAGTGTGTTTTTATAAAAAATCCACTCAGGCTTATAACAGAAGTGTATGAGCTGTTTGGAGGAGAACTAAGATCAGGCAGGTGGCGATACCTGAGCTAGCCAGAGTACAAAATGGGAAACAGGGTGGTTTAAACAAAGAGATTTGGTCCAGGGCTGACTGTACCATGTGAAGCTGGTGTTCCTGCTTTGTGTTCCTGCTTTTCAATAATAGATTCAGATTCCTTTCTTTGTTTCCAATCCTTAGACCATTACAAAACAATTTTTAACAATATAAAAGTAATACAAGGTAGCAGAAATGGGAATTAACTCAAGCACAGATAAACTCCAACATGAACAAACTTAGAATGCTAAATTTCCTAGACAGCCAGATCTTCACTTGGTGTGTGAAAGTCATAGTCATGCATAGGGCTGGAGCCATGCTGGCTTGCTTAGAATGTGCGGCGGGGCAATTGCAATATTCTCAGGTTGATGATTTCCAGCTTTTGCTTGGCAGTTGCTTACAGCTGAGTCCTGAGTCCCAAATCCACACCATACATTTAAGCCCATGGCTTCCCCTCAAAGAATGCTGGGAACTGTAGTTTATACCTCTAGAGCTACAATTCCTAGCACCCTTACCAAACTACCATTCCCAGGATTCTTTGGTAGAAGCCATGCGCTTTAGATATATTGTGTGAATGGGGGGGGGGGAGCTCCTCTGGGGCAGGGGATGCGGCCCTCCAAACGCTGTTGGACTGCAATTCCTATCATCGTTGATGGTTGACCCCCGGCCATGATGCCTGGGACCGATGGGACTTGGGAGTCCAGCAATATCCAGAGGTTTCTCCATCCCTGCTCTAGGGCAATGCTGACTCTGCTACTTGGTTCTTCCGTGCAATTGGAATGTGGGCTGGACTTCCTGGGTGCTGGATTCCCCACTTCTCTCCTTAGAGCTATAAACAGTCATGGCAGCTTCAGAGCACAATGAGGGCAAGCTCCCCTGCCCACCATGGTTGTGTTTGGGCTGAGTGTGGGGATGTGTGATGCTGTCCTAGGGCGAGAGTTCAGGATAATTGGGAGATTCCCAGCTTCCACTGTCAAACTTGGAACCTGAAGTCTCCCCAGAGTGGTTAGATTTAAAGGTTTTATTTAAGAATTCCGCTGGGTGTCCCAGCATGGGCCCACCTTCAGGCTACAAAGTCATGAGTCACAGCACAGAGCTGTAAGATACATGCCTAAGCAGGAGCTAAGGCGCTGTTCCAACAATTGGCATGCCACCTGCGCTCTCCTTTTGAAAGTATTTGAGTGGTACATCTTCCAAGTCACAGGGCCAGGCAAGCCAGCAGGCACTCCTCTGTGTAGGCTGAGCGTGCAAAGCCTGTGTGTGTCGGCACAGTTGCACCTGTGCCCTTGGGAGTCAGAGTTGGCGGGGGCCAGTTCACTGTCATGCACCCCCCCCCCGGCACCTCTCCCAATAAAGTTGGCTCCTCATCAGCAGGGGGAGCCACATGAGCCACTGCAATTGACAGTGACATAATTCTTGGCATATCTCATTACACAGAGGGGGGCAGTTTCCTTGGCAACCTGCTCTGCCCTTTCCTGGGGTCCATGTCTCCTCTGCTCAGGTTGCTGCCTCCCCCAGATCAGACCCCTCTTGGGGTTCCTGATCCCCAAATCCCAGTCTACTGGGACCTTCCCCTGGGTCAGACTCCTCCTCGCCATCTGACCACCCTATCCACATGGCTCACGACATGTAGAAATCGTAGGGCACTGTCTCTTCCCAGCCTAATATGCTCAGAATATTCTCCTTCTCCAGCCCTTGTTGGTGTTTTGTATATCTTCACATAGTTGCTTTTTAAAATGCTAATCGGTGCTCGTGGGGAGAGGCTGGAGGGGGACAGCCTTGATTGATTTCTGCTCTCTCCAGGCCTGTTGTCGTGTCTTTGTCACGGTCTCCCAACCTCAAACTGCTCTGACACGATGGAGAAATATGTTCTGCTGCACCCACACACCATTAGCGCTTGAGCTGGCATATTCAATATGGTCAGGAGAGAAGCAAACATCCAGGGGAGAAAGGATGCTCTCAAAAGCAATGTGGCACAACAAGGCGAGGGAGCAGGATTTATTCCGAATCTGGAAGGTTAGGCAGTTCGGAGTGAAATGTTTCAGGTCAAACAGGTGGCCCTTCTTCAGGGCAATTTCATAGGTGGGGAGTCTCAGGCCGGCAAGCTGAATGTGGCCCCCCAGGACTCTTTCTACAGCCCTTGGAACTCTCCCCAGGCCACGCCCTTCATTGGTCCTGCTTCACATCTGAGGTGCTTTTGCCTGGTTGGAATAATCCTTGAACTCAAATAGTGCCAGCCTGCTTGGCTGGATGGAGAATAGAGAGAGGTGTTTGACTGCATAGATAACAGCCTATTGTCCAAAGGTAACAAGCCAAAGCTTTTGCTTCTGGCGCTGCCCACCCCTGGCATGTGGCCCTCAGAAGGTTGCTCAGAAAGGAATGCGGCCCTTACTCTGGAAACCTTCCCCCGCCTCCTGCATTTAATAAGCAGAGCAGAGGAGTTTTTACTCAGAGCTCACCTGTTGTTGTTTTCTGAGCTTGGATTAAATCTGTTTCTGCAGCCTTCTACTTGTGCCATGCAAGGGAGGGGGGATGAAAAACAATACTGATGGTGGCAGCATCAGTACATTTGGGGGGGGGGGAATATCAACAAGAGAAGAAACAGCGCAGCTGAGGCTCATCCTCTGGAGGCGGGGGTGGGTGGAAAAAACCCACACGAAACCTCTGAAGCATCAAGTACATGGCGCACACCTTGAAGCGAGCTAAAAGGTCACAGGTGAGTTGGCAGCAAGAAGAGCCCCGAAGAGCTGTTGGAAGCTCTGGGAGCTGCGGGTGCCACCGAGGTGGCAGGCGGCATTGCTTGCTATTCTTTCTTACCAGTGGCCAGTTTTGTCAAGCATCTGCAGGAGGAAAGGGGGAGCTGGGAAAAGAGAGGCAGAGGCAGGCGCAGAGAGAAGCGACGGCTCGAAAAGAATCAAAGCACCTGCTGTCCAAGTAAACAGGGAGATGATATATTTAGCTAATGATGAGGCCAAAACACATAAAACTGCATAAGGGGAGGTGAAAATGGGGGAGAGTCAGGGGAGTATAAATCACGGCTACACAAACCGCCCACTGCATGGAGATTGTTTCTCTGCTGCTCCGCACAATCAATCTGGACGTGGTCAGCTGCTGGCAGCCACAAAATGGCCGGCAGTGGTAATCAGCTGGTGATGTTTTGTTTGTTCCCAGACATCCATGAAACCAGCTGGGAAAGTCCGGTGCACGGAATCGTAGGCGGCCAGTGTTGTTGTGACCTAGAGAAACAATACTGTATCGACTTCGTTACGAGTGAGCAGGCTCTCCGTCTGCCAGATGCTATTCCACAAGGGTGCTTTGGAAAATAGCGGAAGCTCTGAAATACAGCATGGGCAGCTATGTTTTTTGGGATTTTCTGAGGCAGCCCTTCTGAAACAGTGCAGCTCCACACAGGAGCCTGGACAGGCCTGGTTCAAGGTTGGTTCTGTTTTGCTGCTTTGGGGCATCTCAAGGTAAGTTAAGATCTTGCCTCACATGTGGCTGGTGCCCATGGACACTGGCGGGAGGAAAGCAGAGAGACCAACAGTAGGGGCAGCCAGAGCTCAATGAGAGGCAGAGCCAACTCATTTTAGTTTTGTCCCCATCTTCCCTACTGAGTTCCCATGCCCTCCAACATCTTGAATCCCATAATCTGGATGTGTGTCTTCCCATTCATGCAAGTCACATGACCTGTGTGAGAACACAGAACCCCAAAAACATGCTTTTTCGGGGCCATGCTTGCACAGCACCCCAAAATGCATGTTTTGGCGAGCTGTGTGAAATCACCCAAAATAGTCCGTCAGTGCTTTTTTTCTGGGGGGACGCATACCCCTAAACATTTTGTGAATCTAAGTTTGGGCTCAATGAGGGGCAGCATTTCAATATGAATAGGAAAATGAGAGTACCCCTAAACATTATTTTTTGGGGGGAAAGCACTGGTCCCTGTGCTCTTGCATGAGAAAACAGGATGGCCCATTTTCCCTGGAACATTTGGGGCCTATGCAGTGCTTTTCCCCCATAAAAAAAAGTTTAGGGGTACTCTCATTTTCCTACTCATATTGAAATACTGTCCCTCAATGAGGCCAAACTTTGACTCACAAAATATTTAGTGGTATGTGTACTCCTACGTACCCCCAGAAAAAAGCACTGGGTCTATGAGTTGCCTTTTCCCACCCCTCCCCTTTTAGTTGTGCTGATGTTATGCCCCCAAAGCACTTTCTCAAAATCCCAAAAGCGTCACAGGCCCCCAAAGGTTAGCAACCCTTGCCCTAGAGATTGATATGAAATAGCTGTTAGAGCAATTAAGCTGTGTTCCTCCAGCTAAGCACAACCTGTATATTTGTAAATGAATGTAAATATTACAAAATACCAATGAACAGCCAGTGACTTCCAAAGAGAACCAAACTCCCTGAGATAGCTGCTATCTGGCAAGATGACTAGCCTAGCTTGCTAGAGTGCGCTTTGTCAAGGTGTGATGAAGCCTTGACCCCTCCTCTGTCAGAAACAGGTAAGCCAGGTATTTTATGGGCACAAGGCAGAATGCACACATTTCCAGTGCTGAACTTTTAACAAGGAGTTTTATCATGCCTGGAAGTTTTATTTGTTTAATTTAATTAACGTTCTACTCTCCCATCTCAGCCAGTAATGAATCCTCAAGGCAATTAACAGTGCTATATTGGGAGTCAAACGCACACACTGTTCAAGTTATTAAATAAATCAAACCCAGTCTTAAATCCTAAAGCCAGCATTTAACAGTGGCACAGTAATACTGTGTTTCTTAGTCTTTATCCCCCCTTCTGGTCGTTTATATGAAAGTGTGGTTTATATATGAACAGAAAAAGATAGTAGTAAAAAACTACTATTGCCCAACAATAGCTGACTGAGCCATCCCTAACTGCCTGGCAGGACAAAACTGTTTAACTGAGATCTTTCTTGAAACTATTTAATCTGACAAGATTCCCCATAAGAACATAAGGGGAGAGAGACTTTGGGCTGGCCATCAGGCAATGGATTTTTCCACCTCTGTCTCTGCCTCCACCCTCCAGCCCTAGAAACCTTTTTCCAGACCATGACTTTAAGAACAGTAGAAGCAGGTGGGGAGAGAGAAGAGGATTCAGGGATATATATATATATATTTTAAAAAATAATTTTATGAATTGTATGTCCAAAGGACTCAGCTATACAACTACAAATAAAACATTTTAAGTGTGTCGTAAAGTGCAATATACAAATGGAACACTAGATGGCGATGGTGAGCTATGGCAAATTCAATATATTTTTCAAAACGTGTTTTTTAAAAAAGCATTTTCACAGCGGTTTTTTTATATGTGTCTAGATCCCACCTTTGTTTCTCAGTTTGATCCTGTTACATGGTTTTGTATGTATTGCGGTATTTTATGCATTGTGATTTGCTTTTATTTTTACTGATCACAGTTTAGTAATTATTTAGTGTACTTGTTAAGAGTGACTTTCCGTTTAATTTTTATTTGCTGATATTAAATTTTATTGTGTATTATTATATTCCAATAGATTGCTGAACATTATTTGATATAAGTTGTTTATTTTAGAGTTATGTTTTACTATGACTTTTTTGTATTAGAATAGTCATAGAATTGTGCAGTTGGAAGGGACCATGAAAGTCATCTAGCCCAACCCTCTGCAATGCAGGAATCTTTTGCTTGAACCCACAACCCGAGATTAAGAATCTCGTGCCCTACTGACTGATTGTTATAAGGTGTGTGATCTTTGTTGTATACCGGTATTTTGTTGTTTCTACAGCTTGCAAACCACCTTGTGAATAGTAATATAGAAAGGCGGCATACAAATTAAAAGTGAAATGAAATGAAATCAGAAGAATTGGCTGGATCAGGCCAAAGGCCCACCTAGCACAACACTGCCCTCACAGTGCCCACCTAGATGCCCATGAGATGCCCACTTTGAGTAAGTACCGTATTTTTCCATCTATAAGACGCCCCCATGTATAAGACGTCCCCTATTTTGGGGGATTCAGATTTAAGAAAATGGGGGGAGATGTATCCGTGTATAAGACGCCTGCTAATTATTGACATTATTTTTTAGGGGGGAAACCTAGTCTTATACACGGAAAATATGGTACTTTCTTTCAACATTCAGCTTCATTGGAAGTCCACAAGTTCTAACATTACAAGGGAGAAAAACATACCTCTAACCACTTGCTCCCTGAGTGGGGAGACCTTAGCAGTCTCTCACTGCTCCCTCCCCACAGGTAATCTGTGGGCTCCTTGCTTGGACCACCTGCAAACTTGGTGTCTGGCCTGCTGAAAGATGTATTGTTGCAGATGTTTTTTTTTGTGAACAACAGCCCCCATCCTCAGATGCAAGGCTTATTTCTTGCATGCATTTTTATACTGCCCTTGTGTCGCATTCACAGGGTGGTTTACAGAAAGGATGTAAATGCAAAAGAGAAATAAAATAAAAGCCACAACTTCTTTTTTTGTTTCAGCAGCACAGAACAGACAGCAGGATCAAAAACGCATCTATAAAGCTCAGGAAAATTTAAAAAAAGACATTTCCATGGCACGGACACAATAATACCTTAGATGCCAGGCAGACTTTTCTAGCGGGGGCAGCATTCCACAGCTCTGGCACGACTAGGGCTGCCATGCATCCTGATTTTTCAGGACGTGTCCTGGAATTTGCCTCTGAAAATGGCGTCCTGGATTGTTTTTCAGAAATTGGGCAGATGTCCTGGGAAATGCCTTAAAAAGCTCCAAAACTCAAAAATTCTTGTAGCTTTTACTAAAAAGAAGGGGGGGATTGTCTAAAAAAGCAACAACTTCCAGGTTTTCCTTAAAAAAGCTTGATAATTTGGGGGGGGGTGTCCTTTTTACTTTTTGAAATATGGCAACTCTAGGCACTACCACTGAGAAGTCTCCCTCTCCAGTATCCACAGTATCATCTTGGGTGGCACCAGTGGCGTAGCGTGGGGGGTGCAGGGGGGGCCGCCCGCACCGGGCGCAACATCTGTGGGTTAGGGTTAGGGGGCGCAAATCCACGGGTTAGGGGGCGCAAATCCACGGGTTAGGGGGCGCAAATTACTTGCCTTGCCCCGGCTGCTGACAACCCACGCTACGCCACTGGGTGGCACATGTAGGAGTTCTTCCACTGAAGATCTTGATGTGTCAGACGGTGTGTGTGGAGATAGCCAGGTCTTCAAGCACCCTGGTCATAATACTTGAAGGGGAATTGGAAGCTGACTAGGATCCACTGCAACTGGCATAGCACATGCATAATGGGGTCATTAATGCCCAGTCCCAATTAGCAGCCACATTCTGCACTAACTGCAATTTTGCCACACTCTTAAAGGACAGTACATTGCAGCCATCTACCCTGGAGGCTTCTAGATAATGGATTACTGAACCATGGCTGTCAGTGTTCTCCTCAGTAAATGGATCTCTCTCTCTCTCTCTCTCTCTCTCTCTCTCTCTGTGTGTGTGTGTGTGTGTGTACACACACACAGAGCGAAAACAACAATCACACCCTTAATAGTAGGGCCAAAAGGTTGCAAAATATGAGAGGCAGTAGCAGACTTGTGTGACATTTCTTTGTTGAGACCAAATAAGGACAGAGTGACCTATCCAAAATCTAGCGTGCAACATTTTTGTTTAGCCACTACCTTATGAGGGAACAGTGTGTTGTGCTTACAGCTGGGGATAGATTTGAACAACACACACATACCCCCATCCATTTTCATATAAAATAGGACCATTTATTCTAGTTTCCTCCTTCCTAAGCAGCCCTTAGTGTGCAACCTGGTACGTTTTGCTCCTAGCAGGGTCTAATCTAATTAAGTCTGCCGGATGCACCACCTGCATTCCAGCTAACTGCAGCCTGGAGGGCGTCAATATTTTCCCTCTTCTATCTCCCATTTTGTTTAAAATCCAGCCTCAAGTGGTTGTTGTGAGGACAAAAGGGGGCAGGAGACGAGTGGGGGTTGCATCCACACCATACATTTAAAGCACTGCTCACAGAGTTACAAAATCCAGCGCCCTTAAATTACACTTCCTGTGATTCTTTGTCGGAAGCCATGGCAGCTGAAAGTATTATAAGAGGGCTTTAAATGATGATGGCGGACCTCTTCGAGTTCTGAAGAGGGGCACCGCAGAAAAGGGTTGCTCGCGACGGCGCAGCGACAACCCATCAAGAGAAACCACGGGCAGAGTGAGTCCGTGGCCGTGGGACCCGGCGGGCACCTGGAGCGACCCCGAAATCACGAAAGGAACCCCGTAAGGGGCTCCGGAGTGAAGGAGGGGGAGCGGTGCTGTGGGTTCATCGCTCTTTCTGCGGAGGCGAAGCCGCGCGGCTGTCACGGATGAGCGCTGATCCTTCTTCCAAGAAACATCGGGCTGAAACATCAAACCCGTGAGTAAGGACCTAAGATCCTACAAATTAATTCGGAAAATTTGGCTGAAAACGGGAGACGAGAAAGAGGAAGTCCGTCTTCCGGCACTGCTTGCAAGATCAAAGCAGATGATCTAAAGAGCGGAAAGCGCTGTGAGTAGAGAAGCTTTCAAGCTTTAAATTGGGACTTTCGTGCACATTGGAAACTTTCCTTTTAAGAATAAATACAGCATAAATTGGACCTGAAGTGGTCCCCCAAGGGGCAAGGGAAGACTCTAACTCCATATTCCCGGGTGGCCGGGCAAAGTTGTATAAACTGCGGAACTGTTGCAAACCTCCAGATACTTTTGTAACTGGAAAGTGTAATTTTGAGCTTATTTAGCTGAAGTGGATACATTTGCAGGCACCTTGCTGGAACTTTGTTACATGTTTAAAAGTGCTCTGCAGGACTCTTTTCTTAGTGCGTTGGAACTAATTCGCCTTTAAAGGTGCTTTCAAAGTTGGAACAAAGGGACTTTAAATGGCGGAAAGTTACCTTCTTCTCACTAAAATTTTGGTGGCACTCCCCCTAGAGGATATTGGCAATATAGAGGCCAGGGAAAAGTTTTCTGTTTATCCTCTCTCAATGGACTGTTTTTAAATTTGAGCTTGTCTTTCCCATGGGATTATAACATTTGACCTTGAACATTGACTGATGAGTGGCGCAGGAAAGACAAGAGCAGCCAAAGCTAAAGAAGCTAAGGAGAAAGAGAAAGCAAAAAAGCAGGCACAGCTTGTCCAAACAACTTTAACTCAGGGACGCAGATTATCAGTTCCAGCTGTGCTTGCGACACAAAAAGTAGAAACCGAAAAGCCTGAAAAATCAGAGGAGGGAGATATGGCAACAGGAGGAGCTGAGGGTGTACTGAAACAAGTTCTGGAACAATTGGCAGTGATAAATCAAAAAATTGATAATCAATCAATAAAAATTGATCAATCAACATCCTCAATCCAGAAGTTGACAGAGCAAGTTTCCCTACATAACCTAGCAATTGAAAAATTGCAAGGAGCATCAGAAGAGAATCGTAAACTGGCAGGGGAAGCCGCTCAAATTGCAATATCGGCTAAAAAAGAGGTTGAGGAAGTTAAAGCGGAAGTCAAACCTCTACACAAACAGATAGGTGACCAACAAACCTATCTCTCATTGGTGGAATTGAAAAATCGGGAGACTAACCTCAGGCTGAGGGCAGTCCCAGAAATTGAGCAAGAAGATTTGATTGGACTCTTGACAACAGAGTTTACAAAGTTCTGGGATCTAAAAGAAGAAAGTGACTTTAAAATTGTATCGGCTTTTCGGTTGGGAAGATTGGTAAGAAAAGATAGATCCAGAGACTGCTTAATAGCTTTGAGATCAAGGGAAGAGAGAGACAAAATACTAGGCCTACACTTTAAAAACTCAATTGTGATACAAGAGAAAAGGGTGGAAATTTACCGAGACATTCCCAAACAGTTATTGGATTTGAGAGCCACCTATTCAGAATTGGCTAAATTGTTGAGACTTAACATAATTCCTTACAGGTGGGAGTTCCCACAAGGACTATCATTTACTTACAAACAGAAGAAGGCTAAAATAAGATCACCAGAGGACCTGCAAAAGTTCCTGCACGACCACGGAGAAGATCTCCAAAAACAAGCAGCAGCTAATTGGCCTTTACCCAACCCAGGTGGACCAACGCCTGCACCTTCGGAACCAGAGGAGAAAGAAGACACACCGCTCTAGGTGTGACAGAATAGTTCAGGATGTCTCTGCGGCTACTTAGTTGGAATATTAATGGCGGAAATTCCCCGGAGAAAAGAAGGAGGTTATTTCACATATTGAAGAAAGAACAATTGGACATTATTTGCCTACAAGAAACTCATGTGACCAGGCTCCATAGAAAGGTTTTAGTTAATAAAAGACTAGGCCAAGAATTTATATCGTCGGACAAAGTAAAGAAGAGAGGAGTGGTGATTTATGCTAAAGAGAGCCTGACACCTAAATTTTTATTCAAGGATGAACAAGGTAGAATTTTGGCAATTGAAATTCAAGCTCAAGGAGAAAGAATATTGATATTAGGAATTTATGCTCCAAACGACGGGAAATCAGAATTTTTCAAGAAGCTGCATGAGACGCTGCTGGACTATCTGGATTATGCTAACATCATATTGATGGGAGACATGAATGGAGTGGTGTCTACACACATGGATAAGTCTTATAATCAGAATTTAACATCAGATGGCAGACTGCCTAAAACTTTTTTTGAACTGACTGACAATCTGGATTTGATTGACATATGGAGGACAAAGAACCCCCTAGGTAAAGAAGGAACTTTCTTCTCTGAGGCCCATCTGTCCTGGTCAAGGATCGACCAAATTTGGACCTCCAGGGGGCTGGCACCAAAGACTAAAAAGGTGGAAATCTGCCCAAAAACATGCTCCGACCACAACGCCTTGAAAATAGAATTTAGACTAACTCAATCCGGTTCCTTCAGATGGAGAATGAATGACACATTATTAAGAGATCAAGAGATTGTGAAAAAGGCCCAAAAAACACTAAAGGACTACTTTGAGATAAATTTGAATACTACAGTAGAAAAAAGAACGATCTGGGATGCAAGCAAAGCCGTTATGAGAGGGTTTCTGATACAGCAGAATACAATCAAGAAAAAATTCTGGAATGGAAAGAAAGATAAAATATTGGAGAAAATACACCAAGGAGAGAAAAAATTGAGAACTAAACCAAAGTCAAAGGAGGTGCTGAGAGAAATTAAATTCCATCAAGCAGAATATTCAAAATTGATTAATCAGGAGATAGAATGGAAAATAAAACAGATGAAGCAAAGATCCTTTGAATCAGCGAATAAATGTGGAAAGCTGCTAGCATGGCAGCTGAAAAAAAGACAAAAGTTAAACACGGTTACAAATCTAGAGATTGAAGGAAGGATGATTCAGAAACCAGAAGAAATCAGGAAGTGCTTCCACAGATATTTTAAAGAACTGTATGCACAGGGGCCTCAGAAAGAATCAGAGATAGATCAATTTTTAAAGACAAATGGATTATCAAAGATAACTCAAGATAAAAAATTAATCTTGAACTCTACAATAACTCCACAGGAAATTGAAGGTGCCATTCAGAATATGCAACTAGGCAAATCTCCAGGCCCGGATGGGCTTACCTCCAAATATTACAAGACTTTGAAGGACTATTTGATACAACCCTTGTTGGAGGTATGCAATCAGATCATGGAGGGGAAGAGGGCACCAGAAACGTGGAAAGAAGCCTTCATCACATTGATACCCAAGTCAGAATCTGAAAAGACTCAGCTCAAGAACTACCGTCCCATCTCACTCCTAAATGTGGATTACAAAATATTTGCAGACATTTTGGCAAATAGACTTAAAAAAGTATTAAATGAAGTAATTCATAAGGACCAAGCAGGCTTTCTCCCTGGTAGACACTTATATGAAAATACCAGAAACATCATTGACATTTTGGAACTTTTGCAGACTAATAGGAACACAAGGGCGGTGTTAATCTTTATTGATGCGGAGAAAGCATTTGACAACATATCTTGGATGTTTATGAAGAAGAACTTGGAAGGGATGGGAGTGGGACGGGGGATTGAGAATGGATTACAAGCAATCTATTCAGAACAAAAGGCTAAATTAATAGTGAACAATGTGGTGACGGAGGAATTTAGAATCGAGAAAGGGACACGACAAGGGTGCCCCCTATCCCCTCTGTTATTTATTTCAGTCCTGGAGGTGCTATTGAACATGATCAGAGAGGACCGGTTGGTACAAGGGATAGAGGTCGGAGTGAAACAATATAAACTGAAAGCATTTGCAGATGACCTAGTTTTGACATTGCAGGAGCCAGAACCCAGTACAAAAAGAGTTCTTGAACTTATATCTGAATTTGGTCGGGTGGCGGGATTTAAGTTAAATAAACAAAAAACTAAGGTGTTGACCAAGAATTTGACAATTACAGAAACAGAGGGGTTTCAGAGAGAAACAGAATTGAATGTGGTAAAAAAAGTGAAATACCTAGGGATCTATTTGTCCTCCAAAAATTTGAATTTATTTAAGGACAATTATGAGAAATGTTGGTTGGAAGTTAAAAGGGATTTAGAAATTTGGTCAAGATTGAAACTTTCCTTGTTGGGAAGAATCGCAGCTATAAAAATGAATGTGTTGCCGAAAATGTTATTTTTGTTTCAAACCTTGCAGATCGTGGACAGAGTGGACTGTTTTGGAAAATGGCAGAAGGACATATCTAGATTTATCTGGCAGGGCAAAAAGCCCCGAATAAAGTTTAAAATACTAACAGATTCAAAAGAAAGAGGGGGGTTTGCCCTGCCGGACTTGAGGTTGTATTATGAGGCTGCAGCCTTCTGCTGGCTGAAAGATTGGTTTTTGTTGGAAAACACCGATGTCCTAGATCTGGAAGGATTTGATAATGCTTTTGGTTGGCACGCATACCTATGGTACGACAAGGTTAAAGTACATAAATTGTTTAAAAGCCACATTGTCAGAAAAGCAATTTTTGCAGTCTGGATGAAATATAAAGACCTACTAGAGAGTAAAACTCCGAGGTGGTTATCACCAATGGAGGCCAAGGCCCGAAAAAGACCCAATATGGAGGCCTACTGGCCGAAATATTGGGAACTAATTGAAAAAATTGGAGACAATTGGAAGCTGCAGAGCCAGGAGAAATTAAAAAACAAGGTGCGAGATTGGTTACATTATGCTCAAATTCAAGAGGTTTTCAAAATGGATAAAAAAGTTGGATTCCAGGTGGAAAAGTCGAAACTAGAGACAGAATTGTTAGAACCAAAGACAAAGCTGTTATCTAGAATGTATAACTTGCTGCTTATGTGGAATACACAGGATGAGATAGTTAAATCTGCTATGATTAAATGGGCACAGGATGTTGGACACAACATTATGTTTGAAGACTGGGAAAGGTTATGGAACACCGGAATGAAATTCACGGCAAGTACTGCCTTGAAGGAAAACATTATGAAAATGATATACCGGTGGTACATGACCCCAGTCAAGTTAGCTAAGATACATCACCTGTCTGACAATAAATGTTGGAAGTGTAAAGAAGCAGAGGGGACTTTCTTTCACCTCTGGTGGACTTGCCCAAGGGTTAAGGCCTTTTGGGAAATGATTTATAATGAGTTGAAAAAGGTATTTAGGTATACCTTTCCCAAGAAACCAGAGGCCTTCCTGTTGGGCATGGTGGACCAGAGAGTGTTAAAGAAGGACAGAATTTTGTTTATGTATGCTAGTACAGCAGCAAGAATACTCATCGCTAAGAACTGGAAGACACAAGATCTACCCACGCTGGAGGAATGGCAGACGCAGTTGATGGATTACATGGAGATAGCTGAATTGACCGGCAGAATCCGAGATGTGGATGTAGAAACAATTGAGGTGGACTGGAAAAAATTTAAAGATTATTTGCAAAAGTATTATAAGCTGTATGAATCTTAAGATTGTGCATGATTTGGAAAGGATATGCTTTAGCAACTATGATTAAGTAAACAGTAAATTAAGTGAGCAAAGAGAAAAGGAGACAATATGAATTGAACATGTTACGTTTATTTTCAAAGGTATAAAAATGGTGACATAATATATTGAATTTGGATACATAACATGTGAAAGTTACAATAAGGTATGACATAAGGTAACAAATTGCTGACATTGTTAATACAAAGAATGCAGAATCGGAAGGGGTGGGGAAGTCCAAGTTAGGACTCTTTTTTGTTTTGATTTATATTGTTTTGTTATATTAAAAAAAAAAAAAAAAAATGGTTTCTTGTAAATTTGTAGGTATGTTGTTTGCAATGTACAAAATTTGGAAAGAAACGCAATAAAAAATATTATAAAAAAAAAAAAAATAAATGTATGGTGTCACTGTGACCTGTAGAGTCATGTATGGCAGCTTCATCTCCTTGGGACAAAGGCAAGATATACAAGGAGCAAACCTAGTCTGGAGAATTCTGGTGGGGTTTTTTTGGGGGGGGGGGGTTAGGATGTGCTCCCCAAAGCTCACACAATACTAGGACTCAGTCTTGGTGAAAAAAAACAAAAGAAGAAGATTACCAAAACATAAGAGCTTCCTGGATCAGGCCAGCGGTCTATCTAATCCAGCATCCTGTTCTCATGGCGGCCAACTAGATACCTATAGGAAACCTGCAAGAGCCATCTCCCTTCAGTGGTTTCCAGAAGCATTACTGAATCCAGTGGTGTAGCTAGCAGCTTGGGCGGGCAGGGGGCGTGGAATCCCAGTGCCCGAGCCGCTCCAGCACCCTGCAGGCCCGCGTTGCTTGCAGGGAGTCTGCCCACTGCCTCCCTCTCAGCTGCTGCTTCCCAGGAGAGATGTGTGGCTCGGGCCCTGCACTGCAGGCCCCGCAGCAAGTGCCGGCCCTGTGGTGAGACGCCCAGTGTGCCCCACTCCCCTAGCTACACCTTTGCCTCCGAATGTGGAAGCAGCATAACCATCATGGGCAATAGCCATGGATAGCCTTATCCTTCATGAGTTTATCCAGTCTTCTTTTAAAGCCACCCAAGTGGGTGACCATCACTGCTTCCTGAGGGAGGGAGTTCCACAGTTTAACTATGTCCTTTATCTGTCCTGAATCCTCTTAACATTCAGCTTCCTTGGATGTCCAAAAGTTTTAGTGTTATGAAAGAGGGAGGGGGGGGATTCCCCTATGTACTTTCTCAATGCGATGCATCATTTTATAAATTTCTATCTTGTCGCCTCTTATTCGCCCTTGTTCTAAAGTAAAGAGTGCCAAATGCTGCAGCCTTTCCTCATCGGAGAGTCACTCTATCTCTATATAATAGTTATATTGTATGAATGTCTTCAAGGAGTTGAACTTCAGAAAGATATTGAGAAAATGGACTATTAGCAGTAGCCCACGCTATGTCAGGAATGGAAAAACCAGATCCTCCTACAGAAACCTGAATAAGAATTGGGAGTACAGCTTACACATGATTAAATTGACAAGTACGCTATGGGTCTGAAAGAGTTGGCAAAAAGAAGTTTATTGAGAAACGGAGTGTATTCCTGTTGTACTGGAACAACAAAGTGGAAGCCGCAATTAATCTGCACACATTATTAGGTGAAATACAGATTGAAGTAGCATAAGTCTAGAAAAATTATACACGATAGGATATTGAATATTGTTGCACACCACCCCAATCTCCCAGTGGTGCAAGATGAGGCACGGCAGAGACTGCAGTATCTTTATGGTTTATTTACACATATCTACAACTTGAGTCAACAATGAAGGTTTTCACAGCATTAACATTCCCAAAGGGTCTTGCTTCTCCCATAGTCACAACCTTGGATTCAAGCAGAAATCAAGAATTGCTCTGTGTCTTCAAGTTCCCAGCCTGCTGCTTCTGGCTTCTAGCTCACATATCTCAACTCTCAACTCTGGCCTTTGTTTTTCTACCTACAGTACCAGCAAGTTGAAGGAAGGGGGACCCACCCATTTTACATCTGCCACAGACCTACCTCCTTTGTTACCTTAATGACCCATACTTAGGCCATTACTTCACCAGGAAGCTAGCTTGGCTATTCCAGAAATTTGAATCCTTGCTTGGATTTTAACACTTGCTGGATCCAGAAATTAAAAGGCTCTCGGCCTACTGCCTATTCCCGCCCTCCCCAACTCATAACACTGTTACTGCTCAAATATTGTCTCTAAGAATGAAGTGTTAAGGGCAATTAATGCATCAAATTAATGCAGTAAATATTGTAAAATGGACTGGAAACAACCTTTTAAGGGGGAAAGTATTGTGTACATAGCAACAGATGCAATTTATGGCAAAAGTACAAATTATCTTCAGGCTTTTTGTCGGAATTTTATTAAACTTTCCGAATACAATTTTACCATTAGAGGCATTCTCATGAATGCAAAACTTGCTCGGGATGTTGTAATATTTTTTGGTACTTTGTCATATTTTTCCGGGCATTTGGATAGCCTCCTCGCCCGCACCGACCCAGCTTTTTAGTCACCACTGCGGCGCTGCTTTAACGGCTGAAGTGGGAAAGAAACCCGCCGCCTCGCTGACGTCCTGCGAGAATCCAGCGGGGCAGAGTAGGCCCAACTCCGCGCGCGCCCTCGCTGTGCGCGTTTCGCTCAGCTGCTGGCAACGCTGTTATTAAAGGCACGGGAGCAGCGGAAGTTTCGAAAAGGCGGCCATCTGCCCTGGGATGATGACAGGAGCGGCCACAGGTTGCGAGGAGGCCCCGGAGAGCCGAGATCGCCTGTTGGACCTGTTCCCGCCTCCTCCCTCCTCTTCGAGCTGGTTGCTGGCGCAGCAGGCCCGGCGCGAGAGATGCCTTTCCCCGCCTGGCACCGGCGCGCGGCTGCTTTGCGCGTCAGCTGGCAATGCCCTCTTAACCCCGAGAGAGAGAGGTCTCCGGCGGCGTCCGGGCCGCCTCCCTCGCTCGCCCCCTCCCCGCGATCTTCACCCCTCGCCTCCCTCCGGCGAAGGAGGAGCGAGCCGGGCAGGAAGGAGGGGCGAGCCGGGCCGCGCGCGCAGAGGGAAAGGGGAAAGAAAAGTTTTCAGAGAGTTTCTGGAGGCGGTTCCAAAGCCCCGAGCGCGTCGTCGTCGTCGTCCGGGCGGCCTCGGCAGCTTATCCAGCGCGCATGGACGCCCTCAAATCCGCCGGACGGGCCATAATCCGGAGCCCCAGCATCGCCAAGCAGAGCTGGAGCAGCGGCAGGCATAAAAGTAAGTCCGCGGGAAGGCAAGCAGGCGCGCGCCCCCGTCGCCTCCGCTTCGGATCTCTTAGCCCACAGCTCTCCAAGAGAGAGGGGTTTCTCGGAGAGGGAGAGTGGGCTGCTGCGCCGATCGCCCTGGTCTGGTCTGGGGGTGCTCCGGGGGTCCCCTGATTCTGGGCTGGAGCGCGCGAGGTGCATCGGGGCAGGATTATAAGGAGCCGGGGTCACTTCAGGGGCAGGGGCTCCTTTTGTGTAGGGACGGGAGAGGCAGGAAAGAGAAGCGTACGTGACCAAGAGAGCGGCTGCAGCGTCCGGCAGAAGTTTTTGATGACAGGCGGACAAAATCTACACACACACACACACACACACACACGGAGACATAAGTACAGTACTCATACCGCCATTGGAATTCTCCCCCCTCCCCTTTAAATGAGCCGGCTCTTTTTAAAAATGGTTGCACTAGTCTTACTTGTTTTTGTAAGTTGCCTAAAGTTTTAATAGAAGCTGCACTATGCTTTGCAAAAATATCACAGTCCATCTACGCAAGGCTGAGGAGCAACCTAAGAGACATAGGAACGTCGGAAGCTGCCACCTACCGAGTCAGATCACAGACCCCTCTAGTTCAGGATTGTCCACGTTGACTGACAGCGGCTCAGCCGGGTTTCAGACGGGGTCCTTCCCAGCCCCACCCGGAGATGCTATTGGGGCGACTTACTGCATGCAAAATAGATGTTCTACCACCACTGAGCTGCTTCTCTTCCCCAACTGAAAAGTTGGAGAGGGAGAGATCAGGGTCAGAGAAACAAAATAAAAGAGACAATCCTATATGCAAATCTCATTGAACTCTGCAGACTTACTCTGCTTCTCAATAGAAGTGGGCTGTAAGGCAAATTTCTCTGGAAGTTCTGATGAAATATTGGAGAACTGTTCAGAATAGAGATGTAGCCATCTGGATGTTCTGGGACTCCATTTCCCATCAGCCTCAGCCAGCATGGCCCGTGGCAATGGACAACAACATCTGGAGGATAACAGCTTGCTCACTTCTGGTTTCAGAGAGGAAAATATAAAGAATTAACAAAGTACTGCTCCGCTAAGGAAGCAGCATTTTAAAATATTATATGATTCTCATGCCCTGCTGCAGGGGTGGGTTACCCCTATCAAGGGCCATATTCCTTCACAGGTAATCTGTCAGGGTATACAATGCATACTGATGCGCAATAATAATGAACAGTGTGCTTCAATATAGAGCACCCAATTCTACCCCTTCCAGGTTTCTTAGCCAGTTCACAGCTGCTTCTGTCTAAAGCAATGAATTCTGGGAAATGTAGTTTTAGAAGAGTGCTGAGAGTTGTTGAGTTATTCCCTCAAAGAATTCTGGACACTGTTGTTTGTTAAGGTTTGCTGGGAACTGTGACTCTTTCAGGGGTGAACTACAGTGTCCAGAATTATTTGAAGGAAATTATTTGTGTTTTGAGTGTGCTTAAAGGTATGGTGTGTGATATTTTTTTTAACGAATGGTGTGGATGTGGTCGTAGTTACTGGGTGCTCACAGAACATTCACTCTTCCCCAAATTCTGATGGAATATTAATTAGTGGATGGGCTGCTGGTGGTATGTTTTGAGCCCTATTTGGGGGTTCACTTCTGTCAAACGATTGTAATCATCTTGTTTCCCAGAGATACTGAACAGCAACAGTCAGGGTGGACAAGGCTGGGCTATATAGACAAATTGTTCAACTTGGTATAGGCAGCTTCTTATGTTACTTCGTATACCAGGGATGGAGATGCTCTAGATGTTCTTGGACTTTGACTCCTATCAGCCACAGCTAACATGGCCAATGGTCAGGGATGATGGGTGTTGTAGTCTAGCAATGTCAGTCTCGGAGGGAGGAGTACTTGCTTCTTCATCTCTGCACTTGAATATGGAGTAAAGAGCATGGCAAATGCTATGATAATAGCTGCTGCTGTTTTTCAACTTTCTTGTTGTTAGAGGTCAAACTGTCATGACAGGGAATGCTTTATTTGCAGTCATGAGGGAGGGCATACAGTGGTACCTCAGGTTACAAACACTTTGGGTTACAAACTCTGCTAACCTGGAAATAGTACCTCGGATTGAGAACTTTGCCCCAGGATGAGAACGGAAATTGCGCGGCAGCAGCGGGAGGCCCCATTAGCGAAAGCGCGCCTCAGGTTAAGAATGGTTTTGGGTTAAGAACGCACCTCTGGAATGAATTAAGTTCGTAACCCGAGGTACCACTGTATATGGCCTGAGGTTCCTCATATCTGGTCTATACAGATCAAAATCCCCAAACAGAGCTACTTAAATAATGTGATTTGGAGAAGTGTCTTCTGTACTCAGTTTTTGGGAACTGGCATATTCCTAACATTTCAAGGGACATTGGGTTGTGCCTGCATCTGCTGGTCAGGTATGGTAGATGGTGGTGATTCAGAGCTGCATTTCCTTAATCGTTTCTGGGCTCAGTCACAGACACTGGATATGTTTATGCAGTCAATTATGAAAAGCTTTGACCAAATTAACTTTTTTATTTGAAGAAATATAAATATTTTCATGCTTCAGTTTCCCAGTGAGTTGAAAGTGGAAATCATAAACATCGCTGTCTTCCCTGCCGTTTGTTCCACCTGACAAGTGATAATGAAATGGCCATGGGAAAAGGGCTGTAGCCCAGCGGTAGAGCATCTGCTTTGCATGCAGAAAGTCCCTGGTTTGATCCCCAGGATCTCCAGGCAGGGCTAGGAAAGATCTGAACTCTTGTTGAGCTGCTGTCTGTCAGTGCAGGCAATACTAGGTAGACCAATGGTCTGATTCAGTATAAGGTAGTTTCTCATGTTCCTAACTTTAAATTAAATTGTCTCTTCTTCTTTGTGATAGTAATGATGACCCAAGCCATCTAACAGGGGTGCTAATTCTTTTCTCTACAAGTGCGGGTCTGCAGCAAATTGTTGTGGCATGGGGTCCTCCACCTGTTTGGGATGAAGGCCAGCGTTCCAGCCACACCCTGTCTTCAGATGCTCCATTCACCTCCCTCCTTTTTCCATTTCCTCCCCTAACAACCTGCCAGAATTCCACGCACTCTTAATAATGCTCAGTCTTCATTTGGGGGTTTTCCTGCCTCCATTTTTGGGGTGGGGTACTTCTGCAAACGTTTGAGTTCCCTAAGCCCGTTGGCGCCGCTTTGGCTATAAAACGAACCATACGCAGGGAATGACTTCGCTATCGCTATGTAGGATTACCAGTAATTACTCTTTTCTGTTCCAAAAACAAATATGCTAGTTGTGTGTGGTGCCTGATTCCGCTTGTGGCGTTGTGTGTCCATAAGGCGTGTTGCATTTGAAAGCCTATTTAAACCACTCCTTTCCTTGCTGTCACAATTTTTCCTAGAATAGAACACCCATAATGACACCTGTAGCATATATTTTAAATGCCTGCAATATACAATGCTGCCTGTCAGGTACAGGGGATGTCTTTCCATTACTGGTGAAGATAGCATAGTAAGCCCCTTGAAATAACAGCAGCAACAGCAGCAGCAAAACCTTTCAGCAAACCTTTTCATCATTCTGGATAAAATGTCACTCGACTACCTTTTTTTTGTGGTCCCTATGTGGAAGATTGTGCATGATCCCTCCTTCCCCTTTATACAAAACGACTGCTGCAGAATTAAATCTGGGTGTGACTTGATGGCTCGGCTTGTGCTTCCTTCCTCCCTTCAAAGGCCTAATTCTTACAAACGAGAGAAATACAAAGTAAGTTTGTGACTGGGCTGCACCATCTGAGACTGCAGATGGGGACTCAGGTGATGGAAGGCACCCCCATCTCTTCCATGCAGATAAAGAACTAGGCACCAGGGATGAGGGCTATGTCTTAGCTTTCATCATGACATGCTGGTTTTCTGCAAGTAAGGAATGTGAGTGCTTGGAGGAGTTTTCAGTTGTGTGAGCCTCCCCCCCCCCCCCCGCCCCACAGACTTAAGTGGGGCAGCCCATTGGCAGCTTAGCTGTCTCTTTTGCTCTTCAATTTAATTCACAAATTGATCGCAATTTGCTGCCACCCTCCTTGATGCTTGCCACTTTTTCCCCCTAAAAAAGAAGAAGAAGAGTGACCCCTTGCAATTTGGAATTCACATACGCTGCTGAAACAATAACAGTGTGCTTATCTTTTAAAAGTGCTTTAGAATGTTCAAGTTTCTTAACAAGATTGATCTGAATCCATCTAGCCCAGCATATTCGTTTCCAGCAGTGGCTAGCTGGGTGTCCTGGGAAGCTTATAAGCAGGACCTAAAGTTGTTTCTCTCTCCTTCAGTAGCTGATTTGCAGAGGAATAGGCACCAGGGATGAGGGTTATGTCCTAGCTTTCATCATGACATGCAGGTGTCATGACATTGCCACAGGATATTGCAGTGCCTAGCGCTCCTGTTCACAGTTCCAAGTCAGCAAATCATGCCCTTCTGCACAATACTCCATTCCATTTTCTTAGCCATCCAGTTTTCCATTTCCCTGACTCTACAGGTCAGTTTCTTCCAGTAGCCTTTGTAATCATTACAACAGTCCTGTAAGATAGGGCAATATTAGTTAGCACCCTTACTCCAGATCTGGGGGAAGGGATAACTCTGTAGGCATTCATTTTTAGATAGGGTTAGGGACTTGTGAGTACCAGGTAATCTATCCGGAAATCTCAGAAACCACCAGTTTGCAATTAACCACTGACCAATCTCCTCCTGAACCCCTAGCAATAGTGAGCCATCTATTGTGAGGCAGAGAGAGGCCTTCCATTTCCAAACAAGTCTCTGATCTGAATGCTTCCGTTTTCTTCCTCCAGCCTAAGGCAGTGGAGAGGGTTGGGGAGCCAAATCTGTACTCCATGGCTGCCAGGTCAGTAGAGTAGATCAGTGGTTCCTAACCTGGAAGCCATGAAGATATCAACCCCCTGCTGCCTCCTCTTTATATCAGTCTCTGGGGGGAAGGGGGGAATTATTCACCTCTGCTGCTACCTGCAAGCTAAAAGGAGTGGAGAGGCTGTTTCAAAGAGCACTTTGCAGCTTTAAGTCAACCTGTGTGCTCATGTTGGGGCAAAACCGCCCTTTGAAGCAGTACCCCCCTCTCTTTTAAACAAGCAGATAGGGCATAGGGGGACTCCCCTGCCCACCTGCTTGCTCCGATATTTGAAGGAAGTGTGCTGTCTCAAAGCCCTTTACAAAAGGCCTTTTTGAAGCACTTTGTCTCCTCCTTTAAACATCAATGTCTGAAGGAGAAGACTGCCTCAGATACCACTTTTGCACACTCCCTCTGATTTTGATGCTCAGATGGGAGCAGAAGGGGGTGGGGGGTAAAAAGGAATTGGGAATCATTGTAGATCCCCGGAAGGGATTGCTAATGTTTTTGCAACTGAACAGGAGGCAGTGAACCAAAGGGCAAAGCCTGTAATATAAGCAAGATTTGCAAGATTTTCATTTGCAGCTCAGTCTCTTAGCCACTGTGTTATGGAGTGGCCTTTTTTTTTTTGGTCATAGTCAGTTTATTTACATACCACATTTCCCACAAATACATCTGTGCTTAAAGCAATTTACAGCAAAAAAACACAAACACATGCAGTCTAGGCACAGGAGTACAATAATAATAAATAAAGTATAATATCACAACACTAAACACTGTGACAAAAAAAGCAGAAAAAGTTGTGACATACCAAAATATAATGTTTTATACAAAATAGGGTGCTCAACTTGGAAATGACTTTGAATTCTCTGTCACCCCTACTATTTTGCTACAGAATTAATTTTTTTAAGTAAGCAAGGCAAAAATACCTGTGAATAGGAGTCTTTATTAAATTGTGAACATGCTTGGAATTTTGTTGTTGTTTTATGTCTATATTTTCTTCTGAAGCAGTAGAAACCTGCAAGCCTGCGATGGCAGCTCTTTTCCATGGCAAAAATATATTGGTGGAACCACTCACCTTGTTTGTTGCTAACAGCACCCAAGTTGGGTGGAAAGAGGTTGAGAAGTGTATCAAAGAAATGAATTTCCAGAGTCATATTACATCCCATAACTTTACAAGCTTCTAGAAGGTCACTGGCAATTGTTTCATAGTTTTTGGCCTTAATATTGCCAAGAAAATTTGTAACGATGGATTTAAATGCTTTCCACACTCTGCCTTCAACTTCATCATCAAATATACCATCTTTTATTATTTCTCTGATTTGTGGGCCCACAGTTATCACCTCCTTGAAGGGAAAGGAAAAACAATTCCTTCCAGTGGTTCATTGGCAATATTTCTTTGATCTGTTATTAATGCTTGATGTTGTGGCCAATGTTTCTAAATATAATGATGTGATCCAGCTTAGTTGTCCCACTCAGAAAGAAAACAGTATTTTGTGTATCCCTCTTCTAAACCAAGGAGGAATGCAATAACTTTCTGAACATTGCAGATGTGCCAAGCGTAGTTATTAAAATGAATGTGTTCTGGAAGAAATAACATGCTGTCATACAATTTATGGACGGCATTAGCTAGACAGGAGGGCATCTATTGCCAAAGTGGAGCAACACTGCTTTCAAACTGAGTTTGGAGGAATAAATGGACAAACACCCGTTATCCAGATTATGCTGTTGTCCCAATGCTTCCATTAGGTAAAGGTAAAGGGACCCCTGACAGTTAAGTCGAGTTGCGGATGACTTTGGGGTTGTGGCACTCATCTCACTTTATTGGCCGAGGGAGCCGGTGTACAGCTTCCAGGTCATGTGACCAGCATGACTAAGCCGCTTCTGGCGAACCAGAGCAGTGCACAGAAACGCCATTTACCTTCCCGCCTATTTATCTACTTGCACTTTGACGTGCTTTCGAACTGCTAGGTTGGCAGGAGCAGGGACCGAGCAACGGGAGCTCACCCTGTCGCAGGGATTCAAACTGCTAACCTTCTGATCGGCAAGCCCTAGGCTCTGTCCCGTCATTTTCTGAAATAAGATTTTTTTGTGAAGGAGATTTCATCCTTGTGATCTTGTGGATAAAAGACTTTGACAAGATCATTCAGCTCATCTTGAGCTATCAAATGGGGTTCTGTTGAAGAACCAGGTCCTTCAAATATGTTGTCAAATTGTTCTCCACATTGAGCTTCCTCATCAGATGCAGGATTTTCATATTTGGTAGCATCCACAGCAAAATCCCAAAATTCTGGTGGTGGAAGCTCATGATATGTTCAGCAAACTGCATTCTGTGAGATCCATCTTTTAGCCGGGCTCTGTGGGGTCCATGATGTGTCTTCATCTCCTGTCTTAATACCACAATAAAGTTTGTTTGCCAATTCCACAAGTGGGAGGAAATTTTGCTTCTGAGTTTTAAGTGATAATTCTCCACTCACATAGTGGAAACTGATCAATTAACATACTGTCATGGTATTCTAGAAACATGAGGACAATCAAAGTACTTCAAAAGTAAGTATTTCACTTACTCATTATAGCAACACAACACACTTACTAGGTACTAGAGAACTGAATGAAACCTAATGAAAACTAATCACTTAACATCTGAATACTTTAGCATATGTATGCAACTCACAGCATCAATATAAACAAGTATTGACACGTTCTAGCTAGTTGCAAGTAGTATTAGATACAGCAGCTTACAGAGCAATACACAAGGGGTGCCATCTATTCAGTAATTCTGGGTGAGAGACAAATTCTGTTCTTATATTCAGTGCTAGTTTTCTAGACAAAGAGGTCCCTGAACTCACCATGAACACCTCCCTTGTTCTCTTATAGTGGCAACGACTCCTACCTGAGAGGTGCTGGAACCGAGTTTAAGTGAGTTCTGGCTAAAAAAGCCCTGTATATATTCCTTATAAAAATACATATGTAACACCTAAAAGAACCCATGCCACAAAATTTCTGTTTTCCTGTGAAGTTAACAATTCATATAAACTGCATCAAAATTTAAGGTAGCCGGAAGCTCACCTATATGTCTAATAACTTCACATTTAAATGTAACCCCAAACCTAATCGTTTTTACATCAACCTTTCTCCCAAAGCATGTTTCAAAATCTCTTTCTAATAAAAAAAAGCCACCCTGTAATGTTTTATGTAATTTAAGATAATTTATAATCCACTGTGCTAAAAAAGAAAAAAATAGCACTTGGGGCTGGTAAAAACAAACGGAGAATTACTGTTTATGAAGGGTTGTTGCCTGAATTTCCTCCTTTTCCTGCTCTCGCTCCTCCCACCCCACCCCCTTTTTTGCATTGTGTATTATTTTCTCTGCCAGCAGGCTTACAATCTGTCTTGTGCTCTTTTAATTTAAAACACCACCACCACCATATTTGCAGAGTACCTAGAAAACCTCTTTGTAAATCTGGGATGAATTGCTGCATCTGATCTGGGATACACCAAAGATGTGACTTCATCTGTCCCAGGCCGCTGGATTGTTCAGCTGTGTGATCCCACAGCTTCACTGGAACCTCTTAGTTTCCCAAAAAGGGCCATGCTGTTCTCCCCCTCACCCACCGTTGCAATGCCTTTTAGGCAAAAAGAACTTTAAAAACCACCCCCTCTGTATTAAAAGGTGAGAATGGAGTGCAAATTACTCAGCTGGCTGTTTATTGAGTGGCCTCATTACCCAGCTGGCCCTTGGTGTCAGAGCAATGGGATGTGTTAATTTAAGTACACATACTTAGATCTGCCAGCCTGGGGCTTAGGAGTGTGTGATGCATAGCCAGCCCTTGACTAATGGCCTTGCCCACACCCCATGAAAAACCACAAGGCTGTGTTTTGCTTTGCATCACTTCTGAAAGTGGGTCTGATGTTCTCGAGATTAAAATCTGGCCATCAGTTGTACTATACCCAAGGTCTTTTGTCTTCCCACACATCTTGACGTGGCACTGTGATTTGCAAATCTTAATGGGAAACAGCCTTATTAGAAAAATTAACCAATAAACTGAAACTGACACGGGGACAAATAGAAGAAGATGCCTTCACCCTGGTATGGCTCCCCTTTATCACATACACAGCCCAACAAGACAATGACAAAAATCCACCAACAGCATGCAAATCAATATGGCTAACCTGATCCAAAACACCCACCCACCCCACTCACACATGAAAACAAAGACCCCCACAGCCAACCACAAATGAACAGCCACACCCTAGGCCAACCGCAACCTCTCTCACCACGAAAGGAACACAAGTGAACAGCAGAGAACCTGCGCAAGCAACACTGACACAAAACCCCACACATATATTAAGTAAAATAGAAACATCGCTACCCCCACTCATCTCCCCCCCGCTACCTCTTTCCCCCTTTTCTTCCTAATGTCTCAACAAATGAAACCAATTTGTAAAAAATGTTACGTGGGGGGGGGGGAGAGAGACATTGCACATACTTTTGTAAATCAAGAAATTTTTAAATAAAAATACATTAAAAAAAAAAAAATGGAGTGCCACAAACCAGGAAACTGGCTGTCCTTCTGTTTCATAGAGTTTTTAAGAGCTGGAAGGAGGCACAGAGATCATCCAATCTTCCCCCAACCCTGCTCATTGCAGGTTCTACCCTGCAGGATGCAGTGTCATGAATAAACATGATAATGTTATTATAAGCTTATTGAGGGGTTAATGAACTCAACAAGTTTGGGAGTTCTCTAAGCAAGTTATTTATCACATTTGTTCTCATGTCGACCTTCCAAGAAGTGCAGTGTGATGTACACAGTGTTCTCAAATTGTATGTGCTCAACAGCCTTGTGAGGTAGGTTTTGAATAGGCCAGGAGATAATAGTGTCTTGTGCAAGGTCACCAAGTGTGGCGAAGTGCGGGGTATCAGTGGCCTTGATTCCTTTATGTCTTATTACTACATCTCCTGTGCATTCTGAGATAGTGATTTCCGCCGTAGAGTTGGTAGGGACCAAGAGGGTAATCCAGTCCAAACCCTTGCAATTCAGGAATCTCAACTGAAGCATCCCTGACAGATGGCCATCCAATCTTCTGTAAAACGTCCAATGACAGTGAGTCCACCATTGGTTCGGGTCCGACCCTCCAGAGCAGGAGAAAACATGTTTGCTCCATCTTCCATGTAGCAGCCCTTTAGATATTTGAAGATGGCTATCCTAGTTCCCCCTCAGTCTCCTCTTATCCAGGCTGAGCATACCCAACTCCCTCAACCGTTCTTCATAAGGCTTGGTTTCCAGACCCTTGATCATCTTGGTCGCCCTCCTCTGCACACATTCCAACTTGTCAGCAGCCTTCTTAAATTTTGGTACCCATAATTGGACACAGGACTCCAGGTGTGGTCTGATCAAGGCAGAATAGAGTGGTACTATTACTTCCCTTGAATGTTTTGCCCGTTTTTACCATTGCTTATTCTAGAGGACATGCAACTCAGAGAGGAGATACAGTGGTGCCTCGCAAGACGAAAAGAATCCGTTCCACGAGTCTCTTCATCTTGCGGTTTTTTTCGTCTTGCGAAGCAAGCCCATTAGTGGATTAGCGCTATTAGCGCTATTAGCGGTTTAGTGGCTATTAGCGGCTATTAAGGGATTAGCGGCTATTAAGGGATTAGCGACTATTAAGGGATTAGCAGCTATTAAGGGATTAGCGGATTAGCTGCTAAAAGGCTATTGGCACCTTAGTGGATCAGCTGATAAGCGGCTTAGATCAGCTGTCAAGCGGCTTAGCATCAGCTGTTCAGCGGCTTAGAGAACAGCTGTTAAGCGGCTTAGGGGCTGGGGGAAAAGGGGGGGAGGGGGGGAAAAACCCCAGAACTCGCAAAACCTTTTCCTCTTGCGAAGCAAGCCCATAGCAAATTTGTTTTGCGAAGCACCTACAAAACGGAAAACCCTTTCGTCTAGCGGGTTTTCTGTCTTGCGAGGCATTCGTCTTGCGGGGCACCACTGTACCTTCTTTGCTGCATTGGTTTCTGATGGTAAAGGAGCATGCTGAGTTTCACAGAATCCTAAGCCAAATTTGGCCTTATCAGGCCATTTTTCAAAAACGACTACTGCCTGCCCCACACCAGACATCATATGTAGGGCTGATAGAGACGCAGTTGGATTGGCTTCTCAAACAGCTGATCCCCACAGAGGGCAGGCTTGAAACTGAAGTGCATCATTTAATGCAGGCATAGGGAAACTCGGCCCTCCAGATGTTTTGGGACTGCAGCTCCCATGATCCCCAGCTAGCAGGACCAGTGGTCAGGGATGATGGGAGTTGTAGTCCCAAAACATCTGGAGGGCCGAGTTTGCCTATGCCTGATTTAATGTGTCACTTTCTGCCCCAGTGGACCAATTTGACAGATGAGTGGGACCATCCACTCGTCAACCACCTGACATAATAGGATGTCATATGAATTGCAAGTGGCTGGTTCCACTCACCTGTCAAAGTTGTCTTGTGGTGTGTGTGAGGGGGAGATAAATATCTCTCCAGCCAGGCCAAAGAGTTTCTCTATTCTGGATTTTACAGATATAAAAAGTTGCCATTGCTCCGTTTACACAGAGAGCAAAGACTTGATTTTTTTAAATATAATATGAAAGTAGCACAGACCAAGATTTATCTACTACGTATGGGGAGTACACCCTTGTTTTTTTCTGCCCGCCTTGCTTTAAAGCAAGGTGGTATTTTAATATATGCTCTGAGTCGAAGACGATGTGGCAGTGAGACAACTTCTGACCTCACCCTCTGTGGTCTACAGAGTCTTTTGAGGCGCCACGGCTTGGTTCCAGTTGAAGGGTGCAGTTCTAGTGTAAAGTGGGCTGGAACCACAGAATGACAGCAGCTACAGGTTGGCTGTGTCTGGCCTCTTGTGGATTAGGACTTCCCTCTGAATTTTCAGCGTTCACTTAACTAGTTCTTATACAGCTACTGTATAAGGTTTGGGGGAGCGCAGAATGTAATAGATTCATACAGCCAATCTTTAACATTTGACATATCGGGCTGTTTGAAATTTATATTCTGGCTCTGCTGCTGTGATTTTCACCAGCACCTTTAGGCTACAGGCCTACATCTAACCAGCTGTTCTGCACCTGTAGCTTCTTTCAGCAGAAGCCCCGAGGAGGACAACATTGAGTGTTCTAATGTTACACGACAGTAGCTGGTTCAAATTATCAACATTAGCTGGGGAGAGATTTTGGGGTGGGAGAAACTACATCCTGTAGCTCTCAGTGAATGGTTTTTAATCTCTTATGAAGAGGAGGTTTTTGTGAGCTTGCCAGCTGTTTTCCTGCCAAAAAATATTCCCACCCAGATTACCCGGAGCTCATTCTTGGCAGGCAGGTAAGATCAAAAGGCTTGACTCTGCAATAGTCCTTGGATGAGGCAGATCACGTTGGGCCTCATAAAGGATTAAGGCTCTTGTAACAGAGTTTTGAAATTACAGGATTGCGTCTGGTGTGCTTGTGTCAGCATTTAACAAAAGACTTGGTCTCATTTTAAAGTAGGAATTCAGTTTAGTTGTATGTAAGGATGAGGGAGAAAAAAATGTTCAGTGTTCCCATTTCAATGCAAACCTACTTCATTTGCGCTTCCTGAAGAGATGTGGAAATCGGAATGATGCAACTATCGTTTGGAATTCACACTGCTTCAAATTTTGCTACACAGTTCTTCTGGTGAAACACACACAGTTGGGGGACGTGTGCAAGCAAAACTAGCGCATATCCATGAAAATAATGTAGAAAAAATACATTGTATGAATGTAGATGACTTGCAATAATGTGCACGTTAGGAGAAATGCACAAAATGTGTATGGCTTTTCATGCAGCCCTTTAAAAAAAAAAGTTTGCAAACTGATGAGGAAATGGGGCAGACTTGAGTTTAAGATTGAGGAAAATGAGAAAACGAGCATAAATGAAATAGGCAGGTTTGCCGATCCCTGGCTGTATAAACTTTCAGGGTCAGGTTCAATCTCACATGCTGAATAATAATTAGAACATTCTGGTCTTCTGCAAGAAGAAAAACGTCACTGAATCGCCCAATGTCTGAGAACACAAAATAAGGGCAATAATCTTGGTTCATGTTATAATTTTCTCATAGGCTTGAGAATAAAGGACGGGCACGAGAGGGCTAAAGCTTGGGGCAGAATTTACTGAAAGTGATTTGGGGGGTTTGTTTGTGTATGCGTTTCTTTAAAAATATGCTTTTACAGAGATGGCATGGAAACAAAGCTGAAGCAAGAGCTGTGTTTACGTGTGCCCTAGGGTTGGAAACTCTTTATGGCTTATCAAATGGCATTTTAAGGCCTTAAGCTCGCAAAATGGCCTAACTGCTGAGCAAACAATAATTGACCCAAAACAGCTCTGTTGATAGAAACAAAGATGTGTGGGGTAAATTTTAACTGGCCTTGTGTGATACTGCTGGGTAATTGCAAGCTGACCTTTAAAGGAAGGCCTAACAATGTTTATCCATTACAGCCCTTAAATCTTCACTTTCACTGTGGAGAGACTTTGGGGTGGGGGGAGCTTGCAGGGAGACAAGGGTGCAATATAAGGAATCTTCCTCATTTAACCAGGCTGTTCCTTATCTTGCAACCTTTTTGGTCTTTCGAGTCCTCCAGGTTTTGTTTGAAAAGTTTCCAGTCTCATTTTAGGTACCTGTGGTTTCCATTCTTCTGTCTCTGCACCTCAGTGAGCCTTGAATGAGCTTCGGCAGCACTAGTGATTTGGACAATGTGCAGTGGTCCTGCTCTGATCAGCAGAGGTGCCCCAGGGCACGATTCTGAACAAGCCCACTGACAAATGGGCATTGTGCAAGAGCATGGTTCACAGAATTGCTTTTTCTACACAGGAGAACCTCCCAGTGGATTGTGCCCAGTGTTAGCTAGAGGGAAAGGATCTCAATTTGACTTTCTACCTCGGGGTGGTTTTAAGCAAGTACAGTGGTACCTTGGGTTACATACACTTCAGGTTACATACGCTTCAGGTTACAGACTCCACTAACCCAGAAATATTGCTTCAGGTTAAGAACTTTGCTTCAGGATGAGAACAGAAATTGTGCTCCGGTGGCGCGGCGGCAGCAGGAGGCCCCATTAGCTAAAGTGGTGCTTCAGGTTAAGAACAGTTTCAGGTTAAGTACGGACCTCCGGAACGAATTAAGTACTTACCGAGGTACAGTGGTGCCTCGCAAGACAAAATTAATTCGTTCTGCGAGTTTTTTCGTTCTACGAGTTTTTTCGTCTTGCGAAGCACCACTGCGTATTGACGGTTTCCCGTAAGAATGCATTGGCGGTTTTAAAAAAAAGGCGCAAGACGTTTCGTCTTGCAAAGCAAGCCCATAGGGAAATCCGTCTTGCGAAGCAACTCAGAAAACGAAAAACTCTTTCGTCTTGCGAGTTTTTCGTCTTCCGAAGCATTTGTCTTGCGAGGTACCACTGTACCACTGTACATTCATAGAATGAGTTGGAAGGGACTCCCAAGAGTCCCCCTGCAATGCAGAAATCTTTTCCCCAGCGTGGAGCCTGAACCCACAACCCTGAGATTAAAAGTGTTGTGCTCTATTGACTGAGGTCTTCTCTTTATATGCAGTAGATCAGCCTTCCCCAACTGGAGACAACCAGTAGAATGAAGGAGTCAACAGAATGTGTTATACCAGGCCCACATTCATACCATCCATTTAAAGAACTATGATACCACTTTAAAACAGTCATGGCTTCCCCCAAAGAATTCTGGGAGATGTAGTTTGTTAAGGGTGCTGAGAATTTCAAGGAGACCCCCTATTCCTGTCCCAGAGCTACAATTTTCAGTGTGGTCTAACAACCATCCCATTTTAATAACAAACCCCACTTCACAGGGAACTCTGGAAATTGTAGCTCTGGTACCCTTAGCAAATTGCAGCGTCCAGAATTATTTGGGCAAAGCCGTGACAGTTCAAAGTGGTGCCATAGAGCTTTAAATGTGTGGTGTTAAGGTGGTCTGGGGGCTTCAGGTGGGCTTTCTTTTTTAGTGCTTCTCTTTGTGAGATTTTTTAAAAACACTCTGCCTATAGAATACTAGCACTCAGGGAGACATCTGAGCTAGAATCCTCCTTGCCTGATATACTAGCTTGTTCACTTGCGTGAATTGCTCTTTCCCCCTCTTTGTGGGAAGGAATGCAGTTATATCATTCTCCACATGCACTCTGAAATGGCACAGCCTGCTGTTTCACCTCAGGATTCCCTCACCTTATTCTCTTGCGCAGGTGGACCAGGTAGCACAACAGAGCTTAAATGGGCTGGTAGCCATGGGCCACTCTACGCTTTTCTTGCTGCTGTACATCTCTTATTACTAAGCAGGCAAGAAGGATATTCTTCAACTTCCCGTCTTGAAGGATTCCATGTGGATGGCGGACAGCTGTGGCAGAGCCGTCTTTCCCATAGGGCTTAGTGGTTCGTTGCTCCAGGGCGCCGGCCTCTCGGGGTGCCCAGTGAGTGGGGAAGCTGCGTGACTTTGCCAGCGGCCTCCCCTTTCCCTGCATGCCCACCAGCTGCGCCCCGTCAACCAGATGGCTGGCGGGTGTGCAGCTTGCCTCCCAAGCCTCTGTGGGAGGAGAGCGATCCCTGCAACAGCATGGGGGAGTGTTGCACCCCCCCCCCATGGCTGGCAGTGCACAGCTTCGCCTCCCCCCCCCCCACTATCAGTGGTAATTTGGGGATGCTGGGTGGATATTTGCCCCCCCCCCGCCCCACATCTGCTAAAGACGGCCCTGAGCTGTGGCTCCAAAGCAGAAGGTAAGAATGGTCTAGGACTGGGATTACTAAACCATGATCTTTGGAACATCAGGCCAAAGCACTCCAGGAGTCTGAGGAGGGCATGGCCTTGGGAGAGTCTCAGGGACCAAGCAGAGAGGCCTGGATGGATCCCTTCTGCCCCTGGGCCTGAGGTTCCCCACCTCTGCTTTAAGATCAAGGCTGCCATCTTGGGTTAATGTCTTAGGTGTACATAAGGAAGGGGAGGCCAGAGTGCTTTAGTTCCATTTGCTCACTAACTGTCTTGAGTCATTCCAGGACACTGTGTTTCTCTGGGGCTGCAAAATTCTTCCCACCACAGAGAACAACCCTGCTCTTGTTTATAAAGATCACTTAAACCAAGACTTAAAGAGGAGATGGAATCAGGAGCCCCTGATCTTGCCAGCGGTCGTTGACTCTCTCTGTCTCTCTCTCAACTTCCTTCAGCCTCTTGTTATGCATGCAAACAAATTGCAGGCTGGAGCAATTTGGGTTCTTGCTACATCAGGATAACTGACATAACCCTACATTTTTGAGCTGGGGGAATGGATGTGCGGTCCCCCCCCCCGGCTCTCTTTCTCCCAGTTGAAAGGTTGCCAAAGCATGTGTGTCTCATTAGCGTTTTCCTCTCTTAAGACAGAACTTACTTAACCTACTGCATGAACTTGCTAATATTTCTGCCATGCACAAAACAGACGTTTGAGAGGCACGTCTTCAAAGAAAAAAAGAGGAAGACGTTCTGCTGAGTAGCTGCCTCTTGGAATGCTTAGCAATATCCAGACACGTCTGTGAAGTGTGTCCCACCTGGAGAGTTAGCATGCAGATGGAAGCCAGTTGATCTTTTTTCTGGATGTTGCAGCTTAAGGAAATGTAGCTCCAAAGAGCCTACTTTACCGTATTTTTCTAGTCCAGCTTTTTTGGACTGATGCAAGTTGTAGTACGCGATGTTTGGAGGGCATCAGGCTCAGGAATGCTGTTCTAGACTTCACTCTTCCAGCCCTTTTGTTTTAAAATTTCCCCATGACCAAGATTCCAAAATACTTTCCCTTAATATTCCAAACCTTATTTGCCCTCTTCAAAGCATTGACAAGCAGCCAATCGGCAACCAGGTGCCTGCAACCCCACTTTGGCATATTTACCTGCCCCACCCACACCTGAAGTCAAGCTATATACATTGAGAAACAAAGAGATATAGGAGTGATCGTTTGTCTGGTAATGGCACCCTCTGATCAGGCAGTCTCCATAAACACCCATTGTTCCCAGGACTTTCTGCAATCGCGCGGTGGTAGATAATAATGCACTCTGCAGCTCCTTTGGAGCACTTTTGTCTGTGCTTGCTTTGTATAGTCACAGTTGAGCCCTGGAATTGCAGACAGGTGCTGGGGCTGACTCCTGGTGTGCCTGGGATTAAGTTGAGCCCTATCCCAGCTGTTAGCTCAGAAGTGGTTATTCCTTGTTGTGTAGGGAGGGTAGCCCCTGAAATCTACTTTTCTTGAGTGTAAACATAAACTAAGAATGGTTGCAGAGTGTCTTTTGCTCTTAAGGCACTTGCTGAACAGATGTGGGCCAGTTGTGTGGCTTTTAAACTGTTTATTATTTGTGTATTATAGTGCAGAGGCCAAAACTCATTGGCAGCACACATGCTCTGCGTGTTTAAAGGTCCAAGTTCAATCAACAGCACTTCCATGGCTTCTGTGTAACAAGAATTGGATACTGCCAGTGGCAGTGTACTTATAGTTTTTGCTATTGTTATGCAATCCATAGGTGTGGGTGAGAAATTCAGTTTGGGTTGCATTTTAATGCAAAGCTATCTAATTCTCATTTTCCCAAAGCACAGATTGAAACGAATTTTGCATTTCTCAGAATCTTGCAGTTCTCCAAGCCAAAAATGTGAATCTTTTGGGTAAGTGTGCATAAGTGTTTATGTTTGTGAAAATAACGTGCAAATGTTAGGAGAAATTGGTTGCAAATACATGTATTAGGCAAACATTGTTTATTAAGAGATTTATATTGGGAGAAATATAGAAAGAGAAATGTGCACTAAAATGCTGGTGCATTTTCATTAAGTTAAAAAAATATATACCACAAACTTACCCAGAAATGGGAGAAATTAACAATGACAGATTCTTCCATTCTTAGCCACCAGTGAACCTTATGCTTTATACATAGGTAAAGGTAAAGGGACCCCTGACTTTTAGGTCCTGTCGCAGATTACTGGGGTTGCAGCACTCACTTCGCTTTACTGGCCGAGGGAGCCAGCGTTTGTCCGCAGTCAGCTTCCGGGTCATGTGGCCAGCATGACTAAGCTGCTTCTGGCTAACCAGAGCAGCGCACGGAAACATGTGTACCTTCCCACTGGAGCGGTACCTATTTATCTACTTGCACTTTGATGTGCTTTTGAACTGCTAGGTTGGCAGGAGCTGGGACCGAACAACAGGAGCTCACCCCATTGCGGGGATTCGAACCGCCGACCTTCTGATCGGCAAGCCCTAGGCTCCGTGGTTTAGACTTTATATCTATATACTTTATATATAGGAATGGCCAAAAGATAAATCATGGGATTTGCTGGTGGTTTTCTGGGTGCTTTGTAGTATGGTGGCTATAGCATTAAAATAAAATCTTTTTACGGTAATTGTAAAAAAAAACCTTGGCCTTGTGATATCAGCCTCAGTGTTTCTCACCTGTGCAATATGAGTACTAATTACTTGTATCTAGCCTGACCTTTTGTACAGCTCTGCTGGCCAGTTTTAGAGTTCCGTGTTGGATTCTCTGATTTATAGTAACCCAGTTATAGGTTTTAAGGTCATCCCACACAAATCTTTTAGCTTGGCAGCACCTACACTTTGGAACTCATTGCCTATTGACAACATACAGGATCCTTTACTGTACTATTTCCAATGCCTGCTTAAATCATATTTCTTTAGGTGACCATACATAGGCATGTAAAATTACTATTATTAGCTACCCAGAGTGGCCAGGGCAACCCACTCAGATGGGTGAGGTGCAAATAATAAAATTATTGTTATTAGTCGAAGTTTTGATATCTTTTTGGCTTATTGCCGATTCTGATTATCTTTGGAATGTTCTTAAATACCTGTTTTTAGCTGTCTTCTATTGAGAACTTGTTATGTATTTTTTGTATACCACTTAGAGGTTTTATTGCAATCCAATGGCATATAAAAATCTTAAAATAAATAAATCCCAGTATTTGGCTTATGGGGTGAAGTAGTTAACTAGCTTTTCTGAGCCACCATGTAGTCCGCTAGTTCCAGTTGATGGATTTTGGGGCTTCTAGTCTTTTGTTTTGATAGTAGATTCAGTAAAGCCTGTAATCTGCCCTTCAGGTGGTTAGGTCCCTGCCCTGGAAGGTTACAGGAGATATCAACAAGGGCAAATACAAATGCAGTTGCAGAAGTTGTCACCTTAAACAAAGAAATGTAGTAATTGATTGGTGAGGTGAGCCATTGTTTTGACAAAGGGTGGATTTGCAGATTGGAGAAAGTCTTAAAAAACTGCTTTGGCCCCATAACAACCTGGTGAAGGAGGTTGTTCTTATTGCCGTTTTATAGGGGATCGGGAGAGTGTCAGGGCTTGAGAAATGCTTCAAGCTGAGTCTGTGACATTGGTGGTATTTGAACCTGGCGCCCTCTGGCCTTTGCTGGCTGCCTCCCAGAGATAATGAGGGTATTAGCCACCTATTCCAATGACTCCCTCTGCTTTCGGTGCCCTTGCCTTCCTTGCTGGGTTCACAGTTGAGGGACTTGGAAACGCTAGACACTAATCATCCCTGCACCCCTCGGAGGTCCAGGTCTTCTGTATTCATGTCCTTGCACCAAAGGGTTGAGTGGAAGAGGAACGAGGCGGAAAGGTTAAGTGGCTTTTGCGAAGCTGGTAGAAACTGTCAAAGCAGGGATCGGAAGGAGGGGCTCCCAGCTCCTGGCTCGTTCCTGTCCAGCCCACACAGCCTCGCATGCTTGCAAAGTGCTTTTCGAGCTGGCAGGGTGGGATGGGGGGGCGTTGCTGAGCTGTTTGCAGCCTTGTAGAAGGTCACACGCTCAAATGCTCTTTATTCGTACAGCTTGCCACTTAAGACACGCCAGCTGCATCAGGCCAATAGCCCATCTAGCGGCCAGCTAGATCCCTGTGGGGAACCCACAACCTGGGCTTGAGCTTAGTGGCATGTAGCCCACCTGCAGTTCCCAGTAACTGGTATTGGAGGGAAAGCATAGCCATCATGGCTACTAGCTCAGCCACTTTGCTCCTGTCCGGGCTGGTCCTTTCTGCTGCTGCAGCACACTAAGGCAAAGTTTGGCTTAGCATGTAGCCCATCCTTAACTTGTGGTTGACCTCTCTCTTTGCAAACCACGAGCTGCACTCAAAAACTATCCTTGGCTACAGGTCGTGTTTGGAGAGGCAAAAAAGAACAGAGTTAAGGAAAAGCATTCAGTTGTCAACTGATTTTTAATACTGCATTCCAAGAAGTATGTGGACTCACTTATCTTTGAAACATTCAGACAGCTAGGTTCACTTTTGGTTGTGGAGAAAATGGAAATGGTGTTAATCACACCATCTGTGCCCCCTTTCTTGGTCCATTAGAAAAATGACAAGGATCACCATCACTTGATGCGGAGCAAGCAAAGCACTGTCCTCTGCAGTGAGGCAGCAGGGTGCAAACAAAACGATTCATTCGTTTGATGGCTTTGCCCTCATCCTTTCAATGCATGTTTAAGCACTAAGGGACAATTCTAGTTGGTAGTAAGTAACTGAGCATGAAACAAGAAGGTAGAGATTATATCTAGAATGGGGTACACAATTATATTAAAAAGGGAAATGCTGTTTTAAAAACTTAGAGAATTTTCTGCTGGTTCAAACTGAGCATACAAGCAATATGTTTTTTGTTGATTTTGTGTGTGTTGGTAGCCATACTGTAATAAAATAGATCCTTAATCAATTCCTGCTTCGCCACAAGGCTCAATGGGTGGCCTGCTGGGACCAGCTGTTACTGTTTATCAGGCTGACCTGCCTTGCAGGGTTGTTGAGAGAGCTGGGCTGTATGGTTGAAATACGGTAAATCTCAGTGGAACTGAGCAGTAAGTTGGATTCTATTAATCTGAGTGGTTTGTTACGTTGCCGTGTTAACATCTAAATGTGTCCCCGCTTGACCCAACAATCGCGTGACCCCTGACCTGCCTCTCTGTGAAGCAGTCTATCTGGAAATGTAATTTAGTAAGTGTGAACATTAATTTTGCAGACTGATACTTAAAAAACAACAAGTTAATGTGCTTCTCTTTGTCAATACCAGCTGTTCTCTCCACTAAGCTTTAACTGAATGTACTGGTACATATTGAAACTCTGCCCTTGTGGGTAAAAGCTCTGCCTCCATCTGTAGCAGGTGGGATCCTTTTTCACCCCAAGGGCCACACTCCCTTCTGGGGCCACATGCCATTGGTGGGCGGGGCCAGAGGCAAAAGTGGGTGGAGCAATAGTTGTCAACATTACCTTTCTACAGTACTCTAGTTCCACTATGACTTATGGCCTTAGTTTATCTGCTCAATCTGCCCACACAGCTGCATGACCTCACTGTATTGTGTAGTGCAGGCAGAGCTTACTGGTGAAAGTGCACAAAGTCGTGTTTATTACATTATGTAATGCGTGTTCACTCTGTTAAAGTAACAACAGGTTCATGCTGTTTCTCTACCCTACCCCATCCCAGATCTGTCCACTTTGGCAGAGAAAGCTATAAAAGGCATAAAAACAAGACTTTGCATTTGAACCCCCAAGCAGAAAAATCTCAATTCAGTATCGGCTGCAGAATTCCCCATCTTGGGAATCTTATTTTTAAAAGGCAAGTTTATAGCCCTTATGGCTGCAGAAGATGGAATTTAAAGTGAGCACTGAAAGAAATTTCTGTGTGGGCTTCTGTTCTTCCGAATAAGTAGTAGGAGCAGAATAAATAATGCACACTAAGCTGTATGCAGATGTGCATGGCTTTTGCATAATCCACGCAGGCTGCAAAATTCAACTTTGCAGAACTTGGATTTTATATGTTTTTTGGACAGTGTGTGTACAGCCCTGCTTCTGAGGACATTTCTGTGTGTCCACATTTGACTCCTGAAGGACTAATTTTGTATTACGGCATAAGCTTTTCTGGACTTGAATCCAAAAGAATTCAAATCCATTAAGTTTAATCCTCCATTGCAGATACAGATACATATGTTGTAAGCAGTGAGGCCAGAAAGAAATGAAATGTAAGAAGCACAGTGAGTCTTTACAGCAGCAGTGATCGGTGATGCAAGAGTTTGGCAATCCTGAGTTGATTAACATCTACAGTGTGAAAGGAAGCCATTGTCTCTATTTAGACACAAAAGACGGGTAGAACACCTGTAAGCTGTAAGCGTAATCAAGAGGCTGTTGCTAAGAGTATAATGGGAGGAAGTTGTTCCTAAGGGCACACATTAGTTCAAAATGAGGCATGGTAAACTAATTGCCCTTTAGTGCCACATTATGCTCACAATCTGGCCATTTTTATACATTATGCAGAAGCAAATCAGAGGTTCCCAGGAGGGATGTAAGAAGGCATTTTTCTCCATTCCTCCCTGCATTTGTTGCACGCACCATTGTTTCCCTTCCGCTGCGGTTAAACTTTAACCAAAAACTACATTATTCATCTCATTGTCCGCTGTGGTGAAATGAAATTAAATACGCAAACTGCATTGCCATTATGTTAACTTTACGCCATTCATTTCCACACACAGGAAATGCGATGCTAATGTGGGGAAAACACAATCAGTTATGTATCATTTGTGGACCAAAAGCAGCAGCAACAGTGAATACAAGTCATATTTGCTGGATTGGTTTCTGTTCCAGACATGGGACGAATTAGCGAACATCAGCAATTTCTGTAAAACTTTCAATAAATTATAATTTTTTTAAAAGGCTGAATAAATGATAATAAAGAGATATTGGGTTGCAGTCCTATACACCAGGTATGGGGGGGCTGGTAGCCCTCCAGATGTTGCGGGACTATGACTCCGTTATCTGCTGGCCATTCTGGCTGATGTTGATAAGACTCCCAATTCCCATCTGGAGGGCTATAGGTTCCCTTCTCCGACTATACACTCTTTCCTCCTAAATCCAGTTGAAGTCACATGACAGCTTCTGAGTGCATTGATTAGTGTTGGTGCACATTTACATAGAGGCCAATGGGGAGACAACTACTGAAAACCTAAAGCAGATCTGCTTGTTTGAAGCAGCTGGAGAAAATCAGGCAAGCCCAGTAAGCTTGCCTGTTTTGTGTGAGGTAAGTCCAACCCCTCGCTGCAGTTTTAGTGTGCCACATTATTGCACGCAGTGCCTTCCTCCTGAGTCATCCTGCATATTTCCCTCCTGACTAATTCTGCTTCGCAATTAGGTGGCATAATTATGAGTCATGTAGGATTACCTTGCGGGGTGTGTTGAGCTTTAAGGGGCTGGTTGTTGCTTGCTCACTTCAAAACACGCCTTCTTATTGTTCACAGGTGGGAATTGGTCATAGCATATTCTGCTCCTTCAATAAAACACACACCTTGATATGGAATCCGATCATAGAAGCTGCTCTTGTTGTTCAAAGCTTGAGAATTTGGACAAATGTATCTTGGTCAAAGCTGCCTCTCTTAAGTCCTCCTCTCTGTTCTTATGAAATCACTCTTTTTGCCTGAGTTGTCAGGCATTGTTGTTCACAACTCCTCAGTAGAAACACATTGATATGTGCTGGAATGGCAAAAGGTCAAGGGTTCTGGGCATTGCTGGGATGCCAAAGTAATTGTTTCTGGCGTGGGCTGGAGGTTCCTTGATAAAATTGTAAGAAATGGGCTTGTTTTATTTCTGAAATTTTCTAAAAGCACGCTTTTGTGTAAAGCATAGATCATAACTGTCAACTTACAGATTTGAAAATAAGGGACCAGCAGCCTCAAAAATAAGGGATCAGCAGCCAAAATAAGGGATTTTCCGAGCACAGATATGTTCAACTTCTGAGCCCCTCCAAGCCAAAGGCAGAAAAACCAGCCAGCAGCCAAACAAAGCCTCAAGCGGTGGTTCCCACAGCGCAGCAACCCGGCAAAGGGGATGCAGCAAGGAAAACCACTGTTACCTCTCCGCTGGGAAGCGCTGAGCAAAGGCGAGTCACCAGGCAATGCGGCCGATTTGATCGGCACAAGGCATGCAAGCTCCACCCCCCAGTCGTTCTCAGACTCCTTATTGGGTGAGCAGCGCAGCCAAGCAACACAGTTGGCGCCTCCCTCCTCTCTGGCTGGCAGGGAAGGAGGGAGAGGAGCTGCTTCCTTTGAAACCCGGGAAATTTAAGGGACATCATCAATAAGGGACAGCAGCGGGACACAGCGCTGGGATAAGGGATTTTCCCACCAAATAAGGGACAGTTGACAGCTATGACATGGATCCCAGGGCAGTATAATTAAAAAAAAAGAAATCGAACAGCAGTACAATCAAAGCAGAATTAAATCTTAGGAATAATATACCCAAAATTATACAACCAGCTAAGACAATACAGTAAATACATGCTGCCAACCCAGGAACGAAAATAAGCAAGCTGTCCAAAACAGCGGGTTGGCAATTCTTAAACATGGCCAAAGTATTAACATTTAAGTAGCAAGACTATGTCTTAACTAGAGTTGAGCTGAAAATTTATGCAGTTTTTTACAAAATCCCCTGGCCTTTCTCTATCAGTGAATGAGAAAAGAAATGGATAGTTTTTTTTAATTCAAAGGGGAGAGAAAATATCAGTGAAAATCTCATGTCTTGGGCTGCAGGGCTTTCTTGACTTTTGAGGTTTTTGGCAGTGTCCTTTCCTTCACTTTGCAAATCCTCTCACATCTGGAGGGCTACCAGCTCCCCACATACCTGGTGTACAGGATTGCAACCTAACATCTCTTTATTATTATTTATTCGGCCTTTCATCTGCACTCTGCAGCCATTTTGTGTTCCTGCACTTCAGTTAAAGCCCAAGAGAAAGGTACCATAACGTAACCCTGGGAGAGTATACATGCAGAACTGCAAAAAATGCTAAAGATCTCTTTCAATAAAAAACCAGAGGCCTACCTCCTGGGAATAACAGATTTGGATAGTCCACAAAAGAGGAAGAGTATCTTTTTATATGCGACGGCGGCAGCAAGAGTTTTGATCGCAGCAAAATGGAAGAGTAATGAAATCCCCTCTATACAAGATTGGATCCAAAAGCTGACAGAATATGCCGAATTAGATGGTTTATCAGAAAAAATAAAGAATAAATCAAAACAGGAATTTGTTTCTAAATGGGAGGTTTTCAAAGAATATCTGAAAAATAAATATAGTAGTTTAAATTCTGTTGCAGCATTCGAGGAACTTCAGTAATAGTTGCTAGGTAGATAGAAGAAATTAGATTTATTGAGAATAAGTTTAATTATGAAAAAAAAATGTGTATTGGCAATAAGTAATATGAATTTGAAATATGGAATAGACGGGAAGTTGGGTCTTTAGTGTTAAGACCAATAGATGTTTTATTGTTTGCCAAGAAAATTATGTGTCTATGGTTATTTTTGTAATTTGTGTGTAATTTGGTATTTGTGTTTTTTGTGGGTTTTTTTCTTGTTGTATAAATAAATATTAAAAAAAAAAACAACGTAACCCATGATTAACTCCATTGGGTTGGATTACTGCAATGCACTCTATGTGGGACTTCCCTTGAGAGTGAGACCTCTCTGCATATTATACCTGTGCCTGGAGATCTGCTCTGGTTGCCCATTTGCTCAGGTTCAAGGTGTTGGTGTATGAAGCCCTTTTACGGCTTGGGACTAGTTCACTTGCAGAACTGGCACTGTTATACATGCCACATAATGAAATGAATGTTTTAGTGCTGCAGCACCTTCCCCTTGGAACTCCATGCCGATTGATTTCAAGCACACACCTTCCTTATCTTCTCAGCCCCTGCTTAAAACACTTCTGTTTAGGCAAGCCTAGACAGACATGTAGAAGTTACATGAGCTTTATCTCTTTTTGGCTACTTTTGAATGTTTTTTGATACTTGTTTTTAACTCCCCCGCCCAAGAATATTAATGTTTTATTTCATATTTTTGTAAGCCACTTAGAAGCTTTCTTGCAAACAGGCAGTATACAAATTTTGTTAAATGAAATAGTAACTCCTCCCATAGGGCTTTTTCACACAGGAAGTCTGGGCAGCTGGAAGGGTTGAAGGAATGCTAGGGAAATCTTTCTAAAGGAAAGAAAAACACAAACACCATCTTTGACCACCTTGTGATGATGATAAGATGAGCTCCAAACCCTACGCTGACCCTAAATTTCTCAGTGTCCTGAGAACAAAATCCTTTTCACAGTGTAAGAAAACGTTTGAGAAATGGGGGGCGGGGGCAGATTTTGCTAGTCCTTCTCCTCCTCATTCCTTGTATCTGGACCTTCCTTTTCAAAATCAATAGCTGCTTGTGTTTCGTTTTAGATCCAGCCTTTTTCTTATTGTGGGAGGAGGGGGGCGCTACCTGGCGCAGCTGCTGGAAACAGGAGAAACCGCATACAGTTACCTTCTCAGTTTCCACTAGAAGGTTTGCAGGGAGAGTGTGTCCCCGAGGCCTTTCTGAGCAAACAAAAAAACCTCTTCTCCCTTTTGCTTGTTGGCATCAAATGATAGCCTGAACTGGTGCCTAATTTTAGCCTCTTGTCTCCTGCTTGGGTCTCGTTTTGCGATATCCTTCCTGCAGTTTTTTTAGAATGGAGCTTTGCTTACTGCAATTCATTGTGGCTGGGCTACAGCTCAGTGGAGATAAATCTGTATTGTGTAGATTTCCTGTGGGGGGGGGGTCATGTGTTTGGAGGAATTTCCTGGTACTTTTGAGCAGGGAAGCGAAGGAATTTGGGGGGGAAATTTCATGTGAACTTGAGTCTCGCCCATTGTCCCTTCCTTTTTGACAGGGATGGAGCTCAGGCCAGAATTATTATTTATTACTGTTTTAGACGGCCAACCCGATATCTCTGGTGACAAATAGCTTACAAACAATCACCAAATTCCTTTAAAATATGGTTTTAGTTGCAAACGTTCATTATTTGGGGCTGTACAGGGTTTTCCTCAGCTTTGTATTTTATGTTATTGAATTATGTTCTACTCTCTTTCAGTGCTTGGTATTAGTGTTTATTTTATTGATTTGTTTTTTGGCTACTCCTTCTTCTTCTTCTACATATTATTTTAGACTGTCTCCTGTAACCCACTTAGAGGTCTTTTTGTTCTAGTAAGAGTCATGGCTTCCTGCAAAGAATCCTGGGAGCTGCAGTTGTTCATGTGCTGAAGACTCCTGTTCCCCTCAGAGAGCTGCAAATGTCAGAGTGATATAAAAATCAATCTTCTTCCCAGAGGAACTCTAGGAATTGTAGCTCAGGGGAAGGGTTGTCTGCTAGCAAGCAGAACTACATTTCCCAGGATTCTTTGGGGGAAGCCATGGCTGTTTAATATTATACTGTATTGCTTTAAATGCCTGGTGCAGAGGGCTCCCCTGCCAACAATCTCTCTCACTCCCCCTCCTGCCCAGTGCTTTAGTAGTGCATACCTATGCACGGTGACAGCAAGCACGTAGACAGGATCAGAAAGAAGAGCTTGTAAAAAATAAATTGCTGGCTGTGCATCCTTCTAGCCCTGGCAACTAGCCAAGAGGGTAGTACTTCTGGCTGGGTGACATCACTAGACACTACACAGGCCTTGAGGTTGTGAAAAGCTAATGAAGAGGAGAGCCTGCTTAAGCCTGTGCACAGATGGTTTGTCTTTCTGATAACTGGTTTGGAAGTGGGCAGGGGATTTGAGGCTGCTCAGTTATTGTGGGAGAGGGTAGAAGCAAGTGCACAGATCATGCTGTGCAGCAGGTTGTTCCTGCCCTGTGAAATGTGAGAGTTCCTCTTGAGCTTTGTATCCCGTGCTTGACTGGGTAGGCTCAGGCTTGGGGTTATAGTTTCTGCTTTCTAGTTGGTACAGGCAACTCCCCATTTACGTGGGGGTTACGTTCCGAGGCACAACGTGTTTAAGTGAAATCGCATATATCCGGAACATTGTTGAAAAAGCCTGCAAACACCACAATCACTCCCTCCAAACCTCCTTGCTCAAACTCCAACTCTCCACAGGCCTCAAAGGTCGGTGCAAGAGCTGCTGGGATTCCACTTGCAAAGGCTCCTGGGATTGCTTGACACTGTTTTCATGCCATTTTTGCTGTTTTGCACTCTTTTGGGTCTGTTTTAGCTCCTTTTGTGCCACTTCCAGGTTTGCGGTGATGCACATGTTCGCGGTCATGCATGCCTTGAATGCGCACAAATGGGAAGTTGCCTGTATGTGGCTCTGAAGACTGTGCTCTAAACCAGCTTCAGAGCAGGGTTGGGAAAACTTCCCCACCCCATCGCCAGGCCCAGGGCGGCTTTTCCTCTTGAGTGACTTTCTGGAGGCTGCATTCCAGCAAATGGGTGGGCCAAAGCAAAAATATGGTCTGAGGCCTGAGCAGCAAGTAGATAGATGCAGAATTATACTTGCTGGTGTCTTTAGTGTTGCTACCCCATGTGGTGAACCACTGAACTTTCAGGTGGAAGTTTTCTTATTGGAGAACCTTCCCAGCAGCCTCTGCCCATTGAGTCACAGGATTGTAGAGTTGGAAAGGACCATGAGGCTCATCTAGTCCTATCCCCAGTCTCTAAGGGGTCTCTGTAGTATAGTGTATTTTAAAACGGGGTTTTAGAGTTTTTAGGGGTTTTAGAATGTTTTATGTAGTTTTTGTGTAGTTTTATGTAGTTTTTCAATTTCATTGTTCTGCAAGGGACAATGACAATAAAGATATCGTAATCATAATCCCCAGCTGGCCATTGGATCTTCCTGAGCAGGAAGGAATATAAAGGCCTTCCTTTTCCAGCTGTGTTTGCTGGAGCAACAAAGTCATCTTGAGCTGGGAACTGTAGTTTGCTAAGGGTGCTGAGAGTTGTTAGTCCCATAATTCTCTGGAAAGAGGGATTGGCTGTTAAACCACCCTGGGAATTGTAGGGGGGAAGGGGGGAGGAATTGTGTACCGTATTTTTCGCTCTATAAGACGCACATTTCCCCCTCCAAAAATTAAAGGGAAATGTGTGTGCGTCTTATGGGGCGAATGCAGGCTCCTTGGCTTCAGCGATAGCAACGCGAAGCCTCTGGAGTGCAGTGGGAGTTCCCGCTGCGCTCCGGAGGCTTCGGGTTGCCTTCACTGGAAGGCGAAGGCAATTTGGGAGAGGGAGAGTTGCGCAGCGCCCCTTCAGCGAAGCGGGAGAAGAATTGGAAGGGGCTCCGTTTCTCCTGCCGTTCTCTGAAGGGGCACTGCGCAAAGAGGGAGAGAATTTTTTTTCTTGTTCTCCCCCTCTAAAACAAGGTGCGTCCTATGGTCAGGTGCGTCCTATAGAGCAAAAAATACGGTAGTTTTATTCACTGCTGGGCAGTTATCACTGGTTACTAGTCATGATGGCTGTATATGACCTCCAGTATCAGATGGAGGCCGTATGCCTCTGAAAAGCAGCTGTTGAGAGATCAGGAGTGGGAGAGTGCCATTTCTCTCATGTCTTACTTATGGGCTTCCTGTAGACATCTGCTTGGCCACTGTGAGAACAGGATGCTGCACTAGATGGGGCCATTGGCATGATCTCATAGGGCTCTTGTTGTTTTATCTTCTGGGACAATTCCTGCCTACCCCGGCCAACTTCAAAGGTGGGAGGAAGACCAGTTGCCTATCACATTTGCCAGAGCACAGTAAAACCCTTGAAGCCTGAATGCAGCTATGCTCTCTCTCCTTTCACCACCACACTCCTCAAGGGCGCCCTGCCTTAAGCCGCTGTTCTTGATGAGCCATTATGGGCTGTGAAGTGGGAGGCTGGCCGGCTGAGCCATCCAGTGCAATCCAGCAGGATGTTCCAGTAATTTTGTTGCTCAGCTCCTGTGCATTGATGGAAGCTTGCTCGGAAAAAAAATACCTGCCGATTGTGCCCCATGTTAATTAGTACAAATGAGACAGCTGTTAGTTCCTTTTCGGGGGGAGGGGGGGTCAATCTATAATGAAGCATAACACCTTCACATTTCTTGGGCCAGCCGTGCATATTATCCTTAGGAATTTTTTCCAACTAGCATATATTGAGGAAGTCTGTTGCTCTTTCATTCCCATGCTATAACTTTGGCCAGCACTGAGGAGCCTTATGAGTACAGGAGTTAACAGAATGCATCCCCAGCCTTTGCATGAACCATTGATGACTCACAGAGCAGTCTTCAAAAAAGAAATTATACGCAACCTCTGGGTTTTTATTCCATATTTCCAGCAGCGCAAAACCAATTAAGGGGTCGTTTTTCCTTCCTCCACAAGCCTTTTAACAGAAGGGGTTGCTAAAGCATCCCCACTTGTTTGAAAAATGCAACACAGAACTAGAAGTTTTAATTATTATTTTTTATAAATTTATTTATTTTTAATCCCACCTGTCCCGAGTGCAACCAGTTGTTATGAAACCCGAAACATCAAGTCAAGTGTCCCAGGTTGAGGGGGAGGGCAGTTGGGGCATATCCCTTCTATCCAATCATTTAATGTTTCATACCAGGTACCCTTAAACAATAAACCTTCTTAATTCCACAGAGCTCCCGGAAAACTGGACCGACACCAGAGAAACCTTATTGGAGGGCATGCTCTTCAACCTGAAGTACCTGGGCATGACACTCGTTGAGCAACCCAAAGGTGAAGAGTTATCTGCTGCTGCTGTCAAAAGAATTGTAGCTACGGTGAGCTTCCCTTTACTTCATACCCTCACACCCCCAAATGTCCTCCGTTATGCCTAGGCTAGAAGGGTAGCAGCCATAGCAGTATATGTGCAGCTTCCATAGCTCTGTCCTGTTGAATCCAGAGCAGCGCTTGAAAGCTGAGTTTTTGGCTCTATCTCCCATTCAAACTTAAGATAGGTTTGAAAGTTTACTGGAAATGTGGATGACTTGTGCTTTTGTTTTTGTAATTCTTTGGAGGATCTCAGATGGGGGCTCTGTTTCTGTGGTCAAGTGAAGGGTATTAGCAGGTTTGGAAAACCCCACAAATTCACAGAAGTACAAAACATAATTTAAGGAAATTTTTGAACTAGGGTTACAGAGGGGGAACCCCAAACAAGTGCTCAGTGGGCATGGAATTCTGGTTAGATGTTGGGAGGGGTGGAAAAATGAGGCGGGAGGGAAATAGGATGGAGTGGCTAGACGTCTGAACAGCAGCACTTCACACTGCAACTTTCTGCTACAGATCCTACATGTTAACACTTCAATTCGGCCTATAGCCATGCACTCTAAACTTATGTTCAAGAACAGTAGGGAAACTCGTTCAAGTGACATTAAAAACCATTAAAATTCAGTTCATAAAACAGAAAGCAGTTCATAAAATGCATAAAATGCTTTGCAATTATAGGAAATTAGCCAACATAAAAGTGGCCTGATTTATAGCAAGTTACTAAAAACTTGCTTGAATAAAGGAGGCTTTGCATATCTTGCTAAAAATCTGTAGAGTTATACTTGGGCGGGTTTCTTGTGGCAGTGGATTGGGGTGGCAGCTAGCAAAGATCCTGATGTTTGTCCCCATCAAACGAAGAGGAAGAATATCTTAAGCAGGGGCCCATCTGATGACCTCAGTCCATAGGAGGGCTCCCATGGGGTGTGGAAGTGTTTTATGGGGCCAAATAAACCGCTACGTGATAAATTTGAATTTTATTGTTTTGTATGCTTCATTCAATTTGTTTTCCTTGAATTAGAATTAGTATGAATCGTGACATCATGAAACCTCATTTAACCTCTGCAGTTTTCAAAATTCGGAAAAGGGTTTCTAGGCCGCGGATGAACCTGCGGCTCTCTGGGTATTTTTGTTGGTCTCCAGTTCCCACCAACCCCAGCAAACATGGTCAGTGGTTGGGAAGTTGACGTCCAACAAAATTGGGAGGGCCACAGGCCATATGAAAGGCTACCTCTCATGTGTTACCTGCTCCTGCAGCTCAGCTATGTGCTGCGACTTCCATATATTCTCCTGGTGGATAGGAGGAGAAAAGCTCATTGTTTGCAAAACCAAACCCCCTGGTTTGTAAACCAGAGTGTTTTCATATTAGAGAAAGAAATAAGAATATTGCTGAAGAAATGAGAACTTGCAGCCAAATGTTTCATTGCGGAGCGTCCCTGTTCAGTGCCTTCCTGCACGATACTCTGTTCTGTTCCTCTTCTTACCAGGTTTACTGAAGAGGAACAAAATGGTGCAATTTTTTTTTGCAGGTTTGGGAGCTGTTTCCAAGTAACAACATCTGCCTGTTATTCCTGTACATAGTTAATATGTGACTTTTAGATAAGTTGATTTATCTCCACCAGACCCATGAAACATGTTGAATGTTTTCTTTCTCAAGGCAAAAGCAAGTGGCAGAAAGCTCCGGAAAGTAACTCTAAAAGTGTCTCCCAGAGGGATAATCCTCAGTGACAGTGTAACAAACGAGGCAATCGAAAACATCTCAATATACAGGTGCGTTCCAATTGTAGTTTTTAAAGACACAGAGTAAGTATTTAAGGCACGGTGGTAAAACTGTGAAACTGGCAGGTGCAAGGAGCATGGCTTTCTCAGTGGTGGCCCCACACCTCTCAGATTCCCTTGCCAGGTTAATAGATACTGGCATATGCCCTCTGTGTTTATCCACCACTTCACACACATCCCTCCACAAGATACTCTAAACTGTATACTGGGTGGGGCCATTGCTATACAAGTTGAGACCCCCTTTTTGAACTCCCCTGAACTTGCCCCTCTCCCCACTTTCCTTAGGCTTCACCAGTCTCCTTTTATAATAGGCTCACTGCTTGGACTTCTCATTTCTATCCACTCCTGTGCTTCTCTCAGCTTTCCTCTTTCTGATTCCTCACCAGGCCCATGCTTCCCGCTCAGTGTTTCTGCTTTATCTCTGCACGCTGAGAGGAGAGGCATGACCTCCAGACTGACCTGATTTATTGCTGGTGGGTCTTCCTGAAAAGACTTACACAGGCACAGCAGCCTCCTCCTCACAGCCTCATTGTTATGTGCAAATGCAGCCATACAGTCCCGTAGCACCTTAAAGACTCATATGCTGTGGAAAAAAGCCGCACTTCATCAGATGCGTTACCCCCAGTTGAAAGGTGTGTGTATGTTTATAGGCAGCCCTGTATAGGGATGTTTTTAATGTCTGTTGTTTCACTGTGGTTTTATCATTTTGCCTCTACATAATGATCATAGAATTGTAGAGTAGGAAGGGAGCCTGAGGATCATCTAGTCCAGCCCCCCTGCAATATAGGAATATGCAACTGCTACAATACAGGGATTGAACCTGCAACCTTGGCATTATCAGCACTGGGCTTTAACCAGCTGAGCTATCCTTCTTAATTTGTTGGAAGCTGCCTAGAGTGGCTGGGGCAACCCAGTCTGATGGGCAGCATATAAATTTATTTATGTAGGCTGCAAAGGTAATGGGGGTAAAGAAGTAAAGAGTGGGTTCAGATAGCATGAAATGCAAAAATTACAATTTGTGATAATTCAATTGAAGCTTAAACATACGCTGATAAACATTGCAGCCGTTCCCAACAGCACTTATTTGGTGATGACTCAGTCATCTTAGCTTTGCTGAGCTAATTAGCGCCTGCAGCGGGACAGGAAGCCATCGCTGTGATCATCCCCAAATGAATAGAATCAAATGTCTTGATAAGTTCTCATTCTGCAGCTTCATGCTGTAGCCTCCTTTTGAAATCCCCTTTGCGGGAGAATTGAAACCAGTGGTGGCTGGTAGGCAGAAGGCAGAAAGGTCAACAGTTGGTGGAGCCAAAGCTAAGGAGAGTCAGAGCCAAATAATTCTTGTTTGCTCCGCATCCTCCTCTCTGCTGAGTTCTATAATGGCAACGCTGAGAGTAAAAAGGAGGAGGCTGACAGCCAGGGCCACCCTGGGACTGGAATTAAGTAAGAAAGCAGGTGGGAGCTGTCAGAGGCCTTCAGCAGTTTCCGGGAAGCTCGGTCATTAGTTGAAAGTAGTTCTGGGTGACGTCTGGGCCTTCTTCTTCATGGCCTCTTGCGTACACTGTGTGGAAAAAATCATTAATTTCAGAGGCTACCAGGAGTGGTATTTTACTCCTAAAGATGAATAAAGTTTGTAGATGTCACTTAGGAGGGCCCCTCTGGAACCCTCGTTTTCCCAAAAACACACTAATTTTTTGCTTGCTGAATGGATTTCAGAGTCTCTACTGCTGTTACAAAAACCAGCATTTAACAGCTTAAAAAAAACCAATTACAGGGAAAGAGGGAAAACATAAGTGCCTCTTATAAAAACAAAGCACTGTGAAGCTCCATGTAGGACAAATGTAGGCCACACCGGAGCACAACAAGACACTTAATGCAATGTAAATTAATTTTGAATGTATTTTAAACCCTGGAAAACTCAACTGGTAGATCAGGCACTGCTTTCCTCAAGAGGAACAGCCCCTTGCTCATGACAAAGGGATGCTTGGTACAGCTTTGTGCTCTGGGACAGCCATTTGAGGGTATTACAGTTTTGGGGCCAACGTCACTAGTATTTTTATGATTAATTTATCACTCTTGCACCATCAATATGCATGGTGCATTGCAGAATACAAGGAAACATAGGAAGCTGGTTCGCTCACAATGCCAAGCCGTAGTTTTTCAACAAACCACAAGTTGTTACACAGATGACTAAACCAAACCATGGTTTTTTTCTTCACAATCCTGTTGGATATGGACATCATTCTGCACAGTGGTCAGCAAGGCCAGTTTCTCTGTCACGCTGCTTATCTATGAATGCCCTTCCAAGAACAGGCGAAATACCCACAGCTGTTTTTGTAAGACAACCCTCTGCAACCTCCTGCCTATGAGAGGTGTTTTGGACTTCATTGCCATTACCCCTGCCAGTGGCTAGGTTTCTGGGTGCTGGTGTCCAACAAAATCTGGAGGGCACCGGATTGGGGAATGCTGTTAGAAAGACATCCCTCAGGCACCAGCCGTTATTGGCTTGTAGAGTTCAAAGCTGTTTTTCACCCAGTCCAAGGGAGCGTCATCCTGCCAAGAGGGATGTTCCTCAGCTCAGGGGCTGAGTGCCTGCCGTCATGCTGCTTTAATGATGCTTGAACCTGTGAGAGTTTGAGGATGATCTTCGCAGGCAGCGTTTTCTCAACACCTTTCCATCAGTTTCTCTTCATCATTTGTAGCCAAGGACCACAGAGAGTTGGGGCTTTGGAGGAAGTGTCAAAACGCATTTGCAGTCCCAAGATGTGCAAGCTGAACTCGTCTCTTCATCGAGTGGACAGCTCGCTTCTGAGTTGTCCTGAAACTTAAGTGCGCTCTGACACAGTGCTGCTGAATAAATAAATGACAGACTATATACCCCCAGGGCAAGATTTATCCTCTCCTCCTGAGAAAGGTCATCAGATCTTCATCAGGCTTGGTGTGGGGGGGAAAGAGAATTCAAGATGCACTGACTATGCTGCTTTGAACTGCTGCTCCCTGCAAGCGATGAGTGATTTTCTGCTTCAAGTCATGTTCTTCTGTTGCAAAACTTGGGGTGAATGCATGTGCGGTCCTTCGGGCATTTCAACCTGGCCTCTCCCCAGGTCACACACCCTCCCGAGCCTCATTCCTCACTAGGCCTGATGTGAGTCCTCCTTGTGCATTTTTGGCACACTCATTGCTATGTCCTCTTTTGCCTCTAGCCCTCTCCTGAGGTTCAAGAACATAGAAAGCTGCCTTATACTGAGTCAAACCCTTGGCCATTTAGCTCAGTACAGTTGTGCCTTGGATCTCAAAATGCCTTGGCTCCTGAACATTCAAAACCTGGAAGTAAGTGTTCCGATTTTTGAACGATTTTTCAGAAGCTGAATGTCAGGCGTGGCTTCCGATTGGCTGCAGGAGCTTCCCGCAGCCAATCAGAGCTGCGCTTTGGTTTCCGAATGTTTTGGAAATTGAACGGACTTCCGGAACAGATTCTGTTAGACTTCCAAGGTATGACTGTATTGCCTATGTTGACAGGCAGTGGCTTTCCAAGGTTTCAGGCAAGGTTTTCTCACAACCACACCTGGAGATTCCAGGGATTGAACCTGGGACCTTTGCATGTAAAGCAGATGCTCCACTAAGGCTATGGCCCTTCCCAACTAAGAGCTTAGGGCTGATGGGAATTGTAGTTGAAAACATCAGTAAGACACCAGGTTGGTGGAGGCTGGTCTGTCCTTAGTAGCAGTGGCTCTGCAGGATTTCAGACAAGGGACTTTCCCAGCCCTTCCTGGAGATACCAGATGGGGTCTTTCTACCATTGAGCTACAGCTCTTCCCCAACTCAGAAGGGAGCTCTCCACTTGGATTGGAAATGTGTTTGAAGCTTCCCTTCCTACCAACCCCAGCCTTGCTCCCCAACTGTCTGTGGTCCTTGGCTACAAGCAAGAATAGCAATTGGTAGAAATGTGCTGAGAAGCCTGTTGAAGACCTGGTAGCCTTTCTTGGGCAGGGAGAATGAAGCCTACATCTTGCCCTGGGGATTTATAGCCAGCCATTTTTAAATACAAAGTGGCCCATTTTTAGGCCACAGGACATTGATGGGTGGGGGAGGGACAATAGCTGCTAAGGAGTAGTTGGCTGCTCCAAGCACCTGGCATGCACATCACTCACTCTCATATTGGTGGGCAGATAGGGTGGCTCCTCCTGGCATGATGCCCATGCTGGCCTTCAGCTTCTCTAACAGAATGGGGTGGGCACATTGCAGAAGAGCAAGAGTTGGCAGGATTTCCTGAGCTCAAAGTACTCTTCCCCACCCCCGCACACTCTCCTGTTTTAAAAATGGAAGCACTCCTTAGAAAGCAGAGCTTTTGGGAAGATGGATGGGTATTTGTTTTTCTGCATTTCCCTAGCGTTATAAGATCTCAGCCTGGAAAATTGCATTCTCTCTGCTTTGATCTGATAAGCAAACTCTATGAATCTGTGCATGGTGTGTGCCTGAAACTTTCATTTGTTTCTCTTATTTGTAAAGCAAAGCCTCACAATATAAGTGCTGTGCTGTTTGGTGCAAAGCACAGAGGTTTATATTAGAATTCAGCATCCTATCAGCTTCTGTTTTTTTGTTTTGTTTTGTTTTTAAGTTTCTAGGCCTTATGGTGAAAATATTAGCTGCGAAGTAAGTGGCCAGGGACTGATCATCTCAGAAACTACTGTGGGGAGGCTGTGTTGGATTTCCAGTACTGTGGGTGCTGCCTGGGATAGCTCAGTTGGTGGAGCATGAGACTCTTAATCTCAAGGTCGGGAGTTTCTCTTGCCTACAGGGAAACACTGGGCACAGCTGAGAGAGATTAACCCCAAAAATGTTGTGGGTGCTCAGGTCCCCATGGTCCCCTATTGTCGGTGCCCCTGGCCAGGGGCTGCTCAGTCAGGGCTTCAACCCTGTAAGGAGGCAAGATAATCCAGGAGGGCACCTCTTCTAATGTTCCTGGCTTCTCCCTCTCTCACTTCACACGCTGTTCCTTCAAAGAACCTGGTTCTAAACCATGTAGAGCAGGTATGGCCTTTAGCCAGATTTCATGTGGGTGCCAAGGAGGCAGAAATGGTGAGAAAGTGGGTGACAGAGACAAGATGTTGGCAGAAATAGGGAGAAAGGGGGATGGCCCCAGCCTCTTTGGTCTTCAGCCCCACCTCCTGCTGGTGTGTGGCCCCTGACAGATTACCTCTGAGGGAATGTAACCCCAGACAGAAAAAGGATTGCTCTCCCCTGGTGTAGGGCTTTAAAGGCTATTAGCAGCTCTTTAAATTAGGCCCAGAAGCGACTGGTACACAAAAGGTGCTCTGAGCACCTGGCCCCTACAAACAGCTTTGATCTGTGCTAGGATGTCTTCAGAATCTCACACACCCCGCCCCCGCTTACGTCTCTACATTTGAAGGCCTGCTTCAAGGCCCCTTGCCATCTAAAGTGTGCCAGCTGGGACCGTTTGGTTGTGCACCCAATGTTTTGGAATGCCCTCTCTGAAGGGGAGGTATCAACCTGCCTCGATTGCTGCCTGCGTTCTGACAGGCAGTGAAAACCCTTGACCTTTTCTGAAAAGCACCGGCAGATTGATATATACAGCTGCCCACACTGCTGTGCTTTGCTACTGAGAGTTTGGTTTGGTTGGTTTCACTGTTTAATTGTGTGTGTGTGTGTTTTCCCCTCCCCCCCCCATTGTTTTATTTCTCTGTTGTGTATTTTACACTGTATTAAACAGTATTGCTAATTTCTCCTGTGGGGACCTTTTTGACAGAGGGTAAGGTAGAAACAATCTTAATAAAATTATTATTTAGTGTTTTTACCTCACCTTCCTTATCAGTCAGTCAAAGCTATTTGAGAGTAAAAACACAACCAGGCATGAAAATCAATGCCTTCGGAAAACAATGCAAAGCCATAGGGTTGTCTCCAGTGCTAGTCCTACTCAGAGGAGACCCATTTAAATTAATAGACATGACTACTGTAGGTTCCTTAATTTTAATGAGTCTGCTTAAGCAGAACTTAGTTTGGTTCAAGAGCACTCTTGTCTCTTGGGGTTTGCTGCAACTCATTCTACAGTTTTAAGACACCTGCTGTAGACAGACAGATATGCAAATATATCCATTGTGGGATATAAGTGTAGTAAGGCAGTAAATATGAACAAGTTACACGTGTATATATAGCTTTTAAATTTTGCTGGTCTTATAGCTTTCAATTGTCCTATGTATACTACTTAATGATTTTTTTGACCGATGGCTTTATAAACAAATAAAAATAATTGATAGTCTGTATTTACCATGTGACAGGTCTAAAACCTTTCTGTAAAATGTTTCTTTATAAAATGTGGCATGTGAAGGCTCATAAGTCCACAAAAGAGAATTAGGGCTCTTCCTCTTCAGCAGCCTAGCTCTTGGTTTCTAACAAGAAAAGTTTTCCTCCCTTTCCCATGATACAAGAACTTGGGCCCATCCACCAAAGTTGAAAGATTCCTGAGAGACAAAAGAAAGACACTTCTTCACACAGCACATAGGCCACATTTATGCCCCACATTTAAAACTCTCACTGATTGGCAGGCGGGTGTAGTTAGGGGAAATGGCCTTGCGAGCTAAATTGGACCCCTTGGTAGGCCAGAGGTCCCCTGCAACTGCTTTATCCCATCCTTCACCAACCTGGTGCCCCCCCCCCCAAATACCTCATACTGCAACTCCCATCAGCCTCAGTCATTTTGGAGACACTTGTGTAAGACCCCTTGCATGTGTGGTTTGCCGAATTTTACAGAGCTAGAACTTGTGGTGTTGGAAGAAGGGAGGCCTGGGTGTAGAGTGCATCCCCCCTCCTTTAAAAAAATAATAATGTTTATTTAATGTCTTGTTTTGCCAATGTTCACAGGATATCCTACTGCACAGCAGACAAAGTGCATGACAAGGTGTTTGCCTATATTGCACAGAGCCAGCACAATGAGAACCTGGAGTGCCACGCTTTCCTCTGCACCAAAAGGAAAATGGTCAGTATTGTGTTTTAATAGCTGGTTGAGCAATGCATGCATTTCTTTGCGGTGAGGTGACCGGGGGGGGGGGGGTGATGGAAGCACCTCTTGCGGGCACAGCTTGGACAAGGGTACAGAAGGAACACCAAAGATAATGTAAGACCAGCGGGCTTTCAGATTATGTTTAAGAGTATCCTGGGGTTCCTCAAAAGCTTATCCAAAACCCCTGAGTGTGAAGTTCAGCTATGGGGTGGATAAGCTTTAAATGCGCAGTGGCTCACCTGAACCACACTGACAGATTAGTGATGGGTCACTTGGCAGAATCAATAGCATGGTTTGTAGCAGTAGATTGGCACTTGAACCCAAAAGGAGAAGAAGACATAACTTTGACAGATGTAAGTCTGACCTATGTCTGCCTAGCTGTCTAACTCAGAGATGGATGATGTCATCCTCTCCAGATGCTGGAACTCCCAACTCACACCAGCCAGTATAACCAAATAGCGAGGTATGGTGGGAGTTGGAGTTCAGCACCACATAGGTTGCCCCTGATCTAAACCAATAAAGACATATTAAGGATATTGGACCTAGAGCAAATAAAACTGAAGGTGCCTTCTGTTGTTTTTCCTGGTATCATCAGCATCCCCAAGTCTAAAAGCTGTCAAATTCTGCAACTGTGCTGTGACAGGTATATGTGAATCATCAAGAAAAGACTCGGTGCAGATACAAACCCTGCATGTTTGCTAGAGAGGTGGGATGCAAATGCTGAAAATAAGTCAACCTTGCATGCGGTTCTTGTACCTGGTTCCGTATTCATTATGTTCTATTTGGAGAACAGCCATAGCGGCATGCATGTTTGCATGGAGACAATCTCAGATTCAATCTGTGGCATCTCCAGGCGGCTGGTGGGAGGGGAGGGGTCAGGCCTGGATCTCCCATCCTTTTCTTTCTTTGCTTTTAACCTTAAAGAAAAAACACTCATTGCTTACAAGGTGGTTGAGCACATTTTAAATTACAGGGCTAGTGAGACCCTGGCCACCCAGCATCTTAATATTTCCAGAGATGTCTATACAAAAAAAATAGTATGCGCAAATTTGTGTCATGGGCCTGAGCCCAGTAAGCCTTTCAGTTTACTTACTTACCGTATTTTTCCATGTATAAGACTAGGTTCCACCCCTAAAAATAATGTCCAAAATTTGGGGCTGCCTTATACACAGGGGCAATCTTCCTCCATTTTCTTAAATTGGAGCCCCCCAGAATAGGGGGTGTCTTATACATGGGGTCGTCTTATAGATGGAACGGTACTTACTTACTTACTTACTTACTTATTTACTGATTGCATTTATATCCCACCTTTATCTCAAGGAGCTCAAAGTGCCATATATGGTTCTCCCCCCATCTCATTTAATCCCCACAACAACCCGGTGCGGGAGGGTAGGCTGAGAGGTGACAGGCCTGGGGTCAACCAGTGAGCTTTGAGGCCGAGTGGGGATTTGAACCCTGGTCTCCCAGGTCCTAGTCTGACACCCTAACCATTGTGCCGCACTGGCTTCTTCAGTGGGTGGGGCGTTTTAATCCCACCTTTTAAAAATACAAATGTGTGTTAGATCCTTCTGTGCTTTGTTTTATGCTGGCTTTAAGGTATATTAGTTATTTGTTGTTGTAAATTGCTTTTAAGTTACATCAGTAAACAAAAGCAACTAATAAGTTCAATAAATAATAATAGTACCTATCAACACCCCTTTTTGCAGTTGGCACTTAATTTCTGTTGCAGAGCCTAGGTGGAGAAAAAGCATTAAAAATGAACCCTCAATGTGGGAGTGTTTAAAGAGGAGAACTGGTGGATAGTGGAAGGGTTTGCCCAACCCCAGGTGCTTTGAACTACAACTCCCAATGGCTGTGCCGGCTGGGGCTGATGGGAGTTGTAGTCCGAAGTATCAAGGGGGCACCTGGTTGACAAACGCTGGGTTAAGCAGGTGCCTCCCAGTCTCTGATGCTTCCCTAAAAAATTGCCACACCAAAATCCTCTTAATGACGACTTCAGTCTTCAGTGTCATTTCCTAAATGACCTTGTAAACTTTTGATGCAGAAAGAACAACAAAGTTCTTCTCTCTCTCCCCATGGACAAAAATATGTGACATTATAGAAATATGGGGAGAGGGTGCAGAGACCTTGATTGTATGTCTTAGTTTCCCCATCTCTGTCATATAATTAGTCTATATTTTTAGCGGCTGGGCAATTCTCACCCGTATCTGGGTCTATTAAACTTGATTTGAATGTGACAGCCGAAATTGTAAACAGCTGTGAGGAGCTTCATACTTAATTACCATATTTAAGGAGCGGGTTTTTGTTTTTGTTGTTTGTTCTTCTTTACCCATCATAAGAAGAAGAAAAAATGTTTTTCTCTTCCACCAAAGATATAAATGGCTCAGTCTTTCAAATGAGATTTGGCACAGATACAAGTTTTGTCCAAGCTCCTAACTTGCTGCTCCCCTGTGGCAAGTAAAACTTGCCTGCAGGCAACTTCCCTGCCGTAAGATTTGTAAATTGGGAAGGGAGGTGGTAATTCCAAGCTGTTGGTGAGTCCTGGGTCAGGACCAAACATACATGCATATACTGGTTGCCATTTTGTTTCTGGGTCCAGTTCAGGGCCTTCACATTAGTGTTTAAAGCCCTCAGTGACTTTAAGTCCCAAGCGGGTGACGCTGTGGGTTAAACCACAGAGCCTAGGGCTTGCCAATCAGAAGGTTGGCAGTTCAAATCCCCGCAAGAAGGTGAGCTCCCATTGTTCGGTCCCTGCTCCTGCCAACCTAGCAGTTCAAAAGCACGTCAAAATGCAAGTAGATAAATAGGTATCGCTCCGGTGGGAAGGTAAACAGTGTTTCCGTGCGCTGCTCTGGTTTGCCAGAAGCGGCTTATTCATGCTGGCCACATGACCCGGAAGCTGTACGCCGGCTCCCTTGGCCAATAAAGCGAGATGAGCGCCGCAACCCCTGAGTCATCTGCGACTGGACCTAACGGTCAGGGGTCCCTTTACCTTTACCTTTATCTGTCTACTTGCCCGCAGACCCTCTGCTGGTCCCTCTCCCCATCGTCACCCCCCTCTGCAAGTTGCAGAGTGATTCTCTGGAGTCCTCTGTACTGGGAATGGGCGTTTTCTGTCAATTTCAGTTTTTCTGAATTGGTTACTTTTCCAATCATTCGTTTTATTCTCTCCATTTCCACATGAGCAGGTACTATTTTTACCAGTGTTTTGCTGCAATTTTCTCCTATTTACATGCTTGTATGCAATTTTCCCTAATGCACATGTTTTTGCAAAGTAATATAGTGCATTTTGTATGTTGTTGTTTCACAGATATCTGCATTTTTATGCACGCCTTGCCCTACCTAGTCTGTGCATTTTTATACACGTGACCTAGGCAGAGCATCACATTGCAGAACACAGAAAAGTGGAGATTTTGAAGGATGGCTGTGTTTACGCTTGTGTATTGCTTCAGGAAAGTGTGAATCAGATAGGTGTGCCATTAAGTGCGAACTGAGTCAGTTTCCTCTTCCAACGCCATGCCATGCTCACTGTCATCTGAGTGATGGTCGCTTTGGACGGCTATCCTCTCTATCTTGTGCCCTGTCGTGGGTATGGCTACCTTATTGGTCCCCTCTCACTTAAGTTGGTGGAGTGAAATTCTTGTGCCAGAGCTGGGGGTATTGATAAGGAAGTGGCTATGGATTGACAGGGTGCAGGATATGGCGCACATGAGTGTCACCCACCCCCCATTGCCTGAGGCAGCTTTAGAGGAGCGTTACTGGTTTGGTCACACTAGGCGTGCAGCCTTGGGGACGCTGCAGGGGACACTGTAACTATAATGTAGAATAAAGCAAGAGAGGCAGGGGGGCACCAAATTTTGGGGTTGCACAGGGTGCCGCTGAAATTTGAGACCCCAAGGGTTCCCACCCTGTATCTGCACTGGCAGAACAGCTCCACTGACAGTGCGTTCCTCTAATGTGTGCAGCATGTCTGGCCTTCCGCTTGCATAGCAGGGCTTCCCTCAAATCCTCTCTCTCTCACACACACACACACATACATACACACAGACACAAAACCACCCCAGCTCACAAATTTCAAGTAATGACGGGTGCCTCAGTTGATTAAATGCCGAAGTCTTTATTGTTGGTTTTATTACTGTGGCGTGCACCCACTATCTGTGCTTTCCGGAAACAATTGCATGCATTTTTATTTTGACAAGCTTTTGCAGCAGGGTGCCATTGGCGCTTGTTTTGTTTTGTTTAAAATCTGTATTTGGTTGTGTTCGGTAATGCACTTTAAACTATTTTTAGCTGTTTCCAAAAATATATAGTAGATGTTAATTTTAGGGTGCACTCTGCTCTGATAATTTTTCTCAATTTCAGCGGTATAGAAGTTTTGGTATACCGTGTTTCAATCAGTGAGATAGCTTCAGCACTGAGAAGCACTTGTGCAGCTACAGCTCCTTTTGATTTTGGTATTTTTAAAGACAGATTTTGTGTAAGGAATCCAGTCCTTCCGTGTCAAGTGCAGGATGAGTCATTAACACCCCTCTCAGCATGCGCAAGCATTGAATTTTAGCCCAAGTCCTGCTGCAGCCTGCCATTGCAGAGTCCACACGAGCATGGCTAAACTGGTCTGTAAGCACACGTGTGGTTGAGAAATCCAGATGACCACTTTAGTATGGGCTTGTTCAATCTGGCTGTCAGCCCTCATCTCTCCCCCCACCCCCCAAGAAAAAGTCATTACAGATTGAATATAAGCACCCCCAAACGAGTGTCTGAACTCATTCGCCGAGTTCTGCAGCTGCCTCTCTCCATAACTGGGCGCCGCTGCTGGCATCAATATTGAATTAAGTCTTGAATGGTGGCATGGGACTTGTAGAGCCGTAGAATGAGGAACGAGTTCCTGGTTTAACATCTCTCAGCTGCGCGAAACCTCCAAATGATTTAAATCTACATGAAGAACTGTCTATTAATACACCGTTATAATTGCTGTTGTATCTTCTTCTTCTCCAGGCTCAAGCCGTCACCCTCACAGTTGCTCAGGCGTTCAAAGTAGCATTTGAATTTTGGCAGGCGTCCAAGGAAGGTGAGTGTGGGAACTTACATCTGCCTCTCACTGCCTTTTCGGCACATCCCAGCCTTCCCTGACCTGATGCTCTCCAGATGTTTTGCTTCCATCATCCCTTACTGTTGGCCATGCTCCCTGGGGCTGATGGGAGTTGGAGTCTGACAACATCTGGAGGACACAAGGTTGCAGAAGGCTGATATATCCAGAAAATGTGTAGCTGGTGTATTTTGTGTGTGTGTGTGCACGCACACCTTTTGTTGTTGTTTGACTTTTCCCCTAGGAGCAAAATGGTCTTTTTATCCCTCCACTTTTAAAAATCAAACAAACAAAAAACCACCAACCAAGGCTCAGTCAATAAAATTTCAGATTACTTTGCTCATCTAAGTACATGCTTGTTTATTTATTAAGTTGCTGTTTCACAGTTTTTACGGTATATCCTGCTTGATTGTTAAAAAAAGTGATTTACAAAAGGATAAAACGATGAAATTATCAGTAAAGATCCGTTAAAAACAACCATTTGAAACATTCAGAAGTAATTAGCATCAGCTAAAAAACACATTAAACTGCACAACAGCATTCTACATATCTGGATAGACTTGCCTAAATAAAAATGTTTTCCCAATTGGGAACCCCTGAACTAGTGCATTTGAGGACAGATATTCCTGGTCTAGGAATTTTGGGTCAAGGGTGGCAGATCTCATTTAGCTTCCCAGTACTTCATAGCACTGTCCTGAGGGAACTTTTCAGGGAATCTCACCATGTGCTACCATCTCCTGCGCCTGGGTTTAAAGTCTCATGCCTCCCTACTCATCTGCTGTTACCCAAATGTCTCTTCTCTTAAATTATACCAGCAATCATCCCCTTCCTTGCTTTTATGCCTAAGATGGCCTCCCAGAACACTGATGCAGTGCCACTTCACTCTTCCCTCCTCAAAGCCCACTTCCCCCAAGTATTTTTCTTAACCCTAAGATTTGATCCCTAATGGAAAGAAAGGTGTGAAGGAGATGTCTTTCCTGTCAGGCACGACTCACACATTTTTCTGCTACATCTTTTCTCCTTCACTTCTCTACTGAGATGCATGTCTGTCTTTGCAGCATTGATCTGCATGCATACACACACTCATGCACACGATGCTTCAGGCAGGCTTTTGGTGGAGCTTCTTAATTTTTTTTTCCTCAGGCACCCAGCATGTTTAGCTATTTAAATAAGCATTTGTGCCTCTCTCTCTCTTTTTAATTTTCAAAACTTTACTATGAAGTTAAAATTATAGCCTGGTAAGAGATTTAGAATAAAAACAGAAAGGAAAAGAATGGAGGGTGGGGGAGAACTTCTACGAAGCAAAAACAGCTTTCACAGACATTACCACGTAAAATAAAATACATTTTCAAGGGACTACACTATAAATTAGATGCTACAACAAAAACTAAGCTGATACAGAGAGAAGACAAAACAAATGTTATGAGTACAAGATAAAAGCCATATTTCACCCAGACTAGCCATTCCCTTGATTGGCCTGTCATATGAGTAACAAATAGCCACCAAATGGAGACAAAACCCATAGGTTTGGCTGTACCCTGGGATACCTTTGTTTATGAGTCATTTTCTCAGAAATGGCAATATACATGACTATATTAAACAAAAAAAGGAAAAACCCAAGTATTCCTTCCAGCCCTGTGAAATTTGTGTCTCTCTCTTTTTAAATAGAAAAGCCTATTCTTTACATATAAGTACATATATAATATTTACACACACACACTACTATGAGGCACAAATGTTACTATGAGTAACAAAACTGTGTTGTTGTTGTTTTATTCATGTGGCATTCATGTGGCCATCATTCTGCCTGGACACTGAGGTCCAGCACCGAGGGCCTTCTGGCGGTTCCCTCACTGCAAGAAGCAAAGTTACAAGGAACCAGGCAGAGGGCCTTCTCGGTAGTGGTGCCCACCCTGTGGAATGCCCTCCCATCAGATGTCAAGGAAATACACAACTATCTGACTTTTAGAAGACATCTGAAGGCAGACCTGTTTAGGGAAGTTTTTAATGACCGATGTTTTAATGTATTTTTAATCTCTTGTTGGAAGCTGCCCAGAGTGGATGGGAAAACCCAGCCAGATGTGTGGGGTATAAGCAATACATTATTTATTTATTTATTTATTTATCCATCTATCAGTCACTCTTGAAGGTGACTTTGTGATTGTCACAAGGGCCAGCCAATCAGTGTTCTGCACCATCAGTCTTTTCTTGAAACAGGTGCCAGTAGCTTCGAGGCTCAGTTAACTTTTGAAATGTATGCATCTCTGGCCTACGTACAGTGGTACTTCAGGTTACATACGCTTCAGGTTACAGACTCTGCTAACCCAGAAATAGTACCTCGGGTTAAGAACTTTGCTTCAGCAGGAGGCCCCATTAGCTAAAGTGGTGCTTCAGGTTAAGAACAGTTTCAGGTTAAGAACGGACCTCCGGAACGAATTAAGTACTTAACCCGAGGTACCACTGTACCTGTAATTGCATTTACTCTCATTCACCTTTCCCCCCTCCCCATTCCCCTCTATGCTTCTTATAGTCACCTGACTTGCAGAAACTTATCAAGTGATGCTCCTTCCATCTCCTTCATCTCTCTGCCAGCAGAAGTTTCCCTTGTTTCCCCTTCTTATTCCGGCCCTTCTGAGGAGCCTGACAGTTGGCAACACAACCCCTCTGCCTTTCCTCCCCTCCGCTAAAATCTAGTTTGCAAAGGCCATTTGGGCAGAGGACTTTTTCTTGCTTATGGGAGCCTGTAAAGCACCTGGTATATTGTTAGTGCTGTATAAACTGTATAATATGAACACAGAAAGCTGCCTTAGGATGAGTCATCTAGCTCAGTGCTGCCTGCTCGTACTGGCAGCAGCTCTCCAGGATTAGCTCTCCTTTTATCAGCCCTGTGACCTGAGAGCCTTTCAACTGGAAGCATGGGGATTTGAATCCAGGATCTCCTGCATGCAGTAGCTGGGCCACTGAGCCACCACCTACAAAGCCACATTATAATATGCCCCAATGGGGGAATAACTCCCTTTTCTCTCTCTAATAGAAGCGCATGGGTGGTTGCCTAGCAACCACCCCGGCCTAAGGATAGGGAGACCTGTGGCTCTCCAGCTGTTGTCCAACTATTGGTGTCCCTAACCATTAGCCATGCTGGCTGAGGTGGATGGGAGTCCATAAAAACCTGAAGGGTGCTAGAAGGAGCAAGGTGGGTGGTTGCTAGGCAACCTCCCCTCCCAAGTGTTTCCCACCATTCTCATCCATCACCGCCATCTCACACAGGCTCTGAAGAAATGCTGGGCCTTCTAGTCCTGGCCAGCTGTGTGGTGCCAGTGGAGGATATGTTGATAAAGAGAAACCATCTGTCCTTTTGTCAGCGATGGCTTGGTTAGCACAGCTGCAAGCAAGATCGGCAGCTTTCCAGGCAGGCTGTAGGCTTGATTGGGTGGCCTTCCCAAGTCTTGGGGTCATGCCAGTATGAAAAGGCTCTCCTTGTCGCCTGCACATGTTCAGCAATTTGGCACTGGCAAAAGGTTGGTTGCAGGGAGAGAGATTTTGTTCCCTGGAAACCCCTTTCTCCACTTCGCTGCCCTCCACACATTTCCATGCCTAAGGTAGACGACAAGCAGTGCCCGTCTGCGCGCCAGGAAGCCCAGACCTCTGCAAATCGAATCTCCTCCTGCCAGACATTTACAACAGCCTCGTCCTTGTAAGAGCTCTCTCCGGTATTCAGTTTGCTTTCGGAGGCTGGGGTTAGACCATTGGCATCTGGGAGTTGGGGACTGGTGTCCATTATCTCCCTTAATTAGATCTTAATTTATTTTAACTGTGGCCTCATTTGTGTTTTATGTGCTGTTCAGCCACCCTGGCCAAAAGGCAGGATAAAAATATGAATTGAAATAATGCATCTGTAGCTCTCGAGGCCTTGAGATAGCACAGTCAAGCAACATGAATAAGGTGCTAGATTCCAATCATATAGGCGCTAAGCCATCTTGGGGACACTTCGTATATGATGATTTGCTATGCAGAGATCCATTTCCATGCAGGAAAGGGCTTGTACTCTGTATCACTTGAAATGATTTTTTTTTTTCTTATGCCAGGTGATCAAATGTGCCATTTCTGTTCAGATCACCATCTGCTGCAGCTGCTCTGGACTGCTCATTCATTTTTTTCCCTCCTAGTGCTCATTTAATTTCCCCCCCAATGCCCCCAAGGTAGGAATGCTCTGGGGCATTGTGGGAAATTAAAATAGCAGTCCCACAATGCCCTGGAGTCAAGCTGTGGCAGGGGCACTGGGAAATTTCAGTTGTTGGTGTTCAGAGCATGGGCATAGCCAGGATTTTTGTTGGGGGGGGGCAGGACTTTTGTAAGGGGGGCAGAGCCGATGTCAGTTAAGTAGTTCTATTGCTTTACTTGATGGGGGGCAGCTGCCCCCCCTTGACTACACCCATGGTTCAGAGGACCATTTTTGCAGGGAAAGCTCCCCCCAGGGGTTAGAGCCAGGGGTAGTGCAGATAAATGTTTATCATATGCTACTGGAATTCTTAAATTCCCTCGCTGGCTTCCACTGGTGTAGCTATGTTATTGAATAACTATATTATTAAATCCAGTCCGCTATTCTTATTCTCTGTTAGGTACTTCAAGTCTCTCCAGAGAATAAAGAAGGCAATAAAGGGTTTTTTAATGAAAAAAAATCCTAACAGAGAAAGCCATGCCACTTAAACCTTGGAGCCAAACTCTGCCTCTTGCCAGCCCAGTCAGTGGTCTTGTGCTAGAAATTGTGCCTCCAATACTGCCACTCATTTGGTCTGTCCTTACATTAGGACTGAAGAGGATGTTATAAAGTGGGCGGGGACCTTTTACAGCCTGGGTATGCTGGGTAGCTTTCCAAGGGCCCCATCCCAGTGGTGGACGGGGCCAGAGGAGAAAGTGAGCAGAGCAAGAAGAAGTGTAAATTTAACCTTTTGGTACAGTGGGCTACGTTTCTACACACACTCACCCCCCCCCAGCCTCCATCCAGACAAGCAAGCGACATTGTCAGAGCTGAACAACACATTCCGGCCAGACAAAAGCACTTGAGGAGGATGTGAAGCAGGGCCAGTAGGGAGCATGGCCTGGAGAGCATCCCAAGAGACCTAAAGGGGCTGCATTTGGCCCACAGGCCAGAGGCCCCTCACCCCATTGCAAGGTGTGGAAGCAGCTTTGTGGCTTGCTAGAGAAATCAGCCTTTAAAACTTAGCCACAAACTAAATGTTGTATTTGTCTGTCTTGTGTCCCCACCACAGAAAAGCGGGAAAAGGCCATCTCAGAAGGAGAAAGCACCAGCAGTCCAAGTTTGGATAGTTCTGCCTCATCAAAAGGATGTAAGTGACTAAAGAAACAGATTCTGTTCAAAGGAAATATGGGGTGAAATTATCTGCCTTGTGTACCATGCCAGCTCGCTGGTCTGTCTCGCCCAGTACCTGCAGCCTCTCGCCAGGGTCTTCAGCTGCTGAGATCCCATACGGCATCTGCTCTGCATGCAGAAGGGCCAAGGCTTAGTGTGGTCAGAATTGAGGATACACTTCCAGAGTTAACACTAGATACATTACTTCTGGTAAATGAGCCACCATAGTTGCTAGAGGGCCGTGAAAAATTGTGTCGGGGGCTTTTTAGACTCGTCGGCCCATGTACTATTTGAAACCAAAGGGGCTCATTGGTTGCCAGATTTGAAATATATTGGCATTATTTTCAGCACTCCTATCCTGCTAATAGCGTTTTCTGCTCCCTCCCCTTTTGTCACTTAGTCCAAATTGGGCTCTTCGCTGCCAACAGCCCTCCCCACCCACTCAAAGGTTCCCCCCCCCCTTTTTTCTTTTTTAAATGAATTGATTTTAGAATGTTGTGTTACTTTTATTGTTGTTAGCCGCTCTGAGCCCGGCTTCGGCTGGGGAGGGCGGGATATAAATATATTATTATTATTAAATTCTGGAAAAATTGAGATTTCTCCAAGCCTGCTAAAACCTCCTGATGCCTGGGTGGTACCTTTTTAGCTGCATAAGGAACAGCACTCACAGTCCAAACACTGAAGATAGAGACAGTTATGAACTGTTCCTTTCTTAAGGGCCCTCTCTTGCACACATACATAAACGTTCACCATACAAGTCTTGCGGAAACTAAAGAGAGGGTGTGGGTGGGTACAGTTCCATCTCTGGTTGTCAGTGGTCTCTAGTAACTGAAAATCCTTCCTCCTCTCCTGGAGACACTCAGATTCAGGTGCATGTCATGTATACAGATGTCACTGACCCCCTGATTGAAATCCATCAAGGGCTTAGCAGTCCTTTTGACCTCTGCGACTCCTCCATCATGCATCCTACGTGCCTGTTATTCCTCAGGGAGGCGAAAGGAAGGGGGGGGAGGGAGGGGGGGAGGCAGCCCTCCACACTCCTGCAAGCAGCTTTCTGAAAACCGCTCCCAGGGACCCATTAAAACTCTTAGCGGTCTGGATTGTGCAGCTTGCAAAAATGGGGTCATGCCTTCCGAGTATTGTTTTTAAGCTATATCCTCCTTGCAATTGTCTGGTGGCAAAGGCTATCTTCTAAAGCTTGCGTGGCACAAATAGCCTCAAATGAACTGGCGGGGCACGGGAGGGGGGGGGCAAAGAAGGGACTGCCTGTCTTCTTCCCCTCCTGGTGTGTCAGATGCTGCAAAGTGGCACTGAGGAAGTCATCCATAAAAGGGGCTCCCGTCCAAAGCGGCTGCGTCGTATTGATCCGCATGTATATTTGATAGGGAAGAAATCCTCTTTAACATCCACTCCATTCCAAAAATGCCTCTCAGGGTAGCACAGATATAAGTCGACGAAATGGCTGGCTCTGAAGGGCTGGATAAACTTTCCGTGCCCAGAATCTTTAAATCTGACCTCTGCTTTGGCTTTGTCCAATATCTTTGAATCTGGAGTTTGGGCTTTTTTGTGGGTCTTTCAGCTGATTTCAAAGTAGTTAATCTGCCTCTTGACAGATGCGGATGTTGCTGAGTCTTTGGTTACAGGTGCCTCCTGAGGTTCTGAAGGAAGGGCTGTAGCTCTGCCACTTGCTCTGGATGCCAAAGGCCACCCCCCCCCCCCAGTTTATTTTATTATTTTATCATTACATTTATACCCCACCTTTCCTCCAAGGAGCTTGAGGTGGTGTGTGTGGTTCTCTTCCTCTCCATTTTTATCCTCACAACAACCCTGCGAGGTAGGTTAGGCTGAGAGACTGTGGCTGGCCCAAAGTCATCCAGTAAGTGACATGGCTGAGTGGGGATTTGAACCCTGGTCTCCCACTAACACCACGCCAGCAGCAATCCCCAGCAATATTCCCTGTCTAAAACCCTGGAGAGCCGCTCAGTGGAGGCAATAAATCAGGGATGGGGGAACCTCAGGCCTGGGGACTGAATGTAGCCCCCATGCCTCTCTGTCTGGCCCTTGGGGGACACACCCTTCCAAGCTGCACCCTAAACCAGCCTGACTTTGCAACCTTTTTTACTGTTTTTGCCTGGATGGAATTTGTCCTTGAACACTGATAATGTTATTGGCATACCTGCATGGAGGACAGAGATAGGATGTGGCAGTGTGAAGAAACTTGCCTTCTGTGCAAAAGTAACATTCACATTTATTTGGCCTTTGGCCTTGCCCACCATTGCCATGTGGCCCCTGGAAGGTTCCACATCCCTGCTGTACATGACTGGCTCTAGGTATTCTGGTGACTAAGGTGGTACGAATCTAACTGGTAGTCCACCCCCACCTGCATACACACGATAAGTCACTTGGGACGTTATGTTTCTCCATGAGGCCCTTCTTCGTGTGCCCCCTCCATGGGAGGTTGGGAGGGCAGCAACACATGATCGGGCCTTTTCAGTGGTGGCCCCCTCTTGTGGACCGATGTCACCATGGAGGCACTCCTGGCACCAACTTTGTTTTTATGTGCCAGGCAAAGGGCTGCCCCTCCCTTTCACTTGTCACATGCATAGAAAACACAGGTCCAAACAGTTTTCCACTTGCCCCATGCTTTCAAGGCACAGATCCGAGCAGTTTTGCTTTTACCCCACTACTTTCCCCCTGGAAAACCCACTCTTTAGCAGTAAATCAGAACCAAGAGCAATCCATGGAAAATCCTTGCCATTTGCTCCAGTGTGGAACTGTGAATGAGCCCAAAGACCTTTCTCCTTACCCAGACCCTTGGCCCTTCATGCAGCACATAGATAAACTATGGAATTCAAGTGATGGTCATCAACTTGGATGGCTTTGAAAGAGCCATATCCTGCATGAATCCTATCAATGGCTATGTTCTGTCTTCAATGGCGGGTGCAGTATGCCTGTTAATGCAAGGGACTCGCAAGCAGGGCAAGTTGCTGTTGTGCTCAGGTCCTGCTTCTGGGCTTCCCATCAGAGTCTGATTGGTCACCATAACAAACAGAATGCTGGACTAGATGGGCCTTTGGTCTGACCCAGCAGGCTTTCCTTATGTTCCTGTTGTGTGCATCTCACACCAAGATTAAGCTAGCACAGAAGAACTTCCCCAGTGAGTCACGTCACAGGCGAGACACATCTGCCTCTTTCTCACTCTGCCATCCTTAATGGCACCCAAAATCTGCCAGCTGACATCTCCCCCTCAGCTTGACTCCTCATGGAGGAGCCCGCAGATGAATTGGTGCCCCGCAGCCTGTCTCCAAAAACTCCTAACTCCTGTGCATCGTAAAGGATTTCTGCAATTCAAATATATGCTTATTTGAAAGAGAGAGAAAACAGAAAAGTAGGACATACTGCCAGTGGAATGCAAAGATGTGTTTTCCTAAAAGGTCCTGCAGGATTTTTCATTCATCGGAAAAGCTGAAGGATCTTAAATCGAAGCAGGATAGACTGGAAAGGGGTACTGTGTTGTGCTCGGGGCAGAGTATAAAATGGGATCAATGTGGTTGCTCTGTAGTGGGAGTGGAGGATGATGATTTTCTGGCTGAAGAGGATGAAATAAATATCATGCCACAGGCCATTAGGACTCCATCTCAGAGCCTGGTTTTAATACTGCTTCCTGGAGCTTGTGAAGTAGTAGTAACAGAGTTATCTCTGATCATTTGCAGAGTGCCTGTATCTCTCTCCAATGACAAGCCATGCCCAGTCTGTTCCCTCCAAAACACACAAACAGGCCACTTCCACACCATACATTTAAAGCACTGTCAGACTACTTTAACAGTCTTGGCTTCCCCCAAAGCATCCTGGGAATTGTAGTTTGTTAAGGTGCTGAGAGTTGTTAGGAGACCCTTGTTCCCCTCACATAACTTCAATTCCTTGAGTTCCCAAGGAAGAGGGATTAATTGTTAGACCACTCAGGGACAAGAAAATCTTAACATTTCAAAAGCTATTAAAAAACCAAATACGTACATGTCTGTGCTAAAAGGGCAGCCCCCACTCATATGTCAGAGGGCCCAGCTTGGTGGCAGCTCCACGTTATAAAGCTGCTGGGATGCAGCAGGTGGAACATGTTGTCCCGAGATGATTCCAAAAAACCTCTCCCCTATAGCCCCATAATCAAATGGTATATAAATTTTCTAAAGAACGACTGATGAATCCCAAGAGGATGTTGCTATTAGAGGCCATACATGATGGAGAAGGATCCTCTAAATCAGGTGTGGAGAACCTTTGGCCCTCCCATTCTTACTGGACTACAAATTCCACTATCCCTGACCATTGGCCATGCTGGCTGGGGCTGGTGGGAGTTGGAGTCCACCAACACCTGGAGGCCCAAAGGTTCTCCTACCCTGCTTACAAACCTTTTCTCTCCTACGCCTCATCTTCTTTAATTCCCCCTTTCATTTCTGTCCACCTGCAGCGGTCACCACAGGGAACCTGTTAGACCTAGAGAATGTTGCTAAAACACCCTTGACTGTCAATGCAAACTCCACGCAGTCAGACGGAAGCATCTTTGGGCCACATTCATCAGAAAACAACAACGTCATGTGGGTAAGTGTGTCGAGCGCTCATACTACAGTCTTGGTAAAATGTGCAGGAGGAAGATTTCAAGTGTTACTGTGAGGAGGAGTGAGGAAGCTTTGGCTTGCAGTTTAGATTAACTGCAGTTTAAGGTTCAGACAAAGCCCTAAACTGTGGTAAATGTTAACTGTGGTTTGTTGAAACAAGCAATTTCATAAGCCATCAAACTATACATCATATTAAGCCACAGTTTCTTGGGTCAGAAGACCTGACAAGCTATGATTAATCAGAAGCTTCCCGGCTCCTCCTTGTCAGGAGGAGGAAAGGAGTGTGAGAGCCCGCTGCTCATTCTCATAATGAGCATAGTTAATATGACATCTGCCTGGTGGCATTTATCTTTCTCCTGGCGGCAATGTAACACAAAGATGCAGGGGAAACAGAGTGATAGATAAGCAAGGGACATTGGCAGGGTGCACTAGTCCTGGGATAAATAGGGTGTATGTTTGCATGTGGAGAAACAGAAGATGAAGAATGGATGGAAGAATGAATGGCATGTATGAAAGAAAGAATGAACTGGATGAATGAGGTATGTGTGTATAGATGAAGCTTGTGGTGTCTGTGTATGAGATAAAGGATAAATGGATGAAGAAGGGAAGAGAGAGAGGGCAAGGGGATGGGAGGGAGAGAAGGGGGTATTGCACTTCTGGCTTTGGCCCCACCCATAGCCAACTGTGGCACTGCCCCCCATGGGACTCCAACCGCTGACCACTTTTCCTTGAGGGAACATGGTCCCCAACTTCAAAAAGTTTGCCCATCACTGGTCCACGCTGGTAGGCAGCAGCTCTCCAGAGATGCACCTGGAGGAGGGGCTCTTTCCTAGGGCTACCTGGTGATCCCAGGGATTGAACCTGGGAAGTATAGTGTGTGTGTCTTCCCTTGTTTTGTTTAAACACCAGAAAATGAAGCCGTCCTCTGTCAGCTGGGGTTTTCAGAGAAAGCCTTTGCACTTTGGCCTATTTGCCAAAGGACCCATTCAGCAGACAGTGTTGCCAATGAGTCTGGGGATTGTACTCGGGATCTATACATGGGGGCTGCAGGCCAACACTAATTGGTTTTGCATCAATGCCGGAAGAGCATTGTAGACCCAGAGGTGGGCAGAAGGTACATTGGGATTGGCTGAAAGAGCACTGGATGTTTTACAGGAGTTGGGCAAGGAATTTTGATAGGAGCAGCAGCAGGTCTGTTATACCTCAAGGGTATACCGCCTCTCCCCATATGAACCAACCTGGACCCTGTGATCATCCTCTGAGGCCCTCCTTCGTGTGCCTCCCCCATGAGAGGTCCAGAGGGTGGCAACACAAGAACAGGCCTTCTCTGCAGTGGTTCCCTGTTTGTGGAATGCTGTCCCTAGGGAGGCTTGCCTGGTGCCTTCATTACATATCTTTAGGCGTCAAGTGAAAATGTTACTTTATAACCAGGTCTTCAGCTGATTAACATTCTGTAGCCTTTTAACTGTATTTATGGGAGAGGGGGTTATTGGTTTGCTCTGGTTTTTATTACGTAGTTTGTGTTCAGTGGCGTAGAGTGGGTTGTCAGCACCCGGGGCAAGGCAAGTAATTTGCGCCCCCTAACCCATGGATTTTAGCAGGGGGCAGAGAGCTGTGAGCGCGAGCGCCCCCCCCCCCCAGATGTTGCACCCGGTGTGGCCGGCACCCCCTGCACCCCCACGCTACGCCACTGTTTGTGTTCCCATTTTGTATTTTTATGTTGTGAACTGCCCTGCAATCTTCAGACGAAGGGAGGTATACAAATTTAATAAAAAGTAACAAAAACTTCCTGCCAAGGATCCCCTGATTTTGGCCATTTTATTTCATTCAAAAAAGATTTCTTACCTACTCTTCATAATGATCCAAGGAGGGTTACAACAGTATACAGATATATAAAGAGATAAGAACAAGTGAAACCATTCCAGATAGAACAGACTGGACTAAGTCTCCAAGGCACCCCCTGGTCCCTCAGAACATTTTTCAAACTACAGCTTTCTATAGTCATTGTCATCCCCCGCCCCCCTTATACACACACCTCTTCTTTTTTAAGAAATTACAAATAAAAGGCAAAATCCACCCTGTAATGCTTGCCTGCTAGCTGGGAGCTGGGTAACTTTCATTTCAGATTGGTCTAATTTTCCTCCCCCTTCTCTTTATAACAAAGGCAATGGACGACGGACTGGATGAAGCTTTTTCAAGGTAATTTTCTTAATTTGTTTCACGAGTGTCTTTCCACCAGGGGACTGCCCAGGAAACAGACTTGATTAGTGACTGCTCTTTAAAAAAAAAATCATTTTAATGTTTCTAATCGAAATTGTCTGCTGTGCTCTGACCCTTTCAGAGGTGCTCTGTTTGCCTAATTGAACGATGGGATTTGCAGCCGCCTGGATAAGTCAAATATTTTGATAACTTCTTAGGGCAGGAGCTAATTTGTGCATAAGGTGGGGAATTAAACTCCCTAAATGATGTAGCCCTGGCTAGAAGATGTTTGCCGTATGCATGAGCAGAGGTAGCAAATTGAAAATGCAGTATTTCAGATCCCCACCTGCAGGCAGAGGGGTACCTCTGCACCCTTGGCAAGGAGCTCTATCCGCACTTCCACCCACCCAAAAAAGAATCACTTTACCACAGTAGCCACATTAGAAATCACAACATTTTACGCGACCCACGTCCAAGGTGAGGGCAAGGCAAGAAGGAAGGGGTGAAAATATTGCACGCCTTTGTGCTGCAGTAGAAGAACAAGATTTGATTTCACTGCAATAGGGCAGTGCATCACCAGATGCATAAACGTCAGACACTTCATAGTCTGATAGGTGATTTTTGCACCCCCAGAAATGGAGGAGGAGGAATTTGGCCCACTGGCTGGTTTCTTAAAGGATGGGCTGCAGGGACTGCTAGCTACCACTTCTTCTGGCGCCCCTTGCCCACCCTCCAGAGGTCCTCAGCGGCTGCTCCAAAATCATTCCTGTAAATTTTCTGGAGCGGGATTATCAAAATAGCGCCCTTGGTGTCTTCTCCACAAACCTCTGAACCTCCCTCTCACTGCTCATTTGGTCATGAGGTGGTGAGGGTGGCTACATTTTTCTCCCTTGAAAAGTACATAGAGCTGATGGAAGAAGTTGGAAGAGGGACACTCTTTCTCACTTCCTCTTCCAGCTCTATGTCTTGTCCAAGACACTGATGAATTCTGTTGGATTCAGCTTTTAGCTAGATACCTTGAGAAAACAGTGTGTGAGTGTGTCTGCATACATACACGCTTTCTCTCTCTCTCTCTCTCTCTCTCTCTCTCTCTCTCTCTCTTTCTCTTTCTTTCTCTCTCTCTCTCCCTCTCTGTCTGTCTCTGCCTCTCAGACATGGTGTGTGTGATCTGGTGGCAAAGGGAGAAGTGACCACAGCACTTGCTCAAAATTCCAAATATGACCACAGGCCTAAAATGTTTGGCGGTCCCTGAGTTGGCTCAGTGTATGGCAGCTTCCTCTGGCTCTGTGTTCCGTATGCATGGCCACATCGGCAGGGTGTTTTCACAAGTGATGTTAAAAGCACTTGTTAGAATTTCCTGGGTGTCATTTCTGAATGTGGAGCGATGTGCAGAGATTCTCCTCCTGACATAGGGAAGCAGGGCAGCCTGGTGCCACTCAGCAAAACAACAGCAGTAACAACCAAGCGCCTTAAAAGTTAGGTGCCTAATAAAAAAAATAACTACGTAATTAGAGCCTGGCTGCTGGATGAAACCAAAGGCTCATTCTAGTCTAGACTAGATGCCTGTGGGAAACACACAAGCAGGGCATGAGCACAACAGTTCTCTCCCCGCTTCTGATCCCCAACAACTGGTATTCAGAAGCATTGCTGCCTCCAAATGTGGAGGTAGGAGCTGTTGACAGCTTTATCCTCCTTGATACAAAACCCTAAACATGAAGTTTTGCATTGTACTCAGGAGCTAAGGTCCAAAATCTCAGGGATCAGGTTCATTAAAAACCACAATGCACCATTAATGCAACCCTTAAAATGTAAAGCCTCATTTAAATGCAGCACTGCAAGCAGCTGACCCACCATTAAGGCTGAAACAGCGCAAAGTATTTATTATTATTTTTAAGATGAAGCATTGAACTCGGAGCTTTACTAATGCAGAAGTAACGAAATGTGCATGTTTGTCATTTTTACGAACACATTTGGGCAAGGTTGTCAGCGTACAGTGTTCTCTGCAGAAAAAGAGACAGCCCTGGTTTCCGGATGGTGCTGGTTCTCCTCTGTGGTGCAACTTGAGAGGGGCACAGAAGATGAATCCAAACAGAACAAGTTATTAGCAGGGATGAGACCCTCTGGCCTGTGGGAGGGGGCAAATGTGGCCCTCCAGGCCTCTCTACCTGGCCCTTGGGAGCCTCCCCAAGTCACACCTCCACCCTAGACAAAATTCCCTCTCCTCAGTCCATACCCCTCACTCACACAGCTTCAAGTCTTTTTGTCTGGAGGGGATGTGGAGAGTGAGAATGCCTCTTTTTGTCTGGATGGAGAGGGGTGTGTGTAGAAGCCTCTGACTTTTGTAGGGCTGGAATGTAGCCTGCTGTACAAAGGCAAGAGTTGCATTTCTTGCTCCTTCTACTTTTTGCCTCTGCCGGCGCTTACCCCTGGCTTACAGCCCCTAGAAGGTTGCTCCGAGTGAAAAAATGCAGCCCTCTGGCTGGAAGAGGTTCCCTAACCTTTGTGGGAGAGCAACCCCCCCCCCCCAAACCTCTCCCAGGCTCAAAGAGCAGACAGAAATTCACTAGATGCTAAAACGTCTCAGAATTTTCCGACATTTTTTTAAAAAAATGATTTAATTGTAAAGGGTGTATGGTGATATGCTGTGGCTTCTATTGAATCTGAGTTGTGCTGTCTTCTGCCCTGAGTGTAGCCTGAAATACTGATCCCTAGGAGCAGGGAGTGGTTCTTTCCTCTCCTTATATGCATGGCTCTGTGGGGAGCTGGCTGTCTCCTGCTCCTTCTCCTCTACCCACCCAACTCCATCTTCATAACAGCCAATTCAGTTCACATTTAAAGGCAAGCCTGCCTGCTTGGCACTTTCAGAAACCATACAGAAACCCAAATACAGCCATGCTTCACAATTCTCATTTCTCAAAATTTTGCAATTCTGTTCTCCAGCTAAGTAATGTGTACAGAAAATGCATAAACCAGGAACATAGGAAGCAGACTTTATACTAAGCCAATTGTGCACCTACCTCAGTATTGTCCACATTGACCAGCAGTTCTGCAAGGTAAAGTGTGCTCCAAAATTAATAGGTTGGTGAAGATAACATACAAAAATGCATTATATCAGGAAAGTTGTATTTGCAATTCTATGTATATTAGGGGAAATCGCATAGCAAAACATCTGTGCATTAGGAGAAAGGTGCCCCGATACGCAGATAATTTTTATGAGGCCTTTTTGGGGGGCGGGGAGGGGGGAGGCAAACTGATTTGAAAATGTGAACTGAAGCCTGGAAAAACGAGAAACAAAAACCTTAATCATCAGATTTGCTCATCCTTGCATGAGACATTCGAATCTCCCCACTTTGGAGAACAGGGCTTAAAAGCAGCCACAGGTTCCTCTAGTTTAGATCAGATTGTAGTGCCAGGGATAACTCTTCCCTGTACCATTTCTGTGATAGAAGCCTGCTAATAGCAACACCTCTGCTTATTGCCTTCTCCATAGCTAACAGCAGCCTGCAAAAGGGAGGGGGATTTTAAGTGGAGGCCCTAAACTGCAGCATCCTAAGTGCAACAGTCTATCTGGCCCAGTCTGCAACCAGTCTTTCTGCTTCCCACATACTCAGTGTCTGCATGAGAAGGTTAACAGAACAGTGCTGCAATAAAGTAATCCTAATGGATATGCAAGTAGAACTTCGTGTGTGTGTGTATGTGCGTGTGTGTGTGTGTGTGTGTGTGTGTGTGTGAAATCTCCCTTGCCCTGAAATTTCTGGTGATGCCAGCAGACGCTGAACAATTGGGATTGCTGCTGCCATTTCCAATCCCTTTGCCACTGTGCTGCTGTCCTGAGGAGTTAAGATTCCTGATCTCGTCTCCAGAAACATCGAGTGCTGCCATGAGCAACTGGAATTTAATGCAGACAGCAGTGGAGAGACGTTGTGGCGGCCTGTCCATACAAATCGCCCCGCAGGGAGGCAAATTGAGACTTTCCAATGTGGCACTTCGTATATATATATATTTGCTGCTGCTGCTTTTGGTCAGTGTGGCCTTTTGCCTGTGAGATGTGGCCTCACTAATGATGTGTCAAGTTCCTGCTAGAGTGAGTGGTCTGTGTGGGGGGTATAGACTAGCAGGGAGTGCCTGGGAATTCAAACACACCCACCCCACCCGTGTGAATTTTAAATAAATAGGGTAATTTGTGAGTTTGGGAACTGTGCATACACACAGAGAGAGACAGACATGGCTCATTGCATTGAACAGCATCCAAATGTCCAACCAGATCGCCCTGGGATGCCTGCAAATGCCCCTCTTCTGTCTTGGACTTGGCAGAAACTGGTATTTAGAGGCATACTGCAAAAGATCCATCCTGCTTTCTACCACTGCCAGTTAGATGCTTCTGGGAACATGGGTGTAGCCAGGATTTTTGTTGGGGGGCGGCAGGCCTTTTGTTACTTGGGCAGGCCTTTGGGGGGGGGACCTCAACCATATATTTTTATTGATTTTTATTGATGGGGGGGCAGCTGCCCCTCCCTGCCCCCCCCGGCTACACCCAGGTCTGGGAAGCACACCAGCTTAGATAGCAGCAGGCTTCCCCCATGGTTCCTTCCAAACACAGAGGTCCCCGTTACCTGTCATCATCACCACATTTTGTGGCAGAGACGTCCATAAGTTGGTTCTTCTGGATAGAATCCAGAAGGGACCTGCAGCCAACACCAGATTTTCCCTTTGGTATCCACTCTTGAGAACAGAGCATTTTAGAGCTAGTTATCTGACCAAACTCTCACCAGTTTCCTTAAGAAATGCCTTTATTGAACTGCATTTCCAAGCGATGCCCACTCATTCTTGGATGCGTTGCTACAACAAGGTTCCATATGCAGACAGACTTTGTATTTCTGATCAACCCCAGGTGGAAGACATCTCTCATTTTCCATTAGCCTTCTAACCCCTTACATAGAGACCAAACAGATCGCTTTCTGAACCTTTGTTCACACCAACAAGCAGGTACACCCCAGCAGAAATAGTTTGGTTTCTTTTGAGTGACAATAATAGCTTTGTAGCAAACAGTGACCCTCTATGCACTAGCTGGGGGGGGGGGAGGAAAAAGGGCTTCGATAAAATTGCTATAAATCATTGTCGCACGATCAAAGCCTAACCTGCCTCACAGAGCTGTTGTAAGACTAAAACGGGACTACGGGGCAGAACCATACATGCCACTTTGAGCACCCTGGAGGAAAGGCAGGATATTAATGTAATAAATGACAGAAAAGACTACACCACTTTATACTGGAGAGGGAGGACTCATGTTTTTGGAATTCTGCTCTGTATTGAAGCACTCCGCGTCAATAGGATATCAGGAGGACCAGCATGCAAATGCCTGCATTAGAACCTTTCTCCCTGAAGAGCTGGCTTTCTGCTTTCAGGGTTGCCTACTCCCTACCCTGGGGAGGAGAGGGACATTCAGAAGTAACCCTCACTTTAGTCAGAAGTGGTCCACCTCCTTTACTAGACCTGTTGACACTTCTCTCACTCCCCGTCTCCCATGGTGCTGTTTCTGGTGGTGGTCCTTCATACACAACTCTCTCCAGGTCCCTTCACAGGGTTTCTTCTTCTTCCTCTTTCAGACTGGCACAATCTCGAACTAACCCCCAAGACCTCGACATTGGCCTGACTGCACAAGATATCCAAAGCGCCGAAATCCTCTCTCCTGTTGACTGGGACAAAGTAGATTCCTCTACAGTGGCGGGGAAAGACGACCACCTCTTTGGGTTCTGACGTCTTCTCTCTCTCTTTCCTTTTCTCCTGACCAGCTTTTCAAGTTACATAACCACTGAGAACTTGATGCACTGCATTCTGAGTGATTTTTTTTAACCGGAGGGTTTTCCTTAAGAAGGGTGGGTGAGGCAAACATCTGATCCAGATGGATGCTATAATGTCACCATATAACTCTTTAGACCAAAGCTTTAGATACTTTAATAATCTTTATATATAAAAATAAATATATGTATAAATATATTTCTTTTTTTAAAAAAAAAAAATCTTTGCTTTTTATGTAAATGATGAGATACTCCTGAGCATATTTATTCAAGAACCCCTTCAGTTTACATATATTATGGAAATTAAGTGACATTGTCTAACTTAACATTACAGTATTAGACTGCTTTTCCCATTGGAATACTCGTGGTAAACTGTGATAGCATCAGCTGTGTCTTGTGAGGTGGGTGCCGGCGGTGCAACATCAAAGTGATCTGAGTTACTTTTTCCAGAAGAGAATCAGCCCGACAAGGAAGGAGGTTGCTCTGAGGTAGATACAGCGAGGCGGAGTTGGCTTTCTGGCTGGTTCAAGCAGGGAAGGTTACTATGGGTTACGTGATGCTGCATTAGGTGGGGAAATGGCACGCTGTGGCCCTCTAGCCCTTTTCTCTATGACCTGCCGGCTCCTCCCACAGGCATGTTGGTGCCAACCCACAGCAGCTGAGTGGACAGAGCCTAGCTAGATGCTTTTAATAAGCATCAGTAGGGTTGTTTTGGTACTAATGGCACACAAGCTGAAGCAGCTGCCTAATCTGTGGACCAGAACTATTGAAACTGCCCTACTGATCCATGAAATCAAACCTGTTTGATGCCTAGGCCCTTTTCAGATGCTGTGGAGAAGGGAAGTCATGAGCCACATGGGGCAGGGACATGTGTAAATGCTTGGAGAGGCATGCTCTGCCTCTTCTCTTGTTCCCACACAGCAGGGGCCACACCGCTGATAGCAACTTCCACCTCTAGGTAGCCACCAGCCTAGTTTCATTGTATCTCGACTTAGCAGGATAGGACCTCCTGTCCCTGTTGGGACACCATAGCGAGACTGGAGTAGCGTGCACAGTGTGATACACAGGACTGGCTTTCCATGTAGACAATTCTGGGAGGTGGAGGTGGAATATAACATTCGTTCCCCCTGAGAAATGACAGCCAAGTGCTTCGAGCCAGGAATACAGGAAGTTGACATCTGAACATGTCTCATGAGCAGTATCTTTGCACCACCCTGAAATTCCTGTGGAACTGGTCCAAACATGTGTAAGAATGGGGCACCAATGGTTCATGACCCTCTTTGCAGCTTGACATGAGTTGAGCCCATTGGAAAATGTTCATATAGCCATGCAGGGAGAGGGGCAATTTCAGCCCCGTGTGGTTTCTACCCAGTCTTAAGGTTCGTGTATCCAAATAGCAGTGGAAGTCTTAACTCTGTTCCTGCACTTCAGGCTGCGCATGCATGGATCACATGAGTGGGTGTTCGCCATTTGGCAGGGGTAACAAACTCCATACATACAGGAAGCTAGTGTTGGGAAGAAGACTTCTCATTTTGCCCTTTCCCTGACTTACTTGTTTTCAATGTGCTGGGAAGTGGTTTGGAGAGCAGGTGTTAAAACACCTGCCCACCACTTCCTGTTCTTGGAAAGTTGATCACTGCCAATGCCTTTTTAAAAGAATAATGCTTTATTGCTTATTTTATCGATTGTAAGCTGCTTTGGAGAGCCCTGTTGTTAAGCAGGAAAGAAAGCAGGCTGTACATTTTTTAATCAGCCTTGTATTTAACCACTTGCCTAATTGCCACTGGCAAAAATGAATTCCGTGGAGGCGAACCACAGAAACCAGCTGAGCTACCAGAGATGGGATGCAGTATCTGTACCTCATCCACTGGAAAACTCATTAGGCTAGTCACTTTTCTGTCCTTATGTACAAGGTTGTTTTAAAATCTGATGTGGCTCCCAAAGCACATTTTTTCTTCTCCTCATCCCAGACCCCATTGATTTTGGCAAGAAGAAAAAAATAAAGTAGACTGCTCGGCCCAGTGCCCTGAGGGGGATGCAAATCACCTTGTCCACATCAGTCAGTGTTTTGATGAGCTAGGGTGGGTGATAACCGATTCCTTCACCTGATCTGTATAGATCAGCTCAAACAGGAGTGCCTGTTTGCATGTGTGAGAGCTAGTGTGCATGTGTGTGACACACAGACAGACAGACAGACAGACAGACAGACAGACAGACAGAGAAAGATGCATCCACACCAACTTTTGCCCACGCTCACTGCTGGTTTGTGGCCCCCAGAGGGTCACCAGGGATGGATGTGGCACTTGGGTCCATAAAGGTTAGCATGCATACATACATACATACATACATACATACAAACATACATACATACATACATACCTGGAACAGTTTTTGGCCACATCCACACTACACATTTAAAGTGCTTCCCCCAAAGAATGCTGGGAATTGTAGTTCTGTGAGGGGTAGACTTCAGGTTCCATGACCGTTGAAGAGGTGTAAATGTTTGTTAAATGTATGGTGTGGAGCTGGCCTTCGCATGCACCCTCCCCAATGACTGAGGGAAGGAAGATTCACAGGTGGTTGGGAAAGAGAGATTGTAACAGGTGAGATTCTTTGGAAAGCAGCATGGTATTGATCCTTTGTGGTGATGAACTGCACCATGGCTGAACAATAATTTGAATCTGATGTGCGGGTTTTTTTTTTACTCTTTCCAAAGGGCAGGCTATAATTGCACTCTTTTTCTCACTCAAATAGGTCTTAGCAAAGAGAGAGAGAAAATAAGGACCAATGTTTGCTTTTCTTTTTGGTGGCTCCATCAGAAGCAGGGTCTGTCTCGTTGCATTCTTCCTGAGCTCTTACTGGAAACAGGGAAATTGTGTTAGCTGTTAAAATGAGAAAGATCAAGATCCGCCTCTTTGAATTACCAGTGGGCAGTAATGGGTTCTTTCGTTCGTTCTTCAGCCAGCTTCAGAAGAGAGTAGGCATACTTTCTCTTAAGACATATAGCTTTGCACTTTAAAAAGAAAAAAAACCTGAACCAAAATTATGGTTTCAAATGTCAGAACAGGTTTGTATGGCTCTGTAACCTTTTTCTCTTTTGCCTTTTGAAAGTACTTCATCCAAAAACACACAGCAGCTGTTGGATATTCTTCCTAAAACTGACCTTTGTTCTTTTGCTGCAGCAAAATGTTTGAAGACTCATCCATCACATTGATGGAGATGCTGAGCAGTTTCACTTAGATTTCTCTGTATATTTGCCATCTAGGAAGAACTCAAATGCTGAGGTTTGGCTAGTTGACTAGACAACAGTGGTCCTTATATTTATTCTTAAACATCTTTTGTTAATATTTGGTAAGTTCTACCATGGTCCCCCCTATGCATCCCTCTCAGCCATTTAAGCCGCTAAATCGAAGGCCGCCAAATTGGATTAAAGGAAAACAATAATTCCTTTCGGCTTGCTATTTTTTAAAAAAATAAATGTTAAATGGCTGTTTATAAGTGCATTTCTGTCATACATCTTTCCTTCTTCCCACCTGCGTCTCTGACAGAGGCTTAGAAAATAAATTCTCAGTCTAATTTCTCATTTCATAAGACTCTGGATTTAGAAAACTAAATAATGGGAGACTCAGGATTACAGTCATTAAGAGATTATGTTTAACAATGATCCTGAATAGCTGCACTGTGGCACAGTTTGCTGTGTTTGTGGCCTTGTTGGAAATATACTAATCTGTTTTATAGATTTGTAATTGGCTTCTGAAATACTAATTTCACTTTTCCCAAAGAATCCTTTTTTTATATAACTCTGCTAATGCTACAGCTGGGCAAAGTAAAACTTTAATGAGGCTGACTATTCAGAAGACAGCAGATAGATTAACCTCCGAAACCAGATAGTTTGGAAACTTGGCTCTTATAAACTGTGTACTAAGTTGACCCTGGGAGGAAAAGGTGTTTAATGAAACTTACTTCATCTCTCCAAAAAGGCATCTCTTCTCAGCATGCCCTGCCTTGTAGCACAAGGTACAAAAAACTCTTCTATTTGGGTTGACAATGCAAGGTCAGTTGAAGATCTCTGCTGAAAATATGTATATCTATATAGACGGTATCCTCATCTGTACAAAACTAACTAGAATTGAACAGAAACTTGTCTTATACATGGAGCAGAATAAGGTGGTAGAATGGAATGTTTCACTTCAAGGGACAGGTGAGGGTTCAAATTTGGAATGCTGTCCATATTAAAGCAAAATAATAATAATTCCTGTAGGTAAATATCTAGCACATCAGGGACAGGGGCTGTAGCCCCACTCCTTGTTTCTACTCACATGGAGTCTTTCATGAAAAGATTGGGGTGCAGGTGTCTCTCCTGATATTGCTGGACTACAGCTGCCATCATGCCTGACCACTGTACATGCTGGCTAGGACTGATGAGAGTTGATAGTTCAACATCTGGAGGGCCAGATATTCCTCAACCCTAGTGCAGAGGAGAATTCACAAAGGTGATCCCTCCGAACACCCAGCATCTAATGTGATACACTCTGTTTTATCACCTCTTATCTCTACCACCTCATTCCCTTGTCTATGTCGCCCAGGCTTCATATACAGGAGTTTGCTGCAGTTGTTGCTATAGCAAAGGTCCTGAAAGAATGGTCTAAGAAGTTTCATTTTTATGAGAACATACCTATTTTGGAAATCTCTAGAAAAAAGTGTATGTAACATGAACAATATAATGCCTCTGTGTATATAGTTAAACATATGCTGTAAAAAGTACATTTGCTGTTGAGAAAATAAAAATTCTACCTTTTTTCCAGTGGACTGTTTTTATTTGTTTTTGAAAATTGTATTGCACACTCTTCTACTGAAAAGTATTCAAAGTTTTCAAAGCTGGTGACAATAGTCATAAAAAGCAGGGCTTTATAGGCTCTGGTGGGCAGTGATTGGCTTTTGGAGTCAGCTTACTGCATGTGGACTGCATGAGGCAGGGGTCAGCAACCTTTTTCAGCCGTGGGCCAGTCCACCGTCCCTCAGACCATGTGGTGGGCTGGACTATATTTTGAATAAAAATAGGAACGAATTCCTATGCCCCACAAATAACCCAGAGATGCATTTTAGATAAAAGTACACATTCTACTCATGTAAAAACACGCTGATTCCTGGGCTGTCCGCGGGCCGGATTGAGAAGGCGATTGGGCTGCATCCAGCCCCCCGGGCCTCAGGTTGCCTACCCCTGGCATGAGGCATAAAACTCAGCCTGCCAGATTTGCAGTTGAAGAGGAGGCGGCTAGGCACCAAAGCCTGTTAATGGGAATCTATAGTTCAGGGATCACAGAATTGCAGAGTTGGAAGGGGCCCTGAAGGTCCAACCCCCTGCAATGCAGTAATCCTGCCCACAGCTGTCCCTGGGTGGGCTCAAACCACCAACCTTCTGGTTAACAGCTGTATGCACTGGAGGGTAGTATGAGGGGCCTCAAGCCCTGGGGCCAAATGGGTCTCGCCCCAAACCACACACCCTCCCAAGCCTCATGTCTCAACAGCCCTATTTTGCAGCCTCCTTGAATGTTTTTGCCTGACTCGATTGTGCCCTTGAACTTGGAAAACGCTTGCTACTTGCCTACAAGGAGAATAGAGGAAGCTGTTTGAAGAAACTACCCTACCCTACAAAGATGAAATTTACACCTAATGCTCCACGTACTCTTGGCTCCGGAGCTGGCCCTCAGAAGTCTGCTCAGAAGAGATTTGGCCCTCAGGATTAAAAAGTTCCCCCCTTTCTGCTCAGATTCAAGACACTCACACACCCAGAGAGCATCTTATGCCTTCTTGTTCCTGTTTTGCGGAGCATATCAGCCACCGTCACGCCTGGTCATCGAAGTATCTGTATGTATATAGCCCTGACAAATGGCACAATTCAAATACTCAACTTATTTTGAGGCACGTTATTCTCCCTTTCACACTTCCTCTTAATTGTTAAGCCACATAACGAAGAAAAGCAAGAAATTATTAGTTTTTGGCTAACAGACGAGGTTTTTTATTTGTTGTTTTTTTTAACCACTTTACCTCAGGAGAAATGAAACGTAAACTTGAAGTGTGAAGACTTCACTCTCTGGAAATGGGTGTTGAATACTGAGCAGGCGGAAGTTTACGAAGATGCCCTGCTATTTCGTCTGTGTTGTACCTGTGTGGAATATTCCCCAAAAGTTAATTTTACTATTTAAATAGGCTGTTCCAGTCTAAGGATATGTCTCAAATTGTGAATACTAAGTGTCTGCCACCCGGCCTCATGAATAACTGATGAAGGTGCCATGGAGCAAATTGATCTTTCAATTTTGATGTGACCTTTTTCAAGCTTCTGGGTTGAATCTCGGGAATCCAGAATCTCTTTCTGACTTGCCCTCTGCAAATCCCTTTCATTATTGATCTATTTATCTCTACCACCACCTCATCCCTAAAGCTTGGGTAGGTAATAAATTGGTTTTAAAAAAAATCATACAGATAAAAATATCCAATTTAAAAATCTGTTGAAAACTTGATAAGTCCAACTGGGAGCAAACGTCACAATCATCAGCTTAAAACTGTTTGTCGCCTGACAATTCTCCTGATGTAGGAAGAGCAGGGTAAAATAGTGGGTTGCTGATGACATTTCCTGTAATTGTTTTTAAATCCAACCACTGCAGAGCACTCTTTGGGGTCACACTGAGAGGGACACCCCCCTTTTGTTGCCCTTTTTGTCTTTGTGGCTGAAGGGGGGAGTGCTCTAGTGAGGGCACAGAGCCCCAGGGGTAGGAAGTGTGTAATTTTGCCCCATTGGGAGGTTCCTAGAAATACATGCTTGCCTGTTTGATTATTATTATCATCACTATTTCCATTTATTGTTATTTTACTTGTAGCCTGCCCTAGGACAATGTAATAATACTAATAATGTCCTGCCCCACCCCAGTGGACCATCTAATAAATCCATTGGACCAACCTAATTCCTAGAGCCCTGGGGTTAAGTAGAAGGTAGAGTTTGCAGGTTAAACTTTCAGGCAGGCTTGAGACCACCCCCCAACCCATATCTCAATTCTTAGAAACCGATCACTAGGAGTTAAACATGTGTTTTTTCCTTCCTTTTTGCACAAGAATCGAGTCATGTCAGAAACACATCCAGTGGTACAGTTAGGTTACTTTAGACTCTAGACTTAGTGGTTTTACTCCGGGTCCACTTCAAAATGTTGCAATCCACCACTGCTGTGTTTGCAAGGGTGGCTTCTGCTATTGCTTCTAAGTGGGGACCTGGTATTCTGTCCCCAAAGTCCTACCCCAATGGCACCACTGAACGCATTGCTGCTGTCAAGACAGTCCCCACTGCTGCCCCCACCTCTCTTTAGATTCTTTGGAACCCCTGAATTTATACAGTGGTACCTCGGGTTAAGTACTTAATTCGTTCCAGAGGTCCGTTCTTAACCTGAAACTGTTACTAACCTGAAGCACCACTTTAGCTAATGGGGCCTCCTGCTGCCGCTGCGCTGCTACTGCATGATTTCTGTTCTCATCCTGAAGCAAAATTCATAACCTGAAGCACTATTTCTGGGTTAGCAGAGTCTGTAACCTGAAGCGTATGTAACCTGAAGCGCATGTAACCCGAGGTACCACTGTATTTGGATTGTGTAAACAGAACTGAAGTTAAAGCAAGCTATGCAATGAGGTAAACAAACCTTCAGACTGCGTTTCAATGAAGGGGGAAATGTAAATAGGTCATCTTCCTCCTCCTGAAGAAGCTGCTCCATTGGGTTGTGCAAAAATTAGAATTTGTAAAAGGCAGTAAAGTATATCCAGGTAATTAGAGCTTTGAAAACTCAACTGCAGCACTAGATTAAAAATAAAAATAGGGCAAATAGCTGCAATCTTAATCTGATGCAAGTTTCTTTCTTATCTTTTCTGTTTAGCACAGAATATTTTTTTCACCTTGAATTATTGTCAGTAGATAACATGCTGCCTGGAGGAGACTTTGTTTTTCAAATCCTAGTTCAGACACAGTTTCATTGGCACGGCCTTTGGCAATTCACTCTCCACCTCAGTTCCCCAGCTGTCAAAAGAGAATAATTGATTATTTCATTTGTTTACCGCTTAATATATGACTACCTCACAGGGTTGTTGTGAGGTTGAGTGAAATGAGTAGGCAGATATGGATTTTGAAATGTGAGAACGGGGCCATCTATAAGCCTAGTAAGTCATGTTTAATTATTCACTTACAAAATTTATTAGGTGCTGCATTATATAATATTTCAACAAAATAAAATTAACAGAACTGAACAATGAGCAACACAAAAGCATTTATAAAAAGGAGTTAAAAACCATACCCAGCAGTAACATATAATTTTAAAATGCTAGGGAGTGGAAGACACATAAAAAGACAGCAGAAACTGGTAATTTAAAAAGCACATTTTAAAAATGTCTAGGAGAACAAAACATTTTCTCCTGGTGCTGAAAGGACATTAATGCAGTTGCTAGGCAGGCCTCTCTGAGGTAAACATTCCATCAACAAGGGGCCACCACTGAGACAACTCTGTCTCTTATATGAGGGATGGGAAACCTGACCTGGCCTCTACCTCTCAGAGGCCAGATGTGACATGTAGGTGGTGTTACCCATCTGTCAATCACCTGGTGTTGAAGAATATTTTGGGGACTTTAAAGCACCAAGCAGGGCTTTCAAATAAGCTTCTGTGATTCCATGAAGTGCTGTTGATCAAACAGGCTTGAAGTCATTGCCTATCTACTGATGGGTGGCGAGTTCAAAGCTGCTCTCTGAAGGGATCAGCTTGATGATCAAGCTCTTCATGGGGAACTCGGTCACACAGCCAATCTTGTGGGGTCAAAGTCACCACTCATCAGCTGATAGGTGAGGAGTCCCAGCCTGCTTCCTACAGGGATTTGCTGTGCAACCAGTTCAGATGTGCATCTACCTGCCCCACACATGACATCACATATGGTGTGCGGTAGGTGGATAAGGTTTTGGGGGGAAACAGCCTCATGGGCCGAATTGGCACCCATGCCAGACCAAATTTGGCCCCCAGGCTGGACATTCGCCACCTCTGTGTCAAAACTATTTCCTACCTGCCGTATCTTAGCTAGGATGGATACTTGGATTAGGGTTGCCAGGAAACCCCCCAAATTGTTTTTCAGTTGACTTGCCTAAGATCCAGGACAAAGTGCTGCCGTTTGGAAATTCCCCCCGAACGTCGATTCTGCCTTTGAAATCCCAGTAATGTCTGGGACATATGGCAGCCCTACTTAACTAAAGAAATTGACTTTATTTTATGATAGGGATGAATAGAAACCTATATAGATTGGTAGGAAATTGTTGAGTTTCTAAGAACAATTACCTTTCACTTTATACTGTTATGACCATTAAGATTTCTTCTGAGATACGTTAAGGATGCAATGCCAACTGAGAAATGAGAATTGGTGGGTTAATTAATCACAGAAGTGCAAAGTGAGGTGACAAGTAAATGGGAAAATGCAGAAGGTCTGCAGATCAATAGCTGGTTAGAGTATGAGAGATGCTGTATATGACACACTGAACAACACAGTCGCAACCATGTCTACTCAAAAGTAAGTCCTAATGAATTCAGTGGAGCTCACTCTCAAGTAAGGAGGGTTAGGTTGCAGTCAATTTCTGGAGAAGGCAGGGAAAGAGTTACGTGTATAAGTTTTTTTTTTTAATTAAATGAGAATTTATTAGTGAAGGTGAAATTAAAGTCATCAACACAACGTAGTTGCTGATACTGAGGCAAAAATCAGTAAATTAAAAGGGATTATATTTATTACTCTGTTGCTGCTTTCATTGTTCCTGATTGTTTCTCTCTATGTGTGTGTGGGTAAAAGTCTTAAAAAACGGAAAGGGGGATATCATTATTCTGAAGGACAAACAACCCTGCAACCCTACAGTCCCTAGGATGGTTTCCCAACTGGAGACGGGATCATGCTTGCCCCTAGGTCAAAGGTTTGGACCCTGAAATCTGAGGGTCTGGGATGCTCCTGACCTGGCAACCCTTGTGGGAGACCCCATGTTGCATTCCCTTTCCATGCTGCCCTGGTATCTTCTGTTGCTTTTGCCCTGCTGCTGAAGCTGAGATGTTGGTGGAAGCAAATGGGGGGCGGGGAGGACTGGACAGATCAAGGCAAATAGCTTTCACTGTCCTCCGAAACACCTCCAAGGCAGGGCGGAAACTACAGCAGCCCTGGATGTGGCGTAGTGAATTTCCTTCTCATTGTTCCCAAAGGGAGAAGGAAATAGCAAATACAAGGCCAGAGGAAGGTTGGGGAAGGGTTGTAGTTCAGTGGAGTTCAGTGGTAGAGTATCTGCTTTGCATGCAGAATGTCCCAGGTTCAATCCCTGGCATCTCTAGGAAGGAAACATCACCATTTGAAAGCCTGGAATGCTGCTTTCAGTCTGCATAGACAATACTAAGTTAGATGGGCCAATGGCCTGACTCTGTATAAGGTTGTGTCCTATATCCTTAGGAGTAAAAAAGCTGATCTACTCTCACTGCTGCCCCACTGATGGGAGCCCAACAGGGGGCTGGATGAGGCAGATGATCTGCCTTTGGCACATCCCCCTCCTCCCCAAATTTAGGACTGCAGTCTTAGTCGACAAATAGAACCTATAAAGACAGATTTCATCTATTTTTAACGTGCATGTTGAAAACAACATTTGCTGAAATGTTTACATCTCAAACCAAGATTTAAACTAGGGCTGAATGTAGAGGTTACAGCAGCACAAAATATCGGTACAGTGAAAAAGAAGTAGATACATCTTTGAGGGATTATGCCACCATTAAAAATTGTGTAGTAATCATCAGTTCAATCCAAAATCATTTGCAATGCGTAGAAAAGCATTGTGCAGAAGAGTCGGTCCAGCCCAGACCACCATGTGTCTCAAGGAATCAGGTCTGGCCATGATCCAGGGAAGGAAGTAAGAGTTACTAACAGACGGGGTCTTGTGTGCAATTATTATTATTGACGCCATTTATGAATTGCTTTCCATAAAATATCTCACAGCGGAAACATCAATAAAAACAATTCCACATGTAAATACAATGGAAAACAATTCCATATATGCAGTCAATTAAAAATAATTCTGTATGTAAAAACAATGTAAGGGGAAAAAAGACAGACTAGTATAAAGGTCTGCGCTTTGAAAGCTGGATCCAGAAGGAAGGTCTTCAACAAGTGCAGAAAAGACAGTGGAGTATTTCACCATTGCCACGTTCTTCAGAACCCTGCACAGGTCCCAGGAAAACACAGCTTATTCTCATGAGTGGTGACTGAGCCTTTATTATCACTTCCTCCAATAGCAGATGCAGGTGGTGAGTGCCCACACTGGGGGTGGAAATGGGGCCACTGAGGAATGAGAGGGAGGAATCAGCGTGCTCAGAGGAACCCCATGATTTGCAGGTGGGAGGATTAAGAGGGGAAGCGCTTTTTGAAAACAACAGTACAATGAGAGCTGAGCATGTTCAGTAGCCATGGGGTGGGGTGGGGGGGAACCAGAAACCCATGTGGGGAGTGTAGTAGGTCCAGTCGTGACCGACTCTGGGGTTGCGGCGCTCATCTCGCTTTATTGGCCAAGGGAGCCAGCGTACAGCTTCCAGGTCATGTGGCCAGCATGACTAAGCCGCTTCTGGCAAACCAGAGCAGCACATGGAAACGCCATTTACCTTCCCACCAGAGTGGTACCTATTTATCTACTTGTACTTTGACATGCTTTCGAACTGCTAGGTTGGCAGGAGCAGGGACCAAGCAACGGGAGCTCACCCCGTTGCGGGGATTTGAACCGCCGACCTTCTGATCGGAAAGTCCTAGGCTCTGTGTTTAACCCACAGCGCCACCCGCGTCCCGTAGTATATGTGACCTGTCTCTTTAAGAGACACAACTGGTTTGTAATAGAAACTCCACCTGCTTCAGGTGTGCTTCTGCACCTCCATAATTAAGTGGGAACTAGTTGGAACCTTCAGCTTAGCTCTGTGGCGAGTCCTAGCTCCTCTTCTGAGTGGTTAATCCATTGTTCACCATTAAATACAACTGTTAAAGTGGTCTAGACTCCTCCTGCTTCTTGGGATTAGGGCAGATGCACTGCAAGGCTTCTTCGCACAGTGAGTACCCTTTTTCAAATCTATGGGGTGTGACAGGGAGCACAGTGAATTGGCTTGCTTGAGTCCCGTGTAGCACTTGTATAATCCTCAAACCTGATTATTCCTCCGAGGCTCTGCCTTCCTGCTGGAGAATGGAGCCCCCTTAAAGGCACAGCCCTCTGGCCTAGACCCTGGCCCTCTTGTCCACCTGCCTGTTGTCTCCAGCTGGTGTCACTGCCTGCGGTGCTGAAGAGGCTTGGTGGCGCATGACACCCTGGGAGACCTGGGCCAGCCCATTTATAAGACAAGGTGAGGTGACTGCTTCAGGTGGCATGATCCACAGGGGCAGCATATCCTAGTGTAGATCTCCCCTCCTCTAGTTCTTCTCTCACCCCTTCTTCCCTGATGGGGAAGGGGCACCATTGCGGGGCCTGCCTCAGGTGCCAAAATGTCTTGGGCCAGTCCTGTGGGCCTTTCGTTTGCTCTTTTGCAGCATTCTGAAACCACTGGGGTAAAAGTTAAAGGGAGCTGAGCTCCTTTAAATACCTGGAGTGGCTTAGTGAGAGAATGTGTGTGTTGCAGGCAAAAGGCTCCAGGTTCAATGCCCAGCCTCCCCTGGTAGGTCATGAAACCCTGGAGAGCTGCTGCCAGTCAGTGTAGACACTATTGAACTAGATCAGGCTTAGGCAACCTAAGGTCCAGGGGCCTGATGCGGCCCAATCACCTCCTCAATCTGGCTCGCGGATGGTCCGGGAATCAGCATGTTTTTACATGAGTAGAATATGTACTTTTATCTAAAATGCATCTCTGGATTATTTGTGGGGCATAGGAATTCATTCGTTATTATTTTTTTCAAAATATAGTCTGGCTCACCACATGGTCTGAGGGACGGTGGACCGGCCCACGGCTGAAAAAGGCTGCTGACCCCTGAAGTAGATGGACCGACCACAAGCATTTCAGCACTGGTCCAGTCAGTTGGCTACCAGAAGGGAATAACTCCCTCCGCCCTGTCCATTGACACATTGCCTCTTCTTTTCCTCTGCATGCTGCAGGCCTCTGTTAGATCTCCACATGCTCAAGAGAGCATGACTCTAAATGATAAATAAGGAAAAAAATAAATCTACTGCCAAGTGTGCAGTACTTGCAGTATATCCAAGAATACTGCATAACCCACCCTCTTTCCCATACAGTATTCACAATCATTATTGCAGGTTAGACTTCTCGCTTCACACCCATAGGTAGGGGTGTGTGTGTGTATAAAATCATGTACATCAATGTTTATTGTATTGCAGGGGGTGGGAATAGCTGCAACTGGAGTAAACAGCCTTTTTTACCACCAGAAAGGCTTCCTCACCTACAGACCGTGGTGCATTTATTTAAGCTTGCTGATGCTAGATCAAGGCAAGTGCTATACAGGCAATAGGAGAGATGGTGTTGCACATAGAGAATTATTTATACAATGCGGAAGATAACACAAGTTCTCACCTGCACTATCTATAGCCGAGCCCAGGGAATTCTCGACGGTTCCTCATTCCCAATTACGGGGCTTCTTTTCCACAGAGACTTCACAAAGCCGGAAACAGCTTATCTTTTGAAGGCCATATAGTGAGCCGTGGAACTGGGGGTTTGGGTTAAACTGAGGCTGCCCCATACATTTAAAGCACGTTCTCAACCCCAACCCCCAACCCCAAAGAATCCTAGGAACCATCGTTTGTTAAGGGTGCTGGGAATTGTTGTTGTGTGAGGGGTAGGCTGCAGTTCCCAGGATTCTTGGGTAGGAAATGTGCTTTAAATGTATATAGTGCCTACACAATCCGAAAGCAGGAAACTTATTTTTAATCATCTTTTAACACTACCAACCTCTAAGCTTTAGGGATGAGGTTGGCTGTTTGTTGAAATGAATACATGGCTGCTGTCCCCTTGTGAGCAAGTGAATGCTCCCTGGCTAATGTCTTCACAAAGCACAGATCAATGGTCCTTGTTTTTCACACAGGCTTTTGGGGGGAAACGTCTGAGCTGTTGCAAGAAAGCTTCTCTGTAGCAAGAGAATGAAAATGCTGGCTGGTGCTTGCAGGGAGTGTTGGCGTGCCCAGGGATGCCACTTTCCAACGGATTCTGTAGCCGTCTTTCTAGGAAGCAGAGACTGATGGTATGCAAGTCGTGTGCTCTAACGCTGACCTATTCCTATGGCCCTAACCTATGCAAATTCTTTGGCACCGCTTCCTGTGGTCCTCCTGAGCTTGTGTATTTCAGCCCTCCTCCTTTCTTCCCTTGTGGGAAGATAATTGGGACATATTTAAATCAAGGGCTGGACCCAAGGCATTCTGTAGTCTCGTGGAGCGCTGAGGATGACATGGGCGGGCTTCTTCCACTTTGAAGCAGCCACAGAATTGACAGGAGGCCTCGCTGAGAATTACAATGAAGGCCCAATCACAGGTATTGGAGGAAACAGTGGATTAGACCCCATTTGCACTCTACATTGAAAGCAATATCATTCCACTTTAAACAAGAATCCTGGCAACTGGAGGTGCTTAGAGTATATGCAAATTAAATACTGTATTTTTTGCTCTATAAGACTCACTTTTTCCCTCCTAAAAAGTAAGGGGAAATGTGTGTGCGTCTTATGGAGCGAATGCAGGCTGTGCAGCTATCCCAGAAGCCAGAACAGCAAGAGGGATTGCTGCTTTCACTGCACAGTGATCCCTCTTGCTGTTCTGGCTTCTGAGATTCAGAATATTTTTTTTCTTGTTTTCCTCCTCCAAAAATTAGGTGCGTCTTGTGGTCTGGTGCGTCTTATAGAGCGAAAAATACGGTATATGATCATGCAGCATAGTGAATGTGCATAATGGTCTATTGTTATGCACATTAACTGCTCAGCTTAATAAACGTAAAGGGACCCCTGACCATTAGGTCCAGTCAGGGCCAACTCTGGGGTTGCGGCGCTCATCTCGTTTTATTGGCCAAGGGAGCCGGTGTACAGCTTCCGGGTCATGTGGCCAGCATGACGAAGCCGCTTCTGGCGAACCAGAGCATACACCATCTCTAAGAACAAATACACAGAGCAGTACACACACACACACACACACACACACACTTCTTTTCTTTTGCCACCACCTCCCACTGCCACCAGGTTTCCCGCAGAAGTAGCTGTGGCGACGAAAAGTCAGGCAGGTCTGCAAGCGACCAGCCCTGCTGCAGTGCTCTCCTGCCGTTGCTGTTTCCCTCGCCGCTGCTGCCAACCGTGGCTGTGGTGGGCGCAGTGGTGGTTCCACCACCAGGCTTGGTGCACTGGGCCCATGTGATTTCACAGGTGTGACACGATGCTGAGGCCCCCCCCCCCCATTTTGGACCAAAGCTGGAGCCTTTGGTTTGGATGCGGTTTCTCTCTTGTTCTTTCTTAGCAGCATAAACTTTAAAGTGACATCATTGATGGCTGGTGCCCTATGGAAGGCCAGGAGACCCACTGTAGGTGGAGCTAGAGCCAATGGCGACAGGCAGAGCCACCCTCTCTAAGTAAGAAGGCAGGCAGGGCAGCTGGCTGAGGGTGGTGGGGCAGTGCCCCATTTGCCCCAATGAGCCAGGCGCTCTTCATTGAGTGAGACCTGAGCAACAGTCCAGGCAAACGAATGTCAAGCTTAATGCAGAAGCCCCAAGTATCACGGATATATTTAAATGTATAAAATGCACTAAATCTCTCCTGACAAGGCAATTTGATCAAATCCAACTGATTGTCATGTTGCGAGTACAACTGACAGTGGAGAATAAAGCAGTTGCATGCCTAGGAAACCCCCCCCCCTTAAAAAAAAATGCTTTCCGCCTTTATTTCTTTTTCTTCCTGATAACTGGAAATTTAAATTATAATGGTTCGCTTCGCTTTTTGTAAATGTAGCCATAGCAACAAGAACATCTAAATTATTACAAGTTGATCACTCCTTCAATAGAGGCTTAAATACAGACTCCAGCACAGTATCGGGGGGAAAATTATTTTTAAGAAAACTTCTTGCAAATAAACCATTGGATACAGGTAACCTTCTCCATCATCACCAACCTCCTCAAATGCATCCTTTGTGTTTGTAAAAGGTACTAAGCAGACCTGCTGAGTGTTTTATTCATTATATCTTGCCTTTCCTCCAAGGAATACAACTTTAGGAGGTGTTGAGGCATGATTCTCTCTTACCCACCCACCACATTTTACCCTCACAATAAATAGGGATGTGGGAGAAATTGGATTCAGTTTGCATTTAAAGGCGAAATTAACTAATTCACACTTCCAAAACAATAAAGGAATAAAAATGCAGCCATCCTCCAAAACTGACACATCTTCAAATTTTGCAGTGCAATTATCCAGCCAAGTTTTGCATACTAAAACCACATACTTGCAAAAATGTGCATTAAAATGCATATAGTGTATACTGAAAATAAAACAAAAGTGAATTATATTAGGGAAGACTGCAAAATAAAGTGTATCTCTGCAACAAAATATTGGTGAAAAAACTGATGTGGAAATGTGGATAACTGATCTTAAGATTCGAAAAATTAGAAACTGAGAAAAACTGAAATGGGCAGATTTGCCCATTCCTAATCCCCCCCCCCATCATCTTTTACACACACACACACACACACACACACACACATGGGGCTTGGTTTGGAGGGAACCTGAGTCTCCCCACAGCAGTTGACGCTTTTACTTCACATTTTGAAAAGCAAAGCTTGAGGAGGATTTTGAAAAAAATTCTTGGTATTAGGTTGTTTACACACTTTGCTTGATATGTGAACAAGCTGCATGTCACAAGATTAAAGAGAGGGCCTCTTGAGTTTAGAAGAGGGTTGTGGCAGGTGGGGGGGGGGAGAAAACAGCTAAAGAAGCAAAAGACACCCCCGTCACCCTCCTGCCTGATCGTATTCAACATGGGTAGCAGAGGGAAACTTTTAAGAATCCAAGCGAATGATACTTGCAAGCGGGCTGGGAGTTATTTTATTTATTTATTTATTAGCTGAGCGGCTGCCTTCTCTCTGGAGAAAATGAGCCTGTGGTTGTTGAAAAGAGTCTTTGAGTCGGGAAAGTGGGACCTTGCAAAACAAGAAAAATACACACAATAGCTGCTGTTCTTGAAGTATTATTACGACGCAGAAGGTGACTATTTGATGTGGTGTTGCTGCCTGCCTTTACATCAGTTTGTGCTGTTGACTCGGTATCTTTTGACTCGGTTCACCGTGTGCTTTTTCAGCCCCTTCCCTCCCTTTGCCACACTGGCTCGGCAGAGCTCATAAAGCTAATGAGCTGGATTATTTCCTCACTCGTGCATCACTGAGAAAATTATATATTCCAGGTGCACGGGCTTTATTAGGAGGGCTGGTGCAGGAGGCAGCGACAAAACTCAAGCAGGGCAGCTTTCAGCTCCATGCTTGATCGGCAAGTTGATGGATTTGTTTTGTGCCATTTGACAAGGAGGCCGATTCCCGCAGTTTGCTTCCCCAGCCCAGCTCCGTTTGCACAGCTCTGCGTTCCAACTGTCTTGAGGGGATTATTCCTATCCTATCCCTTTTTGCACCTCTTGGTGTGGAGCACAGTCAGACCAGGTGGGGAAGGCGTTGACTATGGCAAGCTAGGAATGTGTTTTATCAGCTTTGCTGTTGAGCCAACTGCAGCCCTATGTGAAGAGGTTTGATCTAGCCACACCAGTCTGTACCCTGATCACAGTCATGCTTGGCTACTGTAATGCACTCTGTGTGGAACAGCCCTTAAAGACTGTTTGGAAACCAGAGCTGCTTCAGAATGCAGCCACCATGGTTCTAACAAAGGCAAGGTGGCCAGATTCATCTTTACCATTCCAGCTGCACTGGCTTCTGGTGCATTTCTGAACCCATAAAAGTTCTGGCTTTAACTTTTAAATGTAGGATGAAAAAATCTCAAAGCCAGGGTCAGATGTGGTCTTCCAGGCCTCTCAGTGGTCAACGGGTTCTCCATAAGCCATGCCTCCTCCTCAGGCCACACTCCTCACTGACCCTGTGCCACACCCTTCTCAAGAATTTGTTGCTGCTTTTGCCTGACTGGAATATGTCCTTGAACTGCAATAATGCCTCCTGGTTGCCTGAATGGCAAGCAGAATCAATCATAGAATCATAGAATTGTAGAGTTGGAACCCCCTGCAATGTGGGAATATTTCACCCACGACCCAGCTCTACCAGCTGAGCTATCCCAGCTATCTCTAGCTTTTATATAGCCTGTAGAGGGATACAAATTACATCAGTTGTGCCAAACACCCCTGACATTTAGTCTCTGGAAGGTTGCCTACTAGAGAACACAGCCTTTGGCTGCAAAAAGGTTCCCCACCACTGCTTTAAAGCCTTCAGCTGTTTGGGTTGAATCTATCCAAAGGACTGTCTCCACTAGTATCACCTAGATGTACAGCAGAGGCCGTTCTCGTGTGTCTTTGAGGTGGTGCCTATCATTGATCAGCCTATGACAGGGAAAGGAATAGCTCAGTCGGTAGAGCATGAGACTCTTAATCTCAGGGTCATGGGTTCAAGTTTCGTGTGGGACGAAAGATTCCTGCACTGCAGGGGGTTGGACTAAATGATCATTCTGGTCCCTTCCAGTTCTTCTATGGTTCTCAGAAAATAGACCCAGAAGATGACGCCTTCTCTTGAGGTCCAGAGAAAGAGAGGAAGTTGTAAAGAGGATGCAAGCTAAGACTTACCAGTCTAAACATCAAAGAGATAGAGAGACGCCAGCATAGCAATAAAGGTACAGGGATACTCTGGGAAGCTGGAGGTCCCTTACTCTATCTGTCTTAACCCATGCAACCCCTTCTCAGCAAGATGAGTTGCATCCAAACTTCCAACACCCTTTGATTCTGGTTTGGTGGAAGACAGGGAGGCCAACTGTAGGTGGAGCCAGAGGCAACGACAGATGGTGACAACTAACACTAGTTTTGCCCCCATCCTCCTTCTGGCTGAGTTCTATAAGGACAACTGAGACTAAGGAGGAGGAAGCTGACAGACAATGCCACCCCCTGGTGGAGGCTGGCTATGGGCAGAAAGAAGGGAGGGCAGCGCCACACTTGTCATAAGATTACTTATAATCGTAGAGTTGGAAGGGACCCTGAGTATCATCTAGTCCAACCCCTTGCAATGCAGGAATATGCAGCTGTCCCTTACGGGGATCAAACCTGCAACCTTGGCATTATCAGCAACATGCTCAAAGCAACTGAGCTATCCAGCCCAGGCCAGCCTCCACTGATAATTACTATATAGCACTCTTTGGGGGACCTTACAATTTTCATATCGAACAGCTGTATAATTTACGGGCTTAAAGGTCTACAGCTAGCTTGGGAAATTAACTGCCTGCGCCAACCTGTACGGTAGACCCACACGGCACATTTGAAACAACTGTCACATCTATCAAAGGTAGATTATCCAAATGGTGCAATCCCAGATTTGGGGCCCTTTCTGGCTGGCTGCTTTTTGAAAACAAAACACTCGAGTTAATATTTAAAGTGCGAAAAGGCTGCAGAAATTCGACAAGAATGTAGCCCAATCAATGGCTAAAGGATGGCCATAGTAGCAGTGGCGTAGCGTGGGGGGTGCAGGGGGCCCGGCCGCACCGGGCGCAACATCTGGGGGGGGGGCGCTCGCACTCGCAGCTCTCTGAGTGCTAAAATCCATGGGTTAGGGGGCGCAAATTACTTGCCTTGCCCCGGGTTCTGACAACCCACGCTACGCCACTTCATAGTAGTCAGCCTGAGAAAGGCTGTGCAGCTTCCATAGGGGCTGCACCAGGCAACTAAAGCAGGTATCCAACAGGGCAGAACAATGGAGAACGGAACCACCTTTTCCACACCCCTGTTGACCACTTCCTAGGAGGTTATTTTATTTTATTTATTTGTTTGATTAAATTTCTTAGCTGCCCATCCGAGGATCAGAGGGCAGTTTACAATATAGAAACACAAAAATACATAACATAGTAACAAACAAAACCAACACCTCCCCATTTGAAAAGGCCATGGATTGTTTTGTTGCATAAAATTGCTGTAGCAGGGTCTCACTGTGAGTCATCCAATTCCTGCTTTCTGGCCCATTTTCACCTGATTTGAGGTATTGTTATGGGGCTATTGCCGGGCTGAAGATTTTTGGCATATATCCAACTAAGTTCCACTCAAACAAGGCCCACTGAAATGTACAGCTACAGGCAAAGGGTAAGAAGCTGTGGGAACCAGACCTGGAGGAAGCAACGTGGATGTCTTATAACCGCCATCAAGCCCGCTGTTGTCAGGGGATATTGCAGGTATCCGGAAAAGGTTGAGATGAGGTTTTCAACCTTTTTTGGGTCCACAGCTGCCTTGACCAACTACATTCTTCCTTCCGCACCCCTCTGGGGCTCAGGAGTCCAGTTATGTCACCACTTGCCTGCAGAGCTTGCTGCCTCTCACCATTTTTCAAACACCCTCCCTTGTGGCGTGTTCCTTCAGCCTCATTTCCTCTCCCCTCTCCTTGGGGGTCCTCTGGGCAGCCGCCCCTGGTCTCTGAGCTGCCACCCCTGCCCCAAAGAGAAGTGCCTCTTCACACTGCCCCACAGGGGCCTGGGAAGCACCCCCTGGCCAGCCCCAGAGGCACCATTTGCCTGGGGAGCTTGTAGCCAGGGCTGCTGCAACAAACAGTTGTGCAAGCCTTTGGCAGGCAGAGACACAAGAGGGCATCAGAGGTGGAAGGGAAGAGGAACAGAGGCCAGTGTTGCCCGTGGCACCCTTGACATCATTCAAGGCACCCCAGGGTGCCATGGCACGCTGGTTGAAAACCACTGGTTCAGACAAAGATTTGAATTCTACCTGGTAGCAAGGGTCGCAGAAGAGAAAAGTGGTATGATCAAACCCCCTTTTTTTCCTACATGTTGTGGGACCAGGAGGCATTGGCCTTCAGGCTTGCTGAAGGTGAGACTATGAAACTAAAAGAAATAACGGAGAAGTTTGAAGTATCCTGCATGCCTAAAAATAACGAAATGTTTGAAAGACAGAAGTTTTTCATGTACATGCAAAAAGCCGGTCAAACTATGGATCAGTATGTTATAGAATTAAGGAGGCTGAGTAAGAATTGCGGTTTGGGTGACTCGAGAGAGTCCCTGATAAGGGAAAGAATTAAATGTGGACTCTGAGATAATATCCTCAGGGGAACGGCTGCTGCATGAGGGAGATCCGTCCTGGACAAAGGTCTTCAGATATGCAGGGCATCTGAAGCTGTGAAAACACAGGCCACTTATCTGAATTCTGCTGAAGGTGTTCAGCAGAATGAAGCAAGAATGCAGAAGAAAGCCAGACTCATAAATCGAACTGCCTTTGTCACAAGCAACTGTGAGGGGAAATAGGCAAAAGAAACAAGCATGCAAATTATTTGGAATGCAGCAGGGTCCTAAACAGGGGATGCATCTGAGAAACTGTTTTAACTGTGGGAAGCATAATTGTTTTGAAAGATGGTGTCAAGTAATTCACAAGAAAGTCAGGTAGATGTGCTGAAGATCATTTAGAACAAGAGGTTTATGTTGCTATTTTTATTATATTTGCCATTAATTGATACATTCTAGTGACAGGTAGTTGGTTTTATTATGGCTTTAAAATGTTATAATGTTCATATAATCAAATGGAGTTGGATTGTGTTTTGAAATTATTTAGTATCAGATTGTTGTTGAAATGATGCAGTGATTTGCATTTTTGTTCTGCTGTCAGCCTCTTCGTGCATAATTTACATGGAAAAGTGGGAAACAAATTTAAATAATAATAGTAGAAGAAGAAAAGGACACTGATCAAGTTAACAGAGTATCTAACAAGCATAATGAATGACTGTTAACAAAGTCAACACTGGGACCAACAAAAATCAAAGTTACCAGTTATTCTGGAATAAATACCTGAATATTCTTGTCTTGCTCGTGTTAGGTAGAAAAATGCCATGTACACTTTTGATCCGTATTATACCCAAGAATGTGGCATCCATTCTGAGCCTAGTAGTATGCAGTTCTTCCTGCTTTTGCAAAGCAGTTGCCACAGTTTCATATTTTGCTTTCAAAAACATGTGGATTTTTATGCACAGTTTACCCTAATGTAAGTATTTTTGTATTTTGTACTTGGCTTCAGAACGACCTTGCAAAATTTGGGGAACTGTGAACTTTGATGGATGGCTTTGGTTTGCATATTTTTTCGAGCCAAGAGCACCCTTCCCTCCTGTTGTTTCCAGCAACTAGTATTCAGAAACATTGCTGCCTGAGCATAGACATCCTGGCTAGTAGTAGCCCTTGATAGCCTCCTCCTCCATGAATTTGTCTGATCCTCTTTTAAAGCCACCCAAGGAGTTCCACCCAAGGAGGGACGCGGGTGGCGCTGTGGGTTAAAGCCTCAGTGCCTAGGGCTTGCCGATCGAAAGGTCGGCGGTTCGAATCCCCGCGGCGGGGTGCGCTCCCGTTGTTCGGTCCCAGCGCCTGCCAACCTAGCAGTTCGAAAGCACTCTCGGGTGCAAGCAGATAAATAGGGACCGCTTACTAGCGGGAAGGTAAACGGCGTTTCTGTGTGCGGCTCTGGCTCGCCAGAGCAGCGATGTCACGCTGGCCACGTGACCCGGAAGTGTCTTTGGACAGCGCTGGCCCCCGGCCTCTTTGAGTGAGATGGGCGCATAACCCTAGAGTCTGTCAAGACTGGCCCGTACGGGCAGGGGTACCTTTACCTTTACCTTTAAGGAGTTCTACCTTTAAAAGTGAATTGAATCTAATTTCTCCTCCACCCCTAGTTATACCATGCAGTTGGGAAGCATTCTGGACAGGGGTTGTGGGCACAAGGAGCAGGAAGTAAGAAGCGGGTGAATTATCCCTGCTGAAGTGTCCTGTCCAAATATTGTCCAGTCTTGTTGCTTCTTAGCTTGTAAGATGTGACAGGATGACACACCAAGCTGCTGTTGCTCCAGGCGAGAACCACATTTGCAAGATGGTGTACATAACAGCCGTATGAATCCATATCCATATTTTTTGGGAAATAGACCTGCATGTACAGAGATCGCTTGTACTTGAGTTCAGTGTCGCATGTGAAAAAAGCTGTACAGTAAAGGACTTTTAGGCACCAGGCAAAGCCTTCTTTCTGAGGTTTTCTAGCCTCAGTTACGTTTCTTTTTATTCCTGCTGCAATTGTTTTATATTCCCAGGTTCTTAACCTCAGCTTGTCTGTTTTTATTTCTACTATGGAGGCAGTGGAAGACAGGAGTGCCTGGCATGTTCTGGTCCATGGGGTCATGAAGAGTCGGACACGACTAAATGATTAAACAACAAAATGGTTGTTTTAGCATTGCCTTGTCTGCTTTGTTACAAAACTTGGACATTTTGAATTGGAAGATGATATAGAAATTTGTTAAACTTTGTGTTGCCACAGAATAATAAGAGCCTGCCCCCACATTGGTTTTCCCCAACCTGGTGCCCTCCAGGTGTTGCAGGACTACAATTCCCATCAGCCCATGGCATCATGCCCACTGCTTTGGTATGATGGGAGTTGGAGTCTCTTAGGGTTGCCCCACCAACCACAGTGTGCTCTTAGCCAGCCATCACCTCCCTGCAGCTGTCTTTCTTACAACCAGACTGTGGGTGGCTCTGTCATTGGTTGTGGCTGCACCTGCCTTCTGCCCTCCAAGTAACACCAACCACCCCTGGATTACAGACCCTCCAAGTGTCCCTATTTTCCAGGGATGTTCCTGATTTAGAGAAACTGTTCCGGTTTCTGATTTGATCCTGGAATGTCCTTAAGATGTCCCTATTTTCATTGGAGAAATGTGGGAGGGTACAGAGTTATCCGACCCGCAAGCCATCTGAAGGCAATCCTGTATAGCGAAGTTTTTTTAATGTTTAATGTTTTATTCTGTTTTTATATATGTTGGAAGCTGCCCAGAGTGGCCGGGGAAACCCAATAAGATGTGTGGGGTATAAATAGTAAAATTATCATTATGGAATGGGACGTCCTTATTTTCATGGGAGAAATGTTGGACAAACTCCACCCAGGCTTGAGGCCTCCTCTAAGCTACTCTCTTTTATTAAAAAAATGAATCAATGTCTGTTTTTCTGCAAGTAGTGATCATATTGTTCCCTTCCAACTGAGCTTAGACATTGATAAAATAACATGCTTTGACAATGCAATGATTTGTAATCTGGGATGTTTCTCAGACTAGGGTGGTTTTAGTGGGATCCTGATTTGTTCTTTCTCCTCAGTTTTAATTAAGTGCATTGAAATCAGCCTGTTGCTTATCATGTTAGTTATGATTACGGTAACTCCAGGGACAGGGGAGAAATTCCATTCAATTCACAATTAATTTGCAAGTTCCAAAACAATACACAAACTGAAACACTGCCATCTTTCAAAATTTGCATTTCTCTTAATTTTGCAATGCATTTCTCCACCCAAAGAATATGTCCAAAATGCACATGCTAGGATAAAATATGCATAGAAATAATATAATAGTGAAAATAACATATAAAAATGCATTATATTAGGGAACATGGCTTTGCAAAATTGACTATATAGGGCAAAATTGCACACTGATATGTGTGTAAGAAGAAAGTTGTACTAAAATGGTGATTAATTTTCACGAGTACTTTCTTAAAAATGCAAACGGATGTGGAAATGTGGAGAACTGAAGAGTGGAAAAGTGAGAAACTGAGAAAACCAATATTGACAAATTCACCTATCTCTATTTAACTGCATCACGGTGTGTGAGAGATGCGCAGTGTGGGATGTGAAGAAAAACTCTTCGGGAATAAGTCTGTTTTATGGTCTCACTGGTTGGAATGTTGAACATGAATTTAGAAAGTGCACACGGGCTTTTGTTGTTGAAGAGCAGACAGGGTGTGGGGAGTTCTATCTGTCCCATAGTGATCGAAGAGGAGGCTTTAATGCATAGGTTTAACCTATACAGATAAGCAATTGCTCCATAAATGTTTGTGTCACACCTCAGGGACAGCCTTCTTAAACAAAAATATATTCAAATATTCAATTCATATATTCAAAATATATTCAAAAATATATTCAATCACTGAAACAACACGACACTGGGCATCTGTTTATTTTATCCTATTTTGTATCCTTTCCTTGAGATCCTTTTGGATGAAAAACAGTCTAGAATAACCGAGAAAGCTACATTCCCCTTTCTTTTCCAAATGGGGCCACTGAGGCACAGGTGGAAGGTATCAGTATGTTTGACGGAAACAAGTGTGCAGGACAAAAATCCTTAGGAAAAGGAAATGCAATGGGGCAAAACTTCTCCCAAACAGCCCAATGAAGCTTGAGAATACTTAGAGAATATCCTGGGTTACACCATGCATTTATGGTGTTCTTATACCACTTTAGGGACACAGGTGGCGCTGTGGGTCACCACAGAGCCTAGGACTTGCCGATCAGAAGGTTGGCGGTTCGAATCCCTGCGATGGGGTGAGCTCCCGTTGCTCGGTCCCTGCTCCTGCCAACCTAGCAGTTCGAAAGCACGTCAAAGTGCAAGTAGATAAATAGGTACCGCTCTGGCGGGAAGATAAACGGCATTTCCGTGCACTGCTCTGGTTGGCCAGAAGCGGCTAAGTCATGCTGGCCACATGACCCGGAAGCTGTACGCCAGCTCCCTCGGCCAATAAAGCGAGATGAGCACCGCAACCCCAGAGTCGTCCACGACTGGACCTAATGGTCAGGGGTCCCTTTACCTTTACCTTTATACCACTTTAACAGCCATGGCTTCCCTCAAAGAATCTTGAGAACTGAGGCTCCTTAAGGGTGCAGAGATTTGTAGCTTTGTGAAATCAGCACCCTTAACAAACTACGGCTCCCGGGATTCTTTGGGGGAAGTAAATGTGACCCGAAATTGTGTAGCCTGGGCTACGATTACCCCAGGGAAAAGCCAGCACTCCTCCTTTTCCAGGGATACATACATATAGGAGTCTCTCCCTCTCCCTTTCTCTCTCTTAGGTATCAATACAGATACATTCACTGGTGGCGGCGGCAGTCAAGGTAGCTGCTTTCTATGATATGTATACTAATTTTATGTCCTTGAGGAGTCGTGTGGCTTCTGGGGTTATTTTAAAGTGATAGACGGGGGTGGAGAAAACCATTTGATAAATTGGAGCAGACGCAAAGCAACAATTTGCCGAGATCGAAGTAGGTGACATTGTGTGTTCTCCTAAAAGGGCTCAGAAAAATGACTTCCAATGTTCCCCACCCCTTTGCTTTTTGCTTAATTCACTCCTGCACATATATGATGTTCATAAGGCAAAAATCAAGGCTGGTATATCAGCACGAGCTGATGGTGTAGGTCAAATTCCCTTTTAGTGTAACATTTTTCTAAGGATGTCCCAGAGGCGAACTTTCTCATTCTGTACCCACCAGGTACATTTTGTCTTCCTTTAATTCTGTCCTCCAGGACCCACAGTTGTCTTGTGAATATGTCTGAATATGAGAACGCATAATACCCTAAAGGAATATTGATGATTCCTGGTACCTGAAGATCTGTAATTGCGGCTGACTATTTCAGACATCTTTCAGCCTGCAGTAGAACAATATACATAATTTCTATTCATCCAATTCTACACGGTGCTTTTCTTCCTAGCCTGGAATTCTCCAGATAATGTATTTGAGAGAAAGACCCTGTGAGAAGCAGCGGCTATCTCTCTCTCCACATCCCACCACAATTTGGGTCAAAATGAGCATTTGCTATTCCCCAAAGTTTACTCCACTCTGCTCCATTTTCTTTTCAGCCACCTGACATTCCACTCCCAATCTTTCTAACTGCTGTGCAGCATGCATAAATGATGATTTAGCTCAACGGAGGCAGTGTGTGTGTGTGTATTTAAATAAAAGACTTTGTATGCATGTTTTAAGGATAGAAGAGGATGGTCTATACCACATTGCAAAAATAAAATAAAATTAAGCAACTGCATCACCAAAAAAGATGCCACAGATTTGCATGTGCTAATTGATATGCATAGCTGCACATTTAGAAATAACTGTGAGACTGTGCTTCTATGGTATTTACAATTATATCTTAAGAACATAAGAGCCTGCTGAATCCGTCCAATAGCCCAGCATCCTGTTCTCACAGTGGTCCACCAGATTCCTGCACAAAGCCCACAAACAGGACCTTAGTGCAGCACGCCTCTATCTGCAGTTATCAGCAAATGATATTCATAGGCATGTTGCCTCTGACAAGCAAAGTCGAACATAACAGTCATAGCTAGTAGCTGCTGATAGCTTTCGCCTCCCTGAATCTTTCTAATCCTGTTTTAAAGCCTTCCAGGTTGGTGGCCATCTCTGCCTCCTGCAGGAGCCAGTTTTGTAGTTTAACTATGCACTGCATGAAAAAGTACTTTCTTTTCTCTGTCCTGAATCTTCCAACATTCATTTGATGTCCATGACTTCTAGTGCTATGAGTTCTGTGTTATCTTCTCATGGTGGGGGAGCGTGTGGACTGTGTGCCTGTTCAGGTCACTTCCATACTATACATTTAAAGGATCATGATACCACTTTGACACCTGTGGCTTCCCGCAAAGAATGCTGGGAACTGTAGTTTGTGAAGGTTAAGGGACCCCTATTCTCCTCACAGCACTGCAATTCCCACAGTTCCCTGGGAAGAGGGATTGATTGGTAGTGGGGAAGGCTGTTTGTAGATTCTGGAACAGGAATGAATGATAGTGTTGCACCAATCTGTTCTGTGGACAGAAGGTAATACATGTCTTGAAATCATGGAATCATAGAGTTGGAAGGGACCCTGAGGATCATAGCTGTCAAGTGTCCCTTATTTGAAGGGACAGTCCCTTATTCCAGCGCCATGCCACACTGCTGTCCCTTATTGATGGATGTCCCTTAAATGCCGGCCAGGGAGGAGGGAGGCTCCAACTGCGTTGCTTGGCTGTGTTGCTCACCCAATAAGAAGTCTAAGAATGACTGGGGGGTGGAGCTTGCATGCCTTGTGTGTGGCTAGTTAATGCAAGCTGAGGGGGTTTTTGAATGCTGGACGCCATTTTGTTGCATGTGCTGCTGTAACTTTGCAGTGCAAAGCCAGGCCGGGGAGCCATATTAAGTTGAGGCTGCATAGGCCTTGTGGTGCATGTGATTCTGATTGTATTCAGTTGAACCTCTGGTTACAAAGTTGGTTGGACAGTGTTCTCGAAGCTACCCAGCATGAGTTTGACCAGACTGCAGGAGGACAGGAAGACTGGAGTGCCTGGAACAGGTGAGGCTGCAGGTCCCTTATTTTCAAGGCTGCTGGTCCCTTATTTTCAAATCTGTAAGTTGACAGCTATGCTGTGGATCATCTAGTCCAATCCCCTGCAATGCAGGAATAGACAGCTGTCCTATACGGCAGGGCTTTTTTTCAGCCAGAACTCACTGGAACTCAGTTCCGGCACCTCTCAGGTGAGCACCATTGCCACTATAAGAGAACAAGGGAGGTGTTCATGGTGAGTTCTGGCACCTCTCTTTCTAGAAAAATAGCACTGCACAGGGATCAAACCTGCAACCTTGACATCATCAGTAACACACTCTAAGCAACTGAGCTATCCACATGTCCCAGTCATAGAGTTGGAACTTAAAAGACCAGCTAGCTAAAGGTTACCAGATTTTTTTCAATGAATCCGGGGACACTTTTCAACTTCAGTGGATTTTGTCAGGGGACTGATTTGTAAATCCAGGGACTGTCCCTGGGAAATGGGGATGTCTGGTAGCCTTAAGCTAGCTTCTCTGATCCGGTCGTCCTAATACATGGGATGTCAAAGTCAATGTTAATTCTGAAGGACTACCATGCACAAGATGAAGGAGAGTAGACAACTTGGTAGGAATCCTGTCTGACTTGCTTACAAATAAGGGGTGAAGGAGGCTGATAGACAGTGGTAGCTGGTGGACATTAATACTGGTAGGGCGGAAGACTGGGAGGCCAACAGTAGGTGGAGCCAGAGCCATTGGCAGACATTGCCAACTAATTCTTGTTTTGTCCTCCTTCCCCTTTCTGAGTTCTACATGGGCAACCAGAGTCCATTGGAGGAATCACATATACTTAGTTACTCAGAAATTGCCTTTGCAACCTCTGCTACTTGCTGCCCCTTGACGCTGCAATGTTGGCTTCATTGAAGCAGTTTTTGCTCAGCGTGCGCAGGGAGTCTTGGGAGTTGATGAGCCCTCCATTTCTTGCCCAGACGTATGCAGTAGGCACACAAAATGTCAGAAGCATTTAACCTAATCGATATTCTGGCAGTTCGAGATCACTGGAGAAAAAGAGTGTGATGATATCTGTCTGGTGCCTGCAAAATAGCCTGGAAGCTGTATATCCATCTTAACATAATTGCCCAAAGGATACCCGTTGCCCTGCACTGCCCTGCAGATGGAATTACTGTAAAGATGACAAATGTGTTTAGCCAAGGCTTAGTGGTCCCATGAGAAGAGCCAAGCATTTAGCACTCCAACAGGGCGTTTTCCAACCACGGAGCAAACCATTCCATCATTGTTTTTCAGAAATCTTTTGGGCACCTTGACTGTGCACTGGCTAAATTGTGGGGATATGTAAAGTTTTCTTATTTCTTTTTTTGCAGTACTGAGTGGTCTTTATTTTGCATAGTTAAGAGCCATTAAGGTTAAAGGGAAATTAATTTAGCTGCTTAGAGGGAAAATAGATATATTTTCCTCTCTGAAAGATTGTTTCCAATTGCACTTAGGCACAATTGAGGGATTTTCTATACTTTGACTCTTGTCCCTCATTAGGGGCCACCCTCATGTTTGCACTTTCTATGTGATGTGAATCTGGTTGCAAAGTACAGTTGAGGACTTCACCTGCATCCTCTGTCTTCACTTAGCAGGGATATATCTTTTCAGGCTCTGAATCCACTGTCCGTTTTGGACCAGTGACCAACGGATTGCAATCCCTACTGACAATTCGGCGTGCTCAGATTTGTTTTATTTTTATTTTATTTTACCTAATTTACATAACCTCTAAGAGATGTACAAAAAACATATATTAAAAATACCAATGCAATCAGATGTTAAATCAAGTTCACACACAAAAATAAAAACGAAGCCAGCAGCATAGAAATATCCATTATAAAATAATACTGCACATTAAAACTTAGTGTGGTTGTTAAAGAACAGGGACAGCAGGCATTCAAATCCTCACTCAGCCGTCAAGTTGATTTGGTTACCTTGGGCCAGTCACCGTCTCTCAGCCTAACCGACCTCACAGGGTTGTGAAGATGAAAAACGGGGAGGAGCCACACCATCTGTGTCACCTTGAGCTCCTTAGAGAAAAGGTAGGTTAGAAATGTAATAAAATAAATATGAACGAACAAATAAATACTCAGTGGTAGAGCACGTATCTTGCATGCAGGAGGCCCCAGGTTGAGTCCCCGGCATCTCCAGGGAAGGCTGGGAATGTCCCCTGTCCCAAACCATGAAGAGCTGCTTCCATTCAGTGGAGAGGATACTGAGCTAGTTGGACCAGTGGTCGGATGCAACATGAGGTGAGTTCAAAATTCCACTATGTTCACTGTAGGGATAAAGCAACAACCAGCTCTGCATCCATAGAGAATCCTGGCAGAATACAGTACTGGGCTCTGTGTCACCATAGCTGCTAAGGCCAGGTTTGTCTCAAACCAGCCAAGGAAGCATTACTGCACACTTGTAGGCCAGAACAAGTGAGGCGAGGCTCTTCTATCACCAGGCTCATCCAGACTTCCACTTGCCTGACTGCTTCCCCCAGGGAAACCCGCTATTTCTGTTGAATAGGAGCAAGCATCAATCCGTTTTTCCGTGGATGGACGTTTGTTCCAATTCAGTGTTAAAGAGCTGGTATCTCCAGGGAAAGCTCAGGACAATCAGAAAACTTATCAGACTTGTGCTTTCCAGGCACGGGACAAGTAAAGTGTGGACAAGGCCACCATAAAAGCTTATGGAGTCAGGTTTGCTTGCTGGCCTGCCAGCAACTAGGAGACTTGCTCTTGGTGTTCCTACAGCATCTTTACTTCTGCCATCAGTTCCTCAGGAAGTGAGTCTGACAGGCAATTCACAATAGTCCCTCAGCTGCAGCTTCAAGTTTTTATCATTGTCCTAGGTTCACCCTTTGAGGTAAAGGAAAGGAAAACAACTCCATAGAGAATAGCATGCTGGCAGGTTCAACCTCTGTTTCTTTCTGCTCATCAGGAACAGGGTTGCTGCATTTGCACAAAACCAAGGGAGCATTAAAAAACAAAACAAAAACCCACTCACCAACTTCATGGCAAGGCCTGAACAGAAGGCCTGTTCTCATATACTGTGGTGCTGTTTGGTAATTTGGGCTTAATGGTCTTTCCCTCCCCTTCTCTTAGATGAAAAGGTTATTGCTTTGCTTACTTCAGTAAGTCAGCTACCTACTGTGTTTAGGGGGCCCTCCTGATTATTCTGCCGAGTGGAGGCCCAATGTCTGCCTCCCTCTGCGCTGAAAAGGGGCGTCGAAAAATTCAGGAAGGATAAAGTGATCAATGGCTGCTAGTAATTTATATTACCTCCAGAATCGGAGACCACATGCCTTCAGATAAGAACATAAGAGCCTGCTGAATCCTTCCAATGGCCACTCTAGTCCAGCATCCTGTTCTCACAGTGGCCTACCAGATTCCCGTGAGAAGCCCACAAGCAGGACCTGAGTGCAACAGCAACCCTGCCTGCCTACCTGCAATTCCCAGCAGCTGGCATTCAGAGACATACTACCTCTGAGAAGAGAGGTAGAACATAGCCATCATAGCTAGTAGCCGCCGATAGCTTTGTCCTCCATGAATTTGTCAAAGTCCTCTTTTAAAGCCATCTAGGTTGGTGGCTGTCACTGTGGGAGCAAGTTCCACAGTTTAACTATATATGCCGTGAGTGAAGAAGTACAGTACAGTTCTTTCTTTTGTCTGTCCTGAACTTTCCAACATTCAGCTTCACTGGATGTCCCCAAGTTCTAGTGTTATGAGAGAGAGAGAAAACCCTTTCTTTATCCACCTTCTCCATGCCACACATAATTTTATAAACCAGGAGCAGAGAGAGTGCTGCTGCATCGTCTCCTGCTTTTGGGCTTCCCACAGGCATCTGGTTGGCTATTGTGAGAACAGGCAGCTGGTCTAGACGAGCCTTTGGTCTGATCCAGCAGGGCTCTTATGTTCTTATGACCTACCTCCTAGGGAAGCTGCTGGGTAGCCACATTAATAATTATTATTACTTACAAGTTTAACGATAACAGTTAATGAGCCTACCCAGGAGTTTCCTCAAGAGGTTGTGGTAAGACTCAGGAGAGGAACTAACATTTCCTGCATGCTGAAGAGATATGAAAACATTGGGCAATCCTCGCTTACCGGCTCATAATCTCATAGACACAATGCAAATGGAAAAAGGAATCTGAAGGGGAGGAAAGAGGAAAGCAAGTGGCTTGTCTTCCCCTTTCCAGGATGCTCTTCCTGAGAGGCAGTGACCCCTGGTCCCCAGAGGTCAGAGTGTGCAGTGGTGCAGCTGAGCAATTTTAGACTGTGGATTTAGGCTGCGTATGCACTACACAAGCACATTCTCCCTCCCCCAGTACTCCTGGGAAATGTGGTTTGTGACGGGAGCTGGGTTCTTAGCTCTGTGAAACATAAACCACAGTTCCCAGTATTCTTGAGAGGGCACTTTAAATGCATGGTGTGTATGGTCTTGCAGGGGGACCTGCTTTTTATGATAATGTGCATGACTTCAAAATGTGGTAAGCTAACATTTGGGGCACTAGACATCTGCCCCAAAGCCCTGCCCAGATGCTGCCACCACCAAAACTGTGCTTCCCTTCAGCTTTGTAGTCTTCAGAGCACACTTCTGTGGTCCAGTCATTTTCCTCACAAGTCTACTGCATCCTCTCCAGAGGTGCACTCGTTCTGGATCACACCTCCCACACTGATCAAAACTGCCTGGAATCATTGCAGGGATGGGAACCCTCTGCTTAGGGGCTGAAGGTAGCCCTCCAGGATCTCTCTATCTGGCCCTCAGGATGCCTCCCAAGTCATGCTACTCACTGGGCCTGCTTCACATTCTCCTTGAGTACTTTTGCCCGGCTGAAATGTATCCTTGAAAAACTGTGATAATGCCTCTCGCTTGCCTGGAGGGAAGGGGTGGTGTATGCAGCGAGCTTCAGCTTTTGTGTGGCTGGGCTGTAGCCTTGTGTCCAAAGTTTAAGTCACAATGGTTGTTCCTCCCACATTTGGCTCTTGCCTAACACACACCTGTGCCCCCTGGAAGTTCACTCAGAAAGAAATGTGGCCCTCAGGCTGAAAAAGGTTCCCCACCTCTGAATTATCCGGTCAGAGCCATGTGAAACAAAAGCTTCCCTTCCCATTTTTGCTAACATTTTGAGGCGGGCAGCCAGGGTGGGGTGGTGGGGAGAAGACAAAGACAGAATCCTTTCCACTGTGTTTTACGTTTTGGCCAAAGATGAAAAGTGCTCCTCTGTTTTCATTACTTGCCTCAGAGGGCTTATGGTTTATGCCAGTCCCTGCAAGCAATGATCCGTTTCAGATCCAGACCGTGAGTTGTCAGTTTTTGCTATTTTATTTAGTGTGTGACAGGACTCAAATTTTCATTATGGCCCCTGCAAGGCGATGTAATGTTCTCTTAACCACTCCAGCGGGGAAACAGGAGAGGGGGGGAAATGGGTTGCCACCGAAGAGGACAGCTTTAGCTGCCTCATGTGGCAGAGGCTGCCTTTCCAGGCTGAGAGGCCCAGGGACTATAGAGATAAAAAAAATAGTATTTTAAAACACAGCTCACCTTGCTTTTTCACTACTGGGCAGCAGAACAGGAGATCAAGACAAAGGGCCCCTCTGGACAATCTGTTTATTGAGCATTCCTCCTGATTTGCTTGCACAAAGCTTACCTAGAGATTTGACTATGTCCAGTCTTTACTGAGCATTTGTTCTGATTTGTTTGTGGGGAGGTTAAACAATGAGTGTTCATCTTGATCTATTTGCATGGTGTTTACACATCTCCCAATGAATCATTCATCTCACACTTTTCATTGCATTTCCCTGTCTGCTTTTTAACTGCAAAATGTCTGTGGTGTTGTTTATTCAAACATGTATTTGGTTGCATGTATACTGTATTTCAAGCACTCATATACATACTACTTTAAAAAGGCATGACTTCTCCACAAAGGTGCTTGGAAACTGTTTGTTAAAGTTGCTAGGAGATGTTAGGAGACCCCTGTTCCCCTCATAGAACTACCATTTCCAGATTTCCCCAGGAAGAGGGATTGACTGTTAAAGCACTCTTAAGAACTGTAGCTTGTGTTCTTATCTGAAGGCATATAGTCTTAGATCCTTAAGGGAAAGCCCCTGCAAAAGCCTCACTGCTGGGTGCGAGAGACTCATAAGAGGGGGAGCCATTTCAGAGCCTCATGACCCCCCTGCACTGTAAGGGCGACCCTGGGGCGTTTTGCCTCAAGTGCCAAAATGGCTGCCCCTCGACCCCTCGAAAAATGGAAACTAGATTGTTTCCACGGTGGAAACTGATAAACTGAGGTATCCAGCCTTCTGAGGTGCATCTGATTCAGCTGCCTTCCCAATCCTTCCCAAATGTTCTTTATTGCAGAGCTATAAAGGAGAGAAAAAACTTATTTCATTGGTTGCCTGGATGTAACTTTCCCAAGACACCTCTTAGTTCTTCTACTACTTAGTTCTTCTTCTACATTTTTTGCCTGGTTGGTGTTTGATTTCTGTGGAAAGAGGGAGAAGGGATACTGTGCTGAGCCATTCAACCCTTTTATCATATTCAAGGCATCTTCAGCTTGTCGCCAAAATAAATAAAATAAAACAACAGCAAAGCTCTTTTTCCCAGCTATGAGAAGTGACAAGGTGGGTTTTTGTTTTTTTAAAGCCAGCTGCAAATCTGGTTTTGGCCTGTTGAACTAATAAATATGTGAAGAAAGAGAAGCTGGGTGTGGGTGGTGATAGAGATTGTATAAGCTCCTCTTTATAGGAAGAAAATAAAATTGAAATTCTAAGGTCTCGCGACAGATCCCTAGATTTCACTTAGAAGTCAAGCTGTTCTATGCAACAAAACAAATGCTTAAAATAAAGTTGATTTGCAAGAATACAAATTTATTTAGATGTCTTTTAAAAATACATTGCTGTCTGTGAACCTGGGATCTGTTCGTTATTTAGAGACCTTGATAAAAGGTGATTGATAATAAAATAACAATAATAAAAAGGCTAGGTCCTTAAGGATGGAGTTGTAGCCACCTTAGTTCTACTCAGAGTAGACACATTGAGATTAATGAGCCTATTATTCATAGGGAAAAGGTGAGGTATAAATACCACTTCAGTGGGTCTACTCTGAGTAGGAACAGCATTGTCTATAACCTATGGATACCTGATTATTTTTTCTCATAAAAATACACGATTGTGAATAGTAGCAAATAGATGACAAATGTATTTTCTTCATTAATAACATATAAATTTATGTAAATGATCAAACTTTTGATCACAAAAAACTTTTGTGTCAAATTACACTAACTTGTTAAGCCCCTCTCCCAATCTCCTTAACACAGTGCCCTATTACTAACATTATCACAAAACGTATAAGCATTAATAGAAACATCCAATAGAATCCATCTAGATCCTTCCAGATTTCATGGGGCAGCCTCTCATGATCACATGTGCCGAGCGGATAAGACTGCCTGGAAAGACTACAGACATTTTTGTCCCATATGTGTGCATCCAGAAGGCACAATTTCATGCTTCTCATTACCTCGCTATATGCCAGATATTCACATGACATGGATTTGAACGGCTACTGCAGAGGAGATGGAAGTGTCTTCGCCAGAAGGACCAGGCCTGCCTTTACAAGACAAGCTGGAGGATTTACAAATAAACTTAATTACCCTGTCAAAAGTTTGGGTTGGTTTTTTTTTTGCCTCCAGTTCTGTCCATAACAATTGCATGTCTCTTCCCTCTCCTGGCTTTTTCCTATAACAGTAGATATTAAATTCAGTTTTTCTTATGGCTATAAAAACTACTTTCTTTGAAATTATTTCTTCCGGTCCTGCTAAAAATAGACCTCATAATACAAGAAGATTCCACTCTCTCTGTAATTACACCTTGGCTTTCTAACTGTCCTTTCCAGTTTATCTTATCAGTTTTTCATAGATCCAGCCTTGATTGAATTACAACAATAGAGGGGGAGGCTTGGTTTTCTGTGTTATACCTCCCCATTCTAATTTGCTTGCTTTTAATGTAATTACGTATTTATCCTTGAGGCCAGATCTACCTTAAAAATGGAATATTTTATTTTTTACATCCTTTAGATGTCTTCACTGTAGGTGCAGCTCTTGTGTACATCTCCCTTCGTTTTTCATGGAGTCTCTTCTCTTCCATTCATGGACTCAAGTGTGTTTTGTTCTTCAGCTCTGCAAACAAATGATAACCTGCAGTATCTGGTTGTTTTAGCTTGAGAATCAGATAGTTTGCATCTATCTTATTTTTGCCTTAAATATCTGGTTCCATCCAGCAGTACTAGGTTCCAGTGGGAAAATCCTGCTAATTCCAGCTCAGTCACAGAGGTCACTTGGGGCACTTCCTGAATGTTAATATTTTGCAGGATGGATTCAAGTGCATGCCAGGAAATTTAGGTTTGCGTGATTAAAGTGTATTAAAGTGCTCTGTTGCCCTAGCAGAAGCAATCCACTTAAAAACAAACAAACAAATTATTTGCAGTTAGGAAAGTGATGGAGAAATGCATTGGAAACTGTGGAATGACTGACTGACTGAATAACACAATGTATGAACACCCTGCAAGCAAATCAGCATAAATGTAGGGTGAGTGCTCATTGTAATATAAACTCCCTATATGCAAATCAGAACGAATGCTCGTAGACGCAGGTAAGCTTTGTGCAATCAAATCAGGATGGATGCTCAAGAAATAAATTGTCCGAACTGCAGGAGAATGGGTGTACAGTGGTACCTTGGTTTATGAACTTAATCAGTTCCGGAAGTCCATTCTTAAACCAAAGCTTTCTTAAACCAAGGCATGCTTTTCCATAGCAACAGGGGACTCAATTTACAAATGGAACACACTCAACAGGAAATGAAACATGTTCTTATTCCAAGGCAAAGTTCACAAACCAAAACACCTATTTCCAGGTTTGCAGCGTTCTTAATCTAAGTTGTTCATAAACTAAGCTGTTCTTAAACCAAGGTACCACTGTATTAAAGAAAAATAACTCTTCCCCAAGCTGGCATCAGCACCCAACATCCTTAAATGCTCCAGGACTCTGGCAATTTGCACCACTGGTGCTGGCTCAGGCTCCTTGTGTTGGGAAGCTGGATTTGGAAGCTGCCTCCTATTTCAGTTTCCACGGTACCTCTGGGCAACAAGTCAGAGCATAGGAAGAAATTAAAGTGACAGGCAGTTCCGGGTTTTCTGGTGCAGATCATACTGCTGCCGTCTACTGCTGCCACCACTCTACTGCTGCCACCACCTAATAAGCCTGCTGGGAGGGGTCCATTGATGTAGGAGGGACCCCAGGAGAGAATACTTTGTCAAAGTTGTCCTTCAAACCAGCAGTTGGTCTTAACTCTTTTTCTCCCTGTCTCACAAGGTTGTCAAGCTACAAGTTGCTCTGAGGTTTGAATTCCTCAGAGTAAAAGTAGGCTGTAAATATAAAATATTCCATTGTTAGAATTAGTAGTTGTCAAGCTTTTCAGTCCAAACATGCACTGAGGTTGCCTCTGCTGTTGCAGCTTCTTAGATCAGTACTGGGTCCTGATCCACCAGCTGAAGATCATATGTTTGCTTATTTTATCCCATTTCTGTATTAGTCACTTTTCAGATCCAGTCCCTCACAAAATGAGAAATAGAACAGCAGAAGCTCAGGGACACTATGAGGCACTGAGCAGATTTAGTCAAATAGATGCATAACAGATACAGTGGTACCTCAGGTTAAGAACTTAATTTGTTCTGGAGGTCCGTTCTTAACCTGAAACTGTTCTTAACCTGAGGTACCACTTTAGCTAATGGGGCTCCCGCTGCCGCCGCACAATTTCTGTTCTCATCCTGAAACAAAGTTCTTAACACGAGGTACTATTTCTGGGTTAGCGGAGTCTGTAGCCTGAAGCGTCTGTAACCCATAGGTACCACTGTACTGGATTTGATGACCAAAATTTTCTTAAGCAAAGGTGATATTAAAAAGGATAAGTTTTAAGACCTTTTTAAATGCCAGAGCTGAAGGAGCCAAATGAATTTTAACTGGAAATGAGTTCTACAACCCTGTGACTACCACCAAAAAGGCCCTGTATTGTGGGCTCACCAAGCTAATCAATTTCACCTTAGAGCATGTAAGCTGGACCTCAGATGCAGATCTTAGACAATCGGACAGGGTAATATGGGTGCAAACAGTTTTATAGGTAGGCTTGTCCCAAAATGTTTAGGGTCTGAGAGGTTAGTACCAGCACTTTTAAATGGTCTGGTAGCCAAGGCAAGTGGTGCAAAAGTGGTGTATGTCATCAACATATTGATGGCAGTGCAACCCAAAGCTTCGAATGACACCCCCTCCCCAAACATGGATGAGAAAATGCAATGGAAGCAGCAGCATTGTACCTATAATAGTGTATTTGAAGGAATGTCTGCCCAAATTCTGTTAGAAAGTTTACCCTATTCCAGACAAAGAAATGTCATGTAGATATATGGATGAACATCTTCCTTAAAAAGAGCAGACAGTTTGAAGTATGTAAAGCAGAGGTTATCCACCTTTCTGCTGAAGCAGTTTACAATTTTAGAGGACTAAAGCAAATTATATAACATTTAAAGTTAGGGGAGGGGCAGTCCAGCAGGAGCAGACCCTGATGTTGTCTGTGGCTGGCTGCCTCCCCCCCCCCCCCAGAGCATATGGTGTCTGTGGACCCTGTGGGGGAGGAGGGGACAGGAGCAGCCCTCCTGGCTGGAGCAGCTCAGATGATGTCTGAGTTGTAGACCCACAAGATCTGGAGGGCCAAGAGTTGGCTATCCCTGATTCAGTCCCCTAATAAACAGTTGACAGCACCTGCAGGTTTTCACTTCTTTTTCTGTGACCCTCCAAAACCAAATCATGCACAACCCAACTGGTTCTGCGTGGGATTTTGTTACCATTAAGAACAGGATGTGTAAGATGAGAACGCTTCAGCAGAATCACAAAACTGATCTGCAAATAGTGCAACAACCCAGCTAGCCTCAAACTGGCGTTGCCAGCGCGGCATATTGAGAAATTGATTTTTAATCCAAACCATTTTATTACACACGTTTCCGGGAAAATGCATTACGACATAATTAGCCATTGTGGACTGGGAGAAAATGGACTCTAGTTCTGGAAATCGTATCCCACAGGACATGTGTCAGCCTTTGAGGTGAAACCAGACTCTGCTGTGTTTATTAGATATGCGGCTCTTACATGGAAAAAAAGAGAGGCACGCCCCAACACGTGTCTGCCTCCTTCACAAGACGGCCATCCACCCGCTCCCGCCCCCGCGTAACGCTCGGCCGCCCTCTCCAACGATCTGAAGCATCTCAAGCCAATCAGAACGGGAAGAGCTTGCCAACCAATAGCGTACGAGGCGGAGAAGCTCCAGCCGGCCGCTGTGGTAAACAATAACGAGAGGGAGCTCGTGCCTGAGTGATAGTCCTGGTGCGCCAATCAGTCGGGGAGTAGCCACGCATACCGGTCCAATAGTGGGAGGGGAGGCGGGAAGAGGGGGAGAAGCGCGCGCCAAAACCAGGCAGCGGCGGCGACGCGCGCGTTCTCTCTTCCTCTCGAGGGGAACATCAACCGCTGGGAGGGGGCGTGGCCTGCGAGGGGCGGGTGTGCGAGCCAGGCGGGGCCCACGCGCGGAGGCGGGGCCGGACCGGAGGAGGCGGGGCCGGCTGGAGCAGGAGCTGCTGCTGTCGCAGTAAGAGCCGAGCTGCGGAGGGGGCAGCAGTAAGTGCAGTCCAAGGCTGGCCAGCAGCGCTGTTTGGATCTCCAGGAAAGATGCGAACTGGCAGCCGCTTCGGCAGGGCTGTAATTGCGTTTGATGAGCCTGGTGCAGTTTAGGAGGAGGGAGGTACCGAACCTGTAATTCTTGGATGGGAAGCGCGAGAGAGGCCCGCTGCCTCTGGGGAGCTCGCCTGGCAGCAACCTTATTTAGTGGGCACTTAGACCCATTGGCAGCGAGAAGCGAGCAAAGGCAGAAGCAGCATTTTCTCTCCGCTTTCCCAACATCTGTGCCCAGACAATAGCAAGACCAGAAGGGAGGCAGCGATTTCAGAGACTTCAGTGCCTGAAGGACCGAGAGAGAGACTGGGGCTGGGAAGCTCAGGCAACCAACTGTCCGCCCAGCCCAATAATGAAATGCACAATTTCCGTCCCACCCTCTAGCTTTCTCAAACCGAAGTGTGGATCTCCGATTAGAGCTGTGGATCTCTAGTGTATTCTCTCGAGGCTTTTTTTTTTTAAAGAGACAGTTGCTTCCATCCAATGAACAAGGAAGAAAAAGTTGTGAATCGTTTCTTCTCTGGGGAGGAGGAGAAGGAAGGAGGAGCCACGAAAGTCGGGATGCAGTTTGCCAGATGGTCATAAAAAGAGAAGAAAGCAAACAGCTACCCGACGACGTTTATTTTAAAAAAGAAATTACTCTGCATTAGGTGCATTTGCTTGCAAGCTAAGAAGGAGATTCCCACGAAGTCTTACCTAGAGACGAGCAAGAGGGATATTAGCGATCCAGTAGTTTGATTCCCCCCTTTTCTTTTATTCCCTCCGCCCCATCCAAACCCCTCCTCTGGCCTTGTAGATCCTCCCCTTTTCTTTTTTTCTTTTTGGAGGGAGGAGGAGGAGATGAACGTTCGGCTTTTCCCTAAACAGCCGGCCGATTATTGCCAGAAGAACCCGATCTGGGAAGCCTCGAGGATGCGGCTTGCAACAGACGAAAGCTGATGGTGAGTCCGTCCGGGAAAAGAGCGAGCGAGAGAGGCCGGTCTGAAGTGGATGGAGAGAGGAGAAGGACGGAGGGGGGCTTGCAGACGACGCCGCGCTTGGGACCAGCCGATCGCGCCCCCCGTGCGCAACAGCTCCCTTGTGCAGAGCGCGCCAAGCTCCCGCTCCTTTCCCTGCAGAAATGCTGCATCATGAACCCATCACCCATCCGGATCTGCCCCTGAACCAGACAGAGAACAGCACCCCTGGTGCTTAATAGCAGCAGCAGTAAGCAAGGAGGGAGCAAGGCGTGGACGAAGTAAAGGGAAAGAAAAAGAAAGATCCGCCAGATACCCCTCTCCCTTTCTGTCTGGCCAGGGCTGCCTCCATCTGCTGTCTCAGGACCCCTAAGGAGGCAGCGATGCCTCGGCCGTAGCCTTCGTGTCAGAAGGGGGAACTCCTCTCACAAGCGTGTGCGCGAAGAGGCGGCAGGAGGGCAGGCAGGAAGAGGAGGCTGCTTATCTCTCCCTGCGTGTCTCTCCGCTGAGCATCTCGTCAAGCAACTCCTCAACTTCTTGCCCGGCTGGAAGAGCAACCCGGAGCAGCTGCTGCAACTTCTCCCAGGGACAAGGGCTGCAAAGCAGAGTGGGACGGTGGCAAAGAAGCGCGCCCGGGTGGGTCCCTCTCTGTCTCTGGTCCTGGGGTGTCTAGTCTAGACTGATACACGTGTCCTTTCTTGAAGAACGCCAATTTTTAACTCTAGCTCGGGAGAAGCGCGCATTTTCACACTCCTGCACCACCACCCTTTATTATAATTATTATTTTTACAACCGGGATTTTAAATTTTATTTTTTAAGTCTCTGGATGGATCCACTCAACGGAGCAGGGCGCGCATTTTTATTAAGCAAATAGCTCTCTCCTCTGCTTTGAGACAGCTGATCCCAACCACCCGCCCTTTGATCCCGCCCGGCAGGTTGCTCGGGTCGCCTGTTTGACGCCCCGCTGAGGTTGCTGCTGCCGCCGCCGCCGCCCTCGCAGCCTCCTCGCGCCGGGTCCGGTAGCTTCGATCCGGGGTGGCTTCGCCGCCGCTGGTGCCGGGCCTTGCGGAGCGCCCATGCTGCTGCTGCGGAAGCTGCCGGGCATGCCGGGCTGGCCGCCGTCGGCGCTGGGTCTGCGGCTGCCGCAGAAGTTCCTCTTCCTGCTCTTCCTCTCGGGCCTGCTCACGCTCTGCTTCGGGGCCCTCTTCCTGCTGCCGGACTCTTCCCGCTTCAAGCGCCTCTTCTTGCCCCGCCGAGGGGGCGCCGGTGACGCGGGCGGGGACTTGGACGGGCTCCGCAGCCTCACGTCGCCGCCGCCACCGCCGCCCGGGGCCGACCCTGGCCGCCGCCATGCCGCCCCCAGCCCGCCCAACGCCGCCGCCGCCCCGCCGCCGCCTCGTCGCCTCAGGGACCCCAAACTCCCCCCCGTGATGGAAGCCGCCGCCGCCACTTCCTCCCGCCGAGAGCGCCTCAGCCCGCTCCACCGCCAGGGGCCGCCCGGGGAGAAGAAGGCGGCGGGAGCGGGAAGCGGCACCGGCAGCGCGGCCCCGCTCCGGCAGACGAGAGCCCCGTTCCGCTTCGACTACGAGGTCTTCCGCCGCAGCCTCCGCCACCCGGTGCTGGGAAGGAGGAAAGGCGGCACCGAGGACCCCGAGAACCGAGTCCGGCGCCTGAAGCTCAAGGAGGTGAGTGAAGAGGCGCTTCTCCATCTCCCCCTCTGCATACACAAACACACGCTTTCTTTTGGCATCTTTTTCCTCCTATGCCTTTCCTCAGGTTTTGCCGCCTTCTGAATTAAATTTCTGTTCGCTACTTCATTAATTAAGATGCTATCAATGGTAAGGGTTCTTTTAGCAGAGTGCCTGAGAAATGACAGGTCCCTGCCCCAAAGAGCCTAAGTGCTCTAAATCAGGTATCTTCAACCTTTTCAGACCCAGGACCCACTTTTCACCCAAGCATGTGCATGGGGACCCATTTCTTAATCTTTCCCCATCTGTTATCATGGTGGTACTGCTCCCCTTGCGACCCCCCCTTGGACCAGGCAGTGACCCACCACTTGAAGACCAGTGCTGTAAAATGTGTCATAGATGAGGGTAGTCAATATGGTGCTGTCAAGATACAACTCCCATCGTCCCTGACCATTGGTCATACTGGCTGAGGCTGATGGGAATTGAAGTCCTCCACACCTTGAGAGCACCATGTTGGCTACCCTTGCCGTAGACAGGGATGAAACAATTCCTTTGGTGTGGAAGCTCTGCTTTTGAATCCTGTATAGCTGATTAACGTGAAATGGCTTTCTGACTATGTTCAGAGGTATGGTTTTCCATCAGGGCTGCACCTTTTGCACACTGGAAATAGGTTGCAGGGCTGAACCCTGGCTCAAATACATTCCACCTTCATTTAGTATTGTATAGTGCCCTCTTCCTTAACCCCTTTGGTTACCTCTCCACAGCTCCCCTCTGTCCCCACACCTCCATCTTACCTTTTGAGTTCATTCAGAATTAATCTGGAATTGTTACTACTGTCTTCACAAGTGTTTACATGGATTAGAGTTCCTCACTTTGCCTCATAAGCATGTGTTGAAAGGGTGGGAACAACAGACCGGCTTGAGACTGCAGTCTTAAATCCACTTATCTGGGGAGTAAGTAAGCCCCATTAAAACTTGGAGGGATGTGTGTAAAGCATATTGTGCTGTAAAGCATATAACTTGGAACAACTTCAGATGTGACTTTAACAGGTAATGCGCTGCAGACCTGTGTTATGTCTGTTGGTCTGCTAATGCCATCATCTTTGAAGTGGGGACACACATTGGGTTTTCAACCATGAAGATGTATGCTGAAAAGCTGGAGATCTCTGAAGCTCTGTGCAGTGTGTTTCTGTGATGTATGTGATTTAAAACATGTTGAAGACTACAGGTTCTAGAGAGTGTGTGCAACATGGGGTTGTAATGCATAGCTGTTAAAATTGTGAAGTGGCTTGCAAAAGGCATGTTGAGTGATAAGTAAGCATCATATCTTGAGTACTGTGCTTTTCTCATCATCATCATCATCATCATCATCATCCCCTTCCTTGGGTTATGCCTTTCACCCCATTGCCTCTTTAGGCTTCTATTAACTGCCCATTAATACTCCTTTTGTCCACTCACCTTTTTCATGTTCCCAATTCCTTCCTTGTATTCAGCATTTTTTGACTGCCTTATTTCTCTCACACACTACCCTTCATTCCTCCCCCCTCATGTTTCCACTTAACCACTCTTTCTCTGTTCTGACTTACCTTCCATTTTTGCTCTCAATGGCTTTTTCAATTACTCTTTCATGCCTTCTCAATTTGTATTTTCTTGCTCCCTTTTAGCTGCTCCTATGCATGTTTACTCACAAGTAAGCCCCACCACTCTGGGATTTTCTCCCTGTAATCATGTATAAGAGTGTAGCCCTGCAGTACCAGCCCTTATGCACACTTATTTAGAAGTAAGTGCCACAATATTTAATAAAGCTTACACCCCAGTAAGTGTGTTTAGGATACTGTACAGACTTAATTGCTTTCTTCACTTTCCCTTATCTCCCCCCTCCCAGCATTCATTACCCCAGTGTTTTCCATTATACATTCTTTTTCATGATACAATGTTATATATACAAAATATTAAACACACAATCACCTTTTTGCAACCTCAAGTCAAACCTTTGTACAATAATATATTTTGTTTCTAGGAACTGACTACAGTAGTGTACATATTGTTTGTGTTGTATCCGTGTGATAAAGCATGCAGATGTGGCATAATTTTTTTTTAAGCCTACTGTTGAAGCTGAGTGATGTGTAAGCACTAGAAGTGTGGCATATAAAGAATAAATAAATATAATTCCCATCTGTTGCATTGTGTATCATATGTGAGCATGGTACACAAAAATGCACTCTCTCATATTTTTCTTCTTTTGTTCTCCTACCCTCATTTCAAAACTTCATGCACCATATTAACACACAATATGAACTAATCCCTTCTCACCTTTAGTTAGTGAGCCCCCTCAACGTTGCTGCTCATTTTTGTATTTTTTCTTACAGTGTTACCTGTCAATTCTTTGTTATCTCATGCTGTCTTGTGTACAAATAAGAGTTTTTCAGGTAATATAGTAGAGTTTATGGTGCACACTTCTTTTTTTAATTCTGTTATTTGTTCCTGGTGAAACAGGCTTTTGAAACACAACAAAAGCCTGTTAAACCTATTTAACCAGAAATTAGCATGACAGAAGCGGTTAAAATAGAGATACATGCCCAGTATATATATTATCAGACTTTTTGAAAAGTTATCTGGCTATAGCTATAGCAACTCTGTTATATTGGTTTGGTCCTCCTTCAGTTTGTTTCACCAGGATCCCTGTGTGTGTTTTACCAACATTCCCCCATTATTCTTACTTGTATTGCATTTTTTCTACTGATCATTCTGGCTTTTCAAATACCTTTCCTGTGGTTTTATCCATCCCTGCTTCTGCCACCCATCTACTTCTACTTCCTTCTCTTCAATACCAGATCGAGATTCCTTTTCTGGAGCTAACTTAGCACTCAGCCCTTTGAAAGCACATGTCCCCTTCACCTCTCCTCTTTGCTTTCCCATAGAGCAGATATGAAGGAATTCTAATAAGCTGGTAGCAGGACACAATAAGATCAAACAGAGTAAAGAGACTCTCTGGTTGGGTCTTCAGGGAAAAACACTGTAGAAATTGAAATGGCTCTTGGGAAATGGTGGAAGTTTGGTCAATTGAGATGCATGAAACCAAAACTTGATGAAGTGTTTGAAATAGATAGGGTGAAGAGGTCCAGAAGGTCATCCCAAGTCCAAAGTGAACCTTTTACCTAACAATTAGGTTACATCAGCCTCTCTAAGGCATGTTTCAACCTTTTAAGACCTTGGACTCATCATTGACCACAGCTTGCCACATGGGACCCATTCCTGTATTTCATTTTGTTTTTGACTGCACGTCTTTCTACCTTTACCCCTTTCTCCTCTTGCTTTCTCGTAACAAAAATAATGCTGCTGGTATGACTCACATTAGGTAGGAGATCTGTGGGCTTCCACTCCTCAGCTAGCGTGCAGAGGGCTGGGATGAACTGTTTGCTCCTCTGCCAAAGGCAGGACACAGAGCTGTAGTGCACGTGTAGGAAAAGTCAGAAATGTCTTGCTAGCTCCTTTCAACTGGAGCGGGGGACACACCTGGCCCTGAACTTGATCATCGGTGAGAACCTGTATTCGTGGCAAAACCCATTTTGTCAAATGGAAATTTCATTTTGGCACGTGTCCCCACTACCAAGGTGCATGCCATTTCTGGTTAAAGCAACCCTTGATTCCCAGTGTTATAGGCAACAGAACAGACATAGATAAAAGCCCGTGGGAAGCACTTGTGTTTGACCCAGTGCGGCCTCTCTCCCTTTGTACAGTATGTTGGCACCCAGCATTTGATGAGACACAAGGAGAATAATAGACCAGATTCTACCATGTGTCTGTGTTGGATTCCGAACAATCTCGCTTGTCACGGTGGGTTTCACACGTGTAACTGAGGACAGAGATTTGGCCCAGTGCCAGCAGTGCATGCATAAAAGGACTGGCTAGCAGCTTTGCAAAAGCGTGACCTAGTTAACCAACAAGCTATAGATTCAATGCAGCACTTGGGATCCTTTGGCTCCACTGGCTTGGAGCAAACCTGAGGTTGGCAACAGATGCTAATTCATAAAGCACAGCAATGAAATGGTGTGAGCATTAATTCTCTGGATCAGTTTCTCCATCAAACATCTTTGAACAGGGAGGAAAGTCTAAGTGTAGTAGAACAAAATCCAGGGTGACAAATCATGGTCGCAACACACCTTTTTATTTATTTTTTAAAAATATACAATATAAAATATTATTTCTGATTCTGAGCTTTTCGATCAAGTCTTGCAAAGAAAGCAGTGCACTAACAATAAAATTCTAATTTCTCTGCCAGGCAACCAGACAAAATGCACCCGGGGTGCTCGTTTTTCCTTACAGTCCCAGGCATAGTTGAGATTAGCTCTGCCTGCCTGTTGGACTGTTGTTAGCAGCAGGGAATTGAAAGAGGACTGCTGCCCCCCTCCCTGCCGCCTTGGTTTCTTTGACACTTGGGAGTTAAGGCTTCTCATTTGTTTCTTGCTGCATTGCAAGCTTCTGAGGCCTAGAGCATTCTGGTACAAGAGTTTCTCTTAACCACAGTAGCATTGCTTTATACAAGGCAGCACATACAAACAGGTTGAATAAATGAGTAAAGCACCTCTAAGTTAGTGGCACTTGAATCATGAAACCAGGGCTACGTGTGAATTTTCCCTAAGCAAGCATCTCTAGCAATTTCTAATGTACAATCATGTCCAACATGATTATTTCTCCATAAATTAAGAGTAATCTATGCAAGGCTGCAAAAGTGCTTCACCTGATTCAGAAGGGCTGGCATCTCTGCATCTGTGATTACTTGGCACCTAACGTTGAAGGGCCTACATTGCTGTCTGTTAAGAGGTAGCTTTGAAAGCAGTGTTAATGAAGAAATGGATCCCCACCCCCGCTCTTTCCAAGTAGCTCATTTTTATTCCCTTTCTCCCTTTTGTTAGTACATTTTGTTGCAGGAAACCTGTAGATGATGTATATTCAGTACAGCCTTAACACAGACTTGAAAACCGGAGATGCTTCTGGGGCGTTTGCATGTGGCCATTTCTTGAAGGGAAAAGGCAGCCTTGGTTTCTTTTGTGGATGGGTGCAGAATGTGAATCCTACTTGTAGAAAGTGTTGCATCTCTTTTCCCCACCAGAAAAAAAGAGAGGAAGTAGGGACTAGTTGTGTTTTCTTTTCAAGTTATTGTAGCATAGGAGCAGATCAGAAGTAAGCTTGGTTGTACAGAAGTTGCCTATAGGTGTGACTCGCTAAGTACAGGTCTAAAGTTGATGTCTTCCCTGCCCCAGATCCAGGCAAATTCATCTGGATAGCCCCCCAGGATTTGAAGCTGTAGCTCCCCCTGTTGCCTCACAACCCTTTGGGGACAAAGATGCAGCTTCTGTCCTGGAAACTGACCTGATTGCTACATCTGTAATGACTCTGCTGCAGTATTTGGTGTAACATATGCTGTATTCTAGATACTTTGAAATAATGTAAGGGTTAATTAATAGGACTGTGGTATTTTAAATAATCTCCAAATATCTCATTCTATCATTCTGGTTTTAACCAGATCCTTGAGTGGCTTACAATTTTAAAAATCCAGTAAAACAGGTTAGAGCACATCACATCCCAGTTCTAAGCAAGAAAATACGAAAACAGCAGCAAACGTTTAATATAAAAACAAGCAGATCAATTGGTTGTTCCTGAAAAGCCTTCTGAATCAGAAAAGCTTTTGCTGAGTTGTGTTTGAATTCTTAACACTTACCTAATTTTCAGATACATCATGTACTCAAATTCAATGTAAAATACTTGCGTTGTTATAATTAAGTAAAAGTCCTGCATGTTGTTTTTAAAGAACTTCATTTGTCATCTTTTCAGCTATTGGACTAGGGAGGTAACTGTGCAAAACAGGAAAAGAGGCTAGTTCAAGATAAAAAGTTGAGTTTTCAGCAATTGTAAGGACTAGAGGAAGGAAATGGAACATTGGGGTAAAGATAAAAATGTATTAAAAAATAGTGAAAATCTTTGCAGGAAAGAGAAGGCGACAGAGCTCTGTGTCAACCTTTAGGATAGATAGTGGCTGTTGATTTATTAGTATGATGCAATTTTAGGGAATTGCTGAGAAGACACTGAGAATTGTTGGATGGCATGTCAAACTATTGTGTAAGTTGTTTCTTAGGCAATAGACACATGAAAATGCTTTTGCCAGAAGTTCTTGTGCAATGAATTGGTTTGTGACTTTAATTTCCAGATAATTCCTTTAATAGAATTTAAGAATCAGAACAAGGAGAGGGTAGTAATGAATCTGGAACATTTTCAAATGCAAGTTAGCAACGCTTCACATTCTTTTATCTTTTTTTTTAATGCCCCTGAAATGTTTACATGTATATTTAAAGTTGGGTGTGCATGTTGACAAGTCAGAATTTACTAATGTGTACCATACAGAAATTTTATTTTATTAATTAATTTTTTAAAATAATTTTTTAAAAATAAAATTTCTATCTTCCCACAGGAACTCAGGGTGGTCAGCTGCCAAGTAGGACAATTTAAATTATAATAAAAACCCATTTAAAGCGTTTAAAAACAATAATAAGATCTAAAAACATGTAAAAACAGTCACATATCCTCACAACTCTTCTTTTCAAGGTTGACAGGAACAGCTTCTTTCACTCTCAAATGCCTGGGTGAACAGAAATGTGTTTAACTTCCTTGTGAAAGTAATAAATGAAGAAGACAGAGGTACTTTACCAGGGAGGGCATTCTACAAACAGGGAGCCGCTACCAAGAAGGCCCTGTCTCAGATCAGTGGCACGATTAACAGGGCCTCCCCTGCTGATAATAGGACCTGAGATAATATTGGGAAGTATCTTTTAGATATTTGGGTCCCAGGTAGTTTATGTCTTTGGGATTATCTGCTGTTTCTTGCTGTGTTTACATTTAGTTCTAAGCCTAGGTTTGCTGCTGGATAATGGGTTAAACAACTACAGCACTGTTTAATGCTCTTGGGCCACTCATTCCTATACTGATTTAGGGAAGGGTTCAGGTGCTTGCCAACACCATCAGGATGCAAACATGGTTCCTTCAGGGGAAAAAACTTGGTAAGTTCAAGGAATTCCAGGGACAACAGTTGGGCCATTCAGTTTATTCATCAAAAATAATTGGAGTTGTCATGAAATCTTGTATCTCAAAAGAAAGAAAGTGGAATTGAGAGCCCTTAAACTTTCTGGTGTTTATTGACTACCCACCCCCACCCCCTGTCTTGAAAATGTAACCAATCTGAGGATGAGGTGAGTTGCAGGAATATTTAACTTGGAATAAATGGTTGTAGAAATACTGTAGGCCCCAGATAGGCTAGCTCCAGGTTTCAGACAGCCTCCTCCCTCTAGCATTCCCAGATGAGAGCCTGCTGTAAAGTGTCCTCTGCCTCCTGAAACATTTGCAGATAGTTACAAGATGTAGGACTTTCTCAGTAGTGGCAGCCCTTTTACAGATAGGTCCACCTGGCTTCCATGTATGGCAGGCATGTGGAGCCTTTGGCTCTCCAGACGTTGCTGAACTACAGCTCCCATCAGCCCTAGTGAGAATACCTGATGGCCAGGGATGGTGGAAGTTGTAGTTCAGCAACATCTGGAGGGCCAGAAATATCTCGCACCTGATATATGGAATATGTGTATGTGAACGAAAAGCCTTTCTCTCTCTGAGGAAAATTAATCCTGTAAGCATTGTGCCTATTGAGCTTTGGTTCTTTTAAAGAATAAAGCTGTTACTCAGAGGCAGCTTCTTTAACATGGCTCATTGCCCCAAAATTTTATTCATGCAGTGGCTTTCTGGGGACTGTCCCTGTAGGGTCCCACTCCTATACTCTTGGCCTTCTATCAGCCTGGACACTAACGAGTTCTGGAGATCTTTTGCACTTTTCAATACACTTTTTTCTAGTTTTGATGTGAGGAGTACAGTGTACCATCAGCAAAGGTTGTAGAGTTCTTGTGTGCATGTCCTATTAGGGGCTCTGCAGCTGGCATGCTATTGGCAGTGATCGTTGAAGCTTTTGCTTTCAGGGAACTTGCTCTGTGCCAAACACTTCTATGTTGATTTGCCAGCTGAGGAATCCCTGAGCACCTGCCAGTGTATTGTGCAGGATTCTGATGTGCTATGTGCTCTCTTCGTGCGGGGATCTGGGCAGTTCTGTTGTGCCTTGCTATTGGCCCGCTGATCAGTGTGTAATACAGAACATAAGTAATGTTCTCCATCTGCTGCAAATTGCCAAGAAAGATTGGCAGAGGTAGCAAGGAGTCTTTGAGGAATACTGTTATAACATCACTGAGGAACTTTGATAAACTTTCAAGGACCCCCAAGTTCCCTGGAATACAGTTTGCCAATGCAATTCCTGGGCTTCGTATTTGACCACAGGAGGGGTACTTTGCACTTTATTAATTTGGAAAGTTGCTTTTGGGGAAACTTTCTGTACAATGGTTTGCACATAATGGTCCACAGCTGCACAAATGATAAACCATAGGGGGCTACAAGCTGCAGTTCAATACAGGCAGCTGTTAATGTTTATTAAAAGTGAATATATTGTAGCCATGATTTTAACGTAGTAGGAGAGTCAGAGTTGTGTAGAAACGGCAATATCAGGCACAGAATTCAGCCTCGGTATTTTCCCTTCCTTCCTTCCTTCCTTCCTTCCTTCCTTCCTTCCTTCCTTAAAACAAGTTTCTGGCCCTTATAATCATGCAGCTCTGTTTGAAAGGCTGTGGACCATACCTGGTGAAATTTCAGAACATCAAGGAGAGGAGATGTACTTTGTCATAGAGCGCACAAAGAATTCACATACTCAATCCCTGGCAACTCCAGTAAAGGATCATAGGGAGCAGAAGTTGTGTCCATCAGACCTGGAGAGCTGCCAGACACTAGGCCACATGGACCAATAGTTTGAATTGGCATAAGAGAACTTCATATGCTCATTTCCATTGGTTTACACAGCATTTCAATATTCAGAAGCCTTTTATGTATTTATCTAGCTGACCCTTGCAACAACTCTTTGAATTCATTCTGCCCCAGAAGCGTTGATTTGCCTAAGGCTTTTCTCTTCCCCGCTTCCAAAGTTGTAAACAAAGAATTTCAGTGTGTCAGCTAAGCACTCTTCCTGGTTATCTTGTGTCACTGTTTCTCTTTGGAAACATGAACCCTGGTCACCAGAAATGATGATCTGCCTGTGATGTGCACAGTAACATTTCACAGGATGAAAGACAGGTGGGTCAAGAAGTTATTGATTCTCTGTCATCCCATTTCAAGCTGTGATTTCATCCATGTGAAACTGTATCCCTGGGCTGGTCTTAGTTTAAAAAGACTATTTCATTCTATGCAGGTCCAAACTCATAACTGTTCAGTCCTACTCCTTACCACTAGAGTAGCCTTCCCTAACCCAGACTGTTTTGCACTCCATCATCCCTGACCATTGGTAGTGCTGGTTGAAGCTGAAATACAAAACATCTGAAAGGCATCAAGTTGAGAAAGATTTCTATACAGCTGGTGTGGGAATCTTTGGCCCTCCATATGTTGCTGAACTACAACTCCCATAAAATCCCATGTTTGCAGGGGCTGATGTGATTTGTAGTTCAACAACAACGGGCAGACCAAAAGTCACCCACCCCTGCCAAAGAGAGTAAAAATAACCTTCGTTTCTCAGCTGCAAGTTGGTAGACATTTTGCTCTATACCTGAGAAGTAATCATTTATCTTCACTATATTTCCCTACTGTAGAAGGTTAGTACCCATCTAGAGAATTGCCTAAGATGAGGTGTGTTACTTCTGACAGTTGCTTGATGCTTCTTAGAGGTAAGAAAATAGTAAAACCACCTCAGCAGTATCTGCAATACTGCTTTGTTTTCTTTAAAAAGCGTCAAACAAATATAGGATAATTCATCTCCTAAATTTGTCTCTGGAAGCTGGCTGTCATATAATTGATCAGTAGTGCATAGTTTCAGAGAAAATCTAATTTTTAACAAGTGCCAAATACTAGTGATTAATGTTCAAAAACTGCTGTCTGCTTGTAACTGTAAAAATTACAGAGTGGGATTCTGTATTTACGTTCACAATGATTTTTTCAGATCAAATTCGCTTGAGTTGCAAGTCAACATGATTGGCAGTCTTGCCCCACCCCCCTAAGGCTACCTTCTTTGGAAAACACAACCAGAGATCTGGAAAACTCAAGCAGTTTCATTCCTGCCTCTTGTGTCATTGTAAGCAGTAATAAAGTGTTGTACTGTTGGAATTGAGCAGACAGTAATGGATGAGGCAGAAGAGGCCTCCTTTGTGATGTCTTGTTGGCTTGACAGGATGGGTGGGGTAGGGGTGAAAGAGACCAAGAGCGAAAAGAACAGATATGGTCCCCTTCAGTTTTCTGAGGCCTAGTCATAAGGATTGCATTAGTGTTTGAGAATCAATTATTGGACACTGGGAATGAGGATTATTCTGTGTCATCTGTTCAGAATCTTCTTTTGATTGATGGCCACAATACATCATATTCTTGTCTATTTATGAGTCATTCATTCCTGCGGCTTCTTTGGGTGGGGGAAACCTGTTTTGGGTAGCCTAGCAAAACAGCTGACTCCAGAGAGCAGCGAGACAAGGCAGTGTCAGGGACTGGTTGGACACAGAGGAATGGTGGAAGGAACCAGCTGGGGAACCCCTAAGTGAAGAAGGCTCAGGGTCTGGGGATTGGTGGTGGGATGACGATGAATGGTCTGAGAGAGAAGACTAGGAGGAGGTGGTATCAGAAGTTAAAGAGGGAACAGGGCTTAGTGAGAAGGGAGAGTCTGTGGCAAAGAGAAGTCCAGAAGCAGGAGAGTGGGATGAGGGATGCTAAGAAGCAGAGATAAGTCAGGCTGGAGAAGAAGCATGGGTCTCACTCCTGCTGCAACAAGCTCCCCTCCCACTGATCTCCCAGGACCTGGAGAGGCATGAAGCAGAAGAGTAAAGACAGGTATGCAGATGCAGACTCAGATTGCTTGGGAAAAACCCTGGAGAGTAGGGGACATAGGAAGGCAGGGCAGGGCAGGGCAGGGACTGTCAGTCTCCACAACTGCCTTACAGGGGCAGTACCTACAAAATAAGAATTGCTTTGCTCATTAGGCCTGGCACCCCTGTGCAGATCTTGGTGTTTTTTAAATAAAGAGTTAACTTCACTTATTCCATGTGATTTATTGCTGGTTCATTCCTAACAGGCAGATGCATGGAGCCAAAGTGATATAAGAAAGCTTCAAAGACACCATGTGGTCTTAGTGTTACCTTGCAATCTTCTCTTGGGGTGTCTAATAGCCATTTTTTATTTGCAGTTTGTGTGGCAACAAGTTTGATCCCAGTGCTAGACCTATTTAAAATAGACCCATTGAAATAAATGTACATGACTCAAGTCCATCAATAGCAGACGGTCTAGTCCTTGACTGCATAGCTGATGATATCCATGATTATGAGCATGAGCCCAGAATGATGGTCTGGATTAATGCAGCCGATATGAACTTGTCTTGAGTATCCTGGAAGATCGGGCAGAGGGGATAAAACTGTTCCTGGGCAGCCCTGGCATGGAGAGTGAGGAATATGCTTTTGAGCATACTGTGGCCATTTCAAAAGGTTAGGAAACTTTGACATGCAGCTTGGCTACTTTCATGAGCTATCTGGGCTGCTCAGGTGCTGCACAGCTCATATTTCCCAATCCTTTTCTGAGGGCTATAAGATAGCTTATTGAATAACCAGGGAATTGCAGAGGAGTCTAGAAGGCGGGAATGTTGCTCTGTGACTCTTAGAGTCACACCGGATAGAGTAGGAATGCAAGAAACTGCATTATACCAAGCTGGACCAATGAAGTTCATTTAGCTCAGGTTTGTCTGTACTGAGTGACCCCGCAACTCTCCAGAGTTTCATGCAGGAAGTTTCTCCCAGTGTTACTTGGAGATGCTGGGGATTGAACTTGGGACCTTCTGCATGTGAAACTCTCCCACCAAGTTGTGGCCGTTCCGCTGTTGGGGGTGTTAAAGAGCCAAGCCACTTACTGGATAGTGCAGGAGACTGGTGCCCAGAATCACTTCCATGTGTTCCATCATGCCAGCTGGGTGTGACAGAACTGTTAACATTAAGCTTGGTGTGGTTAAGCTGCCCTTTCTGTACTTCTTCAAAAAGTAGTGACCTGCTTGCCTAGATTATCGTAACAGCAGGTTTATCATATGCCTAGTACCTTTGCATGCCTGCTTACCTCTGCATCACATGGAACGTAAGAACAAATGGCAGATAGCAAGCAGGTTAAAGGAGATTTACTGCCAATGGTGCAAAGCAGGAATGGGGAAATAAAGAACATGGAAGATGTAGGGACATGGGTCAAGTTTTCTACTTCTTGGAAAATAAGTGACTTAACTCTAAAAATGCCTATATAGCAGCCCTGTGTATCTTACAACACACAGTTCTGTTCAAAGTGAGCACTTAACATTCTAGGCTACCTTGGAGACCAATTAGAATTTTCTCTACTAAAATAGATTGGATGACATGTAGTTTTGCTATACAAGGGTAGTTGCCCTGTAGGAAAAAGTATGTCTCTTATGAAGTGTGGTGTGAAGGTTTGTTTTGCCATGAGTGCACAGGATGGAAAGTTGCTGTGCATGTGAAAGTTGCTTCCTGCATCCCCTTTAGCTGTAGTTCAGTTGTACTTTGCCATGCCAATTGCTCTCATTGAACTTCCTCTCATTCTAAATGCAAACTTTTTTTTGCTTTTGTGCAATTTGTTGTTGCTTCCTTATTTTATTACCCTGGTTTAGCTTTTTAAAAAAAACCCCAATTGTGTTTTTCTTGCAAATATGCAGCTTGGCTTATGATAAATAACAGTATTAAATCAAGCAATGCAGGGGAGGCGTTGCTGGTGTAAACATTTGTTTTGAAAGTCCTCCTAGCTTTTTGCTACTAGTGTGCTTAGTTTCTCCCTACCTCCTGCAACAGTGTGGCTTGCTTCTTTTTGCTTTTGAGTGCCTTCAGAGATTCAGATTCCAGTCTGAATGTCTTCAACCCAACTACTCCCTGAATATCTAGGACCTGGGGGCAATTTGTGGTTGGATACCTGTCCTTTAAGACAGAGCTTTTATGTTTGGTTGAGGAGGTTTGCTGAGCTTCGGGGAGGTGGGAAGCCAGATTGACCTCCTCTTTTCACCCAGCAGACCAAGGCGTTAAACACGCTGAAGGGGATAGAGAAGACCAGGGAGGCAGATGGGTCTGACCATGCTGATTTCCTCTGTTCTTCCAACATCTGGGCCCTGGCAGTTAAGACTGGCAGATGAGGTCAGGTGTAGTAGCTTCTAAAATTGGCTACAATACACGTTTGGAGAACTAATAACAACTGAATACTAGGTAAGAGCATACATAGTTGTTAGAAGGTGTTCTAAGCTTGTAAATGAATTATAGAAGAACCTATAACCACTTGCAGTATGGGAATAATGATTCTGACCTACCTTACAGAATAATTGTAAAGATTTCTGAAGTAATACATTTGGGATGCCTGAACACTCAAAACACTTAATAAATTCAATGTCTATATTATCCACTCCTTGTAAAAAAAGTTTCCTCATAACTCACTTTTAGACCTGAAGAGGCCTTTCCTCTTACCAGGACATCTCTGTATCCAGGCTTTTAGAGCATTATTTTATACTTAAGACATTTATTTGTTCTCCTACCTATGTAGCTCTTCATCTATCCTATTGTGATAGCCTTATTTCCTGGGATTTTTTTTTTACATAGGGATTCTACCTGTGCAGCTTCCACTACTCCTCTTGAGGCTGAAAAATCCATGATAAAGAACACTTCCTTACTGTAAATTGAGGGAGAAAAGTCACAGTTGTATGGCTCGGACTATATGGTTGTGGCACTTAACATGTGAATTCTTGTAGAATTGTAATGGACTATGTTTTGACCTGAGGAGCTTAATGGAGATGGTTCTTATAGGGATACACAGCTGCATTGTGGCTCGCCTGTTGAGGGTTTCGTGAGTCTTTGCTAGGGCCAGAGGCCTACAGGCACTTTGGTTTTCTGCCTGCATAGCCAGTAGATGTGAATGCACTTAAATCATTTTCCTCTGAAGTAATGTTTTCCTCTATAAGCTGGATGTACTTCAAATATATGAAACTTGGAGAGCTGACAATTGACAAGGTAAGTCATATTTTCAACCTAAATGGCATTCTAGCTTGAGTAGAACTTTGAAGCGATGGTAAATATATTTTGAGTACCACATTTTCTCAGGGCTATTACACATCATTCATTTTAAGATTGCACAGAATGGTACATATCAACTGTTTGTTGCTTAGTATTGGTTCTAAGAAATCGACTTGGAGTATATTGATGCCCTCTTGGCCTTCTCTCCTTCTTTGTTTTAATCCTTTTTCTCTACTGTACTCATTGTAAATCTCCTTTGTATTAGAGGTTTTCATTTAACCTTGAACATGGGAAGCTGTAATTTTGAAGCCAAGCTGCTATCTATTCCAAGAAAAAGTAGAAAGCTCAGCTATCTTTCAGGGAGTGATTTCACGGATTACACAGAGTCAAATCCAGGTTTTCCACTGATTGTATACCCAACAATGTGTTGCAGCTAAAACAGTTTACACTTTCTGGGTGTACAATTACTGCATTCCATGGTCTTCAGCTCCTCAGTTTGGTATTGAGAGAGAGGCATTCTATCCAGTGGGATTTGGGATTATATGTTTTGCATTCCACTGGGATGCAGTAGCCAAATGGTCGGAAAACATATCTTTAATCCTACAACTTGAGTTAGATGCCTTAAGTGGCTTCTCACCAACTATGTTAAAGAAGTCAAAGGTGGCTGCTGTATATGATATTTGAGCACCTCATGGTAGAAGGAGCAGCATTGATTGGACTCTAGTACTTGGCTTCTAGTAAGATTTGTAATACTAACCTGCTGATTGGAATTTAAAACAAATCTGGCATAATATTCAGTATTTTGAGTTTCTTTTCCTTTGCCTTGTAGAACAGGGTGCAGAGCTTGTTAACTTCCTCCCTTCTCCATCTTTAGGTGTTCAGCGACTACTTATTTCATACAACTGAAGCCGCACTAGTAGAGACTGCTGCTTACTGTCACCAACACTTCACATAATCTTTTAATTTGTCTATATAAGAGTTCAGTCTTTCAATCACATTGTGCAAGTGAACCACACAACAGTAACAGTTTCCTGGAGGGAATTGATCTATCCCTGAAAGTAATGTGTGTTTACTTCATCTTTAAATCAGAGGTGTAAGAGGGACATTGCCCAGATTGCATCCATGGTGCTTCTCTAAATTGTTGAAAAACTGTAGGCTGCTGCTATTATACCTTGGAAACTACAGACATGGAAATCCAAACTGAGTGCTCTTTAGATGTGGTTCTCCCATAGAAGATGGACAGGGTGAGTTGACCCTTGTTTTCAACAAGTGAATAGTGTTAGCAGCAACTGGAGCTGGATGCCGATGTTAAACCATCAGGCTTTTATGATGGCTGAGGGTTTTTTGGTCTGGTGCCCTTGTAAGAAGATCAAGTTGTTGAGGCCAGGTTGTATGCAAATCAGAGGCCTGGGCCTGGGGGCCAAAGCAACCAGAAGGTACTTCTCTGTTAACCAAGCAGAGTCAGAAAGCTAGGCTCCTAGTATTTATTCCTGGCCTGGCCAGTCGGGATACATAAACTGTGAAACTCTCTTTCCACAGAACATATTCATTGTACAGGTTTTGCCATATGCTGAAGATGAACTCTTTAACCCAGCCTTTTACAGTTAATGTATTTTGTTTTGTGGGAGCCATGTCTTTTGCTAAATTTATAGTGTTCTGCTACATTTGGCACGTTTTCCCATGCTTCCTAACTGTAACACTTTTATCTATTTTTATAATTGTTATAGCAGCCTCATATCCAGAATTGCTGAGGAATGCTAAGGGGAAAAAAACCACAATGCATAGGTGAAAACATCCTCCTTGATCTCAGGAGCCATCATGCAAACTTTGGTTATACCTAGAGAGAGGTTCAAAACACATAGTGAACAAACAACTTCCCTGGGATCTTATGGTGAAAGGTGTTTAAGAAGCCTTAAGTAAAATAAATAAATAAATATTGCCAGCTAGTTTTGGAAACTGATCTTGTGCATGCCCTGTCCTGTTAGGTATGTGAGGAATCCTCTGAGGACAATGGGTATTCTGGCCTAGGTGGTTCCCTAGAGTTGGGCCCAGGCTGCTTCAGGGTGTGAGGTTCCTAGCTCAAGCTGACAATTCTCTGGTAGAAGTGTAAATTAGGACTATAACCTGCTTGAATGAACTTTGCCAAAGTGAACTACTGAAATGGTAGACCATAGGTACAATTTCTCCCTGCTCTACTGTGATCATGTCACCTTTCATTTCTAGAGTCGGAAAAGGTATTTAATATATTTGGAAGTCAGATACATTTTATAGAAATCTAATACATGCTGTCTTCTGCTGTTCTCTGCAAGCTGAGTGAAAAAAGGTTGTATTGCAGATAAGTCTCTGGTTCTTTTCTTTCTACTCCCCCAGCCTGCGATAGATTTTTGCATTTCGTCTATCTCGGGTGCATTCGTGCCAACACAGTTTTACCACTAACCTGTCTAACATTGCAAATTCTCTTTTTTTGGCGGGGGGTGTAGTTGGAGCATATGAGTAATGGAGTTTTAAAATGTATTTACTGTTCATCGACAAGGTTGGTTGCCTAAAATGTATGCATATTTGCTTTATTGATGAAAGAGCACAAACAGAGGAAGTCCTTTTAACCCCCTTAGGCACATGAGATACTGCCACTGTGCCAGCATTGCCTGTTTAAGGATATTTCAGTCTTTCGGGGAATTCTGCTTCTCATTTTAATATTTGTTCTCAGCTATAAAACTGGGTGTGGAGGATGCTTCCTTTTTTTAAGCTTTTAAAAATGATTTGTAATCAACTGCTTCTGCAGGGCAGTGTAGTAAGCCATTCAAATGTCAAGCAACTGAGGATATGGCTCTTTCCAGACTGTACATAAGCAGAGACCATGATTAAGTGGGATTCTGGGGGAGCCATTGGCCTGTTCCAAACAGAGAGGAACTGCACAACTGTTTAATTTGTTAAAAATAACACTTGGGAACTTAAAGCATTGCCCCAAATAAGTAGAGAAGGGAAGGTGGACTATCTTAAGTAGTAGCAGCCCGTTGAACCTAGCCCTTTCACCACTTCTCTCAGGGGTTTTATTAAATAACTGTTCTACGTTCCCTCGAGTTATGGAAAGGTCAGAGGTGAGGTAATAATATTTGAAAGAAAATAAACACGTGTGTTTCATCTAGTAGATAAATCTTTAGATAACTTAGGCTCCATCTGCACAATGCATTTAAGGCATGACCGTACCACTTTATAAACAGTCATGCCTTTCCCCCAAAGAATCCTGGGGACTTGTTAAAGGAGACCCCTCACAGAGCTACAGCTCTCAGGGTTCTCTGGGAAGAGGGATTGATTGTTAAGACACTCTGGGAATTGTAGCTCTGTGTGGAAAATAGGGGTCTCCTAACAACTTTAAGCATCCTTAACAGACTGCAGTTCCCAGGATTCTTTGGGGGAAGCCATGATTTGAAGTCATAGTGCAGACGAGGTGTTATTCATGGGTGACCAATTTTAATTGTTGCTTACTGGATCTGACCAAAGGTCTGTCTAGTCCAACATACTGTTCCTAACAGTGGCCAGTCAGCCCACGAGCTTACAAAGGTACTACTGCTCTCCTGCTTGCCCCTAGTAGCTAATAATCAGAGGTAGCCTTGCCTCTTAGCATGGATGTTACACATAGCTATCAGCCACCAGTAGGTGGTCTCTTTCCTCTCAAGCTCTGAGCTAAGGTTACCCCTTTTCATTTTTTCAAGGCTGTTTTGATTCTGGTGAATTGCTGGAATATGCAATGAAAAAGCAAATATTAAAGTTGGCCTTTCCTACTAACTGAGTGGTAGGTTTCATTTATTAAATTTGAAATGTTATCTGTCCTTTTCCTTCTGTGTCTCAAAAATGCATTTACACTGAGGTTTTGTTAATATAAACATTTAATTTCAACTTGATTGATTGATCAGTGACTTTTAAAGGTGGATGACTTGCCAGCCAAAAATTATTTAATCCATCAGTAGGGCTATGTGTCATAGACTTAAGTTTTTATTTTATTTTTTGGAGAATGAAGGAGGATTGCAAAACAATACAGGCCACATCTACATGGGGATTTCCTGTTTGACTGCTCTGGGAAGCAGCTGTCCTGTTGCATCAGACTTTTCAGCTCTTCTTACATCTTTCATGGTTGAGGCTGATAGTTATCTCTTCAAATCAAATTGGTTCTTAGTATTATGCATGCTTAGGAAAGATTTACTTTTCAGACTTGATGTATAACATTAAGATGCATTGGTGGTTGCTGCCAGTCCACAAAGCTTCTGTTGCTGTTGTAATCTGCAGCAGCCTTTCCCCAACCTGGTACCCAGGTGTTTTGCACTACATCTCCCATCAGCCCTAGCTAGCGTGGCCATCCTGGGTACCATCTGGAGGGCATCATATTGGTGAAGGTTGGTCTATGGTTTGGAAGCTCTGCAGGCAATTGCCTGTGTAAGGTCACTAAGCAAATATGCAAGATAAGCAAAAATTCCTAGTCCAGTGTTTGGGCCAAAACTAGCACTTAAGAGAGAATTTTCATTCCTAACCTGTTGTTTCTCTGTTGTATTAATAAGGGTATTGGTGGAGGCATTTGCAGGAAAGGATTGGAAGGTATGGGAGGGATTAGGACTCCTGGCATCACTCCTCTCTGCTGTCTCTCTCATGCAAGTTGCCATCCATAATCACCCACATTATTTTTGCAAACACGGGTTTGGGACCACACATTTACCAGGTAAACATCTAGTTTGGCCTATGCTTGCATGTGTTTTTGTGTATGTGCAATAGGCTTTGCCAGGACTTCATGTTAGAGCACATAAGCTAGGATTGGGAAACTTTCAGCCTGCAGGACTAATTCAACCCACCAGGCCTTCCCATTCTGCCTGTGAGACCAATTCAGGCAAGCCATGCATACCTGTTTTACCAGTGACATCATATATGGTTAGTCTGGCTACTTGTTGGGTGCTTCCAACAACATCAAAATCTTTGATGTTAGTGGAAGCTAATGTACAGTTGAACTACATTCCAGTGTAATGGGACTTCACTTGAAGAACAACAAAATTGAATGTTGTAGTTGCTGATGTTGTGGCAAAGTGACTGGTGCTGTAATATTGGAAAGAGTATCTCTCACTCCACACTGTACAGTGGTTGGAGGATCTGTTAACTTTGTCAGCATATGAGTGGGTAGCTTTTCACATGCGGCAGCAGGACAAGGAGTTCTCTGATATTCAGTCTGTGTACACTGATTTATTTGCATGAATTGGAGTTGAGCAATGTGCCTGAGCTTCACCACTTAGCATAGTTTGTTGAATCATAGAATTGTAGGGTTGGAAGGGACCCAAGAAGTCATCTAGTACAAGCCCCTGCAATGCAGGAATATCAACTAGATCATATACGATGGATGGCCACTCAACCTCTGCTTAAAACCTCTAAGGAAGGAGAGTGCACCGCCTTTCGTGGGAGTCTGTTTAGTCAGAATCTCCTTCTTGTAACTTGAATCCACTGGTTCAGGTCCTAGAAGAAGAAGAAGAAGAGTTTGGATTTGATATCCCGCCTTTCACTCCCTTTAAGGAGTCTCAAAGCGGCTAACATTCTCCTTTCCCTTCCTCCCCCACAACAAACACTCTGTGAGGTGAGTGGGGCTGAGAGACTTCAGAGAAGCGTGACTGGCCCAAGGTCACCCAGCAGCTGCATGTGGAGGAGCGGGGAAGCGAACCCGGTTCACCAGATTACGAGACTACCGCTCTCAACCACTACACCACACTGGCTCTAGGCTTCAGAGCAGGAGAAAACAAGCTTGTTCCATTCTCCATGTGACAACTGTTCACATATTTTAAGATGGCTAACATACCTCCTCTCAGTCTCCTCTTTATCAGGCTAAATGTACCCAATTCCCTCAACCGTTCTTCATAAGACTTGGTTGCAGACCCTTTATCATCTTGGTTTCCCTCCTCTGCACACATTCCAGCTTGTCAATATCCTTCTTAAATTGTGGTGCCTAGTTGGAAGAGACCACAAGGGCCATCGAGTCCAACCCCCTGCCAAGCAGGAACTGGCACAACACTCCAGGTGTGACCAAGACAGAATTTGGGGGCTACAGCAGTAACCTTTAACTTTTGCCCTTATTGTTGGGAGGCAGGCATGTACATACGGATGGATTTATGTTATGTATTAATTTCTTTTTGTTGCATTGCAGTGGCTCTCCTTTTCCTTATATAAAAGTGTTGTTTGAGAGTGAATAAAAATAATAAATTTAAAAAGAATAAAAAGTTGGCACATGGGAATCTTGGAGAGATAAGGATATGGCTGACTAGGTAAAAAAAAGTTTTCCCACATCTGAAATATGGGACAAAATACATTGTGCACATCTTGGAGACTTTCTCTTTTTTCACCACTGCTGTCACCTTACTGTACCCATGTTTAAGGTTATTTTTTCTGCATATGAACTGATGGCAGTCATATGCTTATATGGGAGAAAATAAAAGGATGCACATCACGACTGTGTCTTATTGGGTTTATTTGTTCTCAGCAGTGTTCCATATTGCTTCCATTTTATTTTGTTTGTGCTAGAGAACTTAATCTGAGCCACTGAGAACCAAGCCTGCTTCTACCTGCTTAGCTTGTCCTTTCAGTTTCATAGCTCCACCTTTTGGCTTCTGTTTCTTGATCATGTGAGCTCAATGGAACATTAGAACTATATTTAGATGATTGTGTTGTGCATGATTGAATCCACCTGTAATAACAGAGATATGAAAGCAAAGTACACATATTTATTATGCTAATGCTGAAGAATTAAGGACAGTTGGGCTGTGCAACTGGAATAAACACCATTGCCTTATATCCTTGTTGATTGCTTATTTTTGCCAATCAGTCAGAAATACTGGGGAAGCATACATGCATTTGTGTTACCAATTCTACTTTGGTCACAAATAAGTCAGATTTGGTCAGAAGAGTTTGAGGAAACTTTTACACTTGCTTCCAAGTAAGGGAAGAAGTTGAGTGCTATAACCACTGGCTTCTCTGTTCTAGTGAACCATCAAGAGTACATGGTTGGTTACAGCACCTTTCTACCTAAACGACAATCCATAATGTGATTACCTGAGTCTGTGAAACTAGGGCCAGCGAAATACCAGGGTATGCTGGCCCCAACTTCATGCATGAGCATCTTGGTTTTCTTTCAGATCACTGTATGTTTATATTAAATAATTACCTTAGCCTCTAATTATCTAGAGCTGCTGTGCATGTGTGTGTATGTGTGCTTAATTTCCTCCAAGTCAACAAGCAGGATTGAAGTGAGTGGAGGTATTACCATTAGCCCTTAGCTTCACTAGGAAGAGGCGATAATTAGGCGTAGGTAGTACAGTAACTCTCTTAGGTATTCATGTAGTCAAGAGGTGAAGAAAGAAATGGGAGGAGTGATGAAGAGAAACTGAAGTTAGGAATTGGAACATAGCTTTAACCTCAGATGGAAACACCTGGAGTTTGATGTTTTTGCAGAGGGTCTCAGCTTTTTAACACTTCTAGATCATATTTCCTGTTGACATTTTCTGGTTTTACTGATAACATGCTCATTCTTCTGAAGACTGCGAGCCCAGTGCTCTCTTTCTCCGTGTTAGTGTCTTTAAAAACAAAGTGGTTTTATTATGCCTGTATTAAAAGGCTTTTGCTTGTAGTGAAGAGATGAGCTTCCTGGTTAAAAGTAACTAAGCGCTGTTGTTATAAGACTTCATACTTCATCCTGGTGGCATCTGTCTAAGCAAGTCCAGCTAATAGATTAAACTTCTGGCGTCAGAGCAGAGAATGCCATTTGAATTGCCAGCATTTATTAATGCAGATTTACAACTCCTCTACCCTGAGGGAAGTTTCATGAATATTCAGTTGTACAACTGAAAGAAAGATGGATCCTTGTCCCCAAAGGCCTTGGAGTTTCAGAAAAGGTGCTTGCAACTCATGACCCAGCAAGTTAAATGCAGCTCACCAGTTTTACACAGTGGTCTATACTGCATATGTGTGAAGGACTGTGGAAATTAAACAATTACAGTTCATACTGTTAGGCTAATGTAAGCTAATTTACTGAGAGCTTATAAGGATTCCATAAGAGGGTCCTTGAGTAAAATGCTGCAATATGGAATATTTCTGTTCAGGGTTCCAGCATGCCCTTTTCAAGGCTACTCCATCCCACTCCATCCTGCCACCACACTTTCTCTCATCTGTCATTCTGTGTCCATTGAGAATGCTCAGGCCTTATTAAGCTGTGCTTGTTTGCTTTTTTTTTTACCACCATCCCAGTCTTTTTCAAAAACATACTTTTGCAGATCTTTGGATTTTCACAATCTTGTTGGTGCCTCCTTCTTGCATGTGGATGGTGCCATTTGACTACATGAGGATCCACACATGGATAATGAGTTTACTATTAGCATATAGGATATTTGGTGTAGCTAGAGGCCTTCCTAGCCAGGCAGAGATCTTCTAGAGGAGGGGTTCATAACCCCTCCTGGTCTATGAAGGGATCCATGGCTGGGTATTAGGGGTCTGTGAACCAGGTGCAAATTGTATGCAAAATGTTGGGTGTACTGTTGATGTGCGTTTTTCTAGGGAGAGTCTCTAAAGCTTTCATCAGATTCTCAAAGGGGTCCATGATCCCCTAAAGGTTAAGAACTGTCTTTGGCAGAATTTATTAATTTATTTATATTTTACCTAGCTCAGAACATAAATGAAGAACAGAGAATGTTTTATTAATTAATTAATTAATTACCTGCCCTTTACCATAAGACCCCAAGGCAGGTTACATCATTAAAACACAATATTAAAAACCGTTTAAAACAGCTTATGTAGCGATGAAACACCTACCAGATGTTTGCCAGCCCCTTATTTGTTGTAGTCCCATGAATTATGCAGGAATTATGCTGATAGAAAGGCAATAAATAAAATAAATAAATAAAACCATAGTAAAAATTAAGATTAGCACACCATTACACCCTCCCAAACCCCCATTATTTGGTACAAATACAATTGTATGTGTATGTATCTAAGCATGTAAGGAAAAGGGTTCACCACTGCGCGCTGCACTCTCAATCTGGATCCGTAACACTCCTCTGTCATTGCTCTCTTTAAAGACCTGGCCTTAGTTCTGTGTAGAACAATTACACTTTACTGAAATGGACATCAAAATGTAATAATCTTTGTGGTGGTGCAAGTGTCCAGTAATTTATTAGCCGTTAATGCCATTTTCAGTCTGTTGCAGGGCAGGCATCTGTTTATTCTCTGTTTGGTTTCCCTTGGAAATAATAAAGAAGAGTAATTAAGAGCAGCACCTTTGCCAGTTTTCTAAATAGAAAGATTTGTGATGTGGTGAAAGTAAGTGCCTAAAACATCAACAGACCCGGGGTGGGAGCATCCTGTTTTTCTAGCTTACAGGATAAACTGGATTTGTGAAATCATGTGTCAATCTTGAGGGCACCTCCCCTGCTCACTGGAGCGGGCTTCACTCTTAAATGAACCAGGAAAAGTGGGTGGTTAAAGAAAATAAAGTGCTGAACAAATGGTGCAGATGAAGAAGCCAGGTGCTTGGAAAGAAACCATAATAAATTGGACAGGCTGCCAGAAGTGACACCTCTGTGTGTGTGTGTGTGTGTGTGTGTGTGTGTGTGTGTGTGTGTTTCAATCCCTGAGCTGTATGCCTGCATTTTGTGTTGTGGGCCCAAACCTGTGGAACTCCCTCCCAACTGAGATTAGGCAGGACCCTCCTTGCTGAACTTCAGGCATGTGAAAAAGACCTTTTTCGTTGCAGCAGGTGTTGTAAGGAATTGAAAGTCCTCCTCTGCTTCCACCCCTAAGCAAAGCATCCTTTTCCACAGGGCAGCACATGAGAACAGCAGACTCCAGTCTTCAAATGCAGCTTAGCTCCCGAACACCCAAAAAGTAGGAAGCTCTTTACATGTCTTTGGCAATGACCCACATTTGGCAAAGACCAAAGCTGTGTTCCTTCTCAATCCTAGTCCTGCTCCTAGACTTGGGTGCATTTTTGATGTTCCTTCTAAGGTGGTCAGTGGCGATTGTTGGGTTCTTGCATCTGTGCTGTACTGGTGTGTGACGGGCATTGGTGGGCGGAGAGGAGGTTAAATAACACCATCTTGACATCCATTGTAACAGCTTCTGTGTTGTTGCTCATTTCTGAGAACCAAACAGGTGGAAAGCCTGCTTTTGGGAGTCCTAAGTCACTTCTGCCCATCCAATAAGCAGAGACGGAGAAGAGTGGCTAAGCCTTCCTACTGCCACTGTTTTTCAATCCCCTCCTCACATGTTGGAAACATGCAGAGGAACAGGAAGTACGTGGGAGAGGAGTGGTGAGCAGAGGAAGAAAACTTCCCACCTGCAGCCACCCATTACTTACCTTCACCACTTATCAGATATGTGAGGAGTTGATCTGTTAGTGTGGCTGCACCTGTGCTTTGAAACCTGTGCTTTGGATATTTTTCTGCAGAGCATTTTTCTCAGCCCTTGGCATGTCTGAAGATCTGTGTGTGACTTGTGTGTTCTGACACCAAGTCTTGCTGGAAAAATATACTGTCTTTCTCTAACTTCTTGTTCTCTGGCACCAAGTTGGGAACAAGGGTCTCTGCGATATTTTGTGCTAGGCACGCTGAGATTCTCAGCAAGAGAGAACTTGCCTGTTTTTTTCTAATTAGGAGCTTCACAGAAACTCTGAAAAGAGTGACCTGCCATGTCAGAGCCCTCAAGGCAGCCTCCAGGTATTTCTTGGGACGAGACATCTAGAGGTAAAAGGAATTTCCGGTTCAGCTTCTGCTGGAGACATAAAACTCAGGAGAGAACTGTATTGGGAGATTATTTTTGTATTAATGCCAAGAATAGAGGATTAAAAAAGGACACAGGAAACTAAAAGAAAGGGAGAGAATAGTTTTACTCCCCCACTCAGTTTTTCCAACATGACTAACGAACAAAGGATGAGATTCAGGAGTAGGGAAGAAAGAGAAATTGGATTAAATGAGAACTGAACCTAATCTGCAGTTTTTGAAACAATACACAAATCAAAACACAGCCATCCTATGGAATTTGTACTTTTCTGAATTTTGATGTAGCTTTTCAGCCAAGTACTGTGTACAAAAATGCATATACTAGGATACATTATAATAAATGCATATACTGGTGAATACATACTCCAGTTCATTGTCTTAGAGGAAATGCTTTTTCTCAGGAAAAATTATCTGCAGAAATGTGCACTAAAATGTTTATGAATTTTCTTGAGGACTTTAAATAATAATTGCAACTATGATGTGGAGAACTGAATTTATGTTCAGGAAATAAGAGTTTTTCTAATTCTCTTTTAAAGCCATTGAAATTGGTGACCATCACTGGCTGTGGTGGTAATGAGTTCCATAGTTTAACTATGTACTACACGTTGGATGTCTATGAGTGTTCTAGTGTTAAGAGGCAGGGCACATTCTGTATGCGATGCATTATATTATAAACTTATATCATGTAACCTCTTACTGATCATTTCTCAGAACCAAACAGTTCCAAATGCTGTAGCCTTTCCTCATTAGGGAGCTGCTCCATCCCCTTGACAATTTTAGTTGTCCTTTTCTGAAACTTTTCCATGTTCCTGAACTACAACTCCTATAATCCCAGGCCTTTGGGCTTGCTGACTAGGGTTGATGGGTGTAGCAGTCCAGAAAACATCTGGAGGGCCCCATGCTAGCTACCTCTGCTGTATGGTCTTTCTCTGTTTGCCCCCCCCCCCATCTATCCTGCTGATCATAATGTTAATCATTTTGTGGCTTCACTGACTCAAAAAATAAAAACAGGACTTAATTCAACATTCATTGATCTCATCTGCATATGGCTCCACTTGTGGGGGTTGGCGGATGATTTAAAGGTTTCTTGCGGTCATGTCAGATAGCTTTGGAAAACTGGGATTTTTATTAAAAGTTTGGGAGTATATATAAACTTAATGCCGTTCTGAAAATGCAGGAGGAAATCTCTTCCTTATTTTTCACTTTCTCACCACTCCAGGAAGCTGTATCCATCTCAGTGCTGTTATTCATCACAATCTACCTTAGCACCATATTTTCATAACTCCCAGTGTGTATTTGGTTTACATTAAGCAGAGCTTTAACTTTGCATTACCCTTCCTGTGCACGCCTGCTGTATACATTTCCCTCCCCTAAGGGATTATTTATCTTAAATTATGCAAGCATTGAGAACCAGGGTGGTTTGGTAGATAGTGACAGGCTTGGCCTGGGTTCAAACCCCAGCTTGGTTATGTATTTACTAACAGCCTTAAGCAGTTGCTACCTCAGCTTCTGTGAATAACAGCACAAGTATAGTAGTCCATCTCAGAGGCTGTCAAAGGGAAGAAAATGAGAAGAGATATTAAGTGCTAAATGGATGAGTAGCGGATAAAACAGTCTATGATAGTGCTCAGTGACTGGATAGGCCCATTAGCTGATCTAGAACAGAACACTGAAAGAGACAAGTGCCTTCTCTTCCTTTTAGGAGGTGTGTGGTGTGTGCATGTGTTCTTGTATATACCAGCAATCCATTTCAGTTTTTCCCTTTCTGTCCCACTACTAAACCTCATGTGCTTTACGGAAGTACAGAACAGGTTCTTAATCTAAAACTGTTTTTATTTGTACTGAATTGCAAGGTTCTCCCCTCTTTTTATGATTTTCTTTAACCAGATTTGCAGAAACATGTCAAATCTATATTACAGATTCTGGTTGCAAGAGCAGTCCATGATTAGTGCTGATATATATACCTGTAATGCTATATCATGACTTCAGATAACCATGGAAGGGAAATGTGCACGCAATAGTTGAGGGAGGAACATGGAAGATTCCCAGTCTGTGGTCAGGAGATTGAAATGAAACAGTTGAGCCTTTTAATAAAGAGAAGAACAAATTCATTACAACTTAGTCCTGAAAACACATTTAGCCTAAAGAATGATCTGATAGAAACCATCACATTCCTAAAATGTCCAGTCCACCTTCTGGTCATTTTCTGCAATAAGAAAGAATTTTAAAAGTTTTTAAACAGCTGAGTTACAAGTATCATGAGGCATAACTGGATTTTGATAGCATGAAAACTTAAATTGTGGTTCTTCTGTGGCCCATAGAACAAAAATTGTTGACCAGAGAGCTGCCTACTCATCCCTTTAATGATTACTTTATCCTTGATTATAATAATATTTACTTCTTACGCTCATTTATTACACAAGCTGTATTCTTTCACCCATTCAGTATTCGCTGACAGGAAATCTTTTGGTCTCTCTCTTTTTGGGGAGGGGGTCAGAAAAGTATGGCAGAAGGTATAGGCACGTTAATCCTGGAAAATAGCTGCGATTTTTGACGCAGAGCTGATTGCTTCTTGAATGGCAGGGTGTAGCATTAGCAGGTTGAAAACAATTGCTTCCTCTAGACTGGGTGGTACAGATGCAACAGTACTGATCCCTGAACTATGACTGAAGGTGAGCCACAGGGTCGTGCCCCTCTCCTCCTTTGTCAGCATTAGCCATAGTGCTGTATTACGTTTGCACCAATGGTTTGTGATGGCTAGTTTTAACCAGAATTTGAAAGGAATGTGCCCAAGTACAGTGGTGCCTCGCAAGACGAAAAGAATCCATTCTGCGAGTCTCTTCGTCTTGCGAAGCAAGCCCATTAGCGGATTATCGCTATTAGCGGCTTAGCGGGCTTAGCGGATCAGCTGTTAAGCGGCTTAGCGGCTTGAGAAAAGGGGGGGGGAGGAAAAAACCCCCGCAGGAACTCGCAAGACATTTTCGTCTTCCGAAGAAAGCCCATAGCAAATTTGTTTTGCGAAGCACCTCCAAAACGGAAAACCCTTTCGTCTAGCGGGTTTTCCGTCTTGCGAGGCATTCGTCTTGCGGGGCACCACTGTACTTGTTAGCATTGGCACACCTTCAGAGTAGACACCATGATTACTGCTGAGAAGGGGAAAGATTGGAACCGATTTGTCTCTGCACCAAGATGGTTTTCAAACCTAGCTGGTTCAGATGTAATAGTGAACTATGATGTAGTGTTATGTCAGCAAGCTCTGTGCTCATACACCCTTTCGTCCCTTGGGCACACCTCACTTCAAAGGTGTCTCATCAGGCTGGACAAGATTAAAAATCCAAAGCAAATTATTTTTAAAAAGATAAGTGACAAGTTGTTGTTTGCCTGTTGTTTAGAGGAAGCTATTTAATATTTTAGTGTGAGCATCAGGATGATGGCTTTTGAGGTCAGGCTGGCACACACAATTCTTTTCAGGGGGAAGTAAATATCTTTTTTTTTTTTGGATCTTGCCTGACAGTTTTGGAGCTTTGACATTGTCTCACAGTTTTGTTTGCTCTTTTCTTTGGTTTTGTTATAGCTGATTCAAGTTTAAAATTAAATGCTTCCGTTGGGATCTTTTTGTGGCACCTCAGTCTTTTTATTAGCAGGTTTTCATTATTTTCTGGATTTTCCTTTCAATATAATGAACATATTGTTTTTGTTTCAGTTTTATGGAGTCCTGCTATTGTGCACTTAGCTTTAGCTGAGATGGGGAACCTGTGGCCAGCCCTCTCAGATATTGTTGGATCAATGGCAGACAAAATCTTCACAATAATGATAATTTCCATTCTCCCTTCTGATTTAGTGGCAAACCATTTTGCCCACGAAGCAAGACTGCAATTACACTTAAAACTAAAGTTTGCAATCCTGATTAGCAGGCAAAACATAGGGTCAGATAAGTAAGGCTATTGAAAGTGTGAATGCAGTTAACAAATGTGCATCGCATTCACATAACAAATGTTATGTAAATGGGAAGAAGGGTGGGATATAAATATATATTTTTTATCAACATCATCGTCATCATCAAGCCACAGAGAAGCCTGAACAGCCTTGTGGGTGAAGTGAAGAAGTTTGAGACCATGGCCACTAGAAAGACAAACTCTGTCTCCCAAGGTCTTCTCCCAAGTTCTCAGTGCCACTTGAGCTTCCTAACAGCTGCTACTTACACGGAAAAAAATTGCATGTTAATGTTAATCTAGGGGCCAAATTAGATGGAATGACAAACTTTGGTTTTGTAGCAAAATTTCAAGTGAGACTGGAAGCTGGAATTTGGGAGTATATAAAATACAGGGCTCACTCAGACTATGGTTTGTTGTTACATCTGAACCTCCACACAGTGTTCCGGGGAATCCTGAGGTTCTTGAGAAGGTTATCTGGAGTTCCATGGTGATGGAGGTTCCCAAAAAAACTTGGTGTCAGTGTTCCCTGTGGTTACCTACACATTACAGGGGGCACAGCGACTTTGCCCTGCAACTTGCCCCCTAATTCTCAAAGTTCATTGGTAGATGGGATGGTGTTTGCAAGTCAACACAGAAATTGTTCCTTGAGGAGCACTATTCATCGAAAACCAATGTCCTGACTACCACCCCGAGTGGAATAAAAAAGTAAAAAGTGCAAGTTTTATTTGCTTTGTTCCTTGAGTTCTGTTGTTCAGAAATACCCTACCCCGTTTTGCTTTGCACTCTAGAATATGATTTGCAGGATTAGATAAAGGGGATTAGGGCAAACAAGGGGCCTCTTTTTCCTTCTGCAGCCCCAGGGATGTCAAAAACCTTCAGCCACTAATAGAATTGCCTGTAAGATCTAATTAAGAGAGGTGAAGGGACCCAAAATAGCATTTCCTCCCTGCCTATTGCAGCCCCCACTCCACAGTTAGCCCCCTAGCCTTGTGCTGTTTCACCCTCCAAAGCCATTGCCACTCACTTGCATTCTGCTGCCTCATTAGAAAGCAACAACTTGCAAAGTCAACCAGTTCTGTTGTGATGTTTCCCAAATTAGGTACCTCTGGGATTATTGCTTAATATAGCTCCTGTTTTTAAGGCTTTAAAAATATTTCTCATGGCTCTGTACAGCTGGGTTTGGCATTTAATTAGGAGTTAAGCTGTGTTTTGAAATATTTTTTCTTCCTTTTCAGTTTTCATGGGGGGGGGGGAGGGATTTGGTGAGTCAGGAGGTCTCCAGGGCACTGTTCCTACTTGTGCTTCGGTTAGCATATCTGACCTTGGGTAACTCAGCTCTCTTGCTCGCTAGCGTTTTCATTGTTTGCAAATTGGGAGTAAGAATTTGCGTTTGTCACAATTGTTTTGGGGTTTAATCTAATAATAATTGAAATATATTGCAAGCGGCTGGCTAAGTATGACTGGCCCGATCATCTCCTTTTTGATGAATGGCATTTTTCTTCTTCTGACTTGAAAAAGGACATCACACTTGGAAATTATTACAGTATTGGAATGGATTTGAGCAGGCTGCCCTGAATTCCCCCCAAATGTATTTAGCACGTTTTGTACATTGCCTAATATTTGCTTGAGCCTGATGAAAACCAGACCAAGGCTAACTGGGCATGGTATCATTTCTCCTCTAATGCCTTTTGTGCAGTTGGGCCTGAAAATCGATGTGGCAATTCAGCATCCTTGGGGAATATTGCAGCAAAAAAAAAAAAAAAAGGGAAGAGAAGTAAAACAGCCTCTAATATTTTTCATTTTCATAGTATGAGAATTTCATGTCCACAGTGTACTTGCTCACATAACCCATGTATCTGTGATTTTGTCCCTTTTTGAACTTTCGCTGTCAGGAAAAACCTCCTGGCAGGGCGAGAAATGTCCTCTTTCCTCAGTGGAAGCTTTTTCAAGTAGAAGAGTGTCTCGGCTGATGAAACACTTTGGTATTGTTCATTCCAATGAGGCTATCAGCTGTGATAGCTGCCATCATGATTTGGACGGGAAGTTGGAGGTTGGGTATTTCTCAAAGTCTCATTCTTGATCTTCAGTGATACTTTTCTCCAGATCCACAAGATCTAGAATCTAGATTTGTACTCAAAAAAATAGAAATAAAGAAAAGAAGTCTAAAATGGACAGAATAAAAGTACAGACGTGTTTAGTCCATGAGCCAAGGAAGAGGCACATTGGCTTAATTCTTACTATTGTGCAATCTAAACTGGGTTGTGAACTAGCTGCAGTGATCCTCAGGCGTTGATGTTTTGCCTTCTCTATGTGAGTAGCAAACATTGGAAGTCTCTGGGTTCCAGTTTGCAGAAAACCATAATTTGTTCTTTTATCCAAAGATGGCAAAAAAGTACTTTGTGATCAAACTAGGATCTCAAGCCATAATTTGATCCTTTTTGATGGAAAAATATGGTTTACATAAAGAGCAAAGGAACAATATGAGCCCAAGGCTTACTAGGGGTAGTTCTTGTAACAACAAACCATGGTTTGGGCAAGGCCCAGACCTCTGCAGGCACCATTTCCAAGGTTAATTCACAGTTTCCACATGTCCAGGCGATTTGTTTCCTTCTGCCTCTTCTTCTAACAGCAGAATTAACATTAAGGAAGCATGTCTTTTAAAAGCGAGGAATTCTGCACGTGAATTCATAGAAACTGCAAAGGCATATGAGTCCTGGTGTCAGGTATCCCAGCAGACAAATGTGAAGTCAAAAAACACAAGGATTCCAAATTATTTTCAAATATTTATAAGGCTATCTTTTGGAAGAAATCTGCTCTTTTGAAGCCAGACATACTGTTTCCACCACCCAGGATCGCATATGCGGCAGATTCTTGGCATTTCTATCTTGTAGCACCAGATTTTGGCACAAAGTGCTTCATGCTTGGAATCAAGCTTCCTAAGAATCAGCCAGTGCTTAAAATCTTGGGGCAGCGCCAACTCTAAATGAAATGAAGCATGTTCATCTTGAATTCTGCTTCAGTTTCCAGTTTGCAAAATGTGCCACCTAATCCCTTTCATCCTGAACAGATAGGTTTGGGCAGATCCACAGCATACATTTAAAGCAATGCACATGACTGGGAACTCTAGTTTCCCCCTCACATAGTTACAATTCTCAGCACCTTTACCAACTTACAGTTCCCAGGATTCTTTGGGGAAGTCATGCATTGGATATCCATTGGATATGCTTTAAAGTTTAAAGTTGTTGACCTTTTTTTTTTTTAAGGGAGGGGGAAAGCCATGTTGAGCTTTTTTTAGGGGAGCCAAACTTCTTGAGCTTCTTTGGGGGGAGCCAGTGATCTACCACAGACATCCAGTGATCTACCAGTAGATCACAATCTACCTGTTGGACGTGCCTGCTGTAGAAGTCTTGGTGCTTGATGCTGAGGAGGCATTAGTATTCCTTTAACGGTGTTAACCTTTACTCCAGAGAGAGAAACATTTTAATACTTTAATAATCATATTTTGCTTCTGAGTGATTCAGTTTGCCTGAGAGGTTAAGTGCATTCAAAGAAATTTTATACTTCTTGCAAGCTTAAGTGTAATGGCCATTGGATTTGTCTTAAAGACTTTTGCTTGCAGTGAAGTATGCATGAGGGCTGCCCTTTGCCTCACCTTCTCATTGACCTTGCATTTGCACACACTAATGGTTCCAATCAGGGCTAATGAGGTGATGTAAGGTATTAAGACAGAAGATAATGAATATAAGGTGATGGTCCAAGCAGATGATGTCACGCTGACTCTAACCCTGTATCGTCTATAGCTGCAGTGCTCTGACTTACCACATCATTTATTCCTTCTTGAATGATTGGGATAAATCAGAATTTCTTGATGGGGAATTTCTGTTGAAGGCCTTCTAAGGTAGGCCAAAGAGAACATTAAGAATTTTAATCCCCAAACAACTGGCACATTCTCAATTTATCATGGATGTGCGGTTATCAAAGACCACCTTAGATTTGAAACATCAGCAGGCATTAGAGCTTCCTCTCCCTTCTCCCCTGATACAGTTAAAATGAATGTTACCTCTTTTGAGTTGTTTAATTAAATAAATTAAATAACTTGTCTAAATTGCCTAGTTTCATAAAACAAATTATATTACCTGCAGTTTCCTGTGGAATGACAAATGACCGCACATCTCCTTTTTAAAACTACAGTCTTTAGAACTACATTTGAAGAGTAAGGGGCTTCCCTGTTCCTATGCTTGCTGCTTATCTCTCAGCCATATTATTCTCACAACCTTTAAGGTGGCAACCCAGCAACTCTTGGAAGCATTGAGATGGATTAGTTTGGAAACAACCTGTCTAAAGCCATTGTGTAGCACTGTAGTGATGGGGGCAATGCATCTTTCCCCCCCACAAAAGATGAAAAATGATGTACAGTGGTACCTCGGGTTACATACACTTCAGGTTACATGCGCTTCAGGTTACAGACTCCACTAACGCAGAAATATTACCTTGGGTTAAGAATTTTGCTTCAGGATGAGAACAGAAATCATGCTCTGGCGGCGCTGCAGCAACAGGAGGCCCCATTAGCTAAAGTGGTGCTTCAGGTTAAGAACAGTTTCAGGTTAAGAACGGACCTCCGGAACGAATTAAGTTCTTAACCCGAGGTACCACTGTACGTGTGGGAGTTTCTTGCTTGCAGTTAAGTAAGAGCTGCATAAATGGCAACCAAATTGGAGAAGGGCCATAGCTCAGTGGTAGAACATCTGCCTTGCAGGCAAAAGGTTCCCAAGTTCAATCCAAGGCATCTGCTGGTAGGGCTGGGAGAGATCCTTGTCTATAAGTTTGGAGAGCTGCTGCCAGTCAGAGTGTAACCACACTTCCTCTTGTCCTGCTTCTTTGCCCCAGAGAAAACCACTCTTTGCTGCTCTGTTGGAGCAAACAGCAATTTGGGTTTCTTTCCAGATTGACTTTTGTTCCAATTTAGAGCTGAAGAGCAGGTTTTTCCCTGGGGAAGGAGTGGGGCAAGGGGAAAACTGTTGGGATCTGTGCTTTCTAGACACAGGAGAAGGGACAAGTAGAAGTGTGGGCATCCCCTAAATTTCAGCTGAGCCTACTATTATTACTTTCCTTGAAGATACCCTTATCTTATCTAAGGCTACAATTCCTTTTTATCTTTACTTAATGAAAGAGGAAGCTCTGAACGTAAAGCCTTTGTGTTCAGAATCTGGCTGTTCAATCAGATCGTTGCATTGGAATCAGGCTCTGGGAGGAAGACCTAAATTATCTTTAGAATTGTGCAAAACACTGGTGCAACTAAAAATTCTCTTGCATAGCTATTGGTTCTCTGTGGCTTTTATAAAGCTGTTCCCCACCCCCTCCATTGCTAGTTTGAATAGCTGGCTATGTGGTGAAATCACAGTCAATTTTACCACAACTTCTTTTTTCTTTTGGACTATCTCAATCCTCCCAGAGCACAGTGGAGGAATGTGCATATTCTTCCAGTACAAAAATTGGTGAATTACCAATTGAGTCTTTCTGGGGCTCTGATTCAAGCACTGTATGCAGGAAAGTCTGTTGTCTGCTAAAATTCAGTGCAGGTCGTCTACAGTTTTGGGTTTTTTGTTTTTGTTTTTGATCATAGTGGACCTTAGCTGATTGATGCAATTTGGTCAAGCCTTTTCAGGTAGAATCCATTCAGAATAATGGTACATCCATATGGGAATGGGACCATACCACTTTACATTGGGTGGGTGTTACTCGTTTAAATGCTTCCCATTAATTTGTTTTTTGTTTTAAATTACACCCAAAAGAACCAGTCACCTTGTATTTAGAAAATTAGCACTTCGAGATTCACTGTTAGCTGTGCTCTTAATTCTAACACTTGAATGCTTTCCTCACTGAAGGCTTACAGTCGTAGACAGAGCTGACTTTTTTTACTCCCTAGCCCTATTTATTTATTAATAATTAGAAATTGTATTGGAAAAGGTAAACCTCCCCCACAATCTAGTTGTTTGAACATTATAAGAATGTATTTGCTTTGTTGATAGCAACAGTATTTATAGTAAACAGAAAATGTCAGTATCTGTCTACTATTTAGGAATAAATAAATAGCATAAATGTATTTATACTTCTGCACCAGCTTTGGTAGGCTTTCAAATCTCATTTCAGCACAACTTTTGATGTGTGTGTGTGTGTTCGTGTGTGTGTGTGTGTGTGTGTGTGTGTGTGTAGCTATAAGTGGATGCCATTACTGTTCTGTGATTTCATTCACACAGGATCTGATGTCTGGAACAGAATTTGGGATGTGACAAACCCTGCATTCATTTAAAACAAACAAATACCCTAGCAAGGTCTTAGTCCTTATTACTGAGAAGGACAGTTGTCACTCCCAACCAGCCCCAGGCAGCTGTTCAGGTTACTTCGATAAGAGCGCACTGGCTGATTTTTTCCTTTCCACTTTGGCAGTGGAATTGTTCCGTGTGCCTCAAATTATGTAACAGCTAAAGTGTTGTGCTGGGCTGGGAAACCAGGATTCAAATCCCCACTCGGCCATTATGGTCACTGGGTGGCCCTGGGCCAGCCTAACCTCACAGAGTTGTTAGAATGGCAAAATTATATCTCAAGGTTAGTAAATTCCCATCTTCAGGTGGTAGAAAATAATATTCATATGGTTTTAGGGTCCTACTCCTGGATTGCTTCATTTGGTGTATTCTACAATATTTAGACTTCTGCACCAGCTTTGGTGGGCTTTCAAATCTCATTTCAGCACAACCACAAAAGCAAAGGAAGAGAATAAAAATTCCAAAATGCACAGTTGAACCAGCAAAAAGTCACAGACTAGCTTTCAAGTTCTCCAGCATTATGCAAAACACAAATCTCTCTCTCTTTAATATCACTGTACAACAACCAGTTTTAGGTGCTTGATTTTTTAATTTTAAAAATACTTATAATAATATCATCCTATCTAGTTCCCATTTAATACAGAATAAAGGACTTCCAGGGAGTCTTAAAATCATAGAATTGTAGAGTTGGAACAGACCACAAGGGTCATCTAGTCCAACCCCTTGCAATGCAAGAATCTTAACTAAAGCATCCGTGATAGAAGGCCACCCAACCTCTGTTTAAAAACCTCCAGTGAAGGAGAGTCCACAACTTCCTGAGGGAATCGGTTCCACTGTTGTCAACAGCTCTTACCGTCAGAAAGCTCTTCCTGATGTTTAGTAGGAATCTCCCTTCTTGTAACTTGAAGCCATTGGTTTGAGTCCTACCCTCTGGAGCCAGAGAAAACAAGCTTGCTCTATCTTCCATGTGAGCAGAGTTCATTTTAACAGGATGCATTTGGCATCAAGACTTCCCAGGAACTCTGCCCTCCCGATTCCTGATAAATGGGAGTTGGCTACGATTACGCAGTGTGTAGGGAAGGCATTCTGTGCCTGTTTGGACACTCTCCTCTTGTTGTTCCACACTCTGTAAGGCTGAGACCTGACACTGGAAGCTGACTCGGTTTTCAACTCTGCCACCTTTTTGTAGAATCTAATCCCAGGATTAATTTATACAAATTAGTGAAAGATCTGCATTAAGGACTGTTAAGTAATGCAAAGGCTAGTAGCTGCCTGTTTGAAGTCCTATTAAATTAAAATCTCCTCTGTTTTCCTAGTGTTTTATTGTGAAGGGTTAGATGCTAATGTGACTGCTTGAAAACAGATAACTTAGCCAATGTGTGTCTAAATTGCTGGAGTTCCTGTTGGGATCTATTGGATTTACAGTAATCTTTAATTAGAAAAAGTGTAATTACTTTAGGATGGATTATCTGTGTTGCTGTCCGTTTCGTAGTGTTGCCTAGTAACCTCTTTTGGTGTGTTGGGTCTGTTCCACCCGCTTCCAGCTTTTAAATTACAGGGAGTAAAAGTCTGCAGTGGTTTAATGCTTGCCTGGCTGAGCAAAACCTTTTAGTCAAATGTCACTTTTCTTTTAATATAATGATCACAGGCAGCCTTGGAAATTGTGTCGCAAACCCAAAGAGCCTTCAAGGCTTGCATGTGTCCACCAGTACATGGCCTGTCCATGAGACACCTATCTGGACATGTTTTCTCCTGGGCTTCTTGGGGTCTCTAGTCAAGGGTAGATTCAGAGGATGGCTCTAGAGTATCAAGGACCAACCTCTGTGTTCTTGGGCGGGACTGCATTCTTCTTTTAAATGGCAGATCGTAATTATGCAGAACAAGAGAGAAATATACCTCGACGATGCCAAAACTGAGAAAGGTTTTATTGCAGAGTTGCCAGATGTGTTTTGACATGATTGCTTTTATCAAGGGCTTTTGCTATGCAAGTTCTTTTGTAACAGGGGTTTCTTGGGTCACAGCTCTGCTATCCAAGACACTTTCAGTGGCAATGTCAATGATAGATCCTTGGAGTCATGTACATGCAAAGTTTGTGCTTTATTACCAAGCCATGGACTCTCCTCTGAAGCAGTAGCTGCATTCAGTAAGAGCAAGAAGAAGAGCCCAGATGGTTCAGGCCAAAGGCCCACCTAGTCTTGTGCTCACAGTGGCCATCCAGAAGCGCATGGAAAGCACACATTCAGAACCTGAGCACAACAGCACTCTCCTCCCTTTTGATACCCGGCAACTTGTATTCAGAGGTGGGCTGCCTCCAACACTGTGCTGTGAGCTCGGGGCTGGGGTTGCAGTTGCTGTCAGATGACGAGGACACTCAACAGGGAGCAGAATGAGAAAGAGGCCAGGGAAGGGGAGGCAGTCCCACTGGCTCTTGTCCTGCAGCTGGAGGATGAGCCCAGGGTCTGACCCCCACCCCATTGCCAATAAGTTTGTGCTGCCTCCACAGCTGAGTACAGAGGCACACCCCATGGAGAAGTCTCAGGGCTTTATCCACACTTACCCCTTGTCCCATTTAAAAACTCTGTGTCCAAGCATTTTTTGTTTTAGTTTGTTTTGTCATGGAGCTTTCCCAGTGAAAACCTGCTCTTTAGTGCTCAATCAGAGCAAACATAAATTTGGGTTTTCTTTGGATGGTTGTTTTCTCCAATTGAGCTTTAAGGAGCAGGTTTTCAGAGAGGGGAATCTAAGGTAAAATGGGGGGGCACGCAGACACTGAGCTTCAAGGCATGGACCATGCCTTGAAAGAGCAGAGGAAAGGTAAGTGTGAATAAGCCTTCATAGGGAGAAAGTGAGCCCACCACATCTCACCCTTAAAAAGCTAGCGGGAGGTATTTGGCTGTCGAGACATCTTTTCAGCTGGTCTCAGGGTCCCTTGATGTTGCTGTCAAACTCTCTAGCTCGATCTTGGGTGATCTGTACCTGTAGCCTGATCTGTACCATTGCAAACCTTGAATAAAGCTTTCAATCCACTTTATCCACATGCCACATAGAAGGGGGAAAGTTATGTGTCAAGACCCAACCAGATGTTGCTAATTTGCTGCATGTGTCCTGCTGCTGTGTGGATATTGAGCAGCTGCTTGGTGCTGTTGTCGCCTGTAGGAGTATGCAGAGGAGAAGCAGGGTGAGCATATTTCCGTGCTTAGGTGAAATGGACCCTCAAGTCATCAGAGGATGGGTAAAAGTGGTTTTCTTAATTTTGGTTGTGCTTCTGAAAAAATATAGGGGAAAAGGCCATTGAGTTGGCATTGGTTCTTTTCCCCGTTTTCTAATTTACACAGCCTGGGTGTGTAAAGATAGTTGAATAGTGTGGTGTTTTAAAAAATACAATGCATCCTGAGATCTTACTGTGGAAGCAACTAAAAATGCAGCAACCAAAAGTAGTACAGTCCAGAATAAGCTCCTTTAGTCACTTTGATTTTGTGGTAAAGCTCACATTTTACCCCTGCTGATAGCTTAGGCCGTTGCAAATAAGTCTAACCAAAGGATTCCAGTGTTTAACTCCTCCATGTATCAGATTAGACCTATACAATATGCTTTTAGATGCATCTCCACAGTAAGCCGTTTCTTTGATAAAGAATTTAGCGCCGACCCGGTTTCTTTATCGCATGCCCCAAGGGCCTCCCTTCTATGCATTAGCGGCTTGCCTTCCTCACACCAGGAGCAGGGTAATTTAATTGCTTTGAATTCTGGTTAACTTTAAGCCATTTCAGTTGTCTCATCATAAGTAACCATGATTTCCCTCGAAAACAGTGGGAACGGCACAAAGCTCTTGCTTTGAAACATTAGGCTTTATAATTTTGGAGGAATGGGAATTGTAACTGATGCACTCGTCAAGTGATTTAAAATAGTACGTAGCCTGTGAAGTTAAGTGTATTGTGGGAAATGAGTAGCCTGCATGCAGTGTCAAGGTTTCTTGACTCCCATTTGGCTCTTTGTAGCATCCCAGGACCCACCTCCATGATGCCCCCCCCCCAAAAAAAAACATCTGTTGCTAGGGCTATTCTACCTCCCTTGCCTCTTTCCTTGGAGCTGCCAGAAACCTGTTTGCTCTGCCTCGTCCTTGTCTTCCCCTCCTCCCTTCTTGGGCTCCAACTAAATGAGCTCCTTCTCTCCTTGCAGCTGATCCCTTTCATCTTTACTTTCTGGGACCCATCCTACCCCCTTCCCTACCATATTTCCCCTGTGCTTCATTCCCAGCCCATTCTCTTGGGTTAAGGAAGAGTAAGCAAGCAACTCCTTTCCCGAGGCAGCCACAAGATATTTGACTATTTCCAGGATTATTTGGGTGCAAATATATCAGGCAGTATCTTTGAAACCACCACCTAGTTCCTGCTTACCCTTACTGGAAAAACAGTGAAAGGGATAGAGGGCTGTATTAACAGCAGCAGAGAGGGTGAGTATGTGGTATTTGGCTGCTTGGTGTTCATGGTCATGCCTCTTGACCAAGCGCTGAATCCATACAAAGCTTATTCTGCCTTTGGACTGTATCCAGCAACTTGGATTCTAATCACTAGCTACCAAAGTAGAGTATGTTAAGATTTGATCAGGGGCCTTCTGAGTTGTGGTTTTTAAAAGAGCCATCCTCTTCCAGCCCCTAAAGCTCTGTAATAAATCAATGAAAACTGGGTTATCTGGAACAGCCTGAATAATTTTTGCCACTAATAAACACTTGCAGTCAATATTCTTGTAGCAGGGATGCAAGGGGAGCACGGGACAAAGAAAGAAAAGAAAAGATGTTGAAATATGCGGACTGCACACAATCGTAAGAGTATAAGAAGTGTAAATGTAATGGTTGTTGCTCACCAGAGAACACATTTGGCTCTCTGGTGTCACTAGGCAACATGCTGAAAGCAATCCATCCTCCCTGTGAATCTAAGCACAGAAAGGGAGAATAAGTGTAAGAGTTTCAGGCACTGTGGTCAGAGCATCCGACCAATGAGTTGCTTCTCTCCTCTCCTCTCTTTTTATTTTATTTTAATGCTAACAACATGATAAATTTAGCCTCATTTCCCATTTGGTTGGCAAAAGATCAAACATGAAGAAAAACTGTTTTAGGTTGCTGGTCTGAAATATTGCTGCTGAATACATTTTGGGTGGACCACACTGTTGCCTTACTGGGCACAAGCACCCTTTTGATGGGCGGTTTTAATTTGTAGGAGGGTGTGCTTCTCATACAAACAAACAATATTTGCCCTGAGATCTAGCCACTTAAAACTGTGATTCCTGTTCTTGCTTAACATTAACCACGGGTAACGTCTCTCTGTGCTGGCCAAATGCTTAACCGCACCCCAGAGAGGGCAGGGAGTATACTTTGCTGATTTGCTTCTCCAACCCGTTGGCAGCAAATGGGTGTTACAGCTGCAGAAGTTCACAGTATGCAAAATTGCAAAATGTCTGATTAACCTCATTTTCATGATTAAGTAGCACTGTTGCACTGATTGTACTACTCTGAAGTAGTTATCCTCAGATTTGGGGGACCCCGCCTTCTTCATTTTCGATGAATGGAGCTGAAAATCACAAAACTATATTACTTACCTTTCTCACTGATTCCAGTCCTCCAGAATTTGGGATTTTTCAAGGGTTGGGGGGTGGTGGTCTGCAGCAAAGGTAACTTCCTCCCCTACTGCTGTATGACTTGCCTGATGATGTTTCTTGTTTACATTTAATAGGTGTGGTGTATAAATAAGCAAAAGATGAAGTAAAACCTGCCATGCAATCAAATACTTCCAGTTGATTGATCAGCTGGCTCAGTCTAATCAGTTGACTGGACTAAATGTATGAATCTGCTACCTAAGTCTCAACACTGGCACCTTTTTAGAGGTTACTGAAGGAAGGTTGTGGTGTCGCTTCTGTTGAGTTAATTTACAATTTTAATAAACGAATGCTCACACTTTCTTTTTTCAGGTATAGAGGAATCTGGAATACAGAGTAGTCCCTATGAGAGTAACACACAAGGAGCCAAATGGCCTAAAAACAACAAATGTGGTTAGTTTTGTGACAGACTCTGATTCAAAATATTTATTTTTTATTACTTTCATTTTTAAAAAAGAACATCCATAAGATTCAAAAGATTTCTTGGCACTGTTTTCAACTGAATTTTGATAGCGTCTGTCATCCGTGGTTCTTAGTGGTAGAAAAGAGGCCATATTAGTTTAACTGTATATCTGCCAGCTTTCAATAGGAACTGGAAGAAAAATGTGTTTCTTAGTAGAATTCAGCATAATACTAAGTCATTGGTTCTGTTAGCGCAATGGAAAATTCTTCCCCAGTCTTCCTCTGCCCCCCAAATTTGCCTTAGGGGTCTCTACAACCCCCTGGAGCAAATTGGGGGGGGGGGACAGGAGAGGAGAGGAGAGGGAGGGAAGTCCTGCTGTGCAAGTGGGAGTTATTCTGCTTCTGCAGCTATTTAGCTGTGTACTGCCCAATGTGTTTGCCATTAATTTTGGTACAGCAGGTGGGGAAGGCAGTGACTTTAATAATAATAAGAAGAAGAAGAAGGAGAAGAAGAAGAAGAAGAAGAGGAAGAAGAAGAAGAAGAAGTTGTTGTTTATTTATTTATATGTCGCCCATCTGACTGGGTTATCCCAGCCACTCTGGGTGGCTTCCAACAAATTAAGACGCAGTAAGACATCAAACATTAAAACCTTCTCTATGCAGGGCTGCCTTCAGATGTCTTCTAAAAGTCAGATAGCAAGGCACGTGTGTGTGTGTGTGTGTGTGTGTGTTTGGGTGTTTGGATGCCTGTGCTAATTAACGTGAGTGCTGCCAGATGCTAGTAACGCTGGGTTTTGGAAACTATACAGCTGGAGAGAGAAGCACAACCCACACACAGAAATTGGGAACTCTAGAAATCTTGGATGTGAGAAGCCTGGCTCCTCCTCAGACTGACCATGCCCTGGGAAACGTGCATAGGAAAACAGGAAGGATCCTTATCAATGAATTCATTCACAAGGTTGTGTAAATAAGATGAATAACCTCTTAATGCCATGTTAGGTAACGGGAGGCCCACAGTTCATATTTTAAGTCCTGGCTGATTGGGCACCCAGCTGAAATTAGAAGGCTGCTAAATTGGTTTGGGCTTAGACTGAAATGGTATATTCGTGGCAAAAATGGGGCTCCCCATCCCTTTGTTTCCCATTGACTTGAAAAATAGTTGTGAACCCAGCCATCCACCCTGGTTCTCACCCAGGGCACAAACAAATTCACAGGTCACCCCAAAGTCTCTCACAAGAAAGAAGATTCCCTAGTCTCCTGCTCTAGGGTTCATGAGCTGGCACCAAGGTCTGATAGTTTCCCTAGGCTGAATGAGTTTCACTACATTGTCTGAGCATGAAGTAAGCTTGCGTGACAGGTACTTGTTGCACCAGGGTTAGCTAATCATTGGTCCTTCAGGTTTTTTGATGGCCACCAACTTGGATGGTTTTAAAAGAGGATTAGACAAACTCACGGAGGATAAGGCTGTCAGGGGGATGGCTGGGTTCTGCCTCCACTGCTGCAGTATGCCTCTGAATACTAATTGCTGAGAATCACGAGTAGCGAGAGTGCTGTTGTGTTGAGGTCCTTCTTGAGAGCTTCCCAGAGGAGGCATCTGGTTGGCCACTGTGAGAATGTGGTTCTGGACTAGATGAGCCATTGGCCAGATGCAGCAGCATTTTCTTAAGTTTGTATGAGAAGGGCATTCAAACATTCTTGCAGATGCATAGAACCCCGTACATGCTGTTGTGAGTTTTTGATGGCAATTGTGCCAAAAAATGGAATTTTTAATTGGGCTAGTGAATGCATTTTTTAATTGTACCCCTGGCTGCAGACTAAGCTTGCTTGAGGATTGTGACCTTAGAAAGCTCTGAGAAATAGGTAGCCTTGGATTGCATTTTTCAAAAGTGAGAGGCCTTGTTTAGGGAAAAGCCTGGCAACTGACCAGTTCTAGTCTCTTAAGGGTGGATATTTGTCATTTTCACTTCCCCTGCCAGCTGGAGTCAAGTGTGCGAAGGGAAAGCAAAAAAGTTATGTTTGTACATACGTGTCAATGACCCCATGCCTCAGAGTCTTTCCCGGAAGGCCAGTTTGATGATTTCTTGGAAGTCTCTCCCAAACCATGCCCTTTGGAGTTGGAGAATTTATTTTGCCATAAGGAATCTTTTAGGAAGGCATGACAAAGACAGCTTTTTCTGAGATGTGGAAAGAGAAATTTTAATATATATATATATTTCCTACACTACACTCCTCTTTAGCAGCTCCTCCTGGCTTCTGTGAAAGGCTTCCTCTGGTCTCCCAGCCAAGCATAGATCAGGTCCACATAACATATAAGCAAGAGACAAACAATAGCTTTTAAGAAAGGGACTTTGAGTGAGGTTTTGCTTCACACCACCCTTTTGTCTCCTCTAGTTATACAGGGTTTTGAAACAATACAAAATCTTGTTCAACAGAAGAGAAATTAGCTTGGGTAGACATAGCTTGGGCAGCCATCGTTCTTCCATCTTCTACTCCAACCATCTGTTGTCATCTCTAACCATCTGTTGGAGAAGGGCCATAGTTCAGTGGAAGAGCATCTGCTTTGCAAGCAGAAGGTCACAGGTTCAATCCCTGGCATCTCCTGGTAGGGCTGGGAGACACCCTTGTCTGTGTTGCATAGCCAGCCTCATATAAACAACATGATTAAGTCTAATTAATGCATTAAGGGGTTAATACCATAGAGTAAGCTGTCCTACCAGGTTTACTTATGTCCACTTCCCCTCACCTTGGGAAGAAATGGGCAATCAAGCATTTGTTCTTAGCCTATCTGAGAAGCTCAAGAGGCTTGAGCTGGTTGCTCTAGCTCAGACTGCATGGCTCCCCCAAGCCACTCTTTGACTTCCTATACCAATAATTTAGGAACTTTCACCACTTTATAACTAAGTCAAGTTTTACTCCCTGTGCAACTTTCTGAAGCTTGTGATTCTGACCTTTGGAGAGTTTGTAAGTAAACCATTTTTAACTTAACAAATGTGTGATCTTTCTCTGTGCCAGAGCAAGTGGAAAACTTTGGAAGGAACTTGGAGGGCATATTTTAAAGGTCGGAAAGTCTATATTTCTACTTTACTTTGCTGCATATTTTTGTGATTTTAAATCAATGCTGACGCTTTGTCAACAAAAAGCACTTGCCCCAAACCTGGATCTTGGCAACAAGGGAATTCTCCTTCCTTTACATATATTTTGAACCAACAGTCTGAACCCCTGAAGAGCTGCTACCAGTCAGTGTAGTTAATAACTGAGCTTGGTAGACCCAAGGGTCTGAATTGGTGTAAGGCGGCTTTCTATATTTCTATTTTATCTCCAACCACAGCTTCAGAACCAATGTTCCCACATCTTTCGTGGCTCCAAATTTACCTCCAGATTGATGACATTGCAAGCTAACACATGTTTGAGCTGTGCTTGTATCACCCAGTTCATTTTTTAAAAAAAATTATGGACTTTTAGATTTGGAAAAACCTCTGTGCACATGGCACATTTCCCTCAGGATTGGGCATAAGGCGAACTCAAACGATATAGCAAAGTTTGACCACAATGCCTCACTTTGAGAAATTACAGTGGTACCTCTGCTTACAAACTTAATTTGTTCCAGAGGTCCGTTCTTAACCTGAAACCGTTCTTAACCTGAGGTACCACTAGCTAATGGGGTCTCCCACTGCTGCCGCCGCTGCCGCGCGATTTCTGTTCTCATCCTGAGGTAAAGTTCTTAACCCAAGGTACTACTTCCGGGTTAGTAGAGTCTATAACCCGAGGTGTTTGTAGCCTGAGGTACCACTGTACCCCTTTGGCCTTTTCTCAGAACAAGGCAAGGATGGTGTGGAAAGGGAAGCAGAGAGTTAGCATAGCCATTACTAATCAACTGGCAAAATTATAAAAATTAAGGGGTTAGAGCAGCAAGTGACACAGAAGAAGTGGGTGGCAGAGACAGCAGCAACTCAGGTGGCAAAGTCTTTTGTGCCAGCCCAGCCATCTGGATGTGTTCATTTTAAATTTATCAGTAAGGCCTGGAACTGTGTCTCATGTCAGCACTATTTGCCTTAGTTCCTCAGCCTTCATGTCCATCTTATAAGATTTCCAGAGGCATCTAGTTGGCCACTGTGGGAGATATGATGCTTGGTAAGATGCAGCTTTGATCCAGTTCAGCAGGGCTCTCCTTAGGCTATGCCTCAGCCTTGTACAAATGTGATTAGGGATGCCAGAGAAATCCTATGGTCAGGAACAGAAATCAGTCAAGTGAATAGGATTCATTCACAGTGTTGTTTGCAGATTTAAAAACTATATGCAATTAATGACTTTTTTTTAAAAGATGATTCCCTAACTTTGAAATTGTTGTTGTTGTTCAGTCGTGTCTGACTCTTCATGACGCCATGGACCAGAGCACGCCAGCACTTTGAAATTAATGTTATGCAAATTACATTAAATACTGGGCAGTGAGATGTATAACATAGTATGTGGCAGAAACTGAACTGCAGCTGAATGGAAATGGCACTGATTATGACAAGTAGATTAGAACAGAAATTCCTGCCTTCTTACATCAATACCAGTCACCTTGCCTTTTCTGTCTGCCTTCTAATCTGTCTTTCAGTGTGGCAATTCATAAGGGCTATGGATGCAGCAGTCTAATATCCAGATAACCATTAAATGTCTTTCTCTTTTTCTTGCAGATGATGAAGTTTGCTTGGGACAACTACAAGCAATATGCAATGGGGAAAAATGAACTGAGACCTCTCACTAAGAATGGGCACATCGGGAACATGTTTGGTGAGCTGAACAATTTGCTGGAACAGTTTCAACTGTTAAATGTTTAGGAAAGAGAAAATTAGATTAGAGGCAGACATACATACATTAAGGACTGACTAAGCCCACGGTGGAGCCACACTTTCCCCTTGTAGGACAGATGTACACATTTCGAAACTGAATCAAGGCCGGGAGCAACAGTCCTTTCTGTTTCCAGCAGAATCTGGGCTATGTAGAATACTGATTATCTGGCCCATACAACAGCCATGAAGCTTCTCCCTGACAACCGGGGAGAGAAGGTTTTAAGAATCCTAAGGAATTTGGGAAGGGCGGAGGGACATAAATCTGTGCTGGAGGCTGAACAGGTATATATGTCTGAAGAGGAAGAAAAGTAGAGGGAGATTGGAAGGGGATGGGGGTGGGGAAACAGGCAAAGTTCCTGAAAGGAGATGTGCCTTAGGGCTGTACATGCTAGTATCATCGCTTTTTAAAATTGCAAAAGGTAGGTATGTAAAAGCAGTTGAAATTAGTTCTGTTCTGAAAAAGCTCACATGAAACCATTCCCCTGCAACATGAATTGTCAGACCAGGTTTCCCCCTGTAAATTCACTCTTTTAGATGCAGTCCAGAGTTATGACCAAGTTAACTGCCCTTTTTACATAGTGGAATGAAGATTACACAAGGTGCAGTGATTGCAAAATGGTCATTTAATGACCTCACCACACAGGCAGATCCCTACTGAGCCAAGTAATGGGGAGATTACTTTACAGTCAAGATCATGGGCCCTGGTTGAGCTGAAAGCCCCTCAGGATTTCCTTCTGAGGGCAGAGAACAAGCAGCAGAACATTAGGACAAAAACTGTACAGGTTTCAATCATTCGGCTGAATTGAAATGAGAATGATCCTGCTTGGTCCGAGACACCAAGTTGCTCTCTGATGCTCCAGGACCAAGCAGGATTGCTGTCCCTTCACATCAGCCAATAAGAGGCAGCAATTCTGCTTAGCACTGGGGCTGGGTGTGCCAGAGAGCACTTTCATGCACCTGAACCCAGTACTAAGCATCCTTGATTCTTCTATCCCCATCAACTGGCAGGGCGGGGATAATAAAATACCTTTCTCGAACAACATCAGCAAACTGCAGCCATCAGTGCTAGGGAGGGAAGAAACAATGATCTGTGCTTGGAACAGGCGGCCAACAACGTCCCAAGCAGAAACCCCACATAAAGCACTCTTGACTGATGGGCAAGACAAGTCACAGGTCAACTTTGGCCTGTAAAGCTGATCCTGATAAGGATTTGCCCTGTGGAACCGGAAAGGTTGCCCTTTCCTGTCTTGGGCCCTGCTTCCAAGCTTCTGTGAAGGAGAGGTGGAGGTTCTGTGGCTTTACTCCCAATCTGAATCTGTAGCTCTCTGAACTGGCCAAGCATTTCCTCTCACGTCAGTTCTATTCAGAGGAAGATGCCTCTCATGAAATATTGAAAACATGAATCAATATTAAAGGCTTTGCTTTGTGTGCTTCCTGGTTTGTATAATTTTCTCTTTAGCCGATTATAGTGTTTTGGGTAACTCAAATGCTTATGCTGCTTAGGCAGCTGGTGTTCTCTTCGTCGGTCTCTTTCTTCTCTTTCCCTCTCCCCTCGTGCTTTTCTGAAGCTAAGCTGCCTCATTTGTCACTCAACTCCCCAATGCCATCACCTTTTGATTTGACAAATTGATTTTTTTTAAAAAAATTGTTAATTTCTATACAGTATAATAATCTCTAGCCAGCTCTACGTAAAGCTGGAAAAGCATTATTGTTGTTCTGATTTAAACAAAATTGTTGAGGCACAGTGTAGGCTGCTGGTTTGGGGGGTTGACATTTGCTGCGTTTGCTTGGACTGCTTTAGCATGGAGGACCCTTGAGGCTGCCAGGAGGGTTGTTAGGAATTGTGACGGCCACCATCTGTAACCTGGATTTCAGCCCATCAGGTCTGGGCACTCTTGGCATTTAGTCTCTCTCATTCCTTTTCCATCACTTGTGTAAAGGATCAGATGAGGACATCTGGCTGTTGCCTCTCCACCATCGCCACTACCACATAGACCCGTCCTGGCTCCTGTTTGAGGGCGCAGTACTTGGACTCTCTGATCAATGGTTGCCAAAGGCTTTAATCCAGAATTCACTGCATGACCAAAACATAGATGCAAGCCAGCTGTTATATCTGAGCACTAAGTTACATGGTGAAGCATAAGCTAAGACATTCCAACACTTGACACATGTCCTGAGCTCTCCTTCTGAATAGCAGTGCGGGCACAATCATTTGCTCGGTTGGCAATCCAAGCTTTGGGACTGAGAAAGCAAAAAGGCACTCCTGTGAATGGGCTAGGTTGGCCACATCCTTGGAGACAGAGGCAGAGTTGGAGTGGTCAGCTCACTGTCTGATCTAGCCTCAGGTGCCTTCCTGGGGACAGGAAGCACTTTGATGATGGGAGGGGGCAGCAGAGTTGCATCAGGTGGCTTCTCTGCTGACAGGGCTTGAGGCAAGACTTTTCTTTGACAGCCCACATGGCTCCTCCTCAACATCTAGAGCAGTGCCTCCTGAACTTCTGGGCCCTCCCCCAGGATTCAGTTCTACAGCCACTTGCCATTCCTCCCCCTCATTACACTAGTCCTGCTGGTACATCTCCTCAAGACTCATGTCAAGACCGGCCCTTTTACAGCTTCATGCAAATGGGGAGTTTTGCACTGGAGCAACTATATACAATGCACTCGATAATTTCTCTTTATTGACCCACCTGCTCAAGGCTGCCTCTGGGAGAAGAAGTGGAACGAACCTCTGCCCTCCCACCACTCTGCTTCTAAAAATGGCTTAGTTGCCTCTGGACTTTTGCTGAAGTCACCGCAGAATCTAAAGCCTTGGTCTCTGCTCCTATGTTACTCTTCGTGTGGAAATGGTTATTTCAGTTAGGAGGCTCCTGTTAATAATCCCACTCTTTTAACTGTGGGTTCTTCCCTGTTGCCAGAGTTTGTGAGTTAATGGACGAATCATTGCATCCTTCCAAAGGATCTGAGAGCAGCAAACACACAAACAATCTGAAAAGCATCTAAAAGCAATTCGAATAGAGGTGCAGACTGGGAAAGAACTCTACAGGAAAGGCTTGTTGAAAGAGGAAGGTGTTTTGTAGGCACTGAAAAGATAAGAGAGGAAGTACCTGTATAATATTTAGCTTGGAAGGGGATTCCAGGAAGTTGTTGCCATCACACTAAAGGCCAAATTCCAATTATTGCATGGAATGGATCTCCCAATAAAATGGTGTTTGCAGGAGGCCCTCGCCTGCGGATTGCAGTGATCAGTTGGGTGTATAAAGGGTGAGATAGCCCCACCCCCAGTGGGTTCCTTCATGCGGCTTGGGAGCACTGGGGCAGGAGCAGCCCCTTCCTTTCCCCTGGGGTGCTGCACTTGCACGCAGTTGTATACTTGGGAAACCACCATCTGGAAGTGCCCCGTGATTGAGTCTGGCTTTCTTTATCTGTGCTCCTTGCCTTTCTGCATCTTGCAACTATTTTCCAATCTGCTAAGCTTTACCCAAACTCCTAAAGGAACATGACACCAAAAAGGGAACAAGAGTCGGAGAATATTTTAATGTGTTTATCATGCTCAAGCTATTGGAGCTACTTAGGAGAGGCTTGTACTGCATTTATGAGAGCTCCTGAGAAAATGTCCTGGAGCAGAAGGGCTTGTGCTAGTTAGTGCTCTTCTCATCCTCCGCTCCCCACAGAACAAAGTCAGCGGATCCCCTTGCCGAGTAACTTTACTCCCAACAACACTCAATGCATTTAAGAATTCAGGAGATTCTGCTCCCCAATCTCCCCTTTGATACAAAGGCTTAAAAATTTTGAGTCACAGATGGGAAGCGTAGGCAGCCCCGGTACTTTCCTTCCTGGAGGTGTCAAAATTGAGCAAAAGCCTTATTTGCAGCTGCTTCTGCGTGGGAGGGAGGATACCACACCAAGGCTATTTTCAACTGTGTGTGTGCGGCTGCGAAATCTTCAAGTTCCTTAAGGGTGTAACATGTGCTTTTCAGTTGTGCATAGGATGCTCACTTACGGCAATACTTTCCTTATTCAGCACTGGCCAGATTGTGAACTTGAGGAGGAACTAGGGGGTGAATGAGCAGCCCCTCCCTCAAGCATATCTCCACACTGCCAGTGATACTGAAGAATGGTTGAATCTGGACATGCCTGCTCTAGGAGGGAACTGTAGACACCCAGTAACTGATTGTTGGAAGATTTAGAACAGATAAAATAAAGTGGCTATCAATGGCTACTAGCCGTGGTGGCTATGCCCTACCCCCACAGTTAGAGGCAGCTTCCAAATACCAGTTGCTGGAAACCACAGGAGGGGGAAAGTGCTCTTGTGCTTATGTTCTGTTTGCTGGTTTCCCACAGGCATCTGGTTGGCCATTGTGAGTACAGGGTGCTGGACTAGATGAGCCATCAACCTGATCCAGCAGGCTGTTCTTTTGTTCTTAGAGTTGCCAGTCAGATCATACACAAAAACTCTTGAAAGCAGTAGAGCACATGCTCTGCATGCAGACGGTCCCAGGTTCAATCCCCAGTGTCTCAACACAGGGCTGGGAAAAGGCACCTTGTCTGAAACACTGGAGAGCTGCTGCCAATCACAGCAGCCAGATGTACCGATCGTCTGACTTTGGTGTAAGGTTTCCGTGCGCTGCTTTGGTTTCGCCAGAAGCGGCTTAGTCATGCTGGCCACATGACCCAGAAAAACTGTCCGCGGACAAACGTCGGCTCCCTCGGCCAGTAAAGCAAGATGAGCGCTGCAACCCCAGAGTCGTCTGCGACTGGACTTAACTGTCAGGGGTCCTTTACTTTAACTTTTTAGCTTCCTATGTACCTATGATGTGGTTTGTTGGACCTAGCCATCTACAGAACTGTAGCTTGGCCCTGAAGCCTGAGCGACAAGGGGAGCTCTCATACTATTGATTTTTTTAGCATTGGCCTCTCATTGCCCCAACCCTTGCTTCATTCCTAAGTCGGCAGGTGGTGGTGTGAATCAGGTTAGGTTAGGTTGAAGATGCAGTTGCCTAGAACAAATCCAGACAGCCTCTCTCTCTCATCTGCATACCTTTGCACTCTTCCTTGCCTCTCCCCATTGTACCATTTTAACACAACCCCTTGCCAAGGTAAGCCCAGCTTAATGCCTGTTCACTGCCCCCCCCCTCCTTTCTTTCATCCCGCTGCTGGTTCTGCAGTAACCTGAGCAAATTAACATTGGAAAGTGCACCGTGATCCTTTTTTCCTTCAAAGGTGCTAGAGAGAAGGACATTTATTATCTGGCTAGGCATTTCAAGCGCACCTGTCACCACAATGACTGCCATTATACAACAGACTTATTATTCTGCCTGCTCCCTGTGTCTGTCATATCTACTTATTATTCTGACAAAACGTTTTAAATCCCTTTAGCCTGGCAGCATTTTATATAGTTATGGGGAAAGGAGCTGAATTCTGTTCTAAGGGTGCATCAACAAAATTTATCAGTTAAGGTCTGATATGTCACAATCTGAACTCCAGTGCTGTTTTTAGATGCTAGAGATTTTCCTCTTCTTTCTCCCCTCCCCCCTCGTCCTGGTATTACTTTGTGTGCACCATGTTGGTAGCCGAAAGGATCCATCTTGTGACTTGTTTCCCTGTCTTAATTCGTGCTTGAATTCAGATGGTAAATAAAAACAGATTCTCATAACAGTGTTAGGCCCAGGGCACAGTTTTTGTTCTATACCTTTGTGTAGCTGATTACTAATCAATATGCTTGTATGCCTCCTTTCCCCGGAATTGTGCCCAAGGCAGCTCAGAACAAATCAAAACAGAGCAATAAAAATTTTGGTAATAAAAGCAAGAATACACAGCCAAAAAGACTAATCAGTATCAATATGTCACACAGTTTCTTAACAACTCAGTTAAAAAGCCCAATTTCCAATAACTCTAATAGTTCATTTTGGTAAGATCTCAGAATCTATTAATAATATATTATAACTATAAAAATAATAATAATTCTAGCAACAGTTGTAAAAATACAAGATGTAAATGCTATAAAAACCTAGAGGCGTAGTGGCTTTCTAAAACATGCTATTTTATTTCTAGTGGACCTATCAAGGAGCTGATTCTATCAAGAAGATGGGCAGGTCCATTTTGTTGAACAATCCAATCCTCAGCTCTCACGTGGGCTTTTATCCCTTTCTAGATGCCAGGAGGGAGGGTACCTCTCCTAATGCCCCCAGGGTAGGAATCCACCAGGTTTACCATACAATCTCTCTTCAGAACCTGAAAGCACCAACCTTCCTTCTCCAGTCCAATCAAGCAGGTCTCCTATGGCATCTCTAAGAGTGGCGTGGGGTTGGAACAGCTGGATCTCTTCTGGCCAAGATGGTGCAGCAGTCCTCCTCCCCCATTTGCTTGCTTACTTACTTACAAATTTGGCTTTGGTGCTTTAATGTTACTGAAAGCTTGAGATGGATAAGAATTTCAGTGGGTGATCCCTCCATTAATAGAGTTCGCTTCTAGTTGAGATGCTGTTGAAACCGGAGGTTAATTCCCACACTGGAAGCCAACATGAACTAAATAAGTAGTTCATACAGTGCATCCAGAAAGATGTGTTCAGGCTTGGGGTTTGTTAACTCTCCTGAGAGTGAGTTCCATGATGGGCAAAGATGTTGCCAATGGCAAATATGGTTTCCTCTTGGAAGCTGACATGAAGAGGAGGAACCCTTGGCTGGTTTCAAAGACTGCAGTAGGACACAGGTGTAAAAACCGAGTGTCTGATGAGGAATTCAACCTCCTGAGATTTCTCTTGAAATGGAATGTGTGCTTATTTTTGAAACAGCAATCTGCTAGCCCTTAAGGCTGCAGTGATACTCTTGAAAGTGGCAGGGCTTGAGGAATACTAACAGGCAGTTTCAGCCTAATAATTTGAAGAAGGACCATAGCTAAGTGGTAGAGCAATTGTCTTGCATACAGAAGGTCCCAGGTTCAATCTCTGGTGTCTCAAGGTAGGGCTGGGAAAGCTCCTGCCTGAAACCCTGGAGGGCTGCTGCCAGTCAGTGTTTACAATACTGAGCCAGATGGGCCCATGGTCAGACTTGTTAAAAGGCAGCTGCCTATGTTTCTAACATATGACCCAGAACTGTGTGTGCATTTGCTTTATTCATCATAAGTTAGGACTCTGCTGTCCTTGGTACAGAATTTGGCCCATTGTTTGAATGTTTTATAATATGGAATCTACAGTCCTATTTATAACTCCATATTAGAGTCTAATAAGCTGCTTCTTATGCTAGATCGTATTCTTTACTAGATCAATTCTCTTCCTAGCTCCAACTTCATTACAATTTGCATTGAGCATCTAAAATTGGCTTGTCAGAAGCGGGAGCTAAAAGTGATACTGATTATGAAAAAGATAACTGGCATGTTTCTGGCATCACACTTTAATCGGGTTGCTGACCCCTGTGTGTGTATTGTTGGCATAGCAGGAATCCAAAATCCAGATGCCCTCTGTGTCAGTGTGTTAATGCTGCACATGCAAAAACCAGAATACACAAATATACACAACACATGGTTTGCCGTCTTCATGGCTAAGTTTCATTCTTGAATTGGGCCAATGCTGTTGTGGCTTGTTGCTGCCTCCCAAACCTGCACATTTTTGCCAGTCCTGGCAAGTTCCTCTTGCACTGAATCTGTGACAACTGGCACATTGGAAGGGCTTCAGCAGCATGAATGTTGACATGTGAAGCCTAATGATGTGAGGTTTCTTGAATTCTGTGTGGAGATCTGCTGCCTGTTTTCTCCCCCTCTCCCCCCTCCAGCAATGTTCCACTGTGTGCAGTGGACCATGTGCTGCGCTGACCTAAAGATAGTAAGATAAAACGTTCTTGGAAAGTCACAGACTTCTTAGGCCCAGCTTGTGTCCTTGTCAAGAAGGTGAAAGTGCTTCCCAAAATGTCCTCGGTTTCTTTCTATCTTTTTATTAGGGAATGTCATTAGAACTATTATTTCCTGATACAAAGAAGGCTTAGCTAGTTAATTATGGGAGTTTTAATCAACCACATCTGCATAATTTTGCACGGGAGTGAAAACAATTGTTTTGGAGTAGCTTAACCTGCCTCATTGAATTGTTTTTGAGGATACAATAGGAGGAGAGAACAATGTGTGTCACCCTGACACATCCCTGGAGAAACAGTGGTATAAAATGAAAGGAGAAGGTCAGACCCAGAGGCCTAGTTTGTCCAGCACCCTCTTTTCCACAATAGCCAGCCAGATGCCTATGGGAAGCTCACAAGCAGGACAAAAGAACAACAGCCACTGGTGTTTCCCCAACAACTTCTATTCTGAGGCATGGTGGTTCTGATCCTAAAGGTAGCATATAGTCATCATGACTAGTAGCTGTTGAGAGCCTTATCTTCTATTCCTTATTTAAATTGCCTAAGTTGGTGGCTATTGCTATATCTTTGGGGTGTGAATTCCACAGCTCAGTGTGCAGTTTGAAGAATGTCATTAATTGCTCTATGATGTCCTAGTTGGGCACCACAGTTCTTTTTTGTGGGATAGTGGAGAAGCTCCAACCTCCTTGGTTCCTGTGTTCTGGAATATTAAATCCCATTTCTTGCAGCACTTCCCAGTGACTGCTTCAGTTAGTGTTCCACATTCACCCTATCAGTGTGCTATCTGTTTTACACAGAGTTGGCAAGGGGCTACCAAGCAGGATGCCCCTTAGTTCAAAATCTGCTGGCTGCTTCATAATTATTCTTAGTAATGTATTTTGCTAGGGTGCAGCTAGCACCGGGGGGGGGGGGAATCACTAGAATAAAAAAAGGGCATTTAAAAAAAAAATCCCTGCATTTTAAAGAATATTTCCTTTTCAAATAGCCTCCTGATGAAGGGCTACCCAGGCACAAGGCTGTTCAACTTAAGGTCAGCAGGGCCAACTTGCACTTTGCTTGGGCCTCAGTTAAACTAGTTGGGCTGCCTTTCTGAGACTACAAAAACACAGAGTTTCAAAGACATCTGGAAGGACTCAGTCTATGGCTTTTGGGGCTGCATTTGACTTGATGAATCTCAAGTTGTGCAGGTCTGTTAGAGCTCAAAATGTATTGGGTTTCCTTTCAGTTCGTGAAATTCCATTTTATGCCTCTTGCCGGTTGACTTCTTTCTGATCTTCACGCTCATTTTTAGCATCTTCCTTGTGGTTCTGTAGATGACTGGGAGAGTAAAACCTTGTTTACATGCTCCAAACCTTGACAAAAGGCTGGTTTTATGAATCAAAACGAAAGCCTCTTGTGCTGTTGTTCCATTACGCAGTGCTTGTCCAAGTGTAGTTCTGCCATGCCATTGGAGAGACGAATGCAAGGGTGACCTAGATAGGAGGCCGCGCGTCTCATTAGCAGTCCCTTGAGCCAACCAGCCTACCACTGAACCACCCATTTTTCCATGCCATCTCATACTGCTGTGGGTAATTTTTTGTTTTCAAGTCATTGGTTAAAGACTATAGGAAAACAAGTTCAAATTAATTTAAAGCAATGAGAGCTGGTATGTTTGTGTTGAATGCAGGACAAGGTAATTGGATGAAAGTATTAACGGGCACCATTGCAGATGAAAGAAGACGGTTGGGGGACTCTGAGTCCATGCCTCATTTCTTAGGCTCATACAATTTCAAAACCTCAAAGGGGTCCTTTTCTGTGATCGATTTCAGAGTTGCTCTAAATTTGCATTCCAAATCCATCCCAGCTAGCTGTCATGTGCCACATTACTCGGAATTGCTTTGCACATTTTGCAGGAGAAAATGTATTTTATCTCTTCCCCCACCCTGCCTTCTGCAGTTCTAGCAAAGTTGTGTGTTTTTTATTACCATATCCTAGAATGCAATGACCTGCTATTCTTTTTCTTTTGAAGTGACAGCTGCCTGGCTGAATATTAGTTTTAACCAGCACACTTTTTTGTTGTGGCCTTTTTGTGGGTTGTTGTTATTGCTCTGTGATCAGTCACAGCAAACCTGTTTTCCTCTATCGAGGCACTGAAGTAGCTGGATATTTCTCAGTTGATTCCCATCTGAGCTGACATTTATCCTCTATCGTTTTTCATCCCCCGCGCCTCGGCCAAGGACAAACAGGACACATCATTAACTGGCCAAAAGTTATCTACAGGCATCACTTTTGTGTTCTAGACTAGAGTGAGGACGCAAGTTGCTTCTCTGTTTCTTTGAATCTGATCATTAGCAAACCACAATCCTTTCCTCACTTCTCCTAAGAGCCTGTGCATTTATAAAGCATCTGTACCCATCTAATTCAGAGAATGGAAGGTCATGCTGGATGCTGAACTTAGATGTTCTATGTTATATAATTCAGTAGCCTTTAACAAGAATCCTGTACTGTGTCTTTCTGTTCACATTCTATTGATGAATGTTGGCACTCCTCTGAACCTCAGGACCCTCTCCCCTCCCCAGTTCTATTCATTTTTTTATTTAAAAAAACCTTGTTGCATTTATATCCTACATTTGCTCCAAGGAGATCAAAATGTGTGCATGGCTCTCCCCTTTTCCATTTCATCTTCACAACCACCCTGGGAGGGAGAGTGGACTGAGAGTGGCCAGCCCAAGGCCATCTAGAGCGTTTCATGGCTGAGTGGAGGTTTGAACCCCAACATATTTTTGCCAAGCATTTTAAGAGTGATTCAGGAGTGAAAGGCACTTGTGCACTTGTTCACAGTAAACCACAACAAACCAGAAACTCTGGCTTGTTATGTGCCGGCAGTGGCTTGAGTTGGGGCCTGCAGCCTGCAGTACAGCAAGCACAATGGAATACCCTGGTCAAAAGGAAGAAGACCAGACTTCTAGTTTTTATCTTAGGACATCCAAAACAGAGGCTTAATATTGCCTGCCAATTTTCGGGGTTGGTAATAAATGCCAATATATCAGTTGGTGCCTGAAAAGGTTGCTATGAGGCCTCAGTGCACAGTCCAGGATTATTAGTACTAGTATTTATTAATATCCTTTTATGTGCACCTCAGGGTGATTCACAAACATACCACAAAGCAATTAAAACTGTTTTAAAAACGGTACCCATAGCCCCACAACTAATGAAAGTATCATCCAGCTGGAAAAAGCTTGTTGAAGCAAAAAAAAGTATTCTGCTGTTTCCAGAAAGTAGAGTTAGAGGGCATCTGCCATATCTCAACAGGGATGCTGTTCTACAAACCGAAGGTAGCCACTCTGAAAGCCCTGCTCCAAGTTACTATGGAGGGGACTTCTGGTATTTTACTGTTACAGCTCACTTATACTTGTTCCCAGCTTCTTGGTCCTGTGGTTCCAGCTTTTGAGCCCTAAAGTCCTTAGCCGGGAACATGATAGAACATGGCAAGCACAAAAGTGTGTTGATTGCAGAATAAATTTTGAGTAAGCCCTGTACCTTGATGTGAGGGAGGGGCTTGTTTTCCTCTGCTTGGAGATGATGCGAGCAAAAGCCATTCAGACTTATTTGTAGATATCAGTAGGATTCCGCGGTGTTTTGTTTTTATTATTTTTCTTACTATTCCCCAGAGCAGACTGCTTTAGCGTCTCATTTGTCCTTGCAACCCTGCAGGATAGCACACTATTGTTCCTGTGTTATGTTAGAATGGAGGCTGAAAGAAAGAGTGTTAGCAACTTTCCCTAGATTACATTATTATTCTGTCAAAACACCCTGTTTTGTTGATGCTGTTTGAAAACGTTTCTCATTGTAGGAGGCTGCCTTACAAGAAGTCCGTATTCTTTTACGGGAGTATTCTTCCCTCGCCATCCATCTGGTAATGAATGTGGGCACCCGTGCAAGCACAGCAAAGCGCACTGAGTCCTTGTTTCTGATTGTTAGAACTTCCTCTGTGCAAGACATCTCTCTGCCTGCAGCTCTGTTCCCTTTTTAATTTTAAATTCTGCATATAATGTTCCTTCCCTTGTCTACTTAGGAAAGACAGTGAGTTTTAAATCATTTTAAGGGGCTATGTATAGCAGCAAAATTAAAGGTAAGCCGCAATGAGTTTCTTCTTGCGTAATTTATATCTACCTGCCAGAGTAGCCCATTTCCTTTGACTTTTAATTCTCTGCTATACAGCCCTGATTAGGAGGCATCAGACTTAATCATGTTATGTTAGCTTCCAATGTGAGGGCTTAGCTTTTCTTTTCCTTGTGGTTGGTGAGGCACCAAGCAACTAAATGTTTCCTTCAGCTTAATTCAACTCCCACTCACTAAAAAAACCCCAACAGGATTTGTATTAATATGCCAGTTCTCTGCTAACCTCTCTGTGATCTCCGATTGACATCTCGTTTCTTACGCATCTTTCCTGTACTTTCCCCAGGTAATAGCTTTAGTTCCTGATCATTACCTTGAATACAGTTTCTTCCTCACCCCATCCCCCCATCCCACGGCACGTTAGCTTTCATATCTGGTTGGTTGCCAATTTCAAGGGTAGTTTCATGTATTGTAGAGTTATAGTAGGTGCATCGAAGAGCCTTGCAACTCTTTCAGAGTGCTGTCTTTTGAGTTAGGAAATCTTTTCTGTTCAACCTCAAAGCCGAAAAAGCTTGACAAAACCATTTTCAGCTGTGTCGTGAGTTGCTAGTAGTAAAAGAAAAGCAAAAAAGAAAGTGTATGTTTTAACTTTTTGCAGTAATTCATTAATAGGTTTAGTACATAGTATTATGTATTAATATACATAATATTAATATTATTAACTGCCAACCTAGCAGTTCGAAAGCATGTCAAAGTGCAAGCAGGTAAATAGGTACTGCTCCGGCGGGAAGGTAAACGGCGTTTCCGTGCGCTGCTCTGGTTCGCCAGGAGTGGCTTAGTCATGCTGGCCACATGACCCGGAAGCTGTACGCCGGCTCCCTCGGCCAGTAAAGCGAGATGAGCGCCGCAACCCCAGAGTCGGTCATGACTGGACCTAATGATCAGGGGTCCCTTTACCTTTACCTTACATAGTATGTGCTATATCTAATGGGAAGGGAGTTGAATTTAATTTGAGGTAGGACTAGATTAGCAAATGGAGAGGTTATAAGTTTAAATAGTGTTACTGTGGCATGTTTCTATTTCATTAGTGTATCTGAGCATAAGGAAGTAGCAAAATGAGTCCAACAAGTGTCATACTTGGATTTTTGGTGTTTGGTGTGAGGGTTTTTCAACGCATTGGAGAGCACGCCCACTTGCATATTATCTCACTCTCCAAAAAAGTCAGAAAAGCTGAAAGAAATGACAGTGTATCTTCAGAAAGAAGATACAGCTGTCCACCTTGTTTTCCAGGATGGGAACAGTCTGCTTGACTTTTGAGAAGGTAGAACAAATGTAAATTGTAAAAGCAACTTGTTACTTCTGAAAGTGGTGGAACAAGATGCCCTCAAACATTTCAGTCTTCTTCCTGGGATATTTTTCAAGAAAATTGGGTTAAGGAATCTTGTGTTCAGTCAGAAAATTCAATCTGAGATCTACTGGGAGTCTTTCCTTCTCTAAGGTTGCAGTCCTCTGAAGACTTACCTAGAAGCAAGTACCAGTGTTGACTTAAGTGTGGGACTTGAGTAAACATAGGATTTTGCTGTGTGTCTCATTCACTGGGACAATTAAGGCATTTTTGGGCACCAGCCCATTTGCTGGTCCCTTTAGACCTTGGATTCCAGGATAATACTTATGTTCCCAAAAACTTATTGCTTCAAACAAGTTTCATACCATGAATATAAATGTCTGACTTAGAAAAAGTGTATTATCTTGCAAGGTATCAGCAGCACCACCTGTTTTTACCCCAGTTCTCATTCACATACTAGGAACATTGGCAGCTTTCCAATGCCCTGAAGATCCTGGGGCAAATGAGGCAACCATCCATGTAGCTTTTGTTTCAACACAATTAATCCTCACCTTTTTAATGTCAGTGTAAAGTGGTCCGCCAATCCTGTATAGGACACGGCATCATTGATGGTGCCATATTTGAGTTTAACCTCTTACCAGCTCAGCTGGATTGCCTTCTGTTCTGTTCCCAGTCTTTGAAGCCTCATGGGGAAAGTTGCAGGTTGTGCCACCAAGCTATTGCTCTGGCCAAAACCTTCTGAATACTTTTCACTGCGGGGAAATATTGTTGGGAGCTACAGCTGTTTCATTTCCCTTATCACAACACATTTCTTGCTGCTCTTTTAAATGCATGCAGAGTTGAAGGATGCACCTTTCCTTCCTTCCTTCTTTCTTTCTTTCTTTCTTTCTTTCTTTCTTTCTTTTTGATGCAGATAGTACTCTCCTCTCTTCTTGGATCCAAGAGGAATTATCTGCTTCTGCTCATTAGCAACTAGCTAAGGCGCTTGAAGTCTGTGGATAATTGTTTTAGATGGGATGCGGGTGCTCATTTTGACGGTCCTCGTGTGGAATTATGCAGTTCCTTGGGGAGGCGCATGACGAAGAAGGCAAATCGTGTTACCTTTAACCAGCTTGCAATTAATTTCAGGCATTTAAATAAAGCAGCCTAGAGGGCCTCTGGCCAATAACATATTTGTGGTGTTCTTTTTCAATTGGCACATTTGGATCTGCACAGAATCTGCCTCGTCACAATTCCCCAGAGCTATTTTTGCTGTGGTTCTTTCTTCAACACAATAGCACTCTCAGGGTTGTATTCAACTAAGTCTCCTCTGAGTAGGGCTAGCATTGGCTACAACCCACAAAGACATCCTTGACTGTCCCTGCTATTAGGTCCCATCCACACTATACATTTAATGCGTGGCTTCCCTCAAAGAATTCTGGGAACTGTAGTTTGTCAGGAGAAGCTTAACAAACTACAGTTCATAGAATTTGGGGCAGGGGGAGAGAGACCATGATGTGAATATGACCTTAAAATGAGTAGAAACCATTCACTTTAAAAAACAAAAAACAAAAAATGAAACACCTTTGTAGGGGAAGGGGAAGGAAAAGGAAAAGGAGAAGGAGAAGGAGAAGGAGAAGGAGAAGAAAGGTGTACTTAGAGGCACTGGTCAGCGGGTGGGCTGCATCCTGACTTGAGGTGTCTCGTGCCAGTGACGCCAGCTACTTTCTTCTTCTTTCCTTGGCTTAGGAGCATAGGAAGCTGTCTTTATTTTTATTTTTTTCTGTCCCACTCTTCTGGTGCTTAAAACGATACTTGGGGCGGCCTTCAGCCACTGAAAATCACAGTGTTAAAATACAATATATTAAAGATACAACAATAAAAACACAATTTGTAAAACTGAAACACAGGCATCATATTTTCAGCAGACCCTAAAACCTGCCAGAATAAAGCCCACCTTATGCTCAGTACTGCCAACATACCCTGATCTCAGAGTTTCAGAAGTGTCCTTCCTGGAGATGCTGCAGATCAAACTTCTGACCTTCTGAGTATGAAGCATACACAGTACCACTGAGATAGGAGCCTGGCTTGGTTTCCTTTGAACTGAATTGTTTCACCTGCTGGCGAAAAGAAATAGTACAGTACACACAGTAAAGATGTGTCAGTCTCCAGGAGACGGCTTTGAGTAACATTGATGCCTGTGCCAATCCAAAAACCAGCATTGATCATGGCACTTGTCTACAATTTGTCGTAAATCTGACAGCAGTTGTGCAGTGTGTAGGCTGGGTCTCATTGTACAGTACAGGTGGAACAGTGATTAATTAGTTCTGCCTGTGAATTCAGAGGGATGAGCTGTTGTTGACAAGATGAAACAGATTGAGATGGCTTATAATCAGCTGTTGGACAGATCTTGTTAATGCTGTTCTTTAAGGATGTTTTTCTCCTGGCGAAATGAGAAATGGAGCATTTCTTTTCTTTTTTTAAAAAAAGCAAAGTCTCAGACCAGCTTCTTCAAAGTTCTGCTGACTCAGACACTTAATGTTGTCTGTTGGCAAGCATAAAAAGAAATAAATTTAAAAATGGAAAACTGAGGTGGGGAAATGGAGTATCCTGTAAAAAGGCATGACCGGCTGTTTAGTACTTTAGTTCTCCAACTAAAGTTCATAGCTATCTCCAAATACCACATAAATATGTAAAACACTCTACCTGGAAAACAGACTTCATCCTGTTAAATCTTTATTAAATCACACGGATCTTAAATATATGTGCCAACTCAAAAATAGCTTTCAGTTATCCATGCACAATACCTTCAATTGACAATAAGAAATGTATTTATCAAAGGTAGAAATTGAATTTCTCCCTATTTCAAAACACTTCATGCAAGAATATTATGTAAAAGAAAATGTTTCTTCCTTATATAAAAATTTCTCTTAACTAGCATATTTTCCTACAGTAGGGGGGTCAGTTGCCCTGTTTTCTTAAGCCCCCCAGCCACAACAGAACACCTTTTCAAATATCAGGATTAAATTAAAAGGATATTGAGGTCAGATGCCAGTAGAATTGTAAAAAAAATATATAAATGCACAACTGCATAGCCCAATATATCAGGCAGGAGGGTGATGCTGAGGCGTTTAAATATATTGAAATTTCTCACTTATCATACAATGGCTGCTTTGTATTGATGCAGCATTTAAGATCAGGAGGGTTTAACCCTCTCAGGACTGATGTTATTGTTCTCACCCATCAGATTTTTTGGGGGGGAGAGGGGAAATATGAATGACCGATAGAACAACCCAAACTATTGGAAGTCAGCGTAATTTGCACCAGGGTAAATTATGCTGTTGTAATTTACCCCTGTTCCAAACTCCATTCAAGAGCAGAGCTGTCCTGAGACTGTCCTGGTGGAGGATAGAAAAGCCTTTAAATTAGAGTTTGACTTATATGACCCTTTTTGCTAGTGTAACTTCTGCTAGGTTGCTAGGCTGAACTAGTTTTGGAATCGAAGTATGTCTACCTCAGCACACCACTTTTCTGAGAGTTTCTTTGGCCTCAGCTCATCCAACTGGGCCTTGAAGGAGGATCTACGCTAGCATATCTCCAGCTGAGCTGGGATGAGGGACTTCAGTTGGCCCTAGCTGATCTGTAGATCTACCTATTCCAAACTCTGCTCATCCAAGTGGATATTGAGTTTGGATTGTTCCCTAAGACAGCAGAGGTTTCTGAGACCCCCAGATTATTTATGGAGTCTATAATGACTACTTATGTATAGCTTTATCTTTAAAATCTTTGATAACTTTATTTTAAAAAGAAATTAAATTGGGGGATATATTTCTCTCTTCATCAGTTATTTAACTGTATTCCACAATATCCCATATATAAACAGTTAATTAAAATCTGACTAAAATATGGAACATGTCCTACTAGTCCACATTTCTGCAGGGATGAGAATTCCATAGCTGTGTGCAACCACCAGGAATGCTTCTGCTGCCGTAAGTATTAGTATTAGTATAGGGGTTTATCCAAGAGGACATTCTTCTCAGGTCTTCTTTTATCGTGATACGACTTGAAACGTCTTACCTGGATAATTTTCATGTGATGGTCTGGTTCTGTTGTTTGGCTGTTACTTGGAGTTTGAAGTACAGTGGTACCTTGGTTTAAGAACAGTCCGGTTTAAGAACAATTCTGTTTACAAACTCCGCAAAACTGGAAATAGTGTCTTGGTTTGAGAACTTTACCTTGGTCTAAGAACAGAATCCGAACAGTGGAAGGGCACCGGCAGTGGGAGGCCTCATTAGGGAAAGCGTGCCTCGGTTTAAGAATGGTTTTGGTTTAAGAACGGACTTCCAGAACGGATTAAGTTTGTAAACCGAGGTACCACTGTACAGGGAAGCATGGGGGGAAAGAACAGAATAAGGGGGAAGAGGAGCTTCAGACAAGCAGTTGGGGCTACTGGGAATGACAGAATTCTGTTATAATAAGTATTAGTTTTAAATGTGCTGTAAGACTCCTCTGCATCTGGAAGAAGGCATCTTGCATTTCAGGAACTAGGCCTGGGCGATGTATCGGTACATTGCCCAGGACCGGTTTGGGAACCAGAGCGTGGTGGGGCCTTCACCTGGCAATATATTGTGGTGGGGGGTGGGGGGCTTGCCTGTGCCTGACTCTCTGCATGGAGGGAGGAACAAGATTTGGGGCCAACATGGCTTGTTCCTTCCTCCACTTTTCAACATTGCAATATATCACTATGTTGCAATGTTTGGCTGGTGATTCATTGTGATGTTGAGAAACTGACATTGCCCAGCCCTATCAGGAAGTGGTTGCTGTTCAGTGACAGAGCATCTGCTTTGTACATAGCACATTTGTTTTGTAGGTTCCAGCTGGACTAGACACCTGAGATTTTCAAAATATTTAATTTTTGCATCAGATTTCATGCGACCAGGTAGGATGACTCATCATCCTTTTGCCTTAGCTCTCTCTGAGTCCTGATACTGCTAGAGGGAAGTACAAGGTGTACATGCAAACATAGGTAACTGTATTCGTCAAAGGCATGCTTGTGTGTGCTTGACATCTGAAGCCTTTGTGAATCACAATTTTGTCTGCATTGCTCAGTGTGAGTCACTGCAGCATCTTAACAGCTATAGTAAATCTGGCAGTAAACTATCGAACCCTGTCGTGCGATGTTGGCTTTTTTCAATCCCAAATCCAATACGGTGACTTTATCCAAGAAGTAGGAGGGAAGTGACTCTTTCATTATGATTCAGAATATATGTCCTAGAGCAGAAGAAAGGTTGAGGCAGCAGCAGGTGATCAAAATGAACATACACATATAGCTTGTTGTTTGTTTCTTCTCAATACAAAGCATGATGGTCAAGCCAAGGTTTGTTCTTGGCTTACTGATCATGGTTTATCTGGGAAGAACCAAACACCAAAGGCTGATTCACATGTTAGGCTAAGCCAACGCTGGTGGTTCATTGCTTCCAACAATGAAGGGGGGAGGAAAATGAGAGCAAATCTTTTTCATGGTAAGGCATGGTTATGGCTTGCTGTCACATGTGAATGTGCCCATTGTGTAAAGTAGTATGTTTTGTCTATACTGACCATACTGCCAATCAATTTTCGGACAGCCCCGAGTTCTAGAGTTATGAGCTAGGGGAAAAAATCTCTATCTGCACATCATTCATAATTTTATGAATCTCTGTCATATATTTCTTCCCTTTCCAATGTCCTTTAGCATTTTTCTGGTAGTTAAATTATTTATAACATTGGTAGTCTAATGATACAGTTTTTCCTCAAATGCCTTCCCCCCCTGTCGCTCACCCTTGCTTTTGGCATGACTTCTGCAAATCAGGTGGTTCTATGCACCCAATCAGGTGTCTGCCTTGTAGCAAATCGGGTGACATATTGATTACAGTGGTGCCTCGCAAGACGAAAAGAATCCGTTCCGCGAGTCTCTTCGTCTAGCGGTTTTTTCATCTTGCGAAGCAACCCCATTAGCGGATTAGCGCTATTAGCGGTTTAGCGGCTATTAGCGGCTATTAAAGGCTTAAGGGATTAGCGGATTAGCTGCTAAAAGGCTATTAGCAGCTTAGTGCCTTAGAAAAAGGGGGTGGGGAGCGAAAAAAAATCGCAGGAACTCGCAAGACATTTTCGTCTTGCGAAGCAAGTCCATAGGAAATTCGTTTTGTGAAGCACCTCCAAAACGGAAAACGCTTTCGTCTAGCGGGTTTTCCGTCTTGCGAGGCATTCGTCTTGCGGGGCACCACTGTATATGCATAATAATCATATCGTGTTACAAAACTTCAGTCAACCAAATTGGATGGGTAAACACCATCAATCTGATACCCAGTTTTTATGTACTGATGGTTGGTGTGAGTTCAGTGCTGTACAGTTGCAAACACTGTTGAGAAAGTTTAAGACGTGAGATGAAAAGCAGTAGTATGTTTAATGGCTGCTCCTTTCTGCGGATCCGATCAACTATAGACATAAGGGTTTTCTTTTTCTGAACATGTATTCATTTGCAAAATTTCATATTCCTTGCAATTTCGTTTATAACCAGAGAGAGAACTGTTTGGGCGTGATATCTGTTTTTAATCTCATGGCTCATAAAGTATAAAAGCAAAGACTCTAATAATTTCAAAACTGCTATTACCTGTTTTAAGTTCACTTTAAGAAACTTCCTTCCTTATGGCTGTGGCATATGGCTCCACATCAAGTGCAAGTAATGAAAGAGAGGGCTTTCCCAAGAGGTAATTTTCAAATGATATTTTTGAAAGTTGAAAGCTGACCTCACCCCCTTAAAGGCAGTTTTAAAATATGTTAAAGCTATTGTGAATGGGTTCAGTTTTTGCTGAGTGTGCAGCCAGAACTCATAAATTTAGCAACTCATATAAGTATGCTTCCATGATTTTAATAGGGCAGTGCTTTGCATGGCAACTGCTAAAGCCAGAATTTAAGATTAGGACATTAAGCCTCCAGTTCTGGATCAGGCCAGAGGCCCAGCTAGTTCAGCATCCTGCTCTCACAGAGGCCTGTAGCAAGCCCACAAACAGCACATGAGTGCAGCAGCCCCCCCCCCCCCGATCTTTAGCGATTGTGATGTTAAGGGACATATTGCTGGTAGTATACAGCCATTGTGGCTAGTTGCCATTGATAGCCTTTTTCTCCAGATTCCACAGTTGTGTGAAGAAGGTACTTCCTTTTGTCTGCCCTGAATTTGTCAATATTGAGGTTCATTGGATGACCTCAGGTTCTTATATTATGTATTATTTGAGAGGAAGAAAAAATTCTCACTAGCCATTTTTTCCAAATTACGCACCTTTTCCCTGAACTGAAAAGCCCCTTTTTCTGATCACATTCATTCACAAAATTTCAGATTCCTTGATTATTTTTGGCCACTATTTTATGCATCTTTTCCAGCTCCTCGATACTCTTTTTTGAGGTGCTGGGTCAACAGTTTTCCATGTCTGGTTGCACCACTGATGTGTATAATTTTGGCGGTTTTGTTTTTGAAATCACTGTGCTAACGATCTCCAACGTAGAATTTGCCATTTTCATAGCTCCTGCACACTGAGTTGGCCTTTCATTGTCCTTTCCACCATGATCCCAATATTTCTTTTCTGGTTAGTCAGTGTTTGCTCAGACTCATCTATATGTGAAGTTAGGAATTTTATTTGCCTCAGCGTGCAGGGGTGAAACTAGGCTTTATTTCACCCAGGTCAAAGCCCCTGTTTGGCACGCACACACACCATACACATTTGTGTACACACATACAGGCTGGGAGCCTCAATGGCGCCCCTCTGGAAGCTTCACGTGGGGCAAAAAAACCCGGCTAGCGCCCACGTAGCTATGGCATTGCAGTGTGCATTACTTTACAGTTGCTTGCATTGAACTACACTTGCCTTTTACCTCACCCAGTTTGCAGAGGCTCCTTTTGAAACCCCTCACAGCCCCTTTTTGTTTTTGGCACCCTGAACAATTTTGTGTCATCAGCAAACTTGGCTACCTCACTTCTCACCCCTAACTCGAGATTATTTATGAACTAGTTAAAAACAAAAAACAGTCCCAATACAGATCCCTGGGGGACACCACTTGTTACATTCCTCCACTGAGAGAACTGTCTGTTTATTACTACTCACTGCTTTCTGTTCTTTAACAAATTACTGATTGCTTTGCAGGTCAAATTTAGTTACTGTATTTATAGATGGGTGCACATATATCTGGAGTTGATTCCCCAAAGACCCACAGTGCATCCTGCAATAATAAAATAACATTCCTGAGAGTTAGCTCTGTTGAAATTAATGAGTCTTACTATTTGAACTGATATGCATAAGATTATCAGGCAATCATTTCTTTCTCTGGTGCAGCATACCTCAATGTACTAATCATTTGAGACATTTAGTACAAAATGTACTATTTTATAATTTCATTATGCACATTGATGATAGTTTCTGGAAGCAGCTCTGGAAATATTGCCTGACTAAAGCTGTGCACAAATAATGCACAGTTCTTAATTACTCTTAAGTTCTCTAGTTGTCCTCTTAAAACTGGCTTCACGGTAGATTAAGTGCCCTGCCTATCCTAGAAATGGGCATTTCATTGAAACTGTGAACTTTCTTTCTGACTGAGTCTACTAGCTCTTCTTCTTCTTCTTCTTCTTCTTCTTCTTCTTCTTCTTCTTCCATACATGGTGGCCCTGCCAGTCCCAGAAATGAACAACCACCACTCCATAGGCTTTATCTGTGGAATATTTTATGCTGCAAGGACTGTGGAGGTTGCTGAATTCTGGAGCTGGTAGGACTAGAATTGTGTCGCTACAAAAAGGGGCCTGCTGCTTGCAAATGAGAACCTCTCTACAAATATGGAAGGCACTCATGCAGCCCCATAGGGCCCTGATTTAGGAAACTCATATCCCCTAAATGTCTTTTACCAGTCCTTAGCATATGGGAGCTGTCAGCCAGTTCACATTTAATGCCAAACTATGATTCAGTGTTATGTGAATCTACGTTTTGCTTGTATGTCAGTGTAGTTTGTGTGTACACGATGTAGTTGTGTGTCAATGTATAGTTTGGAGGACAAGTGCAAACCATACTTTAGTCTGTTGTTATAGCCAAACCAATATAGTCTGCATTAAAGAGGAAATGTGCAATGAATTGCAGGGCATCAAAGGAGGGAGAGTACAAGCACAGTATTTCTTAATTTAGAACCCAACAATGGTTTGGTGTTGTATCAGAACTCTCTCTCTCTCTCTCTCTCTCTCTGTGTGTGTGTGTGTGTATGAGAGGATCATAAATGAAATCATTATACCTAGAAATTGTTTTTTTCTTTTCTCTTTCCCTTTATGATGCTACTGCATTGGCCATTTGGTTCACTTTGCATTCTTGCTAGCTAACAAAAGCTACATTCTCCTTCTATTTTCTCTTTCTTTCTTTTTTCTTTTTTATTTCACAGACAATACCGCCATAGAAAAGAAACAGAGCTAAAATGAAATATCTCCTACTGTGGCGGGGATTGCAAATTCCTTTTGGTATCCAGAACATTTGTCATTTACCACTAACGTTTGGTAGAAGTCGGTTCATGTAATGCTGCAATTGTAAGATGCAAGGGGACAATTATGGAGTTTCTGTCCTAAACAATTTCTTTTTTCCCTTTCCTTTTTCTTTTTTTGTACATGTGTTTGGGAATGGGGAGAGAACCTGCATTTACATCAGAATTGCTTACCTTTTGGGAGATGGGGATTCAAACTCATTGAATAGCTCTGGTGAGAGGAAAATCACTGCCCATTTCCAGGGTATTTTTTCTTCTGCATTTCCTCCCCTTGCCTTTCCCCCCACCCTTTGGTGCTGAAACCAGCAGAACCTCAGCTTTCAAGAAAAGCAAATATCTGGCTTTCTTTATAAAAGAAAAAGGGTTGAAAAAGGACAAGCCATGACTTTGAAAGTTTGCAGTGTGGCAGGGGCTAAGTACTCCAGGCATGTCTTCACTGCTTCTCCACCAGGTCACTGAATTTAATTGGCAATATTGCAACTTTGTAAAAAAAGTCAGTATAAGCTACTTCACCATATGTTCAGACATACTTTGGCTAGTTACTTCTGGTCTGTGGTCTAAAAGAGATGAAAAGCAAGCTTGGTCCTGTCTACAAAAAAAGAAAAGAAAAGAAAAGTTCCTGTAGAATTGTTCACTATTTCTGGATAGAGGATCGGAGAACAAGCCAGCCACAACCGTTTCGTAAGGAGCAAATTCTTTGGATTCCCCTGGCATTCTCACAAAGAAGTTTCTTCCATCCCAAACTGGCCAAAACCAGAAAAAGCAGATTAAACATTGTTCTTCCTCGTTTTTTGGCACTGTTCTTTCCTTATTTGTTGCATTTTTATCCACCCGCTCCTACAGGAGCCCAGGGTGGCATATATGGTTCCCCTACTTTATCCTCACAACATCCCTGCTACATTACCTAGCTACTTTAAATGAATTCAGATCTCCAGGGTCTTATGAACTGCATCCAACAGTACTAAAGGGTCTTTCAGGCCTAGTTTCAAAGTCTCTGTCTCGTTGAGAAATCTTGGTGATGGACCTGTGGACTGGAGGCAAGCAAATGTCCCAATCTTCAAAGGGGTGGGTGGGAGGACCCAGGGTGGGTGGGAGGACGCAGACAACTGCCAACCAGCCAGCTTAATGCCAATACCAGGAAAGGTCCTAGAACAGATAATTGAAAAGTTGGTCTGTGAGCACTTAGAAAAGGATGATGTGATTACTAAGAGCCTTCATGGGTTTCTCAAAAGCAAGTTCATGCCAGACTAATCTTTCTTCTTCTTCTTCTTCTTCTTCTTCTTCTTCTTCTTCTTCTTCTTCTTCTATAGAGTGATAAGGTTGGTGGATCAGGGGAATGCTGTGGATATATCTTGATTTCAGTAAGGCTTTTGACCAAATCCCTCAGGATTTGGTCCTGATGTTATTGTTACATGGATTTGTAGCTGGTTGACTGACCAAACCCAAAGAGTGCTCATCAATGGTTCTTCTCCATCCTGGGAAAAAGTGACAAGTGAGGTTCTACAGGGATTTGTTTTGGGCCTGGTGTTGTTCAACATCTTTATACATGCCTTGGATGGAGGAATAGAGGGGATCCTCATCCAATTTGTGGATGACACCATACTTGGAGGGGGAGCTTAATACTTCAGAAGATAGAATAAGGTTTCAAGATGTCCTTAACAGATTGGAGAACTAGGCCAAAACTTACACAATAAATTTCAGTAGAGACAAAGTGTAAGGTTCTACACTTGAGCCAGGAATAATCAGATACAAAAATATAAGATGGGGAACACCTGGCTTGACAGTAGCACCTGCAAAAATGATGTATGGGTCTTGACAGACAAGCTTATCATACTGCTTATTAGCAGCAGCAAAGAAAGCTAATACAATTCTAGGCTCCATCGGTGGAACATTAGTGTCCAGATCAAGGGAAGTAATGATATCACTCTATTCTGCCTTGATCAGTCCACACTAGGAGGACGATGTCCAGTTCTGGACACCACAATTTAAGAAGGATATTGACAAGCTGGAACATGTGCAGAGAATGGTGACCTATGTGATAAAGGATCTGGAAACTAAGCCTTATGAGGAAAAGTTGAGGGACTTGGGTATATTTAGCCTGAAGAAGCGAAAACTGAGAAGAGATACAATAGCCACCTGATATTTTAAGTTATCTGAAGGGCTGAGCAATGGATGATGGAGCAGGTTTGTTCTCTGCTACTCCACAGGGTGGGACCCAAACCAATGGATTCAAATAGCAAGAAATGAGATTCTGACTAAATATTAGGAAGAACTTTCAGGTGGTGAGAGCTGTCCAACAGTGGAATGATGGTGGGCTTTCCTTCATTTGAGGCTCTTGATTAGAGGTTGAATGGTCATTTGTCAGGGATTACTTAGCTGTGATTCCTGCATTGTAGGGGGCTGGGCCAGGTGACTCTTTGGGGTGTCTATTCCAACTTTGCAATTCTGTAGGTAGGCTAGGCTGAGAGAGGGTGACTGGCCCATAGTCACCCGGTGAGTTTCATGCTTGGGTGGAGAGTTTGCCATCGAAACACTCTAATCACACCACACTGGAACTCTAGAAGCCGTGTTGCAGAATGGAAAGGTGATGATGTATAAATATCCCAGTATGACATAAATAAATGAGGAGGCAAAGGACTGGAGCTGTGGTTTTCTGCATGCAAAGCACATGTGCTGTAGCCCTTCCCCTAAATACTGAACAACTGGCCTAGAGTCTATAAGTAAATCAATGCAGGCGTTGAAGTAAATCTAAAATTAAAGTGAAGCATATGTCAATATTAGAATTTAGCATTTCCTGGCTCCTGGCCCTGCACCTGAGCACTTGTAAACAACTCTGCTGAAACAGTTGCCTTTTCCCTGCCTTCTAAAAGCATTTCCCAGGATGCTGCCCTATAACTATTTGTTGGACCTTGAGGAGTTACAGAATTTGGACCACTGGCTCTTGCTAACTAAATAGTCTGAACCAGGAGTAGCCAGCATGGTACCTCCAGATGTTGCTGAATTACAAGTCCCATCATCCCCAACCATTGGCTATGCTGGCTGAGGCCCAAGCACACAACCCTAGTACCAAAATTTGACACCTGAGCTTCATAGCTGTTGTTAAACTCATAACAGTGAGGTCTTGCCTTTCTGGACTTCTAGTTTAATGAGGCAGCAGTGTAAATCAAAGCTGCTGAGCACATTTGAATCCCTATCCAGGCAACAACAACAACAGAAGAGACTGCTTTTGCCTAACGTCCTGTGACCTGTCTTTTGGCAGCTCCTTAGGACCTGCAAGAGGTATGACTGAGTTGAATGAATGACTGAATTCTTCTGTGACTAAGCACAAAGTATTAAGTAAACCAGGTCTCATAGAAACAGCATCCTAATTTCTATTCCAAACAAGATCTTGGCACTAATTTTGTTTTGACAAATATGATTTGACATAAGAGTAGTGGGAGTCGAGGCCTTTCATTTTTGATCTGGATTTATATTGTTCTCATCTAAATTCTTGTCTTCTCTCTCTCTCTCGCCCCCTCCTCCTTTCTTTTCAGTTGTAAACTCCATTATTAAAGTTAGCAAGAAAAGCTATTTGCAAATTCAACTCTGTAGCGTTTAAGCGCCCTGTTATATGCAAGATTAAGTATGATAGCTTTTTAATGACTTGTGCTGTTCACTTTTGAACGTAGACAGAATGGATTAGTGTATACTTTGCTCGAAAGCTGCCCCCTCCTTCTCTCTTCTTGGTTGTGATTTTGTTTAGCGAGGCGCCACCGAAGGGAGCGTTGTTAGGCACCCTTTCAGATCACCTGCAAAGAGGGTGGGAAGAGAAAAGCTTGTAGGTGAGGGACTGTAGCTTAGTGGCAGAGGCTTGCTTTGTGTGCATAAGGTCCCAGGTTCATTCCCCGCTATCCCCAGTTAAAAGGGCACGTAGCAGGTGACAGGAAAGTCTTGCTGCCTTTGACCCTGGGAACCTGCTGCCAATCAGGGTAGAAAACACCTCCACTAGATGGGTAAACAGTCTGACCTGGAATAAGGCTGCCTACAATGTCCCCAAGTCTTCATTTGACACCTCCTGCCTTTTTGATCATGCATTCCTGAGCACCAGGAGCAAAGGGATGGCATGCTGGAAGGGAGGTATCTGAAAATTGTTGAGTAAGGGTGGAACAATCCTGAACTCATTTCCGAAGCACAGGTGGCTCACAGGTAGTTACAGCTGTTCACCTGGTGTGCGGAATGCGTGTCTGGGCTAGGTTAGCACTTGCCCTTGCTATAGCACATGCCAGCCTTTGCACCCAGAACGCAGGCAGATCTCCAACTCTGTTTTGAGCTTTCCTATTCCTCCTGTGCTTTCTTTGTCATGTTCAAATTATATTGTCTGTACCAATCAGTGCAAACGTGAATTGAAGGGTGGGATCTTGGAGCACCTCCCCTCCCCACGTCTGTGATTACTTAGTGCTTTTGTGGCTTGATTACATGACAGCCTTACTTAAACTTGTTAGTGTCCATGGCTGTGTGGGTTGACGTGTGCCTTCCAAAGTATTCCCCAAACAGGCAACTGAACACACATTGTACTTCCTAATGAGCCTTGGGTAATGTGTTCCTTGTCGCTGAACCATCACCACAATTGGCCCTAACGGATACCTTTCTAGGTCAATCTCAGGAGAGAGGCCCGGACTCACAGGAAATAAATGGGAAGTGAAAGCGGCTTATTAGCTGCTCCAGTCCAGGATTTGTTTCCTGCAGGGCAGTCAAGACAGGTATTTGAATGCAATCCAAGGCTTGTAAACTCCATGCCTAAAAATTCTATGTGTGGTTAAAACTCAGTGCAGGATTTCCAGTTCATAATAAACTTGCTCAATTTTAATGCATTCATGCGGCTAGCCTATGCGAGGTGTAGCAGAATTTAGAATATTTTTGCAAGAGCCATAGTTATGGCAGGAAGATTTTCATTGGGGAAAGAGAAGCAGGATGTGTTAATGGTTATAGAGTGTGATTAGACACTAAGGAAGGAGACATTTGGACATTTAACTTGGGACCCTTTTATTTTTAGGAAACTGTTCAGGGTTATACTCTCTACCTGGCTGTTAGGAATCAGTATCCAACGTTCTCTCTCTGCTAGTGCAATGATTTTTGAGCTAGCGGGTAGGAGAGATTTAATGTTGCATAACAGAGGAATCCAACACAACAGTTGCACTAACAGAAAGTCATTGCACAACATATTTTGCAATCTGTTGTGTAACAAAGTACCAGCACCCTCCTTATGCATTTGCTTATCCAACAATTTTCCACTGACACAGAACATTTTGCCAGTCACAAAGTGACTTTAATTTAGCACTACATTGGGCACAACCCCAAAAGCCCTTGGATCAGACCAAGCAGGTCCAACTAGTGCAGCATCTTGTTTCCCATAGTGGCCATCAGATGTCTCCCAAATACCCAACCAAAGGGCTGTAGGCAATAGACTTCTCCCATTCTTGTTACTCAGCAGCTGGTACTCTGTGGCATGGATATTCCATTTTATCTCATGCCTCCAAACCGTTGATAGATCCAACCACCTCCATGACATCTCAGCTAGTGGCCACAACTGCATCTCTGCATCTCTCTTAACAGAGAAAAGACACCTCCTTCAAGAGAACCAGCATCTCTGCTTCCTTCACACAAAAGCATAATCAACTGAATTCCATAAATTGATTATGCTTGTGTGTGAAGGAAGTGCCTCCATTTTGTTTGACCTGGATTACTTGCCCATCAGTTTCATTGGGTGACATTTCTCCAGTGGTCACATAATCCATTGTTAAAGTACCCGTACTGGTTCTCAAGCCTGCGGTTGAATTGCCTTCCAGGCTCCATGTCATTTTCAACCCATGGACTTGGTTTTCTTCAAGCTAGCTCAGTTGGTAGAGCATGAGAATCTCAATCTCAAGATCCTGGGTTCGAGACCCATGTTGGAGAGAATATTTCTGCGTTGCAGGGGGTTGGACTAGATAACCCTTGTGGTCCCTTCCAGCTATCCAAATTCTGTGATTCTAAGTCTTCCTGTGCTTTTTGCTTTTGCTTTTTTTGCCATTGTTCTGCCTCAAGAGCTGTCCATTCAGCACCTCTCACAGGCAACATGCTGAAGAGATGGAGCAGAGAGGAGTGATAAGGTTTATGGGTGGGTTGAAAACTGAACAAAGCTGCCTTGTTGCACTCATTCCATGTGCCTATTCTTCTCTGTGAACGAATGGAATAAATCAACACTGGCCTTAGAACTGCGTGGTACCAATTCTCGGACATGAGGAGTGGGCAAAGATTGCTTCTGCTGTTATCTGAAATTGCTTCTATGGTGGGCAGTTCCTCTTGCGGCTGAAGAGAACAAATGGAAGCCTTGTGTCATCCTCAAGGCTTCCACAGTTTTGTGGCCGTTTCTGCAGGCAGAGTATTTTAACTTTCTCTCTCTCTCTTTCTGACGTTGCTGTATAAAGTTGGCTTGTCTTGCATGCCTTTTGCAAAAGCTTCCCTTGGATTTAGCTTCTTCTATAGGTGACAGTCTTTCACTTCCAAGATAACACCTTCTCCCAGGGTAAAGCAGGGTCATTCTCTGACTTCACCATGGGTAACAGATTGGCGGAAAGTCCCCTCTGCCCTCAAACCAGCCCTTTCTTCTAGGTAGGCAGCAGGATTGTTCTAAAGTTCCAGTCAAACTTCTGTATTTTAATAGTTTTCTGCTTTTCCCATTTCTCTTTCTGCCCTGTCCAGTTTCTCTGAAAAGGCAACAAGGACGGCATGGGTATTAGCCTGGTTTTGCGGGGGGGGGGGGGTGGAGAGAGAACAGGTATGATGTTGCTATAGTGCTGTTGGGTGCATGATGTGTTATAGTGCCGTCAGGGTGCATAATGTAATGCAGAGTAGAAGAGGATAGGCCCCTGCTACAAGGAATTTACAGTCTAAATTCTGATGCAGAGAAAACAGGGTGGTAAAACAGAGATGCAATTTGCAATTGGTTGGGTTGCACGTGTTTCGGCTCAATTACAGTGGGACATTGGAATTAGGGGTTGTGCCAGCAGCTTCATAGAAAAGGTGGATTTTGAGGAGGGATTTTAAAGTAAGTAAAGAGGAGGCATTACACAAGTGTTTGGGGAGGCAGTTCCAAGCATACAGGGCAGTCAGGAGAAAGGGCAGTGTCCTCCGAGGGTGCAGCTTCCTCTCTCATAGGTTCTTATGGCAGATTAGGTCACTGGTGCTTAAGGAACTCAACATTTTCCTCTTTGTTGCCATCATTCTGACACGCAGCATTTTGGAACAGGTGGCCATATCGGTCCATAATGAATGATGCATTTTCCATCAGGATAAATTCTGCAATAGCCCCAATCCAACATTAATACCTCAAATTAATTCCTTGCTTTATAGGCCATGGGCAGTGATTCTGCCAGTCTCCTGTCTCAAGATTACCAACTCATGGGAAGGGAAAGCAGCAAACTCCCAGTGATCATTTTCACACTTTAATCCCAAAAATGGGATTCCTGATGTTGCTTAAGGGGTGTGTGTGGTCAACCCCCCCTTCAAAGCCTTTAAGATCTGGGCTGGTGATCATAATCCTTACAAGTGATTCTGAGAAACTGGAATAAACTAGTTCTAGGATGCCATTCTGGGCTGGCCTTAGACAGCATTCCTGCCATCTCAAAATTGCCTTCCTCCTTTACACCTCCCTAGTGTCTTCTCTCGTGTGCATCTGACCAAAGCTTTTAAAGGTTCTTTTCCTTCCTTCCACCTGACTGAATTTTACGCGTTTGATCTTTTTCCGGGGCAGCCCTGTTCCACTAGGGATCTCACCCTGCCAGCATGCTGAACAAAGTGAAGCATTGTTCCAGCTCTCTGCTTGCCTTTGTATGAAATTGCCACAATATCTTTGGTAATTCAACATCCTCCAGCATCGTCCAAGTTGAGGAATAGTTCAAAGTCTTTTTTTTCCAAGGCAAGATAGCTTGTTGCAGCCTCTAGCCTTCTGCTTGCAACTAAATGCAGCTCTTTCCGATGTTGAGGTACACACAGGATTGCTGGTCTTTTAATGGACTGTCTCTAGTTTGAATTATAAATAATGTTGTACAAGCTTTTCAACTGATGTGCAAAAATATTCTAGCTTCATAAAGTCATTGAGGTTGAAACTGCTGGTTGTGACTACCAAGGAGGGAGTTTTTGGGGTTGCAGTAGTGTGTCCCCTCCTTAAGGCAACCTCTCTGCCCCCTGAGATGTTTAAAAAATGCTATCATTCATTTGGGGCAAGGGGCTTGAGAAGGTGGCAGCAGTCCAGTTTCAGACATGCTCAGAGGAAACTGATTACTTGGATTCCTTCTAGTGTGGCGTTAGTCCTGGCCATGGCCTAAAACTTCCTTGGTTGCCCAGGTGGATGACATTTTATGGGAGAAAGATAGGGGAAGGTAGACCATCTGCCTTGCATGCAGAAGGTCCCAGGTTCAATCCCCAGCACCTCCAGGTAGGGCTGGGAAAGACGCCTTGCCCCAAACCCTGGAGTGCCACCGCTAGTCATTGTTGACAGTACTGAGCTAGATGCACCAGTGGGCCGACTGTATTATGGCAGCTTCCTACGTTGGGTATAGCCATCTTCTGAGAGGCTAAGGATGGGGCTTTGTACTGCACAGGGACCCTGAGGATCATCTAGTCCAATCTCCTGCAATGCAGGAGTAGGCAGCTGGCTCATACGGGGGATCAAACTTACAACCTTGGTGTTATCAGCACCACACTCTAACCAGGCTCATCTTCTAGTGAGTCAATCATTGCTCCATCTAGCTTAGTATAGACTACACTGACCGGCAGCAGCCTTTCAGGGTTTCAGACAGAGGGTACTCCCAGCCCCACCTGGAGATGCTGGGGATTGAACTTGCGATCTTTTGCATGCAAGGCAGATGATGCCGTACTACTGAGCTACAACCATTCCCCGAATCTCCTGTCAATCTCTTACCGCCCTCCCCTGAACTAAAATTCATGGAAACATAGGAAAGCTCAGGCTATTTGTCTATCTAGCCCAGGATTTTCTGCTCTTTCTAGCAGCAGCTCTCAGTTATCTGGGGGGAAATGTCTTTCCATCACCTGCTGCTACATTGTCCTTGCAGCTGGAGCCTTCGGGGACTGAGCCTGCGTTCAACGCATGTGCTGTACCACTGAGCTGTGGTCCTTCACTGGGGTCACTTGAGGGGAAAGTATGCCTGCTGATCCAGTGTGCCTGCAGTATAGATCAGCCTGTGAAAAACAGAGAGTAAGAGAAGGAGAAAAAGGGACATCTCCATTATTTAAAACAGAGTTCCAAATTGCAGGCAAGAGTTAAGAAGTGAATTCCCTAGACTAAAGCAACTGGAAACTACTGGTTTTAGTGAAAGTAATGTGGATTGTTGGTTTTGAAACTTAGGTTGTAGATGAGGTTGAACTTTTGGATGGTTTGGGATTTTAGCCCCTTTCAGATGTGAAAACAGGTAGTTTTCTTCTTTACCTAAACAGTTCCTTGTGGGAGAGAGGGGTTTTCTGGTTTCCAGTTCTAACTGTAGAAAGCAGTTGGAAACAGTGGTTTTTCAGGAGAAGACATGGGTATAGTCAAATACTGATAGGTTTGGGTTTGAATTTGTTTTGTCTTTCCTGAATTATAGAGGCTTTATTCTGAATGCAGGCATATTTCTGGGAAGGTCTGTTTTCAGAACCACTGCTCTTCCTGCTCTTCAAATAGGCAGTCATAATACAAGGCTTGCAAGAGCTCATTCAGAGACGTCTGTCCGCTCTGGTCTAGTGACAGCGTAAAACAGCGAACCTTTGACTTCCATTCTCATTGTCTCTACATGCTCTCTCTCCTCAGTGCTGCTCAGATGAAAATAGATACTCCTGTTCTAAGTGAGAGAGCAGCTCATCATAGATAGATAAAAAAATAAAAATGCCATGGGGAAGCCACTTCAGAGCGTGTCTGGTAGCCTCTGCATTAGGCTGAAAAGATAGGGGATTTTTTTAACATTAAAGGGCACAGTCCAAAGGAGGATGTCCCCTCTGAAACTATGGGGAAGAGCTGATCCCGTTCACTGCAATGGAGCTTCACACAAAAACACCCTGTTGGGTGGTGCCTGACATCATTTCATCTCTTTGACAAAAAATAGGCTGGTCTCTTAGACTGGAAGGCTCAAATGATGGCATGGTCTCCTACTAAATAGCCAGTGCAGTTCAGCACACAGGAAACTTACATGCAGGTGGGGCTAGAACTCTTTTCCCTGAGATACCTTTTTTGTTTAGTTAATGCATAGATCCCCTCCCCTCCGCAAAAAACCCCTCCTTTTTTGCTTAGAGTTCAGTTGCGGGAACCAACCCCTGAAGCTGTACAGCCCACACACGGGCTAACCATCTCCATGTGAAGCACATCTCTGAGAAAGAGAGAGACATTACCCTGATCTGAACTTTCAGAAAGCTATCTGTCCTTTGTATTAGCTATGTGCTAAAAGAAATGCTTCCTTTGGTCTGTCCTGAATCTTCCCAACATTCGGCTTCCACAAGAGGTTAGTGACGGCAGCCAACTTGAATGGCTTTAGAAGAAGCGCAGACAAATTCACGGGCAGCAAGACTATCAGTGACTGCCAGGAATGATGGCTATGTTCTGCCACCACTGTCAGAGGCAGTATGCCCACGAAGACCAGTTCTAGTTGCAAGTGGGGAGAGTTCTGTTGCACTTAAGCTCCTGCTTGTGGGCTTCATTTTGGGGCATCTGGTTGGCTGTGGTGAGAACAGAGTGTCAGACTAAATGGGCCTTTGGTGTGATCCAGCAGGACATATTGTGGGGCCATAGGCAAAAACCTGGATAGATGTTTATTTCCTATAAGAGAGATAGGGAACTTAAGACCAGATGTTCTTGCACTCCGGTTTGCCCCCCTCCCAGCACAGTCAATCAGTGGTTGGAGATGGTGAGCAACATCTGGAGGACCACGGGTTCCACACCCCTGTCTTACAGCAAAGCTTTATTGGTTTGAACACTATTTCAGGAGAAATATTTTGCTTTGCTCACCCTGTAAAGTTTTGTGTATAGACACACACACACACACACAGACACACACACACACACTTTCTTGCTCCTGTCCCTTTATTTGCAGATCTAATCAAAGGTGCTGCAGAAGAAAGGCGCTGATTCTTAAGTCCCTTTGTAAGACAAATGCAAGCCTTCCACCTCTTGCTTCCTTGGACATCAAGCATTCTAGGAACAGGATGAAATAATAGCTTTGTGTCTTGTTACAAAAGGCCAATGCATCACTGAAGCCCGTCCTCTGTTGTGTACACGCTGCAACAGAGAAAGCGAAACCATTCATGGTGCTGGATAAAAGAGCAGCACTTGTTATTAATCCCTCAGTGCATTTCATGTATTTAAAGACATTTATTTTACACAGCAGCCCCTTTGCCAATCCAAACTTCTTTTTTCTTCATTTCAATTAAGCATGGCTTTTATTATTCGTCTCGCAGTTCCTGTTTAGTTGGGGGGGGGGGAGGAATCTAGTTCTCTCTTCTCTCTCTCTCCTCTTTTATGAAAGGCTTTTGTGGATTATATCGTCAAATTAAATCAAGCCCATTAATGTGCTACTTTTGCAATATCACAGTAATAGTCTGTGCCTCAGGCACTCTTTGGGGGTGTTTGTTTCTCTCCCCCCCCCCCATATTTGCCTGTCTTCTCGCCAGTGTCCCATGTTGCTCAGAGCTGGTACATTTCTTCCATTAATAGAAAACAGCATAAAAAGCACATAATCATTAATATTGCAAAATCATTAGAGCTGATAAAAAGAGAGGAAAGCACTGGCTCGGGCAATGTTATTTTTCATGGTCACTGCATTTTGTAAACATGTTACAGAATCAGCTTTTTTTTGAAACAGCCTTGGAGCTTGGGACAGGGTTGTTTTTGTAGGGAGGGTGACTTCTCTTCCCTTGTGCTCTTTTCAGATTTTGCTAGTTAGGTCATCGTCCTTCGGTACTATTTTGCCACTAGCTGACAGAAGGCCAGGCTTATCTTGCCACGTTCTTTCTGCCCGTGAGCAGACCTGAGGTTGACAAATTGATAGTTCATGCAGACCAAGGATGAGGGGAACACAGGCTGAATCAGCCCCTCAACATGGGTTTCAGCTGCCTTCCCAATACCTCCTTTATTACTCAGGTGGCTGTGAAACCTGAGCTACAAATGAGGTGCTAATGCTTGTTCTCCCAGATAACCTGGCTAGATTGTATAATAATGGCAGTAGTACAAGATGAGAGAAAGTTAAGCATTGTATCTTTTTAAAAACAATTCCATTGTTTGCCTTGTGGTGCACAGGCTCTGCACGCTTGAGGACCAAACTAGGTGAAAAGTTTATGAAGTGAAGCCTTGCATATAACCGTGTGGCTAGTGGGCACATGCATGCGGCTGCACAATTTGTTATCTTCTGTGTTTTTCTTTCAGTTTGACTGCAGAGCTGTGTGTGTGGTAAAGTGCCACTGTTTTGTTTTTCCCCAACTGCTGGGTGGCCCACTGGATCCTTCAGGAGCAGGGCTTGTATTTGACCAGCAAACATTTGGAGTTAAATTGAAGAGGGAAGATCCAGTAGTAATCTTCAGCATTGTGAGGTGGAGGGTGAGCGCTGGGTCCTGTGCAACCACATACACAGCAACCAGTGCAGGATTGGGACCAGGAATGGAGGGTTCCCATGGAAGCAGTTGTTTACGGGCAGCTTTTATAGACTTTTAGAGTTGGAAGAAACCCCAAGGTCATCCAGTCCAACCCCCACAATGCAAGAATCACAGCTTAAGAATCCGTGATAGAGGGCCATCCAAACACTGCTTAAAAACCTCCTTTGCACATTGTGCAGTTGCAGACACATTAGTGTATGTGTCGCAAGGAGTCACAAGCAATCCTATGTGCCTCATGCACATACTTTTTACAAAGCATTGAAAATGTGTGTGTTCTCTCTCTGACACACGCTTAAACTTTGCAGGTGCACCTTAAAAACATAATGTGTGAAACAACCTCGAACAAGCACATCTTTTACAATTGTGCTTGTGATTTTGATAAATTGTTGTTTTATAGTCCCATTTTCTGTGGATTGTTTTTATCATTAAGCAGTATATTAATGTGTTAAATAAAATAAATGATCAAATTCTCTTCTCTGCTACTGCAGTGGTCAAAGGTCCCCTAGTTTTCGATGCGTTGTTCATAAGTGCAAGAAAAACATACACGCTGTGTGTGTGTGTATTTGGTTGTGGTCCGCAATCTGCTGACTGGTTCAAAATTGTCAAAAGCGTTAATCTAGTAATTGAATGAACCAGCAGGCCTTTAAAACAAAAAGTCATTAAAAATGAGGTTGGTCCAACCATATGAAAGCCTTGCAGGAAATGCTGGCTTTTCTTCAAAATGTGGTTTACCAATAATTATTTGCATTTATTTTAAAATATTTCCCAAACCTTATTTATGATGCTCTTACCTAATATTTGCTTTTAAAAGTTCAGAGCAGCTTACTTGATGCTCCCTGCTAGATTTCCCCTCCAGGTGCTAACCTGGTCCACATCTCTTTGGTCTCATGAATAGATATTCTCTTCTATCACACAGCAGGAGAATGATGATTGTGTTATTGAGACTGTAAGGCTGCTTCCCAGCCTCTGTACTGTGCCATATTATATTATTATCTATCATTAGTATTTTAATGCTAACTCTCCCTTCATCCAAGAATCACAGGACCATGTGCAGAATCAGAAACCATATTTAATATTATTATTATTATACATATGCACACAGGCTTAAAAACATTAAATAATAATAATAATAATAATAATAATAATAATAATAATACTATATAGGTATTAATAGGCCCAGGTGAAAGACATTGGTGTCTGTGTTTGAATGTGCCAAGTCCTGAGCAGTGGGGAGATATGGAGGCCTCAGGTACAGTTTGGCATAGAGCAGGAGTTCCCAAAGTGTGGCCCCAAATTTCATTCAGGTTGTCCGTGTTTGGATTTGTGGTTGAAGATGGGAAGCAGCACCTCCATCACACTGAAAATTCATATTGATTTTCAATGGTGTCTTATGCCTTCCTTTATTTCTTACATAGCATTTTATTTTATTTGCATGGAATTCAAATTGCAACACAACAAAATGTGATCTATAAGAAATAAAAGAAGCAATAAATACACAATAAGAATCATACAGCATTTAGTATAGAACATTACAGCTGATACAACAGGCAGAAAAACAACAACCATTAAGAGGTCTTCCAAGAGCCTCAGCAATCTTCAAGTGGTCTGTGAGGCCTCCTACTTCCAATACTTCCAATGTGATGTGGGCCGCTATCACTTGGCTTGTACAGAGGATGGAGCTGAGAAAAATGGCTTAGCCAAGCCTCCATGGTTAGTCCCATCAGGAGTTTACAGTAATAGAATCCACAGAGTTGGAGGGGGTTTGTGTAGGCCAGCTAGGACAACCTTCTGGCTGCCCAGCTTCTGCTCAATGACCTCGAGTGGGGGAGCCACCTGGCACTCTTACAGGTGCCACATGATGCTCATTCTGCATTTGCAGGAAATTATCTTTAAGTGTGGCAGCACTCATACTTTGCAACTCTCTGCCTGTTGGCATTAGGCAGGCACCTTCACTGGACTCTTTTCGGTGTCTGCCTAAAGCATTTTCTTTAGGCAAGCCTATCAGGTCATGTAGAATTGCTGGCATGTGTTCCAATCTGGTTTTTAGCTTCTTGTTGGGTTGTCATTTTTTCATGTTTTACATAGTTGTTTTAAACTGTTTTTTATGATTTTTTATTTATTATTATTTTAGTAAACCGCTTTGAGGTCTTGCTATAATCAAGAAGTGTATAAATATTTCATAAATAAATTTGTTCATTTACTTTTATTTCTAGAAAGTACCACCCTCTCTTAATATGTCAGGGTGGTTGGTGTGCATCAACATAAAGACTAGCTACAAGGGAAGGGAATTAAGCTATGCGTAGGGCTGTCATCATGGAAAAGTCATCTAGCGAATTGCACTCAGGGGTGACTGCGGATGTACATTATTTTTTGTGACTTGGAAACTGCAGTTTTATTAATGCAGCTTAAATTTGCTGAATCTCACCTAATAGTTTCAGAGCTGGGTAGCAACTCAGTTTGAAGATTGCCTGCAACTGAAAACCTGCAATAAAAGCCATACTCAGCCCTCTGGCCCTCCTAATCTGGCATGGTGGGTGCTCAACAGCCCCTCTGCTGTTGCAGTCCAAGGCAGGCAGCAGAAACAGGGAGCTGGAGGCATTCTGCTTGGTAGTGGGACAAGGTTGTGAAGCCCCTGGTTGTTTATACAGTGGGGCGCTGGAGTCAGTTGTGCTTGGTCTGCGTTTGCACTGTTCCCCCCTGCTGGAAGACAATGGCAGTAACCACTAGATCCCTGCTCAGGAGGGAATTTATACTCTGCTAGTTAATCCAGCAGCACCGTTCCTTTGACAAGGCCTGTTTTGGACACCCAGAGTGTTTGTTTAGAAACCTGCTGTTGCCAGTTGCTGTCATCTCTTAGCATTCATAATGGTGCTAGAAAGCCATGAGTCACTTTTCACTGGAAATGTGCATTCATTGTCTGACAGAACAAAGGGTTCTCCGTTAAGAGAGCTATCTGATCTTGCATGTCATTTCTTACAGCTAGAGAATGGCTCTCTCCCTTTGCCAGGCAGCTGTGGAGAAAACTGTGCTTTAACCAGAAAGAGCCTGGAGAGACTGTTTGGTCTCCGGGCTTGGTCCGAAGGGTACATGTTACACCAGCCTCGCTGGAGCTATGCAGTCAGTCAGGATCTCATAACACTAGAACGGAGGCAACACTGGAAGGCAAAAGGAAGTACTTCTTCACACAGCACATAGACTACTGAATTTGATCCAACAGGAGATAGTGATCGCCATCAACTTGGATGGCTTTCCAAAAGGATGAGACATTTCATGGAGGATAAGGCTATCAGTGGCAAGGAGCCATAATGGCTATGTTCAGCTTCCACTGCGGAAGGCAGCATTCTTCTGAATACCCTGTGTTGCTTGGTGTCTGGCAGGTGTATAATCTGGACTCTCCACTTCAAGCACTAAAATGTCTTGGGTCTCATTTGTTCAGGCTCTGATCTACCTCAGATTGCGCTCTCTGTTATCTCTCACGGCATATATAAGACTCATATATAAGGTAACGGTAAAGGGACCCCTTACCATTAGGTCCAGTTGTGGCCGACTCTGGGGTTGCGGCATTCATCTCGCTTTATTGGCCAAGGGAGCCGGTGTACAGCTTCCGGGTCATGTGGCCAGCATGACTAAGCTGCCTCTGGCGAACCAGAGCAGTGCACAGAAATGCCGTTTACTTTCCCGCTGGAGCGGTACCTATTTATCTACTTGCACTTTGACATGCTCTTAATTCCTGGCATTTATCTGCCTTAATTCCTGGCATTTATCTGGCCACAACCAGAAACACAAAACAAAAACACTCTTTCTTCATTGCTGTCATAGTGGTAAGGCAACTTGTCTTTCGCATTAAGCATCCCTTCAGAGACCATTCTGGAGACACCTGCCAGTGTGTTTGGTCTTTAATGGGGCTCTGCTTCTCTGGTAGGAATCTCATGCGTAACCATATTGGTGTGACCCAAGCAGCAGTTCTTCAGAATGATCTGGAAATGTGGTCTGACAAACTATTTTCACACAGACATCTGTTGCAGCTGATTTCCCCAGGAGCAAACTGTTCGCTTTTTATCAGGCTTTAACACATTTTGGCTTCGAATTCATAGCTGATGAGTGCCACGAGTTATCAGAAGAGTTGTGAACCAATTAAAGGTTGTTTCTGTTTTAAGTCTCCTGACAGTATTGCTTTCACTGAGTCATTCATAGATTTTAAAAACTCAATACTATAGGATCTTAATATACCCCAAGGGATTTTCTGCCCTTAAACACCGGACAGTTCAGGCTCTCTCTCTTCTCTGCTCTCCATCCAGGCACCAGAAACTCAATGGAGGGTGAGATTGTTTTACAGTACTGATGTCTTTGTCCTCTTTTCTTCCTTCCTCAAATTGAGCCGCTGTGTACATGCTCCGGGTCTTGTTCCATTCCATAATCTGGGAAGGCTGAATGGGAAAACATGCAGAAGTGGAACCTGCTCAACATGCTTCAGGCCATATACCCAGTGGTGTAGCACAGGGGCAGTTGCCTCAGATGCAAAATATCAACACCCAGTGCTGCCTAAATACAGCTTCATGCTTTCATCTCTGGGCTCCGTTGAAAGCAACTTTCCCATGCAAACCAGGAAGTGACATCTATGACACCATTAGGCAGTTGAATATGCATGCGTACTCCATCCACTTCCCTCCTTACCACCCATCCCCTCTGTGTGGCCCCAGGCACTGGCAACCCATGTTATACCACTGCATACACTCCCTTCTTTTACACCTGAACGAAGATCCTGTAAGAGCGTGAAGTCATATAAGGTTATTCCAGAATTCTGCTTTTCTGGAGAGGAAGCAGACTGTTCTGTGGAGGACTGAGGATAGGTGAACCTCCGTCTTTTTCATATGAATTGACAGATTAGGAACAGAGGCTTTATTAAAATTGTTAGAGAGACAAAAGAAAAAGGACAAATTGTTACAGTTTCTGCTTTAGGAGGCCTGACTTCATTGGTCGTTCAGAATTCTCTCAGATTGTCAACAGGTAGATAGATACGGTTGGACTGATAGGCACTGTACACATGGATCTTGTAAAAACCTTCTGACAAAATCCTTCCCCAAAGGCCATTAAGTACACATAGCAGTCACAAGATAAGAGGTCAGGGTAGCCAACAGGGCACCCTCCAGATATTTCTAAGCTACAACTCCCAGTATCCCTGAACGTCGCCCCTCCTGGCTGGGGCTGATGGGAACTGAAGTCCAACAACACGTAAACTGCTTTGAGGTTTTATACAGTCAAGCGATATATACATTTTATGAAATAATAACAACATCTGGAGGGCCCCGCATTGGCTATCCCTGCTTTGATGAAATGGTAACTGGTTAAGGGGGAGGAAGCAAATGGGTATGTGAGTGTAGGGATCATGCTAAATTATTTGGGATGATGAAATCCAAGGCAGACCATGAAGAACTCCAACTGAGTCTGAACTGTTGGTGACTAACCAGGAAAGAGTTAGCAGGGTTGCACTGGATAACTTGATGAGGAGGTCATCTCAGTGTGTGGCATCTGTGAAAAAGGCGGGGATTCCATGTGAAGCTCATTAAACTGGAGATTAAGAGGAGCAAATAAGAGGTGCTAATTGCCTTTGCTTTGCTGTGAAAGCCTGTTCTCTGTTTTTGAGAACTCTTGGTCTATGCTCCATTTCCGTTCTCCAGTCAGCCAGCTGATGGACTTGATCATGCTGCTTGCACTGATTAATTGGCGTGAACCCAGGCTGAACACACTGTTTCAACATGGGATATAAAAATTAAAGCTGTGTTTTTAAAGATGGGTTGAAAACTGGGGTTCTTGTTGAAATTTCAATGACAAAGTCCTCCAGCGCCCTTCACCAGAACTTGCCCTGTCTGGAAAGCCTTCAGCAATAACCCCTTGACACTCAGCAACAGCTGAATTTTTAGCTGCAAATGTAGCTGTGGAGCTGTGGCACAAAGGCAAGTTTTTTAACTGGTAGCACCAGCGTTATGGAATGCTTTCTGTGCTGAAATATGAGAGGCCCCATCAGTATTGACATCCCACTGGCTCTTGAAAACACAGTTATTTAGACAAGCATTTCCCTCAACTCCTCACCTGAACCTCCGGATGCAATTGCTGTTTTGACTGTTTTCATTGTTATGTTACTTTAATGGGCTTGTTTTATTCTACATTTTAAGCATGTATTTAATGTTTTGATGAAATTGTTCAACTGTATATTTTAATTCTGAGTGGATATGTTTTTGTAATTGGTTTTATACTTGGAAACCACTTAGAAGCCAATTTGACAAGCAAGCAGTGTGTGTGTGTGTGTGTGTGTGTGTGTTGTAACTCCCATTTACACCTCAACCATTTCTCTGTTACCTAGCTTCTCTGTTTGGCACACATACACATCCCAATCACAATTTCAGGCATAAACTCCTTGGGGAAGGAATTTGCCCCCTTTAAAAGTACCATATTATTTCATTTATGAATTGCTTCCCATGGAACATCTTGAAGCAATTTCATAATGCAATAAATGTGCATATAAAAGCATATATAGAAACAATTAAGAACCAATGCATATATAAAAGCAGTTAAAACAATTACGTAGCTAAAAACAACAGCAGCACAGATGCCAGCCGGAATCTTGTATAAATTCTAAATGATAACGTGAATGCTAAATGCCATTTAACCATTAGTGTTTCTGTTGTTTTTTACAACCTTCCATGCACAAACACATGGGAAGTAGAATAAAGATCCATTTCAAACTGTTCTGTTTTCTGCTGATGCAGGAGGTCTCCGGGGAGCAACTGTGGTGGATGCCTTAGATACTCTGTATATCATGGAGCTGCAAGAAGAATTCCAAGAAGCCAAAGATTGGGTGGAGAAGAACTTTGACTTGAATGTGGTGAGTCAGTCTTTGAATATGTTTCTCTGAGCTGCAGAAACCGCCTGGCATGTTTGGGACCCTGGAGTTTTGACTTTGGGCTCCTCACAGACAAAGGCATCCAGACCCAGCAGAAGCAAGCTGAGAATTGGGAATTGGTGCAGTTCTGTCAAGTACCAAGAAAGGGCTCATCCACACTTAACCTTTGCTGTGCACTTTTCTAGGCAAAGGTCCAGAGACTTTCCAAGTCCGTGTCCAATCTGTCTGTCTATTTATTTATTTTGTTTGATTCAGTGGTAACATGTCTGTTTTCCCAGGGAAAGTGCCAGGACAAACAAACAAGCAAAATAATGGAGCAATCCATTGAAAACCTGATTGCCATTTACGCCGGTTCAGTGGTAAAATGTGGGTTTAGCCAGTGAAAGCTCTGGTACAAAAGCAAAAAAAAAAAAAACAACAACACTGGGATACAGACTTGGAATTCCCAGACCTATGACCAGAAACACATTACAAAAGGAAGTGTGAATGAGCCCAAAGTGTCCTTGATGCTTCCGCAAGGGTCACAGTACATCTGGCCAATGTCTTGTTCTACTTACCCTGATTGATAAATACCTAAACAGGTTCAACTGCAAACTACACGCGGCTTTTGTGGACCTGACCTCCGCCTTTGACTCCATTCCCAGAGATAGGCTATGGCAGAAGCTTAGTCATACCAGCATAGATAAGAGACTCCTCCTCCTTCTTATGGAAATTCATAATGACATATCGGCCAGAGTAAAATTCGGCCCTCTGGGAGCTCTTTCTGATTCTTTCCCTCTGAATAAAGGGGTCAAACAGGGCTGCCTCTTGGCCCCTTTTCTATTCAATTTCTATATCAATGACATCGTCACAACTACGAAGGCCCTAAATCAATCTGCCCCCTCCTTACAACAGCTCAAGATCCCCATATTACTCTATGCGGACGACATGGTGATACTGTCATTAACCAAGCTGGGCTTAAACAACATGCTCAGAGGGCTCATGACATATTGTGATACCAACTCCCTTAAAATTAATTTCGCCAAAACCAAAATTCTTACTTTTGGCATGAAAACTCGGAAGTCACTCTGGAATTTTGAGGGCCATTCTATTGAACATTGTTCAGCATTCAAGTATTTGGGTATCATTTTTCAGCATGGGCTTAGCTGGTCAGCTCACCTAAATACAACCATCCTGGCTGCCCGCAGAACCATCAAAGCCTTGGAGAAATTCTACTATGCAAAAGGCGGCCAGCTGGTTCCACCAATCAGAAAAGCATTTATCAGCAAAGTCCTCCCGATGTTATTGTATGGGGTTGAAATCTGGGGGTGGAATTTAAAAACACTACAACGGCTGGAGATTCTACAAAACTCTTTTGCACGGAAGATACTGGGTCTCCCCAAGGGCTCGGTTGCAGCACAGTTAAGAACAGAACTGGGCCTCCCCTCCATTGTTGCGAGAGCCCACATTAGAATTATTAGCTTTTATTGTAAATTAATCAATGCCCCAGGTCCCCTACTAGCCAGGCAAGCCTTTTTAACGTGTTCTCAAAGCAATAAATGGTCCAAGGCCATGGTGACTATTACTGCACGCTACTCTCTCCCAAATCTTGACTCGCTGTCCTCTTGGGACAAACATAAAATCCGGGCCTGGATTCTTACAAGAGACGAGGCCATGGACCGGGCACAGTCCACCTCAGCTCGCCTCTCCATGTGGCTCCCTAAAGTGAAAGTGGTAAGATCACTTGCCAACTACTTGATAGACCTGACGGAGCCCAACTTGAGAAGAGCGTTTACTATGGCCCGCTTCCATTCTATACCCACGGCCTTCCTGCAGGGGATTTATTCTAAGACCCCTATTACCCAGCGTCTATGTCCATGCACAATGAATGAAGTAGAGGACTTCATACATTTCTTTTTCTACTGCCCTATTTATGAGCCAATAAGATCTAAGCTCCTCCTTTTGATCCCGTCCACCATTACATCTAAGGAAGACTGTTTGAAATCGCTTCTTGTGGACGCAAATCCCCAAATCTCACGTGGGGTGGCAATATTCATAGTGCAGGCTCTGAAACTCAGGGCTACTCTGACAGGGTAGCGTGCCCTAGACCTGGACCTGTTTTAATCTTTTTATTACTTTTAACTCAATATGCTGAGTCTGTTCTGGGGCCATTTTGTGCTTTATATATACCCGCATACTAGTTTTTGGGCGCTGGCTATTATATCTTTGCATTATTGTCTTCGGGTAACTTAAATGTCACTACGCCAGCCAAAACACCTGAATTTTGCTGGGTTGCTTGTCTCTAGTTTGTCTTTTTTCTTTTTTGTATTGTCTTATTTTGCTATGGCAGTTTGCTAATGCAATAAAGGTTTTGACTTTGGCTTCTTATTATTTAGAAATTTCCCTTGCTCACTGGTTAAGAGCATCAGAGAAGATAAAATCCAATCATGTCAATTTCTCTGTTGCTTTCCCCTTAAGTGTCATTTATTTCTATCTCCAACTCATCCTTGTCCACTCAGCAAGGTTGGTCGTTTCAGAAGTCAAACATGGCTGCAGGCATTTGAAGCTCAAGTGTTAACAGCCTAGCACTTTCAATTTGTAATAAAAAGTTGTGTTAAATCTAACACCACATTTTTATTGGAGGTGCAGAATGGGGCAACTTGGTGGAGGAGGGACTTGAACCCAAACCTCCCAGACCTGAACCGAAATCACTGGGTCGCAGGGGCTCTCTTATGAACATTTAAGTCTGATATTGGTATTTGGTGATCATAAATGGGTTTCTGAATCTTGCGCTTCAGTTAATCACCATTTGAAAATGAAGCTAAACATAACTTTGCATGAGCTAGTGCAGCCTTCTGTGTAATAAGCCTAGAGGCTAAATACTGGAAGAGAATTGCCACTGTTCTTCAGACGAATGAGAGAAGCTGACCTAGAAGCTGGAATAGGGATCAGGATCTTCTCTGGCCTATTTCTGTTAAGAGACAGAGGAACATAGGAAACCGGGGAATCTCAGGCCTAGGGCCAAATGCAGCCCCCAGGCCTGTCTTTGGCCCTCAGGTCTGCACCCTGCAGGCCACGCCTCCTCTTCCAGGCCACACTCCTCACTGGATATACTTTGCACCCTCTTTTATTGTTTTTGCCTGGCTGGAATGTGTTCTTGGACTCTTATAATGCCTCTTACTTGCCTTGCAGAAGGCTGTGTGAGTGTGTGTAGAAACTCGCCTACTGTGTAGAGTTGACATTTTTATTAGTTGCTCCGCCCACTTTTGTCTTTGGCCCCTCCCACAGTTGGTAAATAGTCACTAGAAGGGAATGCGGTCCTTGGCCTGAAAAGGGTTCCCCACCTAAAACAACATTGCCTACACTGACTGGCCATTACTCTTCAGGGAAGGGAACTTAGCAGCCCTAGCTGGAGAGTTTGCACAGATTGAATCTGGGACCTTAGCAGATGCTCAGCCACTGAGATACAGCTTCTTTGCCAGTCCCAGTGCCACTCTCACCTAAGGTTAGAGCTTGGTCGTGATATGCACAGGCTGGTATGCATCCCTTGGGTCTCTGGTTCAAGACCTACTGAGGTTTCAGATCCTGTGTTTACCAAGATGGTGTTCAGATTCTAATTTCAGAGCTATGCTGCAGTTGTTGCAGCATAACTAGCATTTTCTTTGAAGCAAGAACAGCTAGTTCAGCTGCCTCACCTTCCTAGAAAAGCGTCATTTTGAAAGAGGTGACCAGCACAAACTTGCAAACGGACAGTCGCATCTGATAAATTCTGGTTGAATGGTTTGTGTTTGGCATCAGATCGATAGGCCAAGAGATGGAATAGACAGGGATAATTGATCTGTGTTTTCACAAAAGCTCTTCCTCCCACCCCATCCGCCCTCACAGATCAATCTGCAAATTCAAGAATGAACCTTTTAAATAGCTGGATTGCAGGATTTAAATGTGGGTGAGACCAGGTCTCCATTAAAAACCGTGTGTGTGTGTGTGTGCATGCGCGTGCACACATATTTGATACTATCAGCAGTCAAGAATCAACCAACATGAAGGTGATGCACTTGGAAAATAAAATATACAGTGCATTGTTCCCAAAGGCTGGTAACTCGGTTTGTTTTTGAGCAGAGATGAATTAACCATTTCCTAAAAGGATTGGACATAAAATTGGAAGTCCTAGGTTCAAAACTGGTCCAGTCAGAACTGGATGGTCCTGGGCAAGTGTCTTATCCTTAAATAAAAATGCCACACCTCATGGCTGTCTGTCCTTCCATTGGATGGTGTGTGGGCTACACTTCAAGGCTCCCAAGCCACTGTTTCCCCTCACCATCTCATTTCCCATGTGTGTTCATCTGATGCTCCCACCTGGCCACACACAGCCAGGCAGTGGTAGCCTAGCATGGGGCAGGTAGGCTTGACCTATCTAACAGCTGGATTCAGCCCCCCTGCCCTGCTTGCACACCTGAGACCCAGTTTTACTAATGTGTATCCTTAGCTATGAAATGTCAGGCTTGTGGCATTTCACACATTGCTCTAAAGTCACACCAACCTGAAAACGTTCAGAATTTGAAATATGCCACAGTGGTTGTATATGTACCATACATGGCTTCCCTCAAATAACCCTGGAAATTGTAGTTTGTTAAGGGTTCTGGGAATTGTAGCTCTGGGGGTAAACTACAGATTCCACCATTCTTTGTCAGGGTGTGTGTGTGTGTGTGCTTTAAATGTATAGTGTGTACAGAGCCCTGGACTCAGATCCCTGTTGCACTGTAAAACTCACTGGGTGACCCAGTTGCACACTCCTCATATAACCTTCCTCTTAGGTTGTTGAGAAGGCAATAAGAGGAAAACCATGTGTACCGCTGAGAGCTCCTTGTGGGGAGTAAAGTGTGTGTGTGAAAGAGAGGGAGGGAGAGTTATTCCCTGTATATGATGTGAGGAGAGAAACCTGCGACCCTTTCTCAAGGCTGATGTATGCTGCTTTCTTGCACTTCCTTTCCATTTCCCTTTTTCTAATGGTGCTTTTTACTCATCCCTGAAGTAGATGTTCTACCTGGAAGCTGTGTATGCGTGCGAGCGGGTGTGTTGCAAGAAGCTGATATTTATTCAGAAAGCAAAACTGAATTATCATGCAGGATCAGGCTTGAGGAGCAAATCTTTGAAAGGAACAATTTGACTGCAATTGCTTTGACATTTCACTGATCCAAAGCTGGATTATTATAGATCACAACTAGCTGCAGGTAAAGGGTTATCTAAAAGACTCCCATTTACAAATCAGCGGATGCTCAGGAAAGAAAGAAAGCTATGCAGGCCTGCCTTCTACATCATACTGTCCCAAATGTCTTTGCTTCGAAATACCCCATTGTCTCCTGCCTATCCATAACGTACCCCTCCATTATTTGAACGAAATGGATATGCGAGTTCTTCAAACGAGACACAAAGCAGAGGGAACAGGAAGCGTTCAACAATCATGTTTCCTGCCTTCTCCTGCCAACACCCTTCTTGTAACGTTCAAACACTCAGTTGCTGGCACTGCTGGCCCAGTCCCCCGCCTAGGAATTTACATAAGTTAGGGAAGTCATGTAAAGCTCTTTCACTTTTTAAAATGGCTGTATTGGATGTAGGGAACCTTTGACCCCTGGAGGTTGCTAAACAACAGCTCCCATCATGCCTGGCCATTGGCCCATCGGCAACATCTGGAGAGCACCATTTTGGAAGCCCCACCCTTTCCTTTGCATGTGGGAAGGCCTCGTCCGCTGAGTAAAATTCACAGCAGGGCTAGTAAGCAGGTAACTCTAGGGTTAGTATATAGGTGGTTCACAACTTACAGTTCTTTAACATGCACACATTCAGCTTTACATACTTGGCAAAAATAAAAATAAAAAAAATAAAAAGGGAGTGGGCCTCTGGGAAAAAAGACTTTGGCAATCCGCAGAACGTAACCCCACTGTAAATTGAGAGTCACCTGTACTTTCCTCATGTGACTTCATCATTTTTAATCTTTTTAAGAACCCCTCGGGGATAGCCAACATGGTGCCCTCCAGCTATTGATGAACTACAACTCTCATCAGCCCCAGCAAGCATGGCTAGTGGCCTGGGTTGATGGGAGTTTTAGTTCAGCAGCACCTGGAGGGACAAAGGTTCACCACCACTGTGCTACATGATATGTGGCAGTTCACACATGGCCCTGGCGTGTCAGTTTCACACACAGGAGCGGTTTATGGCATAGGGGCAGACTGTGGATATGCATATTTTCTCCCACTTCACATAGCCTCTTAAATGTGATCAGAGGCCTGTCTGCAAAAAAACCCTCACGTGGAAAGCCCCTCCACCCCCGTTTTGCCAACCTGTGGATTGTGTAAGTGGGATCCTGCTTGGGAACTGACCTGCCAAAGCCCCAGTTTTCATTCAAAGCATAATGTGGATGGGGGTGAGCAAGTGCAAGGCTCACTTCTGCACCCCTTCAGTGTGTGCTGCAGCCATGTGTGACTTCTTCTCTAAGAGCACTGCTAGATATAGCACTGCTGGCAAAGGCCCTGCATTTCCATCTCCCCTTCCCCCATGCTAGCATTTCACCGCTAGGCACCATTATGTTCCCCCCCACCCCACCCCTTTAAGCAGCTAATGGAAGTGGGGAGCGACACGCTCAGTGCTATGATGTCATGCAGTGAGATTTACTGGAGGAGAAGTTGCAAGGAAACTCAGGGCTTCTGTTTTGGCCAGCAGCCTCACGCTCTGTATCAGCTTCAAGTTCCATCCTGAGGAATGTGTTTTTGCTTACTTTGTGTCACTGGTCAGTCTTACAGTCTTACCATCCAGTTAGCATATAACCTGAAACCTTCCCACATTGTTCTCCACAGAATGGTGAAGCTTCCTTGTTTGAAGTGAACATCCGCTACGTCGGAGGGCTTCTGGCTGCATATTACCTAACTGGAGAAGAGGTTTGTTCCACATCGTTTCATACATGGAGCGTCAGAGAGAGCTGCATTCTACACCCACCCGCCAACATCCACACAACACACACAATTGTCCCCAGAGAACCCTAACCACCAAACCCTTCGAAGCAGTCCCCTGTGTCTCAGCAAGCTAAAAATCTGACTCCTTTATAAATATTGGAATGCTGATGATGGCTGTTAATTAAGTCTTGCATAATTACTTTGCCTGGCTCATCTGTATAGATATTTTCTCCCGTGGACAATTTTTCCTAAATAGCTCTTTGGTTTGGTACATTGGTCCCCGCTGAAATGCTGTTTGCCGTGATCTTGGCCTTGCGTTCAGAACTTGTTAATTTCCTGATGTTCGAGAGAAGAACTTTCATAGGTCCCTCGGGGTCACGTTAAATGCTGCAGTGGGGTAAGTGTCATTTTTAGTGGCGGCTGTTTTCCGCTATATCGCCGCAAAAGCAGCCATGAGTGTCAAGGCAGCTTGACAAGGCCCTCAGCTCTGTTTTCTGCCTTCCAAGGCATCCTGCACCATTCTGCGGAAGCCCCACCAACTGCAAGCCCCCCCCCCCACGTTTTGTAACCACCACCAAAACTCAGTGCAAAGACAGAAAGTCCCACTAGGATTTTCATTTATCAGATGAGTAATTACTTACCTTCAGAACTTTTAGTCAGAAGATAGAGCAGTTTTGTAAATAATAAGCCAACAAAAGTTACCAACTTGCAGAAAAACAAAAGACTAGTCTGCTAAGAGGGTGCATTCCTATGCCAGCTGCAGTGGAAGAGAACCCACCCTCTTCTACAGCCGGCATGGAAACGCCGGCTACTCCCTGTCTTAGCAAGCTATTTAAAAAACAGAAAATTGGAGGGGGGTGGTGGAAACCTTCTCACTTCGCACAGCGTGCTGTGTGTGTGTTTGAGCTTGTTGCTCCATGCAAACCGGTGGCATGCGTTAGCGTACATTGCAGAACGCTACGCAGGGATTCTACCATCCATATGCTAGTCCTCTGTGCACTGAAGATGGAGAGGGTGGCAATGGCAAAGAAGCTGCCTTGGGTATCTTTGGTGGGAAAGGCAGGCTATAAATTTACTAAAGTACATAAAAATAAATAAGCTGTCTTTAAGGCAACTTATCCTCATGACTGATTTTCTCATTCTCCCCTTTGAAAACCAGCATCTTAGCACATGGAGCTGTGGCCTTGGATTTGAGAGGGCTGGTTAGAAATCCAAGCTTGCTTGTGGATTTCAGTCCTTGTACTTGCAAAAAGCACGCAGACCCTCCCCTCCCCCCCGACTGATGCTATGCAAGGACGGGAAAAGCACAATAATTCACTGCCGAGGACAGGATTTGGTACCTTGAAAATTCCAGCTTTCATTTGAGAGGGGTTCCGGCCCGTACAACTGCAAATGTAGTCTTGCAAGTGTGTGAGCAACATCTGGTGATGCGGCATAAGCCAGAGAGGACTCCTCTGTCTGTGAGATTTCCAAGGATCAGGAGGTAGGGCTTTGGTGTCCCTCCATATTTCTAGCACAGGAATATAGGAAGGTGCCTTATACTGAGTCTGGCCACTGGTCCATCTGGCTCAGCAGTGTCTATACTGACTGGCAGCACCTCTCCAGGATTCCAGACAGTGTTCTCCCCCATCCCTACCTGGAGATGCTGGGGACTGAACCTGGGACCTTCTGCATGCAAGGCTGGTGCTCTACCACTAAGCTACAGCTCACCCTATTCTACAGAAACAGAACGAATGATGCTACCTCTCCCTTTCCTGGTTCCCTGCCCCAAACCTTAATCTTCACACCTTGAAAATATGTATTTGCGTACAGATCTGGAGGGAGTCATGCTGCCTATTCAAGCCCTGAGGAACTGGGCCATCCCTGATGACCCAAAGTCCCAGATCTGGTTTGGAGAGGAAGTTTGCTTTTAACTGACAGGCTTTGAATGGGCAAGGTATGAACCTAGGGCAGGGGGAAGAGAAGGCCTTAGTGATACCCCTGCAGCCTATGGTGTGTCCCTCCAAAGATGTTTCTTCTTCCCTTTTGAGTGAATGCCATCTGCTTTCCAAAGGTGATGCAGCCTCCAGCCTCAACAAAGATTAATCTCCCTTGCCAAAATGAATTTTGCTGAGCGATAAAATTCCACTGCAGTACGCTTTCTCCTTGTTTTCCCGCTGCTCCCAAGTACAAGCAGAGGCTGTTTGCATCATCTATTTCTGACGGTGGGCATGGAGGGATTGCGCAAAATGCCCAAGGCAGATCTGGCTGGGGGCTTTGCATATCTGAGCAAGAGAGTTAAACCAATTCAGGGCCAAAAATGGAAGGAGTTGTGTGCAAATGTTCTAGCATTTTGCTACTTTAAAAAATAATAATCCTAGTGTGTTTTGAGCTGTGGAGCTGTTTATTTTAGTAGCTCAGCCTTTGCCAACCTGATGTCTCCTTAATGTTTTCAACTGCAACCCCCCTTGACGCCTGGTTGACGAAGGCTGCCCTAGCTCTTGCAAGTATGTAATTTGTGGCAGTTTCCACTCTCTCTTCCATTTCTGATAAAATTCTGTGACATGCCTGGCTTAGGTACATCCAGGTCATTTCTCTTTCCACCTCTTCTCTCTTTCTGGACCTGATCTTTGCCATCTAAATGAAAGCCCCCCAAATATATAGGGAAACAGCATGGACTATATCCTCCAGAGGATTTCCTGCTGTCATAGAACCATCAGCTGCAGCTTGGGCTCACTTAGGGGGACTTGAAGGGAAAAGCTTGTGCACGATCCCCTAAGCAACTTAATAGGTTTCCTGTTGTTATGACTAATCTATTGAGCACTGGTAGTAATTGTTCCTCAAAAGAATTGGCAGGCCCAGATTGGGGAAACTTAATTTGCCAAGTTAAAAAAAAAAAGAACCTTGGAAATGAATTAGAACAGACAGTAAACTGTTAAAAAAAGGAATGAGGAAGACATTAACTGTGGACTTGAAGTTCTAGATCCTGATGTTCATTGTGTAGTAATGAACTGTGAGCAAAAAGGCTGTGTGATGTGGATATATTTACACTACATTAGGAGCTGTTGTGTGGGACGCGGGTGGCGCTGTGGGTAAAACCTCAGTGCCTAGGACTTGCCGATCCCATGGTCGGTGGTTTGAATCCCCACGGGGGGGGGGGTGCGCTCCCGTCGTTCGGTCCCAGTGCCTGCCAACCTAGCAGTTCGAAAGCACCCCCGGGTGCAAGTAGATAAATAGGGACCGCTTACCAGCGGGAAGGTAAACGGCGTTCCGTGTGCTGCGCTGGCTCGCCAGATGCAGCTTGTCACGCTGGCCACGTGACCCGGAAGTGTCTGCGAACAGCGCTGGCTCCCGGCCTCTAGAGTGAGATGAGCGCACAACCCTAGAGTCGGTCACGACTGGCCCGTACGGGCAGGGGTACCTTTACCTTTACCTTTAGGAGCTGTTGTGGTTGTGCTTCAAGTTTCAGACCCCTTGTGGTTTCTGTTTCCTGAAATAATTTTTGTCCCTTGGTGTGAACATCTCAGTCATGCAATGCCCATCCTGCTCCACCCACCCATCCAGCCAAAAAACAAACAAACAAAAAAAAAACCCACCAATGATTACACCTCTCAAAGTAGAGTGAAGGCATGCCTGCCAAGGCATTAGCATAAGAATTTGTGGAGAGAAGCCATAAGCCAGCTTCTCCGAGTGAGTTGGCAGTAGATCAGGTGGCAGGATTTGAAGCTGAACCCTTTGACTTATTGGTTAGTCTTTACTCAGCTGGTTAAAGGAGCAGTGGCTTGTGGGGAGGAGGGGGGAGAGATGAGCTGTGCCACACGAGGAGATGCCACGTTTTTCATGCCAGATGTAAGGACGCATTCACGTAATCCTCTTCATTTTCCATTTCCTCAGATAACACAGGGCTCGCCTGTAAATTACATGGATTGGGGGGGGGGGTGAGAAATGGGAAGAATGCAGATGCGGTGTCTGATAGTAGCTATCTTATTGCAAATGAATTACTTGTGCTGAGTCACAAGACTGCAGACGAGCTGAGGTCCTCTCAGCTCTCCCGACCCCTGGTTGTTTATTTGAATGTACACCACACATTCTTGGCCAAAGCCCTTCTTGCTAAAAACGTCCAAAGTGGATCATTTCATAGGTTATTGCTTAGTATCCTAAACTGGCAACTCCTGACTTGCTTAGGCTGGAGACCGGCAACAGGTTTAAAGGCTGCTGAAGGTGGTATGAAAGAGGCATCCTTACCGGTGGTGTGCACACCTGTTTCTTTTGTATGCTATTGCATCTGGTCAAAGAGAGCTTTGCAGGCTTGCCAGGGTTTGTAGTGGGCTGAGTGTGCACCTTATAGACAACAGTGCCTCTTTCCTATCATCCTAAATGCTCTGCAAAAATGATGCCTGTCTCCAGCTGTAGAAGATCAATTTCCAGGGTGACTCTTTCCTCACCTCCTCGAGTCATTCACAGGTGACTGGTTCAGGTGCAGTCACTTCATCTCCCTTTGCATTACGGCTGCTATTTCAGATCATGAATTTATTTGCGTCCTGGTTTGCTTTGGAGGGATTTGGGGTTGGTGTGAAGCTGCCATCCCCAACCTGATGCACCAGCTGATGGTTCAAATAGTTCATTACAGTTGCGTGGGGGTGGGGAGATAGCCCCTGTGGCCAATGCACACAAACACATTGCATTTGATCCTGGCAGAAAAAAATAAAGTCTGTGTGGATTGGAAACCCCAGCCTGCCTCTCTGTGAAGTGCCTCTTACAAACTAAACATATGGAGATTTCTATTTGGAAACACAACACAATTTGCATTCCTGCACAGTTCTTATTTTCCTTATCTGCTTTCTCACGATGTCTTTCTTCTCTTTCTCTCTCTTTCAAACAGGTCTTCAAAAGCAAAGCCCTAGAACTTGGAGAGAAACTTCTGCCAGCCTTTAACACACCTACGGGCATCCCACGGGGAGTCATAAACCTGGGCAGGCAAGGCACATATTGTTCATCTGTTGTCTTCAATAAATTCAGATGTTGCATCTGGTATGAGAGCAGGCAAGCCCAGCTAGAGGGTAGGCTAAAAGTCCAGCATCCCGTTTCCAGCAGCCAGGTACCTCTGGGAAGCTCACAAGCAGAGCATGATGGTGGTAGGCTTCCCATAGTGCCAACATGCTGCCATCCCAATGTTTTGTACTACTTCTCCCATTGTCCTTCATCACTGGGCATGCTAACTGGGCCATGCCTCCACTCTCCAGGCCACACCCCTCCCTGGCCCTGCTTTGCACCCCAAATGTTTTTGTCTGGCTGGAATATGTCTTTGCTCTTCTATGTGGAGGATAGAGAGAGGAATGTGTTTGCAGAAACTAGCCTACTGTACAAAGGCAATATTTACATTATTTGCTGCGTGCCCACTGCTGCCTCTAGCCCCACCTACCATTGGCATGTGGCCCCTGGAAGGTTGCCCAGAAAGGAATGTGGCCCTCGGGCTGGAAAAAGGTTCTATACCCGTGCCCTAGGCAAACCTGAACTGGCCTAAACCAAAGCATTTGCTACTTCAAATCTTTGATTGTATACGCATGAGACATACCTCCTCTCAGCTCCATCTTTTTATAGAGTTAGGGGCTGGGTAGAGGAAAGGAAACCCTCCCTCTCCACTTTCTCCACACCAGATTTCGCTTTTAAAGCATTGATGCCTTCACTGCAGCTCAATAGGTAGAGCACGAGACTCTTAATCCCAGGGTTGTGGGTTCAAGCCCCATGTTGGGTGAAAGATTCCTGCATTTCAAGGGGTTGGACTAGATGACCCTCATGGTCCCTTCCAACTCCACGATTCTTATGATCCAATGAAATAGCTTTCAGGTAGAGCTCACTCCCGGCCTAGGACCCTCGTACCTATGGGACCACCTCTCCTGGTATACCCCACAGAGGACCTTACGATCCATAAATAGCAACACCCTAGAGGTCCCGGGCCCTAAGGAAGTTAGATTGGCCTCAACCAGAGCCAGGGCCTTTTCAACACTGGCTCCGGCCTGGTGGAACGCTCTGTCTCATGAGACCAGGGCCCTGCGGGATCTGATTTCTTTTCGCAGGGCCTGTAAGACAGAGTTGTTCCGCCTGGCCTTTGGCTTAGAATCAGTTTGATTCCCTCCCCCTCTTTCTTTTTTCCTTTCTCCTCCTGTGAAGAGGCTGCATCTTAATGTTTTAATGTTGTATTTTAATCTTGTTTTTTTAATTGTATTTTAATCAACTTCTTTTTAGTATTGGTTCTTAGCTGCCCTGAGCCCGGTCTTGGCTGGGGAGGGCGGGGTATAAATAACAACAACAACAACAACAACAACAACTCCCCGCCCCCCCTGCCCTGGCCAGCATGCCCACCCTCAGATAGAGTCTGGCTTGCTTAAGGAGGCTTCCTCATTCCCTTGCACCCACATACAGCAGCTGACTGGGAGTTTCACCCTAAGACAGGGAGAGGAACTATGCCTGGGTGTGGGGGATGGCATCTTCTAAAACGAAGAGTGGGCAGCGTCCTATGCATAGTGATGCATAGGCTTTTGGAAGAATGGAGCCTGAACCCCACGGACAAGGGTACAGCCAGGGCACAGCCTCTGGTCAAAAGACCAACAGCTGCTGGGATCATGTGCCCCCCCCTCCCTCCGTACAAGAACTGCATCACAATGGCCAGCTGCTGAGCACAGCTGCCAAAGGGCATTGGCTATTTTGGGACTGCTGATGGAACATTTCAAGAAAAGCTGGATTTTTCTTTGTTTGTTACCCTGCCTCTTTATTTTTTATATGTAAAAAATGCAACATGGTAAATATTAACGGTAAATTTATGTACAGTATATGCGAAAGGTGCCTTGAGGCTTAGGGACAACCCAATCTGAGAGTCTCCGCTTTCAAAGTCAGTTTCTGTCTCTCATGGTGGCAGACAGAAACAACTTTTTGAAAATGTGATCTAATGATTGGGAGGAGAGGGGGAATAAGAAGAGAGGCAGATCAGAATAAATAACTGATTCAGCGGCACAAACCATCTCATATTCCTGGATTGCTTTGGGGGGGGGGGGGGAGTTAGCCACAGCCCCTCTGTTTTTTGTGTGGCAGAAGGCATCATCTTACATCAAGGCCTTTGCACACTTTTATCATAATTTTACTTCAGTCTTTCAAGTCGTAAGATTTTTCTATAATTCTCCAGCCACACAAACACCTCTAGGCATGCCAAGATTTTCTTCACCTTGTGAAACTAGTCTAACCTATTGAATTGCTCTCAGGTGTCAGGTCTGGGAAGGGTTCAGAGGCTTTGGAGAGCTGTAGCCAAGAGGGAGTTGCAGATGAACCCAGTGGCCTAACTCTGTACAGGATGTGGTTGTGTGTTTTTTCTCACATTGTGCCTGTACTGCAATGGGTTACAGTCTGGTTCAGGATGCTGTTCTCATAAAGTCCTGTCTGTTTTTTTCTATTTCTTTTTAATCCGGCTGAATCAGCATTGAGGTGAATTTTGAAGTGCAGAAGTTCATCTCAATAGCCCCCATAGCTAATCACACACACACACACACACACACACACACACACAAATAAATAAATAAGATCTTATGCTATGTGGTGTTGCTCTTTGTCTGTGTATACCAGCACAAATACAGCACATATAACAGCACTACATAACAGAATGCCCAGTTTATTAGGATTAGCGATGACAGCAATCCTATGCATAAATTCCAGGAAGTAAACTTTGTTGAACTCAGTGCTGCTTACTTACGACTGCACAGGTTCAACACTAGGCTTTCCCAAAAGTTATTCAGGCAGCTGTAATGTAACCTTCAGCTTTGGATTAGAAACGCAAACAATCCTGCAATGAAGTGTTATGATTTAAATTGCTAGTGTGAAAGAGGAACCCACATCAAAGAAAAAGAATTACCTCACCTTTGCTTAGTTATTTCCCCCATTTTCTAACTTTCTCCATGCTAATTTGTCACAAACACATTTGTAAGCCTTGCTAGAGCAATGAGGGCCTGTCAATTGCCCTGACACTCCAGTACATGGCATTGATGCTTCTGCTCTGAAGAAAGTCCCAGAGCTGCGCTTCCCCTCTGTCCCTTTCCACTAAACTTGATATCCCCAGCTAGGCTTTTTGCCCCAAATGCCACATGTGTGGCACTTGAGAAAATGATACTGCTGGTCTAGAATCCTCCAGACGTCTCACCGACAACCTTGGCTAACACTGAACAAATGAAAATGTTTGGAGGTTTCTTGAGGCTTTACAGACTCTGAAAGAGCAGTGTGCTGTGATGGGAGGGTATGGAGGGGGCAGGGGAGCTGAATGTCCCTATGTGAGAACATAATCCTAAAGGGGTGAGAGAAAAGGGCATGGTGGTGACGATTATCAAAGACGTCTGACTGGGACGGAAGGAAGAAATCTGCGCAGACCCTCCCCCTGTTAACTAAGTTGAAGCAAAAGGCCATACAAGTTTTCTGTCCTTTCTCCAAACCCCCTTTCAGTTTTTTGCAACTTGAAGCAATTTTCTGTAACTTGTGTCTGTGGAGAAGTAAAGTCCCACTGAGTTCAGTGGGGCTTATTTCCAGGTAAGTGAGTTTAGCATTATTGCAGCCCCTGGCACGTATCTTATGCCTGTTGCTAGAGGCAAACAGACCTGGATTTATGACCCAACAAATTTCTTATAACTTGACCCTATTAATCTTGCTTTAGTGACAGCAGTACAGAGGATGAATTGCTAGGCAACTACCATCCGAAATGCTTAAAAAAATAACAAAAATATTGAACCCAACGTTAGTGTTTTTAATGAATTTTTATTTTTTTCAAGTATGTACAGTAACTAGGCAGCGTATATAAAGCAAAATTAAAAGATGCAAGCCTTGCCCTCAAGCTTGCAGTCATGAGACTGCACACACACACACAAGGACATAAGAAGAGCCTGCTGGATCAGGCCAGAGTCCAGCATCCTGTTCTCACAGTGGCCAACCAGGTGCCTCCATGGGAAGCCCACAAGCAGGCCAATGAGAAGCCCATGCGCAGAGGATGAAAGCAACAGATCTTCCCCATTTTTTTGCCTCCCAGCAACTGGTATTCAGAGGTAGCTGCCTCTGAACATAGACGTCTCCTTCCGCTAATAGTTGTTGAAAGACCCATCCTTTGTGAATCTGTCTAATTTCATAATGCCTTTTTATTGTAGTTTGGGTTCAACTTCTGTTGGCGGTGTAACTGCCCGTGGAAAATATCCTGCCACACACCCATCCTATTATTTAAACACAAGGCAGATCCACACTGTACATTTAAAGCACACTCAAAGCACATTTCAAGCACATGACTTTTCCCAGAGAATCCTGGGAACTGTAGTTTGTTAAGAGTGCTGATAATTGTAGCTGTGTGAGGGGGAAACTGCGGTTCCCAGGATTGGGGGGTAGGTTACGTGCTTTAAATGTGAGTTGCGTATGCTTTAAATGTATGGTGTGGATCAGTCCGCAGTTGACATCTCGCCAAGAGAGCATTTGTCTATAAACCTTGAACCAGCGATCCTAGTGCCTGCTGCACAAGCCTTTCAGCGCCATCTGCTGTCTCCCCCCAGTTGGAGCAATATTAACTCCTCCTTTTTTTAATTAAAAAAAACAAAACCAAGAGAAGGGAGCATTGCGCAGCAATCTGCCACCCATGATCATGCTATTCAAGAGATTGCAAAATCAGGCCTGCATCTCTCCTGAAATGAAAACTACTGAAACTCTCCCAAGCCAGCAGCTGCAGAGGCTATTTTCAGATCAAACCCTGAAAGATATGGGTCGCAGTGCAAGAGGCAGAGATGATTAAAAAGAAAAAGAAAGACTGTAATCAAGAATGTTGTGCTATGAGATTGAAGCAGATAAGTGAGAAAGTTTCTGCCTTTGGTGAATAAGTTCTTCACACTGTAGTGGCTCTCTGCAGTGTTCTCAAGGACTGGGGCTGCATGGGTCATTTTTGGTTTAAGACCAGAAGCAGCACTTTTGTTGGCTCAGGCTTTGGGTTTTGTGCTCTGGATTATCCCAGTCACCTATGACCGGTGCTGCCAGTGGTGTTGTTCGCACTCTGCGTGAATGTGGGGAAATGTACACTGTTCTCAGGCTTGCAAAGCCTGTGACATCCAGGCCAAATACAGCTTGCTAACCTTGTCCGAGAACTCGCTCACTAGTACAGTCTTATCCAACTTGGTGCCTTCCAGATCTTTAGGACAAAACTCCCAAAACGCTGGGTTGTATTCTAAAATATTGGGGGCGGGGAGCAGTTTGCGAAAGACTGCCTTTGAGCCTTGAAAGCCAAAATAATCAAAGGAATGGAGAAACTCCTTTATGAAGAAAGGTTATAACATTTGGGGCTTTTTAGTTTAGAGAATGTGCAAGTAAGAGGAAGATGTGATAGAGGTGTGTAAAATTAAGCATGGTGTGGGGAAAATGGATGGAGAACAAGTTTTCTCCCTCTCTCTTAAGAGTGGAATTTAGGGACATCTAATGCTTGGGAGATTCAGAGCAGACATAGGGCTTATCCACACTTACCTTTTGCCCTGCTTTTTCCAGGCAAAGGTCTGTGCTTTAAAATGCCATGTCAGAGCACCCTTCTTCTTCTTCTTCTTCTTCTTCTTCTTCTTCTTCTTCTTCTTCTTCTTCTTTTGCTCCATAAATTTTCCTGTGAAAACCCACTCTTTAAAACTGAATCTATTTGGGCTATTTGTATTGTTGCTCAGACCATGTCTGCAAAGCGCAGAGGATAAGTCTGGATAAACCCAAAAGAAAGTACTTCTTCAAGCAGCCTGTAGTTAAACTCTGGAATTTGCTCACAGATGAAGTAGTGATGGCCACCAACTTGAATGGCTTTAAAAGAGCATTAGACTGATTCATAATCAGTGGCTAGTAGCCATGATGGCTATGTTTTGCCTCCACTGCTGGATCTTCTGCATGCCAGTTCCTGGGAATCACAAGTAGGGAGAGTGCTGTTGCGCACAGGTCCTGGCATCTGGTTGGCCACTGTGAGAGCAGTATGCTGATCTAAACCAGCCATTGCCTAGCAGCATGCTAAACTAGATCAGCAGGCTCTTATTTTCTTATGAGAACTTACTGTTTTTGCTGCCTGCAAAAACGCAGGCTGTAGCCCAACAAAATTATTTCTCTCTAGTGGGCTGAGTGCGTTTTATTTTATATACTATGGTTATGGCTTAATATCCCACATTTTGATCTGATGAAAGGCAGCAATAAAATCCACAATACAAATTAATGGCAATAACCCAGAAGCCACAAACATATAACTTTTAATTGAGCAGCAAAAAGATCAGGGAAAGATAGCCATAGTATAGTTGTTTGAAGGTGAAAAATGATCAAAGTCTTTAAAAGCCTATTTAAGAAAAGCAGAACTTCTGGGATAAGGTGAAAAGACTTGATTTAAAAAATAATAATCGTTGCATTTGCTCCATCTCAGACATTGAGGGCACGCTCCAGTGCTTTCAGTTTACTTGTATGGAACAAGAAAAAGGATCTTACCAGCCACATCTGATAAGTCATGGTTTATGTCCAGGGTGTGTCCTGGGGGCCGCATTCCATTCTGTGCAACCTGCCGAGGGCCACTTGCCATTGGTGGGCAGCATTCAAGGCAAAGTGGGAAGTGTAACTAATGTGCAAATTGCATTCTTTACAGCAGCCTAGTTTCTTCACATTCACCCACTCCTCTCTATCTGCCCTCCAGGCAGGCAAGAGTCATTTTCTGAGTTCACAAAGACACATTCCAGCCAGGCAAAAACACTTTGAGGAGGGCGAAAAGCAAGGCCAATGGGAGGTGCGATTGGGGAGGATGTGTAGCCTGGGAGACTGCAGAGGCCCAGAGAGAGGGGCCTGGAGGGCTGCCTTTGGCGCCTGGGCCTGAGGTATTCCACCCCTACATCTAGGTCCACGGTTTTCGAACAGCTGCAAGGAGTCCTTTCCGCATCTGTTCCACATACATTGGAAGCTTCCTTCTGGCAGTGACCATGTAGACCTTTACTCTGACCGGCAGTGGTTCCATAGGAGCTTAGACAGAGGCATTTCCCCATCATCTGCTACCTGGGGGGTCTTTTTAACTGGAGATGGTCTTTAGCATGCAAAGCATGTTCTCTGTGGTTGAGCTGCGGCCTTTCTCGGTGAATTTGTCTGCTGAGAAACTCCTGCACACTTGTCAGTCCTTGCAGATGGTTCTGGGACAAACAGTCAGTGACTCAGGCCTGGTGAAGGCTGTAAGGGAGAGCTGTGGCCTCCAGATGTTGCTAGACTACAACTCCCATCACATCTGGGCATGGGCCGTGCTGGCTGAGGTTGATGGGAGTTGTAGCAGAGCAGCAGATTCCCCGTCTCTGTTCTCTGGGTAATGCACTTCAGAACACAACGAACACACCGTGGGGGCACTGTAGAAGTGGAGGATTGGTAGTGATGGGGGCCACTGACCCTTTTCTTTGAGGGGGCCCCCTTAAACCTCTGAGGAATCCCAACATTGTTTGAAAGCCACTGACCTACAGATAGACCTTGGAGTGAATAGACTGTACCAGCTTTGCAGCGGGGCTGGCTCTGGGAGTCTGCTTTCTGTGCTTAGCAATTTAATGGTTTCTTTTCTGCCCCCTGCAGTGGGATGAGCTGGAGCTGGGGATGGGCATCCGCAGGAAGCAGCATTTTAGCAGAATTTGGCAGCCTCCACTTAGAATTTGTGCACCTCTCGGAGCTGTCCGGAAATCCTGTTTATACTGAAAAGGCAAGTACATTCCTTACACATTCACGGGTACGTTCCTCCTCCCTAGATGTAATTGTAGCTTGTGCTGATGATGGTGATGATGATGATAATAATTTATTTATACTCCACCCATCTGGCTGAGGAGCTCCTGAGGAGCAGGAACCTCTTGCTGCTACACAAACCTGCCCATTGCCTCTTTGGTGACTCAGACTCAAGCCTGCAGCTGCCTGGCTCTGCCCGCCAGGCTGCGTCAGTCAGTCTCTGATGAGCTGAATGGAACTCCAGGAGCAGTTACTGTCAGCACTCTCCCTCCGGCCCCAGAGCCAAGACGCAGGGAGTCATCAGGGTTAAGCGCCTTGGCTAACTCTAGCAATTGTACTGGGGCACCTTTTTGACTGTCTGTCAGTAAAATAAGGCACTCCTGAATGTGCTGTCCTGACCGACGTAATGAGGACACTGTGGATGGAAAGTCTGAGAAGCCCTTAGAAGACCCAGTTTGGGAAAGCAGAGTTTTTTAAAGATAAAATCCTGATTCTTTTATGGTTCTTTCTAAAAGTAGCTGTGTTGCTGTTGGCCATGTCCAAAGGAGGGTTGTGTGCTTAAGCTCAAGTACTGCCCCCGCCCCAAATTCTTAGGCCTGCCAAAGTATTTGTTGATGAGTAAAGGTAAAGGGTAAAGGGACCCCTGACCATTAGGTCCAGTCGTGACCGACTCTGGGGTTGCGGCGCTCATCTCGCTTTATTGGTCGAGGGAGCCGGTGATTGTCCGCAGACAGCTTCTGAGTCATGTGGCCAGCATGACTAAGCTGCTTCTGGCGAACCAGAGCAGCGCACGGAAACGCCGTTTACCTTCCCGCCAGAGCGGTACCTATTTATCTACTTGCACTTTGATGTGCTTTCGAACTGCTAGGTTGGCAGGAGCAGGGACCAAGCAATGGTAGCTCACCCCGTTGTGGGGATTCGGACCGCCAACCTTATGATCGGTAAGTCCTAGGCTCTGTGGTTTAACCCACAGCGCCACCCGCGTCCCTTTTTGTTGATGAGAGAGATGTGTTAATACTAAGACAGGTTTATGCCCCCCTCTAGGTGCACACTATATTTTGTGATTATGCAATTTCCTCCTTCAGCAGCTCAAGGAGCTCCTCTGGAGCAGCTTTCAGCCAATAATTGTATTAGCGTTGGTTTTTTACCTTGAGGTTTTATTCCGTGCTCTTATTCATTGTGTGTGAGAGAACGAAGAACTAGATGTGCTGCTGGGAACCTTCCTTTCCTCCCTTGCTTCCTTCCAGCTCAGCATCCTTGGAATAGCTCATTCTGAAGGAGACAAACTGCTCCCATTAGAATCAGAACCCACCCCTCGAGTCAGCAGGAATAGATCAGCCCAGAGTTCCACCCTGGGAGAAACTGCTCTGATAAGTTCTCCCTGCTGTTTCAGCAAGACACCTTGCGAACAATCAGCCTGTTCCAAGAATGGATAATAGGAAGGCAAGATGCAAAAGGGCAGGGGCAGCAGAGAAGCAAGAGACACAAGAGTAGCAGGAGATGAATGTGAAACAGGGAAGCCACAGAATCGGAATGGAGAAGATAAGGCCTGAACAGAGCAGGGCAGCAGAAAGGCCCATTGCATAAGAGTGATGAAGTTTACTGAAGGATGGAGTGAATGAGAAAGGGCACAAGCCGAAAAGAAGATCAGAGAAAGGAAGCCTAGTAGGGTGGGAAAGGCAAAATCGGAAAGGAAGAGTAGAAACACCCTGGTGAGAGGGTAATGGCCACTGCCCTAGCCATGGTGTGTTCAGTGTAGGTGTAATATTTAAAACAGAGGACAGTGCAACCCATGGTTTGCAAACTCAGATTTAAACCTGGATAGCTCAGTTGGTTAGAGAGTGGTGCTGATAACACCGAGGTTGCAGGTTCGATTCCTGTATGGTACAGCTGCATATTTCTGCATTGCAGGGGGTGGACTAGAGTATCGTCAGTGTCCCTTCCAACTCTATGATTAACCTAGAGATATGTCTTGTACATAAGACATCCTATGGTGTAGGGGGAGAGCTCTGGGTTTGGGGGAGGGGGTGAGGTTCTTAATGCTTTTCCAAGAGGCCGACTGAATCTCCATTGTGCTATTAAGCCCAGCCAATCAATAAGTGTGAGAACCGGCTTGTTTAATGGATTCGCCTGCTCTGAACATGCAGTAGATTAAAGCTAAAGCTGCGTGAGAAAACAAAAGCGCACAGGAGGAACCAGTTGCAGACAGCCATCTAGAGGGAAATGGGCTTCTGAAAAGCTGATCAGCTCATTAGCGCACAGCCAAGGCCGCCTGGGCCCTTTACTAGGGCACTGCCTGTCCTTGTTTGTTATGGACACATCATTAACGGGCCAGGTTCTTCGGCTGCACCAGTATGTTGTTGTTGTTTATTAAATGTATATTCTGCCCTATACCCTCAGGTCTCAGGGTGGTTAACAGGATAACAGTTATGATTATGTGGCTAGAACCAACTTTTTTGGCTAGTTAAAAGCACCTGGGGCAGACTTCATACTCAATCCTAGTTATTGCTAACCCCTGTTTGTTGCTTAACCCTGGGCTGGAATGCAGGGGAAGCTGCCTTAACCATGGTTTGTTCAGTGTAAGTACAATTTTTAAAACAGAGGACAGTGCAACCCATGGTTGGGAAACTCAGTTTTAAATTCTGGTTTCACTTTCTAGTTTGTAAACCAAACTTCCATCACAGTTAAGTGATGGGATTTACCACAACTATAGAAGATTAAAAGAAACTATGATTAAGTATTGTGTCTGCATAGGACCACTTTAGCTAGATTTTATAAAATATGTGAGACATAGGCGGCCAGAAACGCCTCCTGTAAAAAACATCCACATTGAAAGTAGTGGGACTCACACACCTGCCTGAATTTCTCACTGCCAAACAGCTATTAAATTTTGAATTATCAGGAATATTTATTGAGGTGAAATGCCAACACCCTTGGCCATTGCCCTTTGTGTACCATAGAACCAGTTATTGGCAGCCTTCAAGCCAGATCCGGCTGCTGTTTGGCCCGCCAGACGCCATTGGCTTGGCTTTTCCAACTACCTGAGACAAGAGATGTCCCAGCCAGCCAAAGGTCTGTTGGCAAAGGGAAAACAGGGAGGAATGCATGGGTAGTTGCTAGGCCACAGGCTGCAGTTGCTCGGCAACAGATTTGATTTTTCCTTATCAGGAACTTATAGGAAGCTGCATCTATTTCTTCATTCTTTCTTGCTTGGGACAGGCCTTCAGTTGTCAGCCTGGTGCCTTTGGCTCCTGGTGAATCCAAAGCAATGGTAGGAAAGTGAATGGGTGAGATTTTCTGGCAAGCAGTGTCAATTGTAGCCACATGTCCCAGGACATGTACTTCCGGGCAGTATTCCTCAGAATACCTGATACTGGGGACAGACAAGAGGGAATGTTCTTGTACTCTTGAATCTGCCAGAGGCATTTGGCTGATTACCCTAGCAGCAAGCTAGGGAGATGACTTTGACCTTATCTGGCAACACTAGGTTTATATTCTTTAGGAGTAACCCACTGCAAGGCCTGAGACACAATAAAAGGAGCCCTTTCCCAAGCATGAGTGCCCTTGTGGAGGGAGGTTGACGTAACACTCACCAAATCACATCACTTCCTTAGTAAATGTACCAATCTGTACTAGTGGTCTGACTGAATATAACGTAGCTTCATATGTGGAGCAGCAGACCCACAGAACAATGCCTGGCCCACTGACTCCCCTCCTCAGCAGTAATTAAAGGTGAAGGAAAGCTTCCATTGCTTCCCCACAAGCCTAATTAGTGTTGAGTGTGTGAGTCACAGCTGGGAAGAGTTAATGCATGTCTGAAAATTAGAATTCTACCCAATGTATTCATATCCTGCACCTGCTTGAAACTCCTGTGGAGTTCTAGGCCAGTCTCCCATCAAAGGACTGATCAGGCCCCAGCCCACATAGGAAGCTTCATGACATGCCTTCAGACTTTTCAGAGCAGGCCCTGATACCTTATCTCGTGTTCCTATAGGAAGGTCTTCTCTTGAAGACCACAGATTTGGAAATGAAGGGCAGTGTTTGCTTTCCCAAAGGACAACAAGGTGTGCACAGAACTGATTGAAACTGGTGCTGCTTGGCAGTTTGGTTGGTTAGGTAGTTTGTTTATGGGTTGTTGTTTTAAAAAACCCCACCTGTGAACTGGAAAAAAGAAAGGAGCTTATCTCTTCTGCTTTCTTTTTTGCTTATAGGTGATGAACATCCGCAAAGTCCTGAACAGAATTGAGAAACCACAGGGACTTTACCCTAATTTCCTCAGTCCAGTAACCGGGAACTGGGTGCAGCGTGAGTATTTCAAGTGTCCCTCGGCTGAGCCAGGGAAATGCTTGCTGATGTGTGGCAGACTTTCTAGGGCCTCTCACTAGGGCAAGAGCATCAAGCCAAGGAAACATTAGCTGCCAAATTAAAATCCTCACTGATGCTAATCAAGGAGCTCATTATGCAGGGTGCTTCAGTCAAAGCAATTCTCCTGAACAGATGCAAGAGAGTCATCACTCACGCCCAGAGCCCTGATCCCTGCCAAGTATCTCTTAACATCCAGGACCACACAAAGCGAACCAGACTAAGAGGCGGGGTGGGCAGCCTTGGACAAGTGACCTCCACAACGCACCAACCGTATTAACCCTTGGGATGTTCCTCTTCTCTTTCTTCTCTTGCAGTTGCAAGCGTAGGCTGAAAGACTCCTATCAAACAGGGATGGGAAATCTCTGGCCGTCCACATGATGGTAGACTCCAAATCCTATTGGCATGGCCAGAAATCAGGGGATTATGGGAGTTGTAGGTCACCGGTACCTCAAGGACCACAGTTCTCCCAGGCCTGCTATAAAGAGAGTTGAAGGGATTCAGGATTGTAGGACTCTGTTCTCCCCTGTGATTGTCAGAGGCCAAAAGCACTTTCCTAAGCTAAAACATTGCAAGGGGCAGGAAGGACCAGACCGGGGGAGTGGGGTACTAATATGAGGGACAAGTTAGAGGTTTATAAAGTATATATGCTGTGGATAATTCCTTGCCCCTTTCTTAAAAAAAAGATAACTCTGGGGCATCAAATAAAATTGATAAGCAGTAGATTTAGGATAAAGTATGAGGAGGTCCCTGATGGATCAGACCAAAGGCTCATCTAGTCCAGCATTATGTTTTACACTGTGGTCAGACAGGGAAGGTCACAAGCAGCACATGTGTCACTAGTACTTCTGTGGCTGTCTGAGCTACCAGAAAACCCCCAACCTATTTTAAGAATGGAAAGGACACTGATAACAGTGCAAATGGCCCACTCAATCCCACCCATGGCCAGCCTTAACCATGCCCTCCATCCCCCCTCATCTACTGCTACAACAACATTCCTCCATCCACTGCCTCCCCCCCCCCCCATGTTCCTGGCAGTCAGCTGTGCAGGCTAGGGCTTAAGGGAGCTGTGATCAAAAACCTCTGGAGGGTGCCAGGTTAGGGAGCAGAGTGTGTTGCCAGGCTTGACTGTGCTTGAAACCAATGAAAAACTGTAGAGAATCTTCAGAATGGGATTTTGGTATTTCCAGTAAGCTTGAAAACATGCAAGAAGCCGCCACATAGTAACCTGCATTTCAAGTGGAAACCATGAATACTCATTGATGGAGAGGCTCGCCATACATGTATTCACATCTAGGAATATATATATAGCAGTGGGAATAAATTCTGTTCTTTTCTTTGAAAAAAAGGGTGATTTGCACACCCTTGGCTGCCCTGAAGAATCTATGCGCTGAGATGTAAAAATAAAATCCCCCCTAGTGTACTTTAAAGTTATAAATCTGTCCAACGGTTTTCCAGGCAGATTTCCCTCAGGCTAGCAGGTTGCAGAGCTGCTTAGTCTGAGCAGGTAGCCTTGGAAAAGCTCTGCGATTCAGTATTCTGCACACATTTCCACACCTGGCATCGTGGTTCTCTACTCAGTCCACCTCCCCTCTTTGTCAATCTGCTACGGCTATAGAAACCTCCACAGGACTCTAATATGTCACTCCAGGCAGAGAATCACAACTACAAAATCTAGACGGCCTCGCCAGCTGCCAGGAGGTTCTGAACTTGCTGTTCTGTCAATTGATGGGCTTTTCTGCTGTGATGCTTGCAGCCATGGCATGTTCCTCATCCCCTGCGGTTTGTGCCCCTCCTGTAAGGAGAACAGAATGTCTGGCGGAAGTACATAGCAACAGGCAGGGCTGAGTGTATGCTGTCTTTTGGAGGGAGTGGTATGGGGTGCAAAATTCAGCTTCCTGGGAATCTGGGTTTTTTTAATTGATTTTAATTTTTAAAGCAAGATACTAGTCCTTAGGTTTGTAGGCTTATGTTTGAAAGTGAAATTCTCAGGAGCCAGAGAAGTTGCAGAATTTTCCAGAGGTCATTGTGAAGGAGGTGTTTGCGCCATGTGTAATTCCCCTGCTATGAGACAGTTAATATTTTGGGTATATCCAAATGAGATTTGGGTGGGTGGGTGTGGAATTGGTGCTGCTTATGCAGCCATGTTTCTCGCAGCATGAACATGTTCACGTCGGCATCAAAATGCCACCCTGTGTTTTTATTACTCTGCTTTTCCCCTTTAATGCGGAAAATCCAATAACTAAAGAATAACCCAAGCCAATACAACCAGGGGTTTTTTCGAAAATAAAAATCAGTGCATTTCTTGAATGAAATACTTCCCCTTCCAGTTGTTTTGAAACTACATAGTTTCTAAAGCCTGGGAAAATAAGGAGGAAAGAAGCAAGAAGGAAGGAACTCTGATAGGGTGGGTGACTGAGTTAGGTTCAGGAGGTGTCAGGAGCTACACACGTTGAGGATGGGAGAAGAAGGGTGCTTTCCTATAGCTCAGATCTGGGGCCAGCAAGAGGAAAACACTGTTTTAAAATGAACACTATGGAATTTGCTCCCACCAAAAGCAGCAATGGCCATCAACTTGGAAGTCTTGAAAAGAGTATTAGGCAAATTCATGGAGAATAATGCTACCAGTGGCTACTAGCCATGATGGCTTTGTATTACCTCCACTGTTTGTATATTTATTTCATAATAAAGGAAAGAAACCTCAAAGCAGCTGGAGGCACAGTATGCCTCTGGATATCACTTGCTAGGAATCACAAGTAGGCAGAGGGCTGTTATTCTCAGGTTCTGCTGCTTCTCACACAGGCAGCTGGTTGGCCACTGTGAGAACAGGATGTTGGACGAGGTGGGCCTTTGGCCTGATCCATTGGGACTCTTGATATTCTTACATTGGAAGAGGCATTGTACACACACACAGAGGGCATGTCTCCAAAGAGCATATGCTGCAAGGAAGCATGCTGTCTTCAGAGTGACTGTTTACACCCCTGTGCAGATTTAATCAAACAATCATATTCATGTTAATCTATTAACCAATCGAGTTTTCTTCCATTGGATGACAGCCCTAATCACAAGGCAATGCTTTATTCTTCTTGCTGCTGCAGATCATGTTTCCATCGGCGGCCTTGGGGACAGTTTTTACGAGTATCTGATCAAATCTTGGCTGATGTCGGACAAGAAGGATGCCGAAGCCAAAGCCATGTATGACAATGCGCTAGAGGTAAGCTCAATTCCTTTTGCAGCTGAGAAAATGTCACAGCAAATTGGAAGGCAGCAGTGTGTAGGTCACAAGCTGCCTCAAAGAACTTTAAACATTGCGATGCTTAGAGTGAAATCTCACCTCTGCTGTGGAGTCACTGGGCAGCCTCAGGCCAGCTGGCCATTTTGTCTTTCATCCTCAGGATGAAGCCAAGGCATGTTTGGGGAACTTTGGGGTGTGGAGGGCACTTTCAAACATCACTTCTTCTGTCCCAGGGTGGGCTCCGATTTAAAAAAAAGAAAAATCTTGCAGCTTTTCTGAATGGTTCAGTTTGAACCAGGGAAAATCCACGTGTGCAAGTTGCCTTTTTGCTAGCACCAGTGACATCACCATCATACCTCAGTGCATTCCTGGAGCAGGTCTGCAACTATTTTAAAATTGTTTTTTGTTTTTGTTCTGTTTTGACAATATGGAGATGAATGTATAAAGAAACAAATACGTGCAGTTTAAAAAGAAAAACTGGCACACTTAGGTTAAAGCAAGGGAAAATGTACAGCTGATTTAGTGCATGGGCTGTTGAAATGTGCATTTGCAGTGCAAGCTGCGATGCTGGACTTTCACTGTAGGGTGAATAACCGGCTGTGTTTGGCCTTAAATTCTTATCTCTGTCTCCATTCACAGTTTTCATCCTCTCTATCAAATGGAATTTTTATATGACTTGCCCCACAAGGTGGTTAATGATAATGAGGAAATACATGGACTGAAAAGAAAGCAAAAGTTCTGTAAACATAATAAGTGTGATTCCCCACCCCCCCAGTAGTATGATTTTGTACCACAAGTTTCTTTTGATATTTGTTGTAGTTTAAAGGTGATTAATACATTTATTAATAGGATTATTGATGTTTGATAGGGTTGTATGTAGGATTGTATCCAACTAAGTCCTGCTTTAATGAGCAGACCCATTAAAATTAGCAGACCTAAGTTAGCCATGTGCATTGATTTAAATGTGTCTACTCTGACTAACACTGGATACAACCGCATATATTTAGTATATAAATAACATAGTAGCTGTTCAGGAGGATGCATGTTTGTCAGCCCTTTGTTTCCTTGGGAATAACACCCATTTATTTTCTTCTCTTCTTAATGCTGTTAAATTTAGGCCATAGAAAAACACCTGGTGAAGAAATCAGCCGGTGGGCTGACATACATTGCAGAGTGGCGAGGTGGCGCCTTGGACCACAAAATGGGCCATTTGGCTTGCTTCTCCGGAGGGATGATAGCGCTTGGAGCAGAGCATGCTGGGGAAGAACAGAAACAGCACTACATGGACCTAGCTGCAGAAATTACGAACACCTGTCACGAGTCTTACGTTCGCTCAGGTAGAAGCTGAGCCTGCACTAAAGATCAGTGCAAAGCCTGCCCCAACCACTCCCACCCCCTAGTTAAAGGTGGAGGAATAATAACTCAGTGAGAGAGCATCTGTTTTGCAAGCAGAAGGTCCCAGGTTCAATCCCAGCATCTCCAGTTAGGGCTGGGAAGAGCTCTTACCTGAAACCCTGGAGAGCTGCTGCCAGCCAGAGTAGACAATAGTGAGCTAGATGGAGCAATGGTCTGACTCAGTATGAGGCAGCTTTTTGTGGTCCTGACACAGCAGGGAGGCCTATGCACAGGGCTGTGTGCATTTGAGACCTCTCCATTATAGCAGTCCAGAATCTGCTAAGAAAAGCTGCATACTGTAGTTCCACTGGGGCTATGGATCAGGATCAACCCCATATCCCGTAGAATCTGAGAGCACACCCAACGTGTTCAGCTTTTAACTATCAGGGCTTCTCACAGCTCTGAAAAAAAAAGTTTCTGATTCTTAGTCGCTGCAGGTGTATATTTTAGGAGCTTCTCCCAACTTCAGCTTCCTAGATGTGATAAGCAACAAAGTTCTAATCGTCTCTGAATGTCTAATGTATCCTTTGCCAGAAACCAAGCTGGGCCCAGAAGCTTTCCGCTTTGATTTTGGCACCGAAGCAATGGCCACCCGACTCAGCGACCGCTATTACATTCTGCGCCCTGAAGTTGTTGAAAGTTACATGTACATGTGGAGGCTGACGCACAATCCCAAGTACAGGCAGTGGGGCTGGGAAGCCGTACAGGTATTTCCTCCCAAACTGTCATTGCTAACCACCATTCCCTTGCCTTAGGATAGGAGTTGCTTAAAAAGGGGGGGGGGCTTTCGTTTCTGGCCCCCAAAGACCAGCCAGTTTGGGCAATTGCAAAAAGGTGTGTGTGTGTGTGTGTGTTGTCTTAAGAGACACCCTTGGGGTGGGTAGAGCCCAGCAGCCTGGTGCGCATGCAAATTCCTCCCTCCCTGGTCATTAGATTAATTATATGATGAGCAGTGAGGAGGTGATTATCTACTACCTCTGCTGCTCTGCACAAATCAGTTAAGGGGTGACTATCTGTGCGCAAGTTTGTCTGTTAGATGTTGGATGCTCTCCTCCTGGAAGCTTGGCCAAGGGCAAATGCGGACCTCTAGTGAAAATTGGTGAGCCACGCGTGGCTTAAGAATACATCTGAAGTGGAAATTGTGGTTCAGTTTCTCACTGTCTTCCCAGGTGAGAGAGAGAGCCAAGTGCAGGCCTCTCTTTCGCAGCTGAGTCAGGTGCGAAGATCCTTTCTGTACCCTGGCCCTTCAATGCTGGAAGCAGCTCAGCTCAGCCACCCTGCTTCCACAATATTATTTAGCATAGCAGTAAAAATACATGTGTTGGGATGGGGAGAAATTCAATTCAGTTCTCATTTAAAGGTGAAGTTACCTAATTCTCGCTTTCCGAAGCAATATGCAAACTGCAGCTCCAGCTACTCTTTGAAATTCATGCTTCTCTGAGTTTTGCAATGCAGTGCCCTAGCCAAGTAATGGGCAAAAATATATATATGCATATATTGGTGTATGGTGTGCATAAAGATGTATATATTAGTAACAGAGATATTTAAAAACGCAACCTTAGGACTCACCTTACTTTTGGGATTGTAAGTTGTTTTAAACTGTTTTTAATGTTTTCTTTTAATGTTGAGACCCCTGGGAGGGCAGGTAATAAATAACAGTTATAATTGTTACTAGGAAAATTGCTCTGCAAAATTGCGTACAAAAATGTGTAAATTAGGAGAAATTCGTACTAAAGTGCTGATTAATTTCCACTGGAACTTTTTTCCTTAAAAGGGAAACTGCTGTGCAAATGTGGAGAACTGAGCTTAAGTTTGGAAAATTGAGAAACAGAGAGAAGCTGAAATTGACAGATTTCACGTAGGCTTTTTAACAGTAGTGGCAGAAGGGGCCAGGCTGCAGGATATATAATGGCAGAGATCCAAACAGCTCTATTTATTTTTTGTTTGTTTGTGTGCTCACTTATCAAGTTAGTGCAAAAGGCAAATGAAACATTTTTAATAGTTTTTAAAAATGTTACTGCACTTGCATGCTAAATAAAAGAAAAATAAGGGAATGATGCCAACCTGTGCTGTTGAGAGGAAACGAGAGACCACACTGCATGGCATATAAAGGTAAAATCTGGCAGTTAGTAAAGATGGGTCTTCACTGTCTGTGTTGCCAGCCTGTCTTGCTGACCACTTGTCCTCTGCCAAGTGAATCAAGTTGCACTTTGCCACTCCACGCTGGCCATTGTGAGGGAGGGGATCTCTTAATACATAGCCAGTTCTCTTAAGAAAGATGGGAGGACAAGAAGGTTTATGGCAGCAGCACTGTCTTGGCTCCCTGTAACAACTGAGTGAACAAATCACATCAATTCCAGAGAAAACAGCTAGTGTGCTACTCTGGGAAGCCAATCTGAGGTCAGTTCCAAGAAACAGCCCAAGCAAGACAGCAAAGGAATAGGGGATAGCTGGCAGCAGAATTGGCAGGAGCAGCTCATCCAGGTGAGGCAGTGGGAGCTTCATTGTATCTGGTGAGCTGCCAGGAGGGAAAAGCCTGCTCTTACCAGCTAGGAAGCTTGCATTCTGCAAACACAGGTGTGGGCTTCTGCTTCCCACTGAACTTATTTGGATTATTTATGTACCAACCTTTGCACAGACCACTGGGCAGTTTACAGCAAAAACAAATAGATAGCAGCTGATAAAATCCAGAAAACTAACACAAGCCATTAAAAGCAAAACAATCACCAAAACCAATTTCTAAGAGCATCAGCAGCCAGGTTTCTCCTCATCCAAATGCCTGTTGAAAAAGATGCATCTTGACCAACCGTCCTTCTCACCTGGAGGTAAACTTTGTGTTCCCAGTATCAGGCATTTTGAGATAAAGGCACATGAGGATTCACTCTTTTACAGGGGTATTTTAAAAAATTCCTCAGTTCATTTAGAGCCACATTGTTCAGCACATGCATGGCCCCTGGTATTCTAGTTGTTGGAAAAGTCTGAAACCTGGGCTCTTCTTACATTTCTCTCCTAAAACTGGGATCTCCAGGTGTACACCTGGTTAAACTGGTAGCTAGGGGGCTGACATTTGGTTGCACACAGAATCCAAGCCACCCTGATAGTACCAGTAAAGTCTGAAGGGAGGAGGGAGCGTTTGCCAATCTCTCCTGCAAACATGGAAGACTCACTATACCAGCAAATGATTAGGGTACTTCCAGGCCTTTCTGGAAATTGAAATTTTAGCGAACTCATAGTTCATAGACACTGATTATAGTGTGGACATTCTAAATCTGAGTAGCCTTTAAGTCACTCTGCACATTTTCTTGCCACAAAGGGTTATGGTGCATCTGAAAAACAAATTTGGTGCACATATCTGGTGCACCAAATATATATATATATTTGGTGCACAGAGCATGCCTAGCACATGTGAGGTGGAGTATTGGCCTATGAGTTCTATTTCCTCAACACATCTGTTTTGGGTGTAGTGCGGGGAGAACTTGAAGTGACTAAAGTCCAGGATGCTTAAAAAATTATAATCTGTGCCAAGGTTGACCACCACAGACATGACATGTAGTAATCAAGAAGGAGCTGCCTCTGAGAATCTGTAGTGTCCCCCCCCCCCCGCCGCCACCATTGGGCAACTCCAGTTACACACATCTAGGATTGGGAGGGAGGGGGCATCTGTAGCCCAAGGAACACAAAGTGCCTGGCACATCTGATCTCCGCATCACTTTAGCAATGGAGCATTTCTGGCTCACCAGATTACAATTATTAATTTGGCATTATGTGGGGGGTGGATGGTCAGGTGATGGAATTCCAAATTCCATACTTGGAGCCAAATGTGAAGCGAATCAGATTAAGGTGCATATTTCAGTTATTAAGTTTTGCTTTTGTTCCTTATTGCTGAGTTGGGTATTTTTGTTGCTCCAGCTAACTCACTAATCTGCGCTGGAGTGTCAGGGCTTGGCAGGGACTCCACGCCTCTTGGTTCCTTTTTTAAAATATATATATATATTTATTAAGTTTTCCGTTTTGTAATATTAAATACATCCTTATAAAATTCTTACATTTTTGCTCTTACAATCTATCGACTTCCCTCCATCCCACCTCATGGTTTTCCTAATTCTAATTTTACATCCTCACATTTGTACCTTTTCCCATTTATTTTATCTCATATTTTTAAGTAAATGTAAGATGGTAATAAGAATTAACATTACAAGCCTTCTTACTGCAACCCTGCTAGTGTTGGTAAATGTTTACAATTGTCCTTCAAATATTGTAGAAATTTACTCCAGTCTTTTTTGAAAGCTTGATCTCACTGGTTTCGGATATTCCCAGTCAGCCTAGCCAATTCCGCATACTCACATCATCTTCATCTGCCATCTCTCAGTTGTTGGTATTTCTTGTTGCTTCCATTTTTGGGCTAATAGAATTCTTTCAGCCGTTGCTGCGCACATAAACAATTTTTGATCTATCTTAGGAATCTCTTCTCCTACTATACCCAACAAAAACGCTTCTGGTTTTTTTAACAAAGCTATTTTTGTACGTTTTCTTTAACTCATTGTATATCATATCCCAATAAACCTTCACCTGACTGTATGTGGTAGAAATTCCCCTCTTTTTCTTTACGTTTCCAACCATCTTTTTTTCTTGTCGTGCCTCTTCGTTCCAACCAAGCAGGAGCACAAGGAACCCCTGTGGCTCCTCTGCTCCAGGCTTAGCGCTGTCTGTCCCCCACTCCACCATCCCTAATCCCTAATCTCTAATCCCTAGAGTCTGCAGCCTATGTCAACCACTTCCCTTTGCCTTTTCATGGAGCCACCTCTGACAGGATGGGACATTTGAAGACCGCCTCCTAATGTGCTGGCAGTTGTGTTTGGCGGGTGGCCTTCTGTCAATTGTACAGTATTTCAAGGAAGGACTTCTTCAGGGGCCGGTACTTGAGGGCTCTTACGGGAGACTGAGTGTAACAGAAAGTGCTAACCATCAGAGGCGAGCCTATTTTCTTGGACCCTTGGGGAATCATTAAAAGCTCTTCAATGGGAGCTCAGCCTGTATAAAAACACAAATCCAACTCATAAACCTGCATGGGTAAAACACAACTGATTATGATTAATGAGCTACTTGTTTGCTGTGCTGCTATTACTGGAAGAGATTGAATGTCTCTTTCTTTCTCCCCACTCCCACTCCCACCCCCCAACTAGGCACTTGAGAAATATTGCAGAGTAGATGCTGGTTTCTCCGGGATCCGCGATGTTTATACCACCAACCCGAGTCACGACAACATGCAGCAGAGCTTTTTCCTAGCAGAGACGTTAAAGTAAGTCCTGAACATTTTCAGCGCCTCTTCCACAGAAAGCTGTGTAGGGGGGAGGATGTCTTTCATGGGGGAGGGAGTCATCAACAGGGGCTGCATCTTAAATAAAGCAGGAATCTGCCAATTGCCCTTGGCCATTTCCTCTCTGATCCGTTGGAGTGACTTGGAATGTACTTTGGAATATTTAAGATGAGGCTTTGCTGACTTGCTTTCCTTATGCGCTCTGTTGAATGGAACTAGCTTTGTGTGTGGACTTGACACCTGTAAGTGCCATGCGTGTCTTTGGAAACTCACCAGAGGGCTGGTTCATATGTACATATTCATCACTTGGAATCTGTATGGACAAAATAGAAGAAGAGAGTTCAAAGTGCACCCCCCCCCCCCCCGCTGTGATTGACATCTTAATGTGGTGGCATGCCTGCAAACTGAGCCCAGGTAGATGTTCTCCCCATGCCCATTGCTCACCTGCCTCATTCTTGGTTGCACCTCTTTCCCCTTTTGGAAGAGGAAGCATCCCATAGCTGGTTGCCTGAGAATGGAGGAGGCTGCCCTTTTTCCATCTCAGGCTCCTAGCTGCAGGGTGATTTCTTTCCCTGCTCATTCACGGCCTGTCCCATCTCCCACTACTGCTGCTACCATGACTGCTTGTTGAAAAGAAAACACCTCACAGCTGAATGCCTGTGATGGAAGTGCCACAATGCCCACCCATCTTAGGGTCCCTGCAGGCTTGTGTTTTATTACAGCTGTATTCTGCATCATGTTTTTGACACAGTAATAGTGCATTAGCAATGGATTTCTTCTGTTTTAATTGGTTCTGCAATGCTCCCCAGTGTTACCACATTATTGCTGTGTTCTGCAGAGGGCATTGGACATGCTCTCTGGGTCAGGGGTGTAAGGAAACTTGTCTGCTGCCAACTGCACTTTTTGCTGGGCAACTTTGGATAAGCTTCCAAGAAACCCTTAGCTTTCCTGGCACTCTAATGCAGGCTTGAGGGGCCTGGGACCTTCCAGTTGTTGCTAGACTACAATTCCATCATCCCTACCTGGGGCTGATGGGAGTGGGAGTCCAGCAATATCCGGAAGGCATCTGCTTTCCTCACTAACCACTGATTCTCCATTGATAGGAGCACCCCATCTGCACATGCATTCCTTTGACTTGTCTCCTTCCTCCAGGTACCTCTATCTTCTGTTCTGTGAAGATGATGTGCTGTCTCTTGAGGACTGGGTGTTCAACACCGAAGCCCACCCATTGCCCGTGAACCGCACAGACCTTATCCTGAAGACAAGCGTGCAATAGGGGCGCTTGCTCCCTCGCGGCTTCTGCAGTGGGATGTGGAGGGTTACTTGCTTCCCCACCCCTCTTTCTCCTTTCCAGTAAAGGAATGCGTGTGTTCCCAGAAAGGTATTTTGGGGGCATTCGTCCAATTCAGGACAGTGTTATATCGGGGAGCATAAAAAACTGTGAAACAAGCACCTTTGTGGGTTTTTTTTTCCTCTATGAGGGAACTTACACTAAACCTGGTAATGAGGATGTTGAATATGGGCCATAATGCACACAAAACCATGGACGTTCCTTTCTACGGAGAATTTCTACGGAATCCACTGACTTTGTTTTCACATGGCCAAAGGAGTTTGCCATAAAACAGACGCTGGTTTGTGCCACTCTTCTTGTCTCCCTCCCACCCCCTTCCACATGCTCCTCTTTAGATACCGTTGATTTTTATCATCTTTCTAATTTTCACCCCCCCCAAAAAAAAAATAGACTTGCATCCTAAGTGGAATCAATGCCATCAATGATCAGAAGATGTCTGCAAAAGTCTGAAGCCCAGGCATCATTTTTCTCTCCCTCCCTCTCTCTTTTCTGTGCTCTTTAAAATGTTTACTGAATATTGCATCATATGTAATTCTTTTTTTGCTTTCTAAGGTTTGAAATTTGTTCTGTCCCCCCCCCCCCACTTTGTTTTTGTTTTCATCTGGAGCTTAAATATTACAAGGCACTTGTAAGGATTTCATTTCTGTAATACTCAGAGATGTGGAATAGAATAAAAATTCCTGTCCGATAAGGAGTGTGACTGGATTGCTCGTGTATTGGCACAGAAGGTTAAGAGGAAGAGGGAAGGGACTGACGACCATGTGAAGATCTCAGTAGATCCTCTAAGGAAGCTTCCAAATTCTTTATTTCTCAGGAGGAATTCAAGCTCACGGTTAAAGTGTTATGTTGCCCTACTTGCAACTTTAAAAATGGACTTCTTGCAGTTGGGAAAGTGATGGGAATGCACTGAAAAAGCGTGAGATGAACAAATGATTAGCAGGAAGATGTAGAGATGCAAACAAATCAAGGTTACTGCTCATTGCCATATAACTGCCCTGCAAACAAATCAGAACAAATCCTCAGTAAAGACTGGACATGTTCTAACCACTGTGTAAGCTTTGTGCAAGCAAATCAGGATATATGCTCAATAAACAGGTCTCTGGAGGAGCCCCAATGTATTTTCTACATGAGCAGCTGGAATGAGAATGTCCCTCTCCTGCTCTGGAACAGCAGGTTCAGTAAGAATGGCAGGAGGAGATTGGGCACATTCCATTGAGCAAGTGTGGGCAGAGATGGCAGACTGTTAATTTACTTGTGTATCAACTTCTGGACCACCCATTGAGCCTGTGCAGTTTGCAAAATACAGAAATGTATTATAGTAAAAAAGCAATCTCAATGCAAAGTACATCAAGACTCAGAACCCAGCACAAAAGAAAACTCGGCTGCATAAAAACAGACTAGCATAAAATCATTGTGTTTAAATAATAATAATAATAAACAGCTGACAAACCAGCAAAAGGGAAAAACAAATTGGTTGCAAGGCAAAGCAGGAGAGGCAACACTTTCTCTTCTTTTCTTTCTGCATGAGTCTGTTAACCCAGATTGAACTGCCTGCTGTGAGTGCAGAATATCTTAGCATGCATTTGAATGCCCACAAGATTGGGAAGAACTGATAAGTGGCTTCTGCTAGGCCAAAGGACAAGGAGTTCATCAGGAGAGGTTCGTCACTGTTCGTTAGCCTGGATGGGTAAATGGAACATTCATTGGAGAGTGATCCACTAGGACAAATAGGGCTCTGCCCTGCTTTAAAGCCCTACTAGGATTAGGACCCAGCTCCTTGTTTTCTCCCTACCACCGCACATCCTCTTCCCCTGCCTCCTCTGTTCAAGTGCCTTGCAAAGGCCTGCTACCGTGAAGTGACAGGGGGAGCTGTCCTATTGCTCCTCTCTCCCACCCTTAGGGCTTTCGAAAAGGGCCATGGAGCAGCTGGGAAACACACACCCCACCCAAAGAAAAACCACCCAGGGCATGCAAATCGATCACCGGCTTTTTAGCACCATGGAAATAGTCGCTGCTATGTCCCCAGCTCTTTTTAGAACCTTGAAAAACAATGTGGCAGCAAGCTATTGAAATACAATGAAGTGAGAAAGCATACTCTTATTGCTTCTTATAACTTCGCTTGCCACCTGGAGAACATAAATTTAAGTTGAAGCTGTGGGATATAAATTTATGTAAATAATCCATATAAAAGCATGCAAACATTCTCGTCACAACAAATCCTTTAGGCAGGCAGGATGCAAATGTAAACAGTTCTCAGCCATATTCTGAACCATGTTCTATGATGAGAACCTTGTTTCCTAAGGAAACCGTAAACTGCCCGGTCTGCAAGCCTTGGCTTTCAACTCCAGGATCGGTGATATAACGAAATGGAAACGAAGGAGAGTGCAGTTCTGTGACTTCTTTCATCTGCGAGAGTTTTCACGATAATGGACAAGCCCTTGCTCCTTGCTCTGGCAAGTGAATGTTGGGATAATGAAGCTTTCAAGTGTCACTATTGTTTGTGACAGTTTAGCATAGAGGATGTCAAGGAACTGGAGTTCTACAGCAATCTGGAGGGCCACAGGTTCTCTACCTCTGGTTGAAATAAACATTTTTACTTCCACGTTCCTCAGTATATATGCTACATACACTCTTTGTGTGTGAGGTGTGTGTGTAAAATGAATCATGATTTTTAACTGTCAGGGGGGACATGAATGGATGCTGTTATGATATGTACTGTATTTCAAAAAATTCACTATGACTCTGCCAAGGAGGTAGTGCTGGTATGGCAGCTCTGTGATAAAGGAAGCACACGCTGCCAGAGCTCAGAAACACTCTTCTTCAAGCAGCCGACGAGTGTTGAGGAAAAGCAGTCCCCTTTGAAACAAGGAACGGTTGATATGCTTCATAGTAGTTCATGATGGTTCATTTTAGGTTACACATGAGGTTAGATTCTGCTAAAGATAGGGAACTAATTCGCATTCAAGCAACATGAGAACCAAAACACAACCATCCTTCAAAACCCACACTTATTTGAATTTCATGATGCAGTTCTCTAACTAAACAAATGTTTATAAAAATGCATGCATCCTAGGGAAATATGCACAAAAGTGACCATGCGAGTGAAAATAACCTACAAAATGCTATCTATTAGGAGAAATTGCTTGCAAAGATGTGTGTTGAAAATGCATACAGAGAATTAGAAGAAATTCTCACTAAAATGCTGAAGAACTTTCATGAGGATTAAAAAAAAATGCAAATTGCAATGGAAATATGGAGAACTGAATTTAAGATTGGAAAAATCAAAACAGGATCAAAATTGACAGATCCTTCCACACCTAGATCCTGCCTGGTCCTGTGTGTTAAGTGCTAGCACTTCCGATTTACTACGTTGCTGAAAACTAGTTTTTCTCCTGTGTAAGAGTGGATCATTCAATTCCTCTACCACTAGAAGTATTTTTCTCTGTTCTCTCATCAGATTCTGGGTTCCTTCTTCTTTGTCACCAATGAAAGGGGGGGGGGGGAGAAAAGCATTTCACGCAGGCAGCAAGACAAAGCTTTCATTTTGAATTTACACCTCTTGAAGTCTCAGAGGGAAGGAAGACTTGTCAGATAGAGACTTAAATTTCATCTTGGGTATAAGGAGGTGGACAAATAATCTTCTTCCTAGAAGGATAGTTGTTAGTAAGTAAAGCTTTGAGAATGTGAGTCATCCTGTTGAGAGGTTTTGATAGCAGGGAAATAAGCTTAGCCCAAAGTAATTTTACAGTGGATTAAAATATCCTCCTTGTGGAATCAAAAGCTTCCTTTTGACACGAATTGCACAGTCATTCCAGCTGTGAGGGTTTTCTTCATTTCTGATTTTGATTGATTTTTGAAGTGTGCTATGACAAGGTAATCTGTAGAAAAGTAAAGAGAATTGCCCCCACCTCTTATCCTGTAATCCAAAGTGCACACAATTCCCTAATCATTACGGAGAAAGAAATGAGATATTTTGTTTATTTATGTGCAGTATTTATATCCTGGCTTTCTGCCTTACAACGGGCCTTTGAGACGGCTGACAATAAATGAAAACCAACACACAAAGATCAGTTTACATTTCAAGGATAGTAGTAACTTACAAAGGCTCAGAGGTCTGATGGTTATTCTTTAATATTATTTCCATGCCACCTTTTGGCCAAGAAATAATAATAATAATTTATTATTTGTACCACACCCATCTGGCTGGGTTTCCCCAGCCACTCTGTGCGGCTTCCATAGAAACAAAAAATACGGTAAAATATCACAGATTAAAAACTTCCCTGAACAGAGCTGCCTTAAGATGTCTTCTAAATGTCAGGTAGTTATTTATCGCTTTGACATCTGCTGGGAGGGCATTCCACAGGGCGGGCGCCACTACCGAGAAGGCCCTCTGCCTGGTTCCCTGTAGCTTTGCTTCTCGCAATGAGGGAACCGCCAGAAGGCCCTCGGAGCTGGACCTCAGTGTGGAGGTGGAGACGCTCCTTCAGGTATACTGGGCCCCAAAGGCATCTCACAAAGGATGAGGGGTGGATTTGTGGGTGTAAAATTTACAAAATCCTAACACTTTTAAAAATACTAAAATTCATTCATGTTTTGGACAGAAAGCAAAAGAGCAGCCCCCAGAAAGATGTCAGATAAAGCAGGAGTTAATTCATAAAGGGCAGCACCTCCTTGTAAGGGTCCCTGGCAGGGCAGGTGGGAAAGGTTCGTCTTGATGGTTCCAGCAAAGCCTGTTCTTGCAGATGTTGCTGCTGGTGTGAAGGAACAGGCAGAAGCAGGGAAAGGCAGTGTTTTAATTTTGGAGAATTTGAGGAGGTTCATTCTTACTCCTGTCTTTTCAGGACCTAAGCTAGCCTTGCTATCTTATGTTCTTAGGATTTTCCAGGAAGCATTTAACCTACCATTTCACCACCCTGTGGTTCCATGGATGATGTTGTAACATCCATGTGCATGGTGCGGTAGCTGGGAATTGCAAGTGGAGAGAGTGTGCTTGCACTCAGGTCCTGCATGTGGGCTTCCCATTGGGATATCTGGTCAGCCACTGTGAGAATAATAATAACGACGATGATAATGATGATTTTATTATTTATACCCCACCCATCTGGCTGGCTTTCCCCACCAACTCTGGGTGGTTTACAGCACATATAAAAACATAGCAAAACATCAAACAATAAAAGACTGCCTGATACAGGGCTGCCTTCAGATGTCTTCTAAAAGTTGTGGACTGCTGGGCCCTTATGTTTTTGTACTTGCCCATCTGAATTTCCGCTTTAGCTGATCATTGAGCAGAGCCTCTGAATCTGACCTTAAAGAGATCAGACTGCTTTATATGAGGAAAAAGCAGCTGCATTGAGGTAATCTTGTCCCTGACTTTTGGTCCCATTGGAAGGAAGGGCCCTGCAGGAGCAGTTAGGAGACTTGGATAGAAATTGGCTGCCTCTCAAACAAGTCACTTCTTTTACTTTTAGGGCAACTGCTAAGGTTCCGGCTACTAGAGAATTTGAACAATTGTCACTCTTGGTAAACACAAGGGGGCTGGTGTCTTAATTTACACGAACAGCTGATAGCCTTGAATACTGATACTCTCTAGAGCTTAAAAGGGTTTTTGGGAAAGGATGGTCAAGGGGCCATGGATGAAGTCTCTTGAAATAGACTTAAGTCTACCTTTGCATGAAATTTTTGCTCAAGCCCAATAACCCATGCTCAAAACCGTTTTCCAATGGCATTTTGCACCAATAAAACTTTCCTCTATTTCTAAATCAATGTCCTCAGCATTTTGGCATTGCAGGAGCAGTGAAGGACCCCTTTTCCGCCAACCTTCTGGGTGAAAGAGTTTAATGAGATTAACTGAATAACGGCACATAATCTCATCCCTGTACCTACACTAGCGCTTCTCAGTATTTGGGATGAACAAAAGAAAGATGGCAAATGCAAAGACCTACGAGGGAGACCTGTTGTTGAGCATTCATCCTAATTTGTTTGCAGGGAGATTAGACAACAGTGGCTATTTAATGAGGATTCACTCAGATTTGTTTGCGGGGAGGCTAGATGATGTTGCATCAAAGCCCGTGTCATTCCCCCTTTCCAGCACATTTTCCTAAATGGTCTGTAGCCACCATGTCCAAAACATCTGGAGGGCATCAGGTTGGCAAGGGCTGCCATAAAACATCTGCTTCTCATGCTTTCCAAGATCTTCAACAGATCAAAAAACATTTAGTGTTCATAGCGTGCTTGTCCGCACACACAGTCTGAAGCAGCAGAGAAAGCCTTAAAACTTGATCGGACTGAGAATTTCACAGGGAGCATAAGACTTGTGTGAAACAAAGAAAGGGACTGGGTGACAGTGATTTATGAAGGAAGATTAAAATAACTTAATATGTATCGCTTGGCGAAACAGGGAAGGAGGGATGTGATATTCATGCAGAAGGACTTGAGGAGAGTAAACATCAAGGATGGGGAGGGATTGTTTGGAAAGGTGATGTAAAAGGAGTGTAATAACCAGGAGTAATGGGAGGAAATTAATCAAAGGCTGACTGGAAACAACCCTTTCAGATCAGTGTCAGCAGCAGTCATGTTCAAGAGTCTCTTGTGTAATTAAATAGAACCACAAGAAGCTGCCTTCTACAGTTAGACCATTGGGCCCTCTAGCTCAAGATTCCTTACACTGACTGGCAGCAGCTCTCCAGGGTTTCAGACAGGGGGTCTCTGCTTGTCCTACCTGCAGATGCCAGGGACTGAACCTGGGAACTTCCATGTATAAAGCAGGGATGGGGAACCCATGACCTTCCAGAAGCTCCCAACAGCTCCAGCTGCATGGCCAATGGCCAGGAATGATAAAAGTTGCAGTCCACCAACATCTAGAGAGCCACAGGTTCCCCATTCCTGGTGGAAAGCATGGTTGCAGGCACTATAGCTGGCAGGTTACACTCCCAGGATTCTGGAATAAAAAAGTGATGGCTGTTTCTGCATGTGTGTAAAAGAACAGGGCAGAGATTCTTGCAGAACTTTGCTTCACAGCATACCCACCATTTATGGGGTTAGACTAGATGACCACCAAGGTCCCTTTTAATCCTAAAGCTCTTAAGAGTTGGTTTTAAATGAGACCTATGTTAAACGTACCACCCACAAACTGCTGAATAGTCAATCCTAACCACTGGGGACATATAAAGGCCCTCACAACAATCTTGTGAGGTTGGTTAGACTAAGCAGGGGTAGCCAGCGTAGAGCCTTGGTTCATCCCTTAGTCCAGGGCTAGTCAACATGGTGTCTTCCAGATGTTGCTCATCTGCTGCTTGTATGCTTCCCATAGGCATCTGCATGGCTACTGTGAAAGTAGGATGCTGGACCACATGGGTTTTTGGCCTGTTCTAGCAGGGCTCTTCTTATATTCTCACATAGTGGGGTTGACTTACGTCTGGATTTTCAATAGCAGAAGTGATGTCCGGGGGGAATTTCCGGAAAGCAGCAGTTCATCCTGGATTTTCAGTAATATAGCCCACTTCTTGAAATATGGCAACCCTATCACATAGTGACATTTAGCTGATTAAGGGTCTCTCCAGACATCCTTTGTACTGTATTGTGCCTTCATTGACAATTTGTGCCAATTAGGATATTAGGGTGGTCATATGCAATCCCACTTTTCATAGTTTTTGCGCCTACAAAAGTTGTGGGGTTGTCGCACTGCTTCACTTCCAGTTAGAGCCTCCCAAGTCCCAACTGTTACACACCAAAAATGTTATGCTTTTGCTGCACTATTGGCTTTTGTTGCGCTATAGACCCTCCAGAGAACAATGGTGTGGTAGAACTGGGGAAGCATTGCAGAACAAACCAATAAAGTCAAATGCTGTGCAGATGGCCCAGTGTAAATCCACCATTAATGGACTATTGTTGCATCAAGAACATGCTGCATAAAAACAGCTACCAAAACATACCAGGAGGGGCCTTAAGCGTTTTTTCTCTGAAGCAAATGCACACCACATAATACTCCGCTCTGACCAGTAGGAGTCAGTCTTTACTAAAAAATAATCTAAATACCCCCTTCACAGGTCCTTCCCACTGTGCTGCTTTAACGAACTACTGAAAAGTTGCAATTGTTTGAATTTTTATTTAGTTTTTTAAAATAATTTTTTTAAAAAACCCTATCTCCCACCTTCTCCCTTCATTGGGGCCAAAAAGGTTGCAAGCCCTTGCTGTGCACACGTACTTGGGAGTAAGCCCCCTTGAGCATCAGTAAGGCTTACTTCCGAGTAGCAGACGTGCATACGATTGCATTATAGTCCTATGCACTATATACTGACAGCAACCTTATACCGGTAATTCTCCAAGCGGGGATCCTTGGGTTGCCAAAACGGCCCACACACAAGGCGTGGTATTGACAGAGGAATAATAGGAAGTAATGCTGTTGGGCAGACGGACCTACGCACGTTTGCTATGCATAACCATTAATAGAAGTACAGTACTGTAATAATGATGATTCCCCCCGCCCCCTTGTACATCTCCTATGAGGACGATTGGTTTCACCTGGAGCCCGTTTAACTCTCCATAAACCAACGTTGCTGCTATTATTATTATTATTATTATTATTATTATTATTATTATTATTATTATTCGGAGAAGTAGCGAGGCAACAACGCACGCCAGGGAGGCACTGCAGTCTGTGGGCCGAGCGGGCCGCGGCTCTGCCTCTCTGGCGCCTCCTCAGCCAGGCGAGGCTACGCGAGGCGGGAGCGAGCCAGGGAAACGGGGCCTCGGAAGCGGCCGTGGCGGCGGGCGATGGCCGGGGGAGAAGAGGGGCGCCCCAGGCCCCCCGAGGCCTTGCCGCCCCGCGCTCCGCCAGAAACGGCGCCCGGCGAGGCCGAGCGCGAGGCCGGCGGCAGCGGGAGTTCCCGGCGCCTTCCTCCGCCGCGTTTGCCCCGGCTGGGCCTGGCCTTGGCGCTGGTGGCGGCCCTGCTGGCCGCGAAGTACTATCGGGACTCGGAGGTGGCCCGGCGGCAGGTACCGGCGGAGGGAGCCTCGCCGCGGGGGACGGAGAAATCTTTGCGAGGCGCCTGCGGGGAGGGATGCTGGAAGTCGGGGCTGCTTGGGGGGGGGCAGCGAAGGGGAGAATGAGTGGGGTCGGGGCTGGTCTCGTGCGGCTAAGAAGTTGGCGGGCAAAAAACAGCATTTTGGGGGTGCCTTTTGTTTTGCATTTGGGGAGCCTTTTTGTTTTGCAATCTGTGTATAGTGCAGCCCCAGAGTTGCCTGTTCAGAAAGGAAGCATCGTGACTTCCAAGTAAAGTGTGTATCGCATTGCAACTTCACAGTGCCGTCCTCTCCCAAGTCCCGTGTGGGATTTTTCAGCGGGATATACCAGTGAATAGGCTGGGAGCCCGAGGTTTGCAATCGTGCGCGCGTGTGCTTGGGAGCAAGTCCGCTTGAATCCCACGGGGCTCGCTTCTGCGTAGACGTGCATATGCTTGCACTGTAAATATACCTCGCGTAGCATTTAATGAATGTAGGCAATTAACAGCCACAGGCATGGGATCGCCGTCATTGCGCATCTTCCCTAACACTAGTCATCCATTGAAGCACAATGGTGGGAGAGTCACAGGCACAAATTTATTCATCCCGTACAATCCAGATGTTGAACTACAACTCCCACCAACCCAAGGCAGCCGATATGGAGGCTGGTAGAAGCTGATGGGAGTTGTAGTCGAACAACATGATATGGGAACAAAATAAAAACATTCCTTCCGGTAGCTCTGGCACTTCCCACTTGGAAATACTTAAATCTAGTTCTGCATCACACACCAGTAGCACCGTAACATAGTATGGGGTGCACCACAATATCTGCCCCTGTGGTACATAGTTAAACTGTGGGATTTGTTGCCACAAGATGTGATGATGGCTACAGACTTAGATGATGTTAACAGGGTGTGTGTGATATGTTCATGAAAGGTCTGTTGTGGTTATTGGCTACCTAAAAACGTCTGTGTTTGTAGGCATTATATATCTGAACACCAGTTGCTGGGGCGGGGGCTGTCTTGTCATGGTTGTGGGCTTCCTAGAGTATCTGGTGTGTGATGCAGAACTAGATTTAAGTATTTCCAAGTGGGAAGTGCCAGGCACTGCCTAGGAATTTGAGGAAAACAGAAGTCCTTTGGAGGTTTTTAAGCAGGGGTTGGATGGCCATCTGTCATGGATGCTTCAGTTGAGATTCCTGCATTGCAGAGGGTTGGACTAGATGATCCTTGGGATCCCTTCCAACTCCACAATTCTATGATCTCCAGTGCCAGAGGCAACATGCCTCTGAGACTGTGTGCACAGCATACTTCAAAGCACATTTAAAGTGCGCACACGCTACAAGAATCCTGGGAACTGAAGGATGCTTGAAAATGCTGCTCTTTTGCGTAAACTACAGTTAACAGGATTCTTTTTGGGTGGGTGGGTGCTTCAGAAGTGCTTTAAATATGAGTTACTGGGGAATGGCAGTGAGAGAGGGCTATGGTGCTCATGTCCTGCACAAGGGCTTCCCGTAGACACCTGGGATGGTCACTGTGGGAACTGAATGCTTCACTAGATGGGCTCTTAGTCTAGTGCTACAGAGCTTTTCCTGAGTGAGGATATCCCATAATTCTTCTTGACAGATAAGCACTGTTTTTAAGTGAACAGGCAAACATTACTCGTGGTTCTTTTCCTCAATACTTTGAATGAGGTACACCTAGCAAGCTTTTTTTGTAGACTGTGGTACCCTAATTGCTGTCCTGTTTGTTTATGTGCAAGCTGAGAAGTCAAGTTTTCTCCTTGCCAGTCGATCATATTGGGCATGCATTTATTACAAATCTAAACTGCTTTTATCAGTCTCCTCCTGGCCGCTCCCCACAAACTCTTAGGGAGTTCTGAGAGGGTGCTTGGGATCTTTATCAAATGATAAATCCCAGGATTATTTGCAGGAGACCGTGATGCTGTTATAAATAAGCCAATGTGTTTTCCATATAGATGAATCCAGAGAGTGTGGCCACTTGCTCTGTCAGTGGGGAGAATAGCCGCCAGAGCAAGAAATGTACTTACAGAGGAGAATAGAGATTTTCAGCTTCTGCAAGAGCTGCTGTATTCTTTGATGTTTGGCAGTGCAGTCTGGGAGAAGAGAGAGGGTGTTTCTCTCAGCTCCGGGCTTCCTTTCCCATGCTTTTCTTTTGTTTCCTTCCTATGAGCAGAAGCAATGTGGTATCAAGGCCAGCTCTAGGTTTTGGGCGGTCCCTTTGGCAAGATGCTCAGTTGGTTAGAGTGTTGTGCTGATAACACCAAGGTTCCAAGTTCAATCCCTGTATAGAGAGCTGCACATTCCTGCATTGCAGGGGGTTGGACTAGATGAATCTCAAGGTCCCTTCCAACTCTACAATTCTAAGATTCTATGACCCTTTTCCTCAGAGAGTGGGCCCATCACCTCCTTGCCACTATCATAAGAACATAACATACATAAGTGTCAGGAGTTCAGCCTACACTCGAGTAGGACCCTGGCAGAGACACATGCCCAGCTGGCATGTTCTCTCCCTCCTGGTCGATTGTTCAGGAGCTTCAAAAGCTTTCTTCTGCCCAAACATCACAGCGACCGATGCCAACCGACACCGGGACACAGGGATCCGCAGAGTTTGCGCACCTTGCGTGACCTCAGCAACTCAGCATTTTGGCTAATCTACTTTATTTACATACACAGAGCACTGCAACATGGCTCCCTCTCTCTCTAGCATCAGACATCAAAGAGGGGAAAAACAAAGGACAATAGTCCCACTTCACGGAACACAGTAACACAAACATCCTGTCTCCATCACTTCCCACTCTGTGGAGTCAAAACATATACCGTCATGTGAAAGACAACAATCCCATGACTGCAATCATGGAGCAGGAATTCTAACAATAAGAAGAGCCCTGCTGGATCAGGTCAAAGCCCATTCTGGACCAATAACGTGTTCTCACAGTGGCCAACCAGATGCCTGTGGGACCTGGACACAAGAACACTCTACCCTCCAGCTTTTTCCAGCCATTGGTATTCAGAAGTATTGCTGCCAGTGCCTACAACTGTGTAGGCAGAGTATAGTCATCATGGCTAGGAGCTTTTGATAGTCTTCTACTCCATGAATTTGTCTAATCTTTTAAAGCCACCCACATTGGTGGTCATCATTGCTCCTTGTGGGAGCATATTGCATCCTTTAACTATGGGCTGCTTGAAGAAGTCTTCCTTTTGTCTGTCTTGAATCTTCCAACATTGGATGTCCATGAGATCTAGTGTTAGAAGAGAGAGGGGGGGAAACCCCTTCTTTCTATCCACTTTCTCCATGTGATGCATAATTTTATATATTTCTACACATCACCACTGACCACGAAGTGCACCTGACCCACTGCCAGAGATGTCCTTGCCCCTGGTACCTAGTGGCGTCTGGGCCCTCTGCTAGGCTTTCAGCTCCAACTTGGGCTTCCAGCTTCTTCTGAATCCAGGCTTTGTGTCCCTTGCCAGCTTGTCTTTGCTTTTTGTCTGCTTGGTGCAGCCCTGGATCTGCCCTACAAGACACTTGAGTGCTTTCCTGATGGTAATTGACAAGAGCAGCCCCTTCCAGGCAGCATTAGCATCCTTTTAGGCTGGCAGGCGGCAGATGGAAAATAAACGGGTTTGGGAGCTGTGGGAACACTAATGGTGTCACAGGCAGCACAGAATCACTGCAGCTTGAACTGCGGAGAGAAGGAGACTCGTTGCACTGGGAGGAGAAGACTCCTTGCCTGCAGGGAAGAGAGCAGAGTAGCCAACGGAAATGCAACTTGTATGAATCCACCCAAGGCTGTGCCTCATCAGCCTAGAAATGGGCTTGCTGGTGTTGGCAGGACATTTGCTATATGTAAGGGATTGGCCTGAGTCTCTAATATCCTTAAAACAGACTAAATGAAGCAAAATTTTGCGCCACTGCAATAGGAGTGAGCTTAGCCTGAAAGAATGCAATGAGAACTTCGCCCTGATCTGGCTTATGGAAGCTGGAGCAAGAAAGTTAGCTGTGACTATTATTTAATACTTTACAGTCGTGGACAACTCTGGGGTTGCACGCTCATCTCACTCTATAGGCCGAGGTAGCCAGCATTTGTCCGCAGACAGCTTCCGAGTCATGACTAAGCTGCTTCTGGCGAACCAGAACAGCGCATGGAAACGCCATTTACCTTCCCACCAGAGCGGTACCTATTTAACTACTTACACTTTGACGTGCTTTCGAACTGCTAGGTGGGCTGGAGCTGGGACCAAACCGGCAAGCCCTAGGCTCTGTGGTTTAGACCACAGCGCCACCTGCATCCTTGCCTTAAAGGTAAAGGTACCCCTGCCCGTACGGGCCAGTCTTGACAGAGTCTAGGGTTGTGCGCCCATCTCACTTAAGAGTCCGAGGGCCAGCGCGTTCCGGAGACACTTCCGGGTCACGTGGCCAGCGTGACATCGCTGCTCTGGTGAGCCAGAGCCGCACACGGAACGCCGTTTACCTTCCCGCTAGTAAGCGGTCCCTATTTATCTACTTGCCCCCGGAGGTGCTTTCGAACTGCTAGGTTGGCAGGCGCTGGGACCGAACGACGGGAGCGCACCCCGCCGCGGGGATTCGAACCACCGACCTTTCGATCGGCAAGCCCTAGGCGCTGAGGCTTTTATCCACAGCGCCACCCGCGTCCCATCCTTGCCTTAGCATACCTTAATCTGCTGATCAAAGAGTGAAGAAGCTAGGAGGGCTGCCCTTAGAGGCTTTTCTGCAGCAGAAAGTCCAAATAGCGGCTTCCAGGTACGCACTCTCATTGACATACGGCACAAGGCCGGGATTGTGGCCCAGGTGCGAAATCAACCCACCTCCTTTAACGGCACCACCTCGCCTTGCATCATTGCAGGGCTCCCTCTAGAATGAGGGTGGGGGACCTCAGTGCTAGTGATCGAATGCAACCTTCCAGGCCTCACCACCTGACCTTTAAGACTCTCCCCAGCCCTGCTTTGCACCCGTTTGCAGTGTTTTTGCCTTTGCAGGAATGTGTCCTTGGATTGCAATACAGTGGTACCTTGGTTTACAACCGTAATCCATTCCGGAGGTCCGGTTGTAAACCAAAACAGGTTGTAATCCAAGGCGCGCCAATGAGGCCTCCCCCAAAAATGGGCTGTAATCCAAAAAAGGGACACGCACTTCCGGGCTTGACATGGTTGTAATCCAAAACAGTTGTAATCTAAAGTGCTTGCAAACCAAGGTACCACTGTAATGCCTATTGCTTCCTGGATGGAGGCTAGAGATTGGTGTGTGTGAGTGTGTGTGTAGAAACCAACCTACTGTACAAAGGTAAAATTTGCAGTCAGTGCTCCACCCATTTTTGCATTTGGCCCACCCACTGGAAGGCTGCCCAGAAGGGAATGCAACGCTTGAACTGGGAAAGGTTTCCCCTACCCCTACTCTGGAATTGAAGGCTCTCTGGGTACTCCTCTTCCTCTGAGAGCTTACCTGGCAGCACTGAAACATGTAAGGCTGGGATTCCTGGATTGCTGGCTTCACTGTTACTTCAGATCGCATGCATCGTCACGTGCTCCAGCTGCTCCCAACTCCCTCAGTTCTGTGACTTTAGACAGTCATGTTTTATTGCCATACAGGAATTGCCGCTCTGCTGTCAGTGCCACTTGGAAACCCAAGTAGCCTGAAGTGGTCTCAATATCCACCCAAACTACTGCACTTTTCACATTCACAGTGTGTCCATAGCCTTAATTTGGATTTGGAGCTGCTTCCTGGTGTGTTTTGGAACGTGAAATGTGACTGTGACCTTTACGGTTCATGCGCGGGGTTGGTTATATAAGTCCATGCTATCAGAGGAGTACAGATCAAGCTCCACGGTTCACTGGCCAGCGCTGAGCCAAACAAAAATATCTGCAGGTCTGCCAGCTACCTGTGGACAATTCCCTGACAGTTCGGGTGAGTCTGATGTGATTTCCATGGCAGGGATGCTCCTTGACTAACAAACGGGGTGTGGATTATTTAGGTAGGTTTTCCTTAAGGAAAAAGAAAGAAAAGGCTTTCATATTTTTCTTCTTGCAAAATCAAATGTGATTCATGTGTGCCAGTATGGGTCCCAACCATGCAGGGAGACCAAGCCATACTCCAAAGAGAGTCTAACTAAGCAGTGAAGAATGTAAGGAAGTCTCTGCTGGATTCAAGCAAGGCCCTATCTAGACCTTTTCTCCAGAAAGAGAGAGAAGGGAGGCAGAACCACTCCACCAAGTCTCAGCTCTTGCCTGTCCTTGAACTGTTTCCACGTAATCCAGGAGTAGCCAGTGTGGCACCCTCAAGATGTTTCTGGATTCCAGCTCCCATCATCCATGACTTTTAGCAGTGCTGGCTGGGGCTGATGGGAACTAGAGTCCAACAACATCTGTTCTGTTCAAAATTGGGGGGCACCCTCCTCCAACCTTTAAAGTTAAAAGCAAACTTGTGAGAGCTGATCACTGATCTCTTGCATCTCCTCTGTTTGGAACCTCAGCCCACTTAATATAGCCAGTGAAGCATTCTCCTGCTTCCCAAAAGACATGTCAGAGATATCGGGTAGTTTCACAGGTGCCAGAGCAGATTTGTGGTTCTCTAAGCTCAGGTTATAAGTTAAATTGAAATATTTTAATTTAAATTGAATTAATTTAATTTGAATGGCTTCTGAATTATATATGCTAAACTTTTAATTTTATTGTATATTTTATATTCATTGTTTCAAATTATATGCCTCCTGCCCCCCCCCCCCCCGGATAGAAGTTCTTATTTTAATTCTGCACAGAGCCATGTAAATAAATGTACGTATTATTATTTCAGGCTGTACGCCTAATTCCAATTACCTGGTAGTAAGATCCATTGAATTCAGCAGGACCTACTTATGCATGGTTAGTAGACATGGTTAGGCTTGCATTGTAACTTGTGCATATCAACACCTCTCTTATTTCCCAAACAGGACACAGCCCTGAAATCTTTGGGAAATGAAGGTCTTTTCCTGTTTGCATCCCTGGATACAAACAATGACCTGTACATCAGTCCTGAGGAGTTCAAACCAATTGCAGAGAAGCTAACTGGTAGGCATCTAATTTTTTTAATAGACAAATAAATGTTCATCTTGCTTTGTTTTTTTAAAAAAACCAACCAAAATCATGGCCCTTGAGCACAAATTGTCTAGTTCTTGCATTGGGTTTGTCACTCATTCATTGTCTGCTTAATCCCCGGAGGAGAGGACAACGACATTCCAGCCATATTTTTTTTCAGCTGGAAAACTGAAGTGATAATCCAGACCAGGCTTTCCCAACCTGGTCCCTTCTGGCTATTTTGGACTACAGTGCCCATCAGCGCTATCTGGCACAGTTGTGTCAGCTGGGGCTGATGGGAATTTTAGTTCAAAATAGCCAGATGCCAATAGGTTAGTAAAAAGCATTTGAACCTATCTCATTCTCTTGTTACCACTGGTTCCCTAGGCAGGCGTGGAACTGCTGTTATAGGTTTCCCAGTGCTGGTGAAATTGGGTTCGAAATCAAAGCACCCCAGGGGAAGAGGGTGAACCTTCCAGAGATAGGGCACATCCAGCGGTGGTTCCAACAGCAAAAGAGCAGCAAACATCTAGTGAAAATGAACAGTTAGTAAGAGTTATGCATGGGTAAAATTCTATTTTATTTTTACTTTTAAGAAACATTCTTAACCTGTGCTATGGCTACGTGGTCCCCAAGGCAGCTTGCAACTCGTCACGTACAGCGATGGTGTCATAAAAATGCAAAACAATTAACATATAAGATAGATGAAAAATCCCAAGCACAGGATCATAAAACCCTGAGCAGCGGGGGACAGCATAAAACAGAATTGCTCATTAATCTCTCATCATTAAAAGCCCAGGCAAAAAGGAACAGATCTTTGCCAGGGACCTAAATGCCACTAAAGTGCATGCATTTTAAAGGTCAGCCTTAAATATGTGCCTTTCACAGTATATATATGTCAGGATCCCATCTGACCCATGACCTTTCCTCCAGAAGAGGCTTGGGACTCTGCAGAGAACCCCACTGCAGCTGAGCAGCTGGAGGAACTTGCAATAGTCCCAAGGCAGACTGAAGGGTCCCATCTTGCTTGGGCTACCCCAGTCACCTCTTCTCACCACATCCTAAGCCCCTCCTTGGTCCCCGATTTCCCCCTTTGATTTTGAGCTAAAATGTCATGGCAGGGGGATCATGGATGTCACGCAAGTAAGTCTTCCCGTCTTGAGTCTCATTCAACACCATTTCCTCTTCTGGCTGCTGTTCCTTCCATGTTGGTCACATAAGGGAGCCATCCCAATCGGCAACCCTTTCTTAAACAAGATGATGTTACTTACAGTAGCCTATCCGATATGCCGTGTGATGACACCACTGAAAACAATAGGTAAATAAGTCATCATTTGGGGGGAAAGGAATGCCAAAAGTCACCAAGAAGGGGAAGTTGTTTTTCTTTTTGGAAACCAATGGAACTATTTTTTTTAAAAAACAGTATCTTTAGCTAAGTTCTGCTTTCATTGTGTGTGAGTACCATAGTACTATTTGCATGGCTTAGGCGGCAATCCTATGTACACTGAGCTTGGAGGAAGCCTCGATGAGCTGGGTCTGACTTCTGAGTAGAAATGCATAGGCTTGCACTGTTAAGCAGCATAATCTAAAGGGACTCCCAATGTCCAGGAAGCATTGATGACTACCTGAAAGCATCTGCTGATAGCAACGCAGTAGCCATTCCATGTTTCTTCTGGAGCAGCTGCTCAGGGACCTCCTAGCAACCCGTGCAGCTCCATTAAGCACCAAGAGCAGCCAGGTGACCCAAATGAGTTTCAGGTCTTTGCAGAGACTGTTTTGAAAAGTGTGCCATCTTGAAGTCCCCCTTGGGCGTGCAAATGACCTGCCTCTTGGTGTTTTCTTGGGAAAACAAACATCATAAGCATATAAAAACTGGAGATCTCTGGGTGGGTGGGGTGGGTGTTAGCTGCCCCCAGCACACAACTGCTCTTGCCTTAATTCTCTTTGCTCAAGCCCTAGACTGATTTACACAACGAAAGGCTGCTAAGCTTTCTGTGTTTTTCAAAAGGCTTATGCACCAGACGCCTCTTTCACAAAGGGCAATTTTCCTAAATCTGCGGTTCCTATTGTCGGACTTGCAGAACTGCACGCGTTGGCTTTGTCTGGGGCTTAAAGGGGATTCAGAGCAGCTGAATGCAAGAGATACTGCTCTGCAGTAATGTGACCAGAGAGCTGGCGGGTGGCGAGACGCAAGCAATCTCGGGAATCTTTTTGCATGCAGAAATTGCGGCGCTTCCACCTGCTGGTTACTTGTGGGCTTGATGACGCTCGCTTGGGTAGCCCGCCCGATTGCCAGCACAGAGGGGAGCAGGATTCAGGCAGCCCTTGTTTCCTGCCCATCTATCTGCCCAGAGCAGATAAAGGGGATTGTGACACCGGTGTGGGTTCTGCAGTCCTCACAGCTGGCTGCCTATTGTGCTTGCAAGAGCACAAACATTTCTGCCCCTGCGCTGTCGTGTCAGACAAAGAGCAGAAACAGTGGCTCTGTGGACATGACCCAACACAGCAGCGACCAGTTTAGTCATCCTGGGAGATCATGCTCTTCCCAGCCAAACTCCTCAGGGGCTGGCACCACAGTGTTTGCCCCCTCCCCAGGCTGAAAAACTTAGCCACCAGGTACAGAGTGGTTCCTCCTGCGTGCAGCCTGGGATAGGGAAAGTGGCTGCCTGGAATTAGAGTACAGACTGTATGCTTGTCCACAGATCTCTCCTTGCCAGTCACAGCCTTGACATGCCCACTTGGGGAATGTAGCAGATCGGCAGTGCTCTCACAGAAACGGTGTGTGCTGTTGCACACTCAAGCTGAGAACATGCACAAGAAATGAAAGAGCCTTGTTCAAAGCAGAATGCAAAGGAGTTGCTGGCGGTCTGTTGGTGCCCCCTGCTGCACGGAGATAGAACTGCTCAGCTGGATGCTTCGTTTTGCTCTTCATCCTTCCCAGCCTTAGGGCCAACGATACACCTTAGTAGTAGGAATGTGGGCCGAGCGTGTTTGGGTTTAGTCGTGCTTGTGGTGAAGTGAAAGCATGATACCTTCATGAAGATGTGTCGGTTGCATCTTCATGAAGCTAGGCATTCAGGTGAGCATTGGTGCAACCCCCACGAACCCCCACCGGTTCAGCCTGTGTCTTCCGCATGTCTCTGTCATCATGTAACACAGCAAAACTACCACCCATCTTCTCACAGTCTTTCAATGGCCAGTCGTTCTAGAGTGCAGCAGGGGCAGGGGGAGAATAAGGCTGTTTATATTGTTCTGCCTAGCCTAGCTTCCATCCAGTCCCTTCCCTCTTGGACTCCAGACAGCTGCTACCACCTTCTGGGTGAGAGGCAAAGAAAGCAAGGCCCTTCCGTTGACCTGTCTTGACAACTATTCACCCTGGTTTCCACCAGCTGATTCTCCTTCATAGGAACATAAGAAGACCCCTGCTGGATGGGGCCAATGGCCCATCCATTCCAGCATCCTGTTCTCACAGTGGCCCACCAGGTGTCTCCATGGGAAGCCCTCCAGCAGGACCTGAATGGATCTGCAACTCTCCCCCTTGTGAGCCTCAATAGAAGGCATACAGAGGAGGTAGTTTGTAGCCGTTGTGGCTAGTAGCCATTAGCATTACCCTCTGTGAATTTGACTGATTCTCTTTTGAAGTCATCCATGCAGGTGGCCCCCATCAGTGCATCTCAGGGAAGAAAATTCCACAGTTTAAGTAAGCGCTGTGTTTGTCTGTCCTGAATCTTCCGGCATCTGGCTTCATTGGCTTGTCCTGAGAGCTAGAATTATGAGAGAGGAACCTTCCTGCCTTTTACAGTGGTACCTCGGGTTACAGATGCTTCAGGTTCCATACGCTTCAGGTTACAGACTCCGCTAACCCAGAAATAGTACCTCAGGGTAAGAACTTGGCTTTAGGATGAGAACAGAAATCACATGATGGTGGCGCAGCGGCAGCGGGAGGCCCCATTAGCTAAAGTGGTGCTTCAGGTTAAGAACAGTTTCAGGTTAAGAACAGACCTCCAGAATGAATTAAGTTCTTAACCCGAGGTACCACTGTATTTTGCTTTTACTTTCTTTTCTTTCCTCCCTAAAGTGTCTTTTATTTACCTTTTAGCAGGGCCTATGTGGTTTCCAGTTGTTGTACAATACTTCACAATTTTTTGTGCTTTATAAATAGATGCATACATGAATTCAGCTTCTCAGGCAGAGCTTCTCAGTGTTTGCTATCTGACTCCATTGGGGATAGCACAGAAAAGGCAGTGCAGGGGAAATTACAGCTTTCTGCAGGACCAAGAGTATATCTGAATGCGTAGAGCTGGGATAAGAGACAGAGGAAGTAAGATTATATTTTTATTGAGCCCATTTCTTTCCGGAATGCTTCATTCCAATTTGCATGGTCGTAAAGGGTGCTGTAATAATAATAATAATTATAATAATAAATTCGTCTTATTGCTATCATTATAGAGTTATAGAAAAACCAAGCTGGTTCATATCACAGTGAAATGAAAACAGTGCAGGATGCATACAGACTGGTAGGGGATATGTAGACTTAAATGCACTTAAATGCACTGAAAGTTTGACTATATATGGAAGACTCTTGGTTTAATTTATTTCATACAATTTATATACCGTTTGATTATAAAAATAAAAAACCTCAAGGAAGTATACAGAAAGACTAAAGCAATAAAATTGCTAGTAAAAACAATTACTGTACAACAGTTGCTGAAAACGCTTAGAAATTTGAAACTTGCATTAAACTAAGACACTCATCAGCATTCTAGATACCTGAGTAGGCTCCTCTAAACAAAAATGTTTTTAGCAGGGCCCTAAAAGAGTAAAGTGAAGATGACCAGCCTGATATCATTAGACCGGGAGTTCCAAAGTGTGGGTTCTGCCACAATGAAATATCAATTTCTTACAAATGAGAAAAGAGTATTATATAGCACCTGCAGCAGTGCCAGTTCTGAAAATTGAAGTAGCCAAATGGGCATACAAGGGGCAAGGAGATCTCACAGGTAAGGCAGTGCCAGGTTTAAAGTAATACTGGGTTTTTAAAAGTTGTGCAAAAATTTTGTATACCTTTTTCTTATTTGCGTATCTATTTAAATTAATATAGTAACTGTATTTTCATAGCAGTGGTATGCATACAAATGAATGGATTTAACCCCCATGAAAGAAGCGTTTCATTTAAACATGTTGTAAACTTTGTATGAGAAATCGGGTTGGCAAAAACAGAACTCCACAGCGCCATCTGGTGTCACAGCGTTATAATGCATATACAACACAAATAAAGCACTTTTTCTTTGCCAGTGTAGCTGAGTCCTATGTTAATGAAATGCATACATAAATCTTGTAACCCTTGATCTGTTTTCAGGCATTGCTCCAGTAACTGGGATTGAGGAAGAAGAGATATTGGATCCCAATGGGGAGACTCTTTCTATCATTGCAAAATTCCAGCCCTTGCTTATGGACACAATGACAAAGAGCAAAGACGGTTTCCTTGGAGTGAGTATCACATTTAATTAGCGCTGCAAGTTTTAATCCGTAGATCAATCAACTAGAAGCATTAGTGGATTGATACGAAGGCTGGTCCAGTTTTAACCATCAGGTCAATGAATTAAATGTGTGCTTGTTTTTCTTTTGCTCCAATTATATTGCTGTAACTGGGAACGCAAAATAAAGTGCTAGGGAGTCTTTCCTACTAGTAATAGCTTTGTTCAGACATTGCACCAAACCGTGGTTAAGAAAGCTTAAGTATGGAGTAATAGTGTAATATCTGAATGTCTTGTGATCCGTCAGCCTCCTAAAGTGGAAGAGGCTTCACAGGGCTGCTTCCTAACGTGTCTCTCTGCCTCTGCAGATTTCTCACATTGCGCTTTCTGGGCTTCGCAATTGGACGGCTCCGGCTTCTCCTCTGAGCTTGATGTTCGCCCAGCAATTCAAGGCCTTCCTTCCGCCAAAGAATAAAGTGGAACTTGCTGATCCTTGGTGGGTGATTCCCAGTGAGCTGAACATCTTTACTGGGTACCTTCCTAACAACCGTTTCTACCCTCCGGCCCCCAAGGGGAAAGAGGTAGGCGAAGTGTTCATCGTTGCTATCAATTGGAAGGCTAGAGAGTAGTAACGATGGATCATGTTTTGAATGTTCAGAGTGCTTCATAGACAGCCTCCTTGCAATCCCATCTAAATCTTTATTGCTTGGCCAAAAGCCATCTGCAGCTATAAGATATAGCATGGTAAAAAGTGGGACACCGCTCAGCTATGGTGAAGACACAGACTAGTAAGAGAGCCCATTACTATATTCAAAGTAGATATTCTTACGTACAGGTAACTCTCAACTTTCACACATTTAACTTGTGCACATTCAGTTTTAGGTGCTTGGCAATAAAATAAAATAGAAGTGGGGTGGAAAGGGGGCAGACAGCAATCCCACCTGCCATTGAATCCAATGTGCTTTGATTATATGCGATTTTGGCTTTACGCGCTGTCCCCCAAATGTAACCCCAGCATCGCCTGTGCACTGATCTACTTAACAGAACTGCTGTATCCCTAGTTTGATGCTTGAGGACGTGGATTCTGATAACAGCCTCTACTCCTTGGGGGCTCATATTAGTGCTTGCTGGCATTTGGATAACAGCGTCATGCAGACACTGAAAAATGTGAGCAGCGCTGATTCCTCAATAGACACCCTTTTGGGAGCACCCCAGATGCGCAGGGTGGTTCACTCAATTCTAGCACGTGGCATGAGAGGAATTGCTGAAGGGACCTTCCTTGCATGTGATATTTTGAGTTCAGTGGCATCTGAACAATACAGAACAGTGAGAACAAGCAGATCTGTTTCCAGTCCTTGGCTGCCGTGTTCTGGAAAGATGGAGTATGGCATGTTAAAGCTCACTAACAGCAATATTCAGAATGCTGGAGGCTACAAATGGTTGAAAGAGGCTAAGAAAACAGAGAAGGTGACCTTCCGTAGTCAGGTGTGGTTATTGAACGTGGCCTTGAAGGGGAGTAGTTTTGGGGTCTTAGGTTCACTGGCTGCAACCTGCTGTAATCCCCTGTACTTTCTCTCCCCCAACATAGGCCATCATCCACAAACTCTTGAGTATGTTCCACCCCCGGCCGTTTGTGAAAACTCGGTTTGCCCCTCAAGGAGCCGTGGCCTGCATCCAAGCTGTTGCCGAGTTCTACTATAAGATAGCCTTCAGGTAAAGTTGCGTAAGGGGAGGGCGCTTGCGGTTAGACCGGTTGAGTAAATGTTACCTTCGCATAACCTTTGCCATTTCCCCTGCCCCATTTTCCTTTTCTGCCGTTTCTTCTATGCTGTGGGCCTGCAGGCAGGGACTGCTTTTATTTAATTGACTGTATGTAAGCCACTCGGGGAGTCTTTTTGGCCAGGGTACAAATGCTCATAAATACATGAACTGTTCTTCTTCCTTGATCTGCTTTCCTTGCATTGGTCTGGGCCACATCTGTACATCTGCTTCCCTCTGCATAGATACTGGCTTGCTTCACTCCTCTTTGCTCATGCTGGGAGAAACAAACCATGTTCCGTGTCCAAACCAGGGTTCGTGGTTTGTTTCACTCCAACACACTAGAGTGACTAGTGGGGTGCCACGGGGTTCTGTCTTGGGCCCGGTCTTATTCAACATCTTTATCAACGACTTGGATGATGGACTCAAGGGCATCCTGATCAAATTTGCAGATGACACCAAACTGGGAGGGGTGGCTAACACCCCAGAGGACAGGATCACACTTCAAAATGACCTTGACAGATTAGAGAACTGGGCCAAAACAAACAAGATGAATTTTAACAGGGAGAAATGTAAAGTATTGCACTTGGGCAAAAAAAATGAGAGGCACAAATACAAGATGGGTGACACCTGGCTTGAGAGCAGTACATGTGAAAAGGATCTAGGAGTCTTGGTTGACCACAAACTTGACATGAGCCAACAGTGTGACGCGGCAGCTAAAAAAGCCAATGCAATTCTGGGCTGCATCAATAGGAGTATAGCATCTAGATCAAGGGAAGTTATAGTGCCACTGTATTCTGCTCTGGTCAGACCTCACCTGGAGTACTGTGTCCAGTTCTGGGCACCACAGTTCAAGAAGGACACTGACAAACTGGAACGTGTCCAGAGGAGGGCAACCAAAATGGTCAAAGGCCTGGAACGACGCCTTATGAGGAACGGCTAAGGGAGCTGGGCATGTTTAGCCTGGAGAAGAGGAGGCTAAGGGGTGATATGATAGCCATGTTCAAATATATAAAAGGATGTCACATAGAGGAGGGAGAAAGGTTGTTTTCTGCTGCTCCAGAGAAGCGGACACGGAGCAATGGATCCAAACTACAAGAAAGAAGATTCCACCTAAACATTAGGAAGAACTTCCTGACAGTAAGAGCTGTTCGACAGTGGAATTTGCTGCCAAGGAGTGTGGTGGAGTCTCCTTCTTTGGAGGTCTTTAAGCAGAGGCTTGACAACCATATGTCAGGAGTGCTCTGATGGTGTTTCCTGCTTGGCAGGGGGTTGGACTCGATGGCCCTTGTGGTCTCTTCCAACTCTATGATTCTATGATTCTATGAACACACCACAAAGGCTAGCTTATTGTCCTGGTTTATTTGTAGTGCAAATCCCAAGAATCATGGGCTATTTCTCCCTAGCATGGGGAGGAGTGAAGCAGGACATTCAACTCTGCAAGCCCCCCTCCATAGAGGCTGGCCCCTCTCACTGTCCTCGGAGCTTGCATACCGGTAACCTCCTCTGGCTGATATCCAGACAGACCAGGGAGATTTTGATAGGTGACATTTTCCCAAGCGTGGGTAAAATGCACAACCCCTCCCTCCTGCTTCCGCAGGGGAAAGAAAATAAGTCAGAAATCTATTTACATGGTGTTTATTTCTGACATTACAGCACTAGAGAAAAACACGTCCTTTCAGTTCAGTTCTTCCAGCACGTCTGACAAACTTCCTGAACATGCGCAGTCGGAAGGTTTCAAGTTACACTCTTCACAAAGACTTATCCAGCCTGTGAACGTCCTGGGAAATTCTTCTTTCCCACAGATAGGCACATCATGTGATGTCAACAATCTGGCTGTCTGCAGCGGTGATGCTTCCATATACTGACAAACTCATGCACAGTAAACCATGGTTTAGAGCTTACTCACAGTGACGTGCTATAGCTGCCGTTAAGCAATATCATAGGAGTTGCATGGACCTGTTGGAAAACAAGCCTTCTTCGGGGGAAGCTGGCAACTCTCCCAGGCTCCCGGCTTGGTCTCCGGTGACCTCCTTGGCTGCAATCCCCGCAGGATCCAGGCTAGGTCTCGATAGGCGATACTTCCCAGCGTGGGAAGTACACACCCACTCCCTCCTGCTTCCCTAGCAGGGAAAGGAGATAGACAGAAACGTCTATTTACATGCTTTTATTTTGACTTTTCAGCACTACAGAAAATATGTCCGCTCACTTCAGACTCCTTCCAGCAAGTGACAAAGACTTCCTGTACATACGCAAGAGGAAGGTCTCAAATTACACTCTGAGCAAATTCTGGTGCATCGCCCTGTGAACTGACTGTAACATTCTTTCCCACAGTCAGTCCCATCATTCCCATCATGTGATGTTTTCAAGCTACCAGTTTGCAGCTGCGTTGCTTCCATATCGTAACATGACCATGTGGGTACTCCCCACATCAGCAGTGTCCTCTGTGGGAGCCGCTTGACGTTGGCATGGGAAGCCCCCATGTGATCCAAGCAACCAGTGAGATGCTGAGTTTCATATACTGATGCAAGAACACTACAAAGATAAATTAGACTTCAAACCATAGTGATGGCTGCATCTTAGGAGGGAGGCCTAGAGTGTTTCCAACAAAAGATAGAGCAGCTGCCAAGCATACTACCCATCTAGAAATCTGTTGCAGAACTGCAAATATGGTAAATACAGGTAGTTCTACTGTATGTGCAGATGTTGGTGGAAGAGAAAGCGTCCTTTATGGGCGAGAGTTGTGGGGGACTCTAGGATATGGTCCCATGCTTTTGCCCCCAGCCTAGGCCTCTCATTCAACGGCAAACACCATTAGCCACATAGCAGCTGGGCCTACTCTTGGCTTCTTAGACTTCCTCAGGACACCTAATTGCTTGGTGACATTCTCTCTTATTTTCTTCCAGGATCCACGCAGAGTTCCAGCTAAATGAGCCTCCCGATTTCCCGTTCTGGTTTTCCCCTGCCCAGTTCACAGGCTACATTGTCCTCGCCAAGGACTCCTCCCACGTTCGAGAATTCAAGTTGTTTGTTCCTAACAACAGGTGAGGGTTGCCCCACTTCCAACATCTTCTGATTAGAGACAAAAACCACAAATGGCCTCTTTAACTTGAACGTGCAAGCTCCACACATTTGATTATTTTGCATTGTTCTACTTTAAGTCCAGCTTCTGAGATTTACATAATAAGTGTTTTGGAAGTTGTTCATTTGTAGAACAAGATCAGCTTGGCTTATGCTTCAGTTCTTAATAGATTTAAAGCTGAAGGGTTGTCTCTTTAAGAACACAAGATAGGAACATAAGACTTCCCCTTACGCTGAGTCAGACATTTGTTCCACCTAGCTAAGTAATGTCGATATTGACTGGCAGTGGCTCTCCAGTTTCAGGCAGCAGTCGCCCTCAGCCCTACTTGAAGATGCTGAGGGTCAAACCTGGGACTTTCTGCATGGAAAACAGATGCTGTACCAGAGAGACCAGGCACTTCCTCTTTCCCCAGTGAACCTGCATATGCACTTATGTCAGGCCCTGCTCTGTGTCCCCAGGGCAGCTAAGATTTGCTAGGTGAGCAGAATGCTCTCCTGAGAGACGCCCACCTGGCCTTATCACTGCTGGCCTCTTTGCAAGGAGCAAAGGCCTGGAATTGCATTCAGCTAAGTCCTACTCAAGGTAAACCCATTGAAATGAATAAACTTAAGTTATTCATGTCCATTACATTCAATGGGTCTTCTCTGAGTAGGATTAGCATTGGAAACTGCTACTAGCAGTTAATTTATTTCATATACCTACATACCGCTTTTATCCCAAGGTGGTTTACGATTAATGTTTTAAAATAGTAATACAAACAAATGGTATAGAATTTAGGCCAACAGATGAAATGAACTGGTGGCGTGAGGTCCCTGGCCTAGACTTCCTTGCTTCTACCTTCCTCCAGGGCACACCCATGTCTAAAGTAGCTATCAAGAAAGAGGAGAGGGGCTACATCAGGGAGGAGGCACCTATGGTCATCCATTTGTTTTTGGACTACAGTTCCCATCATCCCTGGCCATTGCCCATGCTAGCTGGGGCCAATGGGAATTGGGAGTCCCAACAAGATCTGGAGGATCACAAGTTCCCCATCCCTGGACTGCCCCCAACATTGTCTCAGGCCACTGATAGTCCTTCAGAAGCTGATGGTATGTTCTCCTTGTTTCTCTATTTCTGTCTTCCATCAGGGTGCACAGGTATTTCTTTAACCATCTAAGGTAGATGGCTATTTCAGCAGGCATTTAGCTAACTGTAAATTGATTCCATGCTGCTTCCTTGGGAGGTCTGGTGTTTGGGGTCTTCACTCGTTGTTTTTTAATCATTGCTTTCGAATTGTGTTAATTCATTGTAACCTACCTGAAGGTTTCCAGACTGAAGAGCAAGATAAAATATATATTGATAAAATTAACAAACATTGTTTCAGCACATGTGGATATTCTGCACCTGACTTTTTCTGGCTTTTTCTCACCAGGTCTCTCAATGTAGACATGGAGTGGCTCTATGGTGCCTTGGAGAGCAGCAACATGGAAGTAGATATTGGATACTTGCCTCAGGTCAGTAGCGAGAATCGCATTTGGACTGTCTGTGCCGCTGTATTTACAGTACTGACCAATTCCATCTTATACATTTGCATGCCTGATTTGTATTGTATTCCAAAGAGTATAAAGCGAAAAGTTTCTTTGTCTCCTTGGTTTTTGCAGGAAATTTTGTTGAGTAGAAGGAGTGGCTATTGATAGTGGTTGGTAATGATTCGTTTTTAAATGTTACATTGCTTTGAAGTTTATATTGTAGACTACCCTGGGATCACAGTGATGAAAAGTAGCTTAGAAGTTGAATAAATAAATAGCAAATAGATGGTTGCAACCTATCTTCTAGCCTTTTAGGAATGGACAGTAGCTTAGGATCTGCTGGTAGATCTTTAAGTGATTTGAAGTAGATTGGCAATGATTTCTGACCCCAAATTATTTAACAATGGCAATCCCCACCCCCCACCCCCGTTAAACAGCTGAAGTGGGAGAAAAACTGGTAAGCAGAAGTGGATTTTTTGAATAGAAAACAAATTCTGGGCTCAAAATTCTGTAATTCCAATCATATTTATTTGGCACCTGGCTCAGTTGAACCTCAAGGAATCTAGTAAAAAGAAAAATGTGAAGTAGATCCCACAAACCCAATGTCTACTCACCGTGGCTCTAGGCTGCATTCCACATCCCTGCGTGTGAAATCTCTATAGCGTGTCTGTTTTCTAGTGCATATTCACTGACAGTGAAGTGCCTTCTGTCTTGCAGATGGAACTGGAGTCTTTGGGGCCCTCGGTCCCTTCGGTGATTCACGACGAAAACGGGAACGTGATTGACAGCAGAGACTCAGAAGGAGAACCAATTCAGTTCATATTTGAAGAGATCACCTGGCAGCGAGAAATAAGCTGGGAAGAGGCTGCCGGCAAACTGGAAGTTGCCATGTATCCATTTAAGAAAGTATGGAAAGAGCCTACCTTGCATCCCCTTAAACGTGATTAAGTTATTCTGCCAGCACTCATGTATGGAAGGGCTAAATGCAGAGAGCCTTCCCAGCCTGATTTGGTGGTTGTGAAAGTGACCAGGCTGCAGTTATTGATGTCTGCTAACGCAGCATCACAGCAGTTCTATCCAAGACTCTGGGATCTTTTAAATGACTGTACAGTACATCCTTTTGATGGATGAATGCAAATGTTGGCAGAGACCACAGAGGAATATTCTGACCGGAACCAGGTTCCACAGGGCACAGGCAGGACCTTAAGTGCTGCATTGTTCATCCTTCCTGTTATCTTAAGTCCCTGGTGCCGTTTTAAAAAGATGAAAGTGATGGAGGTGTCTTGGAGGGCATTTTTCTGCTGCAAGCAGAGCAGGACACCCAGCAGGCTTAGCACTGTACTTACCGTATCAGCAGGAAACACAAGACATGTGTGGCTTGTGGGAGTTGAAACAAAGAGCAAATTTATAGCATGAGCTGTTGAATGCTATTCTCATTCATCCAGCAACCAGAACTACCCTTCCACATCTAATTAATCAGCTGAAAAATGTGGGGGGGGGGTTGAGGGGGGGCAGAGTATAGTAAAAGCAGCTTGTGAAAAAATGTGCAGTTTGAAGGGATTGTTTATGGTTAGCTGTTTCCTTAAAGGGGCTCATCTGTTTGACCTGTTGTGCGACTTTTAAGGATTGTAATTAACCCATCTCTCACTTTAAAAAAAAGTGTCGTCATAGGCTATAAAGCTTTGTATTTAAGGACTAGCCTAGTAGCCATAGGCAAGAAGGAATTGGCTCAGATGTAGCTAGAGACCAGAAAAATCTTTTCATGTACAAATGGTATAATGCTCAGAAATGGAAGGAGGGTACAATACCGACAAAGGAGGAATGGCAGGCGAGACTGATGGGGGCATTCAGAAATGGCTAGTTTAACTAGTAGAATAAGAGACCAGGAAGAAAGAACTTTCAAGGAAGATTGGAAAAGATTTGTAGAATATTTGAAAAAATTATTGTAAGCAAATTAAGGCGTGAGAAAGATTAAGAGTAAATTCAGCAGTATAAAGTAAAGTGAGATAAAACTGAGAAACAGAATAACTAGAATATGCAGCTCTAAAGGGTAACCAAAACCATCCATGGAAGGGGCAGGGAGGGAAATCAATGTTAAATGTATGGTTTGCATTTTGGTAAATGTTAATGTGCGAGTGTGTGTGTGTGTGTGTGTGTGTGTGTATGGAATTGAATGTAAACAAGCAAGCAGGTTGGTGAGGGACGGACCAAGTGCTCTGTCCCTCATGTTTTCAACTTTCTCTGTTACTTCTTTTGGTCTCAGGTTTCCTACCTTCCCTTTACTGAAGCTTTTGAGAGAGCAAAATCTGAGAGTAAACTGGTGCACTCCATACTGTTGTGGGGAGCACTGGATGATCAGTCATGCTGAGGTAAGAGGCGCATTTCTCATCACAGTTTGTTTTTAAAGGACATGTAAAAAAAATCCAAATCCATATTAGGGCCACTAGTAGTAGTAGTACTATTCCTTTCTCACATAATATGAAATATTAAAAAGATAGAAACATATACATTATACAAAAATATCATAATAATATGTATTGTTGGGTTCCCCACCCCCTGCCCCACAAGCAAGTGTCCTTTTCCTTTCTGTCTCTGAGCAGGTTCAGGGCGAACTCTCCGGGAAACAGTCCTGGAAAGTTCGCCCATCCTCGCCTTCCTGAATGAGAGTTTCATCAGCACCTGGTCTCTGGTGAAGGAGCTGGAGGAATTACAGGTAAGCATTCAGCCGCACCAGCTTAGTGCCAATGGATGGTGCTGGCTTGTCAATACAAGGTGGTGGTGGCAGGTCAAGAATGGGTGCATCAAAACCCCACAAGCAACCTCACTAGCGCCTATTCTAGACATCCAAAGAAACTAGAGCTGTCAATTTTGGTCTAAGTGGGTGCTTTTTATAACTGGAAGCAGTTTAAGACACGAATTTGTTTTCCACAGGCTAAGAGAGAGAACGAGGTCAACAGCAAACTCGCAGACCTGCACCTTGAAAAGTATAACTTCCCCGTGGAGATAATGATCTGTCTGCCCAATGGCACTGTGGTAGGGCTCTGACTCCCATTTTTCCTTTGTTAATTCCTTCTTTTATGAATTTGTGGTGTCTGCTGGGGGTGGCAGTTGTCTCCCTCTGATATGCTTGCAGCAGCAGCAGTAGCTGAGCATCTAACAGCTGCCTCTCAAAGCTGAAAAACAGTTTCATTTTGGAGCAATACAAAGTACTTGTGCTAAGCAAGGCAGTTACAGATTGAAGCTGTCAGGGCATTTTGTAGCGATTGACTTTTTCTTGTCCTTTCCAAAAACTCAGGAAACAAGGTCCACAAAAAGTCAGTAGGTTCACAAAGCGTGCTTCTTAATAGACACAGAATATTTCCGTGGGTACCAAATGGTATTGAAGAACTTGGTAGAATGTTACCTTAGAGGAGGAGATAAGACTGAATGAAGGTTTAGGAGAGAGTTCTGTTCTTCATGTTGCAATGTTTAGTAGACCACTTCATGTTTTTAAATAACTTTTAGAATACCCATATCCAGAGCAGTTCCAAAACATTTTTTCATTACTTGGGAGCTAGGTGCTCTCTCCCTCTCCTCTCTGTCTTTACATACAGAGAAGCTAGACCTGATCAGGCAGCCATGAAAGATTCTGGTAGGCCTCACTTACTGATAACAGTTGTTTTACTAAAACCATACTCTGCTCAGGCCACTTCTCTGCATTTTCCTGGATCCCTGAAGAATCTTTCACATTCCACATTTCACCTCCCATCCAATAATAATAATAATAATAATAATAATAATAATAATTTTATTATTTCTACCCCACCCATCTGGCTGGGTTTCCCCAGCCACTCTGGGCAGCTTTCAACAGAACATTAAAAACAGAATAGAACTTCAAACATTAAAAACTTCCCCAAACAGGGCTGCCTTCAGATGTCTTCTAAAAGTCAGATAGTTTATTTCCTTGACATCTGTTGGGAAGGCATTCCGCAGGGTGGGCGCCACCACCGAGAAAGCCCTCTGCCAAATTGTACAGGCACACATTTCTGGTTCACTTTTTGCCCTCTTAAACCATTTATTTTATCAGGGGTTGATTTGAGAAAGGAATACATGTATTTCCACTGTCTCCATTTTTGAAAGCTGGGGAAGAGAGCAGACTTTACCAGTAGCCACTACAGGCAAGTGGGGCCTGGGGACTGGCTGGCTTCCCTTGCCCTGTGGCTCCCAAAGAGGAGGAGGTGGAGGCCTCTTTTCATCACCCTCAGCAGCAGCCACCTCTGTTTAAAATTGAAGGGCATCAGCCACCTTTGCCTTGAAGCAGCGGGTGCTAGATTTAAACAATGCAGTGCATCCTGCTCCTTGGGAGGGCAAGGCAAATGGGCTTCAACCTCCATCCACCTGCAATGACTTCTGGGAGAAAAGAAAACTAACGTAGGGATTGAATGGTCTTTTCCTAAACACATCCTCCCATTTCCCAGGTCCACCACATCAATGCCAACTACTTCCTGGATATTACTTCTATGAAGCCCGAAGAAGCTGAGAGCAGCATCTTTAGTTTCTCTGCCAGTTTTGAAGATCCCTCAACAGCAACTTACCTCCAGTTCCTGAAAGAAGGACTTCAGAGAGCAAAGCCGTTCTTGCAGGCCTAAGCAGAGAAGCAACCCAATGCCCTCCTATTGATCACCAAAGACACAGGAGTTCTTGTTTCTGGCACTCCTTGAGCTCTTGCAGTACTGAATAGGAAAGTGCTGTCCTTGAATGGAAGATCTCCAGTCAAGTAAGCGTCCCTCAAAAATATGAAGCTGCTACACCTGCAATTACACAAATTATTTTCAGGACCATTTTGAAAGGAACTGGTCTTATTATTCTAGTTGTTTGAAGCAGATCGTCCTGCAGCCAACCATGGAGACTGGGAACAGGGTAGCACAGAAGTCTGAGATCTGGGCTGTGGTGTGTGAGGTCAGCAGGTTGCGTCTCATGCAAAGCCTGAATTCAGTTGGTGCTGTTCCCTTAGTAAAAAGGCTGTGTTGATTTGTGAATGGGATACCATGTTTTTGCATTGGCTCTGGCATCTGATCCCATTCATGGCTCTGAATTGCTCTTACATTGCGAAGGCCTCCACGTTTTTGAACTGTTGTGATGCAAACTTAAGGAGATTGCAGGTTGCATCTTCAAGATCAGCGCCTACAAGGATGCCGCTGAGCATAGGTATAGGAGCCTAGGAAGCCGCCTTCTACAGAGTCAGGCCGTTGGTCCATCCAATATTGTCCACTCTGCCTGGCAGCAGCGCTCTGGGATTTCAGTAAGTGGGGCATTCGCAACCATGCCTGGAGATGCTGGGGATTGAACCTGGGACCTGCTGTATGGAAAGCAGTTGCTCTACCGCTGGGCTACGGTTATTTCCCAAAGCAACACCTGTGTTATTTGCTACACTCCTGGCTAACAAGGCAAGACCTGTGTGTTTGCTACACTCGCACTGATGTCTGGAGGGCTGCTCAGGTGGGTGCTATTTCACAGAGGGGGGAACCTTCAAAACAAACATTTTAGCATGGTTAAACCAGGCCACAAAAGGCTCTGCAGACCCCTCCGGGGGCCACATTTTGTCCTAGGGCTTCCAGTTGCTGATCCTATGCATTTTCATCATTGTGACTTCAAGTCAAGAAAAACCAGTTGCTCTTTCCTAAAGCACATACAGTCTTAGGGGGCTGCGTTCACAGTAATCATGTCACTGTCCAAACCTAAATCATGTTTAAGGGTGATTTTACATAATTGATTTTTCCCCCACCGCAGAGTTTGTTCTGAGTCACAATCACATGGTTGCCATACCCATAATCCTGGGCCTGCAGAGTGTTCTAAAATGGGGCTATTTATCCCAAGATTGCTTTTCTTCTTTGCCATACGATGCCGTCCATACAGTAATGCCACTTTGCACGTACAGGGAGAAGAATTGGATCTAAGCAGTTCTTTTCATTTCAGAGCCAGCCTTTCTGTGCTGCCTGCAACACATGTGAGTTGCAGCTCCTTCCTACACAGAAGTGGCTTGCCTGGTGGGGTGGAGCCACTGCACTAACTTCTGGTAGGGAGAGGACTCAGCTTCTCTGGAGGAATAACCCAAACATCATGAACCTTCTGCTTGCTTCTTTCACACAGAGAAGCTTCCAGAACCCTATGGAATTAATTAGAATAGGAAAGTTCTCTGCACATCAGATCAATACTTTCTGCACTAAGAAATGCAAACTGACATACCAAAAGGCTGAAGGCAGACCTTCCAAATTTATTTTCATATACAGGCAACTCCCCATTTACGTGCATTCGAGGCATGCACAACAACGCATGCACGCATAGCCGCGAACCTGGAAGTGGCATGAAAAGAGGCAAAAACGGCCCTAAAAGAATATGAAAATTGCAAATGCAGCACGAAAACGGTGTCAAGCAATCCCACAGGCCTTTGCAAGTACAATCCCAGGAGCCCTTGCACCGACCTTTAAGAGCTGTGGAGAGTTGGGAGTTTGAGCAAGGAAGTCTGGAGGGAGCAGTTGTGGTGTTTGCAGGCTTTTTCAACGCTGTTCCCAATATATGCGATTTCACTTCAGTGTGCAGTGCCTTTGAACGTAATGCCCGCATAAGTGGGGAGTTGCCTGTAATGTGATGGTCTTCAGGCTGATCTTAGGAAATTCAGGAATGTTTATCTGCAGTTCCTCTGATGTTTGGAAAGATGGAGGGCACAAGGAGAAGGGGACGACAGAGGACGAGATGGTTAGACAGTGTTCTTGAGGCTACGAACATGAGTTTGACCAAACTTTGGGAGGCAGTGGAAGACAGGAGTGCCTGGCGTGCTCTGGTCCATGGGGTCACGAAGAGTCGCACATTACTAAACAACTAAACAACAACAACAAATGGTAGAGAAGCATCCCTGAGAGACTGCTTGGGCATCACTACCCAGACTTCCAGTACAGTGCACAGACAAGGAGCACAAGCTCCACTCTCAGTTCAGACAGGCTGGCCTAGCATAGCCTTGCCTGTGTCTGCCCTAGAACACTTCCCTGCCTCCTCATCAATAGGCAGGGGCTCCAGACAGATGTGCAGGGGCTCCTTTGCAGATCAGTTGCTGTAAGAAGGGATCCCTGCAGCTAAGAAATTTGAAATGCACTGATGTAAAAGCTTTAACATGATCTGATACAGACCAGTAAACAGCCTAGGGTAGTGGGGGAGAGAGGAGCTGTAAATCTGAGAATGGAAACCCATCACTTTGAACAGGCAATTGCAGTTTAGAGAGAGCAGCTTTTGGTCAAGATTGCACGAAGTCTGCCATAGTTCTCCTTCAACCGTGAAATGTCAGGCTTGTCTCGAGTATTGTTTCTCATATTTTGCTTGGTTGCTGCAAGCGTGGAGCGTTCTGATATTTTCCTCTGGAAATAATATTGTACAGCTGCTTGTGCAATCTCCAGTGTTTACAACATTTTTCCTTTAAAAGAAGCATCAAGGAGATCATCAAATACCGTATTTTTTGCTCTATAAGACTTACTTTTTCCCTCCTAAAAAGTAAGGGGAAATGTGTGTGCGTCTTGTGGAGCGAATGCAGGCTGCGCAGCTATCACAGAAGCCAGAACAGCTAGAGGGATTGCTGTTTTCACTGCGCAGCGATCCCTCTTGCTGTTCTGGCTTCTGAGATTCAGAATATATTTTTTCTTGCTTTCCTCCTCCAAAAACTAGGTGCGTCTTGAGGTCTGGGGCATCTTATAGAGCAAAAAATACAGTAGTTTCAAAGTCCTAGATGCAAACTTAGAAAGGTATTATGGGGGGGTGGGCAGGGAATGGGAGGACCTCAAAAGGGAGAGGGTTGCACTTTTCTTGTCTCCTATTGATTATAAAATAAAGTATCCCCTCCCCCCTTTTTTTGTTATTATTCCTGGCCATTGGGATGTGTTTCTCTTTCAAGCTGGTAGAGTAAAGAGGCCGTTGGTGGGAAACCATCAAATGCAGCCACTTGCCATAGCCCAATAAGAGCCGGACAATGTTCCTGAGAGCGCATCCTGTTCAATAGTTTGAAGAATGTCCCGTTTCCCTACTTCTCATTACATTTCCCAGCATTAATTTTAGCGGGGTGGGAACTTGTGTGGGATTTGTACTTCATTAGTGACTGATGTGATAGAAACACATTGCAGAATTCACTTCTGTGGGGGGTGGGATGGCGCTTGCAAGCAGTATTCATTTCTCTCAACAGCATTATTCTTCGATTGCCTTCTGCAGCTTTTCTTAGTGATAGGAAAGTGAGCCAATAGCTAAACATCAGCATTTCTCATTTGAAAAAAGAGCACTTTCAATTTCGGCTGGATTTTCAAGCATTTAAGAGTTGGCTATCTCTGAATGCTATTCAGCTGATGTTCAAGAAGCAATTACTGTCAGGTCCACTTCAGAATCTTACATCTAAAGCCCTGTAGCCACTTACCTGGGAACAAGACCCATTGAACTTGGTGGGGCTTACTTCTGTAGGACTGTGCTGTAAATTAATAAACCCAACTGCTGAGTTTCTTGATTAGAAAAGTGTTGTTGTTGTTTAAACTTTGTCCTACTCTTCTGATTAGATTACCAAGAGCTTTGACTGCTGAATAAAGATCTCCCTCTTCATTTGCTATGGTCTGTGCAAATAAAGAAAACCCTAGCAAACAAAAGCAATCTAATGCCTCCCTAAGAACTGTCCGTCTGTCTAGAAAGGCTGCTATTGTTGCTGGCCTTTATATATATGCTGGCCTTTGCCAGCCTGGCACCTTCCAGCTGTTTTGGACTACAATGCCCACCAGGTTGGTGAAGGCTGCTATGCCAAGGGGCCTTGGAAGGGCTTTGATCCAAAAGCAAGGATTATAAATACTCCTTTAATAACAATGAGTCAGTGGACCAAGGAGGAGTGAGTCTCCCTGAATGCATAAGGACTCCTGAGAAGACATGTAATAGAATTGCACTGTAAAACGCTAAGTCTAACCATTTCATCCATTCCAGGGTGTCAGATACAAAAGAGAGCAGGGCTCCTGCACTTTCAGTGTGCGGTAGAGAGAACTGCAGCAGGTTCAGCTTGTCGTGCAAGCCAGGACCAATGACAATTCTTTCTTCTACGCCGCTATTCAAGGCACAGGAGCCTTGCCCTGTTTTGCACCTGGCGACGCTAACCCATTCTAGTTTTCAAGCCATGGACTTCAAGCAAAAGTTGTGTCTTAACTTTTTAAAAAAATGTTGCCAACTTTTTTCATATTATCTCTCTATATATTTCAAGAATTTTATAAATATTTTGATAACTCCAAAGAGAGGAAAATTTAGGTGTTTGTTACGTTTTTTTCTCCCTGTTCATCTGTACTTTGTGATGGTATGATCTTAAATCAAGTGTGGGTCATGCCTGATTTTTGACAGTTGACTGTTGGAGAAAAGGAACCCCTGTGATTTTGCTCTCTTCTTTTTTAAAATGTTTACTTTAAAAATGTGTGTGTTTTGTTTTTCGTTTGCTAAACATTTACATAATAGAGGATTCATTTAAGACGTGAGCTTTCTCCGATGCTGTACATTCTCTATTACATTGGGAATGTTTCAGACCTAATCAGTGTTACTAGTCATAAATTATATTGGAGGACAATTGTGGGTAGTTTTTTTGTAGCAGTATTGAAGAAATTTTAAGAATTAAAATGCAGAAAATACGTGGTCAGTAATGTGATGATCTACTTATTTTTAAACTTGATATTTTTTTAACTAACTGATGTAATCCATATATTTATTATCTTAACCTGTGGCACTCCTCCCCACTCCAGATTCTAAATGTGTTCTGGTCACTCTGAAACTAAACTGGTGTATTGAATTCTTATAATTATTCAGTACACCATAAAGAAATATGTGTACCTGCAACGTACTTCTTTTTATTTTATTTTTTAAAAGACATATGTGTTTCAATACCTAAGCACACATTTCACTAATACAAGTGTGTATAGTAACATGCCGTCCAGTTCAGCCAATTTGTTAAATGCTCTAGCAAAACTTTATGAGTATATTCTTGTATGGAATGTCCTCAGTATATTGCAGCTATGTTTACTTTTTTGAGTAATAAAAATTGAGAACCCAATTTGTGTGTGCTTTATGTTTTGATACAGTGCCAATATACATTATATTTGAATTTTTTCAAAGGAAATGGCAAGGCCAACATTTTAGCATACAGTGGAAGATGTACAGTGGTACCTCGGGTTATATATGCTTCATGTTACAGACTCCGCTAACCCGAAAGTAGTACCTTGGGTTAAGAACTTTGCTTCAAGATGAGAACAGAAATCGTGCTCTGGCGGCGCGGCAGCAGCAGGAGGCCCCATTAGCTAAAGTGGTGCTTCAGGTTAAGAACAGTTTCAGGTTAAGAACGGACCTCCGGAATAAATTAAGTACTTAACCCTGAGGTACCACTGTATGTGAGTGATGTCAGAGCTTTTTAAAAATGCAATAAATAAATTCATAGGGGGCTGTTACATATTGCCAGAGTCTTGTGTGTCTTACCCAAATTATTCCTGGCAGTTTAATTTTCAGGGGCAGCAGACACACAGTAGATGCAACGAGACTCCCACATGGGCCTGAATACTCCAGCTGAAGTTGGCCTATACATGCAAGTGGAATGAGGCAACAAAATGCTGCAATAGGGGATTGGGCTATAGGTGCAGGATTACATTTTTGAATGCTCCCCCGTGTAAACAACTAGCACATAGAGGAGGAGTTTGTTTGTTTGTTTAATCCAGATCACCTCATGCTGTGCTGGTTTTCTACTTGCAGGGAATTGCTTGATTTGTACGGCAGAACACTAAAAGATGGCATTATCTACCGTGGGAAGTGGGAAAGTTCACTCTGCCATAACTCTAGCACCTCATTCTGATCTTCATTTCCTGCTTGTATAGAGCAGGGGTCAGCAAACTTTTTCAGCAAGGAGCCGGTCCACTGTCCCTCAGACCTTGTGGGGGGCCGGACTATATTTTTTTTTGGGGGGGGGGAATGAACAAATTCCTATGCCCCACAAATACCCCCGAGATGCATTTTAAATAAAAGGGCACATTCTACTCCTGTAAAAACACACTGATTCCCGGACCGTCCGCGGACCAGATTGAGAAGGCAGTTGGATCACATCCAGCCCCCGGGCCTTAGTTTGCCTAACCATTGTATAGAGTAAGCTACATCCCACGGAAGATGAGAGCAGAGGGAAAGTAGTTTCTTAACTGCAAAGGAGGGCAGGAAAAGCTACATCTGTGGACTGGCCCATATCGTGAAGCTGCAGATCTATTTTTCTGCTGTGCACCCAAATCCTATGCATGTTTATTAAGAAGTCTCACAGATTTCAGTAGATTGGAGGATCACAAAAAGACCAATTTCATAGCATCCCTTCTATTCCAGATGTCCAAGTGTGAGTGCTGTTGCTTACGTAGCAGCAGACTTGAGGGAACTCCAAAAATCTTTAGGGGAGAAACACCCCAAGCAGTTCAACCAGGACTGAGTGAGGTGGGAGGGAATGGAATGGAATATCCTGGAGGAGGGCACTGAACACTCCAGGCAGCAACATTGTGTTGCGGGACTCCTTCTCTCACAATTGATTTGTAGCACTGAAAGAGTGAAAACAAAGGGTTGTATCCGACCACTCCAAGTAGACCCAGTGAAATTAATGGATCGAAGTTAAGTTTTGCCCATTAATTTTGATGGGTCTACTGCGAGTAGGACGAGCCTTGTTTACAACCCTGTGGCACCTTAAAAGACCAACAAATTGATTATGGTGTAACGCTTCTGTGGTGCGCGGAGTATTATCCTGAATTGCAAGCGCGCTTATATTATGGTTGGGGTGAGAGAGCTGATAAAAGTTAAGATCCGGAGGAAATGAAACGCAGAAAACTACAGACGGTGATCACGGCATGCTTAACAGTGCGTAATGAGGCCGTTATACTGAGCAACCGGCATCTTCCTCGCATCCTAGGAGAGGGCCGCATCAGTGGCGGAGCTTCTGCCTCAGGGAAGATGCTTATGCCCGTTTCCCGCCCTTTCTTGGAGAGCAGCCCAGGTAAGCGGAGAGCAGGGAACTCCCGCGGCTCCCCTCCCCTTTCCCGCACGGCGCGCATGCGCGGAGAGGGACCCGAGGGGTGGGCTCCGCCGCCGCCGCCGCAGCTGTTTCCGAGCGGAAGGGCGACGCGGGGTTGCTGGGAAGCGGCGGCTTCGCCTCGCGGCGTTTCTTTTCTCTCCCCCCACTCCTCACTCGGCGGGGCCGCCTGTTTTTTCCCGAAGGCGGGTCGCCCCTGCTCACCCCGAAGCGACACAAAGCCCCCCTGCGAGGGGGGCGAGGAACGGCCTCCAGGCCGAGGGAAGGGTAAGCGGCGGAGGGGGAGGCGGCGGCGTTGGTTGTCACAGGGAGAGGCGTGTCAGGAGGACGTGCGAAGGGAGGGAGGGTTTCCCGGGAGGGTTTTAATTTCTGTCATGGCCGAGGAGGAGGAGGAGGCGGGTCTCGGCCTCCCTGCCTGGCATCTTTCTTTCCCTCCCGTCCCCCAGATTTTTAGAAGGCCCAGCCCTTGGGGCGGTGTGGCGTCAGCATGGACGGCAGTGCCCCTGAGCAGGTGCAGAGTGCCTTCCCCCTCTCCGCCTTGAGGGAAGGGCAGAGGGGTGGCCGCGGCAGTCCGTTGCAGCAAAAGCCGTAAAAGAGGCGTGTGGCGCTCTAGAGGAGGCCGACAGCATTATTATGGCGTAGCGCAAGGTTTTTTGGGGGTGGGCTGCAGCTTTGCTTCCTTAAATGCATATGATGAAGTAAGACTCTCCAGACCATGAAAAGGTTACGCTGTGGGAAATGTGTTGCAGCACAGTCCTAACTATGACTACTCAGAAGTAAATCCTGTTGAATTCGGTGGGGCTTGCTCCCAGGCAAATGGGGATAGGACTGCAGCTTTAGTCTTCAAATTCCATCACAACATTAATTGTTGGTTTTGCTATAGAGAATTTATTCTCTTATCTCTGCATTCCAGTACTAACTACAAAATTGGGGGCTTCTGGGAGGAATGGCTTTTAGATCAAATACTGTACTTGAATCTTATTAATAGCTTTTGTATAAGATTATCCATTGTGCAGAGCCATTTAATGCTCTTCTCTGTGTGCTGTACACACACACACACACACACACACACATTTTATCTTATTTTAAAACAGGGCTGGGGAATATGTGATGTTGCTGAAGTCCAGCTGCCATCAGTCCCAGGCAGTATGGCCAATTGTAAGGGATGATGGGAGCATCTGGATGTCCACAGCTTGCTTATCCCTGCTTTAAAACTGTCAGTCTGCCTTGAGTGCAGTATATTCAATTGAAGAGTACAATATAAATTGCCTGAAACATGTTTGTGCAGAAGTAGCGCCTGCTGGTTTTTCTTGGAAGCTTGTGCAGGATTGCAACCTGACAATGTAGTTGTATGCACATGCCCTCAAAAGTAAGCCGCACTGAGTTTAATGGGACTTTTCCCCAGGTAAGTGTGTAGTTAATTGTAACATTAGCCCCTTGTACCAAAAATAGCTTACCAAAGGACTTTATCCCTACCTACTTAAAAAAAAAAAAGCCTTGCTAGGCCTATTCATTATTTAGTAAAATGTCTTAATGGCATAATAAATGTGCGAGGTTGATAGTAGTAAGTCCTCAGTCTTTGGCATTTAAGAGTCTTTTTTTCTCAAATTGTTAAATGTTTCCCACAGGGATCAGGTTGTTGATGGAGTGGTCATAGTGGAGCTGATGACCCACCCTTCACCATAAGGCAGCTGGCAGCACACTAATTTTAAATGTGCAGACACACTCCTGGCAACTGCCAAAACCAAGAGTACACCTAAGCTGCAAACCTGAGTTTTTAGGGGAAGAGTAACACCCACCACAGGTCAATTCCCTATTCCCTGATCTTTCTTTCAACTGACCACAAACACCTCTGGCTTGTCTGGTTTAAGCTTCAGTTTGTTCACCCTCATCCAGCCCATCACTAGCACTAGACACTGGTTGATAGAAAGGAGAGGAGATGTCACCTGTGGCTACCAGGTTAGTGCTTAGATGCAGGGCTGTTGAAAACTGATAGATGCACCCAGTAAAGTAACATAAATCCTCAGTATGGTTCAGCCCCTCTCATGGCAAAATTTGGGAATTCCTGGACCAAAGTGATTCGATGCAGAGGGCACTTTGCCTCTCATATCTTAAGGAGCTATAACTATGATTTTTCTTTTTCAAGTGTTTATTTGTTAAAATATCTGCCCCACCATTACACTTGAAAACAACACTACCTAGGCAATTCAAAGCTTTCTTAAAACAACTCGGTTGAACAGCAATAAAAAAACAAGACAAAAATAAATTGACTAAAACAGCATCTACTGGTTCTATGCTTGTTGCTCAGAGTGCATTATTAAAAAGCACATATAAAACAAAACTGTTTTAAAGCAGATGCCTAAGGGCACATAAAGAGACAGCTAGGCAGACTTGCTGTGGTATGGAGTTCCATAACTTGAGTTCCACCTCTGAGAATGCTCTGCCTCTGTTGTCCACCAGGCCATACCTCATATGGACACAGAGCAGAGGCCCAAAAGCATCCAGACAGGTTTAAGAAGGTAGAAGTGGGCCATTCAGACAGTTCTGTGGGCTATACAGTTGGGCCCATTCCTCCTTCAATAGACAAGGTTGGAGAGCACTTCAGGCATACAAGTCGAGAATCCTTACACACACAAAGAGAGAAACACCCCCTCCTTCCCCATTCACCAGTGTAAAGTGAGCGAAATGTGAGTGCATTTTGATTTTTCAGCTGAGAAAGCAGTTGATTTGTCCTCAGCAATAGATTTTAATCTCTGATCTGCTGTTCCTGCTACTGACCTTGTTAAATCTCTCTCTGGCTTCTCTTCCTTAAACTGCAGGGTCCTGTGCAGACAGTGCCTTCACTCAACATAAACAGCATATGAGCTGGGGGTAGATAAGCAACAACTCCACTTAACGCCTCTGGCTGAGTGACTTGCCAAAGAGCCCATCGCTGTCATGCATGGTTATCCTTGGTTGGCTGAGTTGTGATATCATTAGCTGTGTGTGCCAGTCTGTTGACCTTGTCTCAGAGCAGAGGAGGCTGCTGAAGGCTCAGCTTTCTAACACTTTTATCAGACCTGTTGCTGCTGAGGAAGAAATTTTGGTGGCTTTTTTCTTCTGAAGAATGTAACAAACATAACAGGAAACTAGAAAGTCATTGGTTAGCACACTGGGAGATCTTATTGATGCAGGTACCAATCTTTTAATTAGACCTAATATTACCATCACTTTTCCTTGTTTGCTTTCTCCTCCTTGCAATCCACTATAACTGGAATTTCTTTCCACCTGACACTCTTGTTTTTACATTGAAGTGCCTTTACCCTGGCTTTTCCCAGTGTAGACTCTTTTCCTTTCCTGCCTCACATACCTTGCATTTTCCTTTTAGGTTGCTTGCCTTTGTACAGGGCCAGTTTATAATCTTTTTGCATAGCACTTAGCACTGTTAGTGGTAAGGTTATTTATAAAATATTATTAATGGTCATATTGCTTTCTGTGGCACTTGTATAAAGTGCATTACAATCATACTTCATACCTGTGATGCATGTGGCTATTGTTTCCCCTTTAAACATGGACAAGCTTAGGTTGAAAGCTGGTTTTTGCTTTTGGTGCCTCTATTGGGATTTGAACTCAATAGTCATATGCAAGCCAGTGCCTTTTTGCTCAGAGCTGGCAAGCTGTATCTGGACAATGTTTCATTTGTAATCACTTCAGATCAGTGGATCTGAGGGCTGAATGTTCTCATGTGTGATCACTGCTGCTTACTTGTAGTAGACTATATGTAAGATATGTAAGACAGTATATGTAATTTCTCATGGCAAATGTTAAAAGTAAAGTAGGATACTGTATCCTACTCTAGTCTTGCCCAGTGGTGCATAATTCTGGAAAGTTTTTATATAAAATATTTCCTATGCAAATCAGGTTAATTTGCATTGGAAGCATTCCTGATGCCTTGGGAAATTATTTGATTTAACGTATTTATGCTATTTGTATTTGGTAACAAAAGCTAAAGATGTTGAAACTGCCAAGCTTGTCTAAATTTTATTTGCAGTTGGTATCCATTCACTGTTACTAATTAACTTGGGAAACAGAAGAATTTCTGCAGAAAAACAGAGCACTGGAAAACAATCTTTTTTGGAAACTTTTCTGCCCCACATCAGTGGTCTTATTTTTGTAGAGGCCAATAAATATCCTTCAGAAGATGAGTTTATGTTTTTCAAGTAGATCTCCAAAACCAAATTGGTCTAGTCTCTAGTGAAATTTGGTGAAATCGGAATTTACATCACCTTTGAGAAGCTTCATACCTTGCTTATCTGGTTGTTTGTAGAAATGGCAAAATTGTTATTGGGCAGCATGCAAACAAATAGCTGAAAGGGGAGAAACTGGAATATAATATGTTCTAAACAGCTGAGTAGATACTTTTGGAATATATTTCCCATAGGCAATTCCTGGTGGTCTCTTATTCTTTCAAAACTTTAGGGTTTTTCCCCCTGTCTTGGTAAGTAAATGGGTTTTTCTTTCTGCAGAGTCGATCATATGAAAGTGGGAACAACTACAAAGGTGTGGATTGCTGATTTGTTCTACATACATTTGTGGTGAATGTGACATCAGCTAACAACTCCATCATGAGAAATAGCTGAATTCCTTTTGGTTGTCCTGTGAGTCCCATTTTTTAGAGAAGGGAATGCTGTAATTCTACAGCAGCACTTGCCATCTTCTCTGGGGTCTCTAATTCTCATATCTCAGTTTAAAAGGGTAGAGGGTGACTGAAAGGAAGAAAGGCCCTGCATCATCCCTCTGTTGTGAAGAAATCTGCTGTCAGCATCCAAATCTAACAGACTCAGACAATTTAGGTGCATCAGCCTTACCCTATTGTGATTCCTTTGACAGAAATTAATGCTTAGGTTGGATTGTATGTTTGGTAGGATGGTTACAAAGGGAGAAAACTGGAGGAGGATCTTCAGAAATTGTAGTATGTCTGTAGCAGAGCTGCTGGCTCAAAAGTCCCAGTTTCCATTGTGGTTACTGAACTATTTGATGCATATTTCCTAACTAAGTTCCATCTTGATGGAAGGTACATTAGGGTACCACTTGTTCATTATTTGCTGCAACATTATAAGGGCAACCAGCCGCTTGCTGGCCAGAAGGGTGGCTTAGCTTTCATTATACAAGGCACTTGTCTTTCTGCTTGAAACATTAGTCCTTCTACCAGGATAATATTCAAACACAAGGATAGTCAATGTGGTCATTTCCAGAAGTTCTTGGACTACCACTCCCATCATCCCTATTAATTGGTCATCCTGGCAGGGTCTAATGGGAATTGTAGTCTAATAGCATTTAGAGGGCACCCTTGCCTCATTCTAATTGTAGCAATTGTTGGGCAGTGAGGTTAGCTACCCCGGGAATTTGCAAAATCAGTTGCATTAGGTTTTAAGACAGTATATGTTCCTGCCAGGAACAGTTTCTGTAGAGTGCATTCTGCTGCACCATGTGTATGGTGAACTACATAATTGATGATATTTGGCCTGACTCTTAAGTCTGTGAGCTAGTTTAATCCTAGAATACAGTTACATAACTGCTTAAGATGTAATTGGGATTCTTCGTATCACTGCTTATCCGCTTTAATGAGACAAATTTAGAACGTGCCCTTGTCTATGTTCATAATGAGCAGATAATTTTCTTCCAAGGGTGGAATACTATGAAGCTAGTGCAGAATCTGGAGCTGCAGTTTTGACCTTTGACTTACTTCTTCCTGTTTGGTCAGAGATGGAAGCAGATTCAGTAAGTACACAGCTGTTAACATCTCTCTCTCCCCCCCCCACCCAATATTGAAGACCTTTAAAGCTTGTGCTTTCCAAAACATACTGTTCACTTTGAGAATATGGCTCTTCTGAATTAGGCTTTCCTTCCAGGGTCTAGACAGTTTCTGCTGCTCGTGAGACACTGAAATCATCCTTAAATCCAACTGAAAATTGTTGGAATTTAATTTCCAAAATCTCTTGGGTATCTTTAAAAACTCTACTTTTGTAAAATAATGATGATGATGATAATAATAATAATAAAAATAATAAATAATAATTAATAATAATGATAATGATGTTCTTGTGTTCAGTGTGTATAATTGTGCCTGCCCACATGACAGTTTTCTCTTGCAAAGCTCCCCAAAAGTGAGAAAGTTAAAAGCTTGCACCCATTTTTTTCCAGGGGTGGCTCTCAGTCTGGATGTACGTTAGGTGAGATAAGGAGGGAACGTGTCCCCATTGCTGAGGCAAATGGGTCAATTCCTTGTTTTGTCTTATGATTTTTTAATTGTCGCAGTGCGAATTGACAAATGGGGTATGCTAGCCTGGTTGGACACCCTTAGAGCAATGTGATTGGAACTTAGTAATGACACCATGTAGCTAAATCTGTTAGACTATGTGGTGCCAGAGTGTCATTGCATTCCAGTTCCCATCAGCCCCAGCAAGCATTGCCAGTGACCACGGATGATGGGAGTTGTAGTTCAGCAACATCTGGAGGGTCAAAGTAATAAATCTCCTGTGGTGAAGTGACTGCTTGGACTTTCCTCCTTCATGTAGCCTAGTCCACGTTTTCAGCAGTATATATTTTAGCACCAGAAGAGATCCTTTTGCTGTCCAGATGTTACTGGATTATAGATCCCATCAGCACTGACTATTGGGCTTGCTTTCTGGAGCTGATGGGAGTTGGAATTAAACAACACCTGGAAGGTCCCAGGATTTTTACTCATTTTCTAGCAAAACATTTGTAAATCAAGGTATAAACTCTCTTACTTAAAATGAGAGGTCAGCTGAGTGTCTCTGTTTTATCCAAAGTGTGTTTCGCAGCCTTGGGGCATCAGTAATAGCATGAAAAATAAACATTAAAAAATGTAATAGACAAACTGACAGGTGGCCTAGGCCCCAAGGTATGTAGGGGTGTATTTATAGTACCAGCTGTTGACAACTTTCTTAATGGATTAAACAGAAGTTCTCTCTTACTTTAAACAAAGTGACCTTAGCCACTCTAGCAAGGAAAACCTTTTAAAATAATGGATTCAAACCACAGTTCCCGGAATTGTGTCAATGCAGACACCTCTTAATTTTTTTACTATCGAATTGCATGGTTTGTATTATTCAGGCCTCCTTCAAAGCCTTTGCCATTGATTGGTTGTGATCAGCATACAGAAATAGGTTGCTGCACATAGAATTGGTGTTAGAGAGGGTGCAATACATGGCAGGATAGAATGTGGTCAGAGTGGAAATCCTTGCTGGTTCATTAGCACATGTGTCTGTATGGGATGGTTTTGGTGGCCTCTCCCAATAACAAACTGACTGCAAAAAGCTTCTGTCAACTGTTTGGCAAGGGGTAGATGCAGTGACCAATTCAGCAGGTTCTCCCAGGTCCCTTTATACTGGAGTGATGGGGTTTGCACAAGGCTTCTGATCTCTCTCCTGGGGCTCTGTGACTACAGTAAAACCCAGTAAATTGCACAGCGCAGCGATTGCTGTGCTTCTATTCCTCTGGGCCTGGGCTGTTCACAGTTTCATCCACAAAAAGAGGGAGACTATCTAAAAACTGAACTACTGATTATCGGTTAAAAATATCATTACGTGTTTTGTTTCGACCCTCAGACTGTCCCAATTTGGCAGAACAAACCTTATGGCTCGGCACGCAGCTTTGTGAGAAAGATTGGGACAAACCTTCCTTTGAAGCCGTGTCCTAGAGCATGCTTCCAGGTAAAATACTGAAGTTCAGATGAATTTGCACACCTGTTCAAGGCAGGTTTAAATGCAGAGCCCTGCTCTTCAGCCTTGCTTTGCTTTTAAAAAAGTTGCTTTTTATTGCTACGTGTCAGTCTGTCAGAATTCTTCTTAGAAAGGCAATAATTACTATTCCAGCAGTGGTTTGATGGTTTTTAGCCACTTTCAAGCCTGTATTTTAAAGACTTTTTCCTGTAATGAAATAAGTGTAGTTTGTGACTTTCAGAACCTGCATAGTAAGTGTAGCATGCTTCTAAGTAAATGCATTCTTTTTGCTACCCTTTAGGATATGTTGGCATATGATTTCTTGATGTAGGATGCTATAGCACTCTCATTTATAGCCCAGTACGGTTCATGTTTTCTCAAAAAGAAGTTTCTTTTACTTTAATGGAAGCCACACTCTGCTAAATGTGCATATATAGGACTGGCATCCTGGGAAATGTGGTGCAGCTCCTGAGAGAAATTTGGCTTGGTGATCTAAAATCTTGACAGTCCTACCATAAGCTTTAATTCTTTTTGCCTTAAAGACTGCTTCATATGCTGGTATATGTATGGACTTTATTTGGACACAGCCTCTTCATTCTAGGAAGTCCTCAGCTAGCTATAGTTTCGTGCTTGGTCAGAACTGGGAAACCATGGTTAACAAAGCCTGGCTCGATTCAAAGCTGCCAATGATAGTTTCGCAGTTCAGATGAAACAGGCAACTACAGTTAATGGAAGACTCAGTTGGTTTGCATGCTGGCTCATGCAAAGGAGCTGCATATGTGGCTAAAAGGTGCAAAATGTGTGCATTGTCTGGCCACTATTGGAAATGGAATGCTAACTGGGAGGACCCTTGCTTGTCTAGCAAGATGATACTTGTGTTTGTATATTGATAGTTCAAGGTTAGGTTATTTTTAGTTTATATGCTACTTTTCCAGGGTGGACTGTGCCCAACGTTGCTCACAGTAATAGGAAAATTACATGAAACCAGAAAGCAAGTCCTAACATCCTCATTATTATTTTTGGGGGGGAAAGATTTTAATGGGTTACGTAGGTTGGGAGTGTTTAGCTATACTAGAATTTGTTTATAACCCCATAAACTTAGAATTCAGTTAATTTGTGTTCTTGCCTTCTCAGACTTTGGGGCTAGGGGTTAGTATGTCTTCCCAGCTGTCAAGCCAAAGAGCTTAGCCTGGGACACCTAATAGCAAAGAAAGTAGGCAGTTCTACATAACCTCTGCTGCATGAGGCTCCTGAACTACAGCATTAATTTCTCCAGCTATTGAGAAGCTTGCAAAAAGGTAGATAGTTGTGTTGTAGTAACTCATTACCTCATCTTCTTGCCACTTGCGCTATTGTAAGCTTCAGAGGCCATACATAGGCCACTTTTCCAACTCCTATGTAACACAGAGATGTTTGGAGGGCTGCTTATAAAGTATTAAAATGTGTGCATGATGTATCCCTTTTGGAAATCATAAATTTGTGAATAACCTATCATTGCTCACTTAGGTTTGGCTAATTGTTTGTCTAGTGCATGATCACCTCTAGTCCCACGTAACACCTCAGAGGAGCATCCAACCTTCAAGTTGATGCAAATTAGCTACAGCCTCTAAATGATCTGTAGCATGATTGTTGGTGCTGAACAAGTTGCCCACACATCACTCCCTCTAATAGTGGAATCAGTGCCGCTGTACCAACAGAGATGGAGCCAAATCAGGGGAAAGGGGGAGGTATTGGCAATCTCAGGGGAACCCCAAGGTTTGCCCAAGGCAATATATATATTTTTTTTAAAGGGTGAGAAGGTGCAAACCCTTTTCCACCCCTGCATGTACTGAATGGACACCAGGATCCAGGGAATGTTAAGTGACAGCTGGAAAAGAAAAATGGCAAAGCAAACTGAAAGGAGTCGTTTGGGTTGCTTGGGTCTGTAATGGCTCATGGTATCCTGAAGGAGGTCATGGCTGGCTGGCTAGAATCCTGACTCAGATCACACCTGTTGGGTAATGAAGAAATATTGCATTTTGCTGCAGGTCCCGTCTCTCTCCTTAATTCAGAACTGATCAAAAAATGATTCTACAGCCCCACGATAATGCTATTTCCTTTTCCTTTCTGTTCCTCAGGAATTACCTAATGTTTCAGATCTTTATTTAAATGACACGCCCCCTGTCCCCACTCTGGCAGACGTAGCATGGATTGCTTCAGATGACGAAGAAACATATGCTAGAGTCAGGTACAACCCTTTGTCCTTTTCTTCTCATGCCTCCTGACTTCTTCCTTTCTTGGTCAGTTATTGCTGGAAACAGGGCAATATTGAGGTGGCTTCCTATCTTTATCTTTCTTTTAATAGTAGGTCTTTCAAGGTAATGAGGCATGGGTGCCATTTCAGAGAGAGAGGAAAAAAACTTTTTCATATATCTTGGTAACCAGGGAGCCAGAGAGGTGCTCCAGACCTAAGGGATATTCATGTAAGGTCAGAAACCTGGAGTGGGGGACCATTGGTGCTCATGTTGAAGAAAGAGTGATACTGAATTAGAAGTTGACTCTTACACAAAGTGCTAGGGGGAGCTATTGGTGTAGGAGAAAATCCTGCATGAAGAATTGAGCTACTTCAAAGGTTTAGGCAGGTACAGAAGGCATTTGCGGGACACACCAGTATATGGATTGCAAAGTGGCAGCAGGCAAACAAAGAGGAATAAGGGCTAACTCATACATGCATGATGATTCAGTTTTGAACTGCTTCTATTGGAAAATACTATTTTCAGGTGGTTTCAAAGCTCTGTAGATGGTGTCTAGGCCGTCTTAAGCCTTTTTTATTGTCTTAAATACCACCCGTCTTTCATTGCTTTAAGACTTTAATTTTACTCAAGAGTAATGCTATTGAAATTAATGAACCTAATTTAGGGTGGAATTTCATGCTAGGTGTACTCAAAGTAGAACCATTGGAATTGATGGACTTGACTAAGTTAGGTCTATTTCAATTGATGTGCTCTGAATAGAAGTTAGTTGAACTCCACCTTTAGTTATGTTCATTAATTTCAGTGGGTCTACACGGAGTAAAATTTGGTTGAACACTTCTTCATGTCTTTATGAACTTGAATTAGGGATAGTGTTGTCTAAGAAAACATTGCACCATGGGTACATATTCAGGTTGGCTTGAAGTGATGGGAGTTTGAGAGATAAATAATGAGAGAGAAAAGAGACTAATGGGTAGCTAAAAATGGGGTCCTGTGGTGATGAGAGAAGGGCCAGTCACAGCTAGCACACTTTGTATGATATAATGAGCATGGACTACTATTATTCACTGGGGCCAGTTTCATTTGAATTTCTGGGATCTTGACTTGTAGGACAGACACTCGTCCACTAAAGCACAAATGGAAGCCCACGCCACTTTTCGTTATTCAGCGGAATGCCTCTGTCCCAAATTTGAGAAAGCAAGAAGAAAAGCTGCTGGCTTTGAAGAAACCAGGTTTACCCGCTTTGAGTCGGACAACAGAACTCCAAGATGAACTGAGCCATCTGCGTAGTCAGATTGCTAAGATTGTATCAGCAGAGTCAGGTAGGTACCCAGCATCAAGCGCTCAGAGGAAACATCTCAAAATCTTGTGCACAAATTTGAAATGGTGTGGGTGGGTGTGTAAGCGTTTGCAAGCCTACAAGAGTGGATACAGCAGATGAGCAAACAACTTGGAAATTATATTTCCACTTTGATAACCAGAAGTTGTGGCAGAGAGGATGGTAAAAATTTGTTGTTGTTTTTTATTGTGGAGAAAGCATGATGCATGTTTTGTCCTGTTCTCTTCTAATTTGGGGTGGAGATTCTACTCAGAACAAACACATTAAAATTAAGTGACCAAAGTTTTGCTTGTTAATTTCAGTGGGTCTGCTCTGAGTAGGAATAGCGTCGGATACAGCCCTTGGAATTGTGTGTCATGTTTGACAAGTACATAGTAAGTTTGGAGATTCACTTGGGAAGTGCAGTAAGGGTTTGCTGTCTCTCCTGGTGAAGAGTCAGGTTGTTAACAAAATGGTGCAGATATGACTAGTTTAAATTTGGAACACATGAGAGGGAGCAACATATGCAGGTGTTGCCTGCCACCTTCCTTTGTTTGACCTCATTCCACAAATTTCCTTAACTTTCTTGTATGGCTGCTGCCTTTATTCCATGTTGAGAGGGTACCAGAAAACTTTGCCCCTTTTCACTGCAGTGCCACAGCAGTAGGGAACCTGCGACTCACAGGCAATTTGAGTTAGGTATTCAGAGATAATGTTGAACTGTGTAATGGCCACATTTGAAATGTGTATTTTGTAAGGGCAAGACTATGAAGAGCATGGAGCACAGTTAGAATAGATAAAGTGCCAAGCAATTATAGTCTGGCAGCTTTAAAAGATCACTCTAATAGCACAGTATAGCTTGAAAGGTGGGAAGTTCTTATTCTTTCCTGATATTAGTTGTATATCTAGGCCCATCACCTGAGTAGCTGTTGATATTAGACATTGTGTGGTTTTTCTCCATCATGTAGCTTTGGCATTATTCCTTGGGGCCAAAAGGTGTTCTATCTACCAAGCTTATGTGCTTAATTTTAGATATCCCACAGTCAGTAACTCATTTCGGCAGTTGGTTTCCCTCCCTAAAGCAGGTTTTGTAGCAAAAACTTTTATTGGTCTTTGCCAGTGCATATCAATCTATTTGATTACAGCAGGTTGTTTTTTTAAAAAGGGACAGTAAAATTCCAAAATCATTGCTTGTTTAAAAATATTATTCAAGCTATTACTATATTAGATAAATGAAGTCTGCACTAATTTTCAAAAGTTTGACACACACATTTCATACCCTTGTTTGTCCATCCGTTCCCTAAATCAGAGGAGGCCATACTCAGCACTGACTTGGACATATAGCTGAACCATAATTGAGTATCATGTGCATCAGCTGTAGTGAGCCTCATGGTGGCGTGTGGACACACCATTCTCCTGCATGCCAAGAGGAAGAGGCTGAAAACTTCCTCTTCTGATTGAAAATAGAGTTCCTTGAACAAGCTAGCATTATCAACCACAATTTGGTTCTTTCCTGTTCTGTCTAACCGTAGTTTAGTCAGGGCTTGGATTCATACATAAACTCCTGGTTAATCTAAAATCCAAGGCAGAAGTGTTAACGTCTCCTCCTACTGGCATGCAAAAGAGGGAAGCTGGGGAGCATGCAAACTAAAGACTAACCACGGTTCAAGCACATAACTCTAAATTATGGTTTATCATTAAGTTTGAACCAGCCCTTGGTGTCTTTGCCACAGGAAGTAAAGTTGGCAGGAGCCACAAAGCAGGGCCCATCTGTCCAAAGAGACCCACACTGATGTTTCCTTGTGTACTTTGAGAAATAAAGGTTCAAAGTTTTTGTTTTATTTACCCATTACTATTAACCGGGCATCTGTCTCACCCACTTTAAAATGCTATGGTGCTTTTTGGTTCCATTTTATGAGTGGCAACTTTATCAACTGGTTTTATTGTATTTAAGCTCATAACATTACACTTCTATATAATGTGTGTGCCCTTACAGCATTTTGATAAACAGACCAGACATAAATGAGAGACTTCTATAATGTTAGAAGAAATTGCACAGAATTTGTCACAAATTCTAATTTATAATGGCCAGGATCCTATGATTTCTGCATCCCCAGTTTTTCAGGCAAAATATTTTGCTTAATTTTTAATTCAATGTAATTTGCTTATTTGTATTATTGTTGAGCCAACCATTTGCATGGTGCTGTACAGAGTAACAAACAAAAAGACAAAGTCCATGCCCTGAGAAGTTTACAGTCCAAAATTTACTATGGGGAGTGTTAGAGGGAGAAATAAAGGTAAGAGTAAAAAGGAAAGAAGATGCATTCTGCTTCATTCTTCTTCATGCCCTTTTCTTGTAATGGCCTATGACAGGGATGGGGAACCTTTTCTGGCCCGCATGTTATCTCAACGCCCCCGATGGACCAAATTTGACAGGGTGGTGGGGCCACCCACATCACTTTGATGTCAGGTGATGCTTCCAGGCAGCTTCTGGAAGATCAAATGGGGAGGGGGCGTCTTGGGTTTGTTCCTCTTATGACTAAGCTCGTAAAACAGTTGTGTTTGCACGTAACTCTAAAGTCAGTGTTGCGAAGCACTGATCACAGACTGCCACCATTGCATAATATTCCCTTAACAGAGCATGAAGGTAATAGATTTCCCAAAGATATTACCGGATGACTTTGAACGTAGATAAGGAGTTCTGTTTGTACCAGCACAGGCGATTTGTCCATTTAGATCAGCATTGACTGGCAACAACTGTCCAGGGCCTTGACAAAAGGAAGGTCTTTCCCATCACCTGCTGCCATCACCTTTCCATCCATTTTAGCTGGAATGCCAGGGAATGAACCTGAATCCTTCTCATGTGCTTTGTTCTCCTCCTGTGATATCCATTTGAGATCTTGCACCCGAGGCACATGAGCTCTTTTAGCTCTAGACTAAAAGACAGATATCCTGGTTCCTGAGTTAGGCTTTCCACCCTCTCAAGGGTGGCTCTTAAGGAAAGTGATTCAGTAGAGGTGATTGTGTGCACAGGGCTGGGTTGGTTTTAACTGGGAAGGCGAGGGATGGGCCTTGGTTGATGCCAAAAGTGGCCTCCTGTGGCTGTGGGCCAGTTCTCTTCCTATCTGTGATATAAGGTGAATAACATGCTTCTTCTGAGAACTTCATGCTCAGTGTTTGGGGTGGCAAGACAGGAACAAGATAATCTTAACAATATACATTGAAATACTGCCATATAGAAGATGGTGGTTGTACTGGGAGGGTGTGAGATGGAAAAGTGCTTCACCCCTTTTGCGGCATTATAACCAGCATTTCAGTAAAGGCAAGAGGCAGGCTTATGATGTCCATTTGTGGGGAGGTTTGCCTATAAGCTTGGCGTACATGTTCTGTTGCAGAATATAAAACCTGTAGTTTGGCACTAGGTTTATGTCAATGTGTATTGTTCTTTTTTTTCCAGCTTCCACTTCATTAACACCTGATTTATTATCACCAGGAAGTTCAAATGTCTCTTCTCCCTTACCTTGTTTTGGATCCTCATTCCAATCTACAACTTCCTTTGTCATTAGTGACATTACAGAGGAGGAGGCAGAATTAGAAAGCCCAGAGCTTCCATCCGTTTCCATGCTTTGTTCTGCAACCTCTGAATGTTGTAAAGCAGACCCAAAGGATTCCGACGACGAAGATTCGGTGTCCCTGTCCAAGGCCAGCAGTTTTGCCGATATGATGGGCATTCTTAAAGACATTCATAGGATGAAACAGAACAAAGACTTGTAAGTTTTTGTTTGTTTGTTTTCTCTTTTTCCATCCCCAAAAGTGTCTCTCTTTCTTTTCTGATTGGAAGCTTTGCAGTTTTGCTTTGTGTGATCTCTGCTGATCTTTAGCGCTGTGACTGATATTTGCAAGGGTTAGTTCTTATGTACTTTCCCTGCATCACCACAACACAGGTTTTTAAAGCCTTTCTTATAATAGGCCTTACAATATTGATCTCTAAGGACAACTGTTCAAATCAGTTCACCAAAGTTATGAGCCTGCCTGTGCTTATCACAGTCAATTTTGGCTAATAAGAAAAGAATCAGTTTTAGTAAAGCTTCTTTGCCTGACTACCAGGGCAATTTAGTCACCATGGTCAAAAAGACAAGTAGCTTCTTCTAAACTGCCTCCAGATTGAAGTTATTATAACCACTGCCCTGAAGATCTGAATGTTCTAAACTAGGGAAGGGGAATCTGTAGCCCTTAAAACACTATGGACTGCAACTCCCTTCATCTCTTAAGCATTGGCCATGCTTGCTGGGATTGATGGGTCAGTGCATTTGACTGTTAACCAGAAGGTGGGTGGGTGGCTGTGGTCAGGAGTCCTGCATTGCGGAGGGTTGGGACAGATGAACCTTGGTGTCTCTTCCAACTCTATGATTCTGTTATAGGAGTTGGACTCCAGCAGCCTTTGGAAGGGCCATTGGTTCCCCATTCCTGTTCTCACTGGTCTGCAAATAAATGCTGAGATTATTACTATTCTAGCAGCTGAGACAAGGGTAACATGAGAGCTACAGGTCGGAGGTTTTGCCTTGTCTCTTCCTGTTTGCCTGCTTCTCCCTCTGCTACCTCCCAAATTGCCCATTGTACAGTTTATGGTTAAATTTGCCTCACTATGTGTCATTCTGGAGATGGGTATAAAATGTTGTACTTCGATAAGCAGAAAACCACTTGCCAAGTTTCTAGGCATGAAGCCTTCCTAGGTTGCTACAATATATGCATATATGATTACATGATTAGCATGTTGTGGCCCTTCAGATGTTGAACTCCCATCACCTGTGACTGTTGGCTATATCTGATTGAGGCTGATACGATCCAGGGTGCCACAGTTTCTCCATCCCAGGATAAGGGAGACGTTAGTTTAAATCCTTAGTCAACCATGTTATAGCCATTGGCTCCAAACAACAAAACCTGAACTTGTTTCTTAAGGTTAGTAGCTAGCCATTCAGCCATTCTTTATCACATAATTGTTGTAAGGGTAAACAGGGATCACCCCCATCCATCTATATCCTCCTGAGCTCACTGGAGGAACAATAGAATAAATAACTAAAACAGTAAGCTGGGATTGCTTGCTAAATAATAGATAGTTTTTTACATGCAGGTTTTTGTGTTTTATTTATTTAGACTATTTATATACCACCTTCCAACAAAAAAACACACCCTTTTATGCATTAATATTGGGCAAAAATCAAAACCTCTTTCAAGCCAAACTTTTCACTATTGTTTCATCTGCACTCTGTTTGAACATAGTGTTTCTTGAGGTTTGGAGGGTTCAACAGGCAGATGGAATCATGAGTTGAATTCATTAGAGAGAGGGAAGTAAGGGGAGCACATTTAACAATTATTACAATATTTCTTATTCATTTAATGCACAATCCAGTTAGAGCAATTTAATTCTGGTAATAAGCAGTGAGATACCATGGAAACATTGAATTAAAGTGTAATTTGTTTGATCAGCTGCCCTTGGTTTGTCCCTTCTGGTTTCTTAAGGAACAGAATATTATGCAGAAGGAAGAATCACATTCTCATTTGAGCTTTCTAAAAAAAATTTGCTTGAGTTTATTGGAAACTGGAATAGGATTCTCAAAGCTGAAATTGATCTCTTCTCATACTGCTTGTATATCTGCCAGATTGCTGCTGCTGAGGTTATTCCACTCTATATATTAACTTTTAAGAAGAAAAATCTCAGTTACAGTAAAAGGGGTGCAATCTCTACTGTTTTGACCTGTTGCAAGAATTAGCAGCAATTGCTCTACCTCATTTCCTAAGTTAGACTCATTTGCCTTCAGATTTGAGTAACTTACAACATCCAGTAGTGGGGAAATTGCATTGCTGTTCTTCCAAACAATACGTAATGCAGCTGTACTTGCACTTGTTGGACACATATCATATCATCTCATATCATCTCATATCATCTCATATCATCATATCAATGTTATTCCTTGAACAAGTAACTGCTAATTCTTTTATTAGACTTTATTTTCAAATCTCAGATCTTACAGAGCTTGTACAAAGTCTAAACTTAAGCAAATAATAGCAGAAAGTCTATCTACATCCATAACTGTGCTTCACAAACCCACATTTGTGACCATGATTCTTCTAAAAGAGAGTCAGTAGTTTCCATAATCGAGTAAACGTACCCATATTTCTTTAATTATACTTTCAACAATTGCCTCCATGACTATTTGTTTCTTTTTTCACAATTTTTTATTTATTTTATTTATTTATCCCTTCAACCTTAGGGCAGTCAGGGCAGTCAGTGTACATAGCTTGACTTTAAGCAATCCCTGGCCCATTCTTATTAAATAGCTAGACTGGGAGACAATCGCAAAGGAATACAGCAAGGCATGGGGGAAGAGGGGCCAGTTTTATCATAGCTCAATCAAGGTGCTCTCTCATTTTTATACCAAAATGTGGCACGGATGTGAATCAATACAAGTGACTTGCCCTGTCAGTGTCCAGTTTGGACCAAAGAGCATAGGGAAGCTACTGTATTCCATCTAGCCCAGTATCGTTTACTCTGATTGGCTGCAGGTCCCCAGAGTCTCAGGCAGAGGTCCAGCCGTGACATCTTTTCTTAACTGGAGATACTGGGAATTGAACCTTGGAGTTTCTGAATGCAAAGCTTGCATCTAAAACCCACTTCCCTAAGGCCAGTGGCTTTCACTACATTTTTTTTTAAGAGGCTTATCTTTACAGTTTTAAAAAGCAATCCAGATTCGTAGAACTTTTTAAAAATGCCGTTTTAATCTGCCTCTTGTGTCTCTTCAAATTCCGTTAGTTGCATCATATATAATGTGCACATCCCTCCTTGCCATACCCACAATGACCTGAATTGTGAGTGCTGAAAGTCCATGGTAAAATGATGAGATTAGCTTCCTTCTTAGTAGAAAACAGGAAATCCTGCTTTCCCCTTTTTAGCAGCAAATGGGACCCTGCCCTGGCAGAAATGTGTGTCCTTTGTTGCAGGGTGGAAGGAACTCTGGACAACAAATGTTGCAGAGTATACGTAGCTACAGCAGCGAAGCCACTGGGCACATCTGAGACAAAGAGAATTAAGGCGCTTAAGAGCTGCCCCCTCCCTTTGTGCTGTGCAGTGAGCAGCAGCAGACAAGGGCTATTATGGGAGAGAACTGTTCAGCTGGGTGCAGCCTCATCCTGCTGAGCAGAGGAGACGGTTGCAAACACATGTTGTCAGATGCCCACGGGAATGTTGGGACTGGATCTCAGCACTACAGCTCTGCACAACTGGTCCCTCGGATAAAATTGAATAACCTCTGATACAATGAAATACGAATCAGAAAGGTTTGCCATTATCCATTGTGCCAGCAGTTTGAGGAAGTTTAGTCTAAGCATCTGTGAGAAAAGCAAAGAGACAAATAGATAAAAGGAGTTTACTGGTGCTTTTGCCAGTCTTACTGATAAATTACAAGAAGTTATAGAAATTAGAGTGGGTGTCTGTCAGATGAATTTGTAGAACAGCAGAGTCAAGGGTTGCCCTTGAAGCTGCTTCGTCTTACGGCAATGCAGACCACTCCATTTCTCCCTGTGCATGACACAAATTTAGAGCATGGCGGGTGGGTAGCTATAGCTGGGCTTATTCTTGAATCTTTGAGTTGCTAAAGTGCTATCAGAGTATAACATTCCTTAATCTGTAAGTTGCAGAAGCAAGCAGAGTGTGACACTGTGTAATGAGTGCACCACTTTGGACTTGCTCTTGACCCAGCATATGCTGACTATGAAGAAATGATGAGAATGGTGATAAATGGAAAGCTGTAATTAAATCCATTTTGGACAGGGAGAAAGTAGCCAAGTGGGGCCATTCACTTAAAAAAAAGAGGAAGGTGCAGTGCTGCTGTCATTCAGAATCCTTGTGAAATGGTTTGCCCTAAACTAAATGGGTCAGTTTGCCTCCTTTCAATTTTTCAGGGTGTGGGTTTTAGTTTAGGAACTGTATGCTAATGGCTGAAATTTCAGGAGCAATGTGGTGGGGGTCCTAGGGTTCACATTTCTTACCACTTTTGAAATCTTGAGTCCCATTGTCATGCTTATAGATGAGGTGCTTAAAGAATGGTAAATATATAGGTGCCCCCTTCTTGTAAGTTCTAATATACTCTAGTAATGGTGAAAACAAAGGAAAATAATAAATCTGGACTGGTTCACACAGAACAAGGAAGTGAATGGCTTTTGTGTCAGAGATTTGATATTTATTTATTTATTTATTAATTACCACCAACTTACGGTTACCATGAGAGAGGAGAGGAATCTGCCAAGTTAAAAGTCACTAAGCCGGTATGATGAGCCTGTGGCCCTCCAGATGTTGTGGGCTACAGTTCCTGCCCCCATTGGCTGAGATCAATGGGAGCTGGGAATCCAACAACATCTGGAGGACCACAAGTTTCCCATCTTTGGAATGAAGGAAGATACAAATGTTCTTTTGCATGGAAATCCTATGACTTCTGTGCCTCTTGGGCTCAAAATGACTTTTCTTTGTCCCAAAGCATGCTGCTCCTATTTGAGGTTGGCACAGTATGAAGGAACTTGGTAATGTATGCAGCAGAACTGAAGAAAAATGGTTGGAGTCCTTTTGATAGATTTACAGAATGATGTTGCTTAAAATCATCAATATTTAAGTTGTTTTTTGGGGGGTGGGGAACCACCACCCTAAGAATCTACCAGGAGAAAATTAATAACGTTTTGTAGAGAAGCCTTTCATTTGCTTACCCATAGGGATTCCCGCCCTCACCCCCTAGTTAATTAAACTGGTAAACAAAATTATCTAGGTATCAGGGGAATGTAAGGTGGCTGAAAACCAGAGCTACAACAGATGTGATTACACGTGTTTGAAATAAGAGAGCTAAAATTTAAAACTGGACAGATTCCAGATCCTTATGATGCTTATTGTATAAAGGAATCAATGTTCTTTTGCACACGCAAGCCCGCATACATTTACCTCAGAGACTTTAGTTGTTGCTGTGCTCTTGAAATTCCACACATCACCCTGTAGTAACCCATATTGCAAATCCATGCGTACAGACATTGGTGACTCTTCACTTCTGCATACTGTGCTGGGCAGAGAAGCAGATGGGGAATTGCTTCTGCAAGAACAGGAATGAGGAACCTCCCCCCCCCCCCGCCCCCAAATGCTGCTGAACTTCCAACTCCCATCAAGCCCAGCAATTCCTGGCTAATGGCTGGGAATTATGGGCATTGAATTTCAGCAATATTTGGAGAGCCAAAGGTTCTCCACAGAGTTGAGTGTGTAATCTGTTCTTTATTGTGCCAGCTTCATCCTGGTTTTTGTACTTTTGCCAGAAGGTAGGCTTCATCCTTGCAGATTTGTTGGAGAAGTTCTCTAACTGTTACTAATTCTACTCAGACAATAGAATAGCACTTCAGGGTGCAAGAGAGAGATTGCTTTATTGGGTGCTTCCTCTCCCCCATGACATAAGGTTCCTTGCACATTGAAAATTAGCCAGTTGGAGGAATCCAGTCTAGCATTATCCTTGACAGTTCTGTCGAGGGGAGGAAGCCACGTCTGGTGCATCCAGTGCATTTTGTAATTTGTGCATGTGGAATGTTGCACAAATAATCATGGGTGCCTGTGGCATCATTAGGGATCAGCGAAATCTCTAGAAAGGCCCTCAATTTGCTAGGTAAAAACTTGTACGCTGGAAGTAATTTTTAAAAGTCTTTCCTATTCTTACTGTTTACCTAATATCAAATATATGGGATATATATAATATCAGATATATGGGATTTGATGGTGACAAGAATTAAAGAAAACACAAACCGGTAAGAGATTTGCAAGAATAGTCCCTTTGTTGAAAAACATGCAGTTGAACCACAACTAATTTGTTAGATTTATTTTATTATTATTTTTTAATCCTGTTGGCGAAAGCAATTGGGGATGGTGGAGCAGAATGTGGTTTGCACCCCTGTTAATACCCTTCATCTTGTATCCTCCTTTCAGGAACAGAACTTTACTGAAAGAGGAGGATCCTGCAGTTCTTATAGCAGAGGTTTTAAGAAGAAAGTTTGCCTTGAAGGATGAAGATGTAAACATGAAGAAGAACTAAAATTATGCTCATTGGTTACCTTGTAAAGTAAATTATCGTTCTCCTAAGATCTTTCTCCACAGTGGCTGCCTTCCTTGAACATCAAAAGTCCTTTAGGGATTAGGTTTCTACTCTGTATGTGCGTGTGTTGGAGGGGGGAATAATTCCTACCCAAGCAGAACTGTGAATTTGCTGTTTTCCACACAGCCAAGAGAGACTTTAAAAAGGTAAATGGTTTTCCACATTTTGAAATGAAGCATTGTTAGCAAAGTAGCGAGATGAATTAAAAAGGATCTATTCATAATTTTGCTGCAATTCTGAAGCCTGTGATAACTTACTGATAGAAATGTATCCCTTCCACATTCAGGTAGAGATGTTTTTAAAATTTAGTCATTGAAAAATGCATTTGCTCTTTTTCTCCGGACTTAACTTTTCAAGGCAATCAAGTACCTTTTCAAAGTGGATAGATATTCCAGCACTGGCTGACGAGGAAAGGGAGGCACACCATATAGCACTTGTAACCAGGTGGAGAGGTGGTAAACTTGCAGCCTTCAACCACATGCTTACCAAGTGTTAGCAAGGCTACCTCCCCTCCAGAGGGTTTTTTTGAGGGGAAACCTAGGAGTGAAAGTCTGGGCAATGTAAGAAAATATTGACTCCCCATTAAGTACATGCATTACAAGTGAGCTTTAGCATGGCTATCTGAATCCATCCTCTTGTTGACTTGGAGAGAAGCATCGTAGCTGCCTGTGCCTGCCTATGGAAGTTAGATTGCTTTTACCCTGCAGATACTAAACTGATACTGTAGCTGAAGGACGCTTCTTCCATGTATCTCATGTGAGAAGTATTTTTTATTTTATTTGTGTAGGATTTTGAAGAGCAAACCAGCTTTTGCACCCAGAGCAGTGGGAAGCCTGTGTCCCTCCAGCTCTTGCCGGACTACACCTCCCATTATCCCTGAGCCTTGGTCATGCTGCCTGAGGCTGATGGGAGTTGGAGTCTGTCATCCGCTGGTGGGTCACAAATTTCCCACCCCTGACTTACGTGGGGATGCATCTGTACTGCAAACGTGGTTGAGCGCCATGTATTTTATCTTTTAAGTTCCTTGGCTCCTTCAAAGCTTGTAATTAAGGGATAAAAAATGCAGAATGTCAGAGAGCAATTACAGAATGAGCAGCAGGATTGGATTTTGTCTGTTAAAGGTATGGTTGTGTTTAAACTCATGGGGACCTTCTCAGCCACTGTTTATTCTATATTTAAGAGCAATGACAGATATCGTAAGCAGTTATATTGTGCCTCTGTCCTCTATACAGCTCTAGGAGCATCACTGCCATTTTCTTTAAGCCACGGTTGTGAATCTGGTGCATCACGTTTTCCATGTAGCAGAGCAGGGTTCCTCTTTCTGCATTTTTCTCACAAGAGCCTTGTAGGTGGGTGAGGTTAAGAACTCATTGAATGGGCAGTTTTGACCCCTGACCTTCCTCAGAGTTAATTTTGAAATCAGGTCTCCCTTCTTAACGTTCGACAGCAGCCTCTCAAAGTAATGGCTGCACTCAGAACTCCCATCCAGTCCTTTGGGAGAGCACAAGGACAAGAAGAGGATTTTTGCACGCATTAGTGCTAATGTGTGGGTCTGAAAGGGACTCAGCTAACTTTAGAGAAGTCAGCAGCCTTCCTTAAAAGCTTGTAGAGGCTTAGGTTGTAGGGGGGAGTGATAGACATGCTGTCACTTAACCTGCCTAAGCTGTGTCGTCTGTTAATGTGGCCTGTTTGGCAGATCATTCAAGGTTTTATATATCATGTTTTATAAGCCAGGAAGTTGCAGTCACTCTCGCATGAACCTGGGATCGCTCAGTCAGTAGAGCATGAGCCTCTTAATCTCAGGGTTGTGGGTTCAAGCCCCAACGTTGGGCAAAAGATTCCTGCATTGCAGGGGTTGGGCTAGATGACCCTGGTGGTCCCTTCCAGCTCTACAGTTCTCTGATTGCTTTGGCATGAGGAGCTTGCTATATACTAAGCCAAAATTCTCCATTATGTCAGTTACAGACAAGGGCCATAAAAATGCTTCCCTTCTGGTGTGTTGTAAGCTCAGTGCTCGTTAGCCATGCAGGCTTTCTGTAGCATCCACACAACACCGTTAGCATCAAAATGCTAATCTGTATTCTTTTGTCCTTTATCTTTTCCAGGGGAAAATCTGATAAAAACAAAAATAGTAAGAAACCAGATGAAATTTGCAACGTTAAAGCAACCTCCCCCCTGCATACAAAGATCCAGATTTTTTAAAAGGTACCAATTCATTTTAAAACACAGAGAACAGAGTCCAAGGCAGCCTCCACTTTAATTCTACCTCCACCTGATACAGAAAATTCATAGAAAACTGAATGGTAGGTAGTTGGGAAGCCTTGCAAGGAGCAGTGGGGAAGGCACAGCGTAACAGTTAGAATATAAACCTTATCCCACAAAGCAACAGTCTTCTTGCTTAAGACAAAAATGACCTAATAGAGCACATGAAGACCCTGCTTGTTTAGAATGTAATCTGGGTTTTCTTCTTGACACAGCTGCATATTTTGCCAATTGCAGCTTCTGAAACCATTTACAATACTCCATATGATATAATTTCTTTATTAGGCAATGTACAAGTTATAAAGAAGCTGGCATGCAGAATAAGTATGAATGCTACATATATACCTAAGGTCTGCATCAGTTTGTTTTGAAAGTCTGCATTAGGGGCATTCCTCTCTCACTGAGCAATTATGAGTTAGTGTTTAATGACTCTATTGCCTTCCGAATCCTCTGTGAATAACAAGTCATAACATGACTTCTCACTACTGTCTGTTAGAACAGACACGCTCCCGCCTGGGGATAGGTGGGTCCAACTCTCTGCAGAGCAGCAGGCCCCCAAGCAGCCATGGTAGGATGGGCTCATTATAGCGTTGCTTTCATCACCAAGAAGCTTCTTTTGTAAAGATGTTTTGCCTCTCCCTTGAACAAAGAGGTGAGAAATGACTTTGTGACCCTCAGAGTCCTGCGTAAACATTGGCAGGCCTACCTGGCTGTCCTCAATCCCTTTATCAGAACTGCAGACGGCCTTGTTGATTTTCAAACAGAGCCCAGCAACAGATTGATTGATACTCTTCAGAGGCTTCACGTCCATAGTACTCTGCTCGAGCTGAGGATTTATGTTCTCAGAGTCACAGGAGTGCACGAAGGAGCTATAACAAAAGGGTGGGCACCTGTGTCTTCTCTGAGTCTTGGTGTCCTTGCTTGTAACTGTCAGGCTTTGGCTGCTTTGAGGAAACAAGGTGGCATGTTTTTCTCTTTCCCAACCACTATTTTTCTCTCTCAAAGCCAAATCAGGAAGAGTTCTGTGATCAGGATCCCTTTTCTCCTTTAGCTGCTGAATGAAGTTTAATAACTGAGGATCTTCTCTCCCTGCAGCAGAGTCTCTTCTTTCAGTTGGGAGGATGCAAGCAGTAGTCTGGGCTTCAGGAGGGGTAGAATTGCAAGGAGAAATGTGTAAACCTGGTGTTTGTTGGATCCATCCTCCTCCTTCCTGAAGCATGTCCGCTGGCAACATGGTTTTTCCGCTCCTAAACAGTCTGGGGTTGTTCACCTTGGAGGCACGGTTTGATGCAACAGCCAGCCTTCTGTTTGGATTGGTTTTCTTTTCCTCTGCAAAAAAAACAACCCCAAGCTGAATCTGAATATAACCAGACAGATCAAACACACAGCCTGAACAAAAACTTAGTATGATGCTGGAATGGCAAATACAAATCAGCAGCCTTCCATGGGCAATTTTTTAAAAAATAGGTATCACATAATTGCTTCCATGACAAACTGCTCAACCCTTGCCCCTGGACAGATTAGTAACACTACAAAACTACCAGTCCCCTCTGGAATCACTATTGCCTCAAAGACTCAGAAGAACTACCCACCCCAGAGGAATTCACATGGGCACCTTTCTTTGTCATGGGTTTCTGCTACCAGTTGTGGGGGGAGGCCCAGAACTGTGACTTATGCAAACAACTTGCACATGGACTCTGACACATGCGAGTGGATGGAGCAAAAGGTACTGCAGCTTTTCAGAAAAAGTGTGCCTTAGCTGCCGCCGCCCCCCCCCCAAACCCCCAACACCACTGTTGATAACTGATAGAAGAAACATTAGAAGTGTTGTTATAGGCTCCCCCTTTTTGCAGATTTGTATCCTGGGAATGAAGGATTGTTGCATGCAAGGTCTATGTTTCAGTAGATTTTAAGTTACTTTAAATTAAAAGGGCAGGAGATTTCTGGTGTTGCTGGATGGCCATGAGTGCAAGCAAGATTTTCCCTATTTAAATCAGGCATAGGCAAACTTGGCCCTCCAGATGTTTTGGGACTACAACTCCCATCATCCCTGACCACTAGGCCTGTTAGCTAGGGATGGTGGGAGTTGTCCCAAAACATCTGGAGGGCCAAGTTTGCCTATGCCTGATTTAAAAAGTTGACTCACTCCACTGGCCCTAAGCAACTCACTATTCTGCCTTTACCCACCCACCTTCCTGCAATATGAGGGCAATAGGTCTGATCAATATTCTGCCTAAAAGGAGGACTGTTCAAGAAACACCAAGAAGTTTGGTGCTGCACCATTGTTGCTGCCCGGCAAGTTAATCCTCAGACTGATGCCAGCAGACCACACTCTTATTTCCTCCCAGATCTCTGCAGCTCGCCCGTCATACCCTTTTCATGGGGATTGCAATCAACAAAACAGCTGGTCTGTCCTTTTTGAGAAAAGCGAAGTGAAAGCAAAGTAGGGTCACTTTTTGCTGCTCTTCTCAATTACCTTTTCCCATCTGCCTCTGGTTCCTCATAGGATATTTCAAGTGATTCTAAATTTGATTGTAGAGTGGGCAGTTGCTACCTCCTCTCCGCACCCTTGTTTGCAGACAATGGAGAAGCAAAGCTTTTTAAAGGACATTGTGTGGTTTTGTATAGTGTTTACACAATGCAAGGTGCAATGGAAGTGTGAAATAATAAATCCTCTTACAGAAAGCATTGCAAATGTTGTGCAGGTTATTAAACCCTATACTTTCCTTTTCATTGCTGTTGGGATAATGTGCAAACTACTGCACCTTAAGCATTTTGGCCAGCCAACATGGCAGCAGGGTGACAAAGGCAAGTTTAAGCTTTCCACTCCACGAAAGAGAGTTTTGTGGTTGCACAGCAATACAAGTTTCTGAACAGAACACAGAGAAGTCTCCAAACCCCACAAAATAAAACACAATGATAGCAGTCTCAGTATAGTAATGGAGAGGTGGTCTACATTTAAGGAATGGTACAAGCATGTTGGAAAAGAGTACTTTTCCCTTCATAGGACAGCACATCTAAAAATATTTAGTCAAAAGTAGCATGGCTTGCATACCACTTATATGTGCCAATCCAGCTAGGACATGCGTGCCCATATCTATCCACCAGGCATACAGGTACAGAGCACTAATCAGATATTTCACAATCAGTCGTGCATAAAAATGAATGAGATTGGATCTGGTCACTGTGCTCCCTGTCCCAAGATGCTTGGCACTATTGCTGTGTACCTGACCAGAGGCCAGACACGCAGCTGGATCAGGTCAAAGTGTTTCTCTCCTCACAAAGTCCAGCCTTGGCGTATTTGACTGTAGTTCCAGCCTATACATTTTCACTCACATGAGTAAAAAATCACACCAAAATTTTAGAGATTTGTTTGGAATGGGGTTAAAATTTAAATAGGGGATCTAACCTAATTTGCTATAAAAACAGAAGGCACCCATTCGGCTGAACACCCTGTGCTCTGCTTCTTGACAAATCCAATATTGTAAACAGAGGTGCTTCCATTTGTTTTCAGCATATGGAGCCAAGTGCAGCAGAAGCCCCACTGACACTTTGCTCATGTATAGGGTGCAAGCAGGTACAGTAAGGGTGGGGAAACACTTGTATCAGATCCTCAGAACTCTGCCCGGGACTTGAGTGTCTGTGGCCCTGCTTTGCACCCAGGTTCCTGCTTGGCCGAAATGCACCCTTGAACTCTTAATGCCTCTTGCTTACCTGGATGAAGAACTGAGAGGGATGTATGCAGAAACTAGCCTACTGCACAAAGATATCTTTTACATTCATTGACCAGCCCACTTTACCTCTCGTTCCCCCCCACCCCTGGCATGTGGGCCTTGAAAAGTCCAATGGGGCACCGGGACTGAAAAAGGCTCCCTGGTGTAGAACAATGAATGCTTTAAGCCCTGCCGCCCGCCCACAAAATAATCATTGCATATGGGTGTGGAATCAGAAATCCCCATGCACAAACCCCTGCTCACAAGTAGGGGCTCTGCCCAATTGGGGCACTTGAATATTTGCCCTGATAGCATGTATCTGCTACTCATGAGTGGGAGCTCCTGCTTTGAGATTTTCTGCTCACACTACCACATGCAACTGGGTTATTTGCAGGGAGAGAAGAAACATGATGTCAGAGGCAGTGCTTGGAGTGCAGCTCTCCACCTTACTCTAGACATGAATAGGGCTGCAAACTGATCTGGAAGAGGCTGGAGCCAGACTAGGAAACCCACATCCCTGCAGATGTTGCTGGATTCCCAGTTCCCACCAGCCCAAGCCAGGAGACAAGGGTCAGGGATGTTGGGAATTGTAATCCAGCAACCTTTGTAGGGGCGGCACAAGTTCCCTAGCCCTGACCTTGAGTATTTTGAGCATCACATCCAGAATCCCAAGTTCCAGTTGCCCGGCTTCCTCCCATGACATGTTCTGGCTTTTGCCCTCAGCTAGAACACAAAAAAACACCAACATACCTGCTTGTTGTGTGCTGAAGAAGGTGGAAATGGTGGTTTGCTTGGTGCATTGAAGAGGTGCTTTTGTTGGAAAAGGACAATGCGAAAGTTGGTTCAGTGTTCTTAATACTGGCTTAGCCATGAAGCTCTGGGTGGGAAAGCAGAAATTCTGTGTCAGAATTCATCACCATGCAGGAAATCATCCCTTTGAATAGCAGTTGTTGGGAGTCACAGGTGGGGAGTGTTGCTGTCACACTCAAGTTCTGCCTACAAGCAACCATGAAAACAAAGTGCTGGGCTAGATGAGCCTTTGGCCTGATCCTGCAGGGTTCTTATGTTCTCTCCCTTATTGTTCAGAACTGATTTATTCCCATAAATGTTAGTTCCATGGGAACAGGACTTGCACGTGGGCCCTGTGACAAAGTGTTGCAGCACCTATTTAGGGGTCCTTCCAACCAGTCATGGCCCTCCTCCAGGACAGTGTTTGTTCCAGGTTTGGGCAGGCCTGCATGGTGTCTACCTCCTCCCTGCACATTTCCCAGTATTAAGTGATGTCCCAAGTACACACCAGCCACAAACTCACCAAGTACAGTGGTGCCTCGCAAGACGAAATTAATTCGTTCTGCGAGTCTCTTCGTCTAGCGGTTTTTTCGTCTTGCGAAGCAACCCTATTAGCGGCTTAGCGCTATTAGCGGCTATTAAAGGCTTAAGGGATTAGCGGATTAGCTGCTAAAAGGCTATTAGCGGTTTAGCGGCTTAGAAAAAGGGGGTGGGGAGCGAAAAAAAATCTCAAGACTTGCAAGACATTTTCGTCCTGCGAAGCGCATTGAAAAACGGAAAACCCTTTCGTCTAGCGAGTTTTCCCTCTTGCGAGGCATTCGTCTTGCGGGGTACCACTGTAGTCTTAAAATTATCAGCTGGCACCCAGGAATGACAAAACAATTCTCCACCATATGCAGATCTGGCACCTTACAATGTGGAGTTATAAAAACATATTTCCAGGCTTGTTCCTCCATTACCTGTATTTTGCGTTTTTTAAGGGCTGATGTATCCAGCCAGACACCACAAGACTCAGACTGCTTCTGCGCTGGGCTTTTGGCCTTCTGTTTCATGAGCAGTTTGTCTTCTGTGTTCAGATGATGCAAGGCTTTCTGCAATCTAAGAAGAGAGGAGAGGCATGCATGCTAAGTTATACCAGCCTCTGTGGCTGCAGAGGAATGGTTGAAAAGTATACACCTGCCTCAATAGCTTCAGGGCTGAAATAGGCAAGGGATAAGGCCAGCCTATATTATTGTTTCAACACGTTGATACCATCTGCTTCCACACCCATCTCAGTGGTTGGTTGGATGCAACCTTCATGGTAAACAATTCTGCGTCTGACAATGAATGTGGAAAAGCAAACTTCCCAGGAGCTCAGCCCTCCCCGTTTTATCCTCATATGAACCCAGCCAGGTAGGTTAAGCCAAGAATATGACTAGCCCATGGTCCCCCACCAAGCTTCATGGCTAAGTGGCAATTTAAAACTCGCATCTCCCTATTCAGCTACTTAAAGAACCTGAGTACCTGCTGGATCAGGGACATGTAAATTCCACAGCAGCCACCCCCAGCCCCAAAATGCTGCAGACCTCCCCACTACCTCTGTCAGTTGCTATTGACTGCCAAATCTTTTTTTTTTTTTTGAAACCTTTAATTGGTTTTATATTTTTTACAGCCTCCCACCTTTGAAGGGAAAGGATTCTCTAACAGCAAACTCAGTTCCCCAAGCACTGACTCTTACGTTGCCATGCACATTCAGTGAAGCCCCTGTGGTGTACCTATTCCCCACTCAGCCATGGAGCTCACTTGAGCCTCTTAGCCTAGACCTATCGCACCGAGGTGTAAAGATAAACTGGGGAGACGGAGAGCCCCGTACACCACATGGAGCTCCTTGGAGAAAAGGTGGGATGCAAGAAACAAGACGGAGGTCTCGGCAGGCTGAAGGAAACCCAGAGCTTTGCACACACGAAACAGCTGAGGGCGAGAGGGCGGGTAGGAAGATCAAACTATCCCAGGAGAACTGAGCATGCTCAGTGGACACTGAATGCTTCCTGGTAGAGTGGGTGGCAGGCAACATTTTGACGGTGGTCCTACTTGCAACCTTTTTAAAAAAAGAAGAATAAAATTCCCACCATTCCTCCAAGGAGCTCAGAACAATGTGCACAAAGTTCTCGCTATTTCGTCCCGCGGAGGCTGAGAGAAGGAGCGGCCCAGGTTTTTCTCAGTGAGGGCAGGATTGCAATCTGCGTCTCGGAAGCACCGCACCGCCCTGCCTCCCTCCCTTCGCCCACCTTGCATTTGCAACAGCATTACCTGCATCCGAGGAAGCGCCAACAAGAGCCTGTCCCACCAGGAGACTTTGCGCATCTGCCCAGGCTTGCCCTGTTGCAAAGCGATTCCCAGAATTCAACGTTCCCGCGTCTCAAGCCCCGCCCCTCGCCCTAGGAAATGCCCAATAGCAGGGGAAGCAGGAACCTTGCCCCGCCCCCTAGCCTCTTCCCGCCCCCTTGCCCCGCCCCCTTCTCGCTCTCTCTCGCAGCTGCGCCCAGCGGGTCTTTGTGAATGTTTTGCGACATTCCGGGCTAGCCGTCTCTATCCCCACATCCCTCCCCACCACTCTCTCCACACACGCTATTGCTATTAAGCCCAGGCCAACGAATGCAACAATTTTAACAGCTATAACCACGGAGATTACTCCCAGGGGTCCAAGACAACTCTCATTGTGCCAGAGATCTGGACAGACACACACCAAACACGAAAGTGGCTGTGTAGCTCAGTTTCAAAAGTAATCCCACAAAGAGCCAGTGTGGTGGAGTTGTGAGTGTCAGATTGGGAACTGAGAGACCAGGATTCAAATCCCCCCACTCAGCCATGAAGCTCACCAGGTGAACTTGGGTCAGTCACCTCTCAGCCTAACCTACTTCACAGGGCTGTTGTGGGGATATAAATGCAATAAATTAAAAAGACAAAGTAGATGTGTTGATCCAGAAGGTGGAGCAAAAGGGGGGTACAGAATCCACAATCCATACTGGGGCAATCTCCCTGCATTAGGCCCACGCACGACAGTCAGTGAGTGTACAGCCTGTGTACACAAATAGCTGAGCTGTACACTCCTATGTTATTCACATGTAGCCTTCGACGAGTGTAGTCTGTACCAGTGTACACAACAGACTTGGACAAATCAACTGAAAACATTATTTCAGTATTTTAATATTTTGTTGGAAGCCGCCCAGAGATGGGTGGGGTATAAATAAAAAAATATTATTATTATTACTACTACTACTACTACTACTACTACTACTACTACTATGGTCAGCTGGGAAAACATGAAGACAGGAGGCCCACATTTGGCCAGTCTTAAGCCTAGACTGTGGGGCAGAAATTCAAAGGAGACTCTGTTAGGTACTGCACAGGTTTCAGGAAGCACCACCAAAGGCTGCTTTGAAAAAACACAACTTTCAAAAGCATTCATTCTTTATCAAACAAGCTTTACTTTTCATGATGTATGACACCAGTATTTATATTTTTGTGCTGCGGATTTTATTTCCTGCATATTTTAGCATAGGTTTTGATTATATTTTACCACATTTCACACAGGACAGAGAAGGAAGTGCATAGCAGCACAAAGCTAAAAGATGTAGAGACAGCAACCATCAACCTAGATGACTCTAAGGGGAATTAAGACAAATTCATGGAGGATAAGTGCAAGTAGATAAATGGGTACCAATCCAGCGGGAAGGTAAACGGCGTTTCCGTGCACTGCTCTGGTTCGCCAGAAGCGGCTTAGTCATGCTGGCCACATGACCCAGAAGCTGTACGCCGGCTCCCTCGGCCAATAAAGCGAGATGAGCGCCGCAGCTCCAGAGTCGTCCGCGACTGGACCTAACACTCAGGGGTCCCTTTACCTTTTTTAATACTACCAAAGGCTACCAGTCACAATGGGTATATATTACATTCTGCATTTTGGCAGAATATGCCTCTGGGTCCCAGTTGCTGGTGAACACAAGTGAGGAGAGCCATGCTGCCCTCATGTCCTTGCTTGTAGGGCTTCCCATGGACATCTAGTTGGCCAGTGGGGGGATGCTGGACTAAATGGGTCCTCCGCTCTGATCCAGCAGGGCTTGTCTTATGCTCTTAGAACAGGGGCTCCCAAGCTGGTCCCTGGAGCATCCATGGACTGAGAGCTTCTTTCTTCACTATCCGTAAAGTTGAGGAGTTCCCTCCCCACAGAGGTGCTTTACAGCTTTCAGTGACTGCTGAAGACACACTCATTTACCCTGTCCTTAGATGTATGAGGTATGTTTCCAGGACCCACCCGATTCCTCTGACTGGAATTTGTTTTATCTGTTTCTAAGGGCGGGTCATCGTCTCAAGGTGTACATTTTAATCCACATGTGAGTCCGCTACCCACGTGTCTCCCTAGGGCCTAGGCACCCTCCCAAGGCAAACAAATACTATTTATTTGTTTAGCCAAAGCCATCACAAAAGATAGAACACTCCCAAGAAGTTTAGGATCTTTCTACTGGAGTTGTAATGAGCATCTGTTATGAGTATGTGTTTACCCTTAACCTTATGCCCACAAGAAGTTCACACACACCCTCCATGCACATTTGCGTACACACATATACAGGCTAGGAGCCTTAAGTGGGACCCTTCTGGAGGCTTCACCCAGGGCAAAAAAAAAAACTGGCTAGAAGCCACCCCACCCCCCATAGCTATAGCTTTTCTTGAAGCCTAAAAGAACACAAAGTCTGGGGGGAGAAACTGGGTAGATCTACTATGAAACTAATGAAGCTTAAGCTTTAGATGTTATAAGAATTTTAAGGTCTTAGATAGGTAATAAATGTCAAAACTGTTAGATAATCACTCAAGATGCTTGATATCACCAGTTCTGCTTCAAAAACATCACGGCTTCCACCTCTCACCCTTTAAAACTATCTATTCTAAACTCTAAAAACCAATCTTTCCATCTTTCTGTACCAAAAAGCAAAGCTGGGCTGAATTTCAACCCATCACCATACACCAGAACTTAAGAATTACCCTCCTATGCTTGCAGATACATTGCCTTCCATGTAGCCATAAATTGGCAGAGTTGGAAGGGACCCTGGGGTCACCTAGTCCAACCGTCTAAAATACAGGGTTCACAGCAAGATTTGTACTATCAGAGAGACACACACAGATGTAAGTACAGACGCACAACTGGGAAATGCCCTATCATGCAAGCACACATGTGTACTAAGGGAAAAAAGAAGGAAGGGGAAGATAAAAGTACCAACTTCATATAGGAAGCCTTTAACAAACCTTAAGATAAACAGTTTTAAGAGGGAATTTACTTTCTTAAACGAAAGAGTCTAAGGGGTGCTTATAACGCATAAAATACCCAGATTGGGCAAAGTTTCTAGAGAAGAATTATAAAATAAAGATAAAGAGAGAACAATTTCCTGAACTTGCATCGTAAGGGTAAGCCTAGTATATAGGATAGGAGTAACCTAAGGGTTAAAATAAGCACACACAGAAAGTGAGAATGGAGTTCCTAGCAAACACTCCCCCCCCCTTGCAGTTTCCTCATGAAAGGAAGCTTACTTGGGAGTAAATTTACCTGTTAAGGCACAGAAGTAAGAGGGGGGTGTTTTCCAAGAAAAGAGGCCAGGAAATCCTGGCTGACTTTACAGAGGCTGATACTGGGAGTCAAAATGGTTTCAGGGAGTCAAAATGGTTTCAGGAGGTCTTCCTGTGCTGCTCCAGACATTGGCACATTTATGAACATTTATTATATATATATGACCTTAAAATTCTATTACAGTACCAAGCAAACACATACATAAATAGATAAACCACATCTGGAACAGCACAGGAAGACCGTGCTGAAACCATTTTGACTCCCGAACTGACCAAATGTTTCCTCTGCAAGGAGGGAGGGGGTGAGGGAACCTTCCCATTGTCTCAGGAATTTGGTAATCACCATTTAAAAGGAATGGCCAGACTACCAGGAAAGGCAATCAGATAAGGCATTATCAGATAACCTGGCAGACAGGAAAAACAACATTCAAATTTCTGTTGTAGACCACCTTTTCTGTGATGTAGGTATGATGTTTGTGGGGAATGGTCTTGGGTTACACCCCTTCTGTGATGTATGTATGATGTATGGAGGGGTGGTCTTGAGCTCCAGGGCAGGGAATTTAAAATGTCTATATAAGGGCAGGCACACCTTTGTTCTGGGTCCTCCTGTGTGTGAGGGGAGCACCCTGTTGCAACAGCTATAATAAAGATCAGGCTTACTAGCAGCTTTGCTTCTCAATATTCTCTGGTTAGCCTCTGTTATTTTCTCCTACCGATAAAGAACCCACTTAAGGACTCTATATGGGCTCTTGGATACCCAATAAGGGAAAAAGGGCAGATTTTGTTTACAACACAGAGCCCCTGATCCTGTGGGGCCCCCAGAAGCGACATTAGACCCAATTTGAGTTGCACTACTCAAGTTGATTAATTTTCTGTATTTCAACCATAGGGACCAACTCCCACAAACCAGATTGGCACACACTATTATTATTATTATTATTATTATTATTATTATTATTATTATCTGTGGCATCTGCAAAAATACAATTTAAATTGTAATAAAACACAATAAATGAACTATTGGAAGCAATGAAAATAAAATGAAAAATCATACAGCATCTAACACATCCCATTACAACAGGAAAATCATTAACTGACCCTCAAGGCCCTTAGCAATTTTCAAGTTGTCCATGGAGAAAAAGTTGGTGAACAGCTGTCTCAGAACTTACAGGAGAGTGTTCTTTGCCAAAGCTGCTAAGAGAGTCTTTGCGATAAATTGGGTGAAATAATTAGCTGTTTCTTGAGCTGAAGGCCAACTGACGTAATAGTACTGGTATGTTACTGAAGTCTAACTATTGTGTATTTTTGTTATTTTCCACTGGAAAGACTTCCAGTGACCTTTACTTAATGTAGATAAACTGACTTTGAACAGAGAAAAAGAAGCAGCTTGTGAGACTCCTCAATTTTATCTCCCCTCTCTCCTAGCCAGTGGTGAAGCTGCATGCACTGCTACCAGGGGCGGCGAGCAGGCGGGGGCGTAGCTGGCGCCCCAGGGGCGTGGCGTGGCATGCATCCCTGGGGTGTGGCCCACCACCCGCAAGGCCATGCCACCTGATGGGGCATGGAGCGCATACTGGGGGCATGGTGCACCGCCTGTGGGGGCTTGGAGCCCAGCGTGGGGAGTGCGCAGCTTGTGTCTGGGTGGGCCGCTGCAATGGCACCCTACCAAATAGTGGTGCTGGGGGCGGTCCACTCCCTCCACACACCCGTTCCTCCGCCAGTGCTCCTAGCAGGTTACTCAGGATGCCTTGCCAGGCAGTGCTAATCCTGGGAACAGCACTGCCCGTTATCCAGCGGAACTGAAGAGTATCACTCCTTGGCAGCCATTTTCTGATCTCTAGTCCTCCATAGGAAGCTGCCCTGTACTGAATTAGACGGTTAATCCATTTGAGTCAGCAAGGTCTACGCCCAGTGATGGGGAGCTTCCAAATGCATTTTAGGCATCTTAATTTGGCCCGCGGGACTGTTTTCCCCAAGCCACTCTGTCCTGCACCTGCTGTCGTATATGACATCAGCTGTGGGATGGGTAAAAATGCAGCTCCCTGCCAAAGGTGGGACTTGCCAAACCCCTGAACCTTTGCCTGTGTGGCTTGATTTCAGATTGCCCGGGGCAAAGCAAAACACTTTACCTAATGGCATGATGATATCAGGTAATTGACAGATGAGGAGCCGCATCCACCTGCCCAAATGGCCTGCAGGCTGGGCCCAGCTCCCCCTCTTTGACTCTTGAGCTATGCTGACAGTGCTCCATGATTTCAAAGAGGGGACGTTCCCAGCCTTACCTGGAATTGAACCTGGGACCTTCTGCATACAAAACAGAAGTTCTACCACAGAGTTACAGCCCTTTCCTGGAATCTCTGCAGTTCTTGCAGTGGGGATGGTTGGAGCAGGCATGGCCAGCCCTGCCATTGAGCACAGTGAGTCACAGGTATCCACATTTTCCTTTTCCCTCCTGGCTTCCCTGCAACACACCAACCTCTCTGCTCCTCTAGACTGCAGGCTTGAAAAGTCCACCTCACTCTTACGTACCAGAGGGTGGGAATAGGCACACTTCCACAGGGGAATTTGCAGCAAAATCCTCTCTGCTCAAAAATTAGTTTCAGCCCAGGGACCTCATACTCCTAATGGCTTAAAGAGAAGAAGGTGGAAGGGCTGTTCCAAACCACGGGGGCAATCATGGAAGAAGCTTCCTGTGACAGCCTTAGTGGATCCAACAGGCCTGCATATGGGGAGGTAGTCTTTAAGAAGATAATTCCATCTTCTCCACAAGTTTTTTTAAAGAGCAGGACAGCAGAAGTCCTCCTTTGCCTAGAGTCCCCCTGCCAGGAAGAGAGAATTGTAGCCCCTTGGAAGATGCTTTCAATACAAAGTCCGACCATTCACCTACCTAGTTCAGTTAGTTATACCCGGAGATTTACTGTATTTTTCGCTCCACAAGGTGCACCGGACCATAAGGCGCACCTAGTTTTTAGAGGGGGAAATCAAGGGGGGGAAAATCACTGTCTTGGCTTCCTCTTTAGCCGCCCGCAACCTCTCCAGCCGGGAGAGGCTGCGCGCGGCTATGACAATACCCCCACCTCCCGCAAAAGCCCACAGGAGCCGCGCATCCTTTAAGGAGCGTGCAGCTCCTGCGGGCTTTTCTACGAGTAGGGAGAAGGGACTGACTGGCCACGTCAGTCCCTTCTCCCTCCTGGGGAAAAGCCATAAGAGCCACATGGAGCTTGTGGGCTTTTCCTGCCTGCCTCCCCCCTGCATTTGCTCCATAAAATGCACACACATTTCCCCTTACTTTTTAGGAGGGGAAAAGTGTGTCTTATGGAGCGAAAAATACGGTATTTATTTACTGCATTTCTATCTCACCTTTTTCTCCAAGGAGTTTACATGGTTCTCCCCGTCCTCATTTAATCCTCACAACAACCCTGTGAGGAAGGTTAGGTTGAGAGGCAGTAACTGACCAGAAGTTACCTAGGGCCAGATTAAACCCTGCAGAGGCCGCTAGGCAGTCAAAATCTCAGGGGTCGCAAATTATCTCCTAATACGTTTTTTTATTTTACCAACCAACAATTTTAATAAATGAATTTTATTACACACTATTATTTTGATTCGTTGTTGTGGGGGCCCTAAAAGGCATGGGGCCCACTCTGTGTATTTGGGAATCCGGCACAGAAGTTACCCAGTAAGCTTCATGGCTGAGTAGAGATTTGAATTCTGGTCTCTCAGGTCCTGATCCAGTGCTCTAGCCATTGCACCACCACTGGTTCTCTGGTACCAGGGATTGAACCTGGGACTGTCTGCAGGCTCTACCACAGGGTAGACTAGGGCTCTGACAGACCCTACCATAGGATATCCCTAGGACTAACCCTAACAGGAATTAGAATTGAAGGTCTGTGCCCCATTAGAAAGCAGTGCATTCAGGATGCACAGTTTGGGGCGGGGTATTTTGGCTTCCCCCCTCTCAGGCCCCCACATGTCTTGGTCTGTCTCTCTGTCAGGCATCCAGCCCAGACAGGGTCAAGCTATTTAAACATGGCATACATTTAACCTCACTTTGGGCTGTCTGGCTGGACCTTTGCACAGCGGGTGAGTAGAGGACGATGGACTCAGCTATTGGGGGTACTGATAAAGCCTGCTCAAAAATCAAAGTCCCTTGATTCATCCCTCTTTGTCCCCAGGGACTCTGATGCAGGCAGGCTGGGAGGACTGCACCATTATTAGACTTGGAGATTTTACTCTCGCCAAGTTTCCTTCCAACCACCAAAGAGGAATATCTCTTCTGCACAGTGGAACAGGGTTTGCTCACCTGTGGCCCTCCAGATGTTTTTTGACTCAAGCTCCCATCAGCCCCAGCCAGCATGGCCAATAAATTATCCAGCAATCATCTGGAAAGCCACAGATCACCCCTCACCCAAAATAAAACTTTTTATGCCAGGGATGGGGAACGATTTTCAGTCCAAGAGCCACATTCCCTTACAGGCAAACTTCTGAGGGCCACATGTGAATAGTGGGTGGGATCAGAAGCAAAAGTGAGCGGAGCAATGAATTTGAGTTTTGCCTTTGTCCAGGACGTTGATTCCTAAACACACTCACACATCCCTCTCTATCCTCTCTCCAGACAAGGAACAGCCATCATCAGATGGACACATTCCAGCAATGCAAAAATACTTGAGTACAGAGCAGAGTCTGTGAGGGGTGTGGCTTGTAGAAAGTCCTGAGGGCCAAATGGAGAGGCCTGGAGGGCCGCATTCAGACCCTAAGCTTGAAGTTCCAAACCATTGTTAATAGGGGATTAGACCAACTGACAGAGGATAAGTCTTTCAATGGCCACACCACATGTACTTCTACTTCTGTTGCTGCCTCTCCCTCTCCCTGATCTGCACAGTTTTTGCTGCCGCCACCAGCGCTCTTAAAAAGTGCTCCCAAAATTACAGGGGCCATGTCACCTCTCGCCCCGTTGCCATGCTCTGAGGAAAGGGTCTGACATGGGTGGTGGTGAGGAGCAAAGATTTAGTCTGCTGAAGCAAACAGAAATGACTAAAGACCCTAGCAGCTCCTTAAAAGAGGAACAAATAGCATTTAACGCATTAACTTTTACCATGTCTACCCTGAAATAAATCCCCTGGAATTTAACAAGGTTTTTGCCCAGCTAAGTGAGTATAGAATTAAACTATTAATAGTCTTTTAACTAGTTGTTGTTTTTTTAATAGCATTTTCTATTTAAAGTGGCCCAAGATCATTTTGTTATTTTTAGACATGGGACTTATTTGTGCAGCTGATTAGCTGCCTTGTTTTTGCACAATTTCTGGACTCTTCTGGATCAATTAGGCTGCAGGACAGCGGGGCTGTTGGCACTGGGTTCTTTTCATTCTGGCTTCCTGATGTGGGTTGCAGAATGGAGGCAGGGTGCAATTGCTTATCGCATGTGAGCAACAGGAAGGAACGTTCTTCTGTGGTATATACAATGACGCACCCTCCACGCCACATCTGCTTTGAGGAGTACCAGCTGGACTCAAGGCAAGGAATCCAAAAGGGGCCAGAGGCGCCTGGGGAACTCTCCTGAGCAAGCTCTGGGCACTCTGGGGGTCTCTGCCAACCCAAGGGCCGCAATCCTTCATGGACAACCTTCCAAGGGCCACATGCCAATGATGGGCAGGGCAACAAATGTTGCTTCTCTATGTGCAATAGGTGTCAGTCCAGCCACACAAAAAGGAGATGTTTCTACAGGCCCATCGCAAGCTATGTGTTTCTTTTTAAGCCATGCAAGGGCTAAAAATGCAGATAACATTGTGTCTAAGTGGGCTTTCATCTGCTTGCAGTAGCAGGCAGCAGAGGGCAAACCCCAGCTGGACACTTTAAAGAGCCCTCTGCTTCCAACAAAGCTTTCCCAGCTTGGATGAACAGAGGTCACATCCTTACTATACATTTAAAGCACTCTTAGTCATGGAAAATCCTAGGAACTGTAGTTTATTAAGGGTGTGTGCACACTCAAAGAATGACCTCCAAATCCTCCTAAACATCTCCGCAGAAGCTTACAAAAAGCTTGGCCTATTGCTTAACATTCAAAAAACCAAAGTGCAGCACCAACAAGCACAAAACAACCGCTCTGCAGTGCCACAAATGCAACTCAATTGTGTAATGTTGGAAAGTGTCAATCACTTCTCCTACCTGGGCAGTTATCTTTCCACAACGGCTGACACTGATGCCGAAATCCAGCATCACCTGAGCTCTGTGAGTGCAGCTTTCTCCCGATTGAAGTGCAAATCTAAAAAAAAGTAGTATAAACACTGACAACTGGGAAACACTGGCCTGCGAGCACTCCAGTTGGAGAACAGCTTTTACCAAATGTGTCATGGACTTTGAAGACGCTCGAACTCAGGACACAAGGGAAAAATGTGTTAAGAGGAAGGCACATTTGGCAAATGCTCACCGTGATCAACTCCCGCCCGGAAACCTATGTCCCCACTGTGGAAGGACATGTGGGTCCAGAATTGGGCTCCACAGTCACTTATGGACTCATTGCTAAGACCGTGTTTATGGAAGACAATCTTACTCGGCTGCGAGTGATCGCCAAAGAAGAAGAATGGGGGCCAGGCCTACCAGGGATGAGCTGCTGTGCTCACTAGGCCTGACACCCTGCCTAGTCTGTGCAGATCATAGTAATAAAGAGTTAACTCTAACTTGCATGATGTGGTTTACTGCTGGCTCGCTTGTGACAGAGGAAGACATTCAGTAAAATAAAACTACCATTTTCAAGCTTTTGGGGCCCTTCCAGGTGACCTGTTAGTATACATCCTGATTTGCTTACATGGTGATTAGACTACTCCGAGGTTATGCAATAATGAGCATTTATCCTGACTTACTTGCATGCTATGCTTACACATCTTCCCATTAATCATTAGTTTATCACATACTTTTCATTAAATTTCCCTGTGACGTTCCAAACCACAAAAGATCCAGTTGTTCCTTTTAAGTGGATCTGTTGTCCTAGGGCAACAGAGAACCTTAATTCACTTTAATTGCACAACCCTAGTGCTCAGGAATGGGCTTGAATCCTTCCCTTAAAATACTGACAGTCTGGAGGCAGCTTTTATGACTTGAAAGAAAGAAAGAAAAAATGTGATGATGGTTCTTCAACATCAATATCTGTATAAATACCCTAACAGTCCAAAGCTCTTTGGGGCTTTTGGCTGCTATCAACAGACATTGTCAATCATTTAGCAAATGTCATGTGTAATCTGCCTGATAAATTCTGCTTTGGTTTCTTGGGTTCGGAATATACACAGGAAACCTCCAGGCTGCTGCAACCACATGCCTATTATACAAACAATTGTTTCTGAGAAGAGGAATTTTATTAGGCAATAGTCCTGATCTCCACCCAAACCAAGCTAAGCCAAGCACATAGCATTAGCATCAATTTTAAAAAAGCAAGTCTGGATATTGAGGGAGAGGGCTACAGTTTGCAAGCTTGGTTTGCATGGATAAAAAGTGCCAAATTCAGAGCCTGGCATCTCCATTCCAAGGCTGCCTCTCAAGTACCAGAGCTGGGGAGATCTTTTCTGCAAAAGCTCCTGCAGAGCCAATCTGGGTATAGTACCACAGAATTGGGTACGGTTTTGTAGGTGATCTAGCATGGAATATTAGGTGGCTCCTAAGACAAAATTCTGGCAGCTATAGACTGAAGTGGAGATTTGTTGTTGTTGTTTAGTCGTTTATTCGTGTTCGACTCTTCGTGACCCCATGGACCAGAGCACGCCAGGCACTCCTGTCTTCCACTGCCTCCCGCAGTTTGGTCAGGCTCATGTTTGTAGCTTCGAGAACACTGTCCAACCATCTTTCCTCTGTTGTCCCCTTCTCCTTGTGCCCTCCATCTTTCCCAACATCAGGGGTTTCTCCAGGGAGTCTTCTCTTCTCCTGAGGTGGCCAAAGTCTTGGAGCCTCAGCATCAGGATCTGTCCTTCCAGTGAGCACTCAGGGCTGATTTCCTTAAGAATGGATACGTTTGATCTTCTTGCTGTCCATGGGACTCTCAAGAGTCTCCTCCAGCAACATAATTAAAAAGCATCAATTCTTTGGCGATCAGCCTTCTTTATGGTCCAGCTCTCACTTCCATACATCACTACTGGGAAAACCATGGCTTTAACTATACGGACCTTTGTTGGCAAGGTGATGTCTCTGCTTTTTAAGATGAAGTGGAGATACATTGTGCTAAAACTCTCTGTTTGAAGCCCACCCCCTAGTTTCAAAATGAGCTGCAGGGATTATCATCTAATCTTCCTCCACACACTCCATCATCCAAAGCATATAGACTAGAAGCACAATTTTTAAAAACATTATCCTAAACTGCTCTTTACAGCATGCTGAAAAACAAAAACAAAAATCCCTGAATTTCATTAGAGGCCATGCTTCTATTTACCCTTGAAGGAGCTGCAAAATCAACATCACTTCCTGAGCCTTACAATGTGATGATGTTTTTTCCCAAGACAGAAGTATTTCAAGCTTGATATGTCTTGTAATACGTTTGTAACATGGCCCTATTTATAAGGATGGTCCCATAACTATATTTTTTAAAAGTAAAAAAAGGACTTGCGATATATGCAATGGATAAAAGAAGATATTGCATAATTGTGCCTGTGGAGTGTGACTGGTAAAAATTGGGTGAATTAAGAATGGTTATAAACGTGTTAAGGAACAGTATTGTTGAAATCCCCACTTCTCAAATAGATTACTCTTGTTCACAAGTTGCTGAGCAAGAAAAACCTGCTGGCTGTTGTCATCCAGAGGCTGACGTGTAACTTGTCTCCCACACATGTAGAAGCAACTCTTAGCTTTATTAAAACTGAAAAATAGCTCCCGAAGGCTGCCAATGGGAATGGAGAACCAGGGGTGCAAGCATCTGCTTAATCCTTTCCCTCCAGCTGTTTTTCTGCTCAAAATCAATCCCTCCAGCTGCTTTTCCACCCAAAGGGAAAAGAGAATTATGCTGCTGTTCCTCTGTTCCCCATCAGTCTCCTGTGACTTTTTCTTACAAACAAAACAAGAAACTGTTGCGGACATTTCTGATGGAGCCCCAGGAGACTTTGGCCAAAACCAGGCATGGCTGGCTTTTCATTAGCGCTGGCTGCAAATCTGAGGGGGTTCTTGGCAAAGGGACCTTGGTTATTATATAATAGGTTCCCCTCCCTGCCCCCCGATTTGTGGGATAGAATACCATATATCAAAGCAGTGGGTTTTATTATTATTTTTAAGTGACAGAGCCCCTGTGGGTGCCTGCCTCCCAGTAGCTGCCATTTTGATTTATCTGCAATGCCCCCAAATACTGTGTCAGTCTAAGGCACTGTGCGGGAAACAAAATGGTAGCTACAATAAAAACTTAAGGACATAAGGTGAGCTTGGTGGGATCAGACCAAAGGCCCAGCATCCTGCTTTTACAATGGCCAAGCAGATCTCTATGTGAAGCGAAAGAACAGGGCCGAGGCTCAACAGCAATTCTCTCCAATTTCAACTCCTAGCAACTATTCAGCAGCATATTGTCTTTGACACTGGAGGCAGAACATAGTCATTATGTCTAGCAGCCATTGACAGCATTATCCTCCATAAAGAGGATGGGTATCATATCACAGGTGGAACAGACTCCCTCGGGAGATGCTGGACTCATTGGAGGCTTTAAAGCAGAAATTGGACGGCCAACACTCCTGGATGCTTTAGCTGAGATTCCTGCAATGCAGGGGGTTGAACAAGATGACCCTCAGCGGCCCTTCCAAGTCTACAATTTTATGATTCCTTCCTTGCAATGCTCTGGACTGCCTGAGGCATTCCAGCAAAACAAAATGGCAGCCACCAGCTGAATTATGACTGCTATACCTAGGTCTGCCCTGCAAGCAGTGCGGGGGGTGGGGTGGAAGCCATGCAGGCAGCAGTGAAGGGGCTCTGCCAAGGTGCCAGGGCCAGATCATAGAATCATAGAGTTGGAAGAGACCACAAGGGCCCTCGAGTCCAACCCCCTGCCAAGCAGGAAACACCATCAGAGCATTCCTGACATATGGTTGTCAAGCCTCTGCTTAAAGACCTCCAAAGAAGGAGACTCCACCACACTCCTTGGCAGCAAATTCCACCGTCGAACAGCTCTTACTGTCAGGAAGTTCTTCCTAATGTTTAGGTGGAATCTTCTTTCTTGTAGTTTGGATCCATTGCTCCGTGTCCGCTTCTCCGGATGTTGGATCTGCTTCTCATCTACTGTATGAGGAATATTTTCCTCCTCTGAAAGCTGCCTGCACAGGGGAGACCCTGCAAAGCCTTTCCCTCACCAGTGGCCAGATTGCGAAACCCCCACCCCCAAAAAAGACACAGCTGACCACAAATTGGGAGAGTCAAATGGCAGGTCAAAATTGCCTTCCTTAGGTCTGCCTTTCACAGAACTGTTTGTTGATTTCAGTCCCTTCTGGATTCCCCTAGTTTGGTTGCTGGTAAGCTTTGTTACCGCTGCTGGATAATTATTTGACATTTTCCTTTAAACTGCATTTTTGTTTTAAATGGTGGTGTTGCTAAGTTGTCTTCCTTGAAACCCACTCTCTGGGGAAGAAATGAAAGTTATGAGTTTGCGGGTACCAGAATTTATGAGTGCCAGACTCCCATAGTTCATGAATTTAGTAAGTGTTAGAATTTAATCAATGCTTGAAGAATCACTAGAAGTCAGATTCTTAACAGCTGGACTCAGCTACTGTGTCAGGAGATTGCCTGAGAAATAGGTCATTAACAGAGAACAAAGACAAGGAAATGGGCTATCAGCAAAGCAAAGACCCTGTGCCAGCCCCGCCCTGAGATAGTGAGCAGAGACAAAAGGAGAGCACTCCTTTAAGGTTGCAGTGGTGATGATTTGCCCTAGCAGAAAAGGTTCCAGTTTGTTGCAGCAAGTTGGAGAGAGGCGCTGGAGCACAATGTAGACTGCCTGTTTGAATCGTAAGGTTGCAGCAATGGGAGAGAAAGGACTCTCTTGGAGTATAGTGCTTTGAACCACTCCTTCATAGGCTCAGGTCATCTATATGTACAGTGGTAGCTCTGGTTACGAACGGAATCTGTTCTGGAAGTCCGTTCATAACCGGAAACCGCTCGTAACATGAGGCGCCATTAGCAAAAGCGCACCTCTCTATTTCCGTTCGCATCCTGGAGCAAAGTTCGCAACCGGGAGCAGCTACTTCCAGGTTACCGGCGCTCATAACCCGCAGCGTGCACAACCAGAGGCGTTCGCAACCAGAGGTACCACTGTATAAATAAACCATATTTCATATATCACAAAGACATCATGTTGTCCACTGTGCCTCATTTCCCAAGGAAAAATGAACCCTAGAATCTCGCACTGCTTGGAGACTGGGGTGCCATGCAACACTACTTTCAGAAATAAATATACTGCTCTGGAAACCAGCTGAATTCTTGCAAAGCATGACATTATTATAGCCATCCCTTCTGTATCCAATGTCCAGGCAGTTTGTGTTGGTCCTCATGTAGCCTAACCATCCATGTGCAGAAGACTTGAGGGAACCCCAAGGTTTGCAGAAGTACAAAAATACTTCAGGGTGGAAAATCATAGAGGATGGGAAAGGGAAGACACCCCCCCCCCCTTCCCACAAGAGCATATCGGGAATGAGAATGTCCAGTGGTCACAATGCCTGTTGAGAGGAGAGAAACCCACATCAATATGTGTTTGTGACTATTGGTAACTAATTTTGCACCCCTATCAAAGTTGTCTCTACAGACGATGTCCCAGTTATGCTGCTGTCGAAAGGGTTGCTGTGGGGATAGACGAGACAGAAGACTATAAAACATTTGGCTTGTGAAAATTGCTTTATAGAAACAAATGGCAGAAACAGGCCCATTAAACCGTATAAAATATAAGACAGACAGGAAAAAACACACACATGACCTTCCCAGCCTTAGTTCCTGCAAAATTCTGTCTAACTCCCTGAAATTTCCTTTATATGAAACTCTGAATTGCATCATATTCATTAGGTGAACACCAAACACATTCAGAAATAGTGTATATCTGGTATATCTCTCTTGAAAGGACACCACTTTATAATTCTGATGTGGGTGCATGTTGCAAGGCTTCCCCAGAGAGAGAGAAATCACTGCCATGTGGGAAAGGAGCATGTTCTCGACCAATTTGCTCCCTAACATGATAGGTTTTGTTCTTTAAATTTAAAAAATGTTCATGATTAAGTATGGCCATTTGAAGAGATTAAGATCATCTTTCCAAAATGTTGTACAAGACCAAAAGTGGCTGTGTTGAGATATAAACAACAACCCCCCAACACACTCAGGGATGGTCACATGCAGCCTTCAAAATAATGCCATGCAGCCCATGGGACTTTTGCTCCTAACCCCTCTTCATCTTCTGTGCTAACTATACAGTCTAGAATGATGCCACATTTCTGTGTCCAGAGAGGTTTCTCCCCCCCCCCCTCACTTTTAAGAACCAGAAATAACTTGAACAAGCAATTCCACCAGGTATTCTGAAATGGCACTCTTCCGAGAGGTCTACTTTAAAAGCAAGGGCTTTTTAGTCCGACTGAAAGCAAGACTCAAGCCAGCTAAAAGCCGCACCTTTGATTTAAGAGGTTTGAAGAGCACCCCATTTCCAACCAAGCCCACCCCCACCCCTTTAAGGAAGCTCATAAGTGCCAATCCACACAACTCTTCCGACAGGGTGAAGTCAAATCAGATGGCTGCATTTTGAAAAGCAACGAAGATTCCAACCAGGTGGGTGGCCACATCCTGTCTCAAGACACAAGGCATTGTCGTCTTGCCACATGCCGCCAGTAGTCTGGAGTATTTCTACAAACTTGCTTGGGGCACTGAAGTGCAACATTATCAGCCCCCTTAGGCTGCAATTCTATGAATGCTTACTTGGGAGTCAGGAGCCCTACTGGACATAGTAGCGCCTACCTCTGAGCAAATTAAGGAGGATGTTGACAAGCTGGAACGTGTGCAGAGAAGGGCAACCAAGATGATCAAGGGTCTGGAAACCAAGCCTTATGAGGAACAGTCGAAGGAGCTGGGTATGTTTATCCTGGAAAAGAGGAGACTTAGAGGAGATATGACAGCCATCTTCAAATATCTAAAGGGCTGTCACATGGAACAAGCTTGTTTTGTCCTGTTCTGGAGGGTAGAACTCGAACCAACGACTTCAAGTTAAAAGAAAGGAGATTCTGACTAAATAACAGAAAGAATTTTCTGTCAGCAAGAGCTGCTCAACAGCGGAATGGACTCCCTTGGAAGGTGGTGGACTCCCCTTCCTTGGAGGTTTTTAAGCAGAGGTTGGATGGCCATCTGTCACGGATGCTTTAGCTGAGATTCCTGCATTGCAGGGGGTTAGACTAGATGACCCTTGGGATCCCTTCCAACTCTCCAATTCTATGGTTCTATGAAATGTTCATAGGCTCTTCCTGCAGTTAAATGCCTTTAAACCAGTGGTGGCTGACCTACTCTCCTCTGACTGTTGTTGAACTAAAGCTGCCCTTATCACTGACTATTGCTGGCTGGGGCTGATGGAATTCCAGTAACACCTGGAGGGTTACAGGTGAGCCACCGCTGCTTTAAATGAAAGAGAAGCCTTTTTTCATCAAATGCATAATTAACATGGGGATTTATCGGCACAAGATTTCTCAATGGTCACAAGCACAGACGGCCTTTTAAAACAAGACACACACAGGCTTGCAAACCATAGAATCGTAGAGTTGGAAGGGACCACGAGGATCATTTAGTCCAACCCCCCTGCAATGCAGGAATCTTTTTGCCCAAGGTGGAACTCGAACCCACAGCCCTGGGATTAAGAGTCTCATGCTTCCCCACCTGAACTGGCACCTCCAGGCAAAGTACACCCTGATGTTCAGGGAAGTGCTATCCCCAAAACACCCCACCAAAGAGCTTTACAGGGATCTGTGGCTGGGGATGGAACATGTGCTCAGTGGCAGAGCAGAGGGCAGTAGGTCACAGGTCGAATCCTGGCTGCCTCCAATGAAAAGGAGCAGCTGCCAGTCAGCGTAAATCCTGGGGTAGATGGTCACATGGCCTGGCCTGGTATGGCAGCTTCCTGTTTTCCTGCTGGAGACAGAATGTTGCTTTCGATCAGGGATGGGGAACGTCAGGCCTGGGGGCTGAACGTGGCCCTATAGGCCTCCCTATCCAGCCCCCTGGACTGTCACCAGGCCATATGCACTCCTAAGCTACACCCATCGCTAGCTGAGCTTTGCATCCTCCTTGGGTGTCTTTGGTTGGCTGAAACATGTCACTGAACTCTGATAATGCCTCTTGCCTGGATGGAGGACAGAGGGCTGTGGGTGTTTAGGAATTAGCATCCTGTACAAAGGATGCCCACTCTTGTCTCTGGCCCTGGAAGGTTGCCCAGAATGGAATTCAACCTTCAAGATAAAAAAGGGTCCCCAGCCCTGCTTTAATTGGTCCTTTGGCCTAACCACTTGTGTGTGTGTTCATTTAATTTTAAAATCCAGCCACAAAAGCCAGCCCTACTCTAGATAAACGCATACAAGACACTCATTTTTCCCTGGATGCATCACATTCACCTAAATTACTAGGGTGAGTTTTACTCCAAATATTACAGTTCAGCTTTACCCCATCCACAGGGTTATGGGGTTCCACTCCTTAAGGCACGTAAACAAGGCAGCTTCCCAACTAGATGGATGATTGTTGCTGCACCTGACAGGAATGATTTCTCTGGGACACCCCTACCTTGTGGAAAGCCAGAAGGCAAGCTGTGAAGGCACCACAGTCTGACCCAACCTTGCTAGGGTCCCTTCTCCCAGCATCTGTGGAGATGCACCATGGGGTCTGTGACTGCATAGGTCAGGCATGCCAAAAGAGCATCGAGGGATGGCTTTGGCATGGAGCAAAGTTGGCATGTGCCCAGAGGCCGTTGATGCTTGAAGGACCCTCCCACCTAGTCAAGTATGGACCTGGTGCTAGCCTTCGTCCATCTCTCCTGGAACTCTTCCACCATTGAGAAGACCAGAAGGGAAGACATATTAAGTGTATGAGTAACTGTCTCTCTCAAAGGGAAGGCAGGGGGAAACAGAACCACCTCCTGGAAAGTCCTATTGCATCCAGGAAGCAGGCCACTTCCTCCCACAAGATGGCTGTGCTCATGTCACTTCCTTTCTGGTGCAATATCTGACCCACCCTCGCTGCTGCTCGGATGTAGTAAGCAACCCCAAAGGGAGCAAGCGACGTGCTCTTAACCATAGGAAGAAACGCCAGCTGCGCCAGGCAAAAATGTCCAGTCCCCTGAATTACAGTGACACAGGCACACCCAAAGCGAGAACAAGGAAACTGGCAGATCAATACCCACCCACCCTCTATTCCCCCACTCTGTCCTTCTCACTCCTCTTTCCGATGCAGTTTGCGCTGCACTCTGGCAGTCATGAGGAGGGCCGTAAAGAAGCAGATGGATGCCACAAGAAGGCATAGGGAAGAAAAAAGTGGAGCCAGGTCGCCGTGGAGCCGTGAGTAGATGGGCCGCCTCGTTTCATAGTCCAGAAGCACCGCCTCCACCTGGGTGAGGGTGCAAAGCATCAGGAAGACGTGGAAGATCTGGTGCCCCTGGCCCACAAAGTGGCACTTGCCGGGAAACCACTTTTCGGGGTAGGGGTAGGCAAAGAAGAAGGCCGCAATCAGGAAAAAGAGGACGTGGCACTTGTGGTATAAAACGGCCACGTCTGTGAGTCCGGAGGAAGGGGAGACGTAGATGCGGTGCAGCACCGGGCTGATGTCCAAGGCGTACGCCAGGGCAGAGGGCATTTCCTGGCAGAGCCTGCCCCACAGGGAAGAGAGGTGAGGGCTCCTGTATTTGGCATAGCAGGAGCCGGCGCACGAGAGCCAGGCAAGCAAAATGGCTCCCGGGATGTAGAAGCCCGCAACCCTTGTGTGCCACTCGGGCTCAATGGCGTAATAGTAATGCACCAGAGCACTGCTGTACTGGTATGTGGCTACGCCCACATAGTCCAGGAAGAAAAACGCACAGTGCCAGAACTCAGACTTGGCCTGCAGGAGGTGTGCCAGGGTGCTGAAGGTTGCGTAGATGACCGAAGAGGCGGCGATGACGAAGAGAGGCTGCGTGTGAGGGTCGCCAAGGAAGTCCACCGCCTGCGAGAGCCGCCAGAACCTCACCACCAGGACCAAGGCAGCCACCAGGTGCGTCCAGACATTGACGGCCTCGTTGTGCCGCTGAAAAAGCGAAAGGAAGTAGAACTTCCAGGTCTGGTTGAGGGGCCGGTAGCCGGCATGGATGTAGGGCTTCTGGAAAAGCTGGGGCACGTCCGATGCCTCCACCGTGCAGGAGGCTGAGGGGAGGGCCTCCTCCAGCAGCCGAGGGACTTTCCAGAAGTGCTGGGCACTGATGAAGAGGCGGCTGAGCTTTTCGGACACGATCGTTGCCATGGCAGGAATGGGCAGGCCCTGCAGAGCAAAACAACCCCTTTCAGGAAGAAAAGAGGAAGCAGAGTTGGGTTTGTGTTGGTTTGCATTTTGAAACAATGGATGCAACAACTGACAGTGGTTGAAACGGGAGCCACTGGGGGAACAGGGGGAATTGGGAGAGCAGGTGGCTGCTTGGGGAACAGAGGAGAAGCTCAGCAGTGTAATCCTAACCCTACTTACCTGGGAGTAAGCCCCACTGCAGTCAATAAGGCTGAGTTCTGAGCAGTCATGGTTAGATTGTAGACTGTTAGCGTACAATCCTAGGCGCAGTAGGAGGAAGCCCCTTTGAGCAAAGTGAGGCAACTTATAGGTAAACATGCAGAGGAATTGCACTGCCTGGCTCTGATACTTAGCTGGAAACAAGACCATTTGAAGGAAGTGGGTCTTGCTTCTGAAATGAAATGTGGCTGGAATTGGCCTTGCAAAAAGGAGCGTATTCCCTTTAGAGTAAGGAGGGAAAGGTGTAAACTATGTGGGCAGTATTATAACATGAATCTATGCAACGTTTTTCACTCCTGCTTTGATTACACCAATCACTTTTGCAAGGCAAGAGGTGAGAAGCTGAGAATGAGCTTGCGAGGAGGCATACCATGGGCAGACTGTCAGGCAGAGAAGCGCAACAGCAGCTTATCAGTGGTCCACTGTTTGCAGACTAAACTTAGTGGCCTGGTTCACAAATAAAGCTAAGCCATTATTAACGTTAAGCAAAGCAAAGTTCATAAACCAAGAAAAAGCCATGGATTGCAGGTGTGCCTTTTTGTAGTTAATACACAATAATTAAGCCATTGGGTTGACTTGAGCAATCAAATCATGATAGAGGAAGAAGAACACTGGAGATACGGGATTCTGGCCAGCTGGCTAGCAGTAGCCAGCAGCTTACTTTGTACAACACCATTCGAGCTAAATCCATTACAACAGGCTACCTGAGCAATGGGAAATTAGGATTCCAACAACTGTATCCTTTAAGATCCAAGAACACTCAGCTTCCATCCCAGATTTTACCAAGTTCTTTCATCAAGCCAGGGGGGGGGGGGGAATCCTGTTTCATGCTTCTAACTTTTGTAACTACAACTCTAGATTTTTGTCAAATAGATGTGTGTGTGTGTGTGTGTGTGTGTGTGTGTGGAAATTCTTCTTCCTTTTTTTTTTTAAATCCCCAAAATGAATGAAATAATTAATCAACAACAAAAGCATTACCTGGCCCTGATTTCCACCACCATTAAACTGGAACCCGCTCAACCACCTCCTTCCAGGAAACGCCTACTGTTCAAAGGCATTTTTTCATCTGTTGCCAAAGATGGGCTTGGTCAGAATTCCTAACACCACGATCACCGCCTCCTAGCCAAAGATTCGTCTGGCTGAGATCACTTTCTTAACATAACAAACATGGTTTTTTTTTGCAGTGCTCAGAGGGAAAATGCCAGGCTCTCTTCTACTCTGAACCAAGCCATGGGCCGCCAGAACCTGACTAAATACCAAGGCAGGAAATTTAGCAGTCTTAAGTCAGGATGGATTTAGTGAGAGAGATTAGGTGGCAGATGAAGGGAGCCTTCTCTCTGAAACCCTGGAGCCCCCTTTCCCAACGGGGTGCCCTCCAAAGTTTCAGGTGAAGGGCTGGCTCTGCCTTCAACTACTAACTTATTTCGCCACCTGCCACCCCAAGAGAGCCTGTTCCTCAGCACTTTTGAGCAGGCCTTGTAGATTGAGGCTGTGTACCTGTTACTGTTAAATATGCTTACAAAATATGCTTAAATATGCTTACAGGTGTTGGAATCCTAAAAATAAGACGGCCAAGTCACCTCACTACACCAACTCTTCTAAAAAGAGCAAGACATCCTGATTATTCAGTGATAGGTGGCTTTATGGGGCAATGAAACATGAGGGGATATGCGCACGTCAGTCTTTGAATCAGCTGAAAGTCTGGTGATCATCAGACCTCCAATTCTCCCACAGGCTGCCAACAGCACTAACAGCAACCTCCTCCCAGTTTTTCCCCACAACTCAACAGCCTGGATACATAACAGAACCCCATTGTTATATAATGCAAAGGGATGAAGGCGGGGTTTGAATTGTCTATATAGGAACGGACCTGTAAGCAGCTGCTTAAGCCGGAATCCATGTGAGAACTTGTTTATTTTCCTGCATTCAGAAATTCCAATACCACCTCTTCTTTCTTTTAAAAATAAAGATGCCTGCGAGACTTCGCATTCTCTTTAACACCCACCCAACATTTGCAAGCCCTGGCTTGCTTTGCCTCTCTATGTACTCAAACGTTTGGTTCCATATTTTAAAGTTGTAAAACTCTCTCTTTTTTTAAAAAAGCCATATACACTGGCTGACCGACGCTCTTTTTCCAAGCAAGGTACACCCCCCCCGCCACCAATGGAAAGATCCACGGGCTGATTGCCCCATTTTATAGCCCCAAAGCCAGGAGAAAAAAAAACACCTCACGCCCATTTTAGAAGAAAAACTGGTCTCCCCACCCGCGCTCCCTCCTATTAGGGAAGCTCCCTGATCGCCCCATAGTTTAAACTGACCAACTTTTCTTACGAACTACCAAGATGTTAAAAAGTTTGAGCCGGTAAAAGCTTGCAGACTAAATCCTATGCACGTTTACTCTGGAGCAAGTCCTCGTGAGCTGTGTGGGGTTTATTCCGAAGTGTAGCCAAGCTGCAAAGGAAACCGTGATCCTGTGCACACTTGCTCGAGAGTAAGTGCCGCCTGATGTCTCTGGGGTTTTACTTCTAAATCAAGCTTGCATAGGATCGGGGAGCAAAGGAAACTGCCCCCACCCACCCACCCCACCCACTCAAAAGCGCGCGCACTTTCCTCAGTTTCTTTAAACGCCTCCCGGACTCGCGTTGCATTATGCAAATAATTGCTCCCCGCAGAAATCTCTTATCCCCGGTTTGCTCTATTACTACACAGTCCCGTCGCACTGGGCATCTTGTTCCTTGAAAGGAGGGGGACCCCCATTTTCTCACTCCGGTGCCCCCCCTCCTCTTACCAATCGCCAGCAGCTTCTTCCTGAGGATGCTCGTCTGAAAGCGCCGAAGGAAGAGCAAAAAGAGAGAGGCGCCGACCTAGCCTAGCCGGGCAAGGCCGCCCCTCTGCGGCAACAGCCGCCTCTCCCCAAGAGACCCGCCTCGTCTGTTTTGCTTTTTCCCACGCAGCTGCAGGCAGAAACCAAACAGAAGCGCCGCCGAAGACTTCGGACCAACGAGGCGCTGCGCCCCCTGGAGGTTGCAGCCGACACCCGAAAGTAGCGCCGGGCGGGAGAAAGGCGCGGGGGGGGGGGGACGACCCCAATGCGGAAGCTGCAGGAAGGGGACGTGTATGCTGCGTTTCCCTCCCTCAGACGCCGAGGGAAGATGCTTGTGGGGAATCCCGGGAAGCGCAGCTTTTGTCGCCTCATGTGCCAAAAATTCCATCCTCTGTGCAGTTATTAAAGGCAGAGGAGCCCCGTTCTCCGTGTCCTTATCCCCAATCGCCTCTGTTGCAAAACATGAGCTGCCATAAGGCATGGAGGAGATAACCTGAGATGGTCCAGTGCAGGCTTCCTCAACCTCGGCCCTCCAGATGTTTTTTTTGGCCTACAACTCCCATGATCCGTAGCTAGCAGGACCAGTGGTCAGGGATGATGGGAATTGTAGTCTCAAAAAACATCTAGCGGGCGAAGTTGGGAAAGCCTGGTCCAATGCCTGCCAACCCATTGGACTCTGCAGTAGGATCCTGCACTGTTCCTCTGGGTCCTGGGCAGCTTCTTTCCGCTTTATGTTTACATGGACCCCAATGGAAAGCAGCAAAAAATCATAGAATTGGAGAGTAGGAAGGGACCCCAAGGGCCATCTAGTCCAACCCCCTGCAATGCAGGAATTCTGCCCACCACCATCCTTGAGTGGGCTCCAACCACCAACCTTCTGCCTTAGCAGAAATTCACCAGAAATTCCCAGAAAATGACTGCTTTGCTTCTCATTGGTTTTTGCTGTTGCATCACTCTGTGTCAACTTATCCAGACCCATGGGCGTAGCCAAGAGGGGGCAGGGGGTAGCTGCCCCTCCCCAAATCAATAAAAATACATAGCTAACTGAAGCGCTGCCCTCCCCGCCAAATCCTGGCTACACCCATGTCCAGACCCACTGTTTTCCTCTCTCCCTAGACTAACTGCAAGATTTGTCAAGAAAAGCTAAACCAGGAGCCCAGGTTCAGACAACACACTAAACCATATCATACCTTAGCACAACAGCAAAGGACCAGGGAACAAAGCAGCCACAATCACCTTTCATAGATCCTGTGCTTTCATGCCAAGACAGGTGTGGAAACGTTCTGGGGCACAGGCCAAATTAGGCCCAGCACAAACCCCAAGTAGGTTCAGGAGGCCTTGTTCCCTAAACTACACTCACTTGACTCAAACCAGTCATCATGTAACACAAGAATGGAGTAAATGCATGGCTGAAAGACCCACTTGTGTGAAAAACTTTTCACAGCCAATCCCTGCAGAAAACATTTTTGCCCAACTCAGGTCTAGCAAAGTCCCATGCCGCGCGTTTCCCGTGCCCAACACCCAGCAGGCTGTTTGGGAAATGCTGCACAAGGGACATACACCTTTTGATTCACCCAACGGCTAATTTAGTCCTCCTTCTACCCCATGGCAAAGCCATTATGGGAAAAATCATACTATTAAGTAAGTATGAGCTTCACTTCTTCTGAGTTTTATGCTCTCAAACATTGCTTACCTGCATTTATGTGCTACAACCGTTCGAATATAAATGTGTACTGCATACTGGTAATCTTATTTGCCCAGTTTGGAATTCATTGATATTTTACTAGACTAGATAGCAAGCTAAATCTGAAGTACTGAATAATGCAAAATCTGTGTTACAAGTCCAAATGGCTGCTAGCAAAGGCACACTAAGCTGTATAGTGTTGGACCATATGCACAGCTATTAATCATTTAGAAGTTTTGAAAACTTCTCAATAGTCTTCCACCACCCACAGTACACACCTTTAATATTTTTTATTTATATACAGTCTTTCATCAAAGATCTCAGGGTGGTTCACAAAATAAAAATTCTTATTCATTGGGGTAGAGAATTAAGCCACTGCTTATTTGCCCCATTGTTTTAAAGCCCTGCTTGTGCTTTTTTCAGAGCAGCCTCTCCTGCATGCCTGGCTCATCCCTTCAGAATGGCAGCTGTATTGTGCTGTTATATTTGTTGTTGTTTAGTCTTTTAGTCGTGTCTGACTCTTCGTGACCCCATGGACCAGAGCACGCCAGGCACTCCTGTCTTCCAATGCCTCCCGCAGTTTGGTCAAACTCATGCTGGTAGCTTCGAGAACACTATCCAACCATCTCGTCCTCTGTTGTCCCCTTCTCCTTGTGCCCTCCATCTTTCCCAACATAAGGTTCTTTTCCAGGGAGTCTAATCTTCTCATGAGGTGGCCAAAGTATCCGAGTCTCAACTATAGTAGTTATATTTACTATACATTAATTTACCCATTTCTAGTCTCTGCACTCAGGACTTGACAGCGGAAAGTACCAGAAAGGCATGTCAACTGGTATGTTTCTTCATCATTACCTTGTGAACTTTGGTATCAAACAAACTTTTTACCTGCACAAGGTCTGTTAAGCAAGATATTTCCATCTGGTGCATAGCTAGAGGACAAGTGATGCAAAATACTGAATTATTCCAGACTATGGGAGAGAGTTTGTGTACCTCCAGACTTGCCACTATTTTGCAGGAGTGATTCAAACACATACAAGAACTTTAGCTTTGGACAACTGTGGTCTGTCACCCTAGTGCATCAATTTTCATTTAAAAAAACCTTGTTTTAAGTGATGGGGAAATGCCCTGAGAAGCGTGGGGTGGGGAATCAATGAACAGTAAGACAATGTAGACAATCCCACAAGCAAATTGGGATGTCTAACTGCCACCTAAGGTTTGTGCAAGCAAATCAAATTGAAAGTTCTAAGGAGCCCTTAGCAACAGAACAGGAACAAGACTATCCTGGATGCACTTACCTCAAGTCCCATTGAGGTAAGCAGGAATGCACTGAGGCCCTATTTCTCCAAGAAAACTTGGGAGATATGTTTTAAGAATACTTCCCAGTTAGCAATTACAGTACACACATTCAGCATTCATTTTTCTCTGCCCCCCCCCCCATTTTAAAGCATCACAAGCGCTTTCGGTGGCAAGGTATTTACTATCTATAGGCAGCAAGGAAAAGAAACCAATTTAGTTATGTCTATTTATTGATGGCTGACTAAATCTAATAGGTTACAGAGTAATGCTTATATGTTGATGTAATGAGCAAGTTAACCAAGCACACATCTGTACAGAGATATGGACAGGAAGCAATTTCGCATTTATGCCATTAAAATACAGCTTGAATAACCTGGTACCAGTCACACTACTTATGAAACATTCCAGAAGTTTTTTTTTTTTTTGGGGGGGGGGGGAGAGTTGGGGAGAAAAGGTCTGTTAAGTGGCTCTCATCAAAGTAGGTTGGTTATGAACACAGTACTAGCTAGGTTGGGTGTTCTCCGTACTGCAAGTGAAGAAAAGCCATCTATTCTGTAAAATATTTATAATTTATTTTCTGAATTAAATATTGTGCCTGCAGTAGTTGTTTGTGCACTGAAATGTTAAGTATTTATTACAAGCCCATACTTCAGAATGGAATATTGAATTCCATACTGGGACTATGTAGTTACATTTTTGGCCACATGGGGGAGTTGCTCCAACTGGCAAATACATTTTATAACACTAAGATACAAAACAAGCACTATTTGGCAGACACTATCTTTCAGATCATTGTTTTGCTATCATTCCCCACACCCAACTCCCAAAACCAATTTAAGGCTCTACAATGCAATCATTTTACAAGATCCACAAGTTCCCTTTTAAAAGTATTAAGTCAGTATGTTTCAACAATAAAGTCTCTTTAATATCCAGCACCACCTAAGCTTTCTCTTATCCCAAGCACTATACTTGAACCTAGAGCAGTTTGCAAAAATGGTGACTTTGGAGCTTGAGGGTGTATGGACACCCCAAAATTTTAAATCAAACTTAAAAACTAACAGGCAAATGCTTTAGAAGTCAGATCACAGTCACGTTAACAAGAAATTATTTGTTACAAAGTGCAAGCCTATTCAGGGAGGGAGATGGTTCTTAATTGTTTAACAAACCACCAGCTGACAACTGCTGAGGTGCAAGACAAAGCTCTTATTGTGAAACTGGGACAATAGGCAACAACTAAGGAAGCTGGCTACTGTGAAACATCACTAGCCATTGGATATATTGCTTGCAAGCATTTTTTGTTCTTTATTGCATCAAAATGTTCTAGCCATAGCTATGCCCAAGTTGCATATTTAGTCATGCTAGTCTCAGAAACAGTCACCTGTGATAACAGCACTGTGCAGCTTTTATTAAGTCACTTGGTTACAGTAATATGTTTAAAACCGACAGATTCTGAAGTGTAACAGATTCAGCATGAGCATTACACTACATATTTCTTTCACAAATATGTCAGAGCTGAATACAGCACTAGCCATCAATCCAGGAACAAATGCACTGGAATAGAAGAAATGCAACAAGATAGCTACACTGGAAAGACAACATTTTAGAAAAAGAGTGAACATGAAAAGGGCTCCCCTCTAGCTCCCCAAAGCATGTGTACAGTTGGATCTAACTATACAGCTCTACATCAGTTTTCTAGAAACTTAACAAAAACACTGGCCAATACAGTCTTTGGATATTTAGACAAAGGGGAGATAGTCAGTTTCCAGGATGAAGTCAGTCGCTTTCGTTGTCACCAGATTCTTTCCCCCCTTCTTTGTTCTTCCGTACTTCTTCAATATGCTTGTCCTGGTAAAGCAAGAGTTAAGATAGTGAGATAGAACCTGGTTCTTCAGGGGTTTTACTGCTACCAAGACTGTTTTGTTTCTATAAACACAATGCAAAGTCTGGACTAAAATAAAACTTACAATTTGCAGTTTCTGCGGAGCATATCCTGGGGTTTTACATAGTGATGCACTCAAGCAGATTGGCACCCTTATAGTTTAATGACTTGAGAAGCATGGTTTTCATCCCAACAGGTTAACTTTTAAGCTTCATGCAGCCAAAAAAAATCCACCCATCCAGTTTTTAAGTACCTCCAGCTCTGTGCAGTTCTCATTTATCAAACACATTCTTTAAACTCTACCACTAAATACCTATTCAACACAGTATTTAACACAGGGACAAAACAAAGAACTAACTGCAGCTATTTTGTTTTAGTCAAATGTTAGGGAAGTGGTTCTCAGTAGAAACCTGTATGTATTAACTGTCTATTTGTTGACTTGGTCTTACCTTATTGCTACTTAGGAAGTCCTGTGATTCCAATAGTTCATTCCCTCCAAAATTAAATAATTATGTACAATTTCTGAGCAGTTAGGTGTTAATTTTTATTTTTTTAACCAAGGTCTACTGTCCCTAGTTTGTTAATGTCACTGTTGGTCCAAGTTCATATTCCATTATTTTATAGAGAATCTTAAATACCAGACTTACTTTCTCTCTCAAGCGCTCCAGTTTAGCAGCCATTTGTGCTTCTCTGTTCTCTTTGATAGCTTCCATTTTGTGGGTCAACTTTTCCTCTGCCATTTTGCTGAAGTTGTTATTTTCTTCAATTGCCTTCTGCAGCACCTCTTTCTCGTGCTCTCGTTTTTCAGCTAGCTGCTTCAACACTTCAGCTTCATGGGACTAGAATATAGATCCATTCCATGTTTAGTTGAGAGTGGTCTGTATGCAATTACAGTTGTTGGGCTGTGTTAAGTATCATCTGAGTCATTGATAGTGGCCTCAGTCTACTAGCAGCTAAGCTAGTTCCAAATCAGGGCAGACATGGAATAGACAAGTGTGTCTCCCCTATTTGTCTTGGAATCTCTTTCTCCACTTCCAGTATACTTAAATTCAAACAGAACTGCAGCAATTCTATTTGAACTATTAATCTTTAACAATCCTCAATTTATTATAACTATTAAGGTGCTGTAACATCCAGTTTGAGGCATTTTTCATGGGCTACGGCATTCCTAATGGTAAATTCTAGAAACTGGCTACCATTTCAAGTATACACTTGTGCACAATGTAGTGTAGTATTTATTTATTAAGAACTAGAAAAATAATGTTTACCTTGCGCCTTTCTTCTGCTGCTTCTAGCTTCCTTTGAATTTCTTCCAGTGAGAGATCTTTTTTCTTTGGAGGAGAGAGGGGAAACTCTGGAACAGCTTCTTTTGAAGGAGGGCCAAGTATCAATTCAAATGCCTGTCCAGAAGCACGTTTTTCTAGTTCTTTCACCTGAATGTCTAGAAGAGACATTGTAAGTAATAGTTAGTATCCTTGAGCCACATCATGCTAACACACTTTTGCTTAAAAGTGCCTCAAGCTCAAGGAAGCAAATCAAATTTCAAGTCTGCATTTGCAGTACAAACTTTATAACCTGTTTGACTAGTTAATTGAGGCTCCCACTTCCCTCCGCATCATTAAGTAAGTGCTGTTTGAGGTCCCTGGAGGCCTATAATGGAATACAAAGTACCTCCACAAAGGCACAATCCCTATTTCCTTGAAAACAACAAATCCAGTTTAAAAGTGCCTTATGTTTTAATACAGGCATTTGCTAAATATTCACACTTAAGACCTGTACAGTTATCCTACCATCAATATTTGGGCACCTACAGCAAAATTTAGTTTCACACATAGTCAAACTACAATAAAAACACCATTTGAGGACAGTTATAGACATTTTAATAGTTGTCACAGGATGTAGGTATGAACCTTAGTTATATCGCACCTAACAAGAACACTATCATTCAAGCCTAGACGTCATCTGTGCTTTTCAGTATGTGTAATATAGCTGTAACACTGGCAGGTTAATGCTGATGCGATTGAAAAAATAATGCATTTTAATATACATTTTACTGATGTTTAAGTATTAAGTAACTTAGAATGCTTTTAATTTATTAAAAATGTATCTTGAGACATCATTACGTATATCTGGATTGCTCAGTTGGTAGAGCATGGTGCTGATAATGGTAAGGTTGCTGGTTTGACCCCTGTATGGGACAGCTGTATATTCCTTCATTGCAGGGGGTTGGACTAGATGATCCTCAGGGTCCCATGATTCTAATACAAGTATTAGTAGATAAAGTAGTACTTACCAGAAGAAGCCATGGCTGAAGTAGATTCCAAAATAATTTGCTGCAGGAACTTCAATAGGTGAGCACTAAGAAACATTAGATAGATAGTATCATTACGTAAGTGTTAGGACTTGAACTTCTCTATTCAGTATTTTCCTTCTACCAGTTTCTAGTCCTTATTTAGGTTTGGATGACATGCAAAATAACACATCTGGAAAAAAGAAACCAATCTGCTATACATAGTAAATATCTAGATTGATGTACTCTGAATTAAGTTATGTCCTCAGATCAGCCCCACCCCCAACACTAAGGATCCACCACTGTTAACTCATATTATTCAAAACTGTATTAAAAGAAATTAATCAAGATGCTACAACACAATAAAGCAGGGGCTGGTCCTGTGTCTCAAGCTAGGTGGTTATGAATAGCTTTCAAATTACATGTGTCCATTTCAAACATCCTGTTATTTATGTCTGGGATTAACAATTCTGTGCCCCAAGCTCTTAAGTAGATAGTGGGCAACCAAAAGTGCAAGTATTTTGTAAGAAGGTACACCAGATTTTCCTACCAGCTAGTCAAATGAAGGCACCTAAGGCTAGATAGATTGCTAGAGTGCAGGCTGCTTGGGCACCAAGAAGTTTGATAACAGCACCTGAGAATTCTATTACCTCCCTCTCCTACAGCTATATCCAAGGGTACCTAAAAGTAAGACACTATGGTTTGAAATTTATTTCCAGCAACGAATACTAATCCACTGGGCAGATGTGCTCCATCTGTCCCTTCAACCTTGATTAAAAGAAATCAAAGCCTTACATATATGCTACTAGATTCACTAAAACCCTCCCTCAGGAGCCTCAGAAAGATGACATATTTCCTTTTTATCTGCTAGCCTAGGATTGGTATGCGCCATTGTTCTTGCTACCTCGAGACACAAAGGGTAGCTCACTATAATCGAGATCTAGAACCGTTTGTGCTAAACCCAGTATTAACAAAGCAAGGCGGCATACATTAAATAAATCCGAGCCTTGCCCTAACCTTTCCCGCCCCTGACCTCTTAAGATAATATCTAATTAAATGTAGCACAATGGCACCCATATGTATGTTTGTATTCCCAGGCAAACAAAGCTCTTTTGCGGGGAGGAGGAGAAGAAATAAAACACGCACAATAGCAAAAAGCTGGGGTTCTTAAGGGGCACCTCTTCTGCGGTCAGGCTGAAAAACCAAAGGCTAGCAACAACGCCCAAGATCTGAAAGCAGGGGTGGGTGGTTTCGAAAAAAGCCCTCACTGGCTTTCTACTACATACTGTGGGGCGGGACCAGGAGAAAATACTCACAGCCAATAAGGATCAGAGATAATGCAAGATAGTGGAAGGGGGAAAAGATGGGGGAGGGGGGAGAGAAAATGAAGAGCGGCGCCTGCCTCGAAGCCCCGCCCACCCCACGCGCCATTCTAGAATCGCACCGAATTCAAACAGCCCGAGAGCGCGCGCGCGCGCTTCCACCCTCAGCAAAAAAAATAAAAAAAAAATTGAGGGGAGGGAAGAATATGAGCTATAACGGTAACATCCGGGCACCTGCTGCTCGCGCGTTCCTCCACCCTCCCGTATTCGGCGCGCCAAAACAATCCCGAGCGAGACGGCGTCACACACAAAAAAACCCGCCTCAGCCGCGAGCCGCTTGCCTCTTCGTCTATTTGGGCTCGGGGCTTCTTCTCGCTTTCCTCCCTCCTCTCTTCTCTTTCCCGCCCACTCCCACCTTTTTCCTGTGTCGCATTTTAGCCCCTCACGCCGCTTGAGGAACGCGCCTGCCGCCCCCTCCCTTTAATCCCCCTCGACGGGCGCGACAAGGTGGCGGCGGCAGCTTCGACAGCAACAGCGGCGCCGCCCCTTTCCCTCCAACAATAGACGGGCTACTCCTGTCAAGAAGAAAACCAGAGGACGGGGAAATGGGAGCGGGCGCCGCCAGTCCGTTCAGGAACTGGGGTGGGGGCGCGAGCGAACAATAGCCTCCGCGAGGAGAGCACGCGCCCCTTCTGCCTTCCTCACTCGCGGTCCTTTGTCCCCCGCTCCTACCCGCTGGTCACCACCGAGCCACCCACTCGCTTAAAAAGCAGCAGCAGCCCACTCAGGTGACAAAGCAACGGAGCCGTCTGAGACAAAAGCGGATTTTTCAGAGACCCCGCCCGAGAAACCCCCTTCGCCCCTCTTCCCCAACAACGCACTCCGCTGCCGCCCTACTAAACGAAGCCCCATTTGCCCCTCGCAGTGAAGGACCGACCGCTCGTTATCGCCGTTCCCGGCCCCGCCTCGGATTCAAACCAGCTTCTTATGCAACCCACCTGCTCCTGTCACTGCGGCGGCTACACACAGACTCAGCTCCTAACCGCCCAGCGCTCCCCACAAAAGCGGCAAACAAAGGCACGTGACCTACATCGGCCACGCCCCCTATTGGCTGAGAAAGGCGGCACGTGCCGCGCAGCGGGGAGGGGGAGAAAACGAGGGGAGCGTTCTCTTTCTCTCTAGCCCCTTCTATTGTGATGGCATGATGGGAAATGTAGTGCAGGGGAGTGTCTCTGGGTGCAATAAAAGTTTTTTGGTTTTTTTTAAGACGGGTGGATGGAGGCAATATATGGGAAATTGGCAGGCTCTTGGTTTCCTTCTCCAACTTCCGTGCAACCTTTGTGGGCGTCGCGGTCCATTCCTTGCCTGGGGCAACAGAAGAGTGTCCCTTTGTTCTCATTCTCCCTCCTGTCTCCGCTGCTTACATGTCAATCATTTGACCTTAGAATAGACAAAAACGCCCTCCCTCCACAAAAAAACCGAGGTCTAATCACACTCCCTTCTACTCAAAAAGGCCTTGCAGCCCCTGCATGTGGCCCTTTAACTCTCAAGCAAGCTTCACTGAGCTCAATGTAGCTTACTCTCTAATAAGATGTTTATGTAAGTTTCAACTTTCAACTCATGCCTCAACATGCTTACCTGAATTCACTGGGTCGTTGGACAATTTTTAAATTTATTTTGACTGTGTCAGAGCAACAATCACACCAGTCTTTAATTGAGCAGTTCCACCTCCTTTAGATGAAGTTATTTGGCACCTCACTTGATGATCAAGAGCTCATTTCGGTGGAATCTGGCCATATAACAGAATATAGGATGTCAAAATCTGCTAAAAGGAAGCTTTAAAATGTGGGTGAGGAACTTGTGGCCCTCTAGATGTTGAACTTCAACCACTGTCAACTTCAGCCAGCATAACCAATGGCCAGGGATGGTGGAACCCTGAGCCCAATGGCAACACCTGAAAGGCCACAGGTCACCTACACAGATTTAAACAAAAAGAAACCTCAAAATATACACGGCTTTATTGTTGGGGATTTTTTAAACACAAACATTAAAAGTACTTGCATTTCACATTTCTAACTCAAATGTAAAACTGGCATTGGCTTGACACTGTAACTTGCAACGTATGTACACCATGGGATTAAGGCAGTGTAACTGTGAACAACAGCCAAAGGTCCTGTGCCATCTTAAAGATTATTATGGTATAAACTCTGGGGGGGTTTTCTGGGAAACTAAAACCCAGTTGCAAAAAGCTTGTGCCACAATACAGTGGTACCTCGGGTTACATACACTTCAGGTTACAGACTCCGCTAACCCAGAAATAGTGCTTCAGGTTAAGAACTTTGCTTCAGGATGAGAACAGAAATTGTGCTCTGGTGGTGTGGCAGCAGCAGGAGGCCCCATTAGCTAAAGTGGTGCTTCAGGTTAAGAACAGTTTCAGGTTAAGTACGGACCTCCGGAACGAATTAAGTACTTAACCCAAGGTACCACTGTACTGTAGATGTGTTAGTCTTTAAGATGACCCAGCACAGTACTCTAAGATGCCTGCATTCTGGTTAAATCGTTCATACATCCCTTCTCAGGAACTGCAGTTCTGTGCAATATATAGCACATCTACCCTACATCTTTAAATTAAACCCATTTGGAAATTGTTTTAATTCACTGGTAGAAACCTAGCCATACACTATAGTTAGAAAAATAAGCATGTGCACACAGCTCAACCTAGTGTAAGGAAACAAACCACAGACTGGTTGGCTTAGTGTTAACATATGAACCAGCACTCATGGGTTCTTTTAATCACATACAAACAATGAGCAATCAAGGAGGTGGGGGGGGGGGTCACAAGTGCTGGTTTGCATGTAACATTAAACCAGCTGTGCCATGGTTTGCTTCTCTAGAAAGAGAGCAGCAAAGCAGAGTGCCCTTGAGCTGCACACACTGGCTAATTTCCCTAACCATGGTTCACAGCCAACATTATGCTTGAATGATGTCACTTTCACATCTTTTGAACAAAGAAGTCGGATACACATTAGCTCAGGAAGACTGCAGAGCCAATTCTAGCCCACTTCACGGAACTACAGTCCCCAGGATTCCTTACGAGAAATGGCAGTGAAACAGGCTTGAAGCTGATTTAAGTTTGTCACACAGCCAAGCCCCAGAATCTACATTTAGTTTGGAAATAGCTATTTTCTGCTTTTTTAAAACCTACGAACAACATTCTGACCATTTTCCTGATTGACGCTAAAGCAGCTTCTCCTGTGCTGTTTGTGTGCATGCGTTAACTGTATTCCCTAGAGAACCTCTGCCTCATTATTTTCCAGCAGGTGTCCTCGACATATTTGGAGGTCTGCAACAATAGGAAGTGAGTCTGTTTAGTCACACCCTGGAGGCTCTTTGCATATCGGCAGTTCCTCCATTTGGTACATTCTCTGATAGAAGTTCATAAATTACGGCTAATTCAGAGGAGTATTGTTAGAGTTCATTTACTAATGTTTGTAAAATGCTGGCAGATGCTTTAGTGGAAGCTGCTATAAAAATACTAATTATAAACTGAAAACCACTCACGTGTGTTACCATAAATTGTATGCTGTAACTTTAACGAGGATGAAATATACAAATTAGACATCAAATAATAAAATGCAACTGCTATATCAAAAATGTACAGTCCTCAACACGTATTTTGTTAATCTGTTAACTGATTTATTTTTATCTTTTTTCTGGCAGAAAAGAGAGACAGACCATGATACATCCAGAATTAAGGCATGTTTAAATCCCATTGATTTCAGTGGGGGAAAGTTCCCATTAAACTCACTGTGGCTCTAACTTCTAAGTGTGCACAGGATCAGCATATTTACTCCTTGCCTTACCTCCAAGGAGCTTCAAGATGTACATGGTTCTGCCCCCTCCATTTTTTATCTTCAAAGCAGCCCCATGAGGTAGATTAGGCTAAGAGACAGCGACTGACCCAAGGTTACCCAGTTAGCTTCATTGGGGTGGGGATTGGAATCCTGGTGTCTCAGGCATAGCAGTCAAATTTTCCCTTTTCTTGCGAGGAATTCTATTCGGATTAAGGGAATTTCCCTTTAAAAAAGGGAAACGTTGACAGCTATGGTCTCAGGTTGTTGTTTAACACTACATGGTACCTATATCAAGGCCTGTGCAGAGCGTGTCTGATTCCTGGGACAAGAGTCTTTCTAGAATAAAGTTATAAACTCAAACGAGTTTATAATTGGTCCCTGGTCCCATTTTTAAACATAGCACTGGGTGCTTGGGATTAATTCTGTTCACATGTAAATTTCTCATGCCACATACTTACCTAAACAGCAAGTCTATGCAGGTTACTCAGAAGTAAGTCCAACTATGCTCAGTGGAACTTGTCCCAAGTAAGTGTTGCAAAGGATGCAGCCCCAATTCCCTGCCCCTTCTCAAGAGTTTATCATAGAAACCGTTCCAAATGCCTCCTCTTTCTTCTCTGACTAGTTTTGTAGCCACAGGTGTGTGTGCCTTATCCCTGTTTATTGGTAGAATTAAAAGCATGCTGGCAGTATCTTATCTAATTGCTTACTAAGACCACATTATTATTATTTATTAAATTTGTATACCACAGGCAGTTTACAACATAAAAATACAAAATGAAAACACAAAATACTAAATAAAATAAAAACAGAAGCAAAACAAGCCAATAGCATCCCCTCCCACTGACACATAGAATGTTAATCAGCCTAACACCTGATTGAAGAGAAACGTTTTCACCTGGCACCTAAAGATATGTAATGAAGGTGCTGGGCGAGCCTCCTTGGGGAGAGAATTTCACAAATGGGGAGCCACTGTTTCTGTTATGTGGGGATGATTCCTCAACCCATTAAATCCCATTTTGAGACCATTTCTGGCTTGCCTCTGTCCCGTCCCAAATGTCGTAATTATCTGAAATAAATCATGCTTCAATTCATCTCAATATTGTAGGGGGTTGCTTTCTGCTGGGGTGACAACTTTGCAGGAAAAAATCCTACTAGTACACCACTATGCCTTCAGCAGCAGCATCATAAGCAAGAATTCACAGGTGAAAACTTTGCAGCACAGAGATAAGCTGAAACACTGGTTAATGCCTGTAGGGTTAAAGGGCTTTTAAATACATAGTTAAAGGTTGGTTTACAAATCTGACAACCTTATGGCTTAGAATTGCCTCAAAACAATAGTCTCTCTCTCCCTCCCCCCCCCCCCCCATATCCCAGGCTTGACAAAATGATCAGAGACAAAACACTAGTTGCTGAACACTCCCTTTAGAGCACTCGGGACAAATGTCCTATTTATTCAGTAGCTGGGCTGGATCCACAATTCACATAAGCCAAATGCTTGAACTGAAGCCCATTTAGTGCTGTCTGGGCTGTGGAATGGTAAGAGGACCGTAGATAAAGCATATACATAAATGATCTGTATGGGTTTTTATTGTTAAGCGATTCTGCCTTTTTCTCCATCTGTCCCCATCTCAGATATTGAATATCTACCTACCTAAGCACATGAGTGTGCACACTCAGGCACAGCACTCTCAAAGGTTTGGTTTCCTACTGGCAATGGATGGGTTTTTATGACCTTTTCATTTAAATCACAGTAAAAATCAATATACATGTCAAGGACAAATGACCATGGACTAACTGCACCAGTGGTGATAAAACCAAGCCCTTATTTTCTGAGCTCTTGCCTTACATTACCCATGGAATGAGCTACATCAATAGGACCCTGATGTGTTACGTATCTCTACTTTTAAAAAGCACAATGATTTCTGCACATGAATTTCTAGATTAGAGTGGGTTAATATTGTGACAAGCAACAATAGATCCTTCAAAACACACATTACCTTAAAGCTGGGTTGTTTTTTCTCCTCCCAATTGGATGTCTGTTTCCATGGAAACAAGCATCCGGCAGCCAAACATGGGTAGATTTTTCAGACTGAATAATCAGCAGTAGATGTTTTTTTCAAGCAGATGTTTACAACCCGAAGGACTCCGCGGTATTTTTGATGTGGTTCAGCTTCTTGACCCCTTGATGAAGATTTCTATGCTAGAAAGAACCATAATTAATTAAGTTCTGTGGTGTTTAACGTGCTGTGTTTGCAGTACAAACCCTCCCTAGTTCTACATGATGTTCGTCATTCTAAACCAGCCTTCACCAACTGGGGCTGATGGGAGTTGAAGTCCAAAATATGGGGGAGCACCAGGTTGGAAATGGGTGTTCTAAACATTCTGCTAAAGCAGGAATGGGAAATCTGGGGCCCCCGAAATGTTGTTGGACTAGAACTCTTAACTTTAACCACTTGTTGTGCCAGTTGAGGCTCATGGGAGTGGAATCCAACAACATCTGCAGGGCTACACATTCCCCAACTCTCGTCTATGAAAACAGCCGAGAGATTTTAAAAAAGAACTTATAGGATTAAAAAGTTTTCAGCACCAGTCAAAAAACACAGAGAGGGAGCTTATAGGATCTCTGAGGACTGAGCTCCATTAACTGCAGTGGTACTACTGACATCACCCTATCATTTGATACCCTTTAAATCAGCTTTTGCCAACCTGGTGCAACTCCCATCAACCCTTAGGCCCATTGACTGCAACAACATCTGTAGGACCACGGGTTCTCTATCTCTGGCCTATTGCTTGTCAGTTATTCCAGTGCCTTGACATTCATTGGCCAGAATGATGGACAGTGGAAATAAGTTTTTTGTTTTTTTTAGAAAGCTACTGGGCAGAATAGCCTTCACAATGTCCCTAAAAGCTACATGAGGCAAACGGTCTAGAGACTTACTTTTCCTGATTGCAAATTATAGGAAGTGAACTAGAATAACCTTGCAGGACCAGACCTTTACTGTTCCCCAGTGGCACAGGCTACAGCCCTGTATCCTACCTCTATTTTAGGAATGGGTGAATCAGTCCATTTCAGTATCTCATCTGTCCAATCTTAAGTTCAGTTTTTCATATTTCCACATCAGTTTGCACTTAAAAAAAAATTCTGGTGAAAATTCATCAGCGTTTTAGTGCAGCTTTTTCTGAATATACATGTGAGTACAATTTTGCTAAATATGCACATTTTGAAAGCAATTTTCCCTATAATAATGCATTTTGTATGTTATTTTCACTAATATGTGCATTTTTATGCATACTTTACCCCAGTTTATGTACTTTTAAAGACATCAGTTGACTAGAGAAAAACATGGCAAAATTTGGAGAAGTATGATTTTGAAGAATGATTGTCTTTCAGTTCTCATATTTTGGAAATTGCAAATTAGGTAGATTTGCCTTTAAATGTGAACCGAATCACATTTCTCCCCCATACCTACCGTCTACCCCAACTCAACAGATGTTAAATAAAATATAGATTTAGATTTCTTTCTTTTGACCCATCTGGGAAAATTATAAAGTTTGGAGGCATCAAGAAGACCCTCACAACTTCTCGTGACAGTTTAACTAACTAACTAACTAACTAACTAACTAACTAACTAACTAACTCTCTCTAACTCTCTCTCTCTCTCTCTCTTCAGATAGTCTAGAATTAAAATTGCATTATTATTAATTGTGATGTTGATGAACAAGACAGGAGGGGGTACAAATAACCAAAATAGCCCTTCAACTGCATTGTCCAATAGCAAGTGAGATAATTATGCAGCTCACAGAGAAGCAGAAGGGCTTTTATTTTTGATCAAGGTAAAAATATCTATAGAGAACAAAATTAATCTGTGAGTGAGAGGAGGGTGTGCATGTGTGAGAGACAGAGAAAATGTGCAAAGCTGTTTAAGCATCCAAGCTGCATTTTTCCTACCAGCAGCAAACCTGTGTCTAGTCTTTTTGATATTGCAAGCCACATATTCAAATAGATTTAATATTAGATTTGCCAAGTCAGAACCATCCTAGACCCTGAGATTTCAGAGCCCAAACCTGAGACCTAAGGGTGGCCCCTGGTGATGACACAGGGGCAGGCCCTGGATATAGAGGTTGTTGTTGTTATATTTTCTATACCATCCTTCATCGAAACAGCACAGGGTGGTTTACAATATAAAAAAACCAAAATGCATACCATAGTAACAAACAAAAACAATAACTCTCCCTCCCCCCCCGCCCATACAGTTTCAAAGCAATAGCTTGGCACCAGGTCCGTACAGATGTGAGAGCAGTCGGGTACACATACCCCAGGCCTCAGAGGGCTAAGCTGGCTAGGGGTGGTGCTTAAGGACCTGCCGAACTTACGCTGTCTTGCCAACAACAGAACTCCCACCCTGGGCCTCAGACAAGCTCTGCACTAGCCTGACAGGCAGCTCTCCAGCCAGCGGAACAGCGGGCGAAGGCAACAGGCCAATAGCTGTGGCAGGTGGCCTGAGGCCAAAGCATTGATCTGCCGCACCACCTGCTCTGCCACCTGAAGCAAGGGGCTCCCTTTGTTACAGTTATCCAACCCGTACCCTCTTTACGGGGCTGACACAGGAATAGCAGAGATAGCTGCCCCGACACATCGAGTTGGGCCTAAAAACCGAGACTTAGTGCTTATGCAGATTGTAAAAAATGGTCGAACCTTCACTTTAGCACTTTGAACTAGTTCTAATCTACCACCAGCAGTGTCATGGTTACATGTGATGTGTATGTGTTTGATAGAGAACGGGGTGCACATAGTTTAATTATGACAAGATGTGGGGACAGCCACCAACTCGGCTTTAAAAGGGGATTAGTCAGCTTTGTGGAGTATAAGACTATCAGCGGCCTCTAGGCATGATAGTTCATATGCTATCTTTGAATGCCAGTCACTTGGAAACAACAGCCAGATGCTCTCACATCCTGCTTGTAGGCTTCCCATAGGCACTTGCTTGGCTACTGTGGGATGCAGAGATGCTGGGCTAGATGGGCCTCTGGCCTGATCCAGCAGGGGTCTTCTTGTGCTCATAATTACTGAAAACCCTGGGAGAGAGGCGGTGCATGTCCCACACAGGACGAAAAATACAAACAGGAAAGGTTCATAAAATAGTTGGGCCTTGCTGCAAGAGATGGAAGGGAATTAATTCTCACTACACCCCTTCCCCTACCTCTTCTAAAAGGGCTTTGTGGCAGTGTCTTTGCTTGAGTGGTATTGATGGGGACAGCTCAGCTACGAAAAGGTGGATTAAATCTGTGAAGGATGTCACAGTAACATAGTACGGGCATGAAGCAGGAAAGCTGCAGGGCTGGCGTTAGGGGCAGCCAAGGCTCCTTCCTCATCAGAAGACATACTGCTGACCTCTGGTGGCCCTGCAGCCTTGCTGTTTTCCCATCTCCTTTGCTGCCACTTCCTGCTCACTTCACCTGCCCTCCCCAAATAAATGAGCAGTGACAGGAGTGAGAAGGTTCAGCAGCCTCTGCTTGCCTCCCCCACCGTCCTGGGCCCACAGAAAGAGGGCAAGTAGTGGAGGAGAAGCCTATTCAGGGAGGGGGACATAAATGGTATCCTCCTCAAGGTTATTCCCCACCCCAATCTGGAACCAGCACTGGTAGCTTGTGTCCTTATGATCAGCAATGTGGCAGGAATGGTCTTTGGACCAATAATGTTTGTATAACTGCTTTGCAGTCAGTACTCCTAACTGGAACAACCTTGTTAGCTGGAGAAAGACGCTGCCTTCCCCCAGAACAACATATACATGGTTTAAGCACCAGGGAAATGCCTGATTCATGAACTGGAAGCATCTTATTAATGGAATATTCCTGGATCTTACGCAACAAATGAGTAACAACTATGCAATCGACTGAATGTCTGGGAAGTAGGTGTTTAAAGTGGCAAGAAGAAATGCACATCACACTCTCCAACAACCTCCACTTTGTGACATGCTTTTGCTAAACACACATTGATGCAGAGTCATTGTAACGTGGTAGTTAAGGGTGTCAGACTAGCACCTGGGAAACCAGGGTTCATATCCTCAGTCTGTTATCAAGCTCGCTGGGAGCCTTTGGATCCATCTCAGTGTTTCAGCCTAACCTACTTCACAGGGCTGTTCCTCGGAGGAAAGGCAGGATAGAAATGTAATAAATACATCAACAGTATTTGAATAGTAAAGAACAGGGGTGGGAAACAGCCCACAGTAGTTAAATCAGAGATGGGAAACAAAAGACTGTTCAGGCCTCACTGTCTGGCCCCCAGGACACCCAAAGAGCCACAACTCCTCCCCAGGCCTCCCCCTAGGCCAATATGGAGTAAAATGCAAATATCCAAACATATTATTTCTTATATTTTTTATTCAAAGTCATTAGAAACACAGTTCCTCAAGGTGTTGCGGCTTACACCTCTTCCTTAGAGGTATCTCGCCATTCTTGAGCAAGCTTTGCTACTTGTGCATTGCCAAAGAAGAGGAAATAAATCACCAGAAAACAAGACAAAGGAAGACACAGATTTGCATAAGTTATTTTCACCAATATATTCACTTTTATGCATGCTTTCCTCTAATATAAAACCTTTGTTGTAAACAGTTTAGTTGGAGAACAGTATCACAAAATTAAGAGAAGTGCTAATTTCAGAGGATGGTGTGTTTAGGTTCTCACATTGTCTTGGGAAGTGTGAATTATGTAAGTTCACCTTTAAATGAGAACTGAATTGAATTTCTTCCCCAACCTTAGCTTAGAGGTGTGGGAGGGGGCTGGAAGAGCTGAATGAACTACTGTATTGGCCTGAATTCGCATAAGGCAATTTTGTATGTTTGTAAGAGCTTAGTGCTCTTAAGGGTCTGTCTTAGATCCCCCTGATCTAAGTGCCTGTTTCCCCATGCCAAATTGAATTAATCTGTATAAAAGCCAGCCCCCTATCCACATACAGCATATATTCGCTTCTGTGCTTTGTCGCAGCGATGGCTGAAGGAAAAAATGCAGCTTGTAGGGCAGCTGTTCAGGGACATATCAGTCCCTTAAGAAGAAGATTTATGTAATCACAGAACCTTCCCAGATTCATAGAGGACCACCTCCTGCTTCTGCCATATATGGTGTGCTTATGTAAACCCCAACATTTGCTTGACTGTTATGTTCAGGATGCCTATATTAAAGATGGATAGCTGCTTCTCCCCCAGTCTTCAGATCACCTCTGCCTTCGCCTCCATGTATCATTGCCTCCATCGAGTCCCATGAAATTTCTAGGCCAAGTGTAGAAAACAACTGTTTTGGGTCCCAAAATAACCAATCTGCTCATTGTACACCAGGCTTCTGCTCTCTAATAACCAAACAGCTGCTGTGAGGAGGGGGATTTCTCTCCCCCTCAGCCTGCATCATAGCTGACATGAAATGCACTAATTGGATTTCAAAAGTGTCAGGAACAGCTCCCTCACCTTGGATCTAGAGCAAAGACAATGTGATTCTTGACAACCCGCAGCATAGCGATGCAATGCGGAAGAACCATAAAATATTCAACACATACAGAAAAAAGAGAGAGAGTGTTCCAATCAGATATTTGCTTTTGCTCTTTGAAACTGAAATAGAATGAACTAAAAGCATTGGGTGAAGCACTAATTATTCCCCAGTCTCTAATTAGTCTTTGGGATTCAACAAAGTAGGCTCAGGCATAACAGAAGCAGCAATATCCTTTGTATTATTAACACCACCTTGCGATGAGATGGTTAAACGTACACCTATGATACAAGAAACCAGGGCCTCAGTGGGAGGAGTTCTTACATGGAATCCCTCTTAGGTGGCTTGTCCTTTGTAAGCAAGATCATTTGCAGTATTGATCGGTGGTGGTGGGAATTAGCTACTGATCCTACTGCTTTGATTAAAACGAGAAACCATAAACTGCTTGGCTTCTGATTAGCAAAGCAGTTGTTCGGGAGGTCAAAACCCTGCAAACAGACCACAGCATCCATCTCTTACTAGGAGTAAGCCATTCACTGCATGGCAGAAATATACTGCTAACAAGAGCCATTGAGTGAAAGGTAATGGGGCAACAAAGAAAAATAATAAGTACAAAATGAGCTGGATCTTGCAGACAAAAAGTCACTCTGTAAACTCAGGCTTGTATTCAGTGAAGTTCTACTCAGAGCAGACCTACTGCATTTAACAGATCCAAATCAGCATTGCCCATTAACTTCAATGGGTCTACTGTGAGTAGGAATAACACTGGACACAGCATTCAGTTCTAAGATATAAAATGTATGCTATATAAGTCTTTTTTAAGTGCCGCAGTTATCAGGCTATACACATAAGATTTTGGGATAGAAACAACAACAGGTGCTCCCTCTTTTTAATAACATAAAAATTGCTGTTACTGCAGTCTGTCCCTAAAAGAAGTTCTTGGTGGCTTGAAGCAGAGGTGGATTTAGGGGAGCGCGACTGATTCGGGCAAACTAGGTGCAGAGCCTCAGGGACACTGCAGTGGGCACTGCAACTATGATTTCAAATGGAGCACAAGGGGGGCGTTGGATTCTGGTGTTGCCCAGAGCGCCGCTTAAATTTGAGCCGCAAAGTCCACCATTGCTTAAAAATGCTTCCTTAATGGTTCTTGGTACCCAGTTGCTACTGGCTAGCTGCTGGACATCCCTATCAGACAGGATGTGAACTAAGGGTATGTTCACATTAGCAATTTGAAACTGTGAGGTGGTTTGCCTTCTGATGTATTTTTGACATCACTTTCTCCTGATGCTGTTCACACCAGAGTGGGGATGTCCTCACCAGTGGCGTAGCGTGGGTTGTCAGCACCCAGGGCAAGGCAAGTAATTTGCGCTCCCTACCCGTGGATTTTAGCACTCGAGTACAAGCGCCCCCCCCAGATGTTGCGGCCGGCCCCCTTGCACCCCCACGTTGCGCCACTGGTCCTCACCAGAGGATTTCTTTCCCTGTGCTGAACCCCAATTCAATTATGTTTTCATCTGCACATGTGCTGTCATCTGTGCATGTGCAAAAACTGCCTGAATTGTTCTCACCACAATGGAGCCATGACTTTGGTTTTTGAATCACATGGAAGTTTAAAAAAAGATATATATATATATTTAAAGAGTGCATCACAGAGGAATATTTCTCTTAAAGCCACTAGATTCAGATGGATTGTGGTTAACGGCGTGTGATTGTGGTTAACCTCGATTAAAAAAATAGTGGTGGGAGCATGCTGGAGCTGCAGTAAACAATAATTAGAACATACTCTAAGACTAGCCGCTCTGTGTAGGTACGTCAAGAAAGCTGGGAGTTGGCATGTAGCCAGAGAAAGAACGGAGAGTTTGGGTTATGCAGTTGCCTTTGTGGTTTCCAGGGTGTGCCATTTCCTTTTGGAGAAATCTATAAAGCATCAAGATGGCTTCATCTGTACTCTCCTATGCTCAATTAGCATAATGCAAATAAGGAAATGTTGTGGGGGGAGAAAAACACCCTGTAAATCTCCAATACTTTCTTACAGGGAAATTGTACTTGAAAATTCCTACCACTGAAGAAAATAGAAAACTTCAGCTGTATGTTGCAGCCTGTGGTGTTGAAGGTTAGTGGGCTAAAATAAAAGACCCTTTTCTTTTCTCTCTCTCAACATGGTGTTCTCTATTAACCCTACACAGCTTACCTCCTGGCAGAGTTAGGGCTGCAGCGAAATTGGGGTCACCAGCTGCTTAGTGGCACAATTTAGTGTGCTCATTACATTAGTGATCTAAGCTTCATATGTTTTGGGTCTGCTGTATCTCTGGGAACACCTCTTCCTTTACCAGTCTTCTAGTTCTCAATGGGAGGCTCTGTTATGTGAAGACTTCAGAGAGAAAGAGAGAAAAAGAGAGAGACAGAACGGTCTCTCGCTTTCACTTTTTGTTTTCAGGAGGGTGAATTCTGAGGGCAGGAGACAAAACTCGCCCACAATGGCCCTTTAAAACAGGGGTGGGGGACCATATTTGGCCCCTGGGTCAGGTCCTTATCCCTCTGTTTCCTGTGGGCCAGGTTTGATGTCACAATGATGTCATGTGACCTGTTTTTGCCAGGTCGGCTGATTGTCAGATCTTGCACTGTGCTGTGCAAGTCAGTCACGTCTTAACTGCAGCTGACATCATGTAAGAACATAAGAATTTGCATTATACTGAGTTAGATCATTGGTCCATATAGCTCAGTATTGGCTACACTATTCTTCAACTTTGGGTCCCCAGATATTGTTGAATACAACTCCCATATTCCCCAGCCCATGGCAGGGATGATGGGAATTGTAGCCCAACAACATCTGGGGATCCAAGCTTACAGAACAACAGTGTTTCACTGAGAATTTCTCCTAATATAGACTTTTCCATGCAATTTCCCCTGATGCATACTTTTCTCGAAGCAATTGCCCAATATGTTGCTTTTATGTATTTTCCACAAATTTATGAATTATGTACACTTTACCCCAATATATGTATTTTTATATACATTACTTTGTTGGAGAACTACACTGCAAAATTTGGAGAAGAGTGAATTTCAAAGGATGGCTGTGTTTCAGTTGCTTATTGTTTCGGAAAGGGCAAAATAGGTAGGTTCACCTTTAAATGAGACCAAAATCAAATTTATCCACCATCCCTAACAGAGGTAAGTCTGTGGGTGGAGACTAAAATTCTCCTATGAATGCCTTCTCATTGCAGTGTCAGAAAGCTCTGCTGACAAAGCTCCTCCAACAATGCTCCCGCAGTAGTAGCAGCTGAAAAAAGATCATGTTGAGTGCAGATCAGGGCAGGCCTTGGATCATTCAAACAAGGGAGACAAGCTGTGCTAGCCTTGGACCTGGTGCCATTATATTCCCAATAACTGAAATCTATTAAGGTAGGTGTGGGTGTAAAGCAGAGTATAAGTATTTTAAATAAATATAAAATCAAGGCATCAAGGCTCTTATTCACATAGTTAAGGAAAGCATTAGAACAAGCACAGTATCATCTGCATTAAAAATGTATCCATATACAAAAAGGAGAAATGTCATATCTATAATTCCTTTATCAGCAGCTACAAATCTTCATGCTACAGATTTGTCCTTTTTTGCAGCATCAAATAAACTGTTATTTTCAATGGGACTGCGTAGCACTAAATGAATACAAGGTCCTCATTTTAACAAAAAGCAGATTTCTTTCTTCCCTAGCTAGTGCCTCCAAACAGTTTATTTTTGGAAGCTGTTAAACACACTCAACTGTCCCTTCCCCAGCTCTTTCCTGTATAGATAGCCTCTTCTAAGAGTCACACATTTACAGCTCCAATAACGATTTTTATTCTTTTAAACTACCCTCTCCACCAATTAAAAGCTGCTTCAGAATGTGCTGGTGTTGCAGTCTCCACAATAAATCCATTTCTGTATAGCCATCATTTCCACCCTATCTTCTTTTATCTCCATCTCACATCGCATGGGAAGAAGATATGCAGGGGCGCTTCTGGCCTGTGCCAGTAAGGAGGGCTTTTAGCATCTCTGTTGGAGGCATCGTCTAATCTAATGCATCATTATAACAAACACAGCTGGGGAACGCTAATGCTTGCATATTGTGCACCACACAGTACTTTGTTCTTCTTGTTTTGTGTTGCATGCCACAGACAAAATAGCACTGAAATATTGTTAGCGGCCAGTTGAGTTAGCTTCGAGACTCACCTCTTGAATTCACATTGATCGCTCCTCACATACATGTGCAGGCATTGACACATGTGAAGAGTCCCTAGGTGGAACTCCCACTGACCGGAGTCTGGGCTTTCCCCAGCCTGCATTGGCCCTACCCTGGGGCTTCCCACCTGACATGTGCCCCTGGGCGAGGGTGCATGCCCCAGTGGAGAGCTGCCCACTCACCCAGGACCCACTGGTGCACGCCCTCATGCTGTGTGGCCAAGGAGAGGCGACGGGGGAAGGGCTGCATTTGGTGTTTTAGTCTGCTCTCTGCCAGTTTCCTCCTAGGCCTTCTGCAGCTGCAGCTTTGGTGTTGCTGGGACACCGCCAAGCCTGTCAAGGAGTGCCAGCCACTGGTCCCACCGGGAGCTCGCCAAGCTGAGAGGACAAACGCAGAGACTGACAAGCAGGCAACCTTCATGAGGAGCGGCCACTGCAGGGGTGCAGCAAAGTCTGCCTGTTGCCTCCCATACGGCACCCGCAAGGAGGTTGTGGGGGGAATCCTTGCCTTGCCCTGGGCACTGCCAATGCATGTTATGCCACTGCTGCTGCCCATCAGTATAAACAATAATGAGCTGGATAGGTCAATGGTCTGAGTCAGTATAAGTCAGCTTCCTCTGTTCCTATGATGCCTTGGTCCAGGCATGGCCAAACTTGGCCCTCCAGATATTTTGGGACTACAACTCCCATCATCCCTAGTTAACAGGACCAGTGGTCAGGGATAATGGGAACTGTAGTTCCAAAACATCTGGAGGGCCAAGTTTGGCCACGCCTGCCTTAGTCCATAGGTGAAGTCTTTAACATGTGCATATGTAGGTTGAACTAACAGTGATAATGGCTCAACCGGATTTGTGGTGGTGGTCTTGACTGTGGCAACCAAATAAGATGATTTTTTTTTTAGATGAGCCAATAAAATGTAGTAAGTGGATACCCAAGTCTTAGCTAGAAATGTCTGATGTGGTAACATAAAGGCAACCTGGGGGAAATATGGATGAGTGAAAGCAGAATAGTTAGACCTTTAATACAGGTACTCTAATATATTTACAGTGATTTAATTGTTAACAATTAGAAACAGAAAACCAGGTAGCATTCCATCTGTTTCTAATTAGTAACAGAAGAATTGGTTATTGTTAAAAGGAAGAAATCAAACGCAAGGATACCAAATGAGTAACACCTAGTGCAGTACTTTGTGGGAAAGTAGGAGATATTACTGAATCACTGGAATTCATATTGTTATAAAATCTTTTTCAACTTATTATTATTATTAAAAATTATCCCAAGGTCCCAGAGCAGGTTACAACAATTAAAACACAACATTAAAAACAGGGTTTTTGGCTATCCCTTAAGTATTCCTTTATTTTATGTGTATCTTTGTGTTATCTGTAAACAGCAGTGTTTTAAAAACGGACCCATACACTTCTGGGTCTTTTCATTGCTCAAGCAACTGTCGCAGACACTATACATCCTGAAAGTGTGATCGCATATATAGGGTTGCCATATTTTGAAGAGCAAAAAAAGAGGACACATTTGCCGGCCCCTGGGGTGGGGAGGAGGTGCAGGAGCAGGCACATTCTACAATGTCCCTTCAAAATATAAAAAATCAAGGACCTGCTCCTTTCCTGCATCATGTAAAACTCACACAATATATATATGTTTTGCACTTGGTCATCTAGTACTGTGTATGCAAAATAAAAAGTAGCCCACTCACACACACACACCCCAGACATTTTGGAAAATTCAAAAAACCCACCCGGACAGAAATTTTACTCCTGAGAAAGAGCACATGTCCCGGAAAAAAGAGGACAATGGCAACCCCCTGTTATAACATCATGAGCACAAATAATAATGAACACTCAATAAAAAGGACGTTTGGAGGAGCCCAATGCGAAGGGGTTTGTTGTCTTACCAGAATATGAAACAGCTGGCCACAATAGGGTACACGTTAGTCCTTTTGGCTTACACATTCAGCAGGAGGAAACTGATACCTGGCACTGTCCGTTTGGGGCCATCCCATGCCATCTGATCTGCTGGGCACAGTCTTCCGCCACCATCTTTCAGCCTCCTCCCCTGCATCTGCTGTCTGTCTCTATGGCAACGGGGGCAAAGGCCTCATCCACTGGGCTCTGCAGCTAGGCCTCAGCCTCCAACTTGCACAATGTTTTCCTCTCAGATCAGCGTTTGCTAGTCTCTTATCAGCAGATGGCCAGAAGCAGAGCAGGTCACTTTATGGAATGCCTAGTCTAATTTCCATTTAAAAAAAAAAAAGCAAAAGGGAGGGAGATTAAAATGAAGGGACTTCCTTTTCCTCTCTGTCTATAATTTGACAGCGCTGGTCGAATCCATGTGCTGACCCAGCTAAAGTCGAGGTCGGCCAGGAATTGAAATGCTGGCCTCTTCATCCTGGCCCAGTCACCTTGTTTTGCTCAAAGATACAGTCAGGGAAGCACAATGGAGCTGTTCAAAATGTTTGCTGAACAGGAATGGGGATTTTTCAAGGGGCTGAGCTGTATTGCTGCCAGGAAGTAGAAAGGAATCACTTCCAGCGGAAACTAATTGCAGGATTGTTCCACGACGTTTTGCTGCCAGGAAGAGAAGGACAATAAGGCAGCTCCCTCCCATTCACTCATCAAAAGCTGGACAGGCTAGTAGTGCTTGAATGTTAAGACAACACTCCACTAGCTTAGGTGGTGCATGGCCGCTCATATGACTTATTTGTTTTATTTATAGTGCCCTACAAATTTCTGCCACTTCCTTCTAGTACCTTCAAACAATTCGCCACCGGTCCCTGCCTCCCACCACCTGCCCCTGAGGCAGATGCCTCATTCTGCCTAATGGTAGGGCCAGCCCTTACTAGTTGTGAAATAATCTGGGAGACTGAGGGTCACTCTCAAAGCAGCACTAAGTAACATGTTCTGTCAGCACAAGGATGTTACCTTGTGCAATGGAACTGTCTCCCCTCTTCTCTCACCACATGTACCCCTAAATCTGTTATGGGGATAGGGCACAATGTGCATTATAGTTTGAATTCCATGGAATTTAAATTATAATACACCATATAATAAATAAAAGCAGCAATAAAAATACAATTAAAAACCATGCAGCATCAAGCACAGGGCACTACAATTGCGACAGTAGGCAGAAAAACCATGAAGTGGTCTGCCAAGACCCTCAGCAATTTTCATGTGTTCCATGGGGGAGAAAGTTTGGGAACCACTGAACTTGAGGAAGGTACCACATTTTCCCAGCAGCATTATTTTTTAGTTTGAAGACTGGGAAAATGCAATTTGCCTGTGCCACATGTTTCTGGGGATCCGAAACCCCAGGTTGTACAACTCTGTACAGAACATCATTTTTAATTGCTGTGTTGCTTTAATGGATTTGTGTTATTGTCTCTTAATTATGGATGTTTATGTTTTAATGTTTTCATGGGATTGTTTTATTGTTTATTTTAATTATGGATGTTTTAATGTTTGTGTAATTGTCTTTTATGCTTTGTAAACCAATTGGAAGTCTATTTTGGCATTGGTATGAAAAGTAGTAGTAATGGAAGTAATAATAATAGTGATAATTCCCTGTGCAAACAATTATCTGCAAAGACTCAAAAGTCCTTTGTTAAGCATGCATTTTATTTAAAGTTTTATTTTGTATATTACTTTGTGCACTCTAGAAGCATTCTAGAAATCTAAATCTAAAAACTCTAAATACACTTTTCTATGGGGCGGGATTGAGAGACAGACAAAAATGCCAGGGGGGAAAGGAGCACAAGTACTTTGTCCACTGGTCGTCATCTGGAGGAATATTGGGAGCTACCTTATAGAGAGTCAGACTGTTGGTCACTCTAGTGTAGAATTGCCTACGCTGACTGGCAGCTGCTCTCCAGGGTTTCAGACAGGGGTCTCTCCTTGGAGATGCCAGGGATTGGACATGGGACCTCCTGCATGCAAAGCAGATGTTCTGCCACTTTGCTACAGCTCTTCCTTTGTATGATCGCTGAGCGCCTTACTTCCCAGTCTAAGGTTGCTCACTGTTGTAGGAGCATTACAATTCTCTCCCTCCTTTTTAAAGAGAGTTAAGAAAGACAACGATTAATCAGGGTCAGCTTCAGGAACCCAGGCCCTGGCCTTGGCTAATGAACCTTCCTCAGCCAATGTGGGAGGGCAGAAGTGAGACACAGAAACAGATCGCCTCAAACATATCTGTTCAGATGACTTGTGTGAGTTTTTTCCAGGGGTCAAGTTCAATAAGATTACTAGACACACACATCCCTGCTTGGGGGTGGTAGAGAGAAAGGACGTGTTGTGAGGGCACCACCACCCTCCCAAAAGCAAGCAGATTTAGCATATTAAGACATTCATGTCTTGTTGATGCTGTCAGATTTCACTTGAAAACCAAAGTTCTGCTCAGCTGCCGTCAAAGCCTTTGAAGTCCACAAGGGCTGAGAACTGATGCTGCTCTCTAAAGATAAGACAGGGCTTTTTAAAATGTATTCCTTTTCTGAGGCAATTGGTATCTTAAAGACAACCATGCAGGGAATTCCAATAGGGATGGTTGGCTATTCCCATCCATTCATCTCCTCTTACAGCTGTACTTGGAATATATATATATTTTAAAACAGAAATAATTTGTACAACAGCAGTTTGGAGGACTAGGTATTAGTATTCACACCACCTTCATCTGAGAGTGCTGGAGGAAGGATTTTCTTTGACCCAATCCCACAATTCTGCACATACGTATGAATCTGTATAGGGGACCTTTTTAAGGTGTGTACTGTACCCCACTTCCCCCAAAAAGGAAGCCCTTGCCAGTGCAGCCAGGGGGACTTGTAACGTAGACTGTAAAATAAAATAAAATAAATTTTATCAGGAACAGATGGCTCGTTATTCAACACTGAGAGTGGTGGAGGCCACACCGTAAAAGGAGATTGCATTTTCTTGCGCTGTTAGAAAAACTGATTAAGTCAGACTGATTTGGATCATCTTATTTGTCCCATATGTAAAGTTGAGGTATGCCTCAAAATAGCCATTGGTATTCGGGTTCTGATTATCTTCTAAGATAATCAGTTTGAGAATATAGTCTTATATTTATACTTACTTTTCTTATTTTGTGTTTGTTTCTAGATATACAGGAATGTTTAACTAATCCTTTCCCATGATTTTTGCATATGGATTTTGAAATTAGCTATTGCAATTGCTTGTATTTGTAACCTTGTACATGATCAATTCAGATTTTTTTTAATTAAAGCCTGAAATTTCCCCCCTCTTTCTCTTTGTTTTCTGTACATTTTAAACTAATAAAGTTTTTAAAAAGAAGAAAGGAGATAATAACTAAAATTATCAGGTAATGGGAGCACCTTTCCTGTCAAGCTGAGTTGCCATCCTATATACCAGCTGTGGGTAACTTCTGGCCTGCAGATATAATTAGCCTGGTAGACCATCCCTCTTGCCTGGTAAAGCCATCTCATTTCCAATATCCCCTACACCTGATGTCAGCTGATTGGTGATGCCTGCAAAGTCCTGTGCTCTTGCAAGGACCCCCATGATTGCTAGTCTTTGCAAAAAGCACAGAACTTTGCAGGTGCCAACAACCAGCTGACTGGAGGTGCTTGCAAAGACACAGGGCTTGGTAAATGCCAACAAGCAGCTGATTGTCAGTGCCTGTGACTCGCTGTGCCGTCACCTGTGATATCAGATCATTGATAAATAGCCCTACCTTGCTCCCTACTCCTGCTACATATTAATAGCGAACTCAGTTCTCCATGTACAGTTCCTGATGCAGCCAAAACAGCACCATCTGCACAGAAGGAGACCTGCAAGATCACTTAGATCAGGAATTGCCAAACTGTGGTCTGGAGACAACAGCTAGCCTGCAGTTGTCTCCCTCCTTATTTATAACCTGGCCCTGGCTGTAAGCTTCTCCTGCTTTTTTGTCTCAGTGTTGCCCCTGTGGAATACTGAGTTCTACAGAGAGGATAATGGGGACAAAACTAGAATGAGTTGTCTCCATCAGCCATTGGCTCTGGCTCCGCCTACTGTCGGGCTCTCTGTCTTCCACCTAACCAGTCCCAATGGGCACCAGCTACCACTGGCAGACACCCAGCTGTTCCCCTCTTTGCCCCTGGCTCCCATAAGTGTAGTGCTTCCTGGAAAGCTTTGCTACAGAAGTGCGGAAATTAAATGCAAATGTAACATGTTTGAAAGCTAGATTTGCTTTCAGAGTCAGTGTTCGTATTTGATGAATATGTAGATTGCTTTTGGTAACACAAAATAAAAATAAATGCTATAACTAAATACATAATTTGAATGATTGGAAATAGGCTTCGTCAATACACACACACACAATTTTCCTTGTTTAAGAGTGCCCAAAGAGGAGATGATCTGCTATGAGATCACAAATGTACATCATTTCCAGCAGGGCACATTTGCATGACTAATATGCTAACTACATCCGCTTTTCCTATAGCGAATAAATCTCAGAGGCCCTGAAGAAAAGCTCTGTGATCAAAACTGCCTAAGACCGAAAATAGCTCTTCTTCATGTCACTGTTTTTAACACCAGATTTTCCTTCCCTATGCTCAGCCTGTGTTTGCATGCAAGCTTACTGTTTTTGTCTAGGATACAGTAGAATGGAGATTAAAAAGAGTGGGGGCGGCTGGAGGAAGATGCTTGAGTCCCAGTTTTCAATGACAGGTGGTGGAGTTAATGGAGCCGAAAGATTATACAACTGTATCAGTGGAAGAGACTCGGAGAACTCTTAATTCATCCTTTGGCTTTGAAGCCAGAGGTTCTTCCATAATTAAACATCCTACTCAGATTATGCCTTATATGGAAATGCAGCCTAATAGCTTCCTATAGGGAACACCTAAAATCCATGAAGTATAGCATTGGACCCTAGGTCCCTGGCTTTAGTGTGGAAAGGGACTCACATCTGCCCCCCCCCCCCATTTAAGTTATTGGGCTACATTGCAGTCATGAAATGCAGGAGGAAATTTAGCTTTGGAGGGCAGGCATATTATGTCTCAGGCAGGACGGCACTGCCCCTTACAGCTGTCCACTGCTCCCTGGGGAAGGCTGTTCCTCTCGCTTTTGTCAGGCCTCATCTTGATCAGAAACAAATGCATGTCTGGGGCTGCAGTGGGTGGCGGGGGGCAGCTGCTCCCAACGAAAGCTTTCTGCCCCATGTGCATTGCCACCTGCAAGATGCCACTTGAAAGATGAAAACCTGTTTGAGGACGGCAGCATGTGTGCGATCAAAAGCCAAGCAGCATTGAGAACAGAGGTGAGGTTTTCCTGTGCTATTCGCAGGCACCTCCAGAGGTAGCTCCACTGTCTCTCTTTGCTGCCCAAGATGCTCCCTGCGCCGCCCCAGCCCTGTTACATAACCACATTGCACAACCTTTCTCTATGCGCCTTTCTCTAGCGCTGCCAGGACGAATCGGGTGAGACAAGCTAATTCTCTGTGCTCTGTGTCGCTGTCAGAACAAATCCCTAGCAATGCTGATTCAGGGTGGGAGTGGGCTGTGATTTCCACACCAGTCGCCTTCTTAGGCTGTTATGAAAGGGAATGACAAGAATCTTTCTCACAACGGCCTCTGTGCACGTTAGCTCTGGGTGGCAGCTGAAAGGCCTCTCCTGTCATCATGACCCCAGAGTCTAGCAGTGACTAGGAGAGCCAGAGATTTAACAGGGTCTCCCAGACATCTGAGTTCATTGACTCCATCATAAGCTTGTCATCAACCCCAACTCAAATTCTTAGGAATGTAGATGAAATAGTCAAGAAGTATCAATATATACTGTATTTTTCAGTGTATAAGACACGCCTATATATAAAACAACTCCTATTCTTTTGAACCCCGAATTAAGAAATCGGGTCAGAGCCTGAACCCAAGCCTGGGCTGCCCACTCCAGAGCCTGAGCCCAAACCCCTGTGCATTCACCATCTGTGCAGAAAACAACCCCCAGTTTTTTATTATTATTTTTTAGCAAAAAAATGGTCTTATGCGTGGAAAAATATGGTAATCAACATTGATTAATTATCAGTCACCATTACCAGAACTCATAAAATGGAAACAAAACATATTATTAAACACAGAGGTACCTCATTGACAAAGAAGGTGCACTCTGTGCATGCCCGGGCCCTTTATTTCTGAGGCTCAAGTTCCTAATTAATTTTTTCACACTATACCATATAAGCTTCTTTCCCACTCCTAGGCCCCTTCTGACCCCTTTCAACCCCTATATCTTCATTCATCCCCTGCACAGTCCCATCAATCTCAGAGGGACAATACTGATCACATTGCAAAACCCCTGGCTACAATCTCATCAGTTAGGGTTGCAGGAGAAAACTGCCCTACTCACCTGATACAATCTGGGTGGATTGTGACCTGTAAATTAACAGTCCACTTCAGCATCTAAAATCCAGTGGGTTCCATTATGAGATTGTTTAAAGGCTGCATGCTGTCTCCCTGCTCTGTCCCCATTCCCTTTAAAACAGTGTATGCAGCTTCCCACACTCTCTGTGGCTACTGCATGGGACTCCTTGCCACTGTGCACATTTAACAAGCACAGAGCAAGGCTGTGTGCACACCATACATTTAAAGCACAGGACTTCCAAAGAATTCTGGGAACTGTAGTTTGTTCCCATAACTTCCCATAATTCTTTGGGGGAAGTTATACAGGGTCAGCCATGCTTTTTTTTCTGTACAGTTCCCATCGCTCCCAAAGAATGAAGTAAGCGCACAGCACTCGGATCACTTCATAAGTTCTTTTAAACGTGTACTTCCCTGTAGATTTTAAAGGATTTTCTATTGAAAATACTTTCCTTGTTTGGGTTCACTATGGCTTGTGTGATTCAGAGCTCCGGCCTAAGCCCTGATGGGAAGCAGCCTTTCACTAGAAAAGCTGCTCTGTTAGCACAGTCAGTGAGAGGGTGTCAGAGTTGTGGGCAAGGTGAGCTCATGACAGCTGCCTCTTGGCATCCCATCACACCGTGCAGAAAGGAGGAAGAGGCATTGTAGGGTGAAAACAGGAGATGGAAACAGGAGGCGGGCATGGACTGACCCAAACCAAGATCTTTCCTGGTGTGCCACAGCAGTCTGATGAATATTGCTCCTCTTTAGCGACTCTTCCACAGAAAGAATGAGGCTGTCAGCACATTACTGCTTACTCAGGCTCCAGTGTGTTCCCACTGCTGGGATCTGAAGCCAAGTACCCAGTTTCTTGAGAAATGCTGCTGAATGATGGCCTTCCCTCAAACCAGCTTCCATCCAATTTGAAAATGTTAAGCTATGGTTATGCTGAGCTGTGTACCTTTTAGGTGGCTGTTGCACATGCGCAGATGATGGCCTCATTGAATAAGAGCTGGAGGGTGCAGATATGGGGAAACAAATTATTTCATTTGTTTTATTACATTTCTATCCCTTTTCCTCAAGGTGGTGTACATGGTTCTCTCCCTCCTCATTTAACCCAACAACCCTGCAAGGTATGCTAGGCTGAGAGGCAGTGAATGGCCCAAGCTCATCCAGGGAGCTTCATGGCCAAATGGGCATTTGATCCCTGGTCTCCCAGGTCCCAGTCCAACACTCTAACCACTACACCACACTGGCTTTAGAAATGCAGCAGGGGGCAGCCTCTTTGTGCTTTAAGCTGGCAACACATACATGTCCTGAGTGTGGCCTTATATTGCCAACAGATCATCCAGATCCAGCTGTTTTGTATGTGTGATGGGCACCGTGGTTTACACCTTACATTTTAAGCCCTTGGTTTCCTCCCCGATTGCAGTTTCCTCCCTCCCCAGGCTACAATTCCCTTACCAAACTACAGCTCCAAGGATTCACTGGGGAAAGTCATGGTGCTTTAAATGTGCGCTAAACATGCTTTACACGTATGCTGTGCGTGTGACGTGAGCCAGCTTCAATGTTTTTATGAAAGTTATTAAGGCCAGGGCCCAAGTCTCGGGCCCTCACAGCCCGGGGGCCTCCAAATGCATGCCAGGCCGAGGATAGGGGCAACGTGGCGACAAATGAACAAGACATCATTGTGTGGCAAGGAAGTGCTGCAAAGCACCAGTCAGCACAACATTCCTCCTCCTTTGTTTTTCAGAAACCCTTTCCCCAACCTCCACACTGAAAAACTGTTTCGGGGGAGGAAAGATGAAGGAACCTGCTTCTTTCCCATCACTGCCTGCTAAGCTTGGTGGGGGGGAGAGTGAGTGAGCAACCAGAGCATCTGTGTATCGGGTTGGAAAGACAGTGTCTACATTGCCTAGCTAGGGCAGTGCTGGTGGAGGAAGGAAGTGGGGCAGTGGGGGTGGGGGGAGAGCAGCAGAGCATGCAAGAGGGGGCACCACTGTCCCCTGAGAACCTGCAAAGGGCACCGGAAGGCTTCGATTTCAAGCATCCTGTGCTAACTGGCTATGCAAAGAGGCTGGACATGACTGTGGGAAAGTTGGTTCTTCAGCCTGTGTTGCATAAGCTGCTTGATCATTCTTAAGAGGGAGGCAGCAGCAACCTGTGTTCTCTGTGTTCGCCTTTTCATCACCAACAGAGGCTCACAGCAACCACCACGCAGAGCCACAGATGTCACAGCAAGACTTTGCTGCACCCAGCCAAAAGTGGACCATTCTCGTTGCTGGAGATCGGTTCCCTGTCATGATCAAACAGCCCCCTTTATTCAGCAAAGAATAATCACATTCTGGGTTCTGTCACCATTGCTGTGTGGAAAATCAATTTTGTCTTCAGATCCAGGCTGTCAATCCACTAGCACACAATTTGCTTTCGACATTTATCTACAGGTTGGGTTAAGCACCAAAGGCTTTGAAAGAAGGACTCAGGTCATGTGTGAAACTGGGCAACTGCTGTGTACAAAATGGTTCTCTCCTCCAGAGAATCAGCCTGCAATTTCGGTGATCCAAAACGATATGCAAACCGAAACACAGCCACACTCCAATGTTTGTACTTTCCAAATTTTGCAATGCCTTTCTCCAGCAAAGTGATGTGAACAAAAACGCATCCACTATTGGAAAGTGTGCATAACAATGCATATATATTAGTGGATATAAAATACAAAAGTGCATTATTCTGGGGAAAACTGCTTTGCAAAAATGTGTATATTAGGCAAAAGTGCATAGAAAAATATGTACATTAGAAGAAATGCATAATAAAATGCTGATGAACTTTAACGAGTGCTTTTGAGACACAAAATTGCAAACTGCCGTGGAAATGTGGATAACTGAAGATTGGAAAAATTAAAAAATGGATGGAAACTGAAATTGGCAGATTTGCCTATCCCTCCCCCTAACCTGAGTGGCTATTGAGAAGGGTCCTTCGCTTTGTCTTGTGATCCCACCGTCTCCTCCCCCCTTGTAAAAATAAGAGTCCAAGCGAAATGAATTGTATATAAACATGTTATGAAGCTCAAGTTTCCAATTCAACAGAGTTCAAACAAATATATATATCAACGCAGGCACTTTTGACAGACATAAGAGGGACATTAGGACAGCATCTTACCTATTTCCAAGGTATTCACATGAGATTAGGGCTGTGCACTTTCTGGAATTGCACCAGGGCTGGAGAAGGCAACATGGTGGAGGTAGACTAGGTCTGTGCAAATGTGTGACACAGCTGACTTGGAGAAAAGCATGTGTACTTGATACTATCCCCACCCCAAACCCTGGTTTTTGCTGTCTCAGGCATACAGTAAACACAGGAGGGTCATCCAAGCATTTGGGAAGATCCACCATATGTGGTGGGTCACACCTTGTACCAGACAGGGTTAGATATACCTGACACTCACATTCATCAGCAAGACTCAAAGGTGGCACTCTTAGCTACTTTCCCTATTAAGTCCAAAATTAAAGTGCATACAGGATATGCAAGAGTGCTGCCTGGAAAGTGCTCCGAAGCAATCTGGCAAGTACTTCATGTGTTGCAGGTTCGAGCCTTGCTATTGAACTCAAGGGTTCTGGGATGCAGCCTTGGCTTATATTAATTAGGGCCTTCCTGCTGAGCTGCATTAACACTTTTGGGGCTCACACGCCCCCAGGTGCATTCTTGGTACAAGGCATCCCTTCCCTATGATGATATCACTAGAAGTTCTTTTCTTAGCCTGCAGGCCAGCTGAAGAGGAGTTTCCATCTCACACAGATGTATAGCTACGGCTAATGCCCACTTCTCCATGATTAAAGGAGTCGTGAGGGCCAGAAGATATTATTTCAAGACATATTTGAGGACCAGGATCTCCATTTTGTAGAAATCAAAGTTGCAATTGCTTCCCTACCCCATCTTTGCTACATTTGCCCTATTGTAATTGTACAGAGAGATTCACTATGCCCCAAAGAGATTGCATTACTGTTTGGGTACAATTAAAAAAAAGAAAAGCCTACAGAGGCACCAAGAGGAATCAATCTGAAAGATGATGATAGTTCTGAGAACATCTGTGAAATAACTGGTATATATAAAGAAAGCATTCAGAGAGAGATGCTCTACACAGCACTGAACCTCTCGAGCCTGGGATAATCTTCATACTAGTTTCTATGATGAGCTGTAGACCACTAGGCCCAATCCTTCATTCACTTGATGCCACTATTTGGCTGACATGTTTTGTCCTGTTCAGAAATGTTTCACAACTCCCAAAAAAGCACTCTGCTAATTTTGTATGGCAAAGGATACCGTCAAAGGGGGAATTCAACCCAAACGTGCTATGTTGTGGTCAAGCTCCCTTTCATTTCTGCAAGACTTTGTGCAAGAGAACTTCCTCAAGGTTGGGTCCCCAAAGCGATAACCCTTATTTCTATTCCTCCAAACAATCACAGAGGAACAGACAGATCAGCCCCAAAGATGGAAGCATTTCTGATCACCTCTCCGTAGTCCTGGAGGGATGAGGAGCATGTTTAGGGAACTCTTGTTTCAGCAGCAAGAAGAAACCCACCATGAAGTTGACAGCAGGTACTGTGTCTGGACAGCGACTGATTTTTAGAACGTGCTCCTCCCAGATTCATAAGTTGGGGGAAACAGAGACTGGCCAAAAGCACTTGAGAGAGATAAGTTTGTTCCCCCAGGTCTAGAGGCTGGACTTCTGCAAAGGGCTGTCCGGAACTACAGAATCACCAACGCCTTCCAGAAGACTATCCCACCGATCAAAATCTTCTTTCAGCTCTAGGGAAGGACGAAAAGAAATTGGGATTAGCCTAGGAAGATGATTATTGCACATGATGTAACTGCTGGCAAGGCTCCGCTACAAGCATTAAAAGGAAGAATACCACTGGATCCATTAGTACCCAGAGGAAATGGTAATTCTTTAAAACCCTCCCAGCTCACTGGAACAACCACCACCTTCCTCTAAAGGCACGGTCCATAAACACCACCACCACATTGACTTACGGAGGTGTTTCTGCAGGAAGGCAAGAGAGGCCTGGCTGGTGATGTCAAGGCCCTGGTAGGGGTCGATGGTGCCTCTGGTTCTGAAGACTTTGTTCACGAGGTTCCCCGCAAGGAAGGTGAAATCAGTCTGACTCTGGTGGACTGTACCCCTGAGAAGTGGACATAAGCACTTTGACAACGCTCTTTTCATGAACATATGCATTTGTGTGCACACACTGCCCTAGTATATGCATTTTTGCACACAACAGTTGGCAGGAAAACTGCAGCACAAAATTCAGAGAAGTGCCCATTTCGAAGGATGAGGCCATTTCGGAAAGTGCAGATTAGGTACATTTGCCTTTAAATGCAAACTGAATCAAACGTCTCCCCCAGCCCTAGGTCTGATCCACCAGGCCCCTTCTTTAAAGAGAAAAATGCCACGTTTATTTAACTGTTGGTAAAAAAATAGTTTCCTACGAATTTGACCTCCAAATCCCAAATGAACTTTACACAGCTTAAGTTTGTTGAGTGTACCAGCAGCTGGAAACTGCAGCAAAAGCTTCGTTGTAGCCAATTACCTTTACGCTCTAGAAATTCCCAAATATTGCAGAGCTTTCACTTAGACCTGCTTTAACCATTTAGCATTTGCCATACTGGTAAATGTGTAACCAGTGTGTCTGCCCTTGTCAATTGGGCATCAAAATGGCTGAGCATGCATAACTATACTATTCATACTATAAAGACATTTGCTCCTTATATATTACACCCATTAATTTCTCAGGAAGAGCCGATAATTTTTACACCTCCCTCCTCTTCCTGTCAAGACACTCCTAATGAAATTACTACCAAAGTGGCAAAATTCTGTGCATCAGAATGCGTGACTAGGAACCGGATCTTCTTACTAGTACTCAGTAATCCATCCTAAGCATACCTGTGAACCACACACACACACACACACACACACACACACATGTCTTAGTTTTTGAGCTGGGCTGTTAATTTTTCATAGTCTAAGGGCTCGTAAATTGCTAATTGCATGTGTTTGATTGTAATTTAGTGGCTGATCTGTGACTGCAATAATAAAGAACTGAGCAGTTTAAGTATGAATCAAGGCGGCATGTCATTTTTGATGGCTGATCCTATCTTGGTTCTTTTGTGACTCCGAACTCCTCTTTTATGTTTTATTATCCATTCCTTGTGCTTTTGCAAACTGGTTTTCATCTCTTTTTCTGCTTATCATCTCAACCCTCCCCTGTCTGTCTCATTCCCCCTCCTCGCTTCCTCTATGCGTCACAGCCGCTTCAGATTGCAAACCTGCAATCATTTACTCCCTGTGTAGAGCTGTATTATGACAAAGCTCTGATCGCACCAGTTGAGCAAGACCTTCAGACTTACAGGATGGTTATAACCTTGGTTTCCTTGCTCACAGCACTGATCTTTTTCATTTTGGCCACACTCTCCGCAGTCTGGAAGGACTCAGTGTTGACAAAAAGCACCGGCTTGGTCACTTTCGGGTAGACAGAGTTCTCCAAAGGGAACATCCAGGCATCGAGGGCAACAGCACACCTGCAGGGGGAGATAAAACCAGGTAACCAAGGCCTCGGATTCCCACCAGGCAGCGTGTTACTAGAAGGACGTCCCCAGCTACCGCTCTGAAGTTTTTAAAAATAGGCTGCCCCGAAGACTCCCAAGCAGCCTCTAGAGCATACTCACTTAAACTGGGCTTCTTTAACAAGAGCCAGCACAGCCGTCGTTCCTCCAAAAGAGTGGCCCATGACGGAGACTTTGGACAAATCCACGTTGTCCTGGAATGGAAGGGAAGGGAAGGAAACCTCTGAAAGTTGAAGCCACTCCCCAGAGATTTCATTCTTCAACAAACTATCACCAAGGAATGCTAAGAGAGTCGTGGCTACAAGGTATGGGGAGATTATATGTTCAATGAACTGTAGGATCTCCTGAATCGATTGTTGCCGGAATTGGTTTAAAAATACGACGCCATCTCTTTTGACTCAAATAGTACAAACAATCCCTAAAAAGCCCCAAGGTTTTAAACGTTAGCACTGTCCAACCTGTTTAATGAATCAAAACGCAGAACTGAGCTAACCAAAGTGGCACAATTGCCTAAAAGGTTTTTGAAAGCCAGGGCTTCCACCAACCAGCAAAAGGAGGCATTCGGGGGGGGGGGGAGTCCCCACCAGAAAAAGCCCCGCCCCTAGTTGAGTTTCATTGGTCAGTTTAGCAGTATTCAGTATGAACCCCTTTCTGATCATGAAGGGGCTTGCATTGAAACCCCTGCTGAGATGAAGTTCTTCCTCCTCTGTTTTAGTAGAACCTTGCTGCCTGCAAAGTGCTTTGAAGTCCTGACCCTGGGACTTCAAAGCACCATATCGCCTGATGTCATTGCAGCGCCAAGTGACTGACAGGTGGTGGCCCTGCCCACCTGCCAAATATATTCCATGTGGCCACTCCTGATAAAGGAGCCAAAGAAGGTTCCACCCCCCTGCTTCATAAGGTTCCTTGGTGGCTTTCTGCAGAAGCCACTGCTGTCAGGTCTTGCAAGAAGCAGGGTACGTTATGCAACAGCTTCTGCAGGGCTGGTAATGTGAATGAGGCTTGCTAAATATCAGGAGGAGGAAAGCAAGAAGGGACTAGGAGAGGACACAGAAGGATTTCGAGAAACAAAAAAAGGAGAGGCAGCAACAAAATGCTTTGGAGAGCCTTTCTTTTGTTTCTTTCTGCTGATTCTGCTCCCACGTGGCCAAGATGTACCTTTTGAGAAAAGCAAAACAGGGTCTGGCTCCCCCTGGTGACCAAAGGATACAATCACAGGGAGGCCTCAGGAGGAGGAAGACAGATGGGAGGTGGGTGCGAGCGAGGCCAGGCTGTTAACAGAAGCAGCCCGAGGTTGCTTGTGTGAATCATCTCCATGTATACCCTGCAATGTTTTACACAGTGGTGGCAGCTGCCTATTGGGACTGGGAGGGCAGAAGGCAGGGAAGCCAACGGAATGTAGAGCCAGAGCAAAGTAATTCTCATTGTCTTCCCTTCCTCCTCCCTGCTGAGTTCTACAAGGACAACACTGAGGCTAAGGAGGAGGAAGCTGATAGCCGAGGACACCCCCAGGTGGGATTTAAAAGGGCAGGTGGGGGGGACGACTGGCTGGAGGTAGACAGAGGTTGTTGGGACAGTGTCCCCTAACGGACTAGCCCACAGTAGTTTTACAGGTGCACATAGGCACTCATAAAAGAACATGCTTGCACCCTTCCTGTTTTCACATCCAGGATTGCTGCCCCAGCCACAGGGAAGGGACGTAGCTCAGCTCAGTGGCAGAGCATCTGTGGTGTGTTCTTCAGGTCTCAGATTCGATCCCTGTCAACTCTAGGCAGGAAATGTCCCCTGCCTGAAATGCGGGAGAGATGCTGCCAGTCAGTGTCAACAATACTGAGCTACACGGAGCAATGGTCTGACTCAGTAGAAGGCAGCTTCCAGCATCCCCTACTGTCTCCTGTCTGCTGCTACTATGTTTGCTTATCCTGCAGTGGTATGCCTTGTATTGACTTCTGAAGCAAGGCGAATTGGTACAACTGCCTCTAGTTCAGAGATCCATAAAAAGCCCTCCCCCAACACACACACAACACACACACACACAGAGAGAGAGAGAGAGAGAGAGAGAGAGAGGGAGAGAGAGAGAGAAGTGGAAGAGATAACAGGTTAAATTAAAGATTATGGGGAAAAAATTAAGTTCTTAATCTAGTACTGAAATGACATTGATGTAGATGGCAGGCGGGTCTCTTGGGGGAGAGCATTCTACCACTGGCATGCTGCTAGGGAGAAAGAATAGCAGCTCCCAGAATCCCCAGCAATACACACTGGATTCTTAGCACACAAAGCTGACATAGAAAAGATTTCCTCAAGCTTGAGAGCTACCTATGGGGACCTAGATTTAAATATCTTCTCTGCCATGAACACAGAGCAACCAGGCTCAGTCCTCCCGTCTGTAAAATGGGAACAATGGTGACCTACCTTAAGCAGCTGTGAACACAAACTTCAGCTGTGGCACAGAAATTAGTAGAAGCAGTTATTTAGAATTAAGCGCCATTTGCTCTCTGGCAAGCCATTAAGTAAGGTATACGGTTGCCTCATATCACATGACAGACCAGAAGAGTGCAATGTGTTTTACCTTCAGCACAGACAGATCAAAATCTGTGCGCAAGAGGTTGACGACATCCTTGCCGCTATCGATACTCCGGATCAACTTAAGTCCTCGTATGCATTCGTTTGCTCTTTGATGAAGCTGCAACAACAAGAAGAAGGTCTATGGTTAATCCTCTTGTTCGTTAGCTGGCTTTAATGAGGTTAAGCCCTATTTAAAAGTGCTTGTGTGAAAACAGAATAGGAGTCGAAAGCCTGGCATCCAGGCTTGTTGCTTAACTCTTCCGAACAAATCACAATTTGTAAATCATAGGGCAAACCTTGCTTACAGTTTGTGATTAGTCTGGAGCAGGGATCAAATTCACACTTTCTGAAACAATACACAAACAAACACAGCCATCCTTTGAGATCTAAACTCCTCCAAATTTTACAATGCAAAATTGAAAATGAAAATAAAAAACATAAAAAGCAGAGAGAAGAGCGCCCAGAGACATGTCAAATGTCCCTGACAAAGAACCAAATGTCAGCCACAAAAATTCTACTATGGGCTTTTTATTATTTATTTATGCAGGGTCATATTTTAAACAATTTTCAAAAGATGACAAGTCTAACCACCCTTTTCTTCAAGCAACCTGAAACCTGCAAGGATGGAAAGAAGCTTCCACACCCTTGGGGCCACCACTGTGAAGGCCTTGCCTCTGACAGCCCACGTTCTAACTTCCCCTACTGATAGAGTAGACTCAAGATATAGATCAATGTTCTGTTAACCTTTCTTGGATTTTCGGGCACGGGCATGGAGGAGTGGTAAACTACCTTAAATGACTTTGATCACAGCAGCTGATAATACCTTGAAAACACTCATCTCTTTGTGATCCAAGTTCAGCCAACGGTGAGGAGCATGTACCTCTCCTGATGTTATCCAACTTCCATCAGACAACATGGCCAATTTTCAGGCATGATGGGATTTAGAGTCCAGTAACATCTGGAGGGTGCCACCCCTGCTTTGAAAAACACAATCTTTGTGCCAAGTTCAAGCTGCAAGGGCACACAGAGAGGTGCTCAAGCATTTTTTTTTTAAAAAAAAAGAAGTACTAAAAAATCTTTTTGGACTGGTTGCTAGCAGGGGAGTCTGCCAAGGGATATTAAGATTTTAATATTTATTCTTCTTTGCACCACAGAGGAGTTGACTAAGAACAAAACAAATGTGTGTGTGTTTAAATCAAAGCATACCTGTGGGTTTCGGAAGCGAAACTCCTTCTGACCTTTCGGCACCCCTTGATACGAGAGCCATTCTTCCCGTATCTGAGCCTCAGGGAAGTCTGGCGTTTCAGGATCCAACTTGCAAAAATAAGTGGCAGAGGCAGAATGGTCTCTGGGGAAAAACAAACCAAGTACAGGCAGTCAGGCAAAGAAGACGGGTCCAGTTCAGCACCTCAAATTTTCCAGAGTCCCAGTCGGAACCAAGATTGTAGGGATGTATTTTAGTCCCACAGGATTATTTCACACACTCTCCTTTTGCTCTTTTAGATACCAATGTCCCTTTCATACTGCTGGAATTGTGGGAACAGATGCTTACAAACCGTGGATGAATCCAGCAAATGCACACATGAGTGAGGTGGGCAACTGCAGCATATCAGAGTCATACCAAAGCACACAAACAATGGGATGTCTTCCTGTTCTAAAGGGATTCCACCTCTCACCTGTGCTCAAGCGCCATCACCACAAAACCACGGGAAGCCATTTCAACACAGATGGCAGAGTACACAGTTCTGGAAATTGAAACAGTGAAGATAACGTTACAAATAGTGGAAAACCCCTGTGGATTTTTGTTTTGTTTCGTTCAGCAACATCTAGAATGCCACAGGAAGTGTGTGGGAACTTTTGATCCTTCAGTTGTTGTTGAACTACAACTCCTCCCAGTCCCAGCAAGCGTGGCCAATGTCAAGGGATGATGGGAGTTGTAGTTCAGTAGCATCCAGGGGACCAAAGGTCCCAACACTTGGGCTATAGATCAGCCAGTCCTGAACCAAAGTGTGTCTGCTCCTGAACCTCAAAGTAAAAATTAATCCACCTGTATGCTATCTATCTCTGTCCAGGCGACAGAGATGACATTCTTCAAGATGCACAATACAGTACATTTCTCTGAACATAACTGCTCTGCTGGCAAAACATTCAAAGGTGTGATGATGACCCAGATCAGAAATTGGCATTCTACACCCCTCAGTAAGCTTTGGGTCATCTGAAATCACAGCTTCAGAGGAGTATATTCTACAAAACATTGATTCGCATGCAGCCCTGAGTGCAGAACACTGAAACCTGGCACCCCTCCCCTCCATGCTCCTTCAGACCACCTTTGCACTGTACATTTAAAGCCTGATGACACCACTTTAAACAGTCATAGCGCCCATAAAATAATCCTGGGAAGTGTAGTTTGTTGGGGGGGGGGGGGTTAAAAGGTGTTAGGATACTCCTATTCCCCTCATAGAGGTACAATTCACAGTGCGGTTTAACAAAATCAATCCTTTTTCCCAGGGACCTTTGGGAATTGTAGCTCTGTGAGGGGAATAGGTGTCTCCTAACAACCCCCAGCACCTTTAACAAACTACAACTCCCAGAATTCTTTGGGAAAAGTCACGAGTGTTTAAAATGGTATCGCAGTGTATGGTATGAAACCGGTTGTAGTAGCCTCGCTGTTGCTCAGCCTCCCTCCAAAGAAAAAACACGACTGCTATGGTTCCTTGCAGCTTTCTACATAGAAATCCTGTTTACAATGGTAGTGTAAACGGGGTGTCAGTTTGGGAGGGGAATTAAACACAAGATCACAGCTAACACTAAAAGCGCTTTAAAAAGCAACAACCATTCACCCAAAGTCTAATCCAAGATGTGTCTGGGCTCATGTGAACTAAGCCGTTCTAGTCGATATTTATCCCTTGGTGCTTTCTAATGAGCTCACAAGGATTTGTGGGAAGACTGGATGGCAGAGAGCGGGTTTTTCACATCTAAGGCATCTTTCCAATCCCTCTTGAAATAGATCCAAACCTGTTGGCAGTTTTAGTGCCCCATAAGCAGCTAGAGGACTGCTCTTGTTCCAGATGATTGTGCCCAAAAATGCCACTCAGACAAGGAACACTGCCTGTTTTAAGAACTCCAGGAATGCTAAAGATTGTGACGCACGTTGGATACTCTGAAGTGCCAAAGAAATGCCAGGTACAGTGGTACTTCGGGTTAAGAACTTAATTCGTTTCGGAGGTCCGTTCTTAACCTGAAACTGTTCTTAACCTGAGGTACCACTTCAGCTAATGGGGCCTCCTGCTGCTGCCAGCGCACGATTTCTGTTCTCATCCTGAAGCAAAGTTCTTAACCCAAGGTACTATTTCTGGGTCAGCAGAGTCTGTAACCTGAAGCGTCTGTAACCCGAGGTACCACTGTAGATTGCTAATGCAGTGACCTCTTGGTCACAATCCATTGTTTTTCCCAGCATTACTGTCCTTTGCTGAAAGGCCAGCTCCATTGGGCCTCTTCTCCTTCTACAGTCACCCAGTAGCAGCCTAAAGGCCCTTCTAGACTTGGGTGTGTTTTTCTGGAGGTGTATCTTGCAACATGTCATTGATGCAATGCAACACTGCATTAGTGGTGGATTTACGTATACTGTACCAGACAAGCCACGTATCATCATTCACTTTATCATTTGCACTGTCCATTTTATCAGTCCGCAGGAGGTCTTGCAAAGATGAAGGAAATGTAAGCAGAAAAAACTTACCGAAAGGCTCCTAATCCGTGGGAGAATATGATCAACGGATACTTGTGGGAACATGGTTTAAAAGGAGCATCCCAGCTCACAGGGATCTTGCACGAACCTGTGGAAATCAATGGTCACATATGAATGTTCTAAGGCCTTGTTAGAACAGTGCTGGTCAGTGCTTCACTATCCCAATTATGCTATGCTACCCAAGAAAACCTTTCGCTCTCTCATCTTTTCTTAGTGGTTTCTTGAAGTTCAGAATTGTTTCAGATACAAAAGGCACACCCTTTTTGCATTCCCTGCAAGGTGCCCATCGCAGGTTAGGAGCATCTACTGGACGTAGTTCTTGCTTGTACTGGTGGCACAAGTTAAGTAAATTTAAGACACTGGATTGACTGATCTTATGCCTCTCTTCCAATAGATGCTTTTACTGCACTATATATTTAAAGCACATGACTCCTCCCCCAAAAAATCATGGGAACTGTAGTTTACCCCCTACAATTCCTGGCACCTATAGCAAACTAAAGTTCTCAGGATTCTAAGTGCTTTAAACATATGGTGCAGATGTGATGTTACTTCAAATTCTTGCAAGCCAGCAACTGCTGCATTTGGGAGGCGGGGGAATCCCAGTTCATTCTGCTGAGCGGAGCCCCAAGCTTCTGCCCCAAAGTCCTGCCCTGATGGTACTGCTGGTATAAGCAAATTTCAAGATCTTAAGGGTTACAGGTAGAAGAAGGGCACAAAAGCAGCACTACTGCACCAAGATGCTGGCAGCCAGCAAACCCCTTACCGAAAGTCACGCTGAGCAGTGGGGCACACCATTTTCTGTTCATGTTCAAGTAGTCGGAGATTCCATAGTAATACTCATACCGAGGGATCCAAAAGGGCTGCTCCGCCCCATCCTGCTGGACACAGGGGTAAAATAAGCGGAAGAAGAGGCCCTGAGGAAGAGAAGAGAGATTGTAGCGTAAACTCAAGCGCCTGCCTGGAGAAGGAGGACTCCACACTTTCTCACACCACCACCTTTTTCTTCATTAAAGTCCGTAGGTATGAGGTACGGCTGTCTCCTTTGTGCTTACTGAAATTAATCCAAGTAACAGCACAGGACTTGTTACCAGAGCCCTCACTGGCACTGGGAAGTATCTGGGGGCTACCAGAACAAAGATGGGAAAAGTTAAAACTGTACTTGGATTTGTTTTGATGGCTGCAAATCTATTTATCTCTAGATACTGGAAATATATGGAGGGCCTTTCTATAGAGGCGTGGTATAAAAAGGTATGTTTTTAGCAAGTTTCAGAGAAGTTGATCACTAAAGTGTGATTATTTAGGGGACAAATCAAAAAGGACAAATTTGGCCTGACTTCATTGATTATATAGCAAATTCGGAAGAGCCCAACAGAATACCAGCATTGCTGCATTTATATGGGACCAATAATCTCAGCTGCTTCTCTTCAGAGTCTGGATACATTTGATGATTATAACAAGTTAAAATTTATTAGCGTTTCTGCGAAGCAACAGATAACCATCTCATGATTATTTTTTATTTAATTCATATTTGTAGGTAGCATTAACATTTGTATTGCGGAAAGCATGGGAGGGGTGTCAGGGTGCTATTGTCAACAAAAAATAACTATCAGGTGTGTGCCTTCATGGGTTGGGGGTGTCTAGGACAAGGGGAAATCTAGCTATCTGTAACCACATACATTTTGTTTTGTTTTAAAAAGTTAATTTTGAAAATTAAAAAGCCTGTTCTCCTAATCCCACCTTTTCTGTGAAGCTTTGGGCACAGCCTCCCAGTTCCCATCCTATGCCCTAATGTAATTCAGCCAGTACAAAAGGGGGAGGAAACCTTCTCAGCCTGAGGGCCACATTCCACCCTAGGCAGCCCTCTGGGGGCCACTTGCCAGTGGAGGATGACTCCAGAGGTAAAAATGTGCCAGGCATATGGATATTTTGCACAGAACAGTAGGCTTGTTTCAACATACAACACACAAACCTCTTCCTCTCCTCTAGCCAAGTAAGCAAGAGGCACTACAGTATCAGGGTTCAGAGGACACTTTCCTGTCACCTCAGGGAGTGACGCAAGGCCAGTGAGGGGGTGTGGCTTGTGGAGAATGCCAAGGGTCAAACCGAGAGGCTGGGAGGGCTGCATTTGCACCCCTGGACCTGCGATTCCCCACCCCCTGCTATACAAGAGAGCATGCCAGAGCTATGCCCTTACTTCGGAAGGCATAGATCATGCATGTTCTCCTTGTCATATGTTCAATTAATAAAAATAATATGTTGAAAGCACAGGAGTAGAGCAGGCTGTGTTTGTTTCCTACAAGTTGGTCACCTTGTTAGATGACATCCAGATTATTCATTTTCCCTCTGTGCCCAACCCTGTCTCCCCCCCACCCGAAAGAACCTTGGCTGGCTTTCCTGGTGACAGTGAGTCACCAAAACAAAACACCAACGATACCAGCAGAGGGCACCCTCTGGATAGTTTCACCACCACCTGAAGTGCAAAGGGTAGCCAGGGTGGCCGGGAAACTACCTTCCCTGGGGCAGCCCCTAAGTTGTGGAATCCCCCTCCCCACAGAGGCAAGGCTGCCACCTTTATTATGTGGTCATCCATACTAGGCTATGAAGCTCAATAGGTGACCTTGGGCCTGTCACTGCCTCTCGGCCTAACCTACCTCACAGGGTATTGTGGGGAATGCCACCTTGAGTTCCTCAGAGAAAAGGTGGGCTAGAAATGTGATATACACATTTTTAAAAAACCTACCCTATTTTCTCTGCCCTGAAAATTGTTTGAACTGATTTAAAAATATGTTTAATTAAGAATTGTAACCTGCCATGGGACGTCATGGTGGAGGGTGAGAAAAACAACAATCTAATAAACAAATAAAAATAATAAAGGCAAGATACAAAACCACTAATTGCCCAATTCATACGACTGCTGTGTTAGAATATGCTCTCTCTCCAACCAGCCTTTTTTTTGAAGGGGGAATGGATGGGAAATAATTGGTGTGACATAACTGGGGGTTCCCAAGCTGTGGTCTGTAAATCACCAGCCACCCCTGAGCTTCGCGCCTGTGAAGGACACTGGCGATCAGAATCCTACAGTCTGTACTCAACTTGTAACGCAATAAAATACAATGTAAGGAATGCAGCAAAGCAATAAAAAAATCACACAGCAAGCTAGCACAGCGCATTACAATGACTACCACAGGCAGGGGGACGGATACATTATGTGGCCCGCCAAGACCCCCAGCTACTTTCAAGTAGGGAGAATAGAAAAAAAATGCCACAAGACGCAGGTCGGCGGACCCTCCAAGCTGACAGGCTGGGCCAGCCTCACTTCTGCCCCCATCCCCGCCCCAGCAAATCACTGTACCTTTGGCGTCTGCCCCACCATGACATCCGTGCAGCCCACCGCGAAGGCTCCCTTCCCACGAGGCAACCCCAGGGACTGGCTGACCCCCATGCTCTCCTGCTGCTTCGCTCTCAGCGTGAGCCGAAAATGACGGATCCGCGGGCGCCCCTTATTTGAGAAAGACGCCAGCGGGCAGTTTCATTTCCTCCTTCGGTTCCTGCTGCGCCTCGAGAGGCGAATCTGACGCTCGGCTTGCGCATTGGCCGGCATGGCGCGCCCTTTGCCTCCGAGGGGCGGTGGGAGGAGACGGGAGACCGGGAGGCGGGACCCGAGTTGGGTTCTGTATTGTTTTGCTTCTAAAGTTGGGAGAGAAACGGCTTAAGGCGCAGAAGTCGAGAAAGCTGAAGGATCCCTCGCCCCTTCACGCTTCCCAAGCCTGCTTTGTTGCGCTCAGTCGGTAGAGCAGGAGACTCTTCTTAAGCTCAGGGCTCTGGGTTCAAACCCCACGTTGGGCGAAATGGGGTTGGACTAGATGACCCTTCTGGTCCCTTTCAACTCTACCATTCTATGATTTGTCCAGGAAGGGCGATTTCTTCCGAAGGGGGATCTGTCACGTTTCAGGATCCTCTTATGCCTGCCCCCCTCTTCGTCACGCGCGCCTTGCGACACAGCACTTGGTTTGTTTTTCTGGCGTCCTTGGGCGCAGGCTCGTCACAGTTTTTGCGAAAGACAAAAGGAAGGGGGACTCTTTCTCAACAGTATTACGCTGAACTTGGGGTCAGATCTGTCGATTTGTGTTTTCTTGTTTGTTTGTTTGTTTGTTTGTTTGTTTGTTTGTTTGCACCCCGCTTCAGCCAAAGGCTGCCAGAGTGGCTGGCATACAGTACAATCAGTTAAAACTAGATAGTCTTCCCGCACATGCTTACAAGCTGACATTCCTCCAGTCTTCAGTTCAGCTCTCCACATCCGATTGAGGGTTTTTTGTAAAATGCTCGTGGGAATTTATCAAACTTTGATTGTTATTTAGATTTTTATGTACCGCTATGTCATAAAAAAAAAAATCAAAGCAGTTTACAACAAAATCTACATAGCAATAAAAATTGTGTAAAAAAAGAAAGAAACATAAGCCCTCAACTCACTATTATGGAAATGTGTTTTCTTTAATTGTTTACTCTGACCATGAAAAGTTTTCAGCCGGTGTTTAAAGGCATTTTGGTGCATATCTTTCCTCGTGGAATTTTGTCTAGTATGCCAATTATTTCAAGCAATTCTCTCTAATAAAAAGGCTTTAATTTTTTAATTTTTTTTGCCAATATCTGCATTTTTCATGCACATTTTATAGGGTAGGATAACTCTGGTAAAAGTCAGATAAGTGCAGATTTCAAAGGATAGCTGTGTTCTGGTTTGCATATTGTTTTGAGAAGGGTGCACTAGAGTCACGTGAGAATTTAAAGCAAAGTGAATTCTTTTCTCTATTTAAAAAGTGGGATTGAAATACTCTCCAGCAGATAGGTGAATCAGCATGATAATGGAAAGTTTCACCTGTTGAGTTACTGCCTGCACTTAATCTGCACAGCATGCACTGCCAGAATGCAGGGGTGCAGCTGGGGAGCACAGATACATTAATCTTGCAGCCTAAGTGTCAAACATTGGAGCACATCCTGCAGCTGCACTTATTTGGCCTGCAGGATATCAACTTTCACGCTCTAATGCTTTTTAATGTGTTATTTTACTATTCTGAAAATTATAGGATAGGGGAGCTAAGTGTGTGTTGCTCACTGGAAAATGTACAGATCTATGGTTTGTGATTGTTTAGTTTTAAAAGTGTTTTTAGTGTCAGGGGAATGTGCTAGTTGGATTTTCCATAAATCCGATGAAGAGATTTTCACAGTCATGTATTATTATCATTATATGGTTTTCCCCTTGTCTGTGTTTTCCTCTCGTCACCATCCTTGTCGCTACCTCTAACAGCAAACTCAGGCCATGAGTGCCAACAGGATTGTTGCCAAAATGGGGCCACTGAGAATCAAGGAGGAGGTATCAGTAGGTACATGTATTGGACATGCAACAGTATGGCTCATTCAGTCTCTAACATAAGGGTAAATTCTGTTAATGCTAAAGTCGACTAGCCAAGAGAGGGATGGGATGCTGCTTAGCAACCAGGCATGAACCGCACTGAGGTAGCACATGCTCTGACTGGCTGTGTACTTCTGAGGGAGTTTTCCTCTGTATGTTTGGTTGAATGTCTTCCTGCCAAACCGAGAAAGACAAAACCTCTGTTTCTATCTCCTCAAATTATATACTGCTTTTGTTCAGTTTCCTTAATAAGGTGTTATCAGATTTATTTTTTTCTCTGGACTCAGTCTGTGTTATTTAAATGTTATTGCTAATAAGGAGGTCATACTATATTGGAGGGGGGAGCCAAGGGACAACCCCTTCTCTAAATAACTTGTTGAGGAGGAATGGGCATGTTTAGCAGTCATGGAAGAAGCATCTGGAGGTGCTCTTTTTGAATTGCTTTATTACTTATAGCTAGGTTGAGGAACCTGGGGCCCTCACAGGTGTTGTTTGTTTGGGACGGAAAATAGAGGCAGTGATGTAAACTGGCCTGCTTGAATTCTTTACCATTTATATTGTCCTGGACGACAGCATGGTTGGTTGGCTGGCTAGCTATATGGAACCCTGAACAGGAGCACTACTGTTGTGGCGGGTGAGGCTACACTGCAACATTTTGTTGCAAGCCCTACTTGTCAATGCTAACTTTTTGCCTGCAGTGCAAAGCAGGAATGTGCAGTCCAGCAGAGGGTGCCACTTAACCATTCAGTAGCAACCACTCCTCCTGTCTTTAACTTGCTTCCAAGGGAGCATCAAATGGATTGAATGGAGCTGAAGAAGAGCTGCTGAAGGAAACCTTTCAAAGCAGAACAGAGGGGCCTGTGCGCCCTCCAAATGCTGTTGGACTCCATCTCCCATCAGCCCCAGCAAGTACAGTCAATAGTCAGGGATGATGGGAGCTGTAGGCTGACACCACCAGGAAGGCTCCTGCTTGCCAGTTTCCCATAACCATCTGGTTGGCTGCTGTGGGAACAGGGTGCTGAACTTGATGAGCCATTGGCCTGATCCAGCAGCCTCTTCTTACACTCTCCTTTAATGGCAGTTTGATCTGCAGAAGCAGACAGGTGATCATATCTAGGAGAGACATGTGGCGCTGTAATAATAATAATAATAATAATAATATAATAATAATAATAATAATTTATTTATACCCCGCCCATCTGGCTGGGTTTCCCCAGCCACTCTGGCCGGCTTCCAACTGAATATATAAGAGTGCTGTTAATTCTCCTTAAGTTGATATAAAACTTTCCCCTCGCAGGATGCAGCTGCAGAATACTCATGACTGTCTTATCTCTGTTGCTGTGCAGACTAACACATAGTGCTGGCCTCTATCAGAAGCTCCAATTACAGCATTCTTTGTGGAGAAGGATTGTTGGAGACAAAACTGTAAAGAAACTGAATCCTGAAGTTGTAGGGCTTTGACAACTTCAGACCTCTCTGGGCTCAGAGAGAGAAGCCAATCTGAAGCAACTGTGTATAGGAATGCCCAGGAAAGGAATACCAAGACCACCTTTGTCTGCAGGTGTATATAACACACTGTGTCTAAGTCTTGATCATTTGCCTCGACGTATAAATGAAACAAGGAATTTGGGCCATTTAAAGTATTATCGTTAGTCTGTCATGGAATGTTTTGATTGAGAAAAAATATTTTAGGTAATAATGTCATCTTAACTGCTGCCATACATCATGGCAATGTTGTCTTTTCTGGTTACGTATCCTAGATGTGAACTCAGAAATAACAGGTGAATAATCTAGCTTTTCCAATACAGTGGTACCAGACGCTTCAGGTTACAGACGCTTCAGGTTACAGACTCTGCTAACCCAGAAATAGTACCTCAGGTTAAGAACTTTGCTTCAGGCTGAGAACAGAAATCGCACGGCAGCGGCATGGCAGCAGCAGGAGGCCCCATTAGCTAAAGTGGTACCTCAGGTTAAGAACAGTTTCAGACTAAGAACGGACCTCCAGAACGAATTAAGTTCTTAGCCCGAGGTACCACTGTATAGAAATGTCTTTGGGAATTAAAATACCAAGATACTGAAAATGAAAAGTACAAATTTTGAGTCCAGATACTTTTCGTAGGTTTAGTAACATGTTGGGAGGAGTGTGAATGCAGAGTAATTCCGTCTTGCTATAATTTACAGCAAATCCCGATGCCTGACCAGAGCCTGCAATTTCTGAAATAATTACAGGTATAGACTTAGCTGGATTGGAAGTCATGAGAGTGACATTACTGGCAAAAATATTAATTATATGTTTTTGACCATTAATAGTGACACCTGATAGTCAGTCTTATACACACAGTTACTTTCAGTTCCCTTGATTCTTTGTGGGTGAAATGGGTGAAAGAGTGCTTGAAAAGTAAGGTGCAGATGTGGCCAATGCCTGCGCAGACTTACTCCCACCCACCCATCACCCCAGACTTTTATTTAGAGAGATCTCACCAGTGGAAATCGGAATGCAGAACCGCAAAGTGGATGCTCCACAGTTTGGCTCTGGCAGCCCTTAACTTGCTGGGGATGATGACTTCACCCCTGTCATTTTCCTGCCTGCTTTCTTGTGTGATCTGAGATAAAATGAAGGCAACTAGGATGAAAGAATGAACAGCATGACCGTCGCCAAACCCACAAGGAGCAAAGAGGATATGAGAAGCCGAAAGTTCTCCCAAACCACACCAGATCTGCAGTCTTCAGCGGTGTTGGGAAGAGGGCAAACTCCTTTCAGGCATCTGGGAGCTATTTTCTTCTTGGGCTCAGCGAGAGTGACTTCTCGTTTCTTCTTCCTCTGCAGAAACAGTTTAGCTCATCCCTAACGAAAAACACAAAGCTGCACCATTCTAATAGATCCTTCCTCTTTTTTATCCTTCTTTTTTTTCTTTTTAACCAAATGGAACCGGGGGGGGGGGGGCGGAGGAGAAGCCATGCTGTCAAGATAATTACATTTTCTGTTTAATTAAAAACACAGACACGGCCAGTATCTTGTGGTACAGCTTCGCATGAAGGAGAAAGCCAGTTTTTCTTGCTAATTAATATGTTTCATTGTGCTGCTTGAGAGGAAGTTAGTATGCGGAGCAAAAAACAGGTTGAAGTTGAATTTTAAGGTTGTCCTACCCTTCAGCTGCATGTCATATTTAACAGATTCAGCACCTGCTCAAGGCAGGACCAGTAAACTCCTATCTAAAGGACTTCCTTCTGCTGTACAAACCTGCTGACCCACTGAGATCATCATCTGAGGCCCTGATCCTATTGGTTTTCGATAGTTGGGTGGTCATTGATCAGAGGCAGTACTCCTTCTGTGGCGGCACCCCACCTGTGAAGCTCCTGCCTGAGACATGTTTGCCTGGCCTCATTAGCCCTCTTCAGGCATTATCACCAGTGATGGCTGATGCTGACTGAGACTGATAGGGCAGAAGACAGGGAGCTGAACAGCAGGTGGCGCCAGAGCCAATGGCAGGTACAGTCAGCTAGTGCTAGTTTTGTCCCCATCCTCCTCCCAGCTGTGTTCTACCACTGAGACTAAGGTGGAGGAAGCAGGCAGGCAGCTGTGGCACCACCAGGACTGACTGTACGTAGAAAGGCTGGCAAGAGTAGTGGGGGCTGGGGCTGGCTGTAGGTAGGTTAGTGGAGTAAGACCCCATTTATCTCTAACAGACTAGCCCTCACTGGTTATTCTAAGATGCAACCCGGTAAATCTGGGCTGTGGTGACACTTGTCTAGCCAGGGCCGGCCCTTCCATTAAATAGGCAGCAGGTGCAGCGACCATTTCAGGCGGCAGGTGCTGGAGGAGCAGCCCCTCAGCCCTTCCTCCTGAGCTCCTCTTCTGTTGGGAGAAAGGGGCTGTGTGTTCCCTGTGGTCTGCCCTGCACCCATTGAACTACCCTCTTGCCCTCAACAATATCCCATGCCTGTATTGAACTAAGATTCAACTCCCAGTCCTGCTGGTTCTGTAAGAGGAATAGGGGTGCCCTGTTAGGCACAAAGGAAGCTGCCTTATACTAAGTCAGACGGCTGACTCCTCCAGCCCAATTCTGTCCATGCTGACTGATAGTGGGTACCCAGAGTTTCAGACAGGGTTTTTGCCAAGCCCTACCTGGAGATGCTGGCAATTGACAATACACAAGACTCCCTGCTATGGAAGTTTAGTTTAATCACACAAGGGCTGGAATGAGTGGCACAGCTCCAGGGCCAGGGCTAAACGTGGATCCCAGAAGTCCCAAAGCCTAGGCTGCCAACCTTTACCCTTGTACCTGGGATTACTCCATCAAACACTAGCACTTGTAGACATGTATACAACTGTACTCTAAGTTAGCTATACAGGGAATTCTTAACTCCTGCACATCAAGAGACATGACTAAGTCTCTTTGCAAAGTTTTGACACTTGTCTTTGGGGGGGGGGATGAGGATTCTTTAACATCCAATCATGCTTGTTGTGTAATGGTAGTTGCAGAAAACAATTTCCAGGGACTACTTGATCTCAGATGAACTCACCACAAGAAAGATGCATCCTGGGTCCTAGGGGCAAAGGAAGAGCCAACCAAAGGGGAGGGGGCAACAGCAGCTCTTTAGGACATCATGAATTCTTATTGCCTGGTGTCCAAACAACTCACTCATCAATCACAGTTTTGGCTTCATCCATTGGCTAAAAACACTGACAGGCAGGAGCAACCAGCCTGGCTCATTTCACAGAAATTGCTTAGACAGTTACCCGCCCAGTTTGCTTTCTTTCTAGAAGGGCTAGGGACTAAATATTTTTATTCAAATAAATGAATGAAAACTCAGGGGTCTGGGGTCCCTGCTGGCAGTACCAATGAAGGCCTTGGTGGGTGCCCAGGCGCCCAAGGGTGCTGGGTTGGCAATCACTGCACTATTGACTGCAAAATGTGGAATCTCTTTAGAAAGACGATGTCATTGCCCTCCAGTCATGTCTGCCATGTTTCCTGGAGGGGACAAGGCACGAGAAGAAGAAGAAAACTACTGTAGAAGAACATTTACATAAAGGGTAGACTGAAATTAATGTTTACTAATGAGAGCTGCCAGGTACTCTGGGGACCAGTTTATGAAAAATAAATCACGGTGTCCTTGCTTTGGAAAACAGGCTGTTAATTACAGCAGGCTCCCCTTTGGGACATTCTCACTCGGAGGCAGAGAAAATAACGGCTCCCATAGAGCAAACGTTTATGGAGCCTTTCCAAGCTTTCAGCTATTTCATCTCTGCTTCACTGTGGCTGGATGCAGCCGGCCCTATCCATAGGCAAGGTGAGATGGTCGTCCTCATTTCTGGACCCACGTGAATCCCATTAAAACCCTTCCTGTGCAGTAGAGGCTGGTCCATTGGGGCAAATGGGGCACTGCCCCACCAGAGTGTGGCTTTATGATCCTCTGATTCTGTAGCTCATAGCCCGCTTGGAGCTGTTAAAAGTTTGAGCAAGACTTAGTTTTGGAGCAAGCTAGGCTATTTTTGCTTCTGGGGAAGGAAGGAGCAGAAAGTCAAAATGCCATCTTGCCTCCTTGACATCACAGCCCTCCCCTTTTAAATGCATCTACAGTGGTACCTCAGGTTACATACGCTTCAGGTTACATACACTTCAGGTTACAGACGCTTCAGGTTCCAGACTCCACTAACCCAGAAATAGTACCTCGGGTAAAGAACTTTGCTTCAGGATGAGAACAGAAATCGTGCTCCAGCGGCGCAGCGGCAGCAGGAGGCCCCATTAGTTAAAGTGGTACCTCAGGTTAAGAACAGTTTCAGGTTAAGAACGGACCTCCAGAACGAATGAAGTACTTAACCCGAGGTACCACTGTATATTCTGCCTTTGATCCAAGAAGTTCACAGCAGCGTTATGTTGCGCTCCTCCAATTTCATATTCATAACAACCCTGCGAGGTAGGTCATAATGAAAATATAGGAAGGTGCTTTATGCAGAATCAGGCCATTGGTCCATTTAGCTCAGTACTGCCTATACTGGCAGTTAGCAGCTCTCCAGGACTGCACAAAGAGAGTATTTCCCAGCCTATCTGGAGATAGTGAACATGGCACTTTCTGCATATAAATCCGATCATCTACCACTGAGCTCTGGCCTAGATATTTTTGAGAACCAGGATTGTGTTGGACGGTGTGACTTATCCCCATTCCATGCTGGTGTTCCCCAAGCACTCTGTTTCCTTGGGGAGGTTCAGGAACCTGCCAGTCTTGGAAATTTAAGAGGCAGTCCCTACAGGCCTGGCTGCTTTTTTGATCTTATGCCACCTTCAGCCCATTTCCATGCTGAGGGGCCAAAGGCAACGCTCCAATCTGATTGCTTTGCAGCTGGCTTCTGTCCTGCGGGGCATTTTGACTCTGTGCCGAGAATGCGGTGGAAGGGTGTGGAAGTCCTGTGGATACAAACAGAACTGAAACCTGGGGAAGGGAGAGGCAGCCAGTTCAGACATGCAAACTGCCAACTTTTATTGTCATGACGATTACAAAACATGCCCTCTCTAAGTGGTGGCGGCTACTCATTCCAAGTCTTGCTCCCTAGAACCAAGAACTCTGGCATCAGGACCCAGGGGCAAGCAGTTTCCCCTAGTATAATGCATTTTGTAGGATATCTTCACAGATATATGTATATTTTTATGCACGCTTCACCCTAGTTCATGCATTTATATCTGTCTTGCACTCATTACTTGGCTAGAGAACTGCATAGCAAAATTTGGAGAGGTGCAAATTTTGAAGGATGGCTGCGTTTTGGTTAATTCATTGTTTTGGGAAGAGTGAATTGGGTAGGTTCACCTTCAAGTGGGAACTGAACTCCATCTCTTGTGGCACTGCAGCTTCCAGCTCAGGGTGAGTCAAAGGAAACCAGAACCTAGATGTGTGCAGGTGGGTTTTTACAGGGAAAGAAGGTACTAGTCAGTACTGGAATTCCCCTGGTCACATAGCCTTACCTGCCCACCATTCCTTTATCACTTATTTTCCATTTATTTATTTATTTTTCAATTTCTTTACTAGAAAAACAAAATTATAAATATAATATAATTTAAATATAAAACAACAATACGGACTATAACAAATGGGTGAAAAAAGAAACACCATCAAAAGACAATTTAAAAAATGTGTTTATATCCCACCTTTTTCTCCAAGAAGCTCAAGTTTACATGGTTCTCCCCTGCTCCTCATTTAATCCCCACAACAACCCTGTGAGGTAGGGTAGGGTGAGAGGCAGTGATTGGCCCAAGGCCCTCCACTGGGCTTCCTATGGTCAAACAGAGATTTGAACCCTTGGCCTCCCAGGTCCTAGTCCAACGCTCTGACCACTGCATCGCACCGGCTCTCTTTGGTATGTGCTTGAATTGAAGGGGTACAGTTAGGGTTACCCCAGAAAGCCCTAAAAACTGTTTGCGAATTCCCCCCCCCAGCCAGGCCTTGGCGTATGCATTTTAAAAACTGCAATTTCCTCTAAGACAAAAAGCACAAGCTAAGCAGTCCTCTTTGTAACAAAAACGCTGTAACAAACCTAGAGCTGAGAACAGAAAACCTTTCGGGTTCCCAGATCTAAGCAACCTTGTACATTGATTTGCAACATATTTCCGGGAACAGAACCAGGGAACGAAAAAAGCAACATTCTATGTAAGAATGTGTGAAGGGGGAGAGGGAAAAGGGGTTTGAAAAAAGGATAAAACCTGCTTGTAAAATGTTTTCGGTGCGGCCTGTCTTTTGTGAACTGAATCACACAGGTGCCTCTGCCCTTCCGGATGGCAGAATAAAACGCTCTTTCTCTGGATTAACCCCTTGGTGTCGTTTGGCTCCTTTTGTCTCTGCTCGGGTGCAACAATTATTCCTACCCATGGATTAAAAAGGCTACATATTTCTGGTGCGTTGGCCGGGAATAAGCACGTTCCCCGAGATCGAGGGACAAAGAGGTCCAGGGCGTCACTGCAAGGCGAGCAGCTCAGGATCCTGGGTCAACAGTTCCAGCGCGCATCCTGCCAACTTCGTGGGAGGGACTGGCCACCCGTTCCTGAGTGGACACGCGACAAGTGACGGAGAGAAAGAGCAACGGCCGTGCAGAAAGAAGGTACCTCGAGGAACAAGGTAAGCTCCACAGGGATAGGTGGGAGCAATAAGAGAGTCTGATCAACTCCGCCAGCAGGGTAGAAGAAGTGCCACTGGTTTTGGTATTGCCCAGAAAAGCAGCAAAAAGGGTGCTGCAGGGCGCCGGTCGAAGTCTAAGCGCTGCCGGTTATGGTTGGTTTTGTGCCCAGAAGAAGCAGTAGAGTGCTCTTGGGCCCCGGTCGAAGTCTAAGCGCTGCCGGTTATGGTTCTTTTTGTGTCCAAAAGAAGCAGTAGAGTGCTCTTGGGCCCCGGTCGAAGTCTAAGCGCTGCCGGTTATGGTTCTTTTTGTGTCCAAAAGAAGCAGTAGAGTGCTCTTGGGCCCCGGTCGAAGTCTAAGCGCTGCCGGTTATGGTTCTTTTTGTGTCCAAAAGAAGCAGTAGAGTGCTCTTGGGCCCCGGTCGAAGTCTAAACGCTGCCGGTTGTGGTTATTTTTTGGGGGGAAAGGGATTGGGGGAGGTGCATGGGTTTTTGTTTTTTTCTGAATGTGCGTGTGGGGACACTCCAGTGAATGTTTTGAGTGTGTGAGACGTTGAAAGCAACGTCCGGCCTGTGACTGAGTGAGAGAAAATAACGTTAGGAGGGCTGAGTGTCCCAGTGTCCCCAGGATCCCAGAGTCATGGGAAATAAAAGCAGTAAAACAATTCTTGAGACACCACTACAGAGCTTTCTGGAAAACTGGAAAAGTGCCATGAAAGCAGAAGAGTGGGGATGTAAACTCAAAAAAAGCAGACTCCAACATTTATGTGAAGTTGACTGGCCTTCGTATTTACCAGAATGGCCTCCTGGAGGATCCTTTGATCCAAACTTGGTCAACATTTTATGGAGTAACATTTTCAAGGCCCACACAGATCAGATTCCCTATATTTCTATCTGGAAAGCCAATGTGGATCAAAATCCCTCATGGCTTCGGAAAAATAGAATTGTGACTGCCCAAGTCAAACTGTGTTCAGTACAATTACAAGTTAAAAAGCCACCAGTTTTGCCAGTCCTGGAAGAAGAGATAATTACCCCACCACCACCATATGCAGCAACTGCGCCAAGGCAACCAAATAGGGCTGCTTCTCCGCCCAATGCCCAGACTGAGGACCCAAATGAGAAGATTCCCCCCTCTGCCCCTCCCCAACCCCCTTTTGATGCAAGCAAGGAAGGTGAAGAGGAAGGTGATGATGATTGTGATAATGATGACTTCAGAAAAACTCTAGATAAAGAGATAAGATGGACTAGGAAGCAGTCTGACAGAGTGTTCCAGTATGTAGAACCGTTTAAAAGAGTGAGCTGGATGTGGCTTCTTGGTTCTAGAAGCAGCACAATGCAAGGATGTGAATTGGCAGACAGAAAGAAACAGAGCAGAAGGCTTTGAGAGTCGCATAGGACAGAACTGTTAAAAAAGAGACAATTAAACCCAAGGGATTGAAAACCCTGGGATTACAATATTGACCATTGAGGAAATCCGCAAGACAATACGGACAATACTGATGTTGCAATTGGGGTAGCTAAAACTCCACTTTGATGGCCCCACCTCACTGACTGTACGACCCCCTGGAGTCATCCGATGTACAGGACCACAGACCTCCAAGCACCCTAAGTCAAAATCCTTCTTTCGAAGAGGACCCAGCCAAAATAATTAGGGGTTTGTCTTCAAGCAGCCAGAAAGCCAAAAATGCAAGAGGGTGTCCACGGGAGGGAAAGAAGACGCCTAGGGAAGAAGCCAGTGCACCATCTGCAGGCAAAAGAGTCACTGGAAAATGGAATGCCCATAGGCCCCACGCCCGACACACCCCACCCCCACAGGCTGGGAACAATAAGATTTCTCAAAAATGATTTCTTCTCATCTCTGTTCTTGCTAAAAGACTGTTGCAGCTAAAAGCAAGTAACAGGACATCAGCTTTTTTTTTTTCTCCTTGTGCCAGGCGCTTGGAGGTAGCTTCAGAGCGTTATCTCTTGGCTGCTATCCCAAGAGGAAAATGCTGCATTCTCACCAACCAGCTACCCTGAACCCCACACTGTCTGGATTTATGGTTCAGCCACACACAAAAAAAAAAACCAGAAGGCCAAGGGTTACCCACCCCCCTTGCCCCAAGCACTAACCTGAGGAAAGTGACTTTCTTAAAAGCAAGTGAATGCTTTCTGTGAACTTTGTCAAGTTTTTCTTTTTAGGTGCAATTTTCCTCTGAAAAAGGAGCTGCAGCATAACATAGGAATTTTGAAACTTTGATACTTTGCCAGAAGCAAGGGAACACATTGGACACTAGCAAACTTGGCAGATGAAAACTGAAATTTGCAACATGGCTTACAGGCCACGAGAGCTCTGAAATTTAGAGCACATGAATGAGACTTTTAAAAAAAAAAATCTCAGCTGGCAAAACTAAACCCAAGGAACAGAACTGTTAACCCCTTGCGAAGTTTCCTGCCAAGCATACCCTTTTTGAATTAATGTTTGCTAGGCCTATACCTTAGGTGCAAATGCTATCTGTCAATGTACAGTCGTTCTGCCGTGTGTTTCTTTTCTCTTCTCTTGACAGGTAAACCGGCTAGAGGCTGTCCTGTTTCTCTACAGCTGTTAAAGTCACCAGCATCTGTGACACCTGATCTGCACTGGACCTTCGACTCACCCCAGACGCCCAGACATCGCTCCAGCCTTGTTGGAAGAGACCCAAGACGTCCAACGCCCACCAGACGACTGAACGCCCACCACACTACAGCCCTGCTCACGTCACTCTGGAAGCTGACGTTTTGCACGGCTCAAGAATCCAGCATGGATTGAAAGAGGACATTTTCACATTTTCTTTTCTTTCCTTTTGCATAACTGAACTTTATTGAAGGTACCTGCGCCTGGTTTGCTTTACGCCACCCCTGCAGAGGAGGGTGTCTAGTGGCTCTCTTCTTTCAGCGTAATTACACCCCAGCCCACTCTCTAGCACTTACCTAAGCCCCTCCACGTGTATACAATGGCTCAAATACGACTGTGGGTCCCCGTGCTGGTATTTCTGCTGCCTTTGACCTTTGATATGCCAATACCACTCACAGTGACCAGACAACTGCTGCAATAGTGGGGGGCCCACCACACATATAATAAGTGGATTCAGGTTGCTGAGATGGTTGCGTTCTCTGCAAATCGGACCAATTGTGCCGTTTGCACTCTGGCCCCTGTAGATGCTCTGGGAGGAATGCCACTCCTCCCTGTGCCTTGGAATGAATCCTTGGTTACAACTCCACTTGTTGCCTTCCAGCCTCTGGGCAACCATTCTTCTTTATGGAATCATTCCGTCCCTTTCCAGGTTCACAGGATCACTGGCTGCCTTTGTGTCAACAAATCAAATGACGCCAGTGACGCTCAGACCTATGTGGGCACTTCCCACTGTGATCGTACCTTCCCAGCCCCAACTGACATGCCTGAGTCTGACTGCATGCCTGGCCCGCTTGCTGACAAGCACCATATCTGCCCATGGTCAGGACGTTTACTGGGTGTGTGGCAGAAAGGCCTATCATGCCCTCCCAAGAGGATGGTATGGGGTCTGTTTTCCAGCCTACTTAATACCCCCCATGTGGATTCCTGACCAAATACCCTCTGCACCCCCTAGAAGGAGGCGTTCGGCTGACCTGGCAACACTTGCAGGTGGCAGCTCCCAGGATTGGGGCCAAAATCAGTGGCCTCCGGAAAGGATACTGGCCCATTATGCGCCAGCCTCCTGGAATCGGGGAGAGAAAATCTCTGGGGCAAGGGGGCCAATCTATAACTTGAACCGCATAATCAGACTCCAGGCAGTGGTAGAGATTGTTGCTAACACGACAGCCACGGCCCTTAGGCTAATTGCCACGCAATTGGATGAGACACGCAATGCGTTTCTCTCAGTCCGATTAGCGTTGGACTTTCTCCTGGCGCAACATGGCGGCTTTTGTGCAGCATTAAATCTCACCGGTGGGGCCTGTTGCTTTAACATCTCTGATCATGGTGAGGCCATTCGCAATTTGGCAGCAGGACTTGAAACAGTGGCCCATATTCCTACCCAAACTTGGGAGGGATGGGACATGTCATGGCTTGACTGGTTGCCAAAACTAGGATGGGTAAAAGGACTGTTTTTGCTGCTGCTTGGCCCACTTTTCATTTTGCTAATTTTTTGCTTTTCTGTACCTTGCTTGCTGCAATGCTTGCATACAATGACACGCAATATGATTTCTCGCATGCTTCGCCCCCAGATTATAGCTCTGACCCGAGAATATCAGCCTGTGCCTTCCTGGGACGAGCCTTTTTGAGAAAAAGGCTGTCCAAAATTGAGAGGTATGGAATGAAGGGGTACAGTTAGGGTTACCCCAGAAAGCCCTAAAAACTGTTTGCGAATTCCCCCCCCCAGCCAGGCCTTGGCGTATGCATTTTAAAAACTGCAATTTCCTCTAAGACAAAAAGCACAAGCTAAGCAGTCCTCTTTGTAACAAAAACGCTGTAACAAACCTAGAGCTGAGAACAGAAAACCTTTCGGGTTCCCAGATCTAAGCAACCTTGTACATTGATTTGCAACATATTTCCGGGAACAGAACCAGGGAACGAAAAAAGCAACATTCTATGTAAGAATGTGTGAAGGGGGAGAGGGAAAAGGGGTTTGAAAAAAGGATAAAACCTGCTTGTAAAATGTTTTCGGTGCGGCCTGTCTTTTGTGAACTGAATCACACAGGTGCCTCTGCCCTTCCGGATGGCAGAATAAAACGCTCTTTCTCTGGATTAACCCCTTGGTGTCGTTTGGCTCCTTTTGTCTCTGCTCGGGTGCAACAATTATTCCTACCCATGGATTAAAAAGGCTACAGAATCCCTCCTGAAAAATACTCAGAGACTTTAGAATTTAAGATTGCAGGAGAGGGGTGGCCCTGAAAATGGAAGACCTTTGAAGCAAAAGTGTGGGAGGAAAAAAAGGGAGGGAGCAAATTAAGTATTTAATAATCTCCACTGTCACCAATTTTAAACTCTCTTACTTAATTTTATATGACGGGGCTTCTAGGTTGTGGAAGTATTTTAAATTGCTGTTTTAAATGATAGTATTTTGTTAGAATGTGATTTTTGTAGGTTTTTTTTGGGGGGGGGTGGCATAGAAATGTTTAAGAACCCAGGACCCTACTGGATCAGGCCAGGGGCCCATCTAGTCTAGCATCCTGTTCCCACAGTGGCCTTGGGAAACCCTTGAGCAGGACCTGACAGCAACAGCACTCTCCCCTCCCTCTGGTTTCCAGCAACTCACCCAAGTTGGTGACCATTTTCAACAATGCATATGTAAATAAAGGCAATAAAATGGATTTTAAAGCTTCAAAGTGGTTTGAGTGATGTCTTCTCTCTTCATCCGTTTTTTTGACAGTTGTAATAAGTTTGCCAAAATTTTACTCATAATTGATTAACCGACATGGACCTCACTTTGTTAGTTAATTGAGCTGAGCTCTTCCTTGGCTCTAGTTCCTCAATTCCCATAAAATTACCTTGCTTTATACCCTAACGCCAAGTCTTTTCTCTGCACCCATGTAACGATTATGCCTAACTTACTTTGCACACATCCATTGACGTACCTGGGCCTTACCTTGTTAATTAAGCTGGAGAGGAGCTGGGTGAAAAAATGCTCCCCAGATCTGAATATTTGGCAGTTGCAGAAGTAATTTTGGGGCTCATCCAGATGACCTATTTATTCCGCATTCATCCTGAATTGGACCCACCCTATTCATGTGAGTGTAATTTGTTTTAACTGTTTTTAATATTGAATTTTAAATTGTTGGAACCTGCCCTGGGACCTGCTGGGGGAAGGGTGGGTAATAAATTTAATAATAATAGTATATTAAAGTAAAATATGCTTGCACAACACTTATGTGAAGATGACTAGTGATGAGGGAGGAAGTCAATTCAGTTCACATTTAAAGGAGAGCTTACCTAATTTGCACTTTTGAAAACAAGATGCAAACTGAAACACACTCATCCCTCAAAATTTGCACTTCTCTGAACTTTGCAATGCATTTTTCCAGCCAATTAATGTTTACAAAAATTGATATACTAGTGTAGAGTGACCATAAAAATGCATACATTCATTTTTTTAAAAAATGAAAATAATTCATTATATAAGGGGAAATCGCTTTGCAAAGATGTGTCTGTAAAGAGAAATTCAGACTAAAATGTTGAGGAATTTTCCAGAGAACTTAAAAAACAACAATGCAAACTGTTGCAAAAATGTGGAAAACTGAATTTAAGATTTGAAAAATGAGAAACTGGAACTGACAGATTAAGCCATCCATAGGCACTTTCATCGCTGGATGCCTCCAGACTAGACTGTGTAACTATATGACAAACAATGTGAGATATGAAATTATTCCAGATTATGGGGCAACTCAGAGCCTTGTTTCTCAGGCTGTCTCTGGACTGTCACTATTTTGCAGAAGTGATTCAAGTGCATACTAGAACTTTAGCGTTGCAGTTATAAAGTGGATTAAAGTACTCTGTACCCCCTAGCACAACACATCCACTTTTAAAAAAACAGCTGGTTTTTTATGGTCTGGAAAGTAATGAGGAAATGGGCCGAAAAGTGTGGTATGAATGAATAATGGGAAGCCATATAAGCACCCCACAAGCAAAGCAGGATGAATGCTCATTGCCATATAACCTCCCCAGAAATAAATCAGAACAAATACTCAGTGAAGACTGGACCAAGGCTGGATCTACACACAGGGGAAAAACGCTGTAAATAAGTAATAAATTAGATCATCATGACAAAAGCAAAGCAAAACAAAACAAAAACAACCCTATGTAAAATCACATAGACAAAGCTTTTGCTCTGCAGTTCCATCTGGTGTTTTATCTTTACAATGGAGTTACAACGATATAACTGACTGAGTGTAGCTGAGTCCCTAGTCTAACCACTGTGTCATGTTTGTGCAAGCAAATCAAGATGGATGCTGAATAAACAAATAATCCAGAAGAGCCTCATTTTAACTGCAGAAACCTAAATATCTAATATGCACTTAAATCCCCATTGCAAAATAATGGCAGTCTGGAGGCAATGCTGCTCTCTCCAGATAGCTTTGCTTTCAAAATCTGAGGAAAGAACCATCCTTTGTTTCTTTCGATAGCATTCCTCAGAAGAAGAAGAATGAAAACTTAGAAGAGTGAGAGTTATATGGACGCTTTCTAGAGCTAGTTTACTGCCTAAAATGATGGAGAGGGCAGGTCGTAGCACATGTCCGAATCTGCAACATAGCCTGTTTGTTCTGTCTCCTGTTTATGTTCTCAGACCAGACCCTAAGAAGGCCCCCCCTCCCTGCAGTCCTAGAGGGGCCCCTCTGCCTCCCCATTCTGAGGTTAGCTGTGCCTGCCAGATCTCTAATGATAGCCTTTGCAGTGGTGAAAAGCAAGAGGACAGGGGGAGTTTTGGTGAGGTCTAAATGTAGCCTGAGCCATAAATGTAGGGTTTGGGGAGGGAAAATGTGGAGGGGAACTGCAACTCAGCTGAAGAGCACTTTAGCAGATTTTAGTTTAGAGGAAGGGTAACACACCCAGAAATGCAGCCCCAGCTACAGCTGTGCACACAATTCTCATAGACCTAAATGAGTTGATTCTTTGGGACATTTACACTCCGACTTTTCTCCAAGGAGCAAAAGGCAGCATACATTGTTGTTGACTGTTCCCCTTATCTTTGATGTAGGTTGGGCAGACAGACAGGGGCTGGGTCAAAGTCGCCCAGTGAGCTTCAAGGGCAAGTGGGGATTTGAACCTGGTTCTCCCTATTCCTAGGCTGACAGCCTAACCACTATACCACACTGTCATCTGGGCACTGCTACAGATCAGGCCCTCTCTCTCAGTCCAACCAATTGTGTTTCAGCCATGAAGAAAAGCCTCTCCAACAGATCATAGGGAGCAAGCAGGAAGGTGCAGAATTCAGTATTTCAGGTATCCCTGGCCTGAGCCATTAGGGCAGGAATGGGGAACCTCAGGCCCCCAAGATTTTTCCTAGGCCATGTCTCCCCAGGTTATAGTCCTCACTGTTAGGATATTTCCGTTTCACCTTAAAAGGGAGCAGGATGTTTGTGTCACAGCCTGCGCATTTCCTGTTTCACAGGATGTTTCTGTTGTGTCTTTGTTTTCGTTTCTCTCTCTCTGCCGGAGACACTGAAGCAGGAAGTCATGTTTTTCTTTGTTCTGACCAACGCTGAATAAACTTGTAAATAATGCTCTCCTGGGTGCATCTTTCACTGTGCATTATCTGCTGATAAGAGCGTGCATCGGCTCTGGAATGTGGGAAGCTATTTCTGGAGCTCCTGTCGCTAATTGCTGATACTGCGTGTCTACGGGAGATCGATGGACGTCCGGAGACGACGTGGAGTCATGATGGACTTTGTCTCCCTGGCAGTATCCCAACACTCACAAGCCCTGCTTCACATCTTCTCAAGTGCTTTTTCCTGGGTGGGATGCATCTTTGAACGGTGAGAACACTTTTTGCTTCATTGGATAGCGAGATTGCGACTGTACGCAGAAACCTCTGGTGTTTGTGCACAAAGAAAAGAAACACACCTGTTGCTCCTCCCAATTTGCCCCCTAAAAGGCTCCCCATGAGAGAAGGTGACTGCCTTTTAGCTGGAACAGCAGTAGGACTTTAAAAGTAATCATGCTGACAGCTTAAATTGTGCCAGAAACCAAACAGAGTTTGTTGGAGGAAGGATAGCATAAAGTGTAAGAAATAAATATTATTTCTCATCCTGCCATGAAAAGATCCACTGTCGGCGCCTTAAACAAACTATTGTTTCCAGGGTGCTTTTGGGGGAAGCCATAACTATTTAAAGCAGTATAATACTGATTTAAATATATAATGCAGATTGGGCCATTGCCTCCATCTCTTCTGCAACAGGCTGTTGAGGAAATCAGTAATGCTGGGCACCGCTTTCTCCGAGATCCTTCTCTACCATGGCTGATCTTCTCGTTGCAATACTCCTAGGACATTTCTGAGGGATCACAGGGCTTTTTGGAATATTGTTTGAAAATCCCAGGAGAATCAGAGCTGTTAATTTAAACGAATGCCCCCGAGACAGAGGCAGACACATTCTGTGTGGGTGTGTGCATGTTTCTGTATGCAAGGGGGCGAGTCGGAGGCAGACGCAGAGGCACATAAAAGCTATTAAAGAAATAACTGCAATGAAATCAGACTTTCTAATCAGCACTAAAGAATGTGCCTGTAGTTGGAAAGAGAGAGAAAGGGCTTAAATTAAAACACTTAGTGCTCCTGACTACAAAGGGATTCCACACTCATAAACAAATCCCCCAAACTCCAGCTAACGTTCGTCATGTTGCCATGTTTTTTTAAGGATGAAAAATTGGAATACTGACAAGCTTCTGCTGCAACTGACTAGCATGCTTACCAACTTTTCAACATGTCTCTGTAGAAGCCTGATAGGCATATATTAGCCACAGTAGCGGACAGTGTGGCGGGGTGGTGGCACTAATCTGACTTCCCAACACCTAAGTCACTGCTCCTTACTGGGGAGGAGCAGGGAGGAAGCAGGGAGGACAGTGCGGTGCGAACATACAAACAGAGCCTCTCTGGCTCTCCTGCCAGTGTGTTTGCACTGCATCAACTTCTCCTGACACAGTCTCTCCCCCCTCTCCTCCCTGGGAAGCAGCAGCAACTCAGCCGTTGGGAGGTCAGATGAGCTCCATCACCCCACCACACTGCCCACTCCTGATTAGCAGGTGATATTAGGGGTGTTCAGTTTTTACATTCAACCAGTGGACAATCTGCATTCCTGTGAACACAAACAGCTGAGTTTTATGAATCAACAAAAATAGACTCTTTCACACACACACTTGTACATGTGTAGAGATGGCTTGTACCTGTGTTCAGCATAACATGTGAACAAGATTAATGAGTGGGCTGGCCCACTCATGAGGCAAGGTGGGGCAGGATCCACAGGAGCAGCAGATCCTCATGCAGGATTTTTATTCCCCCCTCGTTACTGATGTAGCTATTCACTCATTCCTTCTTACCTGGTGGGGGCAGCATTTTGTGGTTCACCTCAAGTGCCAAAATGTCTCATAGAATCATAGAGTTGGAAGAGACCGTGAAGATCATCTAATCCAACCCCCCGCAATACAAGAATGAATATGCAGCTGCCCCATACGGGGATCGAACCTGCAACCTTGGTATTATCAGCAACATGCTCTAACCATCTATCTCAGGCTGGTTCAGTCTGAGGCTCAAGTTGCTATTAAAGGCATGCAGGGCCACCCCATGAAGCAGTTGTCGGTGGGGGCAGTCCTGGAGGCATGTGCAACAATGCAGGGCAAAGAAGCAACATGAGGTTTCTTACACACCTACACATATATATCTCAGTCTCCTTGGTTGTTATTCTTTCTTCCCCAGGGCAGAGTTGTCCCCCCCCCTTCCTATCCCCTGGCTGTGAGTATTTATGTGGCTGGCACACACCAAAGTAATGCTGGTGTCTCCATAGATCATCCCCACAGCCATAAAAGCTGGCAGAATGAAATGAGTTTAGTGCACGGGGATGGGGAGGGGTGGGGGGAAGAAGACGAGAAATGATTGAAAATGTTGCAGATTGGTCCAAGGCCTTGTCTCACTCTTGCAGGGAACGGCTCCCCTCTCTCATCATCTGCCGATCCCAGGGCGGCTCTGCCTCCTCTCTGCTCCTGATTAAATCGGTCTCTGCAGCTTTTTACATATTTATTGGGCCACCAGGGAAGTGGGGTGGGAAGAAGGAGGGGTGTGCGATGTTCCTTGGGTAGCCTCTAAACATCGCAAGGACACATCCATTTGTCCTGAGGATGGAACGGCTCCAAGGTCTTTCTTACAGGCTCCCCGTGTAAAACAATAAATAAGTAAATAAAACAATAAATAAAACAATAAATAAATAAATAAATAAATAAATAAGAAAAACCATTACAGATGCAGGGATTAATCTGATTAGATCAAAAGATCTTGAGAAAAATAGTTACAGGAGTGAGCTGACCTACTCCCCTTACACAGCAGCCCTATACATGTGTTTGCAGAAGTTAAGTCCCATTGAGTGTGGTGGAGGCAATGCTCAGCGAAGGGGATGGAGCACTGCAGCCTTACAGTTGCTTAGGCTTCAGCCAGCCATCATTGGTTTGTTTACCCCTCAACCAGCTGAAGTTTCCAAAAGGCAGTTTTATGTAGTATGGGGTGGGGGAGAAATTCAGTTCCTATTTAAAGGCGAAGCTAATTCACACTCCCCCCCAAAACAACAACAACATGCAAACCAAAACATAGCCATCCCTCAAAAGTTTGCGCTCCTCCAAATTTTGAAGTGTGGTTTTCCATCCAGCCAATGTGGACAAAAATGCATATACCAGGGTAAAGTGTGCAGTTTAAAAAATGCATATCTTAGTGAAAGTAACTTACGAAAGTGCATTGTATTAGGGGCAAAAATGGAAAATTGCATATAAATATGTGCATCTTAGGAGAAGTTCGCATTAAAATACTGAGGGGTTTTCATGAAAACAACAATGCAAACTGATGTGGAAATGTGGGGACCTGTACTTAAGACTAGAAGAATGAGAAACTGGGAGAAACAAAAAATGACAGATTTGCCTATTTCCCATTTCAACTGTTCTTCATTGGACAGTCCTCTTTTCCAGGCGGGGTGGCCATGGACCCTACTTTACAGAGGACAGAACCTGGGCAGAGAGTGGACTGGCCCCTATAAAGGAGGACACCCAGACACCCAATGGCTATATTTTAATGCACAGAGTTCCAGGCATCGGTTTGTTGTTCATGCTGCCATTCCTATTTTTAAGACTGGTATCATTTTCCTACACTGCAGCCGTCTCCGCTAAAGAGAGTTATCTCAGGACCAGCTTGCGCCTGGCACTTGCCCCAGAGAGGTCATCGGAAACAGACATGTGACAAGAGAGGCTGCCACAGGCTTCACCCTGCTTAGCACACATTTCCTGGTTATCGCATCAAAAACCTCTGCAGCAGATGGAGTTGACAGTGAAGCCTGCACACTAAAGACTTTGGGTAGGTTTTATGAGTCAACCGATCTGTGAACTTTCTTGAAACAGGATTGTAGTGGTAGCAAGCTACCTTATGAGTCAGACCCTTGATCCATCAAGCTCAGGAATACCCCCACTGGCTCTCCAGGAATGGCTCTCCAGGGTTTCAGGCAAGGAATCTTTCCCAGCCCTACCTGGAGATGCTGGCAGTTTGAATCTGGGATCTTTTGCATGCAAAGCAGATGCTCTCCCATTGAGCGACAGCAAATTCTGGTTCAATACGTTATTTGTATGGCTGTGATGATGCTAAGAGTGTGCATTCATGGTCCTGCTGTGGCATGTGTAACCAGTATGGTATCCTCCGGATGTTTAGGGCTACAACTTCCATCAGCCGCAGTCAGGGATGATGGGAGTTGTAGTCCAGCAACATCTGGAGAGCACCATATCGACCACAATCCCCCCTGCACCATCTGCCTCAGGCAGCTGATTTGGGGAGCCATGTAAGGGCAGAAAATGTTTGTATTATTGGTTTTTTTTTACTGCTTACAGGATTTTCTGCCTCTGGTGCCAGATATTTTGGCTGGACTTGGGTGCTATACAGTGTGACTGGCTTGGACAGAGGGCTTTTGCTGCTCCTGCTCAGTCAGCAAAATATCTATATGATATCATTGCCCTATATGATATCATTGCCCTAAGGCAGAGATAGGGAGCCTGTGCCCCCCCCCCCCCCGGAAATTGCTGCACTACAACTCCCATCAGCCCCAAAGTTTGGCCATGCTGGCTGGGGGCTGATTGGAAGTGGAGTCCAACAACACTGGGGGGGGGGCATCGGCTCCCCACAGCTGCCATAAGGGCATGAACTAAATCTAATCTGGAATCTAAATTAATTTTGTGCACAATGCTTCAAATCACATGTGATGCTAAGCCAAACCATGGCTCAGTGAACATGCGGACTCCTGGATAAGAGATCACGTTAACTTTGCTTTTTTTCTGATCCTGCGCCTACTGCATGGTCTGGCTTATCTTGTTGTCTGAACCTGGGCTTGTCTCCTCTAGACAAACCAAGAACAACCTTTGGTTGCTATAGCTTGTGGCTTGTCTGGTGTGAGACAAACCATGAGCCCAAGATCAGATGACATGCTCACCATGGCTTAGCTTGCAGCAACAACAGGACTAGAAGAACATAGGAATATACCTGGAACTGAATCAGACCCTTGGGTCAATCTAGCTCAGTAGTGTCTACATGGAGATGTCGGGATTGAACTGGGGACCTTCTGTATGCAAAGCTGAAGCTCTACTACAGAGCTACAGCCCTTCCCCAAGGAGAAACAAAGCAGATACAATCTCCTCTCCATGATCCTGCACACTCATGAGTTTGCACCAAGCCATGTTTTGGTTTAGCATTACGTGCAAACCAGGTCAATCCTCCCACCTCCACCCCAGATTATTTTTGGAGTGCACTTTGCACAGCCTGCCCATCCCTCTCCTCTCCCTCTCATCAACAACATCCAGCAAGGAGCATTGGGCAGGGTAACTGATATTCGAAATATGGAGAGCCGGGGAGAATCGCTCACCTTGGGAAAGTGGTTTCAGACGGTAGCATCCCTGGGTGGAGTGTCATGTGCACCCTTTCCCCAAGCAGCATCTGATTACTCAGCGATAGGAAGCTTCTGTAGGCTGAGTGTTTTGAATCACCCCAGTTAAAACCCCATTGTCATCGACAACAAGGGAGAGCTTCATTTGAAGCAAATAGAAGAGAACGTAAAACTGGGCATGTAAAGAAAACAAAGACACAAAGAGCAGGCTAGCTAACACAAGTTACAAGGAGCTCTTAATCCACTTCAGGTGTCTCCTTGTTCCCATAGCCAGAGTGCAAACAGCAAGCACATACCCCACCCAGCATGGGCACGCTGGAATCTCAAGTTTCTGCTTCCAGCAGCCAAGGCGGGGCAGCGAGGTGGCGGGGCACCTTCTTTGCTAAGAGATGCTCTTAGATGAATCAAGTGTTTCTGGAAACCAATTAACATACACCAGTTATATATTTCACATGTAGATAAAGAGTTGAGTCACCATGTCTGGGGAGAAGGTAGGATGAGGGTTTGGGACTTTTTTGTTTGGAGAAACAGTGAGTAAGAGGTGGCAGGGCAGGAGCTGGAATAATTATGCATTGTATGGAGAAAGTGAATAGAAAAAAGTTGTTCTCTTTCTCTCCTAACGCTAGAATTTGGGGACATCCAAGGAAGCGGAATGTTGGAAGATCCAGGACAGATAAAAGAAAGCAAATTATTCACGCAGTATGCATAGCTACACTTGGGAATTTGCTTCCACCAGAGTCAGTGATGGCCACCAACTTGGATCTCTGTAAAAGAGGATTAGACAAATCCATGGAGCAGAAGGCTATCAATGGCTACAACTGGAGGCAGTAATGCTTCTGAATATCATTTGCTGGAAACCACAAGAGGGGAGAGTGCTCTTGTGCTTGGATGCTGCCTGCAGGATTCCCACAGGCATCTGGTTGGCCACTGTATGAGCAGGATGCTGAACTAGGTGGGCCATGAGCCTGATCCAGCAGGGTTTATGCAAATCACTGCTGAATTACTGCCACACTTTGCATGCTTCTCTTTGAGTGGGTGTCTGAGGGTGGTTGAATAGTTCAGGTGGGTCTGCATCCATTGAGTGAACTACCCCCCCTTCTTAGCAGATGCCAGTAGGGCCTGATCTGAAGGCATGTGACACACCACCCTTGTGGGAGATAAGCAGTTCTGGGCTCTGTCTGTACCTGGGCGGGTGGCTGCCTGCAAACCTGGTATGTGCCACACTGAGTTCCATGAGGGAAGTAAGTTAGGAGTCTTAGGGACTGGAGGGGGAGGAGGGATTTGATTCCCTTCACATTTCAAGGTGAACATACCTAACCCACACTTTCTGAAAGTATCTGAGAACGGAATGAAAGCCATCCTTCAAAATGTGCACTTCTCTGAATTTTGCAGTGTGGTGTTCCAGCCAAGAACAAAATGCATAAACTGTGCATAAATGTGCATATATTAGTGAACATAACACACACACACGAAAGCATCACATTAGGGGAAATTGCTTTGCAAAAATGTGTCTATTAGGCAAAATGACATATACATGTGTCTATTAGGAGAAATTCACAGTAGAATGCTGATGAATCTTCATGAGGACTTTTTTTTTTAAAAAAATTATACAGTGGTACCTCAGGTTACATATGCTTCAGGTTACATACGCTTCAGGTTACAGACTCCGCTAACCCAGAAATAGTGCTTCAGGTTAAGAACTGTGCTTTAGGATGAGAACAAAAATCGGGCTCTGGCGGCGCGGCAGCAGCTGGAGGCCCCATTAGCTAAAGTGGTGCTTCAGGTTAAGAACAGTTTCAGGTTAAGTATGGACCTCCGGAACGAATTAAGTACTTAACCTGCAGTACTACTGTATATATATAGCAAACTGATGTGGAAACATGGAGAACTGAACTTAAGATGGGGGTGGGGGTGGAGAGAAGTATGACAAACCATAACTGACATCCGTAAGTTGGAGAAGGGCTGTAGCCAATAGCTGAGCATCTGCCCAGCATGCAGAAAATCCCCAGTTCAATCCCCAGTATCTCCAGGTAGGGCTGGGAATGTTCCCCATCTGAGACCCTGGAGAACTGCTGCCAGTCAGTGTAGACAATACTGGGCTAGAAGGAACAATGTTCTGATGGTATGAAGTAGCTTCCTATGTTCCTATGACATACCCACCCCCATCCTTGTTTGGGATAGAACTATGATAAATATATCCTAAACGCTCTATGTAGAGATATCTCTGGACAAAGAAAGATGGGAAGAGTTTTTAAAAAGTAAGGGGAAGGGAATCTGGGGTGCCATGCAATTAGTTGGTGCTCAGGGCCCAAGGCCACCCTTTATCACAGCTCATATCAGGGGCAATTGCCTACCTCTTCTTCCCAACCTGGGCAAAGCGACTTACCTGCTGTTGCCTCCAAGATCAAGAGAGCTCAGTTAGTTATTCAGAGCTGCACCTTCTCTTGGCCAAGTTTCACTGCCAAGAAAGTGGTCATCTCTCACCAAGGATGTTGCTGCATTTTAAGCAGCACTGGGGAGGGAGGGAGAGAGGGGGAAAATCCCATCCATATAGTTGTATTTCATAGTCATATTTTCTCAGGTCACTTTCAGTCTCAAAGCTCTGTTGCAAATCTTTTCTCCTATAAGGAGTTTTAGTGTGCATGAGAGAGTGTGTTTTTCCTCCCCCTAAGCAGGGGTCAGGCACCAGTGTGCCTTCAGCCTAATTTCAGGCATATCACAAGGAGGGGAAGTGGGGTATAAAGAGGAAACAGGGTGCCTCACTCCCTTTCCAATCGGGCCTTGTCCACTTTTGGCCCTGGCTCCAACCACCTCCAATATCTGAACCCTGACAGATTACCCCCAATGGAAAGTGGTCCTTGAAATTAAAAAAAGGGTTCCCCATCCCTGCCTTAGATTATCCATTCTAGAACCGTGACTGCACAAACACCAGGCATTTAAAGAACATGATTTCCCTAAATAATTCTGGGAACTCTAGTTTGTTCAGTGTGCTGGGAACTGTAGCTCTGTGAGGGATAAACTCCACACACCTATCTCTCCTCCATCCAGACAAGCCAGAGGCCTTATCAGAGTTCAAAGATGTGTTCCAGCCAAGCAAAAGCACTTGCAGGGGCTGGCAGGGCCATGGGTGTGTGTCCTGCAGAGAGTTCATGGGGTTATTATGAGGTTAAAAACAGAAAGGAGGTAGACCCAAGAGGAATCAGTTCAAATGAAGCCAGCCTTCATCTGTATCTCTTTCCCAAGCAAATACTGTAAGAACCCAGTGATGAGCAGAAGGACTCAATGGAACATATCCAGTTAAAAGCCCAGTTGAAGCAGACATCAATTCTCGACTATTTAAAATCTCTTTATTGAGCCCGAGGCTCAATACATGTGTAAGGGGACCATAATGCACATCTTGGCGGTTGCAGTCCTTTAAAATAAATCTCTTGTAAAAGGGAATAGCCCCCCAGGGCATGGTTAGGAATGTAAGAGCTTACCAAATGCCAACAGCCGAGTTGTTTGAAGCACTCGAAACAGCCCCTTCCCCGTAAAAGAATATGCCAGCCTCTTCATCACTGTCTGAGGAGGAGCCAGAACAAGCTTTGTGGCCAATATGTAGGCGCATACGAATTGTTGTGCCGCAGCAGAACGAGGCCTATCTGCTTCAGCAGCCTGTGTCCCTTAGGAGCCAGCTGGATGCCTCTGGCTAGACCAGGGTGAGCAGCCACTCCCATGTAGGCAAGCTTCTGGGAACTGAAGACCATTGGTGGGCGGGGCCAGAATCAAAAGTGGGTGGAGCAATGGAAGTGATTCTTGCCTTTGTGCAGTGCGGCTATGTTCTTCCCAGTCAAAAGCCAGAGGTTTGCACACACATGCATACACACGCCTCTCGATCCCCCATCCAGGGAAACAAGAGGCATTTTCACAGGTCAAGGGCACATTCCAACCAGGCCAAAGCAATCACTTAGCACACAGAGCAGGGCGAATGAAGAGAGAGGGACTGTGGCCTGCAATGTCCCAAGGACTGGAGAGAGGTTCCTGGAGGGCCTGAGGTTCCCTACCCACAATGCTTTGATTCAGGACTCAGCTATACAGCTGCAAATAGAACATTTTAAGTGTGTTTAAAGTGCATTATAGAAGTGTGACACTAGATGGCGATGGCGAGCAAATTCAATATGCCATATTTTTCCGTGTACAAGACAATGCCCCCCCATTCATAGCTGTCAACTTACAGATTTGAAAATAAGGGACCAGCAGCCTTGAAAATAAGGGATCAGCAGCCAAAATAAGGGATTTTTGGAGCGCAGGTATGCTCAACTTCTGAGCTCCTCCGAGTCAAAGGCAGAAAGCCCAGCCAGCAGCCAAACAAAGCCTCGAGCGGTGGTTCCCACAGTGCCGCAACCTGGCAAAGGGGATGCAGAAAGGAAAACCACCGTCACCTCTCGCTGGGAAGCGCTGAGCAAAGGCGAGTCCCCAGGCAACAAGTCCCCTTGTTCAGCACAAGGCATGCAAGCTCCAGCCCCCAGTCATTCTTAGACTCCTTATTGGGTGAGCAATGCAGCCAAGCAACACAGTTGGAGCCTCCCTCCTCCCTGGCCAGCAGGGAGGGAGGGAGAGGAGCTGCTTCCTTTGAAACCTGGGAAATTTAAGGGACATCATCAATAAGGGACAGCAGCGGGACACGGCGCTGGGATAAGGGACTTTCCCACCAAATAAGGGACGGTTGACAGCTATGCCCCCATCTTATACACTGATTTATATTCTAAGTCTTGGGTGAGCTGGTGGCTCCAGCGAGTGCCGGACTCAGGGCCACGGAGCTAGCTTGAGAGGCGAGGCCTTGCTGAGGCGAGGAGGGAGCTTGGTCGTGGTACTGTCGGCTCTCACCAGCTGAGGTGAGGTGAAGCCAGATGCAAGCTGGAGAGGCAAAAAGCTCAACAGCTTTTTGATGATTTCCCAAAAAGGCTGAACAACTTTAAAATACTGATTTCTTAATTTTGGTCTCTCAAAAGAAGGGGTTGTCTTATACATGGGGTTGTGTTATAGACGGAAAAATATGGTACAGTGGTACCTCGGGTTACATATGCTTCAGGTTACAGACGCTTCAGGTTACAGACTCCACTAACCCAGAAATAGTACCTTGGGTAAAGAACTTTGCTTCAGGATGAGAACAGAAATCGTGCTCTGGCGGCACGGCAGCAGCAGGAGGCCCCATTAGCTAAAGTGGTGCTTCAGGTTAAGAACAGTTTCAGGTTAAGAATGGACCTCTGGAACAAATTGAGTACTTAACCTGAGGTACCACTGTATTTTTCAAAACTGTAAAGAAAACAACCATTTTCACAGCGTTTTTTATATGTGTCTAGATTCTAGCTCAGTCAGTAACATTAGTGAAGTGATTGGCAATCACATTGCAGATTTTTCTTTTTTTAATAAACATAAATTGGGGGCCGGGTGTGTGTGTGATTGGCACTGCAGGGCACAAGGCGGGGAGGTTTAACCCGCTCCCAGCAATGATTTCAATAAAAACCACCTTGTTCTCATGTGGCCATTAGCATTGTACAAAGCCATACAAAGTGTATCTTAATGTTTTATAAAATAATGCTAATTGCTGAATTGGGTTGTGTGTTTTTTTCTGGCCCCAAGGAAGGAAAAGGTTAAGCATCTCTTCCCCAAGTGTTGTAATGGTGATCACAATCTCTCCTTGCACCTGGTACCATAGTTGGTTGGTTTGCTAATCCTGTTGTGAGCATATCATGGAAATAAGCCTTCCATAGTAGCACCACAGTGATAAATATTATTGGGGAGAGGACTGTAGTCTGTAGGTGGCAGAGCACAGGTGCAGGGCCTCCATCTTAATTCCTGGCAGTGAAAAGCATTCCAGGGAGCAGATGATGGGGAAGGTTGTCCTCTACCAGAGACCCTGGAGAGCTGCTTCACAAAAATCATGCAGCGTGGATTTCTTTTAATAGACACATTCTTGTATGCAGTTTTGAGTTATGCGCACATTTTTGCAAAACAATTGCCCCATATACAATACATTTTTGTGTTATTTTCATGAATATATTCATTTTAACGAATATTTCCCCCATATATATATATACATATATATATATATGTATGTGTATATATATATATATATATATATATATATATATATATATATAACATTGTTCAGTTGGAGAACTACATCACCAAGTTCCAACAGGTGCAAGTTTTGACAGATAGCTGTGTTCTGGTTAGCATATTGTTTTGGGCAGTGCAAATGTGATAGCTTTGGTTTTAACGGAGAACCAAATTGAATTTCTCCCGAATCCCTAACCCTGACTAGCTGTTGGGAGTGGTAGAAAACTGTGGGGTAGGTTGGAGATCAGAGTGCACTGGAAGATAGCATGGCTATCTGTCTGGAACCCTGAGCAAGAGCACTCCAGGCTTCAACATGTTTTTTCAGGTCTCACTTGTATATTGCTCAGTTCTGCTTTACTTTTACAGATTAGCAACTTAAAAGCAGAGAGCCAATGGTGGAAAAGGAGGGGGAGAGCTCACCAAGCGACCACAGGCAGGTCAACTGGAGTGTCGTGTGAGGATAAATGAGATAATCTCATGTATGATTTCCCTGAGCTCCTTTTTGGAAGGGTGTGATAAATATAATATATCAGAGAAGCTCACGGAGCTGGCCTGAAAGAATCTTAGAGCGCGTCACAAGGTCTCATTGGTACTTACATTAGAAAAAGCAAATGCATGGCTTTCACTGCACAACTGGCTGCCTTCAGATCTTCCCAGCCCCCTTTTTCCAATAGCTCCAGTGGGCCTATTCCCACAGGAGTGCCCTACACCATTGCATTCTAATATATACATGCAGCTTTCAGCACACCAATAAAATGCAATGTCTGCCACACCTCTGTATATATCAGGTGCGGTGGGGAACCTTGTGGGATGTAACATCACTGTAGCAGTCAAGTACAACATTTCCTGTTTGCCCAGAGTGGACACACAGGGGGATGTTACTCCAGCCAGGAGGACTTCCTGTGACACCTGGTCTGGAGCATCCTCTCTCTGCGTGTGACCAGGTAGATGGGCATGACCCTGGGAGACCCCATATAAGGGCTAGTCACACAGCCATCTTCCCTTACTCTCCTTTTGCTGTTTCACCTTGTTCCACCTTGGTGATATTTTGCTGTCTGCTGGCCAGCAGCACATGGGCTCATTTGCCACATGGGATGAACCCACACTCTCTTCTGTAACTACAAGCCAAAGCCTACCTTCATGATCATACTGTGAACTGAATGTAAGTAAACTTCTTATTACTTTTAAGAGAAGACTGTTGTGTCTTTATTCTTTTTAAAAGGGAACAAACGGAATTTACCAGGAGCAATCCAATCTGGACAAGCCAGACTGGATTGCTTAACTCAAGAGATACCACCAATTAGCTTCCTGCACTATACGGAGGAATGTACTCTGCTACCAGCTCACTAGGGTGAGTGAGGAAGGATATTTTAAAATCAATATATCCTCTCCTACTATCCTCACCATTCCCACAAACCCTGGGCACTACAACTCCCATCAGCCCCAGCAAGCATACTCAATGGCAAGGGATTACGGGAGTTGTAGTCCAGCAACATGCCCAAAAGTTCCCCACACCTGATATGTATGAACATGGACTTGCTATAGGTTGACATGATAATGTCAGTAAGGTTTCTCCACCAGGGGCTACTGCAGCTGTGCCTTTAACAATCTGCTTGGTCACCACAGGTGACCAGGAATTCCATGCAGACAAGTGAGCAGGCTGGTGGAGAGAGGAGAGCATTCTCCATCTGTCTTCACCAGTCTACCTGGTTTCTATATCAGTGGTGCCACTGCTGGGCATTGCCCGGATGGCGTTGACCTGTGACAGGGCCTTATTGGTGGTGGTTCCCCATTTGTGGAAGGCCCTCCCCGGTGAGATGCATCTGTCTTCCTTCAATTTCAGCAGGAATTTAAAAACATTTCTGCATACCCAAGCATTTTATGGCTGAAAAATTCTGTTCTTGCAAACATTGAAAGTATTGCTGTGAGAGTAGGCAGTTATTTTTAGGTACTTTTAAAATATGTAGTTTAAATGTATTATTTTAACATTGCGTTTGCTGTCCTTAGCACCTTTGGGAGGAAGGGTGGGGTTTGAAGTAAATAAGTAAGTAAGTAAGTAAGTAAGTAAAAAGAAAGAAAGAAAGCAAGAAAGAAAGAAAGAAAAAAGAAAGATATAAATAGCCACGGAGGAAGGAAAGCCAAGCAGGCTTGCAGAGCAGAGATAGATGGCTACATCCTTCACCTGCCAATTCCCTTGGTAGAAGGCTTTTTTTTAGTAGTCTGCTAAGAGCAGTAGCGTACTGGTCTTGGATGGGGTGTGTGTGTCAAAGACCTGTTACTATTTCTGCAGCAGAGTCCCTGCAGGGACCTTGTCTCCAGTGTCCTAGAACTGGCCAGTCAGCATGAAAGCAAAGCTTTATAGTTGCTGTGATTCCAAGGCTAAGATTTGGGAACCCTGAAAACACAAGGTGCTTCCATTTCAAGAGAACGATGTGCAAGTTCTATTACATACAACGGAACTTTGTGGAAAATGCAAATTAAGCCCCTCTGAAAAGAAGATATTGGAGCACTCCAGATCATTTGCTCGTGTACATGCACAGAAAATAGTAGATCTAGCTGAAAGACAACACATGGGGATCTTGTTCCAATGCACCCCTAATTATTATCACTGTATAAATATAATATTGTTGATTAGTATTAGAAGGGACATGGCTGCTTTGTTGCCAGACTTCCAAGTCTGACCCTAAGTCTCCAGGTTTACCTGACTCCCTACAGGTGGCAGGTGGAGGGCTTGAATCTCCAAGTGCGAGAGAATGGACCTGCCCTCCTCGGCTCCCTTCTCCAGGGCCACCCCTGGGTCTCAGGTTTGGGTCCTGAAATCTCAGGATCTGGGATGCTCTTCACCTGGCAACTCTACGTGGATGTGACTATCATGAAGGGGCTCTGCACTTCTGATTTTGCCACTGCACTGCTGGCTAAGAGGGGCTAGTAGCCTGCATTTCCATGGGGGGTGGGCTTCCCTTCCTCAGCATCCAGCTCATTTCCATGCTCAGCGTGGAAGGCTACAGCTTCATAGCAGGCTCATAATTTTGTGAGCTCATTAATAAAGCTGGACTACTCAGAATTTGAAATGGCAATGTGAGCAGGGCCCTGAGATTGTCTGCTTTTGAGGTGGATCCCGGCAAATGCCAATCTCAGACACAACAGGATGGCAGCTGCCAAATTCAACACAGGGGGTGCGATTCAGCTTCGGAAGCTGCAATCCTCAGCACGTAGACCTGAGCAGCATCAGGTTTCAGGAGGTTTGCCTAAGAGTGAGAGTTTCAGCAAAGGCAGTTTCTCCCATCGCCACTTCAGCACCAAAAGGAAAGAAGCGACCTAGGCTCAAATTCTCCCTTCTCTGCAACTGCGAAAGGCCCAATCTTTAAACGGAGTCTGGTAACGCTAGTTCTGAATGATCCCCACGTCGAGAGACTGATAGAATTTCACCTGCTCCCACCCCCGCATCGTCAATTATTTTAGCCTTATTTCATGTCACTCAAAAACAGAGAGCCAAGTGCTGGTTTTAATAGCGGCATGGTGCCAATTGGCAAGGATGGACCATCTACCTTCCCTACAAATCAGGTCAATTGTGTTGCCATGGTAAAAGGCTGTGATCTCGTAAAGAATGGTATTATCAGATTATAAGCAGAACTAAGAGATTCCAGTCAGAGAAAGGGGTGGGGATGGAGTGCAGGCCGGGTGACAGGTCAGATGGGTTAGATCCCCTGTGTAGCTGTGCTTGGCAGGAACAACAACAAAAACCTCTCTCTCACACAACCTGTCACTTTTTCCTCTCGCACTAGAAGGAAGAAGAGAAGAGTTTGGATTTGATATCCCGCCTTTCACTCCCCTTCAGGAGTCTCAAAGCGGCTAACAATCTCCTTTCCCTTCCTCCCCCACAACAAACACTCTGTGAGGTGAGTGGGGCTGAGAGACTTCAGAGAAGTGTGACTGGCCCAAGGTCACCCAGCAGCTGCATATGGAGGAGCGGAGATGCGAACCCGGTTCCCCAGATTACGAGACTACCGCTCTTAACCACTACACTACACTGGCTCTCAAGGAGACAGACCAATGGAACTGGTAGGGCAGAAGACAGGGAGGTTCAATGATAGGGTGGAGCCAGATATGATGACAGGCAGCGTCACAGCGAATGAGAGGCAGAGCCAACTATAATTCTCATTTTCTCTCCATTCTCCTCCCAGCAGAGTTTGACAAGGGCAACCACGAGGCGGAGGTGGAGGAGGAGGAGGAGGGGGAAGCTGACAGCCAGGGCCACCTTCTGGTTATGTGTAAGGCAGGCGGGTGCAGGCTTGCTGAGGGCAGATTGCAGTTGCTTGGGGTGATGCCCCACAAGACAAGCCTCCATTGGACAGAGCCATGCTTCAAGTGGGGTTGTTATGATAGTGCAAAGTAAGGGTCCTTCCGGATTGTTCCTATTTTGGGGTGGATTCAAACACATACTGGCAAAGTGAGGTTTTACAGTTAAAGTTGATTTGGCACTCTGGTGCCACAAAACCCCTTCCCCCAAATACCAGACTTTTCACAATAAGAAAAGTAGTATGGAAATGCACTGGTAAGTATGGGTAAACACTTGCTTTGGCTTAATATCGTCCAGCCTCCTGCAAACATATCAGGATGAATGCTCAGTAAAAGTCTTGAAGCGCCCAGAGATAACCTTTAAGCCTTTGCCCAGCTTAATAGCTCAATATATCATATATATGCTCAATTGGTATGCATTGCAGGGGGTTGGACTAATAACCCTTGTGGTACCTTCCAGCTCTACAATTCTATGATCTACAGTCTATAATGTTGGTATACTTTGTGGGAAGAGGGTTTCCAATAAAAGGAAGTGCCAGCATGTTCAGTGTAGGTTAGGGATGAGGAATCTGTGGTTCTCCAAATGCGGCGGGACTCCAGCTCCCATCAGCCCCAACCAGCATAGTCAATGGTTTGGGATGATGGGAGCTGCATTCCAATAACATCTGGAGGGCTACAGGTTCCCTGTACCAGGTGTAGGTGGACCAAGTACTATCAAGATTTATTGGGTCACCAGTGACTTTAGTTAAAACCTTTCTGTTTCCTGGTCCTGGCTGGCTTTTTCTTCCTGTTGATCATGGCTGGGGAATTTGTGATGACTAGCCTCTCTTAACTGCCTCAGTGTTAGATTTTCTTCCCATCGAGGGAGGAGGTTTTAATTAGTCTGATCAGAATTCTCATGTGTAGCGCATGGGACAAGGTGGGAAGGGTTAATTAACTCTGAGGGATGTGAAGAAAACACACATGCTACAGTGTTGGAAATCTATTCACAGAACACAAATGGTTTCTGGCCTGTGACTATCTGAGTTATTTGTGGCTGCAAGAAGAAAATAAATCAGTTTGTAGAAAGCTCCTGTGCCTGGTCGCATGGAGAGGAAATTTTATTCTTTACTGATAATTAGTGAAATAGCTATTTAAGAACCTGTGCCATAAAACTGCTGGTTTTATTTTCTGTTTTTCTGGTGTTTAACTCTGTTTCAGCTGCGGTTGAATAAACTGTCTTAAGTGCTGTTTTATTGTTCTTTTATGCTGTTTTCTATTTTATATTGATGGCTGATTTTTTAAACTTGTTCTATTTGTATTAAATTAACTTTTATGCCGCCAAGTTGAAAAGTGTAGTATAGGTTTTTGAAGTAAGTAAATATATATCATTGCCTTTGCTGAAAATGTTTTAAGATCTGAGCGAAATGGATTTTGATATGTTTGTGCCCCTGCACACCTGTCAATCATGCAGTGTCATAATAGCATCATGTGACTGACAGATGAACAGCCCCATGCACCTGTCAAATTTAGCCCATAAGGCAGTTCCTGACAAGGATCTGGACCTAGGAGCCAAAAAGCTTCCCACCCGTTACAGTCAGATACCAGAAACTTTTAAACTTATGCCTACCTAGGGCCAGTCAAAATATAACACTTAAACATGGTTTGTTGCTGTAACTCCGATTAAAATTCCAGATGTACAGTAATACATGTTTTACAACCCAAGCCTATGCATTTTTCCTCAGGAACAAGTGACATTAGATTTAAAGCCTGTCTTCCAGCAGATGGGAATGGCTGTAGGAAGGTTTAAGTGGTACAGCCAAGGGACTTCCAATGCTGTCCCCAAGCATCTGCCACTTGAGGAAGTAATCTCACTTTACCTAATGGTAGGGCTGGCCCCAATTATCACTTCTCAAGCAGAGAGTCTGAAGATGTGAGGAAACTGCCTTATTAACAATCGTTTCCTCAGTGTAGATTTAATATGAATCAATGGTTAACACAAACTATGGTTTGTACATCTGGTTCAAACCATGATTCTGCCTTTTGGTTTCTGGGGAATCCTTAACCTTCATAAAGCATCATATTTGCATAAAGGCAGATAGTTTTGTGGTTGGCCAAAATACTATTGGGATAACATATAGTGGAGCTATCTGAACAGGAATCCTCATGCCAAAGAGCGACAACATTAGTAAAATATACACTGTCCTGCCTTTTTCCATGATGCAACCAACAGGGGAGTTAAATCATTGTAGTACAAACACAGCTATGGATCTCGCCTTAATATTTTGCAGACATCAAACGCAGCAGCACTTCCGAATCTCTGGTAATTAAAACCCTGACTTGATGGAGTGTGTATCTCCTATTTCAAAGGAAAGGCTGATGTCAGTGGCATATTTTTAAAGGAAGCTCACATGAAGCAGGGTTGATGAGACGACCAGGATAGATTCTGTGAATGGCTGATTGAGACCATGTGACATGCAAATAAGAATTGGCAACTCTGAGAAGTATGTAAGTACTGTACGTGATTCTTGAATAATTTGGGAATTATATGGGAAACCACCCTATAAATTATGTAATTTTTTTCATGTTGTAAACTGCTTTGAGCATGGCTTTAACCACGGAAAGCCGAAAGGTGGCATAAATCATAATAATAAAATTATGATGATGATGGATGTTCCAGGATAGCTCAGTCGGTAGAGCATGAGATTCTTAATCTCAGGGTCATGGGTTCGGGTTCTGCGTTGGGTAAAAGATTCCTGCATCACAGGGCATTGGACTGGATGACCCTCTTGGTCCCTCCCAACTCTACAATTCTATGATTCTGTGATTCCAGCTCCCACCAGCCCTGGCCAGCATGACCAATGATCAGGAGCATGGATGTAGCGTGGGAGGGGGGGGTGTAGGGAGCGGCAGCTGCACCCAATCAATAAAAAATACATAGCAAACTGTTCTGTCCCCACCAAAGGCCATCCCCCCCCCAACTAAAATCCTGGCACGCCAATGATCAGGGGTGATGGGAGCCGTAGTCTACACAACAACACCCACAGTGCTCTCCTTGCTCAAAGGTTTGGGGTAGGGGGATTTTTCCAAACCTGGAAATGCCGGGGATTGAACCCGAGACATCCCGCCAAGTAAAAACACGTGCTCCACCACCGAGCTACCGTTTTGCCTCTGTGGTGGGCAACTCTGGCCACGTGGACCGGCACTTCTCGACGAGGAGCAGCACTGACAGCAGCCAATGGGAAGGGAAAAATGTAGAAGGCTTCAATCCCACCCCCCGTCAAAAAAACAAGGTCTTCCCCTCCAACCCTCCAGGCGAGGAAAGGGTTATCAGGCAGCCACGCCTTTTTGGTAGGCGGAGAGCGAATGGCAGGCGAGGGGGGCGTGGTGGAATGTTGTGAAGGTGGAATTGGAACGCTGTGAGCAAGGACCAGATGCTGGTTAGCAGGAGGCGAGATGGGGCGGCCAGACCGAGAGATGAGCGGTCCAGGGGTTTAAGAGCAGCCGAGATGCAGGATGGAGGAGAGGAGAGGTGAATGCCATTTGTTGCTTTATTGACTGGAGCAAGAGGGCCGGTCAACGGAGAGTGACGCGGAATGAATAATGGCATAGGAGAGCGCGGCACGCAGCGATCCAGAGGCAGTTAGGTGTGCGGCGAGGCGGCGGCGGTGCTGAGCCCAGGGTTGGCGCCCCGCAGGATTTATTCCGATTTATTCCGAGGAATTCTCCCAGTGCATATCATGAGGCCAGTGCAACTCGAAGTAGAGGGATCAGATCCCACGGGGCAAAAGCAGGCGGGGATCGGGTTCTTCTAACGTCCGAGCCGATGGAGAAAAGTGACAGGTTGATTTTTTCTTCTTTCTTTTTTTTAAGAGAGAGAAACAGAACCGCTCAGGGACAGAAATAACTTCAATCAGAGAGAAAGGAGGCGCGGGAGGGGGAATATAAACTAAAGGAGATCAAGGGAAAGAGAAGGAGATTAATATATCAAAAACGCAGCTTAGTCTTAAAGGACCTCCAAAAGGCTTCTGTAATGAGGCTGGGAATGTAAGCTTGTTGTAACTCCTGAGCAAGCTAAAAAGGAGGGGGGGGGGTGAGAGAAAGAAGCGGGGTCGATGGACATCGCTGGGAAAAGGGCAGACGGGACCCTCTCCTGCATCTCAGACGCTCCTTGACACTTGACGAGGCGCCTGAGAAACGTGGCCCCGGAACCCCTGGCTCGGTGGGTCTTCCGTCCATGGCAGAAGCTGCTGAAGTCTGCCGGTGCGAGTCTTTAAAGGCAAAGGATCCGATTCGGACCCGGCCGGCGTGTGAGGAGAGGCCGATCCTCGAGTTGCAGAGTCAAGTATCCAGAGAGAGGCTGATCTGTTGAGAGTAGGACAGGGTGAACTCCCCAGAGGGGTGTGCGTAGCAGCAAGAGGCAGGGCTGTGGCGTCCCCGAAACTGATACCGGGACTTAAGAGCAACAAAACAAATCTGCAACCGCAGACTGGGCAAGAGAGTGGTTTGAAAGCAACATACAAAAGGCACAGGACGACTTGTTTTTTTTTTAAAATCTGAAGAGGGAAGAAAAAGAGGGCAGCCTCACTGAGGATTTAAAGCAGCAGCAGCACAAGACTCACACCAGAAAGTGGCAAGGGGGGAAATAGTAACAATCATCTCAGTTCAGGGTGGTTGCAAGCTGCGATAAAAAAACATTGCATTGTGGAGAAACGGGCCCTGTAATGCTTTGCCATCTTCAAAGGGCAGGGAGATAAGGTAGGCTGCATATAGCAGAACTTAAGCGGTGCTACTCTGAAGGAGAAGAAAGCGTTGCCATCAGAATTCGAGGCACAGGAAAAGGAGGAAACGGAACTTCAAAAAGTGGAAGGAGCAGCGGTGCCTGTGTGAGAGAGAGAGAAGATGGGAAAGGGTTTGGAAAGGTTAATACAGTTTTCCAGGTCCTTCTACCAGCATCTCCACTACTTTTGAGATTTGGGCTCCTGCTTAGCTCCAGTTGATTTACTTGCCTCTTTTGAACCTGCCTGAATAATTTTCCCTTTCTGGATCGACTGAATGACCATCCTGGCCTCCTTCTTTCAAAGAAAGAGTTGAGGGTTCTGTATGAACCTATGCAGGCCCGGAAAAAATACATTTTCATGACTTTCTTTGCCACCTGGCTTCTGCTTTTCTTATTTGGAGGAGACCAAATCAGGCGCCTCCCATTCTTCTCTAGCAAGAAAGCTGGAGGGCTAAAGAGCTGGCCCCGCTGGGCAGATGGATTTCTCCTGAAGAACTTTGCAGATCCTGAAGAGCTCCAAAGTGATGATGGGGACCATGCTGAGTTGTCCCTCAAAACCCGGAGGGAGTTGAGGAGAAGCATCTACAAGAACAGCAGATGCCGCATGGACACTTGCTTCGATTTTTCCAAGTGTAGGGAACATGGGTTCAAAGTCTTTGTCTACCCCTTGGAAAGAGGGGACCCTGTCTCAGAAAGTTACCTCAAAATCATCACATCCATTGAAGAGTCGCGGTATTATACCTCCAATCCCGAAGAAGCCTGTCTCTTTGTCCTAAACATTGACACTCTGGACAGAGACCACCTCTCTGTACAGTATGTCCACAACATCAATGAAAAAATCCAAGGTTTCCCTCTTTGGAACGATGGCCGCAACCACCTCATATTCAACCTTTATTCTGGCACGTGGCCTAATTACACCGAAGACCTGGGCTTTGACATTGGTCAGGCTATCCTAGCCAAGGCGAGCTTTTATGTGGAGAACTTCCGGCCTGGTTTTGATATCTCCATCCCTTTGTTTTCAAAGGACCATCCCCGGAAAGGTGGGGAGAGAGGCTGGCTGCAAAAGACCTCTGTCCCTCCAAAGAAAAAGTACCTCTTGGTTTTCAAAGGAAAAAGGTACCTGACCGGTATTGGTTCAGACACCAGGAATGCTCTCCACCATATCCACAATGGCAAAGATATAATTTCCCTGACCACGTGTAAACACGGCAAAGACTGGGTGAAACACAAGGATAAGCGGTGTGACAAGGATAATACAGACTACGAAAAGTAAGTGAAATGCTTTTTCTGACTCTCTGGGGCAGGTCATACCACAAGGCAAGGTAGATTTTGGGTACAGTTTAGGGCAGCAGTGAGGGATGCCAGTGGCTATGATCAACATGGGTCAGGATCCACGGGGAAATTCTGCAGAAGTCCTGTGCCAAGAGCATGTACTCCTTCCAACTCCTTGTGCAAAACAATTTCCCAATCAGCCATGTCCCGTTTTAATAAGCATGTGTGAGGTGTGATTTTTATTTCTCACCTCAGGCATTGAAATGTGTTGGGTGAGTCCTATAATTTGCTTCTAAGATGCTTAGGTGGAGATGTTCACGCAGTGAGGCAAACAGAGGACTCAGCAAATAAAAAATGCAAGTGCAACAGAATTTCCAGGATCAAAAAGCTAAGATATCTCGAAAGCCTTGTTACATGGATTTGTAGCGTGACCCTCATGTAATGATGTGTCAGCGTAACCTTGTGTGAATGTTGCCAGGTTTGTTTGCTCAAACTTCTTAGGTTGAGCCACTCCTCAGTAGGGTTTGTCCCTGGAAGCTGTCACTGCCAGAGCTTAGCTCTGGAATGTGTGAAATGATAGTAAAGAAGAGTGTGCCTCTTAACATGTGCAGAGTGCTATCCTCTCAATGCTGAGTCTCTGCAGCCAGCGCCCACATTTCTGGGATTGGGGTAGAAGTACTGGAGACGGAAGGCTGTTTCTTTATCCAAGCCTTGGTACTCTTCATTTTTATCATGCAAACTTATGTGGTCTGCACTACTTTGCATAATTTACTGTGCATAAGCTATCTTCTTTAGTCTTTTATGTTCTTCTATAGCATATTGGAGATGGCTAAACAAATATTTGCCTCTTTTTTCTTTTTCTTTCTTTCTTTTTCTTCTGAACAGCTAAGCCTGAAGGGTTCTGTGTGACTTGCAAGCTTCCAGTGCTAATTGGCCTTAATAAAAGTGCTTCATGTTCAACACTGCAGGCAGCAGTTACTCTTTTACTTTCAGATAATCTGCATGTTTTTATTTTAGGCAAATTGGTATGACTTGCATATCATTTTCAGAAAGGCATGGGGACTCAAGGCACTAGACGTTTTGGATACTTCATCTGTGACATAACATTGATTCTTGTTCTGGAATTATTGATCCAATTGAGACCCCTTTTCAGAAATATTTTATCAGGATCCAAAATGCATAATGAATTTGGACTTCTGTTCACTGTCACTGGGCTTCTTAAGTCAATATGTTATTGCCATTATTATTTCAAAAACTATTGAGCCAATGAATGCTAAGAATTTTTCTTTTAAAGCAATTTAAAATATTGCACTCATGTTCTTAGTATTCTAACAAATGACTCAGGGCAATTAAAAACCCATCATGTTCCAGGTGATGTAAGGCAGCTATAAGTCTGATCCTGATTGTATGCATGCTTTATTCAGAAGTAAACCTCACAGTATGCACTGGGATTTGCTCTCAAATAAGTGTGAGTACGACAGCTGCATAACTGATTTTAGTGAGTAGAAGCTAAGCACATAGATGAGAAAGTAGTTATAAGAGACTTAAGGAAGTCTGAGGCTGTAATAAAGCCTATGGCTGGAGCTGATGGGTGTTGTATAATTTATTTATATCCCAACTTTCCTCCAAGGAGCTCAAGATGGCATATGTGGTGTGTGTGCCCCCCCCCCCATTTTATCCTCACAGTAGGTGAGAGACTTAATGGCTGAGCGGGGATTTGAACACCGGTCTCCCTGATTGTAGTCCGACAGGCTTATGAAGGCTACTGTAATGTGGTGTACACTTGAGAAGGGAACAAGCCCACTGAACCTGGTGGAAGTTACTTCTGAGTAAACATGTGCAAACAAGTGGGGTGCGCTTTTGGATTGTGCCCTAAGCGCATCACTGGTCCCAGTCATTTGCTTTAATAATAATTGTGGTGGGTTAGTCATTAACCCGTCCCAAATTGATGGGTGAGTTGCCAAATGCTGAATAATCAAGGAGGTTTACAAGATTATCACTACTTTCAAGAAAGTGCCTTGTCACTAAACATCTAGTCATGGGCTGTCTCTGATGTTAACTGACATGACCAGGAAATTCTGGGAGTTGTTCTGCAATGGAGTCTCTCCTCTTCCCCTCTCCGCCAGATGGGAGGGGGTATAAAATAATACATTATTATATAAATTATATTATGATGATGATTGAGGGCCAAATCTGCTCTGGAGAGTGCGCCAACTTTCCAGAGCACATACACATAGGGAGTGCATGTGGGGTGGGGAGGAGGGAGGAAAGAAAGAAAGAAAGGGAAAGTTCTGGTTGCATTCATTCTGCATCCATTCTGTTCACACAGCGACACAATTGGATCTTTATGATTATTTTAATTTCCTTTGGTTTATTCACTTAAATTTTTTTTTGCCACCTTATAGGACAAAGTTCTGTCTAGGTGACTAGCCAAGATACCGTAAATTCTCGAGTGGTACCCCATACAAAAATGATATAACTTATGTATGGCAAATCCCATTTTCAAAAGTCAAGTTGAGATGTTATATTCTGGTCTACAGAGAGAATCACCTATTTATTTGTCATGCAATAGACAGAACAAAGCCCTGCCCAGACTTCCTTGAAGTGCATGGAGAGAGGATTGGAATTGCACCCTCTGACCTCCAACGTGTTGTTCAGACCTTGTGTACAGAGCCTCTTCACAATGCCTAGCCGAGTTGTGCAAAAGGCCCAATCAACGCCTAGAGGTCCCAGCCAGGGGTACAATCCCACCCCCTGCATGTTGACTTTGCTGTCTTGAAGGATGCCTGCACAGGGTGTATTATTCTATTTCTTGGGTAGGATATTAATATTTCCAAAAGGGAAGCACATGCTGGCTGGGGCTGATGGGAGTTCTGCTCCAAAACATCTAGAGGGCACCAGGTTGGTGAAGCCTGCTTTAAATGGTTTGGTTATTTTAATAATATTTTATCCCCTTTTGCCATGCAGACCATTAGATTCTAAAGCTTAGAAAGAACAATCTAGTATTCTTTCAGTTGTGACATGGAGCTCTTTGCTTATTGCAAGGTTTCCCAAACTTGGGTCTCCACCTGTTTTTGGACTACAGTTCCCATCAGCTAGGGATAATGGGATTTGTAGTTCAAAAACAGCTGGAGACCCAAGTTTGGGAAACCATGGCTTATTGTATTCTGGGTGAGATGCAAGACAACACTATAAGTAGCTACTAGCCCTGTGCAAGTCAGAATTTACCGGTACTCAAAGGGGCCAGGCAAACCATCTTTTGAAAACTGGAAGATAGTTGATTCCCCCTTTTTTTCTCTTGTATAACCACTCTTTGATTTATTATTATTTTTCTTTTTGGAAGATATTGTGTGCTGGTCATCCTGTAAAATTCTTCTTGTTGATAATGAGGAGGGCTAGTCTCTTTTCCTGAATATACTGGCAGTGCTAAAGCTTGGATCAGTGGTGTTTAAAGTGCATAAAATCTTCACTATGACTTCAAGTATTTAAAAGACCTAGACCCCAGATCTTTGGGAAATCCAGGCATTTTGATAAAAAATTAGGTTTGGGCAGAAGACTCTTGTGACATCTTCAAGACTAGCACATTTATGTCATAAGACAGCCCAGAGGCTGCTGGTGGTGCAGAATGAAGCTGCTAGGCCGGTTAGTGGGGCAGTCTGACAGGACCCTGTGTTACCGGTTCTGAAAGCACGGAGTGAGCTACTAGGCCCACTTCAAGGTGCTAGCGCCTTGAAATTATTAGCTGTTTTGAACTCTGCCTGCTTTTAAACAATTTAGATGTTTTAATTTTTTTCAAAATGTTTTCAAAATGTTTTCATATTATTTTATCATGGCATTGTTTTACTACTTTGGTATTTTGCTGCCCTAGGCTGCTCTTGGAGGAAGGAGGGATAGAAATTAAATTAGTAATAATAATAATTTTCTTTGACATACAGTTCACTTCATTAGACTCAGGAAATCTTGTGCTATAATAAACGTGTCAAACTTTGAGGTTCCACAGTGCAAAGCTCTTTCCTTATCAAGGTTTGTACCTGCTTCCCCCAAATCCTTAAAGCTTGGGAGTGTGCAGTGCTTCAAAAATGTCATGACACAGATGAAATTTCACCACATGATATATATGTTGAATCAGGAAAGCTAGGAGATTTGAATGACCAAAGCTGGGATAAATGATCTGGAGTTTTGTTTTGTTTGCTGACATTTCAAGTTTGTTGAAATCAGCAGGCTTTTGCTGGCATAGAGCTTGACTCTTAGTTTCAAGGAACATAACAGATGGCAAATAATTTCTGTGATCATTCCTGTCTCTTCCACGCCATCCTCAAGTACACCGCTACTCAATTTTCTTGATGGGGTGGAAGAAGGTGAAGTGTCTAGAAATTCAGGGATTCCCAGGCAGCTCTTTGTGAAAGGTCAAATAATCTAGCCAAATGAAAGGCGAGAGAACCTGCTCCTATTTTTCTTGGACAGGATTCTTTAAAAAACAAACAACAACAAAAACCAGACCTCCAGCCGTGATGAATCATGCTTTCATTGTGTGATTGTTCTGTAGTAAATATTGGATTACACTCAACCTAGAAAAAGCTCTTGGTTGCCAGTTCACACATGAAAGGACATCGCTTTGATTATACAACACTTGATGGCTCCTTGCCAGATGTGTGAACAGACTCTACTAGCTTACTGTACTGGGTTTTGAGACGATGCAGAAGGAATATGAAATTGCTGTCTGTCGGTGCTTGACCTCCGGTGAGTCATTTGCACATGCACACCGTCACTTGACGCAGAAATCCTCATGTGACGAATGTGGATGCACGAAGCAGCCCTGTTGTTTCAAACTCAAGACCCACCTGGCACTATGTACTTATTTATTTCATTAAAAAATGCACACCCTTGTTTACAAAAAAGAAAAATCAATAAAATTATCAATAAGAAAAATTAACAGCAACAATGGAAGACTTTCAAAAAGTTAAAATAACAAAGGACTAAACACAGATTGAAACTCGCGTCAGCTTTCTAAACAACTAGGTAGGCTTGCCTAAACAAAAATGTTTTTAGCAGGCGCCAAAAAGAGTACAGTGACGGCTCTTGCCTGGTATCAGTAGGCAGGAAGTTCCAAAATGTAGGTGCTGCCATGCTAAAATATTGAGTTCTTACAAATGTGGAGAGGGCATTTTGTGGCATATTATGTGCCAGTTCCACAAATTGAAGCTGTCAAGTGGGCGTAGGCGTATATGGAGTAAAGCAGTATCATACCACTTCAAACAGTCATGGCTACCTCAAAGAATCCTGGGAGGTGTTAAGAGCACCAGTCTTCGTTAGGAAACCCTCGTTTCCCTCACAGTCTTACAGTTCCCAGAATTCCTTTGGAAAGAGTGGTGGACTGTGAAACCATTCTGGGATTTAGAACTGTGAGGGGGAATAACGGGCTGCTAACAAGATTGGTGCGGTGCAAGCAGACCAGTAGGAACACTGGATTGGGTCTCCCAATGCACCCTTGTTGTGTCTGCTGTGCCCTGTCTCAGAAAACTGTGATGCCAGAAGACTGGCTCCTCCGAGCGTTGGCCTACCTGCCAGCCGCCCCTGGAGAAAGTATCCTGTTCCCTCTCTTCCTTCTTGCATTTATTCAGTCAACCAAGTATGCTTCTCTGAAGTTGACTGAAAACTGTATCTCATTTTGGAATTTATTTCATTCATTTATTATTAAATCTATATCCTATCTTCCTCCCTGGTTCAACCCCTCCTCTTTTTCCCCTCATAACAACGCTGTGAGGTATTATTATTATTCATTTCATTTCTATACTGCTTTATGTTTTTAAGGGGGGGGGGGAATCTCAAAGCGGTTTATAACCTGCATTAAAACATCAAATGAAAAGGTTAGGCAGAAGGACAGTGACCAGTCCAAGTTCACCCAGTGAGCTTCATGACTGAGATGGGATTTAAAACGTGAGCTCCAAGGTTCTAGTTCAACACTGACCACAGCACAACACTGGTGTGCGTGTTCAGTAGGTGTGAGGAGTATCTGATGGTACAATGAACGATTGGCATCTTTCGTTTTGCATTTATTTATTTGTTTTGTCATATTATTTCCCCTTCCTACCTCTGAGCATTGAGCTTCCTAATAAAAATATATATGGTCAAAATGATGAAAACACAATAATTTAACAGAATAATCCACAAATATCTAACATCATCATAAATCACCGAACAATAATTAGCATAGCAGAGAAAGATATTCCTAGTCCTTATTAAGGGTGAGGTAAAATGGGATGGTTTACAACTTGAGCCTCTGGAAATCTGAGGTTACGTCCAAATTAATTCGTTTGTTCCCTGATTGTTACGGGAAGTCCATAAACCAAGCAGAGTTTCTGGCCCTAGAAGGTTGGGCATTTTTGTACAAGAATAATGTGGAATATATAAATGCATCAAATCCACTAATTTTTAATTTGGCATCTGCTATGATCTTGAAAACATTAAGCAATTGTTTTAACTAAATGGAACCAGAATATAAATAGTAACCAAGCAACGTATTTCTGATGTGGATTTCAACTCTTTTAAAAATTATTGTTTTAATGTTCATTTTAACATTAAGCCGTGCAGATAAAACAGAATAACAAAATGTGCAATTCATTCAGAGGCTAAAATTTGAATCGTCTAAACCGTCTAGAGAAAAAAAATACAAATTAAAGATATTACTTAGATGCCGGGGGGGAGAAGAAGGGAGAAAAGATAATGAAACTTGATATCAGAGAAAGTTCTGACATTGTCAGGCAGATAGTAAAGCGTTAAACTACTGGCACATAGTGGGGGTCATCACCATTTTTACAGAGAGATGAGTGACATTTGGAATTCATAGCGATTGCACAGAGATCTGAGTACACAGACTACATTAATGATCAGCACTGATTCCAGGTTTTGGGGGAGTCCTGCAGGCTTGCCCATGGCTGCAGGCGTTGCAGTGATCAGAGCTGGATGACTTGGAGCTGCCATTTTGATCTCCCTGATATAGGGATGGGCGAATCTGTCAGTCTTGGGATCTGTAGTTCGTTAAGGGTACTGAGAGTTGTTGGAAACTCTTATCCCCCTCACATCTACAATCCCAGAGTGGTTTAATAGTCACTCCCTCTTTCCTAGGGAACTCTTGGAACTGTAACTCTGTGAAGGGAATGGGGTGTGCGTGTCTCCTAATATCTGTTGGCACCCTTAACAGACCCTCCAAGTGTCCTTATTTTCCAGGGACAGTCCCGGATTTACAGAAGCCATCCCGGTTTCTGATTTGATCCTGGAATGTCCTGCTTTTTCTTAGAATGTCGCTATTTTCATCGGAGAAATTTTGGAAGGTCTGCCTTAGCCAGTTATTATTCCCAAGAGTCTTTGGGGAAAACCATGACTGTTAAAGTGGCATAACAGGGCTTTAAATGTGGGTATAATAGTGCTCTAAATGTATGGTGTGCACGTGGCCTATCTCTATTCACCAGTAGCAGTCTACACTTTCTTGTAATTTGGGGAGTGATGCTGGAGGATAAGGCTAGCAATGGCTAATAGAGACAATGGCTAGGTTCTACCTCCAGCTGGAAGTAGCATGCTTCTGCATACTGGAACACAAGTGGAAGAGCTCTTGCATTCCTGCCCTGCTTGTGGACTCCCCACAGGCACCTGGTTGACCCCTGTGAGAATGGGATGGTGGGTTAAATGGGACTTTGGCCTGATCCAATTTGGCTCTTCTGACATTCTTATAAGAGACATGCATGCCACACATGTTATTCAGTTAAGTATATGAGTAAGGAAATCTCATAGTATACATGCATATGAATATGCACAGTTGCAATCTACCGTAAATCCATGCTGCTTTCCTCATCCTGCCATGAACAACTTTCCAGACAGTAAGAATGGCTGAATGTTTTTGAGTTGTACCCTATTCCACAATAAATGCAAGCAGGTCTATGGTGAAATTTAGGTAAATGCTCTATGAAATATTCTTTAGAAACTGTTGCGGTCAGTTTACTAAATTATGTATTTTATTTATTTAATTCTATGCACAAATCACTTTATGTGAAACATCTGAAAGTGCTTATCCATAAAAAAACCATCCGCAATAAAAGCAGTTTCGCTAGACTGCTAATTATTCAACCTTGGGAGATGGCTACCAACATGAATTTAGTGGCACAATGGGAGAGGGTGTGGAATGTAGCCCTAATGGAAAAACTAACAAAACAACTTAGGGACATAAGAACCTAAGTTGAGTCTGCTGGATCAGGCCATTGGCCCATCTAGTCCAGCATCCTGTTCTCACAATGGCTGATATAGTGGCTGTGGGAAGCCCACAAAGGGGGGGGGGAGTGAGTGAGGCAGCAACAATCCCAGTACCAAAAATCTTTTTAATATATAGTCCTCAAAGAGAGGACTTGGAGCACTGTGGCATACAAAAAACAAGGATGACTTTAGTACTGTTTAGTACTGGTCTTTTCCTATGTGTTGAATAAACAGTGTAGCCACCATCAACTCATGGTTCATTTTAGAATAACCGGTTAAGAAGACATGGAAGAGACGCTCGATCTGGACAGAGATCAAAACCAGCAGCATGAAGTATTTCATAAGTTTACCTGCTACTTAAGTAACTGGAACATACTAACCTGCATGGAATGTCTGGGGCGGGGTGGGGTAGGAGGAGGGGAATGGGGTTTCTTGGTTAAATGTACTTTCAAAAATAGAGTTTCAGATATAAAAACCAATTTCAGTTATAAAATCATTCAAATCCAGTGCAGATGCAGACTGGGATACAGCTCTGCTTTAAAGGCTTGTTGAAAGAGGAAGGGATTCAATACCAGGCAGGCACCAAAAGACAACAGAGGCGGTGACTGTCTAATAATACATGGGTCAGCAAACTAAGGTCCGTGGGCTGGATCTGGCCTGCGGATAGTCCGGGAATCACTGTGTGGTTCGCCAGCGCGCACGTTCTTTCCCTCTCCCTCCCTCTTCCTCACATGGCAGCGGTGGCGGCACCTCCTCCTGGCTTCTCCCCGTCCTGCCTAGAGGAGGAAGGGGGCTGGGCTTTGTTTGTGCCAGCAGCAGCAGCAGCGCTCGAGGGGCCACCATTTTAAGCAGCCCCTCTCTGGAGCCCTTTTGCGCGCTGCTCATCGTCCCTCCTTTGCTGCCGCTGCCGCCGCCGCCACCAGCCCCTGCCACTCACACGACACTAGTAAGCAGCCACCGGGGCTCGTGGTGCTCCTGCATCATTCCCCCCCCCCCAAATATAGTCTGGCCCCCCACAAGGTCTAAGGGACAGTGGACCGGCCCCCTGCTGAAAAGGTTTGCTAACCCCTTGTCTAATATGTAAGGGGGGGGGGCTTCCAAAGGGAATGGACCTCCTCCTGCAGAGTACAGTTATCGGTTGGGTCTAAAAAGGGTGGTCTTTAGGTATCCAGATCCCAAGCTTTATGGGGCTTTGTACAGCAGTACCAGCACCTTGAACTTAGTGGAACTGTTAACTTAGCAAACATTGCCTTATCGAGGTTCCCAGTTATGAAGAGGCACACTGCGTTCTTTTGAATGCTTTAGTACTCAAGAGCAGGTTAATGGGCTATTTATTAAAGCACCTTTTGTTCACTACTTCTAGGCTGTGGAGTACCTAAAAGAGGGGGCTGCCTCTTCATCTAGCACAGCAAAACAGCACACCCCCTATAACGTTGAGTCAAACTTCTCAGGATGTTTTAGGGCTCGCACCGTGACCAGATCTCTGAATGCTGTGAGGAAATAATTCATCCTTGTGGATTCTGAGGGTAAATGAGCCTGATTTTATGGGCCCCACATTCCTGAAGGTTGCATTTTCAAATATTTGCAGGCCTTAAATGTTACACCTCCAAATAAATGTTTGCACATACCAAATGTTTCCTGTGAACGCAGGAGGGTGGAAAATGCGCCTGTCAGATTGTTGGAGATCACGTAGTCTTGGGCTCTGTCAGAGTTTTCAGGGGCTCCACTGCAACATCATGAGAGAACAATAGAGTGGGATTAAGCTATAAGGGCCCAGGATGTCTGAACAACTGGAGACAAAGACATTGGTATCGAATGGGCAATGTAAGACACCCTACCATCATGCCATGTGTGAGGTGAGTGTTCCAAACAGAAGGTTCATGCACAATTTCAAAAGGGAGAGGAGTGCCAGAACGTATGAACTAGCCCAGTGCTAGCTCCATATATTTTGGCACCTGAGGCAAACCTCAAAATGGTATCCTGTCCACCACAGAAGAAGTGGGGAGTGAAGAGCTACATCAGGAACGGGATGGCAGGGAATCTAATCAACCTTGCCCAATGGTTGAACTGGGATTCAAAGTCTGTTGCAGGAGGAAATGGGCCCATGCTGAATCATGCTGGGAAGGTGCAAAGCTCAGCAGACCTGAGGAGCAGCCCCCTCCTTTTCCTCTGTAGGGGTGGAAGGAGACCAGCAGTGCCTCCTATTCTCTATTTCCCAGAATTCATGGACATTCAGTGAAGATGAATGTTGGAGGATTTGGGACAAACAAAATAAGAACTGCTTTGTACAGTGCATTGTCAACTGTGGAACATGCTCCCACAGGAGGCAGTAATGGCCACCAATTTAGATGGCTTTTAAAGAAAATTAGACAAATTTGTAGATGTAACGGCTATCCGTGGCTACTAGCCATTATGGCCATGCTTTGCCTCCACAGTCAGAGGCAATTGCTGGGAATTACAAGGGGGCAGAGGGCTGTTGCATTCAGGTCCTGCTTTCAGGGGCATCCGGTTGACCACTTGGAGAACAGGATGCTGGACTAGATGGGCTATTGGCCTAATCCAGCCTCTTCTTACGTACTTATTGCAGCAACTGTGTGTGTGGTGGGGGGAATGCGAGAGAGATGGGGCCAGCCCAACCATTGGGCAAAGTGAGGTGTGGGTCAAGCAGCCTTGGAACCATTTGGCAATGTTTAGGAATAATCTGGAGATACTGGCAGGTTAAGTGATAGAAGATAGGGGAAAGAAGGCATTGCATCATCATAAAGGCGGTTATCAAATAGCAGTTGGGAGTGTCTCGAGAGGATTCTTTGAAAGGGTAAAGCCTCACCACATGTTAGGTTTCCCTACAGAGGCACAGAGCTCAATTATCAGATACAGGAGATAATTAAGTTGTGAGAGGTGGCACCTCAAGAGAATACTCTGATAGGAGGCTGGAATATTTTGCAAGTGGACCAACAAAGAGTCTTGTGTCAAAATTGGGGGTGGTTTACTCTGTCAACTTTTGTTCCTTTCATTTTTCCAGCTGTAAATTAAGTTTTCCACATTTCCACATCATTTTTTAAATAGAAAAAGGTCCTCACCAAAATCCACCCACATTTAAATGCTTACAAAATTATGCAATTTCTCCCAATGCAAAGAGTTTTGGTATGTTAGCTCCCCTTAATAAATGACGTTTTATGTATGCTTCATCCTAGCACATGCATTTTTGAACCTATTTTGAACACATGGCTGGAGTACCACAGTGCAAAATTTGGATAAATGTGAGTTTCTAAGGATGATGTTGTGTGGGTTCATGTATTGTTTTGGAAAGTATGGATTGGGTAAGTTTGCCTTCAGATGCAAACTGAATTAAATATCTTCCCCATCCCTAGTCTCCAATTCACCTAGGCTTCACAGGTGAATTGTTACATCGGCAGACTAGAGCCTCTTTTATCAGATGGATTGAGTGCTGTCAAGGAAGTGGATGTAAGTCTAGAAAGCCACAATAAATCTGTTTGTCTTTCAGGTACCACAAGAGACTATTTCTTGTGTTTGCTATCAGATAGGTGCTGCTCTGTAATTTCTCACACCCTACTAAGTTCCCAATAGCCTTTCTGTACCATCTTTTCGAGAGGGTGCACAGGCTAAGACAGCCTCCCACAACCTGGTGCCTTTCAAATGTTGGACTCCAGTTCCCATAAGCCCCAGCTAGCATGGCCAGTGGCCAGGGATGATGGGAGCTGCAGTCCAGCAACACCTGGAGGGCACCAGGTTGAGGAAGGCTGGCCAATATGGCTTAATTGTGAAGTTGCATTCCCGTGGCTGCTTGTCTGGGAATGAGCCCCACTGAACGCAGTTGTACTTCTGGCTAATGGTTATAGCCAATGTTAGTCCTACTCAAAGCAGACTAACTTCTGTCCATTAATTTCAATGGATGTTCTCTGAGCAGTAGTAGGCTGCACCCCTAAGTCAACTTGCATAGAGTTTCAACTATAAATGGTTTGCTTTTGGGAAGCCTCCAGTCCTGCCTCCAAGGGGGAATCACCCTTTGCCTACTGCTTCCCTATCCATCCTGGTTGCTGCCTTTCTGCACAGAGAGGCTGCAATCAGTTAATTGCAAAGCAAGCTTTACTTCCCGGTTCTCCTGTGGACTGTGAAACCAGCCAGATGAGATAATGTATCTGTCAGAACAGGAGAGAGAAGCCAATTCATCTTGTGCTGTGCGTGTGAAAGAGAGAGCGAGAGTGTGAGAGCGAGATCCCGTTTGCTTGTTGTTTCTGGTCTCTGGGGCTGCAATGCAGCGACCAAGCGGCAGGGATGAAGGTGAGGTGACAAAGGTCCTGTGGCTTCTTAGCAACCAAAGGCAAGGGCATTTATGGTGGCACCGTTTGGCTGGAAGGAACCGAGTGGCCTGGGAATATGGCCGTGTGTGTTACGAGAAAGCAGCAATCAGGGGTCATTGCATAGGGCAGCGTGGATGGGGAGTGGGGGCAGAGAGAGAAGAAACATTGTTCAGTGTTTCTCAGATACAGGAAAGTAGATTGGTTTTAGGTTGCCAGCTGTCCAGAAGAGCCAGCTACTGCTTTCAGAAGCAGCTTTAGCTAAAACAAATAAGGATAAAACAATTCACAAATGCAGAATGCAGCAGCCAAGGCGTTGACTTGACCATATAAACTTCTATTTGCTAACCCAGGTGTGAGGAACCTTTGCAGGTTGCTGAACTCCAACTCCCATCAGCCCCAGGAGCGCTGAAGGGCTCCGGTAGGCCTCCGAGGTCAAATAATATGTCGTGTGACTGTGCATTGTGTCCCTGACCCCAAGGGGGACATATAGGATACTAGGTCCCAACATTCTGGTAAGGTGCTGTAGAAAGGGATACCAATACTCTTGCCTAGGGTGGGACGAATCTAGCAAATTTAGTTTCTATTTTTTCCAGTCTTAAGTTCAGTCCACCACCTTTTTGCATCGACTTGTGATTCTTTATTTTTCAAGTCCTCGTGAAATTTGATCAGCATTTAAGCCAGCATTTCTCTCAATATACCCATTTTTGCATGTATTTTTTGTCTAATATGCAGACGTTTGCAAACCTTTCCTCTTAATAAAAAGCGCATTTTCACTAACATGGATTTTTATGCGCATTTCCTAGCACGTGCATTTTTCTGTATATTTCTTGTTGGAAAAATTGCAAAATTTGGAAAACTGCACATTTTGAATGATAGCTACATTTTGGTTTGCACATATTTTTCTTTTTTTTGGGGGGGGGAAGAGATGCAAATTAGGAGAGGTTTGCATTAGGATGCGACCCAAACTGACTTCCTCCCTCATCCTTCTCCTAAGTCTCAGCCCCGCCAGACCCCAGTGTCTGGATCTCTTGGAAAGAGGCAGGGCCCAGGGATTGTCCTTCGCTTTCCTGCCCTCGTGGCAAGCTGCACATCTTCTCCAGAGTACAGTGGCAACATCTCTCGGTAACTATTTTGGGCTCCTTCTCATACTCCAAGGAATTAATTAAAGGCAAGTCTGAAGTGATGGGGCTTTTTTCCCTTTCATTTCCTCCACATGACGGAGGCATCGGCAGAAGCAGCACAAAGACACTCGCCGCCTCATGCATTATTAAATGGGTCCTCGCCCCATCGCATCGGCTGAGCCTCGCGCTCGGTAATTGTCGTTCTGAGATTTCAGTATAATCCATTGCGTTTGTTTGTTTGCTGCTGTTCTTAAAATGAGCATTCACCTTGCTGGATTTCCCCTCCTCCTGTTTTGACACTCAGCTTCCCACTCTTCCCCCATCCCCACGCCTCCCTTTCCCATCTCAACCTCCCTTTCTCTTTCGGCACAGAAATATTCTTCCTTGGTGGAAGAGCGCTGGTGTTCGTGCAAGTGGTGTTGATGTGGGAGAAGTAACTTTGTGCACGCACTGCTTAGTGTGAGGGCTGCATGCTTGGATTGGTTTATTCAGTGAGGAGGCCAATATTAACTGAGGGGAACCTTGAAAAGGGGGGGGGGTACACTTACAGAAGTCAGAGATTCAGAAACCAGAGAGACAAAGGTGGGCAACAGCTTTGAAGGCAACACCATTCCTATGCGCCAGAAGTGTGGAACCTTTTTTGGACCACATTACCCCTGTGGAAAGCTGTTGGGGGTCATATTCCAGTAGTGGGTGAGGCAAGATCCACACACCGTTGCACACACTTAACTAACACACAGGTAAACACAAACACTGTTTCCCATGGAAACAGTTCTGTATTTGATTCTTAGTAACGCCACTGAAATTTCACCTTCCATTTTCTTTATCATCTTTTGTTTACTTTACAAGTATTTTTTAAGAATAGTTTTCATAGTATCCATTATCTGTCCTGTCCATACAAAAGGCATTAAGAGTAATCCAGCAGAAGAATGCAAATAAAGTCAATACTTCTGAACTGCAAAACCTGCCCTACGGCGACGTGAGTTTAAAATCCCAAACTTCAAAATGCTCTTGCATCCTGAAAAATTGCACGTTTGCAGTTGCAAAGCACATGGACTACTTTTTGCCTACTTGCCAGGAGCGCAAGTCTGCCGAGTCATTTTCTTCCCAGCTTTGCACGGTATCAAAGCTCCTTTCCCTCCTTTCGAAAAGCTGTGTGCCCTGATTTGAGAGGAAACCCCATTGAACACAGTGGGACTCACTTCAGCATGGTTTGAGCTCTTACATTTGAAAAGCGGATTAAGAGTTTGTTTCCCATGCACATTGCCTTTTTTCCAGGGGGTCCACAAATGTTACCTTTACTTACTACCAAGCTGTTATTTGTGGTTGTTTCCAGTCTCCTTCCCAGCCTCTTCTGGCATCCACAGAGAGCATGTCGGTGAGACAAGGGTTTCTCTCATTTATGTGGGTATGGATAAAGTGAAAAACGGGTTTGTATTGCTGCTCCAGAAGGGCCCCATGCCATTTCTTACTAGCTCTAAATCTGAAGTGCAAATGAGACATCTGAGGTAGGGATCTGTGTCAGCTGTTCTGCTCAGCAAAGGGATGAGGGAAGTTCCCCCTGGCGAGCTCTCAGGTAGATTTGTGTCTGCCTGTTTTTGGCCTGCAGTTTCCCCCCCTCAAGCAGCCCTTGTGAAGCTAACTTTTGCCTCTGGCCGTAGCTTTTTAGAAATCTGCGCATTTTGTGCAACTAGGGGAGAAATTCAATTCAATTCGCAATCAAATTCGAATTTATGTAATTTGCACTTCCCGAAACACAGCCATCTTTAGAAATTTGCACTTCTCCAAAATTTGCAGTGCAGTTCTCCAGCCAAGTATTGTGTGTATAGAACGGCATATATTAGTGCAAAGTGCATCTATATGAGTGAAAATAACAAACAAAAATGTCTTAGATGAAGAGAAATGGTTTTACCAAAATGTTTTGGGCAAAATTGCATGCAAAAATGTATAGGAGAAATTCCCACCACTAAACTCGCATCATATTAGGAGACATTTGCACTGATTTTTCATGAGGAGTTTCTTTTCAAAAAATATGACTCTATGATTCTGTGATTTTGTATGCAAACTTATGTGGAGAACTGAAGTTAAAGCGTGGAAAAATTAGGAACTGAGAGAAAGCGAAATGGACAGATTTGGCCATCTCCACCTTGGGGCAGCAAAAAACATGTATTTGCCCTCTTCTGGCTGAACATTTGCAGAGTGTTCTCATGTTCCCTTTCAGTCTTCTCTTCCTCAGGCCACATATGTCCTGTTCCTTCAGCCTTTCCTCATAGGACTTGTTGGAAGCAGCCACAGAACATTAATACACCTACTTAGCCTGCCACCCTCAGCCATTTGGGAGCAGAAGAGAGGAAGAAGAGTGCTTGAGTCTAAGGCCTGCTGTGGCTTGTTCCTGCTATTGCAGGTTGCACAAAACAACGCTTTTGTGTGATGTGCTAACACTGCCATTGAAACCACCAATCTGAGAAATCTGGAGGTGTCCTTTCATTGGCTCCAAGAGCCCCTATGGTCCTTAGAGCTATTCTTAGCTTTTTTTAAATTAAAAAAAACAAAACACCTTAAGGCATTTCCCCTCTGGACCCTAGATGTGAGAAATAACCAAGAAAATGTCTGCAGAGGTACTGTAGGAATGCCGAGAAAATGGATGCACTCATTAATGAAAACATCTGCATCTTGATTCACATCTCAGTACATTAGGCCCAAGCACGCCTGGCAGTGCATTTTTCATATCTGTGTATCTTTCCATGAAAGGCCCAAGAGGAGGCAAAGACGCATCATTGCAAAGAGGAGATGAGCGATTTTCTTGCCAAGAGCTGAGACACTCGGTGATGCTACGATGGGAACAGAGATGCCGTTTGTTAATGTAGTACATATGTCATCAAACAGTTGCCAGATCAACAGCATCAAAATGAGCAATGCCCTTTTCTTGCTGGTGAGGCTTTTCAAGTACTGTGTGGCCACTAATTCTCGCTTTAAAACTCCATTTATCACACGTCCCTCATTTCCGTGTGCATCAGCTGGTGGACTTTGTGCAAAGTTTGCACCTGGGATACTCACTTTGAAATAGACACATTCAGAGAAGCCCCTGCCCCAAACCCTGCTGAACATTTGCTTTGTTTGGGTGCTCTTTTCTTTCTTTAACTACTGTTTCTTGGCATTCTATTTAAACTTTGTCCTTGCCCTCACTTGCCCTTGCTGCTGTTTAGTCTGTTTAGCAATAACAACCTACCAGATTTTTGTAAAGTGGTGGGATCATGTTACTCAGAGTATCGTCACACCATTGGCAGTGACAGACCATGTGATTTTGTCAATCGGATGGGATGGCAACAAGAGCAAGTGAGGCCAAGGAAGAAGAAAAATGGTACCAAAGAGCAAGAGGAGGGTAGCGGGGTGACACAAGGGTGCTGAACAGCACTGCAAAAATATGTTAAAGAAGCCGGTATGTGGTAAATAAGTGTGTGTTGTGTTCGTTGTGCTTATAAATCAAATCATAAAAAATAAAAATAAGGTGAAATGAAACCAATATAAGCTTATATTGTTGATATAATCTCAGGTGGTTTCAGGCTCTAAGTAGGGTTGTGTGCACTTTGCTCGGAGCTCTTATTTCTTATTTCCAGACATGTATAACAGCCGTTCATTAGCCCAGCTTAGCTATTATGCATACAGGTACACAAACAGGACATGCGCTGATCATTACATACAAATTACTATTTGAGTGTACAGCTACACTGTTTTTGTACATGTATACACAGATGATACACTCCCTGAATGTGCCGCTGAACACCCATTATATCTTGCCTGCCCAAATCTCCATCAATGCCAGCACCTCCCCAAACTGCCAGCTTCCCATTCTAGGTCTGAACCGCTACTCAGAACTCCCCGTGTCTGAGCCTCACTCCCATGTGCCGCTGCTGAACACACATCCTCCACACATCCTCTTGTGTGCTAAAATGGCAGCCACCCAGTCTTGACAATGTTATCCAGGTCTCTTTCCCTGCTGACTGAAGGCCACAGCTACTGCCACACGTTCCACACCCTTCCGCACAGACTCCAGGTAGGGACGGGTGAATCTGTTAGTTTCAGATTCTCTCAGTTTCTTATATTTCCAATCTTAAATTTTGTTGTTCATATTTCCATAAGTTGCAACAACAACAACAATAATAACAACAACTTCATGAAAATCCACCATTGCTTTAGTGCAAATTTCTCCTGACACACACATTTTTGCAAAGCAGTTTTCCCTAATACAGTGCACTTTTCAGTACAGCTATTTTCCCCTACAATATAAGTTGTTGTGCACATTTTACCCTAGTATATGCATTTCTGTACACACCACTTGGCCTGGAGAACTGCACTGCAAAATCTGGAGAAGTCTGAATTTTTAAGGACAACTGTGTTTCGGTTTGTGTGTTGTTTCAGGAAGAGCAAATTAGGTAGGTTCATATTTAAATATGAACTGACTGAAATTTCTTCCCCATCCCTAACTCCAGGCTGCAAATTCCCCTCTCCTTGATATGAGGATAACAGGAAGCTGTCTTGTACAGAGTCAGACCATTGGTCCATCTAGCTCAGTATGGTCTACACTGAGTGGCAGTGGCTCTCCAGGGTTTTCAGCTAACAACCTTTCCCAGCCCTTCATGGAGATGCCAGGGGTTGAACTGCGGACTTTCTGCTCTACCCCTGAGCTACAGCCCTTCCTGAAGGTCAGGCGGCAGCTGTAGCTGGTAGCCCTTTGTCCTGCAAAGGGCATGGCTTTCTTGTGCTAAAGAGGATTCAGCAGTTTGCCTGCAGAGCATGATAAGGGTGCTGCAAACCTCACAGGGGATCCCAAAGGGACAGAAAGCCCCGCTCTGGTCATTGGCAGGGCAGTGCAGCTGGGGCAAATGACTGGGGACATGACTATTGGGGGTGGAAGTCTTCTGGAATTACCAGTGAGGGGAAGGAGCAAGTTATTTCTGAAGAGTCCCTGGTGAGTCTTCTTCCTGCTAATTGGGCCTCGCTTGCAGATGCAGGCGTGGGTATCATTTCCGTGGCAGCCGGTCTCTCGGAAAGGAGAAACCAGGCAGATTTGCCTACCTTCTGTCTGACCACCTGCAGAAAGCACAGAATCGTAGTTAAGAGCCCGCCATATGGCTTTCTAATGAAAACATCACTTCCAATAGATTTGCTCTAGGATATACGCAGCCTGCTCTGCAAGGAGGCAGGCTGGATCAAATCAAGAGCCACTAATCTCCAGGCAGAGAGAAAGCGAGTTCTGATTAAACGAGACTGACCTGTTGGCCCAGAACTAGATATTTCTGAGATGGGGGTTTCTTGATTCCCAGTCTGCGTCTTAATGCATCTGAGCCTCCTCATAGGGAGGGCGGGAAGGTGGGGGAACCTGGATTGCATTATGCCATGAAGTCGATATGATCTCCCTCTATGTGTAGCACATAATTACGTTTGAAGGGCGTAAGCCCTTGAAACCTTGGAAATACCTACGTCAAATATGCACACTTTGTTCACATATATAGGCCTAACACTAAATTAAATCAGGGCTCAGTATGAACGAGCAAGTTGGGGGGAGGGCAAAAATCACACTCGCTCAGCTCCTCCCCTGGTCAAGCTGCTGCTGCTGCTGCACCAGCTAGAGCTAAGCCATGGTTTGTTTTAGTGTCATGTGCAAACCAGAGGTTATGGTTTGACTTCTCCAGATAAATGCAAACTGAATAACATTAGTTAACTAACACACAATGATACGAGAGCTAATTTCAGTGTGCACTCGTGTGTGTTTGTGTGTGTGTTCTGAAGTAGTAAATCTTTGTGTAAGAATAAGAGAGTTACACATATATGAGTGCCCCTATTTTCTTAAGCGAAATTTTAGAGGATATGCAACTCTTGTGATTTACACTGTCAACACAAGCTTTCCGGCTGGTAAGAGCTTCAGGTTATTTTAAACACCGAAGCAGTGTTTACAGATGAGCAGAAGCTTATCTGCTTCATTGTAAAGTTAAAAAGCAAAGTGTGAAATGCATTGGGAATAAAGGATACAGGATTTCTGGACAGCTGTTTTAAAACTTATCTTACATGCCTTTTACAGCTGTTTGCTCCCTCTTGTTGCATTGATTCAGTATTATTATCCTTTCTGTTTATTTGGAGAGGCTGAAACTGAGATATCAGTGGGTTGTCTACCCTACAACCATCCACTGAGTTTGTGGCTAAGGCCAGATCTGTATTCACAGTAGAATGAGATGGTAGAGTCCTGCTTTGTAAAGCAGATACCATTTTCAATGCTCTCTCATAATGTACGATAAACAAGTAATTTCCCTGCAAGCAAATAACTAGTCTAGCGCATCTGGAAGAAAGATTCGAGTCCAGTCCTTCTCCTTCTCTTGTCCTAGGATTTATTTATTTTTTACATGCAGGGTAAATGTGGTTCTATTTCTGCAGTCTGAAGTGGTACAGACAGTTCTGCCACGTTAGGACTATACTATCTCATTCTCCTGCATGTGTAGATCCAGCTTTGTTTGATAGGGCCTGGATTAAAAGAGCTGGTAGGGTTTGGGCAGGGACCCTGATGAGGGATGCTCAAGGGCCCCACACATCTCCTGACCTACAAATAGGAATGTAAGAAGACAGGGATTAGTTACTTGTTACCCAAAGGTTTCCAGTGGTTGACATCGCAGATGTAAATACATTATACCATAAAATCAGAACAAAAAAACCTCCGTAACAGCCACAGGACACTTTGGCAGCACTAGTAACAAAACAACATAATCTTTATCAAAAACCTGAGACTGAAACTACAGTGCCACCTCGGGTTACAGACGCTTCAGATTACAGACTCCGCTAACCCAGAAATAGTACCTCAGGTTAAGAACTTTGCTTCAGGATGAGAACAGAAATCGCACAGTGGTGGCAGCGAGAGGCCCCATTAGCTAAAGTGGTGCCTCAGGTTAAGAACAGTTTCAGGTTAAGAACGGTCCTCCAGAACGAATTAAGTTCTTAACCCGAGGTACCACTGTATGTGAATGAAGGTGCCAGGTGCATCTTACTGGGGAGAGCCTTTCATAGATGGGGAGCCACAACTGAAAGGGCCCTCTCCCTTGTCACCACCCTCCAGGACCTGAGAGGAAGATTCAAGGGCCTGGGGATGTTTCATACAGTACTGAGATAAAGGTACCTTTTTACCTATACTGGGATAGGCATTCTGGAAGATTTTGGGTTCCTGAGCTGTAAATAGCTTTATACATAAAAAACCCACAGCACTTTGAACTGAGCTTGGAAACATACAAGCAGCCATTGTAGTTGCAACAGCATTGGTGTTATATGATATGTTCATGTTGAATTGCACTAAATTGGGGCTTCTGAACCATGCAGAGTTCAGCCAAAAACTTCATTGTTTGTCTTGCTCACTGCTATTTAACACAAGTTATGTAACTATTTAAAGCAAAGGAAACATCCAAACAGCATGAAAAAAGCCATTAATTACATATCTTTTGTGGACCTGACCAAAAAAACTTGTGTGAACGAATGCCAGTCATATTCCTTTCTCCGATTTCCATTCTTGACCACATATGAACATGCAACCTACTGCAATTTCCACTTCCTTTTCTGTTTTCACTAGAACTGTCTGACGTCCCCTACCCACAAGGCCTATGGTCTCTTCTGCCATCATTTTTTTCACATGACGAGGCAGCCATGCAGAAAATGTGAATATTCCCAAACTGGATATGCATCACTTTGCAACATCTCTGTCCTGTGAAAAACCGACCAAATTAGCTTTCTTAAGTAGTTTGAAGTCATGCCAGGTTAATTGAGTTTTAACTGGCTTTTGCAGCTTAAAGGCTCCTACCGAACAACAATATCCGTATATTTCTTTGCGTATGTGACACACAAATTATTTCCTAACTTTGAAAAACAGGTTTCCTCTGTTGCTAGACACAACCTGTGAGGCGTGGTGAGGCTGTCCATATACCCTGCAGCATCTCACAGGTGAAAAATGGGAATACTTCTTTTTTCTTAATGCTTCTATTCTCATACCCATGAGATTCTTCCTATCACTAGAACACACTGATGCAGATTCTTCTCACTTGCTGTACAAACCAGAGTTGAGCCAAAATGCCTCTCCCATCTTGCATCCCAGGGATAAGGAACCCTTTCACCGTGAAGGCCGCATCTCTCAGAGAGAACCTTCTGGGGGCCGCATTCCAGGGGTGAGCACACTGGTTTCCCCCAGTTCAATTTAACACCAGAAAGTACTGATGAGGATTGAGGTGGAACTGCAACCCAGTCTCTATCCCCCCCCCAACCCCCCCAAAACCTACAGTCTTTTTGGGAAATGGTATGATACTGTAAACTTCCCAAAGTCCAAGGTGAACCATTCAGAAAGTGATATAGGGTGCATATTGTATGCTCAATTCCCCGAGAGCAAGTTCTGTGGAATTCAGTGGGTCTTGCATTTAAGTAAGCATGCACAGGACTACAAAAGTCACGACCCTTTCCCTTTCTTAGGCTGCAATCCTACCCATGTCTACTCAGAAGTAGGTCCCATTTTACTCAGTGGGGCTTTCTCCCAGGTAAGTGGATTGCAGCATCGTGGTTATATCCAATGCTAGTCCTGCTCAGAACTGGACTACTCAAATTAATGAACATTGCTAATGTAGGTCAGTGGGGCTACTCTGAGTAAAACATAGCTGGATACAAGCCTTACCGCTTAGGAATTGTCCTTATTTTCCTCTTTCTCTCTCTCCCCGCCCCTCCTCTTTTGTGGGTTTTTTTACAGACTCTTCCCCTGACATAATCAGGTTTCAGCACTGACAGGGATCCATCCATCATGTACAACAAAGGAATTTGCCGGGTCAGAGAATCCCCACCTGAGTTAGCAAAACGCCATGTTCCCACTTCGCTTCTGTGACAAAATAATAAATAACGCCATTTCCCCAGTATTATGTTTTCTCCCCTTCAGCAATCTGCAATTTGTTTTTTATTTCTTTCAGAGGTGTGCAATCGTTTGCATGGCCATTAGAGTTTGATTTGGAGGAGGGTGGCTGTGATGGCCCTGGGGAAAGCAGCGCCAACCGTACCCTAAGTGAGTGCAGAGAATAGGCTGATAAAGGGGTGCAGGGGTAGTGCATGGTGCCGTCCTTATGGGACTGTATTCTCGAGGACCTGGGAAGGGGTTAGATTAAATTGCATGCTCAAATGCTTCCCTAGGTAAACTCAACAATAACACAAGGTCTACAGATGAAGGGCGGTATACCATGCTGATAGGGGCTGTTGGGAGTTGTAGTCCAACATCTGGAGGACACAGTGTTGGTTTACACTGAGGAGTGCTGTCATTTTAAATTTTTGTTTATTAATTGAACTATTTCTGTACTCATTTCAGTTCAAAACTGAAAACTGGTGCATGATCCAAGTAGAGAAAAACAACAAAACATTACTATAAAACACACATCTGGTAGCAAATTACAACCACAAAGTGATCCAGGTATCCCACTCCCATACCTGCATCCTGAAGTACCACAGACCCTTGCTTGCTTGTACAGTAAGCTTGAGGATAAGCTACAGTAAGATACACAGGCTGGCTACATTCCCTGCGACTTTGGTCTTGACTTCTGTCACTCTTGCCCAAAATATGCCCTCCTTCCAGAAATGGGAGGACACTAGGGATGGATGAATCTGTCAGTTTTGCTTCTCTATGTTTCTCAGTTTTTTCCAATATAAATTCAGTTCCCCACATTTCTGCAGATATTTGGGGGGGAAATCCTAATGAAAATTCATTCACATTTTGGTGTGAATGTTTCCTTACAAACAGATTTTTGAAAGTAGTTTCTTCAATGCACAAGCTCTTGCAAAGAATTTCCCCCTACCATAATGCATTTTTGTATGTTATCTATGTTCCCCCCCTTCACATTCTGCCCTTATACATGCATTTTGTACCTCAGAAGCTTACAGGGAGGGCAGGTACGGTAATTAATGATGATGATGATGATGACTAATGATGTTTGGTTGGGAAACTGCTCCCCACTCCTGTCCTAAGATGCTATGAAGGTTGCCCTACATGCTCAGACGTCTGCCAGCACATGAGGGCCAGGGCATGACCCAGGGAGAGCAGCTGTAAATCGAAGATTGCACTCGGATGCCCTGCTGAGCCTCAGCTTTCTTGCAAGTGACCAGGATTTGCAGGGTCAAGTCAAGTATTTTAATTGTGGGTGGTGGGGAGAGAAGATCTGGTGCTTTTGAACATATGCCCACAGTATACAGTAGTTTCACCTCTCTGCCGACCTCTGTCTTTCAGAGTATTTCCCCTGCAGAAAGTGGCTGGGGAAAGGACAGGTGTGTAGGCAAAGGGCTGAAGGTGGAGTGGCCCCCTTGCATATTCTCCAAAGCAATTTCAAATAGCGACTCCCCCCATGTTTCTCCACAAACCTGATGTTTTCTCATAGCTATTGGAAATGTTGTTTATATTTAATGCTCTCCTGCTCAGTGCCATTAATTCTGCGTTGCTATTAAACGATGAAAAGCAGTCGGAATTCACCTCTGAGGAAATGTTCTAATGACACAAATATGCCTGGTGGAATTAGGGATGGAGGAGAAATTTGATTTAGTTTGCACTTAAAACTGAATCGACCTAATTTGTACCTTCTGAAACAAAGCACGAATGGAAACACAGCCACCTTTCTAAATTTGCCCTTCTCCGAATTTTGTAATCCAGCCAAATATGTATAGAAATGCACACACTAGGGCAAAGAGTGCATAAAACAGTGTACAAAAAATGTGTTATATTAGGAGAAAGGGTTTTCCACAAAACGTGTATATCAGGCAAAATGGCACACAGGCATTGTATATTATGAGAAATTTGTAGTAAAATGCTGATGAAATTTCACAAGGACTTTTCCTTTTTAATTGCAAACTAATGCGGAGAACTGAATTTAAGATTGGAAAATACGGGAAACGGGGAGAAACTGAAACTGACAGCTTCACCCATTCCTACTGGGGAGATGATATGTGCAGGCAAAGGGTTAGATGTGGAATGGTCCCCTTGCATTTCTCACAAGGCAATTGCAAACAGTGACACCTCCGCCCCATGTTTCTGCACAGACTGTTTCTTTGCTTCTGTCTCATGCACATGCACACACCTGCCCTGTCAGCGGCATCAATTCTGCTTTGTTATTAAATGATCAGAAGCAGCCATACCTCACTGTTGGGAAAACAGTCTAATGGCACAAAGATACCTGATGGGGTACTAGTTAAAGCGGTGCTTTGCAGCATAGGGGCAGCCATCCCTGCCCAAGAGTGTGGGGCACACTGGGGCACAAGGCCTTTCTCCCATGTGCCTGTAAGTGTAGAAACAGTGAAAATGAGAACTGGCACTTGCTTGGCTTCCATGACCCATTTTTATTTACTTTTGTATGCATTATTAACCCTCCTGGGTGTTCTGTAATCATAGTGCCACATTATATTGTTATGCCTACCCCACTTCTCCAAGCAGTGAGATGCTTTTTGGGACAGTTTCTTTTCCTTTGGAAAGAGGTCCCTTGAGGCTTGTTGGTGCTTAGCAATATTTGGGTTGATTTACAAATATACTAGTTGAGCATGGATGGAAGCATCGGATAAGCTCTCCAGCAGATCACCCACATGCACTCCAGCTGGTACCATAAGATGCTGACAGAGCCAAACTCAACTCTCAGACCCCCCCTCAAATTTTTGTATTTTTTCACACAGAGACATTTAGATCACTTCATCCTTTGGTGGTGAGTAGGGAGGGAGATGTAGTTCCTAGTCTTTGAGAAAGGCCAGCTATCGAGAGCCATCAGCCAGTCTCACTAACTAAAGAGAAATACGTGGCAACTGTGCTAAGACCAAAGCAATTTCTAGCACTACTCCTAGATCCATTTGGCCCTCTCCTGCTCCCAGTCTTATAAGAATATATATAATTAGAATCCATTGCCCCAAATTTTCCTCCATGGTGCCACTTTCTTTCTATGCACAGGTGATTCCCCTCTTCCTCTTTTCTCCACGATAAGTATTCAGACATGCAATCTTCCTCTGCATGAGGGCATAACTTAGTTGTATAAGAACACAAGAAATGTTCTGCTGTACCAGGACAAGGATCCAGGGGAATTCTGCTTCCAATAATTGCTGTCTACGTAGGCTCCCAGAAATTTGTATACAGGGCATGAAAGCAATGCTTCTCGGCATGGAAGTTCCACTGAAGCAATTGTGACAAACAGCCACCCATAATCCTCCATGAATTTGTCTAGTCCTTTTCTCTTAAAGCCACAGCCATCCCTAGAACTTGTGGCAGATGCAGGATTCTTGTTGTTTGGTCTGTCCTGCATCTACTGCAGGTCAGTTTCACAGCTGGTGACCCCATGCTCCATTACCATGGTGAGGCAGTTTCCTGGGTTGGCAGGGTGGGGGTGGTCTGTGACAGCTGCTAGAAGAGCAATCGTATTTGGGCAGCAGCCCCACCCAATTTTCCAGGGTGAACTTTGCCTAACAGTGCAACTACTGTCAGGGGTTGATTTGTCAAAGAGGGGAAAAGCTTTAAACATCCCACATTCACCTCCTCTTGTCCAAGGAACTGTATTAACAAACAGGTTCCATCAAAGCACAAGTAAAGAGGGAGCCTTTGTACTTATGCTGCACTAAGAATATTTATAGGAAATCTTTTACTATTACTAGTTGTTCAGAACTTGGGTTCTGATTCGGATCAAGCTAGCAGGATGAACACAAAATAGTGACAGTAAGGGTGGATCTGTGTCTACAAACACAGGCTGTTGCTGACTGGGTGAGCAAGCTCTGGCCCCAATTCCCCCTTCCATCTGGCTTTGCCCCACCTGTCTCCTTGCATCCTCTCTTTTTCCCCACCTTGGGATCTTCACCTCAGTCCCAGCTTCCCCAAGTCTTGCCCTGACTCTTGGCTGTACCTTCACCCTGCAGCCATGCTCATTTCTGTAGGTCCACATTCATTCATGAACTATGAAGGCTTGAAACATGGTGGTCTTTGCCATTCTTCTCAGCGGGACATTGGCTACTGGGCATGCAAATAGGTCTGTGAGGGTTTGGTGCATAATAGCTGCTGACAAAGCTGCCATAGACTATGAAGCCCATGGTGCACAGTGACTGCTGGTGAAGTAGACACATATCCAAGAAGATTTGGGTCTTGCGTGACTTCGCAGATAGGAACAGATGGCTGTGCAAATAAGAGCAGATGGAACCTGCGGAGTAATGGGAATATTTAAGCATGCTCCTAACTCCAGGTTGCACTTCAAATTTTGCAGGATGGCATGTTTCACCCCAAATTCTACTTTGGTCAGAATTTGCAATAATTCTAAGTTTGACATTGACAATGCTGTGAAGCTAGAAAGGAAGACAGTAGACAAGCTTTTTAAAAGAGAGAGAGAGAGAACAAAACAGTGCTCTTTTAGTATGCTGTTCCTCTGGGCCAGGAATCGGCAGGGAGAAGGGCTTTAGATGTTTGCATGCAGGTTCCCCAAATAAAGTGTGCCCCTTTATTATTATTATATATACACTCCACCTTTCCTCCAAGGTGCTCAAGGCGGCGCCTGTGATTTCTCAGTTTATCCTCATAATCAACCATGTGAGGTGGGTCAGGCTGAGAGTGACTGACTAGCCTGGGATCACCCATTGAGCTTCATGACTGAATGAGGATTTGAACACTGGTCTTCCAGGTCTACACCCTCTCAGCTTTCAGATGATACCCCTCCACCTGTCTGTCCCAACAAAGCAGCTCAGAAAAAGTGAGCAAAAAAAGCAGTCAAAAAAGGTTATCTGCCTACACTCATCACCTCTGCTCCCCATTGGGACTAGCTCTGTCTAAGCTCATTTACTGCCTTACTTTTTCACTTTGCAGCAATGTCATAATTACAGTTACTGCCAGATTCTGACCAAAATAGGATTTGGAGCGAAATATACAGTTCCACTAAAGCAAAAGCACATACTGAGCTGTGGGCATGCTTAAATATCCACATTACTCCTGCAGATTCCATCTGCTCTTAACTTGCACAACCATCTGCTCCTATCTGTAATTTGATATAGGCTCCAAATATTTTTGGGTATGTGAGTTTTGCTTACGGTTCCTGTGCCTCATAGGTTTGGGTTTTGTAACCTACAGTAAGCTATAAAGCCTCTACTTTGAGTGAAGTACATGGGAGCAAGAACAGAGGGTGGTAGTCAACTGAGTTTTACTCAGAGTAGACCCGTTGAAATCAATGAACATGAGTAAAACTTAAGTGGAATACCACCCAGAGAAAGCACTGGCAGCATGAAGAGGGTCTTGTAAAGGTAAAATTGCTCTCATGGCAAAACATTAACAACAACAATTTTGTTGGGTTGCCCCAGCCACTCTGGGCAGCTTCCAACATATATAAAAACATAACAAAGCATTACACATTTAAAAACTTCCCTATAAAGGGCTGCCTTCAGTTGTCTTCTAAAGGTTATATAGTTACTTATCTCCTTGGCTCAGGGTTCAGATAATTCCATAGCCTTTAACATTTCTCTTATGAAAATTGGGACATCCTAAGAAAAAGCGGGACATTCCAAGATCACATTAGAAACCAGAGCGGCTTCTGTAAATCTGGAGCTGGCTCTGAAAAATAGGGACGCTTGGAGGGTCTAATGTCAATCAGCCTAAAGTGCCTGAGAGGACTCCCTTTATTCTAGAATTTGGGGGTGCCCAATAAAATTGCAGTAGATTCAGGACAGACAAAAGGATTTTCTCAGCTCATGCTTGCAGGTTTCCTACAGGCATTTGCTGGCTACTGGGAGAGCAGGATGCTGGACTTGATGGACCACTGGCCTGATCCATCAAGGCTCTATAATCTTAGTTTAAGAATGTCTGCTCTCTCAGTCCTGCCTCTGAGCAAAACTTCACCTTGTTGCATTGGTGCTTCTACAGCTAGCCAGAAGAGAGGTTTCACCTCTTCCGCTTCTTTTCTGTACTTTTTGTTTTAAAGGAACAGTCAAACAAACAGCAGCCTACATCCTTGTTGTTTCCTTGGGGCCTGTGACGGTTGGGAAAGAATTTAAGTTCTTTTCAGGTCCTTTCCTATTCTGTTAAAATGCATGAAAAGTGAGGCTGGCCCAGCTACTTCTGTCCACAGCTACCTTTGCTCAACGAGACCTCGAATTAGGCCACAGATTATTACAAGTACAAGTCAGGGAAGGACACTCCTCAGGGATGTTGGGTCTTGCAGAAATCCCTCCTAGTCTCGCATGCTGATGGCAGGAGCAGCTGAGCTGTTTCTTCACAGAGATGGAGGTGAAATGTGTTTGGTCTGCATTTTAAAGCAAACCCATCTAATTTGTCAGCAATGGATTTATATGTGGATCAGAACGCAGCTGTCACACAGACTATACACTTCTCTGAATTATATGATGCAATTTCATTGGGGGAGGGTGCACAAAACTGTATTTTTTGAGGAATTTTTTTGGGGGGAAATGTACTGAAAAGCAGAACATTTTAGGGGAAGCACACAGATAAAATGCAAGTTAAATGCATGCAGTTTAAATGTGGGGTTTTCATTCATTTTTTAAATCTGCAAAACATGGGATGGACCACAACTATAATCGAGTCTGTGACACAGTATGGAAAAAGGCTTATCTGTCCATACCTGTTTCTTCCTTTATACTGGGTGCCATCAATATGAATCATTGTCTCCGTTTGAAAGGGCAGGGGTTGGGAGGCAGAATGCATTCTGTTAAGCAAATATTGTAGTTGTGTGACAAGAGTATTAATTCCTCCTGGGCCTGAGAAGCTATGTTATAAAGTACTGTTGCATGCCACCCCAATCTCCGAGCAGTGTGAGATTCCCGGGGTTCCAGGTTGAATTAACTAGAGTTTGTGTTTCCTTTGGAATGAGGTTGAGTGCAGACAGTGGTGTCTTTACAATATAAGGTTTATTTACACGTATCTACAGTTTGAACCTACAATGGAGGGTTCACAGCATTAAAGCACCAAGAAGGATTCAAATAGAAACCAAGCATTGCTCTGACTCTCTTGCTTCCTAGCTTGATGCTTTGCTTCTGGCTCACATCACTCCACTCTCAGCTCTCATCCTTCTTTTTCTAACTACCAACCAGTTGAGGGAGGAGCCCTCAACCCATTTTCTGCTTCCTTTATTCCCTTAATGGCCCCTTACCTAGGCAATTGCCTCACTAGGAAGCTAGCTTGGCTATTTCAGGAATCAGAAGGGAGACAAGGCATACAGACTACCTCTCCACCAAAAAAACCCTCATAACACGTTGTCTGTGTGTGCGAGCCTCATTTTCACCATGTTCTGTGGCCTTGCCCACTTTAGCTTCTGGCCCCTCCTGCTTTACTAGAATACAGCCCCCAACAGGTCTCAACTGAGATAATGCACTGTGGTGTCCTTGCAATGTCTGTGTGAGTGAGCAGCAAGCAGGTGTCAAGAAGAGTGGTTAGTGAATGTCAGTGCTCTCTGACGTGCTGAATTAAGATTCAGCTGTCCAGTATTCAAAAGATTAAAATCAACAGTAGCTAAAAATAAATAAAATGCACATAACTTCTACATGCCTGGGTAGGCTTGCCTACGCAAAAATGTTTTAACCAGGCGCCATAAGAAAGCAGAGGGAAGGTGCCTGCCTGGTGTCAATAGGCAGGGGGTTCCAAAGAGTAGTGCAACTTTTGATCTAGTTTTACTGATGGACTGTGAGTATAAACAAAACTCAGGCACTGGTTCTTAGTAACATCTTTGTATTCTTTATGGCAAGAAGGGGAGAAGTCAGCTTTCCGCTGCCACTCCTTTTTTGTTGAATTGGTTGGGGGCAAGATGATGCCGGGATATATAACTGCTTTGACTCGCTGACCAAAAGCAGAGGCCAAAGCATATTACCAGGCCAGGGTTTAAAGTTTTGTTTTCTAAAAAAAATAATTTATATTGCTGTACACTGCCCTGATATTTTTATGAAAGGGCGGTATATAAATACTTTTATAAATAACATAAATAAATGCTGCTGTTCATCACACACTGTCACACACATACATTACTATGCTAAAATGTTCAGCAAATCTGCCTGGGGCCTTTGTGGGACAGAGGTTCAGAGCACAGCTCCTTAAAGGAGGGACTTTATTGATGGTCCTTTTCCCCAAACACAGGATGTTCCACGGAGCAAACACAGATTTCAGCCCCTTTTAGCAGGCTTGGAAAGGCTGTGAGCTGTTAGTGCCAGCCAACAAGCAAAGGAACTGCTCCAAAAGAAATATCGCGTCAGGCCTGCCAACTGTGGAGTGCTTTCGGGATCACTCTGGTGTGGTATGTCGGCCAAAGAACTGGCAGCTGTAGAGACTGCTGGATACCCGCCAACAGCTTGACGTTGGTTCTGCAAAGGGGCATTCTGGCCACAGAGACGTCTTTCTGCTCCTGCCCAGGGCTCCACTGGTACTGCCGTAAGGTCTGCCGGCAGTCACTTGCAGCCTGCGCCATTTCTCAGGGCCATTTTTGTAGGTGTAGGTTTGTGACTCAAGAGAAACTCACGCTGCTTACATGTGTGTAAAGCCATCTTCACACCATACATTTAAGGCACTATCATACCACAGTCATGCCTCCCCCCCAAGAATCCTGGGAACTGTAGTTTGTTAAGGGTGCTGAGAGCTGTTAGGAGGCCTCTGATTCCCCTCAGAGAGCTACAATTCCCAGAGTTCTCTGGGAAAGCAAATTGGTTGTTAAAATTGCTATGAGAACAGGTGGAGGGAATAGGGTTCTTCTAAAAAACCTTTTCAGGTGCCACACATTTCCCTTAACATTTTAACAAGCTAGGGGTGCAGATATCAGAATCGTTAACAGGGTGGTGGGCACTGTCTCCTACTTTACCGATGGCATCCTCTGTTTCAATGCTGCTGGGCCTAAATCTGATTTAAAGAGAAGGAACTCCTAAGAGGGGAGAGCAAGAGGGGCCTTGAAGTTGCCCATAATCTGTTAGCAGCACATAGAAAACAGGCCGAGAAGGCACCTGACTGTAGTCCTCCTCGCTGTGGTGAGATTAGGGATGGACTGGCCATTTTGGTCACGTTCGTCCCGATTGTACATGCTTCTGTGTGGATTTTAAAAGGAGGGATCCTTAGGGTCTGTGTAGAAACGCAAATATAAAATAAAGAAACAGAAGTACTTACAAGGCAGTCCAAGGGCTCCAGCGCTGACTCAGTCCATTCTTAAAAAAAACAATCTTTTGAACATCAGAAGTCATTTAGTCGCTCACAGCCTGAAGTGGCTAGTGTGGGGGCCTTTTTTGCTGCTGCATGCTTAGGGCAGGGCCACGTTCACACCATGCCTTTAAAGCAATCATAGACATTCATCCCACAAAGCATTCTGGGAGCTGTGGTTTGTTAAGGGTGCTGAGAGTTGTGAGGAGGCCTCCTATTCCCCTCACAGAGTTTCGATTCCCAGCGTTCAGAGGCATGTGCACTTTGATTGATAACTGTGTTCTAATCCAGCTTTAAGTTTGGGAACTGTGAGTCAGGTCAGTTCACTTTAAGAACATGCAAAGATCTTGCTGAATCAGTCCAGTGGCCTATTTAGTCCAGCATCCTGTTCTCACAGTGGCCAACCAGATGCCCTTGGGAAGCTCACAAGATGGACCTGAGCTCAACAGCACTCTCCCCTTCTGTGGTTTCCAGAGACTGGTGTTCAGAAACATATTGCCTCTAACAGTGGAGGTGTTTTGGACAAGTTTTGAAATCGAAAAATCTGCAATTTTACACAATTTAAAGTTTGTGCAAAATTTTATTTCAGTTTTAGTATAAGTGGTTTTTTAAAAAAGAAGTAGAGAGAAATGTCAAAATGAGCTGAAACTCTCTGTAATTGTGGACTAGACAAAATTCTCTTCCATCCCTCATTAAAGTGAAACAAGCCCACACACGCATGAACAGATCCCAAACCAGAAGCACAGTCAGAATAAGATGGCGGTCCAATGAATGTCGTCAGTTTTGCTGCTAAGGAAACTATTGTGGCTTTTAAGAAACAACCCAAGATATGTACACAAGCAAGTAGATTTTGTATTATGCTATGAAACTGCAGACTGGTAGAGGTTTTTTTTTTTTAAAAGATCCATAGTTTCTTAAGGGTGAGGCTGGGTGGGAATGGTTGGAGAACTTTATAACCCAACAATCTGTTCAGCCTTGCACTCCCCTCAGTGTTTTGTGTGTGAGGGGAGCTGGCCTCCTCCTTGAAAGCCAAGAGTACTATTCAACGTGGCGCCATGCCCCACACTGGCCCCTTTGTTCTTCCTGCCCCACTGTGCTGCTTGTTGGTGGAGCACAAGTTTGGAACACAAGATGGTGTGTCCAGAGCAAATGTAAATATTGGATTTTCCGCTGTGGTTACACAGGCAGCCTGCAGTGAATTTACCTCTCTCACTGTGAAGTTTGCACAGAGGCTTCTTTCATCTCTGGGTGTTTCATGGAGCATGGTGGTTGCTGCCAGGTTCCAGGCTTCCCAAAATCAGGCTGTGGTTGGAACCAGGAACATTCCCAACAGAGCCCTTTATGCACTGGGGAAGATGTTTAGAAGACATTGACTTGCCCAACAGATAGACTAGTTTCCTTGTTCTTCTTCCTGGTTTGAAGGGTTGATGAAGACTCCAGGTGAGTGGACTGCAGGCCTCATCATCAGCCTGGATTTATACACAGGGATCTAAAGCCATGGCTAACAGGAGATGATGACAGTATAATAATCCAGATCCTGAGAGTGCAACAACAACAGCATGGCCAGCTCAAGACTGAGATGAAAAACCCAAGCCGTGCAACCTGGCAGCAGCTTGTGTGGTGTGACAGAGGTGTCTTACCAACATTGGTGTCGCTGCTGCTCACCTGTGTTTTCCTTGGCTTTTGGTTGTGAGGTATAAGAATGTGCTTTTTCAAAAGACTATAAGGTTGCAAACGGCTAAGTAATCACAGACTCGCTCATAGGGCGTACCTTTAGAAAAGCTTGTGGTTAGGATGCTCATAGATAAGGGCCTTTTGCAACTGAAATGCTGTTTATTGTATGCTTCGCTGATATGGGACTCGTTTACACCCACTAGTCGTTGGGATGTGGCTTTATCACTTGAGTCAATGTGTAAAAACATAAGAAACATGGACCAAAGGTAATCAAGGGTGGTAGCTGCCAAAATTAGAGTAATGGTGTAAGAAATGAAAATGTTGCTTTTCATATAAAAGCCACAAGGCCACGGCTATGATGTTGCTTTGCTCAAGACCATAGTTACTGGAAAGCTTCAGGCATAATGTTGCATTGTACAAGGATGCTAGGCAATCTCAGAGAAGCAGGCATCTTGCTGACACCTGCTAGTGGTCAGAACGTGGGTGTGATAAGTAGACAAGCGTCAGCAAGTATAGAGATCAATTCACACTTATCTCCAGGTATTTTTGTTTGGCTTAGCATGTAGTTGCAAAGGAAACAGACCAAATAAGGGAAATAATGAATAATGTTAGTAGGGTAATTAGGTGGTCATGATAGGCTGTAAACTTTGTAGTCACCACCCAAGGGGGAGACAAGGGAGGGACCTGCGCTTCGGGTGTAGGGGATATAAGCTTGTGTCTGCTACTTTTGGACACCCACTCTTGCAAGAACACTTTTGCAATCAATAAATTCTTCGCTGCTTCACCAATTTTGTTCAGATTTTATTTTGAAGGTCTCAGACCTACTTCTAACAGTGGTGTGGAGTTTTCCCACAGCACCTGGACAAGGGAGAGGAAGGGTGGCATGCTGGTAAGGTTTGGGCCATGCAGGTGCACCAACAGGAGCGCCTGATTGGTTGTTCCACTGGTGCAGCTGCATGGCCCAGACCTTGCCACAACCCTTCTCTGTCCCTGTCCAGCCAAGCAGCAGCAACACCAGTGTTAGGAGGGTGGCTCCACAGCTCTGATACACTAAGCGTGCCTTTACTTCTCCAGTCCCTGCAGGCTGAGCACTTGGCTTTCCCAGGACACATATGTGCATCCATGTGTCAAGCCACACCATTAAAACTTCAACTCTGTAGTCCCAGGGCAACTGGTAGTTGGGGCTAGGGGTGTTTTCCATCCCATATTTATCACATGCGCCACCGTTTCTGTTCTAGAGCGGTTCATCTTCTGCCAAAAGCTCTGTTATTCATCTTGCTGCTCGCTGCGATGAGATTACATAACTTGTGTAATTGACATAATTACATAATTTACATCATAAGCTCCTTTGGGAGGGTAGGACATTATATGAACAAATATGTAATATGAATGAACGAATATGTAAATTGTGTTGTAATTTCCACTCCATATGTTTTAATGCTAAGGAAATATAATGCAAAGGGGGAGTGGACATAATCAATTATGTATCACTTTGGACCGAAAGCAACAACAACAACAACAACAACAATTGATTTCCGATCCAGGTGCATAAGCGAACATTGGCAAATTCATTTCCATCAGAATTCTCTGCACATCCTACTTGAGCCCAAGTGTTCTTTTTTGGTAGAGAGTGGGGGAAGAAAGCTTCTTTTAGTTGCTCCTTCTTTGGCTGATGGATGGGACCAAATTGGTCTCTTCCTTACCTTTATGTTCTTCCTAGGAGGCAAAGGGAGCAGCTCCCAACCAGCCCTTGGTCCCCTGGCCAATGGCTGTGGCCAGAGCATATTTCTCTTCAGTTCTGCAGTCCCAGGGCAATTGGCCGTTGGAGCAGAGTACTTTTGTTGTCAGGGAGTGGGGAAGCAAGCTCCATTTCTGGTCAATGGTTGGGCCCCATCTGGACTTCACCCTTGCCTTGGTATTCTTCCTTGGAGGCAGGGGCTACACAGCCCTTGTAAAAAATAAATGTGTGCGTGTGAAAAATATATTTTCCATGAAATGCAGAATAATGCTTCCCTCATGGAAGGAGACATTTATCACTATTATACTGTTAATTCACACCATTTAGTCCTCTATTGCATTTTCCCTGAGATCCATTATATGTAATAAATGAATCTACTTAACTAACACTCTGGAATTGCAGACTGCTTGGGGTATATTAAAAGAAATTGCTGGCACCCTAAACAGATAACCTGCAGGGGTACGTTTATAGAAAACAAACTATATTGTTTATGGTAGAAAGCATCCTCTGGGTGATTCTGTGCCCAGGACAGAGCCAAATCAAGGCATTTTGCCCAGGCAGAGCAGCAAATGGTGGCTTCACAACCTCTAGTCAAGTACCAAGGCTGACTGGCCCAGTTATTTTTTCACCTGATGCAGAAAATCCCACAAACACCTCTTCCTGAGATTCAAACAATGACAATAATAAACAGATAAATAACTATTTGCAGCCCTTTCCTGTTACTTGGCTTTCCCAGGTGACAACCTCCTTTTGCCTAATAACAGGGCCGGCCCAAACCCAGTGGAAAAATTAAGTCAGGCCCTTGTAATGGGAACAAGCATTTCTGTCCAATATGCAGGCTTTACATTTGCATTACAAACCTGTCTGAAGCAGGAGCTGCTTGAAGCCATGTGTAAGAATGCGCTCGCTCTCATTCACAAGCTAAGCAGCCCTGGGCCTGGAAGAGAAGCCATGAAGTATAACTATGCACATATCCTGTGGGAAATCCTTCCATGTACAAAGCTCCTCTGTTGCCCCCCCCCCACCTCCCTCCCTAACACTACTTAGGATATTTGTATGTGTGTGGTGAGGGAAACTCGGCACTCTTAGCAGGGCTGTGTGGAAACTTCTGTCTCTCTTCAGCTTCCCACTCCCCCACCCACCTGAGCTGCGTCACATTCAGCACACACGACTTCTCTGTCAGCCATTCTCTGGGCCGTGAGTGCATTCTTTGTTCCACGGTGCCTTAAACGCATACGGGAAGGATATACGTCATGGGCCCACCTTGGACCTGACCTGATGTGGAATGTGTGTTCAAAGTAGCTGCTTAGAATGGTGGAAACAGGAGAGACCACTGGAGTCTTGTAGTTGTTTTGAGACCCTTGCTGGGAGCTGGTTGTTTGTCCATTACGCCAGCCCCCAAACAGGCAACTCAGGGACATAAAATTATTATTATTAGAAACATGCTGAGTCAGTCTATTGGTTCACCTAGCACAGTACTGGCTCTACTGGGGATAGCTAGTGTGATGGTGACCTCCAGATATTGTTATATTTATTAACATCGATCTATTGATCGCATACGCCCCAAGTGCCTCAATTTTCTAGGGACAGTACTGGAATTCCAAAAGCCATCCCAGCTTCTGATTTGATCCCAGTATGTCCATATTTCCCCTGCCGGGGGTATTCAGTCAAAGTCTTCTGCTCATAGGTTCAAGGTGCATAGGGGAGAGTACAGAGCTACCAATGACAACTTTCTGAAAAATAAGTTTGGGTCTTTTCTTCCCAGGTTTGACTACCAGGAACTTTTGCACAATTCCACCTTCTGCATCATTCCCCGAGGGAGACGCTTGGGGTCCTTCCGGTTTCTAGAAGCACTACAGGTACAAGAAAAAGTGTTTTTTGTATTTACAGATATAAACCGGTTTAATAGTTGTTACTGTTTATCAGGCAACTGTTGCTCACAGAAGGTACAGAGAGCTCTAGGAGGAAGGTGGAAGAAAGAAACTTTCTTCCCTACTTCCTCTTTCAGCTCTTTGCTTTTCAGAGGATTTATCCTTTTAAATATATTGATGGGTGAGAATTTTAGTTTTTGTTTCGTTCATTGCTCTTTTTATCTGAAAATGATACTGAAGCAATCAAAGTTTGCAGTGTAGATGTACCACATTCGAGTGCACTGCAGGTACAAGCTGTTTTACGAGTCATTCCCATTTCCCCATTTCCTTAAACTGTGAGATGTAATTCTTTAAATGGAAAGTGCAGTGCTTTCTCTCAGCACAATTCCTAAACTACAGTTCCTAGGATTTCTTGTGGAGGCCATGACAGTTTCTAGAGTAGATATGCCTTCAGCAAGCTCAGTTCCTTTCAATCAATGGTGTAATGGAGGCTGAGGACACAGGAAAGACTTTTCAAGAGCAGGAGTAGTGCCACCATCTGCTGAAGCACCAAAATTACTGGTGGACTCACCTGGCTCTGACTAGTGAATGAAGTGATAATAAGGCTTATTTGAAACAGATTGGCACAGAGGAAGTTAGAGAAAGCGGAAAATAACCAAGCAAGACATAGCTACTTCTTTCCTTTCCTTCGATGGGGTTACTTCTTCACACCAGCAGTTTAGTGGTAACTTTCTGGCATTCTTTGCATTTCTAATTCAAAATTGTGGCATTTCATCTAACTGATGATCTGCCATTAAAGCTTAATGTGTGTGCATATCTTTATTATATACTGAAAAATAATGGATCAGCAGAGATGTGTACTTTTAGGGATTCTCCTTGAGGGTATATGATAGTGATGGAGGCATTTCTCCACTCTCTGCCACCTGCTACCAGTTTTCTTGAAAACCGTAATGGGTGGGAAGATGAATTGCGTGGCTGTGGTGGCCAGGACAGAGGCCTGGGGTGGGGGGGGGAGGTCAAAGGCCCTGAAACTCTGCAATTCAGGTGAACCTATGATCTGAGTATTTGTTATATAGGTCATTTCCTGAGTATTAATTATCATCATCATCATCATTATCACCATCATCATCCAGCTATTAATTTAGGGGAAGCCTGATCAAAAGAAGCAAAACCCCTCCTCATTTCTATACAGTGCTTTTTTCCTGGGGGTACGCATACCCCTGAACATTTTCTGAATCTACGTTTGGCCTCATTGAGGGGCAGTATTTCAATATGAGTAGGAAAATGAGAGTACCCCCTAAACATTTTTTTTAGGGGGAAAAAGCACTGTTTCTATATAAGTCCCTTACTTGGGAATTGGATGTCCTAGTACATCGCTTCCCAGAAACAAGCAATAATATTTTATTTAGCTTAATCTCCAATTGAGCATAAATTCCCCAAGCCTCTCCAAGCCCGTTTTCTTTATACTAGGTTGCTGCAGAGGTTCAGGTTGTGTGTGTGTGATTCCCACCTACAAAGAGGCTCATCTTCTGGCAGCTCAGCCAGAAAGTGTGTAGGAACAGCAACAGAGCACTTGTATGACACACAGAGGTTGCCATTAAATCACTCTTCCTAGCTCAGCAGGAATTTCAAAGGCTGCAACCTTATGCACACTTACCTGGAAGTAATCCCCACTGAGCACAGTGTGGCTTGCTTTTGAGGAAGCATGCATGGATTTCTGCTGTTCATCCTAAAGCTACCTCTGCCTGCTCCCCCCCCCCTTGCACAGCTCTCTTTCTTCTGTCTCTTTGATCTCTGTTCCTCGTCTCTCATTGATCCAGGCCGCCTGCATCCCGGTGCTGCTCAGCAACGGCTGGGAGCTGCCATTTTCGGAGGTGATCGACTGGAGCAAATCAGCCATCGTAGGGGATGAGAGGCTCCTGCTGCAGGTAACAATGCCTGCACTGTGTTAACAACCCGAGCCCGGCCGGCAGCCTGGTACAAGAAGGCACAGCATAAGCGGTCCTCTGTGCAGGGCTGTGCTTTTCACACAGAGCACTGTAGACTTACTGTATAGCAGCAGGCGAGATTGTGAGATCATCACGGCTCTGGCCTGAACTGTTTCTTGGTAGATCATGCATCTGAAGAGTCCATGAGGGAAATGGGTGCTCTCCGTTAATCTGAGGGTGCATTGACAGGAGCAGTGCCTGAAGTAATGAAAGACATCTAAGCAGTTATTTACGGAGGGTGATATCCAGTGCTTTTTTTCTTAAAAAATGTTTAGGGTTACTCTCATTTTCTGACTCATATTGAAATACTGCCCCTCAATGAGGTCAAACTTAGATTCACAAAATGTTTAGGGGTATGTGTACCCCTGCGTCCCCCCCCCCCAGATAAAAAAAGCACTGGTGGTATCCAACTAAGGCCCTGTGTGCACCGTACATTTAAAGCACTGGTTTTAACAGCCATTTCCCCCCTGCAAAGATTCCTGGGAGCTGTAGTTTCATTAAGGGTGCTGAGTGTTGTTCAGAAACCCCTATTCCCCTCACAGAGCTACATTTTGCAGGAAGGCAGGACAATGCTCATCCCCCTTAACGAACTGCAGTTCCCAGAATGCTTTGGGGGAAGTGGTATGATACTGTTCTAAATATAAGATGCAGAAGTTGCCTAACAGTTTTTATTATGGCATGAGCTTTTGTGGACTGGACTTCATCAGATGTATGGAGTGCAAGCCTAAATTTAAAGGTCTTGTGTGTGTGTGTGTGTGTGTGCGCGCGCATATGCATGTGTACCCACACACGCACCCCTCCACAATAGTTAGCGGTGAGGTCAGAATAATGAAATGCAAAAACTACAGGCTGTTACCATTGCATTAAAACTTAAATGTACAGTGACCTAATCATTGCTAATGGTAGTACAAAATTCCTGGCACTGGTGGAGCAATTAACATCTATATTGGGATAAAAACCTGTTATCTTGATTCAGGTCATAGGTGATAATATTGTATTTCTTAAAATAGTGGTTTCATGCCGGAGTCTCCCTTTGAAGCACATAGTAACTTATTTCATCGCACTGACCACAAAACCAAAGGTTTTATGGATTCCCCACCCCGCCCCAAGTTCAGAATATTCAGACTTCCCAAGTATGAAAAATGTAACCTGCACGAATGCATCTTTCAGGCAATGCCTGCTGTGCAGCTTGTTTGGCTGACTCAACATCTTTACCCTTCACTTCTGAGGGCCCCCCGCTGCTCCTGGTTTTAAAGCCAGTATGTCTGGGTATATATTTGTGATTGGTCATAAATCACTCTGCTTCCTCCCCCCCCCCCCATCCCCGCTACCTCCTCACAGATTCCATCTACAGTCCGATGTCTCCACAGCGACAAGATCCTGGCCTTCCAGCAGCAGACCCAGTTCCTGTGGGAAGCATATTTCTCCTCTGTGGAGAAGATTGTGCAAACCACCCTTGAGGTAAGACACAAGGGTCTGGGCAGCTGATTCCTTCGATGGGCCAGCTCCTTGTTCAATGTTAATTGTTGCTGAACGGTTTGGACCGAAGAGAGTAGATGGATCCAGGAATACTGCAGGAGGCTGACTTCGTCATTGATGGGGAATCTATTTTGGCTGGCTGGCCAGATCCTTATCGCCTTTCCCCTGGAGGGCCCAATGAGACAGGTGGGTGGGGTCTGACACACTAACTAAGAACTGCCTTGTTGGAACAAACCAAAATGCCCATGGAATTCAGAACCTGGCTTTCAGCAGAACTACAGCAGATGTTTGCAAGCAGGGCATATGATGTTGGCAACCACTCCCTGGCTACAGCCTCTGACCATTTTATCATCCATGCCAAGTTGTCAGTGATTGGACAGATTTGCAGAGGAAAAGCCTGTCATTTGGTTTGTACATACAGAAATTTTAAAAAAAAAATAATAATAATCCATTTATGCAAGTGAGCATCACCTTTCAGTGAAACTGAAATGAATAAGAGGAAATGTCTCCAGAGGCCATGGCTATTGCTGGTCATAGAACAGTTGTAGACAATTCTGCTTTGTTTAGTGGCTGAAAAATTACGGGAAATTATACCTTGATCAGGAAGCCTGGTGATGCATGGGAACTTCCAGAGCTGCACTCCTTGCCCTAGTGTTCCCAGCATTAAAGGAAACTGAAAACATTTTCACTGCACACTTTTATTTGAAACTGTAAGAAGAGCTATGCTGCATTAGACCAAAAGATCTGCCTGGTCCAGCATTGTTTCCTCAAAGCAGCTCAACAAATGCTTCTGGGAAGCCCTCCAGGAAAACCTGAAGACAACAACCTCTCTTTGTCCCCCCCCCCCCCCCGAGCTAAACTGCCTCTAGATGGGAAAGTTCTGTAGGAATTATGATTAATAGTTGCTGGTAGACTGATCTTCCTCCATGCATTTGTGAAATATATTAAAACAACCTAAGCCAGTAGTCATCATTGTGCCTTGGTGGCACCGAACCCCATGTGCCTTCAGATTATATACACTGGCACCTACAGCCCACACACTTCAGTACTTTACCCTGAGTTACAATATTATGAGAGGAGGGATCTTCATCAACTCTTCCCATGTCGTTCATAACTTGATAATGCTGTGTTGTGCCTGTCATTTGTCTGTTGTTGATGAATGACTGTTGTTGCACTTGAGGAAAGACTAGAGAGATTGATCGGGGGTGTCTGGGGCGATGCTGGGCCAAAAGCATGCTCAGATCCTGCATGTACCGATTAAGACAAGTCAAACAAGCCTTGCAAAACTGAAGACAGTGAAAGCAAAGCAACACACTTTGTACCAAGGCCTCAGGGCCTCTGCAGGTGAAGCCTGCAAATCAGTTTGGAACACCTGATCTGCTGGTTCAGTCCTGAGCTCTTGGCAGTACCTTGTCTCCAATGTGAGGAAGATAAGTAAGATTAATATTCCAAGAGGTCAGCTGCAAGTAAATTAAGATTAGAATTAGATTAGAATTAGATTAGAATCAGCGGAATTGCAGACTTTAGCATGATGTTTAGATCCATAGCTTTTCAAAGCAAACACACAGACCACATTTGCCTTAAGGCCCAGTGAGCAATTTGGGTGCATCCAGTGCTATAAGAATTGTCAGCCTGATCAGTGCCTGTAATTGTGTAATTGTCTACTGGGTGCCCCATGAAAGCCTCTCGAAAAGGGGAAGAGCTGGTTCCTTTCAGTCCAAGCAGGAATAGAAAGCATTAGGACAACTGCATTGTTTGTTTCCATGCCTGGTTAGCAGCAGGATAAACAAAGTGGTGAGAGCTTAGATGAACCCCTGCAGTTTACAGCTGCTTGTCTAAACCTGAATACCTGAGCCTTCAAAGCTTCCCTGAGGTAACTCAGCAAAAAGGCAGAGGCTCAGGTCATGGGGAACACCTCCTTTTGCAAACTGTCCCAAGAGATGCTGAGCAGGTGACAATCACCAATCCAGGGTTCTGCTCAACAGGAATTCTGAACCCCCTCTCCAAAAAAAAAAAGGCAGGGAAATTTGGGTTGGAGAGAGAAATAGCACATACAGATAAAGTGTTGCTGGCCGTCTTTTTTCATCCCTTGCTAATGGAAGCTGCTTGTCAGGTGAGGTGGAGCCGCTATGCTAGCTTCCCCCCAGGTGGGCAGCAAGATGGTTGGTGAGGTGCAAACGCACCAGCAGGAACACCGAATTAGCTCCATCTGAACATTTTCATTGCGCAGATCTCCCTGCTGCGTCTCCCCTGCCGACTTTCCTTCCCAGTAAGCTGCAGGGACTCTCCTGCTGGGAAGCGGGCTTAGGGGCTCCCAGCAAGACACTTCTGCTTGTTTATCTCTCTCTCCTAAACAGCTAATCTGCTTTGACTTATTCACCTCTCAACTCCTGGGGAATATTAACCAATATTTTAAAAAGAGATAAGAGAATGATAGCCACCAGCCCCTGTTTCCCTGTGTGTTTACTTATTATGTTCCTCTCCATTGTTTTCTGCCTGCCTCCAAAGGGGTCTTTGGAATTATTATTATTATTATTATTATTATTAAATATTTATTTATACCCCATATTTTTCCCTGATGGGACTCAAGGCGGCTTACATATAAAAATAAGAACCATTAAGAACATAGGAGAAACAGTCATTGTAAAATCATATACATATTTAGACCACCCCTTCCATTGAAAGCAGCCAGTTCCCCAAAGCCTGTTGAAACAAAAAAGTCTTCACTTGCCAGCAGAAGGACAAGGAGTCTAGTTTCTCTAGGGAGGGAGTTCCAAAGACCGGGAGCAGCCAACACTTTAAGCCTGTTTCATGTGCTGCTTTGTGCACGCATGTAAAATATAGCGAGGTTTTTGTCCCATTGTAGGAAGGGCTATAGCAGGGGCGGGGAACCTTTCTGGCCCGATGGGACAGCTTTTTTCAACTCCACTTCCCAGGCCAAATTTGACAGGTGTCAATCACCTGTCAATTATCAGGCACCATCTGGGAATGAGCAAGCAGTGAAGCAGTCTTATGCAGAATTAAATGCTCTGCTCATCGGTCAATGAGTGGAGGGTTCAGTTCTGCTATCTGCATCACCAGTGTGTGTTCCCTGCAGGGAGTGCGCAGGTAGAGCAGCACTTTGCAGCTAAGAACTATGTTCATCAGGTAGGCCTGGTTTCAGGGGGAAATAGCTGTTTGGGTCAAATTGAACACCCTTGCCGGCCAAGACTGGCCAGCAGTCAGAGGTCAACAGTGCCCCCCCCAGGTTTCCCCCCATCTGCCATAAGGTAACTATGGAAGCTCACCCCACAGGTGAATTTTGAACTGGGGTTTCTTGGCTTGCAGTTCAGACTCTGGGTGTCTGGGTGCCCCTAGTCCAGCCTTCCTTACATTGAAGTGAGGAGGGTGGTTTGCAGATGATCTCACAGGCTGGGTGACGCCCTCTCGTCACCTGTCAGGTGCTGACAGCTTCAGGAGCGTAATGCTCCTTGCGTGATGACAGCTTTCTTTCTTTTTCGTCAGATCATAAAGGATCGGATATTTCATCAGGAATCCCGCCCAAAGTTCTTCTGGAACGCCCTTCCAGGAGGGCTGCTGGCACTGCCAGAATACTCCACCCACCTCAATGACTTCCCTTTCTACTATCTGCAACATGGTAAGGGACTCTTCCCCTCTCCCCCCCCCCCCGCACCCCCCCCCCACTGTCACTTAACACATCACATTATGCCTTCTATTTGCTTTTTATTCCATTAGAGATGGATAAATCTGTCCGTTTCAGTTTCCCTTCTGTTCTCTCCCCCCACCAACCTTAAGTTCATTTCCACATCAGTCTATCATCCTCATGAAAATTTTCTCCATCTTAGCACACATCACATATTTTTGCAAGCAATTTCCCCCGGGATAGTTATTTCTCCCAATATGTGCACTTTTATGTGTATTTTCTCTTAATATGCACATTTTTGTACATGTGGCTTGGTTGGAGAACTGAATCACAAGTGCAAATTTTGAATTATTTTATAAAATAATATTTTGGAAAGCATGAACTGAATCAAAATTCTCACCCATCCCTAATTATTACAATAACACTTATTTATGCACAGTCCTTACTGTGATGCCTGAGTGGGTGACTCCCCCTACATATTTTTGCTATATCCTCTGTAAACCTTGGAGCTTACCCTTGCATGCTGATACCGTCCTCTTGTTTTTTCCAGTGGTCCCATTTTAGCTACAATTCTGCCGGCATCTGGCAGCTGTGTTTGCTATTAGAAGGAACGATGGTTATTACTGCACCATCAGGGCACATCCTTGCACAGAGGCCTATATTCCCAAGGAGCCTGAAAGCAATGGAAGGGATTAAACGAAGTTACGGAGGGTAGAGCAGGCAGGGCTGCCCACCTGTCATTCACACCTGATGCCATAGTGATGGCAGGTGATGCTTCTCTTTGAAGGCCCAATTGACAAGGCTTCAAAGTAAACTGCAGAGCTTTCAAACAGCCCTTTGTCAACATCCTCACACAGGGATGTTTACAAAGGGCTTTCAGACCCCCACCCTTACCCCCACATTTCTCCTTCAAACTGCAGAGCTTAGAAGAAGAAGAGGGGGAGTGTTGGAGGTGCATTCACACCCACCCTCTACACTACTCCTTTAAACCTTAGCAGAGGTTTGAAGGAGAAACTCAAGGAGTGTTTGAAAGCCTTGAGCAAGGTGTACTCCTACTGCTCACCAGCTGATGGGTGGGAGCGCACATTCAGATGCCTCCCCTCCATGCTTGTCCTTCAACCCTCTGCTGAGGTGTACACTAAAAATAGAGAAGGGGGCAAAAAGATAATAGCAACACCAACTGTCTGGTACGTAATGGAAGGGTAGGTGCCGCTGCAATAGAGCAGCAGCATAGCGTGGGTTGCCGGTGCCCGGGGCATGGCAAGTGTTGCCCCCCCCCCCCAGTGGACTGGGCAGTTAGGGTGGGGGCCTTTGCCAGGAGGGCCCATGCAGAGCCCACGCAGAGGGTGAATGGAGCCTGCTTCAAACAGGCTCCTGGCCCTCTGCCTCCATCCTCCTGGCCACTAGACCAACCCGCCTGCCTCCATGCCTCGGCTGCAAAGGCTCTGTACCTGTTGTAGGGGTGCCTGATTATATCCCCTCAAAAATGTGCACCAGGGGCCATGGTCCCCCTATACCCACATGCTACGCTTTGGCAGTAGAGACCTAGTTCCCGTGTCATGCCTAATGAACCTCCTGATGAGATGGTATCAGCTGGAGGCAGAGTGCAGTGATAGGTACTAAGATGATCTTTTAGGTTTCCTGGTCCCAAGTCATACAGGGCTTTATAAACCTTGAGCAGCCAGTGCAATTCTTTTAGCAAGCAGCATCACATGATGGGCAATATTCCACCCAACAATCCCCCAAGCCACTACATTTTGCCCCCTTCTCCCTCTTTGCCCTTTCCTCTGTTGTTTTGCATTGCATTGCATTGCATTACAGATGGCAAGTTCCTTGGGACAGGCAGGGCCACATGGAAAAGGTGGGGCACGAGGAGCGGTTTTGGTATTTCATACTAATTGTGTTTCTCCCTGTAACAGGATCCAGCCCCTCCGACAAATTTACAGCATTCATCCGGGCTGTCTCGCCTATTGTCTCCCTTTCTCAGCCCATCCTCAAGCTCATCCAAGCTGTCTCTGGGTCCCAGTACTGCGCCCAGGTAAGCAGGAGGTGTGGCTTGTCCTACCTACGGTATAGTACAATGGCTTTCTGGGAGAAGTGCACACCCTGACTTCTAGGTTCTACCACCTTGTCCCCGCCTTTATTCTTTCCACCATTCAGTGGAGTAAGGTAACTTTAGATTCTGGTCTTAATACTGTTATCAGAGGAGCAGAGGGGAGAGGAACTGTTTGATCAGGTCTGAAGAATCTTTGGCCCTCCAGATATCGCTGAACTACAACTCCCCTCATCCCTGGCCATTGGCCATGCCTGCTGGGGCTGATGGGAGTTGTAGTTCAGCGACATCTGGAGGCCCAAAGGTTTCCCTGCACCTGCTTTATATGCTCATATGTATTTCATCACTTGCATCAAATGGTGATATGCTAACTCTGCTGCATTTGGGTGGTCCTTGTGCTCATTCTGCTGAACAGGACTGTGGGTTTCTGCCCTAAAGTCTGCCTTGATGGTGCCAATGTAACAATTCCTGTCCTACTGCTGCTGCCCCTTTTTTTAAAAAAACTCTTTAGTAATCTTTGATGAAGTGAGACATTCTTCCGCCCCTCCATAAATATGCACCCATCCCATATGCACCAAGGCAAAATGTCAGAGATGGTAGATTTCTTCCCCTGGAATGGTTGGCAGCTTGGAGGAAGCACCTGGGTGGGCATACAGCCACCGCCGCTGCCAGCAGGTGCTCACCTCTCCTCCTACCTGCGGGGCAAGTCCTGTCAGCAATTATGTCTTGCCGAAGAAGAACTCTGCCAACAGGCCTCACCCATCTCAGGCCACCCCAGGTGCTCAGAAATGCACAGCAGCAAATTGGCCTGGGCACGCCAGCCCAGGATGCCCTTGCACCCTAGATCCAGGCCATGTTTACTCTGAAGTAGGGGTAGGGGAGAGAGTTGATTCAGCTCGCATATGAAGTGTGAACTAAATTCGCACTTTCCGAAGCAGCGTGTGAACCGAAATGCCAGCCTTCTTTCCAAATCTGTGTTTCTGCAAATTCTGAGAGGCAGCTCTCCAGCCAAGTAATGTGTACAATTTCGATAAAAAATGCATATGTTGGTGAAAGTTACATTAAAAAATGCATCGTATTAGGGGGAATGGCTTTGCAAAAATGTGTCTGTTAGGCGGAATGACATATGAAAGTATATATTAGGGAAAATTCACAGTAAAATGCTACTGAATTTTCATAAGGATCTTTATTTAAAAAATAAAATAATAATTATACTTTTATACAGAAACATAGAATTATAGAGGCTCTTCTAGTCCAACCCCTTGCAATGGAGGATTCTTTTGCCCAATGTGAGCCTCGAACCCACAATCCTGAAATTAAGAGTCTCATGCTCTACCAGCTGAGAACTGAATTTGGGGGAGGGAACTTAGAGAAACTGAATTTATACATTTTACTCCAGCTGAACTTGTTCAAAGTACATATGTTCAGGCACCCAGTCTCAGGTAGTATGTGGTAGACGAAAGACTGTGTTTTCTATGGCGGGAGGCTGGCTGGCTCAATATATTTTGCTGCCTGAGGCCAAGTAGCAAATGGAGCATCCTGTCTCCCAAATCAAAGTGTATCACACTCAAGGCAGGTCAAGTCATTACACCCCATGAAGCAGATGGAACACCCCCCTGTATACCTCTTCCTACTCCCTGCTTCTAAAAGAATAGCTACTAATTTGCCCTTTAATGACACCCAGTAGCCTGAGGCTGCAGCTTCATTCTGCCTGATGGTAGGGCTGGCCTCTGAGAGAGGCCCAGCTCCCTTGTTTGGTCATGCCACAAAAGATTTGTGGCTTTGGGCTGCCTCCCAACGATAGAGCCGGAATGCTAACCCATAAGATGGTTGCAAGGAGAAAGCAGGATATTGATCTGCAACCTATTCACAACCCTGGAGGTAGGGCAGGAAAGAACAAGGGAAGCCTACAAAAATGCAGCCATTCTGGTCTTATCCAAGCAGAAGCGGTGCTTGTTGAGGTGTCATCCACAATGGCATGGCGCCAGCTACAACCAGGAGTTGAGGCAACTAGTTCTACACAAGCACAGCGCAGAGTGGAAATTCACCTCTTCCCTTCTGATTTGCTACCCTTAATTTTTTTTTATCTCAGCTGTGTACACACCATGGGATTTAAAGCCCCTTGCTAAAGTTTCTGGGGATTGTAACTCAGTGAGTGGTAAACTACAGTTCCCATGATCATTTGCCCGGTAGAGGGTGTGCCTTACATGTATGGTATGTACACAGCCTTTATTGTGCATGGTCCTCCCTGCCCTACTCATTTTATTGTTTATGATGATGAGGATCATGTTTTGGTTGGCAAAGTGAAGCCTTGTGCTTTTTCTAGGGATGAGGCAAAATCCATCTCCATTTTGTGTCTTTTAAAATAATAATATGGACGCTGCAGGATCAATATTTAGCTGAGTCAACCTGCAATGAAATAGCAGAATTGTGATAGCCAGTCTTGTGCAAAACCACCGTATTATTAGTATTTTAAAGGTTGATATATTTCCACCTTTTTTACTTTGTGAAGATCTTGAGAAATTAGCTCCTTCAAGCTGGGTTCTTGAAAACAGGCATGCCTCCAGCCTGCAGCAGTCAGTGGAAGTAGGAACCCTCTTTTTGTCACTTGGTCCTCTGGAAATAAAATGGCCATATTGGGCAAGTGGAAATAGGGATGTGGCAATAGAGAGCAGCCAATGAAACACAACCTCACAAGTGACCAGTCGCCCACCCCTCCACACCAACTGTGACAGAAGCTGCATCGTGGCTCATTTTTACAAATAGGATTCTCCATGGTATGGGAAAATCTGCATGAAGTGTAACAAAAGTATGGGCTGGCATTCCATTGCGATGATGATACCCTGTGGAACCTGCCTCTGACATGCACATACAAGTCACTGAGATCACACAACAGCTCTCCCGTGTGAAATTGCACAATAAACTCACAGCTGGAAGCAAGCTAGATGGCCTAAGTGGCACTTTCCTTGAGTTCATGATTGTGAGTGGAAGAAAATGCTGCTCAAACCTCTGCAAAAGAAAGAAGAAGAAAAAGAGTGCAAGGTAGCCCACCCACAATGATTTCTCTTCCCATGCACGAGTTCACTGCCACAATGCATGGCAATCCCCATGAGGGACAGCTGCAGATTCCTGCATTGCTGGGGGTTGGACTAGATGATCCTCAGGTTCCCTTCCAACTCTATGATTCTATGGTAATAGCTTCGGGATGGACATATTAGCACAACAAGTAAAGGCTGCTAGACATGTTGGCCTCATAAGAAGAATGATTTGCATCCTTGGGGAAATGTAGTTAAGTGATAAAAGCTGTGTGCATGCCATACATTTAAAGCACATAGCTCCCCCCCCCCCTGAATCCTGGGAACTGTATTTTACCCCTAACTGAGCTACAGTTCCCAACGCCTTTAACAAACTACAGTTCCCACCGTTCTTTTTGGGGGGAGGGGATCTTGTGCTTTAAAGCCATAAAGCACATGTTTTGCAATCAGAAGATCCCAGGTTCAGCTCCCAACGTCTCCAGAGAGGGCTCTGAAAGATCCCTGTCTGAAACCCTGGAGAGCCCTTTCCACAGCCATCATAGATAGTGCTGAGTCGATGGAACGATGCACTCGCCTGCTGTAAAAGGCCTCTTCCTATGTTCCTGCGTTAACTTTCTAGCTCATGCAGAAGGCAAAGAAGATGTGGAGTGGGAAACTCAAATCACTGGAGAAATATAAAGCCTTCTTGCTAAATTAAACGAAATAGACCCATTACAATACGCGCTCTCCCCCACGAGAGTCTTTTATTAGCAACGATGCTTTGCTTTTAGTAATAATATTGAGGTTGTATTAAAGCGCATACTCTAGATGTCATCTATTAGAGCGGAACTGTAATTGCTTCTAGCATGGTAATTATATGGTCGACGGTAAGTATTCTTTTCTAAAAGAAAAAAAAATTAGAGATACAAACATAAAAATAAATCCTTTGAAATAGGATGTGGGGCAGGAGAGTGAGTAGCTAAACACAAAGACAGTTGTCATCAATCCAGGGAAAGTTTCTCATAAAATGCAGCCTAAGGCTGACATGACGCCATTCATGCAGGTAGGGAAGGTTTTCTTTCAGCCTGATAATGCTTCTTGCTTGCCTCAGTGGGAGGTGTGTGTGTAAGTCGATATTCTTGCTCTGCCCACTTTTGCCCCTGACGCCACCCACCACAAGAATTTGACCTGGAAAGTTGCCTAGAAGGGAATGTACCGTACTTTTCCGTCTATAAGACGTCCCCATGTATAGGACATCTGCTATTTTTGAGGACCCTAAGAAAATGGGGGGAGATGGTACAGAGTTGTTGAGCTTTTTTTGTGGAGGAATGCCGAAAATCACTCACCCGCACTGCCTATCGCCCACCCAACTGATGGAGTGTCAACCAATGAACACTACCTATTGATGCAGTAACCAATAAAACGCACAATAGCCGCTGACAGACGCAGCAGCAACCAATAAAACATCCACCCTATGCACAACCCATGTGTAAGATGACCCCCACTTTTTAGCATGACTTTTAAGGAAAAAACTTAATCTTATACACGGAAAGGTGCGGCAACTCAGAGGCTGAAATGGCTTCCCCATCCCTGGCCCTGATATTTAACAACCACAGGCCAAGGCATAGGAGACTTTATACTATTCTCTCCACTTTTTTTTGTTTTTATACGAAACATGGGTGAGGCCCCTGGCAACTCCCTGGTCTGTTTGATTAAAAAGGTTAATCAAGGTAAGGGTGCTTTTATTTGCTGGTGTAGAAGAGGGCTGGGCTGGCCTGGCCGTGGGTTTCGGAGGGAGTTACTGTATGTACACACAGAGGCAAACACACCTTCCTTACTATCTAAATACACACACATGCAAACATATTCAAAAAACCTCAAGCCCAGGCTGTCTGATTACGTACAGAGAGGTTTGCCAGCTTTTGCACCTGACTTGTCCCTTTGAGGCCGTTTGATTTGCAGCAATGAAGCTGGAGACTGGTTATTAATTCCATGCCATTAATTAGCTTCACTTGCTGAGTTCTGCAGACCAAAACTCTCTTAAAGTCCCAAAAGCAAGCCAGTTTCGGTTTGCTTGTTTTTAAAATCTGGTCTGTTGGTGACCTTTCATATACAGCCTTTTGAAGTTAGGATGGAGTGGGGGAAAGTTAGCTTTTATCTGAGAACTCCAGGTAGATAAAAGCATCTTCCTGCACCCTAAAGCTCTTTAAGAAATGTGCACTACCTGCAAAGGGGCCATCCTTCTGTTCCATATTGCCTCCCTCTCCCCCCCCCCCTTATAATTCGCTCTCCCTTTAACATAGGCAAGATAAAACCCATTTATCCACCTTCCTCCAACTTTCAGTCAGCTGCTTGGACAAAGGTGGAAGGCCAGCATCACATGGTCTACTCTACTCCAAGAATGCTTCACCTGCAGCCTATGGGGCCATATCCAGCCCACCAAGCCACAGGAAGTGGCCTGCCAGCCCTTGCAGCCAATCAGATTGGGATATAAAGCACTCTGCCTGATCTTTCACTTCTGGAGGGCAGCGAGAGCACTTTATCTCATGATATAAAATCCCCCTGACTGCTCTTCAGAGATCCTCTCTAAAGAACAGGCAGAGGGATCTTTTATCTCTGATCCTAGTGTTGAGATAAAAGCAGGAAGAGGCGTTATCTCTTAAGATGAAAAGGCAACATTCCCCCTCACTCCTGATCTGGGGTGGGGTTAGCCTTAGAATGATCTGTACAAAGTAAAAGGCAACCCCCCCCCTCCCCGCAGTGTGGTAGAGGGGGTTCTGGAAATGTGTGCGCGCACACATTTGTCTGTGACAGTTGATGCATGATTCTGTGAGTGATATGCCTCCTCTTCTTATTTCTTTAAATACAGATTTTAGTTTTATGGAGCTGTGAGAAGCCACCCCCACAGAGCAGTAAATGGCTACAGACCACGGTACCTTTGACCATCATCCAAGGCAGCAGCAAGGTAAGTTGCCTTTGACTGCCGTGGAGGAAATATAGAAGTGAAAACATAACGTACCCAGGATAAATGCAAATAAAATTCTTCTTACAATTCTTCACAGTAACATATCAGGGTTTATTTTGCCCCGAGTTCTCTCATTCCAATAGGAAATAAACAAACTCTGATTTTTCAGTAAAGGTGTTACCATGTCTTCCTTGCCTAACCATAACCATTATTTGTGAATTTAATCATTGGTACCACATGCCAGATTTTACTTAATCATTCTTCTCCTTTTGGTATTCCTTCCTTTTTTCATGCCTGATCTCTGGTCATTCGTGCTGCATGAAGTAAATGAATGGTCATTTCTTGATCTTCCTTCAATACTGTTTTCTTGATATGCCTAAATAATACTATGTGGTCATTTTGATCCATGTCCCTCTTGTGTCTCCTTCTCTTCTGCTGAAGGTTAGTGACCGGTTTTTGCCTTACTCCGCCATTGGGACAGATGCGGTGCTGAGTCTGGATGAACACACCAGCCTCTCAACCGGTGAGGTGAGGCAGCTCTCCTGAGCCTTTTAATGGTTTGCTTGCAGACATGGGCACCCGTAATATATGGGCATGCCAAAGGGCATAATATTTGTTGGGCAGTGTCCTGCACTCACACTCACAACTGAAGAGACACAGCACAAAAGGAAAAGAGGCTGGGAGGGAGGAGGAAAAAAGCAAGCTTAGGCACTAATTCTTAGATAATTATTGTAGTGAGCAACAGGAATGGATTTTTTGGGGCAGATGAGTCAAAAGCTGTTGGTCTTTTAGCTGAGCTGCTTGGTGAGGCCTTGCACTCCCATCTCTCTCCTTCTCCCACAACTTGGTAGAATTTCTCCTTTTCAGCTGGTGAACTGCCAGCAAGGGAAGACCTTTGCCTTCATCATCGTGAGCTGAGTGAGTTCCAGCTGCTCAGCCTCACTCCCTTGCCGCAAAGGTCCTCAGCGGGGAGCTGCTGCCTGGCAACACCAGGGAGGGCCAAGGATGAGAGCAGGAAATGCCGCCTGCATCAGCCTGGCATCATTTGGGCACTGTGCTATTTCTGTTTCCGATAGGGCTGGTCCAAGACATTTTGCTGTCTGAGGTGGAGCAGCAGATATCACCCCCATTCCCATGTCAAGATGAATAACAGGCACAAGGCAGTATAAATAGGTGGCATTTCGGGCAGAAAATCTCCCAGACACCTTCCACGCCCCACAGCAGTAGTAAAAAAACAGAATAAAAATTAAATAACCAACAATTTCCAGCACTCCCATGACATCCAGTACCTGCTGGATGAGGCAGCTGCCTCACTCTGCCTAATGGCAGAGCTGGCTGTGATTCATGATACTGGCCTTGAATGTGATTGCATTCTGCATATTGTTTGTATGCCACCATGAGAGCCTTGGGCAGCGGCAGGAGGGTCTGTAAAGCAAGAAATAAGTATTCTGAATCAGGGGTTCCCAAAGTTTGGTCTGCAGACCACCAGTGGCCCCTATACTTCATTCAGGTGGTTCACAGGAGTGACTCTGGAAGCCAAGCCTTATGAGGAACGGTTGAGGGAGTTGAGCTGGTGATAGGGACATAGGAAGGTATCTTACACAGAGTCAGATCACCAGTCCATCTAGCTCAGTATTATATACACAGACTAGTAGCAGCCCTCCAGGGTTTCAGAAGGAGTCATTTTCCTGGCCCTACCTGGAACCTAAGACCTTCTGCATGGAAAGCAGATGCTCTCCCACTGAGCTGAAGCCCTGGCCTTTTGAGGCTCATGCATTTAATTGCTTTAGGGAGTGGTGATCAAGGGAGAAGTGCTGTTCTTTCAAATAGGGCTTGGAGGAGTAGACAGCTTGGGTGGGGAAGATGTCATTCTTTTATTTAAAAACATACAGGCGTGTTGACTTTTCCCAGAGCAAATGCAGCAAAATGGTTAGTAAGTCACTTCTCGAACAGGCAATCACCTGAATGACCACCAACTTGGGTGCCTTTAAAAGAGGATTAGACAAATTCCTGGAGGATAAAGTTATCAGTGGCTACTAGCTTCAGTTGGTGTGTTCTACTCCCACACTGTCGGAGGCAGTGTGCCCTTGAGTACCTGCTGGGAATCACACACTTAAGAAATCCCCTGCACATGGAAGACTAGCATTTCAAGGAGGAAGCTAGGCTCAAATCCTTTCCTCTTGCCTTTCTGTGTGCAGGGAGTTCTTAGCAAAAGGGAAGCATCCAAACATGAGATTGCCCCAGCGCATTCTGAAGTGGCACAGTCCTAGGAAGTAGATACCACCTGCTCTTCTTTGCATGGTTGGATTGGCTGTTCTTGTTCCACAATGTACTGAAAAGTGCTGGAGAAGGAATGGTGGCTGGGAAGCAGTATCCTTTCTTGGAAGAATGGTGCACTTATCCTCTTCCTTCTCTCTCTTCCTGACTCTCCAGGTTGACTTTGCCTTTGTGGTGTGGAGAAGTTTCCCCGACCGGATTGTGGGCTTCCCTATGCGCAGCCACTTCTGGGATGCCAGCAAGAGCCAGTGGAGCTACACTTCAAAATGGACCAATGAGTTCTCTATGGTTCTCACCGCAGCTGCATTCTACCACAGGTACCCCCCCTCCCTTCCTCAGCTATCGCTACTGATAATTACAAGTGGAGCCTGCAACAAAATGTTGCAGGGTTCTCCTGCTCAGCCTTCCAACCAGCCAGCTGTGCTCTCATCTAGGGTGCTCCATTCCATTCTACTCCCCTTCTGGTTTTCTGTTTTTTCCTTCCACCCTCACTCCCTCGCTTCGACTGTCTATTGCCACTGACTGCTGCCCCCCCCCTCAGCCCCCCCCCTTGCCTGCCTTCTTTCTTACATCCAGTCCAGAGGGTGGCCCTGCTTGTCAACTTCCTCCTCTTTAGTCCCACTGCTAACTTTGAAGAAGAAGAAGAGGAGAGAAATAGAATTAGTTGACTCCATCTGTCATTGGTTCTGGCTGCTGTTGGGCTTTGGCTCCCCCTACTGTTGGCCTCCTTGCCTTCTGCCCAACCAGTTCCAATGAGCACCAGCCCCATCTGCCCCTACTAGACCATTGGTTCCCTGAACCGTCCTGAGATAAGTCAGTAACGCAGCTGTTTCTCCTTTCCTGCCACTTTACGATGCCTCCGTTTCTTCCCCTTGACAGGTATTATCACAGCCTCTTCACCAATTATTTGCCTGCTAGACTAAGGAGCCTTGTTGATCAGATTGCCAACTGTGAAGACATACTGATGAACTTCCTGGTTTCTGCTGTCACCAAGCTACCTCCCATCAAAGTGACCCAGAAGAAGCAGCACAGAGAGAGTCCTCCGCAGCAGGTACAAGGTGTTTACTGGCCAACATGGGGAGTAGAGGGGGAAAGAGCTGAACAAGGGTTGTTTCCACATCATTTCCCATCCAATAATTGGACCCCTGAAATGTCACTCCAGATTAGCCTTTCCCAAGCTGGTGCCCTCCAGATGTTCCGGACTATGACTCCCATCAGTCCCAGCCAGAGAAGTGCAAATTTTGAACAATAGCTGTTGTTTGTGCATTGTGTTGGAAAGAATTAGGTGTTTCCTCATTAAAATGCAAACAAAGTCACATGTCTCCCTCATTCCATAGGCTAGACCCCGCCCTCCGCACGGGGTGTTCACACATAACACTCAATACATGTACCAGCTGTGTACCTGTGCACAGACATAGTGAAGCTGCACACTTGTACACATGCTCACTTGCAGGGCTCCATGAGTACACAACCTCTGTACACAATGGCTGAGCTGTACAAATCAACAAGTGCTCACTCTTTCACACAAACTTTCACGTGTGTTTAGAGTCAGCTTATACCTGCGTTGAGTATAACATGTGAACAGCCCTTATGTGAAATCTCTATGTGAATTGCAGAAAGGAGAAGCCACGAACCCTTGCATGGCTTCCGAATGGCACTTTTGCAACATCCTTTTATTTGCAGGGGGTGGGGGGTTAATTCACAGCAATGTGTCTGAACTCTCCCTCCCATTGCCTGCCTTTGTTTCCCCTGCAGCTGTTGAAGAGCGCTCCCCCATCCAATGGGAACCTTCATTTCTCTCAGCGCCAGGAGTGCGTCAATCAGTTTGCAGCCTGGTTTGGGTACATGCCTCTGGTGCATTCCCAGTTCCGTCTGGACCCCGTGCTCTTCAAGGACCAGGTGTCCGTGCTGCGGAAAAAGTACCGGCATCTAGAGAGAGCCTAGCTCCAGAGAGAGTAGGAGGAGACCTCTTCCCTCTGGGACAAGAAACGCTGCAGAAGGAGCACTGGCAGACTCAGCCCTCTCTGTATTGGACACTAGGAATACCTGCAGTGCCGTGGCACACAGGTGGGTTGCTGAGCTGGGACCCATTCAGTAGCATTGCAAGGAAGGAGACTTCAGACCCCCCCCCATGGGGCACTGCACCCAGAGCCTTCTAACTTTCGATACTGAAAGGAGGAATACTCTCGTCTTGCTGGTAGCTGTGGAGATGCCAGATGAATTTTCAGTCTTTATTGGGTTTTACCAGTACAAATAAAGGTTTGCAGGAATTGGCTCTGTCTCTCCCTGATTGCTTTTAACAGGACTGTTTTTTTCATTGTCTTCACTTCAGATAGAATTCTCAGCATTTTTTCTGACGTAACCTCAGTCGCTTGGAATTTATTGGCCTGATCTACTATGTCACCCTGCCGCTCATATGCTGGAACTAGAGGATACGCCATATGTGTGTGTGTGTGTGTGTGTGTGTGTGTGTGTGTGTGTGTGTTCAATTTCTTTGTTATTCCTTGCTTTCCAGCAGATGCAGTTTTAAAATAAATAGGTAGGTAGGTAGGTAGATAGATACGTATTGGGAGGGTGGGGTGGAAGAACTCTGCACATGCTCAAAACAATGTGTCCTTGCATTGTTTTTTTCTTCTTTCTCCTGGTTTTTTAATTGGAGGAAAAGGTTGGGGGTCCTATCATGAAATATGCTATCTCTATCCTTTGATTCATGCACTTTTAGCCAGTGGAGGCTGCTGCATCAGGGCAAATGGGGCAGTGTCTTAGTCCAGCCTTGGTCTGCCCTCAGCACCTGCCTGCCTTTCTACTTATATCCAGTCCAGGGTGTGAAACTGCATGTCACCTTCCTCCTCCTTAGTTTCAATGTTGACCTTTCAGATCTCAGAAGGAAGCAGGATGTGGACAAAAGTACAATTAGTGGGCTCTGGCGCCACCTACTGTTTGGCTCCCTGTATTCGGCCTTGCTGGTCCCAATGGGAACCAGCCACTACTGGTTTTAGCCAAATCTTTTTTGTCTGTAGTAGCTGTCTAAAAACAGGGATTAAGGGACCATCAGAAAAGGTATGGGGATTGGGAGGACGCTTTCGTCCTCTGTGATTTGAGAAGTAGTATGTTTATTTGTTTTAAACCGCTTACTATTGGAAAGGTAGGGTTGCCATATGTCTGGAATTTCCCGGACACTGAAGTCAGAAGCAGTGTCCAGGCAGAAATTGCTGAAATTGTCCAGGAAAATACGAACATATGGCAATCGATGTCGGAAGTCTAGATTTTGGCGAATTTTCTCTAAAATAGCTCAGATTTTGCACACAATAAAAAGCTCAGCAACTTTGTGAAACTTTTTGAAATATGGCAACCCTACAAAAGGAAAAGCACTTATTTGTCCTTAAAACCACACTCTCTCTCTCTCTCTCTCTCTCATGAGCAGGTAAAATGTGCTTTGTGTATGTTCAGAGACACACAACAGTGAGGTGCTAGTTTTTGGAAATGAATGGGTTGCAATGCATAACCAGGCTTCTCTCTTTTTGCCTTTGAAAACAAGCAGGTGGAAATTCAATAGTTGAAGCATTTCCCAGCATGCAGTTGCAGCGAGAAGATATTCCACCTGCTAAATTTCTGCTTATTATCAAAGACAAGAGATTGGATGCAGGGCAGGTGGGAGAGATTTTTAGCAGGATTTCTCATGTCCTCACTGTTTGCAGCAGACCTTTGTTGTTGTTGCTGCTGCTGCTGTTTTAACAATAACAAGCAAGCAGGAGGAGAGAAAGAGGAAACCTTTGCAAACATCAGTATCTGGGGGTTATGTAATCTGGTTCCTCCTTTGGGTTCCCGTTGTCAGAGGCAGCAAGAGGAAGTGAACAGACTTGCACGAGAGGCAGGAGAGGAGGAGGCAGACGGGCCTGCAAAGTGTGGTTGCAAGTTTTCCAACCAGCTCTTGTAGTTGCCCATTTTAGCTGCAATCTTCCCCTTCCAGGTGCTTAGGAATCCAGCTCCCATCAGCCCAAGCCATCATGGCTAATGGCCAGGGATGATGGGAGTTGTAGCCCAACATCTGGTGGGCACTAGGGTTGGGGAAAGCTGATCTGCAGGAACGAGCAGGCCAGTTGTGAGGAACCTTTAGCTTCCCAGTTGTCACTGGACCTCAGTTCCCATCAGCACCAGCAAACATGGCCAGTTGCCAGGGATGATGGGAATTGTAGTTCATCAACATCCTGAGAGGGGCAAATGCTCCTCACAGCTTAAGCAGGTACCAGGTGCAATTAAAAAGCTTTGACTCGGTTCCTGGAGCTCAAACAGGAACAGGGGAAACAAAATAAAAAAATTCCTTCCAGCAGCACCTTAGAGACCAACTGAGTTTGTTATTGGTATGAGCTTTCGTGTGCATGCACACTTCTTGCTCACACCAATAAACAAACTACAAACAACCACACCCTAGGCCAACCCCAACCTCTCTCACTACCAAAGAAACACAAATGAACAGCAGAGAACCTGCACGAGCAACGCTGACACCAAACCCTACATACATTGAGCAAAATAGAAACATTGCCACCCGACCCCACACCCATCCCCACCCATCTTCCCCCCTCCACCCCCTTTCCCCCCCTAATGTCTCAACAAATGAAACTGATTTGTAAAAATGTTACATGGAAAAAATACGAGAGACATTACACATACTTCTGTAAAACAAGAAAATCTTTTAAAAAAATACCAATAACAAACTTAGTTGGTCTCTAAGGTGCTACTGGAAGGAATGTTTTTATTTTGTTTCGACTACAGCAGACCAACACAGCTACCTACCTGTAACTAGGAACAGGGGAGGCTGGCTCTCCCTCCCCCCCCCAAGCCAATTGACAGCCCCAGTGACCCACTAGGGGTGGCAATCCATGAGGCCGTTTTCCTGCTCAATCCCCATTGAGGCTTGCACACTTCCATGCTAACTTCCATGCTAGCTAGTGGGGAAAGGTCTTAGCTCAGCAGAAGAGCATCTCCTTGCATGGAGAAGGTCCCGGGTTCAATGCCTGGCATCTCCAGGTCGGGCTGGGAGAGAGACTCCAGCATCAAACTCCAGAAAGCTGCTGCTAGTCAGTGCAGACAGTAATGAGCTAGGTGGACTAATGATTTGACTCTATGAAAGACAGCTTCCTATGTTCCTGTCCACTATTTGGACGCTCTACCCAGGGCATTAACATGTCTCATGCAGCCCAGCCCTCCCTATTCCACCTAAATCTGATTTGTATGGCAGTGAAATTTTCAATTGGCTAAAGAGAATCTACTCAGTTGCATAATTTACAAGCAATTGATTTGGTCCAGGTCCCTGTTGCAAAAGAGATAAAATGGGGAAGGAGGGGCAGAGGTAAGAAGCTGCTGTTTTGTCTGCCAAAAGACTACTGGGGTTTTTTTGAGGGTGGGATTTGTGGTTAATATTCTCCTGGCAAAAGGCTGTGAAAAATGAGACGCTTAGAAAGACGGGGATGGAGGCTAGGGAGGAGAAAGGAGCCATAAATAATTCCTTGGCATGAGTGTTTCCTGGTGGGGGTTTTGGACGCTGCTGCAAAGCGTTTCCCACATCCGTGTGTTTCATTCCTTTTAGAATTTTTAACTGGCAGAATCCACTCTTTCATGATGATTAGGTATTACAGGGGGGAAGATTAGACCTAGGGCCATGTATGCTTTTTAAAAGAAATTGAGGCTGCCACTTGGTTATAGGGATTTGTAGCTGGTATTTACACAAACGCGCATGCTAATAGGTTGCAGATTTAGAATTAAAACCACCTTTTTCCCCCCTAGGAGAGTAAAAGAAAAAACACAGGTTTTTAACAAATAAAGGTTTCCAGAGCATTAAACAATGCAAAAGATAATAATGACAATCTCCATAATCACTTTTAGCAGTCATCCTTCCTCTTTTTTTCATTGCTTTGAGAGTGAGGGTGGGAACTTCGTTAAAGCCGAACAATATGGAGGTAGAGCACACCTGTTGCTGTAGGATTTACTTATTTATATAATCTGTATACTGCCCTTCATCTGAAGATCACATTGCAGTTCACAACACAAAAAGGACAGTCGGTTTGAATACCAAATGCTCCTTTAAAAAGGTAAAGGACTCTCTGACAGTTAAATCCAGTCGCGAATGACTCTGGGGTTGCAGCACTCATCTTGCTTTACTGGCTGAGGGAGCCGACGTTTGTCCACAGAGTTTTTCTGGGTCATGTGGCCAGCATGACTAAGTTGCTTCTGGCACAACGGAACACCGAAACCAGAGCAGCGCACGGAAATGCCGTTTAGCTTCCTGCCAGAGTGGTACCTATTTATCTACTTGCACTTTGACGTGCTTTCGAACTGCTAGGTTGGCAGGAGCAGGGACCGAGCAACGGGAGCTCACCCCGTCGCGGGGATTTGAACTGCCGAGGATTTGAACAGCCGACCTTCTGATCGGCAAGTCCTAGGCTCTGTGGTTTAGACCGCAGCGCCACACACGTCCCTCAATGCTCCTTTAGCTTAGCCCAAACACTACAAATTTATGTATCACGTGAGCCCAAATTCTGCATCAAGAAAAGCTAAAATCAGCAGTCTCTCTCTTAATCATTCCGATAAAGCACTCTGATAGCACCTAAGAAGGAAGGTAGGGGCATCATGGAAAAAGGAGGACACACATTTCAATATGCCAATTTATGTGACTATGTGTGCCGATTTAGAAAAACACACACACGAAAAACGATTGAAACAAGAAATGCAATATATCTCATCATAGTGGAGAAGACTATGGCCGTGTGACCTGTGTGCCACTCAAGTCTGCTTCCCCAGGGGCTCAGAGTTTTCCCTTTTATGGTTCTTTGTCTTTAAACTGGACATGAATGGACAGCCCTTCAAAGACAGGACTTGATAGCGCTGTAACTTTACAGCAGTGGTGTCCAAACTTTTTTCAAAGAGGGCCAGATTTGATAATGTGAAGGGCCGTGGGGGCGACCAAAGGGCTAACCTTTTTTTAGGAATGAAGTTGTTAAGGTGTTTTTTTTCCTTAGGATTATATTCCAGGAAACTGCCCCAGGGGCTGGATTAAACTGACCAGCAGGCTGGATTGTGCCCCCGGAACAGACTTTGGATGTGCCTGCTTTACAGAATGCAGTGGAGGGTGCTGACCTGTTATCCATGTTGAAGTAAGATATTTAACTGCCCAGAAGTCCAGTCAGCTTCTGTATGTGGAAGGGACACCATCTATCTATCTATCTATCTATCTATCTATCTATCTATCTATCTATCTATCCATCCACCCACCCACCCACCCACCCACCCACCCACCCACCCTCAAGTAGCTCAAGATGGCATACATGGTTCTCCCCTGCTCCTCATTTAATCCCCACAACAATCCTATGAGGTAGGAAAGGCTGAGATGCAGTGGCTGGCCCAAGGTCACATCCAGTGAGCTTCATGGCTGAGTGGGGGGGGGGGGTGTCGAACCTGGGTTCCTCAGGCCCTAGGCAGAAAAATGGCTTGGACTGCCCAGCCACCCCAGGCTGAGCTCTGTGCAAAGAATCTTCTACAGTGCTACATGCAGAATCTTCTAAAATCTATCACCTAATGCTGATAGGAATATTTATGCCGCTGTGAAGAATGCAACAGTTACATAACAAATTGCTAAGTGAAATAAAATTAATGGCAGGCCTTCTGGTAATTGAAACTCCATGATCTTCGTTGGACATATTACTCTATGAATACAAGACTTCTCAATGGTGTGATGATTGTGGAATTTGATCGCTGCCTGGGATAGGCTGGTATGTTTAGTGTCTCTTGCCCAGCTGGTGCATTCCAGATGTTTTGGACCACAGCTCACGTGATCCCAGCCAGAACAGCTATATGTAGAATTTTCTAGAATCAATCACCCTGATGGGAATATTTATGTCACTGTGAATGAAGCCACAGTTACATAACAGGGAATTTAACAGGGGACTTTTTTTGCATGCCAAGCTACAGCATGTTCTTAAGCAAGAGTGCTGTGCTTTGATGCTGGGATGGGAAATTTGTGGCCCTCCAGATGTTTTTGGACTGTGGCTCTCATCAGCCCCAAACGTGAGCCGTGCTGGCTTGGGCTGGTGGGAGCCTGAGGATAGATGAAGAATGCAAGTTCCCCGTCCCATGTTCACAGGTAAGGGATCCTGAACATGCACTCTTCTTAAGAAGTGGGATGGTTGAGGCACTATCTAAAAAAACGTGTAAGCCATTTTGCTGCATGAAGCGAAGGACAAGGAGGCATACCCACACATCCTATGTGCAAAAGCTGACCAGATTGGCAGCTGAATCTTATTTAAACATGGGCAAAGTTTCCCTGGTTTAGGAGAATAGGCCAGACTCAGGAGGGCAGGGCAGGCTGTGTGGCACAACCAGTTGCATTCTCCACTGCCTCTCCTCTGCTGCCTGCCAGCCACAGCTTCCGCCCCCCTGAGGCAACTGGCTCATTCTACCTAATGCTGGGGCCGGTGCTGTTGATGATTAAACCTGTTCCCTACTTCAGGCCTTTTCAAAATAGAAAGCTGGTTAATGAATACTCTCAAAGACGGACAGATGGATGGGAGAAGAGGTTCAGTATCCAGAGATAAGCATGTATCAGTTTTATATGCTCTCCAAGTCAGACCCATCTGTTGAGGAAATGATGCAAACAAAGAGAAACGGATAAACTGGCACCACTTCTGTGAAACCCACAAAAATACAAACTTTGAAGAGCTGGGATCTAGTGATTAAGCATTTGACACTTAAGTTAGATTTTGGCAATAAAGAGAATAAAACGTTGCACTGTAAATCATAATAAGGCTTATTCTTTCATAAACATTAATTATAAACGGTGAGTGGCTGGGAGAGAATGTTTTTGTAATCAAAGTGCTGCTGCCAACGAAGTGCGACTCAAGAGTAGACCAACTGAAAGTAATGAACCATAATCTCAATGGGACTACTCTTGAGTAGGACTAACATTGGTGGAAACCCACAGTAATATATAGTGAGACTATTAAGATGAGGACTAAAATACCTGTATTGTGCAGTATGATTTTTTTTTTGTAATTTCACATGTAATCTTGTAAAATAAGAAGGGGAAAGTGGGTTTTGCACAAAGCAGGCAGGCAGTTCACTTAATATGTCATCAGCCCTGACATAAGATGATAAGGTGGGTGGACTATAAATAGTAACCAATCCATCCATCAATCTGAGCCACGAAGTTCCAGGAGAAATATATTAGTTTAATGCAGTGGCGTTTAATCAGAGGGTTTATCCTCAGTTTCCTCCTAGAGTGCTTGGCTCTGGTCCACAACCTCCTGCTCAAGAACCTTGCCCAAAGAGGAAAGATTGGCAACTGGGTGGCAGTTACTTAGATTTTCCGAATCCAGAGTGGGTTTCTTGAGGAGTGGTCTTACCACTGCCTCCTTCAAGCAGGCAGGGACCACCCCCTCTTTCAAGGAGGCATTGATCGCCTCCCTGGCCCAGCCAGCTGCCCCTCTCTGCTAGTTTTTGTCAGCCAAGAGGGGCAAGGGTCCAGAATGCAAGTGGCCGCTCAGATCAACTCAAGCACCTTATCCACCTCCTCAAGCCTTACTAACTGGAACCGGCCAACACAAAAACAGCAACACAGTCGGCACTTGCAAAGCCCCATGGCAGCAAGAGCTGTTCTTAAAAGGCGGCTTTGAGGGCAAAAAAAGAAAAGGCATTTCATGTGATGCTGCCTTAAGCAGCTGTGACTTGCTGACCTCTTTGGGGTCATCGCAGCACGGGGGAAGGCTCTGCACTCCTCCACCTTTTGCACAAAGCACACCAGGCATGCGGCCACGCTGGAGGGATCACGGCGCAAAATGTGCAAGTCTTATGACACGGATTCATCCAGCGGCCCTGCCCTCAGGGGCTGGACTTGAGGGCAGAAGTCCAAGCCCCCCCCTCCCCCAAGCCAAACAAGCAGGAAGGCTCTTAAAGGGCCAGCAAGGGCTAACTTACCACGTATTGAGGTCAGGGAAGTAATATACATTGCTCTCTAGGGAGCTGCCTATGCCAGAGCATTGGCCGATTTAGCTCAGTATTGTCTACACTGAATGGCAGAAGATCTCCAGAGCTTTCAGGCAGAGATCTCCCAACCATGCCTGGAGATGTCAGAAATCGAACCCAGGACTTAAGAGGTTTACTCCTTGCTACTTCCAGTGGCTTTTTTTTTTTTACCAGGTGAGAAACTGGCTGCTAATAGAAATTTAATTCAGCGGGTCCTTGCCCAACAGAAAGCCCAAACCTGTTACCTAAAAGGCCTGGAGGCAAGAGTATTTGTGAGCAACACCACAGCTTAAGGTAAGCCTCTGCTGCCCTCTAGTGGTTGGTCAGTGACTTAAGTCAGGCGCAGTGAGCACTAGGCTTTTACAGTGGTACCTCGGGTTAAGAACTTAATTCGTTCTGGAGGTCCGTTCTTAACCTAATGGGGTCTCCTGCTGCAGCCGCACGATTTGTTCTCATTCCGAAGCAAAGTTCTTAACCCGAGGTACTATTTCTGGGTTAGCGGAGTCTGTAACCTGAAGCGTCTGTAACCCGACGTACCACTGTATGGTTTTTTTGCAAGGCCACATCTGGTCTGTGATGCTTGCAGCCTGCTCACTTCCTAAACCCAGGCCGGCTGCCGTTTGTGGGGAGCCCCTGACCGAGTGTCCTCTGATGGCCACCCATCCCATAGGCTTACCTGGTGCTCGAAGCAATACTAGAGCTGCTATCAGCTGTGGCTGACTGTAAGGCCATTTTAATTTCCCACAGTTCCTCAGAATGGTTTCTGTGGCCAGTGTCAGTGGGTTCTGCCAGGGCACTACAGTTCTAGAAACTCTCCCCCCCCCCAAAAAAAAACCCCACCCAGTGTAGCCAAGCCTTCTCACCACCACTGACTGGGCTCCTGTGATGTTAGTGGCAGCTGGATTCTCAGTGTGGATTCCCGCCACACTGGAAATTAAGCAGGTGAGGCCTTAACTCCAAGCCATTCAGAGCATGACTTGCTTTAAGTTCTGCATAGGTCTGCTGTCAAACGCATAAGAGCAGAGCCCGCCCCCCATTTTAACAGATTGCTCTTAATACAATTTATAACAGCTTCCTCACCCTATTCCCATGACCTCAGAGCAGTGTAACGGTACATAACAATGAAAGAATTGCTTTGTAGCCCAACAGCGGTGGCCTTACACAGCCAGGCTGCACCTTCCACCGCCACCCAGTGGCAACCCTCAAAATCTGCTCCCAGAGGGATAGAGGAGGACGGTGAATTCCTGTTGTGTGCGTAACTTTGGCTTCAACCAGTTATTAAAAGCTTGTGGTGAAGCCAGTTCTGTAAATTCTCAGAGTGATGCTACGTTGGACACCTCAGGACATTGTGGGAAATTTAAATGGTGAGGCAATTCTATGGCTAGGGCTCTCCTCAGTCCTGGAGTTGGCCCTGAACTCTAGATAAGGGATGGAGGGAACTGTCAGCATCTTCTTGGTTTCTCATTCTTCCAATCTTCAGTTCTCTACCTCTCCTCATCAGTTTGCATTCTTTCTTTTTAAGAAAAAGCTCCTCATGAAAATTTATCACCACTTTTAGGGAGCCTCTCTCCAAAACAACCTTCTGGGATGCTATTTTGACAAACATACACATCTCTGCAAAGCAATTTCTCCCGAAATAATGTATTTATGTATGTTATATGCTAGGGCTACCATACATCCAGGTTTCCCCAAACATGTCTGAGAACTGGTCGTTGTAAATAGTTTCCAGGCGGGATTTCTGGAAAATGGCAAAATGCCTGAGAAAACCCAGACGTATGGCAACAGGGCTGTTTTTGTGTTGATAATAATAATAATAAGCTCAAAAACACTTATTTTTTTTGCATATAATGGCAACCCCATTATATGCACAAAAATATAGAGGTACCTCGGGTTATGAACTTATGGTAATTCATTCCAGAGGTCCATTCTTAACCTGAAACTGTTCTTAACCTGAGGCGCGCTTTCCCTAATGGGGCCTCCTGTTGCTGCCACGCGATTTACATTCTCATCCGGGGACAAAGTTCTCAACCCGAGGTACTACTTCCGGGTTAGCAGAGTTTGTAACCCGAGGTACCACTGTAACTAGCTAGCTAGCTAGCTAACTAACACACTTTCCCCTAGCAGGTAAATTTTTGAGCACATTACTTGGCATTTTGCAGTGCAGTCCTGCAGCCAAGAAGTGCAAATTACTAACAATAGGTGGTGTTTTGGTCCATGTATTGTTTCAAAAAGTGCAAATTACGTAAGTTTGCCTTTAAATGCAAACTGAATTGACTTCCTCTCCCATCTCTACTCTAGATACAAAGAGAAAGATCCTAACCCACTGAAGAAGAGGAAACTCCTTGCATTGAGGAGTTATTACAGCCAAATCAATAAACAGAAAGATCCCAGTTTTATTTTCAGGTACTTATAAAACTATAGGAGAGAGAGAGGAACAGAAAGAGGGAGAAGCAGGGAGACAGACAGATCCGAGAGAAAGAGAGAGAGAGAGCGCAGTACTTTCAGTTGCTCCCAACAAACTAAGCATCAGCACTTAGGTGACACTGCATGAGTTACTTGGCCCTGAGTAACGGTCACACTGGAACGAATTCTGAGGTAGCAGTTTTGACAAGGCCGCATATCCATCTGCAGGCTGCTCTACAACTCTCCTCAAGTTCTCGTATTTTCTAAACAGTCAGTCAGAGGGACTCTGGCACTCCCGGCAGTCCTTCATGTCCTCGGAGTAGTTCTCGATCTGGATTGTCGTCGTGTGGAAGTTGAAGGCTCCCTGCAGGCGGGAACTCGCTTCCTTCAAGACAGCCTGCGCATCTGCGTCTTTGTCTGGAAAGGGAGGCAAGCGGTGAGCGGAGCAAAAGGAAGACTGGCACTTTGTGTTTATTTGACACAAAGTCCGGGGGTGAGGGGAAATGGTGTACTTGGAGTTGTAGTTCAAAACATCTGGGTGGCACCACGTTGAGGAAGGCGGCACAAATGGATTGATTTCCTCCATGCTAAGTGGTGTATCTGGGAGCCTTTCTCACAGTACATGTTTGTGGCCCTACTTGGGCCCCAAATATCTGCGATAGCACCCCTACAGACCTCTTTAGTTTTGCCTGTTGGAAAGAAGGTTTACAGCTGGCTATTAGGGCACCTTCTTCCCCAGAAAGGATCAAAACGGACTGTTCATGACGGTGATTGTGTAATCAACTCAATGGCAACAAAAACATAACCAAGGACAAGGCCCACAAACTGGTCAGGATCCAAGCAATTTCAGAGCCTCTCTCCCCCATCTGCACCTCCACAGGCACCCTCTGGTATATATGAAACATCATCCATTGGTTGCTTCAGATGTCATGTGAAGATGATTTTGTTTTTTGCTTTTGCCTGTGCTTTCTGTGACATGCTGAAGTGGGCCCTATTATTATTAGTAGTAGACTTCATTTGCGTAGCCAACAGGCCATAGCATAAAAGTGGGCCCTATTATTTCCAAATGCTATCTTTAACCAGTTCCTGAGCTTCATTCACTGATTTTGTGATAGTCTTATTTGGTTCAGTGTTATTTTTGTATATAGCTTAAGAGAGATTTTTAAACGTTTTAGAAATGTTTAAAAATAAAAAATTGTATTGTGTTTTTAGTATTTTTTGTTGGGAGCCACCCAGAGTGGCTGGGGCAACCCAGTCAGATGGGTGGCATATAAATTAATAATAATAATAATAATAATAATAATAATAATAATAATAATAATAATAATAAACAAATACAAAGTGTTCCATTTTTAAAAAAACACAGGGTTGGGGGTTTGGGGCAGTTGAAGATCCTCATTCAGTACGCTGCCTAAGCCATCCACCCACTGGGTAGGAGGAGGTAGGATTAAGGGTTGAGGTTGGCAGACCATCCCAGTCAAAGCCTGGCTTTTCTGGGTGCCAGCACTGTCTATGCCCACATGCTTTTCTTCCCTAGTTGCAAAATCCAACATCCACCTCAGTTACAGTGACTGCACCTTGTAACCCCTAAACCTGCAACTCATCGAGGCATGCATAGCCATGTGGGCAGAGACGGAAGGAGAGGGACTATCTCCCCTGCCAGATGTATCACAAGATGCCCATATTTCTTATTTTTATAAAAAAATCCAAAACAAAGTTTCTAGCATTTGTAGAACCTGAGATGCAAGGCAGCGTGTGCAGGCAGGAGTCCCCTCATTTGTTTCTGTGCTCCCACCTTTCAGTTATATTTGTTTATTTAGAACAGCCTTTGCCAACCTGGGTGGCTTTCAGGTATTTTGAACCACAACTGGAAGCCCGATTTATTATATTTTCTCTCCCCAACCCCCTAGAAAAAATCCTGCAGATACTCCTTGCTCAGGAGTGCAACTTACTGATGGCAATGTGGACAGACAGCACGGGCTGAGACACCGTCAGGGCCCAAATATGGAGGCTGTGCAGGGCTTTCACTCCGTTTATGGACAGCAAGATACTCTTCACATCATTGAACTCCACACCCTTTGGGGTGGCTGCAAAGAAGCAAAGGTGGAGGAGGAGATGCTGGTGAGAAGCAGACAACAAGATGACACAATGGCTTCTTTGTCTTGCGCAAAGCTAAAACACATAGTTTGATTGGATTATACCAGGCATAGTCAAACTCGGCCCTCCATAAGTTTTGGGACTACAACTCCCACCATCCCTAGCTAACAGGACCAGTGGTCAGGGATGATGGGAGCTGTAGTCCCAAAACATCTGGAGGGCCAAGTTTGCCTATGCCTGCTCCAGAGACTCAGAGGAGTGTGGTGCTTCCTCCCCCCCATCCCATTTTCTAGACTCAAATGGTGCACCCTTCCAGCTGCTATGGGGACAAAGAGACACAGGGCGAAATAACTAACACATTACTACCCAACCCAAACCCTTAGAATGCAACAGAAGTCAAACAAAGGAAAAGTAAAGCAACTACCTGCATTTTAAGTGCTGCAATGTATTGCTTTGACTTACAATGTCCCCCCACACCAAGCAGCCTCCCCCATACATAGAAAATTCATGGCATAGTCCAACCAGATGCTCCAATCTCTTTGGCCCACTTCAAAAGGGGAGACTTGCCTTCCATCAACACAAGGACAACATCTCGGAGGATGCTTAGGGTCGTTCCAAGGACCAGGATGGAAAACAGGAAGGTGCAGATGGGATCCACGTATTTGTACTCTGGCTGGAGGAAGAAGGCGAAGGAGAAAGAAAACTGTGAGCCTCTCTGCCTTACACAGCGTCTGTTCAATGGTCTATCTAGATCAGTACCCACTACAATGACCAGCAGTAGCTCTCCAGGGTTTAAGGGAGGGATGATGCTGAGGACCGAACCCAAGATGCTCTGCCACTCGACTGCAGAGTTCCTGCTCTGCTCCGCACCTAACTTATTACTGGCCCCAAACAAGCTTGTTCTTTACAGAGCCAACATGGTAACAGCAGCAGTTGTCTCCTAAGAGAGTCGGCAGAGCTGCTCCATCATGGAATAAATATTCTTTGCAATTATCAATTATTCCAGACCGCTTTACCTTGAAGTAGATGATGTAGGCTGCCACCAAGACTCCAATGCTTTGTAGGAAATCCCCAACCACGTGGATGAAAGCAGCCCGGACACTGGTGTTGGGGCCACTGCCGTGACTGTGCCCATTGCCGTGACTGTGCCCATGCCCTGACTGGTGGAGAACAATGCCCATTCTGGAGGGAGAAATTAAAAGGAAAAGTGGGCAAGGAGAGAAGACTTTGCCAAAAGGAGAGCATCAGGCTGCAGCAGAGGCAAAGATGGGAAGCAGGGCCATACCACTGGCTCTGCTCTCTGATCTTTCCTGAACTCTCTTCCAGCCTCAGCTGGCTGTCACTTGTTACTTTTAATAATTGGTATCCAAGCTTCTTTGTTTTCCTCTTCCCTCCCCATTGCTTTTTCCTCCTCTGTCATTTCTTTCCGACTGCGGTGGGCAGAAACTATCTTTATTCTTCCATAAGCAGTTCTGGGACCCTTTCCCCAGCTGACGGGCAGAGAAATAATGCTACAGTTAAATAACTAAATCCCACACTGGATTCTCAACTCCTCTTGCATTCTGTACATAAGTTTTATTACTTGTTGTTTGCCACCCTGGGAACCTTCAGAAAGAAGGGCAGGACAGAAATCTGATAATTGCACTAAATCAGGGGTCAGCAACCTTTTTCAGCCGTGGGCCAGTCCACCATCCATGTGGTGGGCTGGGCTATATTTTGGGGGGGAAATTGAACAAATTCCTATGCCCCACAAATGACCCAGAGATGCATTTTAAATAAAAGCACACATTCTACTCATGTAAAAACATGCTGATTCCTGGGCCGGATTGAGGTGATTGGGCCACATCCGGCCCCTGGGCCTTAGGTTGCCTACCCCTGCACTAAATGAAGAACATCAAAAGTAAAAACACTCAGAAGTGGGGCCAAGAGAGTTGGGCTCTTCCTTTGACCAGAGGCTTTTGTTCATTCAGCCCCTGTCATCCAGAAGCAAAAACCCAGGAAGCTGTGTCACACCAGCTCAGATGGTCTGCCCAGCCCAGTAATGTAGACCTGTAATTGGGAGTGTCTCACCAGGGCCTCTGGCTAAGGTCTTTTCTATCACCAGCTTCCTGATCTTTTTTGCACAGATCTCTATCTCCACACATGCCTGCAGGTGACAATATCGCTTTTTAAGTCAGTTTCCAGGAGGCTTCAACAGAAACTGCTTGCAAAGCGACTTCAAAGTGAAGGCAGTCACGCCTTTACCTACCATCTGATGTCAGTGGGCAGGACCAAAAGGCTGGAGATTCCCCACAATGAACACAAGACGTGTTTTTGGCCTACAAAGCATGGTACCACTGATGTATGCAGCCCACAATCCATTGCCAGGGTCAACCCCCATCTGAGGAGAATCTCCAGTTTATGCAACTTCCTTAGGTGCCCATTTAAGTGCATTCTGAGCATGCTTACATACATGATGTTTACTGCCACGGCACAGCCAGAGGTGATGAGCATGGCATTCCCTTCTATCTCGTACTCGCCCGAGATCAGCCGTTGCACTGCTAAATAAACCAGGACACCAGTCACCACCCAGATAGACAGCACGGACAGCAGGGCTCCCAAGATCTCTGCAGAGAAAGCCAGGAAGGTTTGGTTAGGTTAGGTGTCAATGGCAGGTGAAGAGCAACAACTCCCCAAGCAGGTAATTTCTGAGAGTTTGGTCCTAGCTGCATACACTTGGGAGTATGCCCACCAAATAAAGCTGCCCAATTAGACTGCTCCAATACATTCTCTTGCAAGAGACAGACCAATTCACAAGGCAACAAGAGGCCCAATTCAGTGCTGCTCTATTTGTGCAGGCAGCCTCAACAGTAAAAATTATGTCCTGAGAACTGTTTGAAACAATAAAGACATTAAGCCCCTTATTGGAGGGGGAACGGGAGAAATTGGGACCTGTGTGTAAATTGTCCCATGTGCAGGAGTTCCATGTGAATCAGGCCCACAAATCTTACCGTCCCCAATTCAGCCCTCCCTGCATCACTGATGCACACACAGTTATTTTCTGGGCTTAAAATGAGATCCATTGTTCCCTCTGCTTTCAGAAAACCAAATACTTTAACTCTATGATTCTATGATTCTATAGGAGTGCTCTGATGGTGTTTCCTGCTTGGCAGGGACTCGATGGTTGGACTCGATGGCCCTTGTGGTCTCTTTCAACTCTATGATTCTATGATTCTACTCTTAATTCTACCTTCTGAAAAATGTCAGGTAATGCTAAATAAATAAATAAATAATAATAATAATAATAATAATAATAATATAGCTGCATCTTCAGCAGCACAATTGGATGCCTTCATCTGCCCCAGCTGCAACAAAACATGTCACTCCTGTAGAGAGTTTGGATTTGATATCCCGCCTTTCACTCCCTTTAAGGAGTCTCAAAGTGGCTAACATTCTCCTTTCCCTTCCTCCCCCACAACAAACACTCTGTGAGGTAAGTGGGGCTGAGAGACTTCAGAGAAGTGTGACTGGCCCAAGGTCACCCAGCAGCTGCATGTGGAGGAGCGGAGACGCGAACCCGGTTCCCCAGATTATGAGACTACCGCTCTTAACCACTACACCACACTGGCTCTGTATCAGTCTCTACATTCACAGCAGGCGATGCAACTCTCCAGCGGTTTGACTTCACCCCAAAGGCACACTCCTCCATTGTCTCCCGAGACAAACGGAGGCCAACAACAGCAGCAAGTACTTGGCAATCATTTTTAATTATTTCTATGAAATTTTATACACATTTTACTTACCAAGCAAAACTAAGTTACATTAATTTAACCAACATATCTTTTGAATTCCCAAATCATGTTACAACTTTTCAGCTCCGCTCACTGGTTTTGTTTTGTTTTGTTTTTTAAATTCAGCATGCCCCACCAACACAGCTCTATAGTCTCTGCTCAGAAGTTTGCATTTGATCTGCTGCAGTGTGAATGTCACATAGCCAGCAGGCACAACCTTAGGTGGGCTTCCTTGGAAGTCTGCTTAACTGTATTCACTGGGACTTACTCCTTAGTAGCCAGGATGTTGTTACCTGCTCGATGCCAACCAAAATTCATGGTCTTGGTAGGGGGCCGAGAGGACATCCAGAGAGAGAAAAGGCTGATCATCATGCTGGCGAAGTCCGTCAAGAGGTGGGCGGCGTCAGTCATGATGGCAAGGCTGTGGGCAAGGTACCCCCCTGGGAAGAGAGAGCCCCACAGGCAGAGGGCAGTATTAGAAACTGAGATATGAAAGCCGGGAGCTAAATGGCACCTTAATCCTAGGTTAAGGGCACAACAACGGAATTTCTAGGCGTGCTTTTTTATAACAGGAATACAAAGCTGAAAATGAATGAACTGCAGCTAAAATATTAGGTTCCTTTTTCATGTGGTCTAGTCCTTCCTCTGCCCACCCCCCTAATACTTTTGAGAGGGTCTCTTCTCCAGTCTTCAGAGAGTAGCTAGAAGTGGGGAGGCAGAAAAGGGTCCTCCTTTCCTTCCACTCTGCAGTTTTAATCTGAAATATTAGGCGCAGTGCCGCACCCAGAACTCAGAAGCTGCTCGCACCAATGAAATTCCCTGTTGCAAAATGTGCCTGGAACAATGCGAATTTCCAACACTGATTACAGATGATTCATGCATTACAGAAGTTGGGGAAATGCATCCCTCTGGGCCTCTTTATGCATCCCTTGGAACTCCCCTCCACCCAAGGCCACAGCCCTCACTGGCTGTGCTTCACACCCCTTCAGTGTGGCTGGCCGGAATGTGTTGCAAACTGCCCAGGGAACTTATGGTGAAGGGCAGGTAAATAATAGGAAGAACTGGGACAGCTCAGTCAGGACAGCATGAGACTCTTAATCTTAGAGCTGTGGGTTTGAGTTCCACAAAAGATTCCTGCACTGCCCGGGGGTTGGACTAGATGACCCTCAAAGTCCCTTCCAACTCTACAATTCTATGGTTCTATAGGATGATGATGATGATTTTGTACACAGTCATGATGCACAACCCAAACAGCAAACAGTGATGTCAAAAAGCGTCAAGAGCCTTACCCACAACTTCTCCCACCATGAAGACCAAGCAGATGGCCGAGGCGACGTAGAGCTTCTTCCGAGCTCTCTCTTTTTCAGCATCGTAGCTGCTGTTAGATGCCCAGCTGGAATGGCAGTGCTGGTTCCCGTTCAGGCCCAGCTCGAAGGAGGAAAGGTCTGGAACGTAGCCGACCATTGGGTTTGGGAAATTCTTACCCACAACTCCTAAATAAGACCTGTGTCATAAACAGAAGATTTTTAAAGAGAGAGAGAGGTTGTATCAGGCAGAGATGCTGCTGTCCCCCAAACTCTAAATTTGCAGAAGCACAACAATAAACTGAATACCCCCACCACCACAAAAAAATGTCCAGTAAGGACCAAGTATGTTAGTTAGCCACACCATGTTGAGTGTCAGCTGGAAAAGCAAAGCAGAAAACAGCAGAGGCCTTACTTCAGCTCCTTATGAATTTAATTCAAAGTCACTGTACTGGAGTTATTAGTGTGCAGGACTAGAACATAGGAAGCCCAATATTTAGGTCCTCACATGGCTGGGAAGCTCACTGGGTGGCCCTTGGTCTCTCAGCTTAACCTACCTCACATGGTTGTTGTGAGGATAAAATGGGGGTGTGGGAAAACTGGGTACATAACCTTGAGCCAATTAATAATAATAATTTATTACTTTTACTGTGTTGCCCCAACCACTCTGGGCAACATGGTGGGATAGAAATGTATCCCTTGGTTGGAAAAAAATGTAAACTAATAAATAAATAGTATTTTGATCACATATATTATTATTATTATTTAAAATAATGTTTCATTTGATGGTATGGCGTTCAAGTTCTGCTGTGCAGCAGTGCCAAGTAGAGATCCTCACAGTGTTAGCAAAATAAGCAGGAAATAGGCATGTGCCTTTGCGTGAATGTTTGCTTGTGTGTGTGTGTGAGAGAGAGAGAGAGTGAGTTTGATTTACATGCCCTCCAGTAATTAGGAAGCACTACCCAATTTGGCTTCTGTTGCCTCTGCACATATGCACCACTCAAGTCAAGGGTGGGGACCCTCAGGCCCAGGGGGCAAATCCCCCTCCACAGTTCTCTACCCAGCCCTCTTGATTCCTCCTTGGCCAAACCCCATTCATTCCCCGGGTCATTTGTCCTGCAGCACCAGCCCTGCTCTGCCCCTCCCTGGTGTTCTTTTCCTGGGTGGAATGTGCTCTTGCAATGTGACAATGCCTCTTGCAGTCACTGGCAGGGAACCTCTGGGGGCTGCATGCCAAAGGCAGGCAAGAGGGACACAGGCAGAACAATGGATGGATATGATTCTTAACACACACACTCCTTCACCTCTGCCTTCTATCTGCAAACAATTTTGGTTTCTACACTCAAGTGCCAAAGGAGGGCAGGGGAGACCAGGGTCCAAATCGCCACTCAGCCATGAAGCTGGGTGATCTTTACTGCAATAATGCAGTTAACATGCAAGGGTTTCCTTCTGTATATCACACCAAGTTCAAGCTTTTTAATGTATATAGCAACTTGTAAGTTTTTAAGGATATATATACAGCATCTCTTGCAAAGCTTCAGCAAACTTGGGACCCTGAGGGTGGGGTGGGGAGGACCTTATTTTCTCTCCGTGCAACCTTATCTGACCAAAAAAAAAACCGAAACACTTTTTCTCTCCAAAGTTGCAATTTACATTTCAAGGGAAGCCTCTGATGGTGCCCTTGAAATGCAAACTGCCACTTCCAAGAGGCAAGTTTTCTTGGAACAGGGCAGGCAGAGAAAAAGTTTTAAGCATTCGCCACATTTGCCTGGAAGTTGCTTCCTTGCAGATGTTCTTTATATAACAAGAACAAACGGAGAGTTTAGCCCACGCTGGGTGACCTTGGCATGGGGGGGGGGGGAGGTAAGCACACTGCTCAGTGCTTCTTCCAGGAGGGTGGTGTGTAAGTGTAGCAAAGACATGTCGCAGCCCAGGGCTCTCTCTAAAACAGCCCTGCGTTTCTCCTGAAATGCTGCCATCCCCTGCTGCAAAGCATTTTATGCTAGATTAGACAAGATTCCATTTTTACATTAACTAAACTGGAACAATCCCTTCCCTCTGATCCCACTCTCTGTTCGCAATCTCTGCTGCGAGAACAGAACCCACATTCAGCTCATAGGTTTTCCCTGGTATAGTGGGGGTGTACAGAAACAACCCTTTTGCCTTGCTTTTAGATACCCTTATTGCAGTTGAAAAAGGATGTCAAAGTTACTTAATAGTGACTAATTACTCTTTGAACATGCACCCTGGGAGGGCTTGAGCCGGAGGCTGCCATCCTTTTTTCACGCAAAGCTGCCTGCCTTGCCTTTAACAAATACACAACAGATATCAACATTCAACAGATAAAGCTTCTCTGAAATTTCATGCCAGGAAAAGTTTAACTTCTTGATTTGATTCTAGACCACAGACTGGGAACCCTTGGCTTTCCAGATGTTGCAAGCTTACAGTCCCCTCCCAGCTGATATCAGATAGCCGCCCCCCCACTTCCCTGTTGAACTTCTGGAGCCCATGTCAGCAGTCATTTTAAGCTACTTTTTATTTTAGAGTTAGCTTTTAACTGATTTTATCTCCATGGTGTTTACTGAGTTTGCTGTTTCTACTACTTAGAGAGGAGTGCTGTTAAGCAGGATGTAAATTGCCAAAACCTATCAGTAAAAGCCATTCCTGGCCAATGTTCCTGCTGGTGGGGGCTGGCAGAATTGGGGGTCCAACATCATCTGGAGGGCCACAGCTTTTCCACCCCTGTTTTAGGAATTGGCAGGATTTTTCTTTTTCTTTTTTGTAAGTTCATTACACTTCTTTGGGTTCCAGTCCAGTACTGTAAGAGAGAGTGGCTGGGAGGGTCTGCATGCACAATTTTGGATCTGAAGGCTTCGATGGAGCCCCCAAACTCTAACCAATAAGCTGGGTAAGATGGGGAGGTGGGCAGGCGGTGATGAGCCCCTCTCCCAAAGCCAGCGACCTAGATATGGTTGCAAGGCGCTCACTAGGGCATAACTCCCACTGAACGCAACACGATTCACACCTGAGCAAACACAGGTTTGCACACCTACAGTCCAATCTTGCACCTATTTAGTGTCATCATCAGATCACCCTTAACTTGTTGGGACTTACCCCATCTACAAAGGTACCAACTTAAATAAAATATTGGGGGGAAGGCAAGCTGCGCCCCGTATAATCAGTCACAAGGCGCACACTATTTTGAATGACAATGCCTATCAACTTGGGGTGCCTGGGAAGCATCAAATATTTTATTGGGGGGAGCCAGAAGGTACCTGGACCCCTTGGAGTTTGCTCCTATTGCGGAGTAAACATGCTTAAAATCGGACTGCACTGTGGCAAAGAATTAATGCTGGAGAAGCAGCGAGGTAGTAAATGGATCTGGAGCTATATTGGCGCGAAGCGTCCGCATTGCCTTCGGGGCGGAGAACTGCAGGAGCAGAAAGCAAAGTGGGGAAAAGAAACGCGGAGGCCGCTGCCCGCAACTCACCTGCCTTCCACGCCGTTGAGGAGCTGGCTCTTCTCTCCCGAGCCCGGCTCCATCCTCGCCGGCAGGTGCAAACCGGCGGACGCTCCTTTCCCCGCGGAGGCCCCCGCTCAGCCTCGACCTCTCCGGCCTTGCGCCCCCTTCCTCGGCCGCCTCCCCACCCGCTAAGGCCGGCGTCGCTGGCAGCTGCCTCTTATCTCGGCTGGGCGAGCAGCAGCCCGTGTGAAAACGGCGCCGACTCGTGCGCAAAGCCCCGCAGGGGGAGAAGGAGGGCGCTGCGGCCGGGGCGGCCCGGCTGCAAAGTTTGCAAGCGCCGGCTGACCTGGCGGGCGCGGAGGGAGCAAGACGCCGACCCCTCCCTGCCCAAGGGCCGCTGGTGATCCCATCCTTCCCCCTCGCCCGCGCACACAAAAGGGTGGGGGTGGGGGGAGTCCCGGGTTTGTTTGCTTTTTCAGGAGATGGGGCGCAAACCCAGAAACTCCAGGGGCAAAACTGGAACTTCGACTTGTTTGTGTCTTATCCAACATAAGGAGAGCCCTGCTAGATCCAGTCCCCGATGGATGCTCAGTGAGCAGGGCTGAAGGGTGCGCTGGTTGCTACAAAGACTTGTGGTCCACAAAGGGGACTTGGGCCACTGGCTCTTTAAAATCCTGCCCAAAATATAGCCCAGTGAGGACTGAAATGAAAGTATAATGGAATGGAATGGAACTTGAAAGAGGTAAGGGTGTGAAACAGGAGTGTTCCACGCTGCAACATTTTGTTGCAGCTCACATTGGTCTTTTACTGCTTTTTCCTTGCTGTTCAGAGAACAGCTGGAAATTCTCCTTCAACCTCCCCAATGTTCAGTTTTCATTGGCCAGTTGTTTGTCCAGGAGCTTCCTTCTGACTGGAGAGATGCCACAAATTCTGTGCATTGTTGTGCCTGTGATGTGCCTTATGATCATGCTGTTCACACCACCCAGTCAGGACTGCCGTTTGCCAACAATCCACCAGAAGAAAATAATTTTAAGAGATGCCAGACCCACTCTGCCTTTCAGCCCCCCTGGTACTACAATTGTCCATTTCAAGAGCTGCCAAGTGATGACACCGTTGTATGGTAGCTCAGCTAGCTGGTCTTTGCTGTTTGTTCTCAGGATCTGGTAATCAAAGGTATACTGTCTTGGAAAATGGAGGTTCTGTTTTTAGCCATTGTGTGGTTTAGCTTGTTCACTGCACTTCTGGCTAATCCCTTTTTTATCCAAAGCTGTCTAGTTCCCACCCACCACATACATGTAAAGCACATTTAGATCACCTGAACAGTACGGCTTCCCCCAAAGAATGAACTACATTCCATAGAACTACAATTCCCAGCACCCTTAACACACTACAGCTCCCAGTATTCTTTGGGGAAAGATATGTGCCCTAAATGTATGGTGTGGACATGCCCACAGTGATTATTGTAACATCTCTGACCCCCTGGCCATCCGATCAAGGGCCATTCAGAGGTTATCCTCCCCATATCTCAGGAAGGTATGTCAGTTCCCATTCATCCTGGGAAATTGCTTGATGGGGAGCATCTGAAGGAGCAGGTAAGTAGCCTGGGGGTACTTCTGGGTTCATTGCTGTTGCTTGAGGCTTGAGGCTCAGGTGACCTCAGTGGTGCAGAGTGCCTTCCATCAGCTTTGGCTGTGCCCCTATCTGGGCAGGGACAGCCTAACTACTGTTGTTTATGCTCTGGTAACCCCTAGGTTAGATTACTCAGGGGTGGCCAACTCCCAAGAGAATGCACTCTACTCACAGAGTTATAAACTGGCTGTTATCTACCCCCTTTTTGGGAGTTCACATCAAAGTTGTTGAGCTTTTTAGGGAGGAGGAAAGTCGTTTGGGGGAGTGCAGGGCTGAGCTTTTTTTAGGGGCGCCAAAAATTGTTGAGCTTCTTTGGGGGGAGCCAGTAATCTCTACCAGTGATCTACCACAGACTTCCAGTGATCTGCTGGTAGGTCACGATCTGCCTGTTGGACATGCCTGGATTACTCTAGGACTGCTTTTGCAGACTGTTTGGAAACTTCAGATAGCATAGAATTCAGTGGCCAGTTTGCTTAATGGGGCAAGACATATTATGCCAATCCTGGCCTGACTGCACTGGCTGCCATTTAGTTTCCGGGCCCAAATCAAAAAGCTGATGTTGACCTATAAAGCCTTAGAGCCAGAAGCCACTGTCCAGTACAAGCTCAGGCCATTATTAAAATGTGCTGGCAAGGGACGATTATTGGGCTGTTCTTATTTTTGTAATGTATTTTGTAGTTTGATATTGTGATTTTATATTCAGATGTTGGGATTTTATACAGTGGTGCCCCGCAAGACGAATGCCTCGCAAGACGGAAAACCCACAAGACGAAAGGGTTTTCCGTCTGCAGAGGCGCTTCGCAAGACGAATTTCCCTATGGGCTTGCTTCGCAAGATGAAAAATGACAAAAAAAAACGAATTATTTTTTTTGCTCCAAAACCCCTTATTCTGAATCGCTAAGCTGCTAAAAGCATTTTAGCAGCAAAACCGCTAATCCCCCCCCTAAAAAGGCCGTTTTTAGCCCTTTTTTTAGCCAATAGCGCTAATAGCGCTACTCCATCAATGGGCTTGCTTCGCAAGACGAAAAAACCGCAAGACGAAAAGACTCCCAGAACGGATTCTTTTCGTCTTGCGAGGCACCACTGTATTGTGAACTGCCCTGAGATCTGAGGGTCTACAGTATACAAATGTAATAAATAAATAAATGACACAGGACCATTGTGTGTTGGGACTAATGAGAGTTGTAGTTTAGCAACATTTAGAACAGGCACGTCCAACAGGTAGACCACGATCTACCGGCAGATCACTGGACGTCTGTGGTAGATCACCGGCAAATAACTGGCACCCCACAAAGAAGCTCAACAACTTTGGCCTGAACCCCAAAAAGGGTAGATCACTGCCAGTTTTTAACTCTGTGAGTAGATCGCAGTCTCTTGAGAGTTGGCCACCCGTGATCTAGAGGAGGACCAAAAGTTCCCCACACTAGTATTATAACTTAAGTATGAATCATTTGTTTGCAAGGCAGGTTATAAATATTCTAAATAAGTACCGGTAATTCTTCCTAATAGTCTTTTCTTGGCCTGAAAACTGCATTTGTTTGACTGTAACTTAGTGGCTGATCTGTGATCATAATAATAGAAATTGATTGGCTGAAATAAATAACCAATTGAGATAAAACTGGAATTCATTTTATTTTAACTATATACAACAAAGAAGTAAAATCGGCAGACACCTTTTAAAGTTCAGCTACAGGTATTGAAGCAGATAATATTCTTTTATCAGATCCTTCTTCCTAGATCAAAAAAGGTGACTAAAACTATTGGTACGGTTGGTTAGCTAAGGTCTACTAACACTAAAACTTTCCCATTTTTCCTAACAGTCTAAGCAGTGCAAAGAAACTCTAACTAATTCCCAGAATTGGCATCCTTCGGTCTGCGGAAGGGTGCTCTGAATGCTCCCTCCCCCCCCCAAAAAAAAAACCTGAGGGGAGAAAAAGCTTATCTTTTCTTCTTTACAAAAAAAAATTCAAGTGCATGACAATTATGTACAAAAACACACACACCAACAACATATAAAATGTATGAAAGGTTCCTTTTTGCACCCGTGTATAAAAGTGTCCTTGTGCAAGTATTCTTTCTGGACTGCCAAGAATTCCACATCCCAAATGGCTCTTCTTCAGCTGAACTGCGTCCTGCTCCTTTTCCTCATTGCTTGTTGGGCATTCAGTTTGGGCGTCCCACCCCACTACACCCCTCTTCCTCCCCCTCCCCAAGTCTTCCCAGTCCGTACAGGCAGAATTTCTCCTTCCTCTCTGGAATCCATTTTCCCCTCCTCCTTCGTTACTGAGGACCTGAAACAAACAAAGGTGGAAACGACATGTAAGTGAAACCAGTTTAGTACACAAGGAAAGGATGGGGAATGTGTGGACCCTCCAATTGTTATTGGACCCCCAAACCCATCAGCCCCAACTAACATGGCCAACAGCTGGAGGCAATTGCCTTGTAACAGGGAAGAATGTTTCTCCATCCACACTGAACATTTAAAGCTCATTTATACCACTTAGCTATCCACAAAGAATTCATCTTTATCACCAAACTCTGAATATAATTGCACATTGTATTAATTAACATATTAGTGGCCATGTGATAATTTTAGCTTATAAATGTTATTGTTTAATGTCTTAACTTGTATATTAAGGTACTTTTATAGCTCTGTTTAGAATAGGTAATGTCTTGATAATATAAATGTTTTAAGTTTTTTGCATCAATCCAGTATATTTTCTTTTAATTGTTGAATGATTCTGTGTACATTGCAGCAGCCTTTGGCTACGTGCAATAAAACTGACTGGCTGACTGACTGACACAAAGAATTCTGGGAACTGTAGTTCACCCCAAGTTACACAGAGCACTATTCCCCTCCCAGAGCAATTCCCAAAGTGCCCTGGGAAGGGGGTTGGTCATCAGTCTCTCTTCCAAGGGAACTCTGGTAATTGCAGCTCTCAAAGAGTTCCCAGGATTCTTTGGGGGAAGTCATGGCTGTTTAAAGTGGTATGACACTGCTTTAAATGTATAGTTCAGATGGGGCCTCTCTTTCCTCTAGCCTGTGTTCTTTGCTGAGAACAGCATTCCAGTGACAGGGTGCCATTGCACTGTGAATCTCCTTGCCTCCATCAATGGCAGCCATTTTCCCCCTCACGGTATTGAAATGAAAATAGCACTGCCATGATTCAAGGTGCCACGCAAACACCAGTCCTCAGCAAGAATGTGGATACTCTGAGCAGCCAAAGTTAAGAGAGTTTCTCAACAGCCACATTTCTCTTTCACTTGCTCAGGCTTGCTCCAGTTATGCACGTACCATCCACCTTCTCATCTTGTGGGTCTCCATCTTCTGTTTCTTCTTCCTCATTCACCTCTTCATCTTCCTCATCTTAAAAGGGGGGGGGGCGGAGAGATAAACAATGCAGGAGATTTAGAACCACCTTTTCTACCAAGGAACCATCCACTGACATTTGATGCCAGGACTTCAGCTAGGAAGGATCTTACACATACATTTAGAGTACACCATCAGCCCAAAATAATCAGGGGAGTTGTAGTTCACCCATCACAGACACCCTTAGCAGACTACATTTCCCATGATTCTTTAGGGATGTGTGTGCTTTAAATGTATGGTGTGTGCACAGCCAACAATTAGCTCCCCTATTGTCTACTCTGATGAATGGCAGTGGCTGAGGCTACTACGGTCTTTCCACTTCCTGCTACCAGATCCCTTTTAAACAAGAGATGCCAAGAACCAAACTGGAGACCTTCTGGAAAAATCTGTGCTCTGCCCCTGACCTATGGTCCCTCGCAGAAAACACTGGGAGTGAAATATACTCAGAGTCGCAAAGTGATTTCATGCTCTTTATTCAGCTCATAGTGGTGAGGAGGAATGAATGAAAGTCCCCTCAAAGTCTCTGCTTTATATACATTATTTACACAATGGGCTGCACATGATTGGTTAATTCTGGAATTCTACTGTAAGCCAATCAGGTTGTGGATTCACTTATATCTGGAGCCTGATTGGGTGGTTCCTGCCAACCAATCAGACTGCTGCATTGTTCTAGGACCAATCAGACTGATGCATTCTGAATCCTATTGTTCTAGGACCAATCAGACTGCTGCAATTTGGATCCTATTGTTCTAGGACCAATCAGACTGCTGCAGTTTGGATCCTATTCAACTCAGTACATAACAGGGAGGAAAGCAGCTTGCTCACTGCAACCATCCTTTCAGAGGAACACAGAAGGATGACTTAGACCAGATCAGACTGTTGGTCTGCCCAGTTAGTATCGTCTACACTGACTGGCAGGGGCTCGCTAGGGTTTCAGGTTGAAGTCTCTTCCAGTCCTACCCAAAGATGCTGGGGACTGAACCTGGGACGCTCTGAATATTTTGCACATGCTCTACCACTGAGCTGTGATCTCTTCTTCATAAAGAACAATGCATGGGGTTCTCTGAGAACCTTTTGTGCCTAAAGGGGCAGTATTTGAAAATATTAGTTATGATTTCTAACTGTGCTAATAATCCTTTATCTTTGTTTTGCAAGTAGCTTTCAGGTAGAGGCAGTTTCATTAGTCTGCTCAACCTCTCTAATAACAGAAAACAAGGTGATGCAGCTGTCCTTAGTAGGGAGCAATGGACCTTAGCCACAGAGCAGGTGGGAGAGGCAATTGAGACACAAGAGGAATTTTCTCTGCCAAATTTTCCATTATGAATGTTTGCTCAGGAGAACACTTGACATATCTTCAATATTTACTGGGCATGCACCATATATCTGATAACTGCATGTGACCCCTTCAAGGAAACCCTGAAGGAAATTTGGTGTCAGTATTTGATAGACGGTGTTTGACAGCTGGCATGCAGTAGTACTTAGTATAGCTTGAGAGATGACTTGTAACGATTTTTTGTATTGTATCATCTAGTTTCCATTTCTGTTGTATCTTTGGAATTCTGGGGGTAGGGACTTGGTCTTGGTTTTATTGATCTATAAGTTACTTTGGAAGTCGTTGTTGTTAATTTTAATTGGAGGGGGAAAATTCTTTAAATGACAAGAACACTGAAAAGGTGCCATATTTACCATACCTGTCTCAAAGTCAAGGCTTCTCAAGGCTTCTGCAATGTTTTCCAGGTCTATGGTAAAATAATCCATGTTTTCAAAACCTGGCTCAATCTTCTCCAATTGAGCACCCTTCGATGCCTCGATAATTCTATGGAGAAAACAGGATGGAAAGAGATGTTTTTTTCTTCCTGCTCTTAGTGCGTTTCCCAATGCTATCATATACATGTCTACTCAGAGTTAATCCCCACTCAATTCAATGGGACTTACCCCCAGGTAAGTAGGTAGAGGACTGCACCTGTGCAGTGTAATTCACTCACAAGTAAGTCCTACAGGTATGCTCAGTGGGGCTTATTCCCAGATGAGTTATCCCAGAACTTCATTAACCCATTGTGTTGTTTTAATTTTGGTTATAACTCATCCTGAAATTTATTTCAATGGATGGCTTTGGTTTGGTTCACCTATTGGGTTGATCCACACTTCTGATTGTTTTGTGCCTAAAAAGCAGGGGTCCAAGCAGTTTCCCACTTGACCCACACCTTCTAGGCATGGGTTTGAGCCTTTTTCTTTTTCTTTACGCTGCTCCATTCACAGGGAAAACCCACTCTTTAGTGTTAAATCAGAGCAAACATCAATCCAGAGAAAACCCAAATTGCTGTTTGCTCTGATAGAGCACTAAAGATAAGTTTTCTGGAGTGGGGTGTGTGGAAGAAGTGGAACAAGAGGAAGTGGGGATATGGAAGGTTCACCTTTAATGCAAACCAAACCAAGCATACTTTATGATCTTTATTCTGCCTCTCAATTTCTGCAAGCAGGAGTATTACAACTCAGCGAAGAAACAAAAAACAGCCCACCCCTTCTAAGCTGGTCAGCTCTGAAAAGGAGCCTTGTTTTTAAGCTTTCAGTCAGAGAGAGCTTCTCATTAGGATCCTGTATTCATTGAGAAGAACAGCATACAGAAGAATTTGCACACAGAAGCTGCAATTTAGAAAATTGTGTTCCAGGACTTACGTTTTAATGAGCTGCTTGGCAGACTGGAATGAGGAAGAAACAGGGAGGGGAGGGGAAAAAAAAACAGAGAGTGATCATTAGTGGAGAAAGACATTTCACTTTTAAACTGTGCCCCCCTTAGTGGCAGTATCTTAAAAGTTTGACCTGCTTTGAACATCTGCCCTTCCTCTAGAGATCCAAGGCAACATAGCTGGTTTCCCCTTCCTATTTCATCCTCACAACAACCTTATGAGGTAGGTTAGGCTGAGTGATAGTGGCTGGCCCAAGGTCACCTAATGAGTTTTCTGGCTGAAGGGGGATTAGAACTTGTGTCTCTCCTTTAGTCTCATAGTGGCCTTCCAGGGTTGTTGTCGGAACTACTGAGATAGCATTTATATGGCATTTGACATATGCTAAGTGATTCTTTTCAAATATTTTGATCTAGAGGCCAGTTTGGAGGTTGGGTCTCCTAAAGCAGCAGGCGGAGAGTTGAAAAAGGATATGCAAAGTCTCCCTTGGACTTATTTTGGGTAAAGTCACTCTCTCCCTCAATTGTGATTGGTGCTAGCACTCAGCAGAATTTAATAGTAGATGGTGGGGTGGAGACATTTACCTGGCCTGGCAGGTGAGTCGCTGCTGCTTCCTGGAAGAAGGAGGGAGATGCAGCGAAGAGGGTGGCACAGTGTGGAGCAGGGAAGGGTGAGGCTACAAAGGAACGGTCAGGAGACTAAAATGGGCTCCCACTTGTTCCTCTGCTGAAGTAAGGAGGGCTCCCAACAACCCTGATAGGTGGCAGGGGGATGGCTTGCTCAAGGAGGGGAAAGCAGTTTCCATTTCATGTAAATAGTTTCTTGCTCCCAGCAGTGCTCTTTGAAGGCCCCCTGTGCTGCTCCTTTCCACCCTTGAGGAGACTTGCAAATGGCTCTGTGAGCTGTTCTATGTGGCTGCTGCTGCACCTCCAGCAACAGGTAGCCATTTTGAGAACCCTGCGCAAGGGATTTTGGCAGGTGGGCAGGGCAACCTGCTTTGTGAGTCATCTGCCATCACAATGGTGTCATCTGACTGACAGCTGGGTTGCCCGGCCCATCTGTCAAAGTTGGCCGGCGGGGTTCCCCCACCCCTGATCGAGGCCAGGAGGATGGCTGTTGCTGGACATGGATGGAATGATATGTTGCCCCATGTGGAACCAGCCTTTTAAATTCTACTTCCAGTAGAAAAGCAGTGTCTCAGCAGAGCTAAAGGTTCCTGATGTGCAGGCAACCATCCTTCTCTACTGCCAGTGATGGACCCACAATGGTCATCAAAGAAAATCTTGCAGTTATGATTACGATTGTCAAGGCCTGCTGCACTGAGTTTCTTGCAGCTATGGAAGTGAGCAGGAGGGCAATCTGGTCTTGGTCTCCAGCCAGAAGACAAAGAGGAGTTGGCCACCCACTCCACTTCCTTAGCACAGGGCTAGAGAACCTATAGCTGTCAAGATGTCGCTGGGCTCCCACCAGCAACCCCAGTAGCTAGTTATGATGGGAGTTGTGGTCCAACCAACACCTGGTGGTCCACAGGCTCCCCATAATTGCCCATAGGTTTGCCTCACCATGAGAAAAGCAGCTCCTGCCTCCTCCTCCATGGACTGGATGGCGCTCTCCACCAGCTTGCTCGACTGCTCCAGCTGGTCTTTGTACTGCTGGATGAGGTTCTGCATGAAGCCAACTTTCTCTTCTTGCGCCTTGGAGATGCGCTCCAGCAGCCAACTCCGCCTCTCCTCTACAGTGGCAATGAGGGCTTCAAACTTCTCACACAAGTCCTGCTTGACCTGCCGGCCATTCTCCTGCCAGGGATTGAGAGGAAACAAGTGAGGGTGAGGAACATGGTGGGTTTGCAGCGACTGCTTTGTCTAAATGGAGTAGTAGACTTCTCCCCTGATTTAGCTGCCCAGATTTGGAAAAAGAGGGAAGCCAGTGAACCTCAGAGAAAAGCAGACATCTTTCTCCTCCCCCACCCCTCGCCCTGTCAACACCTGCACCAGCCATCTCAGAGTTGTGTTTCCCTTCCGCCGCTCAGATTTCCAAGGGCTCAGTCATTTGTTGCATTCCTCACCTCAGTGGCTTTGCACGACTCTTCCAGCTGGTTGATGATCGTCTGTATTCTGTCATTGCCTGCCACCAACATAGAGATGCAGTTGGTCAGCTCCGTCTGTGTGTGAGAGAAGGCAACAAAAATAGATTGGAATCCTGCATGCCCCTTCTCCTTCGAGAGAAAGGGCATGCCATGCTGTTTCTCTGGATAATAGTGAAAGAAGGGGTGGCTATGGGAATAAATGAAAGATCCTAATAGAGGAGATAAAGAGGAACCCTCTAATTTGGGTTCGGACAGGGCTGGGGTGTGTGTTTCTTGTAATACAAACAGCTCCAGCCTAGATTGGCTTGTTTCCCTTTCTCCTCTATCCCCTTTCCCTTTCATGTCATGTTTCGTTAGACTGTAAACTGGTGGCAGGGACTTGAGGGGGGTTGTGCAGTGCAGAAAACGTTTATCATTATCATTATTAACTCAGCAAGGTGCCATTTGCCCCAGCACACCACAGCCCAAGACCCCTTGTCTCTGAAAGAATGAGGCAGGGCTTCCTAAGGAAACAGAGATTGTTGCTAAGAAAACCTCAGCTCAGTGGTTGCTTGTGCAAATCCCTCTCCTCATGCTCCTCGCAAATTCAATACCTTGTAGACCTGATGCCTTCTGAAGGCACCTTCACGTGATCCTTTCAGCCCTTGGGAGACAATGGGCTTTTCACCAAGCAGAAGCCAGCACAGATGGTCTTTTGTCATCTGGCCGCTAGGCAACGCCCCCCTTCCAAGGATCCAAAAGGCTGTCTGAACTGTGGCTCTCACATGGACAATGTGCCATGCACAGCTTGGCCTGGGTTGGTTGGGTGAGTGGGCCTTGGGGCAGTTGTTTTGTCCCTATCATGACTCAAACAGTGCAACTGACATTGGTTTGCTACGCCAAAGCTCAACCTAGCTTTGTGGTGAGAAGGATGAGTTGCACCGTGAGCTGTGAATGGTGACGAAGCCATTAGGTGATCCACTTATCCCTGCATGGCAGGTTTATTTATTTTATAGTTGCAACTTCCACACATGGGTTCTACTCTCAACGCTGGGGAATGAGCCTGGGGCCTTCTGCATGCCAAAAAGATGCTCTACCATTGAACTATGGCCCTTCGCTGTGCTTGCAGTGGGGAAGGGACCCAGTGGTTGATTTGTTTGACTCCTGTGAGAGAAATCATGCAGTCTCCATGGCACCCATCCAAGAAGCCCAGGGAAAGACCTCCAGCCACCCAGCCCTGCTCACAGCTGCTCCCTTGGGACTGAACGCCTTTCTGAGGGGTCCACCACCGCCTCGCAGCTCTCAAGTGACTCTAAATATAATCTGCTGGTGGCTGCTTGGGGGCTGCAGTCATCTGTGTATATCCATACCAGCTGTGTTAGCGGTCAAAGGCTATTCCTGAAAGGCACAGCGCAGCACATCCTAATGTCTCCAATCACCTCTCAGCCCAAATGGGAGATGCTCCCTCCTGCTCTATCTGCATGCCAAGCAATGAGATGTGAACCCCGCTAAGGTCAAGGGACTGAACCCTTTTGTCCTTGTGCAATGCGCTAAGGTTTCCTAATGGGTCCCCTTTTTGCTCTAATGTGGTCGTGTCCAATACTGGCGCCATCCAGGTAGAGTTTGGGGCAGAAATCCAGGACCCCACTTGGAAGGTGGGTACTAAAACATAGCAGGTCTGGCTTGCCACACGTGAAATAATGTCCATTGCCATCTTAAAAGTCCACAACTCATCAATAAGACAATTAACTCTGGAATCAAAAATGATCTGACTCCCCCCTGAGATTCCTCTGAAGCTTATCAAGGATTCCTCAATGAGAAGATCATTAATGGTGAACAACAGCTTCCTTGAAAGACAGCTTATGCCCTACCACCAACAAGCCAGCCATGTGTGGGAGGTTTCAGTAGGGTTATATATTTACATTGTGGAAAAAGCAGGGTCCCTTTTTTTGGCAATTGGATAGAGGTGCAAAAGAGTGGCCTAGGGAGAGTCCCAAAGGAGAAGACTGGAGGGCCACATTTGGCCCCTAGGTCTGAGGTTCCCTGCTCTTGTAATAATGTTCAACGACTTGAGAGTTTCCAGGGCAAGGGTTTTGGAGTCCCCCTGCAGGTGAGCCAATGGCGGGAAGGGTTTTCTGGAGGCAGAATTTTTTTAAAAAAGTTTGAAAACGAGTGTGAAGCTGGTACCTTTTGGCCCTGAAAGACGCTTTGAAGGGGTGCCACTTCGCAGTCTTTGTGAGCCCCAAAGACTTTGCACATGGAGCAGGTGGGCACCTCACAAGTTAAGCAATAGATGTTGATCTTCTCATCTTCGTGTTCCTTGCACATTGGGTGGTTTCCCTTCTTCAGGGGTCGGCTGGAGAAAACACAAAAGAAGCCAGTTGGATAGATGAGACTCTTAGTCCTGGAGATAATGGACTTTTGTTTAAAGACAAGCACACATATTCCCTCCTCTTTTCTCATCTTAATGGCGTCTTTTTATTTATGGGAATAAAGCCAGAGTTCACATGTGAGTTTGGTTAAATGGGAACAGTGGCTCAGGTGTGTTTCTCCTTCATCAGCAAGCAACCAACCGCTACAACAGAGCTGCACAAATCTGTCAATTTCTGTCTTTCTCTGCTTCTCATTTCCCTATTCCAATTCCACATCAACTAGCAATTTTTCCTTTTAAAAAGTCCACACAAATTTTGTGTGTGCCTATTTCTTCTAAGCTATGCATCTTTGTATGCATCTTGCCTAATATATGCATTTTGCAAGCTTCCCCCTCCCCCATATAATGTAGCTTTGTACATCATTTTCACTCATCTATTTTTTTTTTTGGCATGCTTTTTGAATGGGGAACTGCATCACAAAATTTGGAGAAGTGCAGATTCCAAAAGATAGTTGTGTGTTCAGTTCACACTGGTTTGCTCATCTGCAAAATTGATGAGCATCCTCTCAATTCCTTCTTCCAAGTCATTTATAAAGACGTTGAACAACAGCGGACCCAGGACAGAACCCTGTGGCACCCCACCTGTCACTTTTTTCCAGGGTGACGAGGAACCGTCAGTGAGCACTCTCTGGGTTTGTCAATCAGCTACAAATCTACTTAACTGTTACCTCATCCAGTCCACATTTACCAGCTTCTCTGCAAGAATATAATGGGGGGTGGATTTGACATGAAGGTAATGGAGACGAGACCCTGGCCATCTCTTTGTACAGTAGGAATTGGACTGACTCCCACCTCCTCTCTAATATTAACCTCCACACTGAGGTTATGTTTAGACCTTGCTTCTGTGCGTGCCAAAGTGTCCAAGAAGCTAGCTCTGGCTCTGCAGAGCTGTTGATTTTATTTTGGGAAGCCAATGCTATTTCTTCACTCTGGGCAGGACTTAATGACACCCCGCTCCCCCACAAAGCATCATCAGCGCCTCCCCTACTATATTCAGATACCTCTCTAATCCTCCCAAATTCCACTTCCTCTAATGGAAATGGATCAGTGCATGTGTGCTGGGTTCCTATAGTCCTCCCAGTGTTCCTGGACTGGTCTGCTTTTTTCTGCCCGCTTTCTAACAAACGGATCCTTCCCAAATATGAGTGACAGCCGTGCTTCTCCCTCAAAGCATAGGAAGCTACCTTTATCCCATCTCTCTCAGTATTGTCTACTGGTTGGCAGTAGCTTTCCAGGGTTTCGGATGAGGCGTCTCCCGGGCTTACCTGAAGATGCTGAGGATCGAATGTGGAATCTTCTGCTTGCAAAGCAGATGCTCTACCTCTGAGCTATGACTTCCCCCTTGAGCTTTGGCAAACAAGAGGAAGGCAGCTGTGATACAAACCTGGTATATTCCTGCTTGTAGATATCAATGATGTTCTCCACCAGTAGATTCCTCTGCAGGCCATAGACTCCGTGGCGGTCCAGGATGACTTCATGGCGGCAGGAGGGGCAGCGGAACCGTCCCCCTGATATGGTAGTCCCCCGGGCCGTTTGCCAGTATGGGTTAGCAGCCTGCAAGTGCCATCAACAATGTAAGGGCAAAGTTCAGTAATCTTAAAAAAAAATTTTTTTTTGCAAAGGACCCCACAAAACAACCAATCCTACCATCGTTTGGCCTGGAAAAAATGACCTGAGGGCTCAGCTATTCAAGTATCATCACAGTTATCTGGTGACGCTTGTAAGAATGATTCATAGTTGTCCTTATGGGATGGGAAAACCCCATCATGCTTTGCACTTGTATCAGAGCATGACATTGGAAAACTGGCCAAGCTCAACAAACCAAGTGGATGATCCAACCAGAAGACCCTTTTTATAACTGTTGCAGCAACAACCTTTCTGTTGGAGCTGGAGATCAGTGGCCACAGCTAGGTTTTCAATTACATAGTTGCATGTTATCTATTTCACATGTCTTTTTAGATCTAGAGTGGAGAACCTATGTCTTCCTGATGCTGAGATTTCCCCACCTGTGTTATAGCTGAATAACACCTGGAGGTCTACTGGTTCACCATTCTTGCTTTAACTAGTAATGCAGGAGAAGTTTGATTCGGCTCACATTTAAAGCTGAATTCATCACAATTTGCACTTTCTGAAAATGTGTGAGAACCAAAACACAGCCATCCTTCAAAACTCACACCTCCAAATTTTCTGATGCAGTTCAACAACCAATGTAACAAAAATGCATATATAAGGGGGAAATGTGCATAAAAATGAATGTATTGGTGAAGAAAACATACAAAAATGCATTATACGAGGAGAAATTGCTTGCAAAAATGAGCACATGTCAAAGCTGCAAAAAATGTGTATATAAGGAGAGATCTACACCAGGCATAGGCAAATGCCAGCCATCCATCCAGATGTTTGGGACTACAATTCCCACCATCCCTAGCTAACAGGACCAGTGGTCAGGGATGATGGGAATTGTAGTCCCAAACATCTGGAGGGCCAGAGTTTGCCTATGCCTGATCTACACTAAAATGCTGAAGGCTTTTCATGAGGATTGAAATAATAACAACTGCAAATTGCTGCAGAAATGTGAATTGAATTTAAGATTAGAAACATGAGAAACTGAAAGTGGCAGATTTCCATCCCCATCCCTAACTTACAAAGACAAGAACTGAAGAATGCAAATATAGCTTTGCTGAATATGCCTAAGGTCCAAAGCAGCTGAGCAACCTCGGGAATGTGAAAGGTGCCCCACACTTTATCACGGATAATACCCACTGATTTTAAGTCTATGCTCCATGAATTTGTATGACCCAGAGATGGACAACACATGGTACCCTCCAGATGTACTACAACTCCCATCATCCCTGGCCATTGGCCATGCTAGCAGGGGCTGATGGGAGCTTGAGTGCAACAATAACTGGAGTTCCCCAGTTCCTTATCCCTGATCTAATTCCTTTTTAAAAGCCCATCTAAGCGTGTGGAGTGTAAAGTACTTTCTTTTGGTCCATCCTGTGCCTGCTGCAAATCACATCCATTAGAGAATGACTGTGAGAGAATCTGCTCCAGCCCTTGATTAATTTTCATCCTATTGATGAGCAGATCTGAATGGGTTGGAAACCCTTCATAGGAACAGGCCACTTGCTGCAGTCCTCTTTAGCAGAGCATTTAGAGATGGTTCAGTCAAAGTGGGGGCTTATAAGGGAAAGAAGGGTTTTGCTATTTAAGAGGAGCTGAAACAGTGTTGGAATTATTATTTTTTAATCTTTTTTACAATAGCTTCTTGTGACTGTACCATGAACTGCCAGCAGTACAAAATGGATGCCGGTGGGAAGGAGGATTCTGTAAGTCATGGCGTCTCATCCTCCTCCAGATTTTGGAGCAGGTATGCCACTGAATATCATTTACTGCCGCGCAAGAACAGGAAAGGGTCACTGCTGTCTTGCCCTGTTCGTGAGCTTCCTGGAGGCATCTGGTTGGCCACTGTGGGAGCAGAATGCAGGGCTAGGGTAGGCCTTCAGAGTAGCAGGGCTGTTCTAAGGGTCTTATGATCATAAAGGAAGAACTCTGTGACAGCCAGAGATGGGGGAGAAATTCAATTCAGTTCCCATTTAAAAGGGAATCTATCAAATTTGCACGTTCCAAAGCAGCATGAGACCTGAAACACCAGCATCCTCTGAAATCTGCCCTTATCTGACTGTTGCGATGCACAAAAACACATCAGGTAAAACTGTGGACCGGCTTTCCCTAAAACACTGCTTCTTCACACCATCTACAAGTGACACATTCACACATGTATTTGTCACATGACCCAGTGGCCATGTGGGTTTCCCTGGATGGAAATTATGCCTGTGCAGGAAGCCATCTTGCGAGAAGCAGCTCTTAGTGATAATAAAGGAACAACAGGTCTGGTTGGGGTTTCAACAAGCACTTCAGTCCCTGCCTTCCCCTCCGCAATTGGCTGTCAAACTGTAAGACCTTTTGGAAGACTTTAATCCCCCTGTCCCAGCAAAGAGAATCCAATTTCTCCTCTGCCCCTGGCTTTTCCTTCCTGACTCTCCTTGTTTTGTTGCCTTGGAGGTTTGGCAACAACGATCAACACACTTTGGAAAAGTGGTGTCAGAAGTAAAGCAGGTCCCCTAAAGGCCCAGCACTCTTATCAACTGGCTCCTGGCCACAGCTTCTCTTGGGAAGTGGTCTTGGTGCATTTCACACAAACTGAAATTGGAAAGGGGTTGTATTTGAATTTTCAAGGGGATGAGACCCCTGGCAAAAGTAATGAAGGCTATTTCACCGTTATCACGATTTTCATTACAGTGGTACCTCGGGTTAACTACTTAATTCGTTCCGGAGGTCCGTTCTTAACCTGAAACTGTTCTTAACCTGAAGCACCACTTTAGCTAACGGGGCCTCCTGCTTCTGCCGCGCCACCAGAGCATGATTTCTGTTCTCATCTTGAAGCAAAGTTCTTAACCTGAAGCACTATTTCTGGGTTAGCGGAGTCTGTAACCTGAAGTGTATGTAACCCGAGGTACCACTGTATATTTAACTCATGTTGCAACTAAAGTACATTGATACAGTATATTTCTTTTTCGTTTCCTTTTTGCATTTTTGCACAGCGCTGCTAATGAGTTTGCTCAATGCTGGCTCATCTTGTCGTTCCAGTTATTCAGTCAATAAATCAATACATTCATTAATGTGATTGGGCAGAGGGTGATTTCTTTCAGAACATAGCATTCTGTTCAGGGATGAAATAAGAACACGGAACTGTTCTTGGAAGTAGCCAGAGACGAGCCCAACTTGGATCATTCTATGAAACATCAAATAATATTGTGACACCTTAAAGACTAATTGTTTCATTATGGCATAAACTTTTGTGGATTGGAATTGCACTTCCTTTAGTTCATAAAAGTGAATACCATAATAAAGTTTTAAGTCTAAGGCAGGTGTACTAGCCAAGGTGGTCTCTCCAAATGTTGTTGGACTACAGCTCCCATCTCCCCTGACCATGTTTTCTGGGGCTGATGGGAGTTGTAATCCATAACATCTGGCGGGCACCACCTTGGCTACTTCTGTTTTAAGGCCTCACAACAGACTAAAGCAGCTATTTCCCTGCTGGAAATTCCAGGCCATGTAGCACCAAGGTTGAGTTGAGATTATTTATTTATTTTCAGCTAGAAGTTGGGAGAGGGGTTTCATGGATCTCCCTGGCTCTTTTGGTAGCCTTAGGTCCTTCTGGGGAAAGGGCTTGGTTTTCTCAAGTCAGGGGAAATCTTTTCCACACTCATATTAAAGGGGCACTTTGGCCTTTCAGTATGTGTAGGTAGATAACACTATGATGGAGACCATTCTTCGTTGCATAAGTGGATAAATAAGTACTGTACATATTGGATGAACCAGACTATTATGTGACACTTAGGACTGTGAAAACTTGTATAATAATTTATTACTTATACCCCATCTGGCCTAGCCTCCCCAGCAACTCTGGGCGGCTTCCAACAGTGTATTAAAATTTTAAAGGGCTATAGGGGAGCAGAAGACATAGAAGCATAGTATTGTAGAGTTGGAAGGGACCATGAGGGCCATCTAGTCCAACCCACTGCAAGGCAGGAATCTTTTGCCCAACATGGGGCTTGAACCCACAACCTTGAGATTAAGTCTCATTCTCTACCAACTGAGCTATCCCTCAGGCTCATGCATTTACCATTTTAGATTATAATGAATGGTAATAAGTGACAGGCAGTTGTAACAGAATAGTGCATTTTGTAGTGGCTTAATTCATTTTGCATATACCCATTTTGTTACTGCTTTTATGCGACTGATTGGTTAACGAGCAAAAATTCTGTTGCTATTGACATATAGGTCTATAATTTAAGATACAAAGTCCCACCCCAAGATGACGTAGGCTCTTCACAACTGTACGTTGTGGAAGACAAAAGCCCAACGCAATGAGCTCCTGCTCTCTAGAAGAGGCTCCGTGTAATTGGTATACCAGCACAGCCAGGTGTCCCAATGTGGGCGGGACCAGAGGCAAAAGTGGGTGGAGCAACACAGGTGAATTTTTGCTATTGGCTCATTTTAATACACTCTCTCTCTCTCACACACACACACCCCAGGAAAGCAAGAAACAATATCATAGTTCAAGGGCACATTCCAGCCAGGCAGAAGCACCCAAGGGGCTGCAAAGCGGGGCCAGTGAGGGGCGTGGCCTGGGGACAGGGGGTGTGGCTGTAAAATGGTGGGACCTGGGAGAGGTCCAAGGGCCAGAGAGAGAGGTCCAGAATGTTGCATTTGGCCCCTGGGACTGAGGCTCCCTTTCCCTGCTGTACACTTAGGTTTTGCACATGAATAACATGTGAGGAGGGCTGTTGATCTCTTTCTATGACCCTAACCATGCTCACTTGGCCATAAGTCAAAGACTGCCGTCTTAGGCAACCATTATTGGAAGGAAGTCTTGTTGAAATCAGTGGGACTTGCTTCTGAATAAGCATGGATAGGAGCATGTGGGCTGTACATTTGAAGCACATTTACAGTTCATTGCTTCCCCCAAGAATCCTTGGAACTGTAGTTTGTTAAGGGTGCTGGGAATTGTAGCTCAGTGAAGCTATTAGTTTGTACCCACTTGGCAGGGGGGACCTCAGGGTTCGGGTAACTGCCCCCCTCCCAGTAGAATCCGCAAACCTGAGATATGTACACCACACTGGGGATATTGTTTGGGGATGAACCCAGATCTTCTGCCCTTTCCCCCTTCTTCTTTTGCACAGAGGTGATCTATACATTTAAGTGGCACAACTCCCCGCTGCTCCCCCCTCACCTAAAACACACCCACAACTCCCTCCCCACCCCTGTTGCCCCAACACACACCAATAATGATAGGATGCCTGCTAACCTGGAAGACGTCGTTGGCGCATTTCCTGCATAGGTTATGCTGGCAAGGTAAGATCACCACAGGCTTGGAGAACATCTCCAGGCAGATGGGGCAAATCAACTGTTTCTCCAGATTCTCCATGGGGTTAGAGTCCCGGATGATGCTCGATTGGTAATCCATTGCCCCCTTCGGTGCTTCCAAATTATATCCTTTCTTTTTTTTAAGCGACTGGAGAGAGGCTCTGTGCAGAAGGTCTCACCGTCTGCTTCTGGGTTCTAGAAGTGTGTGCGCTGACCCTTCAAGCAAACCTTTGGGCTTCTGCACTTTGTCTGAGACAGCTCCTCTGCTCTATTTATATCATCTGAGTCACATGTGCGTTGGCTGGCAGGATCAGTTGGGAAGAGGGTCGTGTTTCCTAAAGGCTGACATGCTGTCACATGGGGAGGGGTGACCCCTCCAGAGAGAGGTCTGTAAACAAGGCTGAGGACAATTTGTTCGAAGGCTGGGAAGTCAACTTCCAGGGATGTATATTATTTTTCTCCTCTGCTGCAGCCGGCAGTGTCTTTTGGGACAAAGAAATTGGAGACATCGTTGTGTAAACACAGTCACACTTTCCAGGGAGTTAAACAGGCAACATGAGCCCACCTGTCACCCCTGACTTCCAGAAAACCGAGGGTTAAACTCAAAGCACTCAACAAAATTGTTTGCTATTTCCAGCACCGGCTGCCATCCACAGACTCTTAACATCTCCTCCTCTTATTACTGTTGGCTCTGGAATCTCTCAGCCCTATTGCCCATGTCTCAAAGCTGCAGCCCTCTCTTCTCTGATCTGTATCCACTGAGAGTAAAAAGCCTGCAGGACTTGTGTGACCCACCAAACTGAATACAGACCACCAGGCTTTATGGTGGGACCTTGGGGTCGTAGTTGATAGCTCAATGAAGACGTTGGCCTGGTGTGCAGCAGCTGTGAGAAAGGCAAATCCCATACTAGAGATAATGAGGGAAGGGATACAGTATACAGTTCTGGTCACCTTGCTTCAAATAGGATATTTTAGGTTCAGAAGAAAGGTTTGGAAAAGGACAACCTAAATGATTAAGGGGATAGAGCGACTGCCCTGTGAAGAATGGTTGCAGCGTTTGGGACTTTTTAGTTTAGAGAAAAGGCGATTAAAAGGTGACATGACAGAAGCTGACAAAAATTATGCATGTCATGGAGAAAGTGGATTGAGGAACGTTTTTCAGCTGCTCTCATAATGCCAGAACTCATAGATATCCAATGAAGTCGAATGTTGGAAGGTTCAATACAGATAAAAGAAAGTAGTTCTTCATGCAGTGCATGGCTGAATTATGCCACATGCTCCTGCAAGAGGCAGTGGGGGACACCAACCTAGATGGCGGGAGATCAAAAAGAAGAACCCAATGACACTAACCAGCCGTGCATCCACCCGTTAATGCCTGAAGCTGTCCTGTGGACATTAGAGGTTCACAGATTTATGGAGAGAAACTCAAGGCCCTGAGAAAGAGGCATGGTTGTTTATTGGTCCCAGTAGCCTCTGCATCCTGAAAATGCTTCACATCTAGCAAAGACTAATCCAGTTTAGTCTGCTTAACACCTACATTTTATAGCAAAACTCTTGTCAGCTGGAAATTGGGAACAAAACATAGGAAGCTACCATTAGTCCAGGTGAAAGAATAGGTCTGGCCATTTTGTGTTTGTGGTTTTTGGTCATAAAAGTTGGGTTGCAAAATGACTGCTTTTTACTTTGAAGGCTGTTTTGCACAGGAGGCTCAAAAGTGCAAAAAAAACCCCAACAAGTTTTAAATATTCAAGGGATCCTGTTCTGCTGAACTTCCTTTCTGCCCTTCAGCCTAGGACCTTGGGAACTAAGGGGGAATTGAAATCCTTCTGATTGGCTAAAAAGTTGGGAGAGGGAGTGAAAATATTGTTTAATGGAAAACAGGGAAGTTGTATGCAACTTTACATATTTCTGCAAAGAAATATCCCCTAGCATAATTCATTTGGGTAAATTATTTTCACTAATATGTGCACTGATACACACACTTTTCACTAGCAAATGTGTTTTTCAACACATTACTTGACTTGCCTGGACAAATGAAATGCAAAATTTGGAGACGCCTGAATTTTGAAGGATGACTTTGTTTCCATTTTCCATATTATTTCAGAAAGTGCAAATTAGGTAAATTCATTTTAAATGCAAATTGAATTGGATATTGCCCCCATCCTTAGTCCTGGACCAGCCTTGCAAAAAGCCTCTGAAAAAACAGGTATGTCTGTTGCTCAACTTAAAGAACAATTTCCTGAGATATCTTTATTGACGTTGGTCAATGATTCCCAGGAAGATCTCACATCTGTGAGAGTGGGCTGGGGGGACTTGTGTGCGTGTTTTGAAGAGGGTCAAGTGATTTCCTTGAAAAATAAATGGAAGATTTCACTGGCCCCCACAAGATGCCACAAAGATCTGGAATGAAATGACCCTGTTTACTCTTCCATGCAAACAGAACAAGCCACACCTCTAAGCCTTCTGTGGGGGGAGCCCATTTCTCTGATAGGGCAGAAACTGAATACACAGAGAGGAGGTCCATGACTGAGGAGGGGCGGTGGTGAATTTTGTAATGAAATTATCTCTAGGTCAGTGTCACCAGTGGGAATCCAGGAGCGAGGAGCAGACTAACTGTTGACTGCTGAAAAATCTACTTTCCCAGTCCATGACAGTGTTGGGCAGGGTAAGAGGCACAGGGGAGTGGACTTTTATCTTTGTACCAGCCTCCATTCCAGCTGTGAAAATCCAGATGCTTCCATGCCCCATCCCTCAGTCAAGATAGGCAAGAAGCATAATCACAGTTCAAGGAAACTGCATTGATCAGCAGGTTAGACGAGATGACCTCCAAGATACCTTCCAGTTCTGTAATTCTAATTCTTAAGAGCTCAACACAATATTAATGCGGCATCATCCAATACAAAATCAGGGATAAAATAGGACAGGGACAACAGCCTCCCCCCCCCCCATCAATTCTATATACAGTGGTGCCTAGCAAGACGAAAAGAAAAATGGCTTTTTTAGGCTTTTTTAAAAATGGCTTTTTTAGGGGTGGGGGATTAGCGATTCAGAATAAGGGGTTTTGGAGCAAAAAAAAAAAATTCAATTTTTTTCGTCATTTTTCGTCTTGCGAAGCAAGCCCATAGGGAAATTCGTCTTGCGAAGCGCCTCTGCAGACGGAAAACCCTTTCGTCTTGCGGGTTTTCCATCTTGCGAGGCATTCGTCTTGCGGGGCACCACAGTATATGAGAGACCCACATGAAAGCAAAGAGCACCACAGCCAACCACAAATGAATAACCACACCCTAGGCCAACCCCAACCTCTCTCACCACCAAAGGAACACAAGCGAACAGCAAAGAACCTGCACAAGCAACACTGACACAAAATCCCACATATATTAAGTAAAATAGAAACATCACCACCCGACCCCACCCCCACCCATCTTTCCACCTCCACATCCCCCTCTTTCCCCCTTTTCTTCCTAATGTCTCAACAAATGAAACTGATTTGTAAAAATGTTACATGGGGGGGGGGGGGGATACAAGAGAGAGACATTGCAAACACTTTTGTAAATCAAGAAAATCTTTAATATATGAGAGACCCACTTGCAATATATTTGAGCGCAACCAAAGAACAAAGAAACGGATTGTCCTGCGGTGGCATCTCTCCCTGCTAGAATTAGGGGACGTTTGAATTTGCTGCAGCTGCCAGTGCGAGTCACGGTAATAAGGTTTGGGCTATTCGAGCTCTGCACCCTCTCCCACCTGAGTCTGCCAAACTCCACCCCCCTGGCCTCCATTGGCTCCGCCTCCCCCTTTGACCTTACCCAGGTTTCAAAATCTAAAGCTAGCCAGTCTTAGAAAATCTCCCAACGGCTGCATGATGATAGACGCCAGCAAGGCAGAACATTACACTATCTGCCCAATGACTGGGGTGGCCCTATGTACACAGTGCAGTGCTTGCATCTCAAGAGGACTGCAGACACTGATCACCTCTGAGTGCCTGCAGCTCTATTTTTAGCCAGCCTCCTCTCTAACCTCTTAAAGAACTTCTGCCCTGCGTTCCCATCTCTCTCTTCGCTGATGGGTTTTGCAGGGAGCCAAGTAACAGCTGGGACAAAATTAGCAGCTTTACGCTGAACTTGCTGCCCAATGCCGGGAGCCGTTACAAGGTAGAGTTTCTTTTATTAACATTTCTGCCCCGAGACAGCTAGCCAAGCCCAGGAGCTGTGGGTCTAGGAACAAAAGAAAACTCTCCCCACCTCCATGTTATCTTTCATAGTGGATTGTAGCAACATGAATTTCAAAACTTGGGGAACTTGCCAAATACAAATAAGACGCCTCCATTTGCTCTTCCCGACACTGCTGCCATAATTTAAAGCATTGCACCACTGCCACTAGCTGAAGGGGGCTAGTTATATGTACTTTCCCACCCAAGAAGTGCAGATTACAACACTTCTTTTAAGTACACTGGACAAACCGAGGCTTGGCAGGAGCTGCAGACTCTCCAAGTATCCCTCTTTTCCAGGGACAGTCCCAGATTTACAGAAGCTGTCCTTGTTTCTGATTTGAGCCAGGAATGTCCCACTTTTCCTTAGGACATCCCTATTTTCATCAGAGAAATGTTGGATGGTATGGAGTTATCTGACCGCCTTGAGCCATCTGAAAGCAGCCTTGAAGGCAGTTTTTAAAAATATTTAATGTTTTATTATGTTTTTATATATGTTGGAAGCCATGCTAAGTATCTGGGGCAACCCAGTCAAAAAGGTGGGGTATTATAATTACTACTACTACTACTACTACTACTACTACTATTACCGTAAATAAAGTAAAGGTAAAAGGATCCCTGACCATTAGGTCCAGTCGTGGCCGACTCTGGGGTTGCGGCGCTCATCTCGCTTTATTGGCCGAGGGAGCCGGCGTACAGCTTCCAGGTCATGTGGCCAGCATGACTAAGCTGCTTCTGGCGAACCAGAGCAGCGCACGGAAATGCCGTTTACCTTCCCGCCGGAGTGGTACCTATTTATCTACTTGCACTTTGACGTGCTTTTGAACTGCTAGGTTGGCGGGATCGGCAAGTCCTAGGCTCTGTGGTTTAACCCACAGCGCCACCCACGTCCCTTCTATTATTAAATAGGATGTAACTATTTTCATTGGAGAAATGTTGGAGGGTATGGAACTGGGTAGAATCCTTACCTAATTGTAAGGCCGCAGTCCCCCTAATACTTGGTGCTGTGAATCAAGGGCATAAGTAGAAGGAAATCTGAGCTCTCTAGGTGAGCTCATCAGAAGAACCGTTAGTTTAGCTCTCTAACTCAGTTCTGCTTCTACAGCAGGTATTCAGATACTTCTGGCAACTGCACCAGCAGCACACAGAGGCAACAGCTCTCCCATGCTGTTTGTCCCTGTTACCTGGTAGACTGCATCTGGAGCTAGAGGTTTAATTTAGCTGTCCTGACCAGTAAAACCCTCAAGTGCAGATGTAACCTACCCCTGAATGCCAAATGCTGGGGATAAACAACAGGGGAGATGGTTGCTTCTATTCTAAAAGAACAGTCAAGTGCATTTTTTCCGAGGATCTCTAGATGCTATGGAAGAATCTAGTTCAGGAAAATGGCCAGATCCTGCTGCAAAGACATGCCAATAACTTTAGGGGGAATCGACAGTTTTCCCCTCCCAGTGATACAATTCGCAGCACCTTCAACCAAAATTACAGCTCCCAGGATTCTTTGGGGAAAGCCATGTGCTTTAAAGGTAAGGTGTGAATTCTTATACAATAAAAAGTTGGCAATCCAACAGGAAAGATCTTATTTAGCTATTAGGATGAAATGTAGAAATGCAACCTTTCTGTATGGCCCATGGCACTATCACCAGCCACACCCCTTTTCCCCATGGCTGGGATATTTCCCGAATTCTCTAGGAAAGAAGAAGTACTGAACTATTACCTAGCAACGACTTGATGCATTGATAACCAAGCTGTGGTTAGAGGCCACCAGCTCCCACCAGCCCCAGCCAGCATAGCCAATGGTCAGGGAAGATGGAACAACATATGGAGTCCAACAACATATGGAGGGCACAGGTCCCCCAGCCGTGACTTAATGCTTTTCGCTCAGCTATTGGATATATAACCATTGTTACATTGTTGTGTTCATGAGAGGGATGTGTTTTGCACACAGAATGTCCTAGGTTCTGTTCCTGGCTTCTTCAGCCGTGTTGTTGTTTAAAAAAACCAGCAGGTAGCTGGTGATGTAAAAGAATTCTGCTTCAGATCCAGGAGAGCCCTGGCCATTCAGATTAGACAACCACATGAGGCTAGACCAGATGTGGGGTCAGGGATGGTGGGAGTAGCAGCTGAGCAACCTCTGGAGTGCGAAAGGTGCCCCACACTTTGACCAGGCAGACAAATAGACTAGAAGGCCTGGAAAAGTCATGTTCCTAGAATGATTAGCTTCATTCCACTGGTCCTGGAAGACAGAAAGAAATTAAACCAGCCTTCTCCAACCTGGCGAGGATCTCCAAAGGTTTTGGCCTACAACTCCTATCAGCTCGAAGCAACATGTACATGGTCAGTAGGAGCCATTGATCATGATGGAATTGTAGTCTGAATTACCTGGTGTGCACTAGGTTGGGGGCAAGCTGATTCTGGCAGTTGCATAAGGGCTGCTTTGTGCACCCTCGACCACTGGAAATTCAGGGATTGCTCACTGTCATGTGATGAGAAAATGATGACCATATTCTGAAGCACCGTCACTACTATTGGGGGGTTTCCCAGGTGTGCCAATGCTGTTTTCCTGGGGCTCAGCACTCCAGCATCCTTGGGTGAATGATTAATCTGGTAAAAATTGTCACCTTCGCCTGGGTTTAAAATCAGCTGAGGTGAATATTTCACCTGTGATGAAATGTTGCAGTGTGGAGTGCTCCCCTTCATGGTGCCAGCCAGCCACTCTCTCTCCCAGGATACTCCATTCCATCCCTGCCCCCCCCCCCAGTTTTTAGTTCCCCTCAAATATTCAGTCGGTGTCATTAAGCCTGCTGAGTACTTGTTCGACTGGTTTTTGGGTTTTTGCACTTGGCAAACCTAGACAGCATCTTAAAAAGCAGAGACATCACCTTGCCAACAAAGGTCCGTATAGTTAAAGCCATGGTTTTCCCAGTACTGTAGTGATGTATGGAAGTGAGAGCTGGACCATCAAGAAGGCTGATCGCCAAAGAATTGATGCTTTTGAATTATGGTGCTGGAGGAGACTCTTGAGAGTCCCATGGACTGCAAGAAGATCAAACATATCCATTCTTAAGGAAATCAGCCCTGAGTGCTCACTGGAAGGACAGGTCGTGAAGGTGAGGCTCTGAATACTTTGGCCACCTCATGAGAAGAGAAGACTCCCTGGAAAAGACCCTGATGTTGGGAAAGATGGAGGGCACAAGGAGAAGGAGACGACAGAGGACGAGATGGTTGGACAGTGTTTTCGAAGCTACCAGCATGAGTCTGACCAAACTGCGGGAGGCAATGGAAGACAGAAGTGCCTGGCGTGCTCTGGTCCATGGGGTCACGAAGAGTCGGACACGACTAAATGACTAAACAACAACAACATTTTGCACTTCTGCAAACCCTGGGATTCACCAAGCCAGTTGCTACCTCCCCTTGTGCACAGTTGGTGATGTTTTGGCTATGTTCATGGGAATGAATCTGCAATTTGTATGCTATCTAGCCAGTGGGAGGAACCTCTGGTCCTGCAAATGTTACTGAACTACAGCTCCCATAATCCCTGGCCATTGGTCATGTTTGCTGGGGCTGATGGGAGTTGTAGTTCAGCAACCTCTGTTGGGCCAAATGTTCCTCATTACTGCTGCATAGCATGAAATGCATGAAAATAGAAAGTATCCCATTGTTCCAGCAGTTTGTGAAATACATATGCTCCCAGCTTGGTAGGCACTCCGCTGCTCTTAGAGAAAGGGTTTCTCTAATTTGGCGGGTTTAATAGATTTCATAGAATTATAGTGTTGGAAGGTACCACAAGGGTCATCTAATCCAACCCCCACAATGCAGGAATCTTTTTTCCAAAGCAGGACTTGAACCCAAAGCAGGACCCCGAGATTCAGAGTCTCTTGTTCTTCCAACTGAGCTACCAGGAGTTGGGCTGGAGCATTGTCCTGAAACCTGAAGAAGAGATATGAGCTTAATTCAAGCAAAAACAACCACCACAATGCTGGCTTTTATCCAACAAAGTTTTACCCATTGAAGTTAATGGATCCAACTTCGTCATGCTCATTCATTTCAATGGCTCTAACTCTGGACAGGATAAGCTTTGGGTGCAACCCAGGAACTCATATGACCAGGGTTTCACATTCCATTGCATCTGGGGACCCAAACGATAAACAGGTTATTATTCCAGATCTACACGGAGACCTGTAAATATTGGCAGCCCAAAGGGTGCGGAGGGGAGGCAAGAGCACAATTTTAGCACAGTGACTCAGAGGGCTGTGATTCCAGAGAGCCTCGTGTTAATCGGGTTGGCACTCTCCGGGGACGCATTCCAACCTCATGTAAGAAAGCAACTTGGGTGCAAGACCAAGGGGACAGCTGGTCCTGCGAAGCCTTCACCCTGCCCCCTCCCCAGTCTAACAGCCTTAACCAATTTGGTGCCCTTCCAGGTGTTTTGGACTACAATTTGCCATCAGGCCCACCAGTCCAAAACATCTGGAGGGTGCTAGTGGAGGCTGGTCTAGCAAACCCCTTTCAACCCTTTGGGAGCGCTGCCCTGCTGGAATGGCCTAGCCTACCTCACAGGGTTGCTGTGAAGGCAAAATGGAGAGCGCGAAAGAGAACCATGTGCACTACATGGGAGGAAAGGCGGGAGAGAAATGTAGTAAATAAACAAACTTCGGGAGGTTTTGCTTGACGGATGGCTTTTCAAATGCTCTTCTGTTGCCGTCTTCTACAGTTGTACTCTATACTGTATCTTTACTAATGCTGTATTGTTTGAAAATCTTTGTAGAACCGCTTTAGGAGGCTGCATACCTGAAAAGTGGTGGTAAATGCATAAAATAAAAATAAATAATGGGTTGAATCCAGATCAAGGCTATTCTCCTTTATCCACTTACATTCCAGTTAGCCAAAAGCATTAAAGGAGGGTAGGAAGTAGGGCTGGTGAGGGACGAGGCCTGGGAAGAGTGGGTGTGGCTGAGGAGGGAGTGTGGCCTTTGGAGAGTCCTGAGGGCCAGACAGAGAGGCCTAGTGGGCCATGTTTGGTCCACAGGCTGAAGTTCCTCACCCCTATATTGTAGGGTTGCAGATAAAGCATTATTAACATATGGTAATAACTCAGGGGTGGATCTACATGGGTGGACAACGACACTATAAATAAGTAAGAAAACCACGAAGAATTTTTTTTGCTTTCCAGTGCCATCTGGCATTGCATGTTTATAACGCATTCAGATCACTGTTTTTTGATGATGATGATGATAAGAACAACAACAACAACAACAACAATTTATTATTTCTACCCCACCCATCTGGCTGGGTTTCCCCACCCACTCTGATGATGATGATGATGATGATGATGATGATGATGATGATAATTTATTATTTCTACCCCGCCCATCTGGCTGGGTTTCCCCAGCCACTCTGGGTGGCTTCCAACAGAAGGTTAAAAATACATTAAAACATCAGTCATTAAAAACTTCCCTAAACAGGGCTGCCTTCAGATGTCCTCTGAATGTCATATAGTTGTTTATTTCTTTGACATCTGATGGGAGGGCGTTCCACAGAGTGGGCACCACTACCGAGAAGGCCCTCTGCCTGGTTCCCTGTAACTTCGCTTCTCACAGTGAGGGAACCACTAGAAGGCACTCGGCACTGGACCTCAGTGTCTGGGCAGAACGATGGGGGTGGAGATGCTCCTTCAGGTATACAGGACTGAGGCCATTTAGGGCTTTAAAGGTCAGCACCAACACTTTTAATTGTGCTCGGAAACATACTGAGAGCCAATGTAGGTCTTTCAAGACCGGTGTTATGTGGTCTCAGCAGCCGCTCCCAGTCACCAGTCTAGCTGATGCATTCTGGATTAGTTGTAGTTTCCGGGTCACCTTGAAAGGTCGCCCCACGTAGAGCGCATTGCAGTAGTCCAAGCAGGAGATAACTAGAGCATGCATCACTCTGGCAAGACAGTCCGGGGGCAGGTAGGGTCTCAGCCTGCATACCAGATGGAGCTGGTAAACAGCTGCCTGGACACAGAATTGACCTGCACCTCCATGGACTAATGTAGCTGAATCCTCAGTAGCAGCATTAGCTTACAATAAGATATATCTAACTGGCAGCATTGTACATGGTATTGCTTGGGAACTCCAAGAAACCAAAATATCAGTGTAGTTTTGAATTCATTGTTTAAAAGCTGTGCAGTTTTTAAAGGCGCAGTCCACCATCTTGATTCAAAATGGCACCCAACCATGTAAGAAAAGCTCAGGAACCATCACACAAAATTCAGTTATTATATCTTAAGAGATGTCCAAATGCACAGAGAACAAACAAATGGCTTTCCAAAAGATATGGTGGAGTAGTAGGAGAGGAAGTGATGCATTGTTTCCCTCAAATAGCTGTGTGACCTTTTCTTCAGCCTAAACACTAATTTTGCTACAGAAGAAGAAAAAAGAAGAAGAGGAAGGAGGAGAAGCAGCAAAAGCAGCTTGCAAAATATTTCAGTCTGTGCAGCCTGGCTAAAAGCTGAGCAATCCAGATCTAATAAGGAGACTTGCATAGGGTGACCAAGGACCAAAGTAGACAAAGCTCTTGCACCTTTCATAGTTGTGGAGCGGGAATTTCAGCAGGTGTAGCTTATCATCCAAGCTGGCAGTGGCTGTTCTACACAGTCTATTAAAGGTGCAGGAGCCCATTTGCACCTGGTCACACTAACAAACCTAGACAGCATTTTAAAAAGCAGAGACATCACCTTGCCAACAAAGGTCCATTTAGTAAAAGCTATGGTTTTCCCAGTAGTGATGTATGGAAGTGAGAGCTGGACCATAAAGAAGGCTGATCGCTGAAGAATTGACGCTTTTGAATTATGGTGCTGGAGGAGACTCTTGAGAGTCCCATGGACTGCAAGAAGATCAAACGCATCCATTCTTAAGGAAATCAGCCCTCAGTGTTCACTGGAAGGACAGATCGTGAAGCTGAGGCTCCAATACTTTGGCCACCTCATGAGAAGAGAAGACTCCCTGGAAAAGACCCTGATGCTGGGAAAGATGGAGGGCACAAGGAGAAGGGGACGACAGAGGACAAGATGGTTAGACAGTGTTCTCGAAGCTACAAACATGAGTCTGACCAAACTGCGGGAGGCAGTGAAAGACAGGAGTGCCTGGCGTGCTCTGGTCCATGGGGTCACGAAGAGTCGGACACGACTGAACGACTAAACAGCAACACACTAACTGCAGGGTGATCTGTCCCCTAGGTTTCATTGCAAGAAAAAGAGCACAGTCAAGTTTTACAGAAAACAATCCCAAGGCCAAGGCTGCAATCCAACATCCACTGACTTGGGAGTGAACCCCATGGGGCTTACTTGCAAGTAAACAGACATAGGATTGGGCTTTGCAGGTGACTAGCTGAAGACCAGGAATAGAAACTCACTCAGGAGCACAGATCACATTGCCTGCTCTGTTTATTATTTCTAAGGCCATAACGTGTTTTTGCCAGGCCTGATTCTGTTTGTTTGAATCTTCCAAGAATGAGAGTGCAGTTACACCATCATTCTCCCGTGCAATTCAGTTCTTGTGACTTTTGAGGGAGGGCACAGATGTCCCTGACAGTGTAGACACATTTTCTCAGACAGCAACAGTATGGGTAAGACAGAAATTCACTGTCTTGGACCTATCGGTTTATAGGTCTCTCTCTCTCATTTCCAGAAGAGTTAAGCAACACTAACATCTGTTGTGCAGCCTGGGAGAGTCTCAGCTGTTGTTTGGAGAGGTGTTGATCTGGGCTCTCGCATATCTGCCTAGTGAATGAGTTGCGACCTGAACTTTATGACTTCCCCCACCTCCTCCTCATTCTCCTCCACCCCCAGTGAAAATTGACAGAGTCCTCTGGCTGAGGTCAAGGTTTTAGTTTTCAATATCAGTCCCCGGCCATGGGCATTAACTTATCTGCCAGGCAATTAGTTTCATTATCTGTCACTGTTGACATGCTTACTGTTGTTGGCATCCATCTGTCTCGAGAGACAATGGAGAGGGACAATGGAGTGCGTCTCCACAGTCAAACTGCTGTGTTAGCAGCACCAAAGTGACCTCCCTGGAGCACAAGCCTGGGCAGTTTGTGTATGGAGGTCCTGGGCTGCACAGACAATAAGACATCCCTCTCTTGGCCCTGCTGATGTGGTCCAAAGGAAAGCAGAGCAATATGTTTGGCACCAGCTTGGCTGCAGGAGGCGTTTGGAAGGAGGTGTACAAGTCGCCACCTAATCATCTCCACTCTGGATTTGTATAGGGTCTACTCTTTAGCCTTTTCTTCTCCTGAAGATATCCCGCAAGGCAGTAGAGGTTTAGGATCAGAGGGTATCTTCTCCTTGACGGGCTACCTTCCCAGTCCCATCTGTCCCTCACTTCCCTCTATGACACGTGCAGAAACCGCCTTTCTGACCGTTGGACCCACTCTTGGTGTCATCTGCTCAATTCGCTGGAGCTGGCATCACTGCTCTCCCTTCCGAAGCAGCTGACATTGAGAAACAATGGGGAGAGACTGTCTCCTCTGGCCCTGGTTCCCACCAATCACTTCCTCCTCCTCCTGCGTAGGAGTCTGTCAATCCTAGCCAGACAGTGGGTCCTCCATATTGTTTTTAGCACTTGCTAAAAACTTTTTTATCTAGGCAAGCCAACCCAGACATGTAATTTTATCATGAATGTTCGTTTTTAAACTTCTGACTTTATATTTTAAAAGAAATTTTATACCTGCTAGTTTTTAAATGTTTCATTTGATCACTTTTTTTTGTTATATGTAAACCACTTAGAGGTCTTTGTTCAGCTGCCCTTTTTTCTCAAACGTGGCCAATGTTGTGTACTGACTATTGACCCTGCTGGCTTGGGCTGATGGGAGTTGTAGTCCAATCATTCTTGGAGGGCACCACTTTGAACTGCCCTGCTTTTGTTGATTAAGTGGGATATACATCTTGTTAATCAATCAGTACTGCGTGGAAAAGGACTTCCTTTGAATCTAAAAGAGCAGAAAGGGTTCATCGTTTGTGAAGTTTATCTTCATTGACAACTAGTGGTACATAGTGATGCAAGAGCCACAGCATGATAGAAAGTTTTAAATGGCCAGGCTGTCATGTGATAACTGTGTGATCATCATGTGCATTCCCTGCAACTGAATCTAAAGCAGGAATTGCTGTTCATCAACTGTTCTCTCCTGCAACAGCTAAGCTGGAAGGCGGCCACTGGTGGTGGATTCTCACTGACATGCTGCAGCCAAAGGGAAAACACCAAACGGCCTCACTCCTTGAGGGAGTCACTTTGGGAGTGATACAAGGGCAAGGGCCACTATGTATTTTTAATGTTATTATTGAGATGGTTTTCGTTGGTTCTATTGTATTGTGCATTTTATTGATTTTTTGTAAACTGCCCAGAGGACTTTGGTCAATGGGTGGTCTAGGAATTGCAATAAAATGATAATGTGAGATGAAAAGTGCATGTGATTAGTTGATTTAATTTGTATACTGATTTCTGTTTCAAATTTATAAGACCCCAAAGTGAGTTCCATGTGCATAGAAATGTGTGTGTGTGAACTTAAAAGCCGGTTAAAGAAATCTTACAGTGCAATAATATCCAAGTTTACAGTGACGTTCTACCCGTTTCAATGGTGGAATGCTATGGCAGCAGTTGAACTAGCAGAAAACTCATGGTGCAGATTGCACTATGCATTGTGCCACAAACTTACCAGCAACCCACTAGTGCAGTCTCTTGCACAGCAATATTTCAGTAGCGCAAAAACATTTCGTCTGCAGAGCAATTATACCACTAAGTGACCTTCCTTACTAATACACTGGAAACAAATCAGTATCCCCATATTGATGATGGGAGAAGATCTGATAGACAAAAGATGACCAAGGCTACTTAAGGCCAGAATGGCAAAAGTGAGATTAAAACCATGCATATCCTGATGAATACTTCCTTACCTCTCTTGGCGAGTACTGTGAAATAGATCTTCTGCCTCAGAAACCCATGGATTTATAGAGAGAACTTGTTTACTAAAAAGTGATTGCCTTCTGGGAACTTCTCTTACAGTGGCCTGGAATTGCTGCTTCTCAGCCAGCAGCTGGTATCCGTCACTCAGTCTTCAATCATCAATAGCCTTCTGGAGAGAGCGCTTAAAACCAAATGCTTCTAATTTACTCCACTGTCTGAAGACACCCAAAGCTGTCCGGACATGTCCTCCTATGCCCTTCTGGCTTGAGGATTCATTAATGGCCAGGTTCCCCCTGGTTCCCATTTTTCAGCCACCTGCCAATGGTTCCACTCTGAACAGATTGTGAATGATTTCTATATAATTCATCTTTGAAATGCAACTTTCCTTTTGCTTGGAGGCCTTTTGAAAGAAAGGGGATTGGCCATTTTTGGTGGAGTCCATGATGTGAGCTTCTTACAACAAGAAGGAACAGTTTGCCTATTTCTGCTTTCCACGCTTTAAGCATGGTTTGTGTGTACCTGTTTAGTGTTGTGGGAATTTTCCTTAGTCTGACACAAAACCCTACACATACATTAAATAAAATAGAAACATCGCCACCTGACTCCACCCCCACTCACCATGGCTCCCTCCACCTCTTTCTCCCTTTTCTTCCTACTGTAACACTAATGTCTCAACAAATGAAACTGATCTGTAGAAAATGTAACTTGAAAAAAGACACATTGCAGAAGGAACAGGACCAACAAGGCCTCTTTTCCTTGGCAAATTAAACACTTTGCAATACAAGCTCCGCTTCCACTGCACACTGCTAGTTGTGCTTTGTGGCAGTGTGATTTGCATGCCACTTACGGTACATTTATTTCCATTGGCTGTCGTGGGACAGCAAAATGATCTTTAGCGGTAAATAATCAAATGTATGTACAGGCACTCCTCCCCTGCCGTGCTGGAGCTCCATTTTGTGCAGAAACTTGAGTCTAGTGCAAAGTTGTCTCCTCGGCAGTGGCAGGGAATTGAATGTGCATGCTCAACCCGGCTGTCATGGGAGGCCAGAGGAAGCGGCAACCAAAAAATGGACTAGGAGGATTAATGGGAAATCACAGCCTTTCAGTGGTCCTCCCCTGGAAAAAATCCAAAACAAGCAGTCAAGTGTGAAAGTAGGACCCCAACAAAATTATAGCCGGATAAATAAGCCTAGGCCTAGGAGAAAGTTTGGATGGGCTTTCAGGTTCAAGTCCCACAGAGATAAAGGAGCACATTGTGAGAGAATCCTTAACTGGCATTGCCCATCTTGACACACTTTAGAAATGTGGAGCCAAACCTTTGCTATCAGGAGCAAACTTGCAATATTTAGGAGAGAGACTGGGAGGGGGGGATTGAACGTTGCTCTTGGAACTCTTCCCAGGCCATGCCCCTCGTGGGTCTTGCATCATCCTCCCAAGTGGCTTTGCCTGTCTGCAACTCTGATTGTGCCTCCTGCTTGTCTGGGTGGAGGGTAAAGAGGGGTGTATGAATACATGTAGAAGCTGTGGCAGACCTTGGGGTCTCCAATTTCAGCAGGGTTTTGTGCAAAGCCAAAATTCAGAACCTCTCTGCCTCTCGCGCTCCATTGTAAATCATAGTTGTGGAGTCTCCAAGGCTCTGCACTGCTAAATCCACCTCTGGTAGAAACTAGCCTATTGGACAAAAGGGAAATGTGTGTTTGTTGCCCCACCCACATTTGCTTCAGGCCCCACCCCCCCACTGGTATGTGGCCCTCAGAAGGTTGTCCAGACAGGAATGTGGTCCTCAGGCTGAAAAAGCCTTCCCACCCAATTTTAGAGATCTATGTAGAAATTATTTGTTATCTATAACTAAGTTCTACCAGTTGTTGTTGTTTAGTCGTTTAGTCGTGTCCGACTCTTCGTGACCCCATGGACCAGAGCACGCCAGGCACTCCTGTCTTCCACTGCCTCCCGCAGCTTGGTCAAACTCATGCTGATAGCTTCGAGAACACTTTCCAACCATCTCGTCCTCTGTCGTCCCCTTCTCCTTGTGCCCTCCATCTTTCCCAACATCAGGGTCTTTTCCAGGGAGTCTTCTCTTCCCATGTGGTGGCCAAAGTATTGGAGCCTCAGCTTCACAACCTGTCCTTCCAGTGAGCACTCAGGGCTGATTTCCTTAAGAATGGAGAGGTTTGATCTTCTTGCAGTCCATGGGACTCTCAAGAGTCTCCTCCAGCACCATAATTCAAAAGCGTCAATTCTTCGGCGATCAGCCTTCTTTATGGTCCAGCTCTCACTTCCATACATCACTACTGGGAAAACCGTAGCTTTTACTATACGGACCTTTGTTGGCAAGGTGATGTCTCTACCATTCAAAATGCTATCTAGGTTTGCCATTGCTTTCCTCCCAAGAAGCAGGCGTCTCTTAATTTCGTGGCTGCTGTCACCATCTGCAGTGATCATGGAGCCCAAGAAAGTAAAATCTCTCACTGCCTCCATTTCCTCCCCTTCTATTTGCCAGGAGGTGATGGGACCAGTGGCCATGATCTTCATTTTTTTGATGTTGAGCTTCAGGCCATATTTTGTGCTCTCCTCTTTGATCTTCTTGCAGTCCATGGGACTCTCAAGAGTCTCCTCCAGCACCATAATTCAAAAGCGTCAATTCTTCGGCGATCAGCCTTCTTTATGGTCCAGCTCTCACTTCCATACATCACTACTGGGAAAACCAGAGCTTTAACTATACAGACCTTCGTCGGCAAGGTGATGTCTCTGCTTTTTAAGATGCTGTCTAGGTTTGTCATTGCTTTTCTCCCAAGAAGCAGGCATCTTTTAATTTTATGACTGCTGTCACCATCTGCAGTGATCAGTTCTACCAGTAGGTTGTTTGATTTTTCAGTGCCCTTTTCTCTTTTTCATCATCCTCTGTTGACTGGAGAGTTTTCAGCATCCTCTTCTAGGAACTATGAACCAACATTTTGCCTACCTCAGAGCTCCAGCTCTTTCTAGTGCTTGGTGGGGGAAAGGGCTCTTTCCGAAGCTACAAGGCGCCCCCTCCTGACACACAAACCCCCAAACACTCCTGGTTTTTCCCCTTCCCACCATGCACTCTGTTAACAGCTGCTGTGACTATTTTTGAGTGCTGTGTGTGTGCCTCTTGAGGATCTACAAATGGGCGAGGAGAGAGAAGCTTGCTGACAACATGTCCAGAATTACTTTGAAATCCACACATTCTAACTTGGCTCTGAGCACTGCTCCATTGGATAAGCAAATGGCTAAACACTGAGACCCACTTTATATAATAGAGTTGTATCCAATCTTATGTTCTCCTACTCAGCAGTTTGAAATTAATGGACATGACCAAGTTTGGTCCATTACAGTGGTACCTTGGGTTAAGTACTTAATTCGTTCCAGAGGTCTGTTCTTAACCTGAAACTGTTCTTAACCTGAAGCACCACTTTAGCTAATGGGGCCTCCTGCTGCTGCTGCGCCACCAGAGCACGATTTCTGTTCTCATCCTGAAGCAAAGTTCTTAACCCGAGGTACTATTTCTGGGTTAGCGGAGTCTGTAACCGGAAGCGTATGTAACCCGAGGTACCACTGTACTTCAATGAGTATACTTTGAATAAAACTTAGCTGGCGACAACACTAGGTTTTTACTAAGGATGTAATTCACAGCGCAACATGTATTAACCTGCGAGTAAGGCTGTGTACACGTTATGAGCTTAAAACACAGCTAGGTAGTTCTTTATCTCCATTTGAATCGAAGATGGTTTTGTGGGGAAACACATCAAAATATTGGATTGGGGGGGGGGGGATGCATCAACATATTGGATGATTTGGTTGCCAATTACCTATTGGAACCCATTTGGTCTGTGGGGTGAGGCAGCGTCAAGGGAGTGGTTAGAGCCCAGAGTTTTACCTGTTGCAATCACACAGAGGTATTTGTAGGCAATGCTTTTTCCCCCTAAAAAAATAGGTGCTGGTACTCAGCATGAAGTTGTTTCACGAAGTGGCACATTTTTTAAGAACAAAAAAAGAGGTGTTGGTACCCTTGAAATTCCCCTGAAAAAAAGAGCACTGTTTATAGGTAAGGAAAAACAACAAAGCATTTTATTGTAGGAAATACACATTTGGATAGGAAAGTTTCTGGTTCTAGTTTAGCTTATTAGCCTATAGCAGAACAATGCAATCATGCAGGTTGCTTTGTCCTTTCAAAAGACAGTCCCAGGGTGACCTCTCATCTTGAGGTGCAAGAGAAAAGTATGAGAGGGGCAGGAATCTGTAAAGCAGGGTGCAACCTAAGACATATCAGTCGAACAACAGAAGGTAAGAGGAAAGCTAATCAGAAGTCAAGATACAAAATAGTCTAGGGAACCTGGATGCCCCCTGACCAGGGCTTTTTCCCAGGGGGAACTCATAGGAACTCAGTTCTGGCACCACTCAGGCCATGGCCATGGCCATTCTAAGAGAACAAGGGAGGTGTTCATGGCGAGTTCCGGCACTATAGAAAAACAGCACTGCCCTCGACTCTATCTGCCTCAAACCTCATGCAAGCCCCTCTTCTGCCAGCTGAGTTGCACTCAAACAAACTATAGAATACCATAAGAAATAATGTGATAGATACAGGGTAGAGGCTATCACCTTGTGTACACTGCCTCACAAATCAGGGTGGGAGTGCACACTGGATGCAAAGTACCGTAAATGGGAATGTAGATGCCGCCTAAGTCCCACAGTGCTCACACTGGCTTAGACAGTAATCCTATATATGAAGCGGGAAACCACTGTCTCTCCAGAAGCTGTTGGACTCCAGTTCCATCACCCCCGACCCTTGGCCATGTCAGCTGGGGGTGAAGGGAGCTGTAGTTCAACATCTGGAGGGCCACAGGATCCCAACCCATCCCAGATACATTTACTCCCTAGGACTAGGTCCCACTGAACTTAACAGGACATATTTCTAAGCAGACATGCCTAGGATTGTCCTGTCAGCATGAAAAGTAACATGAAACTAGCACTGCACAGCACACAGCAAAATGCAGGTATGTAATTATCTCACATGATCATTTATACATGCAGGATACATGTCGTTTCCAACATGTAAGTGCCTATCATGGACAAAAAATAATAATTAAGCCCCTATCTAGATGCTTGAATGTTCAGAACGCTTCCCTTGTTTTTATTTTAATAAGCCTTTAATAAGCTGTATTGTCCCCATAGTATGGATAAAGGGAGCTGAGAAACAGTGCTGAAAATTCATACTTTTTCTGCCTAAGCTTTAATAGAGCAGATTTTTTTTAGATGCATCCATTACATTTATATTCTACCGTAGTTCCCAAGTGGTCCAAGCACCAAGCAAGACCTGCTTAGCTATAGGAATGCTGCTGCATCACGTTTTTAGACCAAGGATGGGGATTTTGTGGCACTCATCCCATACTGGAATGTTGGGATGCAAACTCAGCTTGTCTTAAGACTAATGGGGCTTTGCATGGGGAGAAAACAAGCAGAGAAACCTCTATTTCTGACCTAATTTGTGCTGACCTCTCTCCTCTCCCAAAGTGCTAGACTGATATTTCTTAGGGTTGTTGCCCTCATTTCTGCACTTCCTCCTTCTCGAGCTCACCTCTGCAGAGGAGACGTCTTCCCTTTGCCTCTTTCTCCTGCAGAGATTCAACGAGCAAGCATGACTCCTTTGCATTCCCAACTTAGCTAGAACTAAGAACTTATTGCAGTGGCCAACTGGATGCCTGTGGGAAACCAGCAAGCAGGATTCAAGCCCAAGAGCACTCCCCCGCCCCATGGTCTCCAACAGCTGGTTCTCACAAGCATTACTGCCTGCAACAGTGGAGGCAGAGAATTGCCATGGCGGCTATAGACTTTGATCACCATTTCCCCTATGAATTTGTCTCATCCTCTTCTAAAAGTTAGTGGCCATCGCTGCCTCTTGTGGGAGTCAGTTCCATAGTTTAACGATGCCCTGCACATAACAGCTTTTATCTGTTCTGAATCTTCTTGCATTCAGCTTCAATGGATATCCATGACATTATGAGAAAAACTTCTCTCTATCCACTTTCTCCATGACATGCATAATTTTCTAAACATCTGACATGCCACCTCTTACTCACCTTTTCTGTAAACTAAATATGCTGCAACCTTTCTTCATTGGGGAGTCACCCTAAGGCAGGCATGTCCAAAGTCTGTTTCGGGGGCCTAGGGGTAAAATCCTAAAAAAAATCTGGCCCTCTTTGAAAAGGGCCTAAGGCAGGGATCAGCAAACATTTTCAGCAGGGGGACGGTCCACTGTCCCTCAGACCTTGTGGAAGGCTTGACTATATTTTTTTTTGGGGGGGGGGGGGATGAACGAATTTCTATGCCCCACAAATAACCCAGAGATGCATTTTTAAAGAAAAGCACACATTCTACTCATGTCAAAACACCAGGCAGACCCCACAAATAACCCAGAGATGCATTTTAAATAAAAGGACACATTCTACTCATGAAAAAACACGCTGATTCCCAGACCATCTGCGGGCCAGATTTAGAAGGTGATTGGGCCGGATCCGGCCCCCGGGCCTTAGGGATGCCCTTTTCTGAGTGTTTTCCAGCTCTACAAATTCTTTTTTGAGGTGAGGCAACCATAAGTGTACACAGTATTGCAAATGAAGTCGCACCACAGATTTGTATAATGGCATTATGATGTTGGCAGTTTTATTTCCATTTCCTTTCCTAATGATCCTTAGCATGAGATTTGCCTGTTTCACAGCTACTGCACACTTGATGTTAAGAGTTGTGGAGCTGCTCCATAGTAGCTCTACAGTGGAAATTCAATGGAGGTACTGGTCTGTGCAGATCCTTCTGCAATTGACAGGTGAGCCCCTCTAATCCACAGCAGGTCCTTCTGCAAAGCTGCACTTCATCTTCTCTCTCCCTGAAGCACAGACAACCACCCCCACCCCAGATGCCATATAGATAAAAGTGATTTCATTCTCCCTTAATAGAGAAAAATGGGAAGACGGTGTCCCTTTAAGGGAAGATACCAACAGCCCTCCATTCTCAGGAGGAGAGGGGTGGGAAAGATCTTACCATCAGATTGCAACCTTCATGTGTCTGCAGCAGCCACAGAAGCATGTCCCCATGGCGTGGTGGGGAGAGGGGGGATAACAAAAGGTGTCACTAAGCTTCCTCACGTTGCAAAAGCTATTTATATAAGGACAGCTGACTCTTTCCTCTCTCCTTCCTTTCTTTAAGAAAGGCAGACAAATAAGAGATTCCAATTTTTTAAGCAGCAGCAACAACAACAAAAAGAAAACATTGGCTAGCAATCTAATTGAAAGAAGAAAAATAAATATGAGAAATGCACAAAAATCCAGCGGGGAATCCAGCAGCAAGACTTCTGGGTGACAGCTACGGTAGGTATTTTGCAGGACAGCAAGTAGGAGGCAGCCGGGAGCAGAGCGGTGGCAAGTGGCTTATTGCGCACCGTTGCAAATAGGCCTCAGCACCTAATTTGGGAGGTGGGGGTGGCGGGAGGAAAGGGTGGCGGCGCGTGCAGATAGGCTCCCCGTTTCTGCGCAACCTCTTTCATTCTACACCAGGCGCCGTGCACTTCTCCGCAATCGCCTGTAGGAGCCGCCTCGAAAGTGGTGCATAATCCGCCGTTCCTCCGTACGCTTTAACGCGGTTTGCGGCGGCTGCGCTCTCGCAAAGGCAAGCGGCGCGCGCCTCACCGCCGCTTCCCGTCCTCTAGCTCTCATGCTCCATGCCCGTTCCCACGCCGCGCGCTAAGCAGAGGCTCCCCCGCTTTGCCAAATGCACAAGGGCCGCCGCGCAAGCCCGTCGGCGCGCTCCTCGAAGCTGCGCATCGCGATCCCGAATATACGAAGCTTGCTAGTCAAAGTCAGGAGCAATTAATAATAATCATCATCATCGGACAGGAGCAATTAATAGCAGCAGCCGTAATACAACGTCTCCCAAATAAAGCACGGGAAATAATACTGCATTAAATAAATAAGCAAAACCCGTAGCAACGAATGCCGCTTGCTTGAGGCAACGTTCCACGCAGTGCATGCAATGTCTCCCTCCCCCCTGAGAAAACAACCCCCAAACTCTCTCTAGCGGACTTTGAACCGTTATCGCTCCGCGAGCAACCCGAGGTTGCCCAAACTCAGCGGAGGGTGGGAGACGGGAGCTCGAAGCACCGGCTCTGCGGCTTCAGCAGCCAATGAGAAGCGGCGCGCGGCACGTTGCGAAGGGAAAGGAGGCGGACCGCCCCTTTTCTCCGTTTTCAGCAGCCAATCAAAAGAGGGGGCGGTGAGTTTGGTGTCGGCCTGGCTTGTCTGTCTGGTTGTGCGCGAGCGCGCAAGCCTTCTGTCCTTGGCGCGGGTGCGCGCCTGCGCGCGCTGGCCCAGAAGGGGGTGTGTCGGCGAACCCGGGAGAAGCGAAGGCGGCGGCGGCGGCGGCAGGAGGGGGGAAGGGAGCCCGATAATGGCGGCCAGGAGAAGAGAACGCCGCGGCGCCTCTGAGGTAAATGTTTGACACATTCGGGCCTCGGCGCCGAGTCCTGGCGCGGGAGCGGCGCCCGGAGCTCCGAGGACGCTTCGCGACAGGCCCTAGAGGCCGCGCCAGGAGCCCTGGCCGTCCCAGGGGCCTGGGCCCGAGGGAGCCCCAAGCTAGCGTCCCTGGCCTTAGGCGCTCGGAGCAGGCAGCTCGACGTCCGGCAGGCTTTGTAGCTCCCTTCAGACGCCTTCGTGGTGTCCTGGGAAGGCAGTCGTGGGAAATTGCGGAAGTGTTCGCGTGCCCGGAGCTCCGGTTCACACGTTACGTGACGAATACCCGGGTTGGCTTTCCAGGGGCTGGGCGGGGAGGGAGCCCGAAACAAGCTGTTCTAGCCTGGCCTTCTGTCGCTTTAAGGGAGGTGAGGTATCAGCAGGTGAGCTTTCTTTTTTTTATGATACGGAAGTAAACACGGCCACCTGCTCAGTGCTGCAGGTCTAGCGGCGGTGACATCCCTGGTTGACCACCGGCTGTCAGCTCCGTAGGTCTGTCACCAACTTTTTTGCATCGGGCGGGGGGAGGGTGCTGCTTTTGTCTCCTAATCAGCTGCTGCTTTTGCGGCTATTGCCAGGTGATAATTCTGCTGGAAAGCTTTGCCTGCTGGTTTCTCTGGAGCAAGCGACTGTTAAAGGCGCAGGAGCAGGCCAGGCCGGGTGCTGTCTTTCTTTCCTTCCTTCCAGGCTTTCCTCCAGATGATTTTATATCTATAGGGGCACCCATCCGCTCCCAAAGCAGTCCTCATTTTCTTATCATTATGCCTGTGTAAAGAATGCGTTTTGCAAACAAGTATTTTGTGCCATTTACAGGTTGATTGAAAACACTGACATGGCAAACGGGGCTGCAGCTATATGGGTTGGATCCAGACTTTTCATACGTAGAGTAGGTTTATGGGGGCTTGAATTAGTCGTGGATCTAGCCCTGTGCACACTAACCTGTTGAATAGAATCAGACTGCTGCAGGTGAGCTGCAGTGTCATCTCTGTATATCTTCCAACTTCTGCAAGAGAAATCTGGGTGCCTGTATCTTTTAATGGTTATGCAGGGATGGTGTAAGCTGGCCTTCCCAATCTGATGCTTCAGACATCCAACTCCCCGTGAGCCCCAGCAACCATGGCTAGTAGTCAAAAGGGATGATAGGATCTGTAGTACAAAGTATCTGGAGGACACCAGGCTGCGAAAGAGTGATGTAAGATATACTGCTTGCAGTTCTCCTTCTGCATAACTAATCAAAGGGATGGAACCGCGACCTCGTTCTGCTAAATTATTTCACTGCTTAAAACAGGGATATGCTCAATTTAGATTATATGGAAGAGCTGCCTTTCAGTGAATGGTAAAAGTATGCTGCTTTTCACAGTGATGTGTTAGAGATTCATGAAAGGATTTTGGAAAATCCTTGCCTTGGGAGTATTCCTTTTCATAACATGTAGGAAACATGTAATCTTTAAAACTCGGTATTTGGTACTGGAGTTTCCAGAAGCTACTAAAGTATTTATTCCTAACTAAGGAAGCTGATATTTTTACCAGCTAAATAGGCATACTTGGAGAAAGCATGCACATTAGATGCACAGCAATGTCTAGTATACATAAACAAAGCGACACTTGGGGAATGGAGATAGGGAGAAATCTAGCTGATAGGGAGCTTAGAGAGTTGGAGCAAAACCAAATTGGTATGTGTAGTTCAGTGGACCCAGAATTCTGTGTTTTGTAGCAGGGGTTAGGAGCCTCTGGCCTACAGGCCATCCGTGGCCTTCCAGGGAGTCCAGTTTGCCCCATGAGGCCATTTCCCCCAAACCACACTCACTTTTCAATCAGCTGACATCACTGGGTGACATAGGCAAGGGGTCAAGGTTCAGTCCTCAGTCCTGCTGAACACGATCCCTGCAGGGAACGAGCTGAGGAAGCAGATCCCTGCAGAGAATAGTACTGAACTCTCTGCTATCAGCTGATGAGCAGAGAGTTCAGTCCTTCAGGGTGCTGCTTTAACATATTCCCTGCGGAGAACATGCTGGTGAAACAGAACCACCACCCCTGCCCCATGGGTCAACTTTGACAGGTGGGCAGGAGCACCTACCTTCTAGGCACCTGACGGTTGTCATGATACATCATTGCAGATGATTGACAAGTGAGTGGCTCCCACCACCTGTCAAAGTTTGCCTCCACAGTTGGAGGAGATAAAGATTTGGCCCACTGGGGCAAAATGTTTCCTACTCTTGTTTTATAGGTTTCCAAGGATTCCCTACAGATTATCTAATAAAGCACCTCCTCGTCAACAATCTTGTACCTGCCACATGCTTTTGACAGTTGTTTCTCCTACTGTAAAAACTAAAATGCCCCTTCCCAAAGATCATACCCCTGGATGGGTGGGGTACAAATAATAAATTATTATTATTATTACTCTTATCCAAACCATGGCATCATAGAAAATATTTGGCATGTGTCCCATGCTATGTGGGAGTTCTGTCTTTGGTTTAATATCTGTTTTGTAGTTTCTTGTATATTTATATCTTCATCTTCAATATTGAAATGTTTTGTTTCTGAAGAGCAGCTGCCAGTCTGTAGTTAAAATAACAAAAGATTGGTGCAAAGTCCTGTCCCATCTTAAATACTAACAGATGTTTAGAAGTGGGGTGGGTTATATAGATATTCCTAAGAAAAATATGTGTGGTCTGAAATTACTATATCAACAAATAGATACAGCCACCACACAGTAGCACAGGTCCACAATTGGGGTAGAGTGTATATTTATAGCATTGGGATGGCAGTGATGGGGCATAAGCATTGACGTGACATCTATCAGCCAGAAATTTCTTAGTTGTGCTTGGCTTTTTGTTCTTATAGATACCTTGACCTTGAAGATGGTGAGTAGCCAGCCAAAGTACGATCTAATACGGGAGGTTGGTCGTGGCAGCTATGGTGTGGTGTATGAAGCAGTAGTGAGGAAAACCTCTGCACGTGTTGCGGTGAAAAAGATTCGGTGCCATGCTCCAGAGAATGTAGAGCTTGCCCTGCGTGAATTCTGGGCACTTAGCAGCATCAAGAGCCAACACCCAAATGTTATTCACTTGGAGGAATGCGTTTTGCAAAAAGATGGCATGGTGCAGAAGATGTCCCACGGCTCCAGCTCCTCGCTTTATTTGCAGGTAAATGAAGTTGCAGGTAGTGGAAGAAACACAGTGGGTTAGACGTGAAGGGAAGCAGAAAGGACAACAAAGACACAAATGCCAGAAGTGTGCATACTACAGTGTTCTTTAGAAGAGTGTTTGCTTTTCTGTTTTTACTACAGTTAGACACTTTTCCTGAAGCAGAAACTTAGGGAAAGCACACAAAACAGTTGTACACAAAGCTGTCATTGAATTTCACTCATTGCGGTGCCCCGATGCACCAGAAGCAGTTTAGTCATGTTGGCCACATGACCTGGAAAGCTGTCTGTGGACAAACACTGGCTCCCTTGGCCTGAAGTGAGATGACCTCTGCACCCCATAGTCTAGTTTGACTGGACTTAACCGTCCAGGGATCCTTTACCTGCATGAGATTGTAAATACAACTGATTTTTCTAAACTTTGGCTGTGCTTGAAAGAGGAGTGAGATATAGGAAACTGCTGTCCCGCTGTCCAAAAGTAATAGGTCGCCCAACAGACTTAAATGACAGCCATGCCAACACAACATTGAATAACATTATTTTTGCATGGCAGGAATGTTAGTGGTATTATAGCGATAAGTACTGTTGGGATCATCCTGGGAAAAGAAGCATTAATAACCCTTTTAATAATTTTGTATCTGCTTCACAAAGTCATCACTGTATTAGGCAACGTTATGATAAAATAATCTCTAATGAAATACATTTTTCCAAGCCTTGAATGTATATTGCATTATTTCCAAAGGGTTGTGTTGTCTAACAGCACTATAACAACAAAATTAAAAATAAAAAGCCAGTCAAAGAATAAATTAATCATCTTTTTAAAGTCTTTCTATAGGCTAAATCATTGTTCTAATGTTAATTCTTATTAGCTTCTTCCCACTTGATATTCTAAAGAAGGTAAAACAGGGTTTTTTAAAGGATAGCAGAACGAGCTTTGTGTCAAGCAGATTGTGAAAACAGCTACTCAGCAATCTGCATTTCATGCAGTAAAATAAGCAGTAAAAAAATAACTTTGAGAACAAAAGCAAAGGCCTCTAATTTTTTTGTAGTTGTGCATTTTTATTGTTCTGTTAGGTTGGTCTGAAGGCATTCATTCATGCAGATGGAGGGGAAAGTGTGTATCGGTGTCCCACTAGATACATATTCCATTAATCCAGAGTCAGTAATGCTCATAATAGTACTCATAATGGAATACTGTAGCTTCATTCACACAGTACACTAAACCATATCAAAGGAAACTTAACTGTGGTTTGTTGTCATGTTTGTTGGTTCACACTATTGCTTAAATCAGCCAGCAAGCCAGAAATGGAAACCATCCTTTGAAGTGGGTTTACAAGCCATAATTCCAGCTGAGACTAGAGGTCCCCTGCGCTGTAGTGTCCCCTGCGCTGTAGAAAGGAATGCTGAGCAGATAGAAAATAAAAGCAGACAAGCAGCTCTAAACCATGATATGTCTGCATGTTTGGAAGTTCAAACCACGAGTTTGTACTATGGTTTAGAATTAAGTCTGTCCTTCCATGGAAAATGTTGGTTGAATGGGTGAGATGATTCCTATGCATGTATGGTGGCATCAGATGTATTTTGAAAACACTGTTTAAAGAAGAAAGTTGGGAAGAAGAATGAGCACAAAAGGGGTATTTATAATACATGCATTAAAAGATAATGGGTTTCTAGCATTCCTTTGCATCAGCTGCTTTCTTAACTTGACTCCTACTTGCTGAACAGATTCCTTAAATGTTTTCTTATTACAGCTTGTAGAGACCTCCTTGAAAGGTGAAATTGCCTTTGATCCCAGAAGCGCCTACTACCTTTGGTTTGTGATGGATTTCTGTGATGGAGGTGATATGAATGAATATCTCCTGTCTCGAAAGCCTAGTCGTAAGACCAATACTAGCTTTATGCTTCAGCTCAGCAGTGCCCTGGCTTTTCTGCACAAAAACCAGATCATCCACCGTGACCTCAAGCCTGACAACATCTTGATCTCTCAATCCAGGATGGATGCTAGTGACTTGGAGCCCACTTTGAAAGTAGCTGATTTTGGACTGAGTAAGGTTTGTTCAGCTTCAGGACAGAACCCTGAAGAGCCAGTGAACGTGAATAAATGTTTTCTTTCTACAGCTTGTGGCACAGACTTCTACATGGCTCCTGAAGTTTGGGAAGGTCACTATACTGCCAAAGCAGACATCTTTGCATTAGGAATTATAATCTGGGCGATGTTGGAACGGATCACTTTTATCGACACAGAGACCAAGAAAGAACTGTTGGGGAGTTATGTGAAACAAGGAACTGCAATTGTGCCTGTTGGAGAGGCATTGTTGGAAAATCCAAAAATGGAGCTACTCATTCCTGTTAAGAAAAAGACAATGAATGCTCGTATGAAGCAGCTGCTTAAGGAAATGCTTGCTGCTAATCCACAGGATCGCCCAGATGCTTTTGAGTTGGAACTCCGGTTAGTTAAAATTGCTTTTAAAGACAGCAATTGGGACACGTGACCTCCATAGTACTTTGAACTCTTGTCAGGATTGTGTCTGTAACAATAGGGCAGCACTCTGTGGAAGCAAAAAACAGACTTAACCCAAAATTTAAGGTGTCAGGGTTCAATATTTCCCCCCCATTGCATTTCTCTTGATTTTTGTAAACAAAGCTCAAGGTGGCTGTTCTTGTTTCAGAACCATATGTGTATATTTCCAAGCTGCAGCTGTAATGCTATCCACATGGCCAGGAAACTTGACATTTTAGGAGGTGATTGCTTTCTAGGAATATTTCAAACATTCCAGTTTCATACTGCAGAATTTGGAATGCCCATTGAAGAGAAGGTTTGCATGCTGGTAATGCAAATTTTTCAACTTTGTAGAGTAAGCATGTATATATTTATGTCTGTATGAGTGACTTGACTTCCCCATCTTTCGAAAATGTCCCCATTATTTATATTGTCTCATATTGAATTGGGTGACTATAGATCATCCGTAAATTCCACATAATAGATATTCTCCACTTTTTTTTTAAGAAAAAAAAGTTGATGGCACAAAATATGATAAAACAAATATGACGCAAAGGGAACCTCTGGTTCTAGCACTAAGCTACTGTTGGGCAAATCTCTTAGTTTGGAAGGCTGCAATAGGTAGTCTGATGGCACTTCTTAGTTCATTGAGCATTCAGGTCCATTTTTTTTGAGGTAAAGGAAGTCTTGTGCTAAATCTCTCTCTAGCTCCTCCCCCCATCCTTTGCATTTGACATCCAGCGTTACCTTTAATGCATTGTGTCTCTTTTTATCAATTTTTTATTTTTTTTACAAATGTAGATCATGGGGGACAGAAAAACCTCCCAAATTCTGCTGAAAACTTTGCAAATGAGAAAAAGGTTCCCATATTTTGTTTCCGCCCTGGCTTTTAGAGGCCAGTCATGCTAGTTACTCCCTCCCTTCTTAGCAGAGGTTATTTTGGTCGCTTCTTAGCGGTGGTCTTGATGATGGGATATTTGTATTGTTCACTTATTTTGTGGAAGAAGGACTCTGAAAGCTTAGTGTACCATTGAACTATCCAGATTCTTTCTTGCTAGAAAATGTGGCCCGTTTGGGTGGGGTGGGCATTGTTCTCTGCACAAAGTAATAGTGATTATTCTGTTGCTCTCATGTGAAAGGCACTTTTTTATTACTTTTGGGTAGTAGATGCAGAACATTTGGCACAACCCAGCCAGCTCCATCCATGCATAGAGAGCAGAGTCAAGAAGTGACTCAACCAAAGGCTAATCTAAACCCTTCCCCCATCACCTTGGTGCTTCCTCGCTACTGTCTCTGTGTGCACCACATTACATCTGAAGCCTTTACTCTGCAAGAAAGCCCTTCCCTTTCTTGACTGCTACTCTGAAGTTTTCAGCAACCTTGATTCTCCCCCTGTGGTTTTTGGGTATGCAGGCTACTCTGCCCATGGCTCTCCATGCACGGGGTAAACAAAAGTTCCACGTTATGTTGTTTTGCATTAATATACAGGACTTGATAGCAGACAGGAATAAATACCTTGATTTCATGAGTAAATAGAACTTCCACAGGGAAAACTGGCATAGTGTGTGTGTTGATTTCATTGGGGAAAATAACTGTATTGTCTCAGTTGAAATAGTCTTGATGCCATCAGCTACAACCTGGAAATTGGAGTGTGAATTGACCTTTCCCCCCCTCATGAAAGGCACTGGAGCAGATTATATCTTGCCTAAAATAACTGAGGAAATGTCATTCCAATGATCTTGGATTTCACAGAGACAAACTTCAGGAGAATATCAACTTGTATCACTTGACATATATCCGTCTGCCCAGCTTTCAGTGTGATGCTATAGTATATTTTGTCAACTGAGGATCCTATCGATGTCTGTTCTTTGAATGCAAAGGTAATACACAAGCCAGATTTCTTCTCTGCAGTTACAATGTAAATGTTCAGAGGCGGAAAAAACTCTTTAAAGCACCACCTGTGCCTTTAGAGACAAGATTATATTGCAGGTAGGAAAGCACTCCTGCAATTTTATCCATCAACAAATTTCCTTTAAAAATGTGTCAAACAAAAAGAGCACGACTTGCAGGAGTTTGGCAGTCTTTTCTTTGAGGACTGGAAAAGCAGGAACTCTCAGTCATGTACGTCCTAACTAGTCTGATTACTGTGTACAATTTCTTGGCACTTGCAAATCCTCAGCAAATCCAGATTCTGGATACATTATTGCATGTGCTTCATAGACACAGTGCAGTATCTAGTAATAGAGCAAGTTATATTTATCGTACAGTAAAACTGTTAATGCCCAAATGCACTGCTACTTCTTAAAAGAGTTGGGGAGGCCTCACCAGGTCACCTCCTTTCATGGTGCTTAGCCCCTTGGCATTGAATGCTAACTTGATTGTTCATTAATTATCCACTGAAAAATTGTCCCTGAGATCTGTGTGTGTGATTTTTGTTGTTGTTGCTTGTGTTTGCTTTGGGTTCTTGTAAAATCTCCAAAATCAAAACTATTGTAGCAGCTACAAAACAATTCACCAGCGTAACAAAGAAGTTGAGATACTCATCAGCACTTCAGAAAGAAAGCAAACTTTCAAAGCTTTTCCTTAAAAATTGTAAACTCTATTTTGTGAAAAGATTATTAAAAAAAGGGTGGAAGGAGAAATGATTGTGTAATTTATTGAGTTCGTGACTTTAAAAAGAAATAAAGTCTGAATTGAAAGAAATTGTGTTTGATATGCTTTTTTTGTGCTAAATACACATTTATTTCCATGAACTATCCTGCTTTCTCGTGACACAAAATTAGCATTGGGACCAACACATGGTGGCCTTGGGGTGTGATAGTGGTGGCTTTGTTGTGCAGCAAAGGTGGGAGAACCTCAGGCCCAGGGGTCAAGGCAGTCCTCCTTGATTTTTTTTATTGGTTCTGCTTCATACCCTGAGGGTTTTTGTCTGTCTGGAATGTGTCTTTGAACTCTGATAATGCCTCTTGTTTATCTAGGCAGAGGATAGATAAGAGTGTGTGAATGTGGTAGAAACTAGCCCATGGGACAAAGATAAACTTTCCTCCCCGTTTTTCTGCCTGTTTTTGCATCTGGCCCCTCCCACTGCTGGCATGCGATTCCCCACCCCCAGATGGTTGCCTGGAAGCCTGAAAAGAGTTCCTAACCCCTGAAATGTTCAGTTTGTTGTATGTGGAGTGCAGGGAGCTCCGTTTGAGCAAACCCTGTTGTGTACTAGTATTACTATTTCTAGAGGCAGCTTGACAGAGACAAGGTGAGAGCTGATCCAAGTGGCTGGTTTTGGGTACCAATAAGGGCAGCAGAGTAGGGGAAACAGATCTGCCCCGTGAGATGTAACCCACCTGCAACTTCTGCACATGCTTCACTGAAATCTCCATGCGGAAACATTGTTATTGATAGGGAACACTGATGAGCCACCCTATAAATACTTGTTCTTCAGGTAATGCTATCCCTGTTCAAGCACCAACAAGTATGTTACTTAATATACATTGTTTGTTCTGGTTGCCCAATCAGGTTTAGCCAGAGAAATGCAACCTTTGCGGATAAGAGCTTTGCAGTGCTCCTCAAGCTTTGACCTGGAGTGTCTCTTATTGGTGTCCAAGAAATGACCTGTGTCTGGTACAATAAGGAGATCTGGTCGTTATAATTCCCATCCTCCCCAGTGCTGTTTTCCCAATTTCAAATGCCTCTTCCAAGCTTTAGTGTACAGTCGCACCTTGGAAGTCGAACAGAATCCGTTCCAGAAGTCCTTTCGACTTCTAAAACGTTTGAAAGCCCAAGTGCGGCTTCTGATTGGCTGCAGGAAGCTCCTGCAGCCAATCGGAAGCCCCATCGGACATTTGGCTTCCAAAAATCATTCAAGAAGTGGAACAGTCACTTCCGGGTTTGAGTTGTTTGGGAACTAAGCTGTTTGACTTCCAAGGTATGACTGTAGTGGCATTCTGCATGTTTCCTACTCTGAGCATAAAAATAAAAATAAAATTTAAAAAAATTAAAATAAAAATAAATAAATTGAGCGTTACTGTTCTTGAAGCAAATGGATAATGAAACAAGAGAAGCTGGATGTAGATGGGGGTTTCTTGGTCCGTCAGAAGCTGACACTTTTGGCATTCAACCTCAGAGACGAAAAAGAAGCACTGAACTCCTGAGAGGGAAGGTATGGTTTAAAAAAAGCATGATAAAACAATGCATCCTTATTCAAACAGCAGTTTAAAGTTTAACCCAGTGCTGTGCTCCTGACAATTATTCTCTTCTTCAGAAACTTGTTGGGAGAGAAAGGACTACCCAACCCTCTCAGATGTTCAGGCCCAATTATGAAGTTGGCTCCAAAGCCCAACGGTATGGAGGACAGTTATTTGGATGGTATATTTAGATTATCAGCTGTGTGTGTGCCAGAGGGGGAGGGCCCTGAGGAATAAATGTGGTTCCTGAAAGAGTCACCCACAAAAGAGATCGGAAGTGCAGGTGCTATTCTAGACAACTCACAAAACTGTCCTTGCTTTACAACAAGAAAAGAAAAAGAAATTTATGACCAGTGCAAGAAGTATGGCTTCAGTATTAAGCTAGCCTTTTTCCGCCTCTGACATACATACCACTTTTGTTCAGAATCCAGCCTGGTGCAGAATTCTGTTGGACTCAAAAGCTTGCTCTCACACATTTATGACATTTTGGTTGGTACAGTGGTACTTCGGGTTAAGTACTTAATTCGTTCTGGAGGTTCGTTCTTAATCTGAAACTGTTCTTAACCTGAAGCACCACTTTAGCTAATGGGGCCTCCTGCTGCCGCCATGCTGCCGGAGCACGATTTCTATTCTCATCCTGAAGCAAAGTTCTTAACCTGAAGCACTATTTCTGGGTTAGCGGAGTCCGTATCCTGAAGCGTATGTAACCCGAGGTACCACTGTAATTACAAAGGGCCTTGGGAACAGTCTAGTCCCCAGATCAATGTGGTCAGGTGGGCACATATGGGGTAAGGCAATCTTGCAGGTAAATTAGTCCTAAGTTATAAGGGTTTAATATACCAATCGTAACACCTTTAACTTCTTCCCAACCCATGCAGCTCTCTGAGCATAGATGTTTCATGCAGACAAAGTCCCACTCCTGTCAGCAGTCTTGTTGCAGCATTCTGCACTAGGGCTTCTGGTTCAAGCACAGGGTCTAGCCTCACGTAGATTTGACTTCAGGTGTCTCCTAGTCCAACGCCCTAACCACGACACCCCACTTATTCTCCTGTATTCAGAGCTTGCTCTTGCCTTTTGTCTACCCTGTATGTGCCTGCAGATGTCACACGCAAGGTGTTGAGTCTGCATGGCTGGTGTTGAGAACTGTTCTGCTCTCGTTCCTCATTGCAATCTGTTTCCTTTCTATACACATTTCAAATGGTGCTCTCCTCTCTGCGCCAGCCAATCAGGGCTTCCGTCTGAAACTGCAGAGTAATGCTAGACCGTTGGTTTGTGCGGTTAGTTAGATAAACTTTGAAGGGAAGTTGGGCAACAGCTGAGGCTGCACCTTTTTGGAATGCTGCTTTCATAAAAAGTCACGCCCTGTCCCTCAATCCTGTTCAGTTTTGAATCGTGGAGGCTGACTGAGGATTTGCTGTTCTCACTTGGTTCATGCATTAGCTTGTGCTTAGAATGTACAGGTTTTTGCTAAGTCTTTGTGTTAAGGTATGGTGAAAGAACAGGCAATGTATGACGGGGTGCACAGGGTTCACCTTATTTCCCTGTGCTCTGCTTAGGGAATGGTTGACGAGTCAGTCCATTTCAATCTCTCCCCCTTTATCATAGGATCAGAGGATGGTAGAGTCGGATGCGATCCACAGGGTAATCTAGTCCAACCCCTTGTAATGCAATTTACCATTTTTTCAAAGCTTAAATTCGGTTCTCCACTTTTCTATAGCAGTTTGTGAACTTTTTGTAAAAGTCCTCATGAACCTTCACCAGCATTTTAGTGTGTGATTTTTCCCCTAATGTACACACGTGTCTGTATGCAATTGTTCCTAATACGTACATTTTTGCAAACCAATTTCCCCTAATACAATGCACAGAATTGTATTGTTTCAGAAAGTGCAAATTGGGTAAGTTCACATTTAAAAACAAACTGAATCAAACTCCTCCCCTTTCCCAAGCTCTGCTTCAGATCCTCATGTCCCACATCAGGCTTCCTCAACCTCGGCCCTCCAGATGTTTTTGGCCTACAACTCCCATGATCCCTAGCTAGCAGGACCAGTGGTCAGGGATGATGGGAATTGTAGTCTGAAAACATCTGGAGGACCGAGGTTGAGGAAGCCTGTCCTACATGCTCACTGAAAACTTGGTGGTTGATGGATTACAGTTCTAGCCCACTTTTTCTCCCAAAGGGCAGCAAACAACAAAGCATCAAAACCATACAATATAAAGCAAAAGAAATAAAACATTTCAAAACAGTCATATATCATCACAGCTAATGATTCCAAGGTTGTCAGGCAGTTATGTTTCAGCCATTTCCAAGCATGGATCCTTAGGCAGCAAAAATGGCTCAACCCAGGCACAAAAGGAAGGTATCAACAGGCTTGGGGGAAGACCATGGTATCAATCAATCAATCCTTAAGGCAGGGGAGCCTCCAAAGAATTCACTGAGGACTGAGCATGCTTAGTGGCCACAGATTGCTAACTGCCTGAGAAGTGGGGCTGGGTAAATGGAGAAAGTGGGGAAGGGGGTGGAATGGAGTGTCCTGAAAGAGGGCTTGGCTGGCAGCTAGCCACCCAACCAGCCAGTCAGCCAACCAACCAACCAACCAACCAACCAGTAAGTCACTGCCTCTCAGCCTAACCTACCTCACAGGGTTGTTGTGGGGATTAAATGAGGAATGGGAGAGTCATGTATGCCACCGTCTGCTCCTTGGAGCGAAAGATGGAATATCAATGAAATAAATAAATAGCTAGCTAGCTAGCTAGCTAGCAAAGGTACACACCATAGGGCAGCTTCTTGGAACGGTTGCAGTATACAGGCTAGCCACAAGGTGGTACACTCCCCTTAAATTTGCTTTCAGCTGTTCCAACTCTCAATTTTAGCTGCTTACCAACTGAACATTTACTCTGCATCCTGTATGCTCCTACCGCTGATTTGGGAAGCCCTGTACAAACTATGTAAGCCACTATACATATCTGTGCAGTAGCTTCTTATGAAATACTGTGTTTTGATATGTTCCCCCATCCCAAAATAGCTATGATCCAAATTGAGACAAAGAAAAACCTGGGGCTTGTCTGCATTTCAGAACTAGTTAGTTGTCAATCCAATTCCCCTCACACTCAGACACACCCGCCATATTAATTAGACAAGAGTAGTCCACACAGGCATGTATAGGAGTAGCAACTTTGGTCTTTTCTGTTTATAGTTGTAGTAGATGTTCCCTTTTGTAATTGTCTCCACTTTTTAATTTGTTGATTCTATCATACTGATCAAATAACAACAGGTCATGTATGCATGCAGATAGTTTTGAACACCTTGCTTTTTAAAAAATATTCTGCCCAGGAAGTGTGCAAAAGCACACAGAGATCAGGTGTATTTCCCCACTTTTGATCCCTCAGAGTTGCACAAAACCAGAAAACTGCCCAAGGAAACCACATTAAATGTATTTACATACATACATACATACATACATACATAAATAAATAAATGTTGGCCACAGTATTTTAGATATTTCTGTGTGTGTGTGTGTGTGTGTCACTGCTTGCTCCTATATCATTTATTAAGGACAGCAAAGCCATCTCTCCCGATCCAAAATAGAATGTTTTGCAGAACAGAGTTAATTCAGTTATATCTACTGATTAAAAGACTTTTTAATCTGTTGGCAAACCAGTTAAGCAGCTTAAATTTAGGGGAAAAAAAGTGTGCTGAACCTCCAAACAGCTGCTTTTCTTGAGACATTGAGGGAAATAATTTGGTTTAACAAACAAAAATAACCACTACTTGTTAGGTTGAAATGACATACCTGATTATCACCCCCATCCTAAACATCAGAGCCAATCAGCCTAAAAAAATAAGTAAATTCTTAACTCAGTTTGGCCTCTCCCATTAAAAAAAAAATGACTTTCCAATTTGTATAAGAATGTTGAAGACTTTTATGTCCCAGGCCAGGGGGTCAGGAACTATGATGGTTAGTGGGCCCGATCTTTATCTCTTCCTACTCAGCAGACCATCTTTAGAGAGCACCCTGTGATGTCAGCTGATAGACAGGTGGGCATGGTTTGGGGGAAATGGCATCACAGACCAAAATGGACCCCCTGGGAGATCAGGATTAGCCCATGGGAAGGAGATTCCACACCCCTGGCCCATGGCAGAAAATCCAGATAGTATTGTTGCTTTTGCTCATTCGACCACCATCCACTGCTATGTTCTCCTGTGTAGACTGAAGCCACACTTGTATAGTTTGTTAATTTTAGGGGTGAGAGGTGGGCCTTACATCACTTAGTCACAGTTATGGTTACAGTTACAATTTGTTTAATATATTCTTTTGATTGACTTGCACATCTTAGTGACTTTTTAAAGCTCTAGTCTCTAAAGGTTCATAAACCTATATTTAAAAACAGCAACAACTTGAGAAGTGGCTCAAACTATAAGGAGAGAATGGGCTCCCAACACAAACCCAGATGGACCATTGGCTTAGCCTTGTCCTCAGCGGTGTGGGAAAAGGAAGAAACTAGACAATGCCTGCTCCCAGCACGCTTACGGTTACGGTGTTTGGAAAATACTTTGGGGGGAAATAGATAGTTTTACCATTCATCTCCAATGCTGTCCACTGACACAAAGGCCGGAATTCGAACCTTCCTGTGTTACATTTATTAGAAGAGAAGAAGACTGGCACTTTGCCTCTGCTGGCGCAAGCCAAATACTCATTTCAGGGCAGGTTTTGTAGGCTGGGCTCTGTATATGCTGTGACTGTTGGAAGTGTGAAAGCAGGGATCATTCAGTTTGTAACTTGGGGGTTAATTCTGTTAGTGTTAAAGCAAACTAGCCAAGAGAGGGACAAGTGGAGGTATTGCTCAGCAACCAAGGAGAGTGGCGCGAATTCACTGAGGAAGCAAGTGCTCTGATTGGTTGTGTAGTTCTGAGAGATTTTTCAAATATATTTTCCCCTCTGTGTGTTTGGTTGAATGCCTCCCTGCTATGTATGCAACGTGAACTAAGAAGCACAAAACTTCTCTGTCCTTTTCTCCTCAAATTATACACTGATTCTCTTAACTTTACTCAGCAAACTTTACTCAGGGCTCTTCTTTCTGGACTCCATCTACGTTATTTAAGTGCCTTTGCTAACAGTGACTCCACAAAGGAGTGAGACCCTGTCAGCATATAAAACTTCTGCTCAGAGATTGGCACCAGTAGCTTGTTTGCTACTGACCCCAGTTCAATGTATAACTGTTAGCATACAAAGTCCTTAACAGCTTGGAATCAGTTTACCTGTGTGGGATCACTTTATCCTTCATATGCCCACTTGGCTCCTTCACAGAACTGCCTCTGTTAATGGTTCCACATAATACTAATTAAATCATTTTTATTTTTATTTTACTGTGGCAGCACCTACGTTTTGGAACACCTGACCTATTAACATCAGGCAGAGACTTCATTGTAATCTTTTTGGCGTCTGCTTAAAACATTTATCCAGACACGTAGACAGTTCGCATACATTTTATCTCTTTCTAGCTACTGTTGATCTTAATCACCTTTGAATTACCTGTTTTAAACTGTTTTTATTAATTATTTTAATGCTTTGCTTTATATTGTAAACTGCTTACAGGTTGTGTTGTTTTTACAATCAAGGGGTATAAAAAGGTTGTTATAAACAAGCAAGCAAGCATACTTCGACGTCAGTTTTTTAAGAATTCCATCTTTATATAGCAATCAGTGATAAGAGATATTCCATCACAGATCTATTTGTAAATGTAATAAAGTTGTGCGGTACTATTTTTCTAGAAAAAGAGATGCAAGAACATCTTCCTTGTTCTCTTATAATGGCAATGGCGCCCACCCTATAAGTGCCGGAACTCAGTTCCAGTGAGTTCCAGCTGGGGGAAAAAGCCCTGAAGTTTTGTCAAACTTCAAAAAGGGAGAAAGGAAATAGTAGCTGGTTTTCCCATGCCTCTTATTAGGCCCATTCCCCCCGCCCTGCAATTTCCCACAAATATATAATTCAAATCCTGCTCCCTCCTTATGGGAATCCCTCACGCAGATGTGCAAGTCATTCACTTTTGCCTTTGTGAGTGTTTTGCCACACTGAAAATAAGAAGCCATTGGAAACCGAGATGATTCACACCACAGGAGGCAGCAGTCAGACTATTTTAAACATTTGTTTGTTCTTGTCTGGCTTGCTATTTCCAGCCCAGCATCCTCTCACTTCCCAAAAGTAGGATTTGCCAAGCCTGTGTGCTCTGTTGCCTGAATGCCTCATTTCCCTATCACTGACCATTTTCCTTAAGTTGCATAATTATTATCATCATTCTTAACATCATCATCATTTTTCCACCCAGGGAAAGTAGCTCCTCCAGATAAAGTCTAGGTGTGAAATAATTTCCACATCAGCTCTGGCCCTGTGGATTTGGAGCCCCTTCACATTGCTGTTTTATTTCCGGTATATTCTGCAACGCATTTTTGACACAATAATAGTGCACTGGTGGTGGATTTGTTCTGCTTTATTAGTTCTGCTTTACTTCCCCACATTGTTGCCACATTGTTGCTGTCTGGAGAGTCTGCAGCACTACAAATGCTGCACAAACAAACAAAACCCACAACATTTATGGGATTTCAGCAGCAAATTACAGGATCTGCCTGATTGGAAATGAACATTTGCAGTTGCAAATAGTATTGAAAGCAGGATTGTGTATGGGGAGAAAACTGGAATTTTTCAGATGGCTCTGGCTTTCGTTGGCTCCGGCTCCCCCTAGTGTTGACCTCCCTGTGTTCTGCCCTACTAGTGGGCGCCAGCCACCACCGGCTAGATCGGGGTTGTCAACCTGGTCCCTACCACCCACTAGTGGGCGTTTCAGGGTTCTAGGTGGGCGGTAAGGGGTTCTGCAGCACAAGCAGACTCCTCCTTCCATCGAGCACTGGTGGGTGGTAAGGAAATTTTACCATCAAGAAAGATGCATTAGTGGGCGGTAGGTATAAAAAGGTTGACTAGATGGACCAAAGGACTTGTTCTGTATAAGACAGCTTCCTATGTTCCTAGTAAAAGACATGGCTTAAAAGGTTTGCAATTGGCTATAGCTTATGTTTAGTAAGGATAACCTTGGCTTAGCTCATACTTGGCAAGAGTGACTGCGAGCTCCTCTTGGGGAGCATGCATGTTCACACAGTCCGGGTAAGCCATTGTTTGGCTTTTTGTGCTGTGCAAGCCAGACCACAGATCAAGGCTTTGGCTGCTCTCTAGGAGGTTACTTATTTTGACTAGCCGTAGTAAATATATTGCTGGTGGTGGTTTGCTTTTGCTTTTCTCAGCAAGAGATGCCCATGCATCCTTCCACATAGCTGTGTGCGATTTCCCCCTGCCCTTTGGCCTTGTTATCTGGACAGCTGGAGTAGCTTTGGTGGCAGCATCTGTCTCTGTCACTCAAGCTGCCTCTGCAAGGTTTCCTTGCACCGAGACCTCCCACCCCAGCCCCGGATGGCTATTTCAGATGGGACATGTGGAATCTTCCACTTTGGAGATATGACAATGGGAGAAGGAAAGGGGGATCTTTCGGCAGGAAGTCATGCTTAGGGACCCTGGTTTGGCTGGCGAGTTTTAAATCTTTGGAGGTTAAGGAGCAAGGGACCAGTTCCTTTGCGTTTGCTCGTTCATTCATTTAGCTGCATTTCAAAACCAATGAGTGATTTAAAATCTCAAAGCGGCATACAAAATGCAACAACAGAAAACCCAGTATCATAAAAAGCAGCACCAGAAACGGGTTAAAAGAAGAATTCAGAAATAACAGGGTCCAGAGGAAGCCGAACAGGTAACCGAGGAAGCCTAAGCAAAATAGATAGGTCTTTAAAAGACACCTGAAGCAACTGATGGGTGATGCTCCATGACTGGCAGAGCAAAGGACATTCCACATGGCAGGAGATACCCATTTGGGGTCCCCGCCCTGTGATATTCTGTAGGGCGTGGTGCCACCAGTAGAATTTCCCCAGATGATCTAAGTGATCTTAGCGGTCTATACAGGGCCAGGCAATCTTTCAGGTAACCTGGTCCGAAGCTGTTCAAGGGCTTTCTTTATATGTTAGTAACAAGAACTTGAACGTTGCCCAGTACCTCATCAGCAGCCTCTGCAGTTGCCTCAACCAGGGCCGGATTTTGGTTTGATGAGACCCTAAGCTACTGAAGGTAATGGGGCCCTTTATATGTCCAGCTGTCCTTTGTCAACAACAAATTGTTGCTGCCTTTTGTGTTGAATATATGGTATATGGTAATTTATGGACCTAATAGGTATCTAAAGCCATTTGCACATGCAGAATGTAAGTACCCTATATATAGAAATGAGCAAACTAGTGATATTTTAGGGAGCAGGCTAGCAGGCAGGGCCTATTACTTACATCATAGGAACCTACACAACACAAAACACTGTTGCTGTATGTAGGTTTTATTTTATTTGTTTTTTATCTTACATGAACGTCATCTGTGTCCCCTTTTGATCTCCAAATGAAAATTCCCTCCAGAACACTTGTGGCATAAAAAGTTACATGATTTCAGCAGGAATCTATGGGATGTACACTGATGGAGAACAAAGTGTGACTGCCCCAAAATGTCTGAAAGCTGGATTACACACAACCTCCCTGATACCACCATGAGCAAAAAATATAATGAATATACCATAAAAAGGATGTCCAAAGGCTCTTTATAGAAATGGAGCTGCTTTGTTATGTATTGGTGCAGGGGGAATTGCAGTTTATGTCAATTATTATTTATTATTGCTGGGAGCATTAATACACACACACACACACACACACACACACACACTGTTTGATTGTAGCAAAATCTCTAAAATCTCTAAAATTAAAATAAAAAATATCTATAAAAACAGTTTGTAGTTCTTTTGTTTATTATATATTGTGTGATAACAGTTTAAAAGTAATCTCCTGTATTTTATATCACAAACATTTCTCTTTTTTTATTTTCCATTTGCTATAGTAACTCTACTGGGGAAAAAATATTATAATTGTTTTTCATAAAAAGGAGCAACATTCTGAGCAGTTCAAAGACCAGCCACAAAAATAACCTCTGGCAACTGCTATAGGTTCTACTGTGGCTTCCTGCAATTTAAATCTCCCCAGGAAAGAGTATGATCAAAACTTCCTCTTGACTGGGAGGGAGCAGGGTGGGGTGGGGCGGAAAAGAGGCTCTGGCTCTTAACCCTGTCAGTGCCAGACAGACTCAAGGGCCACAATTAGATCAATGCATCTGAATACAGTAAGTGGACTTTCTAGTCCATAAGTGCTTAGGCCATTTAATGCACTTGTTTGTCTTTAAGGTGCTAAAATACACTGTTTTTGCTGCAAAAAGACACTCAGGTTAATACCTGTCCTATATAGTAAAGGTAAAGTTAAAGGTATCACTGACCATTAGGTCCAGTCGCTGATGACTCTGGGGTTGCGGCGCTCTTCTCGCTCAATAGGCCGAGGGAGCTGGCGTTTGTCTGCAGACAGCTTCCGGGTCATGTGGCCAGCATGACTAAGCCGCTTCTGGTGAACCAGAGCAGTGCACAGAAATGCTGTTTACCTTCCCACCAGAGCGGTACCTATTTATCTTCTTGCACTTTGATGTGCTTTTGAACTGCTAGGTGGGCAGGAGCTGGGACCGAACAAAGGGAGCTCACCCCATTGCAGGGATTCGTACTGCCGACCTACTGATCAGCAAGTCCTGTAATCTCAGGGTCAGTGGTGGCTGGTGTCCACTGGTGTCCACTGGAGCTGGTAGCACTGTAGGGAGGGAGGCTCCTAGTAGGTGGTGCCAGAGCCAATAACAGGCAGAGACAACTTCTTCTAGTTTTGTCCCCATTCTCCTCCCATCTGAGTTCTACAAGGGCAACAATAAGAAAGGGAGAAAGCTGACAGCTCATGCCAGGTTGTAAGTAAGAGGGTAGGCCAGTGGGAGCTGTCTGAGGTTAGCAGGGCAGGCCCCCTCTCACCCAAACAGACTTGTACTTCAATTAATTCTCTGTTGTCCACCTTACGTTCTCCTTCAAATGACTCCCTTCCCACACTTTCCCATCCCTCAATCCAGATTTTATTATATCAGGGATACTTTGAAAAGGAGGGTGTATGAGAAAATTTGAAGGCAGAGAGGGGAATGCACAGCAGTATAAAGTGTGCATTGAGATGCACATGTTGGTGAAAGGAACATACAAGAATGCTTTATATTTGGGATAATTGAGGTGCAAAAATGTGTATGTTAGACAAAATCATATAAAAATGTACACTTTAGGCTGATGATTTTTAATGAGGATATGTGTTTGTTTATAGGTTTGGGGGTTGTTGTTTTTTAAAAAATTAAACTTATGTGGAAATGTGGAGAACTGAACTTAAGAATAGAAAATATTAGAAACTGACGAGGGGGAAAACTGGCAGATTTACCCATCCTGCAGTGCCTGGAGACAGGTCATGTATCCATAGTGGTGACCAGAGGACAATGACTGCTAGGAGGAGCGCAGAGAGTTGAAACACCATGGTACACCTGCAGCAGGACAACCAGACGCCTTCATCTGCCCCAGCTGCAACAAAACATGTCTCTCCTGTATTGGTCTCTACAGCCACAGCAGGCGGTGCAACGTTCTAACAGTTGCACTTTGCTCATAAAGGCACACTCCTCCATTGTCTCCTGAGACGGATGAATGCCAACAACAAGGCCATTTATTTATTTATTTGATTAAACCAGCCTTTCACCATGGGGCCCTCAGGACAGGTTACAACAACCATACGATTAAAAACCACAGAGAAAGTCCATTCCCAGGCTGCCATTCCTTGCACTTCTGAGGGTGGTGGACTACCATGAGGGGGCCCCCTGCCGATCTTAAAATTCAAGAGGGTCTGTATGGATGGAGGTGGGTGTCCAGATATTCAGGGCCCAAGTTGTTCAGGGCATCAAGGCTTGCCATGGCACCTGTGGACACACATATGCCCCAAAAAGGCCTTTCCTGCTATCCACAAAGTCCTCTCTCCCTACTCATCCCTTGTGCTGAAATTAAGCTTGAAAGAAGTGTTATACCATAGCAGGGGTTGGCAACCTAAGGCCCATGAGCCACAAGCTGCCCATGGGGGTTGTTTAACTGGCCCATGGACTCTCGCCCGCTCGGTTGGCTCCCATGCGTGGGGACCGCCTTCCGTGACGCAGGCCGGCTTACCATTGGCTGCAGGCACGCATGCCTCCTCCACGCTGGAAGGAGCGCCGGAAATTGTGTTTGCGCATGCATGCATGTGCACACGCACACACCCTCCAGCCCACCGCGGCATTTGCGGGACTGTGAACTGGCCCAAGCCATAAAAACTTTGCCGGCCTCTGTACTATAGCCTATATACCAGGCTGAAGTGTGAGCTTGGTTGTAGGGAATGTCATGCCCACAGCAATATCTCCAATTTGAAAATGTCCCCACAACCCCCAAAAGATTTGATTTCGGGATATGTGGGTGTGTAAACACACACACACATGGAACTGTGGTTTATCCCCGACAGAGCTGCAGTTCCCCTCACCTTTAACAAACTACAGTCCGCAGGCTTCGTAGTGGGAACTATGTCCTTTACACATGGTTTGAATGTGGAATTGACCATCAGTATACTTCATCAGCTTCTTGCAGACACAATAAGTCAGTTTTACACCTAAGTTGCAGGTGCAGCACATGCAAAAATGGCACACCCCCAAGTCCTCCTTGCTTTTTGGATTTCCGAAAACAAATGTCATTAACTCAACACAGAGGGATGTGTGAGAAACGGAAGGGTTAATGCTGTTGGCAGAAATGCAGGAAGGCTCTGGGGGGGGCAATAAAGACTGTGGCATGGAAGGGGTCAATAGCATCATGCCTGGGGCAGCTCAGTTCAGAAAGGGTTAAGGCAGGGGAGGGAGGGAGCTTGTTTGTGTCTTCCTGCCCTGGCAGCCCATATTTACCAGCCAGCCTGCTGCTGCTGCTGCTGCTGCAGCTGCTGAGCTCACTTTGCCTGTCTGTCTGGCCATCTTTTGCTGGAGATGGCAAAGCAGCGTTGACATGTCTTTGGCCAGGATAGCAAGGTGAGTGCCTCTTCGGGGATAACCCTACCTGCTTCTAGAGGCTCCCTGCCTCCAAAGCCAGCAAGGGTGGGTCATAGGAAGCATTCTTATAGCGAGTCAGACCATTTGCTCATCAGGATTTTCTGTGCTGCCAGGCAGCAGCTCTCCAGCATTTCAAACAGGGTACCGTCCTAGACTTACCTGGTGATGCCATGGGGATTGAACTTGGGACCTCCTGCATTCAAAGCAGATACTTTTTGGGAAGGGTGGTGATGTCTGATTAACTGCTCAGGTAGGTGTGTGTGTGTGCTTTATGAACTTGGATGAACTGAGGATCTTCCTGCTCTAGGCAATCTCCCAAAAGGAATCTTGTGCTGTATGAATTTGGATGACATGTAGATTTTTGAGCTCTAGGAACCCAGCGCCTCCCCCCCCCAAAAAAAATAGGAGTCTTGTGGTACTGTAAAGAAATACTAACAAATGCATTGTGGTAGCATAACTTTTGGTAGACAAAATGGGGAGGTTCGAATAATGGGTTTTTATGAGCACCAGGTGAATACCTTCTTGTTTTCTCAGATCTTTTAATTTAATTTACAGAGCAATCCTATGCAATCAGTTCCATAGGGCTTACGCCTAGGAAAGCGTGTGTGTATAGGCTTTTAGCCGCAACCTATTTGATTTTTGCTGATGGTTGCATTGTATGAGTCTTTTAGTTTGGTGTTGCTCTTGTAGATTCTGCTGTTCTTGGTGTATTTTTGCTCACTTTAAACATTTTTATATATTTTGAAAATCTGTAACTTGCCCTAGAAATTCTACTGAAAGGCAGGAGGCAGATCCCTGTGATCAATCAATAAAGACCAGTGCACAAACTTCAGGAAAACACTTTATATGCATGTGACAAAATGAGATTTAGTGTACAGAAGCACTGGACGCAATAAACTTGTGTGCCACCCTCTGGAAATGGGTAGAATATTGTAAGGTTCCTAGGTTGAATCCTCAGCATCTCCAGGCACAGCTGGGAGAAAATCCTGCCTGAAACACTGGAAAGCTGCTGCCAGTCAGTGCAGACATTGCTAAGCACTCAATATAAGGCACCTTTCTATTTTCCTAATGCCTTGGGACCCCATTTTCATTGTTGTCCTTACAGGCAGAACTGGACAGACCACCCATCTGCTTTGCTAGCAGGTATTTCCTGTGGTGAGCAACCCAGAATGCGACTCTCTTTCTTTTTTAGCCTCCTCTCGGGGGAACGGAGCTTGGAGTTCTTCTCTCTTCTCAGTCCGCTGCACGTAGGTATCCCATTTGGCCAGGGCTGCCCTGTAGTTAAAACCCGCCTCTGGCGGGTGTGTCGCAGGGAGGAGGGAGGCTGCTTGCCCCAGGCGCGCTTATTTATAGCTGTGGATTCAAGAGGCAAAAAGTTCAGCCGTAATTGGGGGGTCTGGTTCTGTAGCCTGGAGAGGATGACTTCTCTCCTGGCATCCTAGGGAGAAAGCTGGCTGACCTCTGCAAGGTTTAGAGGGAGGTGGATGTCCTCCTCTTGGGGTCAGCCTACGGAGTGCGTGGCAGCAAGGAATCGGGTTTTTTGCTTTGCCACAGAGTAAAAAAATGATGGGCGGCTGCAGCCAATCCTGGCTCTCTGAGGGCTCCTCTAGACGGTTGGGTGTGTGAAGACTGTGCGTTGATCAGCATGCACTGATCTACACACATAAAACAAATCCGCGCACAGGCGTCTTCCAAAACCCATCCCAACCCCATGCTTGTATTCTGCAGCATGTAATGGACACAATGATAAGGCTACAATTTCATGCATGCTTTAGCAATTGATTCCTCTTCTCAGGAAACTCTGGGGGTTGTAGCTGTTAAAAGGGAATAGCCTCCCCCCAAAAAACAACTCTCAACACCCTTACCAAACTATAGTTCCCAGCATCCTTTGCGGGGAAGCCATGATGGTTTAAAGTGGCATGATACTGCTGTAAATATATAGTGTAGAAGGGCCCAGTATTGAAAGCAGGACCAGGTCTTCCTATATAGCACTTTTATTAAGATCTGGGCTAGCTCAGTCTGTAGGGCATGAGGTGCTTAATCATGGGTTTGAGCCCCATGTTGGGCAAAAGATTCCTGCATTGCAGGGGTTGGGGGCTGGATGAGTCTTGTGGTCCTTTCCAACTCTACAGTAGATTCTATGCTTAAAGCATAAATTATCTTGGCAATCCTTCCCCAAACCCTATATGCCAATCTAGTATTATTATTCCCCTGGGGTTGAAGGGAAGCACATGATGAAAGATGGTAACCTAAGGCTATCCATACTGGAGTTTTTTGCAGTTTGGAAAGTGACAGGAAATGCTTTGGCAGTGTGAGATGAGTGGATTATTAACAAGGAGACATGAAAATATCCTACAGCCAGGAGGAATGATTGATAAATACGTTGTCTGGAGGGACCACTACTAAGCTGCCAGCTCATAATGGGAATGACTAGGAGTTGGGGCTCAATAGAAGCAGTCTCCCCAGCATCTGACACTCTACCTGGTGCAAGGCTGGCTCTGCAGGAGACCCAGTATAAGGAAAGGGGCCTCACTTGAGGGGCTGTACAAAGGGATCTGGGCCTTTTCCAGGATGTGCAATTTCTCTCTTTGTACTGATAACCAGATATACTTAGGGCCCCTTCTAGATGTCGCTTTTATTCAGCATTCATAATGCTATTGGGGCAGCCATATGCAATCCTGCTTTCGATATTCTTTGCTCCTGCCAGAGTTACACTGCTGCACTTCCAATCAGCACATCTTCTGCGGCTTAAATAATACACCCAATAAAACCTCGGTCTGGAGGGGCCCTTAGTGCTGCTTTTCCCCCAAAACCATGGGCAAATACAGGACAAAAGTAAAAAGTTGCACAAGGCAAAGAGGAAGGGAGAGGCAGTGGGTAGCAGACAGCTCAGGAAACAGCTGGTCTTTTCGCTACAAGGGATGGAGCAATGGGGACCCTCTGCAGCTTCCTCTCCTCTTGCAATAGGGCTGGGAAGCTACAGGAAAGCTGACATGGCTGATTGCGTAAGGATTAACATTGGACTCACATTTGGGGTGATTCAAGGAGCCAGACAGTTGCTCAAGCCACTTGCAGAAGCTGTGTTTGAAGACCTGTCTATCATGGCATCCCCGGAGGATAATAGCTTTCACTGGGTGGGTGTTAGGTGGCCCTGTTCATTCTCATATAAAACAATGAGAGGTTTTATGTATAATTTTTGCTAAATAAGATGAATTAGTAATGCACAATTTGGTGACAGAATAAATGTTCTCCGTATATGAAGCTTCTCCTTTGAAACCCTCCCCTTCCCCCAATATCTGCAGTTAAGGAATCTTGAATAGCATGGATGACGTAAAGCCCTGACCTAATTCCCTAGGAAGCTACATTTGAGAACTGCATCCAGAGGAAGTTCAGACCATTGGTCCATCGACCTCAGTATTGTTTGATGGTCTTCAAGGTAGATCGGTCTCTGGAGTAGGATTCTTGCTTTGGGTTCAAGAGGGCCCTGAGTTCGGTTCCTAGACAAGCCCATTCTCTACACTGACCTGTTTAACTGAGGTGGATGGACAGAGGCCTGTCTCAGTGTAAGACAGCTGCTTTACGTTCCTATTTAACTCAGACCTTTATTCAGAACGATGAGGACTAGAATCTCACTTTATGTTTAGGGGCGTAGCTCATTGGGAGAGTCCATGATTTGCCTGCAGGAGGTTTCAGGTTCCATCCTGGCATCACTGGGTGAGGCTGGGAATGTCCCCTGTCCCAAAACCCTGGAGAGCTGCTGCTGGCAGCACAGATAATACTCAGCTAGATGGACCAAAGGTCTCAGTAAAAAGCAGCTTCCTAGGTTCCAAAAGTGCCCTCCCCCAGTCCTGCTATTTACATCACACATTATTTGCAAAAACAAGTGGCCAAGTGTGGCTTTTTTTATTTGTTTCTGAGAACTCTTTAAGTCTATTTGGATTAACATAGCAAGGAAATACTCATTGCATTTCCCAGAGACAAATGGCTTTGGGCTACTTAGCATGTGCCAGATATTTGGTGTGAATCCCATTTACTCTTCTGCTCTGAGCACCCCCTGTGTATGATGATGTGGCTGTTGCAGAGAAGTAACCATCTGTGATTCCTACTGGGTGGGAGGAGTGAAAGAGGGGGAGGCATTTGCCACCTCTGAACTAAGTGCCAGGACCTGGTTAAGGCCTGCCGAGATCCCAGCTATATCAAATTATATTAATAGTCCGCAGAGCAACAAAAATGTGCACTATTCCAACAGGAAGGACCATGAGAATAAGACAAAAAAATATATTTGCATATACAGTATGCTGGTTCTTAGGTGAGGCTGCAGCTAAAAACAACTCAAGGGATAGCTCAGTTAGTAGAGCATAAGACTCTTAATCTCTGGGTCATGAATTCAAGCCCCATGTTGCGCAAAAGATTCCTGCCTTGCAAAGGGCTGAACTAGATGTCGCTTGTGGTTCCTTCCAACTCTACAGTTCTACGATTCTAAGGATAACAATCCAGCTGTGTACACATTGTACCTTTAAAGCATGTATTCTCCCACCTCAAAGAATTCTGGGCCCTGTAGTTTACCCCTCATAGAGATGCAATTCCCAGAATTCTTTGAAGCAATCAAATCAACCTTAGCCAGTGGTTGAAATGGGAACCAAAGGCCATTGCAGGGGAGAGGGGGAAAGGGGCCTGCTCTGAATTATGCCAGGCAGGTGCAGAGCCCAGGAGATTGCACCATTTCCTCCCTAGGGCTGGGAGGAGACCAGCAGAGCCTCCAACTCACCAAGAGGCCAAGGAGTGCTGTTGCTGCCACAATGGCATCAGAGATGCATTCCTAGGAGGCTGAATCTGCACTTTCAGATGGCAATGAATGTAATAACATTGGGGAACTGGACATGGACATTTCTGTGCAAATCCACCACTAATGCCCTATTCATGTGTTAATGACATGCCACACTGCTGCAGAATAAACCTGCACGCACGCACAGTCAGTCCCCATCAGTCTGGAAGGGCCCTAGACCCTAGGTTAGCAGTCATGAAATCTGACAAGCCAGTAAGCTTCCAATGCTGCCATGCTTAGCCAATGAATTAGTGGGTCTTACCAATGAGGTTCCACCAGTGACCTGCCATATTTCCTCCCTGCCTCTCCCCTGGACTCATCAGATTCCTCCAAGCTCTGCCCTGCTAGCCCTGAGATCAAAGGCAAGCCATCCTGTCCAAAGGCACCTCCCGAGTTTCTTGGCATTTCTTTCTGAAAAGGAAGCGGACATCAAGGTCCCGCGTCAGCCAAAACCCCTTTAGATTATTCCAAGCTGCAGAGAAGCGAAGGCGAATCCATGACACTGTGGTGGCTTTTTCCAACTTCCCGCTGTCTCCTCCTTCCTATAACTGACCGCCTGGAGGGGAGTGCAAAGATACCCTTTTCCCTGGCAGAGTTTGCTTTGTTCTGTGGACGGCTGAGACCGTAAAGATAAGATTGCTGGCTCCTTTATTTTTTCCTGCTTTGTTTCCTTTTGGAACCTCAGCACACAAAAAATCAGAGCCCTTTGACAACATGCCCAGTAGAGTTTCCTTTTCCTGGTCTGGTCATTCCCACTTCAAGTGCTGCTGTCTAGAGTGTTGTCTTGGCTCTTGGCTGCACCTTCCTTGGGGCAGGTGCACTGGCCTGGTTTTCACATACAGAGTCTTTTGATGCTAGAACACAAAACTGAAATTCTTCCCCTGCTCATGCTTCCACGACTGTGAGTCACCTCTCTAGAGGGTCACTGTTGTTGCATGCCACCCCAGCCTCTGAGCAGTGCAAGATTCCTTGGCTTCCAGATACTTACCCAGGGTTCGTTTTCCTTGGAATGAGGGACAGCATAGGAAACCCCTTGCTGATAGCAATTTCCCTTTAAATGGCATAAGGAATGGTAGCTCTCTGAGGGGAATAGGGGCCTCTCAATAACTGTCAGAACCCTTAACAAACTACAGTACCTGGGATGCTTTAAGAGAAGCTATAGCTGTTAAAGTAGTATCATAGTGCTTTAAACATACAGTCATTCCTCATGCTACGTTTGCTTCATGTTACGTCTTTTCAGGTTGCGTCCCGTGGCGACCCGGAAGTACCGGAAAGGGTTACTTCTGGGTTTCACCGCTCACGCATGCGCAGTAGCACCAAATCGTGGCACGCACCTGCGCAGATACGGTGCTTCAGGTTGCGGGCTTTTCATGTTGCGAATGGGCCTCTGGAACTGATCCCGTTTGCAACCAGAGGAACCACTGCACTGTGTGGACATAGCCTGAGTCAAAACATTGCAATTCACCGAATCAGTTACCGTATATGTCCACAGTGTATCAACACCAACAACTGCTCACCTCATTCAACAAAAATCATTCACTGCTAGGATTATTACTGTTAGTCACCAACTGTTCCATTCTTTCTAGTGTCATTTCCTCTGACAGATATTATTTCACTAATTGACCACATTCTCTGCTTCTAGGGCAACTGTTGACCTGTTGATACCCACCCACTCCTCTATTCACAGAAAAGGAATTTTCCTAATCTTCACAGCGTGAGTGAACTTTTAATGACAGGAAGTAAGAAGCAGGAAGCTGGTTACAAGCGCTGCCATAGGAGTTCAGCTGCGGATTCTGAAGAAGCCAGCCAAAACCTAGAGTGGTAAAACCACCAACTTAACCTATTGCCCAGTTCAGGGCAACCATCCCAACTTCCCAGAGATACCTTGACATCGCAAAGTCTCCTCACAACTCTCCTTCTGAAACTGAAGGTTGCTCATTATCCCCGTACTGTGGACATAAAATGAGGCCTCTGTCTCCCGGAGAAGGACTTTCCCCTCTTGGGCTGCTCAACCGAGGGCCCGACTACCTCCGTAAGCAGCTGGAGGGGAGTACCGGGGGGCGGACACCGAGTGCCGTGGAAAGGCTGGAGGCCGATAAAGCCAAATACGTCAAATCCCAACAAGTCATCAACAGTCGCCAAGAGCCAGTGCTGCTCTGCTACACCTTCCAGTCGCCTGCTTGTGGCAGAAGAGCCTTGACCCTCCACCAGCAAGGCGAGTTCTCTCAAGTAGGCCAAGATGGCCTTGGGCCCAAGAAGCTGCCTCCTTCTCCTCAGTCACCCATAGCACGGAGAGGGGGCGGCAGGCGCATGCTGAGGCCCGATTCGCTTGTCATCTACCGGCAGAAACGGGACTGTTCGGCTGTCAACAAGGAGAACACCAAAGGCTACAGCCTAGTGAGGAGGCTGTTTCAAGGCCCATTGAGAGATGGGCATGGTGCCTCCCCTTCCTCTAGAGGCATGTTGGGAGATGGACAGCTACAAGTCACACAGGAAGAAACCTCCATGGTCTGGGTGCCAGCAGAAAAGGAGGAAACAAGGACCATAAGTTCAGTAGGCATTCTAATGAGGACGTCTGTGGGACGTGCTTCTGAACGCAGCCTGGGACACCCGCCCAGCTCCCAGCTGGTTATGGACCAAACCTCTTCTTCCACAAGCCCAGAACCATCAGACTCCAAGAGAGAGCTGGCACCAAGTTATTCTCTCCCTCTCTCGGAGAAAGAGCGCTTTTTTAACTACTGCGGCTTGGACCAGAACCTGGTGGAGAAGCTAGGAGCTGAGCGGTTCAAGCCGGGGAGCTGGGAATTGGGGTCCTCCTGTGTGGTCCTGGGGAGCGTGGGGTCAGCCAGTTCTGAGCATGGCTGTCTCTCACTCAATGAAGAGCAGCTGTCTGTGGAAGAGCTGAGCGAGAAGCCCCTCACGTCAGTCTCTGTCATTGAGCGAAACGCCCGTGTCATTAAATGGCTGTACAGCTGCCAGCAGGCCCTGTCTGTGGCCAAGGAGTCCACTGTGTGAATGGAAACATGGTATCAAATGCAATTCTTATCACAGGAAAGGGAGGGCCAGTGGCTGGGCCTCACTGTTCCTGTAACCTTGCAAGTGCCAGTCATGTGCCTAAGTGAGGGCCCAGTTCTTGCCATCTTGATGATGGCAACATTCCCATCATGGGAAGCCAAGCAGGGAGTGTCTCTCACCATGGAATTATGGCAATTGGTGTCTGATGGGTGCTGCATTGCCTGTATGCATTGCCTGTATGCAAATATGCCTGTGAGGTAGAAAGGGATACACATGTCAGGACCAACGTGATTTTCAACAGAGGCCTAAATTATGAGGGCAAAATTTGGGGGTTTGGGACAAATAATTTTCCTCCTCTCTTTCCCCGCTATAAGTAGTGGTGACCAGCATATAAATTATATGTTCTACAGCAGCGATGGGGAACCTGTGGTTCCCCAGATATTGCTGGACTACATTTCCCATCATTCCTGACTCTTGGCTATGTGGACTGAGGTTGATAGGAGTTGGAGTTCAATGATACCTGGAGAGCCACAAGTTGCAGGAATGTGAGTAAATCTTCCCCTCCCGCAGTTATCAGCAGCGAGCATGGTGTAGGGGGTTAGAGTGTTGGACAGGGAAGGCTTGGGTTCAAATCCCCCATGAACCTGCCTGGGAGACCCTGAGCCAGTCATATGCATTTTGTCTAGCCTACCTCACAGGGTTGTTATGAAGTTACAACCAGAGCATCTCTTGGGATAACCCCAAAGTTCTGTGGAGGTGTGTGATGCAAACGTGATCAACAGGAGATCATTAGTGTTACAAAGCACTTCTCAGGCTTAGCCCTTCTATGTTTTCAAGCAACAAGCTGCCGGAGAACCACCACTGTGGCTAGTGGGGTGTATACAAGACCCAGTCCAGGCTGCGTGGTTTTCGTGCAGTCTGGGAGAAACATTTTGTGGTTGCCAGGCCCTTTACTGAGCCATTCCGTGAAATGTAAGCAGGGAGAACAGGAGCAATCTCTGAACTGGCACAATCTCTAGGGCAGGCCCCCAGTGCTGCACCCAATTCTCTTTCCTTCTGTGCCTTCCTTCCTCAGACATTCTCCAGATATTCAAAGCAAAACCCATGTTTGTATCTCTTTCCTTGTTTTCAGAACTAGCTTTGATAGCTCAGGATGATGGGATTAGCTTTATGAATGGGTATTAATAGAAGCGCTCAACCTTTTTCTCAGTGATCGGCCATGAACATAAGAAGTGTCCTGCTGGATCAGGCCTATGGCCCAAGTAGTCCAGCATCCTGTTCTCACAGTGGCCAACCAGGTGCCTTCGTGGAAGCCCACAAGCAGGGCCTGAGCACAACATCGCTCCCCCCAGTTGTGATTCCCAGCAACTCGTATTCAGAGGGGACTGCTTCCAACGGTGCAAAGCAGAACAAAGTCATCGTTGATCTGAAACTGATGGGTCCTCCTGAGGGCCAGCTAACATCTTATTTACAATTAAGAAATGTTACCTCTGTCCCTGAATTCTTAATAAAAGTGAAGCTTTTTGAAGAATCACTCCATGTCGAAGGTTTCTGGCAGAAATGTCATAACTTATAGAATCAAAGAATTGCAGGGTTTGAAGGAATCCCGAGGGTCATCTAGTCCTATCATCTCCTTCAACTGTGGGTTCCTCATCTCCAGCATCCCTCTATGAAGCTTGAGTGAAACAGTTAGGACAGCTGCTAGGTCATCTTTGGTCAAGGGACTGGGTTCAAAAAGGCAACATCCTGCACTGCAGTTGGGGACATCAGGCTACTATTAAGGGTTTTCAACCCTTTGGGGCCAGTGGGTGCATTTGGAATTTTGAGCCAATGTCATGGGTGCCCATCACAAAATGGCTGCTGTGAGGCGTGGCAGAACACAAAATGGCTACCCCATCTGAAAGCACAGAAAATGAGGCTAGACCACAAAATAATGGTGCAACTCCCATTAGCTGGCACTTCAGAGAGGGAAAGGTACCTATGCTGCCCACTGCCACATATGACCACAGAGAGAAGCTCTTTGTTCCTCTTCTCTTTTCATAATGGTTAGGAAGGTAGACAGTGAAATGTGGGGCTGCTTCAGGGGGCATTTTCATTGTAGGTGGGGCTGATCCAGTGCAAATAGGAACCGAGCAGGAAGAGCAAGGGGTCTCTTGTGCACTGTGGGGTTCTGAGTGGATAGTTACTGAAACCTTTTGTGGGCACCATAGGCAGTACTGGTGGGTACCTTGCCATCCATGAGTATCATGCTGGTATCTCTCCACAGCTAGTTTAACGGCAGGACATGCAACATGCAGGGTTTTATACACTCTGACACCCCTCAGCATCTGCCCCCCCCCCCGAGGTAGCTGCCTCATTTTGCCCAATGGTTGGGCTGGCCCTGGTCTTCATTTGAACAGTGTGTAAATGTGGATACCATTGTAAAAGTTCAGCACCCTGAGAGTTCCACAGCCTCTCTGATTATGGCCAAACTAGGGGATATATGAAACGTGTGATTACGTTTCATGTTATCTGCTGGTGGTGGTTGTTAAAAACCTTGTGAAGATGTTTTTTTAAAAACCGTTTTGAAAAATGCATTGAATTTGCTATAGCTCACAGTCGCCATCTAGTGTCACAATTGTATATTGAACTTTACAACACATTCAAAACGTTTTATTTTCAGCTGTATAGCTGAGTCCTAGGTGTTCCTCTTTTGCTTCCAGAGACTGTACAAATACTGCCACCTTGTGGCAGCCCTACGAATACAGGAAGATCATCTTATGTCAAGACTGTACCTGCCTTTTCTTGGGAGACTAGCAGTATTCTCTTCAAATCCACCTCCTGAGAATCTTGGATTTCATGTTAAAACAAACCCAAGTTTCTAGCCCTCATGATTGCAGAACATGTTTTAAAAGTGTGTGAAGAGTGCAAATCTCAGAAGCCCAAAGGACTGCTGAACTGGATTTCTAACAGCCTTCAGGGCCCTGCATAAGCTCCCCATAATTAGTAGAAGCAGACTAAATTATTCAGGGGAAAATTGGAAGAGATTGAATTCAAAAATTTGCCAGAAAATTATTTTCTGATAAATTTCAGCACATCCCTAAAAACACAAGCAGAACCTGATCCATTCCACCCTGAACCTTTTACTTCAATACCCTGTGATTGGTTTCCTCTTGCTTTCAGCTGCACCCCTAATCTTCAGCTACAACTGAAGTTGAATTCAACCTCTTCCATCTTTCTCCTGAATAGCTGGGGGACATTCAGTAGAATGGCGTCTGCAACTTTGTCATCCATGTATTTTGGATGCAACTGTGGATCCAGTCTTAAAGTGGTTTAACTGGCCAGTCTCCACTGGATATGGGAGGCCCCCTCTCTCATTGTCTGTTGATTCTCATATCCAGCGGAGACTGGCCACAGAGCAAATGGGGCAGCCAGCACCCAAGTACCCTGGTGGAACTCAGCAGGGAGGCGGATGGGGACAAAACCAAAATCAGTTGGCTCCCTGTCATTGATTCTGGCTCCCCCTACTGTTGGGCTCCCCACCTTCCACCCAATGGGCACCAGCCCACCACTGCTCATCCACCAAAAAGAACATAGAACAACACAGGAAGCTGTCTTATACAGAGCCAGGCTTCTTGGTCCATCTAGCTCAGTATTTACATTGACAGGTAGCAGCACTTCCAGGCAGGGGACAATTCCCGTTCCTAACAGCAGAGTTTTGTTCAACATCAAGTGAGCCAAAATTTCCCAGAAGAGAATATATATATATATATATATATATATATATATATACACACAGAGAGAGAGAGAGAGAGAATTTTAAGAGACCATTTTTGCTCATTCCTGTTTATTATTATTATTATTATTATTATTATTATTATTATACAGTTGTCAATGAAAATCCAAAGAAAGATACTGCAAATAAGAGGGTCACCATGAACGGTCAAGGTAGGCATGACCCCTTTCTGCTCAGCATGCGGGCCAGAACCCAGGGAAGGCTGCTGAACTGCCCCCACTCACAGTCGCCAGCTGGTTACAAGGCAGCAAAAGGGCACCCCAAACCCAAAGGCCCTTCCTTGCTGGATAATGGTGCCAGCACTGATGGAGATACCTTGTGAAAGGAGAGTTGGATAATGGAGCATCTTCAGTGATGGACTCAAGAATGCAAAGCCAATGCTCTCTCCAGGCTTATCCATTCTTACCTTTCCCCTCGCTTTTTCCAGTTGAAATCTCTGCATCCAAGCATATATGTAAGCATGAGCTTTCCCTGTGAAAAGCCACTCTTTAGTGCTCAATCAGAGCAAATGTCAATTTGGGTTTTCCATGGATTGGCGTTTGCTCCGACCAAGCTTTTAAGAGTGGCTTTTCTCAGAGAAAGCACCGGAGCAAAAAGAAGGGTGCTCAGACACAAAGCTTTAAAGCACAGACCATGCAAGGAAAGACTAGAGGAATGGTAAGTGTAGATAAACCCTGAGTCTTCCCTTGGTGACATTCTGTTCCCTTGGAACAGGGCTGGGGAGCCCATGGCCCTCCTGCTGTTGTTGGACTCCAACTCCCATCAGCCCCTGCTAACATGGTCAATGATCAAGAATGATGGGAGCTGCAGTCCAACAACATCAGTTAAAAGAGGAAACTTTGGTAACTGAAGAATATCTGCTCTTGGGGAAGTTCACATATGGAACTGCCTCATACTGAATCAGGCCATTAACCGGTCTAATCCATTACTGTCTACTCTGATTGGCAGTGGCTCCCAGGTTTCAGGCAAAGCTCTCCCCTGCATCACCTGGTTCTCTGAAATGGGTTGAACCTGGGTCCTTCTGTGTGTACAAAGTTGATGCTCTACCACTGATCTATTGGTCATTTCAAAGCCATGTCCCTAAGGCAGGAGTGGCTAACATGGTCCTCCAGATGTTGTTGGACCCCAACTCCCAGCAGCCCAGGTAACCAGCATGTCCAACGGTCAGGGATAATGGGAGTGTATTCCAACAACCTCTGGAAGGCCACAGGTTCCCCATCAGTGCTGCCAAAGGAAAACCTTACCAGGAGAGAAAATGTGGTATAGGGATGGACGGATGGATGAACCAACGAACCTAAGTTCCTTGATGTGGGTGGTAGTCCTAGGCTGTTGACAGGCTATGGATTAAGTGTCATAATCCCAGAGTCCAGCAGTAACGAGGACAATGAGTTGGAAGCTGCAGTGTCACTGGTTAAGAAGTTGCATTCCTGGCTCTGATGCTGGTGATCAGCAGCTGACAGAAGCTGAACCTGAATCTCCCTGGGCGTCTTCCTGTAGGCTCAAGGAACCAAGTGCTGCCCAAACTGCCTTGTCCACGCCATGGTGCAGGGAGTGTGGCAGGCAGGAGTCCGTGGAATGCAGAAGAATGCAGAAGAATTGCCCGTCTTTAGAAGGCTCTAGCTCCCCACAAGGGGATGAAGCCCAAGAAAGATGGGCTGGAGGCACTTCCAGCCCTTGTCAGGGCAAGTTGCTCACTAGAAGTTTGCCTTGAGTTGTGTGACTGGAGCATGATGATAGCCATAGCAAGATCTGCACCCCCAATCCTACACTGTTCTAGATGGAGAGTGTGTATCTAGTGCAGGCATAGGCAAACTCCGGCCCTCCAAATGTTTGGGACTACAATTCCCATCATCCCTAGCTAACAGGACCAGTGGTCAGGGATGATGGGAATTGTAGTCCCAAACATCTGGAGGGCTGGAGTTTGCCTATGCCTGATCTATGGTAAGGCCCCAGTAGAGAAGGGGTCTCCATTTGCGGTTTTCAGTGATCAGCCCCTGGTCAGTCTTACCTGGCTCTTTTTAGACTATGCTCCTGCTTCTTGCCCAGTTGGGCTGATAGCCAGATCCTCTTAGGCTAGGAACATGAGAAGCTGATTTATACCAAATCAGACCATCTAAATGTTGGAGCCAAGCAGCCTATATCTTAGGAAGCTGCCTTCTAGCAAGTCAGGTCATTGGCTCACCTAGTTCAGTATTGTCTGCACTGACTGGAAGCGGCTCCCTGGGAGTTCAGGAAGTTTCTTTCCCAGCCCCACCTGGGGGTGCGGGGGGGAAGGTTGAACCCAGGACCTTCTGCATGCAAAGCAGGTGCTCTACCACTGAGCTAAGGCCCTTTTGCTTCAGAGAGGGGGCTCCTGGGATTCGAACACCACAGAGCCATTCTTCAACTGCAAGGCCAGCCTGTCAGTGTTGGGGCGCCATTGCTGGTCCCAATAGGAAGGGTCTTGATGCAAGGATTTGTTTATTTCCTATTGAAAACCCCTGTAGCCCGGTCATCCTCCAAGGACAAAATGCATGGAGCTATCCTATTCAGTCCCTGTAAGAACTCTACAATGGAGGTTAGTCTGAGAGATGGTCACTTGCCCACAGCTTCTGTGGCTGATCTGGGATTTGAACCCAGGTCTTCTCAGTCTATCCAATGTACCATTTTGACTCAGGATCCCCTGCTGCCTCCTCCACACTTTGATTGGACGCTTGGGTGATCAGCACTCAGGAGGAGGAAGCTTCCTTAGAAAACACACAGGAGTGTCGTCAAACCATGCAAGCCTGGAAAACAATGAGACTGTCCAAACTCTCTCCTTGCTGGGCAGAAAATCTCTGGCAGAAGCTTCAACCTGTCTATTTTTTTATCTCAAGAAAGCAATGTTCAGAGAAGGGGAGAGATGGAATGGATATGGTTTGATACATGAGACACACACATTTGGGGCATCCTAATGTTTAGAGGGTTAAATAACACTGAGCTCTGGCCCCGGGATTTCACGTCATCTCTGACTGTTCTGTCAAAGATTCCTGGAGAAACGGAGGTGCGGGGAGGCTAAAAATGCTTGCCCTGCATGGATATAGGTTGTCTCTTATGTCACAAAGTCCATTTCTTTCACGTTCATTCCTAGTTGCTCTTAGAGGCACTTTTGTTCTTTATCTCAGCCAGCTTGCTGGTCAGGAAGCTCCACTTGAAGGCCACCCCTTCAGCTTCTCGGAGGTCGTTGTCCAGGCTGGTGCAGCTGGCTTCCTCAGCCGCCATTTCTCCTGATGCCCCAATGCCCTCAGACATCTGGTCTCCGCTCTCAGCCTTCGAAGCTGCCTTTTCCAGAGCTGAAGTTTGCTGCCACTTTGTGGCAAAGACGTCCCAAAGGCCAGATGTCTTCTTTTCAGAAGGGGAGTCCTCTTCTGGCCTGGCTGCCAGTGGGCTGTGAAAGCAAGAGGAGAATTTAGGAAGGCAAGAGGTGCAGGCAGTGGCTTTGAATGAACTGGTTCAGATTAGCTAATTCACATAATTCTAAAATCTCTGAATTATGCCTGTTCCTGTAAATTCTCGGCAAAATGACTGTGAATTAAGTTCCAGTGGGCAATTTTTTATTCAGTTCAGTTGAATCCTGCCCCCAAAGCACAATTCCCAGAGTTTCCTGAGAATATGGACCTATTGTTAAACTACTCTGCAAACTGTAGCTGTGTGAGAGGAATAGGGGTCCCCCCAAAATATCTCAGCACCCTTAGTTACTTTCTTTGGGGAAGCCACGACTGTTTAAAGAGGTATGGTTGTGATTTAAGTGTGTAGTACAGAAGGGGCCTGACTTTCAGATAGGAAGTCTTGCTTAGCCCTACCTGGAGAATGAACCTGGTAAAACAAAAAAATAAAAATAAAAAATAATTAAAATAAAATAAAATATAGAATAGAATAGAATAGAATAGAATAGAATAGAATAGAATAGAATAGAATGAACCTGGACCTTTTGCATGCGAAGTCTGTGTTCTGACACTGAGCTAGGGTCCCTTCTGATAAGAATGTTTCAGGAGTGTTGTTGGTTCCGCAGCAGAAAGCTACCTATGCCTTTGTGGCGTTCTGTCTAGAACAGAGGTGGGGAACCTCTGGCCCATGGGCTGAATTAGGCCCAGAAGACCATTTCCCCCAAGCCGCATCCACCTGCTAATCACCCAGATTGGGAGGTCCTGTGCAACCAACCTGCTTCCCCTAAGGATCAGACATTTTGCAGTAAGGAAAGTTATGGGGAAATGCACAGGAAAGTGTGGGATAACACGTCCTTGGGCGCAATTTATTGATGCATACTCAATTAACAGATTCTCAGGAAGCACCCAAAAGCTAGTTTCTAGAAAGGAGCAAGGATGGTGCTGCCCCAGTACTTTCCTTTCCACTCTCTCTCTCTCTCTCTCTCTCTCTCTCTCTCAATCTCTCTCTCTCTCTCTCTCTCTCTCGATTATGTCTTTATTGTTTTAAAATAAACACATTTTTAGAAAGAAAAAAGCAAAACAAACAAACAAGCAAAAAAATAGAAAAAAACAAACAATATAAGAAACAACAATAATAATATAACAAACATCATTTATACACCCAACAATGCAAATAATTATGAATCTTTTGAAGAGAAAAATTAAAAGTGACTTCTAATTAGTCTCACTGTACTTTATCGATTGATTACCTTATACCGCACAGTTGCATATTTCTTATATAGTTTCTTTTTACATCCCTGCGAACTTATATTTATACAATACAAGGGTCAGTCTAGTTCTGCCAAGAGGTTTCCTTTTATACCATAATTTTTTAAGTATTCTTTAAAAATTCTCCATTCCTTATAGACTATTTGTTTTGTTTGGCCTCTTATCCTTCCTGTTGCCTTTGCTAGTGGCAGGTATTCTACCATTAGGATTTGCCAATCTTCCGTGTTAGGTATTGTTGTATTTTTCCAATTTCTTGCTACTAAAATTCTGTCCACATTCTCTCTCTTCTAATGTCAGCTTTCTCCTGCTCTTTTCCTTGCCAACTTCCTTGCCAAGAGAGGAGCCAACCCTGGGAGGTTTAAAAAAAAAGGGGGGAAAGGAAACTGTACTGTAATTTTCTTCTTCCTCAAAACATGGCCATGAGTGTGTGAGTAGGTGGTGGCTCCCTCTTAGCCCAGAGTGTGGGGCAATTTGAGGGCTGGATGGAGGTTCTCCGGCCACGAGAGCCTGTTGTGGCTGTGAGAACCAGCAGCAATTTTAGGCACTCAGAGGCTTCTGTGGATATGCTGCAGTGGGAAACTTCTCTGTCCCTTTCAGCCAAACTACCATGGAAGAGTTGTGATTCTCATGTGATAAACAGAGTCTTGTGAACTAGCTGGTTCTTTGAGAAAGAAACATTGGGAAGGGGAGGGGTGGAATTAGGGAAGGATTTCACTTACTGGTCGGGACAAGGCTCAGGAGCCAGCAACTGATGTTCGTCTTCCCGACTGAACAAAGATGAGACACTTCTCCAGCCTTTGACTCCAACTCCCTGGACCTGCAGAGGGAGATGGGAGAAGAGGGAGGGAGATCAGGGTCTACTAGCCACACCCAGGGCCATACGTGCTAGATAGTGGGAAATCCCTGGCCCTTTCCCTGAAGTTTTAGCTTTCGTTTAAAAACAAAAAGTCAGTCTTTATTCCTTTTTACATGTGGAGCTGAAACGAAAGAAACAGAGTGCTGTGAGTATTCAACCCAATTGCTTAGCGAGAAGTGCTGCAGTCTATTGCTTTTGCTATGTGCAAAGCACTGGGATGATTGACAAGCCTGCGGACACTTAGTAAACTTATTATGCTACTGACCTGCAGGGGGTGGGTGGCTGCTTTCCATTGAGAGCCCCTCCCCTGACCCAGTATTTTGCCCATTTCCCCAACACGTTGACCACACATTCATATGTCTGTCTGCAGACCCATTAACCCTCCAGGAAACAACAGGAAATTGAAATTATTTTACAAGGTCATAGCTCAGTGGAGCTCCACATAGACCACAGTTTAGATAAGTTTCACACAGTATTCAGTGGTTCTCATGTGGTCTTTTCAGGAGGATGCACTCAACGTTTTTGCCCTCGTCTAAATTTTGAAATACATTTACGTATGTAATTTAATATATCTTTAAATATAGTTTCTCATAATTATTGTTAGTATTATTTTAAATGCTGATACATGCAGAAATGGGGTAGGGAGGAATTATGAACGAACAGATAAGCAATTGACACTCACTGCAAATAAGTTGACCCCCGCCCCATATGTAGCAGCCATATGCTGATGCATACTGAACACAGCCTGTTTGGGGTGTGTGTGTCAGTAAACATCTCATTTTTGCTAGTTGCCTGCAAAAGAGGTTGGTTCTTTGGGGTGAATGGGGCATTGCCTCACCAACCTCAGTCTGCCCTCAGCATTCTCACCTACAAATCAGTCCATTAAGTGGCATCAGTCACTAGTTTTAGTGTTGCCTGGTAGAACTCTGCAGGAAGGAGGATGGGGACATTGTCTCTGGTGCCACCTACTGTTAGCTCCCTGTCTTCTGTGAAACCAGCCCCGATGGGCACCCACCAACACAAGTTACCTGAGACCTGTCAGTCACTCAGCAAACCACACAATACAGCATTAGTGGGTTGATTGGCTGAGGCAAGCATTATGCCGGCCAGGCCTGCTCCGGGGTCTAATAAGGCCGCCACCTATTACAGCTCCAAGCTCAAAAGCAACTTGAGTTCTGGAGAGAAATAACTACTGGTCCTTACCCGCCGTGCCAGCTGAGAAACAGGATTTGACCCCTCCTCTGTCAGCAGGGTTGAGTCTGTGGTTTCCATCAGTTCAGGGTTATCTCTCTGAAACAAGAAATCAGCTTCAGGAGTGCTGGAGGAGACTTGATGGAATAGTCCAGGTGTAGCCCTTTTGGACTACACTCTACGGCAGTGTGGAAAAAGCTTTTTCCTGCTGGGGCCTGAACTGAAGAGGGATTGATTATTAAACCACTCTGTGCATTGTAGCTCTGTGCACCCTTAACAAACTACAGTTCCCAGCATTCTCTGATAAAGTGGTATAATAGTGCTTTAAATGTATGTTATGGGTGTGGCCTCCTGTTCTCCCTCTGCCGCCTGTGTTTGCCAGTCCCCCTCCACAAGTTTCATAATGTAGTTTCTGCCCTACCAAAGTCAATTTCCTTTCTAGTAAAGCCTTAGCTTTTTGTCAACTAATCCATTAAATAAATCACTTTAAACATTTCAATCAGCTAAAAAAGGGGGGGGGGGGCAATTATCGGCCAGCAGGTGTTACTTATTAGTAAACATTTAATTATTTCCAATACAAGCTCTTATACAAAAAAAAAAAAAAAAAAAAAGATGGCAAACTCCATCTTAGAAGAAGCATTCTGTCATGTATGAGAATGAATGGGAATGCCTCCCCTCAGACAATGGCTTTTATGTACAAGACAGACTCATCTGTGTTATCTGAAAACAAAGAACGGACTCTTTTCTTTCTTTAGATCTATGCTTCTTTCTTTAGAATTCCCCCCCCCCCCATCACATTTCTTAGATTTAAATAGCCAGCCTTCCCCAACCTTGTGCCCTCTGGATGTCACTGGGCTGCCAACTTCCATTTACCTCAGCCAGCATAACAAATGGTATGGGATGATGAAGTCCAGCACAACACCTGAAGAGTGCCAGAAGTAGGTTAATGAATAAATGGATCAACTAAAATGCATGTGATCACGAGTCTTCTTTAACCAGGGGGCATGACCCCAGTTCATAGACATCTTATTCTTCCCCATAAATCAGGCACAGAGAACCTATGGCCTTTCAGATGGACTACAACTCCCATCATCCTTTGTCTGTGCTGGCTAGGGCTGATGGGAGCTGGAGTCCAGCAACATCTGGAGGGCCTTAGGTTCCCCTTGCCTGCCATAAATTAAGAGACGGCAACCCATTGCCTGCTGCTACCCCATGCTCAATGACCGAAGGAGGGGAAAGGGCCCAGCTGAGGATGCCTCTACCTCATCCTGGAGTTCCTCTTCCGGCAGCTCTCCACCAAGGGTCTGTAGAACTTTGGCCTTGTAGACCTTCCAGAATCCCTGAGTCATCCTGGCAACAGCCCCGCTCACTCTCAGGTTCTTCTCCCAGGAGCTAGAGGGTCACACAGTAAGTAAGCCCGGCAGTTTGGAAGCCTGGGGGCTTACAGTCCCCACTTTGGATTCTCTTCCAAGTCTAAGCGGGTCAGGTTCCGGTTGCCATTGGGCCTCTGTGCCCGGCTGCTTCGGAGACTCTGCAGGGAACCAGGAGCTCAGGCAGATGCTTGTGTGCCCTGCAAATTCACACCTGTCACTGGCTGCCTCTTTCTCGGATCTGGTGTCTTCATTAAAATTTCAGAAGCTTCCAATGTACATCTCAAAGAACTGAGAGGAATCGGATCCATGACTGACCCAGAATACCAATGAATTCCGTCAATGAAGGCCCCTGGAACAGATGAAAGTGCTGTGGACACGGAACCCAATAATCTGACTCCTCCGATCACCCTTTATGCATCCCATCTCCAGACTCTTTTGCCAAAAAGACCCGCTGGACTTCTTTCCATTCCGGATTTGAGACGTGAATCTTTGTTAGTTAGTTCTCTCACTAACATTGAACTTACTGGCTGCACCCTTGCTTCTCTTATTCAGAAGAGTGATGTACTCCCCTCACAGCTCCTGAGTCCCCCTACCACCCCCATGCAGAATCTTCTACTTTCAAGTCTTGAGGAAAGCCTCATTCTGGCAACGCTACGCTCTTGTATTACTCTCCATTGTCTGAGTCCTGTAACTGATCTCCAGTGAAAAAAAGGACTTTGGAATGCGGTAGCTCAGCAACAGGCTCTCAAAATAGTGCCTGGCAGCTAAATTATTTCTTAGGGCTGATAGCCTCGCAGACCTGTGTCGTCTTCTCCTTTGCAGATTTAGTTTCTGCCTTAAACAGGAAGCTTCGACTCCAGCCCCAGAACAGCTTCGTGCAAGTTGCAAACAAGGGGTGCTGGTTCTTTGCTCGCTGTTAAAACTATCAAGCTCTCCTTCACCCCCAACCCATGCTCCGATTGTAGGAGCAATGAAAGGATGGGTTGTCTTTCCATTGCTCATCTTTCTTCTCCCCGCGGCTAATGACAGATGCCTGTCTGCTGCCTTTACATGCCTGTAAATGTATTATTGATTTCCCGGCCTGGTGCAAGTAACGTGATCGCGAGTAGTTAACTGACTGGCGGTTGTTCCTTTGTCCTGCTCTGACAGCCGCATCCTAAATGCACAAATCCATATTGGCTACGCTTGATGCTGCCGATAATGCTCTACTGTGTGCCTCTCCCCGAGTTGAGTTGCGCTGGGAACAGTAGTGCTCAGGGCAGTGTGGTGACCCACAGAGTTCTCGTCCTTCAAGGATCTCTCAAAGTGAAACCACTGTTGCTGTGTGAGTGCTTAATTCAGGACAGGAGGAAAAAAATATGGCAGGGGTCAGATTTGTGCCTACAAATCACATCCTGCGTATTAGAACTGGAGACACAATGCTGTTCATAAACTCAAAACAAGCCCATACTTGAACAAAGGTTCTTCATCCAGGGTTGACTCTGGGCTTAAGGGAACTCTCAACATAGTAAAGGTAAAGGGACCCCTGACCATTAGGTCCAGTCGTGGCCGACTCTGGGGTTGCGGCACTCATCTTGCTTTATTGGCCGAGGGAGCCGGCGTACAGCTTTATGTCATGCGGCCGGCATGACTAAGCCGCTTCTGGCGAACCAGAGCAGTGCACGGAAACGCTGTTTACCTTCCCGCTGGAGTGGTACCTATTTATCTACCTGCACTTTGATGTGCTTTTGAACTGCTAGGTTGGCAGGAGCAGGGACCGAGCAACGGGAGCTCACCCCATCACGGGGATTCGAACCACGACCTTCTGATCGGCAAGTCCTAGGCTCTGTGGTTTAACCCACAGCGCCACCCGCGTCCCTTCGCCACCCACGTCCCTTCTCAGCGAAGTACCTACATAGAAACATAGGGAGCTGCCATATACTAAGTCAGACCATTGATCCACCTAGCTCAGCATTGTCTAACAATGACTTATCAGGGTTTCAGACAGGGGACATTCCCAGAGACTGAACCTGGGACCTTCTGTTTGCAAAGCAGATTCTCTACCACCACTGAGCTGTGGCCCAGTGGCAGTGTGGATGGGCTTATCCAGAAAGGTTGATGCTCCCTTGGCAGGTAGAGGCCAGGTGGACACTATAGGTCGTATCCATATTAGTGTTACTCAGAGTTGCCCCATTGAAATTAATGGACCTGACTAACTTCTTGCCATCATGGGATGGCTGTTTCCAAAAGAAATCAAGGGGAGGAGGGGGGCTTTCTGACCTTCACAGTTGAGGTATAAAAGATTGAGGGGGGATTTGCTAGGTACAAGAGTCATTAGCTTTGACGATACTTTGGGTATTTTAAATTGACCTACTGGCGAGCGTTATGCTCACTTAAATTCCGATGTGTAAAGTGAACTGTTAATTTCTTTAAAAAATAATTTGCAACACAGTTAGGGAAAATTTATAGATAAGCTATTCAATAGCCGCTATGCAGCTTCCTGTACCAGGCAAGTTCTGTTCTAACAAAATACAGATATGGTAGAAAAAGTAAGAAAATTTTCACCACAAAACTAATAGTTACCATCACTAGTTAAAGTTATATATCTAAGTGAAATGTTAATTGTTGATTTATTTAGTTTTACTGTTGTGGTGGTATTATATTAATATTTTTTTTATTTATCCCCTCCCCATCTAGCTGGTTTGCCCCAGACACTCTATTGTTATAGGTCTGTGAGTGCTAAATGCCTGGGCTCAGGACCATCTGGAGGGCACCACATTGGCTATCCCTGCTTAACCCATGGGGAGGTGCATTACATTTCCCTCTTACGCAGCCCGGCTCAACGTTTATCACATGTCTCTCACACTGCAACATCTTCCTTAGTTAATTTTTGGGGTGGGGAACCAATCCTGGATGGATTTAGGGTGTGTTCCCATTACTGCCTCTGAGCACAGTGACACCGCTGTTTTTTCGATGTGTTTCACAGTTCTTTCTGCACCTAGGTGTTCACATCAACAGGGCTTCATTAGTGTCAGAATGAATTCTCAAGTAATTGACTGCAGTAATTCTACATAGACATTAGCTACTTTTTACTCTGTGTTTCATCTATAGATTGTAGTTACAAATATGCCATTTTCTGAGAACTGCTGTTGTCAAACAGGAGAATGAATTAGCAAGCAAATCAATAAACAGCATTTGTTTAACTTCACTACTGGGAAAGCCCAAAAGAAACTATGGAATGCTGATTCCTCAGTGTCCCAGCACCATCAGTGGGACCTTGCTATGGAATTGCTCCAAGACCAATTCTTACTACATCTCTAGTCCAGACTTCATCCCCAGGGATTTTTAAGCTCCTTCCATCCAAGTGTGAAACATTGCTCATAATTTTGCACACATGCATCACCTTTTGTGCCACTGGCATTCTGAAGCCCGTTCGAGGGACACCATAAATCTGCTATTTCGGTTAGGCAATAATATATAGGAATGGTTGTACGACAGGAAACAAAGAACACCGTATCCAATTCAAACTGCAGGGGAAATTTAGGTCAGCCGAATCTAATGACCCACACGGAAACCTGGCCAGGACACTGGGGTTATCGCCCTTTGCTTGCAAAGAGTGCTACGAGATCTTTTGATGGCCAGGTCTCGGGGTTTAGATTTCCTTCACGAAGGATTAGCTGAACACCAGAAACAACAGTTACACAGGTCAAAGGGTCATCCTTTGCGGTGACTGGCCATTAATCAATGGTGAGCTGCAACCTGATCTCCCTATGGAATTACATTCCACTCGTTTTCATCTCCGAGACTTAAAGTGCACTTCCAAGGAATGACAAAGAATTGGGATGGATGTTTTGTTTTCAAGGGAGAGCTGTGGATCCAGAATCATAGTCATGCCAGGAAATCTGCAGGCCAAGACTATATTTATATTGATTGCTTTTTAACATTTAGATGCGGCTTTATTTTATAAACAAGTGGCCTAGTGACTAATAGCAGAATCATTAGAGCAATAAACATGAACTGCTGGAAAATTACACGCAACAACAGAACAGAATTAAAAATAAACAAGCTAGCCTTTAGGGGAAAGGCCATAGCTCAGTGGTGGAGCATCTGTCTTGCATGATGGTGGTCCCAGCTTCAATCCCTGGCAGGTTAGGACTCTCCAGGTTAGGACTGGAAATTTCCGTCTGAAACCCCAGAGAGAAGCTGCCTGGCAGTGGGCAATGTAGACAATACTGAACTAGAAGGACCAATGGGTTTGATTCAATATAAGGTAACTTCCTATGTTCCTAACCTCCCTGTTAGCATAAATAGAAACAGTAATCACTTAAAAATAGGGAAAAAAGTTAACTGTCAGCAGGTTGACTGACCTCAAAAGCCAGGTCACCCACTCAATGGAATGTCCTTTAGGTAAACACCCAGATGCAGTCAGTGTTGAGGCCATAAAGGCCTCCCTCTAAAGGACATTCCATTGAGTCGGTGGCACTACCAAAAAGCGCCTGCTCCTGGTAGTTGGCCTATCGCCTCCCTGCCTTGTGTCCCACCAGCCCCAATGGGCATCGGCCATGACCAGCCAGGCAAACCACTGGAAGGACAGGAGGGGCAGTGGTTCCAGTGTCATTCAGTGTCTCAAACCATTTATGGGCACCATCCCATGTGCAGGCAACTTTAGGCTTATGTTTAAAGCACTCAGTGGTATTTTGTTCTAGTAAACAGTATATACATTTTATTAAAATAAAAAATGCTCTGCTCTTGCAACTGCTTATGTCTATTAAGATAAGTTACCTCGTCCAGCCCACATTTTACCAGCTTCTCTGCAAGAATATCATGGGAGACTTTGTCAAAAGTCTATTTTATTAGGTCTTGCTGTCCTTCATTTGAATTTCAGTAATTTAACTAGTGACATCCAAAGCTGGACCTACTGAAATGATACTGGATATCACACATTTAAAAAAAAAAAACATTAAAAAAAACCCAAGACTACTTGTGTTTCCTTTGTTTCAGCTTGTTTTGTTGAGCTTATGTTACATATGTTTTATTCATTTATGTTGTGGACTGGCAGAATATACATATAAATAATTTAAATAGATACATATTAGTTCAAGTTATGCCCCATTAAACCGGACGGAGGAGGGAAGACAGAAAGTACACAGGGGAGCTCAGTTATGGTATCCACAGTAATAAATGTCAGCAGGCGCAGGCAGTTGCTTTATTAATAAGCGATGTTTACAAATCGCCACCTTAAAAAAAAAAAATTATAATAGTTTCAAGGGTGTCGGCATGTGATGACGTCCTGAACTGTCGCCGGAAGCGGAAGTTCCCTTCCTTCCTTCTTCTCGTTGGTGAGCCTCTCGAGCGAAGTATGGCCCCTAGCCGGTGTCGCCGGACAGGCTCCCACAAGGCACATTCCTTGGCGCGCCAATGGAAGACGAAGCGGCGGCGCCGGGATCTGGATCAGATCCACGAGGATATGCTGCCTGAGAAATCGGCCAAGCTGCTGCGCCAAGAGCCGGACCCTGATATGCCTGGGAGCGCCCAGCACTATTGCCTGCATTGCGCGTGCGTAAAGGGGAAAGGCGGGGCCGGGGTTCGGTTTGTCTCGCCACGACTTCGTTTTTGCTTACTGCGCCTGCGTAAAAAAGAAAGCCGCTTCGAGCGCGACCCTGCTCTTTTTTTAGCACAGAGATACGAAAGTTTAAAGTAGGCTTCCTCAGACTCGGCCCTCCAGATGTTTTGACACTACAGTTCCCATCATCCCTGACGACTGGTTCTGCTAGCTAGGGATCATGGGAGTTGTAGGCCAAAAAAACATCTGGAGGGCTGAGTTTGAAGAATCCTGCATTAGGAGCTTAACTGATGTATCCCTTAATTGGTTAAAATGAAAGGGGCTATTTGTTCCTGGGAGGGAGCACATGTTGCTGGATCCCGCACTCCTAACTGGGCAGAATCAGGGCAGTTTCTTCTGCATTGCCAAGAAAAGTGGACAAGTTTAGAGCTTTGCTAGAAACTGAAATATGAAAGCTAGGAGCTTAAACCTGGGTTATGGGCACAACAACTGAATGTCTAGGTGCGCTTTTTAATAACAGGAATACAAAGCTGAAAATGAATGAACTGCAGCTAAAATATTATGTTCATTTTTCACAAGATCTAGTTCTTCCCCTGCTCACTCTCCTAATATTCATAAAAGGGTCTCTTTTCCAGTCTTCAGAGAGTAGCTGGAAGTAGGGAGGCAGAAAAAGGTCCTCCTTTCCTTCCACTCTGCAGTTTTAATTTGAAATCCTAGGCGCAGTACTGCGTCCAGAGCTCAGAAACTGCTTGCACTAATGAAATTCCCTGTCGCAAAATGAACCTAGAACAATGGGAGTTTCGAACACTGGTTTAGAGGGTTGAGGTGATGTGAAATGACATGAAAGCTCAGCCTGCAGTTCTGATGGCCATTTTCATGCATTCAAATATTTGCTTGGTGCCGTTGCAATAGGCACAGATAAATGTAGGTCAACAAAATGATTTCTGGGAATTAACTTTCTGTTTTTCAATAGGCATCAACCAGCTTAACTTTTTTTCCTTTTTCTCCCTCAACAGGCGATACTTCGTTGATTTAAAAAGCATGAAGGATCACTTCAGATCTAAGGTTCACAAAAAGAGGTAATATGAATTCAGTGTATTATACAGAATAGCCTTTTTCTCTAGGGAATTAACACCTGTAGACACATAGGCTTGCCTATGCACCCTGCTCTCTCTTAACCTTCCAGCGTTTTGGAAAAGCACTTCACTAATTTTATGTATGTTGCCTGGGTGCTGTCTGGTTAATATATGTTTGTTATAAAATAAGTGAAAAAGATGGCAGTGGGGGCCCTCTTGGCAGCTGTGCTACTCTCAGAAGTTTGGGGTGGGATTTCCTCTTTGTAGAGATGTGTCTGGCACCTTCACAACATAGTTTTTTTGTGTACTTCTCTCTTCCCTAACCTTTAGCCTGTGATACATATTTTAAGGACCCACAGAAGAGGAAAGGAACCAGAGTTAGTGTTGTGTGCAAACCAGGATTCATGGATTGTTCTTCTGAAAACTGTTAACTCATTTTACCATGTCTGTTTCCTGGGAGAGTCACCTGAAAAAAACCAACAGTGACAAAATACCGTATTTTTCGCTCTATTGGACGCACCAGACCACAGGACGCACCTAGTTTTTAGAGGGGGAAATCAAGGGAAAAAATATACATTGCAAGTCAAACTGGACATCTAGAATGGATACCATATGATATCAGTCAAATGTAAAATCAAATCAGTACCATATTTTTCGCTCCATAGGACGCACTTTTCCCGTCTTGAAAACTAAGGGGAAAAGTCTGTGCGTCCTATGGAGCGAATACACAAGCTTCGCGCGGCTCTTGCGGGCTTTTCCCCAGGAGGTAGAAGGGACTGACGCAGCCAGGGGATGGATCGCGCTCGCTGCCCTGGCTTCCTCTTTAGCCTTGTGCAGCCTCCCGCGGCTGGAGAGGTTGCGCAAGGCTTTTCTAGAGGAGGGAGAAGGGACTGACTGGCCGCGTCAGTCCCTTCTCCCTCCTGGGGAAAAGCCCGCAAGAGCCGCGCGAAGTTTGTGCGTGGCTCTTGGGGGCTTTTCCTGCCTGCCTCCCCCCTGCATTTGCTCCATAGGATGCACAGACTTTTCCCCTTAGTTTTTGTAGCAACATAATGTATTCATTATGTTGCTAATTAATTTTATTAAAGAAGTACATTCCTTGAAATGGGAAAGAATGCAGTGGAACAGTTTCCATCTTGGTGCATCAGTGGATCCTCCTTGACTTATAGCGCTGCCATCTAAATGGCTCTTAACCATGCAGTTGGTAGAATATGGGCTGTAGCCAATGCTAGTTAAAATTAATGAACGTGACTAACTTAGGTCCATGAATTTAAATGGGTCTACTTTGAGTAGTAGGAGATGTGGGTGGCGCTGTGGTCTAAACCACTGAGTCAAGGGCTTGTTGATCGGAAGGTCGGCAGTTCGAATCCCCACGACAGGGTGAGCTTCTGTTGCTCAGTCCCAGCTCCTGCCAACCTAGCAGTTCAAAAGCGTGTCAGAGTGCAAGTAGATAAATAGGTACCGCTCCAGCGGGAAGGTAAACAGCGTTTCCGTGCGCTGCTCTAGTTTTGCCAGAAGCAGCTTAGTCATGCTGGCCACACGACCAGGAAAAACTGTCTGCGGACAAACGTCGGCTCCCTCAGCCATTTAAAGCGAGATGAGCGCCACAACCCCAGAGTCGTTCGTGACTGGACTTAACTGTCAGGGGTCCTTTACCTTTTTTTACTTTGAGTAGTACTAGCACTGGATGCAACTGTAAGGAGAAAAGTAGTGGAAATTGGCTTTATTAAGACTTAAGTAAATCAGTTTAAGCAGCTTCGGGGTGGGAGGTGGAGCGCCAAAGTTTGCAAGCTCATTTGACTTAAGTTGATTTTATTTGCTTTGTAGACTGAAGCAGCTGAGTGAGGAGCCGTACACACAGGAGGAAGCAGAGAGAGCAGCTGGAATGGGGTCCTATATACCTCCTAAGAAAGTCGAAGTCCACACACAGCCGTTGGACGAGATGGAGGAATCTGGCTGAGAGAAGTGGATCCCATCTGAAAATTCTGTAGATAACTTGAGACAGTGGGGAGGGGTGTGTGATTGGGCATGTGACATGGGGCTTCAACCACAACTATTTCATGGTAGTAGAACTGGGGCATAAAATGGCTTCAGTTGACGTAAGCGTCGCTTTTATTTTTTGTGACAGAACCAGCACTCTTATCCTGTCCTTTTGGCAGAAGATGGAGTTCATCTGGAGGTCTGGGAGCAGATGAGCAGACCTCCCCACTGTCCTATTGACCTGCTTATGTAACTAATTGCGTCTCTTATAGCGGCTCATGTTTGTAAGCCGTGACTGTGGATTTTTAGCATTCTGCTCTGAATGTGACCTTTCTCCAGCTTCCAAATGAGTCCCTTTTAATAAATGAGCTGGCAAGCTGCTCTGCTGACCCTGGGCCCTGTGCTTTGCTTTATTTGATTGAATGCTCTAAAGTAGACTTTCAAGGGCCTGGAAGAAGAAGAGCAGCAGATGCCACACCAGAAACCATTCAGTTTGCATGACTTACTTGAGGAACAATTGCTTTGGGTTCCGTGTTCAGAACAACTAACTTGGCTTAGAGCTCTCCATTCATCCATTAAGTGTGCATTGGTGGGTTAAGAGAAATCTTGCCATACTTTAGCATCTCTTATTGTGAGTGCAGCCAGATAGTTCGAATGGGATGAGGTATTCTGGTGCGGGAGAACAGGTGGAAGAGAGAACAAGCCATGTTCTTGCATGTGCCCTCCTCACCTCTTCCCTCCTCATCGCATGCCTGGTTTTGTTGCTTCTGCCCTGGGCAGATGGGGCTTGTCCACCTGGGAAGGTAGCTCATCCAGGAGAAGGAAAACTCTGATCCTAAAGCTCCGCTGCCTTGCGGGATATCTTTGGGAGAAGAAAAGGCTAAAGAGTCAACCCTACACAAATCTGGAGTGGAGTCCCTAAGACAGTTAGATGGTGCTTTGTACACCTGCTTCAAGCAAGTCCTGCAGCCAAGCTGGTGCCCAAATGTATTGCTCTGCTTTCATTTGGACCACATCAGTGAGGCAGAGAGGGGGGCCTTGTCATCTGGGCAGCCCAAGACCTCCACACACACAGTCCAGGCTTGTGCCCCAGGGAGGTCACTTCAGTGCTGCTAATGCAGAAGTTTGACTTAACGCCCGCAGGCACCCTCTGTTGTCTCTCAAGACAGACAGATGCCCACACCAACAACCTTAGCTTGTTTCGATGAAAGGGAGCAATTCACACCGCACACAGTAAACCTTTGGACTTGCTCCCACAGGATGGTTGGTTAGCTAGTTAGGGAAAAAAATTATATACCACTGGATTGTAAGGGGGGGAAACCCTCAAAGTGGTTTACAAAAAAGAGGAAAAACCCAATAAAATTATCAATAAAAACTCTTTAAAAACCACAAGTGGAAACGTTAAAAACATAGTAAAAATCAGCGATAATCTAAAAACAGGTTAAAACACCTGTCAGCATTCTACATGTCTGGGTAGGCTTGCCTAAACAAAAATGTTTTTAGCAGGCTCTGCAAAGAACAGTGAAGGCAGCTGCCTGATGTCAACAGACGGAGAGTTCTGAAGTGTGGGTCCTGTGGACATTTAAATAGGTAGTTGTGTAACATTATCAGTTGATAATTCTTTACAAATGGTCTTCTAGCTTACAACAAGGAATATTACGTTGCAAGGTCTGGATGCATTTGTGTTTTTTAAAAAAAACATTTTTTTGGTATTTAGGTGGTTGAATGAGATACTGCAAATGTACATCTCATTTAGGTAAGCATGGAACTGTGTACCAGGTTCAGATTTCTGGGTGGTATGGAAGTAATTGAATCATTTTGGGTTACACTGTGGTGTATACTACATGCCCACTTTCTAGGCCATATGGAAGTATCATTAAACGTAATACTGCTGTGATCGAGTGAGTCAGGCCCTAACATCTTGTTTACGCTGTGTGTCTTGTCATGCCTGTTGAATCAAGATATTGCTAGCCCTTTTAGACCCTAGAAATCACAGGAGGGGAACATGCTGCCCTCCAAATATTTATGGACTACAATTTCCATCATCCCCAACCCTTGGCCTCACTGGCTGGGGCTGATGGGAGCTGGAGCCCACCAACACCTGGCTAGCCAAAGGTTTCCAACCCCTGCTATAGATGGTTGGCATCCTAGGAGCAGAAATAAATCCTTTGCCACAGCCATTTGTGCATATTGCTGCAATGCATTTAGCTGTTGACATCTGCTGAAACAAGCACATCATTTGCTGTGGATCAGCAGAGATTAAGCCTCTATACAAAAAGGCTTTTGGAAGAAGAGGGAGGGATGCTTTTAATCGCCACTACTGCCTCTCCCCTAGCTATTTAGGAGGGACACAGAGTCAAGAACTATTCTAGCCTTTGTTTATGGCTCTGATCATGGAATCTGTTGCAAGTCTCTAAACTCTGATACTCTGTGTTGTTTGTTGTTGTGATTTGGGAGGGAAGGGGCCTGCACAGGGTCCCAAGGAGCACAGAGAGAGGTCTGAAGGTTCACATTTGACCCCGGGGTTTCCCCACCCTTGCTTAAGAAAAGACTGGCTTTGGTCATGTAGCAAACAGCTGCTCCCAGGAATGACACAGGCAACACTCTTTAAAACAGAGATTTATTGTACACAGTGCAACACGTTTATTCCTAGCATTGTTGGTATGAGACAGATGAATCGGCTAGTGTGATGTTTGAGATCTAGCTGCCTTAGCAAGAGCCTAATCCAGGGAGGAACAAGGGCAGATTTTGGTGTTGAAGATTTAACGGCGGGGGGGCCATAGCTGAGTGGCAGAGTACCTGCTTTGTATGCAGGGTTCAAGCCCTGGTATCTTGAGCTTAAGGAGCAGCGGATAGCAGGTGATGAGAAAGGCCTCTGCCTGTCAAAGTAGACAATACTGGGCAAAATGCAAAAACCACTCTGATCTGGTAAACGGCAGCTTCCTGTGTTCTGTGGGTAAATTAGTCTGAAATTCCCTGAAGAAGGCAACAATTATCTTCCTGTCAGAGGTGAAAGATTCACCTGCCTCGCCTTTGAAACTCCTCCCCAACCCCAAACCATGGGGCGCCTTTAAAAATCCCCCTCTCCTTAATTGCTCATGGAAAGGCATGATGTAGGTCACAGCTGTCTGGCCACATATACCGTTACGTAACGGGCAGTCTGCAGTTCCTTTTGGTTTTCCCATGATGCACTGTTTTGGCCAAGTCAAGTGGGAGGGAGCAGACAGCGAATGCGCTCGTTCAACCGTCTGTAATACATTCGCTTGCCTTTTAATGCAGTGCATTATGCTCATCCGACTTTTTCTCCCTGCCCCTCTACATACTGTGAGGGGGTGGGCCTGGCCCTCCAGGAATAAAGCCCTTTTCTTTGGGAAACGTGTAAGACTTCAATCTTAGTCTATAAAAGACCCACCTTTAAACCTCCATCTGTAACAAAGGATCCATATTTAATTTCTTACTGTAGATCTATGTCGTCTTTCTCCCTCTTCCCTATTGTCTCAAAACAAGTGTGGGGAATCTTTTTTGACCCATGGGCCACATTCTCTCCTGGGCAAGCTCCCGAGGGCCACATGCTGGTGGTGGATGGGGCTGGAGGCAGAAGTGGGAAGAGCAACAAATGCAAATTTTAATTTTTGTACAGTATCTGCACACACCCCCTCTACATCTTCCATCCGGACAAGTGAGAGGCATCATCAGATTTCTAGGACACAATCCGGGGTGTAAAGCAGGGCCAGGGAGGGGTGTAGCCTGGGGAGAGTTCGGAGGGCCAGACATTTGGCCTCTGAGCTGAAAGTTCCCCATCCTTGTCTTAACCACTGCTCCAGCCGCATTAGGTCAGGCTGGTACCCATATGAGGGTCCTAACACCGCATTGAAGATCAATGCTGTAAGGCAGATGCAGGGAACATCTGGCCCTCCAGGTGTTGCTGAACAACAGCCATTGGCCATGCTTGCTGGGGCTGGTGGAGTTGTACTTCAGCAGCATCTAGAGGTCCAAAAGGTTCGCCATAACTGCTTTAAGGCAGCAACTGGCAGGAGTGTGCATGTCACTCTAGCAGCTTAGAACGATGCTAAGAGGAGGACCTGCATGTTCTGCTGTGACAGGGTGGCTTCTGACTTCACAAGCCGAGCAGCTGAGTTGTTGATACTCTAGAAACTGGCAATTTCCCCTTTTCTCCGTTGAGCTAAATCACTTAATGTATGTCGTCTTTCAGGTGGTTCATAAAACAAGTGGGGTGGCCGTTGTGTTTAGCAGGAAGGTTTTGGGCTGCAGGATCACCCCTGCTGACGGGTGAGTAGGTGACACCAGCTCAACTGCCACCATGTGTGGCTGTTAACCCCCTGTGAAGAAAAGACCCAACTCTCTTACAGTGTCAAATAATAATAATTCCCTGCTGCATCCCCTGGAGGGCAACCTTAACATGCCCAGGCAGAAAGCTTCCTGTGACAAGCTAAGGCAATATTGGACCCAACCAATGAGGTTAGCTCTTCAGCTTCCTTCCTGCGTGGCCATCCTGGTTTAAATCCATTTCTGGGCTTTGAATGAGGATCAGATCCAGGGGTAAATTAGGGAAGGGGGCTGCGACCCTGGTAGTGGCCCCCTGAAACTAGAATGAAGCAAGTTGGGCAATAGCTGAGTTGACCAGGAGGATCCAGGAGGAGAGAATGAAACTAGCATGGCCGGAAGGGGCATTAGCAACACACCGTCTGTGAAAGAACAAGGAAAGTTGGCGCTGAGTTTTCTAATGTGAGCCACCCAGCCGGTGCATGCACAGGATACCTAAAGGATGCTGCTTGTGCCGCAGAGTGCGTGCCAGGGTCTCTCTCCAACCTTGTTTCTTTTCTGTGCGTTCCTGGAATCCTCTTTGGCCCGTGCAGCTGCTGCTTGGCAGCCCAAGCATCAAGGTTCCGGATTTGGTTTGGTCTCTTCACTCATTTGCCGGGCGCTGTAATAGGAGAGGCTTAATCCCATAATGGCCAGCAGTAAAGCCAGGTGATTCATCAGCCGGTCTTGAGGTTCCGACTCCAGTCCACTGGCCAGTTGCATCTGTAGGGATGGAAAAGTTGAGGTGTAAACTTTTAGAACTAGGGTGGAGAACCTCCTTATACAGAGTCAGAGCCACTTGACCCATCCTGACTGGCCGTGGCTCTCCAGGGTTGTTGGGCATCAAAAGCAGTGCCCTCATGTCTACTTGCAGGCTTCCTGTTCACATCTGGTCGGCCACCATAAGAACAGGATACCGAACTAGGCGAACCTTTGTTCTCATCTAGCAAGGCTCTTCTAATGTTGCAGGACTCCCAACTTCCTTCAGCATGACCAGTGCTCAGGGATGATGGGAAATGTAGCCACCATTTTGAGAGCCATGGGTACCCCATCGCTGCCTTAGAATGTCAAAAGCAAACCCAGCATTCGTATAGTGCAAATCGGTCAATTTCATACTATGAATTATACCCCAACACCAAAATACGATACCATACTACAAATTACATTTTTAGGCAGCGGGAGAGAGGTTTTTCAGTTTTTGTTTTAACCCTCTACCTTTTTTAAATGATTGATGATGATAATTTGCTTTTTATACCCCGCCCATCTGGCCAGGCCTCCCCAGCCACTCTGGGCAGCTCCCAAAAGAAAATTAAAAACACGATAAAACATCAAACATTAAAAACTTCCCTAAACAGGGCTGCCTTCAGATGTTTTCTAAAAGTCAGGTACAGTAGTTATTTCCTTGACATCTGATGGGAGAAACCACTCCAGTAGCTAGCAATTGCTAAATCTCTTTTCAAGAACGAGCCTTTCTTTGTTTACTTTTACACTGTGTTTTGGCAAACTAGACCATACCTTCTGCATTGTGCACCACCGGTTTAGACTTAAGACACACCCTCTCTCAACATCCTAGCAAACGGGGAACTTTGCTGACGAGTTTGCCTCAGGGATTGTCATCTTGGTTAGTTGTACATCATTAACTTTGAAGTAGCTGATATTACACAGGCTGCTGGAGCAATTCTCTGTTAATTAAGCGATTAGAGCTGTTTCCTTATATGACACTCGGGGGAGAAATAGGGTTGCCTGTTTAATTTTGCAACGGACCTTGCCTGCAGGTCAAGCAAATCAGCCACGCTTGCCAGCCAGGTAGATGGTGGAGGAGAGTGCACACCTTATGAGTTCATGCGCACTACAGCCAAGAACCAGAAATTTACAGCATGATCATTTATACGTCTATCCAAAAGCAAGTCCCAGTGTGGCTTATTCTAGGGGAGTGGGTGCAGGATTGCAACCTGATGGAGGGAGGCAGGGATGAAATCTGAAAGCTGCCTGGCATGTTTGGGAGAGAGGTGGTGGTAGTGTGAGGGTTTTTTGTGTGTGTTTGTACTAATAACGCTTTAAAAAGGTATTCCCAGCAGTTCCCCAAATGTCTTTCGTGTACCAGGGACAGGTACCAAGTGTAGGATTAGCCAGTGGATCTATTCCTTTTTGATGATGCTGAAAATCCCATTTGGGTACCCTAGAGTATGGTTAAACTAAGTGCAGTCTCCAGCACTGCAGGGCTTTGCATGAACCAGCCAGCATCTCCTCACGTGGCTCTGCCATACGCAGCATCCTCCCCTCTCCTCCCCTGCCCAGAAACACACAGCTCTGTTTGGCAGGCAGTGTGATCTAAGAGATGCATGTTGCTAGCCAGCTCTTGTTCACGTGAGCTTGGAGTGTTAAACTGACAACCTGGTTTGAAGGCAGGTGTGCAGGTGTTAATATTCATACTAACTTAATAAGAGTGCAAAGTTAATATTCAGGCTTCTAAAAAAATCTATGGAAGCTGGATGTCAGAAGATGTGCAAGTGGGATTTAGGCTAAGGAAGGCCAATTTCTTAATGGGGGTGGAGAATAATGCTGCTTCCCCATTCACCTGCCCCACACGCTCATGTAGGAAGCCACCTTACACTGTTTCAAATCACTGGTCCATCTAGATCAGTATTGTCTACACTAACTGGCAGCATCTCTCCAGGATTTCAGACGGGGTCTTTCCCAGGCCTACCTGGGGATCAAACCTGGGACCTTCAGCAGGCAAGTCATGCACTCAACTGCTGAGCTAGTGCCCCCTGCCCTATACAGAGTCAGACCATTGGTTTACCTAGCTGTGCCTTTGCCTACAGTGGATTTCAAACAACAAACTTTCCCAGTCCTGCCTGGAGACACCAGGGATCAAGCCTGGGACCTTCTGCTTGAAAAACAAATGTTCTGTGGCTGAGCTATGGCTCTTACCTCTTTTGTTCCACAAGGAAAAGTAGCTGGGAGATAGCGGGTTTTGTACAATAAAACAGAACAGCCAGAGGTGAAACAAGGTGTTCCCCAGCTCAAAGTGGCAGCAGCCTATGGTCACTTTTTGTCAGCTGCAAAACTAAAATGATCCTCACTGTTGATACTTATCTGTTGCTGTGAAACAAGTTCCATTGCAATCAATGAAATTCTGGTTAAGGCAGAGATAAGATCTAGCTCGGAGAGCTGCAGCCCTTCTAACTGCATCTTTACGTGAAAGTAAGCCCCACTGAGCTTCGGCTACTCAGTGGATGGATCATGGCAAGTTCTCAATGAATGCATCAACTGAAAAACTCAAGGCTCTCCAAAGGTTTAGTTGCAGCACACCTTGAAATTGCTAGGAACTGGAAAGTGGTGAAACCACTTATCGACAAGAACTTGGCTTGATAGAGTCTGGCACTTGGCACTTGGTAAAAAGATGACCCAAGAGTGCAAACTGGTGTGGGGCAGGGTTAGCATTAAGTGACAAACCATGGTTGCTAGCCATCTATGCCCTCCTAAATGTTGTTGAACTCCGGATCCCATCAACTCCAACCAACATGGCCAATGGTCAGAAATGATGGGAACTGTAATCCAGCAACAGCTGCAAGGCCACAGGTTCTCCACCTGAGATCTAAAGAGTTTCCCATTATTATTATTATTATTATTATTATTATTATTAGCCCACCCTTCACCCTAAGGACCCAGGGCAGGTTAGATCAATTTAAAACACAACATTAATAAAATAATTGTAACTTAAAATCACAAAATGCAATCACAAAAAATAGATTGGGTCCTGCAAATATACATCGCAGGTGTCAAAAGGGCAGGGTAACAATTCATTCAGAGTCTAAAATTACCTAACCACACTACTGAATACGCTACTTTGGAACTGATTTTGCTCAAGATCACAGACTTTAAAATATTCTAACACTCCGCAAGGTAAGAAGTATTGAGCTTACTTGTAGGAGGCGGAAGTACCCTGGGGTTAAACACTTCAGACGGAAGATCATAGCCCAGAGCAAGTGAGAGAAAGGATAGGTTGCTGTCACCTATCCCCCCTCTGATTCCTCTCTCGTAGCTTTGTACAGTTATTTTAAGTTGATTCAGGCTGTGGGAGGAAGGGGAAAGAGCTCGTTAGAACATGGTGACCAAGAACAAGGAGGAAGAGGAGGAGGTTGCAGCAAACACTCCCTGAAATTTGGTAGTGGAACTGTCTATAGATCTTGTCTACAGGTAGCCCAGCTGGAAATCAATGAATTATCTTTGTGGAGTGCCCACCATTGCTAAGGGCTAACGGCACGAACTGTTTTAGAGTTAAGTAAATACAATTCGCATTTCAGCCACATCAGTTGCCTTCTGCAGGGCAACTCCCTGGGTCACAACGGTGCACGGTGGAACATCGTCCTACATTCCCCCATTGCTCCCAACCATCTTCCCCATTCTTCAGCCTGCCCTGCTCCCATCCTGTTCGTTTTTTACTCAGACGCAAGGGTGATATTCATAAGCATTCATCCCACCACTCACCAGCTTCTGGACCCCGTTCCTTGTGTGTCGCGTTCCAGCAGTACAGTCGGGCAAGTGTGTTATGGGAGCGCTTAAATATTGCCCTCCTCCCATCGCTGCCCGATGACGATCCCTTCCGCAGCCAGCCTCAGGAGCAGCTGTCACAAGAGATCAGTGCCTGCTGCTCTGCCGACCGCACGCTATCCACGTGTGAAGAGGAGTCGGCTTTGGTTGCGGAAAGAAAACTTGTGAGGGCTTTGTGCTGCTTGCACCATCCAAGGAGAACCAAGTTCCATCCCCATGCAGCAAAAATTTCAAAGCTGGCCTTTGTGTTTTCCTCTTCTAATTTTATTATTTTCAAAACCATGTGCATATATGTATGAGAAACAAAGATAACCCAACAAACCCAATGGAGTTTTCCCTGGAGAACCCCCTAAAATACATTATGGAAGTCAGCATCCCATTACATACACCAGGATCTATAAAAGTATACAACTGTAAAACATGCTCTTATGTGATCTACTTTGGAACTGGTCTTTGGTTTTCCAAACAAAATAAAGCTCTGCCATTCTCCATTCTGTTCTTCACTTGAGACACCACTTTAGCTAATGGGGCCTCCCGCTGCCGCTGCACCGCCGTGCAATTTCTGTTCTCATCCTGAAGCAAAGTTCTGAACCTGAGGTACTATTTCTGGGTTAGCAGAGTCTGAAACCTGAAGCGTCTGTAACTCCAGGTACCACTGTATTCCATAATGGCAATACGCCTTATGCCAAGTATTCAAAGTTTGCATCTTTTAAGTCTTTCCAAAATGTGGCTATAGCCATACAACACAGGCTTTTGTACCTGTAGGCCTTACCAACAAAGGGTGCTTTCACAAGGTTGCCACCTAAAGCAGATGCATTGTGGGAAAGGTCAGTGAGTGTAAAGATGGGGAGGTGACCTAAAGATGCATCCATCGTCCTCTGAAATGTATTTTTTTTCATTCCAACTTTTTTTTAACTGAATATAAAAGCATAAAAAGAGCCTTGCAGAATCAGGCCAAAGGCTCTTCTAGTCTAGCATCTTGTTCTCACAGTGACCAATCAAATGCCTATGGGAAGATGCTCCTTCAGGTATTGCGGTCCTGAGCTGTTTAAGGCTTTATACTGTAGGTCAAAACCAGCACTTTGAACAGCGCTGGATTTAGGGTGGTATGGGCAGTTCCCCTGCACAGGACATCGTGCCGAGGAGCGCAAAACAACAACAACAACAACCTACACTTATACAGGTACCTGCTGAGAAGATCCATTAAAAAGCAACTGTACCAAAAGAAATTGTTGTGAAAGTAAGAAATATGGGTGTCATAATCATACTACCCGAGTCTGTCTGGAAACTAATTGGAAGTCAGTGCAGTCGGGTCAAGATCCGTGCAATATGCTCATAATGCCTTGCCCCAGTGAGTAACCTGACTACCAAATTCTGCACCAGCCGAAGTTTCTGAACCATCTTTAAAGGCAGCCCTACATATAACGTGAGGCAGTAATGTAACCTAGAGACTGCCAGGCATAGACAAAAAGTGATGAATGTTCCTGTCCTGTCCATAACTTCAAAAAAATTTGCAGAATTTTATAAGGTGCTTCAATTGTGGAACCTATTCATTGCAAGTGGCATGAGTTTTGGAGTGACAGTTCATCAGCATCAAATATTTAGCCAGTTATGCCTAGCCCCTACACTGTGAAATATTTTGAAACAACTCCAGTCTACATACAGAGAGGAAACCCACCAGCTCCAATCAATGGACCAGCTGCAGATTACTTTGAGCCGTACAGTTGCTTGAAATAAATCACAGGCGATTATCTTGATGCTCTGCTTCCTGCTAATCTGCTGGCCCCTGGTCATCTTCCCCAAATAAGGTGGGGCAAAAGGTAATTACTGTGGAATGATCTTGGAAGCACGGAGGCAACATCTGCCTTCTGTTATATTTACCCCCACTTCTCTGGGCAGTGAGCAGCCCAGGGTAGCAGTGAATAGTGTTTAACTGTCTTTGGATGAGAGCTCTGAGGCAGCCTCTGGTCTCTTGGCAATATTTGTTTCATGCACCAATGTACAAGAAGAGGGCACTGAAAGTGATCCCTAAAACAGGCTGCAGATCTGCCAGCCCCACATCAAATTTGACTGATTGATTGGACGCTAGTCTATCAGGGCAAATGGGGCACTTCCCCACTGACCTGTCAGCCCTTAGCCAGCCCCCACCTGTATGTCTTCTTAAAACCAGTCTAGAAGGTGCCCATTGCTTGCTCCGCCTTAGACGCAGTGTTGTCCTTGTAGAACTCAGCAAAGAAGAGGATAAGGGAAAAACTAGAAGTAGCTGGCACTGCCCGTCACTGGCTCTGGCTCCACCTAAAGTTTGTCTCCTTGCCTTCTACCCTGCCAGCCCTAATAGGCACTAGCCATCACTGCCTGATGCTGCTAGACTCCAATTCCTATCAGCCTCAGCCAGAGATTGTGGGAGTTGTGGTCTAACAACACCTGGTAGGTCATAGGTGCCCTTCCCCTGATTTCCTGCCCTTTGTGAAAGATTCCAGGGCTGTTTGCAAAATGTCAAAACCAGAAAAATATATATTGTGTGTGTGTGCCATTTCTATCAGATTTTTTCCAAACAGGACTATCGGTGTAGGCTGCCCCAAGGCAAATATGTGGGCAGCTTCCTGAAAGTTGACAAATGAATGCTGATAGCCGATTCTGGAGCTTTGTCTTCTTGGGACTCTAATAAGGCAAGATGGTTGTCAGAAGAGATTACTCATCCAGATACCCATCCATGCCAGACAGGGAGAAGAGAACAAATTGGTGTGAAAACAAAGAACAATCGGCTACAGCTTGGAGAAGGACACAGAACTGAGGTTTAAGCTCAGAACTGTGGGGATGCTAGCGGTTCCCTAGAGAAGCTACGAAGGAGCACCAGGAAAAGGCTGTAGCTCAGTGGTCCCAGGTTGAATCCTAGTATCACCAGGTAGGGCTGGAAAATACTCTGTTCCTCAAACCCTGGAGAGTCCGTGCCTGTCAGTGTAGGCAGTACTGAACTACATGGACCACTGATCTGAGTCAGTATAAGGTCAGCTTCTCCTATGGATTGTTGACTGTCTCTTGGAATGTGCAAGCTTCATCTTCAGCTGTGCTCCACCTGTATATTTGTAAATAAACACAGATATTGCAGAACGCTGATGCTAAGATTGCAGCGACCTCCTGACAAAGGAAACCAGCTCCCCCCTGAAACTTCTCGCTGTTTGCAGAACTTGGTTTTTTGTTTCACACTGGTGTTAGCTGTGGGATTGCATTTCCCCTGAGTGGAACTGCAAGGTGGTGTGATGAACAGCAATGCTGCTCATGCAGTTTGATGTTGGAGCCCTTGCAAGAGAAGTTTGAAGAGAGTCTCAGAAGACACTTTGAATCCAATAGAGCATACAAAATTCTCTGAGAAAGGTACTTCACCTTCAGCCAGTTCACAATTCTCTGCCTTGACCTGCATTCAAAAAATTATAATAATTCAAAAAGGACCATTCTGTTTCCAAGCGATATTGATTCAGTTTGCATTTAAATTGTACACTTCCCAAAACAACATGAGAACCAAAACACAGCCATCCTTTGAAATTCACACTTATTGTATGATGCAGTTCTCCAAGCAATGCTAACAAAAATGTACATATTAAGGGGGAATGTGCCCATAATTCTTTGAGGGAAAGAATGTGCTTTGAACGTGTTTCGAAGGCATACCGTATACACAGCCTTAGTGCAAAAGAAAATGTAGCAATGTGGTCACCAACTTTTCTTTTCACTGGTCCTGCTCTGATGCTTTTAGTGGCAATAACCTGCAGAAAACAATTAAGAACATAAGAAGAGCTCTGCTGGATCAGGTCAATGACCCATCTAATCCTGAATCCTGAATCCAACCAGATGCTGATGGGAAGCTCACAAGCAGGAGCTGAGTGCAACAGCAACACTCCTCACTTGTGAGGTCCAGCACCTGGTATTCAGGGGCATGTGCCTTTTCTGACAGTGGAGGTAGAATAGAGTTGTTGTGGCTACTAGCCATTGATAGCTTGACCCTTCATGAATTTGCTAATCCTCTTGAAAGCAATCCAGCAACTCAACTTTGGCACAGAAATTACTGAAGAATTATTCCATGATGTAACAGCATAGATACGTAGATATGCATGCAGTGATGTCTTCAGTGATGAGTAGATCTCTGGCATTCTTTGTCTGCTGATTTATCTCCCTCTAGCGGTGATTAGAGCTCATATTCACACCAGCATTGAATAGTTTGAAGATCATTATTTGATCATGTGCAGGTTTCTTTCTTTCCTTATTTTAAAATACTACTCTGTAGGCATTGGCAGCTCTGAAATTATTGCCGCAACATATTTTTGTAACAAAGCGGCACGGGTGGCGCTGTGGGCTAAACCACAGAGCCTAGGGCTTGCTGATCAGAAGGTCGGCGGTTTGAATCCCCACGATGGGGTGAGCTCCCGTTGCTTGGTCCCTGCTCCTGCTCACCTAGCAGTTCAAAAGCACATCAAAGTGCAAGTAGATAAATAGGTACTGCTCCAGCGGGAAGGTAAATGACGTTTCCGTGTGCTGCTCTGGTTCGCAGAAGCGGTTTAGTCATGCTGGCCACATGACCCGGAAGCTGTCTGCAGACAAACGCCGGCTCCCTCGGTCAGTAAAGCGAGAAGAGCGCTGCAACCCCAGAGAGGTCCGTGTCTGGACCTAATGGTCAGGGGTACCTTTACCTATTTTTGTAACTTAACTTTCAGATTTCAAGAGTTTGCATCCAAGTGATCAAAATCCTCAGATTACCCTGATTTTAAGATGAACATGCCATAATGTAAAATCACCACTGCAATTTCAGCTCTGTAGTATTTGCAAACACAATGAATACTTCTTGGTTTTATTTGTGTTGAGCTCAGGGATGGGAAGCCTTCGAGGGCTATATCTTATCACCTGGTTTTATACTTGGCTATCTCTTCTAGCATAACCAAAGAACAGGAGGCAGGAGCTGCTGCTGCTGTCCCCTCCACATCTTCTGCCTGGAACAGTTGCCTCACCTTGCCCAATGGTAGAGCCAGTCCTGCCTGGTTAGGATTAGCAAACTGGAGTGCTACTGCTTAGCAGTAAAGGCATAGAGAAATTACCTGAGAATGTGCAAACCCTAGACTTGAAATCTGACTTTGGAAAAGCATCTGACTTGGTATAAGGCAGCTTCCTGTATTCCTTCCCAGGAAGGTATGCAGGTAGGAGCTGGCTTGACTGTCTATGGTTAATGGTCACCAGCCACAGGTTTTGTCTCCAGTTCACTGATGTGCCAGACACTATTCCTTTACCTTTTTCCATGTGAGAAATGGTTGAAATAAATGCCAATGGAGAGCAGTGGGGTACAATATGAATGTGGAAAATAAATGATTTTTTTTAAAAAAAATATTATTGTCTGATACCAATATCTTTGCTATTTGACCAGGAATTTTAGATAGAATTTTAGGCAGAACTGCTTCTTCATCTTTTTTGAGACCCAATGTGGTGTAGTGGTTAGGACTTGTGAGGCCAAGCTTCAAATCCCAACTCAGCCATGAAACTCACTGGGTGACTTTGGACTGGTCACAGTCTTTTAGCCTAGCCTACCTCACAGGGTTGTTTTGAGAATAAAAATGGAGAAGAGAGCCATACCTTGAACTCCTTGCAGGATATGCAGGATATAAATGCAAACAAGTAAAAATATTCTCCCATTTTATGTGTTTAGATTTTTGTTTTTCATTTTCTGCTTTTTTATGTTGTGTGCATTGTTTCAGTTTTGCACCCAGCCCTGAAGTCTTCTGATGAAGGGCGGTTCAGGAATATTTTCAATACCATCAATCACTGGTCAGGGCCTACTGGGGCAATTGTGCAAATGATAAATGGCACACCTCTTTGTGCAGAAAGACCCTACGCAGCCCTTTTCTTCACTGTGTGTTTACTGAGAAGTTACATCCCCACATATTTTAGGTGGACTTGCCCTCCTATAAGCGTGTATAAGAGACTGCAGGTTTACCTTTCTAGGTAAACTTCAGAGTGATAAATGCACTGTACCTTTAAGGAAGTTAGACAAGGCGGTGAAACTGGTTTGTGTGGCATCCTGTTGAATCAGACGCTCGAAAATGGGGAGGGAGTGTGTGCCTTCTCAGCAGCCAAAAGGTTATCAGCACCCAAGGATTGGAGAATGAGAGCTTCTTTGAACGGGGGTGAAGTGCCCCTTCTACCTTTCCCAATTCCCCAAAGGGGGACAGCTGGACAACATTTACTAACTGCCTTAGAGAATCCTGCGTTTTAGAGAAGGCGGGCTTTACTGCCGAGTGACAAGTGGGCGGACTAACCAGAAACCCAGCTGGGAGTTACCTGCTGGAACCTGCAGGTGCGTCTTGAGTTTCATCCGTGATTTCCCTGGAACGGAAACATATTCCTCGAATAGGAGTGTCCAGAAGGGACTAAGCCAGGGCTTGGAACATGGATCCCATCTCCACCTGGAATACTAAGATGGTGGTGGCCTGGATGAGAGGTGAGAGGGGGAGCTGAACTTTTGGGGAATCTTTTACACCTAAATCAGACAGGTGTGTTGCTGGGAGGGTGCTGTATCCGGCTATTGCACCTCCATGGGACTCGAGGCTGGCCCATACTCGAGGAACTGGTAGAAACCAGGAGGTGTTAATCTGAGCTAAAACTGCAACTATGACAGAGATGGCAGGAGTGAATAAGAGCCGACCTCTTTGCCCACAGGAATGAAGCACATTCCTGCTCTGGGCAGGCCCTTCTTACCTGACCGGGCGGTTACTACGTGTTCAATGGAGTGGGAGGAGAAGCCACTCCCCCAAACAGTGTTTTGATTGCCATAACATGCCCGCTTTTTCCATGTGTTGACTGTGGAGAGGTAAGGAAAGGAACTGGAGGTAGCTGTTGGACATGACTTTCTTTTCCTCCTTTGCCCACCTCTGGCTTCTTAACACAGGGCAGCTTTCTTTCCAAATTTGCAGACCTGGGAGAGCAAAGAAACCAGTGCCAGATTTACTTGTGAGCTAAACAAACTATAGCTTAGGGCCCCACTCTCTTGGAGGCCCCCAGAAAAATTTAAAGGGAAAAAAACCCCTCTGGATGTACATTTCCAAAATATAAGATAAAAAACAAATAAATTAAAACCTACATACAGCAACAGTGTTTTGTGTTGTGTAGGCTCCTATTTTTTATGTGCAAATGGCTTTAGATACCTATTAGTTCCATAAATTACCATATAGCATATATTCAACACAAAAAGCAGTGACAATTTGTTGTTGACAAAGGACAGCTGGACATATAAAGGGTCCCATTACCTTCAGTAGCTTAAGACCTCATCAAACCTAAATCTGGCCCTGAAGGAAACGGAACTGGAAAACTATGGGGGTGGCTGGGAAGAGGAAGAGAGATCAGCCAAGTCCTCATTTGTTTGCAAAAATAAAATTCTAATTAGGTTTAGGACAGGGATAGAGAAGCCTTGTCTTCCAGATGTGTTTGTTTACAGAATTTATATTGCTACTGTTAATCAATTTATTACTCGACCATCTGTATGTTTTTAACACTCGATTGGGAGCTGCCCAGAGTGGCTGGGGAAACTCAGCCAGATGGGTGGGGTATAAATAATAAATTATTATTATTATAAATTATTATCACCAACAGGTTGCAGGGTGGGTTGCCACAAATGAAGTTCAGCATTCTATCCCACTTCTCACTTATCCTGCCCTGAGATCTTACAATGAAAGGTAGTTAATAATAATAATAATAATAATAATCATCATCATCATCATCTCAGGACAGGTCAAAACCATTTAAAATAAAATAGCTGTAATTTCTAATTAGATTTAGGGCAGGAACATGGAACCTTGGTCTTGTAGAAGTGTTAGTTTAAAGAATTAATGTCCTACTCCTCCTCACTACTGATGGGTTATTGTGGGTTATTGCAATTTAAAATGCAACAACCAGGAAAAGGCAAAAAAGTAATTGCAATGAAAAATCACAGCTGCGAATTCATCTGTTGTTTGACTCCAACTCCTATCGGCTACCCTCAGCTCCCAAAGCATGGCCAATAGTCAGGGATGATGGGATTTGTAGTCAAACTAGATCTTGAGGGGCACAGCTTCTCCATCTCTGATTTTGGGGAAGAAATCAAAGTCATAAAAATATTTGTGGCCACATGATGCTTGACAACGTCTTTCTTCTGCTCCCTTCCCAAGACTCCCCCAAACATGTGATTTCAAAGTTAAAATATGAGATTCTGTAAGCCTTGCCAAATTTGTTATCAGCTGTAGAAAACAGAGTCCTTGGACTCTGATAATGCTTCTTGCATGCCTGGATGGAAGATGGGGGCGGGGGGGGGGGGCTGTGTGAGTGTATTTGGAAACTAACCTACTATGCAAAGATAAAAATGACATTCATTGCTCCTGCCACTTTTCAGCCTACCACTGGCATGTGACCCTTGCATGGTTACCCAAAAAGGATCCCGGGCTTTAAAAAAAATGGTTCCCCACCCACCTCCTAACTGAAGATGCCAAAGTTTGAACCTTCTGCATGCCAAGGAAGTGCCCTGCCATTGATCTATAGCTCTTTCCAAAACTTCTGGGCCAGTTTCATGAAAGAAAAAGGATCAAATGCTTTCCTCTTCTGCGTTTAGGTTTGGATCCAGCGTTACAAGACTATCCCTTTGAGACGTGGGGCCTGACTGGGAAGGGGCTGCTTCGTCTGTCATATCGGGACCTGGAGGATCTGGGCATGAGGCGCGTTGGCCATCAGGAGCTGCTTCTGGAAGCTGTGGAGCAGCTCTGCGTATTGGTGAGCACATGGCTGTGAACCTCAGTGCGGCTCACAAATCCCTCAACAACTTGGGCCTCTGAAGTACTTTAAGGACCATCTGATTTCCTTATATTCTACCTCAACTACGGGCATCTTATGATGGGGCCCTTAAGGTGGTTCCACCCATGAGATTCAGTTGACCTTCACTAGGGAGCAAACCTTTAACACCTTTAGACTAGCCTTTGTACTATTAATCTTCTCTGTTTATGTGTCTTCATAAAAAAAATCTCCAGCGTTTTCATGCAACACTAAACACAGTTGTGCAGTTATGCAGTTGTGACCACCTATTTTTGCAAGCAGTTTCTCCTAATATAATGCATTTTTGTATGTATGTTATTTTCACCAATATCTTCATTTTTCTGCATGTTTTCCCTTCATATATGTATTTTTTTGTAAGCATTATTTAGTTGGAAAACTGCACTGCAAAGTTAAGAGAAGTGTCAATTTCAAAGCAGGGCTGTGTTTGAGTTCTCGTTTTGAAAAGTGCGAATTTGGTTTGATTTCTCCTTTAAATGCGAACTGAACCAAATCCCGCCCCCCTACTTTGAGTGAAACTTAGCTGTATACAAGCCTTTGTTTCCATTAGTGAGGGTAGCTGGGCTTGTTTCCCTCTCCCTAGAACTATGACCTGGCAACAGCCAACCTGCAGGTGCTGACTGAGAAGCTGCAAGGCATTGTAAGGACGATTGAAACCTTCATCCTGAGCCGTAGGAAAGTTAGCACCTACGACGGATATACTATGGAGAAACCCTCCTCGGACCTCCTGGGCTGTGTGGTGGAGCTGATTGGCGCTGCAAAGGGTCTCTTCTTATGGCTCAATAGGTAAAGATTGTCATGATCATCTTCTCCATTCCCTTTATTTCTAATGTTCAGGCTGTGGGTTCTGTTTATGTCATGGAAATGGCACCTGCCATCCAAAAGAGCAAAGCTGTCTGTTTGTGAATGAACCTCCCAAACAGTCAGATGAGGACTGAGTACGGTAATACTCTGTGGTCCTGGAACACCGACTGGTTCGTGGGGGAGAACGGAAAACAAGTTGGGAGATGGAATGGAATGGAGTGGAGTGGCTGGGATCCTGAACAGTAGATTTCCATGCTGCAACGTTTTGTCACAGACCCCATTGGTGTAGACCAGGTGTGGGAACCATTGGCCCTCCAGATGTTGCTGAACTATAGTTTCTATAATTCTTGGCTATTGGGCATGCTTGCTGTGGCTGATGGGAACATCCAGAAGGCCAAATGTTTCCCACACACAGATACTGCTTCTTGTTATCTACTTTGGGGCAGTGGAGGGGAGGTAGTCTGTACACTGAATTAACTTAGGAAAATAATATAAAAGGGCTGGCGAGGGGAAAGGTTTCATGCAGATTTAAGGGAGATGGGTGTGTGGGATGGAAAGGGTTTGGGAGTGTTTAAATGATGATTCACTTGTAGAGTTCTGTACCCGAGGGGAGATAAGGAGTAAACATTGAGCTTGTGTCTTCATCTCTTTGGTCTGAGAGAAAAGGTACCAAGGGAAATTGGAGGTCCTGTGTTCAGCTTCAAACACCCACTGGCTGCTGGGCCAATGCCAGAGCTCGGCATAACCAAGTAGGAGGCCATTTTTCTGAGAGCCAAATTGGAGCCAGATGTCAGCGGTTTTTCAGACTGTCTATGAGAACATAGGAAGCTGCCATATACCACATTAGACTGATGGTTTGTTTAGCACAGTATTGTTTGTTCTTGCAGTGTTTCTCTTTTCAGTGCAGTATTACTTACCTGTAATACCAAATTCAGGTGGAGAGTAGACAGAAATGGTATTAAAATGGGATCTCCGAGTATCAAGTAGGAGGTATTGGCATGTAGGAAGCAGGCTCATTTATCTTTTCTTGCAGGTATCTCTTCTCCCACCTTAACGATTTTTCAGCCAGCAAAGACATCATCTGGCTGTGTGGAGATCTAGCAGAGATTATGAAAGTGGTAAGTTGTTCAAAGACAATGCCTATAATGTGTATTTTCTGGGAAGCTTAGCTTTGGCCCTCTCTGGGAGAATAAGTGCCTATTTGTGCCACCAGCTGAAAGTATTCTGAAGGCCAGAATGTCCAGTGGGTCTTTGACTGCCATAAATCTTTGTACTACTATCCAGAGGTGATTAGCTGCCCTGCAATGGCAAGGCAAGTGACTTGGGTGTGCTGGCTCTGTTGGGTCTTCTCTAGTCCTTTCTCACTCTTAGCAAGCTGGGCTTACATGTTTTGGGGGCCATAGGCTTTATAGATGCAGGTTGTGCTGTGACTCCAGAAACTGAAACCACCTCTATGCTGTTGAATCCAGTTGCTGGGAATCACAAGTAGGAAAAGCCCTGCTGATTCGGTGTGCTCAGATCCTGTTTGCGGGCTTCCCATGAGCTGAATGCTTGACTTGAAATGAGTTTGGTCCACAGGAGGTTGTGGACTTTCCAACACTATGTGAAGAATTCATAATTCAGCATGCTTTAGGAGGGGTTGGACAGATGTTTTCCCCAAATATGTGCTGTACCCTATGACGATTTGCTGACGGCTCACCACAGATGGGGATGCACCTTATCACAGGCTTTCCCCATATGCAGGACACACCCAGACTATCATGTGGTTTGGTGAAATTGAAGCTGGTTTTATTTTTGTGCCTCTTGAGCTGGTCTAATGCTCCCACACCATGGCCACATACTTAACTGAAGCCTCACCCTGGGACATGGTGAGTTGTGATCCAGTTACATTGTCGAGAGCGTTCGTAAGACTTCCTCCGTATGTCCCAAATTCTTTCCCACCAACACACAGAAAGGCAATTTAATATTGATTTCCTTCGCTCCATTTGGACAGTGCACCATAGGTTAGAACATATATCCTGATTTGAGCCTCTCGGTGTACAGGTGATCAAACTATGATTTCATTTTTGGTATGTTTGGCATTCCTGTTTCAGGGGAGGAGTAGCAGACCAACTATGGTTTATCATTTCAGGCATCCACACTATAGCACCTCCTTCATTTAGGTGTCCCTGTGTGTATTCTCCATTCAGTGCCTGAGGCCTTATTCTGAGTGCCAAATGTGGTTCAAAGAGTGTCTTGCCCAGTTGAAGAACCTAATTGTGAAATACTGTACCTTCCCTAAGGAGGCTGTGGTTCTTTATTCTTTTTGGTGTTTTAAACAGAACATGCATGGCTGTGAGTTTTCTTTTCTCCTTTCTATCTAGCTATCTTTTAAGTATTCCTGTGATCTGCTTTTGTTTGCTGTTATAGTAATTGGAAGAAATTACAATGGTGTTTTACTTTGTTTTTTGGACTTTGTGTGAAGTGTTTTGTGTGTTAAAATGTAACTCATTTGGAGTTTATGCTTATGAGGAAAAGTGGGCTGTAAGTTTGAATAACAACAATAATAATCCATAGGGAAACTTCATTAACTGTGGTTTGGTGTGATTTCAAAACTGAGGTTGTGTAAACACCATTCATTTAAAACCTGCCCCCAAGAATGTTGAGCACTGTAGTTTAAGGGTGCTGGAAACTATAGCTCTATAGTGCTAAACAACAGTTCCCATTATTCTTTTTGAGAGATGGCGCTTTAAATATATTGTATGTACATAGCTGAGCTGTGTTAAGAAACAGTCTGCAAATTGGCCTGAAGTTTAATGAGCCTCCTGCAGATACTATTGCATCAGGAGGTTTGTTTTATGATGTAAGAACTGGGTCAATCCTTCGGAACTCCCTTCCACAACACATGAGACAAGTGCTGTCTCCATTGTCATTTCAATGTTTTCAAAAAACCTTCCTTTTTCAACAAGCCTTTTAAGTGGAGATTCTTCTCCCGGTCTGTGTTTGTGTTGGATTTGAAATTGGATTGATGTTTTTATTGTTAATCCCTTAGTTTAGGGTGATTCCTAGGAAACTGTTCAGAAAGGAAATAAAGGCTGTGTGTAAAGCACATTCGAAGTACGTTCCCCGCCTCAAAGAATTCTGGGCCCTGTAGTTTGTTAAGGGTTTCTGGGAATTTTAACTCTGGGAGGGGTAAACTACAGGGCCCAGAATTCTTTGAGAAAAAGAACATGTTTTGAGTGTACTTTAAAGGTACGCTGCTCCAGAAAGATGATCGCCCCCATGTTTGGGTCAGAGAGGCCACCCATCTGTGGGTTGTAAGGTGCCAAGCTCTGTGGCTCATTGTTGGCTGACAGAGCATGAGACACCCTATTCTGAACTTGAATGAACTGAGGGAAATGGCAGCTGACCAGAAATGGGTGGGAGGAGTGAGACCGAGAAGAGTGAGGTAAACAAAACTGGACGGGGGTGAGGGAGCGACTTGTTTTTTGTAGAAATAATCCAGTGAGTCACGCTTTGGGATCGGGGTCAGGGCTGGATAGCTGAGTTTGGGGAATCTCCATTTTTAGTTGGATGTAGCCCAGTGAAAGGAAGCATATGTGCTGAGGGGAGACAGAGAGAAAGTCTCTTCAGGGAAGCTTTTACAGGTAGGCACAGCTATAGGTAGCTTCTTTGTAAAATGTTCCTTCTCTGTGTGACCTTCTGCGATGGAATCTGTGGAATGAGCTGGAGGGACTTGATGACAAATGGTCCTACTGGAAAATCCCGCCAGCACTAGACGAGAGCATGGGAAAGGAAAGGAAGGAAAGTGTGAAGGTCGTAATAGCAAGAAATTGTCAAAAGCTCCATGCTATAGATTTCTTAAAAGAGCTGGGAGCGGAGGGGAGGGGCCTGACAAGGTGTGCCATGTTGCAGAAGAAACTAAAGAATTTGGCTTCTTTAAGTAGAAGTACCGTAGCTAGAAACCTGAGGTGAGTTCCCCGCTCCCATTGTAGTATTATAAGTGGAAACGTTTTACCTCTACTAAAACCATTTGATATTTAGGGGTGTCCTACCAGGTGAATGATATTTTATAGCATTTTGAAGCAAAGGTTTTGTGTGTGTGAGAGAGAGTTTGTATCTGTTTAGGGCTGTATATACCCTGTACATTTGAAGCACATTTAAAGCACACACACACACCAAGAACCCTGGGGACTGTAATTTGGTAAGGGAATTGTAGCTGTGTGAAGGGTAAATTACAGTTCACAGGATCCATGGAGTGGGTGTGCTTTAAATATATGGTGGGCATGCAGCCTGTATTGTTCGTTCTATAGTGCTTTTAAGATAAAAAACATACAAATGACCAGGAAAGAAGAATGTGCCCAACGCATTTTGACAGATGGGAAGGGAAGCTGGGAATGTGGTGGGAGAAGGTCTTCATTCAGCTGTGATCTGCAAACCATCTCCAGCCTGTAGGGTAGGACTTAGATGTGTGTATTCTGAAAATTTCATATTCTTTCATAGCGTCTCTTAGTACTCTGCTTTTCACTCTCTTCCTTTTTTCCCTTCCCCACTTCCCACAAGTATTTGATTTGTTTGTGTAGTTGGGTTCCTGTCATTAGTATTTGCTGGGAAATCTGAGTCTCTGGTCCTGAGACTTGGGGCTTGAGCCTGGGAGCCTGAGGGTGGTGCGTGCTGGAGAAGGGGGCAGAGACTTTAAAACTTAATGTTTGTATTTTAAAGACATCTCAAGACTCCTTCTAATTGTGCTCCAGTGTGGGATTGTTGTATCTTCAAACTGTCTCTATTTAACTGGAACAGTCTCTGAATTCTGGCGCCTGTCTCTGATAATGCATTGTCTCCATTTTGCCCTTTTGCTGGATGCATGTATGAGAGCCAGTATGGTGTAGTGGTTAGAGTGGAGTTGCACTAGGACCTGGGAGACCCACGTTCAAATTCCTCACTCAGCAGTGAAGCTCACTGGGTTATCTTGGGCCAGTCTTTTTCTCTCAGTCTGGCCTACCTTACAGGGTTGTTGTGAGGATGAGATGAGGAGAGGGAGAACTGTTTGTGCCACTTTGAGCTCCTTGGAGGAAAGCTGGGATATGAGCTTTGTGGCTGTTTAGGGTTTTTAACTCTGGTCTCCCAGGTCCTAGTCCAGCACTCTAACCAGTGCACTTTCTCTCTCCTTTAAGGGGGGATCTAAGGGGATATTTTAAAAATCCATTGGATCAGCATGTGGTGAGCAGAACAGTAAATAGTCATTTTACCTCCAGTATAATTGCATCCAAAAACACATCATTTTGTGGAATGTGTACCTCCCTCTGAGATGTGTGCATGGCATTACTTGGAACCTAATACCCTACATTAACTGGGGGAAGGTCAGTGCTTGAAGATAAGATGCCCTAGTGTGATCTTTCTTGATCCTGGAATACCATTGAGTGGAACACACATGATTGATGACTGCGCAATCTTTCTGGCTGTCATAGCTGAAAGCCAGATCCCTCAGGGCAACTTGCCTCCAATGCACACGCATGCAGATGCACGCTTGTGCACATTTAAGATGCCATGTGTGCACAGCTTGATGAGACTTGCCTTGAGTTGTGGATAGCAGATGAAAAGACAGAGCTGTCCTCTATAGTACAGCTTTCCTCAACCTGGTGCCCTCTAGATTGTATTTTGAACTACAGTTGTGCTGGACTGGGCTGATGAATGTTATATACCAAAACATCTGGAGGCCACCAGATTTTGGAAAACTGTTTTAGTCTCTCTCACACCAAAAAACCCCCTGAAATTCATTAATGGTGTTCTTATTTTTCTATGTGTGTTTTTAATGCTGCAGGGAATATGGTCAGTGGTATGCCATGTGGAAAATATATCCATCCCTTGATGACCCTAGAAGGAAGCTGAGCCAAACCTAGGATCTAGCCATTACCCACCATTCTCATGGCTCCTCCAGATATTCTATTTGCTTAGCATTCAGCTTGATTTGCTTGCACAAAACTTGCATGGTAGTTGGAAAATGCCCAGCCTTTACCGAGTGTTATTCTGATTTGTTTACAAGGCAGTTATCTGACAATGGACATTATCCTGATTTCCTTGCAGGCTTGTCTACACATCTTCCTGTTGATCATTTGTTCATCCACACATTTTGGTGCATTTCCCCATCACTTCCCTAACTGCAGAAAGCCCTTTGGGGCCAAGCACTTTAATTGTGCAAACCTAAGTTTCTGGTATGGGCCTGCAAGATAAGGACCGCCTGGAGGCACCCAGAGTTAGGAGTGTGGATGAAGCAACTGGCGGGGGTAGGCATTGGAGGGAATTAACATGCAATATGTACTACACCTGCGCAGGTGAGCTTGTTTCCCTGGTCACTGGTACACTCAGAGACTCCCTGCTGTTTCTGAATGAACAATTGCTTCCAGGCTGTTGCTATCTTTGGGTGGGTTTCAGTCACATACTGGCGAATTCAAGCTATCCAGTTATTGTTGACTGAGAGGTCTTGTGCAACAAACCTGCTTCTCCAAAATGATCAGACTTTTCATGATAAGCGAAGTGATGAGTAAATCCAGAGGAAAGTGTGGGATCACACTTGCTTTGCTGCAGCAGCATTTAACCTCCCCATAAACAAATCAAGAATGGATTCTCATTGAATAAACAACCGTGTCTAATCTCCCTGCAAACAAATCAGGATGAATGATCAGGTGAACAGGTTATCTGGAAGGACCCTAGTTCTTACCTGTTTCTGGGATAGTTTGAAGAGTCTAGCTTGGTTTTCTTTGTACTTGCAGGACTGCACTGTGTCTGAGAGGGAGGACCGGATTTTACTGATTGTAAGTACTGCAATCTGCAGATGGAATGCGTTATGAGATGAGGCCTGATGTGGAATCTTGCTTTAAATTCTTGGGCTGACAGCTTTTTTTGGGGGGGGGCGGGTTCAGGTCCCTTTATTCTAAATTGGACATTGTCAAGTACACAAGCCCCCTCAGATGGCCAAGTATGTTTTACTGGCATGGGAAATGTGTCTATTGCCTCTGTTCTGGACTTGTGCACACCAGGGATGTACAGCAGAAAATGTTCCAAAACAGCATATTTCCCATTTCTTAAGTTCATTAGGGATGATGAATGCATGCCAACTCCAAGCTTGACAATTTCAAAGTTTTGCTTTTGTTTACTAGATACAGATAAAACAGCTAAACTAGATCATTCTGTACAGTGGTACCTCTAGTTACGAACTTAATTCGTTCCAGAGGTCTGTTCTTAACCTGAAACTGTTCTTAACTAGAGGCGTGCTTTCGCTAATGGGGCCTCTTGATGCTGCTGCACCACTGGCACATGATTTCCGTTCTCATCCTGGGGCAAAGTTCTCAATTCGAGGTAACTCTTCCAGGTTAGTGGAGTTTGTGACCTGAAGCGTTTGTAACCTGAGGCATTTGTAACTTGAGGTACCACTGTAGTTGATATGATGCCTTCTAGATGTTGTTGGACTACAGTTCCCATCATCCATGACCATCGGCCATGCTAGCTGATGGAGTGCAGCAACATCTAGAGCGCACCAAATTGTGGAAGTCTGAAACAACCTATTGATTTATATATATTTAAAAAACTGAATAGTATGGAGTGAGTAAACTGGGAGCAATTATTTTTCTTTCAAAATTGAACACTTGGCGTAATCTAGGTAAATAGCATAGTCTTACTATGGAGTAAGCTGCATTTGGGAAATAGCAGGATAACCGGTCTGCATCTTGCTTCCTGACCCAGGTCACATCCACACCATACATTTAAAGCATGTTGATTCTCACTAAGAACCCTGGGAAATGCAGTTTGTTAAGTGTCCTGGGAATTGTAGCTCAGTGAGTTCCCAGGATTCCTTGGGCGAAGCCATGACCATGAAAGTGCTGTAAATGTGCTATAAATTTATGGTGTGCATGTAACCTCCTGGTTAGCAAATGCATTTTTAAAAAATCAGGGTAGGGGAAGATATAGGAGGATCCTGTGCCTCCAATTGCATTTGTTTTTACCTCTGTCAGAAGGTTCATAATCCACCTGGCTTCTTCTAAAAGAATGAGTTTTCCCCTCTTTGCACCTTGCAGGGCAGACACATCTCAGGAATCTGTGAGCACATCTTGAATTACAGTCCAGCTGAACTCCTGCATCGAACTGCCATCTTGGAGACAGTGGAACTTGTGGCAGCAGGTCCAGAGGACAGTCTGGTGAGCCTGGCAGGCTATTTTATGTTTTGTTTTGTTGTTTTGTTTTGTTTTGTTTTGTCTTGCAAGGCTGTCGCAGGCAAAAGAGCTGAGTGCAAAGCCCCCACCCACAGTTATAAAGTGCATATCCAGCACTTATAAAGGCGGGTGTGATATTTGGCTGCTTCAGCATGAAATAAGAAACAGGAGCAGGAAATCAATAATAAATAATAATCACAACAACTAGCACTTACCTCCCGACTGGAGGGAATGGGAAAGTCCCACAAAGCAACATGATGCAGCTAAACAGCATTTTGTGCTGCTCAGCTTTATCTATACTGACTGGCAGCGCCTCTTGAGTGTCTTTCTCAGGGAGTGCCTTTCTTGAGTGTCTTTTGAGGGAGTCTTTCTCAGCCCTACCTGGAGATGCCAGGAATTGAACTCAGAACCTTTTGCATGCAAGGCAGGTGCTCTGGCCCTGAGCTGTATGGCTTTCCCTGTTTATGTATGTCTGTCAAAGCTGGGTTGGCTAAGTAAAATGTCACGTCCCTCTCCTGCAACCTGGAAGCCCCCAGAATAATTGTCCTTTATTGAAAGAATGTTGACCTTCATCACGGGCAGGGTGAATGAACTCTTCTCCCTCCTCCCTTTCAGTTGTCTTAAGCAGAGTCAGGCAGGGATGTTGTTGGGTACTTAAAAGCAGTGAGCCCATGACATAAAATTGCTTCTGGGCAAATTAAGACAGCTGGAGCTTCACTGTTACTGTGCTCTAAGCACACCTAGCTGCCCTGTAAACAACGGGTGTTTTTAAACAAAACAAAGATTATAGAGAAGAAAGGACAGGAGATCTGGGTGTCAGTGCAAAAACCCCAGGGCTCATGCTGTCTGCCCCCCCCCCCCCCGCCCAAGACAGGCGTCTAGTCAGTTAAGCCCATCATTGCCTATTCTGCAAACTGATCCTTTTAACCAGAGATACTGGGGATTTCACCTGCAAACTTCTGCATGCAAAAGCAGGTGCTCTGCTGCTGAACTACAAGTCTTATTCTGCTGATATACCAAGATGCCTTATACTGAGTCAGGCTGGGAAACCAGGGTTCAAATCACTACTCGGCCATGAAGCTCATTGAGTGACCTTGGGCCAGTTACTGTCTTTTAACCTAGGCTACTTCAGGGGTTGCTGTGTGGATGAAAATGGGGAGAGGGAAAACCATGTATGCCACCTGGAACTCCATGGAGGGATAAATATGTGAATATTTATGGGTCTCCAAAGCCTCAGATACGGGTCTTTCCCAGCCCAGCCTGGCATTGCTGGGAACTGAACCAGGCAACTTTTGTGTGCATAGTTAATGCTCTTTTACTGAGCTAAGATCTCTTCTGCCACCGTCTCAGTGACCATGTCTGTTACATCTTTTCCTCTTCAGGGCATTGAGATTAAGTCCTCGCCCACCTGTCTCCATTTCATATCAGGAACTGCCCCAGAGGTGAGTCAGAAAGAAGATACAGGGGTTATTTGTGTCTTAGGGGCATTCCCAGACTGTCACTATATTTCACAGGGATCCGGTTTCATGCTGACAAATTGAAGATACACAATTATAGTTGACTGTGGGAGGTCTTGTGCAACAAACCTGCTTCCCTGAAACCTCAGACTTTTCATGCTAAGGAAAATGCACTGGAAAGTTTGGGATAAACACTTGCTTTGGTGCAACGTCATCTGTCCTCCCTGTGAACCAACTGGCATAAATGCTCATAGCCAGCATCACCTCATCTCCTCACAACAAATCAGGATGAATGCTTAAGCAGGTCGCCTTGAAACGCACTCTGGGTTTTCCCATAGGGAAGAAGGGAGCATTAACTTAGGTCCCAAAATAGTGCCCTGCCCTGCCCCACCACAGTGACTTCAGGTCTCTGAAATGAGCCTGTGTGGGAAGCCTAGCAACTCATCTAGAGGTGGGGGAGCTCATATTTCTTCCTCAGATTGTGCCAGGCAGAACGTGGCTTAGCCCACCTGCTTTGCTTTCTCCCCCCCCCCCGACAGTGACTCTGCGTCATCCGAAGCTTGGCCAAAACCTTGGCGTGTGTGCGTGTGTGTGTGTGTGTGCGCACGCTGTTCAGCCCAGCTAGTTTCTTCATTCCTTTGCCTCCTTGCTGAGCAGGAATTACCCCAAAGGTCAGAGCTTGAAGTTAATACTTAATCCCCTCTGCAGCAACTCCCCAGCCCTCCCCCAGTCTCAACTTTCACTGTCCAAGAAAACTGCTTACTTGGATTTGTCGAAGAGTGAGAGTGTCCAGGTTGCCTCCTTCTCCCTTCCGGCAAAGGAGATCTTGACCTTGTTTGTTTGTTTGCTTGTTTGTTGCACGTGTTGCTCCCTTCCAGTCCCCGGCTGAGCACTGCAGCAGCGGGATCCTTCCGGGGGACGAGATAGTGCAAGTCAACAACCAGGTGGTGGTAAGTGTGGGCCTCTTCCTTATTTGGCTCTGTGGCTGACTACTTGGGCAGGACTAACTAGGATGCTAAGTTGGCTACTGCGGTGGGCCGCAGCCAAATTCAATGGGTCTTCATTAATGCCAGGCTCAGATTTTCCTCCTGCGATGCTGCTGCTTGACTGCCTTGTCTTGTTTTGATGTGGGTTTGGTAGCAGTGATAGAAAGTCGTGGAGGCAGAGCATAGCCGTCGTGGCTAGTAGCTATTGATGCCTTTATCCCCCATGAATTTGTCTAATCCTCTTTCAAAGCCATCCAGCTTTCAGACAAATTTGCGGAAGACAAGATAGGCTATCCGTGCTTCATCTCCTTAAAAATGGCAGTTGGTTTCCTCCTATAGGTAAATTTGCAGCTAGCAACTGGTGAGTGCAGCAGCTCAGGCCTTTAGCCAGAAATATTGTGGTGGTGAGGAAGCCTAAGGGTACACAGAAAGTTAATTAATTGTGTGACACGTCAGTAACAATTTTTAAAATAAATCTTAGGTGCCTAGTGCTTGCCAAAATCAACAAATGATCTTCTGGCATCTTAAGACTAATACATTTTAACGTGGCACAAACTTTCAGGGGCTAGAGGCTCAGCAGGCATATGAAGTGTAATCCTCAGTTGCAGATGGATGGATGCAGAATGGCTAGTGTTGCACATGGAGTAAGCAGAGGAGAGAAGGAGCTGAAATGCAAACTGTACAGATAGTGGAAGTTTGGTTTGAGCTAGAATGTGTGCAAGATAAGCAGGGTGGTCCTCTACAACAGCCCGGAGAGGTGATAAAACAATCAACTTTGGCAATGCTGAGTTAACTAACCTTTGAATGGGAAAGGAAACTATTATCTCTATTGAGACCCAAATGAATAGATCAAACTTCAGGAATTGCAATTCTTCCATTTGCTGCTGGAGCCCCCCACTCCCTTTGAAATTCCTTTAAGATCACTGACAGAGTATGCTGGCACACTAAAATGTTTTGGGTTTTTTTACTGGTTTATGAATATTGCCAGTTCTGTCAGTGTTTTAATCCCAGAGCTTTTGCATAGGGCCAGCCTTATCATTAGGAATTGCGAGGCAGCCACCTGAGGCAGTGGATATGGGGTGGGGAGTGGTGCTGATGTGTTGGAGCAGGATTGGCCCATGATGTTTCGCTGCTGAAGTTTAACAGTGTGTGGTTTAACAATCAAGCCCTCTCCCCAGGGAACTCTGGGAATTGTAGCTTTGTGGAGGGAGCAGAGGTCTCCTAACAACTCAGCACCCTTAGTGAGGATTCTTTGAGGGAAGTCATGACTGTTTAAAGTGGTATGATACCACTTTAAATGTCTAGTACAGATGAGGCATATGACTAAGCTAGCCTGGTGCTGTTCCATCACCGGTGTTAAAATAAGATGTGCCCAAGCCCTGAATTTTGCAGCCCTCGTTTAACTTAATTTATTTGACAATTGTTGTTTTTATTTACAGTATTTGTAAACTGCCTTTCTACATTGGCTCACCAAATAATAGCGTAGATAGATAGATAAATACAAAAATATTTCAAATAAAATAATGTTGAAAAATGTGAAATTTAAAGAAAAGCACTTTGAAGCTAAAAAATATCATTAAAGGCAAGACAATCTGTCAACCATGTAGGTGGGCTGGACCCGGATGAATCTGGTGAAAAAGCTTCTTGAAACATCAAGTCAGGTGACTTTGGTGCTGAAGAAAATACCACTCGTTTTCCCAGGGACTCCTAGTTCCCCTGAGTCTTCTCCTCTACAGCAGAAGGTAAGCGAGGCCTAGAACAGCCCAAAAGCCACATTTCCCTGTGGTTACCGCTCTGGGGAGCTGCTTCCCAGTGGTGGGTGAGGCCAGAAGCAAACATGGGTGAAGCAAAGGACAGGACTCTTACATTGTACAGTAGGTAGCGTTCATTCTACAGGAAAGACAAAGGTTTTTGCACCTCCATATACCTCCATCCTGCACCCAGGCATGCAAGAGGCATTATCCCTATTCAGGGACATATTCCAGCCTAGAACAAGCACCTGAGGGCCTCCTGAGATCTCTGTGAAGCTGCCCCATGTGGTAAACCACTGAACATCAGCTAGCAGCTTCTCAGATCACGGACTGACTCCACCTCCATTTTTGGCATAGGAGCCTCCTGGAAAGGAGGTTATGCACTCCCTCCTTCCCTGGAGTTTTAAAGCAGAGGATGGGTGGCCACCTGTCATATATGATTTAGTTGAGATACTTGCATTGCAAGAGGTTGGACTAGATGACCCTCAGGGTCCCTTCCAACTCTACCATTCTATGATTCTAGGGGTGTTTATCTGATTACTCCCTGTATAAGTCCTGACAAGATCTTCTAGAGCCAGACCTACTGCTGCTTATCATCATTATCATTATTATTGTTATTTATTTCCCTCCCTTCAACCTAAGGTCCCTGGGTGGGTAACAATATTAGAAATGGTTCAAAACAACTTAAAATCACAGAAAGAAGGTGGGTCCTAAAAATATGCACCTCAGGTGTCAAAGGCCAGGTAAAGAGGTGTGTCTTCAGCATTGGATGAAGCAGAGCTGGAGTGGTCGCCTTAGACCATATCTTTGCAGCTATGGGTTGCTTACTCTGAAGTGAGCAAAAAGGAAATTCAAGTGCTTCAGAGTCTTAGTAATCTCACATTTCCAAATAAAACTGTGACTAATTTGCTCATCCTTCCTTGTCAGGCTTTTTTTTTTATGACTCCCCTGGAGTGTCATTTCCGACCCAATGGAAAGGCGAAAGCAACATCTCAACAATATACCGAAGGCACAGTGTAGACTGTCCCCTTGACTGTAACAGATAGGTGACTTTTGTCTGTTCATTCCATAGGTGCTGGAAGGTTTGTTTGATGTTGTGGAACCCCTGAGCTTGCACAGTGATGAGTCTGCGACTAGTTTTGGTTCTTCAACTTCCAGGTTAGGAATCCAACATTTCTGGGGATTTTAGAGTTTCGGGCCCACTACTGTGCTATGTAGATATTGACATGTGGACTGTGGGTCTGGTCCATCAAGGATTGCTTTCCCTATCACAGAAAGTGTGGTAATTTTTGTGCCAGGGGATGGGGCAGTGGGCAGCAAGTTTGCTGTATGAGTCAGCTTTAAATGCTCATCTTGAATTTGCTAGTATGTGGTCAAATGCCGCCCCAAAATGGCGACACTCCAGAAGTGCCCTAAGTTGGTGGGTCATCACTGCATCCTGTGGGAGCAAATTCTGTATAAGCAGACATTTTGTGAGGATGCCCTTCATTTTCTCTGTCCTGAGTCTCCCAACTTCTTCAGCTTCACTGGATTACCCCCAGGGTTCTGTAGACTTGACTTAGAAGCTGTAACAAAATCTGCAGCTTAGTGAGTTCTGGTGATGTCACACTGTACTCATACTTTCAGTGGGAACGAAACTGCAAAGGGTTGTGCTGGAACTTGCCCAGAGAGGGGCATTCTCTGGTTCAACGCGCAGATGGAGTATCTCTTGAATAAATTAGTGACCTTTCCCCCTTCCTGTTGCGTAAACCAAGGTCTGTCCGAGTTTAAACATCCCAAGAATAAAATATTTTCCATCCTCTTGGCCTCTCGCTCAGCAGAAACTAGGGGCAGAGGTACTTAGAAAATCCCTTTGTGATCTCATGCTGCAGGGAGGGCTATCTTGAGGGCTGTTGCATGGAAGATGGAGCAAGCTTGTTTTCTACTGCCCTAGAGGGTAGGACTTGAACCAGTGGCTTCAAGTTACAGGAAAGGAGATTCTGACTAAACGTCAGGAAGAGCTGTTTGACAGTGGAACAGACTCCTTCGGAAGGTGGTGGACTCTCCTTCCTTGGAGGTTTTTAAGCAGAGGTTGATGGCCATCTGTCATGGATGCTTTAGCTGAGATTCCTGCATTGCAAGGGGTTAGACTAGATGACCCTTGGGTCCAGCTCTACAGTTCTATGATTCTATCTCGGGCATAATCAGTGCTTTTTTTCTAAAAAAAAATATTTAGGAGCACTCTCATTTTGACTCAAGAAAATCACCAGTTTATAGTTTAAATCGGGGGGAATAAATACAGTAAAAGGACAAAAGGACAAAGTTTCACAAAATGTTTAGGGGTATGCAGAACCCTGTGTGTCCCCCAGGGAAAAAAAGCACAGGGCATAACCATTCTTGTTTGAATTTTGCTAGAACCTTGAGAGAATTAAGGATTGTAATGCTTCAGAGCGCACACACAGCTCAAGAATTTCTTTTCGGGACCAGAACTAATCTTAGTTTTCACCCATGAATCTACTCCTGGTTCCCCCACCCTCAAATGTTCTTCCTTTCAGTAACCTAATTTGGAAGGGAAAGTATTTTTTTGTTGCTGCTGTTTTAAGCAAATGGTTGTAAAACAAAACAAAACAATTACAGATCTACTGCAAATTGCCTTGGAATCTAGGGATTCTGCCTGTCCTAGATTTCTGGTGGTTAGGGAGAATAGCTGTGTGTGTGTGTGTGTGTGTGTGTGTGTGTGTGTGTGTGTGATGGAGAGCCAAGATCTCTCAAGGTGTGGTGTTAAGGGAAGAAGGGCAAGGGGGGGAAGGCAGGGGCAAACATCCAGCTCTGTAGCTGTCTGGGTCCCAGCATATTTTGCTGCCGAATCGGCATTTGCTGGACTCCTTCTTGTGGCTGAAGTGCCAGACAACTGGGATCTGAAGTTCTGGTAAACAGTGCACAGCTGCTATGAAAGATAGAGCTCCAAGTTTGTTTGTTTTGTTTTCTTTCTTTTCTCCTTTAAAAGCATGACTGCTGAGGTGGATGGGAGACCGGATTTTCTTCTAGGTCTCCCTGCTGATGAAGAGGAGCAGGAAGCAACCAATTCATGGCATTCGGACGGCTCTCTAGAAGAAGCTTCTGGGGCAGGTAAGGATTTGGACATTGGCTTGCTGGTGGTGGACACACTGATGCTGGACTGAATCTCCCATCAGTCGCAGCCAGCCTAGCCAGCGGTCAGGGATGATCGAAGGCAAGAAGATGCCTTACATCAGTGATGGCCAAACTCGGCCCTCCAGCTGTTTTGGGACTACAATTCCCATAATCCCTGACCTGTTAGCTAGGGATGATGGGAGTTGTAGTCCCCAAACAGCTGGTGGCCAAGTTTGGCCATCCCTGCCTTACATGAAGCAAGAGCATAGCATTGTCTCACTGACTGGCTGTGACACTGTGGGACTTCGGACAGGGGACATTTGCTGCCCTGCTGGAGAATCTAGGTCAGTGTTTCCCATACACTGGTCTCCAGCTGTTTTCGGACTACAATTCCCATCATCCCTGTCTTGCTAGCTAGGGATGATGGGAGTTGTAGTCCAAAAACAGCTGTAGACCCAAGCTTGGGAAACACTGATCTAGGTACTAAACCAGGAACTTTATGCATGCAGAGCAGCTGTTCTGCCACTGGGCTGCAGTCCTCTCACTATTTGAGCATTTTTAACGAAGCTTTTTATCAGCTTGGGCTGGCTCATTACCTGTGGCCTTCTCTAGAGCGTAGAGGTCTCAGGTGTGCTTTGCTTACATCCAGGCTAAATTACTGTCGTGCACACTACTCACAACAAAGAAATGACAACTGGTGCAGAATGTGGCAGCTAGAATGCTTGTTGGAGTTAGTCATTTAGACCACATTATGCCTATTCTGTTCCCGTTTAAATTGTCTATTTGTTCCCAGGCCTAATTTGAGGCTGTGGTGTTAACCTGGTTCTAAACCATTTAGAGCAATCTTCACTCTAAAGGGTTTAACTCAAATCTGCCCCAGCCAGCACTTGGAGGGTGCTAGCTTGACGAAGGCTGATTTGAGGCTCTGGAGGTTGGCTTACAGCTGTACACAAACCTGCCCAAACTTTGAGATCAGCATCTGAGGCTGTATATTTTATTTATACTATATAGTGATTAATTTCAAATTAGCAGTTTACAAAGAATATAAGATATACATTGAATTGTCAATAAAAATAGAAGTTAAAGACAATGTTTTTTTCAGAAAAAAATATCAAAATATGAGTAAGATCAGTGGTTAAAAATAAATATTATGAACTAAAATTATAGATTAAAATACATGTCACCTTCACATGTTAGGATAGGCTTGCCTAAATGAACGTTTTTAGCATGCACTGAAAGGAACAAAATGCCTGCTTAATGTCAATGGGCAGGGAGTTTCAGTGGGTAGTAACTACTACACTGAAAGATTGGTGTTTTTCAAGTGCAGAATGAACATCATGTGGCAATTGTACAAGTTCCACTGGTCAAAGTCCTCATGTGGGCATACATAGGGTAAGGTGATCTTCCAAGTCAGCTGGTCCCAAGCTGTTAAGGACTTTATATACTAATAGTAACAACATGAACTTGTCCCTGTAACAAATTGCCAGTCAAGTGTCTGAATTACCATGTTACATGCAGACAGGATCTCACTCCTCTCAGTCAGTAGTCATGCTGCAGCATTTTGCACTAACACCAGGCTCCAGTGGAGCCCCACATAGATCGGGGTTGTTTTCATAGTGTAGAACTTCAGAATATGGTTTGCTGCTATGCTGTTATGGTATTGATATTTTTATAACTGTTGCAAACTGACTTGTTGAGGACAAGTGTGCAGAAAGGTGGGTTTTTACCGTAAATATCTAATGAACAAATGAATCCTTCTGGTGTAAAATCTTTTTCCAGGCTGATTAACTTATGAGCTTTGGTTTGGGTTTTTGACTTGTTCTTCCAGGTGCATTTGCTGAACCTGTGCGGGAAGGTGAGAGCCTTGTCAGAGTTGATCCTGAAGGATCCAGATCCGCTGATGCTGCTTCCCCTGCCAGACCCAGTACCTTGGAACTTGAATCAGAAGACTCCACAACCCCTGAGAATGGGTTTGTCAGAGGAATCAGAGGGCTGGGATCTGCAGATTCTTCCAAAGCGGTGAGAGTTGCATTGTGTTTTGCTTATTTCTAGGTTTTATTTAGACCCTTTGGCTTCAGGTCTAAAAAGGCCTCCCTGAATGACTGATGAAATAGAAACAAAAATGTAAACTAATTCAGCAGGAGCAATCCCAGCATTGTCTCCAGACTGTCAGCATTTTGCAGGAGCGATTCAGTCACATACTGTAAATTTGGGTTTCCGCAATTAAAGTGGATTAAAGCACCCTATTGCTCTGGAGCAACAAATTCACTTTACAAACAAAACAGGTCTTTGTGGCTAGAAAAGTGACAGGGAACTGCATAAAAAGTGTGGGATAGATGGTTGATCATTGGGAAGTCTAAGGGCATGTTCAATTTACTGCATCCAGTGCACTCCCACTGCTAGTTTTTAAAGCTACGTAGACATGTTAGCCACAATCCATATCAATCCTATGATTTCTTAACAAATGCTGCTATTTGGTGAGTCCCCCTCCCCCTTCAAACCAGTCTTAAACAAATTGTAAAACTGTGAGTTTGCGTTTCTACTGAATTGTAGTGTGTTTTCCCCACTCACTTTTTATTGTGATGTGGAGTGGCTGGCACCAGCAACAGGAACACTCAGCTATTCTTACAGATCCTGATAAATTGCTTTTCTCCCCCTCTCATCCTTTCAGGGCAGTGTTGAATATCGACGAAAGCAAAAAGGTGAGTACCGGTAACATCAATTCATCCTTCAATATTACAAGCATTTCAGCCTATGCTAAAGCTGTGTAACGTGTCCATAAATATATTCTGGTTAGAAGGAGGAGGAGAACAGTTCTTTCTTGTATTCACCAGACAAGGGAGGGGGGAACTTTTATGTCCCCCACGGGCCAGGTTTGACAGGTGGGTGGTCAGTCTCTTGGCATGATACCAGGTGACCCATGTTTGCCCTCGTGGTTGATCAGCTGATTGCCAGAGCTGCTTACAGCCACGCATGGGGAATGTTGTCCCAGAGTTATCTGAAGGATTATGAAGACTAGCAGAGCCTTCCCTTCCAGAGGCTCCTGCCCCCTTGAGAGAGCTGAATGCAATCTCTGAATGCAAGGGTAGTGTGCCTGTGGTAGTTTCTACAGCTGCATATTCTGGAGTGGCTGTGAGGTTACAGGGTCATCCTCCAAGTCCCTTGCAGATAGGGACCTGCCATCTGGAGGGCACCAGGTTGGTGAATACTGGTCTGGCGTAATGAGGAAGCCACAATTCTAGAGGCAACAGGAGAAGGGAAAGCAAGGAAATAATGAAAAGGAATGGGGTTGTGCTTGAAATTGGCAGTCCTGTTCTTTGTAAAGTGTCATGCACACAGATTTCAGTTTGTCTGAATCGGAGTCCTTCTCATGCCGTCCCTGGGTCCCTGAGGCAGGGGATGGGACACCTGGAACCCTGAAGAGGCACATTCTACACTGCAACATTTTGTTGCAGATACCTGTTACCTCGTCATATGGGATATGTAGACCAAACTCACACCCACACTGTATACATTTAAAGCTTGAGGCTTTCTCCAGAGAATCATGCTGGAAACTGTAGCTCTGTGGGAGTTAAACTACAGTTTCAAGGGTCCTTTAGGGGGAGCCTTGGCTGTTCAAGTGGTATTAATGTGCTTTAAACCTATGGCGACCAAAGCTGCATCCCTAGAAGGATGGGTTGCTCTTGGCCCTTCTATAAATGCCTCCCTAGAATAGAATCATAGAATCATAGAGTTGGAAGAGACCACAAGGGCCATCGAGTCCAACCCCCTGCCAAGCAGGAAACACCATCAGAGCACTCCTGACATATGGTTGTCAAGTCAGCAAAAGTTTTTTTTTTAAAGTGCTTGTGGTGGGAAAATCGCAAATTGAATACTATGAGCCTGATTTTTTTTTAGTGAATTGCATTGTGCATCCTGTCCTTCCTTTTTGTCATAATAACACACCCGCCCCCGCTTTTGTTGAGGAATGGCAACCCGACTGAGTCGCCGCCGAATCTCCTGCCAGGATCTGGGCCAGGTCGACTGCGATGGCTGGCTCCTTAAGAAGAAAGACCACGGGGGCTTCATGGCCCAGAAATGGAAGCGGTTTTGGTTCGTGCTGAAGGGTCAATCCCTCTACTGGTACAGCAACCCCAACGTGAGTGCATCGTAGGTCGCTAAGTATTTCAGAGAGTCATGGATCACCAAAGGGTAGCCCTGTTCGTTGTCGTCGTCGCTGCAACAGAGCATCTGTCCACGTTCAAGCTGTTAATCTACTTTCCCCTCATTTGAATTGGAATGGAATAGTCCACACATATTTGAACTTGTATATGAGGAGCAACTTCTGTCTTTTTTGTTCATATCAGTAGATGTTCGCTTTTGTGTTTGTCCCTGCCTTCTAATTTCTTGACTCCTTTATTCCAATTAAGTCCTGATGCGGCACATACACTCCCCCCTCCCTGCCTAGGAAGTGCGCAAAAGCACACAGTCAGGCAAGTGTAAATTCCCAGCACACACCTCTGTGGTTTTCTGGTTTTGTGCAAATTTGAGAGCCCCAAAGAAAAAATACATTTTTTCCTTCTTATTTATGTATTTATGTAATACTTTCTAATACCGCCTTTCTGCCTAGGCACTCAAAATGGCTTACAGTGTTAAAATACTAAAGCAAATGAACGCTATGAAACATAAAATTGGTCAGGGGAGGGAGCAGTCTGACTCTGGAGCTGGCCCCAATGTTGTTTTTGCCTGCCTGCCTCCCTCTCTTCTTACAGAGCAGAGAGTGTCCTATACAACATTCAAGATACAATGTACAGAGATAGGCAACTATGCTATGGGATATGGGGGGGGCATGCAAAGGGGAGTAGCAGGAAGTGACAACTGATCCACCAACCACCAAAACAAATTGTCTGCAATCCTGAGTGGAGCATTTTGGAGCACATTTCCCACCAGCTTATCAAATTATCTCCAGGGCAGTTCACAACATAAAATTACATGATAAAAAACACAAAATGATTCGTTCTCTGCTATTGCTAGTTGCATCCAGGTTGCAACTGGTCAGTTTCAATGCAAACTGAAGGCCATGCCCATGGGAGCTGGCTGCATCTCTATGATCATGGATGATGGGCGCTGTGGTCCCGCAACGTCTGGCAGTCTGCAAGCTCCCCTTCTTTGCTTTATAGCTTGCCCATGGAAGGTTAGGAGCAGCCTGCGGGTCCTACAGCTTTCCCTTGCTTTCTGTAGTAGAAACCTGTTCAGCATTCCTGGGCTGTCACTTTATATATGAGTAGCAGCAAGTGGAGCCAATCAAGGTGTGAAGTGCTGCTCTGTTTTAATTGGTGCTTTCCCTTCTCTTACCCCAGGACGAGAAGGCTGTGGGTTTCATCAATGTGTCGGCGTACAGACTGGAAAGCAAAAAGGAACAGAAGAAGAAATAGTGAGTATGTGCAGTGAACCTGATGGGTGGCTCTGGAGAGATCTTGAACATTGAACAAACAGGGGAAGCTGACTTCTACAGGGTCAGGCTGCTGATCCATCTAACGCAGTATTGTCTACACCACCCTGGGTTCCCTAGAGAGATGTGCACATCATAAATCCAATCATTCACTGACTGGCAGCAGCCCTCTGGGGTTTCAGGCAGGAAATCTTTTCCAGCCCTTCTTGGAGATGCTGGGGATTGAACCTGGGAACCTTCTGCATGCAAGGCAGATGCTCTTATCACTGAGCTACAGCCCTGCTCATAAATGAAAGGGAAATGCATCCATTAAGTAGGGAGAAAGAATGGCTAGGACCAACTACCCTCTGAGAATCACCCCAGCGTGGGGTTTCAACTAGCAACAGTGTAAGATGCTTACTGTTTTTGTTTACTTCACCTACTAATTGCTTCCTGTAAAACATCCTTGAGCAGTTTAATAATAAAAACATCAGTGGTATATTGTGGAATGTGAAACAGGGACCTCAGGTGTCTGATCTGGTTGGGAGGAGGAGGAGGTTTGGATCCCAAGGAGGGCTGTCAGAGGAGAGTTCAGCTCCCATAACACAGAGTTCCCCAAGCTTGACATTGTCCAATGAGGAGCTACTTCCAGCACCTCCACCTGTCAGCAGGGAGGCTTCCCCTCCCAGGGTGGTGTTTGGGGAAAAGTCTGACATCAATCTGGCTCCAACTCCACTCCTGACTCCCAAGGATGTGGCAGTTTCAGCACCGGGGCAAACATACCTCACAAATCCAGCCTATATGGAGGAATAACATTGGTTTGCCCAATCTGGAGGCTCTAGGTGCAAACTGCATGAATTGAAGGGTCCACCCCACCCCTTCAAAAGGAGGACGCCAGGCGCATGTCAAGTGTTGGATCAATGTCTTACCTACCCCTAGCCAGGGCTTGTTCTACTCCTCTGCGCTTCACCTGTTTGTAGCCTGTAGAGCTGTGTTGGGATGCTGTATTGATTTGCACAATAAAGCTTTCAGAATAGACATAGTGAAGAGTCCAGTTCCAGGTCTAAGGAGAGGAAAGCCAGGATAAAGGGGAGGAATATGCAAAGCAGCTTAGTGAGGACCGAGCATGCTCAGTGAGCATGGAATGCTGACTGACTGATGCATGTGATGGTCGTTGTGGGGGAAGGAAGAAGGAAAGGAATATCCTGGAAGAGAGCTTGGCTGAATGGCACCCTGAATGTGAGCATTCCATGCTGCAGCGCTCTGTTGCCGGTCCCGCTAGTCCGTCATATTGTACAGTTCATCAGTCATTTTATTCAAGTTCTTGGACCATAATTCTATCTTTCATGTGCCTAGAGTAGAATTATCTATCTCAGCATATCCTGAGCCAAAGAGGTTGGGAGAGTGAAGTTGCCCACTGCAACCATTTTCAAGCCTTGACACACAACTGTAACCATGCAGATTTGTAGTTGGGTATGGGCCTACCTTGCAAAGAATCATGGGGAATTCCACCACAGCCACCTTTTCTCTTTTTCTGCAGTGTCTTCCAGCTTACCCATGAGAAATACAAGCCCTTTATCTTTGCAGCAGAGACCCTGGCTGACCTGAGCATGTAAGTAGCCAAATGGGAGTGGCCTAAGCAATCTCAGGTTCCACCCTAGAAGCAGCTTTGGGGACTGATGCATCCCATGCAAAGTCGTCTCGAGTAGTGTTGCAATCCTTGACAGATGTTGCCTGATTTCCCTTAAGGCCTCTCACTGCAACCTTACTGTGGAAGGCCATAAACCGAGAAAGATGACCCTAGTCAAATTCCAGCCAGGGTTTGCACAGAAAAACAAAAACTGTGAAGAAATCTAGGGAGTATCTGTTATCAGCTGCTTCAAGCTGACAAATTCCTGAGTCTGTGGCTCTCTAGCAAATACCCAAATACACTTTGGGGAATGAAGTCATCAAGGGGAGTTGAGAGGCAAAGCAGCGTTAATACTGCTAATAAAAATATCATATTTAAGTAGATATTTGTTTTTAGTGATTTCATATACCGCAGTGAGGAAAATTGTCTTGAGCATCTGGGTAAATCTCAAAACAGACTGTTTCTCTTCCCAGGTGGGTCAGCCGTTTGATAACTTCTATGATGAAATACACTCCAGTCCATAAATCTGTTCCACATAGTCAAGAAGGTGGGCTCTCAATACTTGATTCAAAATATTTATGTCTCAACTTTGTAATTTACAAAAATCACTAAAATATATCCTTGAAACAACAGCATCCGATCTATTCGTGCATTGCAGGGGGTTGGACTAGATGACCCTTGGGGTACCTTCCTTGATTCTATTATTCTACTAAGAGTGCCTAAAATGCATTAAATTAGGTGCCTGGCAAGCATCCCGGGATGTGAGAATTCCAGAGGCAGGAGAGTGCCCTTTCCACAGTTGCTATCCACTTCTGATAGAAAGGTTATCTGCAAAAGCACTTCCACTTCATAAACAAAACCTATTTAGCATATTCTCTCTCTGTAAACTAAAGAGACTCTATTGCCTGTGATTCCTAAATCCGTTTTGATTCCTAAACCCAGGTCTGGAGATGTTCCATTTGGTTTTGGCAGACAAGAGTCAGTGTTGTAGGCAGCGCTGAGCTACTTCACCAAACGTCCAACACTTGGTTCATTTCTGTGTCACGCTAAGCCAAATCATGGTTCTCAAAGACATCACGGCCACTTTGCTCCTCCTCAGATCCTGCTCCTGTGAACTTAAGCCATAATTCAGCAGGCATATGGTTTGTCTTGTTCCAGGCAAACCACAAGCTGCAACCAAGGTTTGTTCTTGGGTTTACAGCTCATGGTTTTCCTGGAGGAGGCAACCCACAAGATTGGTTTGGGATGCCACACTAAGCTAAACCATGGCACAATTCATAGGAGCGCAGCAGCAGCAGGACTGAGGGGAGGAGTGCAGCAGGAACTCATGCGTTCACACGAAGCCATAGTTTGGCTTTGTGTTATGTGCAAACTGGTCCTCTGAATAAGGCAGCTTCCTCCATTTCTGTCTTGGGATTTTCAGAGACACAAACTTATGTGTTTTGACAGTGAGAAAGAACAGTACCACATTCTCTTTAATTGCCCCCTACAGAAAGGTAGAGAAAATATGTCTCTTGCTGGGACTGAATTTCATTGTGAATTTCATGTAATGGAATGTGATTGGCCATTGAGAATTTTGTTTGAAAAAATTCCCCTTTGAACAGATTGCTACAGTGAAACAGAAGCAGAGGACCCTGAGGATGACTCTCCTAGGCATAGCTTTGATCTGGTAAGTATCTTATGGAAGGATCATCTTTACTATGCACCCCATAGTAAAGATGTGTGACCCAAAAGAGGTCCCCTGAAATTGCAAGCCCATTTCCATTTATCTGAGCTGTGGGGGTAAGTAGGAATGGATTCACACACTCAGTGCCTGCCAAAAGGTTGTGATAATGCTATATTGATGGTGCAATTGAAATGTTGCTGTGGGGAATCCCCTTTTCACATCAAACACAAATGGGGATTCTCCACATTTTTTCATTCCTCTTGTTCAATGCATGATGTATTCATGTAAAAATTAGTGCTAATCTTCCCTCCCCATCCTTTTCCCCTCCAGTTTCATGTCTCTTAAATTGTGAGCCTTAGGGAAGCGGCTGTCTTCTCACCGATATTTGCAAGCAGCTCAGGGAGCCTTTGGGGCTGAAGCGTGGCTTATCCACCTTTCTTCTTGTCCCACTGCTTTCCCCCTGGGGAAAACTGCTCTTTAGCACTCAATTGGAGCAAACAGCAATTTGGGTTTTCTCTGGATTGATGGTGGCTCTGATTTAGCACTAAAGAGTGGGTTTTCCCTGGGATAGGAGCAGGGCAAAACCACTCAGACCTGCGAGCAGAAAGTGAAGTTCAAGCGGAAAACCGCTCAGACTCATGAGCAGAAAGTGAAGTTCAAGCGGAAAACCGCTCAAACTCATGTTTTCTAGATATGGGACAAGCTGAAGGGTAGGCGAGCCCAGAGATAATGAATTTAGTTCTTCCTGACTCCATTTCTTGCCTGCTATAATAAAATCTTACTTTCTTTCAGCCAAAGCGGAGGGAACTGGAAAAAGATCAGCTGCTAACAGGAGCCGTAGGCAATAACGAATCCCCAAGCAGGAGTCCTCTGGGTAGTCCCCTCCCAAGACAAAATGCAGACCACAGCCCAGCATCGCCCTCTCCCACAGGTGAGTTTCACGTTGCCTCCCCCTTCCAAGTTTATGTAGGAAGAAGAAAATGCAGCCTTAGCAACACAGTTCATTATTCTTCTCTGTGAAAGGCTGTTCCTCTTGTACTAGCCCTGCCCTCTAGGGCAGCAGAGTTCTAGAACACTTTTGCTTATGGTTTTCAACCTTCTGCCTCATGAAGATCCTTCAGGGGAAGAACTGGAGTCTTTGATCAAGTGTCTGAAGCAAGGCGGAGTGTCTCTCATTGGGAAACAGCAGGTGTTCACCCGCGAATATTACCGGAAGTCCTTTGTCAAGCGCAACAAGAACCCAGAGATCAATGAGAAGGTTCATCTTGTTCGGACCCTCCAAAGCACACTCAAGGTAGGTGGAGCATCACTTTACACTGGGGAGGGGAACATCTTTCAGCCTGAGGGCTGCATTCCCTTCTGGGCAACAGGCAGGAAGCATGATCAGAGTTCAAGAACATGTTCTGCATAGGCAGAAACACTCAAGGAATGTGCCAAACAAGGTCAGAGAGGGGGAATGACCTGGGGAGAGGAGGTGTAGCATGGAAAGTGAGGGGTGGGCTAGAAATCAGGTGTGGGGAACCTATAGCTCTCAAGATGTTGCAGAACTACAACTCCCACCACCCCTGGCCATTGGTCATGCTTGCTGGGGCTGATGGGAGTTATAGTTCAGTAAGATATAGAGGTCCAAAGGCTCCCCACACCTGTGATAGATACCACAACCAGCATGGAAATGCAACAGGCTGGCAGTTTCCTAAGCTTTAAAATCCTTGCAATTCTGGGCTTCATAGGCTTAAAAATAAATTTAAAAAGAACAGTGCATCAGCATTAAAGATGGGACCTTCCTTCCTCCCTCAGGCAAAAACAGCTGAACTTCAGCTACTCGATATTCTTCTGGATGACTCTGAACTGACCTCTGAGAAATTCAGAGCATGGAAAGAACAACATCAGGAGTTGTACCAGGAAATCCAGGCCTGGTGGGCCAAGAGGGTGAGCCAAGAGGATGGCGCAAGAACAGACTATGTGTCAGACTTCAACCCAGAGGACGCTGTTGCTGCTGCTGCTGCTGCTGCTCCATAAACTATTTTGTCAGCAGGATATGTGCTCTGTGGATATTACCTTCCTCCCTGTTCCCATAAACAAACTCAGATGGTCCTCTCACCCTGGAGAGAAAGAATATGAATGACAAAGAAGAACTTCTTGCTGAACTGAGAGATTAGGAAGATTGTTTGTTGTCATGGCGGGCATTTTGATTTCATCTGGGTTTATTTTTTTTAAAGAAGACAGACACATGTTTCTGACAGTGCAAAAGAGAAGCCTGACCCAAGGGAGCAGGACACTAACTGCTGTCTGTGGACCAACATCTTGAAAAAAGCTGAAAAAGCAAGATTTTCAAGTTGCTTTCCGTAGCTTTGTTTCCCTTGAAAAAGTTATTCAGAAAGCAGCAATTTCACTGACACGTTTCAAGTTGAAACTCTTATGTGTAATTTTAATAACTAAAAAGGCATCCTAGCAATGTGTGGTTTTCAATTTTAAATGACCGGTGGTTTGCATCAGGAACTAGCTTGGGTGGGATAAGCATATGCAAGAATAAATAATACTGGCTACGTGTACTATTAAACTGCAAAAAATGCTCTGACAATATATAGATTCAAGCCTATCAAACATGTTACTTTGCATATATCTTCAAAATGATGGCTTTCAAATTGTCCAGTCCCAAAACAATGAAGTGTACGTTGAGCTATAATAAATCAAGTATTTTTTTTTAGGACAATGCTTATCCTTTTTAAAAAGAACACCTTTGGAGAAGTATCATCTCCTGCAATTCAAATACACCCTTTTTATCTTGTATTTATATCAGCTTCCAGCATATTTGTGTTAATTATAGCCATCCAAATAGATTTCCATTTTCAGTGGGCCCATGTAGGCTTATTTGGCAGAAGCGGCTGTAATGATGAGGCTGTAATGATGCATAGATAGTGTCTGGCAGGACATGCCCTTTTAATACCCCACAATGTCCCTGTTGCACAGTCACTGTAGGCATTGTGGGAAATCGGCTGATTGGTGCTGACAGCAAACCCCACTATCCAATCAGGAGCACATTTTAAGGCCCTTGCTTTTTCCTTTATAGCCACAGCTTTAGCTGCCCTATACAGGGGCGTAGAAAGGGAGGTGCAGGGGGTGCGGCATGCCCCAGGTGTCATCCTTGAGGGGGCTGACAAAATGGCACACCGTGGGAGTTGGCACTTACCACAGGGCCTGGCCTGCAGCGCGCCCAATCCACGGGTTTCTCCTGGGAGCGATGCTGTGGCCTGGGGCTCCGCGCTGCCCAAAATGGCAGCATGGGACTTGCATCTGCCATTGCGGCGACCCCCATATGCAAATTGCCACGGCACCCCCGCGTGGCGCACCCGTGGGCAGCTCGCCCCACCCCCACCGCTCCTGGTGCCGAAGCGGCTAGCTACACCCTGGCCCTATACTTGGTCACATATGACTTGCTCGTTGGGCTGGAGATTCACAGAATCATAGTTCCCCCGTGCTGTTCCAGGGTATCTGGGTTCAAACCCCACCTGCCCCTTTTAAAACTTTGGGCAAGCTGGTTTACCATAGACAAGACCATGAACAGTGGCTACCTATCTGTTCAAGGCGTTTCCTCCTAATTATTTATGTTGCTGCTGGAATTATGTATATTTTTTGCCATGAGCTTGTATAATTTAATATGCCCTTTTTGTGTTGGTTGTTTAAAGTCCTTTGTTGATCTTTTTGTAAGTCACTGCATTCTTTTAAACAAAAAAGTAACTTCAGCTTCAAAAATAATAAAATATTCAATAGGGATTTGTTGCAAGATCAAAAAACTTGCAGAATACTTAAAAAAAAAAAACCCTGTAAGTGCTGAATGATAAATATTTGTTTCTAACTCCTCATTTCCTGCAATTCTTTCCAAGAAGTGGATGGGTTTTGTTTTGTTTGCTCCAAAGCTCTGCATACCTTCACTATTATCTAAACTGAGGCACCAATACAACTCTGGAGGAACAAGTATCCTGAAGACGGAACTCTTGGCATTGCAGTGCAGGATTCTATCACAAACATTCCTTCCTAGTTATTCATTGATGGGTGGAGGCAGGAAGAGAGGGAGTGGCAGTGTTAAATTACTGACCATAGTAAAGCTTAAAACCACTTTATTTCCAAAATAAACACAGAATCTCAAAAAGAATCCCACAGTCTATTAATGCTTCCTCTTAGCAGTAAGACTGTCAAAATAGGAATGCTCCATAAATCTAAATCCTCAGGGAAATCAAAAAGCCAAATTTTAAAAGGGTAAAGTATTTGATCAAGATACATGCAAGATAAAGGGGAGATCCATACATCTTTAAAGAACATTCAATGCACATTTAAAGCACTTGACTTCCCCCAAAGAATCCTTGGAATTGCAGGCTCACTCCTACAGAGCTCCCTGGGAAGTCTGTTAAACTAATATATTATAAAATAACTATCAAAAGAAATAAAAGCATTACAATTACATAAAAATAAGTAAAACACAGTATTGTTTTAATGAACAAAGCAGAGCAGTATAGATCCAATCAAAGAAGTGAGTCTCATTAAACAAAGACCAGGATAAAGAGGTATGAATCTTCAGCATGCAAGAAAAGCTGTAGAATGAGCATGCCAGACTCACTTCTGTGGGGAGGGGTCCCTAGGTATGTAGTTTTTCAGATATTTGGGGCCTAAATCATTTAGGGCTTTAAAACCCTAAAGTGAGCACCTTGAACTGAGCCAGGAAACAAACTGGCAACCACTGCAGCTGTTTTAAAACAGGGGTTATGCAAGTTCTAAAGGCAGTACTATTTTGGGGGGTGCTTTTTGCATGTTGGATAGGTTGAAGTTTCTAAATTGTCTTCAGTTGCTGCCCCATGTAAAACACATTGCCGTAGTCCAGCCTTATGTTCACCACTGCATGGAATATGGTGGACAAGACATTTCTGTTTGAGAGGGACCATAGCTAGCAAACCAGCTGAGCTGGAAAGAGTCAGTCCTAGTCATGGTTGCTACCCGAGCTTTCAGTGACAGTGCTGGATCCAGCAGCACCCACGAGTGGCAGACCTGTTCCTTCCAGGAGAATGCTACCCCATCCAGGATAAGGATATGATGAGTACTGTTCATCAATGAATCCTTGCAGCATCAGCATTTCAGTACAGTGGTACCTCGGATTACATATGCTTCAGGTTACATATGCTTCAGGTTACAGACTTCGCTAACCCAGAAATAGTGCTGCAGGTTAAGAACTTTGCTTCAGGATAAGAACAGAAATCGTGCTCCGGCGGCGCAGCGGCAGCAGGAGGCCCCATTAGCTAAAGTGGTGCTTCAGGTTAAGAACAGTTTCAGGTTAAGTATGGACCGCCGGAACAAATTAAGTACTTAAGCAGAGGTACCACTGTATATTCTAATGTCTAGTCTAGATTAGAGTTGAATTCAATTGGATTTACTCCCTAGTAAATGGGATTGCTGTCTTAATCCTCATGTTCCAGCCTTATCTCAGTATAACCCCCCCTTCTAATTATGGTTGAAATGTGCAGATACATTATATTCTTAAATCCATTACACCCTACCTGTTGACCTGCCCACTTCAGCCTTGACAGGTTCATCTCCCAGTCTTCCTGTCATGAAGCACAACACACATTTCCTGATAAGCTTTTGTATCTTCAATTTGCAAATCACCACTGAGCCACATCCTACAAATATTTTTAAAGAGTGCATGCTACCACATATAAAGTTTGGATTAAAAGACCCACCAACCCATTTTGTTCCACCAATTATCTTGAAAGACTGAATTCAGTTCCTTAATAATCCACGTAGTAGGGCATAGGTAGAGTCCTTAAGCTGTTGTCATGATTCCTTTGGAAACTTGTAGCCAGGCACATCCCAGCAAAGGTCTTGGCTGCTCCTCCACTCCAACCTAGATAGACACATGTTCCAAGATGGAATTTGTCCATATCTGGGGTCTCTGTGTTTGCAATGTTAGATAGGACTCTGTATGCCATATAGGATGCTGCATAGAGGTATAAGACTCCAGAGAGCAGGAGCAGGAGCCCAGAGCCTCCTGTAAGGCAGTAGTTTGGATGTTCAGACCACCAACGTGTCCCCACATGGGTAAGAACATAACTCAGGAAGCCACCAAGCAGAGAGATGATAGTCAGGGCCCTCACCATCTGAACAGGCCAGGAGATAGCCATCTCCTCTGGAACCGGTTGGCATACCTTGTCTTGTACGCTGGTCATCTCCATACAGCTCTCCCAAAGGCCGTCACTGAAGGAGACATCTTGAGGGAAACCAGGTCTTTTGGGGAACTCCCGCCATTCTGGTGTTACTGTAGCTGCCAGCATCAGAACCCATCCCATGGGTGCAACCACCAGTCCTAGCACCATGATGCCGGTTGCCATAATCCACTTAAAATGTCCGTCCTTCCTATATGAGAGCTTAAACCAGACTTGCTTTTCTCCCTAATTTTGGTCTAGCATCAGAATCCAAACTGTTGCTTAGATAATTTTAGTAGCCACATCAGCTTCATCTCTTTCAAAGCACAATTACAAACAACTGGGAAAGGAGCTCACTTCCTAGAGGGCAAGCGTCATAGCACAAATGAGACAAACCAACTCCGTTGAGTTACATATTAATGATTCTTCTATTTCTGGACCCTATTCATGGCCAGTCATAATGAAGGCCTTTAATCATTAATAAGCAACACACCAGCAGCATGCACAACAATTAATCTTGAATGATTATGCTTACATTTATAACCTAACCCAGGGTGGAATCAAGGAGATTGTAAAATTAAAACAAGGAAACAATTAACAGTGGAAGGTTAAAATTTTCAGTGGTTTTTCTCACAATCAGCAGAGAGACTTAAGTTGGGGGGAAAGACTTGAGGTATGGAACAAAGCAAGATGGATTATGAGAAGCAATCGTGTAAGGATGGTGAACATGTTATATAAAAAATGTTTAAATGTTTGTTGAAATTTGAAATCTAAGAAGAACTAGTTAAATAATGCAGGATTAAATGAGCAAAAAGTGTTGGTTATACAGATGGAACAGTGGGAACATATATGTATAGGCAAAAGGGTTAAAATACATACTGTGCTATGTTCTAAAATAGAATTTTTACAAAATTATGTACCATTGGTATTTAACTCCTGAGAAATTATTTAGAATGTATAAAAATGATCCAAATATTTGTTGAAAATGTCAAGAACACGAAGGGACACTTTATCATGCTTGGTGTTTGTTCAAAAAGCTAAAAAATACTTGATACAAATACACAAATTGATAAAGAGGATTTTGAAAGTTAATAGTTGGCTGAAACAAGAACTCTTCCTGTTGGGACTCTTCCTATTTACCTGGGAGTAAGTGCCATTGAATTCAATAGGGCTTACTTCTGAATAGACATGGTTAGACTTCTGCTGTCAGGTTACAAAGACCTGCCGTGAATAGCTGTAATGGACAAATTTAGGGATGAATTAAAAGTTGCTGGTTGTACAGTACAACTGATGATGGAAACCCCGTTTTGATGGAATGAGGCTTCAGGTATTTCCGCCCTCTCCTCCACTACCTCTGCCCTCACTACGGTTCTCGAGAAGGAACAATTTTTTTCTTACGAGAAATTGAATATTCGGGGAGAGGGAACTTGAGTCCGGAAAAAACATTCATTGGGTGCTCGCCGGCTGTGAACCAATGGGAAGGGAAAGGGAAACTCCTCCCTTGCCAACTGGCAGAGAAAAGAGGCGCGGCGCCGCCCCGCGGCCGAGGGCGCGAGCCTTCAACGGTCACTCTACGAGGGAGTGGGCGTGGCAACAATGGAGAAGGTGGAGCGTCGTGAGCCTTTTCCTTTTCACCCGCGTGCAACGGTCGTTGCGCGTGCGCAGTGAGCGGCGGGAGGTCTGAGGCTCCGCTTTCCCGGAGTTGTCTGGGGAGATTTCGTCGTCGTCTGCTCTTATCCGAGTTGTGAACGGATGTGTTTTACCTCAGCACTCGCTCAAAGGGACCTTTGTTCGCGGACCCGTCATTTGTACGCTAGAGGTAAAATAATAATAATAAATAACTTTCCTCTTTGTGGGTTTAGCCCTGACCCCATTTAATTCGCCGCTCAGAAACCCTGGAATACTGTATATTCTTCGGTATAAACAACCATGGCTTTACCCGAAACCGGGGTGGAGGGAAAGGTAGTGAGGAGATGGGTGTCCTTCTGTGCCCTCAGATAGGCACTATTTAGCCTTAAAATACACTCATAACTCCCCCCTAAAACACCATTGCTGGATTCCCCCTCCCTTTGGTGGCTCTTTGAAGGAAAGATGCTCTTCATGTACACATGATGCGGATTGAGAGGATTATAAATAAGTCATGGGCTAGAAACTCAAAACCAGGCTTACTTGAAAGTGAACTCCATCAAAATGGATAGACCATTTAATGATTCTTCTGCCCATTGTAGTAATTGCAATGTGCTCTGCTAGATGCTGAATGCTTTTAGTTGTATTTTTATTCATTCTTTTGTTTTATATTGTATTTTATTGTGTTGCAATTTGCATTCCATAGAACTCAAATTGTAATTTAATGCAAGAAATAGAAGCAATAAAAATACAATTGAAAATCGAAATGAATATTTAATGTGGACATGCCATGGACTACATGAACGAAGCTTGTAGGCCACTGCTGGGCCACAGACCACGGTACAGGGAACCTATGCCATAAGGTGCATTTCTTGGTATTTGCACTGAAGACGTGAGTCCAGCTGAGTGCAGTAGGACTTATTTCCAGGTAGGTTCCAAACATGTAGAATTGCAGCCACAGTTAGAAGCAATATATATTTAGAGGCTGTACTTGGGTAATGCCTTTATTGTGTCCAACCAAAATGCCACAAAAATGGAAAGCTTTTGAGATCTATAGAAATCTTGATTAGACAGGATGTTACACAAAATAGGGGGTGGTTAGCTGAGGAAAAATAATAAGCAAAAAATCAGAAAAACTACCCTGGATGTTAACTATAAGATCTGCTTGTAGTTAATGTCTAAATTGGAGATTACAAGATGAGTCCCTCACAGATGCTGAGATACTGGCCTACACACTTGGGGTTTTGGGATGGAGAAGGAAAAAATGGCTGCTGCCCCCATTTCTTTGAAGAAGAAAAAAAATGCCTAGCCTGTAAACCTGTTCTTTCCCACACACTTCAAATGAAACCACAAGTTCCTGCTCAGGTAAAGAGCAGAGATAAAAAGAAATGTGGCATTCTTTATTTTGGCAAACCCAGAAGTTAATTTTGGCAGATGCATTAGGTGACAGGCAATTTAAGTGTGCTACATGACTGCTACCTTCTTAATATGCACAATGGCTGTAATCCTATTCACACATTTGGGATTAGGTCCTATGAAATTTAACAGGACTTTCAAATAAACATGCACAGCATTGGTAATGCAAAGGTTTTGTTTTGTTTTTAACTTCCCAGGTCAGGGAACAGGATAAAAGTATTATACATGTGCTTTTAAAATGTGTAAATAAAACATGTTTTGGCAAAAATATGGATGATCTTCTATATATCACACATAAAATAAGTCGTATGAGAGTGGCTCAAAGGCATTGTTCCAGATTTTGCATGAATATGCCCCACAGAGAACTGTTGAACTCTTGCCGCTGTTGAATATTGTTGGGAATGAATGTAAAAGCCATTAGGTGTGTATTCTAGCCATGTAAATTTGATATTTATCTAAAATTCCAGATAGATAACTTTGGTCATAGTTCCAATCATGGCTGCCTTTGGGGACACTCTAACTGAGACCTCCTCCTCGAACAGAACTGATGGTAAGTTTCCATTTTTAAGTTCCAATACAAAGCCTTTACATTCCGGGTTACTGTTCCTTCTCATATTATTGCACACTTTTTCAGATGAGACAGTGGCAGAATTGAATCTGTATTTAGGATTGGTAATGAACTGAATGAGGACCAATAAACTGAAGTTCAGTCCTGACTATTGGACTATTGCAGTGTGTTGTATGTGGGACTCACTTGAAAACTGTTCACAAACTGCCTTGGATTGGCTGCAAGGATCAGATGTTGCCATTTTTAAAACTACTCCACTTGCTAGTAGCCTGTTTTCTGAACATAATTCAAAGTGCTGGCTGTTGCCTGTAAAACCCTAAATATGTGTGATCTGACTCGTTGAAGGATTGCTTTCTCCTACACATGGCTGTCTGATATTTAATGTTAATTTCCAGAGTATTTAATGTTAATTTCTCTGAGTACTACTACCATGAGAGGCTAGGCAGCTGGTGATAACCTGCATTTGAAGAACTTTTCCTAGATAATTATCCTGGCACCAAATTTGTTTTTTTTTTTTTCCTGGTGGTATGTGTTCTCTGTTGTCCAGGACTTGCAGGCTATAAACTGGCTGATATTAATTGCTGGTTTTGCCTCCACTCTCTGTTTTATCAATATATTATTTTATTCTATTTTAATAAGTTGTTTTTTGCTGCTCTGAGAATATTAGCTGAAGAATGGATACGGATTTTGAAAATAAATAAATAGGTGTCCACAGTCTGGTTGACTTTTTATCTCCCTTTTCTGAGACTTTATGTCAACCAGGAAACAGATCAGCTTCTTGCTGCACATGGTCTTTTAAGTTCCTTTGAACTGAAATTTGTTTCCATTTTAGGAAATTTCAAAGGTTACAGAGCTAATGGCTTTGGGGACTTCTGACTGTAGAAAAATTATCCATGATGTGACTGTGTACCGTATAAGGAAACTTGATATGCCCTTTAGCTTATCTTAGCAGTGGGCAACTTTGAATATAAAACTTTCCCTACACAGATATACATTAGTATGGGATGTGGGGGAAGGCATTTGCTTAGTGCATGCTATGTGTGATGTTAATGAAACATCTGTTTTGCTGTTTATATACGCAGCAATTGAAAAGTAATTTGTTGGTACCCTGTCACATATGCGGTGTCCATTTCTTTTTTGCACTATATGAAGTTGGTTTAGAAGGTAGACTACACCCTAAATACATTTCAGAGTGTCCAGCTGTAACTGCATCCTACAAACTTCAGGCACTCAGACTCCCTTGGTAAGGAAGCAAGCACTTGCCTCATCACTTCAAGATCCAAATTGCTGGCACTGAACTAAAGACTTGTTAACCAGTGTCCCGGGAAGGAGAGCAAGCACTTGTTCATGAGGTGCCTGGGAGAAGCAGTTCTGGTGGGAGAAAGGATATCACTTGCTCCATCTTTTCCTGGCTGCTGTGGGTGCCTTCTCTTTCCCTGTCATCCACATCTGTGGCTGTGCCCCTAGTCTACTTCCCTCTTTTCATCTCTCATAAGGAGTTCTTATGGAGATGTTGCATAGCCTGCATATGTGCATTGCCTTCCAGCACCATTCTACACTCTTGATGGGTAAATGCCATGTGCGAAGTAGGCCACCAAGGTGAGTGGGTTAGCTGAGATGTGAATTTTCCTATACAAATATTCTCTGGGCACGTCCAGATGCCCCTAATTTAAGAGACAGCATGTGTGCCTTTAGTTTCCCAGGGCATCTTAAATAACTTTTCCCAGCACTTCTGCATTCTGCAAATAAGAAATGCTAGAAATCTAATGCAGGATCTCATACATGCAGAGTCATGCTCTGTTCTATTCTTAATAAAACTTGTTTCCTAGTGCCAATATTCTGATTAGTAGATAGTCTTCACATCTTCACATGATTGGCTTAATAAATACTAAACAACATTGTGTTGCCCTCCTGTTTTTGAAATGTGTCTAGCTCTTGCATAATCAAATTTCAGTTCTTGGAGGAGATATCAGCTGACCAATTCTTCTGACATACTTCATATTGGCATCTTGTCAGTAGATGCTTAACCATGCCATGCATAGCATCAATCCTGTGATAATCAAACTAGGGCTCTGCATTCCCCTTCATATCAGCGTTTGGGTATTGCAAACATGTGGCAATGTGAGATCAGCAGGAAAGAAGCTGTAGCCCAGAGAGACAAACTTTTAAATTGTATTTTTGCTGACTTAAATTCATGCAAAGGTACCCAATAATATGGAGAGGAAGAAATATTGTTTGTCAATATGGTGCCTTGCTGTTTGGTTGAACTGCTGTTGTTTTTCCTGTATTGAAACCTGAGAGTTGCTAAGAATAACTTCACACTTCCATCTAGTCAGATCTGGTACTTCTGCGTCAGTATTTTCAGCATTCGTACAGCCTTATTCTGTACAGCTGTTGGGGAGAATCAAAGCTTATTTTGGGGGGAAGCTAATGCCAAACAGGGCAGCAATTGCTTCACTTTTCTAGGAGGTGTTCCAATCTACTGCTGCTTTAGGGTAGTCGCCAACTTCACTTGACGTGTCCGGCAGCAAATGAGAATTGCAGTGCTGTTGGTTGGGAATGTAATCAAGAGCTCAGCTCCTCGGTCCTGAGTAAGTGTTAGCATTTTATAAAGCCACACTTCAATATGTTTTTTATGAGCAGCTAAAAAGTTCCACTTTTCTTTTAAGATCTCATTTGATCAAATGAAAGTTAGTCTGGTTGCATATTCACATTTGAATTGTGTCCAGAGGCTGATGCAAATAAGCTAGGAAATATAGCTATTGTTTATAAGAAAATGGCTTTTCCTTTTTATCATATACTGTAGAAGCTCTGCTGCAATGTGTGAGGTGCCTAGCTGCGTAGTGTACAGATAAGCTACACTTCTCTAAAGTGTAATGTTTTGAGCCTAATCTACCAGTTGTTTTTCTTTTCCCAGCATTCTGCAGTTCCAGTGACGGTTCTTCATTTCAGCCCATCAAAACCCAAGTGGCCATCCCTACAGCTCATGTCATGCCTTCCATGCTAGATAGGTCTTCTTGTTCAGTGGGTGAATCAAGCGTGCTTCGGACCACCCTGACTTCCTCTCTGCCAGTCTCTTCAAGTAGCACAGGAGGGCTGATGTCCAACCATGATCCTGATACTCTGAGGCACTCCCAGGTGTTTCACAGGAACCCTGTTCATCTTTATCAAACTTCAATGGAAAATGGCTGTAACCAATCCTCTTTCCTTGCTCCTGACCAAACAAGTGTGGAGTGTGCTCAGAAACCCATTAGATTGGCTGCTGAACTCACGTTTAACCAATCTCCTCTTCTGGATAAGCAGTCTGCTGGTCCTTGGTCCCAGCTTCAAATGTGTAATTCAGATACTGCTGTTACTGGCCTAGAAAAAGATCCATGCAAAGTGCTGCTAGATGTTAAACCAGCAACAGAAACCAACAGAGTCTGTGAAAAGCAGGTACCCTTGGGGCTTAATCCTGCTACTATGTACCCCAGCCCAACAGCTCAGTCTCAGCTGTGGAAGCAGGAAACTTGCACACTACATCAGCATGAGAATTGTGCGCTTAGTGCCTGGAATCAGCACTTGGACCGTGTTCGCCTGCAATTGGAGCAGATTCAGGTAGAAGGTCTTTTTGAAACAATCTGCTTTAGTTTAAGAGAGTGTGTGGACACAACAAGAGTTTAAAGTTGAATAGCACTTTTAGCCCTTATTCACAGTTGCATATAAACAGAGTTATTCCATTGCATGTTTATTTTTCTGAAATATATATGTTTCCACTTTCTATGCATGAGTCTTTCTCCTCTAAGTTGTTTTCTGCTTTAATCTCTATGATAGTGGTTAAATAGAAATAAAATATACAGTTGTCAGTGACTAATGCTGTTGTATGGATTTGTCTGGTGAAAGAGTACAAGGTAATACGCTTCCTTGACTAACGATTAATGAGGGTGGAATTGATAATCATTAGTATTGTCTATGTGGTGCTTTAGTTTACAGGGAGAGGTGGCACTGTGCCATTTTTCAAGGAGAAGTTCCTGAAAAAATGGGCAGCTCATGGGTATGCATAGGGAGAAGTCCTGTATTTGTTGTATCTGGGTTTTAAGGAGTTTAGGGATTCTCCAAAGTGCATATTCCAGCCTTGTTTTTCCAAATGTTGTTACTATATATCATGAGTTCTTTTTTACTGTGTATGGAAAAAATTGCAGACAAGTAACAGTTAGCAAAATGACTGTGATTCATTTTGCCTTTTTGAAAACTTTGTCATAAAATCCACACTCTTCTAGTGAGATGAAACCATCTTTGTTTAGTGACTTAGAGCAAATCCCTTCCATTCCCTGCAGAAAGGGAACTTTCATGGTTGGTTCAGTGTATCATTTCTCTGTAACACACAGAGTGATCTAAAATTATTGTGTGCAATTCTTTATGGAGCTATTTTTTTCATAGTGTTTTGATGTGGGTCTGGAATAGCTGGGTGTCAGATGAGTCTTCTATGGTTTCTTCAACACAGAAACCATGGAAGCAAATAGCCTCTTAAAAGTTGTGTCTGAACTGAACCTAATGCCTTATTTCTGTCTGACCCTCATGATTCCAGCTGCAAAACAAAGCTCCTTGCTACCATCCCTTGGGGAGCAGTACTTCACTGCACACTGTTGATCCAGCCCAGTGGGTTGGTATTGTAAATTCAAATGAGAACCTGCTCAGGGAGAAAGAAATCCTCATTGACAGGTAGGAAATGGAAATAATCTTTTAGATTCCCAACTATCAAGTCTTGAGACTGTCGCTCAGTTAGCATGTAATTAACATGTAACACTAAGCCATATTATGGTTTAGCATGAATGAGCAAACATGGGGGTTCTGACATTTAAGTTGTCACACTAAGCTGTGACTTGGTTTAGTGTTATATTCAAACCTGGGCTCATGTTTTGTCTCACTTTCAGACAACACATATTTATTGTTTAAATTGAGGGATGACAATGGAAGGTAGCCTCATCCCCAGTTACCTTTTCCCTTTCCATTACTCTCCCTCCCCCTCCTTTGCTTCCTGTCTTTAGATTATAAGCAGGCATTGGTAAATGCCATTTAAAAACTTGTATAAAGTCCATCCTACTGAATAAAACTTCTTGTTTTCTGAATACCTGACTTTGCAAATGTAAATATGTGTGTTGGGGTTATTCCTTTTTTGAAGGCAAAGGCAACACATTTCACAGCTGGAGCAGAAAGTACGAGAAAGTGAGCTGCAAGTCCACAATGCCCTCCTGAGCCATCCTGCTGCTTATGGGGACTTGTATCTGCTCAGAATGCAGGTAAGTACCATCAATTCATGGCTGGTGTGGCTTGAAGATTCTATTTCCTTCATTTTTCTGAAGTAAGAGCTACAGAAATAATGCTTGGGTGAAGAAGGTTGGATTAGGGAAATGCCATACTAGTCATCTACCATTTCAGGATCTTCTGAAGCTCTGGATCTGACAGTATCCACCATACCATTGGTCTTTTTTCTTTTCTTTTCTTTTTTGCAATTGCTGCTTTTCTGGGGGTGCAATATTTGGTGTGGATTTTGAGAATGCTTGGAAGCTAGTATGATCCTCATTAACTCTTTTGCAGGAAATGCAGCGGGAGAACATATTCTTACGAGCTCAGTTTACTGAAAAAACAGAATCTCTTACTAAGGAAAAGATTGAATTGGAGAGGAAACTGGCTGCTTTAGAAGCAAGTGTAAAACAGATCCAGGAGGCCCATAAGGAGACTATACAGAAGCATACAGTGGAGCTGAAGAAACAAGATGAAAGGGTGAGCTGTCTCTATTAATACAACAGGTCTCCCTGTTTCCACTAAGTTACTTGGTTACAAAAGGAAAACAGTACATGGGCACATGGTATATGCAGAATGTTTTGCTTCTGATTATGGACATTGCAGGTAGTAAGAATAAACTATCACAAAATATGCAAGGAATGTTGGGATACAGAATCCTCCCCCTCATGCATTTTGGGGTTAAGGCAAGAGTACAACAGCTTCTTGCACATAAGTTTATATTGAAGGATTGATTCTTGAGCAAAAAAACCTAGTACTTGGCTCTTCTGGCATCTAAACCTGGAGTCTTGATACAGTTCTTGCTTCCTGATCTTGCATCATGTAGCATTGCTTTTGGAAATTGGTTTCTGTGTTGAAGATCAGTAATGTGACTTAGAAATAATTCTGTTTCATTAGTAACAATGAATGGATGCTAATTGCAATACTCCTGCCAACCTAGCAGTTCGAAAGCACGTCAAAGTGCAAGTAGATAAATAGGTACCGCTCCGGCGGGAAGGTAAACGTTGTTTCCGTGCGCTGCTCTGGTTCGCCAGAAGTGGCTTAGTCATGCTGGCCATATGACCCGGAAGCTGTACGCCGGCTCCCTCGGCCGATAAAGCGAGATGAGCGCCGCAACCCCAGAGTCAGCCACGACTGGACCTAATGGTCAGGAGTACCTTTACCTTTAATTGCAATACATTTAATAGGCAAGCTTAGCAAATTCAAAGTTTATTTACTAAATAAAAATAAAATAAAATAAACATGTTAAACAATTTTGCTCTCTGGGGCATCAGAATTCCTCTCCACCAAAACCCCACATCAGCGTTGAAGATTCTAAATAGTGAAATGAAATAGGCAGAAAGCTGAGCACATCAAGATTTTTCCAAAACAGTAGCACCAGTACTGGACTGGGTTTCTCTGAGCATCCAAATCCTATGGTTTTTTAATATGAAGCTTTAACTGTGCTCTGCATGTAAAATGTGTTGCATTCTTCATCAGCATGTCTTAAAGAGAATATTTTTTTTACTTAGCTGACACAACTTACCCCCTGACATCATGTTGCTGCTTTTGTGTAGCCTGGAGTGAGATTAGCCTGCTCTGTGTGATGGCCCATTCTGTCTTGAAGTACTCTGCTTGAATGAAGCCTCTAATGTATATTTTATTTGTTGCTTGTAGGTTAAAATAGTGTTTGCCCCTCAAAGCTGATACATGCACTCACTCAATGAGTGAAAAACAGTCCTCTAAGAAAGCCCCTCCTTTTGTTCTTTGTTTGTGCAGGTAAAGGCAAGAGATAAACATATTGAGCACCTGAAAAAGAAGTGCCAAAAAGAATTTGAACAGAACCGTGAGAAACAGCAGAGAATTGAGACTCTGGAGCGTTACGTTGCTGACCTTCCAATGTTGGAAGATCATAAGAAACTCCACCATCAGGTATATTGGTATCTCCTGGATACAGCTGCACTTGTGCCAGGTCTTTGCATCTAACTGAGTGTGCATGGCTGGCTGGAATGGCAATCTGTTTTCAGGAAGTGAAATATTCTGATCTATTCAAATTTCTTGGAAGAAGATGTAGGAGACATATGCTTTGCGTGAAAGAAAAACTGCTAGGAAAGAATTCTGTTGGTTCTGAAGTGTGCTCTCTCTCTCTCTCTCTCTCTCTCTCTCTCTCTCTCTCTCTCTCCTTTTTTAGTTAAAAGAATCTCAGCAGGCAACTACAGCTTTGCAGGAATCAGTGACCACTCTTGAGAAAGAGCTTGCAGATGTTCGTGCCAATTGTAGAGAGAAGGAGCTGCACCTAGAAATGCAGAAACACAAAGAAATGGAACTGCTTTCTACCATGCGCAGGTAATGCCCTTGGGAACTGTGAGTGAAGAAACAGAACGAAATAAGAGAATGTTATTTGGTGTGGTCTCAAAGTCTTATATTGTATAGTGCTTGTGGTGGAACCTCCCTATAATGCATTTCTATCAGGGATTCAGTGAGAGACAATATGATAGTACAAGCCTCGGGAATGAGGGTGGGGGCAAGAGGTGGGAATAGCTGTAGAAGAGTAAACTTGAGTAGCGGTCGAGTGGGAAAGAGATCGTGTTCAGCTTGCTGTGTAGATGCACAACACTCAGTTTTTAAAACTATAAAACTGAGTAAGGGAGCTTGGGGGCAAAGAGTGGACTCTGGAGTTAGCGTGATGCTTGAGAGAAAAATGGACAATAGAGGAGCAGACACCACAGGAGCTGAGTATATGGGTATTGGCCAAATCTGCCTTGGGTGCCTTGGCATAAAGGCAGTATATAAATGATTGCATTTAGATAGATTGCAGATAGATAGATAAAATAGTTGGCTATAGGCATGTAATGAGCTTGCTATTAAAAGTGTGTCATGTCAGTTTTGTCTTCCAAATTATAGTAAACATTCTGGCTTCAGAATCAAGAGGAGATAATTTGGCACTGGGCTTTGGGCTGCTTTTAAAACATTAGTAGCATGTGATGGAGGCAGATCCATTTTGTTTAAACTACCCAGTTGTGTGGAAGAGGGGTGTGTTTGAGGAGATTTCACCCCTCCCATACTCAAGAATCACCTCATCAGTCTCCTGACTCTGAAGAGAGGAGGAGGCGTGTTCTTATATCTGCATGTTCCACTCCGACATAGTGTGTGACTCTGTGTGAGAGAGAGACTCTGAGAGAGAGAGTCAGCCAGTGAGTGAGTGAGTCAGCAAGTCAGTGTCTTAGAAAAGACTGAGAATCTCCATTTGTATATAGTGTATAGAACAGTAGCTGTTAGAGAATAAAAGAAGATATTCTTCAGCACTGTCGTCCGAGTATTTATGCTCTGCTGTACTCTGCTGCACAACGACTGTTTACTTGGTGAAGTGATTTGCGGTGCTCACAGCTCTGAGTTGTGAGTCCACGGCACTTGGACCTGTTCTACAGAGGAAGGTGGTCTCTGGAAGTGCCATCCAGCTCGCCTAGCCCAGTCGGGGCTGAGGTGGACGAGTCCAGTTGGTGACACTGGCTCAAGGGCGATGCTGACAGTGTTTTGAATGATTAACAGTAAAGGGAGTTTACAGTGGGGGTGCGGGGACACAGACCTTCCTCCTGCCCATGAATCTGTTCCCCATCCCCAGCATTTGTCTCATCAATTGAGTGTCCTTGCTTGGGATATCTTTTTTAAAAAAATTGTAGCTGTTTATATTCTCTCTCTAGGGATACAAATCCTTCCAATGTGAATCACAATTACCATCAAAATCCATTGACAGAATCACAATAAACAATATAAAAACATAAATAATCAGAATTCTTCCCACAATGCCTTGTATTTGGGGAGTTCACAGGACAGACCAGTTGGAGCAGGCTTCGAGGCCTGCTGCCTCTCCTGAGCTCCAGTGAAGACAGAGGGTGAACAAGTTTAGGGAACTTGCCATGCTGATTATGTAAGGTTGTCATTTTTTTCCCATATTGGATGAGGGGTGGGGAAGAGCTACAAGACAATGTTTGGCTTTTTTGTTCTTTCACAGAAAAATGTGGCCTTGTCTCCTCACAAATGTGACTATGACTTAAGAATGTCTTTAAAATGTGTTTTTTGTTACTTAAAATGCATGCTTTTGGAGTAGAGTAGGCTTTCTACTTGGTCAATATGGGATCAAGAGGTGGCTGTAGTTCAGATTGAGTATTATGAAATCCATCTTCAAAGGGTGAACTTGTTGAGGTCATTCCATTTAGCATTGGCATCTTGTTTCTTAGTTTACAAGATAAAATGCAGCGTGGGAAGAATTCAGCAACAGACGACACTGCCCAGGAGTTGGAGAAAGAGAAACAACAAAAAGTTTCCCTGCAAAATGAATGTGATCTCCTTAGGAAGGTAACCTACTCCCAGTGGGGAATTGGTGGTTATTGTGGATCTCATATTCTCTGGCAATTGGATCATATTCTTTGTGCAGTCCCACATATGGGTTCTGTATCTGCTAAGATAGACATCTCTTTTAGATAGATTGTGCCAAGCTCAGTGATTAACACCACACCCCTACCTCTAGGTAAGCAACTTTGCTATTCTCCTATTTGTGAAACTGCACAGAGATAACAAAGAATAACAAAACAGCTTGGATTGTCATTCACTGAGGCGTCATTGTGTGCTTGCACCCTTCTTCCTCACTGCAGATGCCATTAGGACCTGCTGTCACTTGAGTACTTCTTGTATAGTCCCTGCAACAGTGTGTTAGGAACTGAGCAGGAAGGCAGGAGCCATGTCTCCAGGATATGCACTGTGAGGGTTGGGAGCAAGCTTCCCATCAAAATTTGTATTGTCTAGTTTAGAAAGCCTTTCTTTTTCTTTTTTACTATCACCTCAGTTTATATTTTTATGTGAGAACAGAAGGAGGAAAGGGGCTTCAGATTTCAGAAGCCATGCTTCTGCCTAAGCCACCTACCAGCCTGGTGCCTGCCTTTCAGCAAGAGACTGGCGTCTCTAAGGAAGTTCCTGCTTGCAGGCTGTTGAGCTCCACCTGCTCAGGAGACAGAGCAGTCAGGCGACGTTAGGCTGCATGCTCGCTTGCTTGCACACACAATATCTCCAAGGATGATTTTTGCCTGCCGCTGAGGAGGCGGACAGGAGACAGAGAGCTAAGGCAGAGGGTTACCTGCAGTTCACACACGATTTCTCAAAAAGCAATTTTTGCGTCAGCCTGCTGCTGCCGCCACTACAGGAAGCACAGAAGAGCATCTGAGGCAGAGTTAGCAATAGCAATGGCTGCACAGGACAGGAAGAAGCATTGACTTCCTGAGTTTTGCAGTGTTGTGCTTTTTGACTATTGTACACAAGCACACATACGATTCACAATATATTGTCAGATAATTTTTTTAAACAAATGGTTATCACAATTTGCTCTTTATATCGATATAAGACAATATATTGATATATTGCCTGACCCCAGCGCAGAACTCGTATGTGACTGCACAGATGACCATGTGAGGAATCACGGTTACAGATAAGCATCTGAAGAGGGGAGAGTTTAAATCATGAAGATCTTAAGCTCAACAATCTAGTACTTCCTGCAAGTGTGATCCTGAATTAGTGGTGTATTGCTGTGAAGAGTTATATTTCAGGACAAATAATCTCTTCTGAACAGTCCACAAACGATTTGGGGTTGAGAGTAAGATCAGAATGTAATCTCTAATTGCAAATATGGGGTCATACACAGTAGTGCAGTGCTCATAAATGCATTTGTTAAAGCAATAAACATTCAATTTTTATTATTTTGTTAAGAGTACATCTAAGGGTGCTAATAAATACATGGGAAGGTTTTCATCTTTTTCAGATTGTGGATAATCAGAAGAAGAAGATGAATCGGTTATCTTCAGAGGTAAAGGTGAGTTCAAATTGAAGGATTGGATATATGGTTCATGTATCCAAATCATCAACAGGATAATCAGAATTTGTTTGTTCTTGTATTCCAGGATCTAGAGAATCGGATTGCTCAGGAGGAAGACACAGGTCAAGCTCTCAAAGTGGAAGCACTGAGGCAGGAGAATGTAATGCAACAACTGCGCATAGCAGTGAAAGAGGTAGTCTCCCTTTTAAATATTGGCATTTGTTAAACAGATTAACCAGCCAAACAACTATGTAGTAGGATCTCCATTCCTAGTCCCTCGCTCCCTCCCTTTTTTGCTTTAGAGCACCTTGACTGCCTAATAAGTCTGTTTTACTTCTCAGATTTGTAGCCTTATTTGAATCCTCCTTCCCTTTGGTTTGTTATACCCATATAGAAATAGTGTTTAGTGTTTTTGGTACTCCTAGGGCTGTACAGCAATTTGTAGCTTGCAGTGGCTTTTGGTTACAACAGCATAGTATCAAGTAGCTCAGGATCTAGTATCTCTTTTATTCCCACCTCCCCAGTAATTATGGTTAGAATTGAGATCACACAGTGACCTCTGATATTTTATAACGCCATTAGAAAGTGGGTGCTGCTGCCAATCTGAAGGTTTCCAACATAGAAGACATACTGTAGAATTGCAGTCTCACACTAGGGGGTGATAGAGATCTTCTTTAATGCTCCAGCTTCTCTTCCCCATTCCTTTTAGCTTTCTGTACAGAACCAGGAACTGATGGAAAAAAATCTGACTCTTCAGGAGCACCTCCGGCAGATTGAGCCGGGTCAGCTACTGTCTGATGAAACAGCCCACCTTATTCAAGAGCTGCATAGAGAGCTAGCCAGCTGCCTGCAGGACCTGCAGTCTGTCTATAGCGTTGTAACGCAAAGGGCTCAAGGAAAGGATCCCAACTTGTCTTTATTGTTGGGGATTTGCAGTAAGTAAAACTGAGTTTTTTCAGCAGCTAGTAGTAGAGGAATATTCTTTCTTTGGGGCTCTGAAGATGTAATGCTTCTCCTGTTTTATTGGTTGCCTGTTGATAGGACAAGGGTTGCCAACTCTTTCTAGGTCTGTGGGCATATTTGGCGTTTTGAGATAGGTCTGTGGGCATAGTGATGTCTCTCCTCACTCCCCTGGGTCATTCTGCTCCCACAGTGGACAGAGGAGCACACACAAATTCCTTGTTTTTTCGTGAGGTCTATGTAAAACTGAGATCCAGTAGAACTGAAACAGCCTCATGAATTTGCCTGATTTTACACAGAGCTCTCTAAAAGCATATTCAAAGTAAAGCTTACATTGGTAGCCTGTTCAGTAAAAATTACATACCAGCTGTTTGCCAACACTGCTAAAATATGGATACAAATCACAGATTTTAACCATTACGCACAATGGTGACTTTAAGGGGATCTCTTGAAAAAAATTGATGATCCATAAGCCTTAGAGCCATGTGTTTGCACCATGGCAGTGCTGGAAAACACTGGATCCATGAATCTTATGGCTCATTAAATGGACATATGATCTGTGAGGAACTGAAAAAACGTTATGCAATTTCAAGAGGATCCATTTTACATGTGGTGTGTGCACCCACATGCTCTCCCTGGCACTCCTCTCTCCCTCCTGACTCCAGCACCCTAATTTCTCTCCCCAGCCCCCCTCTTTAGCTGCTTGGGTGCTGCTTGAAGCCTTGAAAAGCCTAGGGAACTGAAAAAAGAAATGCAAGAGAGGGTAGCTCACTTCCTCCACCCTTGCCTCCTAATGACAAAGGTTATGGAGAGTATTGGGGGGCACTAGGAAAAGTCTGTAGGAAAGTCTGTAGGAAAAGACTGTCATGGTGCCCCCATTTTGGCAGCTTGGGGTTTTATGCTGAGGATATCTTGTAAATTGTTTTGCTGACATCAAAATCATTCAGTAATGTTTGCTTCACTTGCAATACCGTTTCAGAATCACTAGACCATTGACATTCAACACTTCTCAGTATACTTTCTTAACCATTTGGAGACATACCCAAATGTGCATACATAATAGTGAGAGCTAGAATGTGCTTTAAAAAGTGGAGGGGGGGATAAATCTGTTTCTAGCCTTAAATTGGATATCTGCAATCCCTGAATATGACCTCACTCATCTGTAACTTTGTTCTCTGATATCACAGCTGTGCACTGTTCAGTTAAAGAAAATGATGACTTACAGAAACCGGGCATGATAGCGAAGAAGCTGGAGGATGTAAAACAATTGCGCAAAGAGATTGAAGATTTACGGACTGCTATTTCTGACAGATATGCACAGGATATGGGGGATAACTGTATCACGCAATGAAGGCAAAATGATGGGACCCAAGGACTAAGATTCCACATCCATGAAAGCTGCTATAGGGTGGGATTTTCCAAAGCTCCTTCAATATATTATACTTCTGATTTGATGCCAAGTGGAGCGTGTTTCCTGCACCAAGAAATCAAAGTGTTTCTCTTGCCAGGAAGGTTCTTTGAAGAAAATGTCTGTGTTTGGCACACACTTCCCTTTTATTTGCAATTGGTTAAGATTTTGGGCAGGCTACCAAATAGCTGGTCCTTCCAGCTGTGAGTTCTCAGCAGTGACATAATTGCAGTTCCAGGGCTAGTTCATGCTTGCAATCACATGCCAGTAAATGCACCCTCTCTTCAGCTTGTAGCCTGCAATTTCATGAGGAAGTATGTGAATGGAGTAGTACATGGTTACAGCTGACAATCATTTCTGTGATTTTTGCAGCAGCACTTTTTCTAGATACCATAGTCATAGGAATCACTCTGGCTACTGTGTACTGCAGCTTATGCAAAAAAATATTAGTGCAATTGTGGACATGCACAAGACTGAGGAGCCACTATGTCAGCATATGTGTTGAAACATTTAAATTGGTCTGGATAAAGATGTTCTGAAATTCTTCAGTACTCTGAACTGTTCTGGTTTAGAAAGGACCCCCAAAGAAGCAGGAGTACAATGTTGGGAGTTCTAAAAAGCCTTGATGCATTTACCCTCAAAAGCCTTATAAGTACAGCTGCTACCAAGGAGTCTGGTCTTAAAAGCCTTTATTAGTTCTACAAATGTCTAACTGGGGCAGGGGGGCTATAACCTACATCAGTAAAATGGCCTTTTACAGTGCCTGTTTTAATGGGTTAAAATGTTCCCATTCAAATGCACCTTTTAAACTGTTTTTGTATGTCTCTGTTCTTTACGCACATACTTACTATATATTCCAAAGTGTGGATTTTCATACTCATGTGCCTTAATTCCTAGAAATAAACTGTCTGAGATCAGCTGCATTCTTATAGGTGTGTGGCTGTATTGCAGCATTTGGATTCTTTCCATCTATCATGTGGATCTGACCTGGGCAAAAATATTGAGATCCTTCACTGGTTAGTTATTATGACTAAGCTGATCTGTACAAGTTATGGAATGTAGGTAGAGGAAGAGTTTTTGAATGCCCCTCATGTTTCAAAACAAAACATCAAACCTCCGATTGGAACATTTAAGATCTTGGCAAGAAACCTATGCCTCCTCCTTTACACAGATGGGAACTTTATAATATGGAAGAATGTTCAGTCATGTAGCCCAGATGTTTTATTCTCTTGGTGCAATGCATGTACTTGTTCTAAGGTTTATGAATACACATGGAATTGCCAACTTAACAAGCAGTTAACTGCAAACTTAACAAAGAGCATTTGTTGCCTCTTGCTGCTGCTCTCCCTACCTCCCTGGATATAACTGCAAGCGTACTTCTGCCTCAACATGCAATTGGCTGACTAACATCCCACCAGCAGTCCCTTTCTATGTATGCATTCTTAAAGTTCCTATCTCATCTAAAGTGGTGGGTTACATATCTCTGAATCCATCTGAGGTGCATTAAATCATTCATAAAGAACTGAGTAAACTAGTAATAAAGATGTATATGAGAGAGGAGGAGAGAGCATTGTGAAGTAGAAAGTGAGGAACTTGGTAACTAACTATCTAGGCTTCAGTGTGAAAAGGGTAGATTGAAAAGGGTGTACTGAACCTGCAGAAAGATGGGCACACACGACCCATCTCAAACGCCAAGATCTGTTTGTTTTTGAGAACAGATGATGTAGAAATTGAATATTTTGTTCATAGTTTATTGCAGCTATAACTTCTTTACAGGAGGAATCATTTTAAGCCTGCTGAAAAAATGGATTTAAAATACAGCTTTAGGTTAGTGAATGGATTGATACCTTGTTTTGCTACCAGGATCCATTCCGGAGCCCCAGCCGCTAGCTGAAAAGGACGCAAGGCAAAGCACCGTGTCTGCGTTTTTGCACATGCGCAAGTGGCAAACCTGGAAGTAACCCGTTCTGGTACTTCTGGGTTTCCTGCAGACGTTCGCCAAAGTGGACGCTAGACGAGGCAGACATTCGCAGAGGTATTACTGTACCAGGTTTGGAATCTGTTGTCAGCATGAAAGGCTGGAACATTCAGAGTTGTGTATTGGGACAAGAATATAGTTTTGTTGATGCTAGGCTGCTACACCAAACAGAACCAACCAACAGAAAATAATGAAGGTGCTGAATTTCTGACAGTTAATGGAAATGTGGCATTTACATGACATTCTTCCCACTGGCAACTGCTACCCCTGCCAAAGCTATTTCCTAATGAAGTGGGAGTTGTGTGACTCCAGCCAGTGAAGGGATAGTTGCTTTGTTGTCATGGCAAACTCACTGCAAAATACCAAAGGAAGAAAACATTATTATTATTCTACCACAGGTTTACCGGAAAGAAAAATCTTGGTTATGATTTTAAAATATCTGAGTCACAGATTTTGATTTTGTACTTAAAGAAAGCTTTCTTTGCCAGGCTACTTGGTACTTAGTATTTTGGTTACAAAATAAAGCGGAGCTTCTGCTTTTTAAAAAAGTGCCTTTATCCTGGACTGCTTTGAGTATAACCTCCGCCACACTTGGCCTTCACCCTGCCTTGCTACCCTCCCATTTCATGAGTAATAGACTAATCCAATTTGGCACTAATTTATTGTATTCATACCATTTTCTCTGTGAGGAACCTTTGGCCCTCCAGGTGTTACTGAATGTACACCTTCCATCATCCCTGCCTGGTGGCCACGCTTGCTGGTCTAGGTAATCCTAACACAATGAAATAACTTTAGGTGTTATTTTGTTGCTCAAGCAAATCCACATATCTTGTGTGGGTGTACAGAAATCCACATGTTGGTAGTGCTAGAGTTATGTATGCGGGGGTAGTATTACACAGAAAAATTATTAGCTGAGTAAATACTAATATGTGTATGAATTCCGAGGCAAACTTGTTGCCATGTTTTATGCATCATAAAAGGTGTTCTCTTTCTCAAAGCAGGGAGTGTCTCTTTCCACGATGGCGTTTGCCAGCTGGAATTTTTATGAGCACTTTTATCCCTGCTTGTAGAGTTCATTCTTCCTTGATTAACTGGGGAAGCTTTTTAAGTCGAGCTTTTTAAACCAATTAAACGTTTCTTCCTTACTGATAAAGGGCCGATACAATGTAGTTCATGGACCTTAAACTATACATTAGTGGAAAGTAATGATTGGTATTTTCAACTTTCTGCTGTCCAACAATGCACGGTCGATGGTGGTAAACCTCAGTCTGCGCGTTTTTTCCTCGAGAGCAAGTCTGCGCGCGAAGGGGCCCCCTTCCAAGTGAAGACTTCCAGGACCAGCTGCAAGTGGATCGTGAAAGATCTACAGAGACACACACTCCTGAGAGCCTCTGGGCTGAGGCTCCGCGCCTCCTGAAGGAAAGCGAGTCCCAACCCAATGCATGGGGACAACGAGCGACCCGCCTCCAAAGCATCGCCTGGCGGCCGGATCGCAGACTATCCGCCCCGCATGCCCGCGGCTGTAGACCCCATTGGCCTCCGCGATCACATGCTGGGCGGGGCTGGGAAGGAAGCAGATTCCCTCTCCACCCCTTTCCTCCGCTTCCTTCCAGGCACCCACCCAGCAGCCAAAGCAGAGAGGGAGCGGCGACAAAGCCCAGCATCATGGCCAGCCTCACGGTCTACAGCACCTCGGTGACAGGCTCCAGAGAGGTGAGTGGCGCGCCGGGGAAGGTGAGCTGCCTCGCCGAGCGGCTGGCTTCTCCCCCGCCCTCCTGGCACTCCGAGGCGGAGCTTTTCCGCCATCCCTCTGCAGCGTGCGCTCCCCTTTCTTGCTCCCTCTCCCTTCCCCGCCCCCATGCAGCTGGCTGCCTTTTCAACCCCCACGTCCTCCCGCTTGACTTGAGCCCCCCGTTTCTTGCCCCCTCCCTTCTAGCTCCCTAGAAAGGCTTCTCTTCCATAGGGGATTTTTCTCTATCCAGATGCTACAGTCATCTTGTTTTCTCCCCCAAACCCCGCGGTGATCTATGAGAAACCGGAGGGGAATCCAAACTGGGAGCCCCTCCAGTTCTCTGATGGCGGAACGAACCAGAATGGGAGGTCCAGATCTCCCTTCCCATTTGAAAGAGGATTTCTCCCCGCAGCCCCCCGCAGCCCAGTGTCTTCCTTGAACAACACAACGCCAGGCTGATGGGAGTTGTAGTCCAGAACATCTGGAGGGGACCAGTTTTTTCCTAGAGGTGGCTCCTCCCTTCCAGATGCAGTCTGAAGCAGCAGCTCCCTCCCCCCGCATTTCTGAAGCAGCCCTGCCCTCTCCTCGATGCCCAGAATCCTGCCAGCGCTGGCATTTGTACCTACTGGGCTTGGTCTGTATTTGGAGAGAAGTGGAACCTCCTCCCTCACAAAGCATGGCCGGTCTCGCAATCCCTGCCTCTGGCTCTTTGTTTTGCATTGAGCAATATGAGCAGGCTGTGTTCCCATGTGTGACCTTCCCTATGTATCAAATCCCAGAACAGGGTGATTAATCTCCCATTCACCCCCCCTCCCCCTTTGTGTGTTCTGCAGATCAAATCTCAGCAGAGCGAAGTGACCAGGATCTTGGATGGAAAGAACATCAAATACACCCTGGTGGATATCTCCCAGGATAACGCCCTGCGGGACGAAATGAGGGCCAAATCGGGCAACCCAAAAGCCATCCCTCCCCAGATTTTCAATGGGGACCATTACTGTGGGGTGAGTGGTTGGTGTGGAAAAAGTTATTTCGCTCCCTGGCTAGTAGTGAAGGGATGAGTTGGCTGTTCACAAGAGGTGTGACTGGTGTGCCCCCCCCCCCCCGGACAAATTCTAATATATAACTATAGATCTGAAACCTGTAAGACCATTCATATATTTAATGGCCTTCAAGAGGCCTTTAGTTTGAAGCCTTGAATGCAGACCAGACCTATGTATGCAAATACATGTGTGAGTAGGCCTGTGTGCCTTAAAAGAGTAGGCCTGTTGCTTAAGTCAGGGGCCAAATGCAGACCTCCAGGCCGCAACCCCCCCCCCCCCGCCCTGGTCCTTGGGACTTTCCCTACTTTACTGGGGATTGAACCTGGGACCTTCTGCATGCAAGGCCAGTGCTCTGACACGGTGCTCTGAGCTATATGTGCTCTGAGCTATATGCTCTGAGCTATATGTGTAAACTTGTTGCCCTGCCCATTTTTTCTTCTGGCCCTCAATCTGAAAACACTTACACACTTACACACACACAAACGTGGCTTAATGGATGCCTACCCTGGTTTATGTACAAGGTTCTTTATGGCCCTATGCATGAGTTGCACTTACAGCTTTTAAAGGCAAGGCCTGCTTTGTCATTCTCTAGCCCTATTGTAGTCTGTCCATGGTTATGCCCTAGCAGGCTGTGGTGGCTGGTAGGATGGAAGGCAGGGAGACTAACACTAGGTGGGGCTAGAGACCAGTGACAGGCAGACCCCCCACCCCATGTCTGGTTGTAAATAAGAATACGGCAGACAGGCAGGTAGGTAGGGCTGGCTGAGGACAGGCTGCGGTTAACGGGGTGGTGCCCCATACGCCTGAATGGACCTAATTATATTTGTGGGTAATGCATGTATAATGCTCAGGTGCTAGTTGGGTTGTATGTGAGTCTCATGCGTTCCCCCCCAATTCATTGTAGTAAATGCTCACTGCAAAAATTACAAATGTATATGAGCAGTGACGTCGTATTATTTTAGAGATTTGCAAGTTGACCAACATTTGAGCTTTTGGGCTCCTTCCCCCCAATGGGCTTTTATGAATGTCCCTTGGGTGAAAAGCCTACCCTGGCTATTTGTGGACATTTGTGTACTTAAAATGGCATTTGCTATTATTATGACATCCCTGGGGTGCTGCTCTTTTGAGGTGACATGCCGTTGCCATCTGACATCTAGGGAGCAAGCAAAGGTTCACGCCCTTCTTTTGTCATCAGCTGCTTGTTGCAAAATGCTTCTGAATGTGTGGCGAGCAGCGGGTTAAGTTAGGAAATAAAAGTGAATCAGAGGCAATGTGCCTCTGAAGACCAGCTGCTGGGAATTACAAATGGAAAGAATTGCTGTTGCACTTGGGTCTATTTGTAGCCATCCCGTAGCCATCTAGTTGACCAACAGGGCCCCTTTTGAATCAGAGCTAGGCTAAACTGTGTTTTTTAACATTAAAACAAAACTTTGTTCTTGAGCCTCTTCTAGGTAGATATGTCAGTGGACTACTAACTGTGCCCTCCCTGTCTGGAATAGATCTTGTGATCATAAGGATCCTCTTTCTCTCCTCCCCACCTCAAGGATTCCCTGATATGACAGAAAGCTGTGGCCCTCCAGAGGTTACTGAACCCAAGTTCCCATCAGCTCCAGCCAGCCTACTCAGTGGCCAGGGGTGATGATAGCTGTATTTGCATTCCAAATGGATCATTTCCCAACCTCCTAAGTCCTTGTCAGCCCTATCCTGGCCACAGGTTCTCCATCCTCAAGGTATGGGGGCGGGGCTCTATAAATGGAAACTAGACTGCTGCCAACAGTGCTTGGCTCTCCTTCATTGGAGGTGCCAGAGGACCATCTATCAGCCTGTGTTGTTCCATCCCAAGGCTATAATTCCCTGCCATGTTAACAACACCCAGAAGTGACAGATTCCAGATCAGAAGTCATTTCCTGTGTCACTTGTGAAAGCTCCCTTTGTAACACCCAGCTAACAAGAAGCCTTGTTTGGTCAAAAGGGGCTTTTCAGCCATGAGCCACCCATAAGGATTGTGTCATATACATCATTAAATAAGCTTCATCCTCTCTGTCTGGGGACAGATTTCCAGCGTGGTACTTGGGCCAAGTTCTGAACGACTTTTATGCTTTAGGACTGGAGGGTGAGAGAGATTTGAAAGAGAGTTGCTTTCTGTTGGACGGTTTTTTGAAAACTCTGAAGCCAAGGTGCTTGATTCTGTGGTTGTCCTCCCTCCGCAACCCTTGTTCCTGACCGCACACCAGTGCTCGCTTAGTCTCTGGGTCACTTCATCTGTTCTAAACTCTGCCTGTCTTTACAGACAGGAGGTGATGTCCATTGTTTACGGCAACCACTTTTTCTGAAACAAAATTTTAATAATGAGCCTCTGGTTAACTGTGGTCCCTATCGTTCTGCTTCTGATGAGCCTCTTGGGTGTGTGAGCAGGTTGCAGAATGGAGCAAGCTAAATTTGGGAGTGCAGAGGCTTCTTCGGTGGTTGGTGCAGGATTCCTCGTACAACTCTCTTGACTTTTGAGTACTCGGTTCAAAGGCTTCCTGTGTCACTTTCCTGTGCCTTGATGAGAAAAGAGTTCTCTTGAGCTTCTTGCCCTAGTAGCAAGAAGCTCAACAACTGCACTATACATTTAAAGCAGTATCATACCACTTTAGGCAGGTAGGATGGCTTCCCCCCAAGAATTTTGGGAACTGTATTTTGTTAAGGGTGCAGAGTGTTGTTAGGAGACCCCCATTCCCCTCTGAGGCCACAATTCCCAGAGTGGTCTAAGCATCAATCCCTTCCTCCCAGGGAACTCTGGGAATTGTAGCTCTGGGGAAATAGGTGGTCTAACAATTCTCAGCATCCTTAACCAACTACAGCTTCCAGAATTCTTTGGGGCAAGCCATGACTATTCATAGTGGCATGAGACTTCTTTATAGTGCAGATGGGGCCGCAGAGGCTTCTAGCTTTCTATTACATATTGCCTTATTATTGACTCTGTATTTGAGTTTTGTTTCTTGCTTCTCCCATCCGGCAGGACTACGAACTGTTTGTGGAAGCAGTGGAACAGAAGACCCTGCAGGAGTTCCTCAAGCTAGCCTGAGCATGCTTTGTTCCTTGCCCCTTGACCCTCTGCCCTACCCCGAACCTGGACTTTGCATTCCAAATGGATCACTACCCAACCTCCTATGTCCTTGTCAGCCCTAGCCTGGCCCTGTGTGACCAGACACCTCTCCAGCTCCCTTTCATTGCCTGCTTCCCTCTCAGCATGGTCAAAAAGAAAAACACTTTGCACATTCCTTTGAATGCTGCTGGGCCTTGCTCCTCGTGCCTCTGTGGATGAGAAATCTACCGGTCAAGGACATCGGAAAGCAGAGCTTTCCCCAAACCTCCTCCCCCCACCCCTTGTGCCGAGCCTGCCCTTGAGAAAAGAACAAGGGGAGGCGTTGCCTCTTGTCTTATAACCAGTTGCAAATGCTGGCTTCCACACTTCCTCTTTCATTCCTACCCAGGAAATGAGAGCTGCTATAATTAATATTACTTTGTTATATACCAATGCAAAAGTACTGCACAAGATGATGCGCTGAAATTTCATTTTCTGACAGAGAGATGGGGTAGGGTTGTACGTGTGTCTTAAAAATTACTTCAGTGCAGCTCAGACTCTCCTAGGAAAAGCGGTTTCCAAGAGGATGGTGAGAGCAGATCTTGTATTCCATTAGTGTGTTCCCACCCCAACTCATATGGGACGTATATAGAATGCTAGGTCTGTTCTTGCATCAGCTGTTTCACACTTTTTCTTTTTTTAAAAAAAACTGGCTTTTTGCAAATATGGACCAAGTGCATTTTCAGGTTTTTTTCCTTGCTAAAAGCAAAATTTGTAAAAATGGCCATCTCATTTGAGATGCTATTAAATGTTGCTAAAAACCTCAACTGTGGCTTTGTGTGTATCTTTTAACTGGAAGATAAAAGTTGAGCACCATCCTGATTATTGATTCAGAAATCCATTTTCCAGCTCTCCTAATAGCTGGGTTGATCACATTTACTATTCCTCAGCACAAAACGATTTGTTCCTGGGCCGAGCGTTGGACAGGTTGCAGAGCCCTGTGGGCTATATTGAGATGGTTTGAGCACAGTTGCATCAAATACCCATAAATTTCTAAAATAGTATCCTTGCACCCTTCCTCAATAACTGAAGTGGATGTATCACAAAAGCGTAAATTGTAAAGACTTGTGCACTGAACCCAGGATTGTTTTGCCATGGATGTATGATGGGAGCTGTGGCATCACTGAATTGTTTCTAGTTACAGTCAGGTTGTCTCTAGGAAGGAGGCTTGGTTGCGATTTGTCTATTCAGTGGCAAGATTGATTCATTCATTGTGTGGGGTTACCTGCCAGTGAAAACAATACCATGCAGAAGGTGCTAGTAGGGAAAAATGCCCTTGATAGTGATCACCAAGAAGAGGCCCTTAACTCATCATGCACTACTTCTTTAAGTGGAGTTCCCCTCACCTCCCAAAGAGGAAGGCAGTAAGCCGGTGTAAAATGTCAGCTGACTCATTAGAGCTGTTCTTAATTTGAGACTGCAAATGGGAACTGCAACAAAATGTTGCAGTGTGTGTTCCTTATGCTCAGGGTGCCAACCAGCCAGCATGCTCTCTTCCGGGATATGCCTTCATGTTCCCACTTTCCCCAGGCTTTATGTTTTTTATTCTTCCTCATCAATCATTCAGCATTCAGTGCTCAGTACTCAAGAGTGGTTTAACAATTGGTCCCTCTCCAGAGGGAAGGAACTCTGGAAGCTAGCCTTGTGAGGGGAATAGCAGCCTCCTAGTAACTCTCAGCACCTTTAGCAAACCACAGTTCCCAGGATTCTTTAGGGGAAGCCCTGGCAGTATAAAGTGGCAGGATACAGCTTTAAATATATAGTGCAGATGGGCCTAAGTCTGGCAGGAAAGTAGTCCTCCCAGTTTGGCACCAAGGAGGGGAGATTGGGGTCTTGCTTCTGTATTGGTGCTAGGCTGTGGAGACTCAGGACAAAGCTTCAAATCAGAAGAGGCAGAGTTTTACAATGAGCACAAATGGCTGAGATTTGTGGACCTCCTGGGCATTGGTGATTTTAGGGGTGAGAGGTGCTGTGTTATGCAGAGGGAAAGCCAGATGCATTGGCGTTCCTGTTGAAAAGGTGCAGATCACCCAAACTTTGGACATCTCTCCTTGTGGCATGCAACCAGTAACAATTAAGTAGATAAGGCAGTCATGGATTAGTAAGCACTAAGAACCAATTTAACAGGTCAGAAAAAGCATCTGGTGTCTTCACAGAACAGTACAACTTCATAACTTGGGCACAATTAAGAAGGTGGGGAAGAAGAGGAATTGGATATGCTTGAGTCCTTCCTCCATGTCAAAAAAAAGGCTGAGCCCATTCAGTACACCACTTTTTAGCAGAATTGTGGCTTAATAATTATTTTAAAACGCTTCTCTGGCCAGCTAATTTTCTGGAGGAAGGGAGGTTTTGACATGGACTGATCACTGAAACATGCAAATTCCATCCCAGAAGGCGTAGGGAATGACACCCTGAAACATGGCTGTCAAGGCCCTCTTTACTGAACAACTACAAAGATCAGTCAGGGGGTGGGAGAACTCGCTACCTAATATTGCAAGCCTTGGGCAAACAGGGAAACAATAACAAGGGACATTGTATTGAACAAGGTGGGCTGCTGTTAAGATGGTCAGCTTTGCATATAACTCGCCAGAGGAAGAGAAACTAACTGTGTTTTGTTGTGGCCTCAAAAGAGACCTGCTAGAGGTAATTTCTCCCACACACTGGCTGGTTTTTAACTGCAGGACATCCATGTTTGGCCGTAGCCAGAGTGTGTGTGTGGGGAACCTAGTCCTTCCAGCATTTGCTGAACTACAACTCCCATAATCCCTGACCACTGGCTAGACTTACTGGGGCTGGTGGGAGTTGTAGTTCAGCAATATCCAGGGGGACAAAGACTCCCCACTCCTGCCAAAGACAAGGGATGGGCTGTTCTGGTACTGCATCCACGCTATGTGGTGGTGGGGAGGCACTTCTCACTAAGCTTTGGGGCATTACACACAGTGTATGGGCTGGCTGAAGTTGGGACTCCCTGTTTAGCCTCTTGCACAGGGGAAAAGAAGCTTATATGTGGCTGAGTTGCCTTTGTGGCCACACAAAGTTCAAGGTTGGGTGTGCAGGTCCTTTTCAGCTTCAGGAAAGGCAAAAAATGTTCATCTCCCTTTCCCATTAGAACTAGTGGAGAACCATGGGCCTTTCTGATGTTGCTGAACCATAACTCCTATCAGCCTCGGCAAGTGGCCAGGGATGATGGGAATTATAGTTCAGTAATATCTGGAGGGCTGAAGTTTCTGCACCCCTGCATTAGATGAATTAACAGGCTTGCATCACAGGTGCCCCTAATCCCACCAACTAGTTGGTAAACCCCATTTTTTAGTCCCTTGTAGGCTACAGGAACAGGGTGGGTGCTATCAAGCACATGGTGTGCACCAGTGCATGGTCTGGGACTTGGCGCTCATTTGGTGATGCAGCAGCTTAGAAAAGGGAAACTTCATGCTAGCACCAGTAGCCCAACTGTGTGCTCTTTCTTGGAGTGAGGGTTTGGTGTTTCTGATGAGAGCTCTACAAGGGCCAGAGTCTCTTCATCCATCTGAGGCTAATGATAAACTAGACCTAGGGCTAAGCCCCACTAAGCTGGTAACAAAGGGAGGGTCTATGCCCAGTATTCCAACTACACCCCAACCCCGGCTTTCTCCTTTGACTGAAGTGCTGAGAATAGCCGCAAAGGTTGGAGCTTGGGTAAGTGGAAAGGTCAGTCCTTCCCTGTTTCTCTCTCTGACTAGAGGATGTCATTTTTGCACAGGCTCTCCTGAAGAAGGCACACTACTCCCTAGCTGAGTGGCAGCCAAGCCTGATGAATCATCCACTGTAAACCATTACACTTGTTGCCCTTGTGATTTGGTTGACGGGGCCCTTTTCTGCAGCCGAAGTGAGGCATTGGGGACCAGCCCACACTCCTCCAGCGTCATGAAGTTGTTGTTATACACTCGATAAGGAAAAGTGCTGATGATCTCGTAAGGTTCCATTTCTTCTCCCCTAGGAAATGAGCAGAATAGTGCTTGTAAGTGAGCTGATTTGGAATTTGACGTTCAAATGCAAATAATTTGTTTAATGCAAAATTTTAAAATTTGAATACACATATTGAATAATTTTTTTTGATTTATCGGTATCTTCGTTGCTTTGGCTTTGAGAGGCATCAAGCCAAGAGTCTGCATTTCAGAAACTATGCTATGTCACTGCAGGACCTAGACAATAATGTCATTGGAAGATTCTCTAAGGAAAAGACAGCAGAACACCGCCCTTCAGTTTATTCTCTAGAGAGGCTCCTTACATTCAAGAATGAATATTCTTTGTATCACCCCTAGTATCTCTACATCTGAGCTATGCAGATTACCTTTCAGGGATGTACCCTGTTTCCTGTGGTCATAACAATCTCTGTGGGTTCAGCCACACATATTGGGCATGGAATGAACAGTGCCTATGGCACAATTTTCCAGGATCCTCACTACTACTATCCCTTGGCAGTAGCCCTACCTGCTTTGATGGTATCATGACCCCAACCAAAAATACAAGAGCAATGCCAAAGTGGAAGAGCCTGAATGGTATGTGATATCACAGGTACTTTTATTTATTCTCTGTACGAACTCCACTATGGAGTTGTGGCAGAAACTGGAGAACTCAGCAGAGGTCAAAACCAGAAGGAAATAAGGGCAGATAGTGAGGAGTAGGATACACAATGGTGAAAATTTAACTGGAAGGTGAGTCAGGAACCTAGATGCCTGTATGATGTGATAGATCAACTCCCCCAAAGCCATGGGATCTTTCCTACCTTGTCCCTCCCCAATAACCTGAAAGTCAGTCATAACCTTGAAAGTGTTTATTATTTGCCCTTCGCCCCCAAACATTTACTCCCCATATTGCATTGCAGAGGCCTGGTCCTCCCAGATTCTAGGTGGGAGATCAGTCTGAATAAATTGGCAACATTAAGCAAAAACACACACTTTCCCCCTATCTGTTTATAGTGAGCACAGACTTTAGTTGCTGATGTTAGTTGCAGAATCAGGAGTTTAAGGTTCAGAAACTTCTACAAAAGATTATCTGCTGGAATGCTCCCTGTTACTACCTGCTCTGGGCAAGATGCTGGCGCAGGTCTCCGATGGTCTCGGTGAATGGCATCTTGATGATATAGGTCTTCTCCCCATTCTCTGACTTTATCCGAAGAGTTGCGACATTGGGATTGGAGGCCTTCTTTTTTTCATTCCCTTCCAACCTGAAGATCAGAAAAGCTGGTTAGAGAAGGGACAATGCTTTCTTTGAAGAGGGTGGGGAAACCTTCCCAGGTTGACAAGCCCCATCTGCCCCTCATTTCCCTCAACAGCACATGCAGAAACTTGTTGGACCCGTATGGGGTATTAAGGAAGGAGCAGTATCTCTGGTGGGGGACAGTTTGTGCAGTAGTTTGACCACCTTTGGTGCACTCAGTTCTCACCTGTGGCTCCTAGAAGCTGACAGTGGCCACCCCCCAGGAAATGGCTTAACTGGCCAGCTAAACCAGGTGAAGGTAGCTGATGGGTCTTAAACCCTCAATGAATCAGGTGAATTATGAGACCCCAAATCACATACTTCTCAATGCAGCTCTGAATAAAGGGCATCAACGTGAAAGAAAGTGCTACAGTGGCCCTCCAGATGCTGCTGGACTCCAACTCACATCAGCCCCAACTGGCGTGGCCGATTGTCAGTGAGGATGGGAGTTGTAGTCTAGCAACATCTGAAGCGCTGCAGGTTCCGCCTCCTGCACTACAGCTTGAGGAGACTGCATGATGCCACAGCCATTAATGTGAAGAGGGGAAATTGCCTTTTCTTTTTTACCTCTTCTTCATTGCTGTAATACTGGGGGTCTCCACCACAATCACTTCGTGGCTTTTTCCACCTGAGCCCTGGAACCAAAGAAGGAAATCTGTGTCAAAATCTGACTGTCCTGAGAAATGTAAACAGAATCAGCTGCCCTGCTCATCTCAGCACATCCAAACAGAGTGATGAAGCAAAGTTTCTTTTGTTGTACTGTTTAGAATTGAAGGGTTTGGTCCTGAGTCTTTGGCTATTAATTAAAACTTCCAAACTCAGCTCAGACTCCAAGCTCAGAGTCTGGAGAAGCTGCCCATGGGCTGGCAACCCTTAATCTAACCACTACACTACACCACACCACACTAGCTTGATGGCACTATTTGAATGCCAATAATATATAGCCTTTGGGGAAGTGAGATGATGACCATATGGACCCCAATTTCCTGTCCTTCTGATACTTGGGATTAGAGATGTGCTTTCCCCCCTAACCTTGGCTACCATGTCAGAACTGATTCTCAAAATGAAGGCAGAAGGGGAAAGATCATCAATGTGTATCATTTGTGTTGGGCTTTAGGTGGGCAAGGAAGGAGACCTTAAAAGGGCTGGTATTCCGCATGTGCATCCTATATCCTTTTCACACATCCTGGTCACAAAATTAAATTCTGGTAGGGAGAAGGATTCTAGGTAGGGATATGGTACCTAAGCCCACGCTGCTGCAAAGTATTGGCTATTAGCAGAAGTGCTGACCAGAAGAAGGAACCCCAGAATCAAACCCCATTACATGCAGGCTGGAGAAGGAGTTCCATCCTACCTGGAGGGTTTTTTTAATTTCTCCTCGGATATCGATCACTTGCCCATCTTGAATCCGTGACTTTGGAAGCTTATTCAAAAACTGTTCCATGGTGAGCTTAGGACCTGCCATAACAGAGGATTGTGGGAGTAAATGCTTTAGTACAGGGGTGCCCAAACCTTTTTCAAAGAGGGTCAGATTTAATGAAGTGGACGTGTGTTGAGGTGTGTGTTTTTTAGGGTTGAGGTTGTTGAGCTTTTTTTTGGATTTTACCCCAAGAAAGAAACTGCCATGGGGGCTGGATTGAACCATTCAGGGGGCTGAATTAGGCCCCCAAAATGGACCTTAGACACGCCTGCTTTAGTAGATAGGCAAAGAAAGAGCCCTAGGCATAACACTGGGACTTTGCACTAAGATCTTGCCATCCAGTGGCTGCAGAAGTGAGAGATAATTACTCTCTGGTTGCCAGCCACTAAAAGAAAGAGCTCCAAGCCATTTGCCCTGAGTCTGACTGACAACTGACCAAAGCACAGCCCATCTCTGCCACCAGCCAAAGTGCTCCTCCTCATCAGGTAAGAAAGCCAGCAAGGGGAGATCAGTCTGGTTTACAGTCAATATAAATGCCTGTTTCACAGCTCATCCCTCCTTTCTGGCATTGGCAGACAGGATCTTCTTCTGTCTTTGTCCTCTATTCCACTCTCCTTTCTTTGTCATTTTCATTTGTGAGCCTGAGGGTTAGGCCTGTGTCTTGTTTTGATTTAGTTACAGTGCCTGCCATCAGCTTTGAATTGTACCTTTTACTGATGTAAGCCACTTTGGAAACCACTCTTTGTCCCATCCCCCAGTGCAGCATGTTACACTATCATCGTTGTTAGTACATTGTTTTTTCATTCATTCATTTTTAGTAATTGACTTCTTTCCAAAAAGCCTTTCTGAAGCTCTTCTTGTCAAGATGTTTGACTGGTGGGGGGAAACAAAAGGTCCTTTCCATCACAAGCAGCAGATAACACAAAATGTCATTCAACACAATGCAATGTCAATAGTTTTGTCATACATGAAATGGAGCCATGATTAACTGAGTGGTTGTAAGAAAATAATGAGATAAGTTGAGGACCAGAATTTTAAAACACTGAATGACACACACAAACACACACACACACACACAGAGAGAGAGAGAGAGAGAGAGAGAGATTAAAGGAAATCAAACAAAGAAGAACAAGAATATAGGAGACTGCCTTATAGTGAGTCAGAGCAATGGTCCATCAGTACTGTCTATTCTGGATTGGCAGCAGCTATGCAGCAGAGAGGGAACCGTTCCCAGCTCTACCTAGAGATGCTGGGGATTGAACCTGAGACCTTCTGCATGCCAGGCAAATACTGCTGCTGAGTTAGGGTCCTTCCTACACTCACCACTAACCACCATCTCACCTGGTATCTCATTTGTCTCCTTTAATCCGCTTGGTCTGGCAAGGCCAATGACGTGGCCCTGGCCTGGAAAACTTTTGTGCTGCAGCCTCCTCTCCTGAAATACGGTGTCTCTCTTGTCGGTGACCTGTGGAAGAGACCCGTATTGCTCTTCAATGCCCTACCTAACCCCAAACTCCAGAGTTCAGTGTTAGGCAAGGAAGTGTTAGTAAATGTTGGCAGCAGTGACAAATGGAGGATGGAAGAGAAGTCATCCTTTCCTTGTGCAGAAACTGCAAAACAAATGATCAGTCAGCAGGGATGCCTCAACCTGATCAGGGATGCCTCAACCTGCCTATCAAGCTGGCAATGCTTGATCAAAACTCAATAAACCACACTTGGAGAGAGGTGGGTCAAAAAAGGTTCACTCAAAGCAAAACATTCAGGGTTGCATTCAAATCTAGTCCTACTCACGAGTAGACCGGGATGGCTAAGTAATGTCCAGTAATTTCAAGGAACTACTCTGAGTAAAACTTAGGTTGGATACAACCCTCGGCTGGGAGTCACCACAAGCAAGGCCTTTTCTGCAGCCATCATAAACCAATGTGTTTGTGTGAAGAGTCTCAATGATCCAAGATGTGCCACTGCCTCTACCAGACCAGCTGCTGTATAAAAGAAAAGAGGGTCCCACCCCTTGTTCTTTCCTTCTATCAGAAAAGCTGTATGAATCTAATCGGAGAGCCACCACTTAAAATCCAGAAGCCAACTCAGGGCCAGTTTATGCAATCCACAAAATCAAGTGGCAGCTCATTTCCAGGCTGCCCCAATCTGGTGGGCTATGGGAAGAAGTGGGTTGCATATTTGAAACATTATCCTAGAAACAGAAAGAAACACACACATATAGACAAAACACTCTGCATGTGCTCTGAAAATAAGCATGGTGGGAGAAAGGCTTCTGGTTATCCTCCTACATAATGCATTACTTTCCTTTGTGCTGTGAATTTTCTCCCATGACATGTGGACAATCCCTCTGGCAACCCAGCAGAGTACCGTACAAAAATACATGACTACTTGGTTCTATAACTATCTCTCAGAAACTAGAAGGTGAGAGCAAATGGGAAACCAGAAAGGTATATGAAGCCAAAGAGGCCCAGCTGTCACGTGTTCTGGATCTCTAACTGTATGATCCTCTGGAGACGATCCTCTGCCCCAGCTAACATTTGGACCCTGCGGCTTGTGCACTCTTCCCTGCTTGATTCTAACTGACTGTTCAGTTCTGGCGCTCCCCACACTTCACCTGCAAAAGGAAAGGGAGCAGGTGCTTCCCTTCAGCAGCCTCACGGGGGCTGGTTTCAGAAACCCCAGACCACATTTCCTTGTTCTTGTTCTTTTCTCTTTTATGTAAAACATTTTCCACTCATCTATGAATAATGAGAACAAAGAAACACAGTTTCCTCCACCTACTTACGAATAATGGGCAAGAAAGCAATACACTTTCCTCCCATCTGTTTGGAAGAAACTGCTCCAGTTGCCTCCAAACAAAGCAAACACACCATCTTAATAAGTCACTTCTGCTGACAAGGATCAGACCAATGCTGTATCAGTAGTTCCACCCGAATACACTACTCTAGAAAGTTAAAAATAGTTTATTGATAAATGACTTCCTCATTTCCCTTCTTTCTCTAAAACAGAAGGGCACAGCAATCCCTTGGAAGGTGGTAGGGGTGGGAGAAGAGACTATGGCCCCACTTCATTAGGGAGCACCCCTGGGCTAGCACTGGCCTGGTCAAAGGATGGGTGGCAGTCCCTCTATGTTTACTTTTTCTCCCCTCCCCCCTCCCAATTCCTGCTGCAACTGGTTTCAATGGAAAAGGAAAGAACTACACCAGCTTCAAGAGTGTAGTATTACTTCCTAGTCAAGGGCATGTTCTTGTATCCCGTGAATCTAGGGCCTCCCACAATCTGCCTCCAACACACACCCTTTCTTTAGTTGCATCAGAGCATTAATAGAGTGGGACGTCTAAACCACTGAGCCTCTTGGGTTTGCCAATCAGAAGGTTGGCGGTTTGAATCCCCGCAGACGGGGGTGAGCTCCCATTACTCAGTCCCTGCTCCTGCCAACCTAGCAGTTTGAAAGCATGCCAGTGCAAGTAGATAAATAGGTACCGCTGCGGCAGGAAGGTAAACAGCGTTTCTGTGCACTCTGGTTTCCATCCTGGTGTCCTGTTGCGCCAGAAGCAGTTTAGTCCTACTGGCCACATGACCAGGAAAGCTGTCTGTGGACAAACGCAGGCTCCCTCAGCCTGAAAGCAAGATGAGTGCTGCAACCCCATAGTCACCTTTGACTGGACTTAATCGTCCAGAGATCTTTTACCTAGTGTGGTTTCCATGGCTCCCCCAAGAAGGTCTCCAATGGCAGACCTTCTCTACATGCAGACCTCCTTCTATGTAGTCAGAGAGGGAGGTCCACATCATCCAATGACCCTTCAGGGAGCTTAGTATGGCCCCCTAATCAGTTAGGTTTTACCACAAGCGATCTATTTAATCCTCTTCTAATCAGTTCTCAATAGATGAAGCAGCAACGTTCCAGTCACATGCTTTTTCAAACTTGGCTGTTTATAGCAAGTTAATCTCTAATTCTTTACTTGCCTTGTATAATATTGGGCATAATCTAAAAGAAGAATTTGTGCACAACAGGAGATCATTTATTATCACAGTTTCAACTTTCCATAAAGCAAACACAACTTGGGGACAAGCCTACCAAATATGATAACCACTTTCAGGCACTGTCATTAGCAGAACATAACTTATTTCTTAATTTGTGGTAACTTGCACCTGTATGCTTTTCATCATCCCTGACCATTGATCAGGCTTGCTGGGGCTGATGGGAGCTAGAGTCCAATAACATTTGGGGATCCACAGGTTCCCCACCTCTTGTCTAACATTTTCTGGTTTTTTTGGTCTGCCCTTTTCTCGGAGATCATGTCCTATTATTCTTCCCATTTGCCTGAGAGCTCTCTTCTCCCACTCCTCATCCTTTCTTGGGTCTCAAAATGAAGCACAGACTCATTTTCTCCAGAGAATGTTCATCCACACAGTCAGTGATAATCTATTACTGCACACAGAACAACCAATGAAGATCGCAGAAAAGTTTTGTTTTTTTTAAGGAAGGAATCTCCATTTTTAAGAACTGAAAAGTGTTCCAGTTTTTTAAGCAAAAAGCACTCTTAGTTCCTCATATATAGAACGATCAGTTCCTGAAAGAGGAAAAAACATTATAACTGCTTAGAGCAAAGAGAGGTTCTCAGTTCTGCTTAAACAATGGAGCTGCTCTAACTTCAGACCACATTTTTGATAAGCAAATGAAACTTCTGCAAACGAAGAACTCAATAAACAGGAAGCTGTAGGAGAGCAGGGGGTGGCATACCTGAAATGGGATACCATCTGGGTAACGCTTCTGCAGCTCAGAAGGGAAGTAACCGTCCATGATATCTCGTAGGAGTTGCTGAAACCACAAGCAGGGCCCACATGTCAGATTTTTCTCTATACTGAGGGTGGTAGTGCCCCTAAACATTTTTTGGGTCTAGGGACCAGTTTCAGACACTATCACGAGAACCACAAAATACAAATTTCACAGATGAACAATTGGTGATGCTCAGAACACTGAAACAACTAAAAAACCTACAGCCCCCTCAGAATTAAAATGAATCAAGATAAGAATGGAAAAAGGAACCAACCAAACAGCCAGAAAAGAACATGCCAAAAAAGCTTGAAATAAAATAAAATAAAATTTTGAAGTAAAAATAAACACTGGGAGGAACAGAGGCTTTGGCAGGTGCTAAGGGAGGAGGAGGGCAGGGTTAAGGGCGCCATAGCACCCGCAGGAACCACAGTAGAGGCCCCCAGGGCTGTCTGGTGACTGAACAACCACAATAAGCAGCCCAGATAAAGGAATACCTCTCATTTATTTCAGTTTACAGAATACTCTCTTACCAGAGCTGGAGGTGAAACAAAAAATGCACATAACAAAATGTAAATGTGCCAACAACCTCCATTTCACCAATCCAATTCTGACTGCAAAATATTCAGTCTGAAAGAGGAATTGTAGCTCAAATTCAAAACAGTTCAGGGACGAGAAACCCACAATAAGGAAGAAGCAGACTACAATTTTGGAAGGCAGCTCTGAGTGCCCAGTCTTGGTGTGCATGAGCCCACAGCAGCATCTGTGGCAGCAATTCTGGCAGTGGTCTGTAGCAGGTAGCACGAGCAGGGGACTGACAGGCAGATCAGAGCCACAACCTTCAGAACCTTGGACAGGTCTTAGGGGGTAGACCACTTGCTCCAAGGACTGCTGGTGCTAACTGAACTATAGCCCCTGGGCCTGAGTGTAGGCACAAACCCAGGTCCCACCAGCCCTTTGCTCTGGATGCCTCCTTGATTTCATTCTCCACCTCAAGATGACCCAGCACATTTTGGTCAAGAGGGTGATAGGCTTTAAAGAGCCTGGAGCCTGACACTCTGTTACCTCTGCCTCTTGTGGTGAGCAGGCTTGGAGGCACATTTGAGACTAGGTTGCTGATGTCTGGCTTTGGAGCTGCAGCCACTGGGGGTCAGTGGCTCAAACATTTCAGATTTGGGCATGCCTGGCTTAGAAGGGCAGAACTTAGATTACGTCAGGGCCCCAATCAATGCTTCCTGGTTCAGCTGTCTACTCTTCCCAAGTCAGTGTTCCGGGTGCTGCTGGCAGTCTGGGTCATAACACTGTCGGGTTTCACTTCCTCCTCCTTGGGGTACAACCACAAAGCTGAGCATATTTCCCTATCCTCACACCATCAACTGGGGTTGGTTAATGCTGAGAATAATGATACCAGGATACAGCAAAGGTTATGGGATGGTGATCAGGGGGAACTCAATACAGGGCTGCCATTTGGGGAGGTGGGCAGCCTTCTATTTCATATTGTGGGGACCCATCCTTAGATCTGGAGGTATCTCCAAACAGCTTTCCTTTCTAGCAGGTGTCAAACACAACATCTAAATCTCACTGCATGTCCTTGTCAGATATCTAATATCACTGAATATTGATATCAAATATTCAGAGAACAGACAGGGAACATTTTACATAATAATGCTCAGAAAATAATTTTGAAGAGCAAATTAGTTTTCGCTTTACTCAGCTCATCTTCCTTATTTCATTTATCACCACCACCACCACAAAGGTTAATTGTTGTTATCCCCATGTTTACAGATGCAGCATGGAAGCTACTGAGATCTGCCCAAGACCATACAATGAGCCTATTATGAAAAGTGAGATTTGAAGCCAGGCCCACATCCAGCACTCTGCTTACAGGCCTCCCTGGCTTCCACATAGCTCACCTATACCATTCAGATCTCTGTAAAGTGAAAACACTTGCAGATAGACCAAGCTAGGTACTAGGGTATGATCTGAAGGCTCGTGGCCCAGTTACCTTGTGGAAGCTAAGCAGTTTGGCCTGGTCAGGTTGCAGATGAGATACTGCTTGGGTACCCTACATGTGGATCTATGACTCAGTCCCACACAGTGCAAGTCTGAAAGTTGTGTAAACTGGAGTACAACCTGAAGTCTCTTAAAAATAAGTACATTCTCCCAAAAGAGGGTGTGAGACTTTAGTCACTAGACTACATGTCTTCCCTTCACAGGGACTGAGACTTAAGCTTAAACTTTCTTTTCAACCATAAGAACTATCAACCTTTTTTTTTAAGGAAAATCAAGCTTTGTTCAGGCATCTGCTAGGAAAGAACCTGCACCCTTTTCACCACAGGTTTCTCCTGGTAAAAAATTGTAGAGACTGGGCAGCTACAAAATTGAGTGTTCAAAAATACACAGTACTGCTTTTTTAAAATGTTCAGCCAATAGTTGACTCATGCACTGAGAGGAAAGTCTGGCAACCTGCTTGCTGCTGCAAACCATCTCTGCGGGGGCTGAAGAAGGACGTTCAAAATTCAAGGATTTACATGTGGTGAAGAGTCCAGCAACATGGGAAAGGTCCCATGTGTGAGTTCTATAGGACAACTTTCAAACAGTTGCAGAGGCAGCAGGTGGGACTTTGTGCTTGAGGACGGAAGCTGGAATGGTTTCAAAGTCAGAAGCAGAACAGCCCTGTGCTCATTCTTGCTTTCCGTTACTTCCTCCTTAACTTGTAACTCATTTCTAGAATGATGGCCACAGTAAGCATGATGGGGGGCACTTCCTTCAGGTTGAAATTGTGCCAATTGCATACAGTTTTCAAGTAAAAACCCCAGAGAAAGGGGTTGTGGCAAGGGCAGAGCGTAGGCAGGAGAGGGTACTGCACTCACCCCCCTCATTTCCCTTTTTACCCATCTTTCTGTGTGATTTGTGAATATATTCAAACAGCACATAGAAATGCTGCTAATGTGCGCCTGAGGAGCCTTGGTAGCTTTCTTTCAAGGAGGCACATATTGTGTTTCTGAAGGAGTGCCTTCGATCAGGGCAGGATGACTCCCGGATTCTGTAGTCTACCTTTTTCTTTTTTAAAAAAATGAGATGCCTCATGGTTCAATGGCACATTTTAAATTTATAAAGCAAGTGTGCATGCGCCAGATCTGTGTTCAGTGACCCTGACTATGCACTCCCACTTAAGAACATAAGATACTGTTCAAGTTCCAGCCAAAGTCCATCTAGCCCAACATTATTTGCAAGAATCTTAGCATCCAGCTGGTACTAAGTGACCCACTGGAAGTGGGCCAATGGGCCACAGTATACTTCCTGCCCACTCCAGCCTAATAGCACAATTCCCTTGGGAGGGACTGAATTCTCATCTCTTGTCTCTTCATGGATAGATGCTAAATAGTTTCTCTTATTTCAAGATCACAATGAATACTCGTCCTGGCAGTCCTTTCCTCTGCCCTCTGCAGTGGAAAGGGAATTGGGTTATGCTGCAGCTCTGAATCTTTATTTGCTTCCTTCACCATGTCCCTACCCTGCAAGGTTCAATACCTTCCTTCTCTTTCATCTCTTCCCTGTTATACTCTTCCTGCCCTGTCCCCTAATTCTTCATGATTTACTGGTCAGTTCCAGGGGTGGAGAACCTTTTCAGCTTGACAGCCGCATTCCCTTCTGAGCAATCTTCTGAGGGCCACATGTCAGTGTGGGTGGGGCCAGAGGCAAAAGTGGGCAGGGCATGAAATGTAAATTTCATCATTTGTACAGGAGACCAGTTTCAACACACACTCCCAAAGCCCTCTCTATTCTCCATCCAGGCATTGGAGTTCATGGACACATTCCAGCACAGCAAAAACACTTGGGGGGGGGGGTGAAGAAGGGCCAGTGAGCAGTGCGGCCTAGGGACAGAGTGTGCGGTCTGGGAGAGTTCTGACAGCCAGATAGGGAAGCCTGGAAAACAGCATTTGGCCCTTGGGCCTGAGATGGCCTATCCCATGTTTACCCAGATTATGGTTTTGTAGAAGTCACTGATTCTGGTTTGTTAGGATTTAGGTGATCAGATTCCCCATTTAGCCAATAAGCTGGAGTCTGAACGAAAGCAAACTTTAGTAGCCTACCACTGCACCATCCACCTGAGCTCCTGAAAATTGTGGTGCATACAGATGTATGTGCAAGCATAAGGCAGCATATATTTTTTTCTACTGCAAGAAGAGCTTGGCTGCCATCATCCCCACCTCACATCAGAGGCGAATTTAGGGGAGCACAACAAGTTCGCCCACATTGGGCGCCAAGCCGAGAGGGCTTCACAGGGGGAGCTGCAACAATGGTAAATAATGGATGGCAAGAGGCAGGAGGTGCCGAATTTTGGCATTGCACAGGGTGTCACTGAAATGTTAAAGCCCAAAATCTGTCACATTACATAGGTATTGCATCTGAATCCAGTTATGGTTATTCTCATTTTCCCCTCACCCCTGCCTCAGGCAGGCTTTCGTTTTTTAAAAAGGTCAAGCACCTTGCAAATGCATCAATTTGGTCTATGCTTGTGCCAAATTATTACTATTATTACAAGTCAATCATTTTTAGACAAGAAAAACTGCTGCAGAGAGTGGGAGATGTGCCTTCATGATGTCAGCCAATCAGCACTATGCACAGCCAGTTTCTGCTAGAAACTAGCAGAACCAGTCAAAGCTCTGAGCACTAGCCTTCAGAGAAGATTGCACCCGTCCAAAGTGAATGAGTGCAATTCCACTGAAGCTTGACCGCCCTAATTATGCATAACTGTATATAATCTTGTCGTCTTATCAGGCTTCTTATGAGAAAATGGAAGGAGTCATAAATGCTATAACTTATTTCTGGGCAGAAAGCAGGGATTTTGTGCTATCAGGAAACACACACAAGAATGTCTGCTTTGTCATCATGTAGCCATTGCTATGGGTACACCTGGCAGCCAACCAGACAGTTGGTGATTAAATTTCTTTAAGTATTGATTCATACCTGCGTGGAAGGTTCTTCATATGACCGGAAAGGCCCTTTGAACATGACAATCCCATTTTGATAGAAGGTGAGGGGGATTGAGTCCAGCTGCTTCAGCCTAGCACCCCCTGCCGTGTGCTCGATTTGGGACATGCCTTCCCCAGCCAAAGCATTTAAATCTTTCAGGTTTGCAAAAATTAAATCAAAATTGGTTTCTGAAACGATGGATTCACCTATGACAAAAGGAGGATAAATGACTAAGGGGAAGGGAAACTCTCAACACTGCATTTTAACTGCAAAATCTTTTCCAGCATCAAAAAAAGCAATTTCCGTGACAAAGTAATAGAGGGATATTGTCAATAGGACAATATTTCAACTATTAGTGTTGGATTACATAGGGTGGTATCCAATGCGCTTGCTCTGTTAGTACAAGGACTTAGGCTTGTTCAAATGAACTTTCCACCCTCTCCTCCTCCTGGACATGCCCGGTGCCCTCCCCAAATCTGCTCTGGAGGGTTGGGGAAACCCCCAAGGACAATTATTATTATTATTATTATTATTATTATTATTATTATTATTATTACAAATTTGGGGAATACAAACAGAAAGGAGGGGGGGGGGGTTCTGTTGCACAAGCATAAATCCTTGTGCTAAAGTAACAAGTTACTTAGTCATACACTGTGTACAACCCATAGGGACAAGTATGGATTTTGTGATCTAGGTGTGGAGTTGTTGCAAAGCAGGGTACATGATACCTCAAGGTTCAGAATAGTTATTAGGAGTTTTTCTCCATTTATGCCCTGCTTTTCAAGGCAAAAGCTTTCAGAAACTGGCTTATGGTACGACTAAAACAGTTTAATTAAAATTAATAAATCGAAAACTTTTTTTCCAAAACCACTTGTGCCTGACAAGTTTGCATTATTTGCTATGAGAATATTGGTAATGCTGATTTGTAAGGTTATTAAATGAATGACAATGGGGATAATTTATGATGTATACAATGCCATCAATGTACATAGCATATTATTGAGTTCTGTAAACGAAAAGACTGGTCTCTACGCCAAGGAGCTTACAGTCTAAATGGAAGTAAAGCATGCTCTGTTGTCTTAAGGTATCTAAAACAGGGCAGTCTTTTGTCCCGGCAAACCTGGTTTCCAGTAACGCTTTGACAGCTCACTCCTTTCATCACTTTGTGCCGCCACTTCTCCCAAAGAGTCTGTCCCTTCTCCAACCCAGATCAATCCATAGTCATTCAGAAACAGCTGCATAGGGGGAAATGGGGACAATTTAGACAGGAAGGATAATAGCCTAACCAATGGTGAGAATAGAAAAATGCTGAAGGAAAAATAAAATTGCTACTTTCCCAAAAGGAACTTTTATTTAAGGCTGCAACCCAATTAAATCAATTTTAAATAAGGATGATGTGAAAGTTCCTCAGAGCCCAACTCATATTCAAACCCTGGGGATTTGGAAGACCTGAGGGCAACCAGCACTTAGAGATCTTACTTCCCCCGCTTCTCATTGTCTCCTTGTGTTAAGGAGTAAAAAAAAAAAAAATGCAAAAGAGAGATTCCCCTCCCTCCCATTTCTGCCTGGAACCATGGTGAGAGGTTGGATGGTTCAAAGGCTCTTGTTCACGTCCAACCCAGTAGCCAGCCACAGAATGAAATTAAGCTCAGATTCATAGCGAAATAATAATAATCTCTCTCTCCCATTAATCTTACCTCCATTTCCCAGACCTGATGCTGCAACTTAAGGCATATCACTTCCAGTTCCTCTGCTCTGCTCACCCAAGAAGATTCAGCTTGCAGAGAAAAAAAAACACCCAAAGATATGTAGGGGTTCCTCATTTTGATTAATATTAAACTGCACAAAGAGCAGCAATAGTCCAAGTCTCTGTTATAAATTAATGTTCTGACTCAGAATGGAAAAGGTTAGCATTTTACCTTCGAACACACTTCCTTCCAATGGGCAATTCCATATGGTGACCTGGCCGGTTCTGGACTTACTGGTGCCTTAGAGCTTAAAACATGACCTGCATTATGGGGAGGCCTCGAAAGCTGCTCTCTCCACATGCTCATACACACCCTGCTGTGGCCTGGAGGCTGGCCTTCAGCTACACATCCCTCAAGTCTAGCAAAACCTGGCACCTGCCTCTCGTTGAAGAGAAAAAGAAGCATTGAGACATGTGCCACAATGTTACCTTTTCCTTTCTTAAGGACTTTTATCTGCTCCTCAAGCTCCTCGATCTTCTTATCCTGCAGATCCAAATATAAAAGGCAAAATTTATTACCAGTCACTATTAATTCCATGTCATATATGAACTGCTTCCTATGAAGCATCTCAAATAAATTTCACAACAGAATAAAAAACATATACAAAATAATTGCATCAGTACAAGCAGAACAATTGCATACATAGGAAACCAAATTCAAAACCAATACAGATGTTGACTGAGATAAGATTCCACTCTGGAAGCTTGCTCAAAGAGGAAAGTCTTCAACAGACGCTAAAAATACATTAGAGACGACCCGTGTCTAATATGTAGGAGCATGGGGTTCCAAAGAGTAGGTGCTGCCACAATAAAGGCAAGATTCCTTCATGTTATGAAGCAGGCCTTCAGATATGATGGTATCTGCAGGGTGCCCCCTTCTGTGTTGCAGAGTGATCCCCCTAGTAGTTTAACCATCAATCCCTCTTCCCAGGAACTCTGGAATTGTAGCTCTGTGAGGGGAATAACAACTCTCAGCGCCCTTAACAAATTATACTTTCTAGGATTCATATATTGCTATGAATCAACACACATGATCAAAACAGACTGATCAGTCCATCCTTCCTCCCACTGTGAATTTACTGGTAGTGGCTAAGAGTGAATGAGCCTTCTCCATCGTGGCTCTCCGGCTGTGGAATGTCCTCCTCAGGTAAGCTGTACTCTTTGAAGTCTGTAAGCAGAACAGTTGGAGCTACTGCCATACCTGAAGCCCCTCCACTTATACTGTCCTGGGTGGGAGATGGAGGGCAGCTTCATCCTCTTCCCCTGCCCCTTTTTCTGCTGCTACAGCTCCAGGATGGTGTCCCAGAGGGGTCTAAATGGGGAACATTGCTGGTAGCTGGATCAGCTTAGGAGCCAAAGATTTTTGACCGCCAACAAGGATACTGCCTGCAACAGCCAGTGCCTGCCGGCATTTTCAGCAGTGCAGCAGGGACAAAAGCAGAAGATTGTGGGTTTGGATTGCTCTGCTAATTTTCTTTTCTTTTTTTACACTAGGCAAGGACATTTCATTTTCCAAGGCTTTTAAAATTATGCTGTGTTTCTTTCAATATTGTTTTTTTCTATTCTTCTGATCTGTTTTTTTTTTTAAAAATGTATAGTTTTGTCCTTATCTGGTGTGTTTTTACTTGAGGCATTGCATTCTTATTCCCATATGGCTTTTTAAAAATTTGCTGTTTTAGCCAATCACAGATCACTCTGTTATAAGGCAGCCTATACATAGTGTAAATGATTGTAATTTTATCATATTTTTTTTTGCATACCATGTTGTGAGACACCCACCCACCCAGACTGATTTATGCAATATAGGAAAAAACAATTAAATAATAAAACACTTGAGTAAATAAAATCTTAGCATGATTCTGAGATCAACTATGACCAGTTTGAACTGTTGCCACGCTAATGCAGTTCCTTTGAAGCCTGGCATTTTCACCTTGTGGTATATTGCCCGTGCTTGGCTCTTGATGCTCTGTTCCAAGGAAGCAATCTTCTGCATCATGGAGGCCATCAGCTCCATATCGTTGGGAGCAGACCCTAAAGGCACAAAGTCAACAGATCGTGAGAACAATTTGGTGTCAAATGTTCTATCGAGATGCCGACCCCACAATGGCATGTTGTGCTCCTTGGAAATGGAGCACAGGGCCAGAATGCTTGGTATGTCGTCTGTGTTGGCTCTCTGCCCAAATCCTTGGGGGAAACAACAGAGGACTAGTATCTGGGTCACCAATGGGGGAAGACTGCAGAGGTGCAGCTATGTTGGATCCCAGACATAGGCTGACATTTCAGTGGTAGGTGGTAAACTCTATTTTTCACAGATTCTCTGCACAAACTCACACATCTGTACATGAACTCTCTCCCTAAGATGGGAATATGGCTATTGCCAATCACCCTAGATTGTCAATGTTGTACTCAGAAGGATCAAAACATACAGGAAGCCAGGGAACAACGTTCCTCACCATGGCATAAACTTAGTATTTCACTCCTCCCTCCCTCCTTCTAGTTACCCCAAAAGAGCGAAAAAGGAAAGAGAAGAAGGAATGGATACAACTGGAGCTAGATGCGACTCACGTATACAGTGGTACCTCGGGTTAAGTACTTAATTCGTTCCGGAGGTTCGTTCTTAACCTGAAACTGTTCTTAACCTGAAGCACCACTTTAGCTAATGGGGCCTCCTGCTGCTGCCGTGCCGCCGGAGCACGATTTCTGTTCTCATCCTGGAGCAAAGTTCTTAACCCGAGGTACTATTTCTGTGTTAGCGGAGTCTGTAACCTGAAGTGTATGTAACCCGAGGTACCACTGTACTTGCGTTAATTCACAAAGCCTCAAGCAACTTGGGTCCAAAGTACCATGAGGACCATCCGATAACTTAGACGCCCCTTGAGCACTGAGCTCCTCTGACTGGGCACTTCTGGTGGTTTCCCTGTGATTCAGTTGGCCATCACTAGGGGCCAAGCATTTAATGTGGCAGGCCCTCCCCTGTGGAACTCCCTGCCAGTAGAGTTTCGGCAGGAGCCATCTCTGCCTTCCCCGAGATGTCTTCTGAAAAACCACTGCTTAGACAAGCCTTCACAATATGAATTTCTTTTTGGACCAGCCAATATTCACTGGTGTTCTATTGATGCTTTTAATTACAGTGGTACCTCAAGTTACATACGCTTCAGGTTACAGACTCCGCTAACCCAGAAATAGTACCTTGGGTTAAGTACTTTGCTTCAGGATGAGAACAGAAATCATGCTCCGGTGGTGCGGCAGCAGCAGGAGGCCCCATTAGCTAAAGTGGTGCTTCAGGTTAAAGTTCTTAACACGAGGAACTATTTCTGGGTTAGCAGAGTCTGTAACTTGAAGCGTATGTAACCTGAAGCATATGTAACCCGAGGTACCACTGTATGCCTTGATTCTTAAGGAATGAAGAGAAAGCACAGAATGTACAGGTATTTGACCTAGAATTCAGTTTCCTGAGAGTCTCAGCTTTTGTTTTTTGTTTTTTTAAGTTTCTAGACCTTGTGGTTGCAAAGATATGGTTGAAAGTGTAGAGGTGAGCAAGGCATGTTGAAGTGAGAGGTGGTTAGATAATAATTCTGGTGGCTGGAGATGAAGACCTAGTGCCCTGAAAAGCTCCTTGCCAATCCCTGTGACAAGCAAAACCAGAATAAAAACATGCAACTTTGTTTTTAAAAGTGCAGGAAAAATATGCAAAATAAAGTAAGTTATGCAAAAGTTCTGTTTCCATAACTTATACAGGGTACAGAATTTCATTTGTCTTGACACAGATCCTGCATTGCCCAGCTGTACAATCTTAATTCTTTTGAAAACCCCTATTTATTTATTTATTTATTTATTTATTTATTTATTTATCTATCCCCCATCTACAGAGAAAATCTTGTTTACTCCTGGCTTTTCAACTTAAGTAAGAGATGTGCAGGCTGGCTGTTCCACTGCTGACTCAGGCATCAGTCCCCGTCCCCCCCCCCCATCCTTCTGGTGGGCTGCGTGGTTTCTTTATTTTTAAATGTGCTGCATGAACATTTGGGTTTCTATCTGTTCATTAGTCACCTAATTAACTAAAAATAAAAGGAAACGTTTTTCAGGGCCTGGTTAAGAAAAGAAGCAGAAATTGTGCGCAGAATTTGGTGTACAGAGAAAACTCTGAACATGTGGCTTCACTGGCATGTGGCAAAGTGTGTTGATGCTGGCAAAGAAGAGCGTTGCTTATTCGACAGACATGTGTGAGGTCCCAGAATTTGATTCTCCTTAAAGGACCTAAATCCTTTAATCTCAGAGGCAACGTTAGTGTGGGTCACTTGGCTTAGCGTGGGAGCAAAAACATCTTCATCAGCAATGCTGTCCATACTCTATGCAAATCAATTCCATTTTTAGATCAAGGGTAGAGAACCTGAGGCCCAAGGGTTAAATGGCCCTTGAGACTCTCTCTGAACCACACCTCTCAGCAGCCCTACTCTCCTTGAATGTTTTTGTCCAGCTGGAATGTGCCCTTCAACTCTGATGAGGCCTGAATGGAGGCTACAGAGAGGTGTGTGTAGAAACTAGCCTGCTGTATAAAGGGAAACTTTGTGTTCATTGCTTTCCCCTTTTTTGTCTCTGTTCCCAGCCACCACTGACATGTGGCCCCTGGAAGGCTGCTAAGACAGGAATGTGGCCCTCAGGCTGAGAAAGGTTCCCCATCTCTGTTCTAAATAAAGGGAACCCACCTGTTACAATCAAACTACATCACACAAATCAATGTCATTTGTGCTGAGATTTTGCATACACTTTCTCAGTATGCATGGTTCTTTCTAAACTTAGGCTACAGGCAGACAATGGGTTTTAAGAGAACTGAAAACGGGTAGGAGGGAGGTTTTGCTTCCTACAACATGTACTTATCTTTGTTTTGCCCCACTGTTGCCTCCGGTCAAAATCAAGTTCTGCAGGTTTTTAAAAAATACTAAAATAAACTCCTGTAGAACCCGTGTGACTTCACAAAACGAACAACAAGGCTTTCAACTTTGAAAAGAAAAACACTGGATCTTGTCAGATTTAATGCTAAACAATGTAGGGTGAGATTAAAGCTTCTGCTTTTAATTTCAAACTTACCAGAGTTCCCCATTATGTACAAACTGCAAAACTATTATTAGTTTGGGATGGGGAACCTGTGGCTTTCCAGAACTTGCTGGATTCCAACTCCCATCAGTCCCAGCCACCATGGCAAAAGATGATGAGACCTATAGTGCAGAAACGTCTGGAGGGTCACAGGTTATCCATCCCTAGTTTAAATTATGGTTAGTTTGGAGAAGCCAGGTTTAAAGCATGGTTTATTATCCCAGCACGTTTACTAACAAGAGTTCTCTGAGTTTGGACATTTTCAAATGTATTTCCACTATCCTTAGTGCTATAAGTAATAGAGACTCAAAGCTGAGGTTGTCATGAGTTCAAATTCTGTCCCAGTTACCCAGTGTGATTTATATATGAGGAACCACAAAAGACAAACAGCCCTTGTAATGAGAACATAGAGCACACAATGTCTGAGTTAGCTACGGAAACAGAAAAACAGGAAATAGTGGAAAGTGCTGCGGCCTTTACCATCCCAGACCTTGAATTTGCATGGCTAATATTAGCCCTTGGCATTACCCAAAACCAATCTCATCTCCAACCCTTCCACTCATACCCAATGTCGTTGGTTTTTCTGCAGTTCCATCTGAGCATGAAGGCCTGCTAATTGGAATCTGAGCTCTGGGCCCCAGGATTTCATCCATCATTGCTGCTTCATCCTCTGTGAACAAAAATGATCAAATCATTATGGGGAGCACAAAAAGGACTTCCTCTGCTGTGTGGGTGGGTGCACGCATGTGTATGTGTGTGTAAGCAGAAATGTCTTTGCCTTGAGGAGACAAAGTAGCTAGACTTGCCAACTGTACCAATTTCCATTGAAAAGGCTAATTGACAAGAAGTAAAGTAAGCTGTAAAAAAAAAAAAAGTGAGCCAAACTCTAGATCAACATAAGCTGGTGGACTTCCAATGTAAGATCCTTCATCAAGATCCTGTCAAGACTAACTACATCTTCTACTTCCCCTGAGGAACCTATCCAGAGCTCTCTAGAGTTATTCCACTTTAATTAGTAGCACCCAGAAACTGCAGCTTACTAGATTTTTTTCAGGATTAGTAAAAATGCTCATATATCACTAATGATATATTTAAAACATAGACATTTTTTTAAACTGCTGGGGGTGAGGGGGAGGCCCTGAGCCTCATTAGTTACCACAGCCAAATGAGGCAAGGATTGTAAAGACAACAGGCACCCCCATCTCACAAACAGCCAGTTGACTGGAGCACAGTTGAATTTCCAACTCTGCCATTGACTCTTGGGTAGCCTTAGGTTTCATACACTCTCAGCCTAATTCTTTGCCAATAAAGGGGAAAGAGTAATCCACAGGTTTATGTAGGAACTGATGAGAAATTAGAAAGATCATACCCTGCTATATACATAATTATTTGGAACAGGGTAAACAAAGCAATGACAAGGATCTTACCACTCACCATTCTGAATGCTCTCTTTGAAAGGTGCTGTCCTTTTTCTGAAATCCAGAAGAAATCAGGAGTTGTCACTCATAAAACAGGCAAGAAATCAATGATTATCCATGTAAATGTATACTTCAAACATAACTGATGAAGAACATGCTTGCAATTTTACACTACAGTTGGGACGTCATGCCACAGCTCTTTGGCTTTCTGATATGAGCACACATAATGAAAAGAGTGACTTCAAGAATGTGATGTGAGTAGAGGCCATAAAGCCCCTAGATAACTACACTGTAAACACATAGACCGTTCCTAGTTTCAAATTCTGGTGTGAGGTACATACAATGCTAGAATGAACCTGAAAGCTGGATTCTCTGTTATAAAACTAACAGGCCCTGGTTTTCTCTGTGGCTCCTACATGTCCAGGTGGTTGTATGAATGAACCCTCACTTACCCTGGTGTCTGCAACTGGAGTGGCATCCTGCGAATCTTCCCCAGAGAGGAAAGAGGAGACGTCATGGTTTACCATGAATTTACAGTTTTAAATTCTAAGGAGGAGGGGAGGGAGAGAGATAGAAATGCATTACAATTTGTGGCATACATATGCAACTCAGAATTGCCTATGTGGCTTATCTATATGATGCACACATCTCTGCACATTGCTAATTTTTGAAGATGTGATACACTCCTACAGCATCTCTAAACTCAAAGTCCAAACACACTGGATGCAGTGAGGGGTCAACCTAGGCTGACTCTCTATCCATTCACATGACTGACTTGACAATTGCAAGACCAGCTCAAGGACTGTCTAAACTACAAAATTACCATCTTTTGCCACAGAAACTTTTCGCACTCCTGACTGTAAGATTTAGTACCAAACTGAGATACTATCTAGATAGCTACCATCTGAATCTGCCTGACAGCCCACAGAGCACTCAAGTCAGCTACAAAAATGGCTGCATCTGTTTCTATCTCATGTTTTTGTGAGCACAAAATGAGAATTTTTTTAGATGTACTCCAGCCTGAGCTCCTTGAGGAAAGGGCCGTGCACCAATGTGCCAAAATAATGGAGGGGCAGCACTGGAAAAATATCTGGGGAGAAAGCACCAAATATTATGTGGCCGGATGCAAAGGAACACAGAGCGTAACATTTTGTGGACTTGGGGTCATTTTGTTAGGTGCATGAAGTGTTATCCACAGGTGGCATATCATACCATACACACAGATACAGGGCAGTGGAGAGGAGGAGGTATTATACAGTAAAGCCAGACCTGCAATGTAAGTGGTAGATCATTAGAAAAGGAATCACAAAGAAAACTGTAAGGGTATTGCAGAGTAGAAAAAGCTGTACAAAAGGACAGCTAAAATGATCAAAGGAGGGGAGAAACTCCCCTATGAGGGAAGGTTACAATGTTTGGTGCTTTTTAGTTAAGAAAAAGGGTGATATGGTAGAAATAGATAAAATTATGCATGGTGTGAAGAACGTGGATAGAGGTTTTCTCCCTCTCTAGTAATACGAGAATCAGGGGTTTCTCAATGAAGTTAAATTCTAGAAGACAAAAAGGAAGTACTTCTTTACACAGCACATAGTTAAAGTTGTACCTGTGGAATTCATTCCCACAGTTGGCTGCCAACTTGGATGACTTTAAAAGGGTATCAGACAAACTCATGGAGGATGAGACTATCAGTGGCTACTAATCATGATGGCTATATAGCACCTCCAGTATTAAGAGGTGGTGTGCCTCTAAATCCCAGTTTCTGGGAAACTGGGAATCTAAGTTGGCAAGTGCTGTTGCACTAATGTCCGGCTTTGTAAAGACATCCTGTGTGAGCAGAAAGCTGGACTAGATGGGCTGTTAGTCTCACCCAGAGGAACTCTTCTTATGCTTATCTGTGGGTCTGCAGAGTGCAAAAATATACAAGAACAGTGCCCCATTCATATCTGCCCACTGAGAAAGATTGCATTTGATGAAGAAGGCTGAGGGAAGCCCATGAAAGCTTGTGACATATGAATCTTCCACAGCAAAACCCTGTTCATTCAGCAGTATAGCCTACTGATTTCAATGGGACTTGGATCCTAAGGCTGGGGCCGATGGCAGGTGAAGCCCAAGGACATTGGGAGCACCACAAGTTCCCCGCTTCATGCACATGGGATTACAGTTTCATAGCACAAACCAATATACAGTATATGTTTACTCAGCAGTAAGCCTCACTCTTACTCCCTAGTAAGGAGGATTGGGGTGGCAGCCAAAGGATTGCATACTTACCAGAGAAGAAAACCTCATTAAATTTAAGTGGGGCAAGGATGTTGAGCAAGCATGTACACAGGATTGTGGGGGCTGCTATTCTTTACCCACTTACCTAGAAGAAATTCCTACTGAATCCCGTGGGGCTTACTTCTGAGTAAAATACGTGGGCTGGCATAATTTGTCTTTAAAGTGCCACGAAGGTTTGCATTGTTTTTGCTGCAAGAGACTTAACGCGGGTTCCTGGGTGAATTAGGTAGGAGCCGCGCCTGTGAGGATGAAAAGCAGCCTCCCGACCCGTTTTAACAGTTTGCCTGATCTTCACAGTTTAAGGAACTCACCCGCCCATCTTGAGGCTTCAGGCCGGCGGCGCCATCTTGTTTACATTCGGTTGCCTAGGTAACGACTCCAAGCCAGAGCCTGGAGGGAGAGCCAGGAGACTACAATTCCCAGGATTCAGCGCTCCTGGACCAGTTCTTTCTTTCTTTCTTTCTTTCTTTCTTTCTTTCTTTCTTTCTTTCTTTCTTTCTTTGCCCTTCAAATTGGCGGCGCAATGATATATGTATGTTTACTCAGAAATATGGCCCCCCTTGTGTTCGGTGGGGTTTACTTCCGGGCAAGTGAGCATAGGATTTCAGGCTGCATAAAAGTAGGGCAGACAGCAACATGTTCAGGTCCTCAGGAAGTTCCCCTGTGAGGGAAGCTTGTGGCGTTGGGGGCTTTTTAGTTTAGAGAAAAGGCGAGTAAGAGGGGACAGGAGAGAGGTGTCATGGCATGGAGAAAGTGGCTACAGAAAAGTTGTTCTACTTCTCTCAGAACATTATAACTTGTGGCCAAGGAAGAGGAATGTTGGAAGATTGCAGACAGGTGAAAGAAAGTACATATTCTTACAGCACATAGCTAAACCATGGCATTCCCAGATTTCAAAAAATGAAAATTTGGACAGAAAAGTTATTGAGGTTTTGTTGTTGTTTTGCAAAGTTGCTGGGTTTTTGGACGTTTTTGAGCCATTTCTGAGGGAAATCGGCAAAAATGACACTGCCGACATGGGCTGTCATACATCTGGATTTTCCCGGGCAATTCTTTAACCAATTCCCTCCCAGACACTGCTTGCAATTGCAGTATTCCGGATATGTCCAGGAAATTCCAGATGTATGGCAACCCTACTTCCACAGGAGGCAATGATGGCCCGTAATTTGGATAGCTTCAAAGGTGGCTTAGACAAATTCATGGAGGTAACAGCTACCAGTGGCTACTAGATATGCTATGTTTGGAGGCTGTATGCTTCTGAATACCAATGGCTGGAAACAGCAGGAGGGGTGCATGTCCTTGTGCCTAGGCCCTGCTTGTGGGATTCCCACTGGCATCTGGTTGGCCACCGTGAGAACAGGATGCTGGACTAGATGGGCCAATTGGTGTGATCCAACTGGCTTTTCTTATGATTCCAGCAGCCATGCCCTATTTCAGGATGGTCCATTTCTACCACTACATTTCCCCAATTTGCTTCCCACACGCACACCCACTTCTAAAGGGCTTCCCTCCTTATTTATTTTACTTCTGCAAACTTTGGGGTTCCCTAAAGCTTGCTGATACTTCCCTCTTTTGCATGCGGATGGTGTCATTTTGACTACATTTGCAATGGCACTCACAACTTGAATGTTGAAAATATAGAGACTTCTATGCACACAGTCCCTCCAGCATTATTCAGACAAAAAGTAGGGCCAGTTTGATGTTTGTTATGTAGACATTTCTCTTGTGTAAGAATGTGTCATAAAAATACTTTAAGGAGTGTCTCATCCCAGACTAGCTTGCCCGCATGTTAAGATAATTAGTTCTATGCAAGGTTGTGTGTTATATTTAATAACAACTACTGGATTACCTTTGCAAGTACATGAAAAAATTCTGCCAGACCAGGGGGAAAATTGCTATAAAAATGAATAGTCTAATGAAACTGGTAAGATATCAAAGGCCTACTAAAGACTATAGTAAAATTGTAGCATACTGAGAAGCAATAATCTTTGAGCGGGGGGGGGGGGAATTCCCCCTATGCATTTGGACACGTCTTAAGATATCATAACCAAATTTTGCACAATGGTTCTGGAGATCAAAGAGCATGTTTTCAATTATATCTGGATACAGCTGGGCACCATTTTGAATCAAGGTGGCGTACTGAGATGGCATACTGAATCTTTCAAAACTGCAGACTTTAACCACCATTTTCAAACCTGCACAGATTTTTTTGGTTTCTTACAATTCTCAAGCAGCATTGGCTGCTATTAACCTATATTAAGAACTTTAATGGAGTGGATATTTGTAAATTTAAATTGCACTAAAAACATATTAAAAATAAACTCATCTGCCACCACCCTGTGCCAAATTGCATCTTCATCAGAACTGAGCTGTTTCAATATATTTGTCTGTCAGCAGCAAAGATCCATTTATAGAGTGTCATCCCCAAGCCGGGTTGCCTAGCACTGACTCTGTTGTCTTTTGAGTGCTACCAGGAATGAGGAACATTTGAGGGCCACCACTTCCTCATCACTGAAATGGATAATGCAACTCTGAGCTCCATATCTAATCCTGTCCAAAACGAATGACATTAAGATGCTCCTCCTTCCTAATACCCCTGCATCATGTGTACTAACAGCAAGCTCAATCATCTTGAGTGTTGTTCCATATGTAGCCGAAGGCAGTGCTAAGTAGGCTGAAGCCTAGGGCCTCTAAATCTATGAGGCTTCCCCTCTCCCAAAATTGCAAACCCAAGACTTCATGTGAAGGCAGGGCAAGTCGGACCCAGCAACTATGAGACTCAGAGCCAGCCAGTGGGGCCCAATATGAAACTCTGGGGCCCAACTTGAAATATTTTTGTGGGGCCCTAGTTCACAGCCAAAGTCTGCAGAATCTTAGAGATATAAATCCTTGTGCTAGGTCATTTTCAAAACGTCAGCAAAGCCCTTCAGAAATCAGATCTGTAACTGAGTTCTTGTGCAAGTTTGTACAGTTCACTTCTGGATTTTTTAAGGAAAATTAGAGAATATTTTGATGAGCTTGAGAAGCAAGCAAAAGCCACCTTGCCAAATGTTAACTACAAAACAAGGAGACAGTGAGGAAATGGCAAAGAAATGACAGAAATGCACCTGATGCCTTAGATGCACTTTCTTCAAGAGATAAGTTTAAGATAAATCCTTTATTTCTATATTAGATGCACTTGAAGCCAATTTAAAAAGAAGTACTGTGTACAGTGATATTGCACAATTGTTCTTCCGTCCTTGCTATTCTGATAGCAGCTAAGCAAGAAATTCAGCAGGGTGTTGAACTGTTGATGAAAGCATACCCAGAAGATGAAACTTATTGATGAACTTTTGCACTTTCACCCATATGTGAGACAAAGCCATAGGCTTACAGCAGAGCACTCTCTGTCTCATACAGACCTTTATGAAATTCAGATGGCCGTTCTTAACGTGGAAGCAATTTTGTGGCTATTTCTTAGCTTAATGGTCACTAACTGCTCGGGAGAGAGGAGTTTTTCAAGACTCAGAAGAATTAAAAATAAATTAAGGGCCACAATGTCTCAAGAGGTTGTCCACACTGAGCATTCTGTACATTGAAAGTGACAAACTTAAACAAATTTTGATGAAGTTTTCTGATGTCCTTTAGAGGAGAAATTGTGAGTTGCAGAATTTTAAATACCCATCATCATCCTTGGCTTCACTCAGTTTTGTTTATAGCACTCTTCCATTTTCTTCTAGTCGTGAGGGTGGGGGATTGGGAGGGGCCTCACGAGTAGCCTAGGGCTTCTCTTCATCTAAAAATGGCCCTGGCCAAAGGGTTGGATTCAGTTAACTTGGTGCACTAGCAGGAGTCCAGTGGCGTAGCGTGGGGGGTGCAGGGGGGGCCAGTCGCACCGGGCGCAACATCTGGGGGGGCGCGCTTGCACTCGCAGCTCTCTGCCCCTACCTGGCTCACTCACTCTCTCTCACTGCAGTGCTGGCTGTGCGAATCCGATCCGAGCCCACTGTGGAGGGGAGGGTGCCAGGCGTGCGGTGCGGTGCGGAGAGAGAGCAAGGGACTATCTGGGGGAGGGACAGTGCAGCTGGGGGGGGGGGCGCAAATTACTTGCCTTGCCCCGGGTTAGGGGGCGCAAATTACTTGCCTTGCCCCGGGTGCTGACAACCCACGCTACGCCACTGCAGGAGTCAGCCAATAACTCCTGCTAGCACAACAGGCCTTTCCTACCTCCCTTTTCCCCTGTGCTCCTCCAGTTCCACCAGATACACTCTAGAAGATTGGGAGAACTTCCAGAACAGCTCACAGGGCAAGATTGTTCCATCTAGCAAGCTTGGGGAACCCCCGAGCTTTTGCACACATGCAGCAGTCTGGGTGGGGGAAACCCTAATGCTGAGCACGGGGAGCGTTTGCACAGCACACCTACACACTGCAACCAACACACTAACGTGTCATGACACAGTTTGGAAAGCTCTGCCCTAAGGATAGGCAACTAAAAATAGCCCGAAGAGGAATGAGCATGCTCAGTGAGTGGCCAGGGAATGCCGACTTACTGCTGAGTGGAAGGGGCAGAGGGAGCGCAGAACAGAACAGAACAGAAAACTTGGGGAGGGGGGTGGAATGGAATATCCTGGAAGAGGATGCAACTGGTTGGAACACTGAACATAGTAGCGAATGGCATAGTGGGCCAGTGACGCGTGCCTGACTTCCCTGCAGGTGCATTACTGTTGCTTACAGGGAAGGAGAGAAGTGAAGCAGTTGGGAAGGTAGAGCGAGTTCACTAGGAGGACCACCTAAATGGCTCTGCTGGTGTGTTTGCACTGCACTGACTTCTCCACTTCCTTGCTCCCCAACCCCCAGTGAGCAGCAGCGACTGACTCATCAGGAGGTAAAGTAAGATATCTCAGCCCCACCATGCCACCCGCTGCTCCCTGAAGAGGAGCACTCCACACTGCAGTATCTTGTTGCAAACACCACTTCTGATCACTCCTTGCATTATTGCCACAACAAACGTGGGTCAAAAAGCTAAACTGGAACATTTGTGGTGTAAACTGTTACAGGATTGCAACATGGAGTTTCGGGACATGTGCTGATTGGAAAAGAAGCAGTATGGCCACCCAGAAATTTTTGCAAGCAGAACAAGAATTGAAAGCAGAATTGTGTATAACCATCCTGATACCACAACAAACCCAATAGAAAAGGGAGCATTCAGACACCTACACAACAATCTTGCTAAATAAAACACGATGTAGTTACCAGTATATATGTTGGCTGATGGCAAAGTACAATTGTACTTGTAGACTTTGTACAAAACAAGAAGCATGATGGCAAAGCTCAGAACTTAAGTGCTATAGATATGAGACAAAAACCCCAGAATTAGCAGCAGTACATAGAGCTCTCTGAAGAGAGAGTTGTTGTTGAACAGCTGGAGCTGTTCCACTAGGACAGGCTACAAATAAAACTAAAATCTACTATCAAAGGAGCCCTCTTGCGCATCAGAGACTTTTTTATCCATTTGCTGGAATTCAGAGCACCGAGTTGCTGCTATTATATTCCATTTAGGTTAGTAGAATTCTAGTGTCTTACAGGAAGTTTTGGAGGCCCCCCCGTAAATCTATTATAAAGAACACACACAAACGCACACACACATCACCAGCTAATGTTAGAGGGGCATGTAGGAAGCAGCAAGCAGAGGAGTTTGTGATTGGTGGACTCCTCCTGCCTCTTTTCCATCTACAGTGTGAAACCTCTTGAGTGTCTTATCTCAGAGAAGGCAGCTCCCCTTGCAAAAAGTTCCACCCATCAGAGCTCTGAGACAGCTTCACCATGAAGGCCATCCTGATCATTGGTATTGTGCTACTGATGAATCTGACTCTGGCTGTTGCCACTGAGGTAAGGAGTGGTCTTATTGGATGTGACAATTGAAATGAGAATCTTCAGTTGCTTCAAAACCCTGATTTCGGGTACTGAAAGAAGGCTGTGTTTATGTAGTGGCTGCAGTTTGGGGGAGTGGAGGCGGCATTCATACATAGGAATTGAACATATTTAATACCACCTGTTTCTGAAGTGTAAAGCCCAATCCTGTGCATATTTCCTTGGATGTATGTCCTGCACGGAGTTCAAAAGTGCTTACTCCTGTCCCAAGTGAGTTCACATGGGGAATGCAGACTGAGTCGTACATTGGATGTAGGAGGCAATTCTAGAGTAGGACCATGGATATAAAGCTTGGAATTTTTATTTTGCAAAGGCATGCTCCAGCCAGTATTAAGTACCCTTAGACTCTGCTGGTTTCTGTAGATCGAACTCTGCCAATTTTGGTTTCTCTCAGTTGTTCATTTTCCCAAGCTTAACTTCAGTTCTCCACATTTACAATTAAAAAAGAAGTTAATGCAAGTTTGTTAGCATTTTAGTGCACATTTCTCCTAATATATTTTGCCTAACATACCCATTTTTGCAAAGCAATTTCCCCTAATATAATGCATTTTGGTGAGTTATTTTCAATAGTATACACATTTGTGTAAATGTTGTTACAGCATATGCATATTTGTATACACTACTTGACTGGAGAGCTGCATTGCAAAATACAGAGACGTGTGTATTTCAAGGGGTGGTTGTGTTTTTGTTTGTGTATTGTTATGGAAAGTGAAAATTAGATAGGTTTGACTCTAAATGTGAACTGATAGGGATAGAGGAGAAATTAAGTGGTTCAAAATGTCAGAAATTTGTAGTCCAATGTACAATGTAGTCCAAAGTCCCCCCACTTTTTTTGGAAGCGAGTCCTGTGTATTTGGTTGGGTTGGACTTTTAACACGGCACATACACATAAATGTGCAGGTCTCCTCACAAATAACCCCTGGTGAATTCAAAGGGAGATATGTTTCTTTGATCCTTACAAAAATATGTGTAAAGAAGAAGACATATCTGTGAAGATTACCATCTGACCAAGGGGAAGCTGTCCAACCCATCCCACATAGTCTACTTTTACACCTTTAACGAAAAGCTCATGTATAAAAATATGCCTGCAAAATGTTTCCATCTTTTGGGAGATAAAGCAGGTGGGGGACTTTGTGGCCCTTCAGAGATTTTCTAGATTACAAAACCCATCATCCCTGACCATTGGATATGCTGGTTGGGGATGATGGGAATTTGAGTCTATCAGCTCAAAGCATTATCAATCTGTTCTTAATGTCACAAGGACACTGGCCAGTTTAAAAATGTCCCGGACATTTTGCTGCTTTCTGCCCAGACACTGCTTCTCACCACAAGGTACATTCACAGGATTAAACAGCAGTTTTCCACTACTGCCCCTTGTGAGGGCTGTTAAAGCAAGCTGCTATTTATCTGACATTTTAAAAATCTAAACTGGAAAAGTCAATGCTTGTAAAACCCTTCAAACTCATCTCTTGTGGTTTATGGGTGATGACCAACTGAGGATTATAAACATGGGTGAGTACCAGATTGCTGCTTTAAAACCACAGCCATTCTGATAGATGCAATTTATCACACACAACACTTTTCTTCACTTAACTCACATAACCAACTTTCTCTAATTTCCTGCCTAGGAAGCTCCTTAAGAGATCAGAACTGGGTCATTGGCAACAAATGTTTGTTTATAGGTTTCCCCCCTGGAAATAATAAAAAAGGGTTAAGTGTGTGGGGAACGAGATGCAGGCTAGCTTTTTAAGGACAATCATGGTGCAAAACATGCATGCATGAAAATAGCAACAGATATCTCTAACAGCTATAACTGTTTAAAGTGGTATAAGAGCACTTTAAAAATATGGGGCGAATGTGGCCATTGTCCCCATGGAAGGCCTAGGTGCTCCTTGGCTTGCTTTCAGACAGACATGAACACTGTTTTATTTCAGCAAGCTTTTTATACACTGCCATCTTTGTTCCACACCTCTACTACTTTTTTCAGTCTTTAGAAAAAATATTGTTGTTTGTGAAGTGTCCTAAGAGTTGGTAGGAGATGCCTATTCCCCTCACAGAACTGCAGTTCCCTGAGGGGTTTAACAATCCCTCTTCCCAGGGAACTCTGGGAATTGTAGAGGGAACAACTCTCAGCACTTTTAACAAACCACAGTTCCTGTTCCAGTTCCAATTCTCTATGGAGGCGCAGATTACAGCTATAACAAAGGCGGCATTTTTTCATCTCCGCCAAGCTAAGCAGTTGGCTCCTTATCTCTCTTGCCCTGACCTAGCCACTGTGATCCATGCGACGGTCACCTCCAGACTGGATTATTGTAACTCGCTCTACGTGGGGCTGCCCTTGAGACTGACCCATAAACTCCAGCGGGTGCAGAATGCCGCAGCGAGACTCCTTATGGGGTCGTCGCTGCGAGATCACATTCATCCGGTACTATACCGGCTGCACTGGCTCCCGGTGGAGTACAGGATCAGGTTTAAGGTGCTGGTTTTAACCTTTAAAGCCCTATACGGCCTAGGACCCTCGTACCTACGGGACCGCCTCTCCTGGTATGCCCCACAGAGAAACCTACGGTCTGCAAATAAAAACATCCTGAAGGTCCCAGGCCTCAGAGAGGTTAGGCTGGCCTCAACTAGAGCCAGAGCTTTCTCGGCTGTGGCACCAATCTGGTGGAACGCTCTGTCACAAGAGACTAGGGCCCTGCGGGACTTGACATCTTTCCGCAGGGCCTGTAAGACAGAGCTGTTCCACCAGGCCTTTGGTCAGGGCGCAGCCTGACCCCCTCCTCTGGCAATCTGCACAGGGTCTTGCTTGCTGGTTGCCATCAATTTGTTTTTGATTGATTTTATGGTGAAAAGTTTTTAGAATGTTGGATTGTTTTGACTGTTGTTAGCCGCCCTGAGCCCAGCTTTGGCTGGGGAGGGCGGGGTATAAATAAAATTTATTATTATTATTATTATTATTATTAGGGGGAAACCATGACTGTTTTAAGTTGCATGCTGCAGCTTTAACTATATAGTGGAGCCCCACTGAGTCCAGTGGACTTTATTCCCAGGGTGTAACCAGTGCAGACTGGAGCTGATGTGAATTATAGTCCTGATCATCTGGAGGGCACCAGGTTGCAGAAGGCTGATGTACTAGCTAGATCTGATTTCCCTGGTATTTGGGGTGCGGTCTCCTTGCCACCGCTGCAGTTCTCAGAACGTTGCCTGGGTTTCCTTCTCTGCTAGAATAACAGGAAACAGGTTTCAGGTGCTGGCACTGACTTGAGCAGGGCCTGTCATTCTTTACTGCTTGCCTGCCAATCTCAAGGCCCAGAACATCAGCTGCTGGGGGCCGGCTGGGGAGAACATTCTACAAGGGTGTAAGAGTCTAACAACATCTGAAGGGCATCAGGTTCCCCATCCCCGATCTAAATAGACCCAATCTGGGAAGACCATTAGGCTGTATCCAAGTAAGTTTTGCGCAGAGTTTTCCCATTAAAAGTAATGTACCCTAACTTAGTCATGCTCAGTCATTTAAATAGGTTAGCATTGGAAACAACCCATTGGCCCAGATTCAGCGTTCTCTGACTGCCAGTGTAAGGGCTGTTGCACTAGCATAATGTCAAAAGCAAAGTTCAAAAGTTTGTGATCCCTTCAATGCGAGTAAACAGCACTTCCTCTATTTGGTCCAGAAAAGAACAAAAGCATGTCAAGATGCATGTGAATGCAGGGAGAGCAGTTTTCTCATGCAAGGCGGAAGAGAGCTTTGCTTGAAGGAAAGGGGTGTAGCTCCATAGTAGAGCAGCTGCTTTGCATGCAGAAGATCACAAGTTCAGTCCCCGGTATCTTCAGGTAGGGCTGGAAATGTCCCCTGCCTGAAACCCCAGAGAGCTGCTGCTAGGCTGTGTAGACCATACTGAGCAAGATGGATCATTGGGCCTGACTTGGTATAATGAGTCTTCCTATGTTGGTAAGGTATCAACTGTGTCAACTAACGTAACAAAGTACCCTGCAGACCTTCAGTTTTGTTGAGAACTTCTCTGACCCCATATCATATATTCTTCTCATTTGCTCTTCAGGACACAGCAGACGCTCCCAAAACCACGACTACTGCTTCTACACCACCTTCCAGAGCCATGTCCCTCAATGGCCCAGCTTGCTTTCTGCTACCACTCCTGATGGTTGTGATTCATCTCCTCCGAGTGTACTGAGCCTGGAGAGTCACTCCTATGAGGGTATTCCTTGGAGGGCAAATTCATCTCTTTTCTGCCTTCAGGGAAACCTTCCCTCCACCGATGATCCAGCCAGCATCTACGCTCCAGCTACAACCAACCCACAATTTTGGGCCATGTGGCAATATTCATGGTCCAAAGGCTTTTGGCTTCATCTTCACCACAATGGCTGCTTTATTTGCAGAATGAGAGGTAAACCAGAAGGACTTCTTGAACTTGATCCAGATGTGTGGGCTCATGCTCAGATGGTCTTCGCAGCAGGCGATGCATAGAGGTCTAGAATGCATCTTCACAAAGACATATCGGTTCCCTGAGATAGGCAACCCAAGTGTCACCTACTCATGTGCACTAATTAACAAGAGGCACAAATCCACTGGGATGTTTGCTCGGTCAGGCCCTCCAGGAAGAAACAGGAGCACAGCAAGGCTCCTGTTTATTTCTGTCAGGAGACTGTCCTGAGGCATTGTGGCTCAGATCTGCCTCCTAGTCTGCCACCCTCAAGTGCATCCTAAATCTGTGATCCAAGGTCCCAGAAGATGACCACCCACCTCTTGTTTCTATAAGCCTTTGAGTTAATGCCATGCTATCCTGTGTGAAGCATCCCACCCACCCACCCAACTTCAGGAATCATTTGAGGTCGCTTCCTGGTCTTCAGGAGGTCGCCTCTTGATTCGCAGCAAATTCAGGTGTGGAATGTCAACCCTTTGAAGTGGCAAACCTCAAGAAGTTGGCTGAAGATGGTCCAGGAAGATAAACAACGCAAGATAAAAAGCAGTGTTTGCAAATGTTCTGCCTTTGTTTTCTGTAATCCCCCACGCAGGGTGGGTCAATGAATGAAATAAAAGCTTCCTGGCTGGAAAGCCTGCCTTTGTTGTAGTCTAGACTGTTCCTGTGCAGGGCTGTAGCCAGCCAGCCATGTCCCATTATAGAATATCCCATTCCATTCCCTTTTCATGCTGGTTTTCCTCCCCATTCCTATCACCAAAAAAGCGGCAAGTCAGCACTTCTTGCTCACTGAGTGAGTATGCTCAGGCCTCACTGAGGTGTTTAAAGGTCTGCTCTCCACCCCACACTTTTAGCCACCCCCACTTGTGTGCTTTATAAAAACACTGCTTCTGCTCTCTGCCCAAGTATGTTTGCTGACTCCTCCCTCTCGTAGTGGGAAACATGGGATCTACTATTAAAAATGAGGTCACTGTTACTATACATTAGCAGCCTCATACCTGGCATTGCTCAGGAATTATAAGAAGCCAAAAAAATCAATGCTGGTTTGAAATCAGTGATTAAAATCAATGCAGTTTGGAAAGGCTCGGTCCACCATCCTATTAAAAACATGGTGACCAATTGTATCCAAACATAGACAAAAACCTGCTCCTTGACCTCAGGTGCCAATGAGCAAAATTTGGTTACAATATCTTAAGAGGCGTCCACATGCATAGGCAAGTAATTTTCCAAAATTAATAGTGGTTTATATTATATAGGGGGGATGCGGGTGGCACTGTGGGTTAAACCACAGAGTCTAGGACTTGCCAATCGGAAGGTCGGCAGTTCGAATCCCCACGACGGGGTGAGCTCCCGTTGCTCGGTCTCTGCTCCTGCCAACCTAGCAGTTCGAAAGCACGTCAAAGTGCAAGTAGATAAATAGGTACCGCTCCAGCGGGAAGGTAAACAGCGTTTCCGTGCGCTGCTCTGGTTCACCAGAAGCGGCTTAGTCATACTAGCCACATGACCTGGAAGCTGTACGCCGGCTCCCTCGGCCAATAAAGCGAGATGAGCACCGCAACCCCAGTCAGTCACGACTGGACCTAATGGTCAGGGGTCCCTTTACCTTTATATTATATAGGAATGACTTCTCCGGCATACATTTGTCTAATTCCTGTTGAAAGCTATATTTTAAAGTGCCCTTTTGGTGCCAAAGGAGGCTTCCCAATGCAAATAGCAGTTGTGTGTGTGCATGCAAATGAACACTATTTTCCTCAGGACAAGACTATCACTAGCCATGATGGCTACTCACTGGAAGCAATGAATGCCAGTTGCAGGAAGCCACAGGAGAGAGCACTATTGTACTTTGATTCTGCATGCAGGTTTCCCACAGGCATCTGGGTGGCCACTGTGAGAACAGGATTCTGGACTGCATGGGCCATTGGCCTCATTCGGCTGGCTCTTCTTACATTCTCGTATGTGAGAGGGATTGGGTTTTTTTGACCTTCAGCCGTAGCTTGGCTTACAAGGTATCAGTAGGCAATCAACTCCATGCCATGAAAAACAAAAACAGAACTGATTTCCGCAGATCAGGTTGAAGCAGAACAAATAGGTTCCCAAATGGCAGTTTTACTTTGGGGTGGGGCTCAGAGTAGCTGGCTCCTCTTCAACAGAGGCTTAACATACAAATTAGCTTTACCTTTACCTAATATACAAATGCTAAAAGTTGAAGCTTTTTAAAAAATGTCATTGGCAAACGGAGCTAAATATGATAACCTGCTAGATGGTGCAGATTAAATTGCTGTTTCGAGAGATTGGTTCAAAAGTTCACATCCCTAGTCACAAAAAGCAGGCCAGGTCTTTTGCCTGATGGTAGAGCATCATGCTAGCTGATGTAGTGTATTAGGGCAATGAGGCCTGAGCATTAGGGTTCCCTTTTAGCATCTGCTGTCTCAAATTAATGTTTCTGCCCCTTTGAGCAAAATGCTACAACAGTAATTTTGCATTTAGCTGAAAAACTGTAAAAGGGCATTCCCCCTCCCCCCCCAAAGGTAAAGCTAACAATTGCTTTGTTACACCTGAACAAAATCTTTTATTTTTCTGCTTAAAACAGGATACTCATATATCCCAACCACCTTGCTCAGACACCAATGTTTCATTTCCCTTCTAAACATGTGAAAGCCACAGTTTGCAGTCTTAGATCGCACGCAGATAAGTGTGGGTTTCCTGTTGTAACCGAGGTAAGTCAACATCTTTCTGAACAGGTTCGCATCTTTGTTTCAGAAAGTGCAAATTTGATAAGATTTGGCCTTGAATGCGGACCAAATCAAATATCTTGTCCAAAGAGACCTGTGACACTTCCAGGCAAAGCTTTGCATAAAAGCTATGCTGCGGGGGAACCAGTTTCCCTATTAGCAGCCAAGGTAACACAAGACCCTCTTTCACATTCTCTTTAGCAAACTAACTTCTGGGCTATGCCACTCATCAGGAAGCATGCTCTTCATTGGCTGAGTTCCCTTCCTGGGAGGGACAATACAGGAGGGAGAAAGGTTGTATTCCACATCCCAAACTGTTCCTAATGATATAGGAGATTTGACCTTCCCAAGGCACTGGAAGCACATCAATATTTCATATGTTTCTGCACTTGACCCCTGCTGGGCATAACAGGCTCCGGGGCGCAGTCACACTTAGTTGTGGCTCAAGTTCAGTCCTGACCGTCTGCCAAAGAGGCCACACCCCCTACATTCTGGGCTTTCTTCCCCTACCTGAGTAGTGGGAATGGACTTGTTCCTTTCTTGACTGGGAACTGAAGCAACGGTTGAAACCCATGGAGAAGCCCCAACCAGAAATAAGCACATGCAAAAATATTCCAAAGAAGGCTAGACAAATCAATGCTGCATCCAAGAAAATGGGCTGGCTTCACACATAAAAACAAAACTTCCAGGAGGGACAATTTGTTATGCCAAGCCTCTGCTATTTCCACTATGCCCTCCAGCTGCACATTGGTTCAATAACTGATCTTGTTAAACTCCTAATGCATGACTGCATCATACTTTTAGCAACTGCCTGTTAAAAGATTTAGTATGTGCCACAAACAAATCCCATAAACAGGGGAGGAAGATGCATTTATGTGTACATCCATGCAAGGAACCACTGCTAGCTCTGATTCTGCTGAGTTTTGTGGGATGTACATATAGTGAAAAGTGTAAGCACCTTCATTTGATATCTACATGCAAAATGGCTTCCTGAAGAAACCCTGCTCCTTCACACAAAAAGACTGAGGAAGAACTCATGTGCTATGCGCTGTTGAAGCAAACAGAACCCTCTAGTGGTGGAAATGAGAAATAGCAGCAACAATTCCTCACTGCAAATAGATGTCTTTCTCATAGCACCCAAAGCTGGGGCTATGAAAAGTGAGGCAAGGGTTCTGACTGAACCAGCACATGGAAGAAGCTGGTCCTGGTTTAACAACCATCAATGCAACATGTGTCAGCGATGAATAAATATGGGGGTTTCCCTAATAGTGAGTCAGACTACTGATTCATGTAGCTCTGGGTACGGAAGCAGATCCCAAAGGACTCAAGCATGGATTCCTTTAGGAGCAGAATTTACGCAGTGCAGAAGAACCTCACACATCAAGGACTGCTTCTCCCCATATGAACCGACCTGGACCTTGTGATCCTCATCTGAGGCTCTTCATCATGTGCCTCCTCTGAGAGGGAACAAAAGAACAGGCCTTTTCTGCAGTGGCTCCCCACTTATGGGCTGCTTTCCCCAGGGAGGCTTACCTGGTGCCTTCATTACATATCTTTATGTGCCAGGCAAAAACATTCCTCTTCTCCCAGGCCTTTGACTAATTAAACAATTTATGGCCTTTTAAATTGTGTCAGGGTTATTGTTTATGTTTGTTGCTATGTTATGTATTTTGTGTTTTTATATTGTAAATCACCATGTAAACCTCTGGTGGGTGGTACAGAAAATTAAAAAATAATAATTCACCAGTACTGCAGAGAAGCTTGAGAATAGCATAGGTTGAGGTTGATCTCTGACAAACTATAGCAGGGGTGCTTACCCTGTGGCTCTCCAGATGCTGTTGCTTCTAACTCCCATCAGCCCCAGTGAACATGATCAGTTGTGAGGGGTGGTGGGAACTTTAATACAACAATATATGGAAGGCCACAGGCCAGCCATTCCTGCACTGTGCCAGCAGCAACAGCATAATTAATATCCTGCCTTTTTCACAGACTGGGACTCAAGGCAGCTTACAAAAATTAAAAAACACAGATAAAATTAGGAGCAGTGTCCAGGCAGAAATTGCTTTTAAAAAGCTTTTTTTTTTTGAGAGAGTGAGATTTTGCCCAAAAAGCTCAACAACGTTGGCAAAAAAAGGCTTAAAAGTAATTAAACTATAATAGAATTAAAACAATATAAAAACAACTCTATTAAAACGCAGATAGTGAAAACAGCACAGCTTTGTAGACTTGCAAGAACCGAATATTCACCAGTTCCTTATAATATGGGCTTTGCAGCCACATTTGTGTGATACTATTCCTGCTTTTCTATTGTTTATGATCCCAGCTGGTGAATTGTTGTTGTTGTTACAGGCATTTCTCTCCACCACCCAAAACACTTGTGGGCAAGATCCCTTACATGTTATGCCTGTGGTTGTAGCCAGTGTCCCCATGAACATGACCTAGTGGCAAATAACGGAGTCAGCCCACCAGCCAGAGAGATGGATTTATAAAAGGCATTGTATCATACACAGGTACATAAATAGAGTTTACAAGGTAGCCCATCCCCTTAGGAAGAAGAGCACAGGGGACAGGGAATGGGCTGCATGCAAGGACAAAAGGCTCATTCATGCTGTGTGTGTGTGTGTTTGTTTTAGATATTCATATATAAGCCTAAACCAGCAGGGCTGGGGACACCTGTGAGGCGTTGGCAGCTTGCTTTCCTGTGCTCATACAAGTGAGCTGCTTGACCTTGTCCATTCATGAATGATCAGCGTATCAGAACTCGCCAATAAACTCCATCTTGCTGGGCTCAGCTCCAAGGTGTTGGAAAAGAACCAGCTTTTGCCTCCTTCCCTCTACAGAGTCCCTTGAGGAGACCAATCTCTGTGCTTCACAGAAACATTTTCCTCTTTCTGGGCTGCAATCTGTGGGGAAAGGATTGCATCTACTAACCAAATGCAGCACCCAGTCACTTATCCATTTCAGCAGCTAATCCCCAAAGATGCAGCTTGGTCACGAAAGGACAAACGTCTGTGACTTGCAGGCTGAATTCAAGTTCTGCACGTGGCATGGCTCTCCAATTCCTGCTTTCTTCAAAGCACCCGGACATCCCAGATCTGTGTAGGCCTTTCCTCTGAAGAATCCCAGAGGATGGCATGGTCCCGGTCATAGGTTCGGCCTCCTACATGGAGAAAAGGAAGAAGAAAATGGGCACAACTCCTCAAAAAGGCATTTCAGCCAATCGATGTTGTTTGTACACTGCCCTAAGAAGGATTTGTATCCTGAAAAGCAGGATATGAATAATTGTGATGGATGATAGATAGATGGATAGATAGATAGGTGATATATAGATGTCCCCTTCACTGTTGCTGGACTAGGCCAGAGTATGCTGTGCATAAACATTCCAAGTGACTTTTATCACCAGATCTTCACCTTGATATAAGCTCAGAGAACAGAAAGCGAGTTCCATTAGGTTAGGTTGAAGGAACTGGATTGTAAACATTACATCTAGAAAAGATAATGCATGAGAAGTGCTTTTGATGTTTGAGAGTGCTATACACATGTTAAGATTAAATAGTGGTGGGGAAAGATTGAACATGAATTTCCAGGAATGGTGGGTGACGTGGGAAAAAGGTGAAAGGAAACTGAAACTGAACCATTTCTAGCTATATTTCATCCCTTCTATAGCCACATTACTTGCTTCCTGGCCTCAAGAACTCCCTCATGAGCCTAAATCTGAATCTTAACAACAACAGCAACAGCCAATGCCTTACCTTTCACATCCAGGACCTTGTTTTCAAACATCTGGCTGCAGATTCTCCCAAAAGAATCGATTTGCCAGGTCTGCCGGGGCAGTCGGCTCTCAGACCACAACACCACCTTGGATCCCTTTGCAGCTGGACCAATCACCTGCAGGCTCATGTTGGGTGCAACCTGAAAGTCAAGAGAGGCCAATTCAGTGTTGTATCAAAGTGCGTTGCATACAGACAGTGAACATCTAAAGCTGAAGTTGACTTTTACTGAGTCAAGCCATTGGTCTATCCTGCCCAGTACTGCCTACTCTGACCGGCAGTGGCCTTTTGAGATCTTTCTCCTTACCTGATACCCAATATCCTGTTATCTGGCGATACCTGGGATTGAACCTGCGACTTTCTGTATACAAGACATGAGTGCTATCACTGAGCCATGGCACCTAAATACAGACTTTTCTTCTATACCAGCCCAGCATATACCCTTTTAGGTGACATTAGTTTTGCCTGGCTTACCCAAATGCTATGTGGACAATAGAAGGAGCGGAACTATTTAAACTTGAGGGTATCGTATGGGGTCTTCTTGAAGCAGGCCTGGATTATATCCATGCACCCCAGCTGCTTCTGTCCCTGTAAACCACACAAGAGGAAGAGAAAGAAGCCCTCACCTGGTTCTTCATAAGCCCCTCTTCATAGTACCAGATGGAGCTGCTCTTGCCATTGAGCTCTGAGACCAGAACTCGCCCAGCTTTCATGTCTTCAACGTCATCTGGGACAGACAGGAAGGACTTCAACTCTTCATTTTTTATTTGGAAGTAGATGCGTCTCTGGGGAGAGGGAGGGGAGAGGCAGATAGAAAAGGCAATCACTGGGCATTCATCTAAGCTGCTCAGCAAGTTCCATGCTATGGAGCAATCTGACCACCGTGTCCATTCTCAGAGTCATGCATGCATGCAGGGTGGATAAAAATCAATTTTTTAAAAAAATAATAATTAAAAAAATCAGATTTTTTAATTTAAATAAGATTTTTTAAAATTTAAATCGGATTTTTAAAATAAAATGCTTTTGGAGGAAAAAATCTTTCTAAAGGTAGTTTTCTATTTAAATTAAATTATAGTCCAAAGGCTATTCATCAGAAAATAAGGATTTGTTTAAAGTTTTTCATGTCTAAGGTTTTTTTTAATCATTTAACCACATTGGTTAACAAACATGGATGCATATGCTATAAAGGTATTGTTTTAGTTAAATAAATTGTTTAAATTGTTATTAAGGAAATTATTATTTTTCTCCTTCCAATAAAGTACAGCAGAAAAGTTGTCCAAATATAAATAATAATTTCATTATCATCTGTCTAAGTATTTCTGATAGTATAACCAAACCAGTAATTTTTGATATAACTGTAAACTCTATGGAAATTTATTATTCCAAAAATAAAACCTTCATTAGATTGTAAATATTAAGAGGATGCCATCAAGGTTGAACATTTCTGTAAAAAAATGATTTAAATCAAGTCTTACTGACTAGTGATTTAAATCATGATTTAAATCAATTTGATTTAAATCATATCCACCCTGCATGTATGCCTCAGTGGGCAGCAGGCATGGTGGAATTGCCAGCATTCTGACATCACCTGCTCCCTAGATTTATAATGGCCCACTTGAACATTTAAGCAGCTTGGGAAGGGACAGAGAGATAGGGCAAATGTGCCACATACATCTGGTTAAACTGCTTTTAAACTGCTCCTTAACCAGTAATCCTTTGCCTATAACCCCTCCCCAGTAGACCAGAGCACTGGGCACTCACCTGCCGGATGGGGTAAAGGGAGCCGATGTGCTGAAGTCCACTGTATGTCAGCCAGTTGGTGATCTCCATACAGTCCAGGAGCCACTGGCGGCCTCGGAAGTCGCTGTGTTCACACAGCACCCAACTGTATGAGGGAATTGGCAGAGCAACAAACAATGGGAGAAGAAGCATTAGCAGCACAGATCACTTTGGCCCTTCATCAATTGGGAAATGGTAATCAAAAACAGGAGCATGGGGCCTGCTTGCTGCTGGCACTACAGACCTGGCTAGTGTTCATGATGGCCACATACTGTCTCCTAGACACCTCCAGTTGTTGCTAGACATTTGAAAGACTTTGGGACGCAAACCCATAGATGCAAAATTTGCACAAGCAATAGGTGTAAATTTAGAATTAAAATGTGTCAGAAGGCAAACCATCTACTTTCTCATCCAAATCAACGCAGATAAAATTCTTCATTTAATTTGCACCCCACCACAAATCATTTAATTCCCCAGTGGCAGTGATGTTTTTGCTATACAACTCCCTCTGAGAGTGATGGAACATCAAGTCCCGTAACTCCCAGGGGAAATGGTTCCTCTACTCTATTCCTAGTGTGTGATGGCAAGATGTCTCCAGTCCTCCAGGCTGTGGCTGGCTGGAGGACTTTGGGGTAATGCAGCTTTAAAATCAGCAGAGAAACAGGAAGGTGCACACTCAGTTCTGCCCCATGTGGAATGGGTTGTTCCATCCCTACCTAGCCCTAACAATGGCCCAGGTCCCTATGTGTGATAGCAGGGTCATCCTTTACTTACATTCCACCCTTTACCCGCACAGAGAGGACATGGTTGTTGAATCCCTCAGCCTGAAGGCTGCGCACTTCACTGTTCAGCTCGATCTCCTTCCCTTCAAAACACTCCAGTCCATGTAGGAAGATGGAGGGCTCTGAGAAGAACTAAGAAAAAAAAGGAAAACAGAGTTGAAGGGAAGGGATGAAACTGGGCTTGAGGAACAAGAAGGCGGCAAAACACATGGAACCTTAAGGTTGGGGTGGCAGGTCTCTGAGCATTCAGGCCTTGTGAAACTCTCAAGTTTTGACGAGGAACTCACTTTGGTTGGTCAAATGAAAGATGCCTCAAATAATGACTAATCATCAGCATATTGCTGATAATGTAAACTCTAGATGACCCCCCCACAGTGGTTTCATGTAGATATTAAACAACATACAGTGGTGCCCCGCAAGACGAATGCCTCGCAAGACGGAAAACCCGCTAGACGAAAGGGTTTTCCGTTTTGGAGGTGCTTCGCAAAACGAATTTGCTATGGGCTTGCTTCGCAAGACGAAAATGTCTTGCGATTCCTGGGGTTTTTCCCCCTCCCCCCCTTTTCCCCAAGCCCCTAAGCCGCTTAACAGCTGTTCGCTAAGCCGCTTAACAGCTGATCGCTAAGCTGCTTAACAGCTGATCTAAGCCGCTTATCAGCTGATATAAGCCGTTAATAGCCTTTTAGCAGCTAATCCGCTAATCCCTTAAGCCTTTAATAGCCGCAAATAGCCTTTTAGCAGCTAATCCGCTAATCCCTTAAGCCTTTAATAGCCGCTAATAGTCGCTAAACCGCTAATAGCGCTAATAGCGCTAATCCGCTAATGGGCTTGCTTCGCAAGACAAAAAAAACCGCAAGACGAAGAGACTCGCGGAACGGATTCTTTTCGTCTTGTGAGGCACCACTGTATAAGGGATAAAATTGAAGCCTGAGGAACTCCACATTGAAGGCTCCATGGTGCCAAGGAGCACTCCCCAAGTATCACCCTCTGGAAACAACCACCCAAGAAGAAGTAGTGCCATCCACTCCTAACTTGGACAGCCACTCCAGAAGGATACCATATCTAGCAGTACTCTATGTACTAAATTTGTGAAACCTAACTTTTTCTTCAGATTTTGCATCAGTGTTTCAAATGAGGTCAGGTTTCTTGTTGCCTGTTCTAACATCCCTTTTTGTATGATTGCTAAATTGGTACCATAACAACCCAGAGATGTCGGAATCTTGCAGCTGCTGCATCCAAACTTCTTTGGCAATGCATTGGGCCCTAGTGTGGAAATGCACTGTCCTATCTAAATTCTTGTATATCTAATCCTTTCTAACCACCATTTAATTTAGGGTACAATTTCCATATCTTGCGGCAGAGAGTTCCATAAGTTAACTATGCGTTGTGTGAAAGAAGCACTTTCTTTTGCCTGTCATTTACCTACTGCCAATCAGTATTAGAGCCAAGAAGATGTTTCCAACTTACAATGGGGACTTTCTTCAGCGAGCGGATGGACGTGGTGAAGAGGCAGCCCATGGAGGTCAGTGTTGGATACTCGCCTTCAGAGAGAATGTGTTGCTCTCCATCAAACTGGGGGCAGTCATAGAGAATCCAGCTGAAATGAGACAGAGACATGATTGACTCCATCACTCGAGTGGCAGCAATTTCATGTTCAGGGCTGTAGATCTGGTTCGAAATCTTTTTCCACTCAGGTGTTTCAAAATCCAAAAGTAAGACAGTTGCTCCAGCATAACCTTTCATGCCTAGCATTATTTGTTCAGGTGAACAAAGAATCAAGGATAGCCTCAGTAGCCAACATGAAACCTTCCCAATAGCTCCAGCCAGCATGGCCAATGGTCAAGGAAGAAGGGAGCTGTAGACCAGGAATGGGGGAAGTCTGGCCCTCCAGATGTTGCTGAACTACAATTCCCATCATCCCCGGCTATTGGCTAGGCATGCTGGGGCTGATGGGAGCTGTAGTTCAGCAACATCTGGAGGACCAAAGGTTCCCCACTCCTACTGGTCCAGCAACATCTGGAGAGGGCATCATGCTGGCAGTCCCTGCCCTAAATCTTTAGAGCCAACATCATGAGTTCTTCACATCATACCACTTACATTCAGCTGCTGTACTGAGGAAGCATCACTTTACCTGCCTCCATTGACCCTGCAAGAGCGTGGGATGAAATTCTCTGGAAGTGAGGCTTGGTCTTCCTTGAAAGAGACGTAATTCCCCAAGAAGTCTGGATCTGAGAAGAGTTGGATCTGGGGAGTCAAGAAAATGTCAGATATGAACAAACTGAGGAAATAATGAACATGGAGGAATCAGACCTGGAGCAGATGGAAATATCTATATCCTGCCAATGTAATTGTGTTTCCTGACAGTCATTTCTTCTCCCCAAAGAAACACTGGGAGCTGTAGTTCTGGAAGGGGGGGATAGAAAAATATTTTAACCGAAAAATTTTGGACCCTCACTGAACTACGGTTCCCAGGATTCTTTGGTGGAAGTCACAACAGACTGGTAAAAAAATTTAGGAAGTATGGGATAACCAAATTTTGTGTGAATCAGCAGCCCGTCAGGTAGCACCCATGTAACAGCAGTGTGATGGGCATAAGAACCACCCTCATGCTTTGCTTCTGAAGTCCACCTGCTCACCTGAGAAATGAAGTGTAGACTGTGTTCCCCAACCTAGAAGAGAGAGAGAGAAGAAAAAGAAGTGGTAAACAATATAATCTTTAGGCAAGCCTAGAAAGATAAGAATTATGTGCTTGACTGGACGGTCCTTGAGATCATTTAGTCAATCCAAGAGGGGAGGATCCAGAAAAATGCATCCCTCTGGTTAAACAAACCAAATTTTGATGTCTATGATCTGAGAATAAAAAATTGTAGAGTTGGAAGGTACACCAAGGGCCATCTAGTCCAACCCCCTGCAACGAAGGAACCACAGTTTAAGAATCCCTGGCAGATGGCCATCCAACCTCTGTTTAAAAACCTCCAATGAAGTCCATCATCTTCTGATATAAGCACTAAGTTCCCATTTGCAGCCATCCTAACTTCCTTCTATATCTTCACAACAGCCATGTTGAGGTGGGTGAGGCTGGGAGATGGTGACTGGCCCAAGGCAGGCAGCGAGCGAAACCAATAATGGGTTTCAAGAGCCCATATTCTGAATATTTTCTTTTTGTTTAACAGGGCTGGCAAAATGTTTGTATTTTGCTGAGGGTTGTAAAAAATCCCAAGGCTTAGAGGATTATTATTTTCTGCAATCAACAAAAGCTTATGCTATAATAAATTCGTTAGTCGTTAAGACAAGATGTATTTTGTGGTGGTCAATTTCATGCGTTGCTTTTGAGGGGAGGCAGGCCCTGCTCTGAGAATTGACCCCAAACATCTTAACCTGGCCTTGCACAAAAACCTATTTGGAAACACAAAACGGAAGGATACGCAAAGCTCTTTCTTGGAGACAGGTAGGATTGGGAACATGGTTTCTGAACTGGGGACACATGAATGCAGAGTTCCTTATTCTCACCTGTAGGATAGGTTGCACCGAGGAGATCTGGCAGCTGCTTGCTCCCCAGTCTTCACAGTTGCGGTACACTCCTTTCTCCAGGATATACTGCTCCCCTGAGAAATTCTTATCTTCATAGGCCACCCACCTGGCCACAAAAATGGAAATGGATTATCTAAACCTCCATATTCACGATCTGACACCCAGAGCACTTGCAGCTCAATGTGTGTGTTTTGCTGACACATCTATCATGTGAAATTTCGACCTACAGTTCTTAATGAGCATAAACACTGTTCTGCTTCTTTCTCCCTCTAGCCTTTGGTGCAACCGTGTTGCAATAATCACCACTCATCCTTGTAAAGTCTAGATACTACTTCCTCCATTCCCTATCAAACTGTTTCAAACAGCAGATTTTGGATATGTACGTACCCTGCCTGCATTTGAAACATATTCTACCGCTCAAAGAATTCTGGGTTCTGTAGTTTACCCCTCACAGAGTTACAACTCCCTATAACCCTTAGCAAACTACAATGCCCAGAATTCTTTGAGGGAAAGAATGTGCTTGGAAGGTAGAGTGTGTACACAGATTTGAGTTTTCCCTGACACCTATCCTTTCGCTTGCTTTTTAGTATCCAGACTGTGGAATAGTTTTGATCATCTCAAAAAGCTCATGTACTTCTCAGAGACCTCTTATTTGGCTCAAACAAAGGAGGTCTTAGGTTACTGTTCCTTTCTCCCCCTCCTTCGTAAATTTTATTATTTTCATTAAACAGTGCAAGGAACAAATGTAACCACACAAAGTTATTTCATTTACAAGCATGTAAAACAACAACAACAATTTCACTATTTGTACCCCGCCCATCTGACTGGGTCACCCCAGCCACTCTGGGCAGCTTCCAATATATATAAAAAACATAATAAAACATGAAAGAATTAAAAAAACCTCCCTATACAGAATCAAACCACAGTGCAGAAGCTTGTGGAGATTTATGTTGTCACAGGGATCATGTGCCTCATGCTTCACCCCACTTTCGGTGAAGCCCTGATGTGGCCTCCCCACATATGAGGTTGAGAAACCAGAGGACACAGCGATACTCACACTCCACTGAGGACATGGATGGATTGTGTCGTGGTCCCGTAGCTGGCCAGCTCAACATCTGGCAGCGCTTCACTGAGTTCAACGCTGGGCCCGTCTTCAAAGTCCATGGCTTCAAACAGCACAAGGGCTGGGTCCAAGAAGTCCTACCGAGTGAAGAAAAATAAAATCTATCAGCACAGCCAGCAGCAACAACCCACCTCCTTGCAGATGGATTTTCAAGAAAATTTGTTTCTCATCCTACAGACCTGAGTTATAGAAAAGGAGGAAAGGCAGTGGGGATGGATTGAGGGGAGGAGCAAGGCTGTCTTTGCATTCTTGTTTACTACGTTTCTAGTACTGAGTTTTTCATCCATATTCACATGATATCCAAAATGTATATGCAGAAACTACTACTGTTTGATGCATTGTTTCTCAAATCAGCTTCACACCAAATGGCGTCTTTAAGCCATTCCCAATTTGTCTCTTGCCAGGTTGTGAGCATCTTTATGTACGGTGCAAACATCCCCACCCCCCGGTCAATGACCCTTGGTGTGTACACAAACAGAAATGAATCTGACGCTAATGAAACTATGCTGATGTGAAAGGCTACAGTGTGGGGGAAGGGAAGAGCTGTGAAACACACCAGGGAGGAAACAGCTTTACAGCATGCTAAGTCAGTAATGTGAACACACTGTAAGTGATAGCAGAAGGTTTAGGGATTGTTGTGGATGTTGTGTAGGTATTATTTTGTTTTTTTGTTAACTGTTTAATAACAACAATGACAACAACCAGAAAAGCAATTGCTCAGGCTGTGAAAAGGGAATGAGTTAGTAAACAGCCTGTTGACAGGAAACTGCTAATTAAAGCTGCATTCGGAAACACTCTGGCATGGAGAAAAAATAACTAATTTAAAAACATGTAACACGCTTACTGCTACTGTTTTAATTGCTTTTAATTCTGTATTCTAAATTGTTGTAACATGCCCTGGGAACCGCTGGAGAAGGGGGGCAAAATCATCATCATCAACAACAAATTTGTTCTGCCTTTCTACAGAAACCATACTCAAGTGGTTGACAATTCAAAAAACAGCAGCAATGAAACTACAAATGAACAGTAAGGAAAATTACTATAATAGCAGCAGTTAATAATGATAAAATATAATAATAGATGGGATACCCCCAGTGCTCCTTTCCTCAGTGCAGACACACGTGAAATAATCATGTGCAATGTACACTAGGATGATTTCTTTAGATTTCAAGGGGGCGTTGTCCTCACTTTCGTAATAGATAATTGGGAAACTACCGCCTGCATCCTGCTTTCACACTGGACAAACAAGACCTATAATTGCATTTTCAGTAGTTTCCATTGCCTGTCCCCGATACAGTCACTATTCCATGGCCACAAAGCACACTCAGTTCTTAGCCTGCAGTTTTGGAGGCTGTACCTCCCTCAAGCTCTTTTCCTAAATATATTTTTTTTGTCCTTCTGCAAACTTTGAAGGTGCCCCCAAGTCTGCTAATACCTGCCTCGTGTGTGAGTAGTGCTGGTTTGGTTACATAAGCATTAGCCAAAACACTGGAAGTCGGGGGAAAGTTAAAAGAAATAAAACAAATAATACTTCTGAACTAGTCCTGTTTCTCCCTGATACAGCTGAACTTTGACACTTCTTATTTTAGGAACTTGGCATATGCTTTAAGCCAGGAAATTTTTCTTCCCTCGTAGCAATAAATCTCCCATCCATCGCCCTGTTAAGCAGACAGGTTTTCTCACCGTCCGAATCAGCCGAAGTGACACCAGTTCTTCATTGTAGCCTCCCCACTGTGTCCAGTCATTGTACTCTCCCTCTTCCAGCAGGTACTGGTGCCCACGGAAACCTTCCTTCTCATAACCAATCCAGCTAGCAAGGTGAAACAATCCGACAGTAAGAGAGCATGCATGTAGCACAAAAGACAAATTACTCTCCCTTTCCTTCCAGGTGTACAACCATCTCTCTTCTCCCCCATCCCCAATAATTCATGGGCTCTTTTGGTTGTCCCACTGCCCTCAGAGGCTTGGGGGCAATGGTGGCCCAGGAGACGGCATTCTCTGTGGCGGCCCCTACGTTGTGGAGCTTCCTCTCCATCTCAGATGTCAAAAGCCAGTGTAATGAGCTGTGTCTTCAACATTTGCAGAAAGATGTGTAGTGAGGGTGCCAGGTGCAAATGTTAAAGACATATATTGTATTTTAATTGTCATAACCCGCACTAGGACCTTAGGGTGAAGGGCAGGGAAATGACAGCAACAAGCTGTACTGTTTATATTGGGGTGGGCAGAAGGTGTGGGATCAGCTGTGAGAGTCAGAGTTGTGAACACACTCTGCCTTTAAAGCACGTTTGAAACACATTCTTTCCCTCAAAGAATTCTGGGCACTGTAGTTTACCCCTCAGAGAGTTACAATTCCCAGCAACCCTTAGCAAACTACAGTGTCCAGAATGCTCTTGGATGCCAGGAGATGAGGAAAGCAGGTGGGCTAAACAGGCAAGGTTGAGGATGGAGGAGGCTCCAAGGGAGAAGTGGCTGGGTTGAGGTCAATTTCCAGAACAGACAGTGAATGTTGCTCATGCTCAGACTCATTGGCCAGTTCTGCATCAAGGGCTTCCTAGACCTGGGTGATGAGGGATTGGCGTGTAGGAGTCAGCTGACAATTATTGCTGCCTAGATGGCTCCTTTGCCCTACAACACTTCTTCATTCTTCCAAATGCTCACCAGCCTCCCAGGATTTTCAGAGAGCCTGCAGTAGACATCTTGGAGTCCTGGTTGTTTTCTGGCTTCTTCAGGTTGTAAATGTCTCTGCTTACTTCCCAGCTATGACCCAGAAAATGTGGCCTCTCATAGATGAGAGCCTGCAGAGGAAGAGGGAAAAAGAGAGAATGATACATGGAGAACAATGGGAGTAAAATGGTGGATACCTCCTCCTTCTGGTGTTTTTCACAAACTTTTGAACCTTTCTTGCTTTTAAAGAAAAGAGCAACCAAAATAATGAGGGCCTGGAGCAACTCACTTTTGAGGAAAGCTTACAATCTGGACTCCTTAAATGTCTAGGGTTTCTTTTTATAACAGAGCAAATTCCTAGTTCTTGTGGCTGCTGTGGTATGTTCAACAACATTCAGCTCATGTTTGGAAAAAGCTCCAGTATGGAAGAATTCCTAAGTCCATAAGCACTGCTTTCTCTCCCCCTTCCTTTTGCATGCCACTCTATTCATCTACATTTTACTGTAGGCTGTAGCCACTTGCTATTTATTCCTTTAAAATCTATAAGCACAACCCCCAACAGCCCAAAGTAAAGGATGCCTGTTGGACATGTTTCTGCAAAAGCTATGCATTGGCATATTTTCTGCATTTTATTCTATGTGTAACATTTCAGTTTTCTGAGCTACAAAATGTGAAATGCCTGTTGTAGAGTGTGTTTTGTCAAGGACGACAGACACGTCTGCAAACTTTAAATGGCATATTTTACTCAGTTTCATCAGGCATTACAAGTAATGGCAGAAGAAAGGAGGAAAAGTGAAACAAGAAAAGAGAAACTGAACTCACAACTCAGGAAGACCACTTAAGCTTTCTTTCCCTAGGTAGATTAACTGTCTAATGACTTTTTCCACTCAGTACAGTGGATATAAATTAATAAAGACTTTAGCTTATTCCAAACAAAGATTTGCTGATGCCTCTTGATGAAATGTGCAATGCTAGAGCTAGCTTAAGTCCTCTAGCCCCCTTTTCTGCTGGGAAGTATTTTTGCCCTAGGATCAAATTCAGCAGCAATTATTTCCCCCTCTTACCTTGGGCTCACCAGGCTTTTCCACGACAGGACAGCCCTAAAACAAGAATAAGCCAGAGTGAGAATTCTGTAAGTGGATCTGTCCACTCCATCTTCCTTTTCATGGACCACTCTGCCATCACGAGAACAGGATGGTGGACTAGATGTGTGTTAGATCTGACATAGCAGGGCTTTTCAGATATAAAATGTCATTCTTTCAAAAAACTATTTTCTGTCTCCATGCAGTTCAAGCCTGCCTTCTAAAGTGTAAACAGGAAACCACAAGTAAGTGGATAGCTTGGACACTCATGCCCCAACATATATTTATGATTTAGATTTATAAGCTGTCCATCACTTATAATGATCCTAGTTTATGCCAGGCTAAGGGACGAGGGTGGCGCTGTGGTCTAAGCCACTGAGCCTAGGGCCTGCCGATTGGAAAGTCGCCGGTTCGAATCCCTGTGATGGGGTGAGCTCCCGTTGCTTGGTCCCTGCTCCTACCAACCTAGCAGTTCGAAAGCACGTCAAAGTGCAAGTAGATAAATAGATACCGCTCTGGCGGGAAGGTAAATGGCGTTTCCGTGCGCTGCTCTGGTTCTCCAGAAGCGGTTTAGTCATGCTGGCCACATGACCCGGAAGCTGTACGCCAGCTCCCTCGACCAGTAAAGCGAGATGAGCGCCGCAACCCCAGAGTCGGCCACAACTGGACCTAATGGTCAGGGGTCCCTTTACCTTTACCTTAAGGTTGAAAACAGGAGGAAGATGCTGCCAAACAACACTTACCATCTTAATTGGATGCATGGAGCAGATTGAGGGGTCCTTGGCTCCCCAGGCTCGCAAACTGGGATACCCACCAGGTTCTAAGACATAAGGATCGTCGTCAAAGAAGGGTTTTGAGTAAACAAGCCACCTGTGGAGCATAGAGAGAACCATGAACGACTGCTAAAACTTTGTAGTGTCATGTGCCCAATGAACTGAAAAGCACATCCTAGCGGCAGCCCTGGAAGAAGAGAGGAATGCATAACCTGTGACTGGAAAGACAGCAGTCATGTTCGAACATCATGGTGAACCATAAAGCATATGCTGGGAGGAAACACACCAGAATCCCTTAGCTTAGCATCCCAACCAGGGATCATGGTTTTTGCTCCAACAACCTATATTCAACAAGTGAAGAATAAGCCTTGGCTACAGAATGTAGTTCACTGCGAGTGAGCAGACCACAATCCCAGGTTTCGACATAATGCTAAGCCAGGGAACATGGTTCGTCTCCTCCCAGCGCCAGGAGAAGGGAGCTGGAAGGAGCGAAACAGGTGCCATTTTGCTTGTGCTTGGTAAACCATAGTTTACAGTTTACCATGATGCAGCCAGGTGAGATATAAAAAGCAGGAGTTTGGTCTTATGTATCATCCTGGTCTGAAGAGTCTAGTCCACTCAATACTCAGACCAATATTAAGCCCCTAGCTCTGTCTCCAGCAGCTGAAGACAGGGACTTCTGTGCTTCTGAGACATTTTCAGGTTGAGGTGGAGAATAGGAGGGAACTGACCTTCTTAAGCCCCTAACAGTTAACAGTACATATCGTGGGGGTGGGGATTAGGGGTGGGGGTGGGGTTTTTAAAAGCTCCCCTCCCTGTATACAGGGAAGCTCCAGCAGAGTGGAAAGGAAGGACACACTTCCCACTTCCCTCTTCTCAAGCCTCACCCAGTTAAATAGAAATACCAGCAAAACCACATGTTTGTTCTGAACTGACGCTGCAGTGTGTCAGCACCAATAATTTGGAACTTCCTTTGCAGCGATTATTAGGCAGCTGCCTTCACTGTATTGTTTTCAGCACCTGCTAAAAACTTTTTGTTTAAGGGAGCCATGTAAATTTGAATTGTATTTTAATACATAATTTTATTTTTTAATGTATATTTTTAAAAATATATTTTAAAAAATTGATTTTATTTTGCTTCTTAAAGCCTAACTTGTTTTAAATATCTGGTTTTATCCCTACTTTTAATATATATTGTATGCAAGTTGTAGTTTTATTTCATAATGCTAAAAAACATTTTTGTTTAGACAAGCCTACTCAGATGTTTAGAAAGTTGATGCGTATTTTAATCTGTTTTAGCCTATTGTTATTTTAATTTTTTGAATGTCTTAAATCATTGTTGTTCATTTTTCTTAGTGATAATTTTATTGTTGTATCTTTTTTTTTTGTAAACCGCTTTGTGGTATACGCATTTTACGACATAAAGAGATAATATAAATGCTTCATAACGCTGATTTTTATTTGGATTGTTTTTAGCCTAACTTCTTTCTAGCATCTGATTTTTATTTATATTTTATCTGTAATTTTAATGTATATCTTATGCAGACTGCTTGGAGCCTTTGATGCTTAAGCGGTATATGAATCGTGTTAAATAATTTCAATTTAATAAATAAAATATTCAGGTTCCAAGCTGAGAGCCTGCCCCCAAACTCAGACCTCTAGCACTACGACGGCAGGTCCCACATGTCACTTGACTAAAATACATCTATCAAATCTAACCCCAAGCTCTTGCACATCCCTCCCATTAGGTCAAGTGTGGATTTACAAATTGCTACAAATATGTGTACAAAAGAAAGGCTGAACACACACTTGCTAGCTGGAAAGTTATGCAAATGAAGCCATGAACCTTTAACTACCACTGAGTCATGAGAGGATTTGCACATAACAAATATGTTTATAAAAAAAATAATTAAATGGACCTATGCCAGCGGTGCTTTTCAGGTTGGGCTGAGCTGAAATCAACTCAGGGTGTGTACTTTAAAAAGAGGACTTAGTGCTGTTTTTTCTCCTGCTGAACAAGTTTAGCTCCCCCCACAGCTTTTCAGTGGTTTCGACAAATGCAGTTGATCAGCAATAGAGGTGAAAAACTGATCCTAGGGAGGCAGGTTCATGATAAGATCATAAGATGAGTCCTGTTGGTTCAGACCAAAGGTTCATCTAGTCCAGCATTCTGTTCTCAGTGCCCAGCCAGAAGCTTCTGGGAAGCCTGCGCCACAACACTCATCCACTGTTGTTTCCCAGGGACTGATATTCAGAGATGCATTGCCACAAGCCTTAGCTAATCATTGCTGCGTACAGCCAACTTGTACCCCAAACATGGGCAAAAACCCCCACCAAGTTTAGGAAGATGATTGTAATATGAAAGAAACGCATGACCCAAACTGCTTTGCCATAGTTCCACTTCTCAATAAATATATAGCAAATATCACAAAGCAATGGTTTGCTTTAGCTGTGGTTTGCAGATGAGCAAAGTAACCATGGCTTGCTTAATCTAATACTGGTTTTTTCCCTCTAAGTGCTGTTGACTTGCACCTCTGTTGCCAGAGTTGTGTGAGGTGCTGAAACAAACTAGGATTAAACTAGAATTGTGGGTTCAGTGTCATGAGAAACCGAGAATAACACAAACTGAAATTTATAAGCCAATCTCAAACCATATTTTCTGGTTTGATGGCCACAAATGAACCATAGTTGGCTGGCTGGAGTGTGTTTGTACAAACAAACAAACAAACAAACAAACAAACAAACAAACAAACCATAGTTTGCATTACTTGCAAGCCAGGCCAAAGTGAATCCTGATCACAATTTAGCCTTTGCACAATAATCCTCCAGGCTGTGATCCTGTGCAAAAAAAATCTGATTATTGGTCTGTCTACCTTCCTGGACCAACAAATACCTATGCTGTGTTGAAAAATGAGGAAACACATACATATGCACACACAACTATTTCCCATAATATAATGCATTTTGTATGCATATACACATTCTTGTGCACACTTTCTGCTAGCATACCCATTTCTGTATTTGATTGCGAATTAAGGAAGTTTACATTAAAATCCAAACCAAACTGATTTTCTCCTCCATCCCTAGTTCTAGATCACTTCTCACATCCTGAATGCTCAAAGCATTTAAAAGCTGTCACTTACAGGCCAGAGTGCACAATTATAGAAGCTGCCTGCAATGGCTCGTTGTGAATTCGTGTGTCCTCTGCAGAATCTGTGAACTTCTGTTTTCTGCCTTCTCCATTCTCCTCAGAAAACAAACTGATCTCAGGAATCCTGTAATCCTGAAACAGAGAGGATTGGCCTGTGAAAGGGGGGAAACAACTACATAACTCTTTGTTTTCTCACCAAACTGATTTCCAGCATCCAGAAATGTACCGCAAAGTCCAATTACTACACTGCCAGGGGACAGAGATATCTTACTTGGAAGAGTTCCAAAGGCCTGTGCTGACATTAGGGTTGCAAACATAATGGCTGAAGTCCAATGCCCAAGTAAGGACCAATGCAATCAATGCCACTCGATGCAGCAGCCCCCCAACCTCACCTTGCCCCATTCCTATCCTGATGAATGCATTGCTGCCACCGGTGGGAGGATGCACCACTGCCTTCTCAACCACCCCAACTGGTCACAATTGCTAAAACTGGAAGAAAAAGCTTCTAGGCTTCTCCCTTCGGTAATGTGGGAGGGAGAGGTGAATGCAAGCTCTGGGGAGAGTCGCCCATTCATGTAATGCTAACCCATGGTTTAGTGTTACATCCAGATGTGGTCACTAACAACTCAAATAAGCCCTTTGTATACATTCAATGAAATAGGGTTGCCATATTTCAAAAAGTAAAATTCCTGACACCCGCAAAGTTGTTGAGCTTTATTTAGGAAACAAACCACCAAAATTGTTGAGAAGAAGGTCCCCAGTGCCACTGACCTGGTTGTGCTCCCCAAAATCTACCTCTGCCCGCAGTTTATAGGCATACTGCAATCTTGCTCCCTGCCCCATTCTTGTGTTTTGCTCCCTCCCTCCCTTCTATCCATCCTCACATGATATTCCCACACAACATGAACAATGACCAAGTATGATGGGAGTTGTAGTCCCAACAAAATCTGGGAACCCAAGGTTGAGGAAGGCTGGTATGAGACCTGCATTTCCAAACAACTGGCTTCCGCAAGAAGTAGAAAGACGTTACTCACAAATGGAAAGGAGTCCTGCTTACCCGCACAACCCTCTTGAGTGAGCCGATATGGAATGGAGCATTCTCAGCTGCTGCCCCTTCTTTGTGGAACATTCTCCAAGGGTTGGTGATCTCCACATCCCCTTCTGCCAGCACACACTTCCGCCCATGGAACCGTGGCTTCTCGTACATTACCCAGCTGGCAAGTACATGACATTGGGTTAGTTCCAAGTAGAGTTGTGAGTAGGGATGGATCTGTCTATTTCAGTTATCTCAGTCTCTCATTTTTCCAATCTTAATTTTGGTTCTTCACATTTTCACTGCAGTTTGCAATTTATTTATTTTTACAATCCCCAAGGAAAGTACTTGAACATTTAAGTGCAAATTTCTCTGAATATAAACATTTTTGTTTGCAGTTTTGACTAATGTACACATTTTTGCAATCAATGTCTCTTAAATGCATTTTTGTATGCTGTTTTCACTAATGTGGTAATTTTTATGTGCACTTTTACCTAACATATGTATGTTTTGCAAATGCTGGTTGAAGTGCCACTTCACAAAATTTGGATATGTGCAAATTTTGAGGGCTGGCTGTGTTTCGGTTCTCAAGAAGTCTTTTAAGTTGTGAACCTTCACAGTCCGCATCTGCAATAGAATTGTTTTTGAGGTGTTTTAAAGATGTGCTTAATGCTCTTTATTGTTTTATCTCTTGTTGATGACTGCCCTGGGCTCTTTTGGGAGGAAGGGCAAGTTAAATATTTAATATATATAAAATAAAATAATAAATGAACCCTACCTGGAAATTATGCCCCTTGACCATTTAAGATGTCAGAGGGCAAGAATAGGACCACTGGATGGAGAGCATATTTTGACTAAGCATTAGGAGAAAGGTCTTAATCTGCTTCTGATTTCACTTCTACGCGGCACTGTGTTTTCTGCCTGTACAATAGAGATGGGGACCTGGGGTCCTCCAGACATGGTTGGACTACAAATCCCATCATCCCCTTCACCGTTGGCCCTAAAACCTGGGGGTGATGGGAGTTGGGAGTCCAATGACATCTGTTGGGCCACACAGGTTCCCCATCCCTTCTCTATATGCACACATGGCCCTTCCCTGCAACACAACCCAAAGCAAATCACTCAGAGGCTTACTTACCCTCCACGGATCACTCGGATGGAGATGGTGTGGGAGAGCTCCCAAGATGTGGCATCAGTGATATCACCCCATATTTCTCTCTTCTGACCCCCAAAGCCTGCCTCAGAGTACAGAATGATCTGGTGAGAAAAGCAGAAATTGAGATTAGCACCAATGCAATAACACCCAGCCCTTAACTTTCTCTCTGCAAGCATATCAGCCCCTTGCCCAGACATTTGGCAACAACAGGCCCCCCCCCCTTCACCCTCCATACCTTTCCAGGTCGCACATTAATCTTCGTCGGAAGCTTCTTTTCCTCTTGCTGCAATTTAAACATGAATGGAAAATTACATGAAGAAATGGGGCAAAAAGGTTACATTTCAGAAACATCTAGTTACCCCAAAACCACTATTTGCATTGGAAGGGAAAGAAAGCTCCCACCCACTCCATCAGCAACATGGAGATAATAATCCTTGCCTATCTCATATGAGATTTATTTATTTATTTATTTATTTATTTAACGTAAGTTAGATATTGCTTGTTTGTGGATAACACACACACATATACACAAAAAGCCCCTCTGGGGGGAATTCAGCATCATACTAAGGTGATTCTTTGGTCAGCATAAGCATTTATGTTTGCCAAACAGAGTGACCTTCCTTCTCTCCCCCCTGTGTGCTGTTCAGGGAGTTTGCCTGACCCTGCGGAGCTGATTTGGAAGGGAATTGTTGATTTGGGTCAGACTAGGGATGGGCGAATGTGCCGATTTCAGTTCTTCATTTTTCCAGTCTTAAATTCAGTTCTCCACATTTCAACATCAACTAGCGATTTGTCAAATCCCCCACAAACAGGACTTTTTGAGATAAAGAAAGCAATGGTTGAACGCTGCAGAAAGTGTGGGATAACAATTGTTTGAGAGAACATTGCCCAGCCTTCCCACTAGCAAATCATAATGAACACTCAGTAAATTGTTTATGATGTCCAAGCTCTCCACAAAAGTTGTGCAAACAATCTTAACGAAGGCTTAACAAGGGACATGGGGGAAATCTGATTCGATCCACATTTATCTACATGAATCTACAGGTGAAACACAGCCATCCTTTGAAATTTACACTTTTCCAAATTTTTCAATGCAATTCTGCATCCAAGTAATGTGTACAAAAATGCATATACTAGGTGAAAGTGTGCATAAAAATGCATATATTGAGTGACAACAGCATAGAAAATGCATTATATTAGTGAAAGAAACATATAAAAATGCATTGTATTAGGGGGCATAGCTTTGAAAAATGTACATATTGGGCAAAAATGTTTACAAACCTGTGCATTAGGAGAAATTTGCACTAAAATGCTTATGAATTTTCAAGAGAACTTTTCCTTAAATTGGCAAACCAATGTGGAAATGCACCGAACTGAAGTTAGGAAAAATGAGAAACTGAAATCGACAGATTTACCCATCCCTATGGAAGCAACCAAAGTTTGAGCAAGACTGGAAATGGTTTAAACTATTTTGGAATAATAATATGATTATCAGCAGTCCCTTTCCCTTTGTTGTAAAATAAGTATATTTTGTTTTTATTTATTAAGTGTTTAAACCAACATTTTTAAAATGATTACTAAAATGAGCATTTTAATCCATTAATTATAAAAAGAAGAACAAGAGAACGACAGAGGAGAGAGGGAGAGGTGGGGGAAAGATTGGACCTATAGGATAATGGGCTCCACATTGCAAGTTGTAATTAAAGGTGGGTCCCAGGTCTCAAAAGCTTGAACATTGTGATCTGTCAACTATGCAGCCTTCATCCCTGTCCTAAATGGACCCCTCTGCTTCCCTTCAATTTCTTTAATGAGCATCACCAACTCTGTAGCAGCCATTAGGGAAGATCAACAACAACATAATGAAGCTTAAGCTCTTGTGCCCTTCATCCAGGTGCAGACACCCAGTGACTTGACTAAAAACTGTACAGTTGAGTCAAGACCTTGGTAGTTTTGGCCCTGTAATCATTATCCTTATGAATGCAGTTTTTGTCAACCCTCTCAGCATCAAATGGATGTTGTACCACCAGTTCCACTTCAGGTCAAAGGTGGAGATTCTAGGAACAGAACCCATTGGCATGAATTGTGCTACAGCACCCCACTTTTGTTACACACCCACGCGGGCTCCAAACAGTCCACATTTCCTGAACGCCCTAAAACAACAAAATCTCTTTGTGACATTATTGCAGCTGTTGCCAGTGAAAGAAGGATGGAAGGAACCCTTCACTGCACAGCGCAGACTGACTTACCTGAGCTTTCGACGGGGGAAGAGAGTTTGTTTCTATGGACAGAAGAGTAACCTGCTGGGAGCTATTGTCTGCACCTGGCACCCCAAAGGCAGGCTCAGCTTGCAGCGCAGATGGCGGTGATTCAGAACTCAGATTTTCAGGTGCCTTCAGCAGAAGCTCATTTGGAGATGTCTGGCATTCCCTGTTGACTTTTTGGGCAGCCGGAGCCAGGAGTGTGGGCAAATCTCTTCCTTCTTTCCATTTCTCCAGGACTTTTTGTTGAGATTTCTCTGGGGAGATGAACCTGCTGTAGAGGAGACTGTTGTCCAAGCGAGAATAAGGCTTATCTTCCACAGGTTTCTTGTCTGAGAAGCCAGACAAAAGAGTAAGCCCTTTGAGAATGTTTGCTCTGATTAAGTTGCTCTGGTTGGCGATAGCTTTAGGAGCGATGGCTTTGGCCTTGGCGTCTGCAGCCCCTTCCTGCAACTTCCCCAGGAAAGAGCCAATCTCCTCCTCGGTCTTGAACGTCTTGTTTTCCCAAGGGTACAACTCTCTGGCCTGGCTGTTCTCCCATGACTTTTCATCCTTGGTAAGATATGGGTTCTCTATTTCCTCCATCTCATCTTCTTCCTCCTCCATTTCTTTTTCTCCCTCTGGGTTCCTCTCCTCGGTAAGAGCAAAAAGCTCACCTATTGCTGCTGGGAGAGGAAGCTTTGACTTGGGAGCGACGTGGTCCTCGTCGATGGGTGGAAGGGATGTGTGCTTTGCAAACGTGGAAGGACGTGGAGGCCTCGGGAGGAGCTTCAGGGGCTTGTGGAGTTCAGGGGAATCCATATTACGGAGGGTGTCTACAAAAAGCTCCATGTCCACAGCTTCTTCAGGTTCCTCTTCTGCTGTCCTGCTGCTGTGTCCTGCTTCCTGGCTTGGAGGTTCATGGGAGGAGTTCGTTTCGGTAGGGGGGATGGCTGGTTCCAGTGCAAACACAGGGGAATCTTTTCTGGGATAACCTTGTTCTTCCTTTAGCTCATTCCAGATGGTGGATTTTTGTTCCCTTGTCACAGATTCCTGGGATTCAGCAGAGGATCTAAGCATGTTGGTTTCTTCTGCAGCATCCGATGAGCAACGAAGTCCTTGGGATGCAGATGTGTTGGCCTTCTCTGCTCTTGAGAGGTTGTTCTCCTGTTCTGACCCATTTGTTACAGGGCCATCTGGATCAGGCATGCTTTGTTCCCTTTCAGACCTGCTTGATGTAAACAAGTTGCTGTGCCTCTGGAATGCAGGTTTGGCGTGCGGGCTGCAGCCTCTCTCGGACGTGCTCAAAGGAGCAACTCCCTCCCTGAGTGTGGTAGCATCTCTATTTGATGTGAATGCAGGGTTTGGCAGAAGCATACACCTTTGCCTTTGGGCGTCACTCACACCGGCACTTCTGGATTGAGTCATGCAGCTTTCTTGCTCGGATCCTGCTATGGAGCAGTTGCAAACATCATCTGGAAGGGATGCAGGGCTCCCCTGTGGGGACTTGTCATCAGGGAGGTCACTCTGGGACTGCAAGTTTTCTTTTGGTGGCAGGGAGCTGATAGAGCTTGGCACAAGGGACTTTCCTTGCAGGGCTTTGCTTGCACTCCCTATCCCAGAGCTGGACATGATAATTTCTTGCCCTGCTCTGTAGACAGTGGTGGTTCCAGCTTGGGGTACGATGACTTGTCGTTCAGACCTAAAGACGACCATGCTGTTGCCATTGGGGCCATACCACTGGGTTTGAGATTTGGCTACAGTGCTGGAGCTTACAACACGAGGCAAGGGACTTAGCACACAGGGCCCACTGGGAGGTTTAGTGCTTGTGGTGCTGGGCGTGTAACTTTCCCCCAGGGATCCACCCAAAGAAGTAGTGTTGGCAACTTGTGACTGGTAGTTTTCTGTTTGGGATCTAAGTATTATGGCACTGGGCTGGGCACTTTCTGTCAGGGATCTGGTGATTATACTGGAGCTAGCACCATTTGGCGCATGGCTTTCCCTCTGGGATTCCATTGCCCCAGTGCTGATAGGAATAACAGGGAGAGGTTCCTCCTGAGAGCCATCTGTGCTTGATATGAGGCTCTCTCTCTGAAATCTAGTTGCCAGAGGGGTGTCAGTAGCACTACCGCAGTGGTTTCCTGTCTGGGATCCAGCTACTATGGTGCTATTAGCATCCTGTGTCTCTGTTCCTGACAGGCTCTTTGGCTTTGAAGCTGGGGTGTACACCTGAGCAAACACAGGACCGTGAGCTGTAAAATCTTTCCGTGGGCTGGGAGAGCAGGAGCGCTTCCCATCTGATGTGGGAGAGAAACTTCTAGAACCTGCTGGGGAAGAGGAGCGCTTGCTTTCTGCAGAAGAAAATGGGTGCTTGGGTTCTGCTGAGGAAGATAGGCACTTGGCGTCTGACGGGGAAGGTGTGTGTTTGCCATCTACTGGGGAGGTTGAGAGCTTGTTTTCTGCTGGACACAATGTCTGCTTGGTGTCTGCTGAGGAAGACAGGTGTCTGGCATCTGCCAGAGAAGTTGAGTGCTTGGTTTCTGCCGAAGAAACTGGGTGCCTGGTGTTTGCTGGGGATGACGGACACTTGGTGTCGGCTGAGGAATATAAGCGTCTAATATCTGCCACAGAATATGAGTATCTGTCGACTGGTAAAGAAGATGAACACTGTGTATCTCCTGTGGAAGAGGAGCGATGGTCATCTGCCGCAGTAGATGAGTAGCGGCTCTCTGCTGGAGGAGGCAAAGGCTGGGAACTTGCTGAGCCCTGGGTATCTGTCATGAGGCAAGATGTCCTGCTATTTGCAGGCGAAAGGGAACGCCTGGTCTCTACTGGTGAAGAAAACCTTATATCTGCTGGAGAACGGGACCGCCTGGTCTGTGATGGGGAGAAAGAAAGCCTGGTATCTGCTAGAGAAGGAGAACGCCTTAAATCTGCTGGAGAATGGGACCGCCTGTTCTCTGAGAAGGACAACAAGGCATCTGCCGGGGAAGGAGACCGCCTGGTATGTGCTGGAGAACGGGACCGCCTGGTCTCTGATGGGAAGAAGGAGTGTCTGGTATCTGCAGGAGATGGAGTCCGCCTTATATCTACTGGAGAATGGGACCGTCTAGTCTCTGCTGGTGAAGAAGACTGCCTGGTATGTGCTGGAGACTGGGACTGCCTAGTCTCTGGTGAGGATAAGGGGTTCCTGGTATCTGTTGGAGATTGCTTTATATCTGCTGGAGAATGGGACCGCCAGGTCTCTGGTGAGGAGATGGAGTTCCTCGTCTCTGCTGGTGAAGAAGACCTCCTGGTATGTGCTGGAGATCGGGATCGCCTGGTCTCTGCTGAAGAGAAGGAGTTCCTGGTGTCTGCCAGAGATGGTGACTCCTTTACATCTGCTGGAGATTGGGACCACCTGGTCTCTGGTGAGGAGAAGGAGTTCCTGGTCTCTGCTGGTGAAGAAGACCTCCTGGTATGTGCTGGAGATCGGGATCGCCTGGTCTCTGCTGAAGAGAAGGAGTTCCTGGTGTCTGCCAGAGGTGGTGACTCCTTTATATCAGCTGGAGATTGGGACTGCCTGGTCTCTGATGAGGAGAAGGAGTTCCTGGTTTCTGCTGGTGAAGAAGACCTCCTTGTATGTGCTGGAGATCGGGACCGCCTGGTCTCTGCTGAAGAGAAGGAGTTCCTGGTCTCTGCTGGTGAGGAAGACAGCCTGGTATGTGCTGGAGATCGGGACCTCCTGGTCTCTGCTAGAAAATGGGGCCGCTGGCTATCTGCTGGGGAAAGGGGCCGCCTGGCATCAGCTGGAAGAAGGGGTCGCCTGCTACCTGCTGGAGAAATGGGCTGCCTGGCATTTGTGGGAGAAAGAGAACTCCTGGTATTTTCTGAGAGAAGTGGGTGGGGAGCATCCTTGGATGAAAAGCTGCACCTGGTGGGTACGGGGGAACGGGAGTCCCTGATGCCTGTTGAGGAAGATGGGCCAATGGTGCCCGTGCCTACAAGCCCTTTCTCCCAGGCCTCGAGCAACACGGACACTCTGGAGGGGCTGTTGCCTCTGGTTCTGGTACTTCCTCTCTCCAGCATCTGTGTCACAGCTGAGACTTTGCCAAAGGAAGGTTTGGTCTCTTCCTTCAGTAGATCAGAAGGTGTTGTCTTCCTTCTGAGCGAGGCAGTTGCAGTGGATCCCCCTGACCTGCTCTGAGCGGAGCGAGACCCACCAGCGACCGCCTCCATTCTGTACTGAGTGCAAAGGAGGCCTCTTCCAATGTCAAATGGTCCTGTAGGATGAGGTCCTTCGCTTTCAGATGCCACGGAGAGTCCTCTTGACTCAGAAAAGCTAGAGACAGGGCACAGAAAGGACAAAAGAAATGGTCAGGCCAAGAGGAGGCAAGAGACTCATTAAACTCTTTGCAGCAGGGGTGGGGAAACACAGACCCAGTAGCCAAATTCAATCCCCCCCCATCTCTCTCTTTAGTCCTTGGGGATCTCCTGAAGCCATCCACCCTCTCCCCAGGCCACAAATCTCCACAATCTGGCTTTGCACCCTTCTTGAGTATTTTTGCCCGGCTGGAATGTGTCCTTGAATTCTGATAATGCCTCTTGCATGACTGGATGGCTGATAAAGAGGGGTGCGCGTGTGCAGAGACCAGCCTACTGTACAAAGATAAAATTTACATTTGTTGTCTCACCCACTTTTGGCCCTGTCCCCACCCCACACTGGCATGTGGCCCTCAGAAAGGAAGGTGGCCCTTGGGTTGGCAAAGTTTCCCCACTCTGAGCCAATGTAAAAATCCCTCCGTGTTTCTATTCTATTATACCCCTCCCCCTTGAAAACTTACTACTTTTTAAATGACTATTTCGACAAACCTGTGTTCCTTTACAAGGGCCCCAATTATCTACACTCATTCTCCAGAAACGCAGAATCATCACATACCTGGTCTGGGATGGTCTGTTTAAAAGGTCATCCAGCCCAGTGATTGCAAAACGGTGGATTAGAACCAATCCAGGGGCTATGGGAATCTTCTGAATGGCTTGAAAGACAACTAGTAGTTTATGATCAAAGGCACTGACTGAACCAAAGCCAGGGCCTATTAATTATAAGCAAGCACAGTAGCACGTGCTAGCATTTGATTGAAATACGATTGTACAGGTGACGATATGGATTTTGGAACAGATCTGAACCATAATGGCATGGCACATTTTCTCAAATCACAAATGCCAGTTAAAAAAATAATAATTACAGAGCAATCCAAAGCCTGGATGGAGAGCAACAAAGCAGCAGATTGATTGCCACACACCAAACCTTGGTACTCATCCTGGTCAGAGTGGAAGGAGGTGGGCTGGCAGTTCCTTTTGTTGCACCAGCTCTAAGCTCACACAGCCGAGGGGCCTGATGATCAGGCCTCTCAAGGGATCTGTGGGGCTTTGGATCCAGTAGAGAGAACCCAAACCACCAGCATCCTGCATTCCACTTCAAAGAACCCCCATTTCAGAGCTCTCTATTGCCTACTGCCGGTGGCAGTGTTGCCAACAGAAGCTTACCTCCTGCTGCTGAAGATTTTGCTGCGGATGAGTGCCCTCCCACCAGCAGCCCTCCTCTCCACCACAGGCCATGGGAGAGGACTCTGCCAGTCATCCTGTGCGCACACACACCCTGCCCATCTTGCCATCACCGGGGGCGGGTGGGTGTGTTTACATATGCATTCTTATTTTATGTAAACTATTTATGAGTCACTTTTCTAAGAAAATATCCAGAGCTACATAAGCCATAAAAAGAAGTGCATGCCTTTAAAAAAATTAAGCAATTGAAATACTGGAAACACAAACCACTGCCGAAAAGAAGCAGTAGCTGCACAACCAGAATCAACATGGGACCAGATAAAAGGGAGAGGTGGGACGGTGGGAGTCACACCTTTTGCTGCCTTTCGCCTCTTTCCTTCTCTCAACTGTCATCTAGTATCAGCCATTCCACCCAGCTGCACCAGAGGGAGAAATGGAGCAGCAGAGATGGGCAGATATGGTCCTCCAGGCTTCTCTGTCTGGCCCTGGGAACTCTCCCCAGGCCATGCCCCTCACTGGCTTTGATTCATACTGTTATGGAGGGCTGAGTTTGGCCACCACTGTCTTTAGTGTGTAGGAGTGGCATTCTAGGTTTGATTGGTGTCAGCTGGAGGTCCAAATAAAGGGAGGAAGTTGCAGACTGCAATTTCCTCACGAGGAAAGCACACACACAAACTGAGATTATACCATGGTGGAGAGATAAAGAAGGACTGTAAATAGCTTGTAACAGAAATGCTTGTGCAACCAGTCAAGCAATAAAAAAGCTCTTGACTGAAGAATTTGAGTGTGACTCCTGTTCTTGTCCTCTGCCTCCGGGGAAAAACTCTGCTACAAACAGTAAGAAGTAGTTTTACCGAAGGTGCCACCACACAAGCAGAAAGCGCAGCGGAAGTGTGTGGGTGGTTACCCCTATTACATACAGCACATGATTTTGCCTGGTTGGAAGGTGTCCTTGAATTCTGAGAAGGCCTCTTGCCTGTCTGTCTAGTTGGAGAATATACAGGTTTGTGCAAAAAACCGAGGCATCCTGTTTTTGTGTGTGAGATCGCAGCGGCCATTTTGGGTATCACACTCTTGCTCGCTGTTGCACTGCACTCTTGCCCCAAAGAAAGCACGGCACGGAGATGCTGGAATGAAGTCATATGGTTTTAGCAGAAATGTACTAAAGTTTTAAGTGAAAGTGGATTGATAACGGGATAAAATGAAAAATTTAAGGTTAGATTGTTAAGTTTAATTATAGAACAAAAATTGAGTAAGATGGAAAGAATTTGCTGAAACAGTTAATTGAAATAGAATACAAAAAAGGGAGGTGTGAGGAGGTCGATGAACTAAGTTAATGAAAGGTAAAGATATGGAATATTGGATGTGTGTGCTTAATGTATTGGTTTTTTTTTTTCATTTTTCTCTTTTTTCCATTTTTTTCTGTATTGTTGCAGTGGTCTTTTTTTCTTTTTTCTTTTTCTTTTTATTGTAATTGTAATGTATGTTTTGTTAAATTTATATTGTTTCCCTTTCCCTCTTTTTCTTTTTTCTGTAATTTCCAAACCCTTAATAAATATTTTATATAAAAAAAAGAAAGCACGGCACGGGTCATGTGACTCACCTGGGCACACGTCCCGGAAGAGGCATGTCCTGGTTTGGGGTCTCCAAATGTTGGAAAGAAGCCTTCATCACATTGATACCCAAGTCAGAATCTGAAAAGACTCAGCTCAAGAACTACCGTCCCATCTCACTCCTAAATGTGGATTACAAAATATTTGCAGACATTTTGGCAAATAGACTTAAAAAAGTATTAAATGAAGTAATTCATAAGGACCAAGCAGGCTTTCTCCCTGGTAGACACTTATATGAAAATACTAGAAACATCATTGACATTTTGGAACTTTTGCAGACTGATAGGAACACAAGGGCGGTGTTAATTTTTATTGATGCGGAGAAAGCATTTGACAACATATCTTGGATGTTTATGAAGAAGAACTTGGAAGGGATGGGAGTGGGACGGGGGTTTGAGAATGGATTACAAGCAATTTATTCAGAACAAAAGGCTAAATTAATAGTGAACAATGTGGTGACGGAGGAATTTAGAATTGAGAAAGGGACACGACAAGGGTGCCCCCTATCCCCTCTGTTATTTATTTCAGTCCTGGAGGTGCTATTGAACATGATCAGAGAGGACCGGTTGGTACAAGGGATAGAGGTCGGAGTGAAACAATATAAACTGAAAGCATTTGCAGACGACCTAGTTTTGACATTGCAGGAGCCAGAACCCAGTACAAAAAGAGTTCTTGAACTTATATCTGAATTTGGTCGGGTGGCGGGATTTAAGTTAAATAAACAAAAAACTAAGGTGTTGACCAAGAATTTGACAATTACAGAAACAGAGGGGTTTCAGAGAGAAACAGAATTGAATGTGGTAAAAAAAGTGAAATACCTAGGGATCTATTTGTCCTCCAAAAATTTGAATTTATTTAAGGATAATTATGAGAAATGTTGGTTGGAAGTTAAAAAGGATTTAGAAATTTGGTCAAGATTGAAACTTTCCTTGTTGGGAAGAATCGCAGCTATAAAAATGAATGTGTTGCCGAAAATGTTATTTTTGTTTCAAACCTTGCAGATCGTGGACAGAGTGGATTGTTTTGGAAAATGGCAGAAGGACATATCTAGATTTATCTGGCAGGGCAAAAAGCCCCGAATAAAGTTTAAAATACTAACAGATTCAAAAGAAAGAGGGGGGTTTGCCCTGCCGGACTTGAGGTTGTACTATGAGGCTGCAGCCTTCTGCTGGCTGAAAGATTGGTTTTTGTTGGAAAACACTGATGTCCTAGATCTGGAAGGATTTAATAATGCTTTTGGTTGGCACGCATACCTATGGTACGACAAGGTTAAAGTACATAAATTGTTTAAAAGCCACATTGTCAGAAAAGCAATTTTTGCAGTCTGGATGAAATATAAAGACCTACTAGAGAGTAAAACTCCGAGGTGGTTATCACCAGTGGAGGCCAAGGCCCGAAAAAGACCCAATATGGAGGCCTACTGGCCGAAATATTGGGAACTAATTGAAAAAATTGGAGACAATTGGAAGCTGCAGAGCCAGGAGAAATTAAAAAACAAGGTGCGAGATTGGTTACATTATGCTCAAATTCAAGAGGTTTTCAAAATGGATAAAAAAGTTGGATTCCAGGTGGAAAAGTCGAAACTAGAGACAGAATTGTTAGAACCAAAGACAAAGCTGTTATCTAGAATGTATAACTTGCTGCTTATGTGGAATACACAGGATGAGATAGTTAAATCTGCTATGATTAAATGGGCACAGGATGTTGGACACAACATTATGTTTGAAGACTGGGAAAGGTTATGGAACACCGGAATGAAATTCACGGCAAGTACTGCCTTGAAGGAAAACATCATGAAAATGATATACCGGTGGTACATGACCCCAGTCAAGTTAGCTAAGATACATCACCTGTCTGACAACAAATGTTGGAAGTGCAAAGAAGCAGAGGGGACATTCTTTCACCTCTGGTGGACTTGCCCAAGGGTTAAGGCCTTTTGGGAAATGATTTATAATGAGTTGAAAAAGGTATTTAGGTATACCTTTCCCAAGAAACCAGAGGCCTTCCTGTTGGGCATGGTGGACCAGAGAGTGTTAAAGAAGGACAGAATTTTGTTTATGTATGCTAGTACAGCAGCAAGAATACTCATCGCTAAGAACTGGAAGACACAAGATCTACCCACGCTGGAGGAATGGCAGACGCAGTTGATGGATTACATGGAGATAGCTGAATTGACCGGCAGAATCCGAGATGTGGATGTAGAAACAATTGAGGCGGACTGGAAAAAATTTAAAGATTATTTGCAAAAGTATTATAAGCTGTATGAATCTTAAGATTATGCATGATTTGGAAATGATATGCTTTAGCAACTATGATTAAGTGAACAGTAAATTAAGTGAGAAAAGAGAAAAGGAGATAATATGAATTGAACATGTTACGTTTATTTTTAAAGGTATACATAATATATTGAATTTGGATACATAACATGTGAAAGTTACAATAAGGTATGATATAAGGTAACAAATTGCTGACATTGTTAATACAAAGAATGCAGAATCGGAAGGGGTGGGGAAGTCCAAGTTAGGACTCTTTTTTTGGTTTGACTTATATTGTTTTGCTATACAAAAAAAAAAAAAAAAAAAAAAAATGGTTTCTTGTAAATTTGTAGGTATGTTTGCAATGCACAAAATTTGGAAAGAAACGCAATAAAAAATATTATAAAAAAAAACAAATGTTGGACAGTATGCAAAGATAAATGTTGCATTTGTTGCCCTGCTTACTTTAACCAAAAGACAAATGCTACTGGCATGTGGCCCCCAGAAGAGTGTGCAGAAGGAAATGCGGCCCTCAGATCAAGAAGGTTCGCCACCCCTGGAGTAGCAGGACTTACTACTGCACTGGCCTGACTGAGAAACCAGCCGCCACTTGCCCACCCACCTCACCCGTTCCTTCAAGCTGGTCCTTATAAAAACTTACACAAAGAAAGATGCAATGACTTGCAAGGTGCAACCAAAACTTGGCAATTTCTTCCATACCTAGCGGTGGGAGCAGCTGTTGCTAACCTTGTTAGTCTCAAAGCATGAAATTCAGCTAGGACAACTAGGGGTCAAATATTTTAAGGAGTGGTATCAGTTCAAATGCCTCACCTAGAATACAGTGCCCCCCTGCTTTGTTAATCATTTTGGTTGTGTTATTCCTAAAATCAACTGGAACAGGGACACCTTCATTATATCCCACATAAATGTATAGCAACCTGGCATTTGGGGAATTCTGACCTCATACAGAGCCAGTGCTGCAGCATAAATCTCACTTGACCAAACAATTTTGAAAAGGGACCAATGATGAGAAAAGTGGTTTTAAAATGCGAAACTGCACACACTTCGAGTAGTTTAGTTGCTGTTTACCAAGGTTGGCAAACAGGTTTGTGTTTGTCTTTTGCTTTAAAGTGGCAGGAATGGAATGCAGCAATAAATCAAGCATGAAGGGTGGGGAGGTGCTTGCCTTCCTTTGTGGGTTTTTGTTTTTTTTTTTTTAATTCTAGTGTCTCATTACCTTAGTCACAGGTATTCAAAAATTAAGGTGCCCAATTTTTTGTTTTTTTGCTTTTGCTCTTAATTTGAGTTCTTTGCATGGTTGGCATTGGGGGAGAGCAGTGCTGTGTGGCAGGCAGAAATCAAACAGGTAAGTTTTTCTAGTGTGGAAATCCAGTGATGGGGAAAGCTTCAAGTATTCACAGTCTGTCTGTCTGTCTGTCTATTTGTTTGTGATGTGATTTACTTTTGGGTCCTCTACCCCCACTGAAGGCATAAATTTGCATATGACAAAGGGTATACAACTTTAATGCAAAATTATGTATTCTTTTGCAAGTACAGAAGTGCCTGATCCATATACTATATACTGGCCCCAGAAAATTCGGCGGCACTTCACTAGTTGCATGAAGTGTTATCCTGAGCTGCAGATTGAAGGTTAGAGGATTGTAAACAGGTCAGAAGAAAATGAAATGCAGAAAAGTACAGATTATGATAACTCCATTATTAACAGTGGCCATTCACCCCAAAAAGTTGTTGATAACATAGACATCCTGACATTGGTAAGCCAATTAACAAATATAACTTTTTTAAAAAAAGGAATCCCTCTATATAATATTCTCTCTACTCCCCAACCATGTATATACCAGCAAGTCAGGATAACCCTTCATACATTTATTGAAGTAACTGTAGTCCACAAAAGCTTATGCAGTGATAAATTATTTTGTCTTTTAAGCTGCCATGAGACTCGGGGCTAAAATTTGCACTGTGTTGATTTAAATATTTTTTTAAAAAATAAAAATAAAATTTCTCACTGGTATCTAACTCCAGCAAAATTATTTAAAATGTATAAAGGTGTCCTAAATGTTTGCTGGAAGTGTGAAAAATGTGAAGGGACATTTTATCATGCTTGGTGGACTTGTAGGAAAGCTGAGAAATATTGGCTACAAATAAATACATTGATGCAGAAGATTTTAAAGTTTTAAATTCAATTGAAGCCAGAACTTTTCCTGCTAGGAATAATGGATATGCAATTAGAAAAAGACTGTGGATCATTATTTTAATACATGATCACAGTGGTGAGACTTTTATATGCACAAAGATGGAAAGATTCATCATTACCTACCAGGGAGGAATGGTTGCTAAAATTACTGGACTTCGCTGGGATGGCAAAATTAATGTGTTTAATAAGAGAAAAATCATTATCAATATTTACTAAAGATTGGAAACCCCTTATAGACTCTTTGCATGAAAAAGAAATTGAATTTATAATATCTAGGTTTGAGGATTAAAGAAAATATTGGTTTGTAGAAAGTGGAATTGTTGGATGTTACCTTGGATGTATTGAATAATTTTCTATATTGTAGCTGACAGAAGAAGAATCAGAAGTTCTTTTTCCTTTCCCTTTTTTCCTTTTTTCCCCTCCTTTTGGTTTGTGTTTAGATTAGTTTTTTTATCTTTGATAAAAATATATATTTAGTATTTGTTATTAAGCTCATTGTTGTTTTTGCATGTAGTTCCCTCTTTTGGCCAGAGTAGGGCGGTAGTGTGCAGGCAATGTTCCTCTCTGGTGTCCTTCAGGTCCCAAAGTTTTAATAAAAACCGTGCACATTTAAAAGGGCAGGGATGAACCACCTGTCCCTCTCCCTCTTCCTCCCTCCCCTCTCTTTTTAAAATTATGTAATGATAGGATAGCCACCTTTTTGCCCTAGCAGGAAATACACCTGTTTTATTCTTACCTATCATGCAGCTGCTGAAGGCCTGGGATCCCTGCCCAGAAAGGAAAAAAGGAGGCACACCTAAGTGGCAAACCTGTTGCTCTATTCCTAACCTGAATTGCTGACCAGTGCTTGTAAATGCCATCTGAGCCAAGTCAACTCAGCCTTTCCTTTCTACAGCAGAGAAGCAGACAGGGGTTGAGAAATTCAATGTGTCCTGACCTGCTTAGTCTGACAAGGCATTAATCTCCAGGGTGAGTCAGGTTTGTGCTTTCACCCTGCCAAGCCACCAACAGCGTTCCAAACACAATTCCATGGAAACAGGAGGGAAACTTCCTCTACTGTTCTGAGATATGGACTGGTTGAAATAAAAAAGCAAGATATTATATGAGGCCAACACATAGGTAATTTGTCAGATTTTTTTAAAGCATTCACCCATCTTAGCTGGCTCTTCTCCACAAGCTCAAAGGCGCAGTGGTGCCATCAGAGAAGGACTTTGGGGCAGAATGAGCGGGAGGCACCCCAAACACATCTAAAGGGCAGCAGGAGTGGGAGAGATGTGGGCATTAAAGTCAGAGTCTAAAACAGACTCCAACCTGGTGCATACCAGGTGTTTTGGACCACAACTCCCATTAGTCCTTGTTGCTTGAGGCTGATGGCTAAAAGGTAAAGGTACCCCTGCCCATACGGGCCAGTCGTGTCCGACTCTAGGGTTGCACGCTCATCTTGCTCAAGAGGCCGGAAGCCAGCGCTGTCCGGAGAAACTTCCGGGTCACGTGGCCAGCATGACTAAGCAGCATCTTAGACTAAGTCAGCACCAGCGCCGCACACGGAAACGCCGTTTACCTTCCCGCTATAAAGCGGTACCTATTTATCTACTTGCACTTAGGGGTGCTTTCGAACTGCTAGGTGGGCAGGAGCTGGGACTGAACGACGGGAGCTCACCCCGCCGCGGGGATTCGAACCGCTGACCTTGCGATCAGTAAGTCCTAGGCACTGAGGTTTTACCCACAGCGCCACCCGCGTCCCAATGAGGCTGATGGGAGTTGTAGTCAAAAAACATCTGGAGGGCACCAGGTTGGAGAAGGCTAGTCTAAATTACCTGAGTGAACCACTGCAAAAATGCAAGGAGTAACGTAACATAGTAGACACACACCCAAAGACATAGGCATGCTTGCATAAGGAAGAGTTGGGTAATGCCTTTATTAAGACCAACTGTTGTTGGCATCCGTCTGTCTCTAGAGACAATGGAGTGCGCCTCCGGGAGTGAACTCAAACTGCTGCGTTAGCAGCACCAAAGACACTTTCCATGGTGCACAAGCCTGGGCAGTGTGCATGAAGGTGCCCAGATGACAAGACCCCACTCTCGGCCTCACTGATATGGTCCAAAGGAAAGGAAAGCAATCCATTTGGCACCAGATGGAGCCATCCAACTGTCTTAGGGACTCCCCTCCGGATTTGTGTAGGGTTAACTCCTTAGCCTTTTATTTTCTTGAAGGTTTCCTGCAAGGCAGCAGAGTTAAAACTCTTTAGGATCAGTTTTCCTTCTCCTAGATGGGCTACCTTTCCAGGTTGGCGAGCCTCATCTGCCCCTCACTTCCGTCTACAGCACGTGCATAAGCTGCCTTCTTGACCGCTGAACCCACCATTGGTCTCATCCACTCTGTCTGCTGTGATGTGGCCACTGTCACATGCTGGCAACTTCTAGAAGCCACAGGTGAGAGCAGAGTGCAGGGTGGGGACCAAAGGTGGTTACGACTACCCCAGAAGAAGGTACTACCCCTCCCCTAACACCCCATACACGCATAAGTCCAACTAAAGGTTCATGCCTAACACCCATCCTTCTTGAAGTTTTGATAAACTCAGAAGGTTGGTTGTGACCCAGTAGATTAGATAGTCTGAAGTCAGGCTTCCTTGTCAATTCCCATCATCCCTGACTATTGCCCATGCTGGCTGTGACCGATGGCATGTATAACTCCAACCGATAGGAATGGACAGCAGGGCTGCTACTGCTGCCCTCCGTACATACACCCCAGTATCTATCCCAGTCTTTGGCTAATTAAACAATTTGTGGCCTTTTAAACTGTGGGAGGTATTGTTTTTGTTTGTTAATATGGTATGCAATTTGTGTTTTTATATTGTGACCTTCCCTATGATCCTCAGGTGAAGGGCGGTATAGAAACTTAACAAATAATACCAGTAATAATAATACCCCATGAGGCAGTAAACAATCAAACAAAACAAGGAATGCAATGGCCCCATTTACAGTACACATTTGAAGCAGTATGAGTCTACTTTTAAGTCATGGCTTTGCAATTAAAATTACAATTCCTAGGGTGATTTAACAATCAATCTCTTTTCACAGGGAACCATGGGAATTATAGTTCTCTGAGGGGAATTGGGATCTCCTAACAACTCTCAGCAACTTTAACAAACTACAGTTCCCAGGATTCTTTGGGAGAAGCAAAGACTTTTTAAATATGGTATGATGCTCCCTGAAAGGTGTATTACAGCTGGGGCCTGGAACAGAAGAAGAAGAGTTCTCAATAAAACACTCAAGCTAAAAACAACTATATTGTGAATTTAAAGGCAAATAAGTATGAGAACAGGTCCTAAGCATTCCAGAGCTGGGGTGCCACTACTGACAAAGCCCAATATTCAGTCACTGCCTGAGTAGCTACAGTAGTAAATGAAGTACCCAAAGAAAGTAGATAAAAGAAGAACCAGGCCTTATCCTCTCTCTTTCCTATTACTACTTACATTAGAGATGGGGAACCTTTTTCAGACCAAGGGCTGCATTCCCTTCTGGGCAATCTTCCGAGGGCCACATGCCAGTAGGGGGCAGCACCAGAGGCAAAAGTGGGTGGGGCAATGAATGTAAATTGACCTTTCTATGATAGGTTCGTTTCTACACACACACACCCCTCTCTTTTCTCCATCCAGGCAAGCATCCACTCAAAGTTCAGGGGCACAGTCCAACCTGGCAAAAACATACAAGGAAGGCATGTAGCAAAACCAGTGGGGGTGTGACTCGAAAGGAGTTGTGACCTAGGGAAAGTCTCAAGGGCCTAAGGTTCTCCACCCCCTGATTTACAATTTATAATATTCTGTTATATTTTGGGCGTTTCATTAGCAACAGGGTGGGGAAGCAACAATCGTGAGGGTTTTTTTGTGCAGGTTGGCTTTGAATCAAATGAATGTCAACTGTTGATTCTCAAGGTTTCTTGTTACGGGACAGAAAATGAAAAGCATTCAGTCCTGCCAGATTTCTAGGCTGAAGCACAATAAGAGCACCTTCCCAAGTTCTGAATGAGTCTGTCAAAAGAGGGAACACTCCTCGCCGCCCCAGATCTCAGGTTGCCAGAAAGATTGGAATCCTCTATGCTTCAACATTGCAGAGCAGGAGATAGGCAGGAGAAAGATCAAGAGCTGCTGGCAGATCTCTAGAGGATCAGCAAGGGTTTGTAACTACTCCTGATTGTTTAACACGAGCAACAACAATATAACTTTTCCCTGCCTAAATGAGGCTGATGAAATGACGGAAGCTAAGCAGGGGTGGACTGTTGTGTGAAAGGCCTGGGAACAGTTCTGGTCCTGAAAACAAATTCCTTGGCTCAGATTGTGCTCAGAGGCACCCTGTTCTTTAATTCCAACTGAATGCCTTTGCACCTTCTCTGGATAGTAGATATTCAAGGTCTGGTACAAAGCAAAATGGGTCTGACAAGTCTCCCCATCCCTGATTTAGAGCAGACTCTCAACGATCAGGGTTTCTGCAACATGTCATTGATGTAATAATGCTGCCTTAGTGGTGGACTCATACCGGATCATGCACACATGTTATCGTGCTTGATTAGTTGCACTGCAATGTTTCCTCAGTGTATTTGCATTATCAGTGTCTGGTGCACTATAGTGCAACGAAAGCAGGATAAACAATAACTTGGAAGGAGCATTTGTGGTAAAGAAGGTTACAGGATTTCAGGAGGAAGCTATGGGACATGCACTGAACAGAAACGAAGGAGTATGACTGTCCCAGACCTTTTGCAGGCAAACAGTACTGAAAGCTGCATCGTGTGTAACTGCCCTGATATACCATCGTGAGCATGAATAATCTTGCATGCACAATAAACAGGACACCTAGAGGCCCCAGTGCGGCACACCCAAGCCTGGGGGCAGTGCAGCACATTTTAACCCTGTGCAATGTTCAGGGGAGAAGTTACTATAGCACAGAGTTGAAGTGACACATATACAGTACATTTGTATATGTGTGGATCCCACCGTCTAAAGCTTCATGATGTTCCCCATCAAGAGCATTTTGCTGCGCCCAGGCTCAGCATCCTAGAAACCCTGTGTCAGCACTCTGCAGTAACTTTGGGAAAGGGTTGAGATTAGTTCATCTCTGTGGGAGTTGCTGAGTAATTCCTGCTTGATCTATGGGTGCCTGTGCAATTTGGGAATGATGTGATAATGGGCTTGCCCCACTTATTTCCATAATCCTGGTGTGTGGGTGTTTAGCACCTTTTTGATCACTCAACAAGCATAGTGAAAGCAGGGTAAATATGAAGGTCTTCTCACTCTGCAAAAACTAATCAGATTTTTAAAAGCTAATCTGTAAAATGCTAACTTGCCCCAGAGTTTCTAAACCAGATGACTTTGGGTCCAACCAGCCAAATGTGGAGCATTTGCCCCTTGCGCATCCTTTAATTCTCCCTTCTGCATACAACGTTCACAGGAAACAACTGCTGTCCCAAACTTTCTTCCCAATAAATCGAGTTTCCTTATCCTCGGAAAACCCAAAAAAGACATCTGCTCCAGTTTAAAAGCACTCCAGCCAGCTTTCTGTGAATGCCTTTGTCCATTTTTAAAAAATATTTAATGCAGGTGTTTTTGATGTGGAATAGCTTATAAAGAGGGGCGGTTGCTTGAAACAGCAAATAGAGGGAAACGGGGAGTATGGATGTGGAAGCTCTGCATTAAAATCACATTCAAATATACAACATGGACAGCCACTGCCAGGGGACAAACTGACTACATGAAATGTGGATTTTGTGGGCGAGTCTTGATCGGCCTGTAGATCAATAACAAATTTTAAAACCAGTAAGAATACCCTGCCCAGTATCACTGCTCCTTGGAAATGAAGGAGCCTTTTATGGGACATACCTTATCTGAATATGTATGTGTATCAGATTTACATAGCTATGGTTACATTTGAATTTCTTCGGTGATTCTTGGTAAATAAGGACTCTTTGGTCCAGCAGCAGCAAATCATTCCTGGGAAGCAGCCCAAAACAGAGGGATGTGTGTGTGTGTGTGTGTGTGTGAGAGAGAGAGAGAGAGAGAGAGAGAGAGAGATTTCACTTATGCAAAGACAACCAGCTGCATGCTAATTAGATGGTACTAATTTGTGTCACCATCACAAAGATGACCCAAGAAGTGATAGTGCAATTTCATCTGATGGCTTCCAATTTCACGTCCTATGAGTCAGAATGTGGTGCACTAAGTCTTATTTCTGTATCAGCCTTGAGGAAAGTCAGGTTGAAGGGCCAAACCAGACAGTTAGCAGTTTTGTGAATTTAGGGTTGCTATAGGTCCGGTAAACGAAAAAAAAAAAAAAATGTCGGGAAAATCCAAACGTATGGCAAGCCATGTTGACGTTGGTTTTGCTGATTTTCCTTTAAAAAATAGCTCAGAAATGTCTTTTTTTTTTTTTTGAGGTTTTGCAAAAAAAAGTTCAACAACCCTAGTGAACTGTTTTTAAAAGAGACAAAAGCAGGTGTAGCCCCCCCCCCCCCACAAATGGAGCGTTGAATGGGGGGGGGGTACTTTTAACACTCCCCACCCAACAGATACTCTGCAGTCTGGGAAAGGCTGTGGTTGTGTTTACACTCCTTCCCCTGCAAGTGTTCCAATAAAGATTGGCCCCCTGCGCCTGCTATTTATCTTTTTAACACCCCAAATCATCCTATTGCTGCTTGTCTGAAAAGTGTAATGAGTAATATGGCCTCAAGAACCTGGCCTATTTGCTGGGTGGGAGTGGGAGGAAATTAAGAGAGTTTTAATGGACAATCGAGATCAGTGTTCTTCAACTTTGCATCCTCAAGTATTTTTGGGATTTCAACTCCAATCATCCCCAGATGGCTTTGCCAATAGCCAGGGATTGTGGGTGTTGTAAGTCCAACAATATATGAGGATTTGAGGCAACCAGGAAGAAAAGCTTGACAAAGATTAGATCTCTGTCTTTTTTTAGCCCATATATGACTAATGCAGGGTTGTTCAGAGAGGTGAGCAATTTTAATAAATATGAGGAAGCTGTGGTCCTCCAGCTGTTGTTGGACCCCAACTCCCATCAGCACCAGCCAGTGTAATCAATGATCAGGAGTGATGGGAGTTGTAGTCCAGCAACATCTGGAGGGAACCAGGTTGGCTACCCCAGTTTGGTGTCTGCATTGTTTTCTTGTGCTTAAGTCTTTGGTGGTTTTGCTGACAAGTACCTTGCTCCTGGCATGAAGGTGAGAAATAAAATGAAAGCGACTCATATTAAAATTGTGGCTTTGGCAGAAACCACCAGTATCAGGGAGAGTGGTGTTCAGATGGCGAGTTGGTAGAGCAGCACACTCCTTATATAGCTCAACAAAAGTTTGGAAAGAAAATGTATGTGGGAGAATTCTGAAAGCACATATAGTTGCCTACTTTTTTCAGTGGTTGTACTCCCATATGTTTAACTCTCTCTTGTTCTCTAAGCATGAAAAGAAAAAGATTCTTCTGGCAGCTCCAGAAAAAAGCAAAACCATGACAGGGGACACAAAAAGAACATTTCTAGGTGAGAGAGGATGGAGAGTGTTGCCCAGTGTGTTAGATTTCCAATGTGATGTAAAATTTCATTTTAATGCTTATATAAAACCCTTCTGACTCCCCCCCCCCCCCGGTATCCTGGGAAGTAGTTTATGTTGAAAGCTAGTGATAGGCCCAAGCTCCCTTAGGAAGCTTCATGGTTGACTAGGGATTTGAACTCGGGGCTCTCTGACCCTAGTCCAACACTCTAACCTCTATTGCACTCTGGCTATCAATGTACAGAATTCCTTCCTTCCTTCCTTTGCATCTGGCCACTGTGTGCGTGTGTGTGTCACCCTTTTTAGGTATACTGAGGCCACTTAGAATAATAATGCAGAGTACACAGGTTTAATGTCAGATTGCCGTAATCTTAAGGACAGCTTGATGTAGATAAACTAATACCATGAACAGGACCAAGAATATCATTTATTGACATCTGCAAGAATTGTGCACACACCTAACACAGCCAACCTGAGTGTCTAGTACCTGATCATCAACCTAGTGTGCACTGCATAGCATGTCGAAATTCAACTTGCAACAGAGTAATGAGTGCCTTAATAAGTTTACTTAATTATTCCCCAAGTGCTTTGGCAGAAGGCAAGGAGGCATAAAGTGCCTTGCCTGAGTTACAAATGACAAATTGCCTGCCAGTTGAGGACAGCACTTCATGCATCAAGAATTAGATCCTTGTTCACAAAGGCTTGTGCCAGCATGGATTTATTAGCATTTAAGGTGCCACAACATCTTTGTCGCTTTCCAGTTGCAAAGTTAACACTTTCAAAGAGTTTGGGCGACTACTTGACTGAACAGCACCTGCAGGCTGATTTCAAAACATTTTTTCCTGCTTTTTGTTTCCTTATGGGAATATATTTAAGCCCAAACCTCAACTTAAAATACAAGATGAACATACACCCCCTTCTCCTTCCTCTGCCATCTTCTCACTGGCAACATGTAGATGGGAAGCTCATTCAAGGCAGAAATCTGTCATTTCTGCTTACGAAACTCTTCAAAGCTTATATATATACATGGACGAAGCTGCATAAATGTATATATAACAAGAAATCACTAATGAGTTTCACTCAACAGGCACTAGGCTGCAGCAAGAACCAAGAGTTTATTACAACTTATTTGTTTTTCATTTATAAACTGTCTTTCCATATCAAAGGATCCTAGGGATTGCATGGGATAAATATTGCAGCCTAGGACTATTTACCCCTGCAGACGTTATTAGCCTGCCTAGGTAGCATGCCTGTGTGATCCTCTACATTCTGCATGCAAACACATTGAGAGAGGGCACTTGTGGATACAAGTGCACTGCGGGGTACTTTTGGGGTAGTGGTTCAGGGCCTACGTGTATCTGCCTTCCCCACTTTCAGAACATGACTGTTCATGTCTGTTCAGAAGGAACAGACATATTGAGGCAGCTACATGGTTCACTGCCAGACATTCCACATAGGAAGGGAAGACTAATGTTTCAGACCACATGTGATTTTTCCATAGGATCTGCTCTTATGGGCTCACTGGTTCTATACAATGAGGGATTGTTAGTACATAGTATGTGTCATGGAAGACCTTGAGGACAGACCTGTCGGGAACCCAAACAAGAACTTTATTGCCCCTTGCAACATGAACAAAAGAAACACCTGACTCTACAAAGCTAGCAGCCGAGTCCAGTGCCATCTAGTGTCTAAACTATATAATGTCACTATCCACTTAGTATGCCTGCCCACGACATAGAACGTTTTTGCTTCAGCAACAAAAACAAAAAATGATTGATGGTAACATTGAAGTAGTTATTATAAGGAGGTAAAGAAGTAACTATGACAAATGTTCTCAGATTTGACTACACCTTCATGAAGAGGACAGCTCAGTGGTAGAGCATGAGACTCTTAATCTCAAGGTTGTGGGTTCAAGCCCCACATTGGGCAAAATATGACTGCATTGCAGAGGGTTGGACTAGATGACCCTCAGGGTCCCTTCCAACTGCACAATTCTACGATTCTAGGAACCTTCTCTCAGTCTAACCTACCTAATAGGACTGTTGTGAGGATGTGATGGTAGGGAAGAACCACATACATTTCCCTGAGCTCTTTGGAAGAAAGGCAGTCTACAGATGTGTAATTTATAAATAATTCTTTGTGACTAACTCCACAGTCACTGAAAACCAACTGTTCTTCTCCAGACACCTGTTGCCTGCACAACTCAAAAGTTCAAAAATCAGATACCACAAATAATCTGATTAGATTACAAATGGATGATTAAAAAACAACAGCACTTTGTTCTTTTCATTTATGTTCTTAGTTTTTAAGGTACGCACTCCAGTTATGCTTGCATGTACCCCTGAGGGTGAAAGGATGGCTTTGCTCTTTTAATTAAAGCTACAATTCCCACGATTTTATCCTGAATATCTGGGCCATAAATGCTGGTGCTTGCAGCCTCTCTGTAATAATCTGGATGGCCATTTGAAATCCACGGTGTGTTCCTCAGCCCTATTATAAAGAGAAAAGAATGAACCTTCCTTCTCCAAAAGTATATGGTCCTAAACTGAAAGCATGCTGTGATCTTTACTGACCAGTGCAACAGCTAGTAATTTGCCCTGAGTGAGATTCTACAGTAGATGTGTGTTTACCTTGGAATTCTCTCTGCGAGTGTAATAAATGTGTGGTGATATATTGCAGTGAAAAAGAAGCAGGCAGGAAAGCATTCTCTCAGCTTGAGCTACGGCAACAGCACTCGGTCTCAACAGCACTGAGGATGAATGCTCAGTACAGGCCAGGCATTGTCTAACCTCCATGTAAGCTTTGTGCAAGCAAATCAGGATGAATGGTCAATGAACAAGCTGCCTGGAGCAACCAAATGTTACATATGCCCTCCTTCTGCTCCAGGACTTTCATGCCGCTCCAGCTGGGCAAGGCAGAGAATGATACCCTGAAGAAGTGGTCAGACCAGGATGCTGGGTCCCTGGAGGCCCTGCCCTAGCCTAGATCCATCAACCTTTGACTGGATTGACCTGCTCAGCCAAAGGGGTTTTGCTGAGGGCCTCTGTTTATACATATAACAAACAGAGTACATATAACAATCAGAAGCCACACAGCCTCCCCCAGCTGCTTCTCCTCTAGCAGAAATGTAATTTCCATTTCCATTCCAATAATTAACAATGTTGTTTTTATTTAGTCATTTAGTCGTGCCCGACTCTTCATGACCCCATGGACCAGAGCACGCCAGGCACTCCTGTCTTCCACTGCCTCCCGCAGTTTGGTCAAACTCATGTTTTATCTTCGAGAACACTGCCCAACCATCTCATCCTCTGTCGTCCCCTCTTCTTGTGCCCTCAACCTTTCCCAACATCAGGGTCTTTTCCATGGAGTCTTCTCTTCTCATGAGGTGGCCAAAGTATTGGAGCCTCAGCTTCACGATCTGTCCTTCCAGTGAGCACTCAGGGCTGATTTCCTTCAGAATGGATAGGTTTGATCTTCTTGCAGTCCATGGGACTCTTAAGAGTCTCCTCCAACACCATAATTTAAAAGCATCAATTCTTCAGCGATCAGCCTTCTTGATGGTCCAGCTCTCACTTCCGATTAGCAATAGAAATAGTATAAACACCAGGCCAGCATCAACATGTTAACCAACCAAAAAACCAGGACAGCACCACTGGCAGGGTTGGGGGGAGGAAAAACATCCAGGAGCTTGAAATAGGATTTATTCCAGGTCCAATTTATTCCAGATGTGTTCGGGACAAATTCTTCTTCGGGGCATTTCCCCCCCAGCAATTTTCATCCAGCATGTGGAATACTATCAAGACTCAGGTTTGTTCCGAAACACATTGGGCCTGTAATAAAACTTACTTCAAGTACCTGGAGTTATTTGCTCTTCCCTTTTTCCTACCATCAGCAATGGGCTTCTTCAGACCCACTGCGTCAACACCTGCCTGCATTTACTCCACTGCCCCCGAGGACTGAACATTGGGTAGCAGCAATTTAGTTGATGGTTGCCATTTTGTTTCCCTCATAATTTACCACATTGGTTCTGGAAAAAACAAAAGAGCCTCTCAAGAGCTTTGCTTCTCTTTACACTTTAAAAGGAAATGGGGGTGAGGAAGCCCAGCACTCTGTTGTGCTAACCACCATAATAATTAATATATATATTTATTTGTACCCCACTCATCTGAATGGGTTGCCCCAGCCACTCTGGATGGCTCATAAACAAAAAATAATAAAGCATTAAACATTAAAAACTTCCCCATGCAGGTCTGCCTTCAGAACTTAATAGGCATGAACTTAATGGGCAGCAGTGAGAGCCCCCAAGCCATTCATCCTGAGCCCTTTGGCCATTTTCCTCTGTTGGAGATTATTATTATATTATATTATATTAATTATATTGTATTATATTCCACCTTTTCCCCCAGAACCAGGACTCAAGGCAGCTTACAAAATTTAAAACAACCACGGCTAAAATAAAAATGCTAAGATAATAGTTAAACAGTAATTGAACTACAATGGAATTAAAACAAGGTATATATGTTAAAACAGAGATAGTAAAAAGAGCACAGCACTATTTAAAAGCCCTTTCCTTAAAAGCAGCCAGTTCCCAAAGGCCTGCCAGAATAAAACAATCTTCACCTGCTGGCAGAATGGCACAGAGGGAGCCAGTCTAGCCTCACGAGGAAGGAAATTCCAAAGATATCAGGGTGTGCCACAAGCCTTTCATTCATTCCCTAAGATCACTAGCTGAGTAGTGGAGAACATGGCCAGTGTTGAAGTAAGATTCAGCTGCCCGCTGGCTCCTACACATGGCTGCCATCTTGTCGTTTGCCACAGGCAGCCAAAGGGCTGTAGCTTAGCAGTAGATCACCTGCTTTGCATACAGAAGTTTCAGTCCCCAGCATCTCCAGGTAGGACTGGGAAAAAGACTTCTCTCTGAACCTCTGGAGAGTCACTGCCAGTTTGTGTAGCCAGAACTGAACTAGATGGACCAATGGCCTGACTCATAAGGCAGCTTCCTATGCTCCTGTACCCGAGGACATTTTGTGCCATTAAAACTGGAGTGGCTCTGAATAACAAAAAGAAAGTAGGTTCAACACTTGTGGTGTGCCACTGCCATGTCTCACTCTTCATTGGTATGTAATGTGGCTCAGCAGTTACCCACAACACCGAAAGCTTATGCTCAACCACATGATAATAACAGAAATATAATGTTGCCATGGAAAAGCATTTCCACAGGTAAAACCATGGGACAAAACCAGCTTCTTAATGAGCAGCCTTCTGTTCTTCATCACCTGATTGTGGGAGGCTCAACCAAAATTGGTTTAAAATCATTCACCGTTTAATTAAGAATGCAAGAACAAAAAAAAGAGATCTTACTGCGTCAGGCCAGTGGCTCATCTAGTCCGGCATGCTGTTCTCACAATAGCCAAACAGATTATGGAAAGCCTGAAAGCAGGACCTGAGTGCAATAGTGCTTTCTCCTCCTGCAGTTTCCAGCAACTGGTATTCAGAGGCATACTGCCTCCAATGGTGGAGGAATTGCAAGCGTTAAGGAATGAGATGCAGGGACTGTCAGCTGTCCCCCTGAAATGCTAGCTTATTACATGAGGTGAGCGGTTTATGTGGGGGACATGTGACCTCTAATCCTCCAGAATACTACCATCTCAAAGTCTGCCACTTCATTCTGTTGAATGTGTTAACACAGCCCATAGGAATGTGTGAACAATTTAAGCAAAGTCTGTCCATTGGTCCATCTGCCCAGCTCTCCAGGGTCTCAGGAAGAGGTAATTCCCAGGACTGTGATATCTGTGACCTACAGCCTTTGTACTTGCAGGAGAAAATTTGACTGGCTTGCTTGGTCGAACAATATCAATGCTATCCTTTCGGACGTTTGCTTTGTCTCTGTTACATCATACCTTCCATTTCTGATATTTAGATGTCATTGCATATGTAGCCAAAATGGCACCTCCCACCCCACCCCACATACACACGGGGGGGGGGGTCATCTGGAGGCTCAGAGATTTGCAGAAGTACCAGAAAACCACAACCATTTAAACAACATGGGAGGGAAGATTCTATCAGAAAGATCCGGTGAGAACTGAACATGCTCAGTGGACACAGAATACTGACTGACTATGGTGATGGTATGTGTGGATAATTGGGGAGAGGGGAGAATGCCATATCCTGGAAAAGGGCATATCTGGCTGGTTGGAATGCTGAACAGGAACAGTCCACACTGCAACATTTTGTTGCAGATCCCATTTGTATCAATAGTCTAAAATATGGAATGAGGAACATAAGAACTGGAACAATTAAAGCACTAATATATACTAAGCTATTGGTTTTTGTTTTTTTTAATGAAGTAGGTTCCTAGTCCTTAAGGTTAAACACCCAAGGGTGCTATGTTCTGAATAGTTAGTGTCTGGAGAACAAATGTCCCCCACTTGCTTAGTTCTATATCTTATTTATGCCCTAATCTTTTCTTACAAAAATGATATACTATGATTCTGAAGATTGGGGGCTAGAAATACAAAAGCTCTTGGCCCTGTGAGCTGGCTGGGAGGTGGTGAGAGGGGGAAAAACATGGCCATTGAGAGTTTGGCACCTGCCAAATGAAGCCAGTGCCAATTACGCACAAGCAAAATATGCCATAGAGCCAACAGACTTCTGGTTGCTGTCTCCTATTTAATATGGCCTTTGGCATCAGACAAGTTGCCTAACCATGTTTCAAAATCAGGCTGATTGCACATTTGCGGCTACCGAAGTGCTAGTGAAGTGGAAAAATCAATAGGTGATATGGAAACAGTAGGGAGAAATACTATCATCCATCTCTAGCACTGTGACTTTTTTATTTATTTTATTTTTACCTTCAGTTACACCCTGAATTCATTAGCTGAAGCTGAGGAACCTCTGAATAGGCACACACTATAATGGTGCTATTCACAAACTATCCAAGTGTATGGATAATGTTGTGATACAGGTCAGTTATAATAAATAAGGCACCAGACTTATTAGTTTCATCTGGGTGGAGTCAGGCATTTCCTGTGTCTGACCTGCTCTCATTGGACAGAGGCACTTAAGTTCTTGTTTAGCTTCCTGGCTGTTACGTCCTCAACGCCTTCCATGACATTCAGAACATTGCAGGGGATGCTGGAGAAATGTTCTCGTCCTTACATGCAGACCCCATCAGTACTAGACATTTAGAGCAGTAATCGTACTACTTTAAACAGTCATGGCTTCCCCCAAAGAATCCCAGGAGCTGTAGTTTGTTACAAGAGCTGAGCATTGGGAGGAGACCTCTATTCCCCTCACAGAGCTACAATTCCCAGAGTGCTGTAACTTTTGATCCCTCTTCCCAAGAAACTCTGGGAATTGTGGCTCTCTGAGCAGAGTAGGGGTCTCCTAACAACACATAGCACCCTTAACAAACTATGGTTCCCAGGTTTATTTGGGAGAAGCTATGACTTTGGGAGAAGCTTTAAATGTATAGTGCAGATGAGGCCTCAGCTCATAGAAGACCCTTGTCCTGACCTTTCGAGCCTCACCACTGTTTTGCATGAAGTGAGTGTGTTAAGCTGGAATACCCCCAGCCAACACTGTTCTGTGGATGGATGAGGTAAGGGAAGGTTAGCAGTAGTAGTCAAGGCATCCTCCTAGGAAGCTTGTCTGCTGTGGAGCTCCCAGTAAGCTTCAGAGGAGTCCCCAAACTCCACAGGACACAGTTTGGAAACCACCGTTTTAGCAAATACTTCCATGGCCTTGGGGCATGCTAGCAGAAAACGTGGCCCATGAATTTCTGCATCCCATTTCCGTGGTCTCTGGTACCTATTTCTGTCCCTGTCTGCAAGCAATATTACAACGCCCTACTCCGCCATGCAATGAAGCCCATGCTAATCTGCTTTTACATATGCAATTAACTAATGTGTGAGAAAGCTCAGGCATTAATATTTAGTGGGGTTGGGTGTGAGCAGTGAATAGAATGCCAAGGACCTGCTGAAAAGGAAGGGCATCCGTTGCAATCTGGGACTTTTTCAATGTATAAACTGTCATCCTAAATATATCATAGGATCACTGAGTTGAAAGAGGCACGGGGGCCATTTAGACTATGCCCCCTTTTTTTTCAAAGCTAAACCCATTCAATAATAGAAAGCTCCCTTACACCAAGTTGTCCCATTCGCCCCTACAGCTCAATTCTGACACCACTGACTGGCAGTGGCTCCCCAAGGTACCAGGCAGGAGATTTACCTAGCACTACCTGAACCAGGGACCACCCACATGCAGTCCTTCCACGATCTATGAACTTAAGATTAAGAGCCAATTGTCATTATACTCAATTCACACCGCTGTGGAGCATTTTGGGCCAAAAAGCAGTTTATGATCTAATGCAAGCAAAATAAAGGAACTGACCAGAAGGCACTGTAAGTACAGAGAAGAGAGAATGGAAGGCAGCATTATATTGTGTACTCACAAGGCAACATATGTGGGCTAGCATATAAGTAGTATTTCACAGTGTTGTTCCCCTTGCTGTGTGTAATGATGGGGGGGGGGAGTAATAAGATATTTTTATATTATTGACACCTCCATGATGCGTGCACATACACACACACACTACATAATGACCAAAAAAATGGAACAAAGCATTCCATTTTGTTTTGTAAGACAGAGGAGACCAAGGTTGAAATCACCACCAAGGGCTCATTCGGACTTCCTTTTGTCACATTTCTAGGCACAAGTCCACGCTTTAAAACTCCATATCCAAGCCCTTTTTATTTTTTGCCCTAGTGCTTTAAAGGTCGGTGTGGATGAGCCCTTGACTAGCTCACGGGCAGGAGGGATGGGGGGAGAAATCTTGATTCAGTTCACCATTTAAAGACAAATCTATTGTAAATTGCTGCAGAAATATGGAGAACTGAATTTAAGAATGGGAAACTGAGAGAACTGAAATTGGCAATTCCTTCCAACCTTTCTGGCCAGTCACTCTCAGCCTAATCTGCTTCAAAGGGCTCCTGAGACAATAAAACGGGGGGGGGGGGCAACCATGAAGCTTCAGCTTTTTGGAGGATGCAAATCTAGTAAAGAATAAACTTTGAAGTGTTTGTTTAAGACAAACTTTGAAGTGTTACTTAAATTATAACGTGTGACACGTTTTAAAATTAATATATAATATAGTTCACTTGAAGTGGCCTAGTCACTGTAAACAAACACAATGACCTGGAATGGGCGAACAAACATCATCCCACAGCAATGTTAATCATGCTAGCAAAATCTAGGGCATGCTTTCTGGTTGTCATCTATGCATGTATTCAAGGCACTCCAGGTTCCAAGCAAAGGCAGTGATCCTAAGCAATGGTAGCCTTTAGGGTTCAGCTCCTGAATGTTGCTCTTGTGCAGGTGGGATAGGCAGCTTCCTATGCCCCTATCAGGTGGTCAGTAGGGTGACATTGGGAGAAGGCACCAGAAGACACCTTGTCCAGGGTCTCCTCCTTAACTGACTTCTGGTGGAGTAAGCTGGGGAAATGACCTACACCACACACACACACCCAACACACACTTTTCAACTGATTGCTACATCTCAGAGTCTGTAGTCAGGCGACCCTGCCTTTATTAGGTGTTTGTCATGTGAGAAAGGGGTCCTTATTTAAGACTATATTTCTTGCCCATCTTACTCTAAAAGCAAAGACCCAAGGCAAAGCCTTTACTCTTGATTTGGAATGTTTCAGCTGGAGTGCACCTAAGGTAAAATTCAGTTTTAACTGGTTTTAATACTGCACTGTATTTTATATTGTTGTAAATTACCTGATTGTCTTTAGTGCTCCTGTAAAGGTTATTCAGAAATACATGTTTCCCCATTCATGCTTTTCACATCTCCTGCCGGGTGTATGACAAATGCTTGCTAATGGATAAAACTCTTTTAAAGAGCAGGGCCATGTTCTCTTGAAAAAGGAGAATATATCTGCGCTTTTCACCATGCTTTACTTTCCAGTTACTTTGTAGGCGGAGGGAGCAATAAAGATGGTGAAAGACTATAACAAAATAATTGCTTTTGTGAATCTGACTGGAGTCAGGACAGACACTGAACTGAATTAAGTATTTACATTTTAAGTGATTAACAGTGCAATCCTATACAGAATATGTCTTCTCAGAACAAGTACCATACATTTCAATGGGGCTTCCTTCCAGGGTAGCAGGTGGATAGGATTACAACCTAAAGTTAAATAAATTCACATATTGTGAAGCCAACTTCTCATTATGGGTGCATTGCCAAGCTACTTCAGGAAGTGTGAAATAATTAATTTTTATTCCTTAAATGATAACTTAATACACAGAAAGCCTGTCTTTTTTCATTTACATTCCCAATTTAATGTAATTGGGCTTCTTTGAGAGGAAGGACGGAATAGAAAATTTAATAGTAACAATCATTTCCAGAAACAAAACAGCCTCACAAGAAGTAGCATACCTTTCATTTGCAGACCTGTTGCTTCAAACGTGCCCTAATCCTAAACAGTTACAAGAGAGCAAGCCTCAATGAACTCAGTGGGAGTTACTTCTGAGTAAATGTGTGTGGAACTGTGCCACACAGCTGCATTGAACTTCCCTGTTGACGAAAACCTTCGAAAGAGGAAGCCTTCCTCACCATTTTAAACACAATTCTTTTTCTTTCCCCCTTCAGTTGTGTGGTACAGAAATCCCCTGGATGACGGCATTACTCTAGCCTTCAGTCAGATGACGGTGGAAGCCCAAGCACGGAGGTCAGGGAGGATCCAAGCCTTGAATCCTGCTCATTCCTCTCCATGACCCTGAACTTTGCTGCTTGGACCATCAAACAAGAGAAGCTGTTAACAGTGCCTTTCTTTGACCCCCCCTAAGTTCCTGCCCCCATACAGTGTGCGCCAAAGACTCCACTCTCTCTCTCTCGAATGCAAAACTTCCCACTCGCATTGCAGCAGAGCAAAGCATGCAGGGGAAAGAACAGACACTCTGGCTCCCTTTCTCTCTGCCAAGACATGTCTCTCAAGCTATTCCCAGCAGCTCAGGGCTGGCTGGCACACCTGCTGTAGTGCGAGGCTTCCCAAACCTGTTCCCCCACGTACCTGTTGGCTGGGGATCCTACTGCTACGATGTCTGTCTCTTTCGCCAGCACACCATCCTCCGAGTGCAGTCGATCAGTTTCACTCTGGTCTGCCTCACCCACTCCTGGGCTGGTCTCCAGTCCCCACTGCAGCGCTGCTGGGCTCCCAGTGGCAAGAGTCAGTATTGGCCCGCACACCTTACAGGTTCCCACCCCATGCAGCCCTCTGCAGTTTTGGAATTCCTCACTCGCTGACAGCTGGGTAGCTGGTCCGGCTGGTTCCTGGTGACGTCGCTCCTTTCTTTTCTCTAACTCAGCAACCCCCAGAGAAAGTGTTTCCTCCCCAGACGGGTGACACGACAGGCTTCTTTCACCACAACTGAATGCGGGTTCTGCTTCAGCCCTCTCCGTCTCCTTGGTCATTGTAATCATTATCTCATAGCGGATCTTTGGGGCATTCTGGCCCAGGCTGATTTTAATGGCCGAGGCAGAATCTGCTACCTCCAGAGGCTGATCAACAGGTGGGCTTGCTGTGGCCGTCTTAGCATCCTCTGCACCACTGACGTGCTCAGAGACGGACTCTCCAAGGCCACTGCTGAAGCTCAGGTCCTCCATCTGTTCTGTATCAACAGGGTGGGACGTCCCCGTGGTCAAATACCCTTCAAAGACACTTTCAGTCCACTCTGAGGCAGGCTTGGGGGCCTTGCTGTTTTCTTCCAGGACTGATGGGAGCTTGAGGGCTTCTCCTTTCATTTCGGGAGCTGCTGGGCAGCACAGAGAAGAATTACTGATGGAGAAAGACCCTTCCCAAGAGCTTCCATCTCCCCAACAAAGCAAAGAGTCAAAGGATGTGGAGGGTTCTGGGCTGGTCCCTAGAGAGTGTGTTTCACTTAGCCTAGATGAAGGCTCAGGTCTCTCCTGCTTTTCAGATTGATTTTCAGCAGGATAAAAATCAGCCCTGCTCCTCATATCCATGTCACTGCCAACAGCTGGTCTCTGAAGCCGCCCCATTGACCAAGGATCGCTTGCCAGGTGCCCAGGGTGCTGAGAGAGTTCAAAATGGCTACTCTGTCGCTTGTGCCAAGTGAGGTTCCCAAACTTGCGCAGTAGGCCATTCCTCCACAAATCAGGCTCCGAATAACTGAGAGCCTGGGTCTGCAGGATGGGAAAAGAAACTGTGAGAAGACAGAGACTATGAAAGGGGGGGGGGACAGAAACCCTGTATATGCAACAGTTGAACAAGATTATATATGTTTGGGTTGCCTGCAGCTTTGCAAAAAGATCCACAGCAGTCAGTAGCTTGTATAATATTTTACTAGCCTTCATCTCTGAATTTGTCAGTGTTATTAAATTTTGGCTTAAAAGGGGAGAAAGCCCAGCAGTTCTACAGCTTTCCAGCATGGTTACCTGGAGGCAATTTTTATGAACCATAGGTGACTAGACTGATGTATTTTTACAAGCTTGGCAGCATGTTATTTCCTGAATGGAAATGCCTGTTTAAAAAGTATGAGTTTTGCAGTCTTTATCAAAACAACGCATACATAAACACAGAATGCAAGAATAGATACCAGCATTAACTGCCCCTCCCATAAATCCCAGATGTAGAATCAATATGAATAAATACTGAGCCAAAATCAGTGAATCAAAATTTCCAACTATAATAAATATTTTGCCTTATACTTGTCTACCTTAGACTGATCTTGTCCATAGTTTCCTGCTTGGCAGGGGGTTGGGCTCAATGGCCCTTGTGGTCTCTTCCAACTCTATGATTCTATGATTCTATGATCAATCAAACAAAAAAATGGAAACTAGTTATCCACAAATTGTTTTTATGCTATTAATTAAAATATTTATAAACTGCCCTTCAGCGCAAATTCTCAAGGCGGCACATTATAACAAGTTTATGAACAACAGCATGAGCCTTTCAAACTACTAAAAGCCATTAAAAGTAAATCAAAAACAAACTTTGGCACAAGGTAAAAGATAATGGAAGAAAGTTCCAAACCTGGGGTGCCACCACCAGGAAAGCCCTGTCTCTGGTAACTACCTAGCTCACCTTAGAGTGGGGTGGAGGACTCAGAGCTGGGCCTCTGGTGATTATCTTAGACATGGTTGGATCCTCTGACTGGATCCAAAAGCTGTTGCATGGGGAGCTCAGTCCCGCTTGGTCACTATATCCCCCCACATTCACTGGCCAATTTTGACAGACGGGTGGGATTTACCTCCTATTAATCACCTGACATTGATACGAAGTCAGATATTGACAGGTGCTGGTCCTGCACTCCTGCCAACTTTGGCTTCTGGGGTAGGAGAAGTTAAAAGATTTGGCCCACCAGGCCAAAGAGGTTCCCCACCTCTGCTGTAGTAGTTTCTGTTGTCTGTGGAATGTTCTCTCCAGGAAGGCCTGCCTGGTGTTAACTTTGTGGCCATTTTGGCGCCAGGGAAATATGCTTTTGTTTTCCCAGTACCAAAGACTGAGTGTTCTTACTCTGTTTTTAATTATGCTTATGTATTTTTATTGCTATATTTTAGTCGTCTTGTAAATTGCTTCAGGACCTTTTTGTTGTGGGAAATTATTCATCGGTTCAATAAACCTAACCTAACAAATAGCCATTAACTCTAATTCTAGCTTTGCTGTTCTGGAAATGCCCTGAACAGGGATGGCCAAGATATTTTCCTGCCTGAGGAGAAGGACAATATGGCACTCCTCTTTCTATATACAAAAGGCAAGCAGGCTGTCAGTCAAATCTTACTACAATACTGATGACGGGACAGCATCTACCATTGGGCCTGAGGAAGGCAGGTTCAGGAGATACAGGGAAGGCCGCGTGACACTCACAACTCCGTCTCCAAAATCTTGGCACTCTCTCAGTCTCCTGGCAGCTGCAACCCAAAGCAGCTGCTTCACTCTGCCTAATGGGAAGCAAACCTTTGCTGGCCCCTGGGAGAGGATTTTAAATTGCAGAGTAGACCCTTAGGGCAGTTTTATACAGTCAGCTGTATTTAGGGATGTCAGAGAATTCCATCGGAAATGGGAGCAGAAATTGCCATAATTTGCATGTTTGTCCAGGGTCAGGATGGAATGTGAGTGGCATTCTCTATTGTTTTTTTAGTCTGTAAATGATAACTATGATTTATGCATTGTTTTTGTTTTTTTACATTTCCCCTCCATTGAAATAATTACATTTGTTTTGGTCATAGCAGAATAGCAGTTAGCTAGATGGACAAGGTAGGTTTTGGCAAAATAGAAACAGCACTGGCTGTGAAGAACACAAGATGCAATGGAAAGCCCTGCCTCCTTACATTCCTAGCTGGGGGTGGGGGGAATTCCTGGACTAAGTAGTCTGCAGGCAAAAGAGGGGCAACTTTTGGACATTGGCCTGTAGGAATCCTAATATAGGAACTCCCCTTTTTGTTCCAAGAAACCTCAAAATTCTGTACTGAAATAAAACCAATAAAATGTATGCTGCTAAAAAAAAAACCAACAACAACTTGCTAATTAGTAATCAAAAGTTAACAAAATATACCCGAACCCTACGCTACCTGAAAATAAAGATAATTGTCTGGAATTATAATGTTTTCTGGATTACTACCATTTCCTCCTCTCTTCTCATCTCCTTCCTTCCATTCCTTTTCCTATCTTGCTTCAATCTTTTTTCTTTCTCTTTATTGTTAATTGCTTTTTTTCATTTGGAAACGAAAATGAAAATAATTAGAAAAAAACCCCATACTTTTGTAAGTATGACCCTATATTCAGAAGCTTCAGTTACTTTTTAAGGGAGATTTGGTTGCAAGAACAGAAAAACAGGGCAGGAGGGCTGCACGGGAAAGCGAAAAGGAGGGCGAGACAAGCCACCATGCCAGGCACAGAAGTCCCACCTCTCGCAGCCTTTACCAATACACTGCTGGCTTAATTTCAAGTCTTCGGTTCACAGCCATGAGGACTAGCCACATAGCTTTCGGAATTTCAATTTAGCATTGAGATTCTCAAGAATCCAAATTCTTTGTATTCAACAAGCCTAATTATACTGGAGTACCTTTTCTCCCCAAGCCAGATTTTATTGAGGCAGGTCCTAAGTCCTGTAGCCAACTGTTGGCTATTTGTAGTGATACTGATTAGGCACATAGCAGCAGGGCGGTTTGTGTCCTTAATGTAATCCTCACTATCCCCCTTGACATACCAGCTAGTGGGTGGTTCCACTTGTATCAGCTGAACCCTGCTGGGATTTGGGCCCTGCCCTCCCTCACAGCAAAGCTCCAGCTGCTACAAAACAGCCCAAGGGTGCTCCACCCAGAGGAGCTGCTGATGTAGCAGGAAATCACTAGATAATAAGCGGCTAAATGTGCACATTCCACACACACCTTTGGAGATTACAGCTGCCACCCAAACGTGTCTCCACCTCCATATACTGTAGGTAAAGCAAGCTGGCCTCTAGAGATGGCTGTGATTGAAACGGGTGATTCACCCTACGATCTTCAAAGGAAGCACTGGAGAAGACACCATCTCCTTCTTGCTAGACCCACAGTTAGGAGAAAGAGGGAGAGAGAGAGGGAGGGAGGGAGATTGATAGCCAAAAGAACAACTTCCTCCTCCATAGTTCAATATGTATTTTGTGCTGGGGAAGCATCATAGATTCATGGGTCTAGAGCAGGCCCTTTAAAATCAATGCATGTGACTAACTTGAGTGCTAAGTTCATTGGGTCTACACTGAGCAGAACTTAGCTGGATATAACCCACAAGAACCTGCTTTCCAAATCAGATCATAGGTCTTCGTAGCTCAGTATCGTCTACACTGACTGGTAGGGTTTCAGAATGGAGCTGTTCCTAGTCCAACATAGAGATGCCAGGGCTTAAACCGGGAACTTTCTGCATGCTAAGCATGTGTCCTACTAGCAAGCTAAGTGGCAAGATCTCATTTAGCTCAGATGAATCTCTTCTGGGTGGACATCTCTGGCTTCAGGGACCGTAAGGGAAGCACTTGGGAATTTTTGCAGCCCACACATTTCCTTTTCTAAACTGTGTAGGTAATGGAAGTGGGGAGGAAACACCACAGATGTATTTGCTCGCTAGATGTGCTCAAAGCTTCAGGTGAGTTGCTTTGTTCTGCCCCTGGGTGAATTAGTTTGTGGCTCGCCCTTCTGCTCGCTCCCAGTGGAGCATGCCATCATTTCCTGAGAACTCAGAGGCTTCAAGGTAGCTCTCCACCCCAACAGGTTCCTGTACCGGTTGACAGTGACACTGCCACAAACATGCCAAGGAGAAACTTTTCTTCTGAGTAATTTGAGTGCCACATTAAATTAATAGGACAAAATATCCTACCTTCCAGGCCTGTTTATACCCATCAAGAACCCTAGGACAACTAGGCATTGGGAATTTACCTTTGTGAAATAGGATAGTTAATACACACATGTTCGTACATCCTGCTGTGGGCAAGGCAGAGTTCAAGGGCCCACTCCATCCAGGCAAGAATGCCAGGAGGGTTTGAAGAAGCAAGGCTGATGAGAGGTGCAGCCTGGGAAGAGGGTGTGTGGTTGGGGAGGATGTGGCCAGAGAAAAAGGTCCTGAAGGTTCCCAACCCCTAATTTAATAAATCCCCAGAGCGGGGGAAATCCTTGTTCCTCTTACCCCGGATAACATCCTTTCCCACCCCTTCTCTCAATGGAATAATATTTTATATACTGTATCCTGCAGACTGGAGTGTGTGCAACAAAGGGACTTTACCAGAACTGCAGGACTCTTACCAAGATATAAAGCAGCTGCACTTCTAGATTATACTTAGTAACTTCTTTTTTGTGTGCTCCCCCTTCCCTACAACTGCTTGTGAAACACTTTGGTTATTGTGGCTCAGTTTGTACAATCTACACACATGCACTCACACACACGCCCCAGATTTCCTTGGTTATTCAACATGCTGTTTTTTGTCCCCTTAGGATTTTTTCCGTAAATATATTTCTATACTTCTACAAATCCAAAAGCTTTTCTAAGCTTGCTGATGCCTTTCTTTTGCTTATCAGAGTTGGCTATAATCCTATTGGGCTGTTGGCACTCACCCACTTATGGTAAGTTCACTATTAAAATGAGTGGTGTCTGATATACCTCTGTTTTGAAGGTGTCTCAGAATGACTATTTCTTAACTCAAAGACGCTAGCAATTAAGGTAAGCAAAATGAACTCTGCAAAAGCAGAATCTATAAATAATACTTCACTCAAAGGCAAGCAAGATGTGCTTTGCAAGAGCTGAGCTGCTACATCAAACAACTCTAAGAAGGATGCTAGATCAGAAAACACTGCATGATCACAGGCTACATTTAGGTTAAGCAAGACAAGCTTTGCAAGTCTTCTTCTGCTGCAGGGTGCTGGAGATTAAAACATGTAATCAAAGTTTTAAAATGGCAAAATGAATTACAAGTCGGATCTGCAACAAAATGTTGCAGTGTGTGATTCTGCTTCTTCTAGTTTCCAGTCTCCATTCCATTTCCCTTCCCTGGTTTTCTGTTTTTCCACCCACAGACAGTATTATATGTCCATGGAGCATGTTCAATCCTCACTGGACTGCCTCCCCCACACTCTGGTATTTTTCCTTACAGTTTTTTTTTGTACTTCACCAAACCCCAGGCTTGCTGGTGTGGTGCTCTTTTGGCTACATTTGCAACAGCATTCACTGCTTGAACATTGGAGACAGAGGGGATAATCTTAAATATTTTTACTGAAGTGACTGTTTGCGTGAACATGATTTGAGGCATGATTTGAGAATCAGGGTTCCACTCCAATGTCGATTTGCTGGTCTTAATTCATGCTTTAAATTATGTTTGCAGTCTGCTTGGTTGGACAGGAATTCTATAATGCTCTGAATGAATGAATGAACGAAGCACATGGTGAAAGAGACAGGATACTTCATTTTAACACACCCTTTAAGCACTCTGATTCTGAGTACAAAAAAACAGTTGAAGTGTGCTAAGTAAGGAGGGATAACTTGGCACAAGGTGTTTCCAGACTGTTGCTATTTTCAGGTGAGACTCAATCCCATACTGGCAAATCCAGGTTGCACAATTGAGCTGACTTTGGAGCTCTTGCACAACAAACCCACTTCTCCCACAAAAGTGGGCTTTCTGAAAGTGATGGGGAAATGAATTGGAAAGAGTGGGGAGTTAACACTTGCTTTGGCAGAATGTTTCCCTCCCCCCCCCAAAAAAAAATTAAACAAATCACAATGAATGCTTGTTGAAGATCCAATGTTGTCTAATCTCCCTGCAAACCAATTGGGATAAAAGCTCAATAAACAGGACACCTTGAAGTGCCCACACTTACTGAAAAGAACTCTATTGCAAAAGGCACAGGCCCATGCAGTTGTGCTTTGCTTCCAGCAGAGGGCATCATTATCTTTGGGAAAAAGAAGCTGTATGCACCCTGACATAACTGAAAACTTTTTTTTTTTAACGATGGACAGTCATAGAATTATAGAATTGTAGAGTTGGAAAGGACCACAAGGGTCATCTAGTCCAACCCCTTACAATGCAGGAACCATTTGGCTCGAACCCATGACCCTAAGATTAAATTTCTTGGCTCTATAAAGTGAGATATTTTGTTGACTATTCATGTTATCGGCTTGCTAAATTAACACTGTCCTTCCATGGTTGTTTTTTAATGCATGGTTGACATGTATGTCTTTATATTGCTGAAAGGCATATTTATTATTGTTAATTTGCCTCAATATCATTTTGAAATAAAGGAGGGAGAGAATAGCTGTCAAAATACATTAAACAAAGTGTGTATTGACAGTGCATAGGTGGAAAGAGCCTTTTTCAGCTGAGGAATGCATTCTGTTCTGTTCAAGGTCACAGTCCAGCCAGGCCAAAACACTCAAAAGAGATTGCACTGTGGGACCGAGTCCCCCCCCCTTTTGTTGAGATATTAAAAACAAACTGTTCCCTTGTGTGCCCACACAAAACACAGCTGGCTGGGTCATTTCCAGATTTAGTGTGGTGTAGAATATAGGAATCTAAGAAGCTGTCTTATACTGAGTCAGACCATTGGTCCATCTGGCTCAGTATTACCGTATTTTTCACTCTATAAGACGCAGCAGACCACAAGACGCACCTAGTTTTTGGAGGAGGAAAACAAGAAAAAAATATTCTGAATCTCAGAAGCCAGAACAGCAAGAGGGATCGCTGCGCAGCAATCCCTCTTGCTGTTCTGGCTTCTGGGATAGCTGCGCAGCCTGTATTCATTCCATAGGATGCACACACATTTCCCCTTACTTTTCTGGAGGGAAAAAGTGAGTCTTATAGAGCAAAAAATACGGTATCTACATTCTACAATGACCAGTAGCAGTTCTCCAGCATTCCAGACTGGGATTTACTCTAGCCCTTCCTGGCAATTGAACCTGGGACCTTCTGCATGCAAGGAGGAGCACTGGCCACTAGCTATAGCCCTTCCACATAGAAGGCAGAGTGCTGGGTTTGGACTGGAGAAGCCAGGTTTAAATCCATGAATTTCACTGGGTGATCCATCCCACTAAGAATCATCTTGCTAGGTTAGACTAAAAATTATTCTCCACCATCCAGAACTGGAGGGTAGACAAAGGGTTAAGCACCTTGCCTCTTATGGCTGATTCCCTGCCCCCCAGCCACAAATGAACCACCATTAAGGGAGTAGCTTAATGTTTGGGTTGCTGTATGTGGCACTGTGGGTTAAACCACAGAACCTAGGACTTGCTGATCAGAAGGTTGGCGGTTTGAATCCCCGCGACGGGGCGAGCTCCCGTTGCTCGGTCCCTGCTCCTGCCAACCTAGCAGTTTGAAAGCATGTCAAAGTGCAAGTAGAGAAATAGGTACCGCTCTGGCGGGAAGGTAAACGGCGTTTCCGTGCGCAGCTCTGGTTCGCCAGAAGCAGCTTAGTCATGCTGGCCACATGACCCGGAAGCTGTACGTCAGCTCCCTCGGCCAATAAAGCGAGATGAGCACCACAACCCTAGAGTCGGCCACGACTGGACCTAATGGTCAGGGGTCCCTTTACCTTTACCTATGTTGCTCTATTACTGCTCTTTCTGTGCTATTGTTTTTATTGTGAATACTAATGCTCGTTTTAAAACGCTTTCAGTATATTTTTCACACTGCTTTGGAAAGGTATTTTCTGTTTTGATAGGTGGCCTAGAAGCATTTTCAATGAATAGTCCTATATACATAGATCATGAAGATCATGAACGAAGATCATGGCCACTGGTCCCATCACCTCCTGGCAAATAGAAGGGGAAGAAATGGAGGCAGTGAGAGATTTTCTTGGGCTCCATGATCACTGCAGATGGTGACACCAGTCACAAAATTAAAAGACACCTGCTCCTTGGGAGAAAGGCGATGATCTTCTTCCAGGTTGCTGGAGGGAGATTGAGGGAAGCTTTGGATTCACTGGATCCTGTTTCCCTGACACACCCTTGGAAAAGGGTTGGGGAACAAAGTATGCAAGCCCCTGTTTTTAATTGGTTTGTGGGTTTCAGCCATGCTTTACCTATAATTTTATTTCTGCACTGCTTGGAGATTTTTATGACCTAGTGGTTTACAAGTTTTCTAAATAAATAAACAAACCAGAATGCAGCACTTTTCCCACTTGTGATTCCCAGCAACTGGAATACAGAGGGATACCGCCTCCGACAGTAGAGGTAGAACATACTCATCACTGCTAGTAGCTATGGATATCCTCCATGAATTTATCTAAGCCTTCGCAACATGTCTGCTCAGAAGTAAGTCCCACTGGGTTCGCACTCCTCACAACCTTTCCTGCCCCAAAGAAGGCCCTTCCACAGGTTCTTTGACAGCAGTGGGGCTCACCTTCGATGCTGGCTTCTGTGACCTACTGCAACTAGGGGGCTCCATAACATGCTTCACTTGCACTGAGGTAACATCCTCCTCACTTGCCCTGGAATGAAATCGAGAAAGAAGGATTGGAGCCAGAAGGAAGGTACACAAGAGGCCACAAAGGCTAACCGTCTCTCAGCCAAATAATTGCTTCTGCTTCCCTTTTTCATTGAGCACTTGCCCATCCCAGCCGCTCCCTATATGAGGGGTGGAGATCCTTTTACAGCCCAAGGGCTGCATGCCCTCTTGGGGGGGGGTGTTTCCTAAATTGTGACCCCTTACTCATGCTTTGCTGTTCTTAACTATCACCTGTCCTTGCTGCCACCAGCAAAAAAGGTAATATGTTCTTATATTTGGTATTTGGTGCTTCAAAATATTGTCAACAGATGAGGGCTCAGGTAGTGGTTGCTCTGAGCTGAGAGAGAGGAAGTGAGGGCAAAACTAGAATCTGACGCTAATTGTTCATTGAAAGATGATCCCTACTGAGCTCCCTGGGATGACTCAGCTGTGGCCTGTTTCCTGAAACAGCTCCTGTTGAAATGCAAACAGAGCAGAGGACAGAAGCATATCAGCAAGCTGCAGAGTGGAAAGGAAGGATTGCCGAGGGCTCCTGGACAAATCTCCAATGTCCTTGTTGCTGATTATGACCCAAACGTCTATTTATAAAAAATAAAAAAATAAAAAATGTTGGCATTCAGGTGCACCTGTCATATGTACTTTACTGGATAGCTCACTCAGTAGAGCATAAGACTTCTTAATTTCAGGGTCATGAGTTCGAGCCCCACGTTGGGCAAAAGATTCCTGCATTGCCGGGGGTTGGACTAGATGACCCTCGTGATCCCTTCCAACTCTATGATTCTATCACTGATCTGCAGCTGTTCCCTGCAAAACCTCTGTACAGGAAGTTGACTTATGCCAACTCAGACTATTGGTTCATCCAGCACAGTTATTGTTTGCAATGACTAGCAATGACTCTCCAGGAATTTTCCCCTACCCTGCCTAGAGACTGAACCTGGGACCTTTTGCATGCAAAAGAAGTGTTCTGCATGGGGCTGTCGCAATACATTTTGCAGGACAAACACATTCCATATACAGAAGCAAGCTAGTTTAATGAAGCCAGGACATGCCATATTGCATACATCCCTCTTTTCTTCAAAAGGGGAGAATTGCCTGGAGAAGGCACAGTCAGGGGTCTACCGCCACTGGTCCCCAGTATTTGCTGCCTGAGGCCGTTTCCTCACTTTGCCTAACAGTAGAGCCACTTCTGGCTCTTCCACTGAGCCACAGCCTCTCCCCAGTTATAAACCTATGCATACTCCCCCAACACAGGAATGTGCAGATAACTTCAAAAACACATCTGAGCACTTCATTGTACACATTATATATATATATACGTGGTCTATGTCCTGACAAAGGTGTAAAGGTGAATCTTCACATCTGCACTTGTAAACTGCAACACAGCTCTCCTTTAAAAATTGTGTGTAACTGAATTTCATGATGCAGCTCTCCAACCAATGTTTACAAAAATATATGGGGGGGGGGGGAGTGTTTCCATAAAAATGCATATAATTTATTTAATTATTAGATTTATATACCGCCCTTCATAAGATCTCGGGGCGGTTCACAGAATATTCGTGAAAATGACATATAAAGATGCAATATATTAGGAGATGCTGCTTGCAAAAAAATGTGTAATTAGCCAAAACAAAGAACATACAAAGAACATTGCACTAAAATAGGAATGTTCACAAGGATGCTAAAAAATAATAATCTCCGATTCATGTGGAAATGTAAAAAACTGAATTTAAGACTGGGGGGGGGGGGAGAGAGAGAGAAATTAAGATAACACATGTTGACAGATCCCACCCTCCACATCCTTACTCCTGACCCAGGGACACTTCCAGGCCTATCCTAGTACACTCACCCTTCCGAGGTTCTCTTCTTCCGAGGCCTCATCCTCCATTTCCCTCTGCCGCCTTCATCTCTCGCTCCTGCCAACCTGGGACCCTCATCTTCATTTTCCCGCCTCTGCTGCAGCTCCTTCAAGCTCAACTCACTCCTTGAGAAGAAGCGAGAAAGCCGCCTCTTCAGACCCTCTTTCTTTGCCATGGTGGCAAACTGAGTCCTGACCTCCAGGCCTGAGGGAAATGAACTGCTAGAGGAGGACGGGCTGAGGCTGCTGCTACACCCTGCCTGCAAGCGAAGGCCAGGCGGGTGGCTCTTTCTGTAGCCAGAAGCGCTTTGCTTTTCCACCTTCACACTCCCTCAGCCTGAGGAGGCGGCCCACCTGTTGGGGAGGATCCGGGTGTGAAAGGCGTGACACCTGCTGACAGATCCAGGCGTGCCGCTTTGGGAGCAAAGCCAAGGGCAGGCTCCGAGGCCTACGCTGGAGAGGGGAGCGGTTTTAAGTTCCCGGCTGATATTTCTCCAACTTGGGGGGTGGAGGGGGGCAGTGTTCGCCTTGTCAGGAGCAGCCTAGAGACAAATGTGCCGTTCAGAGCCCCAAAGGAAAGGTGGGGAAGGACTTTGGAGCAAAGGTGCCTGAGGAATTTGAGAGGTGGCGGCTGAGGGATTAGGTCATAATAAGGTTCCAGCAACGGCAGCCGAGAGTAAACAAAGCAGCCACTGGTAACTTATTGAGGAAAAGCTACCGGTTAATTTCTGGGCTCAGGAGGAAGGTGCTGGTATTAACCTTTAAAGCCCTTAATGCAGCCTTTGCCAACCTGGTCCTCTCTGGAAGTTTTTGAACTACAACTCCCATCAGCCCTAGCCTGATGGTCCATACAAAATAGAAAGGAGAATGGGCTCTGGTACTCATTCAGGCCACACACAAAAAAATTTCAAAGTTGTATGTGTTTTAGTGTTAAAAACCTCTTTTGTTTGGTCCTACTACTTTTTCAAGCTAGTTCTGGTCAGATTTTAAGAATGAAGTGTTTTTGAATTCCAAACTTCCAAAGAAGAGTGGAGTTTTTTTTACTCCAAAACGCACATTAATAGATTTGCACTAGCAACCACTGGAGCATGTATGTTCTCTTTGTTTTGGGTAGTTGTTAGCAGTGAGGTTCAAAGTCTGGGGAGAGATTCTTCATGTGTTTGACTGAACATGTTTAGACTCCTTGGCGCAACCAGGAATTCTGCACAACTACACGGACCTGGGGAAAATTCCCCTTCAGAATTGTATGCTCAACTGGAGGAAGTTTGAGGGTGGGGCTGGAACAGACAGGGCACCAAGTGTGGGGCTAGCATGGCACACTTTGGCCACATTCATGCCATAAAATTTAAAGAACCCTAATACTACTTTAAAGTCATGGCTTCCCCCAAAGAATCCTGGGGGCTGTAGTTTGTTATGGGTGAAGATAGTTGTTTGGAGACCCCTACTCCCATCACAGAGCTACAATTCCTAGAGTTCTTTAACTGCCAATTCCTCACAGCAGGGAACTCTTGCTATTTGCAGCTCTGTGAGAATGTGAATCTCCTAACAGCTCTCAGCACCCTTAAGAAACTACAGCTCCCAAAATTATTTGGGGAAAACCGTGACAATAAAAGTGGCATATCAGTACTCCAGATGTATGGGGCAGACTTCCAGTCTCTTCCCACATGCAGTCTTTTGAATGAATAGGGCTTTAGTGTCTTGCATTTTGAAGAAGTGATTATAAATGGGTCAGTTCTTGCACTTTTTTTGGAATCAGAGTCTCTCACAGTGCAATTCTATGCACTCTTAAGTGAGAAGAAATCCTGGTGAACTCCATGGGACTTACTTCTGAAGAGACACACACTTTAGATTGTGCCATTAGTAGCTTTTGTAGGTACCAAATTTCAGGAATGGCAAAGAAACTCTTCACCCCAGCTGGAGATCAGAGATAATGGCTTCAGAAACTCATTAAGTTCTTTAATCAGCTAACAATCCATTATCCTTAGGGCCACTACAAGCTGGACCTTGTCGGATATTCTCAAAGTGGACATTGCTGTGAGAGACTTCTAATGCTCAATGGCTAGTTGTGTGAATCTGCCCAGAGTCAGAGTTGATAATGCCTAAAAAGGCAACACCACTTCCCCAAACGTGCTTAACACAGTCTGTTATTGTGCATTGTGTTCAATGTACGCAAGTCCCACTATTGGCCCACTCACTGTGCTAAAATTAAATGTAATGAATTATGGCAAAGCTTTGCTAAAAACACTTCAGATTCAGATATCCAAACATCCAGAGTTTGCCTACTTCCTTATTTCCCTGCTTGTTTCTGCTTTGCTGGTTGGCGACAGCCATTTTCATGCAGAAACCAGGGTGGGAGGGAGGGAGATTGGATGCACTGGAGAGGAGGAAAGATCAAACAAATCAGGGAGGAGAGATCAGATTCTCTTCCTGATTGGCTGCAGCCATTTCAGGGAGAAACCATTGAAAAAAGTGGAGGGGGAGAGATTAGACAAATCCCAGTTTAGAAATATTTTCAGAGAAATAATGGCAATTGTAGGCTAGTTATGTGAATGCTTGTCTAAATACTGATTTCCATGGAATGCATTGTGCATAGTAAGCAGGACCTGTGTGTAATTGCAAGTACTGTACTGTACAGATGCATGGTGTGTCCAGATCATTAATCAAAAAAACTGAACCTACTCATAACTGCTGAGCCTTTTCCAAAGGAGGTGAGAGGCCAGCGTACCACAAGAGCCTCTCCCATCCTTGCCTCACTTTGCTTAATAGTAGGGCAAATCTTAAACCAATCTCCTACCCTGAGACATGTTCATACTCCAAATCTGCCACCTGAGGTCACTGCCTCACCTCATCTCAAGGTAGGGCCACCTCTGCTAGCAAGCAGACAGCGTTTTCACAAATTGGTCTTGCAGAAGTTTCTCCAGTAAATCCAAGGTTGAACAACCATTAGGTTCCCAAATCTAGCTCTCCAAAATAATTTGCCTTCACCTCAAGGTATGCTTTGCTGAAAGGAAGAGATGCACAGAAAGTTATGATCCATATTCTTTATTGGTTTCCATCGTTTTCCAAAACTGGTACAAAAATGAAAATAGGGGAGGGGAGGGGAATGCAGTCGTGGGGATTTTTGATGTCGCCACCAGACATAATCAGCAGGATAGCTGCTTGCTTGAACAGAGTCCTGCAGCTCAGACATGACCCTCCCCCCCTCTAAAAAGAACCCCACACAGTCACCCTCTCATCCCCACCCTCTCCCACCCATCCACCCACCCGCTTCATAAAAAGTCAAAGAGTTTGACACAAAACAAGCTTTGGTCGCTAGCAGTAAACATGGGAGTTACATTCGTTTTGTCTCCTAGTACACAATCATGTAGCCACGCAAGAAGTCGCCATCATCCCCCCCCCTTCCCACCCCCAATACATTCAGTGCTCCCTATTCCACAGTGACCCTGAGTGCAGACTTGGCACCAGCCTGACTGCAATGCACACTGCTTGCCCCTAATGCATAGTGTCCATCACTGTCTAAAATGGTAATGATATTGCCTATTCCAAGCAGTGATTTATTTGCAAGACCAAGCTGAAGAGTTTTAGAAACCATCTTGTCATTTAAAAAAAAAAGGCCTGGGAGACTGACCTAAAGAATTTCCAAAACCAATTTTGCAAACTAGTGGGTGAAATAAGCTGCAATCAACCCCCCACCCCCGAAAAGAACATTGCTCCTCTTGGCTTGCAGATAAATCACTATTATTTCAGAAGTCCAATTCTCTCATTGGTTGTAGGAAGATATGGGAAATTCCCCCCACCCCTTAACCAGCTCTCATGTGGCAAAGTTGCAAAGTGGCAAGGTACAAAGAGGGTGCCCCCCTCTATGCCCCTCTGGTGCAAATGCCCACCACATGCTTTGGCCATTTCCCACACCCTCAAGTTTGTAAACAATCATCAAAAAGGAAAACTGGAAATAAGCCAGAAAGATTTACATAAGATATTTACACAGGATATCTAAGAGGGGAATAGGGGGGAAACAATGCTACTGTATTTTACTTTATTTTTAAGACGGATACAAAACTAGAAGGGGTAGCATTTTAATCTTTGGACACACTCTAGGGAAGCATCCTTTTTCTTCTGGCAACTCAGAGCAAGCTATATAAACCAATGCATTTGGCCCCATTGACACAAGACACGTTAACCTGAGGTAGATAAGGTAAAGATCCCCACAGCAATTTCAAAACTAACATCCTGTATATTTCACAGCTCCTCGCTGCAATCATTGCAGGAGAAGGAGGGAGAGGGAGGTGGGAAGAGACAGCTATAGGCAAGTGAGTGTTATCCAATATCAGCTTTTTGTTTTTAGTTTTCAAATTCCACTGCATGGCTCTGTAGCAGCTGGTAATGTTGGCCCTCGATAATCAGCCCACAACCAACACTTTCTTCGACTAGCAAAATGTTTGCAGTCCATCCAGTAAGGGAAAGCACGCAGAGCTGCTATGTGAGTTATGATATTTAAGAAAAAACGCTTGGCAATACAGGTAATTTAGAAATGGATGTGCCCACCATAGATAAGTTATTCAAATATACTGGATAGGAAACTCTATCTGTGGGAAATGGCTGATGATCTAGAGATTAACCAACAACCTTACGTGTTTTTAAGGTCCCCCCAAATATCGACCTGTAAATTCACATCTCAGGAAAGCTGGCCAGGCTGATCCCCTTACTCTAGTGTAGAGGTTTAAGAGGCTTAAAAACTTCCAACCTTGAAGAAGCAGCACTTTGCTAAAAGAGTAGAATGCCAGAATTCCTCTTGGGATGCTCTTAATGTGGTTGGACTACAAGAGGAACTCACAAGACTAACTTGGGCATAGGAAAAGGAGAAAAAGCCAGGATGGTATGGAAATCCAAAAGGATTTTGCTGCCTGAACGTATGCGCATAGGAAGAGCCTGCTGCATCAGGCAAATGGCCCATCAAAACCAGCATCCTTTTATTACAAGGAGCCAACCAGGAGAACTGTCTCTCTGTCTTTCCACTCTGCCACCCTGATTCAGCAGCACCCAACATTCCCTTGCCTCACAACAGGGCCTTGTAGGAAGCCACCATGGGCCAAATCATTCAAAATTATGTGTGAGTGCAGTAGCAGCAAGATGCAGATACGGTAACCAGGTGAGGGCAGACAGTGTTAAGAATCTTAAGGAATGGTTGTATATCTGGGAACAGAGAGGGCATCCACCCCCAGAAAGGTGAAATGGGCTTGATACGTAAACTGCTTTTGTTGCCCAAGCTTTATGCATCTGGCTGTGCTGTCCCTGTAGCTCCTAAATGGCCCAAAGGTACAACCCAGAGGAAAGTTCTCCTACCTAAACTCCTTGGGAATGAATAGGAGCTGAGCAGGAGTGTCAATGCACAGGAGAAACTCCCCACTGGATTGTACATGAAATCCATTTGTGAATATAGCTGGGGGCGGACGCAGACAATCTATTCAAATACAGAGTCTAAAAACATCAGTCCACCCACACGCAGCAAGCTACAATTGAAAAACAGAGACTCTTTTGTTCTTTGTGCTGTTAAATGTAACAATGCCCCCCCCCAAAGTTTTTAAGCCACAAGGTTCCAATCTGTTCAGCCCCAGAAGGCTGCTGAGGTTCTTCCATCCCTGAGATGTACAAGAATACCTGAGAAATACATTGCAGTAATCATGTCCTCTTTTTTCCTCTTCTTTTTCTTCCTTTTTTTTTCTCTTAAAGATTAAAATATACAAAAATACAAAACAGAATATTTATACTTTTCTTTAAAAAAAACAAAAGCAATGAACACTGAACCCCGTCCCCCCAAAAACCAAGAAAACAAAGAAAGCAAAAAAGAAAGCAAACCCAAAGATACGTCATACACGCACGTCGTAGTGCAGGTTTCACATCACGGCTTCAGAGCAAAGAGACATCCACCCTCCCTCCCCCATGTGTCTCACACGGCAAGTTAAGCTGTCCTGGGAACGAAATAAATTAAAGGCATCAGTAGGGAAAGCAGGCAGGGGGCAAGGGAACAGCAGCTTTACCTGATGAGTGAAAGTTCAAAAACAAAATGGGAAAGACTCGAACTCAAAACCTTTGTGCTTGAAATTGTCACAGTAGATCCTGCACTAAATTCCCTGTCAGGCTTTTAGGAATCAGAAAGTAAGTGTAAATTTAAAAATGCTACAAACAATACGAATTTAGTGTCCTGTGTTTGTGTTTGTATCTGTTACATTCTAGCCAAGTAATATAAAGCAGGTATGTGGAACCTCTGGCCTGTCAAATGTTGCTGAACTACAACCCCCATCATTCTTGGCTATTGGCCATGTTTGCTGGGGCTGATGGGAGTTGTAGTTCAGTAGCAGCTTCCCACACCTGATGCAAAGCAACACATAGACAACAAAGAAAAGCAAGCCATATTTCCAAGTGTAGGTCTCAGGCCTGGTTTGACAGTTAGGGTAGGCCTTTGGCTTGTGGAAATAATTTCTGCCCACCCCAGCACATGCATTGTTTAAAATGCTCCTTTTACATATCTGCAAACGGGCCTACATTTCCTCAAAAACCTGAGGCCTAAATCTTTCCACTTGGCCAAGATGAGTCCCCACATACATATGGGCAGTAAGAAACTTTGGAGGTGTCCCACACCTGGGCAGGAAACAGAGGCCACAATATTGTATCTGTCTGTGGTCCCCAAGGGTAGGAAATTTAGATGCATTATTTAGAGCAGGGTCCTGAATAAACCCTTAATTCAATAGTGGGGAACCTGCAAACATTCAGATGTTACTAGAACCCAGCTCCCATCAACCCCAGCTAGCATGGCCAGCGGTCAGGGATGATGGGAGCTGTGGTCCATTTACATCCCAGGGGTCACAGAATCCCTATCTGTGCCCTAAAGTTCTGACTTAAGTAGAATGTAACAACTGCTTTCTCTGCCTGGCCCACTCCCCACAACATGCAACCACATGAGAACTGGAGGCAGCTGTTTATTCCTGACAACTTTAACCTGTGCAAAAATCAAAAATCAACCCACCCCTGAACCAGATTTCTCAGCTGCTTTTTTTTTTTTTTTTAACCCTCAAAATTTTATTTGGATTGCTGGAGAAAGCAAAAGTGAGAAAGGAGCAGCTGCTTCCCCATTTCCCAGAACTGAACAATCGGGGACAGGATTTGCAGAACTCCTCCCCATGCTGAAACAAGGGGAGGAGGCTGCGTCAACATTCAGCTTTCACTTTGCTGAAGTCTTACACGTTTTCAGAGCTGCTGTTCTCCTGCTAGGTGCCTGCCTTCCCTACGCCTGGAGGCAGAGGCTATTGACTGTTCCCCCCACCCACCCACTCTTTTTTTGCCAACTCGATGCCCTGAAGCCTGTTGATCCGGTATATTCCCTACTGATTTCCCAACATCATTCCCTGGTTTCAGGAACAAGGGGTGAGCTGTGCATGTCCTCCTCCTCCTCCCGGAGGTAGGCGGGCTTTCCCTGAGAACTGGGCGACTGCTGCGTTTTGACGGGGCAGTTGGCCACCATGTGAGCAATGCTTTGGCAAAAGTGGCATTTCTTTGGTTGTGGTGGGAGCTTGCATTCTTTGGCGTGGTGATCCAGGCCGCCACAGTTGTAGCATCTGAGAAAGAGAAAAGATACGGGGAGATGAGGCGCAGGAGAGGTTCAATTTGTTAAAAGATCACAAGAAGCCTTCGGCCTTCTCTTTTCAAAAAGAAAGACAGCACCTTTAAGCCACAAAACCCACATTAATTTACGTACAAGTTCTAAGTGCTCTGGGTCCAGGATTCTCAAGAGTAAAACAACCACAATGTAAAAGAATTAATAATTTCAAATCCTTTAATAAACCAAACTTGGAAGCAGAATGCATCATATACAGTTGTACCTTGGTTCCTGAACGGCTTAGTTGTTGAACAAATTGGCTCCCGAATGCCGCAAACCCGGAAGTAAGTGTTCTGGTTTGCGAGCGTTTTTTGGAAGCCAAACATCCAACGCGGCTTCTGCTTGAGTTCAGGAAGCTCCCGCAGACAATCGGAAGCCACACCTTGGTTTTCAAACAGTTTCAGGAGTCAAATGGACTCCCAGAACAGATTACACTTGAGAACCAAGGTACCACTGTAATTGCAGAGTTAGAAGGGACCCTAAGGACCATCTAGCCTATGGGTAGGCAAACTAAAACCCGGGGGCCGGATCCGGCCCAATCGCCTTCTAAATCCGGCCCGCAGACGGTCCAGGAATCAGCGTGTTTTTACATGAGTAGAATCTGTACTTTATTTAAAATGCATCTCTGGGTTATTTGTGGGGCATAGGAATCCGTTCTTTTTTTCTCTCCAAAATATAGTCCGGCCCCCTGCTGAAAAAGTTTGCTGACCCCTGAATTCTATCCCAAAGTTGTCCTATACAGGGATAGAACCTGCAACCTTGGCATTATCACCACCATGCTCTAACCAACTGAGCTATCCAGTACAGTTCTCTCCAATTTAAGCATACAATAATTACAGCACACACCATGTGTATCATGAGTGGAAAGTACACATGAACGCCACTAGGGGGCAACCCTGCTCTGCTATCACACTGTTGACAGCTACTTAAGGTCTCCTGCGGAAGGCAAGATTGATACAGTGATGAATCCAGAGTAGAGTCCCTAAGACAGTTGGATGGTGCCTTGTCCGGTTCCTTCTGGTAACTCCTGAAGCCAAGCTGGTGCCAAACGTATTGCTCTGTTTTCCTTTGGACCTTTTCAGCAAGGCCAAGCGGGTGGTGGGGGGGTGGCTTGCTGTATGGGCAACCCAGGACCTCCATACACTCTGCTCAGGCTTGTGCCCAGGGAGGTCACTAGGGTGCTGCTAATGCAACGCTTTGACTTCACCCCCGGAGGCACACTCCATTGTCTCTTGAGAAACACGGATGCCAACAATGTTCATCTCCAAACACAGGAGGGCATTCCTCATGAGGAGGCGTACAATTCACTGACAAAGAACATGCTTTTCATGTATGCATCCAACCCAAGCATATTTCCCTGCCATATGCATTTAAAAGAATTCCGGGTTGCAAGATCTTAAGCTGCTGACATTCAAAAGCAGTCAAGTCTGCACAAAGCAGACAAATGGCTGAACTCAGCCTTCCCCAACCTTCAGGTGTTTTGGATAATGACTCCAATCAGACCCAGTCAGCATAGCCCAGGGTCAGGGACGATGGGAGTTGTAGTCCAAAACACAGATCCATATTATGGTGGTGTCTCTTTTCTTTTACTGATTTCGCTGTGCAAAGGGGAGGGGGGGGTCTTAGGGGAAAAGAGACCGATCACGGCTCCATCCTGCAAACACACGTCCGCAGAACAGGAGCACCAGCCCGTGCTATTCAGCCCCTGGGTGCTTCTGACCTCTGACCTTTCACTTTTGAGTTTTTTGCCCTTTCCTGGGAAATTTGCATCTGCCATTCATTTAAAAGGCTGAGGGAAGCCCCTAGCACAATGTAAAGGCTGCTGCCCAATCCCTGTCCAGAGGAGGCGAAAGCCACTCAAGCTCTTTTGAGTTGCTTGGGCTCCGGCCTTAAAGTAACAAACTCTAGCAAGGTAGCATTCTTGATGCCTGCTACTGTACTGTGGGGAACGGCCCTTTAATTGTAGTGAGGGCAGGCAGGCAGGCAACCAGCCAGGTTGGACAGCAGCTGAAGGTCCTGGAAGCCACATTGCCTCTTTGCCACTCTCCCTATTGGGCCTCTGGGCACTGATTTTTAGCAGCAAACAGTCTGCGCTGCCACTTTTGAATGGGAGCAAAGCTTGGCTCCCACCTGCAGTGGACAACCACCAACTAAATTTGCCCCAAACGCAATCCACGGCCCATAGATCTATTAAATAGATTCCATAGATCTATAGCCCAGGACTCTGGATGTGTGTGTGTGTGTGTGTTTGTGTGTGTGTGTGTGTGTGTGTGTAAAACCCAGCATGCCAAGAGGCTCACAAAGTCTGTCCTGAGGTCTCAACCTGCTTTGGGAAGGGGTCTCAGGTTTGACCAAGGACAATCCCGAGACCCACCCTCCCCAAAATGTGTTTGGGGGAGGAAGCAAAATAGATGTCTTTGTTGCCTCACAGTAGTGGCTGGTATGGAAACCAGGCCTCTGTAGGACTGGGAAGATTAGGCCTTGCTGGGGAGAAACCCTAAACAGCCTGGCTTGGGATTTCTCTTTCTCTTCTCATGCCCGCTGCTTGAAGAATGGAAGGGAACGGTTTTTCTCTGGAGAATGCATGGATGGAAAGTTCCTCTGATGCAAGAAACAATTGATTGCTGATTTTGAAAGATGAACTGAATATTGGGACTTTTGGAATCGTTAGTAATAGTGCACTGGATTTGTTTTTTGCTGTGGTCACATCGGTACCTTACATTGAAAGCACTGTTATACCACTGTGTCTTCTCCCAAAGTATATTGGGAACTAGTTGGTTAAAGGATGCAGAGCACCCAAGGTCTCATAAGCACAGCAGCTGCTTGTTTCCTTGCTTGTGCCAAGCCTTACCTATCTCCTTTCGGCCTGCGCTTCTGGAGGTTTTTCCCCTTTGGTCTCCTCTCGCTGCCGATGCAGAACACGCCCCCTGGGCCGGTGACTCGGATGGACTCCAAACCCTTGCAGGACTTCTTGAAGGTGAATTCGACTGCCTCTCCTTCCTTCAGGCTGCGAAAGCCTTCCATGTGGAGCTTGCTCTGGAAGCCACGGGGAAAACTGTCTTTGATTTTGTTCCCTGGTTCTCATAAATTAAGTTTAATGTTCCCATCAATGCATAACCCCATATTTTATCATACCATTCTTTAACAGTAGCTGATGATCATTTCCCTGCATATACAATTATTATTATTATTATTATTATTGGCTTTGTGTCAGGAAATTGGATATAGAATTGCTGTGAGACATTCTGGTTTTGCTTGAAACATATTAACATGGTTACTCTTCTAGAACTCATTCAGGCCTAACTCAAACTTCTGCTTTATAGCACATTTGCAGAAGAACCCAGGACAATAAGAAACAGAAAGCATGTGCCAGAGAACACATGCACACACGCACAGAGATTTCAACTAATTAAAACTCAATCAGCTACATTGAAAGTCTCCATTGAACCACTGTGCTTGTAACATCTGCAGAGTGCCCCGATCAGGTCTCTAAGGGTCATCCTCCAGCGCTTGCTCCGATTCATTTCTCAGCAATAAAAACGGATCGATAGTTGTGTATGTGTGTGTCCCTGGAGTGCTCAGTTTGCCATTGTGACATCACACCTCCTCCCTTTTACCTTTGATAGAGAAACATTTGTTGTTTAAATCCTGAGTTCCACAACCGTTTTATCTAAGGTGACATAACCGTGGAACTTCCTAAGTTTTTCACAAGGAGAAGACTTTTCCACTGTTGCCAAAATAAAGACTCTGCTAGTAAAAAAAAAACCACCCCAAAGTGAGGTAGTGTAATCTGGGTCCCATCTGCACTGTATTTTTTAAAGCAGCATCATGCCACTTTTAACACTCATAGTCTAGGGTTGCCATATTTCAAACAGTGAAAATCAGGCAGAAAAGTTCTTGAGTGCTTTTTTTTGCCCTTTGCCAAAGTTGTTGAGGTTTCTTAGCAAATTCATATGGAACCATTAGTGTTCCCCCCAAAGAGTCCTGGGAACTGTCTCCTACAATTCCCAGAGTTCCCTGGGAAGAGGGACTGTTAACCACACTGAGAACTGTAGCTCTGTGAGGGGAATAGGGGTCTCCTAACATGCTCCCCATACAAAAGATGGAAAGAATGAGGGTGAGAGATAGCAAGTGAGGTTATGGTTAAAATTAGATTAGCACTGGAGAGTTATTCGTTCACACTCCCTATTGCTATCATAATCAACAGCAGCAACAGAGCTAAAATACAGTGTGTGGTTAATTATGGTGTAAAGTGCCATCTCAGGATTAAATGGAGCCCTATGGTCATTTTCAATCTGATTTGGGGAAAGTGAAAATAATATATTTCCACCTATCCTGTGTTAACCATTTCCAATACTTGTTGAAGTAGTTCCCACTATCATTCCTTAGACAGGCCATCTGCTGTACACAACAGTTCCTTAGAACAGAAGGGTGGTTTTTTTAAAAATAATAATAATGAATGGAGCATGCTCACCATTCATGAGTTGCTCGGTAACCTAGATCATGTGACTGCACTTAACTTCCCTCTGGCCTAGTTGCAGGGAAAGCCCATATTTAAAAATGGTGCAGAGCCATTGTGTTGATTGGCCATCTCACAGTCAGTGTCTGCTCTCTCCCCTCAAAGCAGAGAGTATTTAATTATCTTCTTCCGTATCCTCTCTGCTACCAACAAGCATTGGCCCCTCGGCCATTCTAAATGCACAGAAACTTTGTTTGTTTGCTAATTCAATAAAATGCAAGTGTATTAAAGGTAAAACAAAGTAAGACGCAGGCTGATAAAGTTATTCCAAGAATGAAGCTGTGATAAAGAAGTCACATTTAATTTGCAATCCTAAACACTGGACACAGTGGGGCTTACTTTGCACTAAACATACATAGGATGTGCAGTTGTTTTAACACGTTTTTTGCTAACCTGGTGCCTTCCAGATGTTTTGCACTATAACGCCCATCAGCCTTAACCCACATTGCTTTTGTCTGACTGAAAGGTGTGCTTGAGCTCTAAAAATGCCTCCTGCTTTGCTGGATGGAGGGGAGAGAGGGAGTGCAGAAACACACCTTCCATACATAGGTAAAGTTAAAATCCATTCCTCTTCCCTCTTTTGTCTCTGGCCCCACTCACCCCTGGGATGTGGCCCCCAGAAGTTGCCCAGAAGGGAATGCAGCCCCCAGACTGAAAAATATCCCCCTTCCATGATTTGCAATCATTGCACCCACAGAAGCAACTGGGCAAACCACCCAAATGGAATGAAAACTGTGGGCACCTTGTGCTAGTTCAAAGAGGTGCATTCAAGTCTCACCTTTGGTATGGCCTCACCACATAGACCTGAGCATGGGTGTCCAGAGGTAGGGGCAAGGGGGCAAGCACCCATCACCCCAGGCAAACCATAACCCACAATTGCCTGCTTTAACTGTTGTTTTTTACAGAGTAAAGCTCTAGTATTTGTGGAACCTGAGATGGGAGGCAAAATATACAGGCACTATTCTTTTCATATATATTTTTTTCCTGAGAAACTAGCCTGCTCCTCCACTTTCAGTGTTCTACATTGCCTTTCCCTTCTCCCCCTCCCCCCAAGAAAATTCCTGTGGACACCCTTAGGTTTGGTTATGCCACTTGCCCCATCCTGAGTGGAGCTCAGGCCACCGCACCAGAGACTCTGACTGTGTACACACCATACAATTAAAGCACACACCACCCTGCAAGAATTCTGGGAACTATAGTTTATGAAGAGTGCTGGGAACTGTAGCATGGTGGGGAGAGAGAGAAGGACAGCTCCCGGGATTCTTTTAGGGTACTTTAAATGTATGGTGCATAAACTGCCTTAAACACCATTTTCCACTTAAAAGGTAAAGGTAAAGGGACCTCGACCATTAGATCCAGTCATGGCCGACTCTGGGGTTGCGTCGCTCATCCTGCTTTATTGGCCAAGGGAGCCAGTGTACAGCTTCCGGGTCATGTGACCAGCATGACTAAGCCGCTTCTGGAGAACCGAGCAGCACACGGAAACGCTGTTTACCTTCCCGCCGGAGCGGTACCTATTTATCTACTTGCACTTTGATGTGCTTTCGAACTGCTAGGTTGGTAGGGGCAGGGACCAAGCAACGGGAGCTCACCCCATCACAGGGATTTGAACCGGCGACCTTCCGATGGGCAGGCCCTAGGCTCAGTGGTTTAGACCACAGCGCCACCCGCGTCCCATCTGTGTTTTCAACTTAGGCTCTCCAAAAGTCATCAAAAAGCAGAATTTGCTTCTCTGTTGACTAAGCAAACAGGTCAGACTCCTGGTACTTTTCAGCCAGACCTGGGAACGAAGAATCATGCAGCTTTCCCCCATTCAGCACTTTCCCTCTACAACTCCTTCCCCAGCCATTTCCCCCTTGACACAGGAAGCACACACCTGGGAGAGGGTTGTGGTGTCAAGTGGCAGCACTCCCTTCCCCAACCCATCCTTTCACCTCTCTCCTTTGCAGCTGTTTGACAGCAGCCAGAGCCCCATATCTGCCTCTGAGCCCTCTAGCCTGGCCTGTCACACATTTTTTTGTTGGTCTTTCATCAGATAGCTTGCCTTAGCACTCCCAGTAATCAGTCTACTTAAATTGATAAAACAAAACCTTTACCCCTTATCAGCGTTCAATTCTAATCACAAATGGGACATATCTTTGACATTTTGAGGCAACGCAAGCATATAATCCTTGCTGCAGATTGGCATATCAATCTATTGTTGGCATGGATTGAAAGTGCTGGGGCTTCTACAAGCCTTCCTTTGATGTCAATGTATGAGGTTCGATCAAATGATTTCCAAATCCAATTTCACCCCTGGCCACAGATGCTTCACAGTGGTGTCTTCTCAAGCAGCTGAGAGGGAGGATGCTGAAGACTCTCCCCCATCTCAATAGAGTTGCACCATTCACACATAAGGACAGAGCCATATGGGGTCGAACCACAAGAGAAGCGTCTCCCACCTGAAAATGTGAATCATAGCCATATCCTGAAGGACAGATTAATCCCAGATGCCAGATGTGCCCGTTTTGAGAAGAGACGAGTCTACTGAATTGTAAGCTTTCAAACAGGTACTTTGAATAAATACAACTCCCCACCGACAAACCTATCTAGCCTTATCTGGTACTCTGGGAATGCCTATAATGACTGGGACCTGCATCAAAACGTTACAGCATGGACTGTACCTCTGGCGGCCACTTTAGTGCTTCTAAAGTCAGTGGGACCATTGGCCTGATATAGAAGGGCTAATCCTATGTTCCATTCTGGATTTCAGCCACTCCACCCCACCCCCCATATTGTTCCCAACATTAGTCAGAATTATGTGACCAATGGGTATGCCCAGTCCTCAATGGACTGTTCTGAGAACGTCCTGCCCTTTGGAGATTTTTCCCAAGCCCACTTGATACCTCTGCCATGTGTGAGTAAGTCTCAATAGTTATGGCAACATGTGCAACTGGTGCTCACAGGTGGAACATCGGAAACAGTGGGACTGATAAAAGAGTTCACACCAGCATTTCCAGAAATGCTGCCTCCCCCCTCCCCTTATTGAAATGCTGCCCATGAATTACAACATTACAAAGAAAACAGGGCTGCTCTTGTGCAAGGTTTTTAAAAGCTGATTTTCCAACTGCACAAAATTTCCTTAAGACACCCTATGCTAAATCATCATCATCATCCTTCAGGAACAAACAAACATTTTCATATGGCACCAGAAGGCCAGGAGTGAAGAGGGCAAAGGCACCCCCAGTCAGGGGAGCACGAAAGCCTGGGGGCTGCAGCCAATAAGACCCTGTCCAGAGTACCCACCTGCTTCTTCAGAAGGCAATGGAATAGGGAAATAGACTGTGACCTATGCAAATGGGCAGGCTCATTTGAAAGAAGGAAACCTTTAAGATCTTCTGGTCCCAGGAGTAGTAGAAACGGGCGCTGGCCCTGGGATTTGGAGGGCAACTTTGGTGCAGGGCTCTGACCTGGGAGAGGCAGGACATGCAAACCAAGAATCAGGCTGTATTTTGTCTTGTTGGACACTCTGTGTTGGGCAGTAGGGCTTTTGCTGCACTGGGGTCCTGGCAAATGCCCAACTTTGCCACATTCTGGAGGCAGACTTGCTAGAAGCCACCTTCATCTTCTTCCTAAATAGTTATATCATGCCCCTCAATACAAGAACTTCCAGGGCTGCCAACAGCAAGCGAGCACCATAGCCCAGTGGTAAAGGATTTGCTTTTCGCGCAGAAGGCCCTTGCTGAAATTCCTGGCGTTTCCAGTTATGGCTGGAAAGAGGCCCATCTGAAGCCCTGAACAGCCACTGCCAGTCATATACTACAAAGCAGTACAGGGAAGCTTCCTGCATTCCCCATGGTGTGGTCTTATTCTTTTCTCAGAAAAGCAAAGAGCCACATTGGGTAAGTTAATTCAGAGAGGTTCAAAGTAAGGCAGTTTCTTATGTTCCTAAATAACAATCTTGCTCACCTTCCAGGGTGGCACCCTCAGTTCCTGTAATGCGCTACACTAGCCAAGGCTGTGGAGCCTCACCTGTTGCCCTGGCTGGGCTGAGCAACACTCTTAGAGCTCCACATAGTAAGGGGATAGGACTAGAGGAGGGCAAGCTTAGTTGTCTGCCACTGCTGACCTTCTCGAGGAAACCAGGATGCCTTTCCAAGGGCTCCCGGGAAATACAGAAAACTATAGCAATAAAACTAAGATACACCCACATATACACACCTCAAACTCAGTGATCTGGTGCTTACAGAGATCCTGAGGATAGGTAAAGTTAAAGGGACCCCTGACCATTAGGTCCAGTCGCGGATGACTCTGGGGTTGCGGCGCTTATCTCACTTTATTGGCCGAAGGAGCCGGCATACAGCTTCCGGGTCATGTGGCCAGCATGACTAAGCTGCTTCTGGCGAACCAGAGCAGTGCACGGAAACGCCGTTTACCTTCCCACCGGAGCGGTACCTATTTATCTACTTGCACTTTGAGGTGCTTTCGAACTGCTAGGTTGGCAGGAGCTGGGACCGAGCAACGGGAGCTCACCTCGTCGTGGGGATTCAAACTGCCAACCTTCTGATCGGCAAGTCCTAGACTCTGTGGTTTAACCCACAGCGCCACCCACGTCCCGATCCTTAGGATACTGAAACCTTAAAGGCTCGTGTGGGTGGGTGTGCGCGTGTGGGTGCATGCATGAGCCACATTTTTAAAAGTCCATCTCCCCAGTGGTCAAAGAGATGCACCAATTTGCACCAGGGGACAAGTTAGATCAGTGTCTCCTTGCAAATATGGCCAGCCGACCCTCTGTGCTGGAAGCAGCTGCCTCTCAGGGAGCGCTGAGTGAAATGTGAAATACCGCTGTTTATTTTGAGGAGTGCTTGAGAGATTGGCCAACCAACACCAACAAAAAAAAAAGCAATCTTCTCTTCCCCTGGGGAACAGGAGGGAGAAAATTGCAAGGAAGGCTGTCCGCCCCCCCCCCTTTGGCCCTGGGTCTTTTGAAGTGACCTGCAAAAGAAGCTGGTGGTCTTCAGAGCACCCCAAGCCCTCCCCCCTCCTTCACAAAACACACACATTGTTCAAATTCCTCTGTTATCAGATAGGTAATCAAACTGAAGCCCATTGAATTAGTCAAATAGCCCCCTTGCATCTGAAAGAAAGAGGCCCAATGCCCCATCTCCACACACCACACACAAAGCAGGAACATTCCCAGGCCTTCTCCAAAAAACTCTTCCACCACCCCTCCCCCCCTTCTTCCCCCAAAAAAGGACTTAAGAAAAAAAGAAACAGGAGCTGTTAGAGGGAGAGAGACAGAGACAAGAGCACAAGTGGGAGAAGGAGAGATTCTGGTCGCAAAGGCGGCAAAAAGAAGGGATTCGGCTTTTAACCACCAGAACTGGGCAAAGGGAACAAAGAGCTGCCCTGGTCCACAGGGATGGCCAAATTCCAGAAGTTCCAGTGTCTTTGGAGGAGGGGAAACTCGGCTGTGTGCAAACCTGAGTCTGTCTCCATCCATGGAATTATCATCTTTAAAGCCGGCAGACGAACGACTGCCTATTTTTGCCATGGTGGTGCAAAATGTGTATATAATTGGGGTTCTGCAGCTACCATGGTATAATTTTTAAAGCCTGGTTTTGCTTCTTAAATGCAACGAGGTCTGGAGACGGAAGCAGGCTTCTACCAACAGCTGGATGGTCAAATCTGGATGTGCTCTGCGCACATGCTGATGCTCAGTGGTGCAGCATCTGTTTGCATGCAAACAGTCCTGGGTTCAATCCCCAACATCTTCAGGAAGGGATGCAAAAAAAGACTCCTTTCGGAAATCCTGGAGAGCCACTGTCAGTCAGTGTAGATAACACTGAGCCAGGTGGACCAAGGAACTGATTTAGTATAAGGCAGCTTCCTATGTTCCTATATATTTCTAGGCTGCATCCAACAGGCTGAAGGTATCATCTGACACTGGATATTACACACAAGTAAAATACTATCAAGGCCAGAGATAGAAAAATATCCCTGGTACCTAATGATCACTACTCTTCCTAACCTAACACTGACATTTTCTGTTTGCTGAGGAAAAGGAAGCAGTTAACGCTCTGCTTTATATTTCTGCAATGCAACCTGCCCTTATCTTTTGCATTTTGAGACCTCTATATGCCACTTTTTCCGAAACACACTATTTTTTAAAGGCAAGACTGAATGAATATGGGCACACCATTCTGACATCAACATATACACACAAACATAGATAAGGATGCACTCTGCCCACAACATCTTCTAAGAATATAAAAAGCGCCCTTCTAGATCAGGCCAAAAGCACATTCAAGTCCAGAATCACTTACTCAAGTAGCCAACCAGGTGCCTATGGGAAGCTCAGAAGCAGTGTTCAAAACTAGCCAGGCGCCAGGCATGTTTTGCTGCTGGCGTGGGTCCAATTGCGACTACGTGGAGCTCTCTAGGCGCCAGGTTGGCGACCCCAGTTTAAAAACCTCTGCCTTAGTCCATTTTCCCACTGTGTGTGTTTCTCCTTCTTGCATACTGGGACAAATGAATTGTTCTAAGAGCAAGCTACCGTCAAGCAACGTAGTTGAGATCACAGAATTGTAGTGTTGGAAAGGACCCTCCAAGGGCCATCTAGTCCAAACCCCTGACAAATGGACCTTATTCCATTGTGGCAACCATTTGTTTAAGGTGCTATTTGGCACCTAGCTTATATAGCTGTGTTTCTGACACTGCTCAGAAGCAGACCCTGAGTGGCAGCAGCACCTCTTTCCACTTGTGACTCTATGTGCTGTGTGAAGAATCTTCCAACATTCAACTTCATTGCATGACCCTGTGTTCCAGCATGACAGGAGGGGGAGAAAAGTTATTTCTTTCTCCACGCAAGGCATATCTTATACATTTCTATCATGTTTCCCATTGACTCGCTCCCCCCCCCCCACCAAAATAAATACCACTTATTGCTTGGCAATCCCTAATAATTCTCATAAAATATCAGTAATCCATAAACACCAATAGGAGGTTATTCTGATGCTCCTTCTCCCTCTGTTCCAGAGCGGGGAAAGAAACTGCAGGTCTCCAGTTTCTTCCTTTTTCTGCTGGAAACCCCTTTATTCCTCCCAAAGTTTACCCCTCAACAAACACCATTCAATTCCTTTTCTTCTGACATGGTGCTGGGCAAGTTGTCTTGCTGACCATCCAGCTCTCTGTACCTTGATTGGACATTCTGTACTTCAAACAGCATGTCCATGGAAGTCACTGATCTGCCCAGGATTTTTACACAAGACTGGAGCAGCCACTCCAAATGAAACCATTTGGCTGTCAATGCAACATTACCCTTCTTGCTTGAAAACTGGATCTTTTTCTCTAACTTAACTTTTCAGTATTATATTTCTTTTTTTAATATGCTTTTTATTAGTTTTCTTACTTAACACACACAACAAAATTAACAAAAATTATAAAATAATAACAAAACAAACATACATCCATAAATTCTTACAAAAGAACTTAAGCCACCATATTCTTAATTCCCAATTCCTTATCTTCCTCAATAGACTTCCGTCTTCCTCAAAGCTGTCTTAAATGTTTAATAAACTGCTTCCTTAATCATTTCACTATTTCTTCTGTTATCTGAATACCATACTTATAATCCATATTGTGGTTTGTGGGGAAAAACTTGAGGGCACTTTTTTTTTAAATATTCTTTATAAATTTCTCACTCTTTTTTGGTTTGGCTGTCTCCTAATTGTCTCCATCATTTTGCCAGTTCAGATATTCAAATAATTTATCCTGCCATTCCTCTTTTGTTGGTACTAATTCTCCTTTCCAATTTCTGGCAATTAATATTCTTGCTGCTGTTGTAGCATATAAGAATATTCTCTCTCTTTTTTCATTTGGAATATTAGAATCTAAAATGCCTTAAGAGGAAGGCTTCTGGTTTCTTTATGAAAATTTGCTTAAACATTTTTTTTCAATTCCTCATATATAATACCCCAAAAATTCTTAATTTTTTTGCAACCCCACCACATATGAAACAGTGTCCCTTCTGCCGGTTTATACCTCCAGCACATATTAGATCTCATTTTATACATTTTGGATAGTTTGCTGAGAGTTATATACCACCTGTAAAACAGGTTTTCAGTATTATATTTCTATCCCACCTTTTTTTCCCTCCAAGAAACACAAGGTGGCTTACATGATCCTCTTCCTCCTCCTCCTCTCCATTTTATCCTCACAACAACCCTGGAAGGTAGGCTAGGCTAAGAATTAGGGACTGGCACAAAGTTACCCACAGAGCTTCATGGCCAATCAGGGACTAGAACCTGGATTTCCCAAGTCTCAGTCTAACACTCTAACCACTGCACAACACTGGCTCTCCCCCCCCCCCACTGCATTCCATTTATTGCCTTTTATCTCTCCCTTCCTTCAAAAAGCCACGGGCAACTTACTGTCTGCTCTGCTTTATTGTTTTTATTTATTGTCCGCCCCTTTACCCCAAGGTCTCAGGGTGGGTCACAACAATGTGAAACACAACATTAAAAACCGTTTAAAAACTTATGACGACAAAAAATACAATCACGGAAAATAACATCTGATAAAAATAACAATAGCATCTAATAAAAAGTAACAAAAGTTTATACAAATGCTTATATTACACTCAGATTTCCAATCTTCCTGCATTATATGCACTTTCATATTTGCTTAAATTTGCAGCTCTGCGCTGAGAGTGTGACTCGCGTCTTGGTCCTCCCAACAATCTTGTAGTGTAGGCAGGGCTGAGTGAATAAGCGACAGGCCGGTAGTCATGGCTGAGAGAGGATTTTAATCCAGATGGTCTCCCATCCAGCCATATTCAAAAAGCACAAGTTCTTCAGCCTTGAGCCCCCAGATGTTATTGGACTACAACTCCTGTCCTTAACTGGACTCCGTTGAACTGAGAGGTATTTTCTTAATCTTGTTTAAGGATGCATTTCTTCCTCAGTTCCCTGCACAGCCTTTTTTGGGCAGATCAAGGGCAGAAAGAAAGAAAGAAAGAAAGAAAGAAAGAAAGAAAGAAAGAAAGAAAGGCAGGCAGAGTGCCATATTTGATGGCTATCCCTGCATTTGTACATAGGAGCTCTGCATTATTTTGTGTGTGTGTTTCCAGCAGCATTAAACCCTGGATGTTGTTTCTACCTAATGTGCTTAGGAGTGGGATGTCAGTCTCTTTGTTTGTTCTGGTCGGTTTCAGACTCTGCCCCTTTGACAGGCCAATAGAAAAATAACAGCCCTCCAAATAAACCTATCACCAGTATCAACAGAAATATCCTATGGCGGCCTTCATTAATATGACCTCTGAAATGTTTAGGACTACAGTTCCCTTCAGCCCCTGCGGAAGGGAGTTGCAGCCCAAAACATTCGGAGGGCACCAGGTTGGGTAAAGCTAACCGATGTTTAAAAACCCATTTGTTTCCAGATCAAAATATGTATAGTGCTGAAAGGAAACCAAGAACTGGCACTGCTTTATAGCCCCAAGCTGTGTGCTTTCAACGAGTACCTCCTGCAGTTGCCATCTCATCAGGAGGCCCATTCCATACAGTGTAGGAATCCAGGCCTTTAATGTAACAGCACCTACTCTTTGGAATTCCTCCCTCTTACATATCAGAGGACAGAGCCCTTTGGGGAACTTTCCTTTTTCAACAAGTCTTTCAAATTGAGATATATTTTTTTATCCCACTTTGCATCTATATTAGATTTGCAAACATTTTCATATGTGAAAATTGTTGCATCAATGTTTTCAGATGTGTTTATTGTTAAATTGAAAGGTTTTCTAGGAAGAGATCCATAAATACAGTTAAATAAATAAATGCATGATTTGAATCTGGGCACAGTGCAGTGAACCCTCATTTTTCATTTCTTCTCCTGCTTTTTATAAAAAGAGATAACACCCAAGCTTCTAGTCCTTAGGGCTGCAATGGGAGGCTCAAAATGGTGAAACCAAACATTGGGGCAGGGAGCTGAGCAGGATTACTAGTGAGAGGATAGAGAGATTTGCAGAGCACTGATGAACCAGAATAAATTATGCTCGATACTATATCCCTATCGCACACTTATTTCTGAGTTAGCCCCACTGAATATGGTGGGATTTAGTTCTGTGTAAACACATGAGCATAAGGGATGTGGGTGGCACTGTGGGTTAAACCACAGAGCCTAGGACTTGCCGATCAGAAGGTCGGCGGTTCGAATCCCCACAATGGGGTGAGCTCCCGTTGCTTGGTCCCTGCTCCTGCCAACCTAGCAGTTCAAAAGCACGTCAAAGTGCAAGTAGATAAATAGGTACCGCTCCGGCGGGAAGGTAAATGGCGTTTCCATGTACTGCTCTGTTTCGCCAGAAGCGGCTTAGTCATGCTGGCCACATGACCCGGAAGCTGTACGCCGACTCCCTTGGCCAATAAAGCGAGATGAGCGCTGCAACCTCAGAGTCGGTCATGACTGGACCTAATGGTCAGGGGTCCCTTTACCTTTACCTCTTTCACAACCACTTTATCCTCCTCCCATCAACCCTGTGAGATACACCACATTGGATGTGGTGCTTAATTTGCGTCATCCACACAGGTGACAAAATTCTGCTTTCCTCTGATAAGTTGGATTGTCCAAGGCTACCCAAGGCGCAGGTGAAACTTGAATCCAGGTGTCCCTGCACTGGATCTATCCAAAGGACTAACGCAAGTGTAGGCAACCTAAGGCCTGGGGACTGGATGCGGCCCAATTGCCTTCTCAATCTGGCCCACAGATGGTCCAGGAATCAGCATGTTTTTACATGAGTAGAATGTGTCTTTTTATTTAAAATGCATCTCTGGTTTATTTGAGGGACAGTGGACCGGCCCACAGCTGAAAAAGGTTGCTGACCCCTGGACTAAGGATACAAGACCAATTCTACAGTAGGCAAGAGCAGTCCTGCAAATACGTCTACAGAAGCTACTAGTCTATGAAAACAAAACAAAAAACCTTTAAAATGGATTAACCCACCTGTGCATATACGCTTAGTGTTAGCCACGTGTGGCAACCTGAAATAGAACCCCCACCCCAAAAAGTCCCTGGGTGAATGCTGAAGGAGAGTCTCACTCAGTGCAGGTAATGATATCCAAACCTACTTTAGATCAGCTTTCTATTTGAGCACTAGCGTGGTAGCTATAGGCAAAAAATCAGACACTGAAAATGAATGTGGGGGTGACCATATTGAAAGATGAGTTGGGACTCCTGCATTGCTGGGGGTTGGACTTGATGACCTTTGGGGTCCCTTCCAATTCTATGGAGGCAGGACTAAGCAAAGGGTTCCATCCCTCCTCTGCACCCAGCATAGAAATGCAGTAGCCTGCTGCTCCAGGAGAGACAGGGCTCTCTTTCTCTCTCCTTCCCTCTCCTGCAAGTCTCTAGCAGGCTAATAAAAATGCAGGTTAGTAACTCTTACGGGCTTCCTTGTGATGTAAGACACAGCGCGGACATCTGATCGGCATGGACCAAAACTTTGAATGGAAAACCTTCCTCCACACTGGCAGTGCTCCATCAGAACATATGATCTGCTTTTCACAATTCTTGACAATTCTTGACTGACAATCTCTGTAACTAAACACCCCTATTTAACCTGGACATTGAGCAAGAAAGGAGGAGGTGCTACAATGAGCCACACTGCTTCAGAAAGCTGGTGGGAGATAATATTTTGATTGCTCTACTGCCTTAAAATCAACAAGAAATAGCAATAGAAGCATGCACACAAAACAGGAGTGGCTTTCTTAAAACGATCAGTTTCTAAGTGAAAGGTTTTGAATTCCACCAGAATGATTATTACATTGAGATCCCATTGCTCCTCAAAGGAGCTCAAAAAGCAGGATTCCTTGTTCTCCTCATCTCTCCTGCACCATAATCCTCTCAACAACCTTGGGAGGTAGGTTAGGCTGAGAGACTACCCAGGGGGCTTCATTTATTAATGTGGATTTAAAACAGTTCCAGCACACAAAACAGATGCTTTTTTCAATCTTGGGTTCCCAAAATTGGAGACAACCAAATCCCAACTCCTTGAAACCTAAAACACAAATACATCTATCCTCCTTCCTAAAAGCAAAGGCCAGTCCTTCTCCTCCTGCCCCCATCCATAGACTGGGCGAGAAATAATACGACCTCTTTTCTTACATTTGTGGGGCAATCCAAACCAATACAGAAGAAGAGCTGTCATTGTTCTCCAGACAGAAGTCTCCTCAAGGAGGCCCATGGCACGACAGCAGAAGATGACTGGGGTTTACACCCTCACCTTGTAAACATAGGAAGCAGCCTTAAACTGAATGGGCTTCATTGGTGCATCAAGCTCAGTATAGACTACACAGTATCTACCACGGAGCTGAAGTCCTTCATGACTGTATACAGCCTACCATCTCAAAGATTTCTCAAGCATGGGAATTAGCCACAGCCCTGCTGTTGTCCAAGCTTGATGAGAGGAGATCTGTCAAGAGGACAGACCTCCTTGTGGTACTCAGGGCCACAGCACAGCTTCCAGCAACAGGAGAGACTGCAGTGGTGCTGGATGCTGCCATCAGGGCTCCACTGTTCTCCTCAGGAAACTCCCAAACATTCCTAGTGCAAATCACAGTTTTCCTGCCATATCTCTTGCAGCACCTAGCATGCGTGGACAAGATGAAGATCATGTGGGATGCCGAGTTCCCAATAGCCTAGAGGCAGCAGTCAGAGTGAAAAGGAGCAAAGGTTCGAGGATGCTTCTGTGTTGGAGCATAAGAAGCTCCCTGCTCATGAGTCATACCACTGGGCCCATCTAACTCAGTAAAGCCTACACAAGCTGGCATTGGCTCTTCAGGATTTCAGACCTACAGTCTTTTCCCAGCGCTGCCTGGAGAGGCCAGGGATGGAACCCGGCACTTTCTGCATTCAAAGCAGATGCTCCACCAAAATTACAATATATCGCCTCTGTTTACCAGAACAGAATATAAAGGGTTCTCACGGAACACCAACAGCCTCTGCAACGTATTGTTAGTGGGCAGGACAACCACCTGTCAATCACACATTGTCATTATGGTTTCACTTGATTGCTCCACTATCTCTATTGGACTAAAAAAAAAATACAGGTGGGTAATTTTAGGTCACATCCACACCATGTGCTTAAAGCACATCCCTCTCCCGCCCAGAGAATTCTGGAAACTGTACCTGACCGTTCTCAGAGATGCAATTCCCAGCACCCCAACAAACTAAAGTTTTAAGATTCTTTGGGGAATCTTTTAAATTGTATGGTGTGAAGTCATACTGTGGACTTCATTGTGTTAGAGCAGGAGTTGCTTTAGATGGCAGTCTGTGTGTGTTACATCACTTATTTAAAAACAGGGTAAGCCAGCCCTGCTGCAGTTGTGGGGCCTGAACTCTGCCCCAAAGTCCTGCCCTGGTGGCAGCACTGCCCTCCCCTTTTTTACGGTGCAACTTTTTAACCCTTGCCTGGCAAGCTGTATCTGCAAAAATCACATCTCCTATGTAAGAAGTCATTTTCTGATGTCCATCTACTCACTCTCAAGAGAGATGGTAAGAAATGGGTTAAAAATGGACCCCATATTGCAGCTTGGAATTATAGGTGCCTCTGGGATCTGAAAAGGAGCTCCTGCCTTTCAGTGGTCAGCTAATATCAAATGAGCAAGATAGACTTTGTCCGGGAACAATCTATAATCACTGCCCCCCCACACCAGGTGTGACTAATGGCTGCATACCTTTGATCAGACCATTTAGGGAAGGAAATGACATGGGTTTTACCATCACAGAAGACTTTCCTGATTAAGCTCAGGCTCCTTGCTTGTTTTACAAGCCTGATGGGCTACTCACCCGAAAGGGGCATGTTATATATCCTTTGGCAGTTGTCTCCAAAACCACTTTACTATCACTTATTCCCAAAGGAAGGGGTATGTGTTGGGAATGCACACCCAAAAGCTTTCTGCAGCCAACAGAGCATGCAACATGGCGGAGCCAAATCTATCACTTTTGCTGTCAAACACCAGCCGTGTTTTGTACCATATAAAAAGGTAAAGGGACCCCTGACCATTAGGTGCAGTAGTGGACAACTCTGGGGTTGCAGTGCTGGCCGAGGGAGCCGCCGTACAGCTTCCGGGTCATGTGGCCAGCATGCCTAAGCCGCTTCTGGCGAACCAGAGGAGCGCACGGAAACGTCGTTTGCCTTCCCGCCGGAGCAGTACCTATTTATCTACTTGCACTTTGACGTGCTTTCGAACTGCTAGGTGGGCAGGAGCAGGGACCGAGCAACAGGAGCTCACCCCCTCGCGGGGATTTGAACCGCCAACCTTCCAATTGGCAAGCCCTAGGCTGTGGTTTAGACCACAGCGCCACCCACGTCCCTTTGTAGCATATACAGAATGTAAAAACAAGTTCATTTTTGAAAGGAGAGCTTCTAGGGATCAAGGTTCCCGTACAATGAGCTTGAAGCCCTGAGCCCAAAACCCAGATGAAAGAAGGGTGAGGTGGAAATTCTCACTCAGTGGTCAAAGAAAAGCACTTCTGTACATTCCCAGAGGCATTATCTGCTTTGCATTTTGTAGAATTACAGAATTGTACAGCTGAATGGGACTCCGTGGGTCATCTAGTCCAACCCCCTGCAATGCAGGAATTTTTCACGCAAGGTGGGACTCGAAGCCACAACCCTGAAATTAAGAATTTAATGCTCTAATGACTGAGCTGTCCCAGCTGCTGTGTTCGAGAGATTAGCCTGTGTAGTGGAAATAGACTCCAGACACACTGGATCTTTGCAAACATCTTTCAATACAGGAAAGTGCCTTTATTTTCAGAAATTTACTTCTTGCCATTACTTGAAGTTGCAAGTTCCTCTTTTTTGTCCACTTTTGAGGACTGCACTCCCTTCTTTTGTCTATGCTGCAAGTCAAATGGATGCAACACTAAACCCTAGTTTGGCGCTGCAAAGTTTGAGCCCATAAGATGCCTTGGGTTTCTCCTTTCCATCTGCTATATTGTCATTCCTTCCTCCCCTTCCCAATTTCCAGCAAACCATATGTTGCCAAACTGATAATCTATTGTTTTGTGTTTGCTTAGGAAAACAAGGCTTGCAGGCCGGAATCAAAGATTTGTTTACAGTGCAAAGTGACAAACCATGGTTTGCTAGAAAGGGGTTACATCAGGTCACAGATCCCCGCTAAGAGAAAAAGCTTTGTGGGGAGAAGTAGATTGGGCTACCCCACTATAGCCATACATTTCTCAGCCAACTCTATTGCCTTATACACACTGGCCAAATTCTGCCCACAGTGGTCATGTTCAGTTTGGCCCTTGCTTCCAGAAGTTCTTCCTTATATATTTTACATTATTGGGAGTCCTACAGAGGAGAAAGAGCACTTATACAGCACCCAACCATGGTCAGAACTTAAGTCTGGTACAGTCTTCCTCAATCAGGTTTTGGACTACAACTCCCAACAGCTGCAGCCAGCATGGCCATAGATCAGGGATGATGGGAGTTGTAGTCTAAAAATACCTGGAAGGCAGGTAGTTGAGGAAGGCTTAAACCAGCCTAAACTAGCTATGTTTTGTAATCCCACTATTAAGCTGGTCACAAGGGGGCTGGACTAGATGACCATTGGGGTCCCTTCCAACTTGACGATTCTATGATTCTTTGATTCTGCAAGCATAATGTACAATCTTCCTTGATTAGGAAGGTATGCTGGACTAGGCAGAGAAAAGACAGCTTGACTAGCATGAAGATGCATTATCTTTTAAGATGGCTCAGTCAGTAGTTGTAGAGCATGAGACTCTCATTCTCAAGGTCACACATTGGGCAAAAAGATTCCAGCATTGTTGGACTAGATGACCCCTGGGTTCCCTTCCAATGCTACAATTCTATGATTCTGCTTTTTGGAACACATACTGAGCCAAACTCATCAGTGGGCCCTGTTACCAGTCCATCTAGCCTACTCCAACTAGCAGGCAGGTTGGTGGGACTGTGCCCCACCTGCCCAGGGGCCCAGCCTACACTGATGCCTCTTAACATGAAAGTGGATCAGTCTGGTTCTATTTTCATCCATACGTATAGTTATGGACAAATATTCACTCTCCTGGCCAATTCCAGATCTACAACAGCAGTCTAGAGCAGTGGTGGGAACCCCCCAGCCCTCAAGATGCTGGTGAACTACAGCATCCACCATTGCTGGCCAGCGTGTGTAGAGTGGAGAGTGTGGTGCAGGTTGGACTCAAGACTTGGGAGACCAGGGTTCCAATTTGCACTCATCCATATGAAGCCCACCGGGTGACCTCAGGTCAGTTACCAGCTCTCAGCCTGACCTACATCGCAGGGTTGTTGTGGTGGTGAACTATGTATGCCATCTCAAGTCCCTTGGAAGAATGAGGGGATAAATATGTGAAATAAATATTCTCAAATAATCTGGAAGGCCAAAGGTTCCGTGCCCTCGGTCTTGAGCAAAGGTAGATTTAAACCTACCACTAACATCTCTGGATGATTTGCTGCAGATTTGCCATCCACCATTATTTTTAATAATAGTAACAACAAGACGACACCGCTCTAAATTATACTGCTGAAATTAAGGAAGCATGTGGAAGGCAGGATTCAATTTCGGTGGGGTGAGCTACGTTTAGGCTTGTAACTCAAAAACTAGTTCCTGGGTTCAGAGCGTGTGCCCCCCCCCCCCCCGATGTATGTCTCCCACACCAGGTTCATTGGTGGACAAAATAGATCCTGCAAGCCTGATGCCTGCCCACCCCCAGGGGGTCTACAGGCTCTGAGCAAATCCATCCTCAGATGAACTCTTCCCCAGTAAGAGGGTGGCCTTCTCTCCTGACAGCCTTTCCCAGGAATTTAGACAACAACTAGCAGTCTCAGGGAGAGGCAGCCCAACAAACAATGGCTCGATTATCTAAGCATTTTCTCCCAGAGCTGCCCTTTCAAGAAAAGGTGCCGCCTCATGCGTAGATGGCTCCGTTTGCCCTTAGGAGACAAGAGTGCTGTCTCTGGAGTGGAATGCCTGAGACCAAAAAGCGCCCCCCCCCCAACTCCAACATCTTGCATCTCAGCACCTCTGGTAGCGTCAAGATTTTTTACCTACTTGTGCCTCGGTTTCGTATGCTCCAATGGAGGCGGCAGTGTGGCATAGTGGTTAAACCAGGAGTAGGCAACCTTAGGCCCGGGGGCCGGATGTGGCCCAATCTCCTACTCAATCTGGCCCTCAGATGGTCCGGGAATCAGCATGTTTTTACATGAGTAGAATGTGTGCTTTTATTTAAATTGCACCTCTCGGTTATTTATGGGGCATAGGAATTCGTTCATTATTTTTTTCAAAATATAGTCTGGCCGACCACATGGTCTGAGGGACGGTGGCCCGGCCCATGGCTGGAAAAGATTGCTGACCCCTGGGTTAAACAGACCTTCCCAACCTGGTGCCTTCCAGTTGTTGGTAGACTACAATGTTCCTCCCCATCATTCGTGACCAGGCTGGAACTGATGGGACTTGGGAGTCCAACAACATATGGAGGGCACAAGCTTGGGGGGAAGCAGGGTAGGACAGAGATATCTGTGTTCAGATTGCCCACTCTGCCATAACATTTCCTGATCCACAACCTGTCAGCAAAACCTACCCCACAGGGTTGTTCTGATGATTACAGGGAGGAAAAATAGTAATCCATGAGCTCCACAGAGGAAGGCAGGATACAAATACAATTAATAATGATCAATGCATAATTTTTTTTCCAGCAGAGTGTTTTCCACATGAGCTGTTAGCTGCTCAGTAGCCACAAACCACAGTCATACTGCCTAGTGTGGTGGTTTGGAGAACAGGCTGTGAACAAATCACAGCCCCAACCGGGAATTTGTTGGGTGGTCTCTCAGACAAAAGGTGCTTTTAAAAAACAGTATATACTATATCGATCATGCTTCAAAACTAGTTTTCTTTGGGGGCAAAATTTAAAAATCTTTTGGTAGCATGTTTTTTTTCTAATCACCACATCTAGAGCTATTTGTTTCAGGAATGTTCTGTTAGGTGATTCACAATCTCTCAACTCCCTACCCCCACCTGCCTGCAATATGGAGATAGCAGAACCAGTATGCTTTGCAGGGCTATTATAAAGACTGAAGCACTAATGCATACAAAGCATTTCACTGTGAGAAAGTGCAACGTAAATACAGTGTATCATAAGTGGAGGCCTACAACAAAATGTTGCAGAGTATCCTCTCTTGGATAAATACTTCTGGCTCAGGGTTTCCGCAAGCCATTCCTTCCAAGAAGGACATTCTTTCCTCTTTCAATTTGACATTTCCTTCTGTCATTCTATATTCAGTGAATATTGAGTTTGCCCAACCCTCATCGGCATTTCTTTTCTCCCTTAAATGGTTTTTTTTAAAAAAAAAAAATCTAACTCCTGCAAAACCTGGCTGATATCTCCCTGCTGTTTCTCACCACTGGCGGAGGAAGAGAAGTGCGGGGGGAGCGCACCGCCCCCAGCAGCATGATCCTGATGGGGTGCCATCGCAGCTGCCCCCACACACACACTGGGCACCCCCCCACAGGCTGCGCACCACGCCCCCAGGACACGCACCATGCCCCTGCAGGTGGCATGCCGCACCCCCCCGAATGCGCGCCAGCCCCCCCCCCCCGTGCTGGAGCATGAAGCTCTACCACGTTTCTCACTATACAGTGGTGCCTCGCAAGACGAAATTAATTCGTTCTGCGAGTTTTTTCATCTTGTGGATTTTTTCGTCTTGCGAAGCACCACTGTGTATTGACGGTTTCCCATAGGAATGCATTGGCGGTTTTTAAAAAAAGACATAAGACGTTTTGTCTTGCGAAGCAAGCCCATAGGGAAATCCGTCTTGCGAAGCAACTCAGAAAACGAAAAACTCTTTCGTCTTGCGAGTTTTTCATCTTCTGAGGCATTCGTCTTGCGAGGTACCACTGTAGCTGGTTGGACTATAATCCTGGTGGCACTCACCAACCGAGTTTGCCGTTAAGAGGAATGATTATGAAGCATTCACTTCCACTACAAAACCTTAACAGAATAAGTGCGCCGTGCATTACTGAGCAAATGCAATGCATGAACATCAGAAAGAATCTGTCTGGTTTTCACTGGGAACAAGCCTTGCTGAAGCAAACCAAGGTCCAAGTTTTCTACTTTCTGTTTATGGCACTGGTCAGCCAGAAGCCTTTAGGAAGCAGCAGCAGATCATCCCTCTGCTCTCTTAGTTCTCAGCATTCAAATGCATACTTTCTCCCTTTTGAGCCATTCCAAATGTGGAACATGGCGAGCAAACTCCAGGAGCAGTATCACAAGAGTTTATCTTTAACTTAACCTCTCAACTGAACTGAATTAGCTCAACAGCAGTTGAAAGAAGGCCACCTTGGCCTTTGTAGCTTCATGGGAGAGATGCAGCTATAATGAAACAACCAAAGCTAAAGTGGCAATAATATTTAACAGATAAACATTTACCAAATCAACAGAACATTATAAAAAAAAAATCCCCGGGAAAGCTAATTACAACTCCTATCCTGTGTGGGAAGCTAAGGCTCCAATACTTTGGCCACCTCATGAGAAGAGAAGACTCCCTGGAAAAGATGGAGGGCACAAGGAGAAGGGGACGACAGAGGACAAGATGGTTGGACAGTGTTCTCGAAGCTACAAACATGAGTTTGACCAAACTGCGGGAGGCAGTGGAAGACAGAAGTTCCTGGCGTGCTCTGGTCCATGAAGAGTCGGACACGACTAAACGACTAAACAACAACAATCCTGTGTGGGGAGTTTATTAAACAAGGGACTAAGCTATACAGCTGCAAATAAAATGTTTTAAGTGCAATATACAATGTGACATTGGATGGTGATGGTGAGCCTTATGGAAAACTCAATGTATTTTTTAAAATGCTGTTTAAAAAAGCATTTTCAGAACTGTTTTTGTGTGTAGATTCCACCCAGAAGTGAGGAAAGCTTTTGGACCTGGTGGGTCAGATCTTTATCTCCTTTCAGCCCTGTGAGCCACCCTTGTCATCTGGGCATGTCCACCCACCTGTCCATCATCTGACATCATGACTGCATCAGGTGACTCAAAGGGCGGTCCCGCCCACCTGCCAAAATTAACCTGTGGGAGAGGGGTCTGCTTCACCAGTTCATTCCCCACAGGAAAAGCACTAGCAAAAGCAGCTCCCAGCAAGACTGACCGCTACCACTCCACTCATCATCTGACACCATCTAGTGACATCAGATGGTTGAAGGTGGTTGTATTTTGGGGGAAATGAACCTTGGGGCCCAACTGGACCTTCAGGTGGACCAAGATTGGCCCCCGGACCAGTTTTCTCGCCCCTATATAGGTAGGTGCATGCTGGGTTAATGTCAATACCCATAATATTTTGCAGAGTACACGAGGAGTTTACAATCTAAAATACCATGAATTTAACTTGAGTTGGGGATAAATACGCCATGTGCCCTGCCACAGGAGAGTTTGCAAGTACCTGGTATTTGAGCACACATGCCATAGCTATTTGTTTGTTTATTTAAAGTATTTATAGACTGCTTTTTATGGCCTTGCCTTTACAAGGCAGTGTACACAACAAGACATATTAAGACACACCAGAGACACTGGGTTGCAATATAGTTCAGAATTCAAAACCCAACAGCACAAGAATAATGTTATTGAAAGGTGACCTAGAGCAGATAAATTACATCTTTCTTAAGATGTTGCTTAACTACAATCTCCATCATCCATGACCATTGGTCATCCTAGCTGGGGCTGATGGAAGTTGGAGTTGAACATCATCCACAGAGGGCCAAAGGTTCTCTGGTTTAAACTACAGTTTGTCTGCATATTGGGAACGTGAGACCACTGTTTGGGTTTAAAACCGTAATTAGCACAAACTATGGATTGGTGTAATGTTCTGAATGATTCACTCTCTTCTTCTCCCCCATCTTTCCAAAAGATTATCATAGTGGCATGAATGCGACCTACTTTAAGTAAGGTCAGAACCTAATGGTTGGCTGCTACTCACCAGCTGAGGACCAATGTTCTATGGGGTTACAACGTTCTTAAACATGAGGCAGTTCCTTAAACTAAAGAAACATTAAACTTATCCAGACAATTTAGCTTTCATCTCACGACTTCAATCCCTCCCATATCTCCATGCACAATTCCTGATCAATTCAAAAGAAGTGATGAGGCAATGGATGCTTTGCAATTTCAGACAGGAAGCACTTCCTTTTTTTAAACAAACAAACAAAAAATCACAAATCTAGAAACTGAGTCACAGCTCCTCACCCACATATAGAAAGTTTGCCTTCAAGGATTCTGAGCCCTTAGATTTCACAGCCAAGATGTGATTTTACTTTCAAAAAGAGAAGATAAAAAAATCTTAAGATTCTGATGATTACATCCCTCCAAAAGATAAAGAGCACAAAAGGAACCACTTGATTAAATTTACAAGTCTAGGAAGAGATCAGTCTTCTTTTTTTAAAAAAAACAAAAATCCCTTATGCATAGGCCACAAAGAGGCAGCAGGCCTTTTTCAATCACTGAGCAAGTGAGGGGGGAGGATGAGGAAGCTACTCCTGTTAATTGCTGGAATTAGCATATGAACCTTTAGAGATGGGAATGCAACATTCCTGGAAAGGATTTGTTTTCCCATTGCCCAGGGGGACATGCATCTCTGCAGCAAAGCATAGAGAAGACCAGAATTATTCAGACTCTCTGTGATAGGCAAAATAAGCAATCAAATGAAAAATATGATCCAACACCCCAGCCTGCACTTGAAACTCAGAGATCCTCAAACTTTTTGGAAGCTTTTTAGAACTAATTTTGTATTGGGCTTTGCCCCCTCTTTTTTTCCACTAGGACTCCAAGATACCAACCAGAGCTTGTTACAAAAGATACGAGCTCATTCTCACTGTCATGGTAGCAGTTAATGGTTTACACTGATTACACCCAAGAGCATGGGTAGGCAAATGAAGGCCTGGGGGTCAGATCTGGCCCACTCACCTTCTAAATCTGGCCCACAGACGTTCTGGGAATCAGCGTGTTTTTACATGAGTAGAATGTGTCCTTTTATTCAAAATGCATCTCTGGGTTATTTGTGGGGCCTGCCTGGTGTTTTTACATGAGTAGAATGTGTCCTTTTGTTTAAAATGCATCTCTGGGTTATTTGTGGGGCATAGGAATTTGTTCTTTTTTCTTCTTCAAAATATAGTCCGGCCCCCCACAAGGTCTGAGGGCCGGAGGACCGGCCCCCTGCTGAAAACTGTTGCTCACCCCTGCCCAAGAGGATTCTTTTTTCTCCTTTTCTTGCTTGCATGCAGAGAAGACAAACCATGATTCCTGGGCTTTGCATTACATCCAAACCAGAGAATATGGTTTGTTTTGCTCCTTCGACAGTGATCAGTGAGCCAAGAACACAACCTTGGCTACAAATAGACTCCCCTTCATTGGAGATTTTTAAACAGGGGTTGGATTCGGGGATTCTTTTGCTGCGATTCCTGCATTGCAGCTTTGGGTTTACGTTCAGAACTAGGATTCTATGAAACAATGGGTTGTTAGACATGAAACACATCACAATCAGGCATACCACCAAGAAAGATGCTTGTTTCCTCCTAGCAGCAGCCAGGAAAAACAAAACAGACTAAAAGCCACCTTCGTAGTAAAGCATGAACTATGGCTTACTGTGATGTGTGAACTGAGCCATAGCGTTAGAATTAAAGCTGCCCCTGAGCGCATTCTGAGCCTAGGGATTTGCTTTCAGTACCAAAACTGAACAGAGCTTGCAGTCTTTTCACCTACAGAGACCACTCCTGCTTGGGCTTCTTTGGTTCAACTTAATAAAAGGTCAGTGTTGTTGTTGCTATTTTTAAACAACTGGAAGCAAGCAATCTTTTCTGAGCTACTGTAAATTGGAGATATCCCAGTCCACCTTCTGTTCAACCTTCTTGTAGCCAAACCAATCAAAATAGCAACATAACATGTTACAGCGCACCAGTACAAGTCAGATTTAGTGTTAAACGTGGAAGCATACAGAGCATGGTCTAGCAAACAGAGGAGACATTGCATAGATGCCCCTGCTTGTCTATAAATTACATCACTTTATTTAGCACTTGTCCTATGCACGCATTGGCCCAGTTTGCACATAATGCAAAGCCGAAATATTTCTTAGTGAGAACAAGTGTGTGGGTAACCAGAAAGAAATATCATTACCACTTCGTTCCTCTCCTAATCCTGCTGCTGCCACACTACCCAAAGCTAAACCATGGTTTGGCTTAGCATTGCATGAGCCAGTTGTGCTGCTTATCTCACTTGAAACAAACCATGAGCTGCACCAGCATGCAGAAACAGAATGTTTAGTGTTTACAGGATATAATGAGTTTATGTATTTGGTATTCTCTTCATAGAGAACACTCAAGAAGACCCACAAAATAAAGACACACAAATAAATACACATCTAAAACCAGTGTATCAGCAGGTGTATTTTTTTGTGGGGGGTGGATTATCAGCAACAGAAAGGGAAGGGTCTTAGCTTAATGAGAGAGCACATTCTTTGTCTGCTAACGTCCCAGGGCTGACTCTCCAGGCAGGGCTGGGAAAGCCAAACACACCCCAGTCTCTGAAAACCCTGGAAAACCAATGCCTGGAAAACCAAAACCAATAGCAGCAAGGTGGTTAAAAGCTTCCCCTTTGTAAACTGCTTTTCAGCATTACGCAAAAGCAGTGTTTGGAATTAGCCAAGCATTTTGCACCTGATGCCTGGGCACCAGGATGGCCCCTGACATCTCTACCATTTGGAGGTGCACACCTGGGGATTATTGGATCTTGACTGCTTTTGCACACTAGTACGCATCCTGTATAAATCTATCAATTATATTTTATGTGCACAATCAGAATGAATTTCAGGAAACAAAATGCACTTTCTGTGCAGCGGGAGCAGTGAACAGTGATACAGTTACCGTATTTTTTGCACCATAGCACTCACTTTCTTCCTCCTAAAAAGGAAGGGGAAATGTCTGTGCGTGTTATGGAGGGAATGCTAACGGGTGGCATGCCTACGGATTTTCCTCCTCTAAAAACTATGTGCGTGTTATGGTCGGGTGCGTGTTATAGAGCGAAAAATACGGTAATTGTTGTAGCTTGTGTTCACTCATCCCATTGCCCTGCTCACAGTTGTGAAGAATCTTCTTATGCTATGAATGGTTCGTGTCGCCACTAAGAAAATGAGGTAGGAAAAGGTCAATATATATGTGGGCTGACCCTGGATAAAATGATTTTTCTTCTTTTAAGTTCTCAGAGCTCTTAACCTAGCTTAAGGCTGTCATCTGAACTAGCCAGATGTTTAAAACTGAGAATCAGTCAGTCCATCAATTGAAAAATAAGACTTAGAGCCATCTTGCCCGAAAATGGCAACTAGATACTGTATTTTTCCTTGTATAGCACACCCCCGTTTATAAGATGCCCCCTATTTTGGGGGACTCAACCAATCACACGTCACCCTCAGCACTACCTGTGTATATGACGAGCCCAAATTTTCAACATGCTTTTTAAATAAAAAAAAACACCCTAGTCTTATACACGGAAAAATATGGTATTCTGCTGCGACAACTGTAACCTTGGTTAAAGAAGCCATTTGGTGCCTAGCTTATATATATATGAGTTTCTAACACTGCACAAAAGTGCTTATTTTCTGATCAAGATACCGTAAAATGAACTGACTCAAATAGCTTGAGAATTGTTACATTACATGTGGCAATGACAACCTTCTTTCTTCCTTATTTTCTCCATATAATATAATTTCCTGCCTTTGTCTTTTAATATAAATCAAATTAAATTTGTTGCCGGTGCCCCGTTTTTCTTTCAAAACAGCTATTGAAATATATTGTAATACTTTCTTTCTACTATTGGTAAAAGCTTCCCTTAGGAAAAATACAATGAGGCTTGCAGCACCTTCAATAAATAACAAGTTTATTGTGGCATAAACTTGCACTGACTTTATTAGATGCATGAAGTATTAAGTTGGAAAGTATAAATAAATGGTAGTATAACTGAGGTTTGTGTGGTTAGATTGTAAACAGTGAGGATAGAGGGAAATGAAATATATATCAGGCTGGGTAAGAATCAGGTACTGTTTAGGCACCTATACTAGGGAAGTTTTTAATGTTTGATGTCTTACTGTGTTTTAATTTATTGGAAGCCACCCAGAGTGTCTGGAGTAATGCAGGCAGATGGATGACGTATGATATAATATATATTATAATATTATAATATAATATTATATATTTCTGAAGATGTTTTTGTTTAAGAAGTCTTTCCCTTCTTCAACAGTTATTTATGGTTAATATTTATTGCACATCTGTTGAAATTGTTTTTAGAATTTGTAGGAACTGTTTTATTGCTTTTAGAGCCCGTAAGAATGGGTTTAGTTGTTCCTTGAATTTGTATCTTGTTCTTGTTTTCTGGTACATAATTTTAATAGCTTCAGGCTGTGAAGCAGTTTATAAGTTTGTGAAATTAAAAATCAAACAAACAAAACAATGGCAGGGGTGGTACAAAATAGCACTGATGATAACACAAGCAACCTAGAATTGGTATGCCAATTAACCTAATATTTGGTGGAAAGGCAGTGACTGAAACCCGCCAGGTCCAAGGTATGTTTTACTACTGGTGCGGGTCAAATTGCGACCATGTGGAGACCTCTGGGTGCCACGTTGGCAACTGGCATCCCTATCTGGCCAGTCCCTCCAACTTTCTAAAGCAGGCAAGCAGAAGAGCTTGTTTCTTGCTTTTCTCCAAGGAGTACATGGTTCAGCCCACCCCCGCTTCCTCAACTGATCCCTACAACAACCCTGAGATTGGTTAAGAGGCTGTGACTCGCCCAAGGTCACCCAGTGAGCTTCATGACTGAGTTGGAATTGGAACCCTGATCTCCAACACTCTAACCATTATGCCACACTGACTTCCTACAATAGAAGAAGAAGAAGAGAAGAGTATGGATTTGATATCCCGCTTTATCACTACCCGAAGGAGTCTCAAAGCGGCTAACATTCTCCTTTCCCTTCCTCCCCCACAACAAACACTCTGTGAGGTGAGGTTAGTGGGGCTGAGAGACTTCAAAGAAGTGTGACTGGCCCAAGGTCACCCAGCAGCTGCATGTGGAGGAGAGGAGACGCAAACCCAGTTCACCAGATTACGAGTCTACCGCTCTTAACCACTACACCACACTGGCTATGTAGTACTGCTATGGGGCAGCTGTATAAGTTAAGTAGGTCAATAAATATGGGGAGAGCAAAATGTCACTTAGAGAAGGATTCACATTTTTATCCACCCATCGTGCAAGGAGCCAAGAGCAGCACACGTGATTCTCGGCCTCCTTTATAACATAGAACACAACTATTTTATAATATGATCATGGGACATTCAGAAAGTATGAAACAATGCGGCTACATAAGACCACGAATCATTCCCATAATATACATATAAACGAGCCTCTTAAATGCACCTTAAGTATGTATACAAACTGAATTAGAGGTGTGAGCTTTCTTCTGCTGGGGAATCTCATTTAGGCCTCATTTGACCTAACTATGGCTCCCAGTACGTTTCCGAACACAATTCAAAGTGTTGGTGTTGACCTTTAAAGCCCTAAACAGCCTCGGACCGGTACACCTGAAGGAGCGTCTCCACCCCCATCGTTCAGCCTGGACACTGAGGTCCAGCTCCGAGGGCCTTCTGGCGGTTCACTCCCTGTGAGAACTGAGGTTACAGGGAACCAGGCAGAGGGCCTTCTTGGTGGTGGCGCCCGCCCTGTGGAACGCCCTCACATCAGATGTCAAGGAAACAAACAATAATCTGACTTTTAGAAGGCAGCCCTGTTTAGGGAAGCTTTTACTGTTTAATAGACTATTATATTTTAATATTCTGTTGGAAGCCACCCAGAGTGGCTGGGGAAACCCAGCCAGATGGGCAGGCTATAAATAATTTATTATTATTATTATTATTATTATTATTATTATTATTATTATTATTAATTTATTTATTATTATTACAACTATTCTATACTGAAATGTTTCTTGGATTGTTCTTGACTCTTCCTGACACACTTGCCATCCTCTCCTGCCACACCATTGTGGCACGCACCACACCCTTTGAGAACCACTGACTTAGCTAATATTTTATCAGTGAATCAAATCAGTGACTGCATGCTGGTTCAGTCCCAATGCCCTTGCAAAACCACTGTTGATCAAAACTGCTGAGGCAGGCAATTCAACTAAAAAACCATGAATGTGCATGCTTGCCCCAACTCTCAGAAAGCAAGCTGCTGAAATTAAGTGGCAGAAGAGCAGAAACTTTGAAAACGATATGCTAAGGTACACAACTTTCATATAAAGTGCTACTGTGGCTATTACTGCAAAGTGTTCTCAAGTCATTCAGATGTGAGAAAATGGATGCATGGAATCACTTGTGCTCATAGCAGGGACTCAGCTAAGGTGACGAAGGCAGGACAGCAAGACAAGAATCTAGTCACACTCCAAAGACCAGCCTTCCCCAATCAGGTACCCTCTATATATTTTGGACTATAATTCCCATCAGTCTTGGCCAGCATAGCAAATAGTCAGGCATGATGGGAACAACATGGGATTAAGATGATAGTAGTTTGCCCCCTGGTTTAAGGGCGTAGCCTTGCTCAAACTAAACAGGTTCTGGAATCCAACATCTGAAGGCTCACAGACTCACCAACCCCACATGCTATTGGACTACAACTCCCATCATCCAACCATTGGTCATGCGGACTGGGGCCAGTGTGAGCTGCCTCTGCCTGTCTTGCATTAAAAGCTCTAAGTAGGACTCAGCACAAAAGTTGCTATAAGCAAAATCCTTATGATAGCAAATTGGTTAGAACAATGGATAGAAAACTGGCTTTCTACAGAAGAGGATCAGGCAACACACTTTTTAAACCCCACCCCCAGGATACTGTCTGAAAACAGAGGTGGTCTTGAAAACATAGAAGTTGGCACACTCATCAACTTAAGTTTGCTGATGAGGATTAATCCTTTCCCCAGATAATGCAAAATATAATTATATGTCATAATGCAGTGCTTGTTTCTCCTAGCTGTTGATGATGCTCTTGATTTCTCTGTGGAACAAGCTACTCGCCCATCTATAAGGGCTCTTTCTTTACATTTGGTTCCAAAGTGCATAACCCCTCATTTCCAGGGAGATGTTTGACTCACTATTGCTGCCACATCAGTCTCAGCGATTGAAAGACAAAGCAAGGCAAGAGAATAATTAATTGGTGGCCATAGTGACAAATTCCAGAAGAGTAGCCGTACTGGTCTATTCTACTGCAACAAAGAGTCTTGTGGCATCTTATAGACTTAACAGATTTATTGTTGCAGAAGCATTTGTGGACTGAAGCCAGTTGCTGGAGCCCCCAAGAGGGGAGAGGGCTCTTGGGCTTGAATCCTGCTTGTGGTCTTCCCATGGAGGCAACTGGGTGGCCACTGTGAGAACAGGATGCTGGACTAGATGAGTCACTGGCCTGATCCAGCAAGACTCTTCTTTTGTTATTAGCTCCAGCCAGCACCATGCCGGCCAAAGGTGATGGGAGTTGCAGTCCAAAGCATCAAAAGAGAACCAAACTGGTGAAGGTTGACATAAATACATGCATCTGATGAAGTGGGCTCTGGTCCACAGCATATTTATTATGCTACAGCAATAAATATTGCTTGTCTTTGCTGGTGCCAATGGAGTGCCATTCAGATGCTGGGGACTACAACTCCCATCATCCATGGCTATTGGCTATGCTGACTGGGGCTTCTTATGGTACTGGCCCAACAACACCAGGAGGGCACCAATTTGGCTAAGGCACTATTGACATATTCCCCAAACAACTAGCACCTTAATAGTAACAGAATCACAATGGGTAAAACCATAGATAATGCCTTCTTAACTATGCACAGAATAGGGTTTGAACAGGACACCTTTTTAGTGGGTGGGGAGGTTGTTGGCAGAGGCTATTCCTTGGCAGTTGTGGAACTCCCTTCCATTAGAGGTCCATCAAACTTAAATAAGTTCCAGAAGAGCTGAAGGCTTTCCTCTTTGGGGCTGGCATTGAGTGGGACTTGGTTAAGCAGGTGTGGAATATCTGTAATTTAATGGGGTGGCAATCACTGGAGCTCTGTTGATGCTTGAAGGATCAATGGATTTGGCCCATTAGTTTAATGGAGGCACCAAACCAGAGTCTGGCTTTTCCCAATGTAAAATTATCTGCATCCTATTTCAAGCCAAAAAGCCCATCCCTCCATGCGCCATTCTTCCCACAGTTTTCGTGGCCCACAAAGGGATGCTCCATTTCTGAACACCTAAGAGCACAGGCTCCAAATATTATCTACCCAGATCACAACTTGCCGGAGGGAAGGTAACTCAGTTGGCCTCCCAGGTTGCCAAAATTTTGATTGCTTTGTTATCAGTTGAGGAGGAGGAGGGAGGGGTGAGATGGTTGGAGAGGAGAGAGAGGGAGAGGGAGACTAGCCCCCTGCCAGAAAGGGCTATTCAGGGCTGGTTCCTGTAATAAAGTGATTTAATAGATCTGAAGAGGCCAGTTCCCTTCTTTCTCCCACAGTTACTTCCTGTGGGTTATCATTCACATGTGTAAATGACCAGGAGAGGGTTATCAATGGGCTCTGCTGCACTTAAAGCAGACCTTGTCTGGTTCGAGGACATTGTCCATGGACAAAGAACACACACTTTTCCTGTGATGCTCTCCCAGTTTTGTCTACTCATTTCTGGTTGACCAATGACTTGATGAGAAATGGTCAACCCACTTGGGAAATTATCAAATCGTAATGATGATGATATCAAAAGCCGCAGTAGTAGTTGTATTTATCATTTTATTTAACAAAATTTATATAACACTTGATTGAAAAAAGCAACCCTCTAAGTGGTTTCGGGGGGGGGGGGGAGTAAAATACAACATTTAAGATTATTAATCCAAAGCAAGGGAAAACAGTTCAAAATCAACAATAAGCTAACATGATATTAAAATACACACCAACTTGTCTGGAAATGCTTGCCTAAGGAAGTTTTAAGCAGACACTGACAGCATGTATGCCAGGCATAGGCAAACTCCGGCCCTCCAGAAGTTTAGAGACTACAATTCCCACCACCCCTGATCACTGGTCCTGTTAGCTAGGGATGATGGGAATTGTAGTTCCAAAACATCTGGAGGGCCGGAGTTTGCCTATGCCCGATATATGCAGTGAAGGTGCCTTCTGGATATAAGTGGAGGTCCTAGCACACTAAAAGTTTAGCATTTACACAGCAATTTAGAGTGATCAAAAGTCACCATGTACATTATATCTAGACGTTCTTGCAATAGTCCTGTAAGATAATAACCAGTTTGCTCCTTTTTGCAAGGGAGAGCAGCTGAGCCTAAGCTCAGCCTTGTGAGTTCATGACTAATGAGCAAATTTGAAACTGAGATTTCTCAGCTCACACTCTTGGCCTCTTTTTCTTCTGCCCATGGACCACTTGAAAATCACATTATTTATTTATTTATTTATATTATTATTTTGTTGTAGCAGTTGTAATGCTGCATGGTTTTTAACTGTATTTTGCTTGCTTCTTTTTATTTCCTGTATTTTATTATATTACAGTTTGAATTATATGAAATACAATAAAATGCAGCATGTAAGAAATAAGAGGGGCAATCAGAATACCATTTAAAAAATCGGTATATTTAATGTGATGAGGGTGCTATCTCCCATCTTCAACCACAAATGCATAGGCTCAGTCTGGAACACCTGGATGAAGCTCTGGGACTACAGCTGGAGACAACCCTTGTGTGAAAGGATCTTCTCATGTAATTCTACAGAAAGAGGCAGGGATAACTTCCTTGGAGGAGTGTATAACACTTTTCCCCCAATCTACAGAGATGGACAGGTAGTGCAGGGAAGAGAGAATGAAAAGGTAGAATGGGCTGTACCAGTTCAGATTGCAGGAGGTGGGAAATCCACACTTAAAAACCAAGTAGGAAAAAAACTAAACACAGCAGGGCAAACACTGAATTTCAGACTTTCCCCTGATGTTCTAACTTCCTACGTGAAGGAAGACCATTCCCTACCTGCAGAGCATCCACATTGCACACAGAAGGTCCTATGGTCAATTCCCAGCATCTCTAGGAATGCCTCCAGCCTGGCTCTGGAGAGCTGCAGCCGCTCAGTGTAGCCAAAAATGAGGTAGATGAACCAATGGCCTGGACTCCATGGAAGGCAGCTCCCTACTTAGTATCAATGGCTTTGCTGCCATCATCCTGTAGCCTTTCAAGATGTTCAACCTTAAAGCAACTATGGCATGAGAAGCTAAGAGCCAGAAGGGGCATATTTTCCCTGTCAAGGGCTGCACCCCCCCAAAAAAAGGAATCTGTCAGACGGGAGGGAAGGAGTGCCAGCCTGACATGGGTGAGAGAATATGGGGCAGTAATCTCCTTGAGAGAGATAATATAGGGAGGTGATGATCTGAGGGAGAGAGAAATGTGGGGTAGTGCTGAAGTGCAGAGAAAGAAAGAGAATATGGGGTGATAGTGGTCTTAAAGAGAGAGAGAAAAATATAGGGTGGTGGTGATGTTACCTTTCCCACTTCTTTGTCACCTGCATAAAATCAGGCCTGAGACTGCAAGATGCCTTTCCCTGGAAGTGTGTTGGACCAAGACTGAGGAGATGAAACCTACTGGATAAGGTTGGTCTAGTCACTATCTCTTAGCCTAACCTACCTCACAAAGTTATAGTGTGAATAAGGAGTGGGGGAAAGCACTGTGCTGAGTTCTTTAAGCCTGGGGGGGGGCAGCAATCCACATTTGATAAAACTTGTGCAAATAAATTTATCATAGAAAGCTACTTTATAGCAGCCTATTAATCAAATATTGTCTACTCTGACTGGCAGTGGGTCTCCAGAGCGACTGGCAAAAGGGCTGGTGGTACCCAATATTTTTAGCTGTAAATGGCAGGGACCATTTGCTAGCAAACCATGTGTTTTACCACTGAGTGACACCCCCCCCCAGCAACTTTGAGAGACTTCTCTTGTGATACATTCCAGGGCGGAGAACCTTCTTGGCCCAGTGGGCCCGTTCTTTGTTTCCCCCACCTTGACAGGCCAACTTTGACAGATGGGCAAGATCCAACCACCTCTTTGGGGCAGGGGATTACTGCCCAGCAAGACTGAACTCCCCACACATCCTGTTTTCTGCTGGCCTCAGGGGTGGTTTCAGGGGAAGCCTGGGAGGCCGGGTATGGCTCGCAGTCATGCAGCTCCCCAACCCAGAGTTAAATTAACAGAGAAGATGGTGTGTGTACATTCCAGTGAAAATCTCAACATTTTATGTACAGTATTATACTTTTTTCTTCCCTCATGAAATTCAAGGGGGCTCATTAGGACACAAAAGTAGGGCCCCATCCAGGCACTGACCAGCCTCTGCTAGGGCTGTTACATTATATGCCTTCAGATCCTGCCTTAAGGACATGTGAATGCAATTGCTAATAATCCCAGATACATTTTACAGGTGCCTCAAAGAGATCCATTTTCCCTCCTGCTTTTCCAGCATTAAGAACTGAATGCTGACAATCCCTATGACTATCAGTCTTCAGTCCAGTTGTAGCCACAGAATTTTGCTCGGGAATGCAGACATTTGCTGGCATTTGAATGCTGACATTTGCCAAAGTTTTGGGCGTTCATTGTAACATGACAGTCCAGCAGAGGAGGGGAAAGGTGCAGCGAAAGGGTTTGCAAGACAGGTGTAAAAGACTAAGATGAAGAGCTCCAGAAAACCCAGATAAGGCCACCTTTCTAGCACCAGAATGGAGGGAGAGAGGAAGGGAGAGGGAGTCTTGATATGGATACACAAGTCACTATATTCACAAGACAAGTTCAATACAGTATTCAGGAAATTGAACTGTACTGATTTCACCATCAATTGCAAAGTGAGTTGTGGCCCTCTGTTCAACTCCTTTTACTGATAACAATCTCCTGCCCCTGTGGTTTTCAAGCTGTGGACATTAGCTTGTCAACTGATGAGCCCCCAAACTGCAGAGGGTTTGGAGGGGCCTGTTGTATTTTACATACTCAGCTCAGAATGGTCTCTCATTTGCCCCATGTAAAACAAGAGCACACCTTAAAAACACAGCCAGCACTGTCCTGCATTTGTACACTACTAGGCAAGATAGATAGGGGTAGATATAGATGCAATGCTTGTCTTTCACCAGTGATACTCTTGGGGAAACACTGATCAGCTCGCAATGAACCCCAGGTTCCCCCAGAATACAGATTGTCAACCCACTCTAAGGAAGGGCTGTAAAGCACTCTGCACAAATAGAAAGTGCCACATAGTAAGAACAACCACAAGCAACACTATTTAGTCCTGCTCTGCATGTTGCACAAAATGGTGGTATATTCTGCAGAACTTCAGATTGCAGAGGAAGGGAGTGCCTTATTTCATTCAGAAAAATAAAAGACAACCTACAAGGGGGGCGCAGTGCACCAGGAAGCAGCTTTCTATCCCATCTCCTCTTTCTTTGCTGCATTAGTGTTCCAATTGCAGGGAGTCTGGAGGGAGGGGTTCCATAGAGAAACATTCAAAACTGTGACCCTCCACCTGCAGCCTGAACCAGCACAGTCCAGTTTATCACATTTGGAGAAATGCTACTTGATTCTAACACGTGTGTAAACAACCACATGCTGGATCAAGATCTAGTTTTGCACTGCTTCCAACAGCAGTTGAAAGCTTGCAAGTGTAGCATGAAGGTGAGGGCCTCCCCTGCTGTGTCTCATGGTGGCCCTAGACCAGTGGTAGGCAACCTAAGGGCCATGGGCCACAAACAGCCCACGGGGGTTTTTAACAGGCCCACGAGCCGCCCCCAAACCGAGCCACCCACTCGGCAAGTCCCCATTCACTACGCTAAACTGGTGCAGCACAGCATGGAGACTTGCTTCTGCGACGTCAAAAATCACGTCTGCACAGATGCCAGAAATCACGGGCAAGCGCACTCATATGCACGCACAATCCGGCCCATGAAGGGATCTCTGCTGGAGTGAACCAGCCCAGGTGAGATAAACCTTGCTGACCCCTGCCCAAGATAGACCTGGCACCAACATCTGTTATCCTCCGGCAGCTGCTGGTGCTCAGCCCCTCAACTGGATCCATCAGGGCAGATACAGTACAGTCGTACCTTGGAAGTCGAACAGAATCCATTCCGGAAGTTCGTTCGACTTCCAAAATGTTCGGAAACCAAAGCGTGGCTTCTGATTGGCTTCAGGAAGCTCCTGCAGCCAATCGGAAGCCGCAGAAGCACCGTTGGACATTCGGCTTCCAAAATCAGTTCGCAAACCGAAACAGTCACTTCCAGCGTTCGGGAGCCAAAGCATTTGAGAACTAAGCTGTTTAAAAACCAAGGTATGGCTGTACTTCCTTTAGCCCCCTACCACCTGCTACGACTCCAGGGCCAAATCAACTGGGTAAGAGCAATGGGTGGCTGCGAAGCCACCATTTTAAGCTGCTCATCATGTCCCAGAGCAGTGCTGTGGGGGCGCATTGTAATTAAAATGGTGGATGGCTCCCAGAAACCCAACACAGGTTGCAGGGCTGATACCCACCTCCTAGAAGCCCACCAGAGGGGTCATTATAGTGGGGCACACACACACACACACACACAGAGAGAGAGAGAGAGAGAGAGAGAGAGAGAGAGAGAGAGAGAGAGAGACTCAGCTTATGAGTCAGTCATCATTTTTTGGTCACCACCAATCCAGTCCCCCATGCCCTCTTGCATGCCCAGATGGTTTGGGAGAGAGGCAGGGTCTTCACTCATTTCCATGGGTGCAGAGAAGGTTAAAAAGCAGCAGGAGTCCCGCCTGCTGTTTAGACACGACTCCTGCTGCTCTTTATCTGCTCAAAAACTGCAGGGGAAATTCAGTGTGATGCTATCAGAGGTCTGGAAACACTGATTAGTCAGCTAATAGATTTGTGGGTGCATGAGAAACTGATGACAAAAGGAGACCACCAATGGCATTTTGTTGGGGGGGGGCTCTTACTTGGAGCCACCCTTGACTTGTTTTTCATTGTTATATTGCCTTTGGCCATGGAGATTCTCTTTAAACATAGAAAGGCCTGCACTTCTCTCTAGTCCAAGGGTGGGGAACCAGGGGCTCTTAAGACCCCTAACTCACTTCTGCCCTAGACACCACGGCCATTGGTCAGGGATGATGGGAATTGCAATCCAGTAACATGCTGTGAGTCTTAGGTTCCCCACTCCTGGTTTTATCTTTAACCTTTACATTTTCCCCCTTAAAAATATGGGCAACCTGATTTATAACAGTAGTAGTAGTACTAAGTGCATCCTCAGGACTCCCACACCACATGCACTGCAGTGAAGAATGAATTGAGGAAGCTGGAATTTTGGGTTATTTTTCTTGAATCAGAGGGTGAGAGGCAAAACAAAGCTATTAGGACACCAGAGACGCTCCAACCATTTAATTTTCTGTGAGGGTGCAAGACCATTAGTGCCTGCAATCAGAAAACTAGACTGTCTGGGGCAATAAATGCTGGGGAGAGCAGAAGACTCCCACCCCGCCTCCAGTACCTGAAGTTGCCTCTGCATTTCACAAACCCACACTCAAGCACAAAAGGGAAGGCCACTTTCCTTAGAACAGGAATCAGGCATTTCTACATAAATGCAGAACCAGATCCAAAAAGAATGGACTTGCACTGGGCTTCATTCTCCCAAATTCAGCCAACACTAAAAAAATTCAGCCACATACCAAAGTGACTGGCAGTGTAGCTAAAACAAAGCGTTGGTCCTCTTCACTTATATCCTCATGCTGCAATCTGCATCCCTCTGGAACAAGGAAATCAGCATTCCATGTTTATTCCCTCTGGGCTTTTCCATCAATATATCCAGGCCCTGACCTGGGGAAACCGTTCTCTGAGGGCAGAGGGGGAGTAAAATGCAGAAATCAGGGGTCACATCCATTCTTTCTTTTCTTTTTTACAGATTTGCCATCTGCCTGGTGGGAAGGAAAGCAAAACCCTAGGGAAGAACTGAGTAGTTGGAATCAAGAGAAGTTCTCAAAAGAAGTCATTTACTGTTTCCATATATAAAGCCACCCGCTTCAACTCACTTGCTCTAGAGTAATGCCACCGCCACAGCAACAAAGCAAATGATTTTAGGATTTCAGCACCTGGCACCTCATGAACAGACCTTATAAAAATCCAAATTCCCACCCCAGAATCAACAGTGATTCACTTTAAACTTTTACACACATGCAATACAAGTTCATTTGCCCCTGCCGTCCTCCCTGCCAAGCTAAATTCCTTGTTGAGTTTATTTAAAGCACCTTCTGAACTTTATGTCTCCACTTCTGTTGCAACAAACTTTCATTAAGGGTGCAATCCAAAATGCATGTATTTGTGGGTAAACCCCAGGTTAACACAGTGGCTTACTTCTGAGTAAACAGGCATTGTAAGGCTGAAATTCTTTGCAAATGTACCTGAGAGTAAGCACCACTAATGTCAGTGGAAGTTATTTCTGAGTAAATATGCACAGGATTGGGCTGTATGGGGAATCTGTGCCCCCGAACTGAGTGGAACTCACACACACAAAAAAACATGTGCTTGAAGCTTCTTCCAGACTATCAGTATTGACAAAGTGAGTAGGTTTTCTTCTGAACAGGAGCTCCTCATATCAGTAGGATTACTCATGCTCAGATGCTTAGCATCTAGCCTTCCATCTGAAATGGAAGTGTGTTTGTGTCTGTACTTGATTTCCTTTATTTTGGAGTATCAGCTCACCAATCTCAAGCCTCTACTACAACATCAAAATGGTTTCTGCCATCAGTTCCTTGGCCGGTACAAAAAGGGACAGAGAGATAAGAAAAAAAGATTCACACACAAAAAGGAAAAACAAATCTACTCACAATTCATCTTCCCCACCCCACCCCCTCCATTACAAGGTTTGCAAAGAGGCTCCACAAGGACACAAATGAAAATATTTGCCATGGAGTCCAAAAGAAAAGTAGGCTGATCTAGAAGTGGCTCAACAAAATTTTATTTATTGTAGTGGGAAGGGGAACTAACTTTGTTAGCTATCTGAAGAACCTTGTGCAATGTCTTTGCAACTGTTGACTCCATTATGGATACTAATAGGTAGCTTCAAAAAGAACAGGAAACTATGCTGACCTATTTAAAAATAATAATAATAATAATAATAATAATAATAATAAAAACCCACAATCTGATGCTACCTTGATTAGGTCTAACCAAAGCACTACAAAATAATAAGCAAGTTCTCCAGAACTTTTTATCAGGCTGCTTATTAAACAAAAGTGAGGTTAGAGGAGAGAAAGCAGGACAGTGCACTGAGGATGCACTTACCTTGGAGTAAGTCCCAGTGAACTCAATGGGGATTACTTCTGAGTAGACATACATAAAAGCACACTATTTTACAATGAAGTGTAGGGTGAAATAGCAGGCTTGGTGTAATCCTATGCATGTTTACTCAGAAGTAAATTTCACTGTGTTCAATGGGGCTTTCTCCCAGGTAAGTGCATAAAGGATCGCAGCCTATATTAAAACAGGTTCTAATAGATGCTTATGCAGATCTCAAGTTGCATTGAGATCTGGTGGGATAAAGGAACAAATGATAGTTGATCCCCATATTTAAAAGGATCAACATCCACTAGTTACTTATATCCAGCCCTAAATGAAATGCACAGGTCTCTTGCAAGAAAGAGAACATAAAAAAACGAGAAACACAGCAGTTTTCATATTAGCAAAGCCTGACATTCATTTCAGGTGAGATCTTCAGTAACAAAAAGTAATCCTCAGTATATATGTAAAAAAAAAAAATCCTGTATACCAGGGCAAAATATAGATGTAAAACAAGCTGCTAATCCAATGTGTGGTTCCATCTCATCTCGGCAACCAAAAAAATTATAAAGCATTATCATAAGATTTGGCTTATAGGAGGGTCCACCTAATCTGAAAATATGTTAAGTCTGCAAGCAGGGCATGAAGATGACTGTTGCTTGTCCCACCAAGTAATTCAGAGCCAGGCTCTCTCAGAACATGGAAGATCCATTTAGCTACAATACCTAATAGCCATTAATCAGTCTTTTCAACCATGAGTTTCTCTGTTCCTTAAAAGCCACCTACACCAGTGCCATCATCACATATTGGAATAGCGAATTACATAATTTCAATATGTGGAGAAACCCATCAATTTCTTTCCCTCCCCTCTCTCTGCCCATTCCTAATAAACCTCTATCATCATTACACATAACCATTTTTTATATCTTAAACCAAGGTGGGGGAACTTGTGGCCCTTTCCGAAGCTGATGAACTTCAGCTCACATCAGCTGCTCTAAACCACTGGATGAAACCATATTGCATCAAAGGTTAACCCCCAAAGTAAGCCCCTTGAATACCCTTGCCATCTACACCCACAAAAGTACCACCATGCCCGGTGGTGGCATGGACAAAACAAATCTTTAAAGGATCTTCTGAAACTGCAGCTAACTATTCCCAAAAAAGTGGCTCAGGTGAGCAACAAGATGGTTTGCTAAAGAGAAATATTGGCAGCACAGGTGTCAGGAAGAGTGTGGCATCAAAGTGGGAGGCTTAATTTTTTTAGCAAAACATTTTGCAATCAACATTACAAAACCTTAGAGAGCTTTGATATCCCAATGTAAAAGAGGGCATCCTTTGCATTATAACAATATACATTCAGGCATCAAGTGATCATTTCTGTGGTTGTTTAAAGCTCATATTAAGACGCCCGTCTATCATGCTTTCAAGTCTGGTCCCATCTGGATTTTGTGCTGCAACACTGTACCCCCGTGTCCCTGCATGACCTTCCCAACATTACAGTCATGGAAATCAAAGCAAAAGGCCTCCCCCACTTCCAACTGGGAGAGGGAAAGTTTTAAACATGTGGAACACTGTATCTCAGCATCTTCTACAACTGCCAATTTCCTGTCGTCATTTTGATCCGTGTTTTACCGGCGTTCTCTTTTTTTTTCTTTTTCTTTTAAAGCTACATGAACACCACCTCACGCCTGGTTAACACAGCAATAATCCCGGCGCGCGCTCCCTCGCCCCTTTCCCCCCTTCTCAAGGCAAATCCCCAAGCGACCCATTTTGAAAAGGTGGGGGGGGGAATGAAATCAATCTGATATCACTTTACAGCAACCTAACTCTTGAACCCTGAGATCACGGGAAGAAAAGGAACCCAGGAACTGACCCTCCTGGCCTCGAGAAAGAGAGAGAGAGAGAGAGGCCTAGTGCCGTGGGTGAGTAGAAGCAGCAAGGAAGGAAGATCGGGGGTGGGGTGGGGACCAGGCAGGCGGCCTGCATTCAAATCCGGTATACAGCCAGGCACCGAACCGAGTAGGGAGCCAAGGGGGGGGGCGGGATTTCTTCCTCAGTAAAGAGTAGAGAGAACGTGATAAACTAGCTACCCCCTCTTTTTTAGATAGGGGGGACAGATCTCCCCGTCCACACACCCCGCTTTGCTCCGGATCGGATCAGCCCACGAGGCCTGCCGCAGTTCCCAAACTTCGCGCGCGTGCAAACTCCACCCCGGCTGCGTCCAGCCTGGAAGGCCCACGCCAAGGCGGCGCCCTAGGCCCCAGGCCGGGGTCGCCCGGGCTCAGCCTTCGGGGGAAGCCTCCTCCCCGCCCCCCGAGCCGCTCAGGACCAAGGCAGCCCCGTTTCCCTGCCTCCCCCCCTCCAACCCCTTACCTGATGCACGAAAACATCCACGGGGCTTTCGAGAGCGATGCCTTCCTTGGTGGTCATGGAGAGGAAGCCGAAGCCCATCCGCACGTTGAACCACTTACAGATCCCGGCGCCATGCAGGAGCGGCTGGCTCTCCTCGTCCGGCCGGGGCGAGTCCCCCGTGGGCTCTTCCTCGCCCGCCTTGGCGCAGCCACCTGGAAACATACGCGCCGAGGATCATCAGCCGGAGTCCAGCCAAAGGAGGGGGGTCCCCCTCCCCGCTCCTCCCAAGGGCCAGCGGGTGCGCAACAGAGGGAGCGCGGGACCTCCGGGGGCCACCCAGGGTTGGGACGCCCGAGAGGGGGCTCACCTCCCGGCCGGCCCCCCAGCCCCCCGCGGGAAACGCCATCGTCGTCCTCGGAGAGCTCCAGCCCTGCTGAGCGCGCAGAAGGCTAGACAGGAAGCCATGCAGAGAGCAGCCTCGGCTCTGGGGTTATTTGGCCGGGGGGGGGGGAGAAAGAGGACTAAATCGCAAGTCTTCATCCATGGAAGATTAGGAAGGGCAGGATTCAAAACATATTAGTAGGGGAGGGATACCAAGAACTCGCTCCCTCTTCCAAATTCCGTAGGGTGCCCAAAAAAGAAAACGCAGCTCCAAAACATCGAAGAAATCGGTGTATTCCAAATCTATGCCATCCTGGGTTGCGGGGTGGATCCCACGCTATTTTCACAGGATGGGGGGGAGGGAGTAAAAGTAAACTAGTGGATGGGACAGCGTGACACCACTAGTCCATTTTCAAACTATTCTAAAGCATTCGAGGTGTATGTATGGACATTGATTATATGGAAATACAAAATATTTGTACACTGGGGAGAAATACTCTGGGAAGCGAAGTGTTGGTCTGTCGAAACCATTTGGAAATATATACGCTTCTTTAAGCGTATAGATATATATTGTAGTTCATCTTTAAAAGCAAAGCACAAAATCAGAACTCGTGCAATTCAACGCATGTCTACTCTGAAGAAACCTCGCCGCGTTTAATGTGACCTGCTCCCAAGAAAACGTTGCCTAAGTTTGTAGCTGCCTAGATACACCCAAAAAGTTTCCAAAATTCCGCCCTCCCCAATTCTTATACAGAAAAAGCACATGGTGAAGCAAGAAAGTGACTAAACCGACCGCTCGCTCAAAAAGTAACATTTTAGAAAGAATATATGAAAGAATCAACGCAAATCTTTCCTTTTAAAAATGAAGAGGATTGATTGAAAACAGCTGTAAAACTATTCCTAAAATGAGAAGAGGTGAGGGAAAGCTCTTCAGAGCACACCGCTGATTTTCAAAACAGGGATGGAGGGCAGAGATAGAGAGAGAAAAAGAGGGAAAAGGAGGAAAGAGTCTTCTTTGAGCGGGGGGGGGGAGAGAGAAGGGAAGGGAAGAATTGGGTATGAAATTTTCACTTAACCTGCAAACTGCTGGTTAGAAACAGACCCCATTCTGCACCCCCGGTGGAAATGGTGGACTCTGGCTGGAGCAGCCTCCCCTCCTCTCTGCCAGCCCGTCTTTGGAGAGGGTGTCAGAGCAGCTCAGCAGCTCCCAAAAAAAAGAGGGGGGGGAGAAAGGGAGGAGGGGGTGGTGGAAGATTCAAAACAAGCGGAGGGAAGGCGAGAGAAAGGTTTGCTACATCTTCACTGCAACAATAGCAGTGGGAGGGCCCAGGGCCTGCTAAAGCTTCCCAAATTTCTAAGAGACAATAGAATTCCCCTAACGCCAAACCTTGCGCGCTTTCCCCCTCCCCCCACGGGCCTCCCCTCCCTCCCCCCTGCCTCCTCCCCCCGCCCACCTCGCCGCAATATAAGCGCTCTTCTCCCTTCCTAGGAGACAAAAAAATGTAACCTCCTGCCATCCTGCAAGCTATGGAGCGGATCCTGCTTCGTGTCCATGCTTTTTCTTTCTTTCATGAAACTCAGTTTTCTCCTTCCACGCTTTTTAAAATCTCGTTGGTTGGAGAGATCTCAAGAACCCGGAGGGGTCTCGTCCCTGGGATACCTTTCGCCATATGCAGTTTTCACACATGGCTCATTCATTCATTCATTCATTCATATTCTCTCTCTCTCTCTCTCTCTCTCTCACTCACACACACACACACACACACACACAGCTTTCCCATGTGATACACAATCACACATACCACACTAGTAATTATACATTCCAAGCGAGATTTTATTTTTCCCCCTCAAAGTGGAGGCAGCAGATTGTGCGAATGTGAAACTTCATTGATGGGTAGATTACCTGTCAAGAGGAAAGAAACAAGATCTCCTGTCTTGACTTCTCTCTGCCAGCACACACACACTATTAGCTTATATTATTGACCCTCCCCACCCCATGTTCGCCTGCCCAGCAAGTTGGCCTGCGACAAGACCCGCTTGACTCGAAGTGACCTGTTTAAAAGGAGAGCGGCCCCCTCCCTCCCTCTCCCCGCTCATTCCATTTTGGCATGTTAAGCCTCTTCCCTAAACTATCCCTTTCCGCTCCCATCCGCAGCTACTCCTGGGATCTCCCTTGGCTAGCTTTGGGAATGCGAGGAGGGGGGTGAAGAGGGCGGTTTGGTTGGTTCCTTACCTTCCCCACCATCTCTAGTCAATGACTCGGGGGTGGGAGGGAGGGAGAGAGAGAGAGAGAGATCGGATCTCAAATTGGAATTTATGAGTCCTTTATCTTTCTCTTCCCCAGTTTGGTGAGCTCAGAAGGTTACCAATTTATCCCGGTGCAATTGTAAAAATATAAAAGTTTGCCTTTGGAGCGGGCAGCGGCAGAAGAAAAAGCAGATTATTTGGGGTACAAATACATTTTCAGTTAATTGAATTTAATGCATTTTTTTCCCAAAACATGCCGGAAAGGGTGAATCCCAAGCCAAACGTGTTTGTTTTTTTAGTGTGCGGAGCCTTTGTTTGCTTTAAAAATGAGCATTATCACGAGAAGTTCGATTCCCAGCTTATCTTTAATGAAAGAAAAATAATTGTCCTAAGTTGATTTCCCCCCCCCCCCCGTTGCAAAATCGAATTCCACCACAAAAGGTGCGCTTATTTTTATTTTTTTAAAGCTAGAAATTATTGTATACATGGCGTTAATAAAGCCTCTATCATCGGGAATGGGAAGGTCGGCTATTTTGAGGGAGAGGGGCTCAAATAAATCCAGCAAGATATGAGGATGTGGAAGAAAATTTCTCCTTTTTCCTGAAATTTTCCCCCATAAGGGAAACAAAATAATATATATAGATATTAAGTAGCAATATCACCAACATCCCAAGGTGATGGCTTTTTTAAAGAAAGAAAATCAGGCAGAAAATAATACGGAGTGGGGAAACCCCTACCTCCACATTACAGTTAATTAGAATACTTTCATAAAAGGAGCAACGAAATGAAATTAAATAAAATATTCAGGGTCGCTTTTACACGTAACAAAAATAATAAAAATGAGATACTATGCAGCTAACAAAATAGGTTCACCTCAAAATAATACGTTTTGTTTAAAAGGCAGAAACCGGTTTTAATACAATAGTTGTGCTGGTGGGGAGAGTTATGACGACCTGGAGATTTTCTCATCTTTCATACAAAATGCACCTCACACACACACACACCTTCACAAACACCCGTTTCTGAATGTATCCCGATGATGTCTATATTACCCCGCGGGAACAGAAGGGCTGATTGATTGGGGCGGGGGCGGGGCCCGAAGGCTGCTTAAAAGACAATCAGAGAAAATGAGAGGCGATCGATGCGCACAAAGTGCTGATGGATAGTGATGGGGGGGGGCCTGGAAATGTGTGTGGGGGGGTTACAGGGTGGAAAAACCGGATGGGGGCGGAAACCCACCTCTCCTCTTATCTATATTGAGCTGGTGAGCCCCTCCCCTGCACTGCCTCTCTCCCTCCCATCCCTAATTGAGGAAGGGGACCCTCGCCTTGGCCAGATCTGCGATCTGGAGTCGGTCTGCTGCCCCCACCCCCGCGACCTTCGTGCTCTCCTTTTCCCCGCTCGCTTATATTTGTCAATTCCATATTTTCAGCGGAAATGGCCTATTTGGCTCCTCTGAGGGCCGGGGGTGCCGGCGGCTGAGGATTCCCCATCCCCGTCTTGACGGCTCCGCGGGGCAAGCGGGCTTGGCGATGGGGAGGGGAGGTCACGCCTGACCCCAGGATGCTGCATCTGATCATTGGGGGGGGGGGCAGCAGGAGCGGGAAGGGCGAGCGCTCCGTTTCTCCAACGCCACCCCTCCCCCCTCCCTTTTTGGGGGAGAGATTTCACGGCTGGCCGAGGACAATGGCCGAATGACCAGTGCGATCTCGGGAGGCAAATAGCCCCTCCATTTCCGGTGCTCAGTTCAAACTGGACAATACCAGCCAGCTATTCCCCTGGAGCAAAGCGGAGCCCTATTAAAGGGGCAGCGGCTGTGGCAGCTCCAGAAGGAGCACACGCGTGCACAAGCGTGCACACGACCACCGGCACCTTCCACTAGCCCTTTTGCCTCCTCTCCACACGCGCAAGCCTTCTCTTTGCCGCATCTCTGGGCTCCGGAATAGATTTAATCCCGAGGCTTCCAGGACGAAGAAGTAAGATCCGTGTTTGCCAGCGTGGGTGGGTCCCTTCACACATTACGTTTCAGAGCACAGGCCTCTCGGGTGTTTAAGGGCGCCCCCGTAGCCGTCGGTGCAAACGCGTGCGTGGCAAAGGGAGTTAGGACTGGATGCTGCGAGGCTGAAATGGCGCCGAAGGTGGGGGAAGGATTAAGGGCTTGACACGGATGCTACAAGGACGGATGCCACAAGGAGTGGCCATTGTGGAGGTCAGTGTCCGCCATCCAATCCCCACTTGGAGAGACACACCATGAAAGCGCACAAACGCTATAATAAAGAGAAGCAGGCCTCTGAAAAATGTAGGGCTGGCAACAGCAAACAGATCTTAACTTTTTCTGTATGAGCATCTCTCGGGGGGAAAAACAACAACAACGTCTAACAGGAGACACCTATCAGTTCTGCTCAGTGGTGTCCAAACTTTTCAAAGAGGGCCAGATTTGATGAAGTGAAGGCCCCTGAAACGGACTTTGGACATGTCTGATTGTCTCTGGCCTAATCCTGCTCTCTTTATATGCCTGCAAATGAAATCAAGGGTTAAGTTGAGGAACTGACAATCACGCAAGACCCATCTATTTCCCCTTCGGAGCAGGGGAATCCTGAATATAGGGATCGTCTTCTTGTAATCTGTAAAAAAAAAAAAAAAACATTTCCCCCACAAATACTCTTTCAGAATTCTGTGTGGCGGGACGGGGGGCTTTCAAAAAATAAACATTAAAAAAAAATCTCTAATGGCTATACCTGGAAATCAAACTGTTTTGTATTGGCATAGTTAAAAGAGGTGATTTGATGAGCTTTCAAAGGGTGCTTAAAAAAACAACCAAATCTCCCTCGTGCAATTAATATGGGGGGAAGGAGTGAACATGCGGGAGCAAAACTTCAAAGTTTTCCTCCTGTCCGAGGGAGCTTAGGACGACTGAACGGCAACAACATTCTCAACGCTTCTATAAAGTTAGGACTCTTGGGCTTTCCCTATATAGTAGTTGTCTGTGTTAGTGGACATCTTGGTGAAATGTGCACGAGCTGGCTGCCTTTCAGCCCTGGGAAAAAAAGGCAGACCGACGATGCAATTCTCTGCTCGTTTCCCTGGTATTAAGCCCAGGAGGACCCGCACGGGATAGGGGCGGCCAGAGGCAGATTAAAGAGAAGGATATTAGGTCCCCTAATTAGGAAGGTTCGTTTTCAGCATAACGTATTCACTGAAATTAGCACCATCCCACCGTTTTCTCCAGACGAAACCTATTCGTCCTTAGAAAGAGGAGTCTTTTGTCAGTTCAGTATCCAGTATCCCGTCAAGCGCCTGAAACCACTTACTTTGGGGTAAGTCCCATCATCAATACAAATCAATACAGATCTGAGGTTCTGCCCCCCCCCCCAAAAAAAGTCCTGGCTACGCCTATGAGTGCCATGGAACTCAAGGGAGCTTACTTCTGAGTAGACATGAATGGGGCTGCACTGCGAGAGAAAACTGAAAGAGGCCCGTTGCTCAGGGCTGCAGCCACGTTATCTTCGCGGGATTACTTGTCATACATCTCTCGACATTTCCCAGAGAGTGGACAGTCTGACAAAGTGTGGGGGAATTTATTAATTTGTTTAAAAAGTAAAGACAGATAAGTTTTCTCCCTGAGCTGTATTTAACATAACTGGAGTGTAATCAAGTAAGTAAGTTAATACTGGAAAGTGATTTAAATTGCACTTGTCTCCAGAATGCCCAGCCACTTTGTATGACACATCCCTGGCTCTATACTCCTTTTCCCTAGATCGGGCGGGGTGTATGTCTCCTTCTGCGTGTGTATCAGTAAACAGTGTCACATTCTGAGAAACGCTGAAGGAAGAGAAAGGTTATATTAAAGAACAGCGCGGAGCTGCACGCTCTGTCCAAGGTGCTGATCTGCGCCGCTCAATGACTCTCTGTAACTCTCCAGGGTGCTGAAAGACACCATGGTTACACACCGTCCAGGATTCTGAGCGGAGAATAAACATAAATTAAAGTAAAACCATATTTGGCAGGACTTGTTCCTCCCTTTAGCTAAATACGTTTCCAGAATCGTCTGATATTAACAATCTCAGGAAGCTCTCCTGGCCTTCCCAGCAATTATCTGGAAGTGTTCTGGTACACTTTGATGCAATGAACTTCCAGTAAAAAAAAACCTTCTAAGTCCCTGACTCATATGTTCCATAAAGGAGAATATCAAATGTTGAATGTTATGTCTGTCCTTGAACATTGGATCTTAGGGCAGGAGATAGCACAGTTGGGGCTCAAAATGGAAGGCGTCATGCGCACCAAAATGCTGTAGTGATTGGGTTTTGATTGGCAAGCCCCATCACACTAGAAGAAGACGGGGACCTGAATGGTGTGAATCTGAGTTGAACAGGGGTCTCTCCCTTCTGTCCCAGCTTCAGCCACTTTGGAAGGGGAGAGCAGATGCCCGTTCTCCCCTCAAGTTCGTGCAGAGCAGAGAATCGCAATGGAAGCTGGGGGAGGGGCTCGGGGCAACCAAGGCAGGAGGCAGCAGTGACTGAACAGGAACCTGAACAGGGGAGTGTAGTGTTGTCATCTAGAACCAGCCACTGCTTTTGCAGATCAGAACAGAGCCACCCACCCCATAAGATCACACAATTGCAATCCCAGCATTTCTGTAAGGCAAGCAAGTCTTGTGAGTGAATGTGGTATATCTCATTTTTAAAAGCTTGGTGGGCAGGGTATGGGAACTTGTTGAGTTGAGATATCTTTGTTCTGAACATCTTGCCTTGTTCCTGAACTCCTGAATCATGTCTTCTATGTCTGCTGCTTTGTTTGTACTATTGTTAGTCTGAATAAAGCTCTCTTACTCACTTTAAAGGACCATTTTTTTTCTTTTTTATTAGACATGACCCCCCCCCCCAAAATATATATATATTGGGAACTGTTGTTTGTTAAGGGTGCTGAGACGCCTATTCACGTCAGAGAGCTACAATTCTCAGAGGTCCCTGGGAAGAGTGATTGATTGCTAAACGACTCTGGAAATTATAGCTTTGTGAAGGGAATGGGGGTTGCCTAACAATTCTCAGCACCCTTAACAAACAACAGCCCCCATGACTATTTATGGGGAGTCATGACTTACAGTGGCAAAATAGTGCTTTAAATGTATGGTATGGCTGTGGCCTTAGAGAACTGAGATTGCCATTGCTATGATAATGGTTATCACTGGAGGCCACACACCCAGCTGCTATGCAGACACTATATACGGTGCTGAAATGGAGTGGGACCATCCAGGGCAACCCAAATCCCACTACTCTATGCAAATAGTTAATGTATGAACAGAATTAGGACTGTTGCCTCATTTCTGTTTGGGGAGAGGAGAAAGGAGAAGGATCCATCACAACTGCTGCTTTCCTAAAACCACACCATCCTCCATCAAAACAATAGCTGCCTTTTGAAAGCAGGAGCTATTGATTGATTGATTGATCAATTGATCAGCATATATGCCCTGCCCTTCCTATAAATTCCCAGGGCAGCTTAGAATAGAAAATCAAAGGACTAATAAGAAGAATTTTAAGAGCACACAAACACTACAGACTAAATGCTGCAGGATCTGAAATCTAGAAAGAGCTGTGTAAGAGGCTAATGCAGATGAAGCAGCTTAGATTAAAAGACTTGGGGATGTTTAAAAAGAAAGAAAGTCAGGACGGATGTCAGGAGCAGGTCAGCAATAACTCACACGGTGTCACTGAAATTGACTCTTTATACAAAGAAACAAAATGGCTCAAGCCTACTGAGCACAGCAACTCTTCCCAGTAGATTTTGCCCCAATTGGTTGCAAGGTCTGAAGGTGCCCACTTTCCCACAGCTCTCTAAATCTCCTCCTCTCCTGGACCCTTCCAAGCAATCTGAGACTCTGTCACCTTGTCTGTCTCTGCTTTGCCCTCTTCATACCTCTGCAGGTTCTGAGAGACCAGTGGGGAGGGGAGCCAGTCACAGTAGCAGGAGGAGACCCCCTGGCTTCTTCAGGAGCCTGCCTCTCTCTGTCTCTTGGTGTCCCTCCTCTCCAGCCTCTATTTCCAGACTGCTGCCACTAACTCCCTCCACTCACTTAGCCATGTTCTCTCTTCAGTCTTCCCCCTCTGACCACTCATTGTCATCCCACCACCAGTCCCCTGGCTCTGCGCCTTCATCCCTTGGAGGTTCCCCAAGCTGGTGCCTCCCACCACTCCTCTGCACCCAACTAGTCCATGACAGTCTACAAGGATCCACCCCTTTCGTGCCATTTGGAAAGATGAATCCTGACCAAGAGCAAAGCCACCTTATGCAACAGTGTGGGTGAAGAGAAGAGAAGGTTTGCCTCCAAACGATTTCACTCATTGGCCTTACTGTTGCAGCCACCAGCAAGGATGCCAATTAACAACAATTGCAATGATGGCTTTCTGCGTGTGACATGAAGTCCTGCTCATCAAGAACCTTGGCGAGCTCCGGGACTCGTTATGCCAAGGCCAGCAGGTTGCTTGCGACTTCTGACCTAGGCTCAGTGTGAACCAGCGACCTAGAGGTGAAACACTCCATCTCTCATTAGCAGTCAACTGACACTCACTTTTCCTAATGAATTCTACACCCCCATCGAGGAATAAATCAGTTCCTGGAGGGTGAGGCAGGGAGTCCTTTGGCAAAAGTAATTTCAAGCAGGGGTGGAGGGAAGACAGAATGGAAAGACAGCATACCAATATTCCCTTTACTAGCTCATTGGGTGGAAGCACTGTGATTTGTATAACAACGATTAGCACTTATACAGGCCTTTGGGCAGTCTTCCAAACTTTACACTGTCTCAGTAAACCAGGGATGGAGGGCCCCAGGCCCAGGAGCCAAGTGGCCCTCCTGAACTTCAAATATGGCCCTCGGACCTCTTTCCAGGCCACATCCCTAATTGCCCCAGCTTTGCAACCTGGCTGGAATGTATCCTTGAACTCTGATAATGCCTCTTGCTTGCCTAGATGTAGGGTAGTGTATATAGAAAATAACCTACTGTACTAAAGGTCAAATTTACATTTGCTGCTCCACCCAGTTTTGCAAATAGCTGGCATGTGACCCTTGGAAGGTTGTCCAGAATGGAATGAAGCTCTCAGGCTGAAAAAGGTTCTCCAACCCTGGTTGAAAGGTTGTGAGTTGTTTAGGGCTTTATAAACTAAAATACCTTAAGCTTGGCCCATTGGAATAGAAACAGCCTGTGCAATTTTTTTCAACCAAGGTGTCAGATGTTGACAGTTAGTTGCCCCACAGAGCAACTTAGCAGTAAACTTCCAGATCAAACTTATAGGTAGCCCCACAGGAACCCTATTACCAGTGCTATTTTTCTACAAAAAGAGGTGCTGAAACTCACCATGATCACCTTCCTTGTTCTCCTAGAATGGCAATGGCCCCCACATGAGAGGTGCCAGAACTGAGTTCTGGTGTGTTCTAGCTGGGGGGTGGGGAGCCCTGCCTATTACCATCTGCTGATCAGGTCAGGGAGTGGATCATAAGGGGCTGAACACTCCTGTCATGTGACCTGCAAAGCCTGGGGGGGGGGCACTGAGCATGCTCATCATATTCATCACTGACATATCCCACTTTATGAATGTCGAAAGGACTTCATATTCGTTGTCCCAGTAACGGTCACAAAAGCCCTGTGAGGTAGGCTGCTATTATCACCTCTCAATGTCTGAAAAAATGCAATCAGTGATTTGGCAAGATTGAACCAGCTTAGATTCTATTTTGGAAACATCGTAAGGATGTTAGTCACTCTGTGCAAGAAGGAAGGGGGAAAGGGAGTCAGCTACCTAACATCTAAACCAGAGTAGAATGAAGCTTGAAGAGCTCACTGGCCAGACTCCATCCTGTCCTTTGCCTTACTACATTGGAGGGGAAACCTGCCCAGATTGCTCCACACAGATCAGAGTCCAAAAGCCAATTTTTCCCCACTGTTGACTCATCCCAACCCCCCGCTCCAGTGGGAAACTAATACTGTTAAGACTTTTCAGAGTATCATTCCCTCTGTTTCCAGTGTTCAGGCATTGAGTGCTGAAGTAGCCAAAACTGCACCGCCCATGCTCAAGAGGGAGATATCAGCCAGATAGAGAGGAACCTGCAGAAGTAGAACGAATCTGCAGGTGGAGAAAAATGCAAGACAAGGGAACCCCAGAACAGCCAATGGGGACTGAGCATATTCAGTCACACAATGCTGACTAACTGTTGGGAGAATGCTGGAGACCGGAACAGCAACATTCCATACTGCAACATTTTGCTGCAGGTCCAACTGATGTGGGTTGTAACTGGTAATGCCCTTTATTCTTGACAGTGCTGTCACACCTGTTGGATGGAGAAAGGTTCTGGAACTTTAAGTAGGCCCACGGCATGCCAAAATCAACAGGCTAAACTGCCCGTCTTCACCTGTTGGTTTCTTTCTGTCATTGCAGCCATTAAAAGAGAATGAGGACTTAGGACATGCAGATGAAAATCTGCCTACATTCTGGGCACAGCTGCAAGCACACCACTGCCACTCTGCCTAGGACTGGGCTGTGCTCCCTGTCCAGCCAATTTCACTCAGCAGAACATTTTCCATTGTTTACTTTTTATGTCTATAAAAAAGCCAGTTAGTCTCTTTTATGCCCCATGTCCTTTAATTGCTGAAATTGTGAGGCTACAGTCAGAAATTGCCTATAGCAGTGATGAGCCAAAGGAGCACATAATCCTTGCAGCAAAGCCACAGGTAGCCAACTATGGGTAAAGTTTGAAATACAATACATCTCTACTCAGATATATGCCCCATTGAACTCAATGGATGTTAGTGTTGCATTCTCAGTCTTGGTGAACTATTGGAGGGAAATGCTGCACACGTGCTTTTTTACATACAGTGGTACCTCAGGTTACATACGCTTCAGGTTACAGACTCCGCTAACCCAGAAATAGTGCTTCAGGTTAAGAACTTTGCTTCAGGATGAGAACAGAAATCGGGCTCTGGCGGCGTGGCAGCAGCAGGAGGCCCCATTAGCTAAAGTGGTCTTCAGGTTAAGAACAGTTTCAGGTTAAGAACAGACCTCCAGAACGAATTAAGTACTTAACCCGAGGTACCACTGTACCTTGAACCTGCACCAGTAGGGAACTGACAACAAATTAAGTACTTAACCTGAGGTACTACTGTACAAGTAAAAGGACCAGAGATGTCCCTTTTAACAATCAGAGCTCATTGCTCTAAGAGGGGGCCTGAAAATACTCCCAAGTCCCAAGGGGAGCAGACCCCACAGGCTTATAGATGGTTACAGCCCTGTTGCAGGCTCATGCAGAATAGAGTGATAAATAAATCTGATCTGATTAATTAAAGGTTTAGAACTACTGTCTATTTTAAAGCCCACCCCCCACCCCCCATTCTCAGAGTGGCCACCAGGCTTGAATGCGCAAGTCATCTTCCTTTAATATTTGCTATTGGTGTCTAATACTGCTTTAAAAAAAATATTGAAAAGCAGTATTAAAAAATACACGAACGAATTAATTAATATAGCTTGTATGAGAACTTCACAAGGTGTAAAGGGTTCCCAAGTAAGTCACTAGCTTTTATTGCAGGGCTGGGGAGCTGAAGGTCTGAATATGACCCCTAGGCCTCTCTGCCTGGCCCTTAGAATTCTCCCCAGACCACACCCCTCACTGGCCCTGCCTCACACCCAAGTCTTTTTGCCTGGCTGTAATGTGTCCTTGGACTCTGACAATGTCACTTGCTTGTTTGGGCAGAGAACAGAGAGGGAAGTGTGTACAGAAACTAACCCATTGTATGAAGGTAAAATTTGTGTTTGTTCCTCTGCCCTGACCCTGCCTACCACTGGCATGCATCTCCTCATAAAGTTTCCAAGAAGGAAATATGGCCCTGAGACTTAAAAAGGCTTCCCTCCCCTGTTTTAGAGAATAGTCTTCCGTTCTTTTCACTCTGTGGGATCATCAAGGCAACTACACCTTAGAGTAATGCTGCAGTGAGCATCAAATGATAGCTGCCTGCATGCTCTTTAAAATCTTAATTCCTATATAGCAAATAGGTTCCTAGGTCTCATGATTTCAGAGGCAAACACGAACAGAGATGTGCTTAAAAGGTTGGAAGGTGAGGAGGGAAAGAATAACTCAAAATTCATCATTTAGCTGGAGCAGGGGTAGCTAAACCTTTGGGGGCAAGTAACCCATAGCTGACCCTCTGAGGGTTGTTATTATTTTTAATAATAATATTAAAATACTGTGATACATCAAACATTAAAAGCTTCCCTAAACAGGGCTGCCTTCAGATGTCTTTTAAAAGTCTGGTAGTTGTTGTTCTCTTTGACATCTGATGGGAGGGCGTTCCACAGGGAGGGCGCCACTACCGAGAAGGCCCTCTGTCTGGTTCCCTGTAGCTTTGCTTCTCGCAGTGAGGGAACCGCCAGGAGGCCCTCGGAGCTGGACCTCAGTGTCTGGGCAGAACGATGGGGGTGGAGACGCTCCTTCAGGTATCCTGGGCCGAGGCCGTTTAGGGCTTTAAAGGTCAACACCAGCACTTTGAATTGTGCTAGGAAACGTACTGGGAGCCAATGTAGGTCTTTCAAGACCGGTGTTACGTGGTGTCGGCGGCTGCTCCCAGTCACCAGTCTGGCTGCTGCATTCTGGATTAGTTGTAGTTTCCGGGTCACCTTCAAAGGTAGCCCCACGTAGAGCGCACTGCAGTAGTCCAAGTGGGAGATAACTAGAGCATGCACCACTCTGGCGAGGCAGTCCGCGGGCAGGTAGGGTCTCAGCCTACGTACCAGATGGAGCTGGTACACGGCTGCCCTGGACACGGATTTAACCTGTGCCTCCATGGACAGCTGTGAGTCCAAAATGACTCCCAGGCTGCGCACCTGGTCCTTCAGGGGCACAGTTACCCCATTCAGGACCAGGGAATCCTCCACACCTGCCTGCCTCCTGTCCCCCAGAAACAGTACTTTTGTCTTGTCAGGATTCAATCTCAATCTGTTTGCCGCCATCCATCCTCCAACTGCCTCCAGACACTCACACAGGACCGTCACTGCCTTCACTGGTTCTGATTTGAAAGAGAGGTTAATTAATTAACCACCCTATACCTGCAGGTCTCAGGGTGGTTCACGATAAAATTGTAACATTAAACACAAAATACACAATCAAAATATAAACAGAAACAGACAAATAACCCTCCCCCAACACAAAAAAACAGTTAAATTGCTTTTTATTTTTTTAAAATGGTTTTTAACAGAATATTGCATGGTAAAGTGTATATTTTTGATGCAAGGGAAGAAGGTGGGCATGAAAAAATGAAAAGAAAGAAAGAACTATTGGTTGTCTTACCTGCTAAGGATAGGTCAGGAAGCAACTGGTGTAAACTAAAAATAGCAGATCTGGATTTTTTAATTAAATTTCTGTTACAAAATCAGTAACAAAGAATTCACAAAATAATAATTATTATTTCTACAAACATAAATAATAAAACAAGACAAGGCTAACAAAAAAATGGGTCACTAGGGGGTGAATAGAAAATGTATTCTTTTACAGTACATAATAATGAGGTGATTACAATGAACCAGTTCAATTGATTCTTCAGTAAATCAACTTGGAAAGCAGAGACTAACAGGCGAGAACTAAAGAAGATTTGGATTTTATAAGAAAGCTTCCCAAGGACAAAATAATTTCAGCACCAGCAGAAGTCAGTTCATGCAGGTGTGGCGTTGCTTGATTACTTCATGAGTCCCTGAAGAACATATGAAAAAGTGGGAAAGTGCTGTGTTTGAGGTGTCTTTGGACAATACTGGCTGAGTCTCCGGAGGAAACAGGCTGAGGTGGTAGAATGGGCTGTACACTTCAGACAACAGGTGACAAATTATCTTCTGAATGCTCTTCTACAGAAAAACAGAACAAAAGCAGTCTCTGAAAATAGAGAATTAATATGTCACAGAGAGAGAGAGAGAGAGAGGAGAGATTCCAGGCCAGCCCTCTACTTTCTGTGATGGTTTTCTATTTGCATGGAGTCTTGTTATTGTCATAATACAGGGGAATGTCTGAGACAGCTGATCTTCCACCTGCAATGGTGACACTCCACTGCCCGGCTCCCATCACATTCCAATAACTTTGTCAGCAAAACTGCCCTGTTAAATACACACATTCCATGCTAAGGGGGGCTGTCAGTTTCTCTGTGAGTTGCCAGCCCCAGCTTTACTGCATCACCCATGTGGTCCTCCTCACTGCAGCTTGTTATGTGTTTGGTGCAATTCATCAGAAGCGCCTGTGGAGGCATCCTGTCACCACCTCTTTCCTCTCAGCTCAATACTGCTTTAATGAGACCACAAGCATAACCCTTAGGTCAGTGTGGCTTGACAAGGGCTACTGCTTGAGCATCATTGGGGAGGTGCTGGCTCAGCTGTGGCAGCGGGTGCCAAATGGCCATGTGTGCCTTGCAGCTGAGTCACACAAGCCTAGTTTTCCTCTCTCCACATACTGCATGGGCTCTCATCCTTTGTCAGCAATAGTGTAGTTAAGAAGAACACACCAGCTGTTCATTACAAAAAGTCTAAAACTAAGAAACAGTGCTTGACTGTTCTTTTTTTCCTCCTCCTGACCAATTCCTTTTCCTTTTGTGTCATGTCTTTTCAATGGTAAGCCCGAGGGCAGGGACGGTCATTTGGCTATTTGCTACAGGGGCATTTTGGGGCATAAAATCAGGATAAAAATACTTTTAATAAATAGCAACAAGTGCAATCATTTGAGTAAAATAAAAACCTGAAGCAGGGCATCTGAGGAAGAACTTAAATGACAAGCAGACCTATGTGGTGTAAAGAGGTCCTTTACGTGCCCAGGATGAAGGCCATTTAGTGCTTTCAAGAGTAATACCAGCACCTTCAATTTGTCTGAAAACCACCTGCTCCTTTCCAACTGCAACAGGTGGATAACAATAATGAGTTGCTGTTGTTGCTCGTATTGTTACACCATTTTCTAAGTGTCCACAGCATGTTGGACAGTACAAGAGAACAGGTCTCTGTGCCTCTCCAGGTAGGGCTGAGAGTCCTCTATCTGAAACCTGGAGAGCCGCTGCCAGTCAGCGTAGATGATAGTGTGCTAGATGGACTCAATATAAGGCATCTTCCTATGTTCATGGCAGGGGACATTCCCAGCCCTACCAGGAGATGCCGGGAATCGAACCTGGGCTTTTTGCATGCAAGGCCTGAGCTGCAGCCCTTCATCAAAGCTCCTTGTGCCTGGTTCTGCTTTGGTCCTGCTGTCAACCTCCACTTCTTAGCAGGCCTCCAGGTGTATTACCCAGCTGATATGGGGAGGAAGGTGTTGAAAACAGAACCACAGGATGAGCAGCTCTGTAATCTGCTCTAGGATAGGGTGGGAAGCCTTTTGTTAGCCCGAGGGTCACATTGCATGATGGGAAACATTCCAACGGCCACATACCATTGGTTGACAGAGCCAGAAGCAAAAATGGGTGGGGTGGGCTACATGCCAGCTGCACAGAAATCAGATATTTTTACACACAGACACACACACACACACACACAGAGAGAGAGAGAGAGAGAGAGAGAGAGAGAGAGAGAGAGAGAGAGAGACTTTTCCTTCACTATCTTGGCAAGGAATATTTATAAATGAAGTTACAGTGGTACCTCAGGCTACATACGCTTCAGGTTACAGACTCCACTACCCAGAAATAGTACCTCGGGTTAAGAACTTTGCTTCAGGATGAGAACAGAAATCGTGCGGCGGCACAGAAGCGGGAGGCCCCATTAGCTAAAGTGGTGCTTCAGGTTAAGAACAGTTTCAGGTTGAGAACAGACCTCCGGAACAAATTAAATACTTAATCCGAGGTACCACTGTATATCACAGCTTTTTCTCCAAGGAGCTTGAGGTGGCATAATGGTTCTCCTCCTCCACATGGAATCCCCACAACAACCCTGTGAGGTAGGTTAGGGTGAGAGGCAGTGACTGGTCCAAGGCCCTCCACTGGGCTTCCTATGGTCAAGCAGAGATTTGAACCCTTGGCCTCCCAGGTCCTAGTCCAACGCTCTTCCCATTATGCCACATTGTCATAGTTCAAGCATCAATTCCAGCCAAGCAAAAGCCCTGAATGATGGTGTCGTAGGGTTGCTGGGGGGTGTGGCCTAGGGAGAGTTCAGTGGGCCAAGCGGAGGGCTGAGGGCCACATTTTACTCGCAGGATTGGGGGGGGGGGGCTTGCTTTGGTAAAGCATTTAAAGGACTCAAGGCAGCAACTATTGTAGGAAGGCAACTGTTTGTCAGTTGTTTCCACTTTACAACAGCTGGCCTTTCCCTTTTTAAAAACACAAATTGATGTTTGCATTATGAACTGCAGAGATCCACTAGATTACAATTTCTAGGTTCTTAAGCATCCCAGCGGGATGATTCCAAAATGAGAACTGTGTTGGATACAGCACCCTCTTGTGGTCATATGGAGAAATGTGGAAGAAAAAACCTTTTTCATTCTCACTCTTTTGCAAGTATACAGTTGCAATTCTATTATGAACTTCCCTGGGACTCAGTGGCATGAATAAGTCTCTTAAGTGACACTACAAGTCTCTTAAGGATTTGTTTCCACCCCTGGCATCTTACAGCCTAGTTCTATGCATGCTTGATCAAAGGAAGGTCCTACTGATTTCATGGAGACCTACTTCACTTTAAATGTGTTCTGGGACTGAAGCTATGGACAAGCAGAAAACAAGGGGGAATGTTTCCCTCCCTTTTTTCCTCATTAAGCCCTTTGAGGACTGCTTCATTTAAGATTGCAGCATTTGTTTACAAGTGGGACCTGCAGCAAAATGTTACAGTATGGACTGCTCCTGTTTGGAGTCCTAGTCAACCAGCCATGCCCTCTCTCAGGGCACACCATTCCATTCCCATTCTCCCCTGGTTTTCTCCCCCGCCCACATCCACTCACAACAGCCAAGTATGTTCACTCCTCACTCAGCTGTTTTGGAGTCCTGTACCCCACCTTGCTTAGAGTTTTTATTTTCATCATACTCCTGCAAACCGCAGTTCTGATTTGCTGCTTGCTTATTTACTTATGACCCGGAAGCTGTACGCTGGCTCCCTCGGCCAGTAAAGTGAGATGAGCGCCGCAGCCCCAGAGTCATCCGCGACTGGACCTAATGGTCACGGGTCCCTTTATCTTTACCTACTTCTTTATCTTCTATATACCGCCCTATACCCGAAGGTCTCAGGGTGGTTCACATAAAATAAAATATCAAATATATAAAATCAAAACAAAACCAACAACCCAATAAAATAAACCCCAAAAGAGCCAGCAATTTAAAAAAAGGTATAGGATATAGATCAAGTCAAGCAAAGGCTTGGTTGAAAAGGAACATTTTTGCTTGGCTCCTAAAGGTGTATAGTGAAGGCACCAGGTGAACTTCCCTGGGGAGAGCATTCCACAGACGGGGAGCCACTGCAGAGAAGGCCCGTTCTCGTGTTGCCAACCTCCAGACCTCTCGAGGAGGAGGCACACGAAGGAGGGTCTCAGAAGATGATCTCAGGGTCTGGGTAGGTTCATATGGGAAGAGGTATTCTGGTCCTGAGCCATTTGGATCCTTGCACACTCATTTAGGGTATTCCTCCAAGCCTGCTGATACCTCCCTCTTCTGCATGGATGGTTTTTTTGGCAACATAAGCAATGGCACTCACAGCCTGAACACCAGAAAGAGAGGGAATGATAAGAGGGAAGTTGCATCAGTATTTCCAGAAATGCCTCCTTCCCCCTGTGTCTACCCTATAGGGATGATGTCTGTGTATCCTCGACATTTCAGAGGAGCAAATAGAGTTTTGGCTACTTAAGGTCTCACACTCAAAGAATGCTATTAGTGAATAAGATTCAGTAAATTTTGTATTCACTTTACAGTGCACGCACACACAGTTTTCAAAGCAACTTGCTAAACATGTTAAGAATCTTTCTAAAACACACCAAATTGCTTGGAGCCACCTAGAACTATTGAGTTGTATCAAATGTAGCACTAAATTGGAGACACTAAGAGGAGTGTTTGTTCCACTGGCTAAATATTTTGCACAAGTGTAACATGGTTTGCACCAGAGAACGCATAAGCAGGTTGATGGTAACACTGTTGTGCAGCATATTTTACAATTTTGCTTTTGCGACTGTTGCATTAGATTCTTCTGTTTCACAACATTAAAATACACCTGTCTGCTAGTGCAAGAGCCATTGCACTACAGGACAGAGAACACTGGAGGCAGCCCATAAGCTGCAATATGGGGCCCACCTGCAGGAGCCCATGCATGCAGGATGGAGAAGGAAAGCTATGTTGCGCTGCTGATTTAAAAGTAATTCAAACTCATCAGCTATGAGATCCAATAATTGGGGTTAGTGGGAAGAGAGCTAGCTATAGCATCAATATCAGGATTATTTTACCCCTCGTAAGATCCTGGCCTGTGTGGGACTTATTTCTAGCTGCTTCAACAGCCAGGAATTCCAGCTGCAGAATAACATTTGTTAGAACATTGGAGAATGGGGTGGGCACTTAGATACACCTTTGCTCAGTGTAATTGGGTGACACTGTTAGCTAAAACATGGTTGCATTATAAAGACCACCAGCAGGTGAATGGGATAACACGAAATTTAAAGGTACAGCATCCAATATATACAGAAATGATAATACAGACGACAGCCACATTAACATGAAAATTAAAACAAAACAATTTAGGTATAATTCAGTGTTTAATCCTCCTGGATATAGGAATTTAAAAAGGAAAATCAACCTAGCTTCTTGCTGGTGTAACAGTTTGACATAATCCCTCCTCACACCGGTTTGTTTGTTTTTTTAATGTCTCATAAAACTGTATAAAGTAAGTCTGTGTCAGAATGGTTATGCTTCACAGAGTGATCCACCAAAGGTGCCTCCATCACTTTCTAATGTGGGTGCCATTGGCACGTGTAGTGGAACCAGGGGTGTCTTACCCATAGAGGCTAGTGGCACGGGGCGCCAGGGTGCCAAGTTCTGGAGGGCGCCAGGGAAGAGGTAGAGGCTGGACACCGTGCCTCCCAGCATATGCTCACTGTCCTTGCCCGCCTCCGCCATGCCACGCTGAAGCAGCGCCATGCCCGGACCCTCCGTCTGCCATGGCCACCGTGGCACGAGGCAGCCAGCTGAGCCAGGAGGCACCACGTCCAGCCTCCGCCTCTTCCCCACCAGAGGAGCCACCCTCCAGCCACTGCCCACCTCCTCCAGCCCCACCAGCAGCGCCATCCTCCCTAAAAAAACCTCTGGGAAACAGGGGGGACGGATGCTGGAGGGAGCTTTGCAACACGGCACCGGATATACTTAAGACAGCCCTGAGTGGAACTGATGTAAATCAAATGCAGCCATATTGTGTAATTACCATTTGTATAATGTTCTGGTATATCAGCTTATTTATTGTATTTGAATGTAATTGACTTTATTTGGTGTTATTATCAGCTGAGGAAGAACATTTGAAACAGTTGGTTATCCTGGAAGGACTGTCCTGCTGCTGTTTTTGGAGCACCAACATCCTTCAACTTATTCCCTGCAAAACACTGCATAAGTTGTGCTTACACTTACCTTGGAAGGCATGTTGCCTCAAGCTTGAGTGATTCTTTGTGATGTTATGCTAGCTAAAAAAATCCCTTACTTTGGGACATTTTCTTAACTCATATTAGTTGGTGTCACCATGTATATATTGTATGCTATCTCACTGTAAATTAAGATACAATTCAGTAGTGATATAAAAGTGTTGTAATCATATTATTAGCCTAACGTGTTGCTTTTGGATTGTCCTGTTTGCAACACAGGGGATCTTTGTTGTTTAAATCTATTGTTGGCCGCCTTGAGAATTTCAGTTAATAGGCAGGATATAAATACTCCTAAAGAAAACAATAAATGCATCTCTTTGAAATTCAGCTTGAGAAAAATCTAGCAGAAAAGAAGCACAGGAAAGGTCACACTTATTCTGTTAGCTGCCTTCAGTTTTCTTGGAAAACCAGGCTTCCGGTCCCACCTGCCTTAATGGAGGCAGCCCCCATGATAGCAGGGGATTGTCAGTGAATTAAAAGCAAGGCTGACAGAGGGTAAATCATCCTTGCAAATTCCCCCCAGGTACAGGGAGAATGATCTTCACTTGCAGTTTGTCTCGGTACCTAGCTCTCGCTCCAGCATGGTATGTGGGAGGCAGGGAAGCGCTGAGTGCAAAAGCACTTTGCCTGTTGAAAACCTTCCTAAACCCTTAACCCCCATTAAGAAGCAGATGTTCTCCATTTAATTGGATCTTTAATTAAAGTACCGGTGCATGATGGGAAAGGGTTGCAACAACATACTGCAGAATATACCAGCTACATGGATCAAAAGTTTGAATTGAGATAAGATTTTCTTCAGCGTGAGAGTTGGTTGGGGAGAGGAAAGCACACAGTTTGTTTATTCTAATATTTTTTTTACATATTTATGATTTGGCAGCTGTCTCCGAAAAACAAGATACAAATATATTTACAAGTGAGGAAGGGACGTTGGAGTAATATTGATATTAATAAGCAAAAATAGAAACTTTGTGTGATCTGAAATGAATAAAGGAGGGGGAAGGGAAGCTCAAGTATGACTGTGTTGGAAAGAAAGAGTAATTCCCCTCACCTCCGCTTAAAAACAACAGACAAGAAAAAAAGAGATCGAGATTTGTGTGTGCTACTGACAGAATGTAATCTAAGATAAAGTTTAATTGGGCCATAAATCTCTTGCTGAAAGGAAAAGAATTTGGGAGCTGTGATAAGAACACTGCAGAGATTCTGGGAGTTGGAAAGGAGTATAAAATCTTCAATGCATTTGAAAATTACCTACCTTTTCCTAGTCTGAGGGGGAAATGGCGAAGATCTGAGACGTGTTTTACTAGTGAGACAGAATGGTTTCTAGCAGATTGTCGCCTGTTCTGAGACATTGAAACAAGGGATGGAGAGATAAGACCTCTGAGAAACTTGGAGATTCAGTTCCGCCCCAAGCCATGATGGGGGAAGACAACAGCTGAGAAGTGAAAGAGACAACACCATATATGGACAGAAGGAATCTCCATGGACATAACAGCTTTCACACGCAGGGAAGAATAAAGGTAATAGTTTGAGTTCCTCACTTGAAGCTTTATAAATTTACATATTGTAACATCACGAATGGAAAAAATTAATTATGTACCTGTTGACTAAGGTATTATTATTATAACTGAAATGTAACTGACATTAATCAAGATTATGAAACGCTGGTAATATGAGATCGGAAATGCACCCAAACCACCATGCTGGGAGCCATGTATTAATTGCAAGTTGATTGGCATTTTGATAATTGTATAATTTGGGAATTAATTGTTTTCCACAGATCTGAGGGTAATGAAACAATCGCTGAGATAGCTAGAGCGCCGGTGGCAGATAACTCATTCTGAAGCTGACCGGACACGGGTTAGAGCTCAATGTCAAGCCTACCAAGTGGTGATAGTGACGGCAAAGAATACTTTCTTCACCGCCTCTATTGTATCTGCAGAAAACAGCAGCAGGAGGCTCTTTTGGGTGGTTCGCCTAAACATAGAACAGGTTACAAGGTGGGCACTTGGCAGGGTAACGTAGGGCTTTAAGGTAGATGGCATGAGCTAAGATGTTGTCCCAACACTTGACATGCCCTCTGTGCTCTCCTTTTGAAGATTAGGGTGGGCACAGAGATTTGCATGGGTCTTGTCCTGAACCCTGGGACCAAGAGACCAAGGAGGCACTCCTGTGTGCCGGCTGGGTTTGCTCAAGCCACCTCAACTGGCCCTGCATCCTTGGAGGTGGAGGGGGATTTGATGGTGCCAGCACACTGTCCAACCTAGGCTCATGCACATCTCTTGGGGAGAAGAGTGCTTTGCTAGCAGGAGATGGGACAGGGCCCGATTCGGACACCTGTCCCTCAGCACTTGTGACATCTGTTGTCACTGAGGTGGAGCTTTCTCCCAACTACTCAATTGACTCCTCCCCAGGATCCAGATCAGTACTTCTCAAACTGCTGGGCCTCTCCCCAAGACTCTCATCCCATTTCTCCTTCTCCTCCAGCCTGCCAAGAAGTCTTCAGGAGGCATCTGACAAGTGGTGACTCTGAAGCAGCAGAGTAATTTTTTAAAAACAATAATAATAACAATAAAAGGAGGAGGAGGAAGAAGTAGTAGTAGTGAGGGGAGGTAGCTAATTTGGTGCCCTCCAAAAGTTGTTGGACTACAACCCCCAACACTCCCAACCAGCAGCGCAGCAGGGATGATGGGAGTTGTAGTCCAACAATATCTGAAGGGCACCACATCGCTGTCCTTGCACTATGCATTGTCCTTCATTTCCATGGCTCTATTTCATGGAATTGAGATTTGTTGTTTTATTGTCTTCTTCACCCTATATTTTTTTGCCAATAGAAGCCGCCATGGTTTTGCCAAGCAAGCAAGCCAAGCTCTACCATGAATAGCAATGCCAGCGCCTCCTCCAGCACAACCTTCCTCCGTGCGCAAGTGCGGACGCCCATGTGGGTGTGAGAGAGTTTGGCTCTAAGGGCAGTGGGATGCTTCTCCGTCTTGTCTGAGCGATGTAAAAGGAAGGTGGCTCCTTCCTGTTCTTTCAGCGGTAGTGTGGTCACTCGGGGCCGCCTTGCTTCAAGGGGTTGGCCAACCCCACTGGTCACGTTCTCAAATAATGGCTTCATTAGATTGGAAGAAGTGGATGGTGACCTCTTTGAAATGGACTTCCTGACCCTCGGTGACCTTTCGCCCTCCTGCTGACAGCCTGTAAATCTTCTGCCTCGGGACTCCCCACTCCCAGGTAACCGCGGCAATGCAACCAAGGCTCAGGGCCAAGCAGACATCCAGTCTGTAACCACAGAAGAAAGCTGTGCTGTGCTACCTTAGGGCACTGCAGTTTCCAGCAGCAGCAGCTTAGCACCAAAGGGTATGTCTCTGTGGCTATATTGTACAGATCCTGCTTGCTTGCTGGCTCACGAGAGTGTTCTGATGGATACTGGCCCATAGGTCAGATCTGTCTCCTGTTCCTTCCCCCTTAATGGTGCAAAGAAAATGGACAGGAATCCATTTCCCACACCCGCTCTCTTAGAACACCAGAATTCAAGGATCCGCCAATGTAAATGGGCCGTGGGATTCAGGACACACAAAAAGAACGTCCTTCTTCACACAGCACAAAGTTACTTTACGGCAGGGGGAGAATGCAGGGAGAAATCCAGTGCACTTCACATATGAATGTTAGTCTATTGATGGCACTTTGCAGTTCCAAAAACATTGCTTGAACCAAAATGCAGCAAGCCTTTGAAATTCATGCTTCTCTGAATTTTGCAACGCAGCTCCCCAGCTCCCCAAAAAGTATGTATGAAAACGCATATATTAAGGGAGGAATGAGGATTAAAATGCATGAATTAGCAAAAAGCAAAGCATACAAAAAGCATTTTATTAGAGAAAAATGCTTGCAGTAATGTATAATTAGGACTTATATATGTGCATATTAGGGGAAATGAGCACTATGACAAATTATTATTTTTAAAAAGAAAGATTGCAAACTGTTGACAACTTTAGAAACTTTAGAAACACAGATTGACAGATCTGTCCAGCACAAGGCAGGGGTAGTTAATGAGGTGTCCTTCAGATCTTTGCTTGTTTGTTATATTTGCTAGTAACTTTTCTCAGAGTGACCCAAAGTGACGTACATAAAAACCAGTTAAGAACATCCAATAAAAATCTAAAAACGCAGCTACACAGCTAAAAGGCAGGACTTACAGATCCCATGCCACTACAAGAGGTCACAATGCCACCATACAAATTATGGGTCAAAAGCCTGGTTTAAAAGAAAAGTGCAGAAAAAATAGATAGAAATGGTGCCAGGTGTGCCTCCCTGGGGAAAGAATTCCACAAGCAGGGGCCCACCACTGAAAAGGCCTCATCTTGTGTTGCCACCCTCTGCACCTTCCAAAGAAAGGCCTCAGGAACGATCGCAGGGACCAGGTTGGTTCATGTGAGGAGAGGTGCTCCTTGATGTCCTGAGCTGCATAGGAGTTGGACTCCAGGACCTTTGGAGGGCAGGACATTGCACAGTTCTGCTTTATGGAATTCAGGACCATGACATGCAATGATGGCCACTGGTTTTGATGGCTTTTAAAAGTTCTTTAGAAACCAAACAAGACATGGGAAAGGGTAACTGCACAATCCTATAGATGCCTGCTCAAAAACAGGTCTGAATTAGTTCAATGGATTCATCTGATCCTGATATTTGCATACTACCTTTCAGGTAAATGCCCGCTTTAGGTGCCACTGAACACCGCCATCACTCTAAAAACCTATCTTCCATTTTACAATGTACAATGTAGAAAGTTTAAACTCCGGGACACTCACTCCTTGAGCCCAGTTCCTCCATGCTCCCTGCCTGCCCTGATCTTTGTTTGCATGTCAGTGACCTTTGGCTACAAGCAAAAATCAATATTGGAGGCCAGGGTCCACCACTCCCCATCTCCTGGAGTCCCCGAGTGACCAGTGCATCGGTCAGTATCTATAATGAATCTCAAAAGTGATTGAAGAGCTGTCAGGCAGCTGTCTGTTCCCATCACCGGGGAAATGGCTTGGAGTAGATGTATTGATCCAAAAGAGTCACAGGTGTGCTGCCATGAGTCTCCTGAATATGGCACTCGGACAGCAGCTTATTGCAACCAAACACACTCATTTATGAAGGAGTTCTTTTCACCTAGTACTAACCATGTGGGATCTATTCTTAACATCAAATCTGGCAATGTTTTTGTAGGTGACTTTGATCATCACCTGCAAACTGTTCAGGGCCTCTCACCTTTTTTTTTCCCCCCCCACCAAGATGCTCTGACTTTGGGGGCGCCAATATGGCTGGGGGATGGGGATGCTACAGCCCTTGGCCTAATTTCATGCACCCTGCTGTTAATTCAGGCTGGTGTTAACAGAGGCAGGGGGAGATGAGAGAGAGAGAGAGAGATTGTGGAAAGAAATCTGGACACACAGAGAGGGGTGCAGCGAGAGAGATGGGGCACAGAGAGAAAAAGAAGGGTGCAGAGGGGAGAGAAAGAGAAGGTGGAATAGAGAAAGACAGAACTTGCTATGCAGCACGGCAAATGCCACCCACCATAGGATACAGCCCCCCAACTGACTTTTCTCAGGGGTCCCAGTCCCTGACCTAAGGGCCTTGGCTGCTGTACAAGACTATGAGAATAATCCAGTTTGAATGAACCATCTAGTCCAAGAGTGGAAATCCAGCCCAGCCCAGTTGGATGACTCTAGGAACCCACAACCAGGGCATGAAGACAGCAGACCCTTCCGTACATACTCATTTAAAATCTTTTTCCCTATGCCTTTCAAATCTTTTCTCAGGGTGGCTCACAACAGCACACATATGATCCAATTTTTAAAAATCCGAACAAGGAAGGAACAATGGCAGCAGCAACAAAAGCAGACTTGACAACATGAGCCCGGAAGTGTCTTCCCAGAAGAAAGTCTTGTTCAATTACTCCCAAGTCAGTGGGTATAAGGTTGCAGATGGTGTTGAAAACCACCAGCAGAAAGGTATTCTCAGGGGATATTAAACCCTGCCAAAGTCCCATATAAACAACAGCATTTTGTAACCTGCTTCCAAAAGCCATCAGAAGAGGATGCGGGTGGTATGCAGAGATATACTGCCTCTGAATGTGGAAGCTCCATTCATGGCTTCATTGCTAAGAGTTTGCCTTTGAGAAACCAGGCTCAAACAAGGGACAAACTATTCGGAGGCCTCGGACAAGTGAGGGTGGGCAGCATGAAGACACAAGGTGGGGGGGCACCACTTCTCTCCCCCAGCCCTATTCTCCCCTCGGCATTCATTCTCCCTCCTCATTCATCCATTGCTTTCTCTCTCACACAAACCTTCCCCCTGTATTTATCAGTGTCATCCATCCCCTCCTTTCATTTCCTTCCTTATCTCTCTCTTTCCCACAATGAATTAGGGTCACATGTGGCCGTGGTTGACTCTGTTAAGGGACACAAGGCAGGCACAAGGAAACTCAGGCTTTGGGGACAGTGTTTTTCTTTTAATACACCCAATTTTTAAACGATAGGAATTTTAGCTGCCCCACCCCACAGATATAAGCTGGAGAGGAAGGGACCTCTCCAGCTGGACCTGAAGACTCTCCCCAGATCACATACCCCCTCAGCCACAGCTCACACCAGCCCTGCTATGCACCTTCCTTCCGTGTTTTTGCCTACCTGGAATGAGTCCTTGAACTCTCATAAATGCCTCTCAGTTGCCTGGATGGAAGACAGAAAGGGATGGGGGTGTACTAGCCTAGTGGCGTACTGGTAAAATGTGCATTTGTTGCTCTGCTCACTTTTACTTCTTACCCTACCAGTTAGGGAATGCCATCCTCCTCTGTTCACTCTGATTGACTCCAATCAACACAAAGTGTGAGAATACTTCTTTTCAGCATCTGAAAAGCTCCCCTTCCATGTTGATTGGGTGGCTGTAAGACGCTGGAGAAAGGGACCCTGCTGCAAAACTTGGGACTTGTTGCATATTTAACTTATGAAGGTTCAGCTTTACATGTTTGGCAAACAAATAAATTTTAAAAAATGAAAAAGGGTGTGGGCATCCCCTGGGGGAAAAAAACCTTTTAGCAATTCCACCCACCATTGCACTCACCTTGAGAGTGCTTGGAGGTGCACGGAGAATGCGTTTTAACTATACACGATTTTGGCTTTATGCACCATCCCCAGAACATAACCACCAGGTAAGTTGAGACCACCCTGCATTAATGGGTCTCTGACTCCCTGCAACCGCAAACAATTACACCTTTGCTTGTGTCCCTCAGTTTCCTGGACCAGGAAAATTCTGGTCTGAGGGGGAAATGTCTATATTTGATCTGCCTGCAGCTCAGTGCAGCTGGCAGGCCCAACAGTGCAGGGATAAGGGACACTGTCATTGATCTGCAAGGTTTGTTTTTGGGCAGAGTCCCTGCGATGGCAGGCAGCAAAAGAAAGTAAATCCAGTGAATGCCTAATTAAAATAACATGGAAATCTAACCATAAACTGCTGCCTCTTTTAGCCAATAGATGGCACCAGATATGACAATACAGTCATGCTTACAATGGCAAGAAGCTTCTTATTTAAATTAAAGCCATTTAACCCTAACATTTAAGTCAGAAGGGAGGCAAGAAATAGCTTAACTATAAGATAGTTCTCCAGCTGAAGTTAGCTGCCTAGGGCAAGACAGTGGTGGTTTTATTGCCGTCCTTTTTCAGGCAAGTAAACAGTGAAGCGAAGTCTTAAGACAGAAGTGGAGGATCTTTTTCAGTCTGAGGGCCGCATTTGTCTTCCAAGGGCCACATAACAGTAGTGGGTGGGGCCAAAGGGAAAATGGGACAGAACAACAAATGTAAAGTTTACGTCAACACACACCACTCTGTATACTGCATTGAAGCACCCAAGAGACAGAATTTCAGGGCACATTCCAGCCAGGCAAAAAAGATCGAATCTGATATACATGTTGCAGCAGACTGCAGAAATATGTAGCCTGGCATGACTGTTGGTCGAAAGAACAAAGAAAGCTAAGGTCTATTACACCTGGCAAGCAAAGTCATTCTGAGTACAGTGGTATCTTGGGTTACAGACACTTCAGGTTACAGACGCTTCAGGTTACAGACTCCGCTAACCCAGAAATAGTACCTCGGGTTAAGAACTTTGCTTCAGGATGAGAACAGAAATTGTGCAGTGGTGGCGCGACAGTGCAGCAGCAGCAGGAGGCCCCATTAGCTAAAGTGGTACCCCAGGTTAAGAATAGTTTCAGGTTAAGAACGGAGCTCCAGAACGAATTAAGTTCTGAACCAGAGGTACCACTGTACAAGCTTCCATGCAGCCATCATGGAGTTATGAGGCTAATGAAAGGAAGGCCCAACATGAACACTGAAGCAGCAGCAGGAAGGAAGTAAAGCCTGAGCAAAACAAAACAAAACAAAATCTACAGGTAGTTACTCTTGAAAGAATCAGTGAGGGAAGAATTGGTTGCCTTTCTATTACTTCCCACCCCCGGTTCAGGTAACTTCTTGCAAGCGCTGTTGATTTACTCCCAAAAGGAAGAGGGGGTGTTGCCTGGTCAGAGTTATGAGGACAATGCAGAGATACATAAGGCTCCCCACCCCTGCCTTAAGAAGATAAACAATTGCCCGCAGGCCTGGACAACTAGCAACCCACCAAGACAAACACAACCTGCTGTGCCCAAGGGACTTGATGGAACCTTTATTATTACATACCAACCCTCCATGAATTTATCCAATCCCACTTTAAGCCATCCAAGTTGGTGGCCATCACTGCCTCCTATGGGAGTGAGTTCCATAGTTTCAGTGGCATAACATGGGTTCCTAGCACCCTGGGCAGCGCAGGGGTTGTGGGGGGAGGGAAGGAAGGGAAACGGATGGCGTACGCATGCGTATTCAATTGCCGAACAACATCTGTGTCACAAGTGATTTTTTTCCTAGAAAAATAAGTACCGGTACTCATCATGTTACAGTAAGTGCCACACTTTTTAACAACAAGAAGAACAAGAGGTACCGGTACTGTCTACCCTTGCATACCCCCCCGGGGGGGGGGGAACACTGTGTGTCAACCAGGAGACTGCAACCACAGAGATAATAAAAGGAGTTGTTCCATCATCTGGAGAAGTCACTTCCTGGTTCGTATGGAGTAGCCATTTTCAACGGAGCTCAGCAACGGAAGTGTGCAGCCGTATAGAGGCAGGGGGTGAAATGTTGCACCCCCTAACAATTTTGTGCCCAGCGCAACTGTCCCTGTGGTCCCCTCACATACGCCACTGCATATTTTAACTATGCACTGCAACAGCTAGAGGATATTAAAGCAGCTCGTCTTCTCTCCACCAGCCTGCTCTTCTGCTCTCAGTAGAAGCTTCCAAGCCTTCTTTCCCTTTCATTAAAAAAAAAGTCAGGAAACATGCAAATTCATGTCAGGTTGGGCCCTTTACCCCATGAACAAGCCAATCCATGAAGGCTGGTTCATCTGGGGGAAAGCAGCGCTGCTCCACCAAGCTCAGTCTCCCTCCAGTTGCCTGCCTTCTTACTTACAATCACACCAATGAGGTGGCCCCGGCTGCCAACTTCCTCCTCCCTTGCCTCAGTTGTTGCCCTTGCAGAACGCAGCAGGGAGGAAGGGGGGGGGGACAAAGCTAGAACCAGCTGACTTTGCCTGCCATTGGCTTCACGTACTGCGGACTTCCCTGCCTTTCGTCCTGCCAGCCTGACCAGCTGCGGCTGAAAGCCAATCTACACCACTCACAAAGAACATGCCACACACTTGCATCGAGAGACTCGGTTAGGGAGTTTGCTAGGGGGCAATTCTTACATTGCTTGCAGGTGGCGACATAATGCTTTGCATTTACAGCGCATTTTAGAATGTTCAAAGCACCTCACTTGTTACATTAACTCAGATATCCTTACAATAGCCATATAAGGTAGGCCAATATTATGGCACCTGATCTTACAGATGGGAAGGCTGAAGCTGAGGCAGTGTCCACTAATCAGTTCACCTAATCTGCCTGTGGCTGAGGCAATGTTTGAACACGGAGCTTTTTTGTTGGCCACAAGCTAATCTAAGCGCACAGCCCCAGCAAAGCAGAAGCAAAGAAGACAGAGCTCTGAACTTGAGCTGCTGAAAGTTCCTTACAGTAGAGCTACAAGGCATTGTATCCCCTCCTTTCAAACCCCCACCCCTCACAATCAGTCTCTCCTCTGCTGCCATCGGGTCTGATCTATGATTCATCTTTCATCTGGAGCCCACATCTTCTCTTCTTGACCAGATTGGGCTCCGAGGTGTCAGCAGAAAAGGCAAAATCAGGCGGGAAATAAGAAAATAAAATGTGAGAGGCAAGAACAGTATTCATTCTGAAACTTCACACCTTTAATAACGAGGAAAGAGCAAGGCGCCCAAAGGTAGCTGCACTCGCTCAGCAGCAGATCTGAGGGGCAGAATCTGCAAAGGAAGGACAGGGGTCTTTTTATTACTGCTATTATTTTTTATTATTTGGCAATGTGCTTTCCCTTGCGTGACAACGTTCCGCCAGCACAAGTACTCCACTCAATATACTTAAATTAGCACTGCATTAGCTACAACCCATTGCCCCTTTCTAAAATTTGTGTATTGATGTGTGTTTTTCCTTTTTGAATAAAACAAAACAAAATTGGGATTAAGGGATTTTCTCAGGATGGTGGAGAGTATGTATCAGTGCTGGATTCACGTATAAGCTAAACAAGCTACAGCTTAGCGCCCCACTCTCATGGCCCCCCCAAAAAAAATTAAAGGAAAAAAAGACTGGATGTACATTTCCAAAATATAAGATAAAAAACAAATAAAATAAAACCTACATAGAGCGACAGTATTTTGTGTTGTGTAGGTTCCTATGATGTAAGTCAGGGGTCCTCCAACTACGGTCCGCGGACCGCATCCAGCCTGCCATGGTCCTAGATCTGGCCCGCCCAGCCATTGCAGAACCTCACCGTGAAGCCACCGCACCGGGTTTACCTCAGCTGAGCAAGCCCTTTCCCCCAGGGAGAGCAGAATCCACAAGTGTGTGCAGGGGAACAAAGGCCAGTGAAGTGCCCAAGTCCTCATGCTCACCGGACTCCTGGCCAGAAGCTGTGGCTCTCGCTCCCTCTCCCAGAGTGCCAGGCGGACACGGTCACGGACAAAGCGAGCGAGCGCCCAAGCGGGGAGCCAGTCCATGCCCCTCCCCTATCCTCCTCCCAACCCCACTCCAGCCCCCAATCCTTATCCTCCTCTCCCCCCCCCTGCTGGCCTCACGCTCTCCTCAGAGTTCCATGGCCGCCTAGAGCCCCCAAGAGTGCCATGCAATGGAGCTGCGGCCGGGCCTATGCACGCTCCTGTTTCGGCTCTGGCTCCTGCTATTGCCACTGCTGCTGCGCCTGACCATGGAAGGTGAGTGCAGCAAGGATGCTGAGCTGGAAAAAGCACCTGGCAACAGCCAGTGCACGGGTTTGTTTTGTGGGGAGGTGGAGGGGTGGCAAGAGGAAGGGGGAGATTTGAGGGTAGGGGGAGGCGAGGCCGCTCAGCAAGAGCCCTTCCTCAGACCGGGAGAGCCAGCACCACGTTGCCCTTTCTCCGGTGCCAGCTGCTGCTTACAGCCCCCCCCTCCTCAATGGGCGGCGTTCTGTGGGAAGCAGCCACTGCCTTGGCAAATGCACACCAGAGCCTGAAAGGCTGAAAGGCTGCTCCTTGGCCCAGCTCTGGCCCGGTTGGCAGCAGCTGGGAGGAGGAAGGAGGCCCGGCCAGCAAGTTGCCTACGAGGATTTCGTGAGGGCGGCCTGGACTGGGCTGGGCAGCAGTGGCTTCTACAACAGTGGCTCCTCCAACGTGGCTTTGCCATTTGGATTTTGAAAGCTGCCTCACTTCTTTGCATTGGCGCGGCACGGCTTTCAGAGCATGGCTGGGCTTGTGTGTTTGTGGGGGAACGGAGAGGGAACAGGCATGGGCACAATGCTTGGGGGGGGGGTGGCCGCAGCCCAGGCTGGAACTTGTTCTTTTGTTTTGGGTAAGTCTTGCAGGAGAAGAATAGGGTAGCCCTCACGAACCCGTGGGAATGATGCCATGTACTCAACATTGCAATCATCTTTCGCAGCACCTATATCTGTGAACAGACTTTTTCCCGAATGAAACATCTGAAATCTCCAACCAGATCCAGACTAACAGATGAACACTTGCATCACTTGCTACGGCTAGCAGTGACAAATATAGAACCGGATATTGACCATCTCATTAGCCAAAAGTTGGCCCATACTTCCCATTGAAATAATTATAAGTTTATGTTGATTAAAATCGTTCTTCATTTTAAATATTGTATTGCTTTTCCTGTTTTTTGTGCACTACAAATAAAATATGTGCAGTGTGCATAGGAATTTGTTTATATTCTTTTCAAATTATAGTGAATGAGGGACAGTGAACTGGCCCCCTGTTTAAAAAGGTTGAGGACCCCTGATGTAAGTAATGGGCCCTGCCTTCTAGCCTGCTCTCTAAAATATCACTGGTTTGCTCATTTCTATATATAGGGTGCCAACATTCTGCATGGACTGGATGCATTTCAGTTCTTTGGTATTACTTTGATAAAATACATATTTTGTTATGTGCAAATGGCTTTAGACACCTATTAGGTCCATAAATTACCATATGGGATATATTCAATGCAGAAAACAGCGACAATTTGTTGTTGACAAAGGACAGCTGGACATACAAAGGGCCCCATTACCTTCAGTAGCTTAGGGCCTCATCAAACCTAAATCCGGCCCTGGTATCTATGCTGTGTTTCATTAGTGAAGTGGTGGTAGAAATGCTCTGGGGGCGGGGGCAATCAAAAATGGGGGCATTGAGGAGGGTCAGTTAGTGAGAAATGTCCCTATTTTCATCTGAGGAATGTCGCAGAGTATGTTGTATCCGGCCTAGATGTTGCAACTGGTGCAGAATGCCACAGCCAGACTGCTCACAAGAGCAGCTTACTGGCAACATGTTACTCTGCTACTGACAGATTTGCACTCGTTAGTTCGCTACTGGTGCAGGTTCAAAGTACAGTGGTACCTCGGGTTAAGTACTTAATTCGTTCCAGAGGTCCGTTCTTAATCTGAAACTGTTCTTAACCTGAAGCACCACTTTAGCTAATGGGGCCTTCTGCTGCCACTGTGCCACCGGTGCACAATTTCTGTTCTCATCCTGGAACAGAGTTCTTAACCCAAGGTACTATTTCTGGGTTAGCGGAGTCTGTAACCTGAAGCGTATGTAACCCGAGGTACCACTGTACTTGCGTTAATTCACAAAGCCTCAAACAACTTGGGTCCAAAGTACCACGAGGACCATCCGATAACTTAGACTGCCCCTTGAGCACTGAGGTCCTCCGACTGGGTACTTCTGGTAGTTCCCCTTTGATTCAGTTGACCATCACTAGGGACCAAGCATTTAATGTAGCAGGCTCTCCCCTGTGGAACTCCCTGCCAGTAGAGCTTCGGCAGGAGCTATCTCTGCCTTCCCCGAGATGTCCTCTGAAAAACCACTGCTTAGACAAGCCTTCACAATATGAATTTCCTTTAGGACCAGCCAATATTCACTGGTGTTCTATGGATGCTTTTAATTACAGTGGTACCTCGGGTTACATACGCTTCAGGTTACAGACTCCGCTAACCCAGAAATAGTACCTTCCGTTAAGTACTTTGCTTCAGGACGAGAACAGAAATCGTGCTCCAGTGGTGCAGCAGCAGCAGGAGGCCCCATTAGCTAAAGTGGTGCTTCAGGTTAAGAACAGTTTCAGGTTAAGAACGGACCTCCAGAACGAATTAAGTACTTAACTCGAGGTACCACTGTATTGTTTTATGGATATTTAGGGTCTGGTTATATTGTATATATATTTTTATGTTGCAAGCTGCCTTGATATACTTTACAAGAGCGTAGATCATAAATGTTTAAGCAAACAATTCCTTTCCGTTCCTCTGCATTTCTTGTCAGAGTAGTTACTAGTTAATTTCATGTGAACAGAGTAGGGGCTTCTCTAGATTCTTGTCAGTTTCACCTCTGCTGTCAGGGCTTCTTTAAAAATATCACCTACACCACAAAAGGGGGCCGAGGCAGAGGAGATGGAAACCACAGTGGCGAGAGGGAGGAAATAGGGTGCGACTCTCGCTCCTTTTGACCCTGCCAGTACTGTTAAGAATATAAGAATAGCTCTGCTGGATCAGGTAAGTGGTGCATCTCGCCAGGCATCCTGTTCTCACAGTGGCCAACCAGATGCCTATGAGAAGCCTGCAATCAGGACCTGAGAACCAAGAGCATAGCGTGGGTTGCTGGCTCCCAGGGCAGGGCAAGTGTGGACCCTGTCAATCCCTTTGTCAGCCAGCATCTAATCAAGGGGGTCTCTCCTCGAAAATCAGCCCCAACCTGGGAACAGAGATAAGGTAGAGAAACATGGAGCCAGGAACACTGCTGTGTCACCTCGCCCTCCTGCCCTTGCAGCAAGGCACTCTGGGCAACGCACGTGGCTCCTGCAGTGTTTTTCCGTCTCCCTCTTCCTCCCCCCCTCCTTGGTGGGCGGCTGCGACGGCCTCATCCCCTCTACGCTGGCCCAGGGGCAGGCTATGCACGGGCATCCCTTTGCCAGCCACAAGGAGGTGCTGCCGCTGCCGCCCCAGCCCTAAAATCTCATTTCTTTTACTCTGTATTCCCTCTGCAAGAGAGAGAGAGAGCGATGGATAGATGGATGCATCATCATACCACCAGGGCCTGCCTGTGGGTTCCTCCACAGGTACCAGACTGTGCTTATTGCTGACAACACCCTAAGTACACGGAATATATGTTAAAATGTGAAGAAACCCTTCGGTGCAGGGTGGAGAGCTTAAAACGTGTGAGAAGCCCTGCCCAAATATTTGCACCTTCAGACAAAACACATCTATTCTAAGGTGACCCAACAAGGAAAGTTGACAATGCAATTGTGAACACACCTTCTTTCATAGCCAATGATATTCTAGGGGAGAGGCACATGTGAAAAGCAGCATGTATGAAATTGGTGTCTCATCTTCCCTTGCATTTGTGCTTGCGAGGGACAGAGGACAGCAGGCTGTCGCAGCCAACACCTGCTCTCAAGGTGTTACTTGCAGCCTGAGCTTTCACTACAACCCCACTATGCTCCGAATTATTGTGGTTTCTCACTATGGTTTCCCTTGCCACTGGGAGCTTATCGCTTCTCCCCTTCCCGCAATGCACTTGGGCTGTGGGGGAAGAGGCAGCTAGGGGTGGCGGAAACAAATCTATTACTTGTGAAGATCGACTATGCAGTTTATAAGAAAAAGGCTCAGGGCACTCCCTCGCTCACACAGCTGACACGAAGTTGCAGCCCTTAGCAAAAGTTGGTGCAAGCTTTCCTGGTATAGATGCCAGGTACTGAAGAAACTTGCCCTGTTGGATTTCTGCCTGTTATGCAGCTGCTAAGCACACGCAGCTTATTTCAGGACGAAAAGTACTGGTGAAATCTCAAGCAGGAATGGAGCTGGTGTAAACAGTCAGCTGATTTTCAAGGTCCTATCTCTTCCCCTCAGGTCTTATAAAGCCCTAACTTCACAATTTGTTTCAAAGTCTGAACAACAATGTGAGGACACTAAATGTGTTCTCCCTTGCCATGACTGCTGCCTGGGAACTTGACACTTTTGACAAAGCACCAGCTACTGAGCCTGTTAAGAGTCTGTCAAGGCCTGACAGACCCAAAGGCTGGTGCATTTCAGGGATATCACCAGTCCTCTGTCCCATACTGTCCAACTTTCTCCAACCTAAAGACGGGATGCACGTCTGCTGGGAAGCACTCCTGAGCAACTCACGTGACCTTCCCCCTGTGACACTCTTGCCCCGAAAACATGGCCACCAAAATCTTGCGTGGAAAAATGGGATGTCCCATTTTCCCCAGGGAATTTGGAAGGTATGCTGTTGAACCAGAGGTCTCCACCCTTGCCAGCATGAGGCCTAGTACAGCCTATAGATGTTCTCTTGCTGTATCAGGTTGTGTCTCACACAATCACCAGACTTCAGCTCAAAAGAGACCCAAAGTGGCCAGGACCATAACACAGTTGCTCTACTGTTGGATTTCATTATTTCTGGACTACAGTGACAGACCCAAAAAAAATCAAAACAAGGGGTCTCAGAATGGTCTCCCTACCCAGTTCCACAATCCTATGATTGATCTAATCACAATGTAAGGAGCTCCACTCTTTAATTTATTACTGTAATGAAACTGGGATCCTACCAAGGAAGGTCTCTAGATGGGGCAGATAACCCAGAAGCCCACTCACCCATGAAATCAGCAGCTGTTGTTTTGAACTCAGAGGGTTTAAGCTGTGAAAAGTCTGCTCGTAACTCTTATGATCTGGCATGAAGTAAGCATCTTCTAGAGATTGACTGAAGGTCTAAGGGGAGTCGTGTTTGAGTTTATAAAATGCTACATGGCTGTAGAAAATGAAGAAAGAGCCGTTTCCCCTTCTACTTTCATAATACTTGAACCGGGGAGAAATCCAATGAAGCTGAATGATGACAGATTCAGGACACACAAAAGGATACACTTACCCACATTGCAGAGCTACAATGTATCCACACCCCACCCCAAAGAATCCTGGGAATGATAGTTTGCAAAGGGTGCTGGGAATTGTGGCAAATTACAGTTCCCATGATTTGGGCGGGGGTGGGGAAAGGGTGCTTTAAATGTATAATGTATATGGAATGGGTTGCCAAAAGATGTGGTCGCCAAATTAATGGAGGATAAAGCGTGCCACAGCGTCTATAGTCATTATGGCTGTACCTCCAGGCTCAGAGGCAGTATATGCCTGAGTCACCAGGGTACACCAATGGGGCAGGGCTTATTACCCTCCTCACCTGCTTATGGGCTTGGCAGAGGCATCTGGTTGGACACTATGTGAAAGAAAATGCTCCAGCAGAAACTCCTTTCGTTTGATCCAGCAAGCTTTCTGTGTTGGTCAGAAACCATCCCATTTGGTCACATTAGGCCTGGAGCAGAGTAGTTCATTCAAAAGGGACCCAGTACTTTTTGGAGGCCGAGAGGTTACATTTTAAAAAAGGAAATAATGCAATCAATAGTAACAGGGTTGCCAACTTTTCATCCAACAGTTGCTTGACCAGCAGCAATTTATGATTACCTTCATTCTCAAGTGTGTTGCTGAGCCTAATTCAAAGTGCTGATACCTGAGACCCTGATTGTTTCTGACATTTTCCTGCATGTCGCTTAGATATTCCAATGATTAAGCAGTATTTAACAGTTCAATTAAACAAACAAAAATCACCTACATTCAGCCTGCCCAAAAGCTTGCTCTATGGAAATTCGTAGCATAGTTTACTGAGTCCTTACCCAGGTAGTTTCCGCACCAATGCTTTTTAAAAATAATTTTTCTCAGGTTTTTTAATCCGCCGTATAATTTCGCTGCCTAAATTGTTCCGCTCCTTGATGTTTCCACCATTGAGGTTTTGAGGTTTCTCATTTAGGTTGTTGTTTGAACTTTTCTGTTCTATTGAAATCAAGCAAGCTACCCTGAAAATGGAACGTATTGAAGGACATGGTATGAAATTTGTACCAGCTGACCAGTGGTGACTGTAAACCCTCCGTCAGTCCAACCATGTCTTTTCTTGCCCCACAGCTGACATCAGGGGTAGGGCAGGTGTGTGTGGCTTGGCTAAAACAGCCTTGTGAACCAAATGGTCTGGAAGTTGCTCACTCCTGGTTAACATCTGTCACTATCGGATCTCTCTGTTTTGTGCTTTTCCAATCTTAAATTTGGTTGTCCATATTTCTTGAGGAATCCGATTTAAAATAAAAAAAACAAAAATCCCCATGAAAATTCTCCAGCATTTTAGTGCTGATTTCTCCTAATAAACACATTTTTTGTATGGAGTTTGACTCATGTACTCATTTTTGCAAGCAATGTCTCCTAATATGTTCCATTTTTGTTTATTTTCACTAATATATTCATCCTTATGCACACTTTCCCCTGGTTGGGGAGCTGCATCACAAAATTCAGAGAAGTGTGAATTTTGAAGGGTGGTTGTGTTTCGGTTCTCATATAGTTTCAGAAGGTGTGGCTTTGATAGGTTCGGCTTTAAATGTGAACCGACTTTGTTTTTTCTCTCTCATCCCTACACCTGGAATAAATGCATTATATCAAATGAATTCGTACACCCACCTTCCAAGAAGAACGTCACCTGAGAATAGTGTCTTGCTTTGCTCTACAGAAGAGAATCAGGAAAAGGCACTGGTGTGATAGGGTTGCCATATTTCAAACTGCTGCTGACTGCAGTATTCCAGATGTGTCCAGGAAATTTCAGACGTATAGCAACCCTAGGATGTGAGAGGAGGGATCCCAACACCTGAGAGTAAAAGGAGTACTGTTATTGCTTAATGACATAAAGGGAAGGGAATTTCAGGAGGAGAAGGGAGGCTTGGTTTATGGATTTCAAAGGATTAACAGGCAATTGACAGACAGTAAAATTATATGCAGAACCAGACAAATTTTCTGCCTCTTGCAAGGAAGTGGCAAGTATATGGGGTAGTTCAAGCTATGCTCCTTTGCCCCTAGATGCAGAAATGAATCATGAGATTGGCACAACTCCTACATGCACTATAGTTTTCAGATATACCAGTACTATCACAAACACTATTACCATTATTATTAATTAGACGTGCTATTCATTTGTTACCTGACAGTTTCCCAGTGATTTACACCACAGTAACAATATAAAACATTGTATTGTAAAAACAGAACAATACTCCCATAACAACCACAGCAAGACTGGAAGCACGCTAATAAGAAAATATCATTTCCGTCTATCAAAAGCCTTGGTAAAACAGTAAAACTTTAGCTGGCAGTGTCAATTTGGGTGCCTGCCCTGGACCGCTGGCCTACCTGGCAGTAAATCAGTAGGCCAAGTCTAAGGGTCAATCCACATAAGCAAAGTCCAAAGGTCAGAAAATGAGGTTCAAGGTCAATTCAAGTACTCAAGTCTGAAGTCCAGCAGTCAGGATACAGTCCAGAGTCAACCCTGAAGCACAGTCCCGTGGAGGTCCAGGAGCATCTAAGTCAAGGTAGGCAGTTGAGCAGACATAGCACCGCTTCCCTTTGGTACTTTGCATGCTGATTGCAGCATCTGGGCTTGATGAGGCAGGTGACCCACACCTGTTCCAAGCTAGCTCCATCTGAGGAATCACACCCCTCCTCCCAGAGATTGCAAGCTCTACCTCAGGGGTCAGAAACCTTTTTCAGCTGTGGGCTGGTCCACCGTCCCTCAGACCATGTGGTGGTCTGGACTATATTTTTGGGGGGAGAATAATGAACAAATTCCTATGCCCCAGAGATGCATTTTAAATAAAAGGACACATTCTACTCATGTAAAAACACGCTGATTCCCGCACCGTCTGCGGGCCGGATTTAGAAGGTGATTAGGCCACATCCAGCCCCCGGGCATTAGGTTGCCTACCCCTGCTCTACCTGGCCAACTAGGGAGCTGGGTTGTGGGCCCTTGCCTGTCTCTGCCTCCTAGAATGCCCTACATAGGGCACCAACCTCTCCTTCCCCACCCACTGCTTGCCCCAGTGTATCTCAGTCCTGGCTACACCCCTTGCTGGGATCCTCTTCCTCCCCCCATTGTCCTGCCAGTTCATGACTGTGCCAAGCGAACCTTACTGGGGAGATCTTTGACAGGTGGGGAGCCACAACTGAAAAGGCCCTCTCGCTTGTCACCATCCTCTGAGCCCTCCTTCAGAAAAGGAACATGGAGAAGTCCTCAGAGGAAGGCTTAAGGGTCTAGATAGGTTCATAAAGGTCCAAACCAGCACTTTGCTGGTTGCTCAAAAAACAAACCTCTACCTGGCTGGAGAAATGAGCATTTGCTCCCATTGTACAGGAGGAGCATTTTACAAGTGGGGCAGGCCCTAACACACAACAAAATGACCTGTTGCAGAGAGCACCATGAAAGTGGGTGGAAAGAAGAGACAGAAGAACGCAAGAATTGGCATCAGAATGATGCAGCAAGACTGTATTACTATGTGTTTATATGTTGTGTCCCAGAGTGGCTGGGGAAACCCAGCCAAATGGGTGGGGTATAAATAATAAAAAAATATTATTACTAATTATTATGATGACGCATGCTTCACACTGTAAGCAAGATGTTATTGGCAAGCACTGGAATCAAGGCTGAAAAACTCAGAAGGTGCCCACTGTCATCTGTGATTCCAGGAATTTGAAACCAGCTCCAGGATTCTATGCATCAGCCCTTGACTTTCAGTCCTCTAGTAAATGGTTTGGCTTCCCTTGGGGACCGGGTTGGGGGCTCTTTTACTGATGTCATTCCCATGAATTCTCTCTTCCCTTAAAAAGATGCCCCAGTTCAAGCTGATCAATTGTTCTCTCCCTTCTCTCCCTCGCCCTCCCCTCAGCAGTGCCACACTTTCTTTGTGGTGTTCCTCAACTCAGAGATCCTCAGATGATGTCTTGCTCACTTGTGGGTTTCCTGTGAGCCTCAGACACAAAGCTTTACTCCAAAGATAAGTAGCAAGGCTCTGCTTCTAAGGTTTTGCATGCTAAAGGTATCTTCCAGCCTATCAATATTTTTGTGTGGGATTCAATTACTTCCCCAGCACATTCTGGTTGCGCCATTAAAGTGGGTTTGGAGCTCTTCTGAAACAAATACATTTTCAGGTACAGAAAGCATTAGGAAAAGGCACTGGAAGGTGTAACAGCGGTTGGGCAAGATGTTGTCTAATCTCTCCAGGAACAAACCAGGCTGGATGTTCATTGAACAGGTTGTCTGGAAGCGACCTAACAGTGCAACAGAGTTCAGTGGGAATTACTCCGAGTTAAGTGTGTGTGGCATTTGTTGCCCACATCACATTTCACAAAAGTAGAGGAGATTCAAGGGGGAGAAAGGAAGCTTGCATGCCCTGTAATGCAGATGGGGCTGCGCATGTCCCGCTTTGGACCTGCAATAACCCAAGACTTTATTTCCAGCCATGGAATAAGAAGATGAAGAAGTGAAAGTGGGATTGCCTGGCATTCGGATCTCCCCCACCCACCTCTCTCCCACTTTTAGATTACTTTCTCCCCATCCCCTCTCCCTCTTTCCACAACAGCTCCTTGATCCTATAACCTTGATGCAAGTTTTATGCAAGCAAATCAGGATGAATTATTAATAAACAGGTTGTCTGGAGGAGTCAAAGAGGGAGCCTGGCAGATCTCCACTGAGAGGGCATTCCATATTTAGGCACTACCACCAAACAGGACCTGTCTTTCTTACTCATCTAACCACACAGAGATAGAGCAGATGGCCTCCAGTGCTGACCTGTAGAGTCAGGCAAATCCACACAGGAGTAGACAGATGAATTAAAATTTCTCCCACACTGCTCCTAATGATCTTGGCTGCTCCATTCAAAGTGAACATAACAGCATGGCTGGGGCGACAGCCTTTAGAAGTCTTGGATCTCCAACAAATATCCAGAGACCATCCCTGGAGCCTGCTCTGTGTCTCATGGTAAATTCTACCTGCCACCAAAACGTGACTACCTCATTTTGTGTCCACAAGCAGCAATCCCGTGCCCATCAAACCCAAATTGAGGATTAACCTAAGACTTAGTTTGCCCCTGGCAAAGTTTAACCAAAGCTCTGTAAGTGACCAAGAGTACATTGGTTTCTTTAACAAGTTGACTTGTGATACAATTACGCACATTGGAAGTGTAAAGATGTGAAACAGCACGGTGCTTGCTGTGAGTGAGATGCCCAGGGACAGTGGGCAGCTTTTTGTGTTTGTTTTAAGGGGAGCGGAGCTGGTCTTTTGCATTTTATTATCAGGGCAGGGTCCAAACCAGCCCCTGGAAGCTGTTTTCTGCCCAGGTGCTGAACTGAAGCATAGGATGCAAATGTGAAGAAGAAAAAAAGAGTGCCCCCAAGTATGCAAGAATGTCTTTGGACCAATGAATCATCAGGGGCAGCTGTGTCTCATCTGAGTGTCTATGTCATACAGTTCATCTGGGTGTCTGTGTCATACAGGTAGCTTCCAACCTATCTTGAACCCTGGCACCCCTCTTCTTAGAAACTAAGCACCTCAGAGAATATTCTCTTCTTCCTCCTCCTCCTTGTGGTATAGTGGCTTTGACTTTCCTCTCAGCATATAGCAAGAACCGAAGAATTAAGGACACTTCCTGTTGCTTCAGCTGAATCATTCATAACGTGCCCAAAAGGAGATCAGAGTGGATTCCCTTTCATTCTCACAACTGGTTCTTGGCTTGAGAGATAAAGAAGCAGCAATCCAAACCCAGGTAGGCAATCTTTGGTTCTCCTGCCAGCTCCCTGGAAGCAAAGGGCTTTTCCATTCTGGTGCCTACCTCACTCTTTCGGTGGGTCATTTTGCAACATTCCTTTGCTCTCCCTTTATATCCAGGTATCCCATTAGAAATAGCCATATTTTATATTCTTAGGAATAGGAAGTTTGGATTTCTGAATGACCTCTTCACAAGCCAAGGGGCTGTAACAGCTGTAATACAAGGGTACTTTGGCAAGGTATCATTTGGCAAAGGTATCATAGGCACACTTTGCCATTTGTTTCGGCGGAATTTGAAGAGTCGTGGGGGCCTTGTAGGTGGCAATTTATTGCAGACCTGGTGCTGTGCACACATGCATGTTGTGCGCAGTGATCACAATGATATCCTCTTCAAAATTCTGCCCTGCATTATTTTCCCATTTGACGATTTCCATGGAAAATCCTAAAACATTGCCACAAAAACCTTGCATGCACGAGCAGTTAGGAATGAGGGAGAAGGTCACATCATTTTGCATTTAAAAGTGAACCTGCCTCATTTGCGCTTTCAGAAACAGTATGCAACCCGTAACACAGCAGTGCTTCAAAACCCGCACTTCTGCAAATTTTGCAATGCAGTTCTCTTGCCAAGTAAAGTGTACAAAAATGTATACACAACAAAAATAAAATTATAAAATGCATTGTATTAGGGGGGAAAGCCTTGTGAAAATGTGTACATTAGTCAAAATTGCATATGGAAATAAGTTTATTAGGAGAAATTTGTACAAAAATCCTGGTGAAACTTCATGAAGGTTTTTTGTCTTGTTTTTTTTTAATGCAAATTGTTGTGAAAATGTGGAGAACTGCATTTAAGATCGGAAAAATGAGAAACTCAGAGAATTAGAACTGATATCTTTGTCCACCAGTATCCTATGACCAATATCCAGTCTACAATAAACTGCCATGTGGAAGCACCTCAGATGTTATGGTGTGTCCTCAAGAGTTGCTGAGACTTTTTGTTGTCCCCAAATATATAGGTGTCTTCTCCAAACAGTAGTGCCATGGGTAACTGAAATTGTTCAAACACCCCAATTGCAAAACTGAAAAGAAAGGAAATAGAAACAATTTTAAAAAGAGAAAAACTGCATGTAGCAATAGAAAAATGTGGAATTGCAGGCCAGGAGCAAGGTGGGAGGGGAGGTAAAGGAGATGGAAACTGGACAATGGAAATAAAATGGGTGGGATAGTTCATTTGTTTTAATTGCTCAGAAATAGATTGCCAACTGTTTCCCTGTGGCTTTATTAACAGCTTGATCTGCAGACAATATTTTAAAAATAATGGGCTGTAGGCAACCAATTTCTACTCAGAGTAGACCTTTTAAAATTATTGGACCGAAGTTAGTCATGTCCATTAATTTCAGTGGGTTTACTCTGAGTAAGATCCACTTTGGACATAACTCTTTTGTTTTGTAAATAAATACCAATCCATGGCAGCTAAGAATACACAAGCAAGCATGGCAATAAAAAAATAAGTAAATAAGGAACAAAGGGTGCTTCCAAAGGGCAATTTATGGTGGACCGAGAGCTGAGCTGGAAGGACCAATGTCCTGACTCTGTATAAGGCATATTCCAGGGTTCCAAGGCTGGATGAGTTAAAAAGACACTCAAAACTTTTTTAAAAGTGATACCAATCACCTGTGAAGACATGTTGGGAAATGATGGTACCTCGCACTAGGGCAATGGTGTAGCACTGGGGAAATTTATTGCTGTTGGGAGAGGGACACATTGTCACAGGAGAAAGCTCCGAACATCAAACAAAGATATATGAATAGAACAGAATGCACAACTTTTGCACGGAATGGAATGCAGCAAATCAGGCAAAAAATGGCCAGTATTGCACACATAGCCCTTTCCATTCCACACTCTCTGAAGGCATAACATACACTTCAAGGCTGTGTATATACACCATACATTTAAAGTGCACCCCCATCTTTAACAATCCTGGGAGCTGCATCTTACTCCCCACTGTGTCACAATTCTCAGCACCTTTAACAAACTACAGTTTCCAGGATTCTTGGGCGGCGGCGGCGGGGGGGGGTTGCTTTAATTTTTTAATCCGTAACTGTTGGGATGAGTGACAATTTGTGTAAAAGGCTTCATCTTGCAAAATATTATTTGTCACAATAAGCCCTCAGCAAAGGCAGGTGAAAATCACAGTTTTTATAGAATGAGAGAGCATCTGGAGCAACGAAGGAGCAAGCATCTGGGAGTAAGCCCCACTGAACTCAGTGGGACTTACTTCTGAGTAGAAAGGTATAAGATTGTAGTATAAGAGGCAGGGGCTTATCTAGAGCCCCCAATGGAACAGCTGAAGCAGAATTTGAACCCAGCACTGACTGGTCCACACAACGCCTTTTTCAACTGGTGCTGATAGGAACTGGAGTCCAGCAACATTTGGAGTGGTGCAAGTCACCCACCCCTGACCTAAAAGCATTCCCTGTACTCCCCCCCCCCAATTTCCCTAACGGAAATTGTTCCCTACACCCTCAAAGTTACTATTCGTTCCTGGTGTGAGGAGAACACAGGTAGCCAGAGAAATAAAGCAAACTAAACACAAATATATAATGCAGAAAATATAGTTTTCTTAATGCTTTAATTGTTGGTGGGAATGTAGTATGGAATTTATCTACTGATATGATAAGAGATATAAAAGAGTGTAAGTTCCCTTTTAACTTTACAGTATATCATTAGACTTTTTGAGAAATGTAGTATCTGTAGTATTTCCTTTGGGATTAGTTTTAAATATATTGACATGTTAAAATTAAAATAGCACTTACAAATATGAGACATCAAACCTTGTGAGATGTGGCTACCTGTATCTTTTCCCAGCACAGAGAGAAGCAGTTGGGGAGGAGTTTTAGTGGAAAAATCCCCAGAGAGAAAAGATCAGGAAGCAGTAGGCCCACCCCAAAGCATTTGCAGGGACAAACAGGGTTGAAAGGATCACATATTACCACCCCGATACCAACATAAGCACAAATTGTCATGAATGCACAATAAAAAGGACATCTGATGTGGGAGCTATCTTGTTCTGTAAATATTATGGAGGTTCTAGGAATCTATAATGATCACATGAGTAATGATATTTCTGAAACTAGGAAGAAAATCTACCTCAACTACTGATATAAAATAATTCATTTGCTATACCATAAACATAATAGATAGGAAAAATCTCTCCCCCATCTCTGCTTCGTTACAATCAGTCTTAAACCACCTTCCAGGAAAACGCGGATGGAATTCACTCAGTTCACACTGTAGAATTTACACAGAAGTAGACCCACAACGTAGTTCTCTTAATTTATTGTTTCTTGTACCGTTTTCCTCAATTCCCCCAAACTGCAGCCACTTACCACTTAGATTTTTGATTCTGTAAATGAAAAATACAGTGGGGAGGGGATAAATCTATTGATTTTTGCAGCTGGAGTGTTTTCTTGTCCCAGCCAGTTTTAGCCCCTCTAGGTGGAAAAATGCCCCATGTGGTTTTTCAAACAAATACCAACCCAGGGAAGCAGGCAAGTGTCCTTTTACTGACACGGCACAATGCACGTTGCTTTGTTTGGGGTCATCTTGCCACCCCAAGACATTTGAATTGGTATGGAGTAGACCTTTTCCGGGTTGTATGGGGCCTTTTACAGGCTGCCCCCAAGGAGGTGGTAGAACCAATGGTAGCTCACTGTGACTTGTTTGCAAAGCATTTTGAGGACAAAATCGCTCGCATCCACCAAGACATTGATTCTGCTGTTATAGCAGATGAATCTCATGGGGTGTTCAGCACACAGTCTAGTCCTGTTGTGTTGGATGAGTTTCGGTTGGTAAGGCTCGAGGATGTGGACAAGGTGCTCGGATCAGTCAGGGCGACCACTTGCACTCTAGACCCTTGTCCCTCTTGGCTGATAAAAACCAGCAGGGAGGGAACAGCTGGCTGGGCCAGGGAGGTGATCAATGCCTCTTTATGGGAGGGGGTGGTCCCCGTCTGTTTGAAGGAGGCAGTGGTAAAACCACTCCTTAAGAAACCTTCCCTGCATTCAGAAAACCTAACTAACTACCGGCCAGTTGCTAATCTCCCTTTCCTAAGCAAGGTTCTAGAGTGAATGGTCACAGACCAGGTCCAGGCACTTTTGGAAGGAACTGATTTTCTGGATCCATTTCAATCAGGATTTAGGCCTGGTTTTGGCAAAAACAATATATGCTTTGTCAGCCTGTATGATGACCTCTGTCAAGAGAGAGACAAGGGAAACATGTCCCTGTTAATTCTCCCCGACCTCTCAGCAGCTTTCAATACCATTGACCATGGTATCCTTTGGGAGCGACTGTCCAAACTAGGGGTGGCTGGCATCACTTTGTGGTGGTTCCAGTGGAACCTTCAATGTGGGGTTCAACAGGACTCAATCCTATTCCCTATGTTGTTTAACATCTACATGAAACTGGTGGGTGGGGTTATCCAGAGGTTTGGAGTACATTGTCAGCAGTATGCTGATGTCAGCTCTATTTCTCCTTTACATCTGCAGTTGAGGCAGTGGAAGTGCTGGACCAGTGTCTTGCCTCAGTAATGGACTGGATGAGAGACAACAAACTGAAACCCAATCCAGATAAGACTGAGGCACTGTTAGTGGCTGGTTCTCTAGACTGGATGGATGGGAGATCGCCTGCTCTTGATGGGGTTACACATCCTCTGAAGGAAGGAGGAGGTTCGTAGCTTGGGGGTACTCCTGGATCCTTTGCTGTCGCTTGTGGTTCAGGTTGCCTCAGTGGCCCGGAGTGCCTTCCATCAGCTTTGGTTGGTGGCCCAGCTACACCCCTATCTGGACAGGGATAACTACTAACTACTGTCTATGCTCTAGTAACCTGAAGGTTAGATTACTGCAATGTGTTATACGTAGGGCTGTCTCTGAAGATGGTTCAGAAACTTCAGCTAGGGCAGAATTCAGTGGCCAGGTTGCTCACTGGAACAAGACGGTTTGAGCATATTACCCCAATCCTGGTCCGACTGCACTGGCTACCAGTTAGTTTCCGGACCCAATTCAAAGTGCTGGTTTTGACCTATAAAGTCTTAAATGGCTCAGAACCGCAATATCTCAAGGGCTGCCTCTTTCCATATGAACCTACCCAGACCGTGAGATCATCTTCTGAGACCCTCCTTCGTGTGCCTCCAGCTTGAGAGGTCTGGAGGGTGGCCACACGAGAACGGGCCTTCTCTGCAGTGGCTCCCCGTCTGTGGAATGCTTTCCCCAGGGAAGTTTGCCTGGTGCCGTCATCATATACCTTTAGGAGCCAGGCAAAAACGTTCCTTCTTAACCAGGCCTTTGGTTGATTTGATTGACATCCTATGCCCTTTTAAAATGTGGGTTGGGGGGGTTATTGGGTTGGTATTTTTATTTTGATTATGTATTTTGTGGTTTTATATTTTGCTTTTATTCACCCCGAGACCTCCAGGTATAGGGCAGTTTCTCTCCGTTTCCCATTTTTTTCAATCTTAAATTCATTTCTGCAGCAATTTGCAAGAATGGGTTTTTTTAAGAAGAAAAAAACATCAGGAACATCTATCAGCATTTTATTGTTGATTTCTCTTTTTAAAAACCACATTTTTGTATGCAGTCTTGACTAATACACACATTCTGGCAAGCAATTTCCCTTAATATAAAGCAGCTTTGAATGTTATTTCCACACATATATGCATTTTTATGTACAATTTCGCCCAGTTATATGGATTGTTGCACACATTGATTGGTTGGAGAACTGCACCACAAGATTTGGAAAACAAAGAATTTCATTGGATAGCGGTTCTTTGGTTCATGTACTTGTTTGAGAATGCAAATTAGGTAGTTTCTCATTAAAATGCAAACAAAGTAACATTTCTGCCCCATCCCTAATAGTATGCAAAGCTAGTCAAGTTAATTTGGCACCTCAGACAGGAAATCTCACAAAATAATAATTGTAATAATAGTCCATCAAACAGATAACAATTTGCTGCCCCTTTAACCCTAACCCACAAATCAGTTGCCTGAGAGGGCTGCCTCACTCTGTTTAACAGTAGGCCTAAAATGACTCAGACCATGTATGTGAGATGATTTTGAATGTTTGAGGTCTGCTAAACAGTATTATTTTTATTCTAGGAACATTTGAGGCACTGTCCTGGTGAGTAGTTACTTTCTCTGTTAAGCTTTTCCTCAACACTTCGCTCAACACTGCCCAGAAGCCTGCAAGCTACTGTCACACTTTTCTCCACCTCGTACCCCCACCCCTCTGCCCCAATCTTTTACTGGAAATGTTACATATTTATTTAGTCCTCATCATGCTTTGTGTTGAATGCAAACCTTGCTGCTGCTGCTTAGCCATTTTCAACGAAAGTGCTGGAGGGCTGGCTGACTCCTGAGTAGTAAAAAAGAAACTACCTCAGACCTCTTAGCTGACACCACAGATGGGGAGTGGGAAATGATGAGGACTCTCTTTTGTTGTTGTATAACATTTTAGGCATGAAAACACTTGACGGCCTCAGAGTTTGTAGATGTTCTTTGCTGTGGGGTTCTCTAGCAATTCCCACATCAAAAGAGCAATTCCTTCGAGGGTAGTTATACTGTTCTGTCTCTTTCTCAGCACCCACAGAGAGACCAGTGATTTCTAGGTACTTCTGCACCAGGAATTAAACATATTGGTTATAGCAGGCATAGGCAAACTCGACCCTCCAGATGTTTTGAGACTGCAATTCCCATCATCCCTGACCACTGGTCCTGTTAGCTAGGGATGATGGGAGTTGTAGTCCCAAAACATCTGGAGAGCCAAGTTTGCCTATGCCTGGGTTATAGTGTCAAGCTAGGACAAGGGAGACCTGGGTGCGGATCTCTACCTAACCACAGAACCACAGGTGGATCTTGGGCCAGTCACTCTTGCCACACCCTCAGCATACATTTAAATCAAATTTTAAAGCACACAGCTTCCTCCAAAACAATCCTGGGGACTGTAGTTTACCCCTCACAGAGCTACAATTCCCAGCACCCTTAACAAACAGCAGTACCCAAGGTTCTCTGGGGGGCACTGTCTGCTTGAAAATGTTTGAACCTATCTCTCAACCCCAAGTGCCAGCAAATGTATACTAATCTTAATAATATAATAATAATGATGATGATGTTGGCCTGTGGGCACATTTGGAATTTCAAGTGGGCACTTTCCTCCCCCCTTCCTCAGATCAGTTTCCTACTCCACCCCAAACAGAGAGACAGAAAGAGAGAAAAGACCTGCCTAAAAACTTCACTCTCCCAAGGGATCTGGGTAAAAGTTGGATCCAGTAATCTGAGTTTTGAAAAGCACCTACCACTCATAGAGGAAATGGGAAACAGTGCATTCCAAGCAGTATCATGCCACTTTGAACAGTCACTGCTTCCCCCTATATAATCCTGGGAAGTCTAGTTTGTTAAAGCTGCTGAGAGTTGTTTTGTTGTTGTTTAGTCGTGTCCGAGTTGTTAGGAGGCCTCTATTCTCATCACAGAGCTACAATTCTCAGTGATTTAACAATCAATTCCTCCTCCTGCGGAGCTCTAAAAATGCTAAGCATATTTACTACTGTTAGAAAATATAGCCATGACCAGTAGCTCCGAGCAAGCTTTGGTTGGTCAGGAAGCTTTAATTTCATCTTGATTTTCATTCAAACTGAAAACGTTTCATTCTTGGATGAGTTGGCTGATGGGCAATGCTAATTTCCACCAAGTGGGTCAGACAAAACCTCAACAGGCCACCTCCTGGTTCATGCCGGGGTCAGGGCATCCCTCCTGCTGAGGCTGCTGCCGTTAACATTATCTTAGCCTTCTAAGTAGAGGGGCTACCAAATCCTCCATCTGGACCCGCTTTTTCTGCTGGGCGAAACAGGAACCATCTCCAGCTAATCCCCTGTAATCCCCTGCCACGTGATATCCTTGCAAAGTGTGTTTGCAAAAACATACTGTCAGAATCATCTGCTGGTGGTGGTGGTCCTGGGAAGTGATGGGAATGGAATGGTGAGAGCGGGAGGCCAGGCAGGGCCACCATGGACTCCTCCCTGCAGCCACACCAGAAAAAGGCAATTCAAAGTAAGTGCACATTTTTCATCTCTGTCTTGGGAGGCAGGAGGTGTGCATGTTTAGCAATCTGCGCACTCCCACTGTAAATGAGGACCAAAGCAGCCCAGTGGACAACACTTTGCCTCCACTTTCATAGAACAGCAGAGCTGATATGCCAGCTTAGCTTGTAACTCACACTGTCATGGGGCAAACCACAGTCTCTCTGCCTCAGTCCTCCAATCTGTGAAATGGGAATTGTTAGATGGCCTGCCCTTCTCACAGAGCTTTTGTCAGAATGGATGAGATTCAGCTACACTCTGCTTCCTAGTAATAGTAGGGCTATAGAAATGGAAGTCCTTGTGTAAGAAATGAACTGAAAACAAAATCCAGTTTTGTAATAAATGAACTGGTTAACAAATTTTTGTTGTTGTACTATGGGGGAAACTGCTACTTTTATCACTAGGGAACTGCAAGCATGCCTCTAAGCACATGCTAAACTAGATGTAAGGTTAAGATTGCCAAGTGACCCAAATAAATAAATAAATGGCATGGACTGCTCCTGTTCCTTTAAAAGTAACCCTGAGGAGGAAAAATCAGCAGAATAAGCTTTTCAGGGCATGGCAATAAATATAACCACCTGCTAATAGCAGTAGACCAGTTTGTTAGAGGCATAAGAACAGGAGTTGGTTAAAAAAAGTTACTAAACAAAAAAACATCCTTGCAGAAGGGGTATAATTGTAGTCTGCCTCTAGGATAGGATAAGATTCCCCCCTATTTTTTGTTACTGGTTTATGAATTGAAACAGTGTTTATCAAACTGCGGACCAGGGACCATCAGTAGGCCTGGGCCTCAGCACTGGAGCCCGTCCAGTGGTTTGTCACTCAGCCACCCTGCCCCAAATTACACCAGCAGCAGGAGCTCCCCACATGTGTAGTAGGAGTGGGAACTGGGCGTTGTACACACTGTACCTTTAAACAAAGCCAGCCCCAGACATTTTGGCACCTGAGGTGGACCCCAAAATGCCACAGTGTCCTCCACTGTACAGTACCTGAAATCAGCAGGCTGGCCTAGGGGGTGCTGAGCCAGCTGTGGAGCAGCCAAAACTCTGTCCCCTCCAGCACCTCATTGCCAGAGTCCACAGACACCAGCATCTGCCACCTGAGGCAGCTGCCTTGCTCTGCCTAAATAATAGCGCCGGCCCAGCCCTAGTTTCCAAAACTGCTCATGCAACCGGTCCAAAATCATGAATGAGAGCAAGATTTAATTAGATAAAGCAGCAGTTCTTGGGTTGCATTTATCACAACAGTACAGAAGTGCACCTGCAGTTAGGATGGACGCAACTTACCTGTTCATATGCTCTTCCTATGTAAACACGGGGGATCAGTAGCTCAGCGCCACTTGGACAGATATACCTTCAGAACCTGCAAAAGGCAGAGCAAGCAACAAATATCCATTTGTGAAGGTGGGTCACTCCCAGCTAACCTGCTGACTTAGGAAATTCATCCTGATTTTGCTTGCACAGAGGAAGAAGAGGCAGAGTTTGGATTTGATATCCCGCTTTATCACTACCCGAAGGAGTCTCAAAGTGGCTAACATTCTCCTTTCCCTTCCTCCCACAAAAATCACCTCTCAGACATTGGAGTCCTCCTGAACCTGCAGCCACCTTGCCAGCACCTGCTTTGCCTGAATAGGGAATCTGCCAGGATTTCCAGCTGCTGCTGCTGATGATAATGATGGAAAGGGGTCTTTGGAGCATCTTCCAGGCAGAGAGCAGCATGGGTGTCCCCATCTAGCCCCAAGGAGGCTCGTTCCTCCTGTTCAGACAACCTCGCCTGTTTCTCAGATTCTTTTTGGGGGGCAGGAGTTTCTCCAGTACAGCTCCTTACCAAGGGTACAAGGGACCCTAGGTACGCCTCCGGGAATAAGTGATTCCAGGAATTGTCACAGATCCCCCTGGTACCTAGACTTAGCTTTGTATCCCTGTGAAACCAACAAACAAATAAAATCCTTCACTCTTGTGCCAGGTTCTGTTCCCCATCCCGTGGCTGGATTGAGAGGAGAAGGATGAAGGAAGAGACCAGCATTCCATGGAGAGAGGAGGGTTTTGAGGATCAATGTACCTACATTGTGAAGGACCAGCTGTACGAACCACACGCCAACCTTCCGCGAGCACAGGCCTCTTTGCCCCGGAACCTGGCCTTCCAGCGCAACAGCAACAATGAGGTAATGCCAGTGGCCAGCCCAGCAGGGCGGACCTTTCATTGTATGGTCTCCCGGACTGATTTGCACCCCTTCCTCTGTCCGCACACCCCAAGCGACACGGGATGGGGATGGAATTCGATTCAGTTCGCAAACCTACCTAATTCCAAAACAATCTGCAAACTGAAATGCAGCCATCCTTTGCGATGCACACTTTTTCAAACTGTGCAAGGGCAGTTCTCCTGCCAAATAATGTATGCAAAAATGCAAATACCAGAGTAGGGGTTCCCAAACTGTGTTCCATGGATGACTGCTTCATTCAGGTAGTTCCATGGCATCTTTGTAAAAATACAATGAGAAATCATACAGCACCCCTACAATTGCTACAACAGGCAGAAAGATTATTAAGTGGCCTGCCTAGACCCTCAGGGATTTTCAGATTGTCTGTGGGGTAGGGGAGAGAGAAGTATAGGAACCAGTGTACAAAGTAAAAACGCTGATTAGTGAAAACAGCATCCAAAAACGCATCATATTAAGGGAGCTTGTTTTGCAAAAATGTGTGTATTGTGTTAAATTGCATATAAAATGCATATAATAGGGGAAACTCGCAAAAAAAATGCTGATGAATTTTTACAATAACTTTTTTAAATACACACACATCACAAACTGATGTGGAAATTTGGAGAACTGAACTTATACAAATGAGCAACTGAGAGAAATCATAACTGACATATTCACCCATCCTTGCAAGAGACAAAGCAATCCCTCCTCATTCTCTTCCAGCTACATCCCGGCCTCCCTCCCGCCCACCCACCTGGCCAGCTTCGGTCTGACCATCCTCTGTGACCTGGTCTGCACCACTGCCAGCCTCTACCATTTCCCCAGCCCCAGCCCTGAATGGGTACAGACTGTGGCAGGTCTTCACAGGACTGGCAGAAGAACCGTGTCTGAAAATCCCTTCGCCTAGGTTTCCGAATCTTTAGCAGGTGCTCCTTGCACAGTTGTCATCTTTTTCTGACTATGACTGCTGGAAAGGAAAGAGGGCTCCAAGCGTTGTGGAATTGACTGTAGGCATATGAGATGCAGAGTTAACAGCCTCTCTGCACACCCAGCTTCCTCTCGCCAAAGTATGTGAGAGGGGAAGGGTGGTGTGGTATTTAAGGAGGGGTCACAAGTGGGTTCCTCACCCGCAGCTTGAGCCCAGCTTTGCATGCTAGCAGCAGATCAGGCAGTGTGAGTCTCACTTCAGTCTGCATGCTCCAGGCAAGCTACCCCTTCGGGAGAGCCAGAGCTCAGTAGCAGAGCAAGTGCGTTGCATGCAGAAGGTCCCAGGTCCACTCCCTGACATCTCCTGGTTGGCTGGCATCCGCCTCTCTCAGGAGACAATGGAGGAATGTGCCTTTGGGGGTGAAGTCAAACAGGAGTTCCTGCAGTGGCTGTAAAGACTGATACGGGAGAGACATGTTTTTTGCAGCTGCGTTCGGTTGTGCTGATGAAGGTGCACCATTGTGTTTCTTCTTTCTGTGCTCCTCCCTGTCTGAAGCCCTGGAGAGCTGCTGCCAGTCAGTGTAGACAACACCAAGTTAGATGGACAAATGATCTATGTATAAGGTGCCTTTTGTGATGGCCTGGGACTCAGGCTCGGACTCGGAACCAGAGGTGACTCAGTCTGCACCGGATCCTTTGCCTCAGGCATCATCTGAACCAAGTCTGGGGCCTGAACCTGAAGAGTCCCAGTCTGCACAGGTTCCCCTGCAACAAGCACCAGCTGGGCCGAGTCAGGGGCTTGAGCCTGCTCTGGCTCCAGATGCAGGGATTACCTCATTGTCTTCAGCTGGGCCATCACAGCTGCTCCACTACTGGTTTGGTCAGGGGAGGCTGAGGCGGCCCCTGGGTCTAGTAACCCACCAACGTCTCCCGAGCTGCAGAGACTAAGGTCTGAGAGAAGGAGAGACCTGAGTGCTCGCAGGAGGAGTGCTCGCCTTTGGGTGAAACAGGGAGGTGAGTCGCCGGGGGATCAGGACCGGCCGCTACCCCAACAAAGATAAAAGGCTGTCGGACCCCGCCCCAGGTTGCGGAAGCAACATTGCTGTATACTAGATCCTGCCTGAGATCCTGTACCTGTCCTTGCCTGGTTTCCTGCCTCATGTCCTGCCTCGGCCCTGTCGGACTGACTCCCAGTGGAACCTTTGGATTCTGGACCAGTCCTGGACTGCGTTTCACGGGTTACACCCGGGCCCAGCACACCTTTTTCTTTCTTTCATATTACCACACTTTTCCATTTACACCAGGGGTGCGCAACTTACCTGTTAATCACCTGACATTGCAATGATCTTGGGTGACCCATTTTCCCCTGCCCACGTGGTTTAAAATCCAACCACACAGGCCAAGACACAGCACAGCTTGTCATTGGTGCTTGCAATAACCTATATTCTTGCAAGCACTGGTAATTATGAAGGTGATGATTTTATTGCTATGCTTTCAAATGCACTGGGGTTTTTTTTGCAAGCACTATCAGATTTATATGCCTGTGTTTTCCTCCATATTAGAAGGAGCTTCAAACAGTTTTTAAATGGTTGCAAATGTGTTCTGGGGATTGGGGAGAGGTGTGTTGGTGACAACACAGGACACTGGGCAACTGGCCTCCTCCAAAGCCTGCTTTTCCTGATCCATGCATGCCAACAATTTGTCAAATGGGGTTCTCATAAATCACCCCCCACAATTCCCCACTGTATTTGTGGATACAGTAGACTGCTTCTTTTTACTGAAGGCTGTGAGGGCTCCTCAGAGCTCTGCAGATATTACACCTGTCTTGAACCTGAATTCAGGTGCCCAACCAGGAAGGCATGGAAATCTTTCTCAGGATTTTGTCTTGCCTTCCCTGCATACTTGCTGCTCTTTGTGATGCTGCGGTTTGCTGATTTAAAAAAAAAACCCTCACAAGAGCAGCCTTGGCCAACCAGCACATGCTGTCTAGAGCTGATGGGAGTTGTAGTCCAAAACATTTAGAGGGCACCCTGTCAGCGAAGGCTGGGCAAAAGGAAACATGGAGCCCTCCCTGTCCCCACCCCTGCCAAGGCTGCAATGCAGAGGTGTGTGTTTTCCCGCCTGTGATTCTTAAAACCGACCAACCCCAACCGCATTGTCTCCAAACACAGAGAAATGGCATTTGGCTATGTTCACAACCTTAAGAAGCCACTAGGGGGAAGCAGAAGCTGGAGAAAAAAAGAGGGCAGGTTTTATATTGGTTAAGCAATCTATGCAGAGGGTAATACATGGATTTTTAGAATCCATACAGGGTGCAAATTTCTTTTTTGAAGTGGCTTAACTGGAAGTCCCTCTTCCCAGGGAATCATAGCTCTGGGAAGGAATAGGAGTTTCCTCACATCTCTAAGCACCCTTAAGAGACTACAGTTCCCAAGAGGTTGTGTGTTTTTTTGAGAAACCGTTACTGTTAAAAGTTGTACGGTACTGCTTTAAATGTATAGTGCAGATGGGACCTATAGCATAGATGTGCTGTGGAAAGGAAGTGGGATTAGAAGTAGGTATGCACAACAAAACCCTACATTATAATGAGTCGGCTTATTGTCAACGCTGATTGGTAGTGGCTCTCTGTAGTTTCAACACAAGGGTCTTTTCCCAGCTCTACCTGGGGTTTGAAACTGGGGCTTTCTGCACGCAGAGCAGGGGTGCTTTACCACTTAGCCATGACCCCTCCATCAGCTTTGCTTCTTCTGTCTCGGTCAGGTCAGGGAGGTTGACAAAAAGAGAGCCAGCATGGTGCAGTGGTTACAGTGATAGCGCAGGACCTGGGAGACCAGTACAATCAATTGTACAAGGGAACTTTCAACCTGCTAGATTGGCAGGAACTGAGATAAAGCAATGGGAGCTCACCCCAAGAGGCTCAGTGGTTTAGACCACAGTGCCACCCATGTCCCATGCAGAGTAGATACTTGCATCCCAGTGCAAGTAGATAAATAGGTACCACTGTGGTGGGAAGTCATGCTGGCCACATGACTTGGAAAGCTGTCTGTGGACAAACGCCGGCTCCCTTGGCCTGAAAGTGAGATGAACGCTGCAACCCCAGAGTCGCCTTTGACTGGACTTAACAGTCCAGGGGTCCTTTACCTTTACCTTTCTTACAAGGGAACTCTTCTTCCACCATGCAGAGGTGTTAATAGATTTAGGTTTCTGGAGCATTACATTACAAGTCTAAAATATTATGTTCCTGGTTTCTCTTTGTGTGCTCATGTGCATGAGTCTCTCCTGCCATAAAATACGTGTTTATAAAATCAGCCAAATATTAGCAGGTACAAATGAAGGACATGAAGACTCAGGCCTAACTTGAACTGACATAGTTTTGGTGCTTCTGTAGGTAATAGCTGTGATCAGCAGAGAGTATATCCCGCAAGGAACACGCTTTGGGCCGCTGGTTGGGAAGATCTACACCAGAGAGAATATGCCCAAAAACATGGATCAGAAGCACTACTGGAGGGTGAGTAACAGCTGCAAAAGACACAATGGCCCCTTTTGGCCAGATAAAATCTACAATGTATTTTTAAAAGTTATTTGTTTGTCTGTTTGCTACGTATCTGGACACTTAAGATATTGTAACCCAATTTTGATCAAGGAGCAGCCCCTTTCTGTACTTGGATGGGCAACACTTTGGTTAGGAAGAAGCAAAACATCACAAAATGGGGAGTAAGCTTCTGAGTTCTCTTTATTAAGCTGCTTGGTGAAAAGCAGGGGTGTGGGGAGAAAGGGAAAAGCTGGCTTGATGTTTAAGCCACCGAAGTTTGCTTTTAATCAGTCGCAAGATGGAGTCTAGGAGGAGACGGCAGCCTTAAATGGATGAGGCTCAAGGAAGTATTAAGACTGTTGGGAGAGAGGAACACAGAATAATTGGCCCCCCGTTAAAATATATGTATGCCAGCAATTACCAAGATCTTCTTTCTCTTTCCCCTCCTCCAGGTTCTCTCTGCAAAAGGAGAGCTCTACCACATCCTTGACGTGAATGACCCCAACTGCAGTAACTGGATGTGCTATGTGAATCCGGCTCCCACCCACCCAGCCCAGAACTTAATGGCTTGTCAGTGCAACCTGGAGATCTATTTCTATACCATAACACCCATCTTGGCTGGAGCTGAACTTTTGGTTTGGTACATGCATGGGGTACCTAGAGAATTCCAAAGCTTGCTCTCAGGGGAGCTGGCAACTAAACCAGGTGAGGGCACTGCAGGTGGTGAACACCACACTTGTCAATAGTTTGAACAGCAACAATTCAGGCAAGGGCCATTTTGTTCCAGGACCAGCAGCAGAAACACATAAATCGCCTCCTACTCCCCATCACCCAGCTACATATGCTGAGATGGAAAAAGTTCATTTTTGAGAAACAGACTCAGATATAGCGACAGAGGAGAAAATCAATTTTATGTGCATTTTTGATTTGCAGTTCTCAGTATGTCAGGTGAAATGTAGTTTTCCTTCTCTGTGCACTTCTCTGAATTTTGTAATTCACTTTTCCCCAGCCAAGTGATGTGTACAAAGTGCATATACTAGGGTAAAGTGTGCATAAAAAATACATATGTTAGGGAAAAGAACATGCAAAATGCATTCTATTAGGATAAATTGCTTTGCAAAAATGTGTGCCTTCGGAAAAATTGCAAACAAAAATGTCTGAGGCACTGGAACCAAACTGCTGATGGATTTTCAAAAGGACTTTTTATATTGCAATCTGATGTGGCAAAGTGAAGCACTGGATTTAAGATTGGGGAAACTATTAATCCATCTTTACTCAGAACTAGTTTGTCTCATAGAATCTGAAAAGAGGTTTTAAAAATATATATTTGACATTCTTCATTTCTTTCCTTTTTTAAAAAAAGAGGTGATGATTGTGGAAGATATATTTAAAGTTTGTCAGATTTTTTTTGTTACTGTTGTATTTCATTTCTCTAAGTAAAAATTAATGCGTTTCAAGATAAAGAGCAACAATTAAAAGTAGATTTGCTTCTTACTTTGCAGAGTATCTAATCTCAAGGGATTTCCTGGTGCAGCCCTTCCCTAAGAAAGTCAGTAGACCACCACAGAATGCCTCCAAAGATGACCAAAAATGCACAGCTATTTACACAAAGATAGACAAGGATGAGGAAGAGATAATTGATGTTGAAGAGCTAGAACAAGACATGCCGCCAAGGAAGACAGCAGAAAACCAAAAAGTGGATTCAAAGGCACAGACCCCTGGGAGCATGCAAGAACAGGCCACAAAGCTTAACTTTCCCCAGAATGCATCCAAGGAAGAAGTTGCTTCTGAGAAGCCTGGTCTTCCAAGCCAAAGAGACATGGGCCCAGAGAGACAGTATGGCCCCAGTTGCTACCCATACAACGCAACTACCTCGCTCTGGAGGGAAATTCCGCTTCATCTCAGTAAACCGTCTTCCTCCTGCTCAGAGTGCCAGCCAAGGAGCAACCTACCCCAGGCTTATCACTATGCCTGCAACACCTCAGCTGCCCACCACCCCACATCTCTACTGGCCCCTCAGACCTTCTCATTTCCATTTGAATTGCCGCTAACAGGTCCTAGAGAAATCACATCCCTAAAGTTGTCTTCCCTGGGGAAAAGGCGACCTCCCTCTCCGGGGATGTCTCAAGCTGTCTTCCCTCCCATCTTGCCACATGGAAAACAAGTGGACCAGAAACCACCAAATCATTTCCCTTCCCTCCACACCAGAATCTTCTCATTTCTGGACTCTGACCAAGGGCACCCTGCCATTTCACGTGGCTCCGTAGTTCAGCAGCTGAAAACTCCCTCCCAGCTTGCCTGCCAGGATGAGACCATCAACCTCAGTACGCCAAAGACCAACCCACCAGATTCCCAGGAAAGCAGCAAGTCTGCGACATACCCTCTGGGGAAGAAGAATGGCAAAATCAAATACGAGTGCCATATCTGCTCCAAGACCTTTGGGCAGCTTTCTAATCTCAAGGTACATCTGGAGACATCCAACTGAGAACAAATTCCTACCAATTATCCTCCCCATCCAGAATTGTCTAATCCTCTCTCCACACCCTACATGATGACCTAGATCTGTTTCCTGAAGGTCTGGGCATGGTGACTAAATAGCATTTGCAAACAGCTGGCAAGTACCAGTTTGTACCCAGCTGCGCACCCGCCCTAGACACTTGCTCAACCCACGTGCAGTTGCAGTCTAGGTGTCTGTACCTGTGTTAACACTGGACTTTACATTGTGACACTGTGTTTGACTATGGCTGCAGAATTTTATTTTGGGGTCAGAATTATGAGATGGGGTTGCAGACATAGCCCAGTAATATGCTAGGGGTGTGGGTGGGTGGGTGGGTGGGTGTAGTAAGGGTTCACTCAGGTGTGTGCTCAGTATACCCAGTGCCAGATTTACGTACAAGTTAAACAGCTTAGGGCCCCACTCTCTTGGGGGCCCCCAAAAAAATTAAAGGGAAAAACCTGGATGTACATTTCCAAACTATAAGATAAAAAACAAATAAAATTATGTTCAAATAGCTTTAGATACCTATCAGGTCCATTTAATTACCATATAGCATATATTCAACACAAAAAACAGTGACAATTTGTTGTTGACAAAGGACAGCTGGACATATAAAGGGCCCCATTAACTTCAGTAGCTTAGGGCCTCATCAAACTTAAATCCGGCCCTGAGTATACCTTACTGAATTTCACATTGTGACTACCCTTAGATTCTCTGTTAGTGGAGACCAGCTTGGTAGATGGGTTTTGGCTGAAAAAAGGAAGGGAACTTCAAAATGGTGCGGAATAATAGCATTTTTCTTTATTTGCACTCCTTCCTGATGCACTGGGAGTGGCATGCCCTTCATTGCAGATGGAGATTCTTTGTCTTCAAGTTTGCTCTTCTTTTGGGGGAAGACACATAACTCAGTCGCAGGCGATCTGCCCTGTTTGCCCAAGATCCCAGGTTCAAATCCGAGGCATTGCTAGGTAGGGCTGGGAATGTTCCCTGCCTAAAACCCTGGCCAGCCGCTGCCTGTCAGCTAGATGTGCCACTGGTCCAATTCAGTATTAAAGCAGCTTCTTCTGTTCCAAACCACAACTGAATGCTTTTGTTCCCTTCTCTATGTCTCTCTTTCTTAAAGACACCCTTTTAGGCACCCCTTTTCCCATCCCTTCCAAGCTCACGCTGAACTGTCCTCCTCCTACAGGTCCACCTGAGAGTGCACAGTGGCGAGAAGCCTTTTCAGTGTCAGGTCTGTAAAAAACGTTTCACCCAGCTGGCTCACCTGCAGAAACACCATCTGGTGCACACAGGCAAGAAGCCACACAAGTGCCTGGTAGGTGGCACTTTTCTTTCCTCATTAAAAGGCCAGGTGAAGTGGGGGGGGGGGAGACCATTTGGCCCCTTGGAGATATGTGTGTATGGAAAGGTTACAGCGTTTGGGGCTCTGGGGGGAAATGGTGCTTAAGGAGGAAAGTTATAGTGATATAAATTTATACATGGAGTGGAGCGGGATAAGTTTTTTCTCCTTCTCCCAATAGTCAATATGAATTTGTCCAAACCATAAGGTTGGAAATATGGAGAGGGAAGCTGTTCTCTGGTCCCTCATTACGGGAAACACAGTTGGTAGATTCTAGGGCCAGGGCCTGGGATAGTGTCCAGCTGGTTCACTTTCACACAGGCCATCAAATCATACTTAATTTTATGATTGGTTTATTAGGCATATTAATATTTCAATATCTAAGTGTAAGAAATGGATGCCAAATCTTTCTTCACATTTCAGACTTCCTTAATTATTTCATCATATGTGATTGTTGTATTTGTGTGTTGCATTTTAATTTGATTTACTGTATCCATGGCTTTTTTAAAAGCTCTATATTTGTACACGGCTTTGGTTGCATCACAGTGCAGCAGGAAATAAAAGTCTCAGCAGGCAATAGAAACCTACAAATTATCATGCAATTCACCAGTGATTCATTGGGGCCACACTGAATTTGTAAGCAATTAGGACTAGAAACCAAAAGGAGAAAGCTTCTAATTAAAGTCATGTGGGCCTTATTTCTTCGTATGGCCACAAGGAAAGGCACTGCTGAATTACACTTTACTCAGAGCTTGGAAACTTTAAAAAGAAACTAGTTCAAAATCAACATGTCCAAAAGAGAACGTTCATGACAAAACAAAGCAGTTCAATTCACAGGTCAATTCAAGTTGATCCAAATAATCCTTGCTCATTTCCCCCCCTGCATTCAGAATGTTATAAGTCGCTACACTGAAGTATAAAATACAGTGGTACCTCTTGTTAAGAACTTAATTTGTTCTGGAGGTCCATTCTTAACCTGAAACTGTTCTTAAACTGAGGTACCACTTTAGCTAATGGGGCCTCCCGCTGCTACTGCACTGCCGCCACGCAACTTCTATTCTCATCCTGAAGTAAAGTTCTTAACCTGAGGAACTACTTCCGGGTTAGCGGAGTCTGTAACCTGAAGCGTTTGTACCACTGTATGCTTAAGAAGACTAAGGGAACATCAAAATATACATGCAGTGGAATGTAGATGGTTTAATCTCCTTTTCCCAGTGATTATGATCTTTAAGTTTAAAGGCCCAAAGAGTCTAACGAGAGAGAGGGGGAAACCACATGTAAGAGAATAAACTTGAAGATGAACTAGAAATCATTCATAGTTCTAGCCGAAATTGAAATTCAGTTCACCTGGCATGTGGGCAGTACTTTCAGGTATAGTTCAGAGATTTCTGAACTAATGTTTGACAAGTAAAGGAGCAAGCTCAAGGCTTAATATGAACCGCATCGTTCTGGAAATTAAGCACAGATGAGCCAGTCTAGGGCTTTCTCCTTCCCATAATGCACCGGTGCCTGGGCTAACAAGAAACCAATCTCTCCCCTAGGTCTGCCCCAAACGCTTCAGCAGTACCAGCAACCTCAAAACCCATCTCCGCCTGCACTCTGGGATCAAGGCTTATGCATGCTGCCTATGCCACAGCCGTTTCACCCAGCACACCCACCTCAAACTCCACCAGCGCCTCCATGATCACCAGCGCCTACACCACTGCCCCCGCTGCCGCAAGACCTACATCCACTGGGTTAGCCTGGAGGTGCACCGGCGGGGGTATTGCCCGCTTAACCCGTGTGCCAACTGCTCGCCTGCCCAGCTCTGCCATTTCAACGACATGATTGACCGCTTTGACTTCAGCCCGCATGCCGACCAGCTGGAGGAGGGAGAGCCTGATCCTGTCAGGGCTGCTGTGCTAGTGGAGGCCATCATCCTGAGGGAAATGGTGGCAGCTGGTCAGCACAACGCCCTCTGCTCACCAAGCCCCAACAGGCAGTTTGCGTTCTTCCCAGCGATGAGCTACACCCTTTGTTTTAAGAGAGAGTCTTTGCCGACACAACCAGCCTAAATGTTGGGGTCACGGCTGCCCCGCCAGTCTGTGAGTAAGAGGCAGGATGGAAGCCTGCTGACTGCGTACACGCCATATACAGTGGTACCTCGGGTTACGAACTTAATTCGTTCCGGAGGTCCATTCTTATCCGGAAACTGTTCTTAACCTGAGGTGCACTTTGCTAATGGGGCGTCCTGCTGCGCGCGCATCCCAGAGCAAAGTTTGCAACCAGGAGACCTACTTCCAGGTTAGCAGAGCTCGTAACCCGAAGCGTTCACAAGGAGGACGGTTCGTAACCAGAGGTATTACTGTACCTATTTAACACACATTTAAAGCACATGACTTGACTTCCCCCAAAGAATTCTGGGAATTGTAGTTTGTTTGTTTTTTTAAAGGACACTGGGAATGGCAACTCTGTAAAGGGTAAACTACTGTTTCCAGGGTTCTTTGGTGAAAATGTGTTTTAAATGTATGGTGTCTACGTAGCCACTAACTCTGGAAATAACTCCCAAGAGGCATGCCTTGAACCAGCCTTGGTGGTTCTTGTTAGTGATGATGCCATTGAAACCCTTTTTTCTTTTCCCAGGCCTTTTACGTGTTTGGGGTTTTAAATGTTGCCGTTTTACCTTATTGTATCACTCAGCTGTGTCTTGTTTTTCCCCCAGTTTTTATTATTTCCATATTTTATTGCTTATAAATTGTGATTATTCTCCTATTGTATGCTACTCTGAGAGTCTCTGCTGAAAAGTGGGCTATAAATAGCCCAAATAAATGAAAGAATTGAGCTGATCCAAGACATTTTGCCCCACCCACGACTGGCATGCACCTCCTCCATGGTTCCCCATGAGGAAACCATTTGTGCTGGGAAATGGTCCTGACTCCTGAATTAGACGATATACAAGCCTAGGACTTTAACCCACACTTCTAAAAATGCTTTAATTTCTCATGGCCTTCTGGTATTGAGCCATGGGTGGCATGGCACAAGGAGATTATGCCTTGCTTTATAGGAAAAGTTCTGACTTTTTTAACTGCTATTTTTTTTGTTATTTAGGCAAGTCTACACAGATACGTAAGGTCAGTGTGTATTTTAACATGCAGTTTTATTTTATAATGCATGTTTTTAACTGTTGGCTTTATTGATATTCTAATTTTTGTTCGTTTCTTTAGGTTAGCTTCATTTTAACTTTGGACTTTTATTGATAATTTTAATGTATATTTTATGTAAACTGCCTGTAGGTTTATACAATAAAGAAGCTTCTAAAGTCTGTTAAATAAATACACATTTAGATGACTAATCCTCCACACCTGCCCCCTGGTGTTGAGAAGTGTCCAAGAGTCAAAATAAATGCAAAATAAAATAAATCCATGATTGCACCTCTCAACTGCTTTTAAAACAGCCACGGTGAGACAGGGAGGCAAACTGGGTCAGCAGCATTTGTGGAGGGGTGTGTGAAATTCAGCCCTCATTCTACTTGCTCTGTTTTTCATTAAACTGTTTCCCCTCCTCTCTCAGCCCTGCTTTGCTTAACATCCAGCCAGATTAAGTTTTCTGAAAAATGCAGCTCATTGTTCTGTGACACTTTGGCTAGTCCTAAATTGTTGCCTGACCATGAGTGAATTTTAGATTCTTTCCCCCTGCCCACCCCATAGACTAACACAGCTTCCTTTGCTTTTGTGTGTCCTCTTCAGAAAGGACTCTTACTACTACCCCCACACACTTCCCCCTCTGAAAATATCTGTCACCAAACAAGCTCTAATTTCCAAAAAAAAATCCTGTATGTTCACATCCATGTCATGCATTTTAAAAACTCACGTGTCACTTTAACAGTCATGGCATCCCCCCTGCAAAGAATCCTGGGAACTGTAGTTTAAGGATGCTGAAAGGAGACTTCTCACAGAGCTACAATTCCCAGCCCAGCCCAATAAACAAATTACAGTTCTGTTGTTGTATTATTATTATTATTATTATTATTATTATTATTTATTATTAAATTTGTTGGACACTTTATCTTGCCCAGGGCAACCCAAAGCAACTTACAACCAAATAAACAGACCATCCTAGGGAAGCCATGGCTGTTCAAGTGGTATAAAGGTAAAGGTAAAGGGATCTCTGACCATTAGGTCCAATTGTGACAGACTCTGGGGTTGCGGCTGAGTGGTTGGGTTGTGGGTTGGGTTGAGTTGAGTTGAGTTGAGTTGTTGGGTTGGGTTGGGTTGTGGGTTGGGTTGGGTTGTGGGTTGGGTTGAGTTGTCGGGTTGGGCTGGGTTGTGGGTTGGGTTGAGTTGAGTTGTTGGGTTGAGTTGGGTTGTGGGGTGGGTTGTGGGGTGGGCTGGGCTCATCTCGCTTTATTGGCCGAGGGAGCCAGCATACAGTTTCCGGGTCATGTGGCCAGCATGACTAAGCTGCTTCTGGCAAACCAGAGCAGCACACGGAAACGCCGTTTACCTTCCCGCCGGAGTGGTACCTATTTATCTACTTGCACTTTGATGTGCTTTTGAACTGCTAGGTTGGCAGGAGCAGGGACCGAGCAACGGGAGCTCACCCCATTGTGTGGATTCGAACCGTCAACCTTCTGATCGGCAAGTCCTAGGCTCTGTGGTTTAACCCACAGTGCCACCTGCGTCCCACTCAAGTGGTATAAGAGAGCTTTAAATGTATGGTGTGGCTGTGACCTTGTTTTCCTCGCCAGAGCTTTGCTAGTCAAAGTCCTGTTCAGCAAGAAATCTTTGTTCTGATGAGATGCATCAATTTGATACCCTGTTGTTGTTGAGGATGATGTTGTTGTTACTCCATAGTATTTACAGAGTGCAGTGCATCACAGAATGCAAGAGGCTAGTTGCCTGTCTAAAGATCTTAGAATCTCTAAAATTCAACATGGGAGGCGGGGGAAATAATATGCAATTTTTTCTGCTCCACTTGATTAGCATTAGTTACATAGGGTGTGGAGAATAGGCGTTGTGCCAAAGGCTTGATGGGAAACGTGGGTTCAAAGTAGGGCTTTAAATGAAGTAAGAGAGAGGTGTCATCACACAGGTGTTCTGGAAGGCTGCTCCAAACATATGTGGCAAAGAAGGAGCCAGATGCCTTTGAAAAGTGAAAGGTGGGAGCAAAGTGTCTGAGGATTAGGGATGGAGGAATCGATCCATTTCAGTTTCTTGGCTTATTCCTGTATCTCATTTTTCTAGTCTTAAGTCCAGACTGAGGAAGAGAGATGCATAGGTGGAAGGATGAGAGAGAGAGAGGAGACATGAAGGCGAATCGTTTCAGTTTTAGCACTAAAATTGCTTTACAGTGGTACCTCGGGTTACATACGCTTCAGGTTACATACCCTTCAGGTTACAGACTCCGCTAACCCAGAAATATTACCTCAGGTGAAGAACTCTGCTTCAGGATGAGAACAGAAATCGTACTCTGGCGGCACAGCAGCAGCAGGAGGCCCCATTAGCGAAAGTGGTGCTTCAGGTTAAGAACAGTTTCAGGTTAAGAACGGACCTCCGGAACGAATTACAGTAAGTACTTAACCTGAGGTACCACTGTATTGAAATCTGAATTATCTGTTTATAATACTAAGAACCCATCTACAAGCTTCCAAAGAATGAACTCCAAAGATAGAAAAGCAAGAGGATGGGAGGATGCAGAGGGTCTGGATTTGGAGGAAAGGAGGCCAGAATCACCAATAAGACCATCAGAGTGAGGAAAGTGGGCAAATGAGAGACCCCCAAAGCAGAGAGCAGCAATGGTGACTATCTCAGCAGTAGGGAGGAGAGAAATTTGATTAAGTTTGCATTTCAAGATGAAGCTAACTAATTCACACTTTCTGAAACAATATGGGGATCAAAACACAGCCATCTTTGAAATGTGCACTTCTGTGAAATGTGCACTTCTGTGAATTTAGCAACGCGGTTCTCCAGCTAACTAATACAAAAATGCACATAAGGTAAAATGTGCATAAAAATACATATATTAGTGAAAATAACACACACATATGCATTAGGGGAAACTTATTTGTAAAAATGTGTCTGGTAGGCAAAGTGCATACAAAAATATGTATATCAGGATTTTCATGAGGACTTAAATTTTTTTACAGATGGATGTAAAAATGTGGAGACCTCTCCTGAACTTAGTATTGGGAAATAGGAAACGGAGAGGAAACTGAAATGGACACATTCACCCATCCTTACTTAGAACATGGAGGTATGACTGCTTTTTGGGTAAGGGAGCAGGCAGGGCCGGCCCACCTATGAGGTCATGTGAGGTGACCGCCTCAAACTGCAAGATCCACAGGGGCAGCAGATTCCCAGTTTGGCTCAAGGAACCAGCCAGGTTGGAAGAAAAGTACCTATAAGTTGTCTTTAGCTCCTCCGACATATATGCACATTTTGATGGTAAAATTAGCCACACCTACCACTTAATATGTAGATAAAGCAGTCACAAGAATAAACATGGCTTCCACCATGACATATAGTGGAGGAACTGCCATATCAGCTGGCTGCTGCTCCTACCAGCTAGGCCTCTTTCCTGTCACCTGCCCTGGAGGTGATGGCATCACCCAGGCTCCCATGAGCCGATCTACTGCAATGGGAGTGACAAGAATCTGGCAGTTCTCAGCTAGGCCCCAGAAAGCCAAGGCCTCACCCGGTAAGATCTGTCAGGAGCTCGTCCTGCACTTGAGTAGGACCCTGCCAGAGACACATTCCTGACTGGCAGATTCTCTCCCTCCTGGTCAATCGTTCGGAAGCTTCAAAAGCTTTCTTGAGCCTGAACATCACAGCAACAGACACCAGCACACTTAGGGATCCGCAGAGTCTTCGCAGCTTGCGTGACAGACCTCAGCAACTCAGCATTTTGGCTAATCTACTTTATTTACATATAAACACACATGGAGCACTGCAACATGGCTCCCTCTTTCTCTAGAATCAGACAGCAAAGAGAAAAAGAACAAAGGACAATAGTCCCACTTCACAGAACACAGTAACACAAACATCCTGTCTCCATCACTTCCCACTCTGTGGAGTCAAAACATATACAGTCATGTGATATACAAAAATCCAATGACTGCAATCAAGGGTATATGATGTGGGAGTGCTCACCAACGGCAGCCTTCTGGTGTAGTTTTGACCTGTATATAATTTGGTGCTTGAGGTTTCCTTCACTCTGCTGGTGGGGTATGTGCCAGTTTTATAGGACATAACCCTCAAGTAAATACTTCCCCAAGCAGTCCCAGCTGCCAAGCAACTCATCTTGCAAAACTGCAAGGACAAACCCGCCCCTTCCATCACCCAACGGGCTGACGACACCTCTACGAGCTCCAGCTACAAAACAGATTGCATCTATTAAAACAGCTCCAGAAGGACAGAAACCACACTGTCTGTGTGGCAGTGATGTTGCTTTAATTACGTTTGTCACCAAACTCTCATGCTCAGGGCCAGCTCAAGTCTGTATCTGTATTGGATTTGAAATGGTTCTTATATACCAAATTGTTTTAATTGTGCTTTGATATGTGAAATTGCTGTAATTGTATTTTTTTATATATCACCGAAAATGGTTTTAATTATTTGTATACAATAAAGTGTTTCATATGGGTTGCTATTGCTGATTATTATTATTTTTATGTTAAATGTCTCTGAGACATTTCATATGAAGCAATTCAAAAGCACAGCAATAATAATATAGGATTTTGCTACCTTTGGCAGAGCAGTAAATGGTGTGCAGGAGTCCCACCCCACATGTAAAGGGGAAATCACATCTTATGTGAGGGTTAGATTCCAAGGGCTACGCAAACACTTTACTGAGGAAACAGCAAAAGTAGTGTAAAATATTAAGAGAAAGGAACAGAAATATTTTATCTTTCTTAGTTCAGTGAGCCATTCAGCTTAAACATACGGGGGAAATTGCATCAGAACTACACATCCAATTGGAGCATGTGTTACCTTGGCAGAGACCATGTCTCTTTGGTCTCTAAGCAACGCCTCCACCCATCCCCTGGCCTTGGCTAGTGGATTTTAACATTAACATATTTAACCCTTATGCTCAACACTGAATGATCCCTATTGTTGCACTTGGAACGTTTATAGTGTGGCAGCACCTGCTAGGCTTGCCTAAAATGGAGTCAGGGAGGAATTATGGCAAGCCAGATGTATGGCAATGCACTTTGTGTGTGTCAGGAACGTTACTTTTTGAAATATGGCAACCCTAGCACCTGTTCTCTGGAACTCACTGCCTGCTAATGTTGTTCAGGCACCTTCATTGTACAGTGGAACCTCGGTTGTCCAACGCCTCTGTAGTCGTATGTTTCGGCTTTCAAATGCTGAAAACCTGGAAGTAACTGCTCCGGTTTCTGAACGATTTTCAGAAGCCGAAAATGCTACACAGCTTCCGTTTTGAGTTTCCCTATTGTATTGAGCCTTCCGCTTTCAATTTTCAAACAGTCTTCCGGAATGGATTATGTTCAAAAACCGAGGTTTCACTGTACTGTTTTCGATGCCTGCTCAAAACGTAGTGTGGTACATAGGTTGAAAAAGTGAATTACTGACCCAATGAGGCAAGGAAGAAGGGCTACCCCTATGCTATCCATATAATCAGTTATCAGTAATCAATATATTCATATATGCTCACACATAATCAGGGCTTACAGTATTTTATAATCCATTTTGAATCAAAGGGAAGCTGTGCCTTAGCTAACTGCATACTGCTTGAAACAGCAAAATTAGGAGCCGACCTTTCCCCTACAAACATCTATGTACCCTGGACAGGGGGAGACGTGAATCAGAGATTCTGGTACAAAATCCCCTCAGATACAGGCTAAATTAATCCACAGAACAGGAAGAGCAAAACCACAAAATCTCCAAACTCCCTCTCCTGTCATAACTAGGGGAGAAGTTAGACAGAGCGTCACTGCAAGCAACGGAAAGCAGAACTAGAACTCTGTGCTTGACCAGGAGCTGGAAGCATGGCAAGAAGCTTGCTAATTGGCTAATTTTGCTGGCGATATTGTGACTGCCTCATGGTTGTCTCATGATCTATGATTTGTTGTGATCTGCTCAGGTATAAAGACCTCTGGATTTCTGTCAATCGGGGTCCCAGTTCCTTTTGGAAGAGATTCCAAACTGGGTCCTTATTGCCTGGCAATAAACTTCACCTTCTAATTCTCCATTTGCTGAGTCTGCCTGATCCTTATTGATGCCAAGAGGGTACCTGCTTCCGTTCATTGCTTCACCAATGCTACCCAGGAAGCTTCGTGAGTTGAACCTGGGTCTCCCCAGTCCTAATCTAAAATGCTAACTGGCTCTCACATTCTATTCCATTTAAATCACTGGTTTCACTGCTCATATTGGTGACGCACACGATCACCCACATTTGAAATAATCAGACTGAGGTTTAATAGGATCTAGGAGTGGCCGACTCACTACGGAAAATAATGGTTCTTCTCTAGGTGCTTATGAGATGCTTTCCCAATTCATTGCTGGATGACAGCAGGTCACACACCCATTCAGATTGGATCTTTTACTCTTCTGAGTGGCTTATACTTTTACTGGTGCTCTGCATCATAATGGGACACACCTATGGGCTGTGTAAAAATATTCCCTCCCCCACATCATCTCTCTGTATATTCCTATCCATTGAGGTTACCACTTTGTGCACCTGATATAGAAGGTTCTATGTAAGGATGGGCAAATCTGTCTATTTCAGTTTCTTTTGATTTCTAAATTCAATTATCCATGTTAATCTGCAGGGTTGTTTGTTTTTTTAAAAAGTCCTCGTGAACATTCACCTGCGTTTTAGTGTGAATTTGTCCTAATATAATATTTTTGCGTACAATTTTGCTTATACACAGTTACTTTAAATGCACCGCTGTAACTTCAGTTCCTTGAACTTCCTGTCTGTGACACAATTAATAATGATGATGAAAATGAAAAGCCAACCTCAACATCATGTTTAACTTCACATATATATTTTTTCTTTAAAGTTTAACTGGCATTGAACAATTGGAATATGTACTATTTTGGTCTCTGCCCCCCCCCCCCATTTTATCAACCAATGGAAACTGCTATGATAAATCAATTAAAATTGCTTTAATTGGAATGCAAGCCCTGAACATTATGAAGAATTAATATCTGAATTTACTTGCTTTCCATTTCCCTTCTAATCCCTCATTCCATCCCTACCATGTCTTAGATGAAATGCCATTATTTCATGTAGCAGATAAATAAAATAAGTGTGATAGAGGCAAGAATTTATTCAGTTTTAAGGTTGTATCCAACTAAGTTCAACTCAGTGTAAATCCACTAAAATGACTGAATCTAATTTAGTCAGGCCCATTAACTTCAATGGGCCTGCTCTGTGGACTAGCATCATATACAACACTTTGTTTTGGAGAGGTCAAGGCTTGAATGGGAAACATCTTAAGTTCTACTCAAGGTTGTTAGGGGGAGTGAGTGTTTCAGAATGATTTGGATTTAGACTGGAAGGAAAGGGGAGTGGTGGTTTGAAGAAGTCACTCACTGTATCTTAGCTTTGATCATAACAAGGATACGACGGTTACTGCTCTGGAATTTGGTCTTATGATCCAGCCTGTAAATCGATGTGACTGGAAGAGGATGCAAGATAACAAGAATTGTAAAGCATAATTGCAGGTTATTTGAATATGCTAATGAATGAAGTACACATTAATCAAACAATAGGTAATAATTAAAATAATAATAATTAGAGTTCTTACATTTCCCCCCTTGGCAAGGCTCCTGTGCATTAGCAACTACATGGCAGATTTTAGCGGATAAAGTTTTCCCCATAGCACAGCCTCTCCATGCCGGAAAAAAAGCTATCCCTGTTGAAATTCTACTTGCCTACTGGCTGTTTAAAGCACAGGAGCCCTACCAGAAGAAGAGTGGGCAGTGGATAGCCCTTCTTGCCAGCAGCCTTAAGTCTGAACTTTGATAATTTTCTAGAGGTAATGAACCTCCTGAAGCTGTTGGACTACAACTCCTATCATCTGATCATTGGCTATCCAGGCTGGGGCTGATGGGAGCTGGAGTCCAAAAATGTCTGAAGGGTCAAAGGCTCTCTAGCCCTATTCCAGAGCCCTGTGGTATTTAGAAGGAGCCGCTGGAAGCTCTTTTTCGAAGACAGAGACTGACAGAAACGTGAAGTTTCATTGAAGGTAAAGCAAACATTTTACATCCTTTCTTTCATGCTTTCCAAATTCAGGCTATCACTTATCAGTGTTCTTAACGCAGACTGACAGCAGGGTTACTTCAGGAAATACCGATCATTAGTTATAAAATCCCAAATTTTCTAGGGCCCTGTACAAACGTTAAGAAAACCACAGTCACTGCACATATGCTTGCTATCAGATATAGGGGGTTGCCAACATGGCAAGTGTGGGTTTCAAGATACTGAGGTTAGAGGCGGTTTTAGGGTAGCACAACCGGTGTGGCTGCACTGGGCACTGTGCTGCCAAGTGGCACAACAATGCTGTAAAACAGAGCGCAAGAGGCAGGGGACACCAAATTTTAGCATCACACAGGGCGACACTGAAATTTAAGGGCCCAAAGTCCACCACTGCTGAGGTCTTCCCTATTGCCCATGAAGCCTCTGAACCGCCCCATCTAATCACTCTTCAAGGTTAGTCACCCTTTTAATCCTCAAAAAGAACAGAGTTGAAGAAAAGAGTTGGAAGTCACTTCTTTTTCTTTCAGCTCCATGTGCTCAGATTAATTCTACTAGATCTGCCTTTTATTCAGATCCTTTGAAAAGTGAAGCGTGTGGTGTGCATGCTCTTTTCGCGCCTCATATGGTGGTGGGGGGAAAGAAATGACCAGAGGGGTTGGTGCCCACAGGACTCATTGAAAAATCCCAGTGTGCCGATGGGTGTAAAAAGATTGGTGACTCCTGAATGAACCTGATAAAAAAGGGAGAAAATATTGGGCATGAACAGGAAAACAAGCAAATTGAAGAACTAATTACTCATAGTAAATAATCTTTTTTTTAAAAAAAAAAATGATGCCTTAATAATAATCACACACAAAAAAAACATTTGCTTTGTTTTATCTTGGTTTGGTTTTAGGGTTTGTTTGTAGTTTTTATGTGTATCCTGGCATGTTTTAAGATAACTTTTGTTTAGCAGCACTGTTTAATGTTATTTCATTACACTGTAACTGATCATGTTTTTATTACTGATTTTGAATTTTGCATATTGACTTGTAATGTAGCCTCACCTCCTTCAGTAAGAAGTCAACCTAAAAGACAGAGTAAATAATAACGATGATAGCGGTGATAATATTGCTGGCTACAACCCTATGCAAGTTTTCACCATTAAACTCCACAAGACTTACTTCGAGCAAACTGTGGGATCGACGGATTGTCTGTTCCCGATACTCTTTTTCTAAAACCACCGACGATCTAGCCAGGCTTCGGGTGGCGCTGGCAGTCGCTGCTAGACAGTGCCACGCGATTCGCCTGTACTTCAAGGCTGGTGAACAAAGGTCAGCTTGCCATTTATCCGCCATTTATACCTATCGTTTCACCTCTGCCTGCACTTCCTGTTAGTATCGATACTAAGTGTTAATGTTGTTTTGATATCAAGCAGAATATTATTATCATCACTATTATTTTTACGATCAGAATTTAAACGTTTTGCACTGCAGTATTTAGAACTGATTTTCGGGTCTCACACACACAGAGCTCTAGATAGATATAAGATGCATACGCATATGCTAGGCTAAATTTTTATTGTATGCCAGCGCCGTTGCTGTTGTCAGAATATCGCGAGCCTCTTCGAGCACCATCCGTTGCAGCTGCAACGCGAGCGTTCCAATTCGAATCTTTCAACGCTCGGCCAGGAGATTTCCAAACGCGCGCACGCGCACTCCCTCTTTCTCTGAGGGGCCAGGCCTTGGAATCCTCCTCCCCTCCCGCGAAGGGGCGCGCGCTCGCCGCGCACTTCCGAGACGGTGACGTAACTCGGAAGGCGGGTCGAGTCACAGTGACATATACGGAAGGGCACGTCACGCTCCTTTGCAGAGCAGCCGCCGCCGAGTCTCCAAGAGGTGCAACTTCAGACCCGGCAGGCGGGTGAGTGAGAGGAGCGCCTACTGGTCAAGCTCAGCGGGGCTTCCTTTGGAGCGACTGTCCTGTAGAGACAAACACGCAGGAGCCCTTCTTAGTTGGGAAGAAGGATCGGGCTCTTTCTGCTCCCTGCGGTGGTTTTGGGGGTTCCAGTGCCCCCTCCGTCTTGGGAGGGGACCCCTTTCAAGGTGGAGGGAAGAGAGAGGGCCCCTCTTCCAGGTCGAATGGCTTTTCTTAGTTTGTTTCCGTGGGTGACATGAACCGTATGTTCATCTTTTGGAAAAGGATTCGCCTGTTGCAGTGCCAAAAGAGTTTTTGTGGTGCCTTAAAAGATGAACGAATAAACTGCGGTGTGAGGTTTTGTGGTCTACAGCGCTGTTCCCTGGGATGGGTTTGACTCTTGATGAATCTGGTGAAGTGGGAGAATCATAGCTCAGGGGTAGAGCATCTGCCTTGCATGGGAACAGGTCCCTGGTTCAACCCCATATATCCTCAGGTGGATCTGGGAGAGACTGACTCCCACTGCCAGCCAAGTGTAGACGAGCTGAGCTAGGTGGCTCAATGGTCTGGCTTGGTATGCGGCTTTTTCTGAGTTCCTATGAATTGTTCCTAATTGGTCACTCTGCAATCCTAAGCATGCCTGTTCAGAAGTAAGTCCTGTTGAATTCAATGGACCTTTCTCCCAGGTAAGTGGGGTTAGGCTGACAGCTGAAGTCTCTTACAGGGCATGAGCCTATTGTTTTTACTCTTTCATTGATGCTACTGCTGGAGATTTATAGAACAACTCTATATGGAAAGTAATCCCCATTCTGGGTCTCACTCTGAGATAAGTGGGTATAAGGTTGCAGTTTTTCTCCTGCCCTAATCTGCCCCCCCCAACAGTCCAACTATATGTAAAAAAAAAAACCATGAAAGAATAACATGATCCTACATTACTCAGAAGTAAGCCCCATTTAATTGGACTTTACAGGTAAGTTCCTAGGATTACAGCATATCCTACTTCTAAGTAGATATGCATAGGGTTGAACTGTTAAGCACTTTTTCAGAAACCCTGGAACATACTAGGGAATAAGGAAGAATCTGTTCCAACTGTAAAGGGTTTCATCTTTGAGATACTTTATAGGAAGGATATAAATATTGATGATAAGTATGGTCATTCATGTGTGGTGGTTATGTGTATATTTGTTTACCTATACACAGAGAGAGAGAGAGCGCTAGGAAGTAGGGCCTAAGTGGGAATGTCTTGCTTCCACTCTCTTCATTTAGTTGGGCCATGAAAATGAACCTGCTTTATGATTTCTGTTTTTAAAGGTGGGGTTCCCCCTTCTCCTTCTCCTCCTTCTCCTGTCATGGGAGAGGTGACAATAATTACATCTTCCTCTTTTGATGAAATACCTTGTTTTTCCCAACACCCTCAGTAATTATGAGAAGGACGGGGGAGTTTACCGACACCTTTAGAGAAGTTCTTCCCACTACCTTTTTCATATTGCAAAATAATCCATATGGATAGACCAGGAACTTCCTGGGTGTGTTCAGAAACTCATACAAGGAATGGCTAGAGAAACTCCAAAAATATATATTTTGAAAGAGGACTAGGCTAGAATGCTTCTTTCTGATGTGCTACTTTTCTGCATGCAGGGAGTTTTGTATCATCATTATTTGTGGGGAGGAGCAGTCAATAATGCGAAAGATCTTGCCTTGTAATCTGAAGTGGAACACTCCTAGGTTTGCCACTTCAGTGAAAACTAGGCTACATTTCTTCAAGTTTATTTTTAGACATCTTTTCCAAATGATTCTCAAAGTGGCTCTCAAGAGCAGTAAACAGAGCTAAAAAAATAAAGCAGAAACGCTGATATATTGATGACTAACACCTCCATCATATTTCCAGCTGTGTTAATCTTGTTGCAGCAAGAACAACAAAGTCATGCGGCACCTTAAAGACCTAACAGGTTTATGATGGCATAAGCTTTCATGAACCACAGTTTGTTTTATCAGATGCACAAAGTGTTATCCTGAGTTACAGGTGTATATAGTCTTCATATTATATTACTACTGTATAGTCATAATTATCATTATGGATTGTATTAGTCACTTTTTCTCAGAAAGGTGAACATGAATTGACCTACAAAATTAAAAGCTAGTGTAAAAACAAGAGGAAAAATAACCTAAAATATTCACCAATATTTCTGTATAAAACAGAAGATCCAACTCAACCCCGCTCTACTAAAAGAAGCAAAAAATTAAAGTCCACAGGTCTGGGTGAATAAAAATGTATTTGCCAGGCACCTAAAACAGATAGTGATGGTGCTAACATGCCTCTCTGGGGTGAGCATTCCACAGACGGAGCCGCCATTTTTTATTTTATGGAGTACAGCATTCCCTCCTCTTCTGCTGTGTTCTAACCCCACCTCAGCCTTTTCCTTCCACTGCCCCAGTAGTAGCCTTCCAAATAACCCCACTAAAGTTATTAGTCTGCCCAAAACCAAATGCACACCCTGTTACCTTGCTGGGGGTTGGCAGAAGAAGGATGAATAGCTTCGTCCCTCTTGCAGCAACCTACTACATTTCTGTGCTGAGTGCAGAGGAGGGACGGGGGGCACTGCATTCCTCCTCCTACTTCATGTGGAGTTCCAGGTCTCCTGTGGCTGCTGGGCAAATGTATAAAGACAAGGCACTGTCCAAGAGAAGAGAAACCACTGAAACAATTGCTAAGAGAGAAGGCAGAAAGCCGCCTCCCCCTTTGCCCCAGTACTACTGCTAGAGGGGTTGCTGTTACTGAGGGAGGAGATTTGTAACTGACATTGCAGTCCAGTACATGTCTATTCAGCTCCATTGAGTTCAGTGGGACTTTCCCAGGTAAGTACTGCAGAATTGTACCCTGAAACTTTCTTTTCCACAGCAACTGGTTGGTGCAACAATAGTCAATTAAACCGTCTTCAGCCTTGCTGGCTACATAAGGAATTGCTGCTTTGCTGCAGGAGTTAGTTCTGAATTCTTATTTATTTGCACATAAAGGGTGGTAAAAGCTTTGTGGGCAGTACTGTATAGGAGCCCATGAGCTTTGTACATGCCCATGGACTCTTGCACAATTAGCAATGCTAGTATGGCAGGGCCATCCTCTGCAGAGATTAATTTTATTATAGTGTTTTAAAATATATTGCTCTTCCATGAAAATTGCCTTGCATAAGAATACGCAATTGAAACAGAAATCCAAACAAACCTGAAAGCACATAGAGGCAGGTGGATCTTAAAAGCCAGGTTAATAAACAGTAAAGGTAAAGGGACCCCTGACCATTAGGTCCAGTCATGACTGATTCTGGGGTTGCGGTGCTCATCTCGCTTTATTGGCCAAGGGAGCCGGCGTTTACCTTCCCGCCGGAGTGGTACCTATTTATCTACTTGCACTTTGACGTGCTTTCGAACTGCTAGGTTGGCAGGAGCAGGGACCGAGCAATGGGAGCTCACCCTGTTGCGGGGATTTGAACCGTCGACCTTCTGATTGGCAAGCCCTAGGCTCTGTGGTTATACACTGGGCCAATATTCTATCATATTACAATCAATAAAACTTCAAAGGTTCCTCCATAACTGCTGTGAAACAAGGCATGGTGACCCTGGGGGCCTCCAGATGCTGGACTCCCCATCAGCGCCAGCCGGTATAGTGAGCAGTTGGCCATGATGAGAGTTGTAGTCTAGCAACAGCTGGAGAACCAGAGAACCTTCATTCCTTCTGTTATGGATCAGTAAGATGCATGTTCATCCAAAGACGACCCTGTGTCCCAAAATTCCGGTGTCTTCAGATTGTATTTTAAAACATTCCTGTTCACAAAGGCATTTGATGGCTGAAAGATAACTATTCCCAGCAGTTAGTTCTAGTTGGCATCCGCCTGTCTTGGGAGACAATGGAAGAGTACACCTTTGTGGGTAAAGTCAAACCATTGGAGACTTACAGCACTCGCTGGGGCTGTACAGACCAATACGGGAGAGACATGTTTTGTTGAGTAGAGACAGATGAAATTGTCCGGTTGTGCTGCTGCAGGTGCACCACAACATTTCTTCTCTCTACTCCTTCCAGCAGTAATTCTTCCTCTGGTCATTGCTATGGATACACGACCTGACTGTCTCCTAATAGTGCAATTGTCTGCAAGGGATTCCCATATGGCGGGATTAATGTTGCCAGCCTCCATGTCACCTTTGCAGCCATCTTTGTAACACAGAGATGGTCTGCCAACTGACCTGGTGCCTAAAGCCAACTCCCCATAGAGCAGGCCCTCGGGGATTCTGCCACCTTCCATTCTGTAGACGTGACCAAGCTAGTGTAGATGTCACTGAGACCAGAGTGTTGACATGCTGGGAATGTGGGCTTGGGAGAGCATATCTTTGTTTGAGTCTCTGTCCTGTCAAGTGATACCCAAAACCTTCCTGATGCAGCTCATGTAGGTGGTGTTGAAGCATCACTCCTGGCAGTTGTAAGTTGTCCACAACTCACTTCCACAAAGCAGTGTGCTCAACATGCAAGCCTGGTAGACCTTCAGTATTAACTCGAAGGATATGTGACTGTTTTTAGATGTTCTTGATGTTTTTGTTTTACTAATTTGTTTCACTGCTTTGTTTCCCACCCCCCAAATCCTGGGCTTCTTTGGGATGAAGGGCAGGGTAGAAATTTAATTAATAATAAGGATGAATAAAACTTTTTTTTCCTTCCCATAACTTTCAGGCTCTCCTTTCTCTTCAACTTAAAAAAGTTTGCTTGAAAAGGGAGGACCATGTCTTGGATAAAAGAAGGAGATTTGTCCATCTTGGAGAGATTCTGTGCCAGTGTGATAAAGGTAAGTGTTACGCTGATGCTGTCACAAGTTATTTGACTTGGATGCTTGCATGTGAGTTTTAGAAGTATTGCTGCATGTATGATGCTATAGGGCTTGAAGGATGAAGAGCTGAATCCTGCCGGCAACCCAGATCCCCTATCTTGTAGGCCATGAGACCTTGCGAAGCACCGCACATCGCGATGTCATATATGACATTTAGGTGCGCATGCTTGGCCAGAACAGCCTTATGGGCCAAATGGGGAGGCCTCATTAAGCCCATGAGCCATAGATCCCCACCTCTGCTATAGCGGAACACCTCTGGAAATTCTGGTCCTAGAGTCTCTCCTGGAGAACCCCTTTTCTGCAGTGGCATTCCTTCTCTTGCCAGTGATCTCTCATGGGCCAGAGCTAAATATAGGCAGGGGCACCCACCTCTGTCTCCCCCCACCCAATAGTGTACTGCCGAGGGGACAGACAACTTAGTATTCTCTAAGTTCTGTAGTGATCACTTTCAGAACTCCGTATGTTTCCTCCCTTCAGGCTTCCCACCTGACATGGTATTAGGCTAAGGGCCATGTATTGTCTGACCAAGAGCTGCAGGTTCCACAGCCCTGCCGTATAGCTCTTTAGGCCATAGGCAGGAAGGAATTTCAGGCAGATAAGTGAGTGGGATGGTGGAGAAGGGTTGGCTGGCTCTGCCTGTCCTCTGCACCCAGCACAGAAACAATGTGGGCTCCTGCAAGGAGCACAGAAATCCCTGTTCCTCCTCCACTATTCCTCAGCAGGTTGGGGTGTGTGTGTGTGTGTGTGTGTGTGTGTGTGTGTGTGTGTATTTGCAGGTTGCCAACCTTTATGAGCATATGAACAAGGCTGTCCTATGGTGCTCTTAGATCTGCTGGGATTAGGCTCTGGACCACCTTTCAGTTTCTGTGTTTTTGTTCTAAAACACAGCAGTTATTATTTTTAAAAACCTGTAATTTGGGGGGGGGGGAGTAGAGGTGTACTGCTGACTTAATCTGTGTCACTTTTGTTCCTGCACTCTGCACATAGCTGTTATTTTCGGGCTGTCCCCCCCCCACACACTTTGTGCTCACCTTTAGGGAGGGCAAGCCTGAGTTCATGCCTTGTCCTGGTTTGGGAGGCCATTAGCAATACATTCTCATTGCCCCCCCCCAAGCAAGTCTACCCACTCACGTCTATTGCTGTGACTTATTATTGCTACCACCCGCTTGCTTGCCAGACAGAACCAGTGGGCAGACAATCAGTGGGCAGCAGGTCTTTATTTGCTCATCCCTTCTGGGCCAGAATGAGGCACAGGTGAACAAGCAAGAATAGGAGGATCGGGTCCAGGTGGCTCTTGATGGAATGTGGGCTATCAGCAGGTGCCTGATTCTGCTGACCTTTGATCTCTGCCCTGGCTCATGATACATGCTTAGGCTGAAATTGAGTTTGATTATCATTTTTCTGACAGCTTATCATTTCTCTGCTTTCTCCCCGCCCCCCCTTTGCATTTAGGCAGGCCCAATGCCCAAGCACATCGCCTTCATCATGGATGGCAACCGCCGTTATGCTCAAAAACACAAAGTGAAAAAAATAGAAGGACATTCACAGGGATTTGCAAAACTAGCACAGGTGAGGAGGACCTTTTCTAGACAAGTGGCTGTTTAGGATGCAAAGGCCGAGATGGTGGCTTCAAGACTTGGTTCACATTTGCCTTGGCTAGGTTAAAATGTGTGTGTCTAATCACCCTGTTCTTTTTTTCTGTCTGCCTGGCCTCAATTTCTTCCTTTTGAGGTCCAGATTAAAACTGCTGACTTTAATCTTTACAGCCTTAAATGGCTTGGGACCAAGTTACTTTATATACAATTTTCTCCCCCTCTGTACTTACCTGAACCGTAAAAGCTTCAGGGGCTTTGTTTTGGGTTCTCTGGATGAATTGAGGTGGGTAACCTCCAGGGAGAGGGCCTTTCCAGTGGTGGCACCCCAGTGGTCATTGGAGAGATCATTTGATGAGCACAAAGGGAGCAAAAACTACTTATTTAGCAGATATCCGTAAATCAAATGGGGAGAGAGGTTTGCGTGTGTTTCTGTAACCCACCCTAGAGCTATTTGATGAAGGGCGACCCAAAAACAAAAATTTAGTTTTAGTGATTAGTTTGTTGTCACTTTGGCTTTGAATAAATATCTCCTTTTCTACAGACACTGCAATGGTGCTTGAGTCTGGGTATCCGGGAAGTCACAGTCTATGCCTTTAGTATTGAGAACTTCAAGCGATCCCAGGAAGAAGTGGAAGGCCTGATGGAGATGGCAAGGCAAAAATTTACCCGTCTTCTAGAAGAACAGTAAGCTCCTTCTTTCTAACCTTCCACCACAACCTGCAAGTCCAGGGCCGGGAACCTGAGACCTTCCAGTTGTCATTGGACTCCAAATTCCATCAGCCCCAGCTAGCATGGCTAATGATCAGGGATGATGGGAGTTGTAGTCTAGCAAGATCTGGAGGGCCACAGGTTGCCCTCATTTGCTGTTAAGGAACACGATGTATTTCTGCATGCATTTAATAGTTAGGCCTGACTTGAGTCATCAGTTCTGTCACCAGCAGGAAACATTGAATTGTATTCAACTGACTTTTACTCAGAACAAACCAATTTAAATTAATGGACCTAAGTGAGTCAAAGCCGTTCATTTCAGTGGGTCCATTCTGAGTAAAAGTCAGTTGGAAAGAACCCATGAATTAATCCTGCATTAGAACATGATTTTTGCCCTGGTGGGGGAAATTGCAGTAAATATACTTGATTCTAAAGTAGCTTTTCTGTATTGTCTCAAAGGCAAACTCTTGGAAGCAGGGTTTGGTTATTTGTTTTACATATTTATAACTAGCCATTCCCACAAATGTTCCCAAGCCAGTTTACCTAAGCAAAATATTCATTTCATTAAAATAAAAATAAGACCCCACTGAATAAAAGCAATAATAACCTATATAAGCAGCATAAAATCATTTGGTGGAGAGAGAAAGACAGTTTAGCAGTTTAAACAAATTAACAGGCCTGGGGAAATAGAGGTCTTTGCTGCTGCCAAAAAAAGACATCAAGGTGGTTGCCAGGTAAACATCTTGGGAAATTATTCCATAATTGAGGTGCCACCACTGAAAAGGCCCCATCTTCATTACCTGCCTGCCACATTTCACCTAGTAATTTGGAGAAAGACCTCAGGTGAAGATCTTTAGAGTCTTGGTAGGTACATATGGAAACAAATGTCACACTAGTTGTCAGTCTCCTTAGTGACTAAAATTTTTGTATAATTCTACAGGGAAATGGCTGAGGTCTCTGTGAACTGACAGATTAGTAATTGAGGATATGGAATATTGCTGTGCTTGAACTTATTTTTGGAACAATACCTTCCCAAAGTTTCATCCATTTATTTTATTTTCAGTATATAATTTCAAGGGCATAAGCTTTAGCAGATTAGTGTCTACTTTGTGAAGTGCCATAGTAGGCACATTGTGGGGTGATGGTGGATGGAGGTAAAGAAAATCTGGTCAACAGTGACGTTGGAGGTAATTGAAATGGAAAAAATAGAGACCGTGACAATTAGAAGCTTAAATGTACATGCATGGGCCAGTTACAAAGCAGTGCTGATCACATAAACATTAGTAGGCTAATTAACCCCTGTGGTGATAATATGAGAGCAAGAAAGAGACCTGCATCAAATTATTACAATTTTTGTGATCATTTCTAACATTTATTAATTCATAATTATAAAATTATTTACATACCATTCTCTTGCAACAAACCAAGGGGATGTTTACCAGCAAATCTCTTCTTTTAAGTGATATTTTATTGAACTGTTTTAAATTATAAAGCAATAAAGTGATACAAACAAAAAAAGGCACAAAACTCTGTAAAGGGGGGGAATATATGAATATATACAACAATACCCTAACCCATACATTCTTTTGTAAATTTGATATTATTCTAACACTAATGTAAATATTAATAGCCTACCACATTTTATATAAATGCATTCCAAATATTATCATTTATCCAAGCAGAGTCTACGTCTGTAAGCAGTCTGCTCATCAGTTGCAAGTATTATCATATTATCAAAAGGAGATCGTGTATCCGTATCAGTCTCTTGGCTATTTTTGTTGTCCCATTGTTAACTTCCTGCAACAAATTAAGCTAAGAAAGCTGGAGGTATAATATTTATAGATATGTTATTCATGTTTCTGCATATTTTTGCGCTACGAAATAAAATAAAACTAGCCTGAGCTTTTAGAGGTCTTCCTGTAAATAGCTGCTGCTTGACTGTATTACAGCTGTTAGTGGTACCAGGATAAAAAGAGAAATTTGGTTGTGTTTTGAATTTTACAGAGTCAAATAGACCATTAGTGTATATTGACAGAGCAGCAGAAAGAAACTAGAGTACTGGGTACTTACTGGGTTCTTTTCAGTTCTGTGCTGGACTATGGAGAGTTTGGAGGATTATTCCACATCCTTGTGCTATTATCGGGATGAAAATGGCCATTAGGAATCGAGTTTCCACAGGCTGCAACAATGCCTGCTTTCTCAAACACACAGTTGACCTGAAGAAATACAGTGGTACAGAAATACAGATACGAACGGGATCTGTTCCAGAGCCCCATTCGCATCTAGAGGTAAACGTAACTAGCGACGGCACGTCTGCGCACGCGTTGCTTTTCGCTGCTTCACATGCGCATGACGTCATTTTGAGCGTCTGCGCAAGCGGCGAAACCCAGAAGTAATGCGCTCCGTTACTTCCAGGTTGCCGAGGAGCGCAACTCGAACACGCTCAACTCGAAGCATATTTAACCCGAGGTATGACTGTACTTGATAGAATCTAGCATCTAGAGATGATGCTGGACTCTCAGTTCCCTCAGCCCCAACCATTGGTGCCCACAGGGCCTCTGGGTATGGTCTGAAAATACATGAGGACCACCATCTTGCAGATTCTGAGCAAGGCTCTGATCAGTGCCTGGATGGATAATAATAATAATAATAATAATAATAATAATAATTTTTTATTTATACCCCGCCCTCCCCAGCCAAGGCCAGGCTCAGAGCAGCTTACAAGCAATAATAAAAACAAGATGAATGATTACAACTTAAAAACAAAAATAAAATACAACATTAAAATAATGGAACATTAAAATATTAAAATGTAGCCTCATCGCAGGAGGAGAAGGAAAAGAAAAAAGAAAGAGAGGGAGGGAGGGAATCAAATTGGCTCCAAGCCAAAGGCCAGGCGGAACAACTCTGTTTTACAGGCCCTGCGGAAAGAAATCAGATCCTGCAGGGCCCTGGTCTCATGAGGCAGAGCGTTCCACCAGGCCGGAGCCAGAGTTGAAAAGGCCCTGGCTCTGGTTGAAGCCAATCTAACTTCCTTAGGGCCTGGGACCACTAGGGTGTTGTTATTTATGGACCTTGAGGCTCTCCGTGGGGCATACCAGGAGAGGCGGTCCCATAGGTACGAGGGTCCTAGGCCGTGAAGGACTTTAAAGGTCAAAAGCAGCACCTTAAATCTGACCCTGTACTCCACCGGGAGCCAGTGTAGCTTGAAAAGCACTGGGTGAATATGCTCCCATGGCAGAGATAACAACCTGAGAACCTCATGTATGCCATGAGAAAAGAAAGTTCTGGAATCTGGAGGGGCACAGGCTTTCCTACCTATTATTGTTATTGTTATTATTATTATCATTATCATTATCATTATTATCATCATCATCATTTAATAATAAAATTTATATACTGTCCTTCATTACATAATAAAATACAAAATAAAACACAAGTAAATAATTAAATCAAAGTTATTTATCATTGAGATGAGGGTAGCATGATGGTTAAGAGAATGAGCTGAGAACAAGGATATCCCCAGATTAGTCAGCTGTCATGAATTCAGTGGTTGGTTTGGGGGCAAGCTCCAAACCCCATTCCCACTGCTGTTTATATAGGGATAATCGCTGTAACCTACTCCACAAGATTGTGCATAAGGATTACAGAATAATTGTATGTGGAATGTAAGAAAAGAAAAGTGTCATATGATAGCTATTACATTAATTATAAAGTATGTTTCATACTGTCCTGTCCTGTACTTGAAGTGAAACTTCAGGGTTTGCCAATTGCTGACTGGTTAACTATGGGAAGAAAGGTTGTTTGGACTGGAATTATTAATCCAACTGGCTGTAACCGGCTAGCTGGTATATAATTTACATTGGGAAAAGTGGCTGGGGAAACCCAGCCAGATGGGCGGGGCATAAATAATAAATTATTATTATTATTATTATTATTATTATTATTATTTATTGGGAATTTTTATATTTTCAAATTATCTGTTGGTATAAAGCAAACTTTATTAATTGGAGCAGTTATATCCTTCCCTCCACTGCTCTCCTAGAGCTAAGATCTGCTCACAACCAAAACTCATTTCAAATGATACCATAACACTGATAAGAGGGACAGCCAGTAAAGGAAGTAAACAGAGACCCAAACAGCACTCTTGGAGCTTCAGTGTGTGTCCTTCCTCCGAAGTGAAACAATTAAGGTGCTTAATTTGTATATTAAATTGTCTAGAATCTTGCGGGAGCTGCTCCAATTTAGACCAAGATGAAAGTAAATATAATTCTAGTCTAGGGTGGGTATGAACAGCCTTCTTCCTACTGTAGCGTAAACCTGATTATATGATTTTTTTCTCAGGTTACGTCTAAGAAGAGTGGGCATTCAGTTGGGACCCTGAAGGCAATAATTTTTATTGGGGCTCTTAGCCAGTGGAGCCTGGCGATGGCAGGATTGAGCACCTTTGCCTTCCACCCTAGGCTGAAGCAAAGTGCAACTGTGTAGATACCCTGGTCCCCTCTTGTAAAAGTCAGTAGACTAAATTAATTAATGTTTCCCCATGCAATGGGTTTGAAAAACCAACACCCACACAATACACTTCATTGCTGTTCATTCACAACTCATTAAAGTACTGTGGAACCTTGGTTCTTAAACTTAATCCATTCTGGAAGTCCATTCCAAAACCAAAACGTTCCAAAACCAAGGCGCACTTTCCTGTAGAAAGTAATGCAGAATGGATTAATCTGTTCCTGACTTTTAAAAACAACCCCTGAAACAGCAATTTAACATGAATTTTACTATCTAACGAGACCATTGATCCATAAAATGAAAGCAATAAACAATGTACTGCAGTCACACAACCAACCAACCAATCAATCAATAGCTGAACTGGGTTCCACACAGTCACAAAAACAAAACAAAAAAAAGCCACAAAAATGCAAAATAAATAGCAAAAACAGACAGACCTCAGTGTAACACTCAGAACGGAAATGTGGCACTCAAAATAGTCAGCATAACACTCAAAACAGAAGCGTAACACTCAAAACGGAGCATGTTCGGCTTCCGAAAAAAGTTCGCAAACTGAAACCCTTACTTCCAGGTTTGCAGTGTTTGGATTCCAATTTGTTTGCGTACCGAGGCGTTTGAGAACCAAGGTACCACTGTAAGCTGAAATCATGGCTGCTGGATGATATAGTAAACATCTTTGGAGCTTTTGGCAGGACAGTTTCAAATGTGTTGCTGTCTTGTCATTGTTCACGTAGCCCCAGATCCAACTCTTGCTTGCGTGGAAAACCCTTGTGACTTGTATTCTTCTCTCCCCCACTCCTCCATGTGTCCTGTTGCAAGATGTAAGCAGAATCTCTGAATAACTGAGTGTCGGTTAATATTGACTGTATACTCTATGTGCTGGCATTGCTGGGGTTTGTCTTGTCTGTTGTGTGAGTCAAATTCCTCCATCCTCTTCCTCTTCTCCCTTTTAGGGAGAACTTGGAGAGACACGGTGTGTGTGTTCGTATCCTCGGGGACCTGCCCCTCCTGCCGAAAGATATCCAGGAACTAATTGCCAAAGTTGTGCTGGCAACGAGGCACTACAACACGTGAGTCCTGTTGCAAAGTCTTGCCATTTTAAAACATGGTTTTTATTGGAGTCATCACAAGACCATAAAAGCAAACAGAACATCAGTAGGGGCATGTTTGTCAGATGTTTGAACGAAAACCAAGTGATCATTCATTACTCTCATTGTGCATGTCTGTATTTAATGTCAAAATGGGGCAGGGAGGTATTAAGTCAGGCCACTCCCTGTACATAACCTCTCTGCAATTGTATCAGAAACCCAGGGCCCGTCCATATCTTGGCTTTGTGTGGATTATGAACCCTTTGTGCTTCCTTTAATTGTGTAGTAATAATAATAATAATAATAATTAATAATAATAATTATACCCCACCCATCTGGCTGAGTTTCCTTACAGAATATATAAAATACAATAAAGCATCAAATATTAAAAACTTCCTTTCAGCTTCCTTTTAGGAGGAGATTCAAAATAGACTATCAGTTTAATTGGATGAACTCAAGTTCAGCTATGATAAGAGAGGGAGGAAAGCTTTCTTAACACCGTGCGTCATTTTTCTTCTCTCTTTATTTTTAAAAGGTGTTTTTTGAACATTGGTATTGCATACACATCAAGACAAGAGATTAGCAATGCAGTGAAAGAGCTGGCTTGGGGAGTTGAAGAAGGACTGCTTCAACCCAGGTAACCTTGCATGTTTGATTTCCGCAATGGGGCTGCTGTGGAAGCATCCACTCTGTGGCATACCATCTTCAGTCCCAGGTTGAATTCTGTTCCTTAGGCTTGGCAGAAGTAGCTGGATCATCATAGTGCTGACTATCGGGCCCTTGTGCCCACATGAAGCCAGATTTTCCCATCCCCCACCCCCATACTGCTGCCGCCGCCACTCCTTGGAGCACATTCCTGTACACTGATTGGCTGGCCATTGTGTCAGTCATGAAGAGCAGTTTTCAAAGCATGAAAACCTTTTTTTAAAAAAACCAAAAAAATAAACCAAAAAACACCGGCAACCTTAAAGCACTAAGCAAACATTGGAGGGCATAAATACGCAAGGCTCTTGGAAATGCAAACAAAGCAGTCATGAAATCCAAAGCCTCAGCGGAAGGGCAAGCTGGCAGTCAGGACTTGAGTCGCAGGCTGTACCTGTGCTGCTTAGGGAAAGGTTGGGGAAAGCAAAGCTCAGGCTGCAGGAGGAAAGCTCATGCCGGTTACAGTTTTCCAGTCTGTTTGTACACAGCCATAATAATACTTTCGCAAGGCTAGCCTACATGGTGCCCTCCAGGTGTTTCTGGACTTCAATTCCCATCAGTCCCTGCCAGCATGGACAGCGGTCAGAGATAATGGGATTGTAGTCCACCAGCATCACACTGACTTACTCCCAGTGACCTACACCTCTTCCTCATCTACATTCTCCACTGCAACTGTCTGGGCCTTCCCGCAGAAGTCCAATGCCATTCTGAAACCCCTTAAATGTTCTTAGAGAAGCAGTGGTGGATTTGGGGTCTCAAATTTCAGCAGTGCCCTGGGTGATGCCAAATTTCGGCACCCCTCCACCTCTCGCACTCCATTCTGAATCATAGTTGCCGGGGCCCGAGGCCCGTGCCAGTGCGACCAAACCTCTTGACAGAAGTCACGTGTACTAAAACTCAGTGTGCCACCTTTCTGTCTCAAATACCTGCCCATATAGCTTTTTTGAAACCAAGCAAAACTATTTGAAAAACAAAAGAAACACATAGCAAGCAAATGCTACAACAAACAACATGAAACAGACCGCTGGGTACTCAATAGGAGGTTGCTAAGCAGTGCTGGTGATATGTCCTTTCTCTCAATGAAAACTGATTTTCAGCTATTCAAGCCTCAAATCCTCATAAGACCCCCTCCTAGTGGTTTCCTATAGCTCATGGGGGTCAGAATGGAACTCGGCAGCACAGTTGCTTCAGGGCCAAGTGAAAGTCCCTCAGTGCTACATTCTGGAAGTGGTCCTGCAGATGGGACTGGAACTGCCACAGTACTGCACCTCTTGACTTCCATCTCGCAGAGCCCCTTCAGGAGGGGATAGCATTGTGGACTGTATTGAAAGATGCTGACTGATCAGTGTCACCCGGGAATGTCTTGCATTCTACACCCACCACCTGGGCACAGTCGCAAAACTACTATTTTGGGTGTTGGAGGACCATTGGGATGCAGTGGGGGCTTCTCCACATACAAAAGTATTCTGGTCATTGAGACCCATAGGAATTTTTACATCAGTGGAGCAGGACCACCTTAGCAGTGGTGCCGTTCTTGTGGATTTTGCTCCTCAAGAGGCTCACCAGATGCCATCCTCCTGTGCTAGCCTTGTATTTAAGCACGAGTCTGGTAGCCATAGGTGATAAGGATTTGCATGTAGGCAAGCACATGGAGTTCCATTTAGGCAAATGTGGACTGGGGAAGGAGGAGGAGCACCTCCACACCTGGCACAGAAACCCAAGAAACCAAATCAGGATGAAAGAGGATGAGCAGAATTCTCCATCTCTCTCTGCCAGCCCCCAGGAGGCTGGTGACACATTCTGCATGCTAGTTACTCTTATTCACAAGGCTTTTCCATGCACTGAGATGGTTCTTTAGAACTTCCCTGTTCTTTCAAGTCTCTGGAGGGCATGAGGACAAAACACAAGTGGATTTATTTTAGGTTTATGATCTTACAGATGTCATGGTCTTAAATGCTGGTACACTTTGTATTGTCTTTTTGTGTTTGTGGTTGTAACTATGTTGCATTTCTTCTTCACCTACTTGGTGCATTCTTCTGTGGCGGAAAAGTAGTATTGAAGTAAGAAAGAAAAATAAGTGCCATAAACAAAGAATGGGCAATTAGGCATAGTGCTTGTATAGATTCAAGAGTTGCTTGTTTTTTTATTTGGAGTTTCTAATCTCCCTTGTGCCCTTTAGAATCTGCTCCACACTTTAGAAACAATAATAAAATGAGTCTGATCGTATATGAAACATGTTTATCAAATGTATCTTGTGCCAGTTTACTCCTTACCATCCAAAGCAAGTTCAAACAAAGTCCTCAGTGCTTTCAGAAAAATGCTTGGAATTTGCTTCATGGGGAAGGCAGTTTCCTAAGTGGGTAGGCCATGCTGCTCTCTGTGCCCTCCTTTTCTTTAAGGAGATTGGCACTTGGTTGGAATAATTTAAAGTTAAGATCCAGAGTGTTGGCATGTTGCAGTATGGTAGCGCTGCAGAGAGCTTGCTGGGGAGACCATGCATTAAAAAGGGACTCAAAAATAACTTAAACAAGGTTTTAATAAGAAAAACAAAAACTCCTTTTACACTAAATACATTAACAAGCAAACATCACCCAACCACCAACCCATCCCCCAGGGTAATGGGAGAGCTAGGTGCTGCTCCTTATATACTATACCCAATTGCTGACACAGCTTAATCAATACAACTCAGCAGCACCTGCTATGTTTCACAGCTGTAAAGCTGGGTCTCATTATTTTGCTCTGGCCCCTTAAAGACATACACATCGAGTGGAACAATGATGAACCTTTACATTTAAAGAAACCATTCAACACAGAGGTGCAGAAATAAGCACATGGTGCCGTCTTTCTAGTCTTCATGGCTAGGAGCCTCACCACTGCCTCCTAGCCATAATGATGAGTGTAGGCTACCCCTGAATTCAGAGACAGTAAACCTCTGGATACCAGTTGGAGGAGCGACAGCAGGTGAGGGTTGATACCCACGTGTACCACTTATGGAGTTTTGCCATAGGCATCTGCATGGCTGCAGTGTGTGGAGGAGGATGCTGGAATAAGTGGGCCTCTTCTTCTTATTCTTCTTTGCCTGATCCAGAAGGTCTTCATGGTCCACCTAATGTGCATTCCACTTGGTAGATAAACATTGCCTCCCTAATTTAAGTTTTGTGTCTCTTAGTGATGTATCAGAGTCGCTGATCGACAAGTGCCTGTATACCTGTAAATCTCCTCATCCAGACATCCTAATAAGGACTTCCGGAGAAGTCAGACTTAGCGATTTCATGCTCTGGCAGGTAACAGTGAACTGAAATTACCCATGAGGTTGGAAGAGTGAGATCCACCTCTCCTGCTCTGCTTGGTCTTGTTTAGAAATAATTTAGCACTTTGGCTCTGGGGATTTTGTTGTACGGTTTCAGGAAAGATTTTGCGTTTCAGCTTTGGGGGTGGAATCTGAATCTCTCTGCATTAAACCATTAGAATAAAAATACATTCGAAGATATACAGTCCTGCATCACGTACTGGAATTCCAGTGTGAACAAAGGAGCTGTCAGATCAGGGCTAAATGTTGAGAGTCAATGTCAAGCTTTAAAAACAATAAAGCCACTCCTACGGACTCCAAAAATCTTGTTCAGATATAAAACTGATGTAGCATAAATGACTGGGTCATGCCTCAAAGAAATCTTCTGAAACAAAAATGTACTTAGAAGGCGCCTAGGCAGCTTGATGCTGGTGACTGATTTCGGCTGGGAACTGATTCCAGAGAAATGGAACTGCAGAACCAAAAGTCTGGTTTCTAGTGCAAGTTAAGGCATATGGTACTCTCAACACTATTGCATCTGAGAAGAGCAGTAGCTTGGTAGGGCTATATTGGGCAAGAATGCTAAAAGCAAAACCTTGAACTGTAACACTAGCTAGTGCAGCTCCCTCAGCAGAGGTGTTTTATGGTTTCAATAGAATACTTCAACAACCAACCTAGCTGCTGCATTCTGCACTAGCTGCAGCTTCTGGATTAAGCTGCATGCAGGTGCCAGTCCTAAGCCATGGATATGCCTCTGAATATCTGTTGCTGGGAGGTTTGTGGACTTCCTACTTGGCCACTCTGAGAACAAGATGCTAAACTAGATGGGCTTTTGGTCTGATCCAACATAGCTCTTCTTCTGATACTGCTAACATTACAGCAGGAGTGGCCAGCCTATGGCCCTCCAGATGCCACTGAAGTCCAGCTCCCAACAGCCCCACCTTGAGTGGTCAAGGACAATGGCACTATACCCCAGCAGTGTCTGGAAGGCCGCAGGTTAGCTGCCCCTGAATTACAGCTTTCCGTCTTATGCTAATCCTTTCAGGATTCCCCCTTTGATTTCCATGTCCCGTTTGCTAAGGGACCTCTTCACCCCATATATTCCTAGCTGGCAACTGTACCCCTCAGCTGGAGAATTCTGGGAGTACCACATGTCCCAAAGGTGCACTTAGTCTGTACCTAGAACCTGGGCTTTGAGTCTTGCAACTACAGCCTTCTGGAATCGGTTATCAGCTGAGATTAAACAAGCACCTATCATTTTAATGTTCAGGAGGCTAGTGAATTGTGTAGGTTGAATGTGAAGCAAGTGCACCCCTCACCCTGCTTTGCAAATGCCAGGGTCATTCTACCTGCTGGTTTCCTGCAACACGATCCTTTTCCCGGCAGAAAAGGAGGGGGTGTGCTTTGCTACAAAAAGGACTGCAAGAAGCAGGCCTGCAAGAATCTGTGCTCTTTGGCCTGCATTAGAGTTGGCTAACCTTTTCCAGGCAGAGGGCCATGTGGACCCCATGGTTGTCCAGGAGGTATGGCCAAAGTGGGAAAATGTGCACAACAAGAACTGTAGTTCTCAAGGCTGCCTTCCAAAACATTTCCCCCATAATGTCGTTTTATTATTTTTATTGTAACATAAAAAGTCTTACTAGCAAACAAAAGTTCAGTAGCAGGGTATCACATCCTACAATACAGAAAACAAGCAAGCAAACAAAAAAAGGATAAGAGGAAGAAATGGCAACACACCAGTCTAAATTGAGGCATCCATATTTCCTGAGCTGGCGTGGATGGTGAATGTTGGGCATCTAAGTCCAAAGCATGTGAAATAAAATCCCACCAGCAATCTGGATCATCCATCCCTCTGGATAAACAGTGTTATCCCCACCACCACCCCTCCCTGCAATAGCTGAAGTCCATATGTTCTTAAACCATCCTGACTGCAGTTAGCATCCATGCCAAAGGTTGTTTAGAGAAACAAGCCGCCACGTTAACAGTCATCCTGTTCTGTAAAGACAATTGTGGGGAAGCTTGTACGGGTGATTTAATTATTTTAGATATTTCTAGATAAAGTTGAGACTATTCAAAACCATTGTTATAAGTAAGTGTTAAAGTCATTGTTTTAAAATGGACCATTTGAACTGGGGTGGGGGTGGCTTGGAGGGACACAAGCCATTTGTCATCACAATAGTACAGTGAGGGACCTACATGAGCTGTTGGGGTGGGGAGAGGAGAGGATTTTTTAATTTCTTTTTTTATGGAGAAATTTGGAGGGAGCCACAAATATCTTTTGGTATCACAGCAGGGAGCCCACTGGAGTGTGTGTGTGTGTGTGTGTTAGAGTAGACCACAGGTTGTCACCTCAGGCATACATCTTTAGAGCTCAATGCCCTTCCTTCTCCTACCCCCACCCCAACTTTTTAGAGGTGTAGTGTTGGACTGATCATGCTCCCTTCACTGCCAAAAGGATATTGAGGTGGAATGGCAATTGGTATTGGATGTGCACACTCTAGAATGAGTCCTCACAGCCTCAGTCCTTTCTTTCAGCAGCAATGGGGAAGTCACTTTTCATGACTGCAAAGGTCCTAGTGCAAAGCTAAACACCTCTCTGCCCTGTTTTCACATTCTTATAGTAGAATTTTGAGGTTATAGAATTCCAGCATGGTCCAAAGTATCTGCACATAACCCATGCAATCAATGAATAGGAATGTATGTAGCATATGGATGAAAGGCCTTTTGTGGGTTTGTGCTAGAATAATTTCACTGGCCAATGTTGCTTGATTCTGTGGTGTTCTTCCCTCTGCGGGCTGCCTGTTAAACTCCTTGTCTTTCTTTCTGCAGACATCTCATACATGCTTGGTTTTCCAGTCTGTGTTGTGGCCAGATTACTCCTTCTGGAACTTGTGGGAGGCTGTCCTTCAGTTCCAGATGAACTACAATGCTTTGCAGGTAACACCCGGAGGGCACAAATCTGAGGCAAATCTGGCAAACCCAGAACTCCCCACCAACATATTATAAATATTAACTGACTTTCTCAAGACTTAAAAGACTGGGAATTGTGCCAGTTTTTTAAAAAGGAAAAAAAAAAACCTTACTGCTTTAAAAGCAAGTATTCCCCATCTCAACTGTAACACTTGAGCAAAAATTCTTTCCATCTTAGGTCATTTATATATTCATGGGCTGAACATAAGATTTAATAAATAAGAATAATATAATAATAGATCCCAATTTCTGGAGATCAAATTTTGAGTAGGATTTAGTGAGGTCCTCCTAGTTTGTTTTATGGGTAGACCGTTCAAAGCTGGTAAAAATAAGTTTCCTAATACCAAAATGGTTAAATATATGACATCATCATAAAAGGTAACTAAGCCCAAATGTGCCCCTAGTGAAAATGGTATTAGGTGATCTAGAAACAGATTTAGACTGGGTGATGTTTAGTGTTCATCATATGCAGAACAAACCTATTGAAATGGTTCTGATAGCTTTTCCATTGTGGGTAGATTTTAAAGTGGGTCAGATGTCTTCTTCTGTTTCAGTTAAATACTAGTCAAAAATCAGAAGTGCAGAAATATTTGATAGTGACCAAATACACTGAATTTTTGCATGCAGCAAGACAAATGCATTTCCATAGAATGGAATGCAATTGCTTGGTGAGAGTGTGTATGGAAGAAAAATAATTTTAGGAAGAGGGAGCAAACTCTAACTTTGAGAAGCATCAGGGATTGGGTGTTCTTTCTTTGCTTGCTTGCTTACTTGCTTGCTTGCTTGCTTTTGGGAGCTGCTGCATGGTGGATGGAGAGGCATTTGGGAACCAAACAGAAGCAAATTTCTCCAGCAATTTTTGCTTCTCTATTCCAGGGAAGCCAGTGAGGTGCTTTGAAGATGTTAAGGCGCACACCACTCTCATCAGCCTTGACCAAGTGGCCATGCTGGCTGGGGCTGATGGGAGCTGTAGTCCCGCAAACATCTGGACGGCACCACATTGACTCTCCCCCATTGACTATTAGGCTTGCTTCATTTTCACCAACTCATATGCCATTTCTTTTCAGAAAGCCAGGGATTTGTACATGGAAGAAAGGAAGTGGCAGCAGATGGAAAATGACAAGATCTGTGTGCTGGAGAAGCTGAAAGAGGAAGGTTCTGCATCCTGTACAGATGCGCAGAGACGGCGGACTCTCCTCCAGGAATGCAGAGCTAAACGGGAAGAGAGAATCCAGAATTTTTTGCAAGCCCTGGAGAATAAGCACATGGACATCCTAGAAAAACTGAGTATGGCATCAGCATGACAAAAAGGAACTTGTAGGGCCAGGAGTCAGGTGCAGGAGAGGAAGGACATGAATCAAGTTACAAACAGTTCAACCGCTGCCAGTGGTCTTCACTTGTTAATGGGAATGTAAAGTTTTGTTTCCCTTGTGTGTTCTCAGTAGACATATACAAGACTTTACCACCTATGTTTCTGGTTGTTATTCAAGCTTTGGTTGGGGATGACGGTGTCTGAAATAAGTTTATGCTTATGTGGGTTTATAAAGGTAAGCAAACAAAGAGGACAAGCTTGAGTAGATGTTCTTGGGAAGGTCTGTCCTTGTTTCACTCCCTCTTCCCAAACTGCAGTGTTTCGGTGCCTCAGCTAAACAAGTTTCCTTAAACTTCTTCGAATTCTGAAAAGTTGCTTGCCGTGCAGGGAGGGGTGCAGTTGTGGAAAGTGGACAAGGACCCTGTTTGCATGCACACAGACAAATGGGTGTCTAGTTCTAGATGGGCTTTTTGATGCCTAATTAGAAGACTGGCTGTCCCATTAAATAAAAATAAAAATTCTCGTCTCAATTTTCTGTGTGTGGCCAGAAACAATAGAATTGCCCTAATTTGGTGAACCTGCGTACTTGTGAGGCTCTACAAGGAAACATACATTGCCTGCCCCGGAATTATTTTGGCATTGTGGTACATAAATTAATAAAAACTAGATTGGGAGAATGTTTTTTCTGCTTGGCTCTGTATGTGCTACAGAGCTTTGGGCACTCCAGTTTGCTGGAGGTGTATCTAATACAGGATACTCTGCTGTCTCTCTGTGTGTGGTTTTTTAAGTGTTTTACTTTCAGATGGCACCAGAAAATTTCATTTTTTAAAAATAAAAAACTTGCAGATTCAGCATGCTGGATACAGTTGTGAAGAGGCTGATTAAGGCATCAAGCCATGAATAAAGCAATTTTGGGGGGGAGACAACAAATTTTAAAAATAAGCTGAATATTATTAAAAGTTTCAATTCTAAAGCTATGTGAATCCAAAGAAGAAATGTGCAGTTTAATTATCTTTTTAAAAAATGGTGAGGATGAGCCAATTGTCAGAGAACTGATACTGTAAATCATCAAACCATTTAAGAATTGTGTCCTTTTTCGATGCAAGTAGTTAAGGATATATACAGAAATACATGGTGACCAATAAATTATGGGAACTTTGTTCTCATACAGTGGCTTTACCTACTGTTAGAAGCTGAATCTTTATAGCTTTTATGATGTCTGAAACAGCTGTTTTAAGAAAGACCTCAAATTCTAAAGGGAATGTCTCTCCTGTTTCTTGAACAGGGCATGCACATAACCTCCCAGCCATGTGTTATCTTTTCAGAGGTGGGAAAGAATATTTGTTAGTAAATGTTTCTTCTGCATTAAAAACTTACAATCAATAAGTTGAAAAACGTGAATGGTTGGTTCTGTGGGAAACAAGAGGTCCAACATCCTTAATAAAGGTGTTTCTTTGTCTACATGGTTTAGAAGTAGATGTTGGCACACCAGTCCAAACCCCCTCAGGGGTGGGCAGCCTCCAGTGCATGGGTCAGTTTTGGTGCTTCAGGGAATCCAATTTGGTTTGTGGTGCCATTTCCCCCCAAAATCACAACCACGTGTCCATCAGCTGATGGGCTTTTTAAAATCCTGCTGGGTGTTACTTCACCAGTGCATTCCCTATGGGGAACATGCTTCCATAGCAGACTCCTGCAGGGAGCCTGACTGAACCCTGAGTAGGTGAGCAGAGAGTTCAATCCTACTTGGTGCTTCACCACCCCACCCCATCTCATGGGTCAATTTTTGATAAGGGAGTGGGACTGCCTACCAACATATCACTTCCATCATGATAACAGATGGATGGGTGATTCCTACTTACCTGCCAAAAGTTGGTCAGTGGGGTGGGGGAGATAATGACCTGGCTCACTGGGTGTATGCAGAGCAGTTTGCATCAGTGTAGCCACTGTGGCATCCTATGCTGGCAAGCATGCTAGCTGCCGGTTGCATTGGTCACACATCAAAACTAGATTACTGTTAAATGTGCTGGTGGTGGGATGTTGTGTCTCTGAATCTTCTGAGACCTGATGTACAAGATGCAGCAGCCAGACTACTGCATAGTGTTTTTGGAGCTTTTTGCTCTTGATTTACATCATTTGCACTAGCTCCTGGTCTAATTTCAGGAGCAATTGAAAGTGCTGGACACTTGCCTTCATAGTTCTCAACTGTGTGAGACCAGTATACCTAAAATACAGTCTGCTGTCATATGATCCTTTCCAGTGACCAAAATGTTTGGGTGTTTGGGAACTCCTTGGTGGAGCGTACTCAGTTCTGGCAGGCAGGCTTTTGGACTGGATGGCGGATCATTTTGCTGGATTCCGGTTTTGTACTAACTCTCTGCTGCTTGCTTGTTCTGCACCCCAGCCTCACCCCGGGCAAACATTTGTGCTTTGTGATTTTAACTCTTTGCCTTTTTAAAGCTGCCTTGGGTGGCTCAAATTATGAATGAAAAAGGCATTCAACCACCCTCTAGCAGATTTTCAGGGTGTCCAGTAGGTTTTCAGTGGAACTTGCTTCTGTGTGCTTAATGTCAATGACTTTAATCTGACTAAACAGGCTTATAGTACATGCTTGCCTGTTTAAATGGCTTGTAGATCACACTGAGAACAATTGGAATGAATGGCGGCTGTGTTGCCGTTATGTGGTTCATTGCACCTACTGTTAAGGGGTATTTCTATTCCTGGAGAATGAGAGTAAGAGGCCAACTTGAGTTATTTTTAAGAGTGCGAAGTTATTTAGCTCTACTGTAGTAACTGTGTTCATAGTGAAATATAACTAGAATCCTGATGGAATTAAAAAAAGTTGAAGATTGTTAGATTTGGCAACTGGCATATGAAATGTTAAATCTTAAAAGTGCTTCATGTAGTTACCAATATTGCTTCCAGCCTGTTTAAAATTCTAAAGCAAGGATGGGAAACCTTGAGCCTGGGTACCAAAAGTGGTCCTCCATGACTGTTTTGTCTGGCCTTCTGGGCGCCTTCAGTCTCATGCCCATGCTAGAGTCCTGGTTAGAATGTGACCTTGAATTGTGATAATGCCTCTTGCTTGCCTGGTTGGAGGGAAGCACATACATTTTATAAACCTTTGCGTCGCTGGAAGGAAGCTTAACGTACAAAAGTAAATCTCTCTCTTTGCTCCACCCACCCTTGGGTCTGGTCACCCATGCAGCCTTGGATGGTTGCCAACAAAGGAATTTTGCCCTAAGACTGAAAAAGGTTCCCCATCCCTGAACTCAGGAGCGTATCTAGGAGTTTGTGAAGTTGGCCCTGCTGAGGGTGCAGGCACAGCAGGACACAAAAATCACGCCTTTCCACTCTGGCTTGGAGTGGCTAGGAGCCCACCTGCCCATCTACATGCTCCCCAGACTGTTGCTCTGCTGCTCTGGACAGCAGTCAGGTGAAGCATGCAGGCTCCTCTGGGTGCCTTGGCAGGAGCACCTCCCAAGTGGAATGCGGTGAAGAAGGATGTCATAAGAAGACAATCCCTGCTGAATCAGGCCAATGGTCCATGTAATCCATCATCCTGTTCTCACACTGCACGACCAGATGTCTGCTGGAAATCCATTTGGTGTTCTGCCGTGGAGGCAGAGCATAGCCATCATGGCTAGTAACCACTGATAGCCTCAATCCCCATACATTTGTCTAATCCTCTTTTTAAGTCACCCAAGTTGGTAGCCATCACTACATCCTGTGAACATAGTTGTGTCTAGTTCAGCATTCTGCTTCCAAAAGTAGCCCCTTCGGCAATTGCCTAGTTGGTGGCACGCTGCCTCTGAACAAAGACGATAAGATCCTCCATTATTAGCTGTGCATGTGCAATTGACGAATGTGCTCTAATGCTATATAAGCCACATGAAATTATTCATACGAGTGAAGCCATCACTGCAACTCTCTCATTTAACTTCACCCTGAATGTAACCTTTACCACTTAATAGTGCAAGCTGTAATGATGTTGCATGGTGTGTGCATTGCAAGGGAAGTTATGTTAAGGGAGACACTACATACGATGACAGATCCAATGTGGGCAACAAGCCTTTTTCTGCAGGTATTCCATATCTGTCCCTGTCTCTTTCTAACTGCTGGGGTTTGGGGTGGGTATTCTACCAGCAGCAGGACAGAATGGTGCTGAAAAGGACAGCTCCTCACCTGGCCCCTGCCAAGGAAGCGTTTTCGGTAAAAGTGTCCCCGCGCCACAAGAATGCTTCCGTTCCCCCTCTTTCTCCCTTTGGAGAGGGGGAAGGCGAGGTGGCTGCTGCACCTGAGGCCCTTTGCTGCTCGCTCTTGAGGGAGACCCTGCCAGTTCGTAGTCAAGGTTGAAAAGGAAGAGGGCGCTGTGGGTTGCGTTCTGCCCTCCTCAGCTAGGCAATGACCGCACCTTCCTTTCCCTTCGAGCGCTAGAAGAGGCCACCATCTTCTTCTACCCAAGCTTCCACCCAGATTTCTTGTTGTTGTTGTTGTTATTGGCTTGGAGGGCCAGGAAGAACAGGGGAAAGGCCTTTTCTCGGAAACATTTTCTTCCTGCCTGCGCCTTCGCAGGAGAGGCGCGCCATGGCTTGTGCAGGTGCGCCAGGCAGGTCGGTCTTTCGCCCTCCTGCAGCGAGAGAGAGACACTGCACTGGCTTCTCAGCGGTAACTTTCGACCGCAAGCTTTATATACGCTTACCTGGGCGCAAGTCCAGTCACCGCGCCAGAGGAGTTGTGAAGATTACGCAGAGAGCTCCGTCTCAGCCAAGAGGATTTATTTATTTATTTATTTAATTTTGCAGTGCGCTTTTTTAAAACCCAAGAGAAATTTTTGTTTTTTAATTATTTTTAATGGAGGGGGGAGGCAGCAAGAGTGGTATGAGAATCTACGAAATGCATTTTTCTTTCTTGCGTACATACGTAACGAAAAAGAGGTCCGGGTTATTTTAAAAAAATAAAATTCTATACGGCGCCGAGGGTCGGTCTTAGTACTGCCATTTATTGTTGTCATTAAAACAAATTCGCGCCGTGGTCGAAAGACCGAGCAACAGCTCTTGCAGGGAGGATTTACTAGTTGCGCGCGCGCCCCCTTCGCTCCTCGCCTCCCCTCGCAGCGCCCGCCCTGGCTGGCCCTTGCCACGTGACGCGCTCTGTCCAATAGGCAGCCGGGGCGGTGGGGATCCGGCTGGAACCGGTTGGGCCGCGTCCGGCTCTATATAAAACTTTATAAACACCCGATTCAAATTAGTGGGGTCGTGAGCGACACGAGCGAACCCAACAAACGGAGCCCCCCTTTCTCTCTTTTCCTCTTCTGCTCTACCTTACTGCGCGGCTTCTCTGCACCCCCCCTCCTTTTTTTATTTTACAGGCGGTTGAGTTTCTCCCTTCCCTCCTACAGAGACCGCGCTTTTATATTTCCAACCCAGCCTCCTTTTTCTCTTTCTCTCCCCCTCTGTCACGCGCCGCCGACATGCCCAAGAGAAAGGTACGTGGCTGCGGCGAGAGAACCTAATGGCTCGGACGGGAGACGGGGAAGGAGGAAGTGGGGAAGAGACATGGTAGTTTGCAGAAGGAGCGGTGCTTATGCGGGGATGAGATTTAGATCAGCCGCCATTTTCTTTCCTTTCTCCTCCTCTTTCTCCCTCTCCCCCCCACCCTCCCCGGTTCTCCTTTCCTTCCTCCTCCACGAGCGGTTAACGGTTGTGAGGCGGGGGAAGCGCGCGAGGCGGCTCGACGGTGCTTCTGAGGACTTAAAAGTGAGGAGGAGGAGTGGGCGGAGCGGAGCGAGAACGACCGTTAACCGTCGCGCATTCTTGATCGCCGGGGGTAGGGAGGGGGGGAACTATAAGGAAGAAGAGAGAGCGAGAGAGACGGCGCGCGCGCGCGCGCACTCGAATGGGCGCGAGAATATTAATCATTGGCAGTTTCTCGCCCGCGCGCTCACTTAAGTCCCCACCAATAGGGAAGGGGCACGCGCCCGCCAGCGGGTGGGCAGAAGAGCAAGATATGGAAGATAAGAGACTAAGCTTAGCCGGAGCGAGCTGGCTGTTTTTTTTGGCGGGAGGGTGGTTGGCTGGAGAGAGGCACGTGCGTGGCTGGTTGTAGCTGTTTGGGCGCGCGCGTGCGCGCCCGTGCAAACATAAAGCGGGGTACGTTGGAAAAATGGGCGCGTGCGCGCACTCCCACTGGCGTTCTGTCATCCGCCTCCCCCCCCCCCCGCTTCCTTCACAAATAAATACAGTAATGGGGCGGGGGGGGGCGCAGGCTTTTCTCCCCCGCCATCCCCCGCGCTTCCGAAAAGGCGGGAAGGCCAAAAAAAAAAGCGGTAGTTTTGAAAGCCCTGGGGGAGGGGAAAGATCAGCCCTATGGAGTCCTGGCGAGAGACTTGTCAGTTGTTTGCGCGGGGGATGGAGGTTTCCCCTGTCAGTGAAGATGTTGGAGAGGCCCCGCCTCCCGCCCTACATGCGCTCCTTAGCGAATCTTTCCCGCCCCCTGCCTTCTCTCTAAGGGGGAAAGTGACCATCTTAAGTGTTGAGAGGCGAAGGAGGGTTAGAGTTGCCCACACACGTACACGTTGTGGCTTGCTTCTCTGGAGCCCTTTAGGTTGCCAAATCCACCTTCAAGGAGGCATTCGGGATTGTTTTCCCAATTGTGTCTTGGAAGGAGGGGGTATGTTGGGCCCAGGGGAGTTGCCTGAGCTCTGAATCTAGGGATGATCCCTTAAGGCTTAAAGCGACAAGAGAGTCGGTACAGCCTTAAATGTCGCACAGTGAGTGGTTTCATAGGTCTGAAGAGGCACTAGGGGTAGGCAGGCAAGCAAGGTTCAAATTGCAAGATCAAAATTCCAGAAATAAGTGAGATCTTGGGTCTGTTACACGGACTCAATAGAGGTCATAGTGTTCTGAAATAAAAGGAGCCATTATGTTGCCTAGAGCTGCAGTGTTGGGGAATAAAGAATAATGCATCAAAATTAGGGGCATCTGGCAATGCTGTTATCCACACAACCCTCCCACAAACACATCTCTCATTGGGAGAACATATGGTCACTAAGGATGCAGAAGTGCATACAATATAGCCATTTTTTAAAATTAGAAGATACTAGTAATATATCAAATTTATTGAAATGATAATAATGTCAAAAACTATGGGAACTTGCATTGAGTAAAACTTGGTTCTGTAGGAACATAAATTGGAATATTGCAATAGTTGATGCTTCTGACAACACTATATGGCCCCAGGGAGCATCTTCTATGCCGCATATTTTCTTTATGCAACCAGAAAATTTATTTTATTTTTCACAAGCAATTTCTTGGTTTTCTGAGCATAGGATTTAAAATGCCAACATCTTGATTTAAAATATAAAGGCCATAGCTTAGTAGTAAAGCATCTGCCTTGCACACATAAGGTTCCAGGTTCAATCCATGCTTCTCCAGATAAGGCTGGGAAAGAGTTGCCTGAAACCCTGGAAAGTGCTGCCAGTCAATGTAGACAATACTGAGCTAGATTGACTAATGGTTTGATTCTATATATCTGTACTGCTTTCTGTACTGCATACAGGGAGGAAAAATAATATTAAGTAGTTGTGAGAGTGTGTGCTATTTTCAAATTTGAGGAAAAGGAATCGGACAAAGATGAGATTGTCAGCTTTGCAATGCATTAAATATTTTTCTTTATATAAGTAACATTAGCTTATCCAAGTTTTTAAAACCTCCGAATAAATTAGATTGATGGCGTAGGGTTTCTTCAGCTGTTTCACTTTTTAAATTCCTTATAGGCTGAAGGAGATACCAAGGGTGACAAGGCCAAAGCAAAGGATGAGGTAAGACCATTACTATATTTTTATGTTAGACTAAAACTGAAATCCCAAATGTATTCACTTGCCACTAAACCCCATTGAATTCAGTTGAGCTTACTTCTGAGTAGAGATGGTTAAGCTTGTGGTGTAATTTGCAAAGATTTGTATATATCTAGCTTTCTTACCACATTGTTCTCATTTTAGCCTTACTTGTCAGATGGAGATATGCTACTAGAAGTATGTTAGCTTTCTGATCTTGAAAATTGTATCAGTAGAATGTAATGTGTGTATTTGAATGCTGGATTTTAGGTCTCTATTCTAAAAGAAACAACTCATTCTAATGGTTAACTTTTCTTTTTTTAAACAGCCACAGCGGAGATCAGCAAGGTTATCTGCTGTAAGTATGTTGTATGATGGAATGTCCTTTAGGGTTGTTAGCAGTAGTAACTTCTAAAGAACTACTGATAGTCAACTCATTGACACCCTGAAAGGGATTAAGTTGGCTGTTAAGCATGACATCATATACTAAAGTGAACAAACACCTTATTGTTTCAAAACTACTTTTGAATTGTTCTGTCTTTTCTAGAAACCTGCTCCTCCAAAGCCAGAACCTAAACCTAAAAAAACAGCTCCAAAGGTAAAATTCAAATTGTATGCAATTTGAACTCGAATACATCTTTGTTCTCTGGTCTGAGATACTTATGTTCAAACAATTGTTTTAAATTGTGTGAAGTCCTTTATATCAGCAGATGTTTATGGTTTGTGAACTATTAATTATTTCCATTGATTGGCAGAAGGCTGAGAAGGTACCTAAGGGGAAGAAGGGGAAAGCTGATGCAGGCAAGGATGGAAACAATCCTGCAGAAAATGGAGATGCCAAAACAGACCAGGTATAATAGCAATATAGTAGATTTCTTTACTTTGCTAAACTATATATTTAGTGATATGGACCAACATGTTTCCTCCAAACTCCTTTGTTAATTTGTTGTGAAAGGATTGTGTATGAATGGAATAATATGCTCCCGATTGTATATGAGATTATAGTTTTAAAAATTATGTAAGAAATATTTGTCTTTGTTCTTCTGCTCAAGTCTAACATCAATACTTTCTCATAATAGCTTGCATTGTGTTAATGGGTGTGTGTCTGTTTCATATAATTTACATAGATTCATGCAGACAGTGGCCTATGTGGGTAGTAAGCTTGCATTAGCATAAAGAAAACTGACGGGACTGCCTTTGTCTTTCAGGCACAGAAAGCTGAAGGTGCTGGGGATGCCAAGTGAATTGTGTGAATTTTTGATAACTGTGTACTTCTGGTGACTGTACAGTTTGAAATACTATTTTTTATCAAGTTTTATAACAATGCAGAATTTTGTTTTACTTTTTTTTTAAAGCTATGTTGTTAGCACACAGAACGCTTCGTTGTTGTGTTTTGGGGGAAGGAGAGGGGACAAATGCCATTGACTCTGTTACTTAGAACCTGGGCTTTTAAAAGCCCCCCTTCAATTTTACAAGAGGGGGTCTACATGGACACAAGAAAGGGGGATTCCCTGATATTGTTCATCTTTGGTTTCTGAAATACTTGAGTGAACACTGAAGTTCCCAAAACGCTTGTGTCTGAGGAGAAGGTACATTTAAAACAGTACTTAGACTTCCTCTGTCTGTTCTTTCACATTGTCATTTGCATTGCATTTACCACTCCTTTGAGTGTGGCATAGGGTCTTTTGATACTTGCTCTCATAAATCAGATTCGTACTCACAGTGTCAGGCAATCCAGACTTCTGGTGTCAAATACTATGGGGTGGGGGAAGGATGGCTCTCAGATGAGCCACATTTCTTATATTGTGAATCTTCAAATTAAGAATTCTACGGTTTTGTTTTCCTCTAAAAGTCAGGGTAGGCTTGTGAAAAGTTGTTAAACAACATACTAAATGTGAAAGTGTCCACCCTCACTCTAAACTTTCCCTGTTCCAAGTAAGAATTGAAGATTTCATTGGGTTTTATATAGTAACTTTACATTTTGGTAGTCCAAGAAGAAAGGGGAGTTGGAATTTGTTGTAAAACATTGCAGATTGTAGACCATGTCCTGCCTGAATACCATTGATTGATTGTTTTATGAAAAGTACCTTTAATAAAGCTGGATATTGTTTGGCTTGGACTGTTCTCTTTTTTTACTCTGTTCTCTTTGATTTCTGGTGCTTTTCTTTCAGGGTTACATTGGTGAGCTTAAATGTAAGTATACGTTTCAAAATGGCATCGCTGTCATAGAAACACACTTAAGCATTGATCTACATGATCAGAAAAACCACATGGTTCAATTCTCTTGGGAATTTTCCAGTTATAAATGTAGGTGAAGGAATTGCATGACAAAATGCAAAAGTAGCATGTCAAGGAAAATTATTCTCCCCTCACCCCTGATGCTATTTTGAATATTTTGTCAATCAATTCCTTCTGTGTTCTATAATGGTATAATCTCAGAAGAGTTCTACCAGCCTTGTATTTAAGAACTAGCCCTGATACCCATAGGTGATAAGGAATTGCATGTGAGCAGACAGAGGATGGAAGCTCACAGCTGCTGTAAAAGAGGGTGTTTTGCCTCTTCTCCAAGCCCCCAGTAGGCTTAGTAAACATTTTTCAAGGCTAGTAACGTTTGTGGGCTTCTTTTGCAATACTGAGTTGTACTGTGTGCCTTTTATCTTAATGTTTAAGGCTCTAGACACGGGTGGGGAACCTTTTTCAACCCAATGGCCTAATTTCCTTGTGAACAAACTTCCAGGAACCATATGCCAGTGGTAGTTAGGCAAAAGAGGGATAAAACAGTTTTGACTCTTTACCTTTAGACTAGGGTTGCCATACATCCGGAATCTCCCAGACTTATCTGGAATACTGCAGTTGGCAGCAGGGTCCAGGCGGAAATCGACTGTGTCCGGGAAAATCCGGACTTATGGCAGCCCATGACGGCAGGGCTATTTTTGCCGATTTTCCAGTAAAGGAGCTCAGAAACTGCAAATTTCTGTGATTTTGCCAAGAAAGCTCAACAGCTTTTCTGTCCAGATTTTCACTGTTTGAAATATGGCAACCCTACCTTTAGACAGGAGGCTACATTCCAGCCACACAAAAGTTGGAGGTTTCAGCATACATGCATAGCTCTCCATCCAAGTAAGCAAGAAGAATTATTACAGTTCAACAATACATTGCAGCCAGGCAAAACTACTCAACAACAGTTGGTGAAGTTTGTGCCTTAGAGCCCTCTCTTGGAGGGCCCTATGCAGCTCTGAACCTGAGGCTCCACTCATTCCATAGACCAAATCTGCTTAGGTAAATTACAGGATTTAGTCATCTTGCCTTTATTGTTCAAAAATAATAATTACATGTGACTCTTGGTGGCTACAGCAGTATGGAATGGAGTAGGAATTCATGGAGAGGTATACGGTGGACAACTCCATTTGAATGCTTAACACAAGGTTGAATTGAAGGCCAAGAATGGTATTACACAAGGAGTAAGCAGTGATTTGGTTTAGATCTGATCATGTTGTTAAATTAATCTTAAAATAACCAAAAAGAAAGTAGCACCATAAAAATACAAAAGATTCAAAGGCTCTAGAATGCAATGGGACTTTCTTTTTTGTAATATGGAATCAAGTTGAATCCAGCAGGTTGAGCAGAGTGCTGAGACTCAGGTTGGGTGAGACTAAACCTTCCAGTGCATCAGCTCTTTTACAGCACTTTCTATAAGTCCTCATACTGTTTTCAAAATTAGTAACTTAGCATGACCTTCCAAAAGCAGATAGGTGTTAATTTGCATAATTGGATTTTGTGACAGCAAAAAATAAAATTGGAAAATTAAGGAGTTTTGCAGATGCTTGCTGCTCCTTTCATTAGATTGCTCTTTCGTCATAAGCACACCATTCCCATCTATTCTTTCCATACTATAATGCTGCTGCTGTGGGCCTCTTCTCAGATGCATAAGTTCAGCACACAAGCAAACAAAAACTTGCACATCACTGCTAGGGCGGTACTAAATTTCCTTCAGGAAATGATACAAATCTCCAGGTCTAATGTGGGTTATTTGAAACAACTATCATGTTGCCAATATCCCATTGTAGAGAAGGTGCTTGAGAGGGTGGTGCTGGCTAAGCTCTTATCTGTTCTTGTAGGAAATGTTTAGACCCTTTCCAGTCTAGATTCAGGCTTGGTTTGGCATCTGTACCAGCTTTGGTCATGCTGATGGATGGGGAAGGCAACCTTGTTAATTGTGGATCTCTGCAGCTTTTGATACCATCCACCAGGGTATCCTGAGCAGCTCTGAGATAGGTGTTGGAAGCACAGTGTTGCAACCATTATCGGCCCTTTGCGTTTTGAACTGTGGGAGTTTACAGGGTTCTGTCACCAATGGTGTTGAAACATTGGGTGGTGTCATTGGGGGATTGGAGTGGCATCAATATGCTCTCTATACAAGCCAGGTGAAGCTGTGCAGGTTCTGGACTCATGCCTGAATTTAGTGGTGTGCCAGTGAATCCCCAAAAGATTGAGGTCCTGTGAGTAGATAGTTTCCAGATCCAGAAATCAGGCAAATTGCTTGTTCTAGATGGGGTTGCACTCCCTCTGAAGGAATGTAGTCCTTTATTACCTTTGCCTGGTAGGTCAGTGTGACAACTGGAAGACTACCTTCACAGTTCGCACTCTGGAAAGGGAGTTTGCAAGCCTACATGTGTTAAAACAACTTTTGTTCTAAATTATGCAAAGAATAATTTCTCTAGTACATAATACCATTTCAAGGCTATGTCCTTGTACAATGACTCAGCACTGCAGTCGTTTTCCCCAGTTGATTCCTGTATGATACCATGGCGTTGCCTGGGTGTTTCTGTGGAGCGATGTTTTCATGAGTCCTTGGTGTAGACTTCTGGTTCCCCCTGCACCTCCCACACATTCCATCCCTGTTTTCTTCCATATCCACATGCAGCACCTGATTAGTCTCCCTTAACCAGATGTACTCCAAATCGCACTTCCATCTCCCTCTGTTTCTCTCCCCGCCCTTCTTAACTGCTTCAACTTTCACTTTCCCAACATCCCAAATCCCTTAGTAACAGTTGCCAAGACTGCCCATAACACTCTCACACTGAACTATTTACATTTAACTTATTCCCTGTTTTCCCAGCTTAACTAGCCTTAGCAAATATATTCAACCCAAAACAGAAATGGTAAACTTGTCAACACAAACATGCATGTATACATAAAAATACATCTGCCACACCTATGTTACAGCTTTCCTGAACAGCAAAATCCTAGCCTGATGGCCTATGGGCTGGTAACCTCTATAAAGTATTGGTGTAATGGGCTGGTTTTCAAACTGGTCTAGTAGCTATAGATACAAATTGCAAAAGTCTCTTGTTGAATATGACCCATAAGCACATAATGCCAGTGTGGTGTAGTGGTTAAGAGCGGTAGTCTCGTAATCTGGGGAACCGGGTTTGCGTCTCCGCTCCTCCACATGCAGCTGCTGGGTGACCTTGGGCTAGACACACTTCTCTGAAGTCTCTCAGCCCCACTCACCTCACAGAGGGTTTGTTGTGGGGGAGGAAGGGAAAGGAGAATGTTAGCCACTTTGAGACTCCTGAAGGGGAGTGAAAGGCGGGATATCAAATCCAAAATCTTCTTCTGAAGTTAGTGCAGTGGCTGCCAATATACTACAAGGCTCACTTCTGGATATTTGTATTGAAAGCCCTATACAACTTGGACCCTGGAGACCTGAGAGGACAGCTGCTCCTGTACAGACCTTTTCACTTATTAAGATTTACCAGGGAGGCCCTCTTAGCTGTAGCATCTCAAGCTGAAGCAAACTATGAAGTAAAAATGAGAGAGCTTTCTTGGTGATGACACCCCAGCTCTCGAGCTCCCCTGCGGAATTTTGGCCTCCAATTGAAGATCTGGCTTTTTTTCTGGGATATGCACTAAAGTTTGGTGCCAGGATGGATATACTGTTGCTAGTTGTAATTCATCTGCTTTTTATGTGAGTTCTGTTTTAACAATTTGTAAATTTTAGCATATATATTTTTTGTCACTGATGATGTAAATCATCTTGTGAAGGTAGATTCTCTGAAAGGTGGGATAAAATTCTATATTAATAAATAGATTTGCTGGCCACATTTGTAAAGTGTGCCCCTTTCTGTATCTGGCTGGTCAAGGTAATTAACATGAATATACAGTCCGAAGCATAGGCTCAATTTATGCACACACTCAATGCAGTAATCAAATTAAATTTTTTTTTACTACATTGGGGGTTCTGGTAAAACATTTTCTACATTGTGGTCTTTGATGTTCCACTCATCAAGTTTGTCTGTCCCTGATGATTGATTTTTTTACGTGAATAATGTAAATATGTAGTTAATTGTAGTTTGGTATTTAATCATTCAGCTTTGGGGAATAAAATAAGTTGCTATGCCCAAATTGTAAAATTAAATTTGAGTCAAATTATAAATGAGATTTATTTTGATATTGAAAGGTGGGGACCTCTAAACCTCTCCCTTTGGGAAAAGGTTAATGTCCTCAAAATGAATGTTGTTCCAAAGCTTTTATACATTCTTAGAGGATTACCAATATATATTCCCAAATTATACTTCCAAAAAATAAATTAACTATTTAGATCTTGTCTGTGGGGTACAAAGTCACCAAAAATATCACTCCATAAAATGCAACTTCCAACTAAGGAAGGCGGCTTTGGGCTCCCAAATCTGGAATCATATCACCAGGCTTACCTACTGAGTAAGACTAATTGGAGAGCTAGCAGGAATCCCAATTGGGCTACTCTCGTATATAGTTTCTTTGAACCTCTTGTAGGGTGGACTAAATTCGGCTCCAATTTTATGAAATATCCTATTATCCTGGAGTCTATTAAAGCACCTATAAAAATTTGGATGAATATAAATAAAAATAAGGACGACCCCTATCAGCATGAGAAATAAACAATATGGGCCAACCCAAAATTAAAAATTGGAAATCAAGTAATAATTTGGCAAAATTTGATGAAAAAAGTTATTTTGACTTTGAATCAATTAATTGATGAAAATTATAAATTTGTGGAATATAAGACTTTGCAAGTAAAGTATGGATTAACCAATGAAACACAATGGCAATGTGGCACGGCGTTTCCGTGCGCTGCTCTGGTTTGCCATAAGCGGCTTAGTCATGCTGGCCACATGACCCGGAAGCTGTACGCCGGCTCCCTTGGCCAGTAAAGCAACCCCAGAATCGTTCATGACTGGACTTACCTGTCAGGGGTCCTTTACCTTTACCTTTTTTATATATATCATTTGATTCTAGTGGAACCTCTAAGTGGTTTACAAGAAATATTAAAATTATCTTTCTCCTTTCTTAGTTAATATTCAGCAGAACTCAAAGATTGTAAGAGTTTACTCAGTTGAAAAGGATTGTGGTAAGTTTTGCCTTTGGTGATTTGTATTTTTATTTTACTTATCCTTTTAAAGGGAAATTGGACATACTGCTCTCCACAAATGTGCCTGTAAAAACTATCGCTGAGAGTTTCTGATTTCTGCATGACAGTGTGCCTGGTTGCAAGTCTTCAGAACATCAGTCACTGTCTTCATACTATACAAACCTTTGCTTGCCCGTACCTCCCAGGTGTTTATGCCACCCTTTGGAGAGAGAAATGAATTTGTATCTACTAGAACTCAACTATGGAATTTAGAAAAAGAAGCAATCAGAATTGAGACAATACATTGGCACTTCAATGCATGTTTATTTGGAAGCAAGTTCCATTGAACTCACAGCTTTTGAGTAGACTTGTCTAGAATTTGTAGCCTAACACCACCATTATGAGTGCATTGGTATTGTTGCCATCGAACACAATGAAATTTGCAAATATAGGATCTGACTGAAAGCAACTTTTTGTACTTTGGATTCCCGTAGATATGAATGTTCACACTGCAAAGAAGACTGTGTAGATTTCATTTTCAATAATGGTGCCAAAGTGTCTACTATAGACCTTGCATGTTCATGCAAACATGAGTTTTTCATGTTCAAGTAATGGATGATTTGTGCCTTCTCTTCAAGTTGTAGCGCAGGAAATTGTGGTTTTCAGTCTCATGATATTTGTGCATGACTGCCAAAAAAAAGCTTGATTAATGAAACATACAGTAAATCTTTTAAAGTGGCTGTACATTGCATAACTTACCTTTACTATATTTTTAGTCCTTTTCTTCTAAGCATACTTTAGAATGTGTATTTGTACATTTGACTAATTTAGGCAGTTTTCCAAATTAAAACTACAGTATAATTGTGCATAGAGGCTGAGGAGAGAGGACTCCTGTTTTAATCCAAATATAACAAGACTAATTGCAACAGTGTAGTGAAAGGGGCCATAGCTCAAGTACTATAGTGTCCGATTTGCATGCAAAAGTACTTAGGTTCAATCCCTGGTATCGGATTAAAAAACGAGCTGCTGACAGGTTATGGAAAAAAATCTGTCGTAAAATCCTGGAAAGCTACTGTTGGATCATAGACAGTAGTGAGCTAGATAACCACAGATTAGCTAACCTGATACAAATTTTCTGATAACTTGTATTTCTTTCCAATCCTTTTCCTTAAAAGTCAAACTTGGCACACTTTTTATCACATTTGATTAAAATGCTTGTGGGCCCAGGCAGTTACTTTGGAGCCAAATAACCTCAGGCCTCCAGTTGTCCATTTCTGTTTCATATACTGTCCTAATACACTCTGAGATGACTTTTAGGGGAGAAAATGCTTTTGATTGCTCCCAAAAGAAGACGATTCTCAAAACCTGTTGGTATAAATGTTTTGAGGGGTGTTACAGTGGGTTTTATTCAGTGTTCAGCCATGCTCAGAGTGGGCCCAATGGAATTAATCAACACTGCTAACTTGGGTCTATTTAATTTCAATGGGTCTACTCTGATTAGAACTTCATTGGATACAATCCAGTAGCTTTATCATGATAAAAATTGAATTATTCTTTGTAATGATAATAATTATTATTATTGGCAAAGTCTTGGTATGTTTGATGACCAAAAAGAAATCATATTTATGTATTTAAATAGTTCAGTTCAGAAATTCCAATATGAAGCTATATCTGCTTTCCTCACACAACAGGCATTTTTAAAAAGGTTCAAGCTTTGTTACAAACAAGATTATATGGTAAATGTGCATTGCAGTTGCCTATATATAAGCGATCCACTTCATGAAGTGTAGAATGTGGAAGTGGGTTGCCCAATTTTTTTCTTCCTTGATGGCAAACCCCACAAAGACATTTGATATGCCTCGGAGTTTCCTAATCTCCAGTCTTGTGAGAAGGGAAATCCTTGATTCCTACAGTAGATGCAAACATACAGAGGGATACAGAGGGATCCTTTTTCAGCTCAAGTGTTTGAGTCTGTCAATTTGTTTATCCTTGCAGTGAGTAATTTCCCTTCACACATGCAATATTTGGTTATGTTCCAGAACTTTGCATTTTAAAAGCATCACAGAAAGCCCAGTTTAAGAGCTTTTGAAGATGTCAATTAAATTGAACTTTCCCTTTGGAAATTCTCTCCTATGCTGGATAGTTGCAGAATTGTGCACACTAGGAACAAAAGTGTTGTGTGGTGTTTTTTTAAAAGAGAAAACTTTAAATTTCCTGTATATTGACATAATCTTGCAAAACTATTTAATTGCCCAACAGGGAGGAAGTATTCCCCTTTTCTCTCTCTCTTAAAGTAGAGCAATTGAAGTTAGCGTAACCTGTCTATTAACTTGCCTATTAATAAAAGTGGGATGTTACATATGGAGGAATTTGGCAGTGGGTTATTGGAGCCTTCTCTCAAAATGAATTGGAACTGACACATTTTATGCATTCTTGGTCCAGTGAAATGGGGCACAGTGTATTTTATTCCTAAAACAACAACAACTCAAATGAAGTCCCAAGTGTTGAATTATTTCATCCTATCACAAACTAAGGGACTGTTTTTGAATTCGGTGAGTCTGGGCTCAAATTGCAGCTCTTAGGGGAATAATTGCTTTGTATGTTTCTATCTTAATTGCAATTACTTGCAATATGCTACCTCGAATAGCAGGAAGGTCCCTCAGGTAAACCCTTAAAAAGGCATGTAGGAAAAAAGAATGTCGAAAACATAAAAGCTCCATTAATGACAATTCCATAAACTAAAATAACTGATTATGATCTGTTGTGTCCATTTTATTCAGTTTTAAAATATGCTGTTCTTCAACCAGAGTTAGGCAAATCTGTACATTTTGGTTTCTCTCAGGCTGGGTTTACATTACTATCTTAAAGCAGAGCTAGGTTGCTTTCCCCCCCAATTTGAATCTAAGCTGGTTTAGCAGGGAATGCATCAAAATGCAGTCTTTTGGAATAAATGACAGGATAGATAAGGATTGTGGCTGTGTATACTGCTTCCCAAAGCAGCAGTGAGAGCTCACTAGATGCATAGTAAACAGGAGTGTGTACACAGCCTCAATTTCTCGTTTTCCAAATCTTAAGTTCAGTTCTACACATTCCCATACCAGTTTGTGATTCAGAAAAATGTCCTCCTGAAAATTCATCAGCATTTTAGTGTGAACTTCTCATAGAATTTTTTGTATGCTATTATCTTAATATATACGGTACATTTTTGCAAAGCAGGGTTCCCTACTTTAAAGCACTTGTGTGTGTTGTTTTCACACTTTTATGCACCCTGTATTTGCATTTTTATACTCATTGCTTCATTGGAGAACAACACTGTAAATTTTGAAGGCTGGCTGTGCTTTGATTTGCTGATGATCTTGGAAAGTGTGAATTAGGTAGATCCACCTTTAAATGCAAACTGAAATGATGTTCTCCCACAACCCTAATTTCAACCTTTACCTTATTAAGACCAGAATTCTGTGTGCTTAACTGGGAGTAAACCTTATTAAACTCGGTGGAACTTGCTTCTGAGTAGATAGCTATAAAATTGCCCTGTAAAATAACACTCTTTCCACAGCAACCGCACAAGATTCAGAAGAGCTGGTTTACACTTTATGCAACAAACATGTTTGGCATAGCTACAGCAGTGTTGTGCTAGTGTTGCACCAGTATTTCCTGCTGTGAGGACACATTGTGCAAGAAAGACACACATCTCCAAACACACAGTTGCTCCAGCTGCTGCGCTGGACAGGCCGCTGACAAAGGGAATATATTAAATGGCTTTTGCTTATCGAGAAAGCTCAACAATTGAACAAGTCATTGTTATTTTATTGCAGTGAAATCACACTGCAACTTTAAAAGGGATGGCTTCTTGTCATGTACCTAGTTTGAACGCCTGGAACTCTATTTTAACAGAAAACAGTTTGTTTCCACAATGAATTGATAGAGACTGCTTGAAATAGCCTAGGTTAAACATCTGCAGTGAGGTAATGTATTCCACTGGAGTGGTGTCTTGACTCAAACTTGAAGGCAAGATACAAACCATCAGAGAAATCTCCACATTTAATGTCTACTGTAAACACAGTACTGCCTGGCTTTGGTCCACAAGGTCATTTCACTAACGCATTTAGATAAGAACCATTTTGTTCTGCAGTTCAGTGTCTGACAAAAAATATGTTGTTCATCTCACTGTCCACTGTGGGGGAATTTTACACCATTAATTACCTTATTATCATGTTAGGACAGTAAATATCCTGCAGGTGGGGATTAGGCTTGTAGGTGATGTTTATTTTATTTTTCATTTTTGCAATTTATATTCCACCTTTCCTCTCAGAAGCTCAAAGTAGCATACATAGTTCTCCGCTCCATGTTATCCTCACAGCATCCCTTAAAGGTAGGTTGAGTTGAGAGTGAGTGACGAGCCCAACATGTGTTATGAGTTTAAAAAGCAATTTCCCTCCTTGCAGATAACAGGGCTCTTTCAGACTGGAAAGAAAAAGTGATCCCTTATCTCTTTCCCACTTCTGGAAACTCCCTACGCATGTGGTATATGCTACAGCAATAAGCCTCTCAGTTTTGGAGTTGGCAACCAGTCCCCAAGCTGTAATTCTTGATAGCGCAACAGAGGAGGTTTCAGCCAGATGAGAAAGGAGGAAATGGTGTCCCTTTTCCATCTCCTGAATCCTGCCCTACTTTGAGCTCCAGCAGAGTCCTCCAATCTCCTCCTCCAAGTGGCCTGGAGTTCTGAACAAGAATACTGCTGTCCAGGGCTGGGGATTCTCACTGCAACAATTTATTGCAGCCCTCCCTTCTCATATCTAGCAGCTGTTTATCCCTCGTGGGTTTGTCAAATTCCTTTTGAAGTCACCTAAGCTGATGAGCTTATGGAATTCACTGCCAATAGCCAATTGTATTCTCTGTGCAGACATACTTTCTGCCTACCCCGAATATACTGCCAGTCAACTTCATAGGCTGGCCCCAAGTTATAGGATTATGGGGGCACAACATGAAGTCCTTTCTATCCATTTTCTCCACACCATGCATGATTTTATCAGACTTGATCATGTCCCTACCCCACCCCCCTTAGTAATATATTTTTTCTAAACACCTGAGAGCCCAAAACTCTTCCAGCGATTCCTTATAAGCACAGTGTTCCAACCTTCATTTTGGTTGCTGCCCCTTTTCCAGCTCTTATATATGGTGGGATGACCAGAACTGTTCAATGTATTCCAAACGTCACGTGGCAAATTTATTTGAGGGCATTACTATACTGCCAATCTTATTACCAGTCCCTTTCCTAATAGTGCCCAATAGGATGGAATTTGCTTTTTCATAGCTGCCACAAACTGAGTTGATGTTGTAACTGATCCATCCACCGTGACCCACAGATCTCTTTCCTACTTAAAGCCAGTTCAGCCCCATCTCTCTGGGTGTATTTGCCCTGATTTACACATGAAACCTTACTTACCATTTTGTTCCCCATTCACCTGGTTTGAAAATATTATTTTGGAGTTCTTTACAGTCCACTTGGGTTACATGTCTGAATAATCCTTTTCACTCGCCATACATCTTATCAGGGACTGCTTTTAAAACCTGTTTAGTTTTCAGCAACAGTTGTGATGCAATTGTGAAAGAGGGCAGGGAATTTTCACAGTAAGCTTTGATCGTGCCCTGTTGTGGCCTATAGGGGTGTTTCACACTTGACTTAAGTGGCTCCTATTTCAATCGGGTTTGTAACTCGAATATAAAATCTTCATTCACCAGAATGCACACTCATGTTGCAAATCCATTTTCAAATAAATAATGGGTAGATAGTAACATATATGTCATCTGGTCGGCCACTGTGAGAAATGGATGCTGAACTAGATGGGCCATTGACTTGATCCAGCAGGCTCTTATAATCCCGCAAAAGGTCCTGCTGCTGAGAATTTACAGTTGCCTGAAATTTCTTCGACAGCAGAACTGAGGAATTGGGACTATCCTCATTGATTGGGAGGAGGTCTGTCAGGGATGCTTTAGTTGAGATTTCTGTATTGCAGGGGATTGGACTAGATGACCCTTGGGTTCTCTTCCAACTCTACAATTCTATGGTGTGTGCCTGAAGGTTGTGTGAAAAGGCTCCTAGTCTAGTCTTTTGCTAGCCTCCTTTTTCTCTGTGGTCATATGCCTATTCTGCCACGTGGTGGCACCAGCAAACTATTAAACTAGTGGCTGAAACCAATCTGGAAGGAATCTGTGGGCTCTAGCATTGGAATTAAAAGAGGGAGGCTTAAAATGCAACAATATTCTATAGAATTGTCCATTCCTTTCCATTCCATATCCCAGACACTCAGTATTCTGTGGCCCCTGAGCATGCTCAGTCCTCACTGAGCTGCTTTTGGTCTCCTGACCCCATCCCCAGCTTTGGTTCCACCCCCCACCCAAAAATGTACTTAAAACATCTACAAACCTTGGTGTTCCCCCAAGCCTGCTGCTGACACCTTCCTCCTGTGTGTGAATGGTACTGTTGTCCTTTGGGCGCGTGCATGTGAATGTAATATAGCTATGTTCATTTTTTTACTTGTCTGGGGTGGGTGTGATGACTATAGGGGCTATCAAGATGAATTCCTGCTCTTCAGTTTTTACCACTACACCACTGGTTATCTGTCTCTGAATTTCAGTGTTACCTAATCTCAATCTTCTATTTACGGTACTTTGCTCATTTGTCCAGATTTGCATACCACCTTTCATCACTGATCCCAAGGCACTTCTCAGCAATACATAAAGAAGGCATAGAGAGGCCTGCCACCTCTGAATGTGTTGCTCAAACTTAGAGAACCAGTTCTGCTTTCTACCTGGAGGAAGGTGTTGCTGTTGCCTCACTCTAATTAAATTACTGCGGTGGTAGGACAGTTCAAGTCAATGAAATGTTGTTAGCTGAGCAAATGAGGCCTTAGTTCTATCTTTCCTGCTCAGAGCTGCCTAGATGGGCAGAAAGCATAGTTTTCTTAGAAATGATGGGGATGGGAGGAAGAGGAGGAAGAAGACATGGTTTATTTAGTTATGGTAGCTGAGGTTAGTGTGTAGAGGTAAGTAGAAGATCAGCTATTATGGCTCTAGCTTGTCAGCATTGGGAATGCTGAACTGATCTAGTCCCATAGGATTTTCTTTTAAAAAGTGTCCTACAAGGAGCTACTCTTTGATTTTAAATTGTTTTGGGTTGCCCTGGGTAAGATAAAGTGACGGGCAAATTTAATAATAAAGTAAGTAAAAAGAACATTCAGTTGGTGTTACTGTCAATGGACTGACTGTAGGCAGGCATCCTACAGCATTCCTTTATTTTTATTTTAAATATGCATTATATTGGTTTTCAACAGAAATACAACATAAAAATGAAAACAGCATATGGAATACATATTATTGGATTGTCAGTTACAAAAAGTAACAGTAAGGAACATACATAATTGGTTCAATGATCAGCACTCTACTTGGGTTATAGTGGGTTGCAATAGCTGTGGCTACAGCATTCCTTTATAGTTAGTGACAAAGCTGGCTCTGAGGAAACAAAATTCAAGGGGCCTTCAAACATTCTAGAGGATCGGTCTCAAAATTTAAGGTGACATTAACAAATTGGAGCAGAGACTAATATCAAGCATTGACAGAAAATACGCCTCTGTATAAGATGCGTTGGGCCTGGGGTGCCTAAGTTGTCTAGCTTCATGTTTGTGATGGGCCCCAAGTGCTCACTGGTTTGTTGCCCCCAGCTGGCCCTTTAAGCAAGCCCCAATCCACACCACCACACTTCCAAGCACCAACCTGGCAATGGTTCCTGAGGAGTCCAGGGAAGAGGAAATAAATGTGAAGGGCTGAGTATGCCCTCCCAGGTCCAACAGTTTCTGGATACTTAGCAGTGTTTTTTTTTTTTTCATACAAGTGCTTCTCAGCTTCTTTACATGCCACTAGAAAAAAAAAAGTTGCACAGAGGTCTCCCTCAAAAAGGATGCAAACTAAACTTTATATTTATTTATACATGCATGCATATAATTTATGTACTGCTCACCATTTTAAAAATCTCTTTGATTTGCAAGAAAGAATACAGTCATAGGATCCCAAGCTAAAATCTCCAGGATCCATAGTATCAAAATACAATAAATACTAAATTGCAGCACTTACCGGCACAGTTCCCAAAAAAGTTTCAGTACTTGTTTCAATAAATGATGACTGTGTGGGAGAGAAGGTCAAGGGAAGGGAAAGAGACACGGGGGAAGCAAGACTGACAACAGAGACAAGAAAGCAAATGGCTTTTGAATGTGTAGGGTGTAAGTTTCATGCGGGGATTTTTAACTGGGGGTTGAAGCAAGAGAGGAAAGTGGCTCCAAAAAGCGTAAATCTGTCAATTTCAGTTTCAATTTCCCCCATCTTAAATTCTCCAAATGTCCACATCAGTTTGCAGTTTTTTGAAAATAAGTCTTAATGGAAATCATCAGCTTTTCAGTGTGAATTCCTAATATACACATTTTTGCAAAGCATTTCCCCTAATATAATGTATTTTTGTATGTTGTTTTCACTCATATAGGCATTTTTATGCACACACCATTCCAGTACATGCATTTTTGTACTCATCACTTGGCTGGAGAACTGCACTGCAAAATTCGGAGAAGTGTGAATTTTGAAGGTTGGCTGCCTTTCAGGGCTTGTCCACACTCCTGCTTGTCCTGTGCCTACAACATGGTTTTCCACTTGACCAATGCTTTCTATGCATGGGTCCTAGCAGTTTTGCCTTTGCCCCCTGCTTTCCCCCTGGAAAGGCTGCTCTTTAGCATTAAATCAGACCAGACAGCAATCTGCAGAAAACCCAATTGCCATTTGTTCCAATTCTGTGCTAAAGATCATGTTTCCCCAGGGGAATGCAGCTGGGAAAGCAGGGGTGTGGATAAGCCCTCAGTTCATGTCCTTGTATCAGAAAGTGCTAAGTAGGTAGAATTGCCTTTAAATGTGAGCTGACTCTGATTTCTTCCCCCATCCCCAGCTCCACAGAGAGCTTCTAAGAAGCAGTGCCAGTCATAAGGGGCTAGTCAGAGACTTAAATGAAAGCATCAGGCTTTTAGATCAGCTGACCGTGGTCATGCACATGGATGTAATGGGAAAGAAGGGCAGAAAGAAGGTAAAGAGCAATTTCATGCTGCATGCATGAGAACCAACACTCCTCATCTGTAGGCTTAATCACCCATCCCCACCAGATAATTGCAGACAAATGGCACATTCCTTTTCCTGCCCCTATATAGGTGATATACTCAAAGCCAATCATAGCCTAATGTGGATTGTTGCTAAACGTTTGGTGTTGGGACACCTTATGGGTGGAGTTGCATCTCCCCAGCCTATCCAAACCATCTCATGGAAGAATGCAGTCTAATCCTCTCTTACAGCATCATTTAAACATCTCTTTCCACTGTACTGACCTCATTTCTGCTGTCATTTTGCATCTGAACTGCCAAAAGTGGGGCTTTATTTATGTTTGCAGCTTTTCGAAATAGGTAGGAAGGAATGCACAGACACTTGGAGGTGTGATAAATGATCTGGAAGCTGTAGCTCTTTTTAAAGGAATTGCAGACGTCACATTTTGAGCAGTTTAGTTTATCCCCACCCCACCTGAAAATCTACATCCTTTACGCAATTGCAGCATTCATGTGGCTCCCCAATCAACTAAATGCAATGTGATTAAAAGTGTAGCCAAACAAACGCTCACACAGGAAAGTCAATGTCGAGTTCAATGAAATGTGTGAAACGTGGTGTAGCAATGTTAAGGGTGCTGAGAGTTGTCAGGCAAACTCTATTCCCCTCATAGAGCTACAATTTCCAGAGTTCCTTGGGAAGAGGGATTGACTTTTAAACCACTCTAGATTGAAATGGTAGCTCTATGAGAGGAATATGTGACCTTCTAACAACTCTCAGCACCCTTAACAAACTATAGCTTGCAGCTTTATTCTGGGGAAGCTATGACTACTTGCAGTGGTGTGATATTACTTTAAGTGTATAGAGCAGGTGGGGTCTAGGACCTGGTGGCAGAGTCAGTGTCAATCTGTAGTGTAGTGAAGAGGGAATGCAGTGAAGTGCACCTCTGGATTTTATTTTAATTATTTTTCTGGAGCAGGAGCATCCAGTAACGGAGGGACCCAACTTCTTTTGCCAAGCAAATGAGGCGTAGAGTAAGTCAGAGAATGAGGATAAGAAGCAGACACTGCATACTCAAACCTGATCTTTCATTCCTTTTCTTTGTTGGGGTTCTCACTTTAAGTAGGAACATTTATTTGCAAGATTGTTTGTATTTTAACGGAAAGTTAAAGGCTGCAGTTGAGCTAGTTGAACATACTTTCAACTCACAATGTTTTCCAAGTTGATCCTATGCAGTCCGAAGTAAGAAGTGGTGACTGGTGCCTATTGGGACTGGTGAGGCGGAAGACAGGATGGCCAGCAGTAGGGTGAGCCATAGCTAACGAGAGGCAAAGCCAATTAATTCTAGTTTTGTCACCATCATTCTCCCTGCTGAGTTCTACAAGGGCAACACTGAGCCTAAGCTGACAGACCTTGCACTCTGAACTGGATGTAAGTAAGAAGGCCAGAAGGTGGGGGCTGGCTGAGGACACGATGAGGTTGCTGGGTAGAGCCGGATTACGAAATAGGCAGAGTAGGCCCCATGACAATGGATCAAAATAATATTGATTTGATCTTGAAAGAAAATTGCAAGCAAGCTTTCTTAGTTCAATGTTATCCCATTTAGAGCACATGCACAATAAACCTCTAGATACAAAGTTTTCTGTGAGTTAGATTCTGGTAGAATATTTGTGAGTAGCCAAGTAGAAGCTTCGAGATAATTTGCAAGCCCCGCCCCCAATTTTTGACTGCCTGGGGCATCCACAGGGTTTAATCCAGCACTGTTGCTGGGGCAGTATCCTATTCAACCTAATAGGCCAGCCTCTCCTGGAAGTAAGCACACCTCAATGAGTTCAATGGAGCTTACTCGCATGCAGTAAAAAAATGCATAGAATTGCAGTCATGCTGATCCTAATAAACTGGGTGTTATGCTATATACTGTGACTATATATATGCACACACATGTATACCCCACACTCCACCACCACTATGCCTCTGGTGTCAGTAATAGGTGGTAGGTCATGAGATTAGAGGCAGATATAGGGCAGGGCACAGAGTCAAGAAGGCGAGTATGCTCTTGCTTCGGGAAGGAGGCATGAGGGCTCTGGCAGGGTCCTAGAGCCAGTGGCGGACCTTGGTGTCTCAAATTTTAGTGATTCCCTGTGTGATGCCAAAATCGGGCACCCCCTGCCTCTCGCCTTCCATTGGATGTCATAGTTGCAGTGCCTGCTGCAGCGCCCCATACATTCTGCACCCAGTGCAACTGTCTTTGCTAGAGCTCTCCATCTTCACAAAGCTGAGTAAGCAACTAGGCTTTGGGAAGGAGGCAGGAGGACTGTAGGACCCTGCCAGAGCCTCATATCTCCTTCCCAAAGTCTGCTTAGGCAGGGGGCATCAAATTTTAGCCACATAGACGGCATCATACTGTCAAAGTCCACCCCTGATGGGATGTGGTGTGCCTTCTCTTTGTGTAGCAGTTGATAGTGGAGACACCCATTTAACAGTTATGTGGAAGCCAGGAATTTTTAGCACATTCATCTTTTCTCACCCCTGCACTTTGCAATGGCAAGCTGCGTCAGCTAAAGTTCCATCCTTCTTTGCCACCTTCTGCATCAGGACTGGTCCTCCCATTAGGCAGAGTGTGGTGACTGCCACACGCAGCAGTTGCTGGGTGAGGCTGTGGCAGTCCCCTGCCTTTTTCTACCATTCCCCCACATCTCCCCACCACGACCACCATTTTAGGATATATCTGTGTGTGCTAAACAGTCTGTCCCACACATCCTAAACTTGAGCTGAAGTACGCTTTCCTGTTGCCAGGGTGGAAGCCAGTTCAGTTGGCTTCTGACTGTGGATTGGTGGGGGGGGGGGCGGTGTTTAGCCATCTTGGCCTCAGGTGGCCAAAATGACTTGGCTGAGCCCTGATTAAAAGTGCAACAGCGCTATCCTCAGTGTCATTTTGTCACCATAGTAACAGAGGGTTGACCTAATTCATAAGAATGTGTGAAGCCACATTACACTGAAGCAGGTCATCATTTTATCGATGTACCTTCTTAACTGGAGAAGCCAGGGGCTGGTACCTTCTGCTCTGCCTGCGAATTATTGAGCTGTGTGCGGTTAAGTCTCTCCAAATTCTCCACCATAGCTGTGGGCTGAGAAATTAGGGGATGGGGATGATTTCACTGAATTTCTTCCAAGGAGGGGGGAATTCTCCAACAGCTTCTCAAGGGCAGGGCTCACCATTGGCAGTGGCACAGACCTTATTCTTTTAAGGCTGCAGGTGGCAGCAGCCACCGTGTTGGCATCCTGGACAACATTTTCCACTCTTCAGGTAGTGCACCATATCCAGGCTACATACACACCATACATTTCCCCAAGAATAATGGGAAGTGATTCTAGTTTACACCCTCAGCTATAATTCCCAGCACCCTTAACAAACTACAGTTCCCCAAATTATTGGGGGAGTGCTTTAAATGTAATGGGTGTGTGCAACCATAGTGTTGGTTCAGGACACTGTAAGTTGGGGAATGGTGACTGCCACAAAAAAATGGTGAAGAATATAGGGGGGTGGGATCTGCGAAGTGGCCTCCCCCCCAAAAAAAGAAATCTCAGAAATTTTGTAGGAAAAATGTCTTCTGAGAAATCTTGGCTCAATTGGTTCAGCATTAATTTATCCCTTTCCTGAAACTGCCTTCACTACATGAATTTTTAAGAGAGATGCCTGAAGGCACATTTTTATCCCATGAAAAATAAATTCCAGCCTAGATATTGCTTCCTGACTTGACCCCTGAGGTTAGAAAGAGCAGCATTTTATCAGCTTTGAACTTTCTCCTACCACTTCCACAACTACCTATTTGTAATGGGGAGGAAGAGAGAAGAAATGGAAGGCTTAATAAAAACAAAGAGAAATTAAAAATGAGGGGTTTTTTTTAAGCAAGTAGACAGTGTTCTCATTTTGCTTTATTGTGATGCATGAAAGACATATATGTTAAAAGAGTTTCACAAGAAAAATTTAGAAAGAAAGTGTTCTAAATATATCGCTATCATTTCTATATCTAATATATTGGTGCCTTCCAACACTATGATTCTATGATATCAATACAAATTTGCAAACCTATACAAATCCAAATAACAATGAATACAGTGCTACCTTGGTTTAAGAACAGCCCTGTTTACGAACTATTCGGTTTACGAACTCCACAAAACAAGAAATAGTGTCCCAATTTGAGAACTTTACTTCGGTCTACGAACGGAATCTGAACGGTGGAAGGGCACCAGCAGCAGCAGGCCTCATTAGGAGAAGCGCACCTCGGTTTAAGAACGGTTTCGATTTAAGAACGGACTTTCAGAATGGATTAAGTTTGTAAACCGAGGTACCACTTTACAGTATTATAAAACCACAACAATTATGGAGTTATTGGTAGCTTCAGATTTAACGATTCATGCTGGAATTTGACAAAGAACATTTCCCTTAAAAAATCAGAAGCTATCAATGACTTGGAAAAGGCTCATAGATGAAATGGACTTTTTACCAATGTTCTAGCTAGCCCGCACCAGCTAGTTAGCATTAACTTCTGGTGGTGAAATGCTGCGTATTTGAGCATCTGTTTATGTTTTGCGCTTTGTATTTCTGTGACCTCTGTTGATTTCTGAGGATGGCTGTCGTTCAAGGCCTTGTGCTGTTCCTATGTTGCAGGCCTGTTTAGAAGTAGCAGAAGCTGCATTATGCTGTATACCTTCAAAGCACATTGTTTCCCTCAAAAAAAAATCTGGGCCCTGTAGTTTACCCCTCACAGTTACAATTCCCATAATCCCTTAACCAACTGCAGTACCCAGAATTCCTTGAAGGACAGAATGTGCTTCCAATATGTTTTAAAGGTATAATTATCAGGGCTTTTTTCCAGCCGGAACTGGCCAGAACTCAGTCCTGGCACCTCTCAGGTGGGTGCCATGGTCATTAACAGAGTTAATGGTGAGTTCTGGCACCGCTTTTTCTAGAGAAAAAAAAATAGCACTGGGTATATACATATAGTGTGTACACAAGAAGATATAGAGGGAAGGAGAATGAGAATGGCTTTTTAATATTTAAAGAACGGATCTGGGTCAGGTAAACTCATTTTGATTGGTCAGGGGACTAATAAACTGATTGGTTGGAGGGTCCAGTCAGTGAAGAAAGGGCAGCTAACTGCCTGTTGAGAGAAATTATGGCAGCTGGAAATGTTGACTGAAGATGGAAGTGTGAGGCAAAGGCCAGGAGAGACTGAGGTGAGGGTGGGTAGCTGAGCCTTCAGAATTAAGCTCTTCTTCCTGGTGTGATAAGTGTACTTTGCTGGCAAGGGAGCCAGTGGCTGTGTTGTAGTATGAGGCTGTGTAAAGTTCTGACTGGAATAAGGTGACACAAGCGTTTTGGTTTTAAACAAAAATCAGCTGAAGCATTTGGAAATTCAACTGGAAGAGATTTGGGGTTAGAGGCAGATTATTCCCTGTAGCTGGATGGGGTTGTGAGTGAATTTGGCTGTGCTGGAAGTTTGCCCTGAAGTAAAAGCTACCCGGAGGCTAGCGTCAGGGTCAATGTCTCTGCCTTGGCATGGACCAACACTGGAGGGTATAATAATTCACTCTCAGGGAGTACCTTCACAAAAAATCCTACATTTTATTTTATTTATTAAATTTAAATCCTGTTCTTCAATAGAACATGCCCTAGGCAGCTTTATTGATTCTTTGCAGCCATAGCTTCTCACAGTGAATTACAGGGAAGTTTTATTTTGGCAAGGGTTCTGAGAATTCGCCATCAGATATTCCCCTCCTCCCTTAAAAAAAAACAAAAAAAACCCTCTTTTGTAGAAGTATAATTCTCACTGACTTCCCTGGGGAAACACACATCTGTCACAGAGGCAGTGTGGTGCAGTGGTTAGACAGACTGTCTATGACCGGAGACACCCAGATTCAAATCTCCTCAACCCATGCCACCAAACTCCCTCAGCAACCTTGGACCAGTCACATTCTCTCTCAGCCTAGCCAACATCACAGTGTTGTTGAGAGAATATTTGGGGTGGGGGGAGGTAGAATCATATCCGCTGCCTTGAAATCATTGGGAGAAAGGTTGAATATAAAAGTAATACATAAATTGGCTTGAACTGTAAATATAATCTGATAACTACCGTAATTCACATACCATTGTTTTGTCCTGCTCCCCTCTTGTTTTTCTTCTCTGTGTTTTTGTATGCGGATGAGATGATGTATCACTTTGTCTGAGCTGTGCATACGTCTCCATTACTATTTTATTTTTCCTTTGCTGGGTGTGAATGTCACACTTTGAGAGAGAACAGAAGCTCCAGATGTAAGATATTTTGGCCAGCGCCCTTGAACATCACATTTAATAGATTTTTCCTTTTGTGATGGGTTTCTTTCCAAATTAAAAAAAAATGCACTTTATTTGCTGCTACATGTGATCACAGCTGCCCAAAATGCCACAGCCTTCTGAGGCAAGTCTGGGCAGCAACACGAGTGTGGAAAATGCTTCACAGCAGCAGACAGCCTACAAAATTAATGCCTGGGGGATGGCAAGGCAGGGAGAATGTGGATCTCCACTTCCCCTGAAAGAGGTGGCCGCAAGCATCTGATGAGTCTTGCACTTCTCTTTAATGATCAGGAGGCCATTCAGTTAAATGCAGTTACATAAGGGAAAATGTATTCAGTAATAGGTGGCCCTACCATGAGATGGAGTGAAGCGGCTGCCTCAGGCAACAGATTTGGGATGTCACAAAAAAAGCAGCAAATGGTTCTTGGGTGATTTTCTGAATGAAATAGGTAAAGAACTTGACTAGCTTTGGGTACTGTTCACCTTGACTAAAGGTCATTTGCTGCTCTGCCTTGGCCAGGAATCATTTGAAACAAACCTAGGAGGGGGGGGGAGATAATTTCAGATTGGGGGAGGGTGAAGCATCTAAGTAAGGTTTAAAAGGCCTAGTTTTATTTATTTATAATCAAGGTTTAAGTCACAGGAAAAGCATAGCATTGTATTTTATAAGCTTCTGTTATGGTTACTATATACCTTGTTATCAAAAGTAAAACAATGTCATCCACACAAGTCAGCTTCTTCTATACAAAGACATTTGTGGCTTTGGCACAAAGAGCTAGCACACAGGTCTATTCATTTAAACACATATTATTTAGTGTGTAGAACGGCCTTCCCCCAAATTGGTACCCTTCAGATGTCTTGAATTACAACTCCCATCAGCCCCAACTAGAACATTGCAGTTGTGGAGACCCAGTCTGGAAGGCGACCACATCACTGGAGGGTGCAATGTACCTTTTCCCAAACTGAAATCTCCCCTAAGGAGCTATTTGCAAAACATTACAAGGGTAAGTAGCAGCCTTGGAGGATGGAAAGTAATTTTAAAGAGGAAAACTGCGAAAGAAGGGATTTCATCCACACACATGAACCAATCCTGGTCTCACCCAATAGGCTTCACTTTGCTCTGTCAATAAGGAGTAGAGATCAAATTCCGTGCTTGTGTCATACACCCATGATGATTGTATTTATAATTAGTTTATAGATATATTTCATATATCATCTAACAACATTATTCCTCCAGCCTCCAGCCCAATGTATCCCCAACCAACCAAACGTAATCCACCCCACTTGATAATTTAAACATTGTGTTACAAATGATTGACAGGGCTGAGCAGAATGTTGGACAGAGCTAGAGGAAGTGACTGGTAGAGATTGTCATTTAGGAAAATGGCAAACTGACAGCTGGAGACAGGCAGGGGGGAATGGGATTAGAGAGAGATGTCAGTAAATATGTAAACAGAGTAAGGATAGCAGCTAGGGATAGAGGTAGTCTTTTTAGGATAAAACATTTAAACTCTGGAAAGTGTTCTATTAGCAAAATAGAATTTGACATGTAATGATCTGGGGGATTTCAAAAGCAGATATATCTCATCCCATGTATGAAGTGACTAGCCTCAGTGCCTATACTTGCCTTCCACTGCAAGAGGCAGTATGCTTCTGAGTAAGAGTTGCTGAGAATTGCAAGTGAAGAGAGGGCTATTTCAGTCAAGTTCTGCTTGTGTGCTTCCTATAGGCATCTGGATGACCACGGTGAGAACAGGACACTAGACTAAATGTGTCATTGGTCTGATCCAGCAGGGCTCTTCTTTCGTTCTTAAGTGGGACTGGGCCCAGATTTCCAAGGGAGATTCCTACTGCTCTCTCCAAATCAGTAGGTGGTGGAGGCTGGTATCCAAGGAATGTTTGGACTTAATTGGACTGATGGAAGAGACTAATCTTAGGGACAGAGCCTTTCAAAGGTTCCCAGGAACATCACAATGATATATCATAATTCCTATCAAACATCAAATTAGGTGTTGTGCATTCCTAACTTGATTTATTTCTTGTGTCTGCTTGCACATTCTACTAGTGCAGGGAGTAGGAAAAGACTAGAAACAGATGTCCCTTGGAATGCCCACATGTTCAAAGCCCAATCAAGTGGTACAATCACGAAGCAGCTTTTAAAAGGGTTAACCAGGCTCAAGAAACAATGTTCCTTCCAACCACATCCTGTCTGATCTTCCTACGTTGAGAATTCTCTACTTCAGCTCCATAAATCTCCTCGAAGGAGCTTTCACTTGTCATAGAAACTTGCAAAAATATGGCAACTGAGCCAGAGGTAATATATACCCACAAAGCAGAAAGAGACCCATCTCACTTGAGAGCTTAGCCAATCAAATGAGAGAAGCCCAGGCAGTAGAGGTCATCTCTGCTGGTTGCCATGGCTACAATCTCACCATCATCCTTCCCTCACCTCCCTATACCACAAATTTCCCGTTTCCTGGATGGAAAGAAATGAGCAATGAGGGTCTCGACTTATTTCCAAACATTGCGGAGTGCTTGACATTTCAAACAGGAAAAGAGGCTGCCTGTCTCTTCCTTGCACTAACTGAGCATGGTGGATGATGGCCAGCATATTTGAAATTCCAGCTGCACGGAACTCCAAACACTCTGGGTACCTCACCGTGGCCCCTTAGGACTGCAGGCTTGCCTGCCAAATGCATTGCTTGAGCAAGGCAGATCTGGTTTAAGGGTGATTTTTTCTGTCTTCTCTTTTAATGCTCTTGGATCCAATCTATTCACTCATAACTTTGCTTTAAATATGTAGTCAGGTGCCACAGCCTGCCGTGGTGCTGGCCTTGATCTCAGAGCCAGTCACGTCTGGGGCTGCTAAACCATTGTCTGGGAACCAAGTTCCTGGTGCTAACTGATTCAAAGCCCACAAAGCCTGAAGCTGGTGGTCCTGAGCCCATAGAACCTAGGCTATGTTAGCAGAGTCACTTAAAACAATGCAGGTAGAATCCAGAGAGAAAAGAACGTGATAATGTTTTACTGGGTAAACATAAGAAAACAGTACATGTTATGAGGAGAAATAGAGAGGTTTTGTCTTTCTTAATTCAGGCCTTGCTGGCAGTAGCATGATTTTCAGCTAAACATACATAGGGGAAACTCCCAAAGAACTGCACAGCCAATTAGCACATTAGTTACCTCAGCAAGGATCATGCCATTCTGGCTGGTTGCTAAGCAGCACCACCAACTTCTCTTGATTGGCAGCCAACATAATAAACCATTAGGTGAAGGGTTCCTACAGTTGTAATTCCAACGAGCTGGTGATCTAGCGCCCGATACAGGACACCCACAGAAGTATCCCCTGGGCCTGACTCACCTGAGGAATTGAGTGCTTCCCACACTGCCACACCTGCAGGGCACCACAGCAAGTGCTCCAGATAGAAGGCCACATCAAAGCAAATAAGTACTCAGGCCAAGGGATTAGCCCTTTAAGATCCAGTTTTCAGGCCAGAGGGGTGGAGCTTGGGGAAGATGGAGTGGAGGAAAGGACTCATTGAGATTTACTTCAGCTCTAGCCTTTGTTGAAACAAGTTTACTGAAAGCTTTATGTAGTGTTGCAGCCGCCTTGGTTACCTGATAGGGATGGGTCATAGCACAGCTTGGAGGGGTCCCTTACTGCATGTTGTGGCCGCTACGACCTCTCAAGCGAAGGAACTGGAGTCCTGGACATTTGCAAAATTGGGGTTTTGCTGGTGGGGTGGGGAGGCCAAGTCATTGAACTGGGCAGGGGGAGAGAAAAATGTGGCAAGAGAAAGAGGATACGTTCCAAAAGTTAGCCACAAAGAGAGAAGGGCGAAGGAACAAGGCAAACACTTGCAGGGCTAGGTGCAGGGGGAATGAACAACTTGTAGTAAAATTAGATAAACTCCCCTCTGGCAATTTGAACAACCTGCCCTCGGGAGCCTCCACCAGCACCTTATAGGAGGGGTGATACCCAAGCCTGAAGCTTGATGTGCCTTGTTACTAGTCACCCGGAAGGTGATTCTCCAAACCAGTCTAAAGTCTGCTAATGGAAGAACTTGATGTTAGGTTGTATGTATCATTAATGTCTCTGTAAACAGTTTAAAGAGTACATTAGTACCAGGCTAACTCTTACTCAAGAGCAGAGGTGTCACAGAAAACTCTGACATCCAGGAGGTCATCATAACAGCCCCTTAACCAACCCCCCAAGAATGGTTCAAAGATGCAAGCAATTGCACTGATCCATTATATGCACACATTAAACAGCAGAAGCAGCACATATCCGAATATCCAACTTTATTAAACAGCTGACAGTCACAGAATAGTAAACTGATCTCATCTTCTGATGGCCTCTTTTGTAACCCACTACAATGATTAAAACAGCAGCAGCAACCTGAAAGTCTCCTTGGGGTCTATTAATTACCCTGGTGCTCCAGCAGATGACGTCTTTGCTCCTGTTCTGAAAAAAGATCTGGAACTGCATTCTCCCTCTACTATACCACTGATCAGGAGCTGGGTCAGATAGGAGGGAGAGGCAAGAGAGCAAGAGTGGAGTCGTATTATTAATTTATTTAGGCTAAACACTTGCGCTTCATTCATATTCCTGCCTTAGTTTACAAAGTATATATATATCAAACAATCAGAACATGTATGTGCCCTTCAGTTGTGCAAAGGATTGGATGGGATCATCAGGAAGCTCCTGGAATGCTAAATAAAGTGAGGTTTTCATGCTTGCGCCTAACCAACCTGAACTAAGGGATGAAGAGCTGGTGTGCCTCTGACTCCTCCCTCTTGTGTGTTTTTCATGTGATCCTGCCCAAGCGGTGAGATGTATTATCTGCAGTAGAAAGTATCCAGGGCCAGACATGAACACCTTAGCCCTGATACCTCTGTACTGCTCAAGGCAGTACAGGTCAACCTTTTCAAACCCAGGACCAGCTTTGGGATCCACTTTTAATTTTGTAATCACCCGTAACCATCTTTTATGGAAGTTGTTTTATGCCAACATTCCAAAACCTGGTGCCCTCCAGATCTTTTAGATTACAACTCCCATCAACCTCAGCAAGTGTCACCAATGATCAGGAATGATGGGAGTTGAAGTCCAACAACATCTGGAGGTTGGGGGAGGCTGACTCATGTAAATGATTAGTCCCAGGTCGCCCTCCAGATGCTGTTGGGAGTACAACTACCATAATCTCTGAACCTTGACAATGCTGGCTGGGAGTTGGAGTCCAACAACACTTGGAGTGCCATTGGTTTCCCATCCCTTGCCTTCCACTTGCAAATCATTTGCTGTGCAAGACAAGTTCTTTCTAGGTTACAAAAATGTTAGCACTAATTGGCAGATAAGAATAACTATTTATTTAGAAAATTCACATTTTCATTCTCATGATTCAGATAACCTTCTTGAGTTGATAGCTGCTATAAGAGTTTTCTGAGCCATGCCTTATCATGTTTTAAGAATGAGTAAGATTGCCTCTTTGATAAATATTTAACATATCAAAATGCTTTGGGAATCAAAACAATCCATGCATTTGTTTGTTTGGCATTACATTTTAGGGTGATCCATGAGTGGTCCAGAGGGTGGTGGTATGCAAATAATAATAATAATAATAATAATAATAATAATAATAATAATAATATCTGGGCAGCTTACAGTGCATATAAAAACATAGTAAAACGTCAGACATTAAAAACTTTCTGTTACAGGGCTGCCTTCAGATGTCTTCTAAAAGTTGTGTAGTTCTTTATCTCCTTGACATCTGATGGGAGGGTGTTCCACAGGGAGGGTGCCACTGCTGAGAAGGCCTTCTGTCTCACTTCTCTCAGTGAGGTAACAGCTAGGAGACCCTCAAAGGAGGACCTCAGTGTCTGGGCTGAGCGATGGGTGTAGAGACACTCCTTCAGGTCTGCTGTTTGGACAAGCTACCAATCATACGCAATCATGGATCAAACACAGCTGAAAACATTTTCCAGCACAGAATAAACCACCACATATTTCAAGGATTCTGTCTCTGACTATGATTTTAAGCAAGAGATTCAATAACAGATTAAAACTTATGAAAAGGGAACAAACCTCCCTAAAATAACCATGTTGTAGTAGATTCCGGTGTAATAATTTCTGCAAGAAGCTGCACCACAGAATCTATGACAGGTCAAGAAATAAATTGGTGCTGTTTAAATCTGCAGCCTCAGGCTGCTGAATAGATTGCCTTAAGCTGGAGACATCACTGGGGATGTCATACTGTACTTCCTTTCTTTTTTAAATCAGGCACAACATTTTCCCTCAAGGGTTTTTGCAGCTGGCTTTGTACAATTTATTCTTTGCACAGGATTTGTACATCTGATGAATTATGTGATCCATGGCAATGTTTTTGGTACGCATGTACAGCCGTGCCTGTGCCATAGAATTGGAAAATGAAAAAAAGAACCAGTTATTTGTTAGCAGGAGAGTATATGTATATTAAGAGTCTGAGAACTGTTCACTCTGCATCTGGACAAATGAAGTTGTGGAAGGACAACAAGGAATGTGCCCCAAACCCGGAATAATTACGTACACAGATTTTTAATTTTTCTCATTAAGCAACTCTTGAGCGTTCCCACAATTCAGAATATTTGGGCAGAACCATATGCCAGTACAGGAGTAGATGTTGGTGGAAAGGGCCTGGGAAGTAAAGCTTCAACTTATGAGAGACTCACTAAAGTCTTTTATAGAATTTCCTGGGAGCCCGTACCATTTGAACCTACGACTGACTTTTGAGTAACCATGAATAGACTGTATGTGAAGAACATGTAGTCTGCATAGAGAAAATCCCTGGTATGACTCAGGAAAAGGCACTTTCATGTGTTCAATTTAGGGGTTTGTTTTCCCAGTTCTTGGACCGATTTCCCCCCAAGTTTTGGTCAGCAATCAGGAGGACAACTTTTCCTCCCTTCCAAATAGAAATTCAAAGGATGAAATATCTGTCCCTAGATCCTGCCCTTGATAGCTGGATTCTATTATTATATTTATTGTTTTTCTTAATGTTTAGATATTACTTTTCTTCCATCCTGGAGACCAAGATGGCATATATGTAGTTTCTGGAAGTTCTCCCATCCAGACACTTACTGGGCCTAGATCTGTTTAGCTTCAGCCAGGTGATGGTCCCACATACCTTCCATACCATGGGATCCAAAGGTTGCAACTCCTGCAACTTATACAGCATGAAGAACACTGGATGTTTTTGATGGTTATCCGGATGGCACTGGAAATTCAAACATGTTTTAGTTGGGGCTTATAATTATCCCAATAATAGTTTTTGTAGACTGAGCAGATTCTACATCCTAAGCAATAGTAATTTTGTGTATTTGCTCCTTCTCTCAGAAGACCTACAGACCTGATCATTCAAATGTAAGCATGTGCTTTTCCTGGCATCTTTTGCTCTGCCCACTTTTGCTTCTGGTTCTGCTGAGAAACTGATATTTTAAAAGTGATATATTACATGAAACACATTAAAGGAGTGCTATTCCACTTGTGGAAGCACCTTATTTGCTCGTCAAAGTGGCATACCTATTTTCAGTGGTGAAATGCCAAGGGCCTGTAAACAAGAACCCCATTGTTGGATGACTTCCGGTATTAAATATTGCTTGCTGATAGCATCAATCACATGCAGTGGGAATGCATTTTTGAATGTTTCAGAGGATTTCAGTAATTATTATTCAAGCTGGAAAATGAGCTAGGAAACTGACCCTGCCCTCCCCAGGAAGAGAGGCCATTTCTTCAGCAATGCCACTTTAATTTCTTAGACTCTCTCCTCTGATACCGAAACTGTGAATGTGACACTTCATTTGCTTTAGAAACTAGTGGTTTGGGAAATATAACTTGGTCAGGTTTTGCCATTTCAAAGCCAGCCTCACCAACTCTGCCTCCCTATTGTAAGAGCCAATCAATCTTCCCATTTCTTTAGGAGTAAGAGTTGGGAATTCTTAGTGCACAGAAATATCTGATCCACATGTATAACGCTGCCATCCCATCCTCTCTGTCAGGCCCTTCTCTCCAGGCTCTGCTCCACTCCTTTCTTGAATCCGTTTCCCTGGCTGGAATGTGTCCTTGAACTCTGATAATACCTCTGGCTTGGCTGGACTGAGAGATGTTTGTAAATGGAATGTAGCCTGCTCCTGTGCCTGGAGACAATCAGTCAGATCGTGTATCCACAGCAGCGACTAGGGGAGGAATGACTGCTGGGAGAAGCATAGAAAGAAGAATTGCCATGGTACACCTGCATCAGCACAACTGGATGCCTTCATTTGCCCCAGCTGCAACAAAACATGTCTCTCCCATATCAGTCTCTACAGCTACAGCAGGCAATGCAACTCCAATGGATTGACTTCACCTCCAAAGGCATACTCCTCCATTGTCTCATGAAACAGATGGATGCCAACAACAAAGCTTGCTCTACAAAGGTAATAGTCATATCTTTTGTTCTGCCCACTTTTGCTTTTGCTCCTACCTATTCTTGGCTTTGGCCTCACCCACTACTGGCATGTGGTACCTGGAAAGTTGCTCATGAGGGAATGTGGCCCTTGGACTGAAAAGGGTTCTCTGCCTTTGCTTTAGAACAAACTTGGCCCGCCATATGTTTTTTTGAGACTACAATTCCCATCATCATCATCCCTGACTACTGGTCCTGCTAGCTAGGGATCATGGGAGTTGTAGGCCAAAAACATCTGGAGGGCTGAGTTTGAAGAAGCCTGCTTTAGAATGTGATGTATTGAGTACTAAAGGGGGAATCATGGGGGATATGTTAGGCATCTGTTTGGTCACTGGATGCTGGACTAGATAGGCTATTGGCCTGATTCAGCAAGCTGTTCTTATGTTCCTACGTCTTTTGATGGCTATTAGTCACCAGTTTTAGGCTCTCCAGGTGCAAAAGAAGATAGGGCTCCTGCACCTTTAATAATTACCGGTATGTAGAAGAGAGGATAATGCAGGTGTTACTTGTCAGACAAACACCACCTATTAAAATTCCCTTTTCTACACTATAATTAAAGGTGCATGAGTCCTATCCTTTTTTGCACCAGGCCATCACATTCACCATGGCTAAACAGAGAACCTCTGCACTGAATACAAGTTGCTGAGGCAGTCAACATTTGGAGACGACTACTGCCTTCCTGTCCAGGCGGTGGTATTCCTGGAAGCAACCTGGTTAGCCACTGTGAGTGGTATGACGCTGTACTTAAATGGACTTTTGGTATGATCCAGCAGGGCTCTTTGTACAGTGCTAACGTGTCTCATTCAGGATTTTCTGAATGGTGAAATATGCACAAGTAGATAGGTTGCTTCTTCCTTCCTTTATAATCACACACATCATCACTACATCATGCAAGATGTCTTAAAATAAAAATAGGAGACTACATAAGAGGGTGACTTCTCATCCATCCTCAGTGAGGCCTTACAGGGGTGATACACCACTGAAATCTACTCTTCTACACAGCTAATAAAGGTGCACAAACCCCTGTCCTCTTTTTCAATATGCTTTACAGTGGACCCTCTGGATACGAACTTAATTCACACCCCGAAAATTATGTAAATAGAGGTGCGCTTCTGCGCATGACGTGATTGAGCGCTTCTGTGCATGCGCGCACGGCAAAACCCAGAAGTACACACTTCCAGGTTTGCCGTGGCTCTAATCCAAAGATTCCGTATCCAGAGGGATACGTAAGTAGAGGTACGACTGTATATGTTAGAGGAGTGGGAAATTGGAAGAGAACTCAAAAGCAGGAGATGAAATGATTGTTGTTAACTCTCCACCATGAGTTTATCAACTGTCATTTTCACATCAACAATTTACAAGGCACTGCCAAGCATACTGATTTATATGACCCTTCACTCTTTGCATTTTTGTTTAAAGTCATACCATCCTGGAATTTCATTTACTTTGCTCCAGAGGCAGCAGCTGGTGTCACTTGTTATTTTCATTTTTTTTTAAATTGCATTCATTGATGTCTCCAAGTGCCGTTCTTTCCTTTCTGTTCACATCAAAGGAGCAGACGTGCCTGTGAATGGCAGCAATGTTCCTGTTGTGTTCCCTCTTCTTCTTTTTTTTTGTTAGTTATTGCTGTAGCTGGTTCATTTTCGTCTCCATGAAAAGCAAACACAAGCTCTACAAGAGGTTCATTGCATATCATCATTTCATTACAGGGAAGGTGCTACTGAAAAGGCACCCCCCCCCCAGCAGCATTATTCCTCTTTTCTCTGCATGTTATGATGTAGCTATCCAAACTGGCATCGTTCTGCTCGTATCAGTACTTTACACATTCAGAAGCAACAATGGAAACACGAGAAAAACATTTGTAACCTGCAAAGCTCACAGTAACAGGTTGCTTAGAGAGGGGATAGTCTGTTACAGCAAACACATCAAAGCATTTTGCGACACCTTAAAGATGAACAGAAGCTTTGGTGGACTAGTGCCAACTTTGCCAGGTGCATGAAGTGTTATCCTTAGTTAGCAGACAGATACACAGATACACATTGATATGAAGAAGAAAGTGGGGCCAAATGGCAATGAAATGAAACACAGCACAATCTGTGACAACTCACTCTCTGAAGAGCTAATCCTTATGTAACCAACACAACACCATCCATGCACAAGAGAGAGGGATTGGCAGGCTTAGGAGAACCTCAAGGTTTGCAGAAGTACAAAAACACTTGAGAAAAAGAAGCAGTGGGAGAGTTCCAGAGACAGCCTAAGGAGGCCTGAATGCTCAGTGGGCAGACAACAGCAAGCATCTGCTGAGGGGGAGAGATGGAAGCCCTTAGGGGAATGGCATGGAGTACTGTGGGGAAAGGGCATGGCTAGCTGGAATCTTGAACAGGAACACTCCACAATGTTGCTTCTCTCCCCCCACTTCTTTTGTAGACCTCAACTCCTCTACGTAAAACTTACATGTATGTAAGTGAAGTGGCTATTTGCAACTCACTGCTTGCAAGAGGAAAGGCACAAATTCTATTCCAATCTGCCAAGGTTTCCTACCTGATTCCCTGGAACTGATCCTGAGTAGTCACTGCAGGTAACTTGACAATTGAATTATTTCCATTTTTGTATAATACTATAGTGTAAATGCATTGCCCTTTACTTGGATGTAGCCTACCTTGATTTCAGCAAGGCATTTGACAAGGTGCCCCATGATATTCTTGTAAAGAAGCTGGTAAAATGCGGTCTTGACTATGCTACCACTCAGTGGATTTGTAACTGGCTGACTGACCGAACCCAAAGGGTGCTCATCAATGGTTCCTCTTCATCCTGGAGAAGAGTGACTAGTGGGGTGCCACAGGGTTCTGTCTTGGGCCCGGTCTTATTCAACATCTTTATCAATGACTTGTATGATGGACTCAAGGGCATCCTGATCAAATTTGCAGATGACACCAAACTGGGAGGGGTGGCTAACACCCCAGAGGACAGGGGTGTTCCTAACATTAGGAAGAACTTCCTGACAGTAAGAGCTGTTCGACAGTGGAATTTGCTGCCAAGGAGTGTGGTGGAGTCTCCTTCTTTGGAGGTCTTTAAGCAGAGGCTTGACAACCATATGTCAGGAGTGCTCTGATGGTGTTTCCTGCATGGCAGGGGGTTGGACTTGATGGCCCTTGTGGTCTCTTCCAACTATGATTCTATGATCCTTCTGGCACTGTTCAGAAGTGATGCAGTTACATAATATTAGACTTACAGATTTAATACTATTCTTGGATGTGGTGGGGAGGATTTTCAGAGGGTAATGTCTGTATTGCTTCAGAACTGTGATAAGCCAGCCCTGCAACATTTTTTTTTTGGGGGGGGGGCCTCCAGCTCATTCTGCTGAGTGGGGCCCTAGTCTTCTGCCCCTAAGTCCTGCTCTGATGGCACCAATGCTGTTATGATGTGCCAGAACAAGGGTGTCATACTTCACTTGCAATTTAAATTAAGATATTTAAAACTACTGATATTTTAATTTCCCATTACCGTTGTCAGGTATGCTGTCAATATGCCAATTTCCTTGGGATGAAATACTTGCGGCAAGTCTATTAATGAGGGGGCGAAGAAGGAACAGCAGAGATTTTCCTCCAGTTTTTAAATTGTATTGGGCATGCTTTGCCATGCTGCACACATGATCCCTGTGGATGTTGGCCATTAACCTCCCACTGTGACCTTGACATCGCAGTGGTGCAATTCCTTCTGGTTACTGTGCACCTACCTATCTGGTGACTTTTGAATAAATAAAAAGGAAGCTGTTTTATTTTTAACACATTTCCCACATTTACAGTGGGCAGTCCTGACCTCTGGGTCAGAGATTTCCTAGCAATTAAATAACCAAACCAAAGAGATTTTGGCCACTTCTGTTGGCTAGAAATATTGATGAAGGTCCAGGCCTTGCAAAGCTTTGGCATGGCATGCCTCTTTAAAAATAGTCAGCATTTCACATTCCAAGAATCTGAAGGGCCCTAACTTGTGGGAAATACTTTTCATATAAAATCTGCTTGGTGCTCAAGGGAAGTGGTAGTCATTCAGTTTCATGATGACTTGGGAAAGCAAGCATGTGACTGCAATAATATGGCTAGATACAGCCCCTTCCACAAGACCTATCATGCTTGTAGTCCTTAGTACATGGGTGGCTAACTTCTGCCACCTCCCAAGCATATTCTCAATAGTCCCCAAAGTTCCCACCAGGTTTGGTGGCGGCAGCAAAAAGAATACACAAATAAATTAGATGCTTTGATGGACAAAGAGGTTTAAGCACCTCGGCCCAACCCAGCACCCTAATGGGAATGCAAATTTCATCTATGGTCATCAGACTGATAAAGTGATGAATGGCGGGGGGGGGGGGGAAATGCCCTCTTGAACTGATCTTCATGCATCTGCTACAGAGGGTGTATGTGTGTGAGAATGTGGGGTGGTCTCATTTGCTACTGGTGTGCATGCTCCAGATAGTTGGCCAAGGGTGAGTGTGGCCCTCAAGTCAAAGAGGATTAACCACCCCTGTGTTAAGATTTCAGAGGAAAACCGTAGGGGGGGTGTACTTAGGGTTAGGGAACCTTTTTCAGCCTGAGACCCACATATCCTTGTATGACACCTTTCAGGTTCCACATGCCAGTGGTGGTCAGAACAAGGATGTGACTCCTACCTTTGTACAGTAGGCTACACTGCAGCCATGCAAAAGTTGATGATTTGTACACATGCAGAGAGAGAGGGGTAAGCAATGAATCATCTGCACAATTCAAAAACACATTCAGCCAGGCAGAACCACAAGGAGGGCATCCAGCAGGGCAAATATGGCATTCTGGGGACAGTCCTGAGGCTGGGTAGCAAGCAATGAGGCATTATCAGGGTTCAAGAACATTCAGCCAGGGAAATGGTAGGATTCATGGCTGTTTTCCTTCTCATTTCATTTTTACAATAACCCTCTGAGGCAGGTTAAGATGAGATACACTGATTGGCGCATGATCACTCAGTGAGCTTCATGATTGAGCAGGGATTCAGATCCTGTTTTACTTGATCATAGCCCAAGATGGGGAATCTCAGGTCCCAGGACCCCAATGTGATCTGCCAGGCCTCTTAGGACTCTTCACAGGCTGCACCCTTTCTGAAGCCACACCCCTCACCAGCCCTGCTTTGCATTCTCATTGAGTGTTTTCACCTGGCCAGAATGTCTCTTTGATTTCTGATAATGCCTATTTCTTGCCTGGATAGAGGAGAGAGTAGTGTTTGTAGAAACTAGCCTACTGCACAAAGGTAAAATTTGCATTCATTTTGTCCACTTTTGCCACTGGCCACACACACCCATTGTCATGTGGCCTTCAAGCTGCAAGAAGTTCCTCCCCACTCTCCTAGCTCTACATCAGCCTTCCCCAACCTGGTGCCCTCTGGGTGCTTTGGACTACAGCTCATAAACTCCAGCTGCAGTAGTGTGCTAGAAAGGCTGCCCTACAGGAATAGCGCAATCCTATTCATGTCTATTTAAAAGTCCCATGTGAATGACTTCCCAGGTAAATCTGTACAAGACTACAGGCTAATGCATGTTAGTCATTAAAAAACGTGGTAGTTAACAGGAAATGAATGCTGGTAATTGGTTCTACGCGGTTATCAAACCTACCCCATTCTCAAGCTAAGATTTTTTACTTGAGAGTAACACCCAGTGTCTCCCCCACCCCCGAATTCAACAGGACTTGCTTTCCTGCAAACATGGTTTAGCTAGGATCGAACTGCCACTAACAGCGCACTCCTTCGCCCTTTTACACGGAAGTAAGTCCCATGAGATCTAATGTGGATGGGCGGGCAGGAGGCAGGCAACGGACTTTCTACCAAGCATGCTTAGGATCGCACGCAGCAGGATGAAGACGCCAGAGCGGCGGCCGCGATTGCGGATGGATGACTTAATCGGGAATTTACGACGGCGGGAGCATTTGGAGGAGGAACTGCGGGGAAGCGAGGTACTACTACCTGGAGCAGCTGCGAGGAGGTGGGCTTTCTCGCTCCTCCCCGCCCTTCCCCGGAGCGTGCGGGCCCCGGGCTGGGCCGGAGAATCAGCCGGAGTCGAGGAGGAGCCACCCTCTCCTTCCCCGCTAGGCCGAGCAGCCAATAAGGCGCCAGGGGCCGGCATTCAGCTCCTCCTTCCCGGGGAGAGCGGAGCCCGACGCTGAGTGTGCTGGTGGAGCGGGGGAAACAAGCGGCGGCGCAGAAAGTCTTCGGGCGCCCTAGTAGCCCGCAGCGCCGGGAGGCGAAGGGCGGCAGTGGTCGAGCGCAGCGCCTGACTGCCCGGCCGCTCTACTCACAGCTCCGCCGCAGCGCGCGTAAAGAAGCCTGAAGCGCGGCTGGAGGCGGAGGAAGGAGAGATCGAGATCCCCTATTAGCCGGACTTGCAGCATTTCTCGGGGCTCCGAGGAAGCAGCCGCAATGCCGCTTGCCCAGCTGGGAGCGGAACCTTGGCCCGACATGGAGTTGGTGGACATGGAGCTGGATGCAGAGGTGAGAGGTGGCGGCGGTGGGGCTCCGGAGGAGGGAGTGAGGGAGAGGGGCGCTAGGTGAGTCGAAGGAGGCGGCGGTGGGGCATCGCCTGCCTGCTTCTACTCGGAGGGCGAAGGTCTCCTGGTGACTTTTTTCCAGGATTGCCTGCAAAGGAGTGGCGTCTGCGCCTGTCTCCTGGTTGCGCCTCCGCGCAAAGGACCGAGAGCGCGTGTTCCAGCTCTCTTATTTGCAGGCTAGGATTGGGTTGTGGGGCTGCTGTGAGTTGGGGAGCGGGTAGCAGTGTGTCGAGCGCCTCCCCCCGCCCCTTTCATGCAAAAGTCACTACATAGGTTGACACACAATCTGTGAAGAAGCGGGTCGGATTCTCTTTGATTGTATGTATAAGTTTCGTTATCGTTGTCCTTTGGCCCAATGAAAGCGGTTGCTTGCCTCTCCTGGAAACTATTGCAGAAAAAGCTCTTTCCTGCAATTAAAAAGTAACCCAACCCGCATCATTGGGCCGATCAATGTGTAGCTTTATATGTTACGTCGGAGACCTGCAGCTAATGGTTAGGTACTTCCTTCCTTCTTTCTTTCCCCGGTTGGAAAAGAGTTGAAGGAGGGGGGGGGGGGGAGGAAGAGAGAGGATTGCTTTTCCCGATCCTCGGTTAAACATGCCCACAAGCAGACTTCCAGTTGTCGTGACACGATTGAGTTATTCTCTTTAAGCAGAGCAGGAAGAGTCTGAACATTAAGAATCCTGGAGGGGATTTTATTCATTCTGCCCTGAGGTTGAGGCATTAATGCACTGCATTGATCTTAGCTTGCCACACCAAGGTTGTTGTAACTTTGCCCCCTTGAGGAATAGCATCCTTGTGGATTTGCATCTGGGCCTTAGAAGGGTGTTTAAAAAGAAGAAATCTCAAAACTTCTGGCTCAAACTATTTTTAAGGACAACTTCCAGCTTTGCTCCAAAGGTATGAATAATTGAGGCTTCCAGGCCTGACTCGGATAGAGTTTATTTAATGCTTGCCTGAAACAGCTGTGTGGTAAGATCTGATGTAAATAGAAAGGCAGGTGGAAAGTGGGGAGGGGGATTGGATTGCAAATCTCCGAAGCAGCAGGTTAGCAGTCTAAACACACTGGAGGGTTCCCCACCCACCCCAAAGTGGTAATGTGTTAACATCTAAGGCAAGGAACCCACATAACTCTAAATCCATATATTTAGAATTCATTTTCTATCAGAAGAATGCAAATGCAAGCTTTTACAGCTTTGGGAGGAAGGTGAGCCAGGCGGAGTAGGGCTCAGTGATTCATCCAAAGTAATGAAATTGTGTCTTGAGTATTTATGTATCTCGCTCTTCAACTAAAGGGATCAGGATAGCCCATTTTAGCCTCACAACAACCATGTTAGGTGGGTTAATTTGTGAGATGGTGAGAATTGCCCAAGATTACCCAAGATCACCCAGTGAATTTCATGGCTGAATGGGGATTTGTACCTCCGTTTCGGACCTTAGTCAAACATTCTAAACTTAGTAACCCACATTTGCTCTTGAGACTGTGAACTTGTGTTCTTGTCTGTCATGGTGTGGCTTGGCTTGTCACCTAGCAATGGTCTGGGTGACAGTCCCACAAACCAGGATTGGTAGAGTGCCAGCCCCTGCATTTTTTACTTTGTTATAGAAAGGTGCTGTTCTGAAAGCCTGTGGAATGGTTCTAAATATGTCCTTGGTCAAATGATCAGGTATCTCCATCAGGCATCTGGTCTGCACCTGCAAGTAGTAGTTGTTGGCATCTGTCTGTCTCTAGAGACAATGGAGTGCACTTCTGAGGGTGAAGTCAAACAGCTGCGTTAGCAGCACCCAAGTGACCTCCCTAGGGTGTATGCAGTGGTAGAGGCCTGAGGTGGAAAGATGGGCTATGTTAGAGAGTGCCCAAGGGAAGTCTACCTCCTCCCCTACAAAACCATATTGGGTGTTAAGATTGGCTTGCTCCACTTGCTTGCTCCATCTTGGTTGCTCCACTGCCTTCAGAAGTTTGGGGGTGGCAGTGACCCAGGATTGGGAATTATCTGTGGCAGCCTCTAAGTTGTGGAACTCCCTCAGCATAGAGGTACTTCTGGTATCTTCGTTATACAGCTTTCAGCGAAGCATCTCTTTATGCTGCCTTTTGACACTTGAGCGGTATATTTTTTAGGACTCACCTTATTTCTGTGATTGTAAGTTGTTATAAACTGATTTGATATTGTGTTTTTGTTTTGCCCTGGAATCTTAGAGTGAAGGGTGACTAATAATAATAATTATTAAAAGAATAATCATAGCCTGCTGCCTGCTGGTTCACTGGATGGCATTGTCAGTGTTGAATAAAAATTTGGCAGCAAATCTAGTTGGCTTCTTATGAAGAATGAGAGGGTGCTCTCTTGCCCTTTACCTCAGGCAGGAAAATATATTGGGCTGCTGGTCCTGGGCTTACACCACTTTCAACTGCAGGCAGAATGCACTTCTGAATTCTCCCACCCTGCAATGTGGTGGGGGGAACTTTTCGCAAGTAGAACAATATAAAACGGTAATGCTCTGCAGAGCCTTGCTCCCCTTTGACCTGCCGGGAGTTTTTGTGCTGTTCCTGTATGAAGGTAGGTAGTGCTTTAAGTGGCACAGTCCTCTCTGCCAGTTCAGGATTCTCATTCTGCTGTACCTGCAGACCAGGGCCACATCTGTATATTATATTTCTCTTATACCACATTAACAGTCATGGCTTCCGACAAACATTCTAGGAGCTGTAGTTTCTTAAGGGTGTTGAGAGTTTTCCCAGAGTGGCCAGGCAGGGCATTGTAAGAATGGCAGCTCTGTGAGGGCACAACTCTCAGCACCCTTAACAAGCTACAATTTTCCAACATTATTGGTATAAGAGTGCTTTAAATGTATGGTGAAGATTGTGTCGCGAGTCTCTCAATCTTTTCCCCATGCTAGGATACCAAGGTCCTTTTGTAATGCACAAGAATGAGCTAGTGCAGTATCATGGTCCAAAGGGGGAACATAAGCATATGAAGAATTCAGACTATCCATCCTTCAAGTTTAGTATTTTCCACACTGGCTACCAGTGGTTTTCCAGGGTCTCGAGCAGAGGGAGGCTTTCCTCATATCCTGCTCTCTGAACCTTTTAAATGAAGATGTCTAGGATTGAATTTGGGACCTTCTGCTTGCCCTAACTTCCTTCTGAATCAAATGTGCATAGGATTGGGCTGGTTAATGGCTGACTGTCTGGCAAATGGCATACTGGTGCTCTGGTTGCAAGGAACCCTGACAGTTCTCCTTTAATGCTTTGCAGTGTGCTTGCTGCCATGCAGAATCTGGAGGCTATGCTGTAAGCTCCTAGTCTCAGTCTCATTTAGGACAGAGATAAGGCAAATCTTGATCAGTGCTTTATGTGGGTGGTGTGTTGGGTGTGTGTGTTGTTCTGTTAAGGTGAACCTTAGGGTGGAGCACTGAAAGGCATAGCAGTAGTGTTATTTTGAAGAGGTTATATTTAAAACTCTAGCCTGAGGCAGCTGCCTTTCTCTGCCTAATGATAGAGCCGGCCTGCTAATAAAGTTTTTCACAGGTTAACAATTTCCAGAGGGCTAGCCCAAATAGGTGTGTTGTAGCAAGACTTTTGTTCTTTCCTGGTTAGTAATGTTTGTGAGCTTATTTACAAGGCTGCTCTAACCTTTTCAGACCTGGACCCACCAGCGGATCCTTTTATTTTAACCACATATTTTTGGTTTGGTAGTGCTGTTGCTACAGCTCACCTTAGATCAGGCTGTGACTCAGTAGTGGGTCCTGACCCACCAGTTGCAGGCCAGTGCCCTAGGCTGCGTGTCCAGGAGTTCCTAGGCTGTTGGTTCAGGAGTGTTAAACACACTCGGGACTTTGAGACTATTGCCTGGAAAGTGGTAGTGTCTCCTTACTGTGAAGACTAGAAGAAGCTAGCAGGGCTGATTATGCGGCCCATACTGGCTACTGCCAGCCATCTTTGTTAGCAGGAACCTGACATAGCATGAGCATTCTGCCTTTTTTTTATAAATTTTAAGAATTTGAATGTTTAGCAAAGAAGAATTAGAAGCCTACACTGAGAGTGGGGCAACCTTTTCAGCTCAGGTGCCACATTCCCATCTGGGAGATCTTGCTGAGGCCACATACCAGTGGTGGGTGGGACCAGAGGAAAACATGGGTGAAGCAAGCAACAAATGACATTCCAGCCAAGCAATAACATGAGGTTGGAAGGTGTGGCCTTGAGAAGGGCCAGATAGAGTAGCTTAAAGGGCTGCATTTGGCCCCCAGGCTTGGAGAGCCCCATCCCTGTCCTAAACAATGCTTCGATTTATGTTAATTAAGGCACCCAGGGTGCTTCTTGAATGAGAAAGAGGAAATGGCTCATGAGAGGGAAGGAAGGAAGGACGAACGGACATCTTACTTAGTTAAAGAACATTGGATTTTTTTCAGTTGCATACAAAATGTACAAGGGTGTGTAATATTCATAATTATGTTGCACACCGTTTCCCTATCCACCCAGCCTGGAAGCAGTAATGTGGGGCAGCATTATTTGTAGATTTCAGTTTTGTCTGATTCCTTGTATTGTAAGGAAAGGATAGCAAGGAGGGCGAATGTCCCATTTTATCTCCTTTGTTGACTGTCTGGTTTACCCTATTGATTACCTGGTTTATGCTAATACATTTTTGGTTGTTTGAGATACAGCTAGCCTTATGAGAACTGCAGTTTTATTGTAAGACTTTTCTGCAAAATACACAGTTCATTTTCAGGCGGACTGGCTTGACACAACTGGAACAGCCATTGATCTGTTCAAACCTGGCTTTGCCAACCTTTGCCCGCACATCCTTGTTTAAAGGCATCACTACTGTCTATTACTATTTATTCTTAACCAGTTGGCTCAATGCAGTAACCAAAGGAGTGGTTAAACTTTACATTAGGTAAAGGGAAAAGGAAGAAATGCACCCTGCTGTGTTTGTCTCAGACTGCCCAGTGGGGGTAGGTGGGTTTCCTCCAATTCTTTTCTTTGCTTCAAAAGAATAATGTTGCCTCATTAAATAAATAATTCAGTCCCTTCAAATACTGTGACATTTAAAGTAAAGGCTGGCAGTCTTTTCTGTCACAAACAACAGTAGCCCTAAGGGCTGAATTGACCCTTGGGTTAACTAAGCTTTTGGAGTAGGATCCTTTACACAATCCAAAGGGCACCGCTCCATACAGATTGGGACTTCGCCACTCTGGACTTGGGGTCCTCTTTAATGTCCTTACTGCTGAAAGAGGGTTTGTTTGTTTGTTTACTCACCACATAACAGGGGAATGTTATCTATATTCTCAGTTTGGGAGAAGCTGGAAACTCTGGCTGCCTGCCTGCCGTGAGATGAGTATCAGGAGGGGAAATGATTGTGCTCTGTGTAAGTGTGGCAGATGACAGGTGTGGGGATTAGCATGACAGTAAAAGGGTGCCTGCCTGGGAGAGCCATTCAAGGGAAAGGTATGGGGGCATTCTGGACTGTGCTACTTTAGACTGCAGGTGAGGAGCTGCATGCAAAACCTTTTCTCTCTGATGTGCTAGTTTTCTGTACAGAGGTTTTTTTTTAAAAGTGCAAAGCATTCGTAAGCTTCCATCACTACCACCATGGCATCAAGTGGCACAGCCCCGAAACATTGTGAACACACCCTCCCACATCATTCTGCATATCTAGGGAACGCTTTATACAATCCACAGAATTCAGTGCTGATATTTTTCCTAGAGCGCGCTACTTTAAGCAGTAAGGACAGGGTTGCATGTTTAGGGAGGATCATAGGGAGTTGCCTTGTAGAGTCAGATTATTGGTCCATCCAGCTGAGTACTGTCTACACTGACTGTCAGGGGCTGTCCAGGTTTTCAGGCAGGGGGCATTGCCAGCCCTATTCAGAGATACCAGGAATTGAACCCAAGGCCTCTGCATGAAAAGCAAATCCTCTACCACTGAGCATTCCAATGAATTAAAAAGACCCAAAACGTTCCTGCAAATAGGGTGGTAGCGTGATAGGCAAATGAGTGAAGTCTACTTTTCACATAAACATCCAAAATGTGGTATTTTCCTATGTGAAAAGAGGAATCTGTTGTGTACACAACATTCAAACATGGAATCCCCACTACCTTCAGCTCCAGGTGGTATAAACTCACTTTGATTTTGCTGACCCTATAAACTGGCCATAGAACAGCTCTCACATTATCTGTTCCTCTTTGTGCAAGGATTGTTCAGAGTGTAGCTGAGAGCAGCAACTCCCATGATTGGGTTCCACCAAGAATTCCCCCAATTCCAGCTTCACGAATTACAGTTCAGTGTAACTCATGCTGTGAAGTGTTATGGGAAATGTTCTAGGGCAGTCCATAGTAGCAGTGAGCTCTTCCTTTTGACATGCGGGCATGGAGGCAGATTTACTAGCTTACAAAAAATTTAGACATCTCTGTGCAGCGGGGGGAGGACTACATCTTGGTGGCACCTTGGCATGGGGAGCAGGAACATTATTAGGTCATTTTTTTAAAAAAGGGCATGAACCCATGGGGGGGGGGAATGCATAAAACATGCAAGTGCTAATTTATATGCATGGATGCAGGCTGAGCCTTTAAATGTCACAGAAAGCAAGCCAAGTAATTTCATGTCCAAATCATCCCAGGTATGCTTTTAATTTTTGCCCCACCTCGTATCAGTTTATCTTCGGTTCATTTTCTCCCAATTTCCCAGCAGATCCTGCTCCAAATCAGCTCAACCCTCCTTCAGTTACTCCTATTCATTTTCCTCCAATCTCTGGATAACATCCTAAGTTGATTTATTTCCCCAAATTAATATCCAACCCAGTAATCAAGATCAACACTGGTTCAGTTTCCCCCTAAAATGTATTACCTGCTCGATAATGCTTGGAGTGCCCAGATAAAGATTCGGGGCACACATTTCCCAGGCCCACAGCTAACAACGCCCAAGGGGGGAACCACCTTTGCCACGCAAGGCTGGAAAATGTAGGTCTTTGCCTATCTAAACTCTTGGGAAGCTATTTGCTTTTCCAGCTTGGTGACCCTTTCAACTCTTCATTCTTGTCTCTGTTTCAGAACATCACTCCGCAGTTGTTTAATTGCCTCCCCTAGTGTTATGTCAGGCTTTGTGTTCAGCTTGTCTCTCGTTCCCTGCGTGCTATCCATGCTATCTGGAAAAGGCCAGAGCATCAAGTAACAAGTTGTGGCAGGGGGACGGGGAGGGGGAACAGTCACAAAAAGAATCCTCTTATTGTTTCTGTCAAATCGGGCAGAGTGCTGTCAGGAAGCATGGAAACTGCTCTGGGCCTTCTGGATAGCTCAGTCCCCCGTCCCCCGTCCCCCCCGAGAGCTACAATTCCCAGAGTTCCCTGGGAAAGAGGGACTGACTGTTAGAGCACTCTGGGAATGGTAGCTCTGTGAAGGGAATAGGGGTCCCCTATCAACCCTCAGCATCCATAACAATCCAAGGATTCTTTGGGGGAAGCCATAACTGTTCAAAGTGGCAGGATAGTGGGTCTACCTAGGCCCCATCTGTGCTATATAATACCAACAGCCTGGCCTGATATGGAGAGTAGCAATCTATGATGGCTGTTGAGTTGGGTGGGGTGGTTGGTTTCTTCTTCCAGTGCAAAGGGTTTGTTTTAACTCTAGTTATCAGGAATCTCACTCCAGTAACCAGGAGAAAGGTTAGTGACAGCCTCTGTGACATGCAAGGCTTTTGTCATGCTTGGGATTTATTCATTAATCCTGCTGGACAGGCAGCCGTGCATTTTTTCCTGACTGAGGTCTCAGTTCTGCAAGCGCCGCAGCTTGGCTGCCTTCTGAGTAGGGCTGCTTAATGGGGCTTGAATTTAATGCAGAGTGATAGTTGGGGTTTTTTTGTTCATTTGTTACAAACAATTTGGAATTTAAGTTGTTTGAATCCTCCTGCTTTTTAGTCATAGGGATCCAGAATTTCTATCAGTGCCAAAAGCAAGCAGGAGATAATAGGTTTTCTCTTTTCTCTTGATAAGTTGACACCAAACAAAAGTCGAGGAGCTTGGTAAAAAATGGAGGGGGGGGGATAATGATGGGAGTACTTCTCCTCCCTGGCTCCATCTTTATTGCTACCTTCAAGAAAATATAATAAGTGAAATTTCTTCACAATTGCTGTGTAGCTGAATGCACATCCCTTTGCCGAACGCTTAATATTTCAAGAAAACAAAGCACTTTGGCTTTCATCGTCCTTTGCTTTGTGTCACCACCACTTCCTTAATTCCATTTTCACGCACACTAAGAAGCATTGTTGATCTTGGTACATATGTATTTTACATTCTCTGTCTTGTTTCATACTGTTTTAATAATCTTGGCTTCCCCCACTGCACCCCACCCTGAAGAATTCTGGGCATTGTTTGTGGATATTAAAAATCTTTCATCAGCGGTCCATAGTAGCTCCTACTTTTTTTTTTTTTTTTAGAATTACAATTCCGTGGGGAGACGGAATGAATTTCATTCCCCACCCACCCACTGTGCATTTCATGGTTTGGAGTGACATTTCACAAATGGTTTTCGCTAGGTTTTTATTTATTTATTTTAAAAAAATTTATACAAGAAGCAACAATCAACACTCAACCATCCCCCACACCCACCTCCAGAAGCAATATTTAAATAATATTTAAATTTTAAATAACTATTAAATAATATTTATGAAAGATATTTGCATGTTGCCCCATAACACAACAGTTTTGAGGCAGTATACAAGAAAGAAAGTTGTGGTGATGGTTCCCCCCGCCAGCTCCAGATATACCGTACCTTCTGTCTGAACTCTCTTTAAAAAAAAATCCCCTGCAAACCATTTAAGGAAAAAAGGGATCATGCCCTGTGCGTGCCAGAAATACTGAGCCATATCGCCAAGTCACAGAGGGAATTTGAATATAAGTTGTTCCCTCTGGCTCTCTGTATGCGGTATGTTGTGTGATCAGGATTACCGGAGTTAACTTGGTTTGTGTGGGCAGGGCTGATAGATGGATAATCTGCTTTAAGAGTGGGTGTTAGTGACCTTCTGATCCCTTACAGCCATAAAATCCTAGGATTGGCCCAGGCGGGGAGCTGTTCACTTGCCCTGGGACTTGCAGTGATTTTTTCCTACAAACTTGCGTTGATGCAAGAAGATATGTAGGAATTGGTCTAAACCCCCCCCCCCCGGGGGGGGGGGCACAATCCATAATGTGAAACTGCCAAAAAGCAGAGCTTGGACAGGAATGCTATTTTTCAGCATAGGTAGTTGTATTCTAGCAAATAGTTGTGCATGAAGCAGCCATGCCTGTAAGGCCAGAAATGTTACTATTTATGATGTTAAGATGCTTTTTTGGGGTTGGGGACCAGATTTCCCTAAATGTGTTATAACAATGAAGAAATCAATGCCAGGAGTATTAAGGGAAGCTGGCAGGTGCTGAATCTAGCAGTGTCAAAAAGACAGGCCAAACCAGTTTTCTGTGCTCAGAAAGTGACCTGAAAGAAGATGGGCCATTAGCAAGAAACAAAGAGAGCAGAGTACTGGACCATTAAGAACAGTCTGGGGATGCAAATACTGCTGCCCAGCAGAGAGGTGGAGCCCTCCCCCCACCCCTTTGAGTAGCAGAGGCACAGGCCAATGGTAGCAGACAAAGGCCAGGTTAGGGTTTCAGCTGGGGGTGGGGGAGCTCCTTGGGGTCGTTTAGGGAGAAGGAGGGGTAGAACTCCATGTGATTTGGGGATGATAGGCTGGAACTAAGAAACCCAGAGGATGGTTTTTTGCTGTCCTTTGAATCCAATGCTGTCCTTAAGCCCCTCATAGGATGTGAGTGCTTTGCAATCCCTCCATCTAGGTGTAGGTTGTATATACAGTGGTACTTTGGTTTACAACCATAATCTGTTCTGGAAGTCCGTTTGTAAACCAAAACAGGTTGTAACCCAAGGCGCGCTTTCACCAATGGGGCCTCCAAAATTTTTTTGTTCATAATAATAATAAAAAGGGTTGTAATCCCAAAAAAGGTTGCAAACCGGGACATGCACTTCCGGGTTTGACATGTTTGAAATCCAAAACGTATTCAAACCAAGGTACCTCTGTATGTGCAAATAAAAGCACATATCATAAAGACACTACAAGTCTCTCTTGTGTTTCATTGTCCCTGAAGGGAACATGGATCCTGGTAAGTGCACCTGCAACCCCTGGGCTCTTGAACTGCTTGTGGAAATTGGGATGGCATGTAAGACTGGTGTTAGAAGTGGGATCTGTGTTTCCTGCAGGGGAAGCTGAGAACTAGGTGTGCCTGAGCCAAAATGGAGGGAGGAGTAGTGACACCCCTTGAGCAGCTGGGCCAAATCCAGCAGCAAATTGAGCAACAGATAAAGCAGTGGAACCAGTGGTTCAGTGAAATGAAACAACTTCAAGCAGAGTATGTGAGAAGTCTCTGTGGAGAGGAAAGTGTGACTCCCTGGGAGGCAGGAGCCCTGCTTGGTGAGATGCTACAAGGTGTCAGGAGTGACCCAGGAGCTCAGCTGCAAGGCACTCAAAAGGAAGGGGTAGCTAGAGAGATCCAGAGCATGGGTGGGCAGGGGAGGGGCTTAAACTGAGAAGAGATGCAGTCTGTAGCTGAAGGTGTGGGGGGAGGCATGTTGGCAGGAGACGAGAGGCTGCTGATTGATTTTTCTACCCCCTGGGTTGCCTGCTGTAGAAGAAGGTGCAAAAGGAGAAAGGCAGGCAGGCAATTTGAACTACTTCAAATTGATTTCTCCACCCCTGGGGTGCTTGTTGTGGGAAAAGGGGGTGCAAGAGGAACGGTGGCTGCAGAGATGCCAGAAAAAAGAGAGCAGATGGTTCCTGCTGAATTGGTGAACTTACCCAGTTTCTGAGGGTGATCAAATAGTGGACTGCTCTCGTGCATATGCCTTTCTCCACTGCAGATTTATTAAACTGGAAAGCCACCACCTCTGGAAGGTTGTCAAGAGAGGAATGTGGCCCTCGAGCTGAAAAACGTTTTCCCATAGCTGGGGCACAGGAAACTGCAGATCACTGCCTGACCCCAGAGTGACAGAGGATGCCCTTGCCATCCATCCCTAATTAATTCAACAAATCTTTGTTCCTGCACTTATAACTCTGCATGGCAGGGAGAAATCCAATGGGTACAGCATTCCTGATCCATGCTGGATAAGGCATTACCTGCTGAATTTCTGCTAAAAATGCTGCTGAGAGAGGCTGGGGAGCTCTGCCCACCCCACCAAAGGTAGCAACCCTGGACCAGAATGTCAGTTATGTAAATTGCTCTGGGATCCTTGCCATGAAGGTCTTAACAAGGTTTTCTTAAACCTTTGGGTGTCAGTGAGTCACAAGGCAGGGGTGTTATCACAGTTGCACGGGGGGGGGGGGGGGGAGAAGTGTTATACTGTATTTGCAATTCCCAGGCTATTCAAGTATTAATGATTCAGTTTTAGAGACTAGTTACGTGTTTGTGCATGTGTGTTGTGTCCATCTCAAGGGTTAGATCTCTTGATTCAACTTGCAGGGTGGGGCTGTTGGGAGTTGTAGTCCAAAGCATCTGGAGGGTGCCAGCTTAGTGAAGGTGGCTTTAGCATTTAGTAGCCTGACTACTGTGGTCCATGTGTTAGGCACCTTGAGGCTGGATTACTGTAATGCTGCCCTTGGGTCTGGTTTGGAAGCTCCAGCTAGCAGAGAATGTGGTGGCCAGATTGCTAATGGGGGCATTAGCTGGCTGCAGTGGCTGCCCATCTAACTATTGAGCCAGGTTCAAGGTTGTGCTGCACTATGTGATTCTTCTGGTCATCAGTTTTGGCCTGCTGTCCAGATGCCTAATATTTCAGACCATGCATAATCAATCTGTGGATTCATTACCACAAGTTGTAGCAATGCTCATGAGTTTCATCTGAGTTTGGCACAAATGCAGTCAGTAAAGTACTGGATCAATGACACAGAACCTCAGGCCCAAGGGCCATATGTGGTCCTCCAGGACTGTCCGTTCGGCCCCTGGAACTCTCCCCAGGCCACACCCCTCACTGACCTTGTTTCTTTTCCTCTTTGAGTGTTTTTGCCTGGATTGGATGTTGTCCTTGAACTCTGACAAAGCCTCTTGCTTATCTGAGTGTAGGATGGAGGGAGCTGTGTATAAAAGCTAGCCTACTTTACAAAGGTAAAATTCATAGTTGTTGCTGCACCCTCCGTTACTTCGGCATGGGGTCTCCTGAAAGTTGCCCAGAAGAGAATGTGGTCTTTGGGCTGTAAAATGTTCCCCGCATATGGGCTGGAAGAATCTTCATCTTCTGACCTGACAAGGCAGCTCTTCTGTGTTTTGAGAGACATAAAAGAATTGTCTCCACTAGTGGAAGGGAGTTCTTCCCCTGGGGTTCTTCAAAGGACTGTGCTAGCACTAGTAAATTATGATTAATGCCACAAGTTGCACTGAAGTTTGGGTCTTGCTATTGGTGACAGCAGCAGTGGCAAACTGTAGTGTGGCAAGCCAGGTGAGCTTTGGTACAGCTGTGCTTTTCTAAGCCATTCAAAGGGGTGTACCTTTGCAGGGCTAATTTTCTGTAAGGAAACAGTACATAGTTGAGGGATTTATTGAACCTTATTTATTTCCTAGTGTCTCATTGTATGGTTAATTTGAATGCTTCAACCTTCCCAAGGCTCATGTGTTTTTGTGTGTTTTTTTAAACCTATTGATAACAATGACTGGGAAGCAATGGGGGGAAAAGGAATCAAATGAGTTTGTCCTCAAATCTGCTAAACAGCCTTCAAACCATGCTGACACTTTATTATGCTAATATAACAGCAGTGTAGCTGATGTAAAATTACACAACCAACCCCAGGTGATTTCAAGCTGGAATGAATTTGCTTTTCATGAAATACACAACCCTCACACTTGAAAAAATAAATAAAAATTAATTAAAGCTTCTCTATTCTCCAATATTAAGTGGCTTATTTGGACACATTATTACTACAGAAAGTGGATTCCCTCATGCCCCCCTAGGCAGTGTTGCATTTTGACCCACATTCAGGGGGTCTTAAGGCAAAGCTCACTGTGTTAATTGGGATCCTGTTTTCTCTTCCCCCCCCCTTCTCAGAAACAGATGTGGGTTTAAAACAGCAGCAACCCACCCTGCTGCACACCTGTAAATAGGGCCCAGCCCCGAACATTTTGGCGCCCAAAGTGGGAAATCCAAATTCCCCACTTCTGCATGAACACGCTCTAATCAGCAGAGGACACAATCCACTGGAAGTTCTTATTTGTGTGCTTCATTTTAAATGAACAGAAAACGAGTTTTTTGGTAATTTTTAAAGACCAAACAGGGTTATTGCAGCATAACTCCACTGAGTAGCCACCTTTGCCTCTAGCATAGGAAGCCACCTTATACAGAGGCAGACCGTTGGACCACCTAGCTCAGTACTGTCTATATACTGTTAGCAGCTCTCCAGGATCTCGGGCCCAGGGACATTTCCAGCCCTATCTGGAGATGCCGAGGATCGAACCAGGGACCTTCTGCATGCCAGGCAGATGCTATACCACTGAGCTGCGGCCCTCTTTTAATAGCAGCTGGTGGAAAAGGAGAGATAATTTTGTGACTACAATAAATCTGCTATTTAAGGTATTGGGAGTAGGAACAGAAAGCAATGTGTTTGACAGAAATTTAGGGACGTTGGTGGTGCTGTGGTCTAAACCACTCAGCCTCTTGGGCTTGTTGATCAGAAGGTCAGCAGTTCAAATCTGCACAATGGGGTGAGCTCGCATTGCTCTGTCCCAGCTTCTGCCAACCTAGCAGTTTGAAAGCACACCAGCGCAAGTAGATAAATAGGTACCACTGTGGCGGGAATGTAAACAGTGTTTCCGTGTGCTCTGGTTTCCATCACAGTGTGCCGTTGCGCCAGAAGCGGTTTAGTCATGCTGGCCACATGACCCGGAAAACTGTCTGTGGACAAACGCCAGCTCTCTCGGTCTGAAAGCGAGATGAGCACCACACTTCCTAGTTGCCTTTGACTAGACTTAACTGTCCAGGGGTCCTTTACCTTTACCTATTGATGCAATGCTTTTTGGACCCTGCTAGTCCTTCTTGAAGAAAAGGAATTAATTCTTCAGGGAACTTCTGAGAATCAAACATTAAGATCTGCTGCCTCTTTTCATTGGATGCGTCTACAGTACACCATTGATTTTTGTTCCTACTACCAATTCTGTTTTGGAGTTTGTGTTGCATTTCTTCTTAGGTGTCCCAAAATTTGTGTGTGTATATGTGCATGTTTGCTGTAACAGACTAACACACCTACCCCAGAAATTGAATGTTCAGGATCTCTTGTGCACAGTGAGACTCACATAGAAAAGGCCAAAGACTTGGGCCACATGAACACCATATATATTTTAAAGCACATAGCTTCCCCCCCTAAAAATTCCTGGGAACTGTACTTTACCTCTCACAGAGCTACCATACGTATCTCAACACAAATGGCAGTTTCTGGGATTCTTTAGGGGAAGCCATGTGCTTTAAATCATGCTGTTGGTAGGGCCTTGTGCTCTGTCCTACAATGGACTATCCTTGATCATCATGCATTTAAAGCAGTTCCCACCTGGCAGAATCCTGGGACCTGTAGTTTGTTAAGGGTGCTAGGCATTATAGCTTTGAGAGATACACTTCAGTTCCCAAGGTTCTTCATTGGAGGAGAAAGTGTTTTAAATGTATAGTGTGTACGCAGCTTTAATGGGCCTAGTAAATTAGTTTTTGTTGTTGAATTGGGTGGATGGGCTCTTTTCATCGCTGGATGTGTTCAAGCATAGGCCAGCCAAGCCATCTGTTGGTGATGTTCTAGCTCTGGATTTATTCCATTGGGGCACAGGTTGGACTAGGTGACCTAAAAGGCCCCCCTCCAAGTCTGTGATTTAATCAACTTCTTGGAGGAAGTTGGGAGAAAGGTTTATTGCTTAGCCTCCTTCAGATCATCCTGTGGTTGGCGTCTCCTCTAGCTATCAGGCTCCCATTTCTCCCCTTTCCCAGTGGTCTGAGGCTTGACCAGTGCTCCATGGCTGATGGCACGGCTATTCTTAATGGCGGCAGCAGCAGTCTGGTTTCATATTTCCTGTGTTGAATCCCTAGGGATCCCCTTTGCTTGGCTTTAGAACTTTCTTTGGCTTCCATGGTCCAGTTCAGCAGATTGCTTTCTGTCTGCATGGAGGATTATGCGGAATTAAAGAACTTTAACCAGCAGTTGTCCCCGGATAAACATCTTCTCCAAATTCAGCAGCCTCAGGTGGGAAGTTATGTAACCCACCTGGGCTTGGTTGGGTAACTGAGTTTGTTTTATTGGTGGGAGGGATACCTTTGGGGGGGGCGACAGTTGGTAATCTCTGGTATGGTTTGTGGGGTGAATCTTTCTTGGCAAAACTGCTTTCTTACATTGCAGGTGAAATAAAGCGTAGTCACTGGTTAAGAGACTAAGCTGTAGACTTGGCAAGTCTGCAGTTTGAATCTCTCCTCATATTGTGAGCTTGGGTCACACCCAACCCATACATTTAAATACATATCACTTTAACGAAGTTGGAGAATCCTAGAAACTGTAGTTTGTTAAGGGTGCTGGGAATCGTAGGTCTAGTGAGGCCAGCACCCTTAACACACCACAGCCCATGACTGTTAAAATGGTATAATAGTGCTCTAACTGTACGGTGTGAGCGTGGCCATTGTTACCAGTTCTGCTCCTGGATTGGATTGGGGGGGGGGTGCTTCTAGGGAGGACAAGACAGCCAGAGTCACCACTGAAAATCAGTGAGAATTCTCCTACGCAGCAAGAAGCAACATAGATAGAACTACCATATTTTTCCATGTATATGGTGCCCCCATGTATAAGACGCCCCCTATTTTGGGGGTCTAAATTTAAAGAAAATGAGGGGAGATGGCCCAGAGTTGTTGAGCTTTTTTTAAGGGGGACTTGCATGCGTGCCACATCACTCCAGCAGGGTCGTTGCAGGGTTTGGCAAAGTGGGCAGCCACTCCCCCCCCCCCAGAGCGTGGACCGCTTCCCCTCCATGCCACTGCGGGAAGCACTCCTTAGAGCACACGCCTCCCACAGCGGCATGGGGGGGGGGAGTTGCACACCTGCCAACCATCTGGCTGGCAGGTGCAGCTGCCCCTCCATGCCACTATCCATATATAGGACGACCCCAGTTTTTTTACATGATTTTTGAGTAAAAAAACCTCGTCTAATACACGGAACAATATGGTATATATTTGAATTGTAACTTCAAGAATTTATACCCGAGTTGCCTTTCCACTTCCAGATTTGGTTAAGGTGTTTGTTCATGCAAATTAGAAGTGCAGACGTATGTTTGGGATTTTTGGAGTAGAAAATGAAGGACTGTATAAGGGCTCCATTTGGTTATATTGTTGGCAATTCAGCTGATAAATATATTGGTTTCCTTAACGAGTTGCTGTTGGAATCAAGGCTTTATAAGTGTTGAAATAAAATGGGGTAAGAGCTTTGCAATGAGTCTCTGGTTAAAACCCAGGATGTGAGAAGCCACTGCCCGTTTTGGCAGTATCAGTTCTCCTTGGTTGACTTTGTTCTTGCCTGGCGCCTGGGGAGGAAGTGTTGATAAAAGGGGCTTCCGGCAGCTGCCTTGGCTACCTATGGCACACCTACCCAGATTACTTTCTGCTGAGTCATCCTTAAGATGTTGAACTACGTTTAACTCTTTCTTCTCAGCACCAAGGAAAGGATTTGCTTAGCGCACTGAAAAGAGTATCATAACACACCCATGGGAGTGGGTGACGCTGTGGTCTAAACCATTTCGCCTCTTGGACTTGCTGATCAGAAGGTTGGCGGTTCGAATCCGCATGACAGGGTGAGCTCCTGTTGCTCTGTCCCAGCTTCTGCCAACCTAGCAGTTCAAAAGCATACCAGTGTGAGTAGAGAAATAGGTACCGCTGTGGCAGGAAGGTAATTGGTGTTTCTGTGCGCTCGTCATGGTGTTCCGCTGCGCCAGAAGTGGTTTAGTCATGCTGGCCACATGACCCGGAAGCTGTCTGTGGACAAACACTGGCTCCCTCGGCCTGAAAGCAAGATGAGTGCCGCACCCCATAGTCACTTTTGACTGGACTTAACCGTAACTTTACCTTTACCTTTCCATAACACATCACTGTTGTACAATATCACTTTGGGTTAAAACTTGTTCTTCACATTTGTGTATTTTGTTACATGGTCCTGGTCTCTTGGGAATAGCTGCATTGTTAAAAGTACCGCATGATACTCATTCCACATTTGTAAGAAATCAGTATTTTAGCGTGGCAGCACACACGCTTTGGAACTCCTTGCTTATTGACATCAGACAAGACACCTTCCCTGTACTCCTTTTAGTGCCTGCTGAAAACGTTTTTGTTTAGGCATGCCTATTCGAAAGGTCGGCGGTTCGAATCCCCGCGGCGGGGTGCGCTCCCGTTGTTCGGTCCCAGCGCCTGCCAACCTAGCAGTTCAAAAGCACTTTCGGGTGCAAGTAGATAAATAGGGACCGCTTACTAGCGGGAAGGTAAACGCTGTTTCCGTGTGCGGCTCTGGCTCGCCAGAGCAGCGATGTCACGCTGGCCACGTGACCCGGAAGTGTCTTCGGACAGCGCTGGCCCCCGGCCTCTTTGAGTGAGATGGGCGCACAACCCTAGAGTCTGTCAAGACTGGCCCGTACGGGCAGGGGTACCTTTACCTTTATCCAGGCATGTAGAATGTCGGCATGTGTTTTAATCCAGCTTTTAGCTTATTGTCAAACCTAGTTATTTTTTGAATATTTTAAATAATTGTTTTTAACTATTCATTTACTTATAATGTAACTGCTTTATTCATTTCAAACTGCTTTGAAGAAAGATGCTAAGGCTTGTAGTAGGCTTGGAGCCTGTTAAGATCATCAAGCGGTGTTTAGATCATTGCTGTTTTTGTTCAGCAAGGGATGGTTGCTGCTGGACACGTTACTAATGGGAAGTTTGGCTTTTTTGCTTTACAGAATGGACAAGCTGCTCCAGAAGGAAAAAAGGGAGCTCTGCCGAAGGTAAAACCACACACATGAATCTTTTTGTGCTTTTATTACACAATGCTGGTTTGGATGTTTCACTATGGCATCGCTTCCAGACTCTTCCTCCATGTGACTTTGGTGTCTGGTGTGTTTTTTTCCAGCACAACTGAGAGTGAAATTAGTGATAGATTAATCTGTGGCTTTAATTAATCTATTGCTTCTCCCTCTGCCTCCCCAAAAGGTGTGTTGACAGAGATGGTATTTGCCTTTTCAAATCACAAATATTTTTTACTACCTGATTCACTCTTTCTTTTTTAACCAACTAAGGATCTCCACCATTCCCACTGAATTGCCTTGCCTTTGTCAAGGAGAAGTTTTGGACTACCTGTGTGTGACTTCACTCACGGAGGGTGGTGGGCTTGCTAAGATATGCAGCACCTGGAAAATGCACTCTGCCTGCAATGGAAGCACAACTTTGGGGAAAGGTTCAGGATTGGTTGCAGAAAGCTAGTAACAACTGCAGGCATGAGTGATGATGAGAAATCAGGAAAGATTTTTCAGTTTTGATGTGGGCGGGTGGTCAAGATTCACAGCAAGGTTCAAAAATCCACTCACAAATTTATTCAGTATTCAGGGGACTGTGTTGGGGGGGGGGGAGCAATCCTTCATTTATTTAACAAAATTTATATACCACTTGATTGTAACAAAATCTTCAAGCTGTTTACGAGGGAGGTTAAAATCAATCAAAACCGTTAAAAGCAAATAACTAAAACATGTTTAAAAACAATTGGAATCAGCAGTAAATGAAAAAGAGATTAAAACACATAAACATCCCCATATGTTACATATCAATAATAAACTCATTCTCTGAATACTAGTCCTTTATATTGGCTGCCACAGTTCTGATTCTGGTTTGGAAGCCAGTGGTTCTGTAGCTGCTTAGTGTCAGTTTTTTGTGTGTGTGATTGATAGTCTGAATAAAATGAATGCAAACTCAGTTTGTTGTATCCTTGGCTTATTCAGCTTCCATGATTTAGATGTTCAGATTACTGACAGCCTGGATAGCTCAGTTGGTTAGAGCATGATGCTGATAATGGCAAGGTTGCAAGTTTGATTCCTGTTTGGGACAGCTGCATATTTCTGCATTGCAGGGGTTTGGACTAGATGATCCTTCGGGCCCTTCCAATTCTATGATTTCTTGAATCAGAAGGGGGTTTCAGAAAGGGAGAAGAGGCTGGAGGAAATGGTGGCTAGCATTTTGGATTTGCTGAGAATGTGGGTCCCGACACTGTCTGTGCGCATTAATAACAGTTGCTTGACTTCTGTGTACAAGTATTCCCCACCCCCACTCGTTTAAAATATTGTTTGGTTGACTAGGGATTCTTTTCTTTAAGGGTAAGATTCCTATCTCTTTTGAGTCACTGAAACTCCGTTTTCTAACTTTATTCCTGAAATCGTAGATTAGTGGGCGTCACAAGATTCCGCCTGACTTGTACAAAGGGCACTTTGTCCTACAGCGCCAGCCTCAGAGAGGATTTGTATAGCATGGTAGCCAATGTGATACCCTCCAGAACGCCCAACAGCTCCAGCCAGCATGACCAATGATTAGAGATGGGGGAAGTTCCACTCCAACAACACTGAAGGTTGTAGGCTGGCCTCCCCCACTTGGAAAAGGTGCAAATTTACAAATTTATCCATCACTCAACCTAGGTATCTTCAACCTTTTCAAACCCAGCACCCACTTTTAACCCAAACATGCATTTGGGGACCCATTTCTTAGTCTATTACCATATATTTGCATGGTGGTAATGCTCCGGTTGTGACCAACCTTGGATCAAACCACAACCTAGTAGTGGGTCCTGACTCAACAGCTGAAGACCAGTGACTGAACTGACCTCTTTTCCAAAGTTGTAAGTGACTTGAAAATAGAGGAAGCATAGGCAGCCCCTTTTGTTGTATCTGAGAGAAGGGTCTTTTAATTTCTTTCCCCTAAGACTAGGACACAGGTGGTGTATCTTTTTTTGCCACTTGAGGCAAAATGGGAAGTGCAGCCTTTCTCTGCTACCATCAGCACTTCTGGTGAGACATGGCGCCAGCATTGGCACCAGTTTGGGGAGAGATCATGGTGATTTTCAGTGAGCTCTCGCAAGAAATCAGTGTAATCTTGCCTGAAACCAGAGCTGATGCCAGCACTGCTTCTCCACCAGCAGCAGAGGCAGTGCCGTAGGTGGGTTGCCTACAAGGGCACTGCCTACTTCAAAAATCTTTCAACTACACCTGAAAGTAATTCCCATAACAGCCTGGTGAAATGAATGTGAATTAAGTTCATTTTGGGATAGAAATTTGAACAAATTCTACTTCAATCTCTTGCATGTGTTTGTTTTTTTGTTGTTTTTTTTCTCTTTGGGTCTTTAACCTTAAAGGTCATTATTGTTGGGGAATGTAAATTAAACAATTCTCATTCCACTGTGTTTGTGTTTTGACGTTTTCTTAATCTTCTGTATATTTTATCCTTTCAGCACAGCAGCTTGTAATGTTCTGAATGCTGAACATTATTATTTTTTTGCTGAGGTTCATTTGGATGAACTTGAATTGATCTGTGAACTGAACATGAACCCAAACTAGTTTGTTTTGTAAAGAGACGAATGGGAATGGGAACCAGTTCCTTTTGGGACATGTCAAACTAAAACTAGTTCTTTTGAAAAATGAACTTTCAAAGTTCTGGTAGGATGTTTGCCTGATTCCTGGCCTGAATTTAACTTTGTCTTTAAAATTCTGCACAAATGTCTCTATCTGGTTAGTAGTTTTTCCAGGCAGCATTCTTTAGCTTGGCACCATTTCTTTCTTTTTTAGAAATAGGAGCTTCTGACTTTGATTTATTTTTTTCATAAAAAGCAAGGAAGATGGTGGACAATCCTCAAAACAGTCTTCATGCACCTCTTCCCTCTTGGCATTTTGGTGGCGTTAACTGTGAAACTAGCTATAGACTGTTCTTTCTCTGAGCTTTTCTGAAGTTCTGTGTGTCCACAGTGTTTGGGCTTCAAGTTCTCTGTATGTTTCTGAACTTGCAGAGTTTTTTTTTTAAAAAAGTTGTAGTCTTTTAATCTCTGAGATAGCTGACTTGAACTTTAAAATTGAATATGTCTTCATCATATTTTGGAGACTTCGTAGTGGGGAAAACACTACCTAATAAAATTATTTTTTATTTAATTGAAACCCAAATAACACCCCCTTTCCTGCTAATTTTAACAAGGAGACCAATATACTGGCATGTTGTCTTCCTGCACAAGGTCCAATGAAATGAGTCAGAACAAAGTCTTCCTGTAGCTCAAGCTCCAATTCACTTCATATGTTGCAAAACCTCTCATTTTGCATTGAGTTCAGTGGGTCAGATCTGTTTGCTTTCAAAGTTTGTTGCCCTTAATGGCCTCCAGGATCTACCACCAAAGGTAGCCATATTTCCCTGCCATGTTGCAAGACTGCCTCTAAAGATGCTTAGCTTACTGGTTTATTAATTTTATGATTTCCATTTAGAGACTATCTGAAGGCCTTGAAACAGTTTGCAATGTAAGTAGGAACGCTGCAAAGGAAGGTCTTGTAAGATGCTCACCCCATTTCTGAAGCATAGATGATCTCATTCTTCACACCCACTAGACCATCTAACATTCCTCCATCTCTCATCTGGGAGACGCCCAGTTTTATACCAGAGCAGGCTCTCAATCTGGAGAATGTAAAACTACTTCCATCCACTCACTCACACAGTTGTAACCTCCAAGGTTCGACACAACCTTAACTCCTGATAAAAACCAGTCAGCCCTGGTAGCAGACACAAACATCAACATCGCACCTAAAGTGGCCCTGAAGGCATAGCAAAAGACCAGAAGCATAGCTTTTGGGAATATTGAATAGTGATATTTCTAGAGAAAATACTAAATTCTTTCTGTATGCAACATCTGCAGTGAGAATCCTGGTGGCTAAGTACTGGAAGGGTAATCAAGTACCGACCAAAGAGGCATGGTTATGTAAATTATGTAAATATTTGGAAGTGGCCAAATTGACGGATGTAATAAGATTAAAGCCAATGAATACAGTCAAGAAGGAATGGAAGTGCTTGAATGATTATTTAGAAAGACAAGGTTATAATGTAAAAATTTGGCTGTGTCTAGAATGACCTTGTGAATGGAAAAGAGGAAACATATACCGGTATACATACATATATATATATATATATATATACACACACACACACACACACACACACATATATATCTATATATTAAGATGAAAATAATACTGAAATACAGATAAAATATGAAATGTGAAAGGGAGTGTTGTGAGAGTGATGGAAGTCTATTACTATTATTATTTTGTAAAATAGTGTTTATTGTATTGAAATATTATACTTTATTCTTTTATTGTCTACTTTTCTTTGAATTTTCTTTCTTTTTTCTTTTTCTTTATATTATTCTTTATGTATGGCTTGTTATTGATGTATTTACTTTGCAATAAAAATTCTTTAATATTAAAAAAAAGGTTGTTGTAGGGTCCACGAACCATATTACAATGGTGGAACAAAGTTTTTGCATCCAGGAGGTCACGGGATCAATCCCCAACATCTCCCATTAAAAGCAGCATAACATGGGAAAGACCTTTGCTTTCATCCCTGGAGAGCTGCTGGCAGTCAGAGTACACATTACTGGGCCAGATGCTCTGACCTGGTACAACTGGCAGCTTCCAATGTTGGCTGATCAGGTCAGGGAGGTCCCATTTTCATGCTAGACCTATCTTCCAGTGGGAAAGGGTGCCTGTCTCTCTTTAATTGCAGACATAGCATAAATTCTGGTGACAGAGGGCAAGAAGTTCCCAGCAATCCAATCACTTGCTGGTATCAGATGCTCTAATCTTAAAAAACCTTTTGTGTTTTTAAGCAGCTGAATTGGGCAGAAGGCTTTCCTTGAAAACAGCTGGCTAGATCTTGCCAGTGCAATGTTATCCGTGATGCGGGGGAGCAGGATGGGTAGAGCTATAGGCTTGTAATCTAGCTAAATTGGTTTCCTAGCTAGTGCTTAGGAACTGGCAAATCTGCTAGCTTGCCTGCATCCCATGACTCCTCTAGAGTCTGTGCAGTCGATTAGCAAAATATTAAGGGCTTGCTACTGAGATCTCTGTTGCTTTCTGTTGCTCCAGCTTTTCCTCTTTCCCTTTTTTGTTTTTTGAAAAAAGGTCTAGCCCACCTTATTCCTTAGGCTCAGGGTAAGTAACAAACTTCTTTAAAACACCAGCCTAAAGATCTGATTTCAGGCAAGCCTGTTCCCCAGTTTATGTTAAGTCTTGCATTGCTGCTTCAAACTGCCCTTGGGGAAACATTCCTAGAACAAAGGGAGTGCCAGGCTGCGTTTCATTGCCCCACAGAACTAAGAAAAAGTCAGCAGCACGCAGCTCTGTTGGGACTCCTTGTCCCAGGTTGAAGGGCCTCCATTTGCAGTTGCAATTGTTTCAGTCCCGTATGGATGAGGAAGCCACTGAGCACTGGTGCTTGAACAGTGCTGGAGTTCTTTGATAAGCGTTTTTAGCTCTCCACAGCTATTGTGATGTACTGCCTAGATTGCTAGACATCAGTGTGACCTAGATCAGGGATGGAAAATCTGTGTGCCCGCCTCGATATTGCTGGATCCCATCATCCCTGACCATTAGCAAGGCAAGGTGGGGTTGAGGGGTGTTGAAGTTAAGGAACAATTAGCAGGCCACACATTCCTCATTCCTGGCCTAGACAGCATGGTCCTGTCTGCAAGCCCCGACTAGCAAAGCAAGGGGATCTGGGCCACTCAACATCTTTCAGCCTAATCTACCTTGCAGGGTTGCTGTGAGTATAAAATAGGGGCGAGCCATATATGCTGTCCTGGGCTCCTTGAAGGAAGTGTAGGATAAAAACATATATGCAATACTGTACTGTGTTTTCAGATGTCCAATCTTCAGGGAATTATTTCTTCATGGACTTGTCTGCTGAAGATCTTGCCATGGAACGCTTGCATCTTCCACAAGATTCTTGGGAGAGCACACGGTCTACGTATAAATAAAATGGTTGTTGTTAGGGTTCTGTGTGAGTGACCCCTAAAACAGGGGTTCTTGGCTTATCAGTGCAGTTTGAAAGTTTGCTGTCCTTCTTAGATAGGAAGCCACTTCCCCAAGGTAGAGGGCTTTCCAAGCTGTGCCATCTGAGCTTCTTGTTAACCAGAGGTACCAGGGATTGGACCTTGGATCTTTCTGCATGTAGAACTCATGTCTTCCGACTGAGCTGTCCTCAGCCCCCAGGGTCACACAATCTACCCAACAGGCTAAATACGGCACACCCATGATAGCTTCAGTACACACCCTTGGAAACATTGTGGTTCAGAAGGGCACATGGGTGATCCTTTTGGGTCACTGTCACCTACCTCTGCACCATATTACAGAGTGAGTATGGCAGGAGGAAAATGAAACTGCAAAGAATGCAGATTTGCGCTCTGTGTGTGTGTGTGTGTGTGTGTGTGTGTTGCACAGCCACTGTTTCTTTATGTTGCTATGCTCTCAGACACATGCATCTGTTCCTCCCAGAACTCTTGACTGTCCCGTGCCAAGAATGGGCCCCAGCTAATGGCAAACTCTTTGGTGCCATTAAACAAATATATCAATCCTTCTCTCTCTCAGAGCCGTAGGCTTCAATTAATAATTGAATAAGGATCAGCTTTCAGAGCCCTGCATTCCTCATAACCAGCTAGCTTTTTCTGGCATTGTGGAAATAGCTTAGTTGCACAGCCAGGGGTGGGCTGGAGGATGGATGTCTTGAAAGCACTCCAAACGTCTTCTCTTGCTGTTTGTAACAATGCATTGAGCTGCCACAGGTTCTTGGTGTCCTGAAAATCCCATAACAGTCTCCTAAAAATTCAGGAGCAGTCTAGTGGTATATTGCTTCAATTGATAATTTGTTGTCTAATGATTTGGAGAAAGAAGTTTTTGTTTTTGTTTTTAAAAAAGAAGTTTTTGTTTTTGCAAAGAATGCCAGTCAATCTCCTTATTTATTTGTCTACTCAGTTTCTCAGATTTATATATCCTGTCTTTCCTCCAGGGACCTTAAAGCAGCATACATAGTCTCACCCCCACCTGCCTGTTGGTATCCTTAAAACAACTTTGTAAGGTAGGTGTGAGGCTGAGAGAATGATTGGCCAAGGTCACCCAGTGAACTACATGGTTGGGTGTGCATTTGAATTTGGGCCTCCTGGGTCCTAGTTTGACACTCTGAACCAGAGGTTCAAAGAGCACGGTGGGGCTGTTTGCAAAAGGGCTTTCAAACAGTTCCATGCTGCACTTTGTACAGTCTTGACAGCTGGATCTTCAAAGCATAGCACCATCCGCCATCACCTATTCCCCTTGCATAGCTACAATTCCCATAATGGTGTAACAATCCTTCCTTCCAAGAAACTTGGAATTGTAGCTTTCTGTGGGGAATAGGGGTGCCCTAGCAACTCTCAACTGCCCTTAAATAAGTTCCAGAATTCTTAGGGGGAAGCCATGGCTGCTTGAAGTGGTTTAATGCTGCTTTAAATGTATTGTGCAGATGGGGGCCTAGGTTGGACATGAAGCCCACAGGGTGATGTCGGGCCAGTCACGATCTCACAGACTAACCTGCCTCACAGGGCTGTTGTGAGGATAAAAGGTGGGACACCAACACTGTTTGCCAGTTGGTGCTTGTTAGAGGAAAGGTAGAATCTAACTGTACAGTGGTACCTCGGGTTACATACGCTTCAGGCTACATATGCTTCAGGTTACAGACTCCGCTAACCCAGAAATAGTACCTCGGGTTAAGAACTTTGCTTCAGGATGAGAACAGAAATTGTGCTCCAGCGGCGTGGTGGCAGCAGGAGGCCCCATTAACTAAAGTGGTACCTCAGGTTAAGAACAGTTTCAGGTTAAGAACAGACCTCCAGAACGAATTAAGTACTTAACCCGAGGTACCACCTCAATAATGTCTCATACCATTTTAATTCTTAATTGATTACATATTTCATAAATTGTATTATGTATTATATACCAGAATAATTGGATTAATCAGAGGGGAAAGCCTCCTATTGGTGGATTAAAAGAGCACTTCAACCTCCAATTCCTGCTGTTGGATCAAAGGTCTATTCCATAAGAAAATAAAACCCCCACAACTATCTTGTAATTAGTTACCAATTAAGAATATGAGGTTAGTGAGTCTGTCCATATCTCCTATGGCAGAAATAAATGACTTGGGTTTCAGTCAGTGATGCATTTAAATTGTGGAGAATTTGCAATGTGCACATATAAATATTGCAGAGATTTCAGACTTCTTTATATGAAAAGATCAAGCTTAAGACAGGCAATAAGAAATCAGGCCGGTTTGAGTTCTTGCAGTTAAGATCTCAGTGTTACAAGACAGCATTTTCAATACGATGGTCTAGTTTGGACTTGAGAGAGGTTATGTGTGAAAACACTTTGGCCCCAACCCAGCGGAAATTGCTCCTGCTTTAAGCCCCAGTGAAATCAGTAACCATTTTGCAGATGATGTGCAGCATGGAATGAATGCACACATGTTGAGAGGAGGGAGCAGGATTGCAGCTGTAGTCTCCACCTCCTACTTGCACACATGGATTTATAAACGTGTACAGCTCAGGATTCCCGGTTGTGCAAAGAGAATCACAAGCGTGTTCAGTTGTATGCAAACCTTCAAATGAACATGTGTAGGTCAGGGGTGCAACTTAGCATGGCAATTCTGCTTCTTTTGCCAGCCCCCAGCCCCCCCCCGCACACACACACACACACGTTGCATGTTGTCTGGCCTAACAGGACAAGCTGATAATCACAATTTCATGTGCATCATTTCAACTTACACATCAATTAAGTCTTGCTGTTTGGGGCTCAAGGACCCTGATGCACAAGTTTTTTGGGTTTTTTTACATTATCTTCAGAGTTGGAAGGTACCATGGAGGAGAGGGCTATTGCTAGCCATTATGGCTTTGCTCCACTACTGCCTCCACAGTTGGAGGCAGTAATGCTTCTGAATACCAGCTGTGGAAACTGTAGGAGGGGTGAGTGCTCATCCACCAGGCCCTGCTCATAGGCTTCCTACAGTCATCTGGTTGGCCACTGTGAGAACAGGATGCTGGACTAGATGGGCCATTGGCCTTTGTCCTTCTATATACTCTTTTTAAATAAAAGCAACTAATACTGCAAAACCTGTTCTGGTTTTGGCTGATGGTGCATCTAATGAAGAACCTGTTCTCCCACAGTTTCTAACTCTGGGCTCTTTTTGGCTGTTGCTGCTACATAACCTTTCCCTGAGCATAGTTGCTTTGGAGGCAAGCTGTATCTCCTGCCTGAGGTTGGCTTGTTCCTTCCCAAATGTTTTTGACAGTTATTACATCACGCTTGTGTGTTAACCAAGGGATGAGATGTAATATATTCTTGCAGAATTACAGGGTAATATTAGAACATGCTGTTTCCTGTTGTGTTTTCTTGAGCCGTTTCAAGTTCAGCAACAGCCTCAAGCATGAGAGGGAAATGTACCCGGACTGAATGATTTTTGTTTTCAGTAATCCTGTTTTTAGTTATAGAGTGACTGTTGTTTTAAAAGCTTTAGGAAGGTTAAGCATGCTTACACCTCGTAACCGTGAGTTCCACAGATGGTATCTGCGCTATGTGAAAAATTATGGCCATGGCTTGGCATAGTTGGACACGCTTAAGCTTGCAAGCGTTGGTGAAGTCTAAAATATGATGAACGTAGCAGTGGATTGCGACCCGCTTATTGTGTGTTGAACATAATGCAGGTTAGTATAAGAATTGGCTGCTTTTGGCGAACCCTCACTACCATCTTTCTGGCTCCATCCTCAGTGAGGCAGCAATCCTAGACATGTTTGCTAGGGGGTAAGCCTCACTGAACACCCCAAGACTTGCTTCCAAGTAGACATGTATAGGTTTGTGCTGTGATGATTATTTTTATGAAATAGATAACAATAAACTGTTAATTCCGTCTCCTGGGTTCAGTCACCAGTAGAAGGTGATAGTGATGATAGATTTTGACAGAAGCAAATGTGGTTGCTCTGAGGAGTCTTCTGTCTTCGAAAATCTGCCTTAGTTGGTGCTGTGTATACAGGGCGGTGGCTGAACAAAAATATCGACCTTTGCATCTGTTTGCTTTCTTGCACTGCTTTTTTTTTTTTTTTTTAAGTGCAGCTGCAGCATGGATTATGTGTTGAAGGTTTTTTACATCTGCAAGGAAGGATATTCTTGCTTGGAATGGTGTCCCCTTCCTTCTTGGAAAGGTGACTCCTTCCTTCACCGTTCAGTGTTGAGTGTCTCCTTTCCCCCTTGTGTTGTGCCTCTCTACTAATCTCCCTCACTTGCTGGGCTGTGGTGGGCAATGAAGCTTTCCTAGTTTGGCATTGTAGAGCTGAAATAACATTAGTGCTAGAAGTCAGGAAGACTCTCCTTTCGGTTATTGCCCTAACCAAAACTCATTAGGTGGCTTTAGGCAAACTTTTGTGTCTTAACCTCAGTGCTCCTCCAGTCTCTGACATGGGAATAATACTGGCCTACCTTCCAAGATTGTTGTATGGATTACTGAAATGAAGTTCATGAATACTGAACTGGAAGCCTGGGACTCCTACACTTTGACCCTATTTAAAACACCATCATATCACTTTAAACAGTCAAGGCTTCCCCCAGAGAATCCTAGGAATTGTAGTTCTTTCAAAGATGCTGAGAGAAGATCCCTATTGCCCTCACAGAACTACAATTTCCAGAGTAGTTCAACAATTCTTCTTCCCATGGAACTCTTGGAATTGTAGCTCTGTGCAAGGAATAGCTCTCAGCACCCTTAACAAACTACAGGTCCCAGGACCTGGGTTCTTTGGCGAAGCCATGACAATTTTTTAAAGTGGTGTGGTAATCCTTTAAATGTGTATTGTAGATGGGGCCTGTGTGTGCTTTAAATTGAAGCATAACCAACCTGACATCATAAGTGCCTTCACTGTTAGATTTCCTTACATGTGAAATTCATAAACGTGCTGGGAGCATAAAGTTTCTCTTTGATGTTGTGGTTTACATGTTTCATTTTATTGCATTACAAGTACATGCACTGCTATATGACAAAATGAGTTGAAAAAGCAAATGTGGATAAAAGAGGACAGAACAAAAACAATTAAAGCCATAGCCCCAAAGAATAATAAGTGGTGATGTGGCAACCTGCATCAGAATTTTTTCAGTTTGCGCGGGGAAATTTTCTGTCCTTAGGGCATGATATCATTTTAGCATGTTTATTTTACTTGTATTTAGTAAATGAAGCTAAAACATTGACTTTGTTAAGCCTGCCTAATATTTGTTTGTAGTTGTCACCAATAGATTTATGTAATGGCCGTTTTTCCTTGGACAAGCAAAGCACAGAGTGGGATGTGGGTCTATTTTTTGGGGGGGGGGGGAATTATATCCGATGTCCCTGTTTATAGTTAGATTACAATAGAAATACTTTCAAAAGTGTGATGTATCTTTACAAAAGGGCCATTGAAATGGTGGTGGAGGATGAATCCCTGACACCCCTCTGTTTATGGAGAAAATGTAGGAGAACTACATTTCAAAGAAAAAAACAGATTATAGGTGCATGAGTTAACTTTTCAGTGCTACAAACCAAATCAGAGTCGTCCCCCCAGTATCTAGCTGCTTCCATTCTAGCATCTGTAAATGTGCGTGCTTGGGGGGGGGGTGCAATGGTTGGGCCACTCTCCAAACCCATCCTGCTTCTCCGCTGCCGAAAAGAAAAAACGCAGTACCATCTTCATTTACCTTTTGCACCTGCCACATCTCTGTTGTTCCGGCACTGCCCATTTTAAATCTTGAGTATCAGTGAGATGAGCTTATGGGGCTTGGGGAGATACCATAGCTTAGAGAGTTAGCCTATGGTAGGTAGGTAGCCGTGTTGGTCTGCTGTAGTTGAAACAAAATAAAAAAAATCCTTCCAGTAGCACCTTAGAGACCAACTAAGTTTGTTATTGGTATGAGCTTTCGTGTGCGTGCACACTTCTTCAGATAGGTATCTGGGTATCTGAAGAAGTGTGCATGCACACAAAAGCTCATACCAATAACAAACTTAGTTGGTCTCTAAGGTGCTACTGGAAGGAATTTATTTTATTTTATAGCTGAGAGAGAGAGAGAGAGAGAGAGGGCATACACCTGCATTATACGGACAAGGTCCCAGTTCAACCCCCAGCATCTCCAGTCTTTTATTTATTTCTTCAAGGAGCAGAAAGAAACTTCTGCCTGAGACCCTCTGCCAGTCAAAGGAGACAAATAGTCTGCTCCGATGGAAGGCAACTTCCTAAGCTTTTAGCATCTAAATTGCATGATGATTGTGTTTGCCCCCTGGTCTCTAATTCTTAGACATGCTGCCGTCAGGTTTTCAAGCTTGTCTGTTCAGTGATGAGCACAATTAAAAAGTACTACCAGAAACCTTTTAGTGCATGGTTTCTCAATATGTGGTGGCCAGCCACTATTGTTGCAGCCATCAAGGCACCAGATTTCTTTTATGGGCTGGAATATGACTCTACTGTCACATTCCATATCTGCATACATGCACATGATTCCGTAATCCTGTCTGCGGCCACAGCTGCATACCAGTTTGAGGATACTTTCTGTAGCTCAGGTGTGGGTCGAAGGGAGGCTGAGAGGTGGCCCAGCATCTGCTGGCCTCAGGGCTCCTTGCAAAGAAAGAGTTCTGGACAAGCGAAAACTATGCTGGTCTAATCCAGCAAAGCACGACTTGCCCTTAAGCAAAGGGATAAAGGGTTTGGAGTTGTTGTTTTTTCACGTGCAGTTGGACACAAAATAAGGAGTTGGAAAAATTGTGTGCAGTTGAAAAGCTGATAGTGTGCAATTTGTAAAAATGGGCATTGTGTGTGGGATGGATTTCACATGTTAGACATATGTGCTTAAGAAGCACTTAACATGTACAGTGGTACCTCAGGTTACCTATGCTTCAGGTTACATACACTTCAGGTTACAGACTCCACTAACCCAGAAAAATTACCTTGGGTTAAGAACTTTGCTTCAGGATGAGAACAGAAATTGTGCAACGGCGGCGCGGCGGCAGCAGGAGGCCCCATTAGCTAAAGTGGTGCTTCAGGTTAAGAACAGTTTCAGGTTAAGAACAGACCTCTGGAACGAATTAAGTTCTTAACCCGAGGTACCACTGTATTCAGGTTATGTAAGGGTAGAATGCACTCAGTTAACTGTCCAAACCATATCAAACCATATTCTTCTTTTTGGCCAGAATCTCTGCTTGCTGTACCTTTGGGCAGTTAATGCTTCATCACATCCTTGCATATATCCTTAAAGGAATCCTTTTCTGTGTGCCTGTTAGTTACTGGGTTATGGCAGATTCATCAATGAATCGCTGCTGTATAGTAGATATTGCAGAGGGTTCGACCAGATGACCCTTGAGAGTTGCTTCCAACTCTATGATTCTGTGATAAGAACTACTGACTCCTATGGAGAAACTACCACTGATGCAGGGTGTAAACAAGGAGCAAAGTATGCTTTGTGTTCATTCAGCTGTGCATCTGATGGGGAATCTTTGCAGCTGGAAATTCTGCTTTTAAAATCCTGCTTGGGATCACAGAGCACAAGACGACATATGGCTTTATTGCTAAGAGAGCCTGCATATCCGTTTAAAAACACATCAGTGGACCACTGGGAATTCTAGTTTTAAAAAGAAAAGTGGCATCCATAAGCCTAAAGATAGCTTATCCCTCCTGTTCTCCTCTGCAAACAAAAACTCTTGGATAACACTTTTTAGTGAAATATTTATCCTTCCTGCTTCTTACTGTGGAGAGGGAACTTTCTCTGTGGAAACCCCTCAGCTATGTAATTTCTTGCCCACAGAGGTGCATCTGGCACCTTCACTGTGTACTCTTTGTTGTACTGTATTCTGAAAATGCGCCTTTTACCCTGACCTTTGAGATACATACAGTGTTACCTCAGGTTACATACGTTTCAGGTTACAGACGCTTCAGGTTACAGACTCTGCTAACCCAGAAATAGTACCTCAGGTTAAGAACTTTGCTTCAGGATGAGAACAGAAATTGCGCGGCAGCAGCAGGAGGCCACATTAGCTAAAGTGGTACCTCAGGTTAAGAACAGTTTCAAGAACGGACCTCCAGAACAAATTAAATTCTTAACCTGAGGTACCACTGTATTTTGGACCCACCCTGTTCTCTTAAGTGTCGCTTGCTTTAATGATTTAATATTGTATTTTAAAATGCTTGTAGAAATCTACTAATTAATAATAATAGGTTGTTTCCAACTAAGTTCTACCCAGAGTAGACTGACTGAAATTAATTGATGTACACTAGTCACACCCATTCATTTCAGTGGGTTTAATCTGAATATAAGTAATGTTGAATACAACCTAATAGTAGTAGTAGTAGCAGCAGCAACTACAGCAACCTGACGTATGCAGGTGAATTACTCCAGGATTCAAGAGGGCTGCCCATTGCTTAAATTGTTATATAGTCAGTGGGATATTCCTAATGGTATATTTCAGTTTCTTGGGGGGAGAAAAATGTGTTTCAGTCTTGCATGGTATATGCATGACAGGCCTCTATCTGAAATAGGATGCTGCTGTGTCTCTAGGTTGGGCTCAGATAATACTTCTGGTCTTGGATGGAGAAACAGGCAGGGCTTTGTTTTAAAGCAGGTACTGTACCTCGGCTGTTTCAGTGACCTCACTGGGAGAGACTGCGGCAGCAGTACTCCTTTTTATTTTTCCCTTGCAGCTTTTGTTTCATTGGGGTTGGCATACATAACTTTCCTCAGGCAGCAGTTTTAGGAGTTATCATTAGGGCTGCAAATTGTCAATTATTTAGCTTATTAAATGATTTAACCACTTGGGCTTCCTCCCTCCGGCATCAAAACACCTTTGAAGATCTTTAAGTGCTTCTACATCTGCTATTTTCTAACATATACAGTACACAATCTGCTAACTAGCAAAAAAAAAGAAGAAAAAAGAGGAAAATCCAGGTGACATTGCTGTCCAGTTGTTGCATTCTGGTATTTCCTGTGTTTTGTCCTTCCATCTCTTAAGATTATTCTTAGTACATATTAATTGATTTATACCCCACCTTTTCCCCTGACAGGGCTCAAGGCAACTTACAAATAAAACAAGAATGGCTAAATACATGGGTGGAAGGGCAATCATAAAAAAGCAACCACCTGCTTTATGGTATATTTAAGGGCAATTACTGCCAGCCTTTTGCACAACTGACTGGACTGGCAAAGCCTAATTCACTCCAGCATTTTCTGGTTGCAGCACTGCTTTTTACCTGTCCAGAATTCATAGGACTCTTGTTAAAAGTTAAAAAGCAGAGGTAGGGAACATTTTTTCAGCCTGAGGGCTCCATTTGCTCATGGGAAAACCTGCCTGTGATAGGCAGCACCAGACGCAGAACTGTGGGGAGCAATAGGTGTGTCTCCTACCATTGTAGAATTGGCTACACCCCAGCCATGCAAAAGTGAATTGTTTCTGGTCCCTCTTTCTCTTTCTCTTTCTCTTTCTCTTTCTCTCTCCCTTGCACATGGACATACACACTCCCTTTCCTCCAGCCAGGCAAATAAGAAGCATCAGAGTTCAAGGACACATTCCAGCCAAGCATTCCAGCCACTCAGGAGTGGACCAATGAGGGGTGTTCCCTGGGGAGACTACCAAAGGCTGGACAGAGAGAGCTGGAGGCTGCATTTGGCCCCCAGTCCTGCAGTTGACCATAACTGCTTAAAGGAAGCGGGAGGTTCAGTTCAGCCCACTTCCATTTCCAGTCCATGAACAGAGTGTTTACCTGCATTGGTCTCTGGCACCTCTCCTATCATACGTTTTGCGGTACAGTCCCTTTCCCCCCACCACTTCTTTTTTCAACAGCTACCTCTTACCTTTTGTCAACTTTTACTTCTTGCACTGAAGTGCAAGTGTGCAGAAAAGAAAAAAGACAAGTAAATGTTCAAACTCTTTTCTTTGGGACGGATATTGTTGGAGCATTGATGGTACCACCCACTTTTCCCTCTGGTGTTGGGGTGGCCTCTGCAGGACTGTAATGGGCATTAATTCAAGCATATTGTGTAACCAAAATGAAAGACCATCTTTTTGGGGAGTGCAGTGTAGACCAGCGTGTTAACCGCTCCTAAAATCCACACTTTTCACGAAGCTGACTTAGTCAACCTATCTCTTTTGTGCTTCCTGTGAGTGTCAGATTACTCCTTTTCTCACTGCTGCTGCTATCTCTGGCTTCTGTCCTTTCAACGTCAAGCATCCATGGCTGTTTAAACAAGGAATAATGGAGGACTGTTGGGACTTGCATTGGAAATAGTTGACCCTATTTCCCCTACCCCCCCCCCACAACCTGCCTTTGTTCCACAGAGTTATCATGCCCCCTTGAGGCTTGTGCAGTTAGTACAACTTGCATGGAAAGCACACGGGGAATTTGTTTGTTGTTTGCTGGGATCCTAACCTACAGAGAAGCCATTGCTCACAAGTGGGGAACTTGTGGTCCTCCAGATCTCATTAGGCTCCAGCTCCCTTCAACCCCAGCCGGCATGGCCAGTCATTGAGCATGATGGGAGCTGTAGTCCAACAACATCTGGAGGACCAAAGGTCCCCCCCCCGCCCTGATCTGAATGTAAACTCATGTTTCTAGGCATAGGAAAGCATCTGTCCTTGACAGTTTTTGAGCATTGCTTGGAAATATAGGAATCTCTCATATACCACTTCAGACCATTTGTCCATATTGTCTACATTGATCGGCAGTGACTCCTCAGGGTCTCAGGCAAAGGGTCTTTCCTAGAACCTGCTTACCTGATCTTTCTGTGTTGGGGATTGAACTTCAGGTTGGGGATATGAACAGCAGGTGTTTTGCCTCTGATATGTGGCCCCCATGATTCAGTAGGGCAGCCCCACGGGCAAGATGCTGCTGCTTCCTGTCGGCTCTCCTTGCAGGAGGTACGTGAGCACTGTGTTTGTAACTCTTAGTGCCCAAAAGTGCCAGAGTCAGTCCCAGCAAATGGGAAGTGCAAATGCAAATTATGTGTCTCTTGTTGCAGGAGGCACAAGGAATTTTACAACTCTGAGAACTCATTCCGCATTAAACCACAAAAGCACTTTGCTTAATCCTACCAGCAAGTACAGACACTGGCCTGAGCTGTACATGCAGGTAAATGAGGTGGGACTGAGGTGATAGAATGGGCTGCACCACTTCAGCTTGTAGCTTCTAAGGTGGGTTCCCGCGAATACCCTTTCTTTAAAAACAAAACAAACAAACAAACAAACAAAACTTTACTGAAAATAGAAAAGCAGCACAATAGGGAGGAAAAAGAGCTGGGATGAATTTCCACTTAAAGGGGAGCATGTGCAAATATGACCACCCCACTACAGTGTGAAGTGGTACAGTCTATTCTGCCACCTTATTCTGTTGCATATAAAATGAAGTTGGCTGAGGTTTCTGACCTTTCTTCTTTTCTTTTCTTTTTTTGCACACGCTAGAAATACACCAGAGGTGTGGAATGTGAAGGAGTCTGGAATCTAAATGTTTAAAATGAAACAGAAGAGCAAGAGTGTGGTTGAGGCAGAGGGCTTCTTATTTCCTGCTGCAGTTATTTGCTAACCTGAAACTCAGTCTTGTGGCTTTACCATCCCTTAACTTACTGGATTAGTCTCCTGCGGGTGTGGGGGGGGGAGGACTCACAAACCCCATTCCTATGCCATACAGCAGAAAATTAAGCTTCGGGATTTGCTCACATGAGATGTAGTGATAGCCACCAGCTTGGTTGGCTTTAAACAGGGTTTAGATAATTTCATGAAAGATAAGACTATCATGGTGGCTAGTCATTATGGCTATGTCCTACCTCCAGCGTCAGAGGCAGCCTACCTCTGAACAGAGATTGCTGGGGAGCACCAGCAGGAAGTGTGCTAATGTGCTTATGTCCTGCTTGCAGGTTTCTCATAGGACATGAGCACATTAGCTTGCAGGGAGACAAGCACTTGCTGGAGCCAGAGGCAATGACAGGCAGAGCCACCCGCGGACTGGTTGTAAGTAGGCATGCAGTTGATAGAACAGTGCCCCATTTGCCCTAATGGTCCAGCTTCTGCTTGTGTGTTACTATAGATCATGGAGGTTAACAGCCAAATTTAGGAGGAGGAAGGGACAAATTTAATGTGTCTTTTTAAAAACCCTGCCTTTGTCAGTTAACTTGGGGCTCACGGCGAAAGACCCAGCGCACTTCCATGGAACGTACCCCTGTTTTCCCTTAGCTCGGGTCGGCAACTTCCACCCAACTTCCATCCAAATGATTTTCTCATTTTTATGAGGCATCCACACACTGCCAAATTCCTCTTTAGCAACTGGCAGTGTCTATTTGCAGCCTCCTGGACTTCACACCTTCCGGAAGAGGGTTTCCTTCCTGTGACAACTTTATCTTCCTTGTAATGAGAGATTGAGACATAAATAACCACCTTTTGTTCATTTGTGAACCTGTGTTGTGTGGTTGTCTGTAGGACAGCTTTACTGTTGGGTAAAACAATTCAAACCCTCTCCTCTCCACACCCACCCAGCCCATTCATGGCCAGAGTTTTGACTTTATCTAAGGCAGAGATGGGGAAGCTGTGGCCCTCCAGATGTTGTTGGACTCCCAACTCCCATCAGCCCCATCCAACTCCATCTAAAGAGACTCCACTCCTCATCCCTGCTGAAAGAGCTTGAGATTAAGAGATTGCCTTGCCCATTTTGTATCTCTTCTTGTCCAACCAGTGTTAGTGTAAGAAGAGGTGGGGAAGAGGTCTGGCCCACAGACCCCTTTAATGGAACATGTCACCTGCCCCATACCTGATGCTCCCTGCAGTGAGCAGTTAAAGGAGCCCACGATGCTCTGCCTGCTCATGGGCACGCGGGGAGAGCCCTGGGGGCTGTCTCAGATGGAGAGGGGGAACTTTCCCTATCCCCAACTGAGCTGTGCAAACAAGCTGCCTTGTCCCAACCTGCAAACACCTGGGGGAAACTGCCTCAGCTCTCAAGGTGAGAGCTGGGGCAGTTTCACCCAGTGTCTCGCAGGCAGGGGCCAATGCATCTTGTTTTTTCAACATTGTGGTATGTCACCAAACCACAGTGTTTGGCTTGCGATACACCGCGATGTTGAAAAGCTATTATCGCCCTTCCCTAGTAGATGGTCCCTCCCACCTGTCAAAGTTGACCTGCCACAGTGGTGAAGAGTGAACGATGTCGCCCACCGGGCCAAAAAGCCACCCAGCTGCAATAATTTTCTACACCTTTCTTTATTAATAAGCGATTTAGGTAAGTGATCATGGCAGGTGTTTAAATATTTACTTGTACATGCAATACAAAATAAATTAGGCGTAAGTAGGGTACTTCAATCTCTGGTTTCTTTTGTAGTTTAAAAAGAAAGAAAGAAAGAAAGAAAGAAAGAGAGAAAGAAAGAAAGAAAGAAAGAAAGAAAGAAAGAAAGAAAGAAAGAAATCTAGGTTGTACTAACACACACTTCTCCAAAAATAGAAATAAAAGGCTTTAAATGTGCAGAGGGTGTGAGAATCTGAGGCGAATTTTTAAATTCAGATTCTTCAACACAGCTTTCTAAGGCGTCTCCCAAACTGGTTACCTATCCTGGCTTTTGCCACCACCCCAACCTCTCTGGGTTATTTCCTTGGGTGGTTTTTTTTCTTCTATTATTCTTTCAGGCTACTTATTTAGAAACTCTGTTCCGGGGAACCTTGAGATTTCTTGGTGCCTTATCAACCGTTTCCTCTTCGGTCAAAATGTTTAAATAACAGTGGGCAACATTCCCTGAAAGAGAACTTGTTTATCTCTGCTGATCTTCCTCTGCAGTGCTCTGATGCCAGAGACCTGTTTTGAGGGATGTGCTCAGTGCACTGAGCATGAGGGGACAATGAAATTTTGGCCAAAGAACTGTTTTGCTCCAGTGTACTCCTCTAAGCCTTTTTCTGAGGAACCCCAGTATGTTGCAATAACTGACGGTGTTCTCTGAAGGTTGAAAGTTTGAAAGCTACCGCTGTGAACTGTGCCAAGTGTGCTGGTTGCGCCTAAACACAGCTCTTATCATTTTCCAGAAGAAAATGGTGTCAGCACAAGTCTGTGCGTGCAACACTTGCTTATGTACACAGTAAAAGTGTATCAAAGCACGCAAGGGAGCCAGATGTGTGTGTCCGCTGCGTGTAAGCATTTTCTCACAAGTTCTTAAGTTCTCCTTCAATCTTTTATTGACCTTTCACAATACAGCAGTAATTCTGTCTCACTGAGCAGTTTCATATTGTCTGGAGACTTGCCTTGCCCACCTATCCCCTAAATATGAAATGATAATTGTCCAAATTGTTTACAAATGAGATGTCACATTTTTGCTCGCTCCCCACGTTTTAATGGCTATAACTCTGAATGCAGCTCTGGGTTCAGCTTCATGCTATTCATTCTCCAGGACTGTGAGCCATAAAAATGCCTGTGTAGGGAACAGTAGGGTGTGCCTGGAGTAACTGTGCATGTTTGGCTCTTGTGGCTTCCCTACATGTGCCTGCATGCACACACATGTCTATCTCTACACATCAGTGTTTGGCATAGCCACATATTGAGGCTGTAGTGGCCAACCTCTTCCCAGAACCTAGGAGGAAGTAGCCTCTGCACACATAAGAAGGTGGAAGTGCATCTCTGACTATCCACAGCAAGGCTTACATTCTCCATACTGGGAATGCATACTTTGCCATCCATGTTACAAAACAGCAGTGGGGGGTGGGGCTCTGGCTCAAAGGCTGCCTGTGGCCCTTGGTCTAATTTTCATGTGGGTGGGAGGAGCCTGGGCCCCTGGCCAGAGCCACCTGTTTCTCCCCCAGCAGCCCACTGGACAGAATGCAAAAAAAGGAGTTGTTGTTGGAGAGTGAGTGAAGGGGGCAGGCAGAAGCTTCCTGGTGCAAAGTCTTCCTTCTGAAATGCTTGGTTGCTGCTGCCAGTTAGTGCAGACAGTACTGATCTACATGGACCCAAAGGTCTGACCTTGTATGTCCTGTGCAGACATTTTGCAGGCATTTTGTGGGGAAGGACTGTAGCTCAATGACAAAACACATGCTTTGCATGCTAAAGTTTTTAGGTACATTTGTTTAAAACACCCTGGAGAATACAATATTGTACGTCTAGCCTGAATACGGGTGCCAGGGGAATCTCCTTGGGGAGGGCATTCCATAACCAGGATCCTGTGGTGTCATTCTGTGATTTCTAGATGTCAAGGAAGCCCTAAGAGGCCTTGGCAAATGTGAGCATGTTGGTATTGAAGAAGGCACTCCATTTGGGTTAACACCACAATGAGACCAACATTTATTTGATTCTATTATTTGTGTGTGTTATGATCTGCACGTGCAGGCTTTTTATATATAGCCTTCAGAGTGAGGCCAGAAGCCCACTTCTAGTGCATAGTGCAAGAGACAGCTGCTGTTTTGGAACAGCTTTTATCACACCGGCAGCTTCCTGTTTATGAAATTCTGATCCGTGCTCTGGTTGTAACCAATACTGATTTAGCCACCTTCTACAGGATGCATTTGATTTCTGTACAGGAGAATGGCTGGCTTGCCTCTCTCTCTCTTTTCCGTCTCCGCAGATCCACAACTCTGCTGGGAGATCAGAACATCTCCCAATCAACTGGTGCTTGTGTTTGTTAGCCTAGCAGCTGCTAAGGTAGCGCAAGAGCTATTTCACACAACCTGCAAAGGTGTAGCGGGTGGGAGAGGAGAGTGAATTTGGACAGAGTTTGTAACTTGCAGAGAAGCAGCCAGGCATCTGGTCTGTCTAGGGCTCAAGCCAAAATTCTTTTTCCATGCTGGTATTGTATTACTGCAGAGAGTTTATCAGTAAGCAGCAGCAAAGCAACTGCAGTCAACACACTCAAGTGGGATTTTCTGTTATACACTCGTATCAATTTCCATTCTTATACAACAATTCTTTTCTTTTGGAAAAGAAAACATATGAATAAAATTCACATACAAAAAAGCACTCAAGTGGGAGTCTAGAACATAAGAAAAAATGAAAAATTTCAAAGGATGGCTGTGTTTTGGTTTGCATATTGTTTTGACAAGTTCAAATTAGGTAAGTTTTGCCATTTAAAGCAAACTGAAAAATATATATCTTCCATTCCTACTGCTGTGTAGGTCTGCCTAGATTTGGGAATTCTGCTCTGTTGTAGCCACAGCAAAAATTAAAGTCAGGGTGACCTTTCTTCCCAATTTGTTAATCCACAACACTTTCCCTGCCTCTAGTTCCACCCATCATCCTTTCTGGCTCTGCCCAGCACCAGCACACAGCCCCTGCCCTCAACAGATTATAGACCCTCCAAGTGTCCCCAGGGACAGTCCCACTTTTACAGAAGCTGTCCTGGTTTCTGATTTGATCCTGAAATGTCCCCCTTTTCCTTAGGACGTCCCTATTTTTATCAGAGAAATATCGGAGGGTGTGGAACCCCTGAGCCATCTGAAGGTAGCCCTAAATAGGGAAGTTTTCTTAATGTTTAATGTTTTATTATGTTTTTATATATATTGGAAGCTGCCCAGAGTGGCTGGGGCAACCCAGTCAGATGGTTGGGGTATAAATAGTAACATTATTATTATGGAATAGGATGCCCCTATATTCATTGGAGAAATGTTGGAGGGTATGATATTCCCCATTAGGGCAGGGATTTGCTGGGCTCCATGTCGCAGCCAGCATGGCCAGTGGTCAGAGATGATGGGAGCTTTAGTTAAGCAACATCTGGAGGGCTACGGGTTCACTCCAACTGCTTTCAAATTCATGATGGGCATACTGCACTTGGATCCCACCCTTCCTCCTAGAAGCTCGGTCAGGTAAGAATTTGTCCTGAGTGTACCCTTCACAACAAGCTTGTGAGGTAGCTTAGGCTGGAAGAAAGTGAGCGCCCCGTGGTTGCGCCAAGGCTGAGCATCACAGCTGAATGTGAGGAGGAGATTCCAAGGCCCTATCCACTACTGTACTGTAGTGGTTTCAAAGTCTGTACCTTGAAGGAATCCTCTTCACCTTGACAAACTTCTATTCATGCTTATGATGGATTCTTTGGCTTAGAGTGCATATTAAGTCCCATGTGACCCCATACAGGCCTTTTCAAGGGATGCTAATAACTGCCTAGCACCAGATCAGACTTACTTATTCATCTAGCCCACTATGGTTCAACCCTGACTGACAGTGGCTTTCCAAGTTCTCAGGCAAAGAAAAGCATTTCCCACCACCTGCTTACTGATCCTTCTAACAGAAGGTATTAGGTATTGAACCTGAGTTTTTACACGAAGCAGATGCATGGATGAGATACCTTGCAATCACTATGAATGAACTCAGTGTTCTCTAGAATACACCCAGTGCTTCAGTGCCTTTATATTGTGGAGGAAGTTCAGTCATGGTGGGCGAGGTGTCTTTTTCGCAGAAGTGTATCTGCTGTTAACTTCTCGTTTAAGGAGCCCTTGCTAAGCTTTTGCAGAACAGAAGAGTTCCTTGGAACACATTTGAGATTCCCTGCATAGTTTGAAGTCCAGCTTCAGGGTGATTCTCCAGATGATGATCAAATCTTAACTTTCTCTAGAAAGTTCTCTGCACCCCTTGTTTGCTCCCATCTCTATATGTATATGTAACCATCCCATCTCTATGTAAGGCAGGGATGGGGAACCTGTGATACTCCAGACATTGTTAAACTTTGACTCCCATCAGCTCCAGCCAGCCTGGGCGATGGTCAGAGAAAGTAGCAGTTGTTGTGCAGCAACAACCGCACCATGTTGGCTTCCTCTGCTATGAAGTATGTCATCTGTACCTGTCTCTGATCATAATGTTATTGCAAAGAAGGCTGCTTCAGAATGGCAGTAACTTTCTGCAAATGATACATTCATTCTTTCATACACACACCTTACGATTTGGTGGTCGATATAGGGGAACTGTGTGGGAGTCGTCAGCTCTCCACATCAATTTGCGATTTTTAAAAAAAGTCCTCATGAAGATTCATCAGCAAGTCAGTTCAAACATCTCTTAATGGATACATCTTTGTGTGCAAGTTTGCCAAATATGCACATTTTTTGCATTGCAATTTCTCCTTATATTGTGCATCCTTCTGTGCAATTCTCAATAATATATGAATTCTGTATGCACAATTTACCCTAGCATATGCACTTTTTGAATGCAGAGAAGTGTTAATTTTATAGGCCAATATTTTAAAGCTGTGTTTTGGTTCACATATATTGTTTGGAAATTTGCAAATTAGGTAGATTCACATTTCTGCCTTATTCCTATCTACGAAGCACATTAGGGATCACACCCGAGGTCATTTGCCCTTTCAGTACCTTTCTGATTCATCAGCTGGGCTGCATGCTAGAAGCACTCTGTGGTTTATCTGTGGGGAAATTACACAGTTTCCTCTAGGCGGAAAGTTCCCAAATATGCCCAGATGACATAGCGCTGCTGCCCAGAGCAACCCTGCTGGCGTCCATGCTCAGGAGAAGGTGGCTAGCAGGCGATGGGAAAACAACTTCCTAGAGCTACAGAGATGATGAGGCTTCTCTTCCACACCAAGGCAAGTGTTATGATCCCTTGTGGTTGTTCGGGCTGGGCTGCGCTGGGCTGTTTACAACACAGCTGGCCCCCTGCTGGTTTGTCTGCTTGGAGCAGGGGGCAGAAGGCCTGAGAGATTACCAGGGATGTGTGATGAGAACTGAGGGCCTGTGGGCATCTTTTAAGTGTAGATTGTTGCTAGATTGTTGTAGAATTTGTTGCTAAGTTTTGGAAAGTCCAGAATTTTAGGGAGGCCCTCTAAACTAAAGGGATGGGGGACGTTGCCTTATACCAGCTGACATTGTTTTGTCCATCTAGCTACATGTTGTCTCCTCTTAGTGGCAGTGTGTGTCCAGGGTCTCTGGCAGGGAGAAGTCTTCTACCTTCGCCTGCACTTCAGGCTTTTCAAACAAATTCACTGGCCATCGCTAAGTACTTTTTGCTGCTGCTGCTGCTGTCCCAGCCACCGGATGAGGTTTGGAATATTGTTGTTGGAGTTGTGAAACTGTTTTAGTTTTTTGTAATACTGACATTTGTTTATAGTGGGTATTTTAATGGTTGCAAGCTGCTTTCAGGGACAATTTTAATTTTAAAAATGATGAGATATTTTATGCAGCCAGGATTGAACATGTCCCATCTGAATGCAGTGCTCTGCCACTCAGCCAGGTTTATTCCATTTATTATTATCATTGTTATTATTAGGAATACCTTTGTGTGAGTGAATGAGAGAGAAGAAGTGGGTATTTATAGGTGTCAGCTGGTCTAGTAGCCAGACTCAAGGGTCAGCTGCCTGGGCTGCTTCTTGTGGTGGCACCTTGACTTTTGGAAACTTCCCTTCCCAGTTGCCTGGCACCAAATTTAATTTCTCCTCAGCACTGAATAAAAGCATTTCTTTTTTGCTGGGGCTGTGGGCTTTTCGTGGCTTTTAGATCAGTCTTGCTACCTGCCTTAAGTATCTGCTTTAATAGTGCTGTCTTAAACATTGTTTTAATCTAATGAAATGATCGTTAGTTGCCTTGATTGAGGACACTGTTCTGAATGGCAGAACAAAATCATCTTAAAAGGATTTTAAGTAGGCTGTATTTGGCCTAATGGTAATTACACTGGGTGATATTGAGCTAAATCATACTCAAGAATAGATCTATTGAAATCAATAGGCTCTGGACTATTTATTCCAGTGGATCTACTCTGAGTTTGATTTAGTTGTATTTAACTCTAGGTTAGCCTTTCCCAACCTGGTGCTCTCCTGGCTTGGCACTTTAAAATGGCACCTGGCTTTGCCTGCTTAGAGCTGTCGTTCTGCAGGGTAAAGTGCCATGTATCAGGTGCCACCATGAAGATGGAGGGGATAAGTTAAGGGTGGGGAAAATTTTTGGCCCGGCAGACCAGATCTTTTACCTCTCCATCTCCACACCACAGATCAGCTATTGACACCAGGGGACTGCTAGGTAGGGGCCCCATGCACTTGTCACAGCCCAAGGGGGGAGGAGAAGGGTCTGCTGATTGGAGTACACTAAACTGAGGCCAATTCCTGTTCCTTCCTGAAATTGAATTGCACTAAAATGTAGGTGTTTAGTGGTATGGATGCACAAAATACTGCACAAGAAACAATAAAGCGTATCTTTCTTGATTTATGCAGGGTACACTTTTTTCCTTTTAGAGGGATCAATGGAAGGAGGAACATCAATCAGAAGCTGTCATTGTCGCCTCTAGCTCAGTACTGTCTGCACTGATTGGCAGCGACTATCCAGGGATTGACTCCCCCCCCCCCAATCCTGTGCTGCACCACTGAACTGCACTTACCTCTGTCTGTCAATTTGGCTCCCGTTTCCGATAAGCCTAGCATGTATTTCATAAATGAGTTGCAGGGAATTTTGCCCATACTGTTCTTCCACCTTAAAAAAAATAAATAAACCCCAAACCTAAACCATCTAAATAAGCTGTGAAGAAGCTAGTTCCTCTTTATCTTGGAATACAAATGAACATCCTGTTTCCAAAACCACCTGCAAGATACAGAAGTGGGTGAAATGGCAAGAAAAGAAGGGTGCTTCCCCTGACGGTATGCGCACACACCCACACCTTTTCTTATCTTAAAGGAAGGGGGGGTGCAGGATACGTATCTCCTGAAAGCTTCTTGAGAGCAGGGCTTTGCCTACCAGAAGAAGCACAGCAAATCAGTTAACCAGCATTGCCCAACCTAGTGCCCTCCATATGCAACTCCCATCACCCCTAGCTAGAGTGGCCACACGAGCTGGGTCTTATGGGAGTTATCCAGATCATCCGAGGGGCACCTGGTTGCCAAAGACTGTTCCCTGGGTCTGTGAGGTTGTTGCTGGCTCCTTCTGCTTCAGCCTTGGTGCTTGTCAAAATATTTGCTTGTTGGTTGTATGGAGGGAGAATTCTGCCTGTGGGGAGGGGGAGGTTAGCAGGATTTGTAGTGCTGCACAGTTTGCATTATTTGGCGGACAATGCATGTGTGGATTATCATTGGATCTAGCCTTGGTTGGTAGCATCCAGCAACTACTTGGCTAAGGCCCATCTTTGGCCTTGTGATTGCTGTTGTTTATCCCTCCCCCCCCCCCCACTAGAATCCCTTTGGATTCAAACTACACCCAGGTTTTCCTAACAGAGGCAAAGCTTTAGATCAAGGCTATTATGGTTACAACAGAAGAACTCGTTATTTGGGCTCGCACATCACAACCCCGTGAAGAAGATAGCAAGTGGTTCCTGGTGCGATGACCAAAGAGCCTTCATGACTGAGTGGGAATTGGGACCTTGATCTCCTCAGTCAGCGCCACATTATTATGCTAGTCTTAGGAATTGGAGCATGGGGAGCTGTTGAGCAATGAATTTTCAGCAAGGAACCCCCTTGAACCTGCAAGAGGCAGTTTGTGCACCTCACCACTGACACCCTTCTTGGATGGGCTCCACGCTGCGTGAGGATAGCAGCATCAGCACTGGATTAGTGTTTGCCCTTCCGTCTTCAGATTTTAAATGGTCAGATTCTTCCCGGTTACAAGTTTGCGGTTTCTCTTTTCGGCCTGGGCTCAGAGAAACCCAATTGTTCCGGAAATGGTTCCCTCTTCTTCCTGCCAGCTGTAGAGACTTTGCTGCAGATTGAGATAAGTGGAAGTAAGAACAGCTTTTGCAAGGGACTCTTTACAGTTCACGTAGAGAGTCCTGCTTGCAGGAGGCTTGCGGTTTGAGCATTTATTTGGTTCATTTCCTCTGCTGTCTTTTTGTGTTTGTTTTTAAAGTGTGTTAAAGAGCTTATCCTCATCTCTGAACATTTAAATCAGCTTGGGGGTGGGGTGGGGTCGTTACATCCAAACTTTTTCAAGAGACATGCCCTTCAGATGTGTTCCTCTTTGCACTTAAGCAGTTGTGAAGGCGGAGCATCTAGCAGATGAAGTAATTTACAAAATAAAAATGAAATTGGTTGCACGTCGTCGTCCCCCTTCCTCGCATGATGCAGGTGAAAGACAAGTGTCCTTTAAATGCCAACAGGCAGAGAGGCCCATTACCTATATGCAACATTATAATAATTACTCCACTCATCAGCATTATTTTTTAAATTTGTTTATTATGCCATCAATGCACATGGTACTTTGGAGTTACACAGGGCCAGTCTGGTGGAGTGGTGGGGTTGAGACTAGGGAGGTGAGGAGTTCAAGTCCCTTTTCAGCCATGAACCTTATTGACTGGCACCGGATCTGCTGCTGTCTGGGCTGGCCCTGCCATTTGTTAAAACGAGTCAGGAAGATGAAAGAGTCACATCCTTACTCCATTGGCAGCAGTGCCCTGCCAACCTAAGTCTGCCCATGTCAGTCCTCACCTGCTTGCCTTCTTACATGCATCCAGTTTGGGGGGTGCTCAGCTTCCTCGTCCTTAGTCTCAGTGTTTCCCCTTGTAGAACTCAATATGTAGGGGCAAAACTAGAATGAATGAATGTAAGACAGAGTTGTTCCACATGGCCTTTGGCTTGGAATCAACTTGATCCCCTTCCCCTCAATCCTTTTTCCTTTCTCCTTCTGTTACAGACTCCACTAACCGGGAAGTAGTATCTCAGGTTAAGAACTAGCTAAAGTGGTACCTCAGGTTAAGAACAGTTTCAGGTTAAGAATGGACCTCCAGAACGGATTAAGTTCTTAACCAGAGGTACCACTGTACCAAAAAGTATCCAAATTCTGCCATCGAACACAAATATGTATGTAAAACTTTTTTGTGGCATATTAGCATTGCTCACTGCCTGGTGCTTCTATGATTCAAACTGATTTTGTCACAAAGAAAAAAAGATTCACTTTCTTTCTTCCATTCTTTTTCTGCTGCTGCTGTTGCTACTACTACTATATCAATATGAACTGGGAATTTTACCAGGAAAAATTGAAACCTAAGGTTCAGTAGATAATTGTGCTATGTGTTGATGAGCATGGAAGTCACAACCTTTTGTTTGTGCTATACTTTTGACACTTTAGAGGAACAGCGTCAATTTGGCTATGTCCACAATTTGATATCCATGCTTCATATGAACATATTTAGAAAGTGTTGCTGTTGTTTCAGGTTCCATAGACCTCCTGCTCAGACACTATTTTCTCATTTTGTTTTGCAGGCAAAACGGAACACCACTTGGATAGAGAGAGACAATGTGAACACAGCAGATAAGGTAAAAACTGCATGCTTGCAGAATACCTGTTTGGGAGTGATGTCTTAATTTGTGTTCTCACCTTACTTCACAAGCAGATACTGGGAGATGGGCTGATTATTTCTGTACAAGATTTGAGTTGAGTTAATGTAAGCTGTCTTTCTCATTCTTTCCTTTTGAGGTCATACTATCTTTGGGCTTTTAACTCTGCGTGAACCGAAGTTTGGAAGTTTGAAAGGGTGGAAATAGGTTATCTAAGCAGGGAAGATAGGACGGCACTGTTAGTCACATAACAACGAATTCACCAATATCACCCAATCCCCAAAATCAAACATGGCGGACTTTTCAGTCTCTTGCAGACTGAAGGGCTACAGCTAACATCCAGACTGAAGGGTCACAGCGAACATCAGCTGCCTGTTCATATTTCCATTTTCATGAATGAAGTAGGTAGCAAAAACCAACAATTGGGGGCCGTTTTACGGTTCTGCATCTTGAAATTACAGTATTACAAATAAAGTTTTAGCCCTCAAAATTTTTTGATGTGGACCAAAACTGAGATTTTAGTAAACAATTTATTTTTGGTTTTATTATTTGTACAATCACTTTCATGCACTTAGAAAAAAACAAAAGAGAGAAAGTGGATCTCTAAATTATATCCACTACAGCATTACAGGCTAATGACTTGATAAGGTGTGTATATGTAATATCTTACAGGCGCCACATAAAACTTGTTCCGCATTGTAAGAAATTGATATTTTAGTGTGGGAGCACCTACACTCTGGAATTTTCTGCCTACTGACATCAGGCAGGTGCCTGCTAAAAATATTTTTCATTTAGGAAAGCCTATCCAGGCAAGTTGAACCTTGAGTTGTGTAAAAACTGGTTTTAGCTGATTGCTGATTTTGACTATTATTATAATGTTTTTAAAAGTTGGTTTTTTTACTCTTTTTATTGACAATTTTCATTGTTTTACTCTTTCGTAAACTACCTTGAGTGTTTTTTTAAGAATCAAGTGGCATATAATTTTTGTGAAATGAATAAATATGGATAAACAAACACAAATATAGATACACGTGTACACAGAATGAGAAAAACAACCTGACCTTTGCCTGCCTAGAATGTAGCCTACTGATAAAGGTCAGATTCCTATCAATTTTCCCACCTACTTCTGCCTCTGGGCCCACCTGCCATCACCATGTGGCCCTCCAGAAGTCTGTTCATGAAAGAAATGTGGTCCTCGTGCTGGAAAAAAGGCTCCCCACGCCCCCTGCTACAAGAATTAAAGGGAGAGGCTTCCATTTGAACAGGAAAAAGTGGAACTGGAACATGAAAGAAGCTTGAAGGTGTTTAAAGTGAACTAACCACAAGCGTTTTGGTTTGAGGGAGGGCCGGAAGTGCTGTTTTTAACCTGCTTTGCTTCTTAAGGCGGCCCTACCTCCCTGCTTCCCCTTGGCTTGGCTTTGGGTACATGTATCAGCGGCTGGTCCCCTGTGAGACCCAGAGTGCGCCCCAGCTGATGGTCTGGCTGCAGCCACCAGCCATGCTCCCTTAGGGGACCTTGGGGAGCTTGTCATGAGAGATGTGCCGCTCTCGCCAGAGTGGGACGATGAGTGTGGCTAAGGAACCCAGGCTCCCTCGCATCCTTGCCTTCCTAACGCTATGGATCAACGGGAAGCGCCGCCCCGAGCCTTGCAGCCTCCCGCTGCCTCCTGCAAGCAACCTCAGCAACCCGGTCAGTACTTTGGCTTGGCCTGGCGGACAGTCTGTTCTAGCAGTGCTTATTTGCTTTTGTAAGCCGTAGCAGCGCGGCAGCTTCATGGATGATGGCTTTTTCTTCTCCTTTGGGTGTACTCTCATCATCTGGCTGGTCCAAATGCCAGCTTGTTGGAAAAAAGCAGGTCTGGGTGTGGTTGGTGCCAGGAATGGGAACTGTACATATGAGTCCTGTTGAAGAAAGGAGGGATGCAGGAAGCTGCCTTCTACTGAGTCAGACCACTGGTCCCTCTAGCTCAGTATTGTCCACACTGACTGGCAGTGACTATACGGCATTTCAGACAGGGATCCCTCCCAACCTTATCCAGAGATGCCGTGGATTGAACCTGGGATTTTTCTCATTGCAAAGCAGATGCTATCTACCGCTACAAATGGAAATTTCGGTTCTCCATTTTGGTTCTCTCGGTTTCTTACTTTTTCCTGTCGTAAATTCAGCACTTTACATTTCTGCAGCAATTTGTTAGTTGTTGTTGTTTTTAAAAGTTTGTTCATCTTTAAAGATTCACCATTGTGTCTGTGCAACTTTCTCCTAACAAACACATATTATATGAAGTTTTGACTAATGTACAAATTTTTGCAAGCAATTTCCCCAGATATACAGCATTTTTTAAAGACTTTGGTCATTTGGAGAGCTGCATTGCAAAATTTGGAAAGATGTGGATTTCGAAGGATAGTTGCATTTCAGTTCTCGTATTGTTTTGGAAAGTGCAGATTCGATAGATTCGCCTTTGAATACAAACTGAGTCAAATGTCTCCCCATCTACCCTGAGCTGCGCAAATATAAATAATGAACAAGCCGAGGTGGAGAGCTTGTGGCCCTCCTGATGTCCCTGGACTACAGTTCCCATCATCTGCGGCTATGCTGGCTGGGGCTGTGGGAGTCTATTCTGGGTAGGACTATACTGAGTACCTTTACGTTTTTTATACTGAATAACACCCACAATTTTTCCTTTTTGTAAACAAAACATAGGAAGCTGCTTAAAGTGACTCAGATCTATGTTCCATCTAGCTCAATATTTCCCACACTGACTGGCAGTGGCTTTTCAGGGTTTCAGGACAGGGGACATTCCCAGCTCTACCTGGAGTAGCCAGAGATTGAACCTAAGACCTTCTGCGTGCGGAACGTGTGCTCTCTTCCCATGAGCTTATGGTCCTTCCCCTTAAAATAAAGTTAAGATTCTAGTCCTCATACTTCTGCATAAAGAACTGCATTAAATAGAAACATAGCCCTCTACTGAGTTAGACCATTGATCCATCTAGCTCAGTATAGACTACACTGCCAGAATCTCCCCAGAGTTTCAGATGGGAGTGTTTCCCAGCTGTGCCTTGAGAAGCTGAGGATTTAACCTGGGGTCTTTTAAATGCAATGCATGTGCTCTACCACTGAGCCATGGGCCAAGCAAATCAGTTACCATGCCATGGTTGCAGCCCTCTGTAAATGTGACATCTGAGTTTGCTTCCTCAGTCTTCTTGTTTCTGATACAAAGGCTGTCTCTTGTTTGATATTTCCGTCTCAAGACGGTGCCAGTTTCAAGCATTGGCATTTCCTCAGTCTCCCCCTGAAGTGAAGAGGAAAGTTGAGGGGGGCGGGCAAGGCTGCCAAGAGGCAGACAGACTCCTTGGGTTTTTTTTTCTTCCCCAGAACTGCTCATGTAGCTAAGCAGATGGCTTTGGGGGTGGGGGTCTGCTTCCTCCATGTGCCAGCCACACTGACTCTGTTTTGCAACAAACAAGCGTGTTTGCTGTAGGGTGGTGGGTAATTCTGGTGGCTCAAACATTCGCACTCGTTGCCACCCGCCAAAAAGCGACGGGAGTAGATGGCAAAATGTACTGCAGTGCTTAATATCGTGGGAGGGGAAGGGGGGAGAGTGCATATGTTAATTGTGGGGAAACAGCAAATGTTTGCAAGCCACCAAGCTGCTGACTTGAAAGCTTTCCTGCAGACAGAAGCATGACACTGAGGCAAAAGCCAGAGTTTGGTGGCTTCTTTAGATCAGAGACAGGGGAACTTCAAGCCCCAGGAACCAAAGATGGCCTTTCAAGCCTCTATCTGGGCCTCTGGTCTCTCCCCAGACCACAACCCCTACATAGCCATGCCCCTGACAGGCCATGTTGTGCATCCTCCTTGAGTGTTTTTGCCTAGCTGGATTGTATCCTTGGACTCCGACAATGCCTCTTCCTTGCCTGGATGGAGGTTTCCACACCTGTACACATGCATCCCTGTTCCTTCTTCCCCTTCCCTTCAATCTGACTTCTCCCAGCAGTTTCTCCAAAGCTGCTGTCTTTTGGCAGCTGCTAGGGTCCAGTGCCCTGGCAAGGTCCCTTCCAACCTGGAGCCATCCCTAGGTATCTCACAAGATAGCTGTGCATGCAACTGCTGCTGACCCTTCTCTCTCCACCCACACCATCCTTAGTGATCTGCTTAATTGATGCCAAATGTTTGGACAGCTTTACTTGGCTCCAGCAGTAAAGCTGTCCAAACATTGCCCCTCCCGAACTTGTGCCCAGATCTGCTTCCTGGAGCCAAGGCCCTCTGCTCCTGTTCACTGTAAACTGGGGCCATGCTTGGGGTGGGGCAGTGTCCATGTAATGTATGAGTTGACAGATCCCGCAGTGTCTTGACATTGTTTATGGAACACTGGATTTCTCAGGGCTGTGAGCGACTCAGACTCGTGTGCTGTCGAATCTCACTCTGCAGCTCTGCGTTTGCGTAAAGGATGTGTAGCTGGTCTCCTCAACTGCAGGAAGTGAGATAAATGCTAAGTACCACAGCCCTCCAGATGTTGTTGGACTCCAACTCCCATCAGCTCTGACAACTGGCCATGCTGACATGGGCTGATGGGAGTTGGAGTCCAACCGCACTTGGAGGCAGCTAAACAGGAGTTCCTTTCAAAGATCGCCACTCTATTGTGTTGCTGTTCACTAAAGGAATGCATGTTGCAGCTGCCAGCACCTTGTCCACCTGAATGTCTTATACATATTATAAATATAATGTGGCCTTGGCATGTCCCTTGATTATAATAGGAAAAGCCCTATACAAACACTGTAAGAGTTCATAGCACTTCATACACTTGCACTGCTTGCTGAGTGCTGGCAATTCAGTACAAATGCACAAAGATGTATTTTGTGCACAACCACCAACATCCCATGGGCTTGAGCTTGCCTGATGGGCTCAAGCATATTTTTGTGCTTGGAATCAATGGGGCAGTTAAGTAATTTTAGACTCTGAACTCAATGGTTTTACTGGGAAGGGAGAGCAGGTGCTTTTAAAGATGGTTAAGGTGTATTACTTGATTTAACTTCAACCAGCCCTGCTGTGCATTCTGCTAAATCTGCCAGGTTTCTTGGCCCAAAGTCCTGCCTTGACGGTACCTTTGCTTGGAATCAAGCAAGCAGTTAACAGACAGACTGGCCAAAGGGGCAAGGATTCTGACCCTTGACTCTCGTGCTATTCAGTGGCAGCAAAACGTAAAGAGATTCTGACACTGGTGAGAGAATTAGGCTATTTTCTGCAAGCTCAAGAGCATTGTATAATATCTGATTGTCTTATTGTTCTTTTTAAAGCAAGAGGTCTTCTGGTCTGTGGGACCAGCTAACCTTTTTTTTTTTCTTTTTCCTCTTTAATTTTAGAATGAAGGCTCTGTCCAAGAATATACCATCACATACCTTGTGAAAGAAGGGTCTGAGAAGGCTGATCCATCACAGTTTGAGCTTCTTAAAGTCCTGGGACAGGGTTCGTTTGGCAAAGTGAGTTCACCTTTTTGGTGTCTGTTAGCTGAGCTGATGAAGAGTAAAATGTGTGTCTCGTACTCTCAAGAGAACTACTACCCAGTGCATGAAAAGGATGTGTGCTCTACAGCATTGTGCAAACTTTTTTTCATACTCTGGATGAAGTAGCCTGGATGCAGCCCTTGTCCTTTTTGCAGGGAACCTAGAGTGGAGGCAGACACAAGGGCACATTTATGCACACATCCTAGCTTTTTTATTTGTTGGAAGCTCTGGCCAAGGCTTCTACTTTCCAGTTGGTCAGTAGGCACTGCCTACTCATCTGTAGATCTTTTGCCTCTATGTGGACTAGAAGCTTAGGATTTCTGGCTTCATCTGAGACAAGATCCTGTAAGTGCAGAGTCTAGTAGTGGAACAAATATGCCTGGGAGTTGCTGGCTGAAAGAATGGCTACTTCTTGAAAATACAGATATACTGGACTTAGAAGGATTCAATAATGCGTTTGGGTGGCATGCTTACTTATGGTATGACAAGGTTAAAGTTCACAGAATGTTTAAGATTCACATTGTCAGGAAAGCATTGTTTAATGTATGGATTAGATATAAGGATTTCTTCGAAAATAAGACTCCAAGGTGGTTATCTCCGATGGAAGCAAAAGCAGTCAAAAAACTCAATATGGAGGCCAATTGGCCAAAATATTGGGAGATACTAGAACAAGATGGAGACAAATTGAAACTGCAGAGTTTTGACAAATTAAAAAGTAAAGTCCGTGATTGGCTCCACTATCATCAGATAATGGAGGCATATAAATTGGATAGAAAAATTGGCTTCCAGGTGGAAAAATCAAAATTGGAAACAGAATTGCTAGAACCCAAAACTAAGGTATTGTCAAGAATGTATAATCTGCTGCTGAAATGGAATACACAGGATGAGGAAGTGAAATCAGTAATGATTAAATGGGCACAAGATGTGGGTCACAACATAATGCTAGCCGACTGGGAACGGTTATGGACCACTGGGCTAAAGTTTACGGCATGTAATGCCCTAAGAGAAAATATTATGAAAATGATATACAGATGGTACATAACACCAGTCAAACTAGCAAAAATTTATCATATGCCCGATAACAAATGTTGGAAATGTAAAGAAACTGAAGGTACCTTTTTTCATCTCTGGTGGACATGCCCAAGGATTAAGACCTTTTGGGAGATGATCTATAATGAACTGAAGAAAGTATTTAAATACACATTCCCAAAGAAACCGGAGGCCTTTCTCCTGGGCATGGTCAACCAAGAGGTACGTATGAAAGACAGGATATTTTTTATGTACGCCACAACAGCAGCAAGAATACTTATTGCAAAGTATTGGAAGACACAAGAATTACCCACGCTGGAGGAATGGCAGATGAAAGTCATGGACTATATGGAATCCGCAGAAATGACTGGCAGAATCAGAGACCAGGGTGAAGAGACGGTGGAGGAAGATTGGAAGAAATTTAAAGACTATTTACAGAAACACTACAAGATTAATGAATGTTAAAATAACATCAGATTGAATGTAGAAGGTTATTGGAGTAAAATTTTAAGGATCAGAAGACCCAACATTCTAAGTTCTAAGCATTGAATAAGCTATATTAAGACATTCAAATCAGAAAAGAGGTTAATTATGACAGAGGGAAGGGATTTGTTGTTTAATTGTATGAATTGGAATACAGGGAAGGGAGACTCGGGGAAGTCAGAGAAACAAGTTAATGCAAGATTAATATGAAGATAAAATTGTTTTTATTTCTGTTTTTTGTAGTATGTTATGTTTGTGTAATTCTGTATGTTTTTGATGTATTGTTTGTTGTTTTGTTTTGCTTTGTTGTCTTTTATGCAAAAACGAATAAAATATTTATTAAAAAAAAAAAAAAAAACAAATATGCCTGGGAGTAACAGGGCCCCAGATTAGACCTGCATGTTACATTTGCCAACACAAAAATGACTGTTGTGGTGAGCCCATCATTTAATGCTTTATTATGGCCTTCTCTAACCTGGTATACCCCAGATGCTGTTGGACTCCAACTCCCACCAGGCCCATACAGTGTGACCAATTGTCAAGGGTGGTTAGTGTTGTAAGAGGGCATCTGGTTGGGAAAGGCTGCTCTACAAAGTCTTCAGCAGTACGTGTGTTTCCGGAAGTAAGCTGCATTCGGTTCAGTGGACTTATTCCCAAGTAATATATCTAGTAAACTTCTGGCATTTTCTCTGGCCTGGTTTTATTCAAATCCATCAAACCTCCTTTGGGGAAGGTTCTCAGGCAGGGTGGAAGGAGAAATAACTTGCCCATGTGAAGACCACCTGGTGGAAACCCTTACCCATATGGTTCTTAATTGTAAACTGTATGCTGATCTCCACCAGCAATTTCTAGATCAACTCTGTATCCCCAAATGGAAACCAGAGTTGGAGGTCATACATTTTCTATTACTGGGGAATGATCAGGAGCTTACCAAGTTATTGGCTAAATAGCTCTATTTGGTTTTTTGTCATCAAAATACACTGCAGACGTCAGATCTCCCTGGAGACCTAGAGATGTGATGATAGACAGCTCTGCCTTTTTTCTTTTAGCAAATGTTTTGTACCACTGGGAAAGTGGTAATTCTGTATTGATTTGTTTTGGATGTTTTTATGTGATGCCAATAAAAGGTTTGATGATGATGATAGTAACCTTCTCTGAGCTAGTGCCTTTCAGATGTAGAACTCCAGCTCCCACTATCCCTTGTCATTGGCCATGCTAGCTGGAGCTGATTGGAGTTGTAGTCCAACACACCTAAAGAGCACCAGGTTGGGAATGGCTGTTGTATAGGATTATAGCCCTTGGCCCATGTAGCTTCATTTATTTCAATGGTGGCTGCCAGTGGTGGCAGAAATACTCAACATTTCATGCCTCTTATTTTAAAGTAAAGTAGTAATACCTCTGATCATGTACACAGCACCTTGCCACTCAGCTGCTACACACACAAACATAGAAGCAGTGCTTCCTTTCAGGGCAGGCAGCTGGGATCCCAGTCAGGCCTGAGGCCATTTTGTTCTTATAAATGGAGTACTTAACCTTCCATTGCAGCATTCATATACCACAGCCCAAAAGTGTGGAGCAAACACAGAGATGGCATTGCTCCAGGCTGCTCATCCACACCCAAATTCAGTGGCAAGCTGACACATTGTGCACTGGCTGCAGCTTCCATAAAGCACCCAGACTCTGTTGATCAGCTGATTGTTAGGGCTTGCGCATAGCTCCATGCGCAAGTGCCAAAGCCCTATCACCTGCATTGCTCTGTGAGCAGAGTTTGCGAGCGCCAACAATCAGCTGTTGTTCAGCATGGGTAAAAACAGGTCATCTGACATCACTGTGATGTCAAGTGACTGACAGGTTGGGGGCTCTGCCCCACCTGTCAAATGTGTCCCCTAGGCGATGGAGGAGGTAAGGACCGAGCCCAGTTCTCCACTCCTGCGTAAAGGCCTTTGAATCTGAGGAAAGGCTTCTCACGCTCAGTTTATCCTATTTCTATGCATAGACAGGTAGAGACAATTTGGGGTTTTGCGGAAAGGGTGCAGCATGGCAAAATGCAGAGGACAGACCAGTTGGGTTTTGGTTTTTTTGTTTTTAAGATGAGAGCAGCCCCATCCAGTGTTGGAATTGGCAGTTGCAGTCAACTTAATTTATTGGCTTGAAAACACTAGGGAACAGTTACAATTTGCCTTCTCCCCACCTCCGAACTTCAAGGTGCTCCTTTCACTGAATTTTTACTGAGTGTGACTCTCTCTCTCTCTCTCTCTCTCTCTCTATTTCTTTCTGTCCTGGCCTTTCTCTGTGCAGGTTTTCCTCGTAAGAAAAATCACCCCACCGGACAATGGCCACCTTTACGCCATGAAGGTCCTAAAGAAAGCCACCCTGAAAGGTAACGAGCCCCATTTTGTGCTAGGAACCTGAATGAACCAGGAAGTTGTGGTGCAGGGTATACATTTCAGGCGCACGTCATCCTTGGCCATCATTATCCTCGTGCTCACTTGCCCCTGCTAAATGTCAGATTGATGTGGACCTAGACTAGCTTTGGGTTGAGTCTCAGTCTTCGGAGTTGATGCTGGATGATTTTTTCCCAGTTGTGATATGTCTGAATTGAGCTTTCTGTGTTGACAGTGCGTGATCGTGTAAGAACAAAAATGGAAAGAGACATTTTAGTAGAAGTCAACCACCCATTTATTGTGAAACTCCACTATGGTGAGTGCAAAACTTCAACTTTCTTGTGGTGTCCTCTGTCTCTTTCCATCTCCCTCCCTCCCCACCCCTTGAAATTCTTCCACTTTCTGGACCAAATCTCTGTTATCCCCACCTATTAAACAATTTATTATTGGCACTGATTCTATCTAATTCCCCTTAACTTGGGACCAGAAGCCCACTTCAATCCCCTGTTGGAAACCTGGTTAAATGGTTCATGCGGGCTACTTTGTTTCTGGGGGTGGGCGGGCAGAGGAACAGCTGCCTTCCCCAACCTAGGGCCCTCTAGATGTTTTGGACTACAACTCCCATCCGCCCCAGTCAACATGGGACTGTCCTTGTGCGTGCCTAAGGCTCCTTTAAACACTTGAGACATTGCTCAGGCTTGGCTGCTTAGGTTCTCCTCCAGCCGCTGGCAAGCTCTGGTGATGCTGATTGTTCTGTATCTCACATCTCAGCTTTCCAAACGGAAGGGAAGTTGTACCTCATCCTCGACTTCCTCAGAGGAGGAGACCTCTTCATGCGCCTTTCCAAAGAGGTGAGTACATGCATGCACCATGTGGCTCATGGGCAGTTTGGCTGTATCTGATTAGATGCTGGGGAATTAAAAAAACTGTGCAATGCAGGTATTGTGCAGCGGTGTGGGGATCTGTTGCTTACCTTCTAGGTTAGAGTGTTGGACTGGGACTGGGGAGATCCTAGCTCTAAGTCCTGCTGAGCCATGAAGTGCAGTGGGTGGCCAGTAACTGTCTCTCAGCCTAACCTACCTCATAGAGTGGCTGTGAGACTAAAATAGGGGTAACCATGAAAGCAACTTTGAGCTCCTTGGAGTAATGCATGCATATATAATGGAGATGGGCTGTTTTTTAAAGTAATGAGCAAACATCAGCCCTCTTTAGAATGGCATATACATTCTGCCACATGCTGCAGGGAAGTATGCTGGCATCTGCAGGAGGGGAGACCGCAAAGATACCCATCTCCGCAGATGTTTGCACTGTATTTGTGGACAACAAGGGAGAGGGCAATGGCAGTGGTGGGGTGTCTCAGCATGCGGCCCTGTCTCTGCTCCCATGTACAGGAGGAGCATTAATGCCAGAAGAGGGCTTTCAATAGGCTAGTGTGCAAGTGGTTATGAGAGTCTCTACTGCTGTCATTGATGTATGTTGCCCATCTATGCAGTGGGGATAATGCTGATCCCAGTAAGTCTGCCAGATCTCCTCTTGGAACTGTAAAATGCTGAAGAAATATAATTGAGCCCATGTACAGTGGTACCTCGGGTTAAGTACTTAATTCATTCTGGAGGTCCGTACTTAACCTGAAACTGTTCTTAACCTGAAGCACCACTTTAGCTAATGGGGCCTCCTGTTGCTGCCGCAGCGCCAGAGCACGATTTCTGTTCTCATCCTGAAGCAAAGTTCTTAACCCAAGGTACTGTTTCTGGGTTAGCGGAGTCTGTAACCTGAAGCATCTGTAACCTGAAGCGTGTGTAACCCGAGGTACCACTGTATATCCCGCAGCTTGAGAACCTCATCACACAAGCATGCAGACTCTCTTATGCAGCAACCCTCATTTTGCCTTTCATCTTTGAACGAAAAACAACCTGCAAGTTTCTAACCCTCAAGATGGCAAAAGATGAAAAATACATTTTGCTGCCTCAAGGCAGCAGTCAGCGATCCAGAATTGCTTGCAGACTGCATTGAGTTGAACTTTTCAGATAGCCTGCTACTTTATTTCTATCTCTAAAAATAGTTTTGCCGTAAGCAAATGCTTGCCATGCCTAGCCAGTCCTGCCAGTCCTATGAAAACATGTGGGCAGCGCTGGTGAAATTTCCCCAAGGCCTTGCAGGGGATGTTGCAGACTCTACAGTGTTAGAGGGTCAGGTGTGGGGCTTAAGTGTTGTTCACCTAAGCCACGTCAATGCCTTATGTTTAAAGCAGTCTTATACCACTCTGACAATCATTGCTTCCTCCTATAAATCCTGGGAACTGTAGCTTGTTATTGGTGCTGTGAGGGGTCTCATAACAACTCTCAGCACCCTTAGCAAATTACAGTTCCCAAGATTCTTTGGAGGAAGGAAGCAATGACAGTTTAAAGTGGCATAGAGGTGCTTTAAATGTAGGGGGTGGACAGGCAGAGAAGCAGTGGACTGGCCGCATGATCCATGTGGGAGACTTGATCACATAGGAGATCCCTGCAGAAAGCAGGCCTGAAGTCACTGCCCATCAGCTGATAGGCAGAGATTTCATGCCTGCTGATCAGCAGTGATCAATTTAGATTCCAAACTCACAAAGTGGAGAGACTATAGAGGGAAGAGTGAGTAGAAGGAACAACAATTCTGTTTCCAGACAACTTAGGCTGCCTCAAAATATACAGACTGTCACGTTTTTAAGACCTGTAGGAGGAAGATTGCGAGACTGTGTGTCAGCATTGGGAGGCAATGCAGTAGGGGGAAGGAGAGAGCAGTGGATTTGACAATATTGTTCCAGCTTAATTTGTTCCCTGGTTTCCAATTGTCTTCAGAGCTTATACGACAGTGGGTCCATTTGCCATTTCCTCTGCACTAAAGGGGGGAGGGGCTTGGAATTCCAAAAGCCAGTTTCTGGGAGAGGAAGGATGCTGTAAGTTTTGGCATTTGAAGAAGCAGGCTTTTGGAAGAAGACAAGAAGCCTCCCCCCCCCCTTTTTTTTCCCTCTTTGTCAAGCAGAGCAAAAAAGGATTGCAAAACAGTAACACATTATCTCCTGTTACACCATAGCTGCTTGAGCAAAGCGATTGGTTACCTTGGAGTAGGAGGGAGAAATGCTGGCAGGAAGTGTGGGGAAGAAGAGGCCCCGATGGGGTAACAGGAAACTGCTCTGAGAACAAGGAAGCATGTGACACCAGGAGGACAACAACTAGATGATCTTCAAACTAAGATTCCAAATCTGTTTCCCCCCCCCTCCCCACCCACTGCTGCTTAGCAACTTCTAAATGTGCTTTTAAAATTGATGCATTTACGAGAATTGCTTGTAGAATTGAAGCAATGAAGTATATTTTTAATACGGTGGGAAAGGAATGGGGAAGGATCTAAGAGTGACTCCTGGGGCTTAAGAAAAAGCTGTGCAGGAATGGAACCCAGATTCTGCTGCAAGAGTAAATTATATCTGTCTATCCAGATTCAGAGATGCTGCTTCAAAGAGCTTAATAGCCTCATCGCTCCAAAAAAAATAAGTTGGGATAGTTTAGCACAATTACTTCTTTGAAACCTGACCTGCCCTCTCTTGAGATTTACTGACATCTATGCATATTTTTTTAGCCATTTCTCTACATGAGTAGTGAGGCCTAGAAACTTGCAATTCTTTTTCTTTTTTAAAAAGAAAACGAATATTATTATTGATATTTATTAGTCACTTTTTCAGAAAAAGGAAACTCAAAGCTGCATTGAACATTAAGAACAAGGATAAACAACCTAAAAGACATAAGTAATATATGTAAGAAACTGATCTAACACAACCCCACTATTTTTACCTGGCATCTACAGTTAGTGATGGTGCCAGACATGCCTCCCTGGGGAAAGCATTTCATACATGGGGAGCCACCACTAAGAAGGCCCGTTCTCATGTCACCCCTCCACCCGTCCCTCAGGTGGCACAAGGCAAAGGGCCTCAGATGAAGACTGCGGAGTCTAGGTTGCTTCATGTGGAGGGTGGTGGCCCTTGAGGTATTGGGGTCATGAGCCTCGTAAGGCTTTATAAGTTACAGAATTTGACATGGAATATCAATTGTACTTGCTTGCCTAACAGTATTAACAGACACATGAGGCATACTCAAACCTTTGCTGCTGTGTTAGTTCTGCATTTCCTGACCTCAGCTGACTTCTCTGTTCCTCCCAGGTAATGTTCACAGAGGAAGACGTGAAATTCTACCTTGCAGAGCTGGCACTTGGCCTCGGCCACTTGCACCGCTTGGGAATCGTATACCGGGACCTTAAACCAGAGAAGTATGCCCCTACCCCTTCCTGGCTCTCAGGGAGGCCCTGATCCAGGCCGGTGTTTACATGCACTTCCCCTTTTCCTGAATGTACAGCTTGGCAGGCACTTCACCAGAAACCCTGCAACTCTGACCTGACTTGCCACCCACTCTGGTCCAGGGGGTGATGGGTGGAATCTGAGAGCTATTCAGAAACCCTAGTGACTGGTGTGGAGACACCGGGATCCTGCTTTTCCTCTTCAAATGAGACCCTAAATTCTAGGTTTGGGCAGAGATGAAACCTGCCACACCAAGCTTCAGGTGCCACCAACTGTTCCTAAGCAGACAATCATTCTGCCAAGGGCACTTTGAGGGTGGGGAGGTCAGGATGAAATGTCATGTACTACGTCATTTTTTGGCCTTCCCCTCTGTCACAACATTGCCCCAGTGCTCTGTCTTCTGTCGAGCCAAGAAGGCAGCTGGGACTAATTCCAGGGCGAGAGGGCCAAGCTTGTTTCTAGCTTGGCTTGTGAACATAAAATGGTGCTGAGTTGTAGAAGAACATAAGAGCATTAACCAGCCAGCCCCTAGCTAATGGGTCATGTGGGGGATGGAATGCAGTTGAATTCTGTTTTGCAAACTGTTCTTCAATGAGGCTTGTATCCAGTGTTGCACTAAGTAACCATCCTGCCAGTGCAAGTATTACCCCCCTTCCCCCTGCAGCCCCCCTAAATCTGCTCTGGATTGCCCCCCCAACCCTCCAGAGCAGATTTGGGGAGAGCCCAGGAGGGGTGGGGGGAGTCCCACTGCACAAGCAGAAATCCTTGCACTGACAGGATGCTTACGTAGGCTTGTATCTAATGTAGTGTTTTGTGTTCTGCTGATTTTATTCTATTTGTTTCTTCGCCTTTTGTTCTTTCCCTCTTTTCCTCACAGTATCCTCCTGGATGACGAAGGCCATATCAAACTCACAGGTACAGCCTGCCCTAAAAAGTTGATTGATTCCTGAATGTGATGATAAACTGCTTCTCTCTGTCTTGTCAAGCAAGCAGCTCATTTATTTTACCTTTTGCTCTCTCTATCTCTCTGCCCCAAACCCCCCTACCGCCCCCAACTTCTCACCCCTTTTGCAGACTTTGGTCTGAGCAAGGAAGCCATTGACCATGAGAAGAAAGCCTACTCTTTCTGTGGGACAGTGGAGTACATGGCGCCAGAAGTGGTGAATCGCCAAGGTCACACCCAGAGCGCTGACTGGTGGTCATACGGGATTTTAATGGTACAGTGTTTTCTTTCTTTCTTTCTTTCTTTCTTTCTTTCTTTCTTTCTTTCTTTCTTTCTTCTGCCCAGAAGCTGTCATGGCAGCTAACACTGCCTTCCCCAACCTGGTGCCTTTGCGATGTTTTGGACTGCAACTCCCATTGAGACCCAGCCAGTACAGCCAATGGCCAAGGATGATGGGAGTTGTAGTCCCAACAACATCGGAAGCGACGCAAGCTAGGAAAGGCGGCTCTTAAGTGCTTAGTGAACAAGGCATAGCGGGCCTCTGAAGGTTCTTTTGACATCTGCTTGCTTGCTAAGTTGAAGAAGGCCACATACCACTTGGAAAGCGTTCTCATGACAGGCATTGCAAGGATGCAGTGGTGGCAGGAAAGTGTTGCTGATTTACTGCTATTGCTACCACTTTATAATGCCCATTGGGACTGGTACAGCAGGAATGTTACAGGCATGTGAAGTTAAATAGACCAGTCCCTCCCTAGTCTTTATTGAAACCTTCAGCAACCTACAGATGTTTAGGACTATGACCCTATCGGTCTCAGCCAGCACATAGCTTTGGTCTGAAACATCTGGAGGGCTCCCACTTGAGGAAGGTTGCTGTATAGAATGACCCTGACCTATGTATTAATTTTATGCTGCAGTTTTGCCACTCTTCGGGGGTTGTTTTTTGATAATATTATTTTATATTTTATATTAGCTACCTTGAAAGAGCTTTGCTCTTTGAAGCAGCCTTATAAACACATATATAAATAAATAGTCAGGAGAGGAATGTTCCACATCCAGATTGCCAGCCTTCTTGATGAGAACTTCAGATCCACTAGCCAGATGTATTGGGCCCATGAAAAGGCGTTGTGGATGCCCCCAAGAAGATAGCCTTAGCATCGACCTTGTTGTCCAGTAGGACAATTGTCCTAAGGACCCTCAATACCACACCCAAGATCTCTTCCATCAGCTCAGGAATGGAGGCTGTAGGGAAGCATTTTGAAACTCAGTGTTTGGCTGTGTGGAAGCTGCTGTGAGGGTGGGAGTTAGCTGAAGAAGTGCTGCCATCTTGTGGCAATTAAATGTAAAAACTGGCCTTGCTAAGGGTTTTGGTTTTTTTAAAAAAGGGACCTGGTGGAACAGGTTTATTTGGCCTAAACCAGCGGTTCTCAACCTGTGGGTCCCCAGATGTTGTTGGACTACAACTCCCATCATCCCTGAGCGCTGGCCTTGCTAGCTAGGGGTGATGGGAGTTGTAGTTCAACAACATCTGGGGACCCACAGGTTGAGAAAGGCTGGTCTAAGCTGTCATGGAGGTCACTTTATCAAATGCATCCTTTGTTCATCTTCAGTTAGCAGAGTGAAAGAGCAGCCGTGGATGGTGCTGCTGCCATTGTCCAGGAAGGTGAGAGGTGGCTGCCACCACTTACACCTCTTTCTGGCCAGCCAGCACCAATAGAATCAGCCTCTTTATTGAACACTGAATCCCTCTCCTCAAGGAGGAATTGTTTTTTAAACTGAGCATACTGCTTGCAACAACACTGTGAGGTTGGTTGTGCTGAGAGATGGCGACATGCCCAGGGTCACCCAGGGACATAGCTGGTAACGTTTCCCCTTTTTTAAGGGAAATTCCCTTTTTCCAAATAGGATTCCTCGCAAGAAAAGGAAAAATTTGACAGCTATGCCCAGGGAGGCCCATGACTGAGCAAAGATTTAAACCTACCCCAACACTGGTCCTCCTCAGACCCTCCAGTCCAGAGGTAGCCAACACGGGACCTTTCAGCTGTTGCTGGGCTACAGCTTCCACCAGCTCCAGCCAGCATGGCCCATGAAAAAGGATGAAGGGATATGTAACATTCAGCACCACTGAAAGTTATCTACTGGGCCCCCTGGTTCATGAGTGTGATGCTTTTGCTTGCTCTCCTTTGCAGTTTGAGATGCTGACAGGGGCCCTGCCATTCCAGGGGAAGGACCGGAAGGAGACAATGACTCTCATTCTCAAGTAAGACCACACAGCTGCAGAGGGTTTGCCTTGTGCTAAAGACCCAGCCAGCAACTCGTTTACAAAGGAAGGCCTTCCTTTGCCCAGTACCACCAAATGAATTACTGCATAGTGTCACAGAGGCTGTTCCTTGGTCTTCCCTGGAGTGGATCCTGGGGTGGGCCAAAGGGAGTGCAGGGGGTAGTTTGGACCCAGGGTCTGCCGGTTGCCGATCTCTGCTGTATGCGCTTGGAAGCCATGCCATTGGAACAAGGGTGGAGAACCTTTCTCTAGCCTGAGGGCTGCATTCCTTCATGGCCAACCTTTCAGGGTCTGCATGCCAGTGGTAGACAGGGTCAGAGGCATAAGCGGGCAGAATCTCAGATGTGACTTTTAGCTTTAGGCTAAATTCCAGCCATGAAAAGTCTGCAGTTTCTACAGCTCTTTATAGACCTCTCTCCATTCAAGCAAGAAAGAGGTGATGTCACAGTTGAAGGGCACATTCCAGGCAAGGGGAAAACACTTGAGGAGGATTTGGGGCAGGGCCATGATGGGGTGTATGGCTTCTGAAGAGACTTGAGAGCCAAATATAGAGATTTGGGGGGCCGCATTTAGTCCACAGACTGGAGGCTCCCCACCCTTGCATTGGAAGCATAGTCCTGTGTCCCCTCTGCCATTTCAAGAGCCCAGGTTTGTGATGTAGAAATGACAGAGCACACTGTATCCTTTGGCTCTGTGCTGTGAGAGGAAAGACAGCAGAGGGCGGTGGCGCGTTGGGGAGACGGAGATGCTACAGTCTGTTTGCTGCCTTCTCTTTCTCTCTGTGACTCATGGTTGGTTGCACAATTCTTTGCCTTTTGTTTAGAGCAAAGCTGGGCATGCCCCAGTTTCTGAGCTCTGAAGCACAGAGTCTCCTGCGAGCCCTTTTCAAGAGGAACCCAGCCAATAGGTTAGGTAAGATGTCCCGACTTGCTTTATATCCCTGACACAAAAAAGTCTGCCACAGATCGGTCGTCAGATGCACATTGAATTTTTTCAGCGACATGGCACAATGCTGCTGGAACTCACTGACACAAAAAGTTTAAACCCTCCTGTGAAATTAAAACTTTATTAGGGTTCAGAGGGGTTGGTTTGTTTGTTTGTTTTGCAGATTTATAAGCTGCTTGGCAGCAAGAAGCTATAGAAGCAGTGTACAATAATGAAATGAAACGCAAATGATACAGACTCTAAAAACAATGAAACTGTTTCTTCAGTCGTACAGTTAAAGTTCCATAAAATGAGTGGGTCACACACCAGGGAATGCCTTCTTAAACAAAAATGTATTCAGTATCTGCCTAAACAGCAAGACGCTAGGCCAAATCCAGAGGGCTGGAACCACAACACTAAAAGCCTGGCTTCTAGTACAAAGTGCACCTCTGGGGCATGCAGCACTTCCAGCAGTGCTCCATCTGTGGAGCACAGTTGCCAGGCAGGGCTATACGGGGGGGAATAGCACCTTAGCTACCCTGGCATCAGCAGTATGATGGAAATCAAGGGGGGGGGGTTTGAAATCCTCAAAGGATGCTTCCCCCCTTCCTATTTCATGCTTTAGCTCAAAACTGAGAGCTACAGTGCTGTGGTGGCTCACCTGTGACCCTCCAGATAGACATTGCTGGACTACCAACTCCATTATCATTGACTATTCTGGCGGGAACTGGGTTTCAACAACATCTGGACAGCCACAGATTATCCCTTCCTGCTGTGATAATGTTAGCAATGCAGTCAGGAGGCCCCTATTGAATCAGATCAAATGCCCATGTAGTCAAGCCACTAAGATAACTCTGTTTACTTTTTTTATTTAGAAATTTATAGACGACCCTTTGCCAGAAAGTCACAGGACAGTTTGCAGCATAATAAACAAAATGGTGTCTTTCTGTTTCAGGTTCTGGTTCAGATGGTGTTGAGGAAATAAAGCGCCACCCTTTCTATTCCACTATTGACTGGAATGTGAGTACCAGTCTTTTCCTCTCAGTTTTTCTCTTCAGTCCTGCAAGTTCTTTAAAATTCACATCTGTAACTAGTAAACAGTACAGCTATGGCTTTTGATTTGCTGTGATAGGTGCTAGTTTGGACATGTTGGCTGTTCCGGAGAAGGGAACCAGAATTCTGGATCCTGAAAGCAACTTCTGTGGCTCCCCAAAATTATGCAGATAGCTGGAGAGCAGCTGTGGGTGGTGGTCTCCTTTCAGTTTAAAAAGCCAACCAATTGCTATCCTAACTCTGGTCTATGCAGTTCTCTGTATGCAAAATGGCAGCCAACTTCAGTCCATGTTGTCCCATGATGCCATTTCCCCCAAACCATGCCCATTTGACATCAGCTGATGGGCAGGGTTCAATCCTGCTGGGTACTGCTTTGCCAGCACATACCCTGCAGGGAACACACTGGCAAAGACCCATCCCCACAGGCCAACTTTGATAGGTCAGTCATTTGCTGTCATCATGATGTCAGGTAATTGACAAATGGGCAGGACGACCTGCCTATCACAGTTGACCCGGCAGTGGGGTGGGATAAAGATTTGGCCCACGAAGCCAAAAAGGTTCCCCACCCCTGCTTCACATAAAGATAATGTTTTTGCATGAAGGAGCATTTCATCATGTGATCCCACCTTTCCAAAGTGATGTGCTCTAGGTTCAGGTTAGCACCTGGGGGAGAACAAGGCCTCTAATCAGAATTTTGCTTTGCTCTTCCTCCTTTTGGCTTTCTTGGTGCATCTGTGTCACAGTTTTTGGAATGACTTATTTGGTGAAATGGATTCAGCTGCCCCTTGTGTATACCTTTTCACTCTGCAGAAACTGTTTCGCCGAGAAATCAAGCCACCTTTCAAACCTGCTGTTGGCCAACCAGATGATACCTTTTATTTTGACAAAGAGTTTACCTCACGAACGCCAAAAGGTTCGTATTTTGGACTTTGGCACAGTAAGAGAGGTGTCTCATGATGCTGCATTAAGCCTAAACTGGGAATGGGAAATACAGTGCCCTCTAAATATTGCTGAACTACAACTCCCATCTTCTCTGTCCACTAGCCATGCTGGCTGGGGCTATTGGGAGTTTTAGTCTGGAGGGCCACACATTCCCCATCCCTGGCCTTTTAAACCCTGATGTCTGGACATGTTGGGTTATACCCAACTAAATTATACTCAGTGTAGACCCATCAGAATTACCATTTGATACAACTGCTTGTTAATGGGACACAAAAGAAGCCCTGAATTTAGTTTTAAGATCATGCATTAATGCCCAAGTTCAGTTTGGGATGTTGTTTGCAGAGAACTTTGTATATTTTCTCCCTTGGAAGCTTGATGGGTGGGTTTTGCTTGATGTTTCATGCCCATCTGCAAGATCAGAAGTTCCCCATTTGCTTTTCCAGTATGAAAATCTTCCTTGTGTGCTAATGAAAGTCTAATAAAATTAGTATCCTGGGATGTACAGAGAGACCTTATATAAAAGGGAGTATTCTGTCATCCAGCTCTCTCCTCTGCCTCTCCCCAAATGCTAGGTAAAGGTAAAGGGACCCCTGACCATTAGGTCCAGTCGTGACCGACTCTGGGGTTGCTCTATGGGCCGAGGGAGCCGGCGTTTGTCCGCAGACAGCTTCTGAGTCATGTGGCCAGCATGACTAAGCCGCTTCTGGCGAACCAGAGCAGCGCACGGAAACGCCATTTACCTTCCCGCCGGAGCGGTTCCTATTTATCTACTTGCACTTTGAGGTGCTTTCAAACTGCTAGGTTGGCAGGAGCTGGGACCGAGCAACGGGAGCTCACCCCGTCACAGGGATTCGAACCGCTGACCTTCTGATTGGCAAGTCCTAGGCTCTGTGCGACTTTGCTACAGCCTAGCAAAAGTGGAACCATGTGAAATGCCCTTCTCATTTGTTTCTGTTTCAACGTGGCGGGTGGAATCAAGGAAAACTTTATTGTCCCCAGATTGTTCTCACTTGATGGTCCTTTGCTTGGGGCCGCCTTGATTGTTCGGAGGGGGCATAAAACAGCCACCTGCCAATAAGCTGCTGTTTCAATACAGTTTGTTTTCTTCTTTCCTCCCTCCCTCCCCTTTTCCAGACTCCCCTGGGATTCCGCCTAGCGCAGGGGCCCATCAGCTCTTCCGAGGGTTCAGCTTTGTGGCCACTGGGTTGAATGAGGATGAGAAGGCCAAATCCCCACCAGTGCCTTTGCATTCTATGGTACAGGTAAGAAGAGGTGGGGAGGGTCGCAGACAAGCATCGTGAGAGCTGGTGGGGCAGGCCTGCAGCGTGTTGAAGTAGAGCTGGGCTTAATTGAAGTTGCCTTCCCAAAATTAAAGCCTTGGGTCTCTCCCACCCCCCATTTCCAAAGCAAATAACATTACAAAATAGCATGCATTTCAAAAGATAAGGTGGACATTTCACAGCCTAGAGGCAGTTTTCGTCAGACGCAAATGGTCTCTTCAGAACTGCCTTATACGGAGTCACCATCCATCTAGCTTAGTACTGTCCACACTGACTGGCAGGGGCTCTCCAGGAATCCAGGCAGGCTCTTTTCCCAGCCCTATTGAACCAGGGACTTTCAGAGGAAAGTAGCAGTTTTGGGGAAGGATGTTCATAGGGGAAATCATTCTGGAGAGCAAAGGTTAAACCCCCCCCCCAAAAAAAAACTTCACCTGGAGGCCCAGTCTGGGTCCTCCGCACACCCACAGCCTACAGCCTCTTTTTGAAGTAAAAAAATTAAAGAGACCGAAGCCCTTTGTGTGCCTCAGTCAGCATAGGAAGCTTGGCCCACTGAAGCAGCCTAAATTCTCCCCCTCCTCTTCTCTTTGTACTCAATCTGACTTCCAGCAACTGCATGGTAAGAACCACCAGTTTAGTGACGGCTACGTGGTGAAGGAGGCCATTGGCGTAGGTTCCTACTCGGTGTGCAAGCGCTGCATTCACAAGGCAACGGGAACAGAATACGCTGTCAAGGTCAGAGCCTCTCTCGTCAACCTGCTCATGAATAGCTGTACCTTTTTTTAAAAAAATCTCATGTCATCGTTGAAGGGGATTTTTATTTGCAGATGCTTTTTTTAGCAGAGAGGAGAAGCCAAGGCTGGCAACCAGCACTTAAATCCTAAGTCTTGTGGCATCAGACTGCAGAGTCCCAACCTTCTCTTTGCACAGCAAGACCTTGGACCTGAGTTGGTGCAGCCTAGTAGTTAAGTGAACTCAGATTTCAAATCTCAGTACCACCATGGATTTGCGAGGTGGCTTAAGTCATTTGTGCTGCTGCTGCCCTCTCTGTCTCTGTCTTATGTCTTCAGCCTCAGTCTGCAGTATGGGGATAATGCTAGAGGACTGTTGGAACAATTACTGAGCCAATGTGTTTTTGAACACTCATGTGATATAAATGCTAAATTGATGTGGCTTTGCAATAAGTGAGGTACCTTCTTGCAGGTGATTGACAAGAGTAAGCAGGATCCCTCAGAGGAGATTGAGATACTCCTACGGTATGGACAGCACCCAAATATCATCACCCTGAAGGATGTGAGTGTAATAATAGAATAAGGTTGATTGGAAACTCAGGGCCTTGCTTGCTGGTGGGTTGCATGTGTCTCAGGAACTAAAATTGTAGTTCTTCCATAAAAACATGTAAATTTGTGTCCCTTCTCTCCCTCTGTGCCGTCCAGTTTGGATACACAGCCGACCTTTTGCAAAGCAATAGCCTTGCAAGTTTCATAGTCTCTACATAGCCATGTGCAAGTGAATTCTGATGTTTCCCTCCAATATAGCTTTGAATCTCCTTTGTTGCAGCACAGAACTTGCCCTTGCAATGGCAATGTGTTTCCAGATGCCTGGGAACAAGCATGAAACGGACACTTTCCCTGAGAGACTAGTCACTGTGCCCTCATGCAGGTTGTCTTTTTTCCAGCTGTGCTTTGCTGGATCAGGTGCAGCAGTTTCTCTAGTTTCATGGACTGGGCATCACAACACCCAAGCCCGTCACAAAGCCAAATTTTGTCCCTGTAACTAAGTTCTGTGTGCATCTTGGAGCAAATGTGTGCAGGACACACTTTGCCCTGTGCAGTTTCCTAGCCTTTAATGGACTCTATGCGAAGCTGGATAACTTGGTCATAAATTTCACTCTGTAAAAGGTTTCAGGAGTGTAGTTAAATAGTAACTTCTTTAAAACGTGTCCATCTGATAGGTGTATGACGATGGCAAGCATGTTTACCTGGTGACGGACTTAATGAGAGGAGGGGAGCTGCTGGATCGGATCCTCAAGCAGAAGTGCTTCTCGGAAAGGGAGGCCAGCTCTGTCCTGCACACGATCTGCAAGACTGTGGAATATCTTCACTCGCAAGGCGTAAGTTGGAGATATGGAGAAGCCTGCCAATGCTGCAGAGATCTCTCCTTCTCTCATCCAGTTGCAAAGAAGCAAGTGTGTCAACGGGGGAGAAGCAACATAACCAATTAGGGCCTTAAATCGCCGGGTAGATATTAAGGTATTTGTCTAGTGTCAGAAGGATGAAACTTAAAGTGTGTTTGAACAGAAAAACCAAGGTATAAGTGAATACATAGCTATTGTTTGTAAATTGGAAGGCAGCCATGACCGGAGGGAATAACCTGTGGTTTTCACTGTTGCCTTCACAGGTGGTCCACAGAGACTTGAAACCTAGCAACATCCTCTATGTAGATGAATCTGGCAACCCAGAGTCTATTCGCATTTGTGACTTCGGCTTCGCCAAGCAGCTGAGGGCAGACAATGGGCTCCTCATGACCCCTTGCTATACTGCCAATTTTGTGGCTCCAGAGGTGAGTAGCTCATGAGCCTCACTGCATCTATTGCTGCCATAGTCTGCAAAATACACTCATTCTACTGTTCTCAAGCATTTCAGCATATAGGTGCAAACAAGCAGATTTCCACTGTGCCTAGCTGGAATGTGTCCTTGTACTGATGGTGCCTCTTGCTAGCTATTGTACAAATATGACATTTACATTGATTGACGTGAACACTTCCATTCTGACCTACTCACTGTCCCTTCCCTGCTTGGCCTAACTGTTGCTAAACAGGTTCACACACAGTTTGATTGCTCAACACAGACCAGAATTGCCTTTCCAGTAAACAGCCAGTTTCACCAAATCATCTTAGGCCTAGAACAAACTAGATGATATCAAGATGTCTGTGCTGCAGATTATAATATGACAGAATTATATTCAGTAGATTAATAGACCCCTGGTGGTTGCATGCTCTGCTTGGCAGATGCATCAGGCAGGCAGTCAAATTTATTTGCTGAAAACATTGGCCATCACAAAAAATGCAAACAGTGCTGAGGTACAGTTTAGCACGAGTCGTCTCCAGCACACTGGACCCCATGTTGTTCAGTGAAATTTTGTCTAATCCATTGGGCTGCTAAAGCAAACACAGGAAGCTAATATGCAGAGTATTAATCTCCACCCATCAGCAAATAATTGATTATCTCTCTACTATTCCAGGGGGAAAAATCTTCTTGTTCTTTATACAGCAGTTACGGTGGCCAATTGTTGGCTTTGCCATAGGATCTCTGAGTTTTGGCTTTTGTGTGTTTGACGCAATGTCTTTTTAATTCATGATGCTACAGGCCTAAAAACAGATAAAATCCACTCGTGTTCTTCTTTTCACTACTTTCCTCTTAGAGCCAAAGGAACAGGGAAGAGGCTACCAGCTCAAGTTGTCCCCACTTCTTATTGCATTCATTCTCATTCTTATTGGGGAGATAAAGCACTCCTGTGCCACTTGGCTTTCTCCCAAGAATCCTGGGAACTGTAGCTTGTTAATGACGCTGGAAGTGTGGCTTTGTAAGGGGTCTCCTAAGAACTCTCAGCATCCTTAACAAGCGACAGCTACCGGCATTCTAAGTAGTTTAATAGTGCTTTAAATGCGTGGTATGGATGTGACCTGATGTTCTCTCTCATTTTTCTTGGTTCTTATCTCATTTAGGTATTGAAGCGACAAGGTTATGATGAAGCCTGTGATATCTGGAGCTTAGGGATCCTCCTCTACACAATGTTGGCAGGGTAGGTGCCAGCATCCATTGTCCTTGGTTAACAGTAGGTTTTCAGCCCTATTTATTTATTACAGTTTTATCCCACCCTTCCACCAAGGAGCTGAAGGGGGTTGGGACATACCTGGTTGTCCTCTCTCTGCCTTTTACCTTCACAACACCCCTGTGAGGTAGGTTGAGCTAGAAGAGAATGAGTGGCCCATGATAACCCAGTGTACCTGAGCAAGAGATTTGAGTCCTTCCTATTTCTAATCCATCACTCTTAAGCATTACACCATGCTAGCTCCCTGCAAAATTTTAATTGCTTAACTGTATGATTTATTTTTTTTTACACCACACACATGCACATGTGCGCACATGCACACACATTTCTATATAATATTTGCACTAGTCCGTCATCACAATGTTTTCATTGGCTGCTTACCAAGGTTCTAGGGGCAGGGCAGGGTGAGGTTGCCCTGCGAAAACAGTATGTTGACAGGGGAAGAGAAGCAAGAAGCAAGTGGGGGCAGGCTAATATCAGGGCAGGGAGAAGCAGGCGGGAGACAGCCAGGCACCACGACAGAAGGTGGAGGACCGAGAAGAGTAGGCAGCCTGAGTAAGCAGCCATGCTGGGATCCCATCTGTTTAGAGAAGCTCCCTGGCAGAGCAAGGACAGCATCACCCATGGTGGTGGAGGTCAGGAAGGAGGAGAAGGGGAGGCACAGGAAGGAGAAGGAAAAAGGAGGGAGCCATGTCTGTGGTGGTGAATGACACTGGGGTGGCGGCAAAATAGGGCCTGGGCAGAGGCTGAGACAGGTGGAACTGGCATGGGGCTCAATGTGGTATTTGGAGGACTGAGGGGGAATATGGGGGGAGGAGTGAAGGTGTATGTGAGAGAGAATTGTAGGGCTCTAATGATGGGGGGAAGAAAGCTAAGGAGGAGGAGGAGGAATTGGGGAGAGGGCAGGTGGCAGTGCCTGGGGTTGAAGGGGGTGTTTCAAGCTATGGGAGCATTTGGAAGAATAAGGGGGAATATGGCAAGGAGGGAAGAAGGTAGGTCCAGGAAGAGGGTTCATAGCCGATATAGGGCTGCTGGAAGGGGGCAGGGGGGGTTAAAGGGGGGGTTCTTGAAGGAGTCTGGGAGAGGCAAATATTAGTCTGTGTTTCTATGTGAGGGAAAGTGGGGAGAGAGATCAATGTGATAACAGAGATGGCTGGTGAAAGTGGTGGTGGGGAGCAAGGATTACACCGGGTTCCTTGAAAGGGCTGGGGGAAACAACAGGAGGAGGCATGGGAATGGGGCTGAAGGTGGAAAATGGAGGTAAAATAAGGGAGAGGAGCACCTTCATAATAGTGCTGGGTAAGTGAAAAAGGGGATTTGCAGTTGCATTGGGTGGAAGGAGGAAGGTTGAAAGGGTCACCCTGGGGAAAGTGGCAGGGGAGTCAGTGGCTAAGCATTAAAGATTTAGGTAAAAACAGCATTTCCAAAGCAAGAAGCATATACTCTTCATTTTTACATGATACACACGTGTGTAGCTGACATCATCTTAATAAGAATCATTCTGTCCTCTATAAGAAGATAAAATGCCCGTTTTAGGGTGGCGCTTTCCATCTGCAGTTTTTATGAGCATTTGTATGAATGATTTTTTAAAAAGATGCTACTTAGTTTTAATCAGATGCACATTTTCAGATGATTAAAGAGTTTCTATTCAAATCGATCCATTAAACATTGCAGCCCCAGGTTTCTTATTGGTTCTAGATGGATGCCTATTAACTGTCCTGGATCTCCAGCAAATAGCATGGACTACTACACTGAGCACATGCCAGTTGTCAGAGTAGGACCAGCCTACAGAGTAAGACATTAGGTGGAGAGAGGCAGCTGCCTTGGGGAACAGAGGCTGGGTATGGGATGTGGAGTGTGGACAGTAGTGGCACACACCAACCATTCATCCTGGTCCACCTGGCAGCCTGCTGCTTTCAAATGTGGATATTTGGGTTGTTATCTTTGTCACCAGTGTTGCAGTTAGAATCAATTACCAGTCTGGTCAGGCATGGAACTGGGGTGTGGGGACCCCATCTTTTTTCCCCACTTCCAGCAACAAACTGTCTTTTTGCAGAGTGAGGTGCCCCCCCATCAGGTGTCATGAAATGGCAGCAAACTGTTTAGTTATTTAATTTATTGTTGCATTTTTACCACCCAGGAGGGAGAGGAGCATGTGAGATTTTCTGCTTCAGGTGCCAAACAACTTGAACAGTGTTGGGTATGACACACCTTGACTGGGGTGGGGGAAGAGAATGTCATTTGCTGCTCCACCTGAGGCAGTGAAATGTCATTGGCTGGCCCTAACCTTACAACTAGATGCATGTCAACGACTGTATCCTGCCTCTCTTCAGAGGGACTTGGTGACGTAGATAGGACTCAAGGCACTTACCACTCTGATCTGTTTAGCCCTAGTGAGGCTGCTACATCAGGTGCCTTCCGATGATAGCCAAGCGGTCCCTAAGATTGCTGTGGAATAATATTCTCTTGTAATGGAAGGTGCGCCACACCCTTAGCTTGGGTGTCCCAGAATTGGTCTTAACCACTAGGTGTCAGCGTTTTCCTTGAATCCACAAAGTGTCCTTCTGTTCTGGTGTTTCTCAGGAGCCCCAGTGGTTGAAGGCAGAATGTAGGGCCTGATGGGAATCCCAATGATTTTGGGAAGAAGCAAAAGGGAATGGGGCTGGGGGGAGCGATACACTACATGGGGTGGGGGTGAGGAATCCCAAATCGTGAAGACCCTTTTACCCAGGGTTCACTGGAGGAATGAGATAATGGCTCAGTGGCTGCAACTGGATGCAGCTATGGAGATTGGGCAGTGCTCAGTGGAGATCCCCAGTGTGCCATCCTTTTAATGAGGCAATCTGTTTATATGGCAAGATGCATGGGGGTGGCAGATCTGACCCCCCACCCCACAACAGATCACCTGCCTCCAGCAGCAGAGAAACACCAGCAGCAGCAGCAGCAGCTACTGGGTTCCAGTGAGATCTCATGAGCTTCCATGAGTGCCCCACCACCAACACCAGTGCAGGAAGGGGTTGCTTAGTAACATAATAAATAGGTTGAACTGCATAGATCATAGGAAAGTGCCTTATATCAGGTGGGAATATTGGCCAAACTAGCTCAGTATTGACTGGCCGTGTAGGTCTTCAGGGTTTCTGGCAAAGACTCAGCAGCTGAACTGGGACCTTCTGCATTCCAAGTATGTACACTTCCACTCAGCCTTGGCTTCACTTCTCCCAACACCTGGCACAGAACAGGCCCTACCTGGAGCTGTTTTTGAGGCACCCCCATTAAAGATTATTCTTTGTTTCCAGCTGGCGGGTACCTCTTAAAACAGTTTTATATGGTGCCACCCATTCTTTTTCAATACATCTAAGCAGGGATTCTAAACTTTAGAAAAACTGCTGTGAGTATAGTTTTGTTGTTGTTGTTGTTACCACTACTACTACTACTGCTACAAATTGTACATTTAAAAACTGATGTGAACATATTATTAACGATTGTAGAGCAATAATGAACCTGAAGGTCGGTCTGGCCAACCCTTTGCCCTGTGGCAAAATCTTCTACACCCAGCCAATCATTGACAGACTAGAGCATATAATTCAGCTTATAACAAGGCACTTTTGACTTATTGCACGGTCATAATTATAATGATTTATGACATCTTCTAGTGTGGAGACTGTGTCTGTCTATCTGTCTCTCCTGAGAATCCCAGCTTTCATGGAGGTATTTTTTTACCCCTTTCTTTGCAAAAAAGCAACTTATGCAGAAAAGCTTTATATCCCCTGAAGTCTCCTGCTAGGAGTTTGGCACCTCTTCTTTGTCCCTGGCTAGTTCCACCCCCACCCCATCCCCATCTACAACCTTACCTCCTTCCTCCCCCTGTTCCAGGCTTACCACCCCTCCTTCCCATCTGCTACCATAGTGTTGCAGTTTTTAAAATAAAAATACTATTTTTCCTCTCTTGCAGGTACACCCCATTTGCAAATGGGCCTGGCGACACCCCTGAGGAGATCCTCATGCGAATAGGTGGGGGAAAGTTCTCCCTCAAAGGGGGGAATTGGGACACAGTTTCGGACGCAGCCAAGGTAAGAGTGAGTGCCAGTGTTCAAAGTGGAGTTTGGATGTTGCCATCCTTCTTCTGGCTTGGGGCAGGGGCTTGCTATATCCCTGGACTCCAAAGGAAGGAATTCCTGTCCTGCAGAGAAGTGACCCCTGCACCTTGCTCTTGTCATTAGCATGGTATCTGGAGAGCTATCGGTCCCTTTCAGTTCTCTGCAGAATTTTTGTGTGGATTCCTGAGAACATCTCCTTGCTCACTTTTGTTTTCTAGTTTCAAACTCTGTGGTTTCCAGGCAATATTTGCAAGGCTGTGGTGCCTGTTCCCTGAATGCTGTCTGTGGCTTCTGCTTCTCTTGCCTCCATCCTATAACACATCCTGATCTCGTTCATACATCTTCTGCTCCATCTTTTCCTCCCTGCCCTTCAGAATAAAACATGCGGATCGTAAATGGGCAGAGATGTGTGTGAGTGCTTTTACATAAAATAGGCAGGTCTACCAAAATAGTAATGGATGTTCAGTCCTGGTTGCAGAGTTTCTTGACCTCATTGCCCAGACCTTAGGGTGTGGTATTCAATGCTAGTCTTACTTGGAGCAGACCCACTGAAGTTGATAGACATGGCTAACTTATGTTCATTCATTTCAATGAGTCCTGAGTAGAACTTAGTTGACTATCCCTCAATTATTATAATTTGGCTTGGAGCGTGAATAACCCCACCAACATCCATGGTAATGGCAAGAATTTTCTACATGTTCAGTGTGTGTCATATAAGAGAAATTTAGACTTCTGGTATTTCCCCAAATATTGGGCCTGGTGACTTCCATGTTTCATTGTGGGGCGGCAGACATTTTTTCCTTCATGATGCTCCAGAATAATTGAACATCCAGGGCATTGAAGGGTGAAGCGAGATGGTGGCTGGAATCTAGTCAGCACTAGATTCTAAAGGTATGAAAAAGGGTGACATTATTTGGCTTTTAAAATTATTTGTTTAATCAACAGGATTTATAAACCACTTAATCACCCATACCTGCTTAATGTTTATTAAGAAAAACTCACAAAATCAAAAGTTAAAAGCAAGTTCACTTGAAATTTATGAAAATATACATAAAATCAGCCATTATTTTAAAATACATATAATAAAATAAGATTGCATGTCAAGATAGGCTTGCCTAAACAGAGAAGGGGCTTTTTTGTTGCAGGCACTGAAATCAATACAGCAAAGGCAGTATCAATGGGGGCAGGAAGTTAAGAGGTCCTAGGGAAGGTCATCTGTGTCCACCCTCAAAAATGTGGCTGGGTTCTTGCCCGCTGGGGTCCTGAATCAAAGCAGCACACACACTTCAGGAAGCTCTGTCTTCCTCTTCCTACAATGGACTGGGATCTTGTTATCAGCCTTTTTTGGAATGCAGAAATTCCCCCTGTGGATTGATAGTAATCTATGCAGTCCTCTTGCCACCAATGGGTACTTGGAATGGTATAGGAGTGTAGATTAAATAGAAGAGCTATTACAATAAGAAGGGTAGGAGGAAAGAGAGAGATGGGGGGGGGTCCCCTAAGTACTTTTAAAAGTCGTCAGATGCACAAGAAACAAAGTTTACTCTCTGTAGAAGACACAGGTCTACACCTGGCTATCAAGGGTACGCTTTCTTCTATAAGACGACCAAAATCAGATTCTGGGAACAGGTGTCAAATATAGCCAGGAACTTGAGAAATAGCAGTGCGGGCTTAATCAGCCAGTCAAAAATCTGTGAATTTATAGGTCACCCAGGTGAAAAAGGCATACAGCAGCTATATTTTCTGAATGCTTGTTGCAGGACCTGGTATCGAAGATGCTCCACGTTGATCCTCATCAGCGCCTGACAGCCAAACAAGTCCTCCAGCACTTGTGGATAACCCAGAAGGACAAGTTGCCCCAGAGCCAGTTAAATCACCAGGATGTACAGCTTGTAAAGGTACAAATCTGGGTAGGAGGTGGTGGCAGAGGGAGAGGGATTTGTGTGCTTCCTGCATTGTCACCTTACATATAACACATTGGTCATATTGATATTTATTCATTTAAAATATTGGAAGGGTGTTTATCTGCTCTTTAGCTGAAAATGTTCCCACAGCTGCTTATATAATATCAATAAAAACAAAGCAGTCCGTACAATCTAAAAGACATGTCACAAAAGGAACGAAGGTGAGGAGGGAAAAGGAAACCATGCAAACTCAGGCACCAATTCCTGTAGGTACATATTAGTTCTTAATGACCAGCTGGAATGGAAACAGGAAAAGGATGAGCCAAATGGAGCTGCTCTCTCAGCTTCCATCTTTGTCTGCTGCAGGCTGTTGGAATGGCGGCTGCTAGATGTCAGCTGAGGAATAGAGGTAACCAATAGAGCCAAAAAGCTGCTAGACACGAAAAAGCATTAAAAATATGCTACATTAAAAGCAGCATCATAAATAGGAATGGCAACAGTCACTATTATTTCTATTGAGCAGCTCTCAATTCTTTCCAAATCCTCCAGGAAATAAGACAAAGAGGAAGTCAGTCCACATTGTTACGGTAACTGTGAGCAGGTCCTACTCCTAGTAGATACACTAAGGGATGGGACTCCCTGGCAGATTTCAAAATTTGGGGAAGAAGGAATGCAAAATCACATGGGAGGCGATGTTCCCTGAGGCATTCCGGACCCAGACCATTTAAGTGAAGGTTAGCCAATGTGATGCTCTTCACATGTTGTTGGACCACAACTCCCATCAGCCCCAGGCAACATAGCCAGTGGCCAAAACTGATGAAAGTTGTAGGTCCCAATGACATTGGGAGAGCCACAGGTCCACTGTCCCCGCTTTATAAGTCAAATCCCAGCACCTAGAACTGGGTGTGGAAACACACTGGGGTACAGTACAAGGGAAATACATTGTAATTGGCATAGCCAGTCTCTCCTGGCAGAAGCAGCCAGCCAAGCAGAGCAAGGAGTTGTGCATATGGGTGATAGGTTGCAGCACTCCAAGGAGCTTGTTCACAAGAACAGGCACTGTGGACTACTCTCTCAGAAGCAACAACAGCAACCCCTTTGCGGGAGGCTGTTTCACACATTACATGGGCTTGTTTCAGATGTATGTTCAACATGGAGACTGCAGCTATTTCCAGCTGCCAAGGAAGCCTACCTGGTACAATGCATGTGTCTGCAAGCATATTGGGTGCATTCATACTTTACCAAAGTATCACTGGCTTGGCTTTGTTTCAGGCTCTTGGTGAGGTATTGGGAAGGGTTTCTCTGTGTGTGTCACTTAAGCAAACACCTGTGGCTCTTCTCTCCTAGGGTGCTATGGCTGCCACGTACTCCGCACTGAATAACTCAAAGCCAGGACCCCAGCTGAAACCCATCGAGTTTTCCTTCTTGGCTCAGAGGCGGGTCAAGAAGCTCCCGTCTACCACACTGTGACATGGGAATGTTGGGCTCTCTCTCTCTCATACACACACACACACACGCATAGCCAGTGCTGCTTCCTTACTCTGCACAAGCTGCTCTGGAAAGGAGCCGGAAAATATCACCCCAGCTAGAAGTCCACTTTGAAGCACTTCCTCAAATGCACATCAGGGCCAAGTGCCTTCAGGAAGACTAGCTCTTGCTATCCCTGTCGATTTCCTCTTTTGTTGTTGTTTTAAATGTACAGAGAGACTATTTGTAAAGGGATCTATATAGGTGAATGACAGAATTTGAACTTGCAGCAGTCCGTGGCGTGATGCTAGTGACACAGGCAATCTCCTCCACTTGCAGAAAAAGGCACCTTGGCCAAGTTGATGCCCCTGCAACGCAAACCTGGTACAGCTGGAACAGCATTCGCTCCTCCCCTCTCACCAAGGTCACTCTAATGGGGTGGCTTGTTTGTTCTTAGGATCCCCTCTGTTTGTGCAGACTCTTTCTCTCTTTTACATAATCTATGAGTTATTGTGTGCATGAGCTTCTTGAACTTCATGCTTCCTATCCTCCAGGCCACATGGCTGCTATCAAAGAAGATTTCAAACTTTCCTCTCTTCTTCTGTCCCCCCCCCCTTCCCCATTTGGACATCACAATGTCATGGACACTCTCCCACTTGCAGGGTTCTGGGATTACTCCTTTTTCTATATCCTTGAATCCAGTTGACTCCTAGACCTCTGCCGGATTATATCTAGCTTTTGAACGTGCAATGGGCTTGTAAGAAAACTTTTCCCACTGTGAAAATATCATTTTTTAGGTGGGGGGTTGTCTTTGGTTTTTAAAAATTCTCTATCAAATAGCACAATCCAGAGCCTCATGATGCAAAGTGCAAAAAATCAGCTTCTTTTTTATTATTTAACTGATTCTGTGGCTGGTAACTCAGGGTTTCTGTCCGAATTTTCAAATAAAGCATACCATGCAGTTGAAGTTTTTTTACTGGTTGACGTCATACTCCCCTGTCCATCCTTGTTGTGCTGTAGGGTTTCTTCTACATTTCACCTAGTGTGAAGACGAACTAGTTTATTCCTTATTGGTAATATTCTTGTAATCCCAGTTTATTGTTCCTGTGCATGGTTTGCGTACTGTCAATCTCCAGTAATCATAATGTGTTAGAGAACGCCTGAGAGGGTAGTGTGTTTGTGTTGATGTTCCTACCTAGAATTTCTTGGAGAATGTTTCAAAGATCTCTTGCAGTTTAGTCTAAACTAAACATGGAGCAGGTTACCATGGGTGGCTATTCCATTCACTTTGATTAAAAGGGCTGCACAGAACAGGAGAGCTTGAACCGTCCCATACCTTGCCTCCCTGTGCTTGGTTGTGCTTTTTCCCACCTGGTTCACTTCTCACATCAGTTCCACAATATAGGTGAAGACCCTCTCCCATGTTCCAAATACTCATGCCTCCAAAACCAATAGAAATGTGAAGCCCTATCCCCACATCTTTAAGAGGAAGAAGGTTCATATGGGAGGAGATAGTCTTTATTATGCTGGGTGCAAAACTTTTAGAGCAGGAATGGGGAACCTCAGTCCCAGAGGCCAAAAACTGTCCTCCCTTTCCAGATCTCTCAACTCTTCCCCAAGCTGTAGCCCCTCACTGGGCCTGCTCCTCACCCTCCTCAGTTGCTTTTGCCTGGCTGGAATGTGTCCTTGAATTCTGCTTGGACAGAGGTGTGTGTGTGTGTGTGTGTGTGTGTGTGTGTGTAGAAACCTTTGACTTCTGCATAGCTGGAATATAGCCGCCTATACACCGGTAAGAATCTCATCTATTTTCCCCAGCCACCATTGCCTCTGGCCACACTGACAACTGTCATGTGATCCCTGGGCTGGAAAAGGTTCCTTATCTTGACTTGAAGCTTTCAAGGGAAGAACCAGCACCTTGAACAAACTGGTGGCCAGGAGAGCATTTTGGTCAAATAAGAATTGAATGCTTCCATTTGTTGCTTTCTCTTCACCTCTGGGGCTAATATATAACATGCTGCTGCGCCTTGCATCTTTTCTTGGCCTCGTAAATAACAGTATTAGGAGGACCCCACTCTTGTCCCTGATTAACTCCCCATAGAACAGACTGGTGAGCTCATCTAAATAATAAAACAATGCAGTGTCTAGGAGCTTCCAGACTTGAGTTTGTGCTTTGAAGATGGCCTGTGCAGAACTTGATCTGAGATCACCCTACTACATCAGCTTCATGTACTGGAGAGTGTTAACATCCTTCCCCCTGACCCTACCCCAAGTTTCCTGTATTTTTACCAGCTGTCAGAGCAGAAATTCAACAGATGGAGCTTTAACCGGGATGCAGCAAGGAAACAACACCTGCTCAAATTTTGCCTGTGTCAGTCATTTAAAAGCGTAGGAGTCCCTGCCAGCAACAACTGAGCAGCAGATGGGAGGACCTTTCATGTCAGTCCATGAGTTCAGTATCTCAACCTGCATTTGATAATTGTATAGATCCTTTAACCACATTACCAGTCTACCCTGGAACAACTGTGGATGGAGAAGCAGACTTCAGTGACATCAAACTCAAGCAGGGCTGGTTTTAGGAAATGGGTGAGGATTCTTTCATTAGTCAGAAGACTTTAAAAGATGTCTGAAGATTTTTGGTAGGGGTAGAGAGGTTTTATTGTTATTTTTAGTTCTGAACACCCTGTAACTAAAACAAACCTCTACTTACAGTTAACCCTGAGGTCCTAACTGATGTCATATAATAAAAACGTCCTGTATGTATGCTGTTATATGCCACTGTGGCTGCTAACACTGCTTCAATATAGATGCTGATTCTTAGGCAGTGTACACACTATGCACATGACTTGCCCCAAATAATCCTGGGAACTGTAGCTCTCTGAGGGGTAAACTACAGTTCCCAGGATTCTTTGTATGGTGCGTACACAGCCTGCCTTAGAAAAGAAGTCAAATAGAGGTGCAATTATTAATATATGATCTAGAGATGTAAATGTTGTGATAAATATTTGATATATGAATTACATGTATTTCTGTATTATATCTCTAGTGCTAGAATTCTGTATAATTAATTTTAAAAACAAAGTAGAAAATAAGCAGGGGTGTGTGGACAAGTATAATTAAGTTCCCCTCCGAGGGAATGGCTGGTTGGAATCTTGAACAGCAGCGCTCTTGTTTGGAGAAGGATACACTGCAACCTTTTACCACCAGTTCCACTCGTACAAAGTGCAGTGTCAGAATACTGTGCCTTGTTTTATACCCAGCCCCAAGCCCTAATTCCCCCTATTGTTATCTAGGCCAGTGCTAGCAGTCAGACTACTTTTTGTGTACAGTGGCTCTGAAGTAATATCAGTTCCCAGTCCAGCAAAATTACCCCCATGTTCAGAATGGTTCCGGCCTAGATTTGACTAAATGGAGGTCAGGGTAAGGAGAAGAAAATGGCAAAAATCTCATTTTTGTGTGTGATTTGTTTTCCCACAGCAGTATCAGAGAACTAACGTAATTGGCACACTTCACTTGCTCCACATCACACCCTTGCTTTTGCTTGGTTGAAATGTATTCTTGAATTCTAATGCCTCCTGCTTGTCTGGATGGAGCTTTAAGAGGAATGTGCAAGTGTGCGTAGAAACTAGCCTACTGGACAAAGGCAAAGTTTAACTTCATTGCTCTATCAGCTGTTGCTTCTGGCCCTGCCAGAATGTGGCCCCTAGAAGGTAGTCCAGAAGGGAATGTGGCCCTCAGGCTACAAAGGTTTCCACACCACTGTTCTACAGCAAGAGGAGTTGTGCTGGTGAATGTGGGGCTTTCAGACATGGATGGAAGATGCACCAGGCCAGGCACCCCAAGTTGGAATAGTAGAAGAAAAAGTAGAAGAGGCTATGCTGCTTGGATTACAGTGCTATTTCGAACATAGCATAATCCGCATAAATCCAGGTATTTGTCTGATCCACAACATTTGAGTAAACAGAGCACCAGAGGAAACTGTGCTGGTACCCATGATTTGTTTATTATACCTTGGGCTCTGGGTGCTTTCGGTGGAGGTGGGAGAAGCTATTTTAATAGTTCCTCAAAAGGAACTGCAAACCTGTGGCTCTGTTCTCTGGGTGAAGCTCTTGTGATTGGCCTGAGCAAACGCCAAACTTCCAGCCAGAAAAGTAGTTGGTCTGCAGTTCTAATCTCTTGTTGTCAGGTACGTTTTGACATCTAGGTCTGATCTGTCTGCATTCCTGCAAAGGTAGTGGTTGTGCATCAGCATGGTGCAAGAGAACAAAGTTCCAGATTGTGCCCTGACTCTGTGCAGGTCATTGGAACCAAAGCTAACCCAGAATAGGAATTTCCCCCATTATTTTACCATGTCCTTCTGTGTGTGTGGACTTCTGCAGTGTGTGGATGGATAGGTAGATGGATAAGAGAATGTTCCATCTCCAAGTGCTTGAAGTGCAGGCGAGGGAATCATTCTCTATGTTTGGGGATGGCTCCCTTTGCTGCAGTTTTAGAAGGCTGGAAGGGGGCATGACTTGACCCCTTTTTCTATGTGAAGGACCTCCATGCCCCCTCTACCTGAATCTTTCTATCAGGTGTTTCTTTAGCAGTATGCATCAGCACTGTTTGTTTATTCAAGCTGTCTCTTTAGATCAACCCATGTTCAGTGCTTGAATTTAGAGGAGGGCTAGAAGGGGCTTGACCACCATACCTTTCAGGGTGTTCCCCTAAGTAGCTGTTTTTAGAAAGCAATGCAAGGAGCAGGGCTTGGCTAACATTGGGCTGCAGCTTGTAGGTTTCACCTCCCTGCACACTTCTTATCCTATGAGCATTGCAAACAAACATTTTTTAAAAACCTAAAGAAAATGGAGTCTGGTGCCCTCATTGCCACATATAAGCATATACTGGAAACCGTTTTATTTTAGTGGACAAAGCATTGATTGTTTTAGTAGACATTTAAGTGAACTGTTTTCACAGCTACCTGCTGTCTTCAGTTTGCTGTGTATTAAATCATTTGCTTACTTTCAATTGTTTAAAATAGCCTTGAGTTTTAAATTTTAATGCCACATTGGATAAAACTCTTGAAAGCTAGCAATCTCTGTACTGTGATTGCTTCTCAATCTTTCTACAAGGGAGAAATGGTGATCTTTTGGTCCGACAAAACATAATTCACCTCACTGGGGATTACTTCTGAGTAAAATGGCTAGCTTTTTGTTGCAAATTATACCAAAACTCTTATGTAAATAGCACTCCATGTTATGCAAATATTTAGATTAGTCTTCCTTCTACCCAAAGCCCAGGACAATTAGATGAATGAAGGAGCTGCATGATGTAATTAATTGATTCATAACCGATCAAAATTTGACTTGATTAATTTTTTTTAACTTGGAATTTGCCAATCTGATTGTCATTGGTGAAAAGAAATCACCTTCAACTGACTAACCAGGGATGTTTTACCAAAAAAATGCACAGCTACTATGTCTCTAATTCCTTTAATGTGATGTAAGAGCGACACAAACTGGAGAATGTTTTTTTCCTAACTTGATGAACTTATGAGCATGGCTGGTGCAGAATGTTGTGGCCAGACTACTGATAGGACACACGGCTTTCAACATAGAATCATAGAATTGTAGAGTTGGAAGGGAGTGAAACCATTGTTAAAATATCTTGCTGCACATTTATTACTAAGCCAAGTTCAAGGTCCTTATATGAATCTACAACTTTACGCAATTTTGGTCCAGGGTGCATTATGGACCACCTAAACCTTTATATCCCAGCTCATTCACTGAGATAATCTGCAGGAGTGTTGTTAGTAGTTTCCCCAGTTGGCGAGGCTCACATGCAGCAACAAGAAACTGAGCCATTAGTACAATCAGCCCAATCCCGTTGAACACTCTGCCAATAGAAATTCAGCAGGCACCTTCTGTTTTAACCTTCAGACGTATGCTGAAAGCTTTTCTGTGCCACCAAGCTTATTAAGAAATTCAGAAGATATTTTTCTGTAATAGTTATATGATCTCCAATTTTACGTGGTATTTATTGTACATACATGTGATTGTTGAAAACTGCTTTGATCTTTTAATTAAAAGTGGTGTACAAATATTTTTATAAATAAGGCAAGAGACAAAAGATGGGCTCTTGGGGTAGGAAAATTAAAGGCTATTCACTTGCTGGACTTACATAGCAGGGTATTTAGGGAGACAAATGAGAAAAGTATTGCAAGCCAAGGGCAATATAAGCTAATACGGAATAAAAACTATCTTAGTTGCAAATAAAATATGGTGAGAAATTCACCTGGTGCTTTAGATGTGCCAGGGGAAGTTCTCTGCATTAGTCACACACAGCATATGGATTTATTCCAAAAACACCCACAAATGTTGAAAAAGGCTTTGGGGACAACCTGAGTACCCTTGCCTAGGTGACTCTTGCCAGTTTGCCTTTGACTTCATTACATTGTGAATCAACTCATCTTAGGGTTTTCAGTTATAAGAGTATGGAATAAGAGGGATGCTGCAGTCCTGGATTTCCATTTCTTTCTCCGATCAGGACACCTGCTCCCTTTCTCTGCCCTATCAATCCAGCGGCTGGTCTGTCTCAATTATGTCAATTAGAGGTTCAGTGCTGCCTTACTGAATTGAGCGGGCTTTTCCTCCCTTGATAGAATTGGAATCCAAACTGCGGATGGGAATCACTCAGGCTGCTTTTTTATTGTTTGCTGATTAGAAAATTAGTTTCCATGGACCCAATGGAAAACAGTGTTGCTGAAACATAACAAACTGGTTTCCCCCGCTCCCAATATATTTGAAGTTTCACTGAGGTTTTCAAGACCCAGACATACTGGTATCTAATGCAACTATTAATCCATCTGTTGTAGTAATGCTGCTTGCCTCCTACCCAGTCTTTTTCCAAATTGGTGCTTAGATGGACAACAAGACAATGTTTCCAGTGAGTATTATCGTGTGTATTAATTTTTTTTTTATCCATTCACCTGTGAGCCTGCTGCCCTCCCATCCCATCCTACCTCATCAACCAGCGCAACGTATTCACTGGTATTCTAACTATTGAGCCTCACTGCTAGGCTATGAAACAGCCATTGATTGTCATAAAGTCTACCAACAAAGTAAATGACAAATTGCAGAATGCAAATAATGTGCGGACAGAATTTGGGAAAAAATGGGGAAGGTTTAAGTGTGGACTTTAATGTTTACATTGGTGATGAAGCTGCTAGTTGTGCAACCTCACAGAGGATTCTGTATTGTGGGTGGTGAAGCAGGAGCAAATAGCAGTAGAGTCCAGCATCCTATTCTCACAGTGGCTCACCAGGTGCCTTCTCTGGGAAGCCCAAAGCAGGATGTGAGTGCAACAGAACTCTCCCCATCTGTGATGCCCGGCAAATGGCATTCAGAGACACGCTGCCTCTGCGTTAGAGACAGAACATAGCCAGCATTCATGGCTCACTGAGAAAGCAGTATTCATGGGGCTTTGGACTAAAAGGCAGTATATAAACAAGCTATGCCATACACCACTTCTAAAATTACCAATGTATCTTTTTAATTAGTAGTGTTGGGGCGATCAACATTGTTTTAGTGTGTTCACACTTATTTTGAGGTCCTCCAAGTTTAGCATGGAAGAGGGTAGACCTGCCAGAGTATCTCCTATTCCCAGTCTTAGAGGGAATGTGAAGTTAAAGGATAAAAGGTTTTTGTCCGTGCGATAAAACACACAGCCATCAGTTTGCTTCCTGTTCCGTGAAAGGCTGCCTCAATGCCACATCAGGCCAGCCCCTTTGAACACAGGACAATAATAAGAGCCCTGCTGGATCAGACCAGTGGCCCATCTAGTCCAGCGTCCTGTTCTCACAGTAGCCAACCGGCATTCCATAATTTAACTGTGTGCTGTGTGAAGAAGTCCTTTCTTTTGTCTGTCCTGGATTTTGGTATTCAATCTTCTGTCTCTCCCATCTTTCCACCTCTAACCCTCCAGTTTCAAGCTTCTCAATTGTCTCTCTTCCCTTTCTTTCAATACTTGGGTACATAACTGGTTTAGACTTCTTAAATGTTATTTATTTCTAATAAAACTGTTTATAGCTTGCCCTTCATCTGTCTGGATATCTGAGCTGTCTACTTTTCTGGCTTCCATTCTCCTGCTTCAACTAACACGGCAAGTGCTCTCTCAACACAGAATCCCGAGACTAGACAGCTACTACGCTTCTGACCTGATGGCTGACAATTTTCTGGTTTCAAATTAAAGAGAAAACGAAATTAGCAAATTAATTGTTTGCTGTATTTTTGCTAGGTGTTGTGTCAGCTGCCTTAAGCTTGGCAGCCAATTGAAAGCTGCACTGGAGCCATCCTGTATAGGAGGTGGAGCTCTGCATTGGGCCTTGCTATCCACAGAGTGTCAATCACATTAATTTTAAATTACTTCTGTACAGCCTGGTGTCAAAATGATTAAAGCATGAAGAGGAAAGCAGAGAGGAAGAGACACTTACCTTGCAATTACAACAAGGACACATCTCCCCCCCCCCCGCCCTTTCATCAGTCTCCAAACTTGTCGGAACCTTAAAATGTTTGTCCTCTACATGCATACCCAAGATCTTGGAAAATTGAGAATGATTTAAAAAAAAAAAAAAAGTAGCTACATTTATGAGGCATTAACGTCTAATATACATTAAGTAATAGTGAATTATTAAATAATGCTGCAGAATGCATGAGTAATTTTCCTTATAGCATGGATTATCATTGTCTATGTGGTGCCCTCCACATTCAAAGGAAATCCAACAATGCAAGGGTGAGTACAAAGAAAGTAGAGAATCTTTCTTACATCTTATGAGATCTTATCAGCTGATCATTTCTGGATTCATTTTGTCTAGTTAAAAAAGGAAGAAGAGGAAATTGTTAACATGTGAAGAGAGAAGTCACTTAAATATGATGTGTTCTGTTTTCAGACACATGCCTTCCCCCTACCCTGAACCCCTTTCCCCAGATTTAAGGGCGCTTCAAGTATCTGAAGGAGAAACTCCACATTTCCATCCTATTTGTGCCTTTACTTGCTCTCAGCAGCTGCACTAAGTCACTGTCATGTCCATGTTTTGATAGTCCAGAGTAAAAAGGTCTAGTAGCTGGACTAGAGATGTACAATATTCATTTTCTATTGCTTTCAGAATTGCCATAACCGTTTTAAGAGTATGGAGAGGGACTGCTTGAAAATGAGAAAAGGGTACAGAATTTAAAAATTGCATCCATTATACCATGCTAATAGCAAATTCATTCTCCCTGGATCCTTATGTAGCCAAAACAGCACTATCCATGTATAAAAGGGAGATATTCGCAGGCTTGGGAGAACTTTAAGGTTTGGAAAAATACAAAAAGAAAAAGAGAGAGACCAAACAAAAACCCCCAACTAGAACAATGTGGGCTGAATATGCTCAGTGGGCACAGAATGCCAACTGACTTTTGGGGGTAGGAGAAAACCAGGGAGAATGGCATGGAGAAGCCTGGCAGAAGCAAGGAACGCTGACCACAGGGCAAAATTTGTACTACTAAAGTTGTCTGGTTTTAAGTAGAGAGGGGAGAGGTGATAACTTAGTACCAGAGCATGTGTTTTCTATGTGTAAAAACTCTGTTTTAACCTCCAGCATCTTCAGTTACATTTTCTCAACTGGAGGCTGAGAGAGATCCCTCCCTTAAGACCCTGGAGGGCTGCCTCTAGTCAGCGTAAACAATAAGGAGCCAGATGGACTGTTGGACTGACATGATACAAGGCAGATCCTTATTCTTGTGAGGCAATATTATGTCCAGACAAATTGGTACCACTTGTAGATATACTCTAGTAAGATTCAGAACATGCAAGCAATTGACAACCTCTGAAAACACTATACCTACGAATGACTTCTACAATTTTAACATTTACTTAGCACCAAAAGTGTGCTAGGCTCTATTAAACAGGAATCTGTTGAAGCAAATGCATGGAACCCTGCTGGCACTGGTGTTAGCTTAATGCCTCCCTTCGTCAGCATTGGCAGAAATGGAAGAGGGTTGATAATGATCCTATTTTAAGTAAAAACAAAACAAAACAATGTGTGTGGTGGGGAGTGTCTTGTACCATGTTTGTCCTTCAGTAACAGAAGTAAGAAGCCCTTGAAATTGCTTTTAATCAGTCTTTCTCAATGTGGAAGCCATGGACAGTTGCCAGGGAAGTCCAGGATTAAAAGTATAACCCTGCTTCCTTTCCTTTAGGGTTGAGGTTGGATGTATGGCCCTGAGTCTGGGTTGAGTTTATACTGTTAGCTGATTTGTCTGTTGTACATTTGAAGAGGTTTGCATAGCAATAGCTGCGAAAATCTTTTCCAGCAAAAGCAAGAGCCTATTGTGACATCTTAAAGGCTAACAAATTTATTATGGTGGCGTTGTGAGTAAAACCTCAGCGCCTAGGACTTGCCGATCGTATGGTCGGCGGTTCAAATCCCCACGGCGGGGTGAGCTCCCGTCGTTCAGTCCCAGCTCCTGCCCACCTAGCAGTTCGAAAGCACCCCTAAGTGCAAGTAGATAAATAGGTACCACTTTATAGCAGGAAGGTAAACGGCGTTTCCGTGTGCTGCGCTGGTGCAGGCTCGCCAGAGCAGCTTTGTCACACTGGCCACGTGACCCAGAAGTGTCTCCGGACAGCGCTGGCCCCCGGCCTCTTAAGCGGGATGGGCGCGCAACCCCAGAGTCAGTCACGACTGGCCCGTACGGGCAGGGGTACCTTTACCTTTACCTTAAACTTTAATAGATTACAGCCCACTTTATCAGATGCACAAATCTTGAGGGGATTATAAACAGTGAAGTCAGAGGGAAATTGAATGCAAAAAGTACAGAGGTGGTGATAATTATGTAATAACAGGGGCCATTCTCACAAAAAAAGCTGCTGATAACACAGACATCTTGTCATTGGTAAGCAGAGCTGCCCAAGGCATTTTGCTGCTTGAGGCAGAAAGCAATACTGCTTCCCCTAGTCAAGGCATATATTTTGGCACCCAAGGCAGAGAATCACACATGCCCCTTTTCCTTCCCAGGCAGTAAAAGCAGAACAATCATAAATTTTAAAAAACTAACAATTTGCTGCCCTTTCATAACACACAAAACCAGGTGTCTCTGTCTGCTGAATGGTAGAGCCAACCATGTTGGTGTCGATTAACACATGTTATGTGAAAAACTATTGTTATTACTCAATAAATCTGTTAGTGTAATGTGACACAAGAGTCATAGTTGTTGGTGTTTGTTTTTAGCACTAGGAGAGGTCCACTCTGACAAAGTTAAGGAAGCTCTTGCTTTGACTGTTTGCCACTAAGTGTAGGATATGGCTGGCATCATTTGCTAAGCGTAGCAGAGCTATTTGCTCTGCAAGCATTTCCTGTGGAATATTCTCTTTGCTTAGGCAAACAGTGGTCTAGGCGGTATGGGAACTGATGGATGGTCCATCTACAACAATTTCTTTTTATTTCTATTTTAAATACCATAATTGTGCTCTGCTACATATGAATAATGGAGTGCCCGGAGAAGGTGCAGACAAGCTTTCCCCACCCCAGCCACACACAGTTTTTTATTGATAAATTAACCAGTGGTTCCTACTCTTATCTCTCTTGCTTTCACAACAGCACCACCCTCTCCCACCCCAAAAATCCTTTCTTCCCAAAGCTCGCACACCCTTGCTTCCTCCTTCCCTACTTACACCCTTGATCCTATGACCAGATAAGCCCCTGTTGTGACTACGGAATGTGCACATAATAGTATTAACATGAATCTGAACTTGAGATAACCCTGCCTGCAATCTAGGAGTTCGTCTGCGTGCTTGGCCTGTTTCACATGCAAATAAAAGTAGCCAAACAAACAAAAAGAAAGCAAGAAGGCAGTTTAATTGGAGTAATGCACACGCGTACACGTATTTTCTTCCTTTTGCTAAGGGAAATTTGCAAGAACCGGCGCCAGGGGGCAGCACAGGGAGAGTTTTTGTTCTCTTCCCTGCAGTTGGGCCGTTTTTCCTCCTGATTGTGCTAAATGCTTATGTACCAATGTTTCCATTTACAAACCCTGCCTCCCCTCCCCCATCCTCCAGCTCTGCTCTGCCATTAACCCTCTGCGATGCTGCTGTAGCAGCAGCTTGCTATGGAGCCTGTTCCCCACCTCCCAGCTGACATGCAGCTTGGTGATGGGATAAATTGAAGGTCTCAGAAAGGAGACTGAGAAAGAGGAGTGTGTGGGGGTTGGGGGGAGGCACTCTAGTAGCAAAAAAAATAAAGGGAGATAAAGCGGGGAAGGGGGGGACACACAACGAACCGGGTTTGCCCCTTATTCTAGCCCTTTCTAAATCTGTAGGAGTATGGAGAGGTGGGGATGACTGCTGCTGTGCGCTTTCCAGATTTGGGGGGGGGGGGGTTAATTAACTCTCCATTTGGGATAGTGGCGCAAGCTACAGCAGACTCTGAAACACACACACATACACACACACCCATGGAAAAGTTAGATTTTCCTTGTTTGGAAGTAAGCAAAAGCCGACCTGCCTTAGATTTTAGTGGTCTGGGCGCCCTCTCGCCTTCAGAGAAGGCGCTCCACTATCTCACGATTCGGGGTTCACCCCTCCCTCCCTCGCCCCCGTGTTTTTGAGTTGTGAGAATTACACGCGCCCATGGGGTTGTTGTTTTTAAATTGATTGGAAGGAGTGGGCTTTCTTCCGTGGACAACAAAGGTTCCTCGTTTCGCCCCACCCCAATTTCGGGGTTTGGGGTTCCGCTTGGGAGCAGTGCTTCTGCGCCCCTTGACTTTTAAAAAAAGTGTTATTGGGGTCATTCTGCCCTTCCCCCCTGCTGTGTTCTGTAAACGGATGATTTTTTTTTCCTTATGAAGGGGGTGTCTTTTGTGTTCCTGTTTGGACGACAGATACCAAACTCCTCTGCTCTCTTTTTAGGTCAAGTGTACATCTGTACCCCCTTTAAAATGTGCGGGTTTTGTGGTCTTTTTTTTTGTTGTTCAGACAGTGAGCGCTGTATGTGGTGCCCCTGTGACGATTACTTTTCAGTTCTGTACTCTTGCGCTGCCCTCTGGGCTCAGGCTCGCTTTTTACCTGACTGACTGACTACCCGCCCATTCCCCTCACAGTGTAGGACGTGCTCCCCGCCCCCCTCCTGGCCGCCCCACCCGCTCCTAAGCGGGAGTTTCCAGGAAGCGCTGAGCAGAGCCGCAGTATCGCTCAGCCGCTCTCTCTCGCTAAAACCCCTCCGCCGAGACTGTGGCAACCACGTCAAGTAGTCCCCCCGGTCTCACTGCCGCGAGCCTTCGCTTTCTCATCCCCTTGCGAGGGTTAGGACGAGCGAAAAACAAGCCCGGCGCGTTCTGGGATTTGAAGGACGCTTCGGCCGGCGTGAAAAACGAAGTTGTGCGTGTAAATATGCTGTGTGTGAGGCGGGGGGAACGAGTCCCGGCCGCGGCGGCGGCATACAGTCGACAAACGACGGAGTGAGAGAGCCGAATATCTCGTTTAGCGAGAGGGGAGGGGAGTGAGCGGGAAAACGCGGTTCGGAGCTGGGAACAGCCTTTCCCTCCCCCACCCCCACTCCCTAGCCGGGGGCGCTTCTCACTGAGTTTCAGAGGCGCCAAGCTCTGCCGAGCCTGGGAGCTTCGAGCCTGTCCTCTTTACACAGAGTAAAGGGGGCGCCTGCTCCCTGCCTTTCATTTAGTCCTCCTCGTAAGCCATGTGCATGTGCCAGTTTCAGCCAGACAACCCCCCACCCCACCCGACGCACACACTGAGGGCGCCCCAGTTTTCAGTCACGGGGCATCCGCCTCAGATTTCTGTTGCCCAACCTAACACGGACGTTTGCGGCGAAATAAATACCTGGGAGAAAACACACACACACGTTTTCATCCCTTCCCCAATTATTGCCGCACTACAAGAGCTTTAAAGTGTGGTTTTTGAAAATAAGGCAACAACCCCCCCCCCCCATACCCCACAGTGAATCCTGGAATTCACTTCATAAAACACCTCAGCAATATCAAGAGCCCAACTGAGTTAAGAATTGACCCTTTATATTTTATAAAGCATTCTCTGACCTATGAAACAACCATCCTATTAAGTACAGAGCTCCCTGGAAGCTGTGCACTTGGGTTTTTATACTGTAAACTAGCCTGTGGTCCTCAGATGAAGGGTGATATAGAAATTAAATAACAGCAGACACTGGACTATAAGACCTTCAAAACTGATAAGCCAGTCCTGCTCCATTTGTGGGGGGCATCTCCTCCACATTGCCCTAAACTTTGGCTCCAAAGCCCTGCCCTTGACAACAGCCCTGAAGTGTGCCTGCGGTCACAACATTTTTTAGAGAGAGAAAACGTTTCCTTGTAGACACCCTCAGGATTAGGGGAAATGTTCCTTCATTTCTGTGGATCTTTCCCTCAAGTGTACAGATATAACTAGAGCAGCAAATTTGTCCTCTGAAATAGTGATGACGTCGCAGAATTGAAAGCAGGACTGGAGTGAAGCAGGGAGATGGGGAGCAAAGTTGGAAAGCGGGAAAGACCCTGCTTGTAGATGAGCTGGGGTGGGCGGGTTAAGAACAAAGGAATCAGCAGCCTTTGGTGATTAATTTGCAGAAAATATGGACAGGAAGGACACAGGAATCATAGGAAGAAGTTAGTGGTCCTGCTTCCAATTCAGACATTCATTTCTCGCTGTGTTGCATCTGGTTCTGAGCTCTCGTTCTGACAAGAGTGAAGGATTTAAGAGGAAATGCTGAAGGGAAAGGGGGATTTGAAAAGTTGGTGGGTATTTCAGGAGGAGGTGCTAACTAGAACTTGGGCTGGCAATAAGATTTGTAAAACTTGGGCCAGCTTTCAACAGAGAGCCAGTGACATTGGCTCTGCTCATGGACTCATACCCAAGGGCTTATCAGTGGTGTTCAAACTTTTTTCAAAGAGTGCCGGATTTGATGAAGTGAAGGGCCGTGGGGGCCGACCAAAGTTCTTGAGCTTTTCTAAGGGTTGGAGTTGTTGAGCTTCTTTTAGGATTGAAGATTTTGAGGGTTTTTTAGGATTTTACCCCAAGATATAAACTGCCACAGGGGCCGTATTAAACCAACTGGTGGGCCGGATTAAGCCCCCAAAACGGATTTTGGACAGGCCTGGCTTAGATGGAGGCAAAGGGCTCTTTTAAAAATGTCTCCACGGTACAAACTACAACAGCAGCTTTGGCAGAGCTGCTTAGGCATCTCGGAGGCTCACTACCATTTCCCAATATCTTGGCTTGCTTGCAGGAGAGAGTCACCAAGGTGCATAATAAGGAGAGGGCCATGCCAAAGCCTTCTTTGCTGTATATGCTGACAGAGAGTAGGTTAGAAAGCCTTTGCTTGTGACTCAACTTGGGAGTAAGTAGCAGTGAGTGTCCTTGGGATCAGAGGATATGCAGGAGACCAGATGAAAAACTTCTAGGGGGTGACTGTACCCCCCAGGCTTTCCTCTCCTAAAATATATGTCAATTAACACATGGCTTACAATTTCTAAAACTATTGTTTTTAAATAGGGCTGCAGAGCGGTTAATTGGGCAACTGACAGAATCGTTCCTAATACACCTTCATTCCCATTGATTCTGCAAAAAAGAAGTTCTGAGCTCTACTGCTATGGCATTTTTTCCACCAAAATCAAATCCAGAGAAGTCTTGCTTTGTCAAACAGTAAGTATACAGTTACATAGGTTTCTTCCTTTGTGGAAATCACATTCTGGCAGAACTACAGCATATAGCACACTTTTTCGGCCTTTAGTTTAAACCAGCTTATTTTTAAAAAATGGGGTTTTAAATGATCTGTCTTTCCAAAGGAAATAGTTTTCTCATTACCCCTTTCCACTGGGTATGTTATTCCCACCCACATGGAATGATAATCCTGAGTCTCTTTCCCAGATAAAGAAAATTCAGAATCTGGCCGGGCTTCTTGCACATTTTACTTTGCAGTACACTCTGCAAATCCTCACTCTGGATTTCTACCAGAGCTTCGCATCCTCCAATTAAGCTAGCTGGGAGACAGGGGCAAAAACAGTGATCATTCTGAAGACTTGTTTTCTACTGATTCAATTTCTACATCTCAGTTACCCAGTGTACCTATTAACCCTGAGAAAGAGGGCAAAATCCTAAGTATTCTCAAGCTTATTCTTGCTGTTTTTCTTATCCCATTTGTAGCTACAAAGGCTTCGCATCCTCCTGTTAGAGCTGCTGAATAGAGCAGAGGACTGATGAGAATTCTCAGGCCTTGCTCTGGTTTCCCCGCCCCCTCCATTACCCCATCCCCCCTCAAGGCTCCCATAACTTGCATCTCTCCTGTTAGCACTGAAGAGAGGGGAATACAAGAAGCTCTGATGGTTCCCCCCCCCAGCTTTTTATATATATTCTCTCTACCAGTCAAAACCTATATACACAGCCCTATCTAATTACAAAACCCACAGCCAGCTTTGTTGTCACATCTGACTGACACACACAGCCCAACTACTCAGCTCAACAGAAAACAAAAACAAAACTGCCTGCATTTCACTTCTATTTAGAGTGGTACCTTGAGTTCCATACGCTTCAGGTTCCATATGCTTCAGGTTACGACTCTGCTAACCCAGAAATAGTACCTCGGGTTAAGAACTTTGCTTCAGAATGAGAACAGAAATCGTGCTCCAGCGGCGCAGCGGCAGCAGGAGGCCCCATTAGCTAAAGTGGTGCTTCAGGTTAAGAACAGTTTCAGGTTAAGAACGGACCTCCAGAACGAATTAAGTACTTAACCTGTGGTATCTCTGTACATTTAATGGGCACTGATAGTTCTTTATTTTTCTTATTATTATCATCCTCAAATATTCAGTTACTGCATAGTTCTTCAGATGCTTGATTAGTGCCCTTTTAAAAAAGTTAAATCTTTGTCATTTTTTCTGGATTGCAACATGTCTCT